>NC_047051.1:47459107-50226448 GCF_011762595.2 Tursiops truncatus
AGATTTTTCTGGAGAAAGAGCCATTGCTTCTGAAAATAGCTTTCAAAGGAGCCTTCATCAATTCTTAATAGCATGTATTCTGTTTGGCTTTGTAATCTCTTTTTCTCTCTCGTTTCAGGCTTACAAATGAAATATAATCTTTGAGAAAACATATGATAAACGAGAGAAAGCCACAGCCTTTAGAGAAGTAGATCTGATAAGTGTGAGATCTTTTCATCATTATGGAAACTTAGGCCCAGGGAAGTGAAATGAGTTGCGCCAGCAAAGTAATTGGTGAACTAGGAACTGAAACACACAGCTGGACTGAGTCCACTGGGTTTTTCACTGTTCCTCTCAATGGCCAGAGTCAGATTCAGATGACCACACCTATCATTAGTATCTGTGACCCTCATTACATGGGGGGAAAAGCAAGGACTTTTCCATAACAAAATATGAGACAGCTCCGAGTTGGGTTCTGCTACCATCTCTGTCTGGCTGTAAAGCTACAGGTTGGCACTGAGAAGAAAGTGTTAGCCAGCATTCTCAGACCTGGCAGAAGGGCCAGGTTAAAACGATGAAATGAAAGGGTGACAGGGACTGCAGTTTTGACGTCTGGGTAACCTTTGGTGAGAATGGGGAAGGAACTAGGTAAGGTAGGAATGAGAGCAGTTTCCTTCCAGGCAGGGCAGCAATGGTTACATGGAATTTTATGCCAAAGAACCTTCGCAATCTTGTCTCAAGCCTCATCTTTACAAATTCTGCATGTCCCTCGTTTTCCTTCTACAACCGTGGTTCCAGCTAGACTGATTGGCCATCCCCAGATGCACAATTCTTTTATTATTTTTTAAGGTGTCCACATCTTTATGTATAGGCAGTCCTTGATTTTCAACATTCCACTCTGCATGAATTCAATTATTATGGTTTAGTTAAATAACACTAGTGCCTCAACAACACAATTCAAATTTTAGTTATCAGGGTAGATCAACTATGAGTAATTAATTGTATAATGTACAACCTTTTCTGCTAGCTTCAGTGTACAAATCACGACTTAAATAACATATGTGCATCATGATCAGTGACCAGTCATGTGCTTCTTTTAAAATCTGTTCATGATTGGTCGTTACACATCTCTTATTCAGTTCTGCATGGACTGCAAAGCATGTATCTGCATTGTCTCCTTGTCTCCCAGTGATAAACCCACATGACATTTTATACAATGGATAATGAGAGAGGGATTGGTCATCAATAATTAAAGTGTAGCAAAGAAATAAAAAGTGATAATGCTGGAAATGAAATTGGAATTGCACATAGAATTAGAGGAGAAATATCTAACTAAGGAATGTTGAACACGGCCACCGTTCATGAGACTCTAGATGTACTGCCAGAGGGATTTAGTGAAGGTGAACTGATCAATATAAACGAGGAAAGTGGTGATGAGGAAAGGATGGAGGTGTCCCAGAAGAAGTGACAATGGCAAAAAAGCATTACATTAAAGGAATTCTTGAAGAAGTTTCATGACACTGAAAGCAAAAAGGATAATGTGTTAGAAGCCGATTCACACTTAGGAGGGAATATGGCAACTGACCAAAGCATTAAAAAGATCCTCGCTCCGAATCAATGAGAAGAAGGAAAGCACTGTTAAAACTACTTTGACAATTGTTTAAAATGAGATAAAACACTTTAGTTCTCAAAGTTTCTAATGTGTACGATTACAGTGTACTAAATAAATGTTCATTTTCCTATGTTTTCAATTACCTATATGTTTATAACCAACAGTAAGACAGCTTCAATGTTTTGAGAAAAAAATGTAAGGGCCCCAGAAAAATTGCAATGTTTTTCCTATTGATTATTTAGATTGCTCTGCACAATTTCAGCTTGCACAGTCATTTTTACTCTTCCATATGACTGTGCAAAGCAAGAACTGCCTGTAGATAGCATTTTGTGTCAACCCAATACCTGTCGTTATTTATATATGCCTGTCTCCCACATGAGACTATTGAGCTTTTGTGGAATAGGAACATCTTTTCTTTATTTCCCCCAAGACTGTCCAGAGCAACTGTCACATAGCAGACCCTCAACAGTTTTGTTGATGGAATGAAAGAAATACCTTCTACTTTATCTCAGAGATTTTACATGGAAAGCATATTGAACAACATATACTTTCCACCTTTGTGTGTTCTTGTAGCTAAGATCATTAAAGAACATGATGATTAAACGATACCTTTGAGAATTTTTACCTTTATAAGACCTAAGATTTTTGAACTCTGTCCTCAAAAAGTAAAGGTTGACAAATACTCACCATAAATAGTTGATTCCTGTCAATATTTGAAACAAGAATATCCTGATAACACTTTTTAGACAAAACTTTTGATTTCAAACCAAATGCAAGGGAAAGTGGCCTTATTAGGGCTTGTCTAACTGATTATTACACTTTAAAATAAGCACATTCATAGATCTAGAGTGTGTCTAAAACACACTGAATCTAAAGTAGATTTTTAGGGACTTCCCTGGTGGTACAGTGGTTAAGACTTCACCTTCCAATGCAGGGGGTGTGAGTTTGAGCCCTGGTCAGGGAGCTAAGATCCACATGCCTTGTGGCCAAAAAACCAAATCATAAAACGGAATCAATATTGTAACAAATTCAATAAAGACTTTAAAAATGGTCCATATCAAAAAAAATCCTTAAAAAATATAAAGTAGATTTTTAATTTTGGTTATTAGTTTTTAGTCAGTTTTGCTAGAAAGTTGGGATAATAGTGGCTCTAGGAAGCTATGCCAACTTGCCTAAAATTTATATTTGGTAAAATGGCAAAAATTGTTAGTATCTTGCCTTCTATGTTGTTTCCCCAGATCTCTACACATCAGATCAATTGTTAAAAGTCATTAGGGAGCATGGATTAATTGAAAGTAAAAGAGATTTTGCAGTCTGAAAGTTGTTATGTATTTCTTTCAGACCAGTGCTTCTGGAAATATCTCACATGCAGTCCTACCAGCTGTGTAACTAGTGCACAGCTCATGTCACAGGTAATCAACCTCATAAATTCAACCACACCAAAAGGGTCTATACCCCGTTCAACAAGATGAGTCCATTGAGCACATCAGAGTCAAATTGCTATAAAAGTTTCTGGCACTTACTTACAAATTCTATATCTACCATGTTGTGGACCAGTTCGTGGGCCATACTTTGAATGGCCCACTTACAGGCTAGTCTGTGTTCCATAAGTTCAGCATTTTAAGCTTTTTGAACACTAGACCTTCAACTCCTCCCCTCTTCAGCCATTCATTCTCATGGTCATATCCTTCACCAAGCTCAGCACAAAGCAGATGTTCACAGAATGTTAGACAGATAAATAAGCTAACAAACTAGTAAATGATGGAGAAATCACAGAATAAAAGAGGAGTATCTATGAAAGGAATAGAAGCTCAAAAGTGCGAAGTGAGATGCCACTACCTACTTGCTGCTGAAGTTGGGATTTAACACTGGGGTGGATTCTTAGGCCACAACTGTTTTCAAAATGTGGCAAGTCATATATACAATTTGTGATCCAGCTAGAATAATGCGAGGCACGGGGAAGGGGTCCTTCATGATTTCTGGAATGCTTTCCTTCAAGATTAGATTAACAGACTGACTTCAGATATCTATGAACCAGAAGGATTCTTCTGCTTCCCTTTCATGTCATGTAGTCTTTAGATCTCTGAGGATTAAAATGGTGTTGTAAGTTGAATTGTGTGCAAAACTTAAACTCCTCACAACCCAACTCTACTATAATAATAAATATAAAATAAGAGTTAAACTTAAACTTAAAGTAGATGTTAATAGTTTTCATGCTCAGAAGATAAAGATACTGAAATCCTAATTTAGAGTAGATTGTTTTCTAACAGCTCCTTCTCTTTTTGGCATACCTATGGTATAAATTTTTTCCACAGGCAATACAGGAAAATAGGAAACAAATATTTATTTTGTAAAGGAAATATATTCCTTTTAGTGTAAGATTATAAAGCAAATAATTTTTCTCAAAAGTATATTTTATGCATATATACAGCCAAAAGAGTGAAGGTAGATTAAATCAGCAGTGGATAAAGAAGTAAATATCTTAACCAGTATTCAGTAATTTGCACACACAACTAGGACAATGAATTATAGGATAATGAACGAAGGAAATATAAAATGCTTAATGACCTGGTACTCAGTTCACTGTTGTAAAAACCTACTTTGAGTCATGTTTCATTGAAACATACACTTTCCAGCAGTTTGCACATTTGTTTTGAAAAGTTAACCTGCCCCATTTTTTAACCTAAATAAAAGATAGATTGAGACATACAAAACATGTATCTAGAGTTTTCAATATGATAAAGATGAATGTAAAGGAGTAAAAAATTTGGTTTTCTTAAGAATTCTTGTGATGATTTTTCATCAAAAATTCTTTGTTAACATCTCTACCAAAACTCTCTTTTCAAGTCTGATTCATGTTATGGCTACTGGTCTTCCATCCCTTGCAAAAGAAGTTGAAAAGTTCAGACCTCCATGGGCTGTTTACCTCATGGTAACATAATTTCCAAAGTGTTCCAACTCCAAATGAACATGAATCCAGTTACAGTTGGGGTGTACAGAGGTAAAGAAAAACAGTTTTATTCTCCCATAGGAATAAGTTCTGATAATGGGAGCTATTCACTTGATTTCAGCTTTGGCAGCAAGTGTAAAATTAAGATGTTATAGTATATGATCATTTCTGACAATATGAAAAGATTCAGTTTGGACATGAAAATAGGAAAAAAATTCTATCAGGTAACTGTAAAATCTTAGCATGAAAACTATCAATATTCTTCAACTTATATGATAGAGTATCCTGGAAAAGTTGGATGTAAATGGAAAGTAGTTGGAATTCTACTTTAAGGGAAATAGGGGATTTTGGTCTTTAAAAGAATTCTTCTGCAAACTGAAAACAATTCTGCCCTAATTTATCTATTGTATGGTATAATTTAGACTATTTTCTACTAATTTATATGGCAGCATTTCTTAGATATAGTTGGAATAATTTTGATTATATGACTCAACAAATATATATTATGTGCTGACAAACAAAAATAAAAACAAAATAAAACAAAGATAAAAAGAAAAAGTCTATAATCAAAATGCCTAAAAATGTAACCTACTGTAAATATAAATTTTCTCTTTTAAGCAAAGGGAAGAAATTATTTTCCTTGTCACTTTCTTCATTCACTCAACTACAGCAAAAATAATTTGATGGGAAGTTAGTTGTAGCTACTTGATAAGTTTTCAAAGTCTTCATTCCTCTGAGAAATAATTAAGGATTTATAGTGTAATTTTGTAATTATAGTTTATACATTTTTAAAACTTGATACAGTTTAAAACTTAGAAGCTATAAGCTAATGTTTCTCTTTTGGTGTCACCTGATTATGTACAAAAATTGCAGTGAAAGTCTGATTTTGCACAAGTGTTTGGTGGCCAAATAAAGAGGAGCTATTAATTATTTTAAACCCATAAATTCTATTTTAGAATAGTCTCTTTGAAGCACAAAGATAAGTGAATCCAGTTGTAATATGTCAATAAATGGGTAGACATGGGCAACCTCTGAATAGCATCCCATATTTTGAGAATTACAGATGATGGGGCTGATGTCAGAGATTCCTGTTCCTAATTAATCTCTCCATTTAGCAGAGAGATATTAGTCTTAGACTAGATCAGAACCACCAGTTACAATGAGAAAATAGAGGAGGGGATTCTAAAAGAGAGAAAGTATACCATAAGAATTATAGAATTATCTTTAAATTTCAAAGTGGAAACAGTTCTGGGGCATTATTTCCAACATGAACGCTGTTAAGTTCCCTTTACAACACCCTGCCAACTTATCCAGCCTCTGCTCACGTTCCTCATGAAAGAAAACACACTGTCCTTGTGGACAGACCAATTTTGAGGCAGTCAAGTGGTTTGTTTTCCTTACTGATTTGAAATCCATCTTTCTAAGCTTCTCGCTAATGGGTCAGCACAGCCAAGTAATAGAAGAGGACTCATTTCCCAAACTCCTCCACCCACCCTCAACTCCATCCTTCCTCTGTTTGCACCAGCCCTTCCCTTCCTGTCCTCTTTTTGAAGTTTGAAAAAGGGCAATAAGTGTCAACTCTTAGTGTTACAGAACACGTGGAGATGAGAAGAGAGAATGAGAGAAGAATTAGGGGAGGAGAGAGGAATGAGAAAGAAGAGAGGGTATGGTAGAGTGAAGAAAGACCATGGGCCTCACACTCCGACCTAGCTGGAATTGCTCATCCAAAGAAGGTCTTAGGAGGATTAGGGTAAGTGCGGAATGAACTAAAGTGTCCAGGGGTCTGTACATGATGCTGGTCAGTAATCAAGGCCCTGCTGAATAACATCAAATACATTTTGATTGGCTTTTATTTCATTCATTTAAAAATGTTTAAATGTTAATTTTTGTTTAGATAATATATTTACATATATTCATAAGTCAAAGTTATAAACAGATAAGGAAAAATCTGTCTACTCTATTCCCTAACCACTTAGTTCCTCACTCTGGTAGCCACCAATTTTACTAGATTTTCCAATGAAAAACTGTCATTAGGCCACTAGTAGAGACTCACAGGTCTTTAATCCCAACTCTCTGATTTTGGAACTCTGGGACAGCAAGGAGGCAGTTTTGAGATATAGTTTTCACACATGTCTTTGTTACCTGTTCTTTCAATTTTCAACAGTGGGATAGTTATTCCCAGTGAATACATTTTAGAAATTGGATATATCTTTCAGGGATGCTGCTTTGTTGAGTTAACTTGCCAAGATTTTATGTATTTCATGCAGACTGTATACATTATCTACACCATCACAGAAAATCTTTGATGAAGAAAAACCAGATATGTTATATTTCATGTAGCCTTTGATCTACGACTTTCTCTTAGACTAGTGTTTCATCAAAGAAAAAAAAAGCAGCCCAATACAGTTTTATCTATCAAACCTAGCTTCTTTAACAAAGTCTGAGGAGACCAAATCATATTATGTTGGTCTGATTTGGCTTTTCCAGGCAGTATATAGAAGGGTAAAAGGTCTCTGATTCTATCAAATATGCCCTGAAAAATAAATCTTGTGATTTGATCATCTTCTTTCCATCTATCAAAATGAAACTAATAAGCAGTCCCAGATGCAGTAGTAGAAAAATGGAAAAAAAAATTTCCCCATGCCAACCCAGTAGAAACTTATATTTACCAGAAAGAGAGCTGATTGTCAGTCTCCTCTCACACCCAGCTCTATTGACCTGAAGAATTAACACAGGTTAAAGAGCAGAAGTCCTAAACTCTTCTATTAGCAGAGCTTTGCTGGTAAATATTGGATTTAACCTAAAAGTTAAAATGTGGACATAAACTGAACTGGTGAATAGAGGCATGCACATATGAATTACTCTCTTCATGTTACTTTGTGGGGAAAAATTACTCTGTAAGCTCCGGCTTTATAACCATACATCTCACCTGTAGTTGGCTTGTAGTGGAAATGGTTTTAGAAATGAGCTGTGTATGCAAGGCCATACATTTTTACATATGCAGGTTTGCAGAACGGTGAGTATTATGGCATGAGGGCACCATAACTTCATTTTAAATGGCTATTTGTGTGTGTCACTCTCTGATGACCGAACTGGGCTCTTTCTCTATTTCAGCAATATGCTAGTTTCACCAGCTCCCTCTCCTTCATGGTGTCATGGTGTGAATGGCCAAGACGATTCTCGGTTTACCAGAGATTATTACCCTAAAATGAAGGGGGAAGAGTACACTAGTTCGGACATGACTCCTGCTCTATGTCTATACTGTGTTCGTAGGGGCCAGTGATGGAGAGGTCTCTGTTCCATGTGGTCACCCAGGGATCCAGGGATCAGAGGATCCACCATCCTGTGGTTACACCACCTGGAACACACAGCCCCCTCTGATATCCAGCAAGGGAAAAGGGCGCATGAATATCTCACACCTGTGCTTGTGTGCTTCAGCCTAAGTCACCTGTTTATCAGATCCTGGCTTCTAGTCAAATATAGAGTTGACTCTTCCTATTACATGTGGAACACAATCATCTCTTCCTCAAGACCTCCTCCAGGAGACCTCTGTCTCCTCCTTTGAGACAACTCAATCCCATTCAAACAGAGCATTGAACTCAAGCCAATTTCTGGGTGATTCACAATAGTCCTTACATTAGGTGTGAATGTGGTTTGTCTTGGTCTGGAGACTCTGATATAAAGATACAAGTTAGCTGCTCCCCTACATTCCCATGGACTTCAACACACACACAATATAGTAGCAGAACAGGGGAACAGTAACCATAATTAACACTCCTCCCTGGGAAGGAAGAATAGGAAACACATAACAATCATCGGTCTTTACATTCTGAAATCCTATTGGGCTGGCACCGTGGGGGTGAGGTAAGGTTCAGTTTTGCTGTGAGAATGATGCATTAAAAAAAAAAAACCCAAACCCTCAAAATTTTAGTTGCTCAGAACAACAAATACTTACTCTTGCTCTAGGATATTTCCAGAAACAGGAATGTTCCATGATTTGGCACCAATTCTAGTCTCTGAGAAGGTTCCTTTATCAATTGAACTCTATGGTCTCTGACTTTGCCTTCGTGGAACTTTTTTTTATTGTCCCCAATTCTTCTTGGCCATCTCAGAAATTGACATTCAGTAATATGCCCACGTTGGGGGCTGTGCAACTTTCTCAGTCCACTTTCTGCTCAAGGATGTTTAAGAATCTAAGAGTTGTTTTAAATATTCAAGGGGTCATAGATTGTTTGGTTTGGTTTTCTTTTTGTTGTTCTTGTTTTTGGTTTGTTTTTGTCCAGGCCTTAGCTTCTCTCCATTACAAATATCACAGAAGTTATTAATCTATTTTGATTCCAGCCATTTCTAAATTCCAGAATCTACAAGTGCAGTTCTTTTTGAGATATACTACAGACTTGTTAAATATTTTTATTTTTTCTCTCTTAATATTAGGTATCTAAGTATTAGATAATGGCATTCTGAAGAAAAGCTTGTCCTTAATCTTATTTTTTTCCCTCCGGCCTCTCTACCCACTATTAGATTTCACCAAGTGCTATACCCATAGTCTGATTTTTCACCCGTGCCTTTTTTATGCAATAAGAGGTCTCAGCATTAGGCGTGTGAAAGCCAAACTCTTAGTCTAATCTTTCCTGGAAGTCTCAGTTTTAGCGAGTCTTTCTCAATTTTACCTCTTCCTGTTTGCGATTTCAAGGCACTTGGCCTCCCAATATTGCAAAATCCTGATTGCTGGAATCTTTCTTCTTGGTCATATTTGCTTGTAACCTGGTCAAGTTTTTCCTCTTTATTTTGCAATATTTTAACAAACATGGGCAGTAGCAACCAGTCAATGCCTTCCTTAAGAACAGAGTCTCTCAACCACTGCACCATCAATATTTGGGGTGGAAAATTCTTTGTTGGGGGATTGTCATGTACATTGTAGGAAATTTAGCAGAATCCCTGGCCTCTACCCACTAGCGCACTCTCAGTCAAAAGGGTCTCCAGACATTGTCAATATTCCTTTAGGGGCAAAAATCACCCTGATTGAGAACCACTGTTCTAGAGTCACAAGCACATTAGATATATTTTCTGCCCTCTGAGTTATATATAATAGTATCATTTTTACTTAATGTTTTGTCATTGTAGCCTCTGATATTATTTTCTTTGTTGCTGACACATGACTGCTAGGTCAATGTGACATGTTTTAGGTTCTTGTTAACAGAAGCACTCAACTTGCATTACTAATTTTTATATCAGGCAAGGTGACCCAGTGGCATAACATAACAACAGTTTATCCTACTTTCATTTTAAATTTTTAATGGGTTGGCAAGGTGGGAGAGGGGATGACTCTGGTCTGTAGCCCCTCAGATACCCAGACTGATGGAGGCTCCACTCAATTAAAACTGCACCATCTGGAACATGCAGCCTTTCTCAGTATATGCAGCAGAACATCTAGAAATCTCTCCCCAAATCTTTTATGTTTTACCTGAGATAATACATATCACTTCACTCACAACTCACTGTCTACATGGCACTGTCTAACCACAGAGGAGGAGAAGAATTATCATAATGCCCAAAAGGAGAAGAGAATAAGATATTGCTAAGTACTAGTAATATCTACCACAGCTTGTTAAAGATGGAATTATTTTAATTTTTATGGTTAACATTGAGTGAAATGGACATATTTTGGTGTGTGGGGTCTATGAGTTTTAACACTTGTATAAGTTACTGGAACTACCATCATAATCAGGATAAAGAACAGTTCCATTGCCCCCACCCCAAAATATTCCCATAATGCCTCTTCGTAGTCCCACATTCCCCATGATATCAGTACTTTAAAAAGAAATTTAGTTTCTTCCTTCCTTCCTTCCTCTCTTCCTTTCTTCCTCTCTTTCTTTCTCTTTTTTCTCTCTCCCTTCCTCCCTTCCTTCCTCCCTCTCTCTCCTCCCTTTCTTCCATCCTTCCTTCCTCCCTCCCTCCTTCCCTCATTCCCTCCCTCCCTCCTCTCTCTTCCTTCCTTTCTTTCTCTTTCTTTTTCTTCCTTCCTTCCTTCCTTCCTTTCTTTCTTTTCTTTCTTCCTTTCTTTCTTTTCTTTCTTTCTTTCTCTTTCTTTCTTTCTTTCTTTCTTTCTTTCTTTCTTTCTTTCTTTCTTTCTTTCTTTCTTTCTTCCTTCCTTCCTCCCTCCCTTCCTTCCTTCATTCCCTTCTCCCTTCCTTCTTTCCTTTCTTCCTTTCTTTCTTTCTTTCTTTCTTTCTTTGCTTTCCTCCTTTCTTTCTTTCTGAAAGAAATCCCCAGTTCAGAGATACAGAGAACAGATTAGTGGTTTCCAGAAGCAGGAGGTGGACAGTGGGCAACATGGGTTATGGGGGTCAAAGCGTACAAACTTCCAATTATAAAATGAATAACTCATAGGGATGTAATGTGCAGCATGGTAACCATAGTTAAAAATACTCTATTGTATATTTGAAAGTTGCTAAGAAAGATCTTAAAAGTTTTCATCACAAGAAAAAAAAATTTTGTAACTATGTATGATGATGGATGTTAACTAGACTTACTGTGGTGACCACGTCACAATATATACAAATATTGAATCATTACATTGTACACCTGGAATTAATATAATGCTATATGTTGATTATATTTCAATAAAAAAAATTTTAAGTCAAACTAAAAAAAGAAAAAGAAATTTAGGTTTTATGGGCTTAATATGGACTATCATGATAAATGTTCCATGGGCACTTGAAAAGAATGTGTATTCAGTGTGGAGTGGAGTGATCTGTAAATATCAATTAGATACAATTGTTCAATGGTGATGTTCAGTTTTTCTGCATCCTTGCTGGTTTTCTCTTTATGTACTTTGTTATGGAGAGAGAAGTGTTGGAATCTCCAGTTATAACTGTGAATTAGTCTATTTATCTTTCTGTTCTATCAGTTTTTGTTTCATGTATTTTGAGGCTCTGGTTTTAGATGCAGACATAGTTAGGATTCATTATTTTTGTCTTCCAGTTGAATGGACCATTTTATCATTATGTAATGACCCTGTTTATCACTGAAAATTTTCCTTGCTCTGACATTTACTTTGTCTGATATTAATATAGCTATTGCAGCATTCTTTTGATTAGTGTTAGCATGGTATATTCTTTTCCATCGTTTTACTTTTAACCTATTTGTGTCTTTATATTTGAAATAGCAGTAAATTGTGTCATACTTTTTAATGTAATCTAACAATCTCTTGTTTTTAATTGGGGGATTTATCTATTTAGAATTAATGTGATTACTAATGTGGTAGGTTTTATATCGACCAACCTGTTATTTGTTTTCTATTTGTCCCATCTGTTCTTTGCTCTATTTTCCTATATTTTTGCCTTTAATTTTTTTGATTAATTGAGTACTATTTCTTATCTCCATTTATCTCTCTTGTTGGATTACTTGCTATAACTGTTTCCTTATTTTATTGCTTACTTTCTGTGTTCTGTGGTTTCAATATGAATGTATTTTTCAAAGTCTTTGCACTGCTATTTGGATCTGCTGCATGTATATGACACCAGTCTGAGGCCTTGGAAGTGTTCTATCCCATATTTCCATTCTTAAAGCCTTTGGTATTCTGTTTAGGGTCTGAAGCATACAGAAGTGAGCCCAGAAAATTTATATACCATTTTGCGGGATCTCTTGAGCTCTTTTCCTCTCCAGGATCTCCTTGATACTTTCTGGTTCCCTGGGATCCCTATTTTACCTCTTCTGGCCAAAAACCTGAGGCTTCTGTTTCTCCCCTCTGTCACATACTTCCTTGTGTCTGCATATCTGGGTTAGGTGTTGGGAGAACAGAGAGAGGATAACCCAACAGGCATTTCCCCCGTGATCTTGGGACCATAAGTACCCTGGACAGAGAAAGAGATTCTGCTCTCTTAGGGTTTTATGCTCATATACAGCCTCTATTGCTGCCCTGTGGCTGCCTGATTTCTTGGAGGTTCAGGGGCAAGAGAATGATAAAGGGAAAGAAAGCCATCAGGGAGCCTTTTTCACTCCCTCTGACTCTCAGGAGTTCTCTTTCCTGTTCCTCAGTTCAGGATGTGAGGATATTTGCTATCATCTGCTTTTCAGAATCCTCAGATAGTTGCTTGACTTCTTTTAAGATTTTGTATTTGCATTCAGTGGGAGAAGTGGAAAGGAGTCAATTTCTCAGTCTTGTCTGGAACTAGAATTGCACCAAAGTGTTTTTAACAGTGGACTTTTAAACATAGCAGCTATAGTGAAGTGTGGGGAAATAAAAGTCAAGGGAAAGGATCTAGGCCTTTTCTTGATTAAATTTCCAATTAAGAAGACTAAGCAAATTCCCATACACCACCAGCAAAGCTAAACAAATTTTTTTCAAAAGAATTTTGTCTTTAATATTGTTTTTTAAAAAGCATCAAAGTAGTAAGTATAAGAAAAATTATTTCACTACATTTATTTTGTAGATTAGTGTATTTTTATTTTGGTTTACACATAGGGACATTGTCATACCCTGTGTTTAGAGCCTCTAAAGTCAGGTCACTAGTGATACCATGAGGCTTTTCCAGCTAATCCAGTCTCTAAACCTCATCTCAAGGTCACCAGAGAGCCCTCACAACCTGAATTCTGGAACATAATCTTCAGGCTGGAATCAAAACTTGAATCACAAATACCTTTATCCCTTCTTCTCCTATATCTTTTTTGCCACCTACACACATGATACATGACTAGAAACTTTTCACATAGAAATTTACTTGACACTCTTGGAACTAAGGAAGAGGTAAAAAACCTACCATTAAATAACTGAGTATGATGTGATGGGTACATTGATTATGTCCTTTACTCCCCACTACAATGTAGGTATTAGTTCAGTATGACTAGCCTCAATGTACGGGTGAGGAGCCAGAGACAGAGATTCAGTAACTTGTCTGAGGTTGCAGCACTAATTCCAAAATCCATGTTCTCTCCTGATGCCACATGCGTCCATCCATCCATGCCACTTACCCTTGAGAAGGCAGAATTAAACAGGTAATTTAGTGCTAGAGATAATCCAAGAGATTAGGATCTCCTGGAGTGGAATGGAGTAGGAAGGAAGCAGGACTTCTAATAAGAAACTGAAATCCTTCCCCACTGTGACTCAGTACCTACTCTTCCACTCCTAGTCCTTCCCTTTCACCCTCCCCATGACCCCAGAGTGCACAAAACTTCCAGAGCCTTGTTCATGGAGATGACCTCACCTCTGTGCTGGTCCACCTGACCCTGGATCGAGGTGACATTCCATGGGGGAAAATTCAACAGTGCTTTGTCCAGTATTGAACTCCTGCTTATACCATCTGGAGCAAGTGGTTAAAGGCTTACCTCTTCCTTTAATATATATAGTTGATTTACATGTTGTGTTAGTTTCAGGTGTACAGCACAGTGATTCAGTTACATGCCATTTGCAGCAACATGGATGGACCTAAAAAATTATCATACTAAGTGAAGTAAATCAGACAAATATCATATGATATCACTTATATGTGGAATCTAAAACAAAAGAAAGATACAAATGAACTTATTTTCAAAACAGAAATAGACCTACAGACATAGAAAACAAACTAATGGTTACCAAAGAGGAGAGGGCAGGGATTAAGAGGTTGGGATTAACATACACATACTACTATACATAAAATAGATAAACAACAAGGACCTACTGTATAGAACAGGGAATTATACTCAATATTTTTAATAACCTATAAAGGAAAAGAATCTGAAAAAGAATATATATATGTACCTCTTCCATTTTTGACTTGTTGCCTTAATTGGCTACTCAGACATCTGAAAGCCTACACTTTCTCTTCCAGATCAGCCAACCTCGTGACACAAAAAGCCCACCAGGAGTTGAAATAAAACTGGAAGTTGTGGACCTCACTGAATTTCCTTGAAGCAAACTTATAGACCAGTTTCAGGAGAAGAAGAACAACTGATCTCAACAAACAATATTCCCATTTGTTTCTCAAACTCCACTTAATTTCTTCTAACTTCTAGCTTTCATAGTTGTCATCTTTGGCGAGTTTCCATGGTAGAAAATGGTTTTGTAGTGATGTCTGCTATATGCTTACCAAATCATAAAGTAGTTGTGCTTTTATTTCATAAAAGTATACAAAGAACATAAATACTAATCAGATACTAACATCCCATCCATCGTACATACTCATATGTTTGATGAACAACTGACTGACAGAATAAATGAATGAATGACCAGATAACCATACAGCAACCTCAATATTGAACCTTGGTATGAAAGCAGAGATTAGCATTAAGCAGAGTGTATGTGGTGATTACGGAGTCTGACAGGGGAAGGAGAGAAAAAAAGAACAGCAGGTAGTAGGGAGGAGAGGAAAAAACACAGGAAGGAGAAAAGGTAATACCTTCTGTTTTTACCTCAAAAAACCAATTCTTTGTCTCCTGATTGATGTTTTAGAAAGCTTAATATGCTTCTGAAGAACAAGACCAGGAAATTGGAGAATGTCCCCAGCACTACCCTGCTGACTTCCACCAACTCTAGCTTGAATGAAATGAAAAATCAAAGTATAGCTATGTTTCATTTCCAATGGAAGCTAAAAGGTTTCTTCCCTTCATTTTTTTTCTCCATAAAATATTTTACCCTTTGAAAAACTAATACTACATCTGGGTCCACATTAGTCATCTCCCTTCAGTAAAAATAATTTTGACCAATGTTATGCTGGATATTTCATTGTCTAGTCAACAAAAACATGGTAATTGGTATGAATATCCAAAAATCAAAGCCTTTCAGAAATGATAGGCTTGATTTAGCCCCACTGGCATGGCTCTCATTAATTCAGCGAGGACTGTGTAGTACAAATGTACAGATTCCTTTATTCATCACTGTAATGACCTCAGTGAGCCTCACTGAAAATGTACATGACAGATCAGGTAGGGAATGCTGCTGAAGAGAAAATAGCAAATGAGAGCAGGATAATATGAAACTTACTTTACAGAAAACATTAAGTAATCATTACTTAAATAAGTTATGTATTTTAGTATTTAAGAGCCTTGGAAGGGCAAATACACGTTTCACTAAATGTTTAAAGACCCTGAATTAAGTCTGAAAGGAATCCCTTTTCATTATTTTGTGCTAACATCGGTCCAATGGATTCCTTTGGGCGAGAATATTTAAATAAACTCACTTACAAAACCCATGCAATAGATTTCTGCCTTGATCACCACCACCATCACTATTTCCACTTTCCACCATACCCATTCCCACCACACATGCACACCTGCACTGCTATGGACTGAATGTCTGTAACCCTCCAAATTCATATGTTGAAATGCTAACCCTCAATAGGAAGTTAGGAGGTAGGGCATTGAGACGTGATTAGGGCATGAGGGCAGAGTCCTCATGAGTTGGATTACTTCCTTTATAAAAGGGACCAAAGAGAGCTCCCTTGACCTTTCTGCCACATGAGAACATGTCGAGAAGACAGCTCTCTATGAACCAGGAAGCAGATCCTCACCAGATACCAAATCTGGCAGTGCCTTGATCATGAACTTCCTAGGCCAAACAACAAATGTTTAAGCCTCCCAGTCCACGGCATTTTTGTTATAGCAGCCTGAATGGACTAAGTCAGGCATGCACCCATATGTGTGCATACACACAGACTCACATACAGAAAGTGAGGTTATGCTGTCGAGAAATCTTCCCTACTGTGCAGAAGGAGAACAGTACTGTGTCACTGAGAAGAGAACTGGAGGGAGAGGAACCCATAATTAGTAGAGGTAGACGAGGAATAGGAAATAAAACAGATAAGTGGGGAGGGAAGAAAAACATAAGACAATGGGGAAAAGTTGTGAGAGGATTTGAAAAAGAGAATGATGTACATGGGAGGGAGGTCAGAGCAGAATCTAGAGACGGGGTCCAGTGGAACCCGAAGTGTGCCTTACTTTACCACAAAGTAAGGACTTCATTTTAAATCTCATCCATGGAATATAATTACTGAAGGAACAAAAGTGATTTTAATCTATAAAACTGTTTTAGAGGTTAATGGTCAGAAAAGTGAGTACGGCACAAGGTTGGCCCCCTTAATGGCATAGCAGGATTTAAATTTTGAGAAGCTAATCATCATAATATTGGGAACTTAGGAACAGTTATCCTCAGCCATAAGAGTCCTATTAGCCTGGATATCTTGTGGACCTCTTAGAAAAAATGATATCGAGGATTTTGAAAAGGCTGGTGGTGTGGTACCAAGGTGAGGGGATTAAGACTTGAATGGGCTGTTTTAAAAAAACTGAGAGCAAAACAAACCATCTTTTGGGAGTCCCACAGGGAATTAAAATGTTTGTAAGAAGAGTGTGCCTCATATCTGCTTTTCTGGTGGAAACAGCACGTATAATGAAGGTGTGTGACCATTCCACAGTGAAGGTGAAGTCAAGCATCTTCCTTCAGTGACAGGCTGGGTGCAGCAGTGAAGACCACAAGGGTGGAGGAAGGTCAGCTTTTGTGACTAAAGCAAGAACCTTGGGCTTGTCTTGAGAGTTCTCCCGATGCGTTATACAAACTCAAGAATATTTCCCCTTTTATTGCTATTGTGACCAGTTCCTTTGACTGACCTCTGGTGATTCAAAGCAACCTAGGGATCCCCAGACAAGGCAATGATCACAATAGGACAAACCTGGAGTTAAATCAACTCATGTTACAGAGGAAGGTTGGGTCATGCTCAGAGTAAAGTGCTTCAAAATTTAAAATAAACAAACATGAAAGAGGAAATCATCCTTGTTTCATAGACTATAAATAATGCAGCAATCTTCCAGAAAGAAGTCAGTTTTTCATTTAAGACCACGTTTGTTAGTTGAGCTGTGGAAAACGACATCATGCCCAGAAATCTGGTAATCTTATTTTTTAAATTGTCTGAAATTCATATGTTACTGCATCCCTGAGGAGATGGGAACTGCTGATTTTTGTCCGGAATTTGTTGCTTTATAGCTTTTCAGCTACGTGATGTGAAAATGTCCACTCCTATTTATGTGACTGTGACACTTATAAATGTCCCATTTAGTTATGTGGGTAAATTTGTTCTTACTTCTCACAAATTGCTCTTCATAACATTTGCTAGACGAAGCTTTTAGCAGCCAGATACTCAAATTCACCCTTGCTGAGCTCAAACGTGTTAGGATTATGAGTGATGGAAGAATAAAGTACACTGAAAAGTAGCTTAGATTAATCTCTCAGACGTTGGTTGAGCATGAGTGCCCAAGGATGCGTTTGAAGGATTCACTGAATTACAGCCTGAAGCAATGTAACATCACACCAGAGAGCAGAAAAACTATAGCTGAGAGGATGTACTCGTATGTACAGTCAAGGCAGTCAAGGATAGGGTGACGTAGTTTGAGCAAAATTGCTGTCTACTGTACCAGAGCACCATTCTTCAAATAGCAACAAGGCCCATAGCATAGTCACAAGCAACAGATATTAGGAAAATTCTTTACGTCTTATCAATGTGATAAGGGCTTTAGAGTCAGATATTATGTATTTAGCTGGATAGAAAAATCATTAGTGCATTGACTTCATTTTCGAAATAATCTAGTGGTGGTTATATAGGACACACACAGTACTACAACCCTAGGATAAAATTATTTGATGGAAAACAGAATTAGGATTGAGAAAATAAGATGTATTCATGCCAAATGAAATGGATTAAGCAAATCAATTGTTAAATTATGAGGGAGTCTTACAAATTGGTTTCGTGCCATGGGCTCCAAAGAGCGATACTATGTCCTTAGTATAATTAGGGATTTTGGTAGATTGTAAAAATGTCCAGTAGTCATTTCGTACCCTTTATCCATGTCTTTGGTAGCACTGTCCCACACTGACTCTAGACCCTTGTGATCTGTCTGGTAATTTGCCTTGGCCAATCGGACACTAGCAAACATGATGTAGGCAGAGACTCAGAAGGTGTTTGCATTTTGGGGCTTGCTCCCATGTTCCTAATTGGAACACTGAGACTCCCATGTGAAGAAGTGTTGACCAGCTAGAGGATGAGATACTATATGAAGCAGAAATGAATTATCCAAGCTGAGGTTCGCCCAGACCAGTAAGGTGCCAACTGCCAGACATGTGACTGAAGCGGTCTTGGGCAAAATAATCCTGAATGAGCTGGCCTCAAAGAACTGCCAAGCTGATTCACAGAATCATTAAAAAATTGCAACTAAGTTTGGGTATGTTTTATTATGCAACAAAACCTTGCCATTACATGCTTAATGTAATAATAATATTACTAACAATTGAGGGACTACCATGTAATGTGTCAGGCACTATGCTAGGTGATTCACATATACCATTTCTGACCTTTAAATAAGGTTGGTGTTCATAACACCATTTTACAAATGATATAATTTATGATGTAAGGTTTGAATCTAGTCATGCAAATAGTAAGTAACAATGCCAAGATTCATCCCCAGGTCCACCAGGCTCTGAGTTCCATGCCCTTTCCATTTCGCCAGGTTGCTGATAGGGGTACCTCTCGAATAGGGGAATAAGGCACAGACTTAGACGGGCTGCTCAGATTTTCTCAAAGGGGTAAAGCATTTCACACTCAATCTACTCAGGAATTTCTTCATTTGCCTCATGCCTAGCTGAGCAAAATATTTTTTTAATTGAAGTATAGTTGATTTACAATATTATGTTAGTTTCAGGTGTACAACACAGTGATTCAATATTTTTATAGATTATATTCCATTTAAAGTTATTACAAAATAATGGCTCTATTTCTTTGTGCTGTAAAATATATCTGTGTTGTTTATCTAGTTTATCCATAGCAGCTTGTATCTCTTAATCCCTCACCAACACTTGTTATTTATGGTCTTTGTGATGACAGCCATTCTGACAGGTGTGAGGTGATATCTCTTTGTGGTTTTAATTTTCATTTCTCTGATGATTATCTATGTTGAGCAGCTTTTCATGTACTGTTGGCCATCTGTATGTCTTCTTTGGAAAGATGTCTATTCATGTCTTCTGCACATTTTTTTTTATTGGGTTGCTTTTCTGATATTGAGTTGTATAACTAGTTATATATTTTGGTTATATATTGAACAAAATACTTTCAATATGTATGTATTTTCTGAACTGATGTGAAAAGAGCTAAAACGCATTTCAGAACAAGCTGGTCTGTCCAGCTCATCTGCAAAAAAGATAGATAGTGGTAATTGAACAGGCTTTTGTGTCAGAAAACATGAATTTAAATCCTAATTGAGCTGCTCTTTAGAATATGTCACCACAAGCTCCTTACAATCTTATTTACCCCAGTAAAAAGCAGGAAATGCTTTCCTCACAAAATTATAATACAAATTAATGGAATAAAAAAGGAATTACAAAGCTGGCCCTTAAAGGTATTCTATAAATAGTAAATATTATTACTTATTGACTGAAAATTGAAAGTATTTTAATATAAAATATGCAATTCATCATTGACCATATTAGCACATTTTGTACTGTATACAACTTTTTTTTTGCAATCAAGGCATAATTATCATATATACCAAAATATATTCCTTCTAAGACTGTGTATCAGATATGACTTTCTTCAATGTTTGATAATGACATAAATATTAGATTTTCTACTTGTAAATTTCTATGAATTCATATTTCTGAATTTATTGGTCATTACAGGAAATACTTTTAAATATCCCATTTTCTAGTTTAGCACTGTGGCATAATGTTTTGAAAACATTTCTAAAAATAGTTTATAACAAATTAAAACATCTTAGCACAAATAAAAATTTTGTTTCACCATTCAGCAGTAGCTGGGGTCCACTAGGAAAATCCCTGTTTGTTCAACTAGCTGCAAATTTGATCAGAGGCAAAGGGTTCCCCCTCATACCTCCACAACCCACACAGAAGTCTTCCTACACTATTATCTATGCCAGGGGTTTTACAAGTGTCCAGGACTGTTAGGCAGCATGTAGTCCAAAAGTGATGAGCAGAGAGATTCATGGCATAGTCATATTTCCTACACTGGGAAACTCACAAGGTTTCTACAAAAATGTTGAGAGCATCCCATATCTGTCACTGACGGGCTCTAAAATGAACATTTGAAACAAGAGCACCCAACAGATTTCATTTCTGTTTAAGGAAAAAGACTTTCTGCTTTCTTCCCATAGTTTTTCTCACCACTACCATGGAGGAGCTAGGACCATAAGAGGAGCCTCTACACCCTCCTCCCCCAGGAAATTTCCTCCAGCATGGGCAAAGCTTGAGTTGGGGAGATCATAGGAGATGAAAATGAGATTTTGCACTAGATTAGTTCTTAATAACACTAGAGCTGATTGGAGAGCTATGATAGCTGTGTGGTGCTGGACTGGGAATGGCCATTACAGAAAAATAACACTATTTCATGTCTGTCTATCATGAATTCAGACCTTTCATTCAGCTGATGATATTTGATTAATTAGAAATTAGAGCCCTATTAAGTGATGAGGCCATATTTCTCTTCTATTATAAACTAGCTAAGCAATATTTTCTGGCTTATGTACTTCACAGAAAAGCGAGGATTAACTAAATTTCTATTGGGAGAAATTTCTTTATAGACTCTAAGAGTTATTCTTCTTACAAAGTTCCAGGGCTTTGGATTACTTAGGAGAGAAAAGAATATTCAGGAATAAAAATGATTTTTCACTGTAGTTGAAAAATAGATAATTTTATCTAAAAAAATTATTTTTGAATAATAAATTTATTTGAAGAAGAAAATTGTAGCAACAAACCAGCTAATTCCTTTGCTTTTAATACAACACTTTATGACTACTTTAGAAAGTTGGGGCTCCATTTTTAGTCTAAATCTCATTAGGCAAGTCTGTAAGAAAACAACATTTACCTTGTAGATAATAATGAAATAAAAAACCCATCTTAAGATGCTTATTTGTTCTTAGTTTAGGTTTTCTTTTTATTTATTATATTTGTATCAACAACATGTATTAAACTGTGTTTTTCTATATACCGTGGTGATTTAAAAATGGGTATAGGAACATTCATCTGAAAAGACAATTATTTAAAGATTATAGAAAGTCCCCATTCTCACAAATACTAAATGAACATAAAATAGTGTCAAAGAGTTAGGTGGCATAAGCAACCAGGAATCTGTAAACTCTTCATCCTGATTTATCCACACACAGAGATGTACACTCATCAAATGAAAGAAATTTACCATTGCCATATTATGATAAATCTTACTACTATGACAGAAAAATATCAAAATCTCAGTGGCTTAACAAAAGAGAATTTTATTTCTCACTCATTTAGATTCCATCTAGCTGCTCTAACCATAAAGGTCTTAAATTTCTGGTTCCTCTTTATTCTTTTTCATTTTTGCCTGCAAACCAGCCAACCCTCTCCTGAGTTTCTATCTTCCGTGTGATACTTTGCTGAAAGAATACAATGAGAGCAGGCGTACACTATTACTCTGGCTCCCACCACTTCTAGGTCTCAGACAGAGTAGGCATGTGATCTGCCCTCCTTTCTTCACTGGCGACAATTTTACTGGATGTTTCTTCTTAGTTTACTTTTATCTGAGAATGTCTTTATTTTGCCTTCATTCCTGAAGGATTCACTGGAGTCTAGGTCAACAGGTTTACCACCCTCCTCTCCCCAATGCTTTTTGCAGCATTTTAAAGATGTTGTTGCATTGTCATCTGGATTCCATTGCTTCTGATGAAAAGCTTGAGGTCACTGGAATTGTTGTTCCCCTGTACGTAATGCGTCGTTTTTTTCTCGGTGATTTTCAAGATTTTCTCTTTATCTTTGGTCAGCAGGTTGACTATGATAGGCCTAAGTGTGGTTACATGTGAGTTTATCTTTCTTGGGTTTCCTCAAACTTCCTGCATCTGTAAAATTTTGTCTTTTACAAAATTTAGGAAAATTTTGGCCATTATTGATTCAAATATTTTATTCTGCCCTATTTTTTGTCTCCTCCTGGGACTCTCATTAAACATATGTTCTACTTTTTTATATTTTTCTACAGGTCCCAAAGACTCTTTTCATTTTCTTTCTATCTTTTCTCTGCTTTTCAGATCAAATAATTTGTATTGATCCATCTTCAAGTTCACAAACTACTCTGTCATCTCCATTCTGCTGCTAAACCCGTCCCATGCATTTTTAGTTTCAGATACCCTTTTTCGATTCTAGAATTTCCATAGGTTCTTTTATAGTATCTATCTGCTGAGATTTCCTACACTTTTACTCATTACAAGCATTTTTTCTTCACATTTGTGAGCTTAGCTATAATAGCTGTTTTTAAATTCTTCTTTGCTAAATCCAACATGTAGGTCATCTCAGAGGCAAGTCTCTATTGATTGTCTTTTCTCTTAAGAATGAGCTATATTTCCATGTTTCTTTGTATTTCGTTTTTTTGGGTTGTATCCTGGATATTTTGAACGGTTTGAGTGGAGACTCTGGATGTTATCATATTGCTTTGCCAAATCTCGAGATTTTGTTGTTGTTGTTGTTGTTTGTAACGGTAGTTTTGTTGGACTCAAACTGAAAACTCCATCTCTTGGGAAGGAGTTAAAATAAGATTTCCATTCTCTAATTACTGGTTATGCTGCTTGACGTCTTCCCCGCATACATATGGTTCCGGGGTCGGCCAGAGATTTGGGCAGAGTCTACACATGGAATTTGAGGTTCCACCTCTCAGGATCTCTTCTTTCCAGGATTCTTTCTCACTTTGCAGCAGCTGTGTTTACCTGCAATCTATCCACTGGTTCTTCATCCCAGAAAGACTCTGGGTGTTCTATCAGTGTTTTAGACTCAACCCATCGCCCACTGAAGCCTATAGTTAGGCTAAAAGTAATAAGAATGGAGAATTCTTCTTGAGGCCATTATCTTCTTTCAAGTGTTGACTCCTTTCCAGAATCTACCTGCTTTTGTTCACTCTCTGGTGCATTCCGTAATTGTTTTTTCATTTTTCATTGCTATCTGAGAAAGGGGTCAACATGGTTTGGCTGTTCTGGAAGCAGAAGCATCTTTACCAAATGCTCTGCCCCCACGTAACGTGAATCTCCATTTTCCAAACCTCTGCCAACATCACTTTCCTGCCAACATCTGAGCACTGAGCTAATGCCCCATGTTTTGGATTTTTGCAATGAAAGCATCTCACTTCAGGATATAGATTTTTGTATTAATTATGATAACACCAGAATCTGGTTGATAAGCCCCATCACTATGGTAGCTTAGCACAATTTTAAAGTTTTAATTTTTCTCATGTAACAGTCCAGCCAGTGTTGAGTGGTTTCCCTTGAAGTGATAAATCATGGGCCCAGGCTGCTGCCTTTATGTGGATCTATCACAGAGAACATGCAAGGTCATCTTGAACATGCAAGGTCATCTCCATTCCAGCCAGCTGGTGAGGCAAAATCATGGACAACTGCATGGGAGTCACCTGGAAGTGATATAAACTATTTTTAACCACATTCCACTGCTTAAGACTCAGTCTCATGGTAAAAATCAACTAAGGAAATGTGGGAAATGCATTCTACATGTGTTACCAGGAGGAAGGGGGAATGGATTTGGTGACCAGATAGCCAGTCTTTTCCAAAACTGATGGACACTTTCTTATTGCTCACTACAGCCTAGTTTGTGTGCTTAGATTTTCCGTGGGGTTTCCTCAGCTATTATTCATTCCAAGTACCCTTCCCCAGCAGAGGTCATTATGCCCAGTGGAGGGTATCTCCGGAGCATCATCAGTGAAGGAACGGCTGGAGAGGAGGGTTCTGTTCCTGAGAACACCTCTGCATCATGTGACGTTAAGTAGACAGTTAGTAAAGCCATGGCTAAGTACTGTGATCACATTGCTTGAGGAAGGAGTGGATAGAAGAAGAAAAGTGTGTATAAGAAACCCCAAATATGCGGTTTTGGTTAAATGCTCAGATTTGGGTGGGTGAATCAGTGATATTTATTTATTTATATATTTACATTTTGTATTGAGGTATAGTTGATTTACAATATTATATTAGTTTCAGGTGTACAAGATAGTGATTCAATATTTTTATAGACTATACTCCATTTAAAGTTATTATAAAATATTGACTATATTCTCTGTATATATCCTTGCATCTTATTTTTCTTATACATAGTAGTTTGTATCTCTTACTCCCCTACCCCTTTCTTACCCCTCTCCCCTTCCCTCTCCCCACTGGTCACCACTCATTTGTTCTCTATATCTATGAGTTTGTTTTGTCATATTCATTCATGTATAAGTGGTAACATATTGTATTTGTGCTTCTCTGACTTATTTAACTAAGCATAATACCCTCCAGGTCCATTCAAGTTGTTGCACGTGGCAAAATTTTATTCTTTTGTATTATGAAAATAACAAACATCCTGATTAAAAAATAGGCAGAAGACCTGAACAGACATTTTTCCAAAGAAGATATACAGATGGCCAACAAGCACATGAAAACGTCACTAATCATCAGGGAAATGCAAATCAAAACTACAGTGAGATATCACCTCACGCTGTCAGAATGGCTATCAACAAAAAGACCACAAATAACAAATGTTGGTGAGGACGTGGAGAAAAGGGAACACAAGTACATTGTTGGTGGGAATGTAAATTGGTGCAGCCACTATTTATTTTCATTTTATACTTGACATAAAATATTATATTAGTTTCAAGTATACAACACAGTGATCTGATATTTTTATACATCACGAAATAATGACCACACTAAGTCCAATTACCATCCATCACCATACAAAGTTGTTACAATATTACTGACTATAGTCCCTCTGTGTATATTACACGCCTGTGGTTTACTTATTTTATATCTGGGAGTTTGAGTCTCTTAATTCTCTTCCACTTCTGGGTATTTATTAAAAAAAAAAACCCAAACACAAATTTGAAAAGATATATGTACCCCTATGTTCACTGCAGCACTATTTACAAAAGGTAAGATATGGAAGTAACCTAAGTTGCTTATCAATGGACGCCTGAATTAAGAAGATGTGGTACACATATACAGTGGAATACTACTGAGTCATAAAAAAGAATAAAATTTTGCCATTTGCAACAATACGGGTGGAGGGGGTAGTTCAGGTGGTAATGCGAGTGACGGGGAGCGGCAGATAAAGCTACGCTCGCTCACTCGTCACTCACCTCCTGCTGTGTGGCCGGGTTCGTAACAGGCTGCCGACAGGTACTGGTCCACGACCCAGGGGTGGAGACCCCTGATATAGAGAATTAGACCAAATGATCCTCTATACAGCCTTAAGAGGATTTTTATGTTGCTTTATTCTCATTAGCACATTGGAGTTTAAATTTAGTGAATGAGTTCAAAACAAATAAAAAATTCCTCTAATGCGATGTAATGGTTTTGGTGTTAGCCAGAATTAAGTTTGAATCTTACCCCTGTACGTTAGCTCGTGTGTGATTTGGGGCAAATTACTTTCATTTTACTGAGCCTCAGTTCCTCATCTCTATAATGGGGAAAGTAAAATTTCCTTTGCAGGGTTATTGAGAGTTTCAATGAAGAGAATTAAGTAAATAACCTAGTATGGTGTTCGACAGGTTAAAAAAAGCCCCAATAAGTAGTAGCACACTCTTTTTATTAAAATGGTAGGGATTGAGGTCTAATTCAGGCATTAGTCTCTGTGCAGTGGTGCCTTTCTGAGTGCTTATTATGCATATAGTTTGAAAAATGAAATATACTCTTACAAATAATTTAACCTCTTAGGACCCCTAACACTTTATGGGGGAAAAAAGTCGGTGTATAAATAACTAAATAACTAAATAAATAGCTTAACAACTCCTCTAGATTTTAGAGCTGGAGATATGCCAGAGGGAGAGCCTAATTAAAGTCACTGAAGCCTTAACAATCAATTGGAGACAGAGAAAGAAGCAGGGGAAGAAAAAGAGGTATGGGAGAGAAAGGAGGGGGAGAAAGCAGCTTCTAAGTGATAAGTGAACTCCAGGATCATGGTTCAGTGGACTGTGGAGCAGCTTGTAATTTCTACCTCTGTTTCTCACAAGAGCAGCAGTTTCACAGCACCTCACCTATATTCCTATAACTGAGAATTAATGCCATAGGGGATTGTTTCAACCATGTTATGATAAAACAACTTATCTTTTTATGATGTGCTAGGGCTCACAAAATGCCTTCAGAACTACTATCTCACTGAATTCCTACAGCATCTACATAATATGTAGAATTGGTAACCTCATAATTGTAAAATTATCATTTATGGAGAAAAAGGCAAATGAGAATATTTAAAAACAGCAATGTTGTAGTGTCCTGAATATTTACCATATCTTGCTTTATTTGTACTGTGTTTAAGAACTATTCAACTATACTCCAATAAAGATGTTAAAAAAAAAAAGACCATCCAAATCAATTTACAACTCTTGAAAGAAATAGAACTGATGCTGAGTTTTCTATTTTTAAAAATATTTGAGCTAATTTTTCTTTTGCCTTCACTTCATTTAGTAAAATAGATCAAGAGCTCCCAATTATCAGAAGCTATTCAACAGCTGAGCTAGAATTCACTCCAAATTCTTGACCGCCATCTTATATCCAGGATATCAAGCCTTCTCTTTATGTATCTTCCCCCGCCAGAGGACCCAGGAGTCCATTTGTTTGTTTTAAATTATGATACCCAACATGCTTTGGTCTGGGACCTAAATGAGATCAGCAAGTGAAGATAGAAAGATGCAAAGTAAGTGAAAAATAATGAAGGTAAAGCTTACACATTTAGGGTGGACGAGGAGAAGAGATATCTTCCCCACCCTCTATGGGTTCACAGAAAGCAGTTCTCCCATATAACTTTTTCAGAATATTAAGAGAGAGGCTACCTTAAAGAGATGAGGAATGTAGCAACTATCATTTAAAAACCCGAACAAAGTGTTACAACTTTAGGAAACTTGTTTAACCTCTTGGGCTTCATTTTCCTAACCTGTAAAATAGTGATATGTATAGTATCTATTAGAATAGATAATGATAGTGTTTACTGAAGGGGGGTATAGTGAAGATTCAATAAATATTACATGACAAACACTTAGAATATTAGCACAAAATAAAAGTTAAATCAATCTTGCCTTTACTTATTATTATTTGTCATTCTTTTTTTTTTTTTTTTGTGGTACATTAGAGTACGCGGGCCTCTCACTGTTGTGGCCTCTCCCGTTGCGGAGCACAGGCTCTGGACGCGCAAGCTCAGCGGCCATGGCTCATGGGCCCAGCCGCTCTGCGGCATGTGGGAGCTTCCCGGACCGGGGCACGAACCCGCGTCCCCTGCATCGGCAGGCGGACTCTCAACCACTGCGCCACCAGGGAAGCCCTATTTGTTATTCTTTAATAAAAGCTACAATTAAGCACATGATAAGCTTGACCATTTGCTGCCTAATAACCCAAGTACTGGTATGCTCCACTGGATTTATCATTTCTTGTCAGCCATCCTCTCTCACAGGATTGACTTCTTTTAAAAGAACAAAACAATAACAAAGCAGTCAGTAGCCATTTCTTAGGCTATTTTTTGTGGAAAGAAACCAAGACTCCATAAGATGTTTAGAGAGATATTCTGTGAAATTTTTAGGAATCGTTTTAAGCCTCTCATTATAAACTGACATGTTCATAGTCAGTTTAAATCAATAATAATTGAAGACAAGATACTAACTATACAGCCTCCTTGTTACTTTAACATTAACTGATAATATAACTACATTTATGTTTAATTTTTTCATGTTCATGTTAAGAACTAAAATAACAAATGCTTTTTACTTGATGCTACAAGCATAGGGTTATTTTGTAAGTACTTTTGTTGGATTGTCTTCCACAATTGATCTGTCTGTTTGGCTTTTTAAAAAGGGTAAAGTAATGCTTTTTGAAATTTTAATTGGAGATTCTGAATTCAAATTCATAATGCTAGCAAGCAAATAATTTCCAAATATTTTACGAAGACAGTCCTAAGTACTATGTACACAACACAGTGACTGATTACAGCAATTGTGCATTTAGGGGTCATTTGATGAAAGCTGGAATGAGAAATCCATTTACTGGTTACAGGTCACTAATTGATACCTTTGTAGAAAACTTATTGCCAGAGAGGAAGTTAGAGTACAAGGAAATGTCCTGTTGCAAACGCTATTCAATCTGCCCATTAATTTAGTACTTGGGAAGCTTTGTTAACTTGGACAGGACTCAAGACCATTATTTTGGTCACCAGAGCAGCAATGACTTAAAAGCGTTAATTTAATTTCCGAACATGTTCATAAGCTAGCTGAATGATTAAACCTGCATTATATTTTATCCTTCAGATAAGGAACCAGAGGGCAAAGCTGATTTAGATAAAGTGTTTTTATGGTGCCTACGTAATATTGTCATTAAAAAAAGAACAACTAAGACAGCATCTGGCAGTATTGAGATATGAAGCATATTGAATAATATCACCATTATTGGCAGCCACACTCTGTGGCCTTTTCTGGTCCTTTTCACAGCTACCTTTTCTGAAGCATTTTGCCCAGTTACCTACCTCCTCTTGCTCAATGCTCTCTTTCCCCTTGATACTTTCATACCTCACTCATGCATACTCTGAATCCACTCCTCCTTCTCTGACTGATTCAACTCAGTCCTTCTCAGGTTCTCATAACGGCTGCTGCCTCTCCCCTCACACACATCTTAAAGGTTTGTTTTTATAGATATCTTCTCACCCTTTTTTCCTCTTCCCCCTATACTTTATTCCAGGGCAAGTGTTATGGGCTGAATATTTGTGTCTCCCCCAAAATTCATATGTTGAAACACTAACCCCCAATGTGATGGTGTTTGGAGTTGGGGCCATTGGGAGATAATTAGGTGTAGATGAGGTTATGAGGGTGAGGCCCTCCATGATGCGATAAGTGCTCTTATAAGAAGAGGAAGACATAGAAATCTCTCTCCACACATGCGAAAAGAAGAGGTTCTGTGAGCACACAGCGAGATGGTGGCCATCTGCAAGCCAAAACATGGGCCAACACCAGGAACTCAATCTGCTGGCACCTTGACCTTGGAGTTCCCAGACCCCAAAACTGTGAGAATTAAATATCTGTTGTTCAAGCCACCCAGTCTATGGTATTTTGTTATAGCAGCCTGCACTAAGACAGGAAGTAAATTTTATGTACTCCTAGCTTCAATAGTCAATTTGATGGGATGACTCTCCAGTGGAGATCCCCATCCAGACTCCTAGTTCTAGCTACATATGGGTACTTTAGAGTCCAGAGCCCTAAACGGATCCTATTAGTTCCACCTCTCCACCTTGTTCCCTACTGTGATTACTGGGATCATTGTGCTCCCTTTAACCCAGGTTCAGAAGTATGGATGCTACTTTAAAAATATATATATTTTACTGATACCAAAGCCTTTACCCAGTCCTTTATTCAGTCTTTTCTCTTCTTCTTGCTTAGGAATTGTCTCTTGGTTACATAATGGCCTGCCAGACCACTAGGCAGCCCTAGTGCCACAGCTGTGCCCTGATCACATGCTTGTATAACAATGATGTTGCTTGGGCTTCTTCTTCCTTCTACCCATCTCTGGTGCCTCTGAGATGTGGGATTGTACAGAGATGTGCAGTCACTGAATTCACCTGTGTTTTTCCCACTGGTCACAGGCCAGGGCCACTGAACTGGGCATCACTTAATCTATGTCAGTGTCAGGCTCCTCTTTTCCAGTTCCTAGAGGTGCCTACATTCCATGGCTCATGGCTCACCATCGCGTCTCATTCTCTGCCTATTTTATCCTTCCAACTCATTACCCTTTACTCTCACCCCTTTGAATCAGTTAGCAAGTATTGTTGATTATGTAGGGGACTGATAATGTGCAGTAAACAAGTAACTTTGTATCCTATAGAGTTCTAATATCACTTTTGAGCTCACAACTTCCTAATTCTGATGATGGTGGTGGGTGAGAGGCGGGTGTTGTGAGTACTTAAAATTGCCATTTTGAGGTATATCATCTCTTCCTGTTTAAAGCCGCTCCTTCAAGTTCACAGCAGTCTCTTTGTAAAGAGCTTTCAGCCTTTCGAGGTTTCATTCGCTTTGTCTTTCATAAGTAGTCTTGATGTGACACAGCTAGTCTTTATCGTCAAAATTCTCTTTTAATGGTTAAGGGCTCAACTTCGCCTTTTAATTTCTCTTTCACTCTTACTATCACAATTCTAATAATACCTAAGTCATATGTCTGCCTCTGGCTGAATAGGGAGAAAGTTATATGAAAACAAACTTAAGAGAAGAAAGCATGTTAATACATCTCATCACGTAACCCTGTTAAAATGATGTACCCATGAGGCCTCCTGAAGGTATTTCTTCCCTCCCATTCTCAGTACCCTTCTCTTGGATTTCTGTGAATTCTTTGAACTGATTACTCCATTCTCTTCCCTGAAATTCATCCTCCACACTCTTACCCAGGTATTAGTCACATTCTGTCACTACCCTGCTCAAGTAGGTTCTGGGACCTGAGTATTATCCACATAGTAAACCCAGTTTCTTTTGCAACAAATCCAAGCCTTCTGCAAGCAGGTCTTATACTGTCATGTCCTGAGAAATGCACTTTTTCCATACTTTCAATGATAGAGAGTATTCACTATTTCGCAGATGTGCAATCTATGCTCCTTACCCTGTATATATTGCTATTGCTGCCCAGAATGCATTTGCACTCCCGTATCTGTCTAGTGAAATTCTATACGTCCTTAAGGGCTTTGCTCAAATGTCACCTTCTCCACTGAGTATTTCCAGATTCCCTTCTCAGAAGCTAATTCCTCCCTCTTCTATCCTGCCCATGTTACTTTCCTTAGATTTCCTTTGTGTTATCTTTTGCATTATATATTGTGTTACAATTAGTAGTATATATATCTTCTTCTCTAAGCTCTGATATTTACGTTACTTGAGGGTAGGAATTAGGAGATATTTATATTTTGTATCACACAGAGTACCTAGAAATATCAGCTCCTCAGTGACCATGAGCTGAATTGAACAATGAAAATGTTGGAGATAATAAAAGTCAAAGAGCTGCATTTTATTATCCCTAGTACATTGCTGGCACATTTTGTATTCCTTGAAGTTATGCTTTCTATTCCCAGGAGGTTCTTAGACAAACAGAAAAATATTTAATTTTTCCCGTAATGGAATAAATATAATGCCTTTACCAGGAGATTAATAACATCATTTCAGACTCCAAACAAGTAACTTTGGAAACCTTGCCAAAATCTATCATGCTTTCTTTTTTCCCATTGAGCTTAAAAACTGGGTTCCTGCTAAAGAAGCTAAAAGCAAGTAATTTTTCTCTCCAGGTAGATTGTACGAATAAAACAAAATTCAGATAGCCAACCAAAACAAAGTTGAAAAAGCAGCTGAAGAAGTCCCAGACAGAGAGGTAATTTCATTTTGGAGTTCAAGTGGCAAAGCAGTCACTGTATTATGTGAATCCTAAATTGGCATTTGGCAGCGAACAAGAATCATTTGCAGGAAATGATATCCTTCATTTCCTTAAATGCCAGTCGCCTCTGAGATTCAGTCTGAAGTCCCTCCTTTCGTCTCTCTATAAGCAGGCCCCTCCCCCCTTTCTTTTTCTAGGACATAATAATGATGCTATGTATTATTCATTATGCCTTAAGGAAACTCAGACTAGTAACATAGATCATTAGCAATCCCCATTTCAGGATGGTCTCCAATAAAGTCCGTAATCACCTGGGTTGCAGTTAAACCACGTAAGGTCGGAAAAATGGCTACCTTTAAAACAATGGCTGACGCTGAAAATTATGCTCTTTGAGGAGACACATAAAGCATCCACCTATTTCATCAACTATTTTTCAAAGCCTCTCTCTTTAGATGCTCAGTGACTTCCTTAAAAGAGTGATTTGCTCTCATTGAAAAAAAAAAATAAAGTTTCCAACCCTTCTGGTTGCAAAGATAGGCCCTTTTACTGTAAATCAATGTGTTGCTGTCTTGTTTGCTCTGCTGCAAGAAAGATGGACACAGCACAGAACCAATGGTGCTGCTTCCTCGCCTCATTTATCTTGTGGATCTGTAACCAGTGCAGCCCAGCCTTAACCATTTCACTTCCCCTTTGCTGCCATTGTTACAGCAGCTCTGAATATAGGTACTTAAAAATAGAGAATGAGGGCTTCCCTGATGGCGCAGTGGTTGAGAGTCCGCCTGCCGATGCAGGGGACACGGGTTCGTGCCCCGCTCCGGGAGGATCCCACATGCAGCAGAATGGCTGGGCCCGTGAGCTGTGGCCGCTGAGCCTGCGCGTCCGGAGCCTGTGCTCCGCAACGTGAGAGACCCGCATACTGCAAAAAAAAAAAAAAAAAAAAAAAAAAATAGAGACTGAGGTTATCTTATTTTTCTGGGTATCAGGTACAAAAGATTGGATTAGTTATAGTTCTATGGCATTCTACCTTTATTTGTCTGTGCCAAACTACTTTCTTGTTATTACTTTAGTTACACTTTAATTTATTTCCTTTTGGCCCCATTCCTCACACTCACCCCTTCCCTACCCCTAGACACAAGAGACAATAATTCAAACATGTTGTCACACAGCTTTCGGTTTTTATGTGTCCTTGTAAAACATGTGTTGTTATTTTGTGTGCGTGAAACTTAAGTTTACATAGACGATACTGCAGTAAAAATCTCATTTTGTTGTCTATTTTTTCAGCCAGAATTATGCTTTTAAACATTCCCAGGTTTGCTGTGTGTACATTTTTACTCCTTGCCTCTAACTTTCTACATGGTGGCATCTAATCCCCATTGAAGGATACTTTGACTCCAATTCCCTGTCAACAAAAGATATGCTGCAATAAACATGCTACAAGGGCTTGTTGTACATGAGGATATATTTAGGATAAATTCCTTAGTAATGAGATTGCTGGATCATTAGTATGCATATATGTAATTTATTAGTAACTTACCAAAGATTCTGTACATTTTAATTGAGCTAATTATTTGATGTTTTATAGTTTCTTTGCTATTGTGAATGATGTACTTTTTTTTTTTTTTTGCGGTACGCGGGCCTCACCCATTGCGGAGCACAGGCTCCGGACGCGCAGGGTCAGCGGCCATGGCTCACGGGCCCAGCCGCTCAGCGGCATGTGGGATCCTCCCAGCCCGGGGCACGAACCCGTGTCCCCTGCGTCGGCAGGCGGACTCTCAACACTGTGCCACCAGGGAAGCCCTGTGTGATGTACTTTTAAATCTATTCTCTAGCTTATTTCCAGTACAGACAAATGCTAATGGTTTTTAAAAGTTTATCTTATAGTCGGTTACTTTGTAGAGATCTTATTATTTCTAATAGTTTGTGGACTATGTTTTTAAATCTAAAAGTAATGATAGTTTCACCAGTTTATGTCATTTCTTACATCTTTTGCTTTTAGTGCTGGCTAGAATCTCCAGCAGCGTATCAAACAGTAGTGCGGAAGGAGATATTCTTGTCCTTTCCCAGTCTTAATGTTTCTATATTAAAAATATTTGTGATAAGTTTTTGTTACATAATCTTTACTAACTTAGGAAATTCCATTTTATTCTACGTTTTCTATGCTTTTAATAATTATAAATTAACGTTGAATTTTATCATATCATTTTATGCATCCGGTGTAGTAAACCTGTATTTTTCTCCTTTGGTTATTATTATGGCAATTGATAAAATTTCTGCTGTTGAACTATCCTTGTATTTTTGGAATAATTAATCTTGATCATAATGCATTTTAAATATTTCTTATAAAATCACTGTTTTATTTAACATGTTTGCAATTGCATTTGTAAGTAAAATGGGGCTATAATTTATTTTCTTTGATTTTCCTTATCTGTTTGTAGAATCAATATTTCATCAGATTCAAAAATTAGGCAACTCTAATTCTTTTTAATTAATCTTTTTTCTAATTTCTGGAATAGCTTGACATGATAAGAGCTAAATATTCCCTAAAATGTTGGCAGAATTATCTATAAAACAATAAGGGCTTGAGGCTTTTGGTGAGGGGCAAATCATTTGGTTTATTTAATGCTTGTTGGTTTATTCAGGTTTGCTATTTCTCCTCGCTTCAATTTTGGCTTTTTTATCCACTTTATCTGCTTTTTAAAAAATAGTTGTTGATCTTATTCTCTCACTAATTTTCTACCTCTGTTAGTTGGTAGTTATTTCATCATTTTTATTCTATACTTTTATTTGCATTTTCTTTCATTTTTTCGTTACTTTTTCCAGAAGTTCATGTTATTAAACTTTCCAAGAACCAATTACTGGTTTTGCTTGCTCTCTATTTGATTAATTTTACTATATCTTTATTATTTTGTTTCTTCTTGGTTCTTTGAGTTTACTTTCTTGCTCGATTTCTATTTTTTTCTTATCTACTGATAAATTTATTTAGAGTTGAACTTTTGCTCTAATGTTTAGCATAATTTTTGTCTTACAACTTCTGTACTTTAGTGTTTTCATTGATATTCAGTTCTAAGCATTCTTTAGTTTCCTTTATAATTTTCTTTTTAATCCAGTGGTAATTACTTGAAATGATTTTTAGTGTTCAATCATATGGTTTTGTTGTTGATTTTTAATATTATTGATTTATAGTCAAAGAACATAGCTTGCATGATACTGACGCTTGGAATAAAATGAAGCTTTCTTTGTAGCTTAATACGTGGAATTTTAATTTTCTATGTGTATGCATAAAATAAGTGTAATCTCTGAGTTTTACTGTACAGTTTTATATTATCCAATAGCCTGAGTTAACTGATTTGTTCAGATCTTTGATATTAGTGTTTATTTTTTGTCTGTTTGACCTATGGTTTCAAAGGGTATATTAAAATCTAAATTTATAATTAATGAGATTTATCAATTTCTCCCTGAAATTCTGTCAGTTGTTTCTTTATACAGTTTGAAATTATATTGTTATGTGTGTGTGTATATATATATATATATATATGCTCATAAAATTATATCTTCCTGCTTTTTTCCTTTACCAGTTTATAACCTCCCTTTTTACCATTTAAAATACTTTTTTTTCAACTATTAAGGTTGCTACCCAAGATATTTTTGGTTCATATTTACCTGAAATACTCTTTTCCAAATTTGCATTTTCAACCTTTTTGCCTTTACATATTCAGTGTATTCTTTACATATTCAGTGTATTCTCTTGCAGAAAACATACTGCAAAATCTTAAAGAAAAAAAGCGAATTCTTTGTCTTTTAATTGATGATCATGAACCCTTTACATTAAAAAAAAACCTTAAAGACTTATTTTTGCCATATTTTCCATATTGTTTTTACTGTTGTACACTTTTTTTCTTCTTTTTCTCTGCTTTTTATTGGGTCAATCAAGGTTTTCTTAGTTTACGAGTTGTATATTAAACTTTGTTTTTATTGTAGTTACCTTCAAAATAAGCCCTACACTCATGTTTATTCACCCATGTTAATTCTTTAAATTTATGAAGGCTTACTTATCCCTCTCCATAAAATCTACATTTCAGCATATTTTCTTATTCATTTGGTCTCTGTCTACCTTTTTTGATATTGTCTGGAATTTTCTATTGAGTTTTTAAATTTTTTTATTATCTTTTTTTCATCTCAGCTTTCTTTGATAACAATGTTCACATTGGAATTAGATGGTATTTTATCATCCTTATTTCCCATATCTCTTATAACAACCTCCAGAATTTATTACCCTTCTTATTTCATTATTTCCTTCAAGAGCATTTTTTTTTTCCCCAGGGGACTCCCCAAGAGCATTTTTAAAGTGGGTTGTCTTGTGAAAAAAATATTTTAAAGACTTATTTACCACAATGTATTTTATCATACCCTCCCATTTAAATGACAATTTGGTTGCACATCTAGTTCTATTTTCATAATTATTTTACTCTAAAATATTACCCTATTGTCTTTTTCATCTAGAATTCATGTTGAAATGCATGATGTCAGTATGAATCTTGTTGTTCTTTTTAGATAATCTACTCTTTCTCTTTTGAACCTTTAAAATTTGTGCTTTGACATTCTTTAATGTTACTGTATTGTGTCTGAGTATGGGGCCTTCTTCTCGGCACTCTATAAGCACTTTGAAACTTGGGGCTTTCATCCTTTGATTTTGGGAATTTCTTGAAATATTCCATGCTATCCAGTCTTTTACTCTCCTTCTGGGGCATCTAATGTCTAGATCTGACAATTCTATGTATATCTTCCACATCTCTTTTTATTGTCACTCTCTTTTTTTCTTTTCCTTCTGCCATCAGGGACTTTCCCAGCTTGATATTCCAGCTCTCTAGTTTGTTCTACTTGAAGGTTCATCCTACTTTTTTCCCAAGCATTGTGTTCTGTAATTTTCCTATTCTATTTTTTATACTCCATACCACCACATGGTTCTCTTTTAAAAATAACTTCTCTTTTTATATATTATAAATAAATATTATATATTACTATATCATAGTATTGTATATGCTACATATATATGTTTAACATCTCCCCTTATATTTTAAATATATTTACCATACTTCAGTATATTTTCCTTGTGTGTTTGAGGAGGGGGAGGGGATGAACTCTAGCACAGAGAAATCCAGCTGCCACAGAACCACTACTGAAGATTCTGTTTGCTAATTCTTGGTCAGGTAATGCCTCTTAAAAATAAGCAGACATAGAAGAGGCAGTGCCCTTAGGTTGTATGCTACCAAACCTGGATTACAGGTGGTGGGGAAGGTGGAGTTGGGGTTGATATGGAGCTGATAGTGAATGTTTGAGGGCATCTGGTCAGCCTCAACCAGTTTTAATCAACTCTCCATCCCAGTGGGGCTCCTGAGCTGCCCAGATATTACACCTCCAGTGATTCTCCCCAGGCCAACTAGGCAGACACAAGAGCAGAAAAAATAAATAAAAGCTCTAATTTCACATAATGAGATAAGCCTCAGGGAAAGTAAACTATTAAAGGACTTTAGAAATGAGAGTCATCAAAAGCCTCTCTGAGGAGGTCACATTTGAATAGAGGTCACAATAAAAAGAAAAAGCCAACAATGCAAATATCTTGAAGGAACGTGTTCCAGTCTGAAGGAAGAACAAGTGTGAAGTCCCTGAGAGGAGAAGAATCTTCCCATATTCAAGGGCAGTTGGAACACAGTCATTAAGCAGCTTTGTAGATGAGATTTCAAACTATTCAGGAGTAAGACCTGATAGGGTTTTTAATGTCAGAGCATAAAGTTTCAGTTTTATTCAAAATGCAGATGGAAGCCATTGAAGGGTTTTAGGAGGTCCTGGCGAGCCAAGATTACATCTGAACTTTGTGATTACAATGAAGATGGAAAAAAATGGCAGCAGTTTAAAATATAATTGGTGAATATCATTTCTAGCATAAAACATTCATTTACATCATCTTTCATGATTTTTTTTTCAACTTCATTTTGCTCTGGAAAATCAAATCAATGTCTTCAGTATTTCAGAATGCTGACGTTTAATCTAGATGTTCTTCCATTATGGTCTGCCTGTCAATCTTTTTCTTTCTAAAATCTTTACATATCACTCCAAAGGGATGATGAATGAATTACATTGAAGTCTTAATTCTTCTCAACTTAATGTACACATTCAGGAATAGACCATAAATGTTTTAAGCAAATAAAGGACTGAATTTCTTCATGTTTAGAAAGCTCTTCCTTTATTCATTGTAGAGTTCCTTGTAGTTCACAGTCACATGGTTCTCATCATTGCTCTCAATCCTACACCACCTTTCTTAAGACGACCTCACCTCAAAAAATGGATACAATGCCTCCTTTTGCAGCCCAAGGAGGGCTGCAGACAAATTTTATATCGTAAGAGAAGTATGGTGCCAAAGTGGATAATTAAATGTGCATCAGACATCATTGTTCCTAAAGTCAGCAACCACACTCTATCACAGAGAATCCCCTCTAGGTAGTTTCTCAAGATGTACGGACTGGTCAATGATGAGGGTCATTTTCCAAAGTGTGTAAAATTAAATGGCCATCCTGGTGCCCTTTCCAAAACAGAGTCATGTTCCATAGTGGTGGTGTGTTATTTCCACTACTTAAGCTAGCAACTTTTAAGTGTACTCATTTTGGTAAAATACTTTAAAATTCTTCACTGGGTATCATGGGACATACAATTTTTACAAAAATGGGACAATAGTGCACATGTTCTTTTATCTCCTGCTTTTAAAAAACATACACTTGTTATGTTTTAAAAAGCAGGAGATAAAAGAACATGTATAGTCAATGAATATATTATTAAAGTATGATCTATTAATAATAATAATAATAACAACAACAACAATACTAGCTTTTGGCCTTTTTTTCCCCCAAGTGCTTTCTATTTATTTATTCATTTAACTCTCACAATGTTATGATGTAGGTATTATTTCTGTATCCTAAGCTACTTGGTTAAAATAGCCAAGTTTATAATTTCTAATAATAATAGCCAATATTTACAAAACAAAGTACTTGCAATGTGATGGTCACTGTGATGACTGCTTAACATAAATTATTTTATTTATCTTTTTCCTGATAAGTCTATGAATTTGTCCCATTTGTTAAATGGGAAAACTGTTCATAGAAACAAAGTAATTTAACCAAGTTAATTAGTGGAGCCATAATCCAAACCCAGGTTAAAAATAAATGAGTCTTTAAAAAATGTTGAAGTAAATGTTACTCAAACCCTCCCATCATTTCAGCGCCCAAGTGCCAGGAGATCTGATCCTAACCAGAAGCCTAGTGTAATTTGCTATCTGGTACTCGGAGTTTTCTGGAATACGAAAACTAAGTGTTGTCAACCTAAAAGATACGTAGAGTGATTTCCTGGTTACTGCTTTCCCTGCCTCCTAACAGAGCTATTTTCCTCCCTTCCCTGCTTTGTGCCTGAAAGTTGCCCAGCCAGTTTTTCCTTGGGGTTGGCCAGAGGAAGGAACCAACACAAGATGGGGGGAGGGGAGAGAAGAAAATCAAAGCATTTATTCCCCCACCTTCCTTGGTGCCAGGTCTCTCCACACTCCCAGCTATTGCCCCAGGGTCTCCTCCAAGTTGCCTGTCTCACTGATCTCTGGAAATGCCTTTCCTTTCCCTAGTTCTTTCAGACCCAGCTGAAAACAGCTATGACTATTGCTAATCTCTGGAAGCCTCATCATCCCTTATTGTTTTTTAATCCCGCTCACCCCTTCTGTACATTGTTCACTTATTAGGATCTCTTTCTATGAACCTTTGAGGATGAGTTCTGTTTCCCACCAGGGAACAGAACTGATTTTTTTCCTAACTGATTTTTTAAATAAAAGCACCAACTAGACGGATCAGCAGATTACATTTTCTAGTAAGAGAGATTATGAAGGCAGGACAATGGTGCTTGGAAGTTATAATGGCAGCCAAAATAAAAGTATGTGGTTGAGCAAAGAGAAAAAAAGAGAAACATTTAGCCACATATTCCAAGGATTCACTTATCAGCAATGGTATCCATATTGCACGGAAGTTTCAATTTCACCGGAAAAAATCAGGGTCTAGCCACTAAAAAGATGTTGGACCAAGAAAATGGAAATGTTGAGTAATAAAAATGCTGTGAGATACTCCATAGAGACATTCCTTCCCTTAGAGCCAGACGAAGTGATGGATTTTGCAATACAGCTGGGAGAGATGAACTATGGAATTACAGATCCTACTTTACCCCCTAGGCTGGTAGTGTGGAACCCCCCTATTGCAACCTAATTCAGCACTATTGTGTGGATGTGGACAGGAAAACAAAACCACCGTTTTTATTTAAACTCTCAGGAGAACTCAATCTAAGATTTACTGGGGCTTCCTCTCTAAGCAGCAAGTTTGGGAATTCATATCATTTTGTTTTGAAAATGGTTTCTTTGTTAATTGACTATATTACACAAAGTGTTTTCCTTTTCACTTGAGTTTAATTTTTATATTCCCTCATAGCTTTGTGCAATACACTAAGCTCTTTGAGTCCTATGTGATTTTGCTCAAACTTATGGAAATGTGCAACTTCCTCCATATCACCCCAGGCAATCTATTTAGCAGATGCCTACTTCCTTTCAAGATACTGCTCGTGACTAACTGGCATGAAGTCATTCCTGACACCCCTATTCCCAGTCTCCCCAGGTAAAATGCATCACTTTTCCTACAGTGACTGCTACTCACTGGACAAAAGCCACTGCAGGGAGGCAAAACCACCTTTACGCTCCTTAGGTTTGCAGCTGGGACTCTTTGTTTTTTTTTTTTTTTTTTTTTTGCGGTACTCGGGCCTCTCACTGTTGTGGCCTCTCCCATTGTGGAGCACAGGCTCCGGACGCGCAGGCTCAGCGGCCATGGCTCACCGGCCCAGCCGCTCCGCGGCTTGTGGGACCTTCCCGAGCCGGGGCACGAACCTGTGTCCCCTGCATCGGCAGGCGGACTCTCAACCACTGTGCCACCAGGGAAACCCTGGAACTCTTTTAACAAGAAGATAGATTAACAAGAGAAAAACACAGTTTATTACTGTATGTAGCACACATCGGGTGAGAGAAAAGTAAACCCAAGATAACTCAAAAAGGTGGCTTAAAATTTCAGCTCACCTAGCATCTTCAACAACGGGCAATAACTTGATAGAGAAATGACAGGTCAAAAGACAGCAGTTTTAGGCTTTCAAAGGCAGCAAACTGGGAAGAAAACTAATGGAGGAAGGTTTATTTGCAGATGGTCTCTAGGTTGATAAGAGTCTCTCTCCAGTAAAAAGAGAATGTATATCCTGCCTTTGGGCAGAAAAGGGGGAGGTTTTTTCTGGCTTTGCTGAGTTTTAATTGCCTTCAGCTCAAAGTAATTTTTATGTCAAAGGCATATTTGGGGGCAACGTATTCCGGTTGCCTTTACTCCTTTGCACTTTTTTTTTTTTAACACTCTCTCTCATCTACCAAATTGTAAGCTCCTTGAGGGCAGGTTTGTGTCTCATTTGTCTCCTTAACATCTAATACAGTGCCTAGTCAGAATTTGCATATAATAATGACTTTTGAGTGAATAAATAAATATCTTTTTAGTCCAATATATGATGTGAAGAGCAAGTAGGGATTTGGTCCAACTTTTCTAAAATTTACAGTTATGCCCTTTTTATCTATTTAAAAAAGATTTTAAAATATTTTGGCTGTGTTGGGTCTTCGTTGCTGCGCGCGGGCTTTCTCTAGTTGCAGAGAGCAGGGGCTACTCTTCCTTGCGGTGCGTGGGCTTCTCAGTGCGGGAGCTTCTCTTGTCGTAGAGCATGGCCTCTAGGCACATGGGCTTCAGTAGTTGTGGCTCATGGGCTTAGTTGCTCTGCGGCATGTAGGATCTTCCCCAACCAGGGCTTCAAACCATGTCCCCTGCATTGGCAGTACGCCCTTTTTAATATGATAAAGAACTCTCCAAAGAATAATTGAGGCAGATACTCCTAATTGTACATCCAATATCCATTTTTCCCTTACTTATTAACAGAACCCTAATTTTTGGAGGGAAGAGATGTATTGAGCTTAAAATATTCCTTTTCTTAGACTCCCTTGAAGCTAAGGGTGGTCATGTTTTCCAGATTGAGCTAATGTGATATAAGTGGAGGTGTTCATGGAAAAATGGAGCTTTCTAGTAACTTAGGTGGTAAGTATGAGTGTGCATTACACATAAACATACACAGACTCACTAAATTGGTGTAAATTTTTGCCACTCCATCTTGTCCTTCTTTTGTTGAACAAAGATGTGATGCCTAGAAGTATAACTGCCTTTCTGTTTTCTATGACCAGAGGTAGCAGTAGCCTGGCTCTTTGTATATGGTCCTACATGGCTTTCAACTTTATTCCTTGTTATGTGAGATAAAAAAAAATCTTTACTTCTCTGAGCCATTGTTTGTCAGATTTCTGTAATACGCAGCTGAATACAATCCTGAACAATTCATCAATGTAAGTCTCCTGGTAGCTTTCATTAACTTTTCACTTGTCACTGATTCTGTAGACAAGAAAATGGCTATGGGCCAAGATGCAGGAGATTAACACAGATTCCCAGTTATTCTAAAATAACTTCAAGTGTTGATTCAGTTGCTCCCCTTTATTTTTAAAATTACACCTTAGGGCTTCCCTGGTGGCGCAGTGGTTGAGAGTCCGCCTGCCGTTGCAGGGGACGCGGGTTTGTGCCCCGGTCCGGGAAGATCCCACATGCTGCGGAGCGGCTGTGCCCGTGAGCCACAGCCGCTGAGCCTGCGCGTCCGGAGCCTGTTGCTCCACAACGGGAGAGGCCGCAACAGTGAGAGGCCCGCGTACCGCAAAAAATAAAATAAAATAAAATAAAATTACACCTTAATGTTCTGATTGCTTTTTTTACATAAACTTTGTATATGGGCCCCTCTAGTAAGTAATGACAGCTTTAACAGCATGAAACCAGCACAGCCTTACAAGACAAAAATGATTCTGGTATCTGTTGTCAGATAAGATGTGCTAAATATAACTATAAGCATATCCTGTGACAGAAATTCCCTAATGTAAATGGATCTCTTGAAAATAATTCTACATATTTAGAAAATTTATTTGGTACCGAGACGGTAGATATAATGGGCCAATAAGCCATCCTGGCCTTCACTGGTGATGATGCTTAGCTTGAATTGCCCACAAGGATGTTACCAAGATTACCCTATGGCTGTGGCACTACTATGGTAACACATCCTCTGAAAATGATTCAGGAAAAAGTACACTGTCTTGTTCCCTAGTGTGGAAGTTTATGGTGTCTGTCAAGCACTTTGCTTAGAGCCTATTCAACGAAGCATTCTCAGGTAAAAATGGTTTTCCCTATTGGAACTCCTACAGTGAAGAAGTAAAATGGTCTTCCCCCTGGTGAGAAAACTTTATAATTGGTTGACAGCTCTTTCCTTTTTTTGACTAGTTTTCATGCTTATGCTTATGGATCTACTTTTTCAGAATACTAGCATCCCAGTTTCTTATCACAGAAGTAACCTAAAATAATTTTAACATTAAAAAAATGTTTAATTTGAGGGCTTCCCTGGTGGCGCAGTGGTTGAGAATCTGCCTGCCAATGCAGGGGACACGGGTTCGAGTCCTGGTCTGGGAAGATCCCACACGCCGTGGAGCAACTGGGCCCGTGAGCCACAACTACTGAGCCTGCGCGTCTGGAGGCTGTGCTCTGCAACAAGAGAGGCCGCGACAGTGAGCGGCCCGTGCACCGTGATGAAGAATGGTCCCTGCTCGCCGCAACTAGAGAAAGCCCTCGCACAGAAACGAAGACCCAACACAGCCAAAAATAAAAATAAATTTTAAAAAAAGTTTAATTTGGGTTAGAAAACTCTAGTTAAAGGGAAATGCTTTCAATTCATTCATTGAGGAATTCTCAGTTCAGTCTCACTTGGATAAAGTTGAATAACCAGGCTACGTATTTGAATCTCATTAGCCTTGGCTGAGACATCCTTTCATAGGAGCCCCTGACACCTTAGAAAGATGCAAGAGAAATGATCATATAAAATACACCTTGGTGATTGTGGTAAAGGTAAATGACAAGGACATTTTCCATTAAATCACTGACGTAGTCATGTTGGGTTGCCTATGACAGTATCCATTCTTCCTTCCTCTTTTCTAACAGAAGTCAGTTTTGTTACAGTATTTAGCCCTATAATACACAAGTATTAGGGTAGTTGATTCTTCCTCCTTTTCCAGGAACTTACTGATATAAGAAAAAGTACTCCAATTTTGGCCAATGAGACATGATGAGAAGATTTCTGGGGGATTCTGGAAATGGTCTTCTTTTCTAAAGGTTAGCATTATTGTTTAAGCTGGTTCGAGTTGGGATTTCCATTACTTGCAGCTGAGGGGATTCTAACTGATAAAGTCACTGCTTATTTTCCACATAATTTTCCAATAAATTTATTTCTGAATATAGTACAGGAAGCACTTTGCATCCCCTGTTATTTCCTCCTTTCTTTTTCAAAATAAGAGCTATGCAACTTATCTGGTTTATTTTGACCGCTAGGAAGACTAGAGCCAATTTCATGTGCAGCAACAACTACTATGTTGACGTTTGGTACAAGCATATATTCTTTTATACTTGATCTTGGAATTTGTCATTATTTCCTTTTTTATTTGATTGATCATATTTGGATGTTTTTTTTTTGCAATCCATACTGTAGAATAATAAAACATATATAATCTTATGTAGATTTAATGTATGAGAGATAATTCTAATTAAAATATTTTATTTCTTCTCTAAGTCAGTAGTTTCCAAACTGTCTTATGGGCTGCAGATCCTGTTCTATAAAGAGAATCTTACACTGAAGGCCAATATATACAATGAAGTGAAACTATTCTGGTTGAAGCTTGAGCAACAGGCCTGGCTTCTCACCCGAATAGTCCCATATCATACTTCCCTTCTTACACATAACTTCCTCAGTCCTTCTGGAAATTCTTTAGGACTTCTGGAAAATTCCTCTGTGTGCCATTTCCCAAAGATATTAGACCATAATCATATTCCATGAATGAACTTTGAGTGTTCATCCTAAAATCATTACAGATGATCGTTATACAGTGTACCCTTAAATGGCCATACTATTCATGCTACCACATAAAGACAATTGATCAACTTGGATGCTGTAGTTCTAATGGATGTAGTCTCTGCTGTCATTAAAACAGCAGCTATAAATAGATTTAGACTGAACATAGATATGGGTGTTCCAGTAGGGATGATAAACAAAGCATATGCTCAGAAATCTAGCTTTATCCCTATCCCTCCACTCTGTCCCAACACTCCACACTGTATCTACTTTCTTCTAAATTTTATGGTTTATTCTTTCATGTTTTGCTTTTATTAAAGTATAACACTTATACTATATTATTATAGTATATACACATGTGTGTATAATATACACGTGTGTATATACATTGTGTGTATTAATATATATATTAGTATATATAAATATGCATACACATGATTCAAAAACCAGTTCCCACATTGACAAGCTCTGTGGACTTAGCTTTTTTCGTTTTACAGTAAAGATAATACTATAACTCACAGTATTACTGTGATGGGTTTATTAGAGTCTAGTTAAAGGTCTTGCATCATTCTATGAAGTATGTAATTAATGAAAGCAATAATGATACCTGTGTTATGCTTCAAAGTTCATACTATGTTGAAAGAAGTATTTTATGAGAGCTTATTAGACAGTTAACTGAGTTTAAGATGACATCTCTAATGGTCTATTCACTAACTCACAAACTTCATTCATATTTTGTAATCTCACAAAGACTTTAAGTGCTCTCATATTATTTGCTTTTCAGATTTAGGCAATGCTCTTTGCCAAAAAAACTACTGTCATATATTGACCTTTTCTGCTCATTAGCATGTCTACATAGTGACATTAACAGGAGGATCTCTACAAACAATGATCATCAATAAGCATGCTATGGATCCTACATTAATGGTTAGATGAATGCTTTCTGAATATTGAAAATATTTAGGGCTTTGCACAGGCAACTGCACTGTAAGCACTTTTGGTAAAAAGACAGTAATGTCACGTTGCTTTTTTGCACTGGACAAAGTAAAAATAAAGAGTATGATTACTGTCCTTTTTCTAAAGCTTACAGAGAAGACTTTCCGTGTCTCTTCTGCAAACTGAAATCAACAAATCAAGAAGTATTGCTAAGTAATTAATATGTGTCAAATTTGCACTAAAAATATACATTTTACAAATAATCAATTAAAACATTCCCTAATGGTTTAGTTGTTTCAAAATATGTAGTCATTTATTTATTGACTAGCAAGTCATGTTTCTATAACATAGCTCAAAGGGTAAGTTAATCAGAAGCTTTGGCAATAATCTAATGTTTTGTGTCCATTTTTTCAGTGTGAAAAACGGCTAGAGCAAACAAATGACCTCTATAGTTATCTACAAGTTTCATAGATTAGATATATATCAGGTGGAGACCTGTCATGCTCAGGACAGAGTTCGTGAAACGGCCAAGCAGTAAAATTCTCTGCCTGCTCTTCTCATTCTTTTGCTCAGGAAGTGTCAAAGAATTCATGTTTCAGGGAATTGGGAGATATAATTTCAGCTTATAAGTGCTATAAGAATAGCAGTTATTCCTTCTATCAAAATCAGGGATAGTATAAAATTCCCCCAGCTGCTAACGTGCAGGACAGACTGTAGAGGTGGCTTTACTGAGAGCCAAGACAGCAGAATGAAAAGGTGTCCTCAAAACAGGCAGAGCAAAGAATCATCTTGGTCTCACAAATAATCACAAGAAACCCACACTAGGAGTCCTCCAATAGGAAGAGCTGACATTTTTTAGTGTTCATTAATGGCACACATTGCACTTGACATTCATTCACTCATCTAATCCTCACAAGACCTCTTCAAGTAGGTCCCATCATTGTCTTCATTTTACTGATGCGGAAACTAAGGGGTCAGACTTTTCCAGGGTCACAAGCTAGTGTGTAAGTAGCAAAGCAGAGATTTGAACAAAGGTCTTTCTATATCAAGTACAAATATGCAAAGGGATGTGGCATCAATTCAATTACTACTGAAAGTCCTTGAAAAAGGTACTTTTTGTCTGAACCATGCTGGAGTGCCAAATGATGATTTTCATTTGCAAATTTAGTTTGTTTTACTCAGAAATGTGTAGATAAATAACATGATTTTTAACAAAACATGCATTTAAACAAAATTTCTTTATGACCAAATATAGAACATTAAAAAAAAAAAGACTATTAACTAGGCCACAAAAATTTCTTCACACTAAAACAAAAATTGAGATCATCTTCAATGGCCATAACAAATTAGTAATAACAAAATTTAATACATAAAAAGTGAAAACTATGGAAATTTAAGAGTTCTTGAACAATGATTGTATCAAAGAAATATCTAAAACAATATTGGATTATGTAGAATATAAGGAAAATGATTCTGCCTCCCATTAACAGTCCAATTTATTCCCTATTGTTTCAAAACTTAAGAAATGGAGGAAAAAATATATTCATGAAGCAAAGAAATTAAAGAAGGAAAGTTAAAGAAAAAAACAAAATAGGAATCAATAAAGATAACATAATAACATAAGCCAGTGAATCAGAGCACAGAAAAGCGGAAAAAAAATGATAAAGTTCTCATAGCCTGAAGAAAAAACACAGACAAAATTTTGAAAATTATAATCCTGGAGCACCAGGTACATAAAATGTGGACTAATAAGGGCAACTAACAGACAAGAAAATGTAAAAAAAGCTTTATCAGTATTTTCAAAAAGTCAGTAAAATGTTTGTTTTCTTTATCAAGGAGTAAAAATCCTACCAAAAACATGAAACGTAATTAAAAGGTTATTAAGGAAACAGTTTAACGGGTAAGTTCTTTCCAGTTCTCAAGGAATCAATAATTCCCATTCCATGTATACTGTTCCTAAGCTTGTGGAATTTAGAATAATACATACATACTTTTAAATTAAATAAATATTAAAAAATAAAGGATAATTACCTAATTTATTTTATGTAGTCCATACAATCCTGATACTAAAATATGACGTCTGCTCACCCTCCAAAAATTATACACCAACTTCTAATATAAATGTAGAAGCAATAATTCTAAATAAAAGATCTACAGCCAAATTTTAAACAGAGCATATACAAAAGAGCGTTCCAAATATTTCTCGGAATATAAGGATGACTTATATTGGGAAATCTATTACATGGCAAGAATCTGATAGACAATGGCTTACCAAAGACAGGATGGTGGGAGCTATCAGCCCTGGCTGCCTACAGGTACAAAAGGGTATATTGTTATAGAAAGTTTAAAAACAGTAAGACAACTGAATAAAAGTTCCTCTGCTTTTTACTGAAACCATGCACTGGCAGTAAAGGGTTAATGTCCTAATATTATAAGAAGGTCTTAAAAATGAGTGACTGGAAATGCCAGCATGTCAAGGAAAAAGGGGGGCAAAGAATATGAGTTTATAAATTCTCATAATTCATAAAAGCTGAAATACAGACAGCCACCTTCCAGAGACATCAGCATCTGAACCAGTGATGAGGGGCACATTTGAGTTCCTACTCATTTAGCCATCATAAAATCTGGTCCCAATTGACCCCAGGATGCAAATAAGCACTTTGGAAATATTTGCCATACCAGAGTGTATGTATATATACATATTTATGAGAAGTGTGAAAATAAATGATTTTAGATTTTCGTTTTTAAATATTTTTCTGTATTTCCAACTTTCTTCAATAGGCACTTATAATTTTTAAAAATATAAAAATTATGTATATACACATGATGTACATACATACACAATCTATTTATGTATAATGTATGTATATTCTATTTGGATGAGGCAAAAGGAATACTACTAGATCTTCACTTGCAAACCACAGGATCTGAAGATGACAATAAACACCCCCCAGATCTCCCATTTAGGAAGCTTGTTGCATGCCATGATCTGTAAAGGAAGGGCTCTGACCTCCTGGTAGAGAGTGACTCATAAATAATGATTACTTTTAATAAAACAAATGTTTTTAAAGTGTAGCTAAAATCTTTATTAAAAAATGTATTATTCTCCTATGAGATTTTCCCATACCTAAGATTAATATCCCATTTGAGGACACCTGAGTATTTCCCTACCTTGTAATCTCACGTGAAGAATTATTTTGTGCAGTGCCACAGGTTAAATGCATATCATGAAGCTCACTTTCCTCTCTACTGCCACTTCTATCACTTATTTCAATGAAAGTCCACAGAAATACAGTTTGACTCAGAATATTGAAGCTGTAGCTAAGCAAGAAAGGTTCATTCAAAATTGATTTTCTTTCAGGAATCCTTGATATTCTTCATTCCAATTGTTCACCTCTACTGTAGGGCTCAGTAAACACTTAAGGAAGTTGCCATGCACTGCGGCCTGCCAGAGACATGAAGGAATGTAGAGCAGGATAATCACAACATCATCAACCCAATTCTCCAAGGTGGCTGGCCAATAATGCTGTTCTAATTGAATAACTTATCCACAGCGATTTCCCCTAGGAGAGCCGAAGGCTCAGCCTAGGTGGAGAGGCAGACGGTGCCGCATATACAATGAAACCTGTAATTTTCTCTTGCCATTGGACATGTTAACAGTAGGCTGTTTCTGCTTATTCCTTTTTTTTCTCTTTTTAAATTTATTTATTTATCTATCTATTTATTTATTTATGTCTGCCTTAGATCTTCGTTGCTGCGTGTGGGCTTTCTCTAGCTGCAGCGGGCAGGGCTACTCTTCGTTGCGGTGCGTGGGCTTCTCATCGCGGTGGTTTCTTTTGTTGTGGAGCATGGGCTCTAGGCGTGCGGGCTTCACTAGTTGTGGCACGTGGGCTCAGTAGTTGTGGCTCGTGGGATCTAGAGTGAGGCTCAGTAGTTGTGGTGCACGGGCTTAGCTGCTCTGCGGCATATGGGATCTTCCCGGAGCAGGGCTCGAACCTGTGTCCCCTGCATTGGCAGGCGGATTCTTAATGACTGCACCACCAGGAAAGCCCTCTACTTATTCTTTAATATTTTATTTTCATAGTGCTTTCCCAAATTATGATGTACCATGAGGCAGCCAAAGATGGATTCAGTGATACATAGCATGTTTAATTTATCATACCTCTAGCTCACTGAACAACTCACTGGGTAGTCAGCAGCAGTATATGTCAGTCAGCTGCAAACTGAGAAAGCAACAGAAAAGAACCCAATTAAAACCTAAAGAAGAGATGAGTCTTCAGGGTGGCTTGGCATTCACTAGCAGCAAAGTACAGAACATCAAATGCCTTCTAATTCTGATTTTTTTAAATGGTAATTTGTTGTGGAATATGTGTATTTGGCAGTATATTTGGCAGGACAATGGGAAGGTTGTGTTTTCCTATTCGAGACTGATTCAACCAAGGGATCTAGAGGAGGATGAAGGGCTGTGAGGCTGCTTGATTTTATCATCCAGTGGCAGCCCAAGTTGGAAGAAGGAAGTGCAGGCTTCACGGGCAGGCAGCGACAGCCCATCAGCGGTCTAACAACATGACAAGTGACAGGCCCAGAGGCAAACCCAGGGCCGCCAGCCCATCAGCTTTAAAGGCTGCTGAGTGGCAGCTGCAGCAAGGGAAGGTCGTCCAGACTTGAATGTTTGGGGCTTGCTGGGGTCTTTTTGCCCTGGGAAGAGTTCTCCATCTAGAGAGCCCTTACTGGAAAACAGTGGAACCAAGGTTGAACGGACACAGAAAAAGGAGACCTATCACTCTTGTGCAATAATCCCAAGGCAAAAGCTATGTCGTAAAGAATGCTCCTGCTACCAAAGATATGTCTCTGTGGTTTGCCTATGAGGAGGAATGCTTTCATAGCTGTAGTGTATAAGTGGACCATAGCTGATGTTTATCAGAAACGCCAAGATACAGGAAGAAAGCTCTCGGGGTCCACAGTGGCACAGATCGGCCTGTGGTAATTGAAAACAGGCTGTGAGATTGGGTTGATTTTATTTTGAAAAAGGTACATCAGTGCTGCAGCATATGACATGGATAATTCATGAAGCCTCTGGTTTGTATTAGACTCCCAACATGCCTTTCAGAAAGAAATGACACAACAATTAATGTGTCAAATAATAATGTGCCACTTGCAGAAAGATAATTGTACCCAATGTTAGATAGTTATTAGGTCAGGACGAATGCTCATCCTTTCAAAGACAGCCACCTCTATTCACTCTGGCATCCTACTGTAAGTACAGTATTGTGTTCATAATCACACAGACTGTAGCCAGAAACACTGGGCTTTATCTGATTTTTCTCCATTTGGAATGATACTCTGATGATTCCCTAAATAGCAAACTCAGCCATGTGAAACACAGTGAGAATGATGAGAGACCTTGTTAAAGGTGGAGGAGGGGTTTTGCTTTTATTTTTTTAAATTTTATTTATTTATTTTGCATAAAATAAAGCAAGAACACTGTCCCTGAGAAGGTTTGAGCATATATAACCCAAACTATCAGACCTGAGTTTGCTCATGTGTAAAAGATACTCTTTCCTTCTAACGATTTAATGTATAAGGATATCAAGAACTTTTTGTTTAATTCCTGATACCATAATTTACTCAATGTGGAATTTGGGCAAGTCATTTAACCTCACTGAGATTCCATTTCTTCATCTGAAAAATGCTAATTGAAAAATCTGCTACATATTTAACCTTTATTTCTATTGATGAGGTCAGGATGAAAGGATATGAGAAAATATTTTATAAAGGACTGTATCAATATAAGGCATTTTATGAATGTGCCTACTGGAGATCAAATGTGTTACCTTTTGAACAGAGTAGTTTTATTTTAAGAAAACTGGGCAATAATTTAGGTACGTAAAAATAAAAGAACATGTAATGATTAGGGGGTCCTCAAGACCATCTTCCCTAGAGTGAACTAAATACTTCATCCAACCAAAAAGGAAGAAATGAAAACCATGATCATTACGTATGCATGTGTTTCTGTTTTATTGACTCAGCATGGTTGTGGTGTAACGTGGAAAAAAAAATTTATCCATTTGTGGAAGGAGAGAAACACTGCGTTTGGGAGTATTTTATCTGCAGAGTCCATTGAACTGGTTATTGTCATGAAGGTATTTAAGATAAATGAAATGTGATTACATGCTATGTAAAATATTTAAAGTGTTCAGTCTTACTTCATGGACAAGTATAGGACAACACATTGTCCTTTGTGAGGGAGCATTCTCAAGTGACACCCTGACTTGTAGATGGACCACAAATAGGAACAGAAAAAATTTACAGCGTGGTCCTTGACCTTGAGTAGCTTATGACAGACATTCTTACTTGAAAGAGATCTTGTTAGAGGAAATCAAGCTAATACATAAAGATAATTAAAGTAAGTGTGCTAAGAGAGAGGAGAGATTTACCTGTTGAAGATAAACACTTTATGAATTCAGATTACAGAATATAGGTATGTCTGCTCTAACATCATATAAATGCTCTAGAAAAACCTTTGTAATCTGCAAAAGAGTGCCTAAAATTACAGCAATTATAGGCAAAATAGGATTGGGAGCAATCACTCAAAACCTATGGACCACTGTAAACAGAACACAACATAATGAAAGCTATCAACTTAGATCTTTGTTGACATTTGCACTTGGCCACACTGTCAGTCCATCCTTTGCAGTCTTAAACCTGAGACCTTGTGCTTCCTCTTTCAAAACTTAGGACATGGAGGGACATTGATCAAAATTAAAAACTGGATTCTTTCAGTTCTTCCAAGGTGCAGTAGCCCTATTCCTCCCAGCTCCTCCCCTTCACAACAGCAACAACAAAGTAGCCTAGACATACTGCAACAAGCCGAGGAAGTCTCTGAAAGGTGAAAGAAGAATACTGATTGCCTAGGACCAGGACCTCAGGACTAGAAAAACAACATGGTGGTGGGCTCCCCAGGTTCCATTATTCCTCCTATACATCCCAGAGAGTGCCTCAGAAGCCACCAACCCATCACTACCATCAGGCACAGACATAAAAAGCTCCCAGAAAATCCTGTTTCCTCTTGCCAACAGACTGGGGAAACAGCAGTCTATTCATGGAAAAAGGGTGTGGGAATACCCACCCTAAGCCCAAACTCAAGGGAAAAACTCCTGAACCTCCATGTTCACCAGCATCAATAAGGCTGAATGAGGTGATGGGAGGTGGAGCTTGGGGCTCATTGACGCTCTGTTTGCCCCATTGGTGGTGGCAGTGGGGGCCAGAGGGGCCTGATTTGACACCCTCTGTGTGAGTTGGTACTCTCCTTCCACTGAAAAGTTGACAGCTGGGCAAAGGGACAGCTGAACTCCAACCTCACTTATCTGCTATGAGGCAATGAGTCAGTGTCCCACTTGAAGTCCTTTTATAAGCATATCTTGAAAGTGTTATCCCATCAATTCTGCCTTTTGATATTCAATAGGCGTGAGTCACTAAGTTCAGCCCATCTCAAGGGGAGGGGATTAAGCTCTGCCTCTGGGTGGGGGGGAGGCAAGTGGAGAATTTGTGGACCATCTTTTAAGCAACCACAGAGGGTCTCACAGGGGTAGGAAGTGTTCAAGGAAGAGGGGACAAAGTACTTGGCAAGGCCCAAGGTTTGAGGTTCGAAACCCATAAACCCATGGTCTTTGGGATTATCTGATATTGGCAGCCACTGAGTGAGGCCATGGCAGGCAAAAGTGAACAATCCAGCATGTTCGTGCAACCCTAGGAAACTAAAACACTCTCTCATCTCAAAATGCTAATCCCTTCCCCTCCTCTTCCCCCACCAGTGGGTGACCTCATCTTGTATTTGATTAGTAAAATAGATGCAATCAGATGAAAACAATCTCATCTTCCCATCAAACCCATAAATCCACTTATATCTGTTCACATAGCTTTCTCTTCTCTCAGGGTCTCTCTTCCTATCAGAGATGACATCTCTACTACCCTTTCTTACCCAATTTGCTTACCCAATTATCCCCTTTTCTGCTGTAATATCATCAGTCTCTATTGGATCATTTCCATTTGTTTAAAAACATAACATGATATTGTTCATCCTAACATTATATATATATATATTTTTCCCCTTGACCTCACACCCATCTCCAAATATTGTTCCTTTTTTCTGCTCCCCAATAGTTAATCTGTTCAGAAGATTTGTCAATATTCACTGTTTCCACTTTTCTCGCTTTCCCTTTTCTGCCCAATTTACTTTAAGTTTTTCTTTGCACCATTCCATGGAAGCACCTCCTATCAAAGTCACTAATATCTTGCATCTTGCCAAAACCAACAGCTAGTTCTCTGTCTTCACTTTACCCAAACTTGCAGCAGTTGACACAGTTTACCACTGCCTTCTATCTGCCACTTTCAGTTTCAAGCACCTGTAAATTTTACCCCCTCATCATTTCTAATGAAAAAATTTGGGGAAACGACATTTGCAAGTAGCTGTTAATTCTCAGTCTTTCTTTGTGCTTTTGGGTGTGCCTTTTTAAAGCTTGCTAGAAGGTTTAGGGTTGATTATTTTGTTTTATATTCACCATAGTCATGCACATGGGCCAAATGTTCTATAGGAACTGAGGAGCATTTAGAGATAGTCTGAAAAGCCATAGTTTATGGCCAAAATAATTTTAAAGGAAAATGGAATCTCTGTTAGCAAGGGTTCACTGATAAGACATAAATACAAATTAAGACTGCCAAATATGACAAGCAGATACTAAATTTTTTTCACATCTGTTATGCTTGTTTGTTTTTCTGTCTTAGTGTCAGATAAAGAATGTCGATAGATGTGCATAGTTTCCAGAGTAGGATTCTAAGTTGGGAACATAGCTCAGTATCTAGAGTGGGGCCAGGCTATGAATGATTTTTTTGATACCAGATGTGACATAGGAGAGAAAATCTTTTTTAATGTGAATGTTTCTAAGTGTTATTCCCAGATATGACAGAAGAAGACTAGCAGAAATCCAGATTACTATTTAAAGGGAGCAGTACTAGAAGTGGGTAACAATGGTGGTGCGTGTCTTTTTTCCTGTAAAAGCATTCTCCCCAGGGATAGTTGGTCTAAGCTAAAGCAAAACATGAGAGAGAAAGAAAATGAGAGAATGAGAGAGAGAAGAAGAAGAAGAAGGAGAAGGAGAAGGAGAAGGAGAGGAAGAGAAAGAGGAAGAGGAAGAAGAAGAAGAAGAAGAGGAAGAGGAAGAAGAAGAAGAGGAAGAGAAAGAGGAAGAGAAAAGAAGAAGAAGAGGAAGGAGAAGAAGAAGGAGAAGAAGAAGGAGAAGAAGGAGAAGAAGAAGGAGAAGAAGAAGAAGAGGAAGAGGAAGAAGAGGAAGAAGAAGAAGAAGAAGGAGAAGAAGAAGGAGAAGGAGAAGAAGGAGAAGAAGAAGAGAGGGAGAGGGAGAGTGGAGGGGAGGGGGAGGGGGGAGAGGGGGAGGGAAAGAAGAAGAGAAAGGAGGAGAAGAGGGAGGAGGGGGAGGAAGAGGGGGAGGAAGGACACAGCAGCTTCCAGCCAATGACAGACAGGGAAATTGGTGTTTCAATACTCCTGCTTCCTTATCTCTCTGGAAGAATAACTTTGCTTCCTTTATTTTCCTTATGGGATTAATAGGATTTCCCCAGTCACCATTGTGGCAGCTGCCTTAATTATGCATCCTTCTCAAGTCATTCCCCCACTTCTCTGCTCATATTTGTGTACTTCCCAAATAACTGCTTGCACTCAAAGTCTTGTCTTGGAATTTGTTTATGGAGGAACAAAAACTAAGACACCACCTAAACTGCTGGATCTGCTGGTCCAAGGAAAGGGTCACCACACAGGTTATGAGTTGATCTGTATCCCCTCCCAAATTCAAATGTTGAAGTCTACTGTGATAGTACCTCAGAATGTGACGTTATTAGGAGATAGAATTGTAGTAGATGTAATTTTTTAAGATTAAAGTGGAGTGCTAATCCGATAGGACTGGGGTCCTTATGAAAAAAGGAAAATTTGGACACAGAAACAGACATGCACAGGGAAAACACCATATGATCCTGAAGGCAGAGACTGGAGTTGCTATGAACTGAATTTGTCCTCCCTAAAATCGTATGTTGAAGTCCTAACCCCCAATGTGACTGTATTTGGAGATAAGGTCCATAAGGCGATAATGAAAGTCAAATAATGTTATAAGGGTGGGGCTCTAATCTGATAGGATCAGTGCCCTTATAAGAAGAGATACCAGAGTGCTCTCTGTCTCTCCCCCCCCACCCCCACCACCTCCCTCCTCCATGTAAGGACACAGTGAGCAGGTAGCTGTCTATAAGCCCGGAAGAGAGCTCTTACCAGACACTGAATCAGCCAGCACCTTGACCTTAGACTTCCTAGCCTCCGGAACTGTGAGAAATAAATACTAATACAGGGGTGATGCCTCTACAAGCCAAGAATGCCTAAAATTGTCAGAAAACCACCAGAAGCTGAGAAAGAGGCATGATACAGAGGGAGCAGCCCTCAGAAGGAACTAACCCTTCTGTTAGCACCTTGATCTCAGACTTCTAGTCTCCAGAGCTGTGAGACAATAATTTTTTTGTTGTTATTTAAGCCACCTACTTTGTGGTGCTTTGCCACAGCAGCCCTAGCAAATTAATATAATACAGGATTTAAAGATCATTGCAGAGGATGCAAACTTAGACACTCTCTGTGGCCCACAGCTTGGCTGAGCTGGGCCTCTATTTGAGTGTATATCACAGGAAAGCCAGAAACTGAGTCAGACGTTGGACTTATTCTCCAAGGTAAGTTGTGTTTCTGTTGACCTTACTGTTCATTTTCTCCCCCTTCTTTACTCTGTTAGCCATGTGGTCTAGAGACCTAACAGTATTTAGCAAATTATAGCAAATTGCTGTAAAGTGTCTTTTACTTTTTTAAAAAGCAAATAAGTAAATTTGATGTCTATGAGTCTGTTTTCCTCCAGGAAAAGGGAGATAACCATAAACTAAACTTTTAAAGAAAACTCCTATGCCTAGAAAAATGAATTAAGCAAGTTGATTAAAACTCAATAAAAATAAATGAATATATAAATAAGTAACTTAGATCCTGTACAGAAAGAGTCTTGGAATCAGGACCAGAATATCTAAGTTTGAAGACGGGTTTTAGAACTACCAGTTAAATAAATTTGGAAAAGTCAATATCCCCTGCTCAGAGCCCCATTTCCTCATCTTCAGGATAAGGAGATTGGACTCGGTTCCCTCTAAAGCACACAGGCCTTTCTAATTCCAGTATTCCTGTGATTTCTGTGATTCATCCTACCCTGTGCCAGGCTCTGATGGTGCCATGGAGTGGAACCAGGTGGGTCGGGAAGGCTCTGGCTCTCCCGCACAGTTTGAGTGCCAGACCAAACCAACCAAAATGCATTTGCCAGCAATGACCTTGTGGAGGATATTCAAATGCTGAACATTTATACCCATAGATTTTCCTCATTATTTTCAGCCTCACCACATGTTTTGTTTCATTTTGTTTTTGAAAAGTATTTTGGAACCCTCTCTTGTACCAGACACTTTGACAGTATTGGCAATCATGGCACCTTTCTCCCCCATGCTGTGATTTAATGTGGAGTCAGCCTCCTTCCAGAACATTTATCTATTGCAGAGGTGTGAGCTCTATTTTTCTCTGTTTTTCTTCCCCTTAGATATAATAGCCCAAAAAACTGGTTGGGAAAAAAAAAATTAATTTCTCCTAAGGTTTTTTTTCTCTATTATCATGGAAATAATAAACTGTGAAATGTAAATTCTATGTTCAATAAAATTCTATCAACGAGCACAATCTTTCATCATTGTAAGGTGTGTCAAAGCTGGAATTCAGAGGAGGTAGAAGATTGCCCAGTTGATGGCATTGTTGAGACTTCATGAATGAGGTGGAATTTGGTTGGGCCTTAAATGAGTTTTATGTTTAAAGACAGTAATTGGGGAAGACATTATTGGAGAAAAACGAATGTGAGCAAACGTGGGAATGAGAAAGGCATTAGCCATATTCAGAGACAAAGCTAACTCCCCAGTTTTGGCCAGATTAAAAAGAATCTAAAGTAACGCCTTAATGGGTCTGAGTTTTCCTTTTGGGGTTATGAAAATGTTTTGGAACCAGATTGAGATGTTGTTTGAACAACACTGTGAACGTGCTAAGTGTCACCGAATTGCTCATGATGAGACGGTTAATTTTATGTTATATGAATCTCAATTTGCAAAATAAATAAAAGGACCTTAAATGGCAGGCCCTATGTGAGTTTCTGCTTAATTTAATGATGAGCAATGTGGGACCATTGAAATCTATGGACGTGGAGAAGTCACATGATCAAGAAAACAGAGAACATGGTGACAATTTCAGAGATGAATAGAATAGGGAAGTGTACGAGGTGGGGAGACCAGATACAAGGTTATTGAAGTAGTCTACTTTGTAATGTAAAACCTAGGAGTAATCTTTTCTTTAAACATGATTTTATTGAAATTTCTATACAAAAATTTAGAGAAAATAGTTTAATGAACTGCATATACATATCACCCAACGTCAATCATTTTCAACATTTTTCCAAGCTGATTTCAATCTGCACAACCCCCCCCCCCATCTCCACACCTTTTGTTTCACTTTGTTTCCTTCAGTATTTTAAGGCAAACATGAGATATACCATTTCGCCAGAAACAAACTTTAGACTACATCTTCAACTTATAAGGACATTTTTCTTTCTACCAAACAGTACACCTAACAGAATTAGGAGCAAATTCTTTTTATTTTTTTTCAATTGAAATATAGTTGACATACAATATTATGGTAATTTCAGGTGTACTACATAATGATTTGACATTTACAAGCATTATGAATAGTGTGTTCTTAATACCATCCAATGTTTTCCTGATTATATCCAAGATAAGTTGGAACAGTTAGGCTGTTCTAATGAGATCTAAGCAAGAACTCTACATTGCATTTAGTTATTATGTTTCTTAAATGTCTTTTATCTTATAATGACACCTTGATCCTTTTCCCATATATCATTGATTTGTTGGAGAAAATGTGCTACTTGTCTTGCAGAATACTCCACATTCTGAATTTGGATGCTTGCTGCAAAATGGGCCCATCTCGGACCAATGGAAACCACTTCAATTTGGATTCTGTTTCCTATTGACATGAAGATGATTTTGTGAGACAATAATCAAAGAGCTGGAGTGCTCACTGCTATCACTTGTCATCGCTGTTAGGAAATTTCAGAGGACAGAGCTAAATAGGTACATAGTTACAAGAAAAAAATGGTGAGCTTATAGTGATATTTACAATCAAACGTAAAATAACAAGGTTTTACTTAGTTTCTTTGGTTGAAATTTTGTATCTATTATCTCATGCTGAAAATATTCACTTTTAATTTAATTAATGAAATTGTTTACTTGTAATTTTGAAATAAGGCTATAATATTCCTAACAATTAGATTACTGAAAGCAGCTTGTGTTTTCTTTGCCAGGAGATCTCTGAGGTCACTTTTTTCAACATCACTTTAATTCGTGGTGTGCCAATTCCTTTTGGCATTTTTGGCAAACACTTGTCAAAACTCTCTCTCCATTTCTATTCCTACTGCCAATGTCCTAATTCAGTCGATCAGTTCCTCTAAACCAGATTATTTCATAGTTTCCTCATCTCTTTCTCTCTTTCCCAACCTCTACTCTTCCAAGATATTCTGTACATTTCTGACAGAGGTATGTTTCTAAAGCACAGATTTGATTAAAACAAACAAGGAAAAGAAGCTAAGCTTCAATAGCTCCTTGTTATCTGCTGGATGAAATCCAGGCTCCTTGCCCTGAAGGTTAATGCCCGCCTCCCTAGGATAACACATGTCATCAAATATCATCACTCTTCATGGTCTCCGCTTCCAGGTATCCTGTTAGGAGTTCTCCCCTGTGGGTATAGACCTCAGCATTCCTGTGTATCTGCTATAGAATGTACTATATATGGGAGAGACACACAAAAGACCAATACCCAAGGTCTACAGAGAACAACTTAAAAATGTCTTCTTAGATGTCTCTCTCTCTTTTTTAAACCTCTCTTTGTCTGCTCTACAACCATTTGTTTTTCTCCTTTGACCCTTTTCCCAAACAGCATCAATCTGACTTCTCTGAATCTTTTTCTTGGATCTTTTTTCCCAGAAAGATTATATTTTTATCTGTTCCCTCATACAGAATAATTAATTCTCTTACAGCTCTCACCTTGAAACTTTTGTCTTCAAAATTATCCACATATGTAATAAAACAATAGTATCTCCTATAATAGGACTCATTATCCTTACAGTTTAGGTGCTCTACTTTATAACAAATATATGTTTTTGCTTCTCTCCCATGCTTCAGTGGCTTATCTATGTTTGATATAACCAAGTTTCCTCCTGATTTTTTACATAAGGTTTATCCCAAACTGCCTTCCCCATGTTATATTTTAAGATTACTGTACACTCCAGTGAGAAAAAAACCATTTACTTCTTTCTTTTTACTTCTGTGATATTAAATCTTCCCTAACTGGATTGCATTTCCCATCATTTCTACCAACTGAAATCCCAATCATCATTCAAAATTCTGCTTAGATGCTATCTTCTTCATGGATTTTTTCCCCCCCTGTTCTAATTCCAATCTAGCACTCTCAGAATTCCTAGAGAGTTTATGTCCGTCCCACTTCTTAGGTCATTTATGTCATCATGCTTGCTATTATATTTGTCTATGTATGCATATATTTTCTTTATTAGGGTATACTTTGCCTGAGGGGAGACCTTATTTAATTCACATTAAGGTGATCCAGTAGCTTAATAAATTCTATGTTGAAACAAATAAGGCAGCTTACTATTACCTAGATTTAAATAATCCAATATCATCTGTATTCTCATGATGTCTTCTGAAATTCATTAATAACTTCTATTAAAGAATAATATAAAAGATAGGACAGTGGACTTCATTGAGAATCCAGTGAATTTTATAGATCCCCTTCCTAGAAAAACAGCATATTGCCCACATTTTGCAATCATCTGCATGGTCACACTTGCTTTCCTTTTGCTACCTCAGGGGAGCCGAAGAACTACTGTTCCCCTTGTTATTTCTATTTCCATGTCTGGGCTGTTGAACTCTCTCCATGTTTTGTCTATTTAATTGTTTCTTAATTTGAAATTGGTGTGACTAGTGACATTTCCTGAAAATAACTTGATTACAAAAGAAAAATTTGTGTATTGGAAAAATGTGTTTCCACCTAACAAACTCCAGATATTCATTATGGAAGTGAATCCTATTGAATACTCATGAAGTGTGTGTGTGTGTGTGTGTGTGTGTGTGTGTGCGCGCGCGTGTGTGTGTGTGCGTGTGTGTGTGTGTATACGGGGCGAGGTGCATTGCTCGATGTTATCATTCATGTCAGGTACTCAGGGACGAATAAAAGAAAACAGAACCAATTGGTACCTTAAAGTGTGGGCTGCTTACAGATGTGCAAAAAAATTCACGCATAAAATAAACTGTTAATAAATGTAATTATTCCACTGCTTTCCCTTGTAAGTCCTTTCCATAGGGAGCTATGAAAAAGCCAGATGCTGATCTGGGAAGTGTCCCAGAATTATTCTTTTGAAAAATATTAACACTCCATTACAAAGGGTCTTGCCTGGAATTATACTGAAACTCAGCTCCCGTTGACTATAAATGTTTAGAAGTAGCAACATATTGGAGCAAAACCTGAGATTTGAGGGTGAGCATTTTTTACAATGGATTAGGAATAATGTGAGCTTTGGAATTATCTTTAAATATTATCCCACTTTCAATGGCATGGATAGATTTCTTCTGGTGGTTGGTGGTATAAGTGCCTTCCAAGACCACCTCCTCACTAGTTAAACATAAAAAAGGTGCTAATTTGCAGAGTTCTTGGCATGGAATGGGCACCCCAGCTACACTGCTTCTTCTGGGACAGCTGGTGTGGTTGATAGTGAATGTCATCATTGCTCTGCACCTCAGATCCTATGCCAATTGTGAACACCATTTCTCTATCTGCTGGGTATTAGTGGAATCTCTGAATTTTATTTGAGTTAACAGATGAGAGGAAGAGAATATCATTTCTCCTTTTTTGCTAAAGGTAGAAGACTCCCTCTGTGAGCATAGTGCTATGGTGGTAAACATGGGATGGGGTAACTGTGAAACATGCCTGCCGTTTTATGGAAATTTAGAACTCAGTGGGTTTTTTTTTTTAATGGTAATTATAGTATCTAGTTTAGTACTCTGATACAGTAAGACCTTAAGTATGTTTTTGTGAATTAGGATAATTTGAATTTTGAATGAAGACCACAGGCTTTCAAAATGGAATAAAAAGGTAACATCAAACTTCAGTGCAGTGGAGCTTTTTGTTTGTTTGTTTTTGCGGTACGCGGGCCTCTCACCACTGTGGCCTCTCCCGTTGCAGAGCACAGCCTCCGGACGCGCAGGCTCAGCAGCCATGGCTCACGGGTCCAGCCACTCCGCGGCATGTGGGATCCTCCCAGACCGGGGCACGAACCCGTGTCCCCTGCATCGGCAGGCGGACTCTCAACCACTGCGTCACCAGGGAAGCCCCTGCAGTGGAGCTTTTGAAGTGGAATTTTTTAAATAACAGGAGGTAAGACTTCTGGTGACAGTGGCCCCGTGCACTACAGGAAAGAAATTTATAGTGTGTTTTAACTTCACACTAAAGGATCAAAATATAAGGAGTAGGCATGATGATATGTCTATAGTAGGGGGCATGATGATATGTCTATAGTAGGGGACATGATGATATGTCTAACTCTATTTTTTTCCGTTATGCGCAAGACATATTATGAATGGCCAAAACCTTATGAAAACACTGAGAAAGCTAGAGTAATGTTCATAGAAAGTGAACCACCTGGTTCTTATTAAGAACTACCCACACACTAAATTATCTTTGGCTCTACAAGGTATAGTTGGTTTGTGGGACAAAGGAGTTAATTAAATATGTTTATAAAATGTACTGTTTAGATGATGAAAAAATTAAACGTTCAAGTGGAATGAATGATTTGAATCTGAAGAACACAGAGGCTATTTTTACCATGTGGTGATTTAAACTGTGTCTGAATCCAGAACCACTCTCAAAAGTATGCAGTGAGTGCTTTTAGTGAAGGAGGCCAAGCCCGCTTAGTCAAGTAGCCTATAACAACAGAGAATAATTGTACACACTCAAAGAAGGTTCAAGCTTGGAGGGAGAGATTTTTAACTACTGTGCAACTATTCATATTTAGGAAGAAAGAAGGAGAGTTTTAACTTCAAGTGGCTAAGAACTAGATACTTCAGTGACTGTGTTTGCAATCTGCTTCGTGGATGCACTGAAAGCTGAGGGAGGAGATAAGGAAATTATGCTTCCTCTGAGTTATCAGCACAAATCTTTATAATGTGTCCAAATTGTAAATATTTGTATATTGTTTAGGTGTTGGGCTAAGATTCCCTGAGGTTGCTCTTTCTTATGTTTCTATAGGATTTGCCATTTTAGACCTTGACACAGAATAGTATACTCAACTTTCTTGCAGATCTTCAACCCTAATACACCAGCATGTGGTTGAAGGAAAGGTCTGTCTTGGATTTCTTTGTATCCCCAACACTGAGTTCAGTGACAGGTGTTTATAAGATACACAATAGGGCTTCCCTGGTGGCGCAGTGGTTGAGAGTCTGCCTGCCGATGCAGGGGACACGGGTTCGTGCCCCGGTCCAGGAAGATCCCACATGCCGCGGAGCGGCTGGGCCCGTGAGCCATGGCCGCTGAGCCTGTGTGTCTGGAGCCTGTGCTCCGCAATGGGAGAGGCCACCACAGTGAGAGGCCCGCGTACAGGAAAAACAAAAACAAAAACAAGATACACAATAGATGGCAGAAAGCCCAAATTCCCTCAAGCACTAAGATCTATAATTCTAATGGAGAACTGATTTTGAACAACTCCTAAACACTTCAATTAATTATATGATTTGAAAAATTCTTACTTGAGATCAATCATTCTGAGAAAATTCATAGGTCTAGTTTGGATGAATTGAAGTACCTTAACTCTCTGAGGTGAGAGGGAAACCTAAATGCTTTCTGAGGATTGAACAGGCAGTGCAAGATTGAGATTATCACGTCACTGCAAGGGTCTGAGCAGGAAGGGCTGCTTCTGGGAGGGTGGCAGGGCACGTGGTAATATCAACTGTTAGTTCAGCTTATGTAGATTTGGTTTGAGGTTTTATTTTTACATCTAGGAAATAGTTAATAGCAGTTGGATTTATGGGACTTGATATTGGAGGGAAAGATACATCCAGAAATGTAAATGGAAAAAATATTCTCATACATGTGTTATTTAAGCGCTGGAGAGACTGGAATTACCCAAAGAAAGACTGTAAAGAAGGAAGAGAAGAAAAAAAAGAATAGAAAAAAATAAACAAAATTTCTTTGGTGAAGGCTGCTGATGTGAGATACTTTGAGAATTAAATGGAACGAAAAGAGGAAATAGAAAATGACGAGATGTGTACCACGGAGTTGGGAAGGTGTTCGCAAGTGAGAATTCATGCTGCTGCTGTTGATGATGATGGAAGAGGAAAAGGAGAAGGAAAAGATTGTAGAAGAGTGACTATTTGGCAGGGACTGCTCTGGAATGCCACTCGCATTAACTCATTTCATCCTCACAGCAACCTATAAAGTAAGCAGTATGTACTACTAGCCGCATTTTACAGACAAGGGAATCACAAGTTGCCCAAAGTCACGCAGCTAGTGGTGGAGGGTGCAGAATACAAATGAAGCAGCTGGACTCCAGAGACTAGAGAAAGAGAACTTGAGACACAGCTGCAGGGAAATCGGCTCTTCGCATGATACAGGAAGCCACCAAATGCCCCATCAGGGCCTGTCATGGCATCCTCTCTAAATTCCAGCTACTCAGGAGACCATATGAAAGTTAACTCGGTTGCATTCTAATAATTCAGATACATATGCACATTCCAGAAAGATACCAGTAAAAAAAGATAGATTTCCCAGTTAGGCCATAAATGCTATTTTCCCCAGTAGTGTAGCTGATACTAATTGTTCGTTTCCCCTTTTAATAGATCTACTTACTGAGACCTTCATTCTTGCCCTTTCTTTTCTTTGATGCACCATCTCCTCTTTCCTTGTTCCACACTCTGTGAGTGTAAGTGTGGGGTGTGTGTGTGTGTTCTAGGGTTAAGAGTGTGTGTTAGCCTAGTATTGTAAGCACTATGTGTACAATAGTTTCCGTAGAATATTCTGCTCCATGTGGCAGGGTCAGATGGGATTATGGCAGCTCATAGATGACCCGTGTTCCTTGCTGTAGCTGTGTCAGATATTGACGGACAGATCCAAGGGAAGAAAAAACAGCAAGGGCGGTAACCTCTCAGTATACACTTAGGAAATAAGTCTCTTGCCCAGAAATCATGGGGTGATCTGTCCTGGTACTGGTACGTTATATATTCAGAACTTGGGAAATGACTGTAGCTTTCTACCCAGAAATATTAAGTACACTTCTAAAGAACTGATCATTTGGTTCCATCCATATTCTGAGCACTGCAAATATACTTTAAAACTGTTTCATTAGCAAAAGGAAAATGAGAAGGGAGAAGAGAGAGCTGCCCACCCAAACTCCTTTGACTCATAAGAGAACAGCCTGGACGCACACCAAAAATATTGCAACGCTGAATCTTCTAGGCAGATGTGTAGGTGAGCACCAAAATGGAGCCATGCCTATGAGGGTAAGGTAATGATGCCTTCCTAGAAAAGAGATAACGGACAAAGGCTGATCACTACTTATTATGAAATTGAAGCTTAATGTCTAGATTGTTCACTTTGGCTGGTCAAGAGCCACATCTGACTTACCTTTACGTTCACAGCATGAACCAGCCTACCACAATTCTTAAAAAATAGCACACACACACAAATGAATAGCTAAACTAGGAACTTTCCAGCTGGGCCTCCTGTACAATTGAAATTCTTCAGAGCCCCTCAGTGTAGTTCAGGAGAGAGAGAGAGAAGGGTGCCTGCCAGGCCTTGCCTAGCCCCTCTCTGGCTTTAATCTCAGAAGCCCTGCTTTTCTCTGTTTTATCAGTTTACACTCAAATGACTAAAAATAATGATCATTGTCTGAGTCAGTCTGGGCTGCTATAACAGAATATCATAGACAAGGTGGCTTATTAACAACAGAAACTTATTTCTCATAATTCCGGAGGCTGCAAGTCTGATAACAGGGTGCCAGTGTGGTCAGCTTCTGGTGAGAGCTCTCTTCTGGGTTGCAGACTGCTGACTTCTTGTTGTATCATCACAGGGCAGAAGGGGCAAGAGAGCTAACTCTTTGGGGTCTCTTTTATAAGGGTACTTGTCCCATTCATTAAGGCTACACCCTCATGACCTAATACCAACACATTGAGGTTTAGGATTTCAACATATGAATTTGGGAGGGACACAAACATTCAGTCCATTGCAATTATGAAGATGATAATGGTGATGATGATGATGACAATGAAAACCCAATGCTTTAAAGCACTATACATCTTTGAAGAAGGTTTTATTTTCTTTTTTAAAATTTGTATTGGAATATAGTTGATTTACAATGTTGTGTTAGTTTTTCGTACTTGTTTTCATTACCTTGAAAAAGTTGGTGACAGGAAAAAGTTCTGTTTAATCAGATCATTTCAACACTGATGACAAAGATCAGCTTAGACCACTTAGATTTGATTCAGATCTTTGGAAATAACCAAGGTGATATTTTCACTTGTGGCTTTCAAGAGACAACTAAAGGATTCATTGGGAAACAATAAAATGTCGTATGCTATAAACCTCAGAATTCACTTGCAGTTATTTTAAGTGTTTTAGAGATAAAAACCAGATAAAACTATAAAATAGGGAAGAGTGTGGTATAAGAGGTTGGGCTTCAGAGTTAAAAATACCCAGGTCCTGTTTCTTGTTCAACTACTTAACAGATGGCCCATGGGGAAATTAAACAACCGCAGTTCCTTCCTCTTTGAAATGGTGATACTAATATTTACCTTCTGAAGTTGTGGGGATTAAATGAAGTATGCACTTGTCTCACAAGACTGACCCTCTCATTAGCTACCATCTTTTCTCACCTGTGGGCAGAGGTAGCTGGATCATGTTTCTATTCTGTTGTGATTCAGTGTTGATGAACTGCATCATTCACTTCGACATGCTGGCTGCCACACTGACAGTAACAATCCTTAGTGTTCACGCTAATATGCTCCTGTCGGGAATCTTCTGTATTGGGCAAACTCTGTCTGCAACTGGGCAAAGTGCCAGTTTCAAAGTTCAGTTTTTCTGCCTCAGTTACATGGAGCTCATCAATTATACAGCTCTTCCTCTTTCTGTCCTTAATTTCCATCACACATGTCCCTGTCTCCAAAGACATGAGTATTTTATGCAATTCTTCCCAAGGCTAATGGACATGATGTTCTCCTTGTTGAAAAAGAATGAGCTTTACGTTCTTCCCAAGTTAGGATCTATTCTAAGGCTGTACTGCTATCTGGAAGAGTCTTTCCCATTATTCAATGCCTTTCTCTTTGGAAATATCTGTTTTGCACAATAAATGATCTCACTAATGAGGCTGCAATATTTCTAACCTGCTTGGAAGGAAGCAAAACCATATTTATTGAGCACCTACATTGTCTCTACCACTGGCATTTTCATATACATTTAAAATAATTTTTAAATCTCATTATTTAATCTAATCTAATAAAAATTCTGTGGAAAAAGGTATTTAGAGCCCATTTATTATAGAAGGGGAAATGAAAGTCCAACTACTTTTTAACTCTTTTATGACTACTGTATCATATTTATGATTTCTTTGGTTGACGTGAATAAAAATGGTATTTAATGGCTAATACTTTGAAAATGTACTTATATCATGGAAAGCACAAGAATAATTATGAAATTATAACCTGCATACTTTCTATCCCTCTACAGAAAAATATTGCATGCCAGCAACAAACATTCCTGCTTGTGCAAGGAGCCCACTTTAAAGCCATAATATGTGTGTAACATGAGTGCATCAATTCTCACAACCAACTTGGACTATGGACATTACCTACCACGTGCTGACTCTCATCAGCATTAAGAGCCACCAATGTTGGGCTGGAGACTGTGGCTGCTTTTTATGAAAGATAGTAAAGTTGCTACTAATTTTTGCTGTTTTGAAATTTTCTTTCATATGCACAATGGAGAAATATACTTAGAAATCAAGAGGAACACTTGGTAATTCACTCCATATTCATATAATTTGGTCAAATTAACTACTCAAGAATCAACAACAAAACTGTTTTAAAATCAGTCCTCTGTGTTTTTTCACATTTAAAGTCATTAGTGTGGCTCAAAGGTTCCTAAGGTAAAGTTATCCAGGCAAAGAACATGCTTTTTGTTTGTTTGTTTTTGGTCGGTTTGTTTTTCCTCGATTTCCCCCCAGGTCCTTCCCATAGAAGCTTCACTGAACAATTCTCCTTGTCAAAAATAAGCAATCCATCACCCAATCACATCTTGTTTTCATTTGGGGGCCTCCAAGAACCTCACCATTAAAGACTGTGTACTTCGGTACGACCTGGCATTCTCTGCAAGACATTTAAGAGAAGCATAAAGATCTAGGCTGTGATGAACCACCTTACCCTAACATTCAGCTCACTGGAGCCAGATTCTCTTGCCCCAGACAAGGTAGCCTCCCTCACTCAGCACCCTTCAGATGGAGGAGCTGCTCTGAGAGTACAGGAAGGTGCACTGAAAAACGGTAGGAAAATACTAGAAACATAGTTATGGAAAGGTTAGTTAACTTCTCTTTTCTTCTCTCTCTTTTCCCTTTCCTTTCACCCTTAATGCTAAAAAAAGGTTGTATTTGGACCTGAAAAAGTACTTCCACCCCTCCAAAACACACTATGCTAAAGAAGCATTTGTTTCATCCACGTACAACCCAGGCTCGGTGGGAAGGTTGCTCAAGTGATGACCCAAGCTCTGTTGAAAAAGAATCTTCAATGGCCAGAAATTCAGAAGCGCCTAGAGTAATTGGGGCTGCAAGAAACAGGATGATGAAAAAAATGCATTCAAAGCTCTCAGCTGCCTCTTGCAGAAGATGAATGTAGTATTAACTGGGCTCTTTCTTATTTCTTAGCTAGAGTGGGCCAGCAAAGGATTAAGCCAGTGAGATCCTTGGAGGCATTGGAGGTGCTTCGGGGGGGGAAAAAGGCTTCTGCTTACCCCTACCTCTCAGGGGATTTAGTTTCTAAGCTTCAAAAGGCATTTGTTTCTCTTACTTCAAATACTATCTTCTTTATTTCTTAAAGACCTTTTAAAACAGTGGTCTTGGTTTAGGTTGTTTAAGAAGGTTCTTTTCCCATTTACTTTGCTGTCTAAGAGATTGGGAGAGGAGCTGCTTTGATGAAAATCAGAGGAAAAACTTTTCCCCAAATAGAAGAAGCTAAGAGGAAAAAAATAGTTAGGACTATGTCATGTTGCAGTTGTTACCTGGTGCAACCGGAAGAGGAAATTGCCATATAACTTCCTGCAGCTTATTTAAGCCTGGAACACACTGCAGACAAAAGAGGCAATAAAATATTGGGAATGAGAAAGCCAGTAAAATTCTCTCCGTTTATTGGGGTCTAGAAAGAACGCAGGATTAAAAGCAGGAGGGGACAGGAGCTTAGGCCTGAAGCAACTGGTTTACATCAGTAACAAAAATCAAAGTTTACCTTTGCACTGGGGTTTGCCCCTGACTAAATCCATATAAACTCTCTCCCAGAAGTCCCAGCTCTACTTGTATTTCACATCCACAACTAGACTGATGGCAGGGAAACAGGCAATATTCTGTCTGTGAATTTACTATCTCTCACCAGGGAGCTGGAAAAATTGTCTAGTTTTTTTCAAAAGAGGGGTGATAATTCTTGGGGACCTGGGATGGAGACTTTATGGCAGCTTGATAAACGTTCTTCATGTTTCCTGATCTGGAACCAGAATAGCCCATTTGCCTTTTAAGTACATTTTAAAATACATATACCTATCCTCAGGTAACTTTAACTGTACACTGGTCACTCGGTACAAGGTTTATATAGCTCACATTGAATCCTCTTAAGAGTCCTGAGAAATAGTTATAATTCTTTATAGATTTATAGACGGGAAAATTTAGGGTCAGAGAAGTTAATTAGTTTACCCAGGGGTACTCAACAAGAATACAGAGAACAGGAAGCAATTCTGAGCTGACTCGATCCACGCTCTTCCCAAACTCTGAGTTTAAAGTCCCCCAGGAGGTATGGTTTGAGGATCTCCAAGAAGGGTTTTTCTTTTCAGGAATCCTTAAATCATGCTTGATCTTCAATAGTGTTCTCGGGCTGTACTTTTCTCTCTGCATTTACATGAGACCCCGGTGTTTTTCTCTTCCAGCTGGTGGTGATCTGGGCTACTGTGCATGACCAACTCCAGGGGGCGCTGTTCGCACAGCCCACAGCAGCCCTGGTGGTCCTAGTAAACCCTCCCTACGGTTTTCCCTTAAATGGCTACAATTTGTTGTTGTTGTGATTTTTGTCTTTCCTATGTCAAATTTGAAGCTACTTTGTCACATGACCTTTGCCTCCTCTTCAGGGTCATCAGTATCTAATACTGTAGTTCAGCTCCCAGAAGGGACTACAACATATCAGTAGCTCCTGATACGAGAAGAAGTTTGCCTATGGGGCAACGTGGTGGAGGAAGAAAGCTGTTTTTCATAGATATGAGTTTGCTTTGTTTTGTTTTGCTTCTTTGTGACTCATTTCATGGTTCTTCTGTCTCTCTACTGACCGTGGAAACTTTTTTTTCTATACCACTTGCTCTGCCGACCCACAGGCTTGTTTTGAGAATTAAACAAGATAGTAGATGTGTAAATAGAGAAATCAGAAAACACAACACTCAGAACTATCTTGTGCACATCCCTTACATGTATCTTCTAGAAACACAGTTCTGATCCTGTCACCTCCCTGCTTGTGGACCTTCAGGGATGACCTATGACCAGCAAAATACGTTTAAATGTCTAAGCCTCCTATTCAGCCTGTATCCTTTGGTCCCTGGATTTCTGATTGCTTCTTTTTATGCATCCACTGCTCCAATCACTCCAAGATACTGAGTGTTCATTTTACTTAATTTTACTGGGTTTTTCTGTCTCTGTGCCTTTGTTCATGCTGTTTTCTTACTCTGGAGCAGCGTTCTACAAGAGAACTTTCTGCAATGATATGCATTATCCAGTATGATAGCCGCCAGCCATAGGCTGCTATTGGGTACTTGAATATTGGCTAGTGTGACTAAGGAACCAAATATTTGATTTCATTTTAACTGTTAAATTTAAGTAGCCACATGCAGCTAGCAGCTGCCCTGTTGGATAGCACAGACCTAAATACTGTTCTGTTTCATGTCCAGATAATACCCATTTATCATTATCTAGTACATAGGTTGATTTATCCTTAAAGCCTGCGTTTGTACCCTTACCTGTCATCTTTCTTTTTACCTTCTATCTAACTCTGTCGAGGCTTGCATTTTTTCATATTCCATCTTCCCTACTAGGTGACAGGCTCCTTCTAGTGGGATCCACAGTGTTGCCCCTAGAACCCTGACCACCATGTCCAACATTTGCTGAGACTATCACTGCTCGCCCTGAATGAGAGTCAGTCACTCGCTTAACCCACCAGCCCTCCCACCCACCTTCACTGATTCTTCATTGTCTGTGAGGCCCCAAGCTCAGCATGGGTTCCATGTCAAGTCTGAGAGTCTAGATAATTAACCAAGGAGTGGCAGTGGCGGAGACAACCTGATCCTCGACCTATGAACACGTTCTTTTGTTTTTCTAATCATAGTTTTTGTACTTAAAATAAGCCCCCCAGTCAGTGGTCCCACTCTAACATATGTTTCTGAGGACCATCTCCCTACTCACTAGGCACAGGGAATGGAGATGTGAATGGAACTCCCTGGTGTTGGAAGAGCTCCCAGCATTTCAGGGAGAGGGAGGGGAGAGACAGCCTCAAACTGCGCATCCGGCCCTGTGCCTTTGCGTCCGCAAACAAGGAAATCTCCCCCAGTCCCGCAGGCAAGTCTCCTTCTCCAAAAGCTTCAGTTTGAAGCCCATCAACCTGGGGAGGAGGAGAAGCTGAAAAGGCCGGCGTGTAAATGTCCTTTCCTCCCAGCAGCAACGTCTGCAAACCCAGACCTTCCTCGGATGGGGCGCATTGGGCAAATATGTTCAGGAGCGCAGCATTTCAACTGATGAAATTTCTTTGTGGAACTCGGTTCCCGAGGGCAGGGGAAACTGGAGGGTGAACAATTAGAGGCTGGCGCGGCCCGAGTGGCTCTCTGCTGCCTGGCTCGCGCCTCCGAGGGCTGTCAGAGCCTGCGGCACGATCTGCTCCCGTCGCTATCAGCATCCGGCAGAGCCCTGCCGGCGCCCAGCCCGGCCGATCGGCCGCGGGCTGCTGGGAGGGAAGGAGCGGCGCGGAGGGGGCGCTGAATGAAGACAGGTCCCCAAATCGGCCGGAAACAGGGAGTGGGCGCTGCGAGGGGGAGGGCCGGGCAGCAACGAAGTCAGAGGCACAGCAGCCACTGCAGCTGAATCAATTTGGAGATAAAAATAGTGCCGTCCTGCCTCTGCAGTGATTTCATAAAGGTCTCAGCTGCGTTGGAGAGAAACCCAGCAGGGGTGTGTCCCTACCTCCTCTTCAAACTGGAGAGAGGAGCACAATAGCAACCACAACCAGAGCTGAAACGCCGTTCTTCTTCATCCTCTCCCTCTTTCTCTATTTTCCTGTCTCGCGCTCTCTCTCCCCGAGCCCCCAGAAGCGCCTCTGGCCTCACCTGTTCTTCTCCTTAATGGGATAATTAAAGACAGGAAAAAAGAGAGGAGATCTTCAGAGACTGAAAGATACAGGGATTCCAGACATTCATAATGAATGCTGACTTTCAACCCCTGAGATATCAACAGATGTGACCCCGGGCTCTAAAGACTGAAGCTCTTTATCAGACAGGAGGTAAACGCCCTTCAAGAATGGGTCCCACGAAGTCAAACCCACCTAATATTTCCATAGGGGAACTTTCTTTCCTGAGCATTCAGAGAAAACAAAACCTGGGCTTGCCAATTAATGTGACTGTCCCAGGAGATGCAGATTTAGGGATCAGTGACTGATGTGAGAAACCTCTCTGGAATTGGAACCGAAAGGGACGTGGAGTGAATAGAGCTCTGGCACTTCGCAGAGTGATTATCCCTGCAGTGTGGGGAGGTAACCTTTCTGCCTCTCTGCTGCTACATTCTGACATTTGCATCGAGGCAAATGCATCATTGGTAATTGCACCTGAGTGTCAAAGCGCTTGATGTGTGTGTTCCAACCAAGGTAAGAATGAGGACTTTAGCATTAAGGGAAGGGAGGCAAAGAAGAAATGCAGACAGATTATAGGAGAGGAGATAATGGAATTGGCCATAAAAAGTAACGGCGTGGATTGATGTTTCCTTCACACGCCTGCAAAAGGTGTATGCTCAGATTAAACAACACATTGCTTGTGAAAGTGACTAAACTAGTGTCTTGCTCTTAAAAATACTACTTAGTAAATACCATCTTATATGCTTTCAAATTGAATATGCTTAAACATCCGTTGAGAGGAAATACAAAACTAGTACTGTTTAATGAAAAAAAGAAAATCGACAGTGTTACATAGGCAAAAATGTTCAAAGTAGAACCTTCGCATCCTCCTGTTTTCATCTGATTCTTTTATGTCAGGTGAACTTTAGCCATGGACCTTTGACTCAGGAGGTGTTAAATACAGGACCGAGAAACATCATAAAGACACAGGACCCAAAGGTCTCTAAAACTGTGAGGTCCAAAGTGAGAAGCCTGCTGTTGATTTTACATATAACTCTGAAATAATTTCATTTTGTTAGAAGGAAGAAATAATTCCTGTAAGAGAGAGGAATATAATATTGCCAAACTCTCCAATTTGGCAAATACAGCAAACTGTTATTCAACCACACTGGGAGTCTGGCTTTCTCATGGGGACCAATTGTTTATAGAAATTTCTCAGCTGAGAAATAAGCAAACATTTCCCCTGAACTACTGTGACACAATTCACATGGCTTTTCAAGGATATTTACAACCACTGAGGAAAAATCTATGGAAAATTTAAAAATCACCACCAAGATCCCTTTTGGTGCTTCGGAAAACTGTGATGCCCTTTGGATATCCTGATGACTGCTTTCCCCACTGACAAACAAAGACATCTGAAGCAAAGCCAGTTTATACTGTGTTAGGTTTCTAACACAAATTAGTGAAAACAGAGCAAGCTTAGGATGAACGGAGTGTACTTGATAAAAATAAATAAAGATTTGAAATAAAACTGAACTGTTTATTTTCTTATGAAACATGTTTTAAAAACTGAAATTCAGCCAAACAACCTTGGTCCTAAGAGTATTCAGAACATAGCTGACAATTTTACAGGCCATTTTAGGAGCACTCTAGGACTTCCTGCTTCGGGTTGCTTTAGGACAGAACCAAAGAAAGCTACTTGACACTGCAAAGTGTTGGTATGTTGCTAACTATAGTAGAGAGGGCAAGGATGTGCCAAAGGATTCAGTAAGAACAGTGAAGTTGTGTTGATCTCCACAGTGAAACAGTCTCTTCTAAATTTGTGGAAAAAAGAGGTAAGCATGTTTTTTCTAGCCCTTATTGTTAGCCAGGGCTGTCACCATATTGCCTATACAGTGTATAGGGATCAAAATGCCTAGGTTTACTTGACAGAGGTTAGAGGTGAAAAGAGCCAGGAGAGACAGTTGAGGACAGAAGCACTCCATACATCTGGTCCCAGCACTATGGCCGCACTATGGCAGGATGGGATAAAATAGACTGTTCATATCTCTAACACACAGATATGCTGCATTATGTTATATTCATTATCTATCTGTCTGTCTATCTATCTATCTATCTATCTATCTATCTATCTATCTATCTACCTATCTACCTACCTACCTATGTCATCTTGAAAGGAACAATGGAAATCTTCAGATGCCAAAAGCAAAGAGGAAACTCAAAGTCTGAGAGGTAAGCATATGCACCTACACTGGGGCAGCTTTGGAGATATCAGGCTCAGTTAAAGACCCAAATGCCACAGCCTGAGATTTTGTCTACCATGCAGGGTCAAAGGCATGGCAATGGACACGTGCAAGGGAAGGAAATGGAAGTGATGCCTTTTAATAAGGCCAGGACTTTGGAACAGCTGCCTTCTCCATGAAAGGGGATTAGAGAGATCATCCCTGCTGAACCAAGGAAGGCACCTGGGGTATGTGAGATGTTGAAACAACAAGGCAGCTCAACACAAGTGTCAGAGTCAGTTTTACATTACTCATAAGGCATCTGGCGTAAGACCCCAGATTTAGGAAAGTAACAGACAAACAAATCATGATGAATAAAACCCCTAACATAGTACAAAACAAAACAGAACTCTGTGGGAATGCTATGGATAAAGATTTTCCTATGGGCTCTCCTTGGAAAACAGAACTGTGTGAAGTAAGAATCAACCATATTAACAATTTGGAAGACACAGCAAACATAAGTAAGGAGGAGAAAGTGCAATAAATGTCATAAACAATGAACAGATTATTATGAAAAAGGAATAGACAGAATTTCAAAAACTAACTTCAAAAAATGAAAAACGGTGCACCTTCAAGATGGCCGAGGAGTAAGACGTGGAGATCACCTTCATCCCCACAAATACATCAGCAATACATCTACATGTGGAACAACTCCTACAGAACACCTATTGAACGCTGGCAGAAGACCTCAGACCTCCCAAAAGGCAAGAAATTCCCCACGTACATGGGTAGGGCAAAAGAGAAAAGAAAAAACAGACACCAAAGAACAGGGACGGGACCTGCACCTCTGGGAGGGAGCTGTGAAGGAGGAAAGGTTTCCACACACTAGGAAGCCGCTTCACTGGCAGACACGGGCCGGGGTAGGGGTAGGTTTCAGAGCCATGGAGGAGAGCGCAGCAACAGTGGTGCGGAGGGCAAAGCGGAGAGATTCCCACACAGAGGATCAGTGCCGACCAGCACTCACCAGCCCGAGAGGCTTGTCTGCTCACCCGCTGGGACAGGTGGGGGCTGGGAGCTGAGGCTCAGGCTTCGGTCGGATCCCAGGGAGAGGCCTGGGGTTGGCTGCGTGAACACAGCCTGAAGGGGGCTAGTGCGCCACAGCTAGCTGGGAGGGAGTCCGGGAAAAAGTCTGGACCTGCTGAAGACGCAAGAGACCATTGTTTCGGGGTGTGTGAGGAGAGGGGATTCTTTCCCGTGCGCACACAGAAGGCAGAGCACCGCCTAAGCAAGCTCCAGAGACGGGCGCAAGCTGCAGCAATAAGCTCAGACCCCAGGGACAGGCATGAAATGTTAACGCTGCTGCCGCTGCCACCAAAAACCCTGTGTGAAAGCACAGGTCACCACCCACACACACACCCCTGGGAGCCTATGCAGCCCACCACTGCCAGGGTCCCGTGATCCAGGGACAACTTCCCAGGGAGAACACACGGCGCACCTCAGGCTGTTGCAATGTCACACCAGCCTCTACCACCTCCAGCTGGCCACACATTCCAATTATGACCACACCCCTCACACTCCCCAGCCTGAGAGGGCAAGAGAGCCCTAATCAGCCGCTGCTTTAACCCCCTCCTATCTGGGCAGGGAACAGACACCTAACGCTGACCTACACACAGAGGCAGGGCCAAAACCAAAGCTGAACACAGGAGCTGTGTGAACAAAGAAGAGAAAGGGAAATCTCTCCCAGCAGCCTCTGGAGCAGCAGGTTAAATCCCCACAATCAACTTGATGAATGCTGCATCTGTTGAATACCTGAATAGACAACGAATGTTCCCAAAATTGTGGTGGTGGACTCGGGGAGCAACTGTAGACTTGGGGTTTGCTGTCTGCGACTGATTTATTTCTGAGTTTTATGTTTATTTTACTTTAGATTTCAGTGCTTGTTATCATTGGTGGATTTGCTTATTGGTTTGTTTGCTCTCTTCTTTTTATTTATTTAATTTGTAATTTTAAAAAGTTTATTATTTATCTTTTAAAATTTTTCTTTATTTTTTTTTCTTTTCTTCCTTTTGTTCCTTTCTTTTCTTCTGAGCTGTGTGGCTGACAGGGTCTTGGTGCTCCAGCTGGGTGTCAGGCCTGAGCATCTGAGGTGGGAGAGCCAAGTCCAGGACTCTGGACCACCAGAGATCTCCCAGCCCCATGTAATATCAATTTGCGAGAGCTCTCCCAGAGATCTCCGCCTCAACACTAAGGCCCAGCTCTGCCCAACGGCCAGCAAGCTTCACTGCTGGACGTCCCATGCCAAACAACTAGCAAGACAGGAACACGACCCAACAAATTATCAGAGAGGCTGCCTAAAATCATACTAAGTTCACAGACACCCCCAAAACACACCACAGGACGAGGCCCTGCCCACAAGAATGACAAGATCCAACCCCACTCACCAGAATACAGCCAGGAGTCCCCTCTATCAGGAAGACTACACAAGCCACGGAACCAACCTCACCCACTGGGGGCAGACACCAAAAGAATGGAAACTACGAACTTGCAGCCTGCGAAAAGGAACACCCAAACACAGTAAGTTAAACAAAATGAGAAGACAGAGAAATATGCAGCGGATGAAGGAGCAAGGTAAAAACCCACCAGACCAAACAAATGAAGAGAAATAGGCAGTCTACCTGAAAAAGAATTCAGAGTAATGATAGTAAAGGTGATCCCAAATCTTGGAAATAGAATGGAGAAAATATAAGAAACATTTAACAGGGACCTAGAAGAATTAAAGAGCAAACAAACTGATGAACAACACAATAAATGGAATTAAAAATACTCTAGAAGGAATCAATAGCAGAATAACTGAGGCAGAAGAACGGAAAAGTGACCTGGAAAACAGACTGGTGGAAACAACTGCCGCAGAGCAGAATTAAAAAAAAAGAATGAGAAGAACTGAAGAAAGACTCAGAGACGAATGGGACAACATTAAACGCAGCAACACTGAAATTATAGGGGTCCCAGAAGAAGATGAGAAAACAAATGGTCTGAGAATATATGTGAAGAGATTATAGTTGAAAACTTCCCTAACATAGGAAAGGAAATAGTCACCCAAGTCCAGGAAGTGCAGAGAGTCCTATACAGGATAAACCCAAGGAGAAACACACCAAGACACATATTAATCAAACTAGCAAAATTTAAATACAAAGAAAAAAACTAAAAGCATCAAGGGAAAAGCAACAAATACCATACAAGAGAATCCCCAAAAGGTTAACAGCTGATCTTTCAGCAGAAACTCTGCAAGCCAGAAGAAAGTGGCAGGAAATATTTAAAATGATGAAAGGGGAGAACCTACAATGAAGATTACCCAGCAAGGATGTCACTCAGATTCAATGGAGAAATTAAAAATTTACAGACTAGAAAATGTTACGAGAATTCAGCACCACCAGACAATCTCTACAAGAAATGCTAAAGGAACTTCTCTAGGCAGGAAACACAAGAGAAGGAAAAGACCTACAAATACAAACCCCAAACAATTAAGAAAATGGTAATAGGAACATACATATCAATAATTACCTTAAAGGTAAATGGATTAAATGCTCCAGCCAAAAGACATAGACTGGCCGAATAGATATAAAAAAAAGACCCGTATATATGCTGTCTACAAGAGACCCACTTCAGACCTAGGGACACATACAGAATGAAAGTGAGGGGCTGGAAAAAGATATTCCATGCAAATGGAAATAAAAAGAAAGCTGGAGTAGCAATTTTCATATCAGACAAAACAGACTTTAAAATAAAGACTATTATAAGAGACAAAGAAGGACACTACATAATGATAAAGGGATCAATCCAAGAAAAATATATAACAGTTATAAATATTTATGCACCCAACATAGGAACACCTCAATACATAAGGCAAATGCTAAGAGCCATAAAAGGGGAAATCGACAGTAACACAATAATAGTAGGGGACTTTAACACCCCACTTTCACCAATGGACACATCATCCAAAATGAAAATAAATAAGGAAACACAAGCTTTAAATGACACATTAGACCAGATGGGCTTAATTGATATTTACAGGACATTCCCTCCAAAAAAACAGAATACACTTTCTTCTCAAGTGCTCATGGAGCATTCTCTGGGATAGATCATATCTTGGGTCACAAATCAAGCTTTGGTAGATTTAAGAAAAATGAAATCACATCAAGCCTCTTTTCTGACCACTCTGAGACTAGATATCAATTACAGGAAAAAAAACCCGTAAAAAATACAAACGCATGGAGTCTAAACAATACATTACGAAATAATCAGGAGATCACTGAAGAAATCAAAGAGGAAATCAAAAAATACCTAGAAGCAAATGACAATGAAAACATGATGACCTTAAACCTATGGGATGCAGCAAAAGCAGTTCTAAGAGGGAAGTTTGTAGCAATAAAATCCTATCTCAAGAAACAAGAAATCTCAAATAAACAACTTAATCTTACACCTAAAGTAATTAGAGAAAGAAGAAAGAAAACAACCCAGAGTTAGCAGAAAGAAAGAAATCATAAAGATCAGATCAGAAATAAATGAAGGAAACAATAGCAAAGATCAATAAAAGTAAAGCTGGTTCCTTGAGAAGATGAACAAAATTGATAAACCATTAGCCAGACTCATCAAGAAAAAAAGGGAGAAGACTCAAATCAACAGAATTAGCAATGAAAAAGAAGTAACAACTGACACTACAGAATACAAAGGATCATGAGAGAATACTACAAGCAACTACATAGCAATAAAATGGACAACCTAGAAGAAATGGACAAATTCTTACAAAAGCACAACCTTCCAAGACTGAATGAGGAAGAAAAAGATAATACAAACGGAACAATCACAAACCCTGAAATTGAAACTGTGATTGAAAATCTTCCAACAGGGTTTCCCTGGTGGCTCAGTGGTAAAGAATCTGCCTGCCTATGCAGGGGACACAGGTTCAAGCCCTGGTCTGGGAAGATCCCACATGCTGTGGAGCAACTAATCCCGTGTGCCACAACTACTGAGCCTGCACTCTAGAACCCATGAGCCACAACTACTGAGCTCACGTGCCACGACTACTGAAGCCCGTGCACCTAGAGCCTATACTCCACAACAAGAGAAGCCACTGCAATGAGGAACCCGCGCACCGCAACGAAGAGTAGACCCTGCTCGCCGCAAGTAGAGAAAAGCCCATGCACAGCAACAAAGACCCAATGCAGCCAAAAATAAATAAATAAATAAAATAAAATTAAAAAAAATCTTCCAACAAACAAAAGTCCAGGACCAGATGGCTTCACAGGTGAACTCTATCAAACATTTAGAGAAGAGCTAACACCCAACCTTCTCAAACTCTTCCAAAATATAGCAGAGGGAGGAATACTCCCAAACTCATTCCACAAGGACACCATCACCTTGATACCACAATGAGACAAAGATGTCAAACAAGAGAACTATAGGCCAATACCACTGATGAACATAGATGCAAAAATCCTCAACAAACTACTAGCAAACAGAATCCAACACCACATTAAAAGGATCACACAAAATGATTAAGTGGGCTTTATCCCAGGGATGCAAGGATTCTTCAATATATGCAAATCAATCAATGTGATACACCATATTAACAAATTAAAGGATACAAACCATATGATAGTCTCAATAGATGTAGAAAAAGCTTTTCAAAAAATTCAACACTCATTTATGATAAAAACTGCAGAAAGTAGGCATAGAGGGAACCTACCTCAAGTTAATAAAGGCCATATATGACAAATCCACAGCCAACGTCATTTTCAAAGGTGAAAAACTGAAACCGTTTCCTGTAAGGTCAGGAACAAGACAAGGTTGTCCACTCTCACCACTATTATTCAACATAGTTTCGGAAGTTTTAGTCACAGCAGTCAGAGAATAAAAAGAAATAAAAGGAATCCAAATCAGAAAAGAAGAAGTAAAACTGTCAGTTTGCAGATGACATGATGCTATACATACAGAATTCTAAGGATGCTACCAGAAAACTACTAGTGCTACTCAATGAATTTGGTAAAGTAGCAGGATACAAAATTAATGCACAGAAATTTCTTGCATTCCTATACACTAATGATGAAAAATATGAAAAAGAAATGAAAGAAACACTCACATTTACCGTTGGAGCAAAAAGAATAAAATACCTAGGAATAAACCTACCTAAGGAAATAAAAGACCTGTATGCAGAAAACTGTAAGACACTGATGAAAGAAATTAAAGACGATACAAACAGATGGAGAGATATACCATATTCTTGGACTGGAAGAATCAACACTGTGAAAATGACTATACTACCCAAAGCAATTGACAGATTCAATGCAATCCCTATCAAGCTACCAATGGCATTTTTCACAGAACAAGAAGAAAGAATTTCACAATTTGTATAGAAACACAAAGGACCCCGAACAGCCAAAGCAATCTTGAGAAGGAAAAATGGGGCTGGAAGAATCAGGTGGCCAGACTTCAGACTATATTAGAAAGTTACAGTAATCAAAACAGTATGGTACTGGCACAAAAACAGAAATATAGATAAATGGAACAGGGTACAAACCCCAGAGATAAACCCACACACATATGGTCAACTAATCCATGACAAAGGAGGCAATGACATACAATGGAGAATAAACAGCCTCTTCAATAAGTGGTGCTGGGAAAACTGGACAGCTACATGTAAAAGAATGAAATTAGAACACTCCCCAATGTCATACACAAAACTAAACTCAAAATGGATTAAAGACCTAAATGTACTGCCAGACACTATAAAAGTCTTAGAGGAAAACATACGCAGAACACTCTATGACATAAATCACAGCAAGATCCTTTTTGACCAGCTCCTAGAGAAATGGAAATAAAAACAAAAATAAACAAATGGGACCTAATGAAACCTAAAAGCTTTTGCATAGCAAAGAAACCATAAACAATACGAAAAGAGAATCCTCAGAATGGGAAAAAATATTTGTAAATGAAGCAACTGACAAAGGATTAATCTCCAAAATATATAAGCTGCTTATGCACCACAGTATCAGAAAAACAAAGTACCCAATCCAAAAGTGGGCAGAAGACCTAAATAGACATTACTCTAAAGAAGACATACAGATTGCCAACAAACACATGAAAGGATGCTCAACATCACTAATTATTAGAGAAATCCAAATCAAAACCACAATAAGGTATCATCTCACACCGGTCATAATGGCCATCATCAAAAAATCTACAAACAATAAATGCTGGAGAGGGTGTGGAGAAAAGGGAACCCTCTTGCACTGTTGGTGGGAATGTAAATTGATACAACCACTGTGGAGAACAGTATGGAGGTTCCTTAAAAAACTAAAAATAGAACCACCATATGACCCAGGAATCCCATTGCTGGGCATATACCCTGAGAAAATCACAATTCCAAAAGAGACATGGACCACAATGTTCATTTCAGCACCATTTACAATAGCCAGGACATGGAAGCAACTTAAGTGTCCATTGAGAGATGAATGGATAAAGAAGATGTGGTCCTAGGGACACATACAGACTGAAAGTGAGGGGATGAAAAAAGATATGCCATGCAAATGGAAATCAAAAGAAAGTTGGAGTAGCAATACTCATATCAGATAAAATAGACTTTAAAATAAAGAGTGTTACAAGAGATAAGGAAGGACACTACATAATGATCAAGGGATCAATCCAAGAAGGCATAACAATTATTAGAATATATGCACCCAACATAGGAGCACCTCAATACATAAGGCAACTGCTAACAGCTGTAAAAGGGGAAATCGACAGTAAGACATTAATAGTGGGGGATGTTAACAACTTTCTTACACCAATGGACAGATCATCCAGACAAAAAATTAATAAGGAAACAAAAGATTTAATGACACAATAGACCAGATAGATTTAATTGATATTTATAGGACATTCCATCTGAAAACAGCAGATTACACCTTCTTCTCAGGTGCACACAGAACATTCTCCAGGATAGATCACATCTTGGGTCAGAGATCAAAACTTGGTAAATTTAAGAAAAATGAAATCATATCAAGCATCTTTTCTGACCATAACACTATGAGATTAGAAATAAAATACAGGGAAAAAATGTAAAAAACAGAAATACATGGAGGCTAAAGAGTACATTACTAAAAAATGAAGAGATCACTGAAGAAATCAAAAAGGAAATCAGAAAATACCTAGAGACAAATGACAATGAAAAAAGGATGACCCAAAACCTATGGGATTCAGCAAAAACAGTTCTAAGAGGTAGGTTTACAGGAATAAAATCCTACCTCAAGAAACAAGAAAAATCTCAAATAAACAATCTAACCTTACACATAAAGCAACTACTGAAAGAAGAACAAACAAAACCCAAAGTTAGTAGAAGAAAAGAACTCATAAAGATCAGAGCAGAAATAAATGAAATAGAAACAAAGAAAACAAAAGCAAAGATCAATAAAACTATAAGCTGGTTCTTTGAGAGGATGAACAAAATTGATAAACTTTTAGTCAAACTCATCAAGAAAAAGAGGGAGAGGACTCAAATCAACAAAATTAGAAATGAAGAAGAGAAGTTACAACATACACCACAGAAATACAAAGCATTCTAAGAGACTACTACAAGCAACTCTATGCCAATAAAACTGAGAACCTGGAAGAAATGGACAAATTCTTAGAAAGGTATAACCATCCAAGACTGAACCAGGAAGAAATAGAAAATATGAACAGACAAATCACAAGTAATGAAATTGAAACTGTGATTAAATATCTTCCAACAAAGAAAAGTTCAGGACCAGATGGCTTCACAGGTGAATTCTATCAAACATTTAGAGAAGAGCTAACACCCATCCTTCTCAAACTCTTCCAAAAAACTACAGAGGAAAGAACACTCCCAAACTCATTCTATGAGGCCACCATCACCCTGATATCAAAACGAGGCAAAGATACTAGAAAAAAAGAAAATTACAGACTAATATCACTGATGAAAAAATCCTCAACAAAATACTAGTAAACAGAATCCAGCAACACATTAAAAGGATCATACACCATGATTAAGTGGGGTTTATCCCAGGGATGCAAGGATTCTTCAACACACACAAATTAATCAAGGTAATACACCATATTAACAGACTGAAGAATAAAAACCATATGATCATCTCAACAGATGCAGAAAAAGCTTTTGACAAAATTGAACACCCATTTATGATAAAAACTCTCTAGAAAGTGGGCACAGAGGGAACCTACCTCAACATAATAATGGCCATATATGACAAACCCACAGCAAACATCATTCTCAATGGTGAAAAAGTGAAACCATTTCCTCTAAGATCAGGAACAAGAAAATGATGTCCACTCTCACCACTATCATGCAACATAGCTTTGGAAGTCCTAGCCACAGCAATCAGAGAAGAAAAAGAAATAAAAGGAATAAAAATTGAAAAAGAAGTAAAACTGTCACTGCTTGCAGATGACATGATACTATACATAGAGAATCCTAAAGATGCCACCAGAAAACAACTGGAGCTAATCAATGAATTTGGTAAAGCTGCAGGATGCAAAATTAATGCACAGAAATATCTGGCATTCTGATACACTAACAATGAAAGATCAAAAAGAGTAATTAAGGAAACAATCCCATTCACCACTGCAACAAAAAGAATAAAATCCCTAGGAATAAACCTACCTAAGGAGGTAAAAACTTGTACCCAGAAAACTACAGGACACTGATGAAAGAAATCAAAGATGACACAAACAGATGGAGAGGTATACCATTTTCTTGGATTGGAAGAATCGATATTGTGAAAATGACCATAATACCCAAAGGAATCTACAGATTCAGTGCAAACCCTATCAAATTACCAATGGCAATTTTTACAGAACTAGAACAAGAAATCTTAAAATTTGTATGGAGACACAAAAGACCCCGAATAGCCAAAGCAATCTTGAGGGAAAAATAACTGAGCTGGAGGAATGAGACTCCCTGACTTCAGATTATACTGCAAAGCTACAGTAATCAAGTCAGTATGGTACTGACACAAAAACAGAAATATAGCTCAATGGAACATGATACAAAGCCCAGAGAAAAACCTAAACACATATAGTCAACTAATCCATGACAAACGAGGCAAGGATATACAATGGAGAAAAGACAGCCTCTTCAATAAGTGGTGCTGGGAAAACTGTACAGCTACATGTAAAAGAATGAAATTAGAACACTCCATAATACAATACACAAAAATAAACTCAAAATGTATTAAAGACCTAAATGTAAGACTGGACACTATAAAATTGTTAGAGGAAAACCTAGGAAGAACACTCTTTGACATAAATCACAGCAAGTCTTTTTTGACCCACCCCCTAGAGTAATGGAAATAAAAACAAAATTAAACAAATGGGATCTAATGAAAACTAAAAGCTTCTGCACATCAACGGAAACCATAAACAAGACGAAAAGACAACACTCAGAATGGGAGAAAATATTTGCAAACAAAGCAACGGACAAAGTATTAATCTCCAAAATATATAAACAGCTCATGCAGCACAGTATTTAAAAAACAAACAACTCAATACAAAAATGGGCAGAAGACCTAAACAGACATTTCTCCAAGGAAGATATACAGATTGCCAACAAACACATGAAAGGATGCTCAACATCACTAAACATTAGAGAAATCAAATCAAAACTACAATGAGATATTACCTCGCACCAGTCAGAATGGCCATCATCAAAAAATCTACAAACAACAAATGCTGAAGAGGGTGTGGAGAAAAGGAACCATCTTGCACTGTTGGTGGGAATGTAAACTGATACAGCCATTATGGAGAACAGTATGAAGGTTCCTTAAAAAAACTAAAAGTAGAATTACCATATGACCCAGCAATCCCATTACTAGGCATATACCCAGAGAAAACCATAATTCAAAAAGACACATGCACCCCAATGTTCATTGTAGCAGTATTTACAATAGCCAGGTCATGGAAGCAACCTAAATGCCCATCAACAGACAAATGCATAAAGAAGACGTGGTACATATATACAAAAGAATATTACTCAGCTATAAAGAGGAACAAAATTTGGTCATTTGTGGAGACATAGATGGAGACATAGATGGACCTAGAGACTGTCATACAGAGTGAAGCAAGTCAGAAAGAGAAAAACAAATATTGTACAATAATGCATGTATGTGGAATCTAGAAGAATGTTACAGATTAACTGGTTTGCAAGGCAGAAATAGAGACATGGATGTAGAGAACAAATGTATGGACACAAAAGGGGGAAAGTGGTGGGGAGTGGTGATGGTAGTGGGATGAATTGGGAGATTGGGATTGACATATATACACTAATATGTATAAAATAGACAACTAATAAGAACCTGCTGTGTTAAAAAAATAAAATGAACAAAAGTCACTGAAATGACATCAAGGAATGTGTTAATTAGCAGATTTGGCACAGATGATTGGAAAATTCGTGAACTGGAAAATGGACCTGAAAAATGAACTAGAATTCAGTATACAGATAAAGAAATGGCACATATGTGATATCAAATGGCACTGGGGCTAGAATGAGAATAACCAAAATTGGAATTCCAAAAGGAGGGCAGAGAGAAAATGTGGTAAAGATGGTATTCTAATCTATGGTATAACAGCAAGTAATTTTCCAGAATTAATGAAAAGCATGAATCATCATCTTGATGAAGCCCTTTTACTTTACCTGATTGAGAAATTAAAACAATTCTATATCTAGATTCTTATTAGTAAAAATTCCAAACAACAACAACAAAAAAGACAAATAAAATAATCTTGTAAGTCACTCCTATACTCCTCACCTCCCAACCAAATGTATACATTATGAAACATGGGTAGGGCAATGTAAGAAAGGAAAATTGTGGCCAAATATCATTTACAATTGTAGATACAAAAATAATAAAATATAAGTACATCAAATGTAATGACTGAAACATCTACCCAATGAATGAAAGAATAGTTTGATCTCAATACAGTTCATCGGAGAGATGACATTGAGTAAAAAAGAAGAATGATAAATTAAATAGATGTAGAAAAAGTACATAAAAAGTTCAATTCCAACTCATGATACAAATTCTTAGCAGTCTGTAAAAAAATTATTTTCCATAACCTTACAAAAGTTATCTGTGAATATATTACAAGGAACATCATACTTAATGGTGAGAGGTTAGAAGCACTTTCTTTAAAGTTGGAGCTAGGATGAGTATACCTGTTATTACACCTACAATTAAACATTTTATTAGAGAATGTAGAAGTGCAATCAGAAAAGAAAATAAAGCAACAATGAAAAAAGTGGAAGTATAAGAATTGCAAAGGATGAAATATAATCACAGCTGTTGCAAATGATAAGATTATACATAAATAAAATCAATCTAATAAAGTATTTGAATCAGTACTAATAAAAATGTTCAGACAATTTACTGAATTAAATCTCAAAATAGAAATTTTGGTACATAGCATTCCTAGGTACCAGGAACAATCAATTAGAGAAAGTAATGATCTCATCCTCAATAGTAACAAAAATATATAAGGTACTCAGGAATAAATCTAAAAAAACATGCAAAATTTTTACAGAAAGAGTTCTCAAAATTGAGAACTAAATAAGGGACAAACATATTTGTTTCTCCCTCAAACATATACGTATGTATATATATATACATATATATATATATATATATATATAGAGAGAGAGAGAGAGAGAGAGAGAGAGAGAGAGAGAGAGAGAGAGAGAGAGACATACAGATACAGTGATCATGGAAGAATGGCAAGAGTCAATATTATAAAGAAGTCAGATCCACTGGTTTTAATCTAAAACTTTTATTCACTGCAAAAGTTCTAGCAGATTTTTATTTTTGGAGAATTTAGCCAGCTTCTTGTAATATTCACACAGGAAAATAAATGGCCAAAATAATTTTAAAAATTTAAGGAAAAATGAAATAGAATTTCCTATTATGAAATATCTATACAGCTTGAATGATTTATACTCATTGATATTGGTGTAGTGTCAGACAAATATAAAAGTAGGACAAAATATGGAGCATAGAAACAGACTAATGCACATAAGAATCTTATTGAATGACAAGTGTGTTATTACAACTCAATGAGAAATGAATAGCCTATTCATCGAAAGATGTTAGAACAATTGGCTATCCATATGGAAGATAATAACATTATTATCAACATACTGTAAACAAAAGTAAACTCCAGATGCGTAAAACATGTAAGATGAATTTTTTTTAATTTAGAAAAATAAGAGGAGGATTTAATGATATGGAAGCATGGAAAACTTCCTAAGCAAGCCAAAACCATGAATACATAAATATTGATAAATTAGATGCCATTCAAAAAATTCTGCACTAAGAAAGATATCATAATAAAGTTTTCTTTTAAGTCACAAAGTATTAAAAGGTATTTGCAACACCCATAACTGACACAGCATTAGTTTTTAGGACATATATATAATTTCTACAAATCAGAAAGGGATAAACAATTCAAAAAGATATGGACAATAAAGATGAAAAGATAATTCCCTGAGGAAGAGATCTAAATAACCAACATGAAAAGATGCTCTAATTCTAATCAGGGAATTCAAATTAAGATAATCTTGGGTCTTAATTTCACACTCATGCAACTGACACAAATGAAGAAATCTGTTTATATCAAGTATTGGCAAGGATGAAACAGGAATTCTCAAGTGTGGATATGTAAATTGAAAACAATTGTATTGGTCAGGGTCCCAGCAGGAAACAGATGACACATTCAAAAGAAGTAACTGAAGAGCGTTTAATGAAGGGACTGTTTACAGAGCTGAGAGTAAGGGTTAAGAGAAACTGACAAGGGATGGTAAAGCACTCGTAGGGTTAGTAACAGTAGGAAGCTGTTACTACACATTGCATAATACTCTCTAGGCCCATCCATGTTGTCACAAGTGGTAAGATTTCATTTTTTTAATGGCTCAGTAATATTGCATTGTGTGTGTGTGTGTATATATATATATATATATATATATATATATATATATATATATGTCACATGTTGATCCATTCATCTATCGATGGCCACTTAGGTTGTTTCCACATCTTGGCTCTTGTAAATAATGCTGCAATGAATATAGGGGCACACATAGCTTTTCAAATTTGTGTTTTTGTTCTATAAGGAAAAATACCCAGAAGTAGAACTGCTGGATTGTATGGTAGTTCTATTTTAATTTTTTGAGGAAACTTCATACTATTTTTCATAGTAGGTGCACCAATTTACATGCCCACCAACAGTGCATGAGGGTCCCTTTCCTCCACATCCTTGCAAACACTTGTTATTTGTTGTCTTTTTGATAACAGTCATTCTGACAGGTGTGAGATGGTATCTCATTGTGGTTTTGATTTGCATTTCCCTGATGATTAGTGACGTTGAGCATCTTTTCATGTATCTGTTGGTCATCTGTATGTCTTCTCTGGAAAAATGTGTCTGTTCAGGTCCTCTGTCCATTTTTTAATCAGGTTGCTTGTTTTTTTGATGTTGAGTTGTATGAGTTCTTTGTAATATTTTGGATATTAACCCCCTGTTGGATATATCCTTTGCAAATATCATCTCCCATTCAGTAGATGTGACTTTTGATTTGTTGATAGTTTCTATCACTGTGCAAAAGCTTTTTAGTTTGATGTAGTTTCATTTGTCTATTCTTGCTTTTGTTTCCCTTCCCTGAAGAGACATATCCAAAAAAATATTGCTATGACTGATGTCAAAGAGCTTACTACCTATGTTTTCTTCTAGGAGTTTTATAGTTTCCAGTCTTACATTTAGTTCTTTAATCCATTTTGAGTTTATTTTTGTATATGGTGTGAGAAAGTATTCCTGTTTTATTCTTTTGCATGTAATTGTCCAGGTTTCCCAACACTGTTAATTGAACATGTTGTCTTTTCCTCATTGTATAGTCTTGCCTCTGTTTTCATAGATTCATTGCCCGTGTAAGTGTGGGTTCATTTATAGATTCTCTATTCTGTTCCATTGATCTATGAATCTGTTTTATGCCAGTACCATAATGTTTTCATTACAGAAACTTTGTAGTATAGTTTGAATCAGGGACTGTGATACCTTCAGCCAGCTTTGTTTTTCTTTCTAAAGACTGTTTTGGCTATTTGCAGTCTTTGAGTTTGCATAAAATTTTTAGAATTATTTGTTCTAGTTCTGTCAGAAATGACATTGTTATTCTGATAAGGATTGCACTGAATATGTAGATTGCCTTGGGTAGTATGGTCATTTAAACAATATAAATTGTTTCAGTCCCTGAGCACAGTATATTTTTATTTGTCTCTATTGTCTTCAATTTCTTTCATCAATGTCTCATAGTTTTCTGAGTACAGATTTTTTACCTCCTTAGTTAGATTTATTCCTAGGTATTTTATTCTTTATGATGCAATTGTAAATGGGATTGTTTTCTTCATTTCTCTTTCTGAAGGTTCATTGTTAGTGTATAGAAACTCATCAGAATTCTCTATCTTAGTTTTGTATTTTGCAACTTCACTGAAATTCATTTATTAGTTCTAATATTTTTTGGCAGCATGTTTGGAACTTTCTGTATATAGAATCTTGTTATCTGCAAATAGAGAAAGTTTTACTTCTTCCTTTCCAGTTTGGATTCCTTCCATCTCTTTTTCTTTTCTGTTTCCTCTGGCTAGGACTTTTCATACTATGTTGAATAAAAGTAGTGAGAGTGGGCATACATGCTTTGTTCTTAATCTTAGAAGAAATGTTTTCAGCTTTTCACCATTGAGTATGATGTTGGCTGTGGGTCTGTCATAAGACCTTTAATATATTGAGGTATGTCCCCTCTATACCCATTTTGTTGAGAGATTTTATCATAGACGGATGTTTAATTTTGTCAAAAGATTTTTCTGTGTCTATTGAGATGATATTATTTTTATGCTTCAACTTGTTAATGTGGTGTGTCATATCAATTGAATTGTAGATATTGGAACATCCCTGCATCCCTGGGATAAATCTCACTTGATCATGATGTATGATCCTTTTAATGTATTGTAAAATTTGACTTGCTAACATTTTGTTGAGGATTTCTGCATCTATGTTCATCAGGGACATTGGCCTGGAATTTCCTTTTTTTCTGATGCCTTCATCTGGTTTTGGTATCAGGGTGATGCTGGCCAGTCTATCATCAGTAGAATGTATGTAGTGTTATCTTATTGTGGCCTTAATAAGCATTTGGCTAATACTAGCGATGTTGGGTATCCTTTAATTTTCTACTTCTATTCTTTGGGAAAGTGTTTTTATTAAAATCTTTTGCTCATTCCCCACCCCCACCCCTCCATGGGTCATTTTATTGAGTTGTAAGAGTTCTTTATATATTTTAGGTACAAATCCTTTATTAGATATATATTTTGCAAATATTTTCTTTTCCATGGCTTGCTGTTTCATTTAAAGCATATCAGTGGTTGCTAGGAGCTAGGAGGGTGGGAGAGCATTGGTTGCAAAGAGGAATGAGAGAAAATTTCTGAGGGTGATGGAAATGTTTCATATCATGATTGTGGTGGTGATTACATGACAGTATATATTTGTTGAAACATCTAAACTTATACTTAAAATCAGTTAATTCAATTATACGAAAATTATATTTTGATAAAGCCATGAGATAAATGTTTTCATTAACTATGGTCAAATTTAGCATTTTTTTTTTTTCGGTTCGCGGGCCTCTCACTGTTGTGGCCTCTCCCGTTGCGGAGCACAGGCTCCGGACGCGCAGGCTCAGCGACCATGGCTCACGGGCCTAGCTGCTCCGCGGCATGTGGGATCTTCCCGGACCGAGGCACGAACCCGTGTCCCCTGCATCGGCAGGCGGACTCTCAACCACTGTGCCACCAGGGAAGCCCAGCATTATGTTTTTTAAATCAGTAAACACATTAGCACTATGTTGACCTTTGTATTCTTTTGTATGTTTGAATTATTTTTCAATTTTAAAATATGGGAGAACAGTGTTATTTTAGTTCTAACTTTGTAAATCTGGTTTCTTTCATGACCCATTGATTCAGTGGGGAAACTAATCTGGAGTGAAAATTATTAGTGAACATTACTAAAACGAAAAGCAGACCCATCCCCATTCAGTGTCTGAAAAGCTTAATTGTTCTATTCAAATTCTGGAATTGTAAGTTTCTGGACATTAATTTATCAATTAATTGTACATAAGCTAAGAGTGCAGTTCTGCTCCGTTGAAGGGATGGCAGCTAGAAAGCATTGTGTGTAAAGTGCTACATGAAACTTCGGCAGACATTTCCATTTAGAGAGAACATTTTAGGCTTCCCAACCGCTTTGGTTAGGAAAGTTCTTTAACATTATTAAATTGATCATCTGATTTGCAAAGAGGAATGAGTGCCATTCCAGTTGCTTGTCTGGGAAAGCAGTGTGAAACAGGTGAGGGAGATAGCACAAATCCCAGAGCTTTTCCCTTGGTTGTGGAAGCTCTCCCACACATACACAGTATTGGTATGAACACGATCTCCAGTGGGCACTGGTGTCACCTGTGAGCTTCTTACAACTCCAGATGCATGGGTGGGACTTGGGCAAAGCCTAGGTATCTGAATGTACAATTATATGTTTTAAATTTTGTCTTTGTTTCTTTTAAACGATCTCTAGAGGTGACATTTATGTACACTAGGTGTCTTAGCTCAGACTGCTTTAACAAGTAGTGTCAACCGGGTGGTTTAAACAATGAAAATTCATTTTCTCATATTCTAGAGGCTGGAAAGTCCAAGATCAAGGCGCCACAATTCCGTTCATTGCACCAAGGTTTTATAATAGTTAAAGAGAACCAATTACTAAATCCCTCAACCTCACATGGAATACCACTACCTTGAAATATTTTTTCCTATCAAATTTTACCTAATATACTTTTGAAAATAAGATAACCATGTTAGTAACACTGAGTTGATATTATTTCAGTCAAAACAAAAGTAAGTTGGTATAATGGATGACCTGTATAACTTTGGAGTAATGATATTCTTAGTTTTCTTCAAATATTATAAATAGTATGATAGAATTCACTCAGGAAATTGTTGTGAATTACTGCATATACTTGTATATTTTATCTCTGGTGAGATTTTAATATCTGTTTTCCCTCAGCTCACTATCTATTTCATGTGAAACACATAGCAAGTTGATTTTAAAGTAGATAAAACAATGTTAAAAAATCTTTATTATGGAAAATTTCAAGCATATACAAAAGTAGAGACTAATGAATAATCATGAATCCCTCATACACTACCCATGACTTAGCTTCAACAATCATCCCCATGTGACCTGTAATCTTTTACCTATACTTCCACCTTTTCCCTCATAAATTCCGTGGAGTTTTTTTGAAGGAAGTATCAGAAATCTTATTACTTCACCTATAAATATTTCAGTACATATCTCTAAAAAATAAGGACTCAAAATCATTTCTAATATTTCATGATCATGCCTGAAAGAATTAACAAGCCCATAATATCATCAAATATTGCCTCAATATTTTTATAATTTATTTTAAAGTTTCTATGAGTATCTTAACAAGTTCCATACATTGCAACTGGCTGATTTGTCTTTTTAATATGAAAGTTTCTCCATCATCTCTTTTTCTTTTTCCTTATAATTTATTTGTTGAAGAAATTGGGTCTTTTGTTCTGCGGAGTGTCTCACATTCTGCATTTTGCTAACTGTATCCTATTTATTGCTTAATATGTATCTTTATCCCTTACATTTCTTAATATTGGTAGGTTGAGCTAGAGTTTTGATAAAAACCTGATTTAAGTTTCGGCAAGAGTGCTTTAGAAGTTTTGTCCCTTTATCAGGAAGCAGCTAATGTCTGGTTGTCTTTATTTTTTGAGGAAAGCAACTTTAATAATGAACATTTTATTAGGGCTTGATTGCAGTAAAGGCCTAAGGTGATCTAAGTTCATGTAGTTGTTAAGAAAAATCAGGATAAGAATGGAGGTAGAAAAGAAACTGCTTTAGTCACACCCTCTAATTTGTTATTCACGCACCCCCCCCAACCCTAGAATATTAAGTGTTCTTCTTTGAGGACTAAAACTGTGGATGTTGAAAGAGAGTGCTTAGTAAAGGAGCACAGGGTTAAGTGTCCAGGCTCACGATGCCAGCGCTTGTGATTGTTTCTCGCAGTATTTTCAAAGATGTCATAGAAAAACACTTTCTCCCTCTTTCTTTGGAAAATTTAGTCAAAATTCTGATTTCTTTTCATAACACTCTTTATGATTCCTCTGAGGTTACAGATCTCAGAGTTCCCTGATTCTACTCAAAAAAGAAGCTGGAAGGATGTCTTCTTGCCACCAACTCAAGTGGCCATTTAATCATTCTCCTGTTTACTCAAAGGGCAAATGTAAACCCCTCACTCTCTATACCCAAGACACGAGTGAGAGATTGCACAGCACGTTAGAATTACATGGCTTTCAGAATCAAGCAGACTAGCGTTCCAATCCTTTCTTAGTCACCAGTTAGCCCTGAGGTTCCAATCCTTTCTTAGTCACCAGTTAGCCTGGGGTAGGGCACTTACCTTATCCATGCCTTAGTTTCCTGTCCTACAAAATGGAACCCATAATACCTACTTTACAAGTTTCTTGTGAATGTTAAGTATCTACTTAGCACTCTACCCATACTAGGCATGTGAGATTATGTGCTCTTCTCACATAGTAGATAAAGACCAATGGAAGTGTTATTAGTATTGATATAAGTAGCATTTATTCAATAAATAGTTGTTTCCTACCTTTCTTTTTCTCCTTAACTCCCCATATAACTAGTATTATCTAAAAATACAGTAAAAGTGTACAGTAAGCTATCCTCAAACTAGTGCTTGGTAAAAAAACTTTAACAAGAGAATACTGAACAAAGAATAGACATGAAGTGGTAATTGAGAGCACTCAAAACATTTCAGATTAGAAAAAAATGGATGTTTTAAAGCCAAGGATACTGAACCATGTCTATTTTATTAATGTATTTTTTAAAGTGTTGCCTAGGCTAAATGATTTATGACAGCACTTTGTAGTATATTAGTAAGTGCCCTGTAGTATATTTTGTAAATACAGTGACATTTTAGCGATAAGAGCTCTCATTACATGTCTCTGTTATTAAATCATTCCTCCAAAGACAGGTTAAACTGCCAGGTTTGGGGTAAGAATTATAGGGTTTATAGATTCATGAAGTGAAAATCAGTATGCTTGAGCTATGTAATGTATATTCACTGTGAAGGTGGAACACAGCAGAACAAGAAATAATAATACTATGGGTGCAAAAAAAAGTGAGCAAAAGAAATTGTTTTTGAATAAGCCCTCCTAGAGTGACTTTTACTGTCACTCTTTGCTTGAATGAGAATAACATGTCTTTATTCGCACTATCATTTTCATTTGGCTTAATGAAAATTAAGCCAAATCAAAAAATTGTGACCATCTTGGCAGTATTTTCCTTAAAGACTTTAACTCAGATTGAGATTAGGACATCCTGCTGGCCTGGCTGACAGAGAGAGCTAGAATTCTGGCAGTTATCAAAAGAAATGAAAATAAAATTGATCAAGTATACATTTTGATGAGATATTACTGATTCTAATATAGCAATTGCCACATTTTCATTTATTAGAGAATTGAACCAAAGAAGTCCATAGAATGTCAATGTGGCAATCTGGTCTGATGTGACACATCTATTCAATGCAAGTCAGAACTGTCGGCTTAAGGAGTGATGTAGTTCAATTATACTTCCCAGGAGAGTCATTGCGTTGGTCCCATGCAATGAGTACTTGTTCATGAAATAAAGTTAATTAGCATGTAGATCTTCTATAACTGGATGAGTATTGATTACTGAGTTTTCTACTCAGGACAATGACAATAAAAGTCTTCATTTCATACCCTTCTTGTCCTGTGGAACTTTGTTTACAGACTTGGGGCTACAGAACACCAAGACAGGATTTCAAGTGCAGTAAAAGAACTTACAGCACGTAATCTCTTTGCAAGGGCATACGATACTTTTGCAATGGTATACATCAGTGGTCCTCAAACTTTAGCTTACATCAGAATGACCTGGAGAGCTTGTTAAAATACCAACTGTTGGGCCCCTGACCCCAGAGTTTTTGATTCAATAGGCCTGGGGTGGTTTCCATGAATTTGCATTTCTAACCAGTTCCCAGGTGATACAGCTGCTGCTGGTCTGGCTACCACACATGAGATGCTCTGGTGTTTACGTTGTTGATGTAAATATGCCACTTCCTATTTCATAGCAGTCAGGAGAGGGTAGTGACAGCTTGAGGAGTCCCAGACAGTTACCTTGCATTTATTCGTTTACTCAGTAAATACTTATTGAGTACCCACATAGTCTCACTAAGTCTCACTAGGTCTTAAATATACAGGTATGAATAAGACTTAAATCATTATTGCTTTCAACATGCCTAAAAGCTAAATATGGAATTTTGATAGTGTGATTATTATAAGGAGGCTATAAAACAAGAGAGTGAGAGATATCACCCAGATTTATAGGGTGCACAGGAAAGTCTTCTTGGAGAATGTGAAACCTACACTTACTTTTCTGATATCCCCACTAAAAAAGAAGCCATGACTTTTGGGCCAGTGTCCTCTCTGCTGAATTAATGTGAGAGCTTTCTTAGAATCTTCAACCTGGCACCTCTCTCAGCTGCTCACAAAAACCCCACAACATCACTACTGTCTTATAAAAATGCAAATACAATCACAGCACTCTCATGCCTAAAATTTCCTGTCTTCAGAATAAATACCAAACTTCTCCTTCATTATCTTTTCCAGTCTACACTTGTAACCTACAAACATGGTACCATCCACCCAAACACCTTACTCTCCAGTCCTGTGGTACTTTGTGCTCATCCTGAACACATCCTTTTCTCTCTCACCTCTAGGAGGTTGATATGCTCTTTTCTCCATCTAGATTTTTTATATTGTCCCTGTATTGCCCACCTGCATCTTATGTGTCACAGCTCAATTTTCTGGTCCTCTGTGAAGCCTTTCTTGATGGTAAGATAAGCACTTCTGTCTCTGTGTTATAAACATTTGGTAAATATATCCTTGTTAGGCATGATGGGATGATTAATTGTTGACTTGTTTATCTTGTAGATGAGACTGGATGGCAGATACTATGAATCATTCATTTTGTAATCATAGTACTTACACAAACTAGGTACATAATAGGTGCTCAATTAATTAGCTGCTGAATAAATTAATGAAAAAATGGGGATACATGAAAAAGAGGGGTCAGTTATTTCTACCTTAGAGATTACTCTAGCTGATTATTTTTTACTTAATACCAGTTTAAAATATCTGAATGAGAGAATCTGACAGATACAGCTTGTGTCTAGAGTACATTATTTGTTCTTTAAGCTGTGACATGTGGGGGACAGGGTAGAGTTGTGTAATACATAAGGTTTTCTCTTATCAGCTGTGGGTAGGTAAGTTAACCCAGTGGTCCCCAACCTGTTTGGCATCAGGGACCAGTGTCGTGGACGACAATTTTTCCATGGACTGGCAAGGGGGAATGGTTCAGGCAGTAATACGAGCAATGGTTCAGGTGGTAATGTGAGCGATGGGGAGCGATGGGGAGTGGCAGATGAAGCCTGGCTCGCTTGCCCAGTGCTCACCTCCTGCTGTGTGGCCTGGTTCCTAACAGGCCACAGACTTGTATTGGTCTGTGGCCCGGGGGTTGGGGACCCCTGAGTTAACCCACAGAAAGGGTGACAAAGGGCATGAGTAAAAATGATAGATTCATGTCTCACATTTGTCTCCTTTCAACCCCCCAAATATCACTGATATTAGCATAAAGATATCAATCCACAAGAACAAAAATAACTAGGAAAAAGAAAACAGCAGATCAGAGATTCAATAAAATGTGGGGAGACGAGAAGCAAAAGGAAAATAATAATCAGTTTAGGAGAACAGAGAAAGTTTACGCTAATTATCTGCAGAGAGGAGTAATGAATGAGCCAATTTACTCCATGGAATTCTGAGAGCCTTGATGATTGGAGGCACCCCAGATAGGGAGAATGAAGGGTGATATATAGAGTTTCCACAAGGGATTCTTTTCTAGCAATTTGGGGAAAATTTATGTTTTTCTGAATCCAGAGAAAAAATCGGTTGGGAAAACAAGAAAAAGGATTACAATTCCCCTACTAGAATTAAAGCTTAATAATCACCATAGAGATGTTTACTAGTTTGAAGAAATAGACTGATGTCAAGTTGGGAGCAAGTGCAGGAATCACTGAGGTGCAGAGTTGAAGGATAAGATTGACATTTCCAGAACTAGGGTATGAGCAGGGAGGAGTGAAGCAGTCAAGATCTAATCAAGGGCTGTTGCTATGCTGTAAGTGTGTGTTTGTGACCCCATCTACTGCGAAGGGTGCATCATTCTTGCCAATGAAATAAATATCAATACGCATATATGCATTGTATACTTTAAATAAATCCTTAGACTGTTGTTCAAAGAAATAACAGTTCTGGAAGCAAAATAAGTTCTTAAGTTGGCATTTCCACACGTGATTCTGCATAGTGCTATTAACTGTGTTAGGATATAAGAATATTGTGTTAACTCATTAATGTTAGCTCACTTTTTCCAATGTTTGTAAATACTTTAACAGAAGAAATGCAAGGGGTAGAAAAGAATACTGTTGTAGAATATTAGACAGAGAATTAGTAACTGATCTAAAATCTGAATCAGCAAAAGCAATATAGATGTCAATGGTAAACCAATTCAGGGCAAGTGAGTGAAATATTTTCATTATTAAAAAAGGAAAGAAGATTTCATGAAGTTATATATAGCCTAAAGTTCAACTTGAAGATTTTTTTGGACTCACTCTACCAACACTGTCACAAAATGAAAGAATTTTTTCTATGAAATGGAATATTTGTTACAAAATAAAGATGAAGACTAATGGATAGAACTATAAGTGCTTTGTGTGTTTTAAAATTTAGTTTTAAGGAAAATAATTTTAAAATATTTTACATATTTGTGGTGTTATCTTTCAAATACTTTGATATTTATTTAGCTTTTATTTTGTGTTTCCTTCTTTTAATATTTTAATGTCAAATGTCTATATCAAGTAAAGATCATTTTTATATGTTATTAAAATATATAATCTTGTCAAAATAATATTAATTCATAGTAATCAATAAACTATGTGTTTATTACTATCTTTTACCCCAAACCTCTGCAAATTTAGTTTGACTCTATTACAGAAAAATAATTTACTACTTATTATTATGGTCACTCATTATCATTTAAAAGCACTCAGATGAAGCTCTATGAAAAATACAAATTAACTTATGATTTGGGGAATTTCTAAGAATTCCTGAGAATTCTGATTCCTCAGTCCAGAACCAATGAAGAACTTGGAAGTACAAGAAAGGAATTGAACACAGAGGAGCTGCTGGAGCATCTGTATTGAGAGGAACCATGATCCAGCATATAGTCAGAGACTAGCACCCTCTCCCTCCAAGCCCAATCCCCTACCCCACCCCACCCCCAACCAATGGATACTGGGAGTTAAGCCTAGGTCACAGAACAAGTCTCAGTAAATTTAAGAAGACTGACATCATACCAAGCATCTTTTCCAGCCACAATGTTATGAGACTAGAAATTAACTATAAGAAGAAAACTGCAAAAAACACAAACATGTGGAGGCTAAACAATATGCTACTAAACAACAAATGGGTCACTGAATAAATCAAAGAGGAAATTAAAAGATACCTAGAGACAGTGAAAACAGAAACACAATAATTCAAATTACATGGAATGCAGCAAAAGCAGTTTCAGGAGGGAATTTTATAGAGACACAAGCCTAACACAGGAAACGAGAAAAATCTCAAATAAGCAACCTAACCTTATACCTAAAGGAACTAGAAAAAGAGCTAACAAACCAAGTTAGTAGAAGGAAAGAAATATCAGATCAGAAATAAATGAAATAGAAACTAAAAAATAAATTTAAAAGATCAATGAAAGTAAAAGCTAGTTCTTTGAAAAGATAAACAAAATTGATAAACCTTTATCCAGACTCCTCAAGAGAAAAGAGAAAGGGCCCAAATCATTAAATCAGAAATGGAAAAGAACAAGTTACACCAACAGCACAGAAATACAAAGGATCATAAGAGACTAATAAGAACAACTATATGCCAATAAAATCGACAACCTAGAAGAAATGGATAAATTTCTAGATATGTATAATCTCCCAAGACTTGATTAGGAAGAATTAGGAAATATGAACAGTAATGAATTTGAATCAGTAATTTAAAAACTCCCAAGAAACAAAAGTCCAGGACCAGTTGACTTCACAGGTGAATTCTACCAAACATTTAGAGAAGAGTTAACACCTATCCTCCTCAAGTTATTCCAAAAACTTGCAGAGGATGGAATCCCTCCAGATTCACTCTATGAAGCCAGCATCACCCTCATACAAAAACCAGAAAAATAATCACCAAAAAAGAAAATTATAGGCTAATATCCCTGATGAACATAGATGCAAAAATCCTCAACAAAATATTAGCAAACCAAATTTAACAATACACTAAAAGGATCATATACCATGATCAAGTGTGATTTATCCCAGGGATGCAAGGATTTTTCAATATCCACAAATCAATCAGTGTGATACATCACATTCACAAATTGAAGAATAAAAATCTTATGATCGTCTCAACAGGCACAGAAAAAGCCTTTGACAAAATTCAACATCCATTTATAAATATAAAAACTCTAAATAAAGTGAGTATAAGGGAACATACCTCAACATAATAAAGGCTAAATATGACAAGGCCACAGATAACATCATACTCAACAGCGAAAATCTGAAAACATTCCCTTCGAGATCAGGAACAAGACAAGGATGCCCACTCTTGCCACTTTTATTCAACGTAGTATTGGAAGTCCTAAGCACAGCAATCAGAAAAGAAAAAGAAATAAGAGGGATCCAGATTGGAAAGGAAGAAGTAAAACTCTTACTGTTTGCAGATGACATGATACTAAACATAGAAAATCCTAAAGATAACACCATAAACTTCCTAGAACTCATCAATGAACTTGGTAATGTTGCAAGATACAAAAGTAATATACAAAAAATCTGTTTCTACACAGTAACAATGAACTCTCAGAAAGAGAAGTGAATAAAACAATTCTATTATAATTGCATCAAAAAATACCTAGGAATAAATCTAACTGAGGAGTAAAGGATAAAAGGCCTGTACTTTGAAAAGTGTAAAGCATCGATGAGAGAAAATGAAGACGGCACAAACAAATGGAATATGTGCTCATGGATTAGAAGAATTAGTATTATTTATATCACCATACCACCCAAGGCAATCTATAGATTCAATGCAATTCCTATCAAAATACCAATGGCATTTTTCACAGTACTAGAACAAACAATTCTAAAATTTGTATGCAAACATGAAGACCCTGAATAGCCAAAACAATCTTAAGAAAAAAGAACAAAACTGGAGGCAACATGCTTCCTGATTTCAAACTATTCTACAAAGCTACACTAATCAAAACAGTATGGTACTGGCACAAAAACAGACACATAGACCAATGCAACAGAATTGAGAGCTCAGAAATCAACCCATTCTTATATGGGCAATTAACCTATGAGAAAGGAGGCAAGAGTATACAACAGGGAAAAGACAGCCTGTTCAATTAATGGTGTTGAGAAAACTGGACAGTTACATGCAAGAAATCAAACTGGACTATGTTCTCATACCATATACAAAAATAACAAAAATAAACTCAAAATGGATTAAAGACCTAAATGTAAGAACTGAAACCATAAAACTCCTAGAAGAAAACAAAGGCAGTGCACTCTTTCACATCAGTCTTAGTAATTTTTCTTTTTTTTGGATATGAGTCCTCAGGCAATGGAAACCAAAGCAAAACTAAGCAAATGGGACTACATCAAAGCAAAAAGCTCTGCACAGTGATGGAAACTATCAACAAAATGAAAAGGCTGCCTGCTGAATGCGAGAAGATATTTGCAAATGATGTATCCAACAAGGGATTAACATCCAAAATATACAAAGAACTCATACAACTCAACATCAAAAACAAAACAAAACAAACAAAAAACACCAAACAACCTATTTAAGAAATGACCTGAAGATCTGAATAGACATTTTTCCAAAGAAGCCCTACAGATAGCTAACAGGCACATGAAAAAATGCTCAACATCACTAATCATCAGGGAAATGCAAATCAAAACCACAATGAGATATCACCCATCAGAATGGCCATCATCAAAAAGGCAACAAATAATAAATGTTGGTGAGGGTGTGGAGAAAAGGGAACCCTCATGCACTATTTGTGGGAATGTAATTTGGTACAACCACTATGGAAAAAAGTATGGAGTTTCCTCAAAAAAATTAAAAATAAAACTACTGTATGATCCAACAATTCCACTCCTTGGTATGTATCTGAAGAAAACAAAAACATTAATTAGAAAAGATGTAGGCACCCCTATGCTCACTGCAGCATTATTTACAATAGCCAAGATATGGAAGCCAGAAGATGTGTATGTATATACAATGGAATGTTACTTAGCCATAAAAAGAATGAAATTTTGCCATTTGTGACAACATGGATGGACCTAGAGTGTATTATCCTAAGTGAAATAAGTCAGAAAGAGAAAAACAAATATCGTATATTAACGCATATACGTGGAATCTAGAAAAATGGTACAGATGAACCCGTTTGCAAGACAGAAATAGAGACATAGACATAGAGAATAAATGTATGGACACCAAGGGGGTAAAGTGGTGGGGGCGGGGTGGGATGAATTGGGAAATTGGGATTGACATGTATACACTAATATGTATAAAACAGATGACTAATAAGAACCTGCTATATGAAAATAAATAAATAAAATAAAATTCAAAAAAACAAAACAAAACAATGAATGAAATGAAGCAAAACAACACCGAAACAGAGTCATAGATACAGAGAAGAATCGGGTGGTTGCCAGAGGGGAGGAGGATTTGGAAAGTAAGAAATAGGTGATAGAGATTATGAGGTGCAAACTTCCAGTTGCAAAATAAAGGTCATGGTTATGAAATGTACAGCGTGGGGGAATATAGTCAATAATTATATATTTGTATGGCGACAGATGGTAACTTAGATTTGTCTTCATGATCATTTTGAAACGTGTACGAATATTGTAGAACTATGTTTTATACCAGGAAATAACATGTTCTTTTAGGTCAATTATACTTCAAAAACATACAAACTAACAAAAACATAGAAAAAAAGATCATATTTTTGGTTACCAGAGGCAGGTATGTAGGGCAGGGGGAATTGGATGAAGGCAGTCAAAAGATACAAACTTCCAGTTATAAGATAAATAGTTACAATATGATTAATATAATGAACTCTGCAGCATGCTATAAATGAAAGTTGTTAAGAGAGTGAATCCTAAGAGTTCTCATCACAAGATAAACCCTTTTTTTCTATTTCTTTAATTTTGTATCTATATGAGATGATGGATTCTCACTAAACTTACTGTGGTGATCATTTGATGATATATATAAGTCAAATCATTATGCTGTACGCCTTAAACTTAATCAGTGTTGTATGTCAATTATATCTCAATAAAACTGTAAGGAAAAAAGTCACCATTAATAAACAAGGAAAGAAGTTGTAATTTCTTTATTTTGAAACATTTCGATAAAATAAAACTTTCTAAGTATCGGTTAATCCTAATAGGAACCATTCAATCCTATTCAGTAGTCTTTAGCATGGGAAAACTAACATTTCTGAATTTAACAGGCTCTGCAGTTACAAAAACTCCTTATAACAGATTATTTGTAAATATTAACCAGAATTACAGTGAATATCCTGGATTATCTTGTTTTCTTATGGTTGTGGAATGTTGTGGATTACGACTCTGAGACTCATTTTGAACCTCTTTTAATTTTCACTACATAGCAAATTCATTTTTGATACTGTCTCTGCCACAGAAAGGTTGTCATAATTAAGTGAAAACCAAGGATAATCCCAAAGCTGCTTTCAACTAAAGTCACCATCCCTGCTCATCCCCTTATTTGTGATAATACCTTGTGTTTTGAAGCTAGACATTGAATGCTATTGAACAACATTCACTTATTTAAGAAATATTTGTTGAACCTCTCCAATTGGCACTTGCTTCGTTAGTTTTTGATGGATGTATAAACATGGGTAATTTTTATAACTTCTCTGAGGTTTGGTTTTATGATCTATAAGATAGTAATAATTTTTCTTGTTTTATATGTTTGCATGTGGATAAATAATCAGCTTATTCATGGGTAGATACACAATAACTGCTATTTCCTTGTAATTATACATACACATGAACAAATATACTTGAGTTATTTGGCACCCATTTGGGCATAGGAGCTACAAAAATCCAGGCAGCAGGAAGGAAATATAATAAATACTAAAGGATAAGAAGTCTGCAAACTAAGAATAAGTCAAATACTGAGAATTAACTACTCATTACAATACCACATGCATCAACAGAGTTCTTTCTTAGGCACCGTGAGAGCAGAGCAGTGAATCAAAACGTTAAGAATGGAAGGTTGGTTAGTGATCTAAAATCGAAAGACCAATTACTAAAATTCATGCACTTCCGTCTAGGTTGGTTGCTTCTTTGAAGCCTCTGAATTATTTGACACAGAATTCTAATAAACTAATAAGCATTTTCTTAATCATATTAGGAAAAGCAAATTAGAATAGCTTACAATCCGAAGGCACACCAATATGCTCAAGCAGCAGTTGACAATCTAACCAAGAATCCGTGGGCAGAAGAATCAATGAAATTAGGTTCAACAGCTACATACACAGATGACTGAGCTGTTACAACCTAGCTCAATAATTTATGTTCAAAATAAAGCTTATAAATATAACCAAACAATAGAGAAAAGGGCGAATAATGTTTGAAATACTCTGTTTAGAAAGGCAAGGTAGTGAATTATAAAGATCAGAAAGATTTTTTTTTATGTAGAAAAAGAATGGTAAAATGTCGTTTTAAAGGTTAAATTACAATTTTTGGTATTCTTTAAAATTTAATTACATGCAATACAAGAGTCCATGGTAATACTGAATAATAGAGGCATTATTTAATACACTCTATACAAAATTGAGCCAACTTTTAATAATACAAACAGTTTATTTCTTTTAGCAAATACAAAAACATCTAATAAGAGGTTATAAGAGGATATATCCACGGGCACCAATTCAAATAGTGTTTCAGATAAGTATTCTTGGCACATGAACAAGTGCTGGAGGGCTATAAATTCCTTTCAACATTTATTTAAGACATCATAAAGTAAACACAGCAGGAAACTAGGTAAAGAGTATATTCAGTTTGGTGTGTTACGGCACTGAATCTAAGACTGTTACGTGTAATATGGTGTGGCAGTCAAGCAAAAGCATAAGAATATGTAAAAGTCAGAGGTTCAAACTTGTAGTTAGAGAATGAAGAATAAAAGCAGACCAATTAAAGATTAATTCTGCCCCTTGTTAGTTGTAAGAGCCCTTGACATTACAGGTATATTGACTAGTATTAAATGTAATTTAGTGTAAAAATTCTATCTGATTCCATGCTAGGTGTTTACTTTCTTTTCGATAATCTATTTTTCCTGATTGAAAATGATTTTCTGTAAGAATCTGGGGCTTACTCTTGCATCATGTTCTAGTTCTCACAGAAAAAGGGAACTAGCTCATCATATTTTATCTGCAGTGTTGACATCAAGGATACACGATCTGTGCAGTTTCGCAGGCCCCATACTCAGAAGGGGCCCATGCTTGGTTTAAGGCTCTGATATCACCTGCTTGAAATTCTTTCTACTTTTTAACCAGGGGCCTTGTATTTCCATTTTTCACTGGGTTCTCCAAATCATATAGGTGGTCTTGTTTAATCTGTCTTACAGGTCTGCCCAATTAGTCTATGAAGTGGTGTTTTTGGTGTTAAAAAATAAATAGTCCTAATACGTATATTACAATCAACCATAAATTAATTCTAAAATATGTGTGGCTCTTTCCTCTTTTTCATGTGCTACTTCTCTCTTTTCTAGTTAAGTTATCCTATGAGACAAGAAGACCAATGAAAAACTGAAACAGAGAGCCCAGAAACAGACTTCCATGTATATGTGCACTTGTTACTTGACAGACATGCTATTGGAAATCCATTAGGGGAAATGCAATGGACACTGCAGTAGATGGTACTAATACATTGGGGGACAAAAGAAAATTATATTTCTAACTCTTACCAAACCAAAAAATCAAGTCTGGATAGACTAAAATACTAATTGTGAAAAGCATAATGTAGACTAATAAATGTGATTATATAAAAAATGAGATTTTTCACTCATCAAGACACTCTATAGGCAGTGAAAAGTCAAATCACAAAATCTGAGAATATATTTACACACCATAGTTTAGAAATGACTAACATCTGGAAGAAAATTTTAAATAGTTCAATAGATTATTGGGCAAAATATTTGAATAGGTACTTTAAAGAAGAGGAAACTTGAATAAACAATAACCAAGAGAAAATATACTCAGATTCAGTAATAAGGAAATGCAAATAAAAATTAGAATGAAATACCACATCACACCCGCTAAACAGGTAAAAATTTTACGTCTATATATTATCAAACATCAGAGAGGACTTGAATCAATAGAGACTTTCATATATTGTTCAATGGATCATAAATTGCAAAACTTCTAAAAACAGATTGGTTTTACTGAACATGAAATACACGTGCCCTGTGACCCACCAATTCTATTACTAGGTTTCAATAAATTAGATAATTCTTATTTATGCATACAGAATACATATGTATTCACAGCAGCATAGATCTTAATAGAGTAGATTGAATACATAAAGTGGAATATCATCTTTCAATGACATAATACAGCAATGAAAATGAATTTACTATCGCTACAAACATCACCAGAGATGAATTTCACAAACATAAAAGTTCATGAAAGACATATAACTTAAAATATTCATATGGTATATTTCCATTTATATTAGGTTCAAAAGCAAGCAAAACCAAATAATACATTGTTAGGGGCACATACATAAGATGCTTAAATCATAAAAAGCAACAAAATTATTCTCACATCAGTGAGGATAGTAGTTATTCTTAGGTATGGGAAGCGAGGATATACCGTCAAAGACAACTGGATCAGGCACTTGTAAGTTACTGGTAATGTTTATTTCTTAATGAGCGTTTTGGCTACTTTGATGTTGGCTTAGTTATTATTCTTTAAAATACACATGTAGGTTTTATACTCTCTTCTAATGTATGAATATATTTCATAATCTTAAAAAAAATGCCATGTGGTTCAAGGCACTAGGCACCTAAAATCTACAGAACTTAAACACATTTTAAGGGGATCGACATATTGTTGACAAGCCTTCAGTGAAAACGACAAATTAATTCCTAACTCTTGTACACAAAATCTGCCAGGAGAAACAGTATTATATTCATTTATGCATTAAAGGTTTTTTTTAAAGAACATTATTTGCTGAATCCTGTGCTAGTTGTTTTTGTAATAAACATGAATATAATATGCATCTGATTGTGGGAAGCACAAGGTCTTGATGGAGAGAAAAAGATGTAAATAAATTGGTAGGAGTGGTGAGTTCTACAAGGAGAACAATGACCTATACCTTCAAATCTCCAATAATATTTAAGGTTATAGGTTCTCCTCCAAAACACTTCACTTCCTAAGAAGAAGAGACATTATTTAAAGTTTTAAAATACAGATTAGAGCTGGTTTTCCAGGAATGAAGACTTGAAAGAGACAGATGTCATGAGTATGTCATGTGTATGGCCTCTACCTCTCACTTCCCTGCTGCCCTTGTGTAAGGGCCAGGGTTTCTTCCATAATGTGGGTAAGAATAGGTGGTGAGGATGATAGAAACTGAGGCTGAGGTGAGGATAGAAACTGCAGACTAAATAATGACAAGGCTATTATGCCATTTTATGGTATTTGGACTCTAAGTGATGGAGAACCATCAAAAGACAGGTGTCATCAAGGTGAACAGTCACACCTCTATGCAGCCTAAGCTTTTCTAAAGTTAAAAGAAGAGAAAAGGCAAATACAGGTCTCTTCGAGAGATTGAGCGTGAGGCTAGAAAATGATGGGGCACTGTGGAGGCAAAGTTGATCAGCTGAAAATGAAAAACTGAACTTTCATCAAAACTTTGAACCTTTTAAAACTGACGTAGCTATGGATGAGTGGAAATTTTCCTTTTTCCTTTCTTTTGGATATAAGGATTGCTGAAGATTTTTTTTTTGAATGGACTGGGGTGCAGGAGAAGCTTTGCCTAAGGCACCTTATTCTTACTGTGCAGCTAAAGCAAATACTTTTCTACCTGGCTTGTCTGCCTTTGACTCCATGGTTCCTTAAGGAATAATCCATTGTATTTATTTTAAGTCCATGGTACTGTCACTTAATGTGCTTTAGAGCTGTCTATTCAACAAGAACATTCTTTCAAATGGGAGATGACATTACTGGTATTAAGCTACTGAAGAAGTAATATCTAAAATCATGACTGCTATTCCAGCTGGGAGATGCAAAGGCTAAGCTGTTTATTTTGATTGTCTTGTTTATATTCTCAATTTGAACCACTGAAGACTTGGTTACAGAAAGCAAGAATTTGGAGCAGGTAAGCTAGATGCTGTAGTCTCAGCAAAGGCATCCATGATTGACAGACCCTTAAAACCTGTTAGTCAGTTTCACTGTCTTCACATGGGTCTCTCCAGTTACACTGAGAAGAGGGCCTTGATTCACTCTCTATAAGTGTTTCCTCGGAGAAGAGCTATTCAGCTTCCAAAAGACAGGAATCATACCTTTATATTTCTACCTGTTTTTGCAGAGGTGGTGTTGCAAAATATTTTTAGCTTTTTAGAAATAGCACTTTACCAGCTAGTATCAGGAGAATACTTTTGGAGCCAGACATCAGCGTCATTATTGATGCTATGAAAATCAGTATTCTATATTTAAATTGGGGGCCAGAAGAAAAAAATTCTTAATTCTTATGAAATAAACGTTTCCTCTACTAGAGATATTTCTTTCTTGCATCCCTGCATTGAACAGACTATATCAGCAGAGTTTATACCTATGATAAATGCCATTCTTAAACTTCCAAGAGGAAGACATTTATTGACTTGATCTGCAAGTGCTAATGTGATAAAGAGATATGACCATTGGGTGGTTCCTATTATGTTACTTAAGCTGTATTGTTCTCAGTTCTCCAACTGATATAGCGGTATGTATCTTTGCTCCATTAACTTATTTTGTGATCAACAGAAAGAAGAAATGTGTAAAACTTTGATATATTTCCAAACATCAAATAGAAAGTATTATTAAAGTAATTTAAATCACTTAAAATTTCTAAAGAACAACAAAGTAGATTCTTCTTCCCCTTGCTCCTCAATGTGTGATCTGAGTGGCAGAAGCATCAGTGTTATGTGGAAGCTTGTCAGAAATGCAGAATCCCGGGCTCCACCCTCCATCTACTGAATCAGAATCTGCATTGGAACAAGGTCTCCCGGTGATTAGAATGCACATCAAAGACTGAAAAGCCCCTCTGTGTCTGACCTTTTCAAATGTACTACTGTACAAATCTGGTCATAAAAGCTGTAACTTTACCCAGAGAGTAGAATCCTAGAGGTGTGAATTCATTATAGGAAAGATCATGATTGTAGTTTAACAATGATCAAATTTGGAATTGCTTAGAAAAAATAACCTAGCGGAGTTAAATTATACATAAGTGGAAAAGTCATTTCTATGGTAACCCAGGTTTCCTAGGTGTTTAGAATTAGGATATTGAAAGGGAATCAGTATAGTCGCTAGGATATGATGGTAATAGATGAAATCCTTTGCCAAATGGCAAATGAGTGAATGGTTGCAATTTGGCACCAAACTGAGATCCCTGCTGTTTTTTCAACGGTAACGCATGAAACGCTTGCTACCAATTTTGAAATTGCTGTGACATGATGAAATATAAAATGTCATCTCAATATATGAGAGAAAAATGGTGGACAAAACGTCCATATTTATAGTACAAGGGTAAAAGCCTCCTGACACACAGCTAATATAACGACTGAGAACCCACAATGATGATAATCTATCTTGGACATGCAAAAACAATGTTTTTAAAAGAAAATACCGCTGGAAGAAATAACTCATAATCATTAAAATAACATTTAGTGTTTTTATACTGTAAATCAGGATTTCACCATAGTAAGTTTGAAAATATTTTGTTGTTACAATGCTGACAAATTGACTTTTGGCTGAAAGTCACAGGCAGGTATAAAAAAAAATCTCATGTTAGTTCCAAATCCTTAAGCTTAAGCAATTCCCTGAGTTGTTACCCTAGACACTAAATTCATTCAAAAGCTAACAAAGCAGGAAAAGGAATGAATTCCTTGCATCATGTTGAAGGGTTTGTTCTCTAAAATATACAATGCCCTCCCCAAAATGCTTTGTTGGCAGTGTTTTCAGTGGCTAAATAACCAAAAGATTTTGAGTTAACATTGAATTATGAATGCCCTCACATGTCCTCCAATCTCTGACAAAAATTAATTTGTCAAACTTTCTTGAGCCCCTGGTGTGGGCTGTGTTTTGGAGCATATGTCAGTGATTCAGGGATAAAGCACATTCCCCTTCAAAGAAAGAATCTGGCCATTTGCCTTTGCCTCCCATACATTCTCTGTATGTATTTAAAATAGTCTTATGGCCCAGGTAAATCAGGCATGCTGCTAACTTTGCAATATCAGTTTTCCAAAATCTAGGTCCTGTTATTGAAATTTAGTATAACAGGGCTTGAGATGTCCATCCACCTTTAAAAAATTCTCATTTGACCTCTAAGTGTACCTATCAAATCTTACCCATTCTTCAAGACACATTTCTAACTTCACCTCTTCTATGAAACATTTTGTAAGAACTCCTTTTAACACCCCCAAATCTTCGGTGTTATCTCCCTCATATGTACTCCCATTAACACCTTTCTCTTATGTCTCTCTAGTTCTTTCTCTTATCCCTTCAGGATAAAGTCTGTGTCTTGTTTATCTTTACATTTTCATTACAATTTGCAGTGGCTTGCATATAATAGTTACTTGACAAATATCTATAGAATTTGAGTTAACTTGATTTCCCAGTGTCTAACACCCTGCACCCCAATTGTTGGGTCACTGCACTTTTCATGATTCCAGCAATTGGCTACAAATTCTGAATTCTTTGGCTTCTGACACTGATTACTCTGGTATCCTAATTCCGATTCCCTAAGATTTATACTTAAAAACAAAAATTGCTTCCCACCTATTTAGTGAGATCTTTATCTCACACTGACCTTCAACTAACTCATGACTTACACTTGAACTGAGCTCCAGACTTGAATCTACTATCTGAACCTACATCTCCACACACCAGTTCCTTGGATAACTGTTCCTGGCTGTGCGCTTGTCTCTGCCAGTGTTCAAGACCTTCACTAACCTGGAGCTGACTGGCCTTTTTCCTGATCACAGGTATGAGAGTATGTCAAGTGCTAAGCTACATGGAAGGTACCAGAACTCAATCTCACTATAGGCTGCCTTGGCTGATTATTGTGAAGAGGTATCTGAAGTACGTTATAGGAGAAAAACATATTGCTTCATACATATACAGTTTCATGCATGTAGGACATTCACGGTCCATTTTATTCAATCAAGTGAACTTCTACAAAAGCCCTATTCTAGAGCAGTTGCTTTGCTAGAGGCTGGAGATGGGTGCAGTAGAAAGTGGAGGAGATGAAAAAGGAGTAAGACAGTCCCTACCTTCAACGGGTTCATTAGCATCAACCAGATATCCTGGCTCTGCCACCTACTAGCTATGTGATCTTGTTCAACCTACCTGAGCTGTTCCCTAGTGTCTTCAGTTGTCAAAAGAAGGATAATTATTTCTACCCCCAGATATGTTTTAGAAAGTATCTAGCATAGTACATATGCATATATTACATGCTTAATACATGGTAGCAGAAAGATTGCCCAAGTCTTTTCTTCTGTATTTGATAATTTCAATTGTAATTAGCTTAACACATATTTTAGATCTGGCTTTTGTACATTTCTTAAACCTGGTTTTCCACCCTGGAAGATCATTAGAATCCCTAGGAAGCTTTTCACATCCCTAGTCCCCAAATTCTGATTTAGTTGGTCTGGGCTGGAAATGAAGGAAGAGGAAGTCAGTAATTTTAAAAGCAGTCAGGTGGTTCAAATGTCCAGCGAACGGGTAGAAACACCTTGATAAGACCCTTGAATTCAAGTTTCTTCTCTGCTGCTTGCCTACAAAGACATAACTCACCTGCACCTCGCAGACCTTTACTCATAACCCTTTCCCTAAGACAGGGAAACGACACCAAATATGTCTCTACAGCAAAGGTGCCATGGCAAGATAATCTAGGCAAGAAAATCTAGATAATTACCATTTCTAGGCAAGAAATTTCTAGGCAAGAAAATCTAGATAATTACCATCAAGTACAACTGGATGCTGCGTTCCTCCCCAGAAACATTTTTAATTTCCTTTAGAAATAAGGACTAAACGTTCCCTTGAAACTTGTGGTAAGTGTATATAAAACCTTCTGATATAATAAAGTTACCAACCACAATCTAGCTTAAATTCTGCGGACCATGTTGTTTGAGTTCCAGAAACACTGTCTAACAATATGAGTATACTTATGGGAATAATGGAATAGAATATTTGATATTGGTTTACCCCTCACCACATATGTATGACTATCATTTAGATCTTTTAAAAATGTAGGTTCTCCAGAAGGTCCAATCAATCTCACTTTAATCTGAGAGGTAAAATCATTTCTCATGTCTATAATGCCTTAATTTTCAATGACCTAGAGATTCCTCATGTGTTTGCTTATAACTCAGCGTACGTCTAAACATTGTGAGCCAAAGTTCTTGAAGTAGTTTCTGAGTCTCTGATTTCACTCAGTCTGCTAAAGCCCAAAAAGATGCTATCAAGGTCCCAAGATCTGTCAGTGATGAACCTGGTACTAAACCACACTGCAATGATCTCTAAACCTATAACGACAGGAGTATTAAAGTCAAGTGTAATACAAGGTCCTGTCACTCCCTGAAGTTCTATGAATTTCTCCAGCTTTTGAGAAATTCTTTGGAATTTTTTTGGAAGCCAAGATGCAGGAGATATTATTCAGTGGAGGTACCATCATATCCCCTTGGCTCTGGGAGACATTGAAGAAATTCAATGGAGGAAAGAGAGTGAGCAGGGGATAAAGAATATTTTTTTAAATAGAAGATATAAAAACCTTTTTTGGTGGAGTGAACATGTCTTTATCTAATAAGAATCTTGTTTGATCAGCACACCTTTCTCATCTTTAGTCCTCACAGTTTGTGTGGGGCTGACACCACTCCTGGCTCCAGGCATGAACTCCATGACAAGCAAACATTCTCCCTAGGACTTGTTTTGGAATCATTCTGAAAGTGACACTCTTCTCTTGGATGGCTAACTGCAGGATATTACAAGCCTAGAGTTACCCATGGTCTTATTTTACATTGTGTGGGAAATAACTGTCCAAGGAAAAGTCTACCCAGAAAGAAGCAAGGCTCGGAAGTTGTAAAAAATAGAGTCCTGATACCAGCTTCCTCTTGCTCTACTCTGCTTACAAAATATCCATATCAGTCACATGAAATAGCTTTGATTTCTCTATTAGATGGGAGATAGATGAACTTAACGATTCTTTCCAGCTGTGAAATTCTAAGTTTTCATTGTCAGATATATAGAGCCATATAGCCAATTAATTGTCTCTATGTCACTCCAAAGAGGATTTGAGATAGTCAGTACTAGTACTAAGTCAACAAGATCAATCATGGAAATGGCTTACGTAGTTCTCTGTGATCCATCAATGGTTGAAATCAGTCAATTTATCTCCAACGTAATTTCAGGTGCAGATTGGAAGGTGGATAAAGAAACAGAGAAAAATCCTTCACACCTCTGGATACTCTTTCTCAAAAACTATATCGATAATTTCTCCCAGATAAAATACTATATCTGCAGCACTAATTGTCAGAGACAGAAGTGTCAAGGGAAACTCTGCTGAATGATGAAACAGCAGCCACCTGTTTAAAGAGGGCTTGGCAGTCTCATCCCATAAAGGGAGCACTTATTTCCTCTGCCCCAAACTGGCCCCAGTGACACACTGCAGATCTAGAAGTACTACTACGGCTCTACTTCACACCTTTGATGTAAATGACCTAGCACTCTTAAGGCTCCTGTGTACCAGATCCTTCTGTAACACAATCAACTTTAATTCAAGTCTTCATGTTTGCTTTCTATGGCCTTATTTTAAGTGTAACTGGCTTGAAGTAACTGGACTCTATAGGAGCAGAAAGTAATTCCATTCTTTCTCAACAAAGCTCCTTTAAATCTACTCTCTCAACTCGTACCACTCCTCAACCCCTTCGGTGAAATCTCTGCCATCTCTCATAGCTTTTATTGTCAGTTTCAGGTAATAAATGATTTAATCCAGTCTAATAATCAAGAAACTTCAAACAATCTTCCTGTTAAATCTCTCCTATCTCAGCTGAACTTGGGATCATGGGACATGGTAAAGTTTCTTAATTTTTCACACCTGCCCCTTCGAGTGTTTCTGCATGACAACTAGTCTCTGGTTTCCTTCCACTGAATCTTCAGTTGCTGCACAGAAAACTCACATTTGTTTTGTTGCATCAAATTTTGTCATTAGAGCAGCTCTTGCTGTTAGAGCCTTCAGGTGTAAGTCAGTATATGGCTATTAGTATAACTACATCATCTTGGGCCTGTCCAGTTCCTCCTGTCCTTCCACTGACCTTACCCAGGACTGTACTGTGTGGTAAATCACTTCTCTGTCATCAAGGGCTTTGTATTTAACAGATACTGTTTAATAGTCATTAGGACCAGGTGGCCTCTGCTTTGTTAGTCCCCAGTGATGAAGACCTTCGCTGACGTATTCCTAATGCCCACGAGCCTAATTACAATGCATAAATCTTGACTTAGGCATGCACTTCCTGTTTCCAAGCATGCACCCACATACCCTAGAATTAACTACAGAATTGTTCCAATGGCCCCTTGGTGGTGTGGCGTGTTGCTGTGAATGCTTCTGTTTTGTTGTTCAACTGATCCCACCCTGTGAGTAAGTTACCCTATAATAAACTGATTTGTTGATTATATGGAGTTGCCTGACTTGTTTTTTGGTCTCAAGATACCTTCTCAGTTTGGTGGGCACTTTTCGTTTCCTCTGTCCTCCAACAGTCAGGTATCAGGTCCTGGTGTCAGGATAAATGCTAGGAGACACCAATTCAAACTCTCTGAGAAGTTCTCTTGAACCCCACCATTTGCACGGCAACCCACCAATTTGACTTGAGTTGCAGGTAAAAGAAAATCCTCCCTCCTAAGACTGGGCCCCATGGGAGTTTTTAACTCTAAGCTAGTCTTAGGAGGGCCCCCATACTTTTGAAATTTTTAACCTCCAGGATCCCTATCAGATTCTCACTGTGAAGATATGAGAAAAATCCCCTTTTGCTTCTAGCAAGGGGAAGAGAAAAACAACAATTTTGAAATATGCCCAGCGCTCTCTGTTTTCCTTAATGAGGTCTTCCTTTCCCTTAAGGGAAACTATTTTACCTGAAGCTAATCAACCTAGAGAAAGAGAAATACCCAACTCCAGCCCCCTCTAGCTTTTGACATGGGGGAAGGGAAATAGCCAATTCAGTCTCACTAAAAGACTGAGACCTAACCATAGCCCTAGAAAACACATCTCTGCCCCTACACCTCACCTACACATCAACAGGCCTCCTGTATAATAACAGGGCTTTGCAGCTAAAAAAAATTGCAAACCTCAAACCCTATTTAAGAAATATCTAGGAAAACTCAGAGACAACAGTGGAGACAAAAGGGCACAGTAGAGGAAATTTTAGTCTCTGACACCACAACTACAGTGAACAGGAAATATAATCTAACCTCTAGCTAGAAAAACATAAAATCTCATACCAAAGGCCTATCTCCCTCTATTCTTTTTACTTGATACATCATGTCTGGTTTCAACAACAATCTATAAGGTATGCTAAAAGGCAAAAAACACAGCATGAAGAGACAAACACAGCATCAGAACCTGAGCCATATATGATAAAGATTTTGCAACTATTAGAACAGGAATTTTAAATAACTATGAATAACATACTAAGGGCTTGTTATGACTTTTTTAAAATTAACATTTGTTAAGTGGAGCCAAGGGTGCCAATGGTGAGTCACAGCTCCGCAAAAGATCACAAGAGAAAATGAAACAGAGAAGTTTATTACTCACAGGTCCTGGAGGAAGTACACAGCATGCCTTTGGGGGGCCACACAGGGAGGTCAAGGAAGGGTGCAGGCAGAGAGAGAGGCAGAACCTGGGATGCATATCTCAAGAAGAGTCTGTGGATGGGGTGCTTTGGGGTTCTTGGCTAAGGCTGGATTGAATTCAAACCAAAAAAGCAGAGTTTTGGTGAGCTCCATGGGGGTCTTGTCTAAGCTGTGCAAAAGGGCTAGGCCCAGAGATGCAGGGGGGACTATTGATCACAATATGTTGTGGGAAGCCTTCTCAGGAACTTACATTTGCTTATGACTCCGTAGACTGTTACCTAGAGCATGTGCTTACGTGAGGGAGCTGTTGTCAGTTTAAGGTCCATGTAGGCCACTTAGGCAAACAAAATGAACCAAGGCAGCAATACTATGGAGTAGCTTAGCTAAACTCCTGACAGCGCGCTAATGAAATAAATAGACACTATGCAAGAACAGATGGGTGATTTAAGAGAGAGATGGAAACTGTGAAAGAGTCAAAAGGAAATGGTAGGAAAAAAACCATTGTAACAGAAATGAAGAATGCCTTTGATGGACTCATCAGTAGACTGGACATGGCTGAGGAAAGCATCAGTGAGCCTGAAGTTATGTCAATAGGAACTTCCCAAACTGAAATGCAAACAGAAAAAAGAATTTAAAAGATGGAATAGAATATCCAAGAACTGTGGAACAATTACAAAATGGGCAACATATACATAATGAGAATACCAAAAGGAGAAGAAAGGAAGAAAGAAGAAAATATTTGAAGCAGTAATGGCTGAGAATTTTCCAAAATTAATGACAGAGCCAGGAAACTAAGATCTAGGAAGCTTAGAGAACACTAAGCATGTTAAATACCAGAAAATCTACACCTAGTTACATCATATTCAAGCTGTTAATAAATCACGAAGAGAAAACCTTGAAAGAAACCAGAAGAAAAAGTCACCTTACATACAGAGGAATAAGGATAAGAATTATATTGGACTTCTCTTCAGAAATCACGCAAACAAGAAGAGTAGAGTAAAATATTTAAAGTGTTGAGAGGAAAAAAAAATCCACCAACTTAGAATTCTGTATCCAGCAAAATTTTCCTTCAAAAGTGAAAGAGAAATAAAGACTTTCTTAGACAAACAAAAAGTGAGGGAATTCATCACCTATCTTGCAAAAAAAGTTAAAATAAATTATACAGAAAGAAGGCAAATAATATTGTAATTTGAACCTACCTACCTAAAGAAAGGAAGCACATTATAAGAGACACAAATAAAAATAAAATCTTTCCTTTTTTGAACTTTTTTTTTTATTGGAGTATAGTTGCTTTACAATGTTGTGTTAGTTTCTGCTGTACAATGAAGTGAATCAGCTATATGTATACATATATCCCCTCCCTCTTGGACCTCCCTGCCACTACCCCCACCCCACACATCTAGGTCATCACAGAGCACCAAGTTGAGCTCCCTGTACTGTATAGCAGGTTCCTACTAGCTATCTATTTTACACATGGTAGTGTATATATGTCAATCCTAATCTCCCAATTCATCCCACCCTCCCCTTTCCCCCATGTCCACATCTCCATTACCTATGTCTGCGTCTGTACTTCTGCTCTGCAAATAGGTTTATCTGTACCATTTTTCTAGATTCCACATATATGCATTAATATACGATATTTGTTTTTCTCTTTCTGATTTACTTCACTCTGTTATGACAGACTCTAGGTCCATCCAAATCTCTACAAGTAACCCAATTTCATTCCTTCTTATGGCTGAGTAGTATTCCATTGTATATATGTGCCACATCTTCTTTATCCATTCATCTGTCGATGGACATTTAAATTGTTTCCATGCCCTGGCTATTGTAAACAGTGGTGCAATGAACATTGGGGTATACGTGTCTTTTTGAATTATGGTTTTCTCAGGGTATACACCCAGTAGTGGGACTGAAAGAAAAACGGGGCTGGAGGAATCAGGCTCCCCAACTTCAGACTATACTACAAAGCTACAGTAATCAAGACAGTATGGTACTGGCACAAAAACAGAAATATAGATTAATGGTACAGGATAGAAAGCCCAGAGATAAACCCAAGCACCTATGGTCACCTAATCTATGACAAAGGAGGCAAGACTAAACAGTGGAGAAAAGACAATCTCTTCAATAAGTGGTACTGGGAAAACTGGACAGCTACATGTAAAAGAATGAAATTAGAACACTACCTAACACAAAAATAAACTCAAAATGGATTAAAAACCTAAATATAAGACCAGACACTATAAAACTCTTAGAGGAAATCACAGGAAAAACACTCTTTGACATAAATCATGGCAAGATTTTTTTTGGCCCACCTCCTAGAGTAATGAAAATAAAAATGAAAATAAAGAAATGGGACCTAATTAAACTTAAAAGCTTTTGCACAGCAAAGAAAACCGTAAATAATATGAAAAGACAACCCTCAAAATGGGAGGAAATATTTGCAAATGAAGCAACTGACAAAGGATTAATCTCCAAAATATACAAAGAGCTCAGGTAGCTCAATATCAAAAAAACAAACAACCCAATCAAAAAATGGGTGGAAGATCTAAACAGACATTTCTCCAAAGAAGACATACAGATGGCCAACAAACACATGAAGTGATGCTCAACATCACTAATCATTAGAGAAATGCAAATCAAAACTACAATGAGGTATCACCTCACATTGGTCAGAATGGCCATCATCAAAAACTCTACAAACAATAAATGCTGGCAGGTGTGGAGAAAAGGGAATCCTCCTGCACTGTTGGTGGGCATGTAAATTGATACAGCCACTATGGAGAACAGTATGGATGTTCATTAAAGAAGCTTTTTCATACTCTTAATTGATCTAACAGATAAAAGGTTGTTCAAAAGAATAATAGAAACAATGTGTTTACTGATTTTTGCTTGTGAATAAGTGAAATTAATGACATCATTATTCTAAGGTATAGGAAGGAGGAATTGAGAATTCTCTGTAATAAGCCACTTGCTCTGGCCATGAAGTGTTATAATGTTATTTGAAAGAGGACTTGGATTAGTTGTAAATATATATTGCAAACTCAAGGGAAATTTTTTTAGAAGTATAACTAATAATTAAAAGGAGAAAAAAACTGAAATAATATAAAACGCTCAGTTAAAACCAGAGAAAGCATAAAAAGAGTAGAAGTTAAAAAAGGAAAGAAACAAAGAACACAGGAAATCAACAGCAAACGGTAACAAATATTTCATATATTAATATAAACATATCAATGATCACTTTAAATATCAATTGTCTAACTATACTAGTTAAGTCAGAGACTTTCAGATTGGATACAAAATCAACTATATGTTATCTACAAGAAACTCACTTTCAATATAAAGCCACAGATAGATTAAAATAAAGAGATGGAGAGAGATATACCATGCTAACACTCATCAAAAGAAAGCTGAAGTAGGTAGATTCACTACAGACAAAGAAGATTTCAGAGAAAAGGAAGTTATCAGGGATAAAGTAGGGCATTACATAATGATAAAGGAATAAATTCTTCAAGAAGACAAAACAATCCATAATGTACAAGTGCCTAACAATAGAACATCAAAAATATGTGAGACAAAAACTGATATATTTGCAAGGAGAAATATATAAATCCATTATTATAGTTGGAGATTTTAGCACCCTCTATTATTAACTGACAGATCCAGCAGGCAGAAAGTCAATAAGGACATAGTGAACTAAACAGCACCATCAGTCAACTGAATCTAATTGACAGTGAACAACAATAGAATAAACATTCTTCTCAATTCACATGGAACACTCACCAAGATAGATCAAATTTTGGGCCATAAAATATAACCTATCAAAGTTTGTGGGATGCATGGAAAATAGTACTTACAGGAAACATATAGTATTGAATGCATAATTGGGGAAAAAACAAAGATTTACGATCAACTATCTAAACTTCCACTTTGGCAATCTAGAAGAAGAAAAGAAAAGAAAATCCAAAGTACACAGAAGAAAAGAAATAGTCCTGGTGCATATTACACTTGCAAGAACAACCTTTATAGAGGAAATGCAGTTCAATTTGAATTTTTACTGTATTTTAAACAAACAAGTTTGAATTCTGTATCTACCATTAAAAATCTGGATAGCATAAAAAATTATTAAATCTCTCTGTTAACTGATATGAGGATTAAAAGAAATAATTCATGAAAAATGCTTAGCACATTAACATTCAAAAATGGTAGGTGTTGTCTTCATCACCAACCTCATCATCACCATTATCCCTACAACCACCACCATCATCACCACCCTCATTATCATATCATCATCATTACAATTAAATGCACATTGATAGACAATACTGAACATACAAGAATAAATGAAACGTGGTGAGATAGACAAATTTTGGAATGTATAAGAGAAGCTTCCTCTTTGCTAGGGAATCTACTTAAACACCATCTTCTTTGGGATATGTTCTTTGGTGAGTCCATCTTAATATTGGTGGCTTACCTTCTCCTGGTCCCCACAGTGACCCAGTAGTAAGACACTTCATATCTTCAAGTTCTGCTAAAATATCCTATTCACAAACAACTATGGGAGATTTTGTAGCAGAAGGGAGAGGTTAATATCATACACTTCACATCATGCTAAATGAAGTAAGTCAGACAGAGAAAGGCAAATACTGTATGATTTCACTTATATGTGGCATCTAAAAAATACAACAAACTAATGAATATAACAAAAAAGAAGACTCACAGATGTACAGAACAAACTAGTGGTCACCAGTCGGGAGGAAGGAGCAATATAGTGGTGGGGGAGTTGGGTTTACAAACTACTGGGTGTTAGATGGGCTCAAGGATGTATTGTACAACACGGGGAATACAGCCAATGTTTTGTAATAACTGTAAATGGAAAGTAGCCTTTAAAATTGTATAAAAAATTTAAAAATTAGAAAAAAAGGAAGTTTGCTGTAAAAGAAATGGTAACTAATAGAGGAAAAAATATACCATATGACTCACAGAAAACAATACAGAAATTCTTATTAGACATTTCTGTTCTATCAAGGTCCTTCTTAGCAGCCCTGCCAATAATTGCTTTGCTTTCTGACCTTTTCCCCCTGTAATGTGTGGATTTCCCTTGCTTTTTCTCTCCCTCTTTCAAGTTTCCCTTCATAAACTTCCAATTCCTCCCTCCTTGTTATCCAAAGTAACTCAGCTCTCCGTGGCTATGCCTCAAAATTTGTATAACAGGCTGCATAACCTGGATTCAGAGTTATCTTTTTCACCCTGCTTTGTAGACTGTTTCTTGCCTGCCCAAGAATGAACTCCCAGGCCAGTCTCACAGTTTTTCCAGGTACTTTAAGGTTTTGTTAGTTCATCTATGTTCAGTCCAAACTAACAACACAATTATTCTCATCCAGATTGAAGCTCCTGCCCTCCCCCAATCTAACCTAGCTCAGATTGGGGAAACTACAGTGGGGAAGGGTTTTGTGGTGTGCTTCTTCCTGATTTCCCCTCCTAGCTCTTCTCACCATGCGGCCTCTTGGTGAAGAGGGAGGAGAAGTAAGGTCCAGAAAGATCTGGAATTTACAGTTGTAACTTGTTACTCATGCCCTGTAGGAGTTTTGGGTGCTCAATGGCCCTTTGGTGCAGAGCAATCTGAGGACACCTCAGTAATCCCCAGTGGGAATCTTCCACGTGTGGCTCCATGATAGATGGATGTTTCCCGTGCTGGCTGCCTACAACTCTCTGCACTGTCCTTGACTCCTTTAGTTCATCTCTGTAAGGGTCACATCATTCCTTCAAGCAGTCCTCATGGGCAAGGCCCCTCTGAAATGGCCCAGTTCTCCACCCTTCTACTGAATTCAGATCTGGCCCACAGGAAATATAAGCCTCCTCTAAGCTACACTCTGGGAGGTGTAGGCTATTCCTAGCACTGTCTCTTAGCTCTGCAGCTACAGATCCTCCAGGCAGCTATACTTAGAGACAGCTGTCACTATCTCCCAGTGTTCAGATGAGAGAGATAACACAGTACTCTGAAAATAGACTCTCTAAAGGAACCCTCTTTAACAATACACTCTCATCGGTCATGTCCCCTTCTATGTAACCTGGAGGTGGTGACAGTGTATGGTATACTGGACCAGATTTGGTATCACCCCTTAGCAAATTGTGCATAGATGTTTTGGCACCACTACTAAAACTGTGTGAGCACGGAACACCATTTGTCTTAATTTTAGGGCTTTATCCAAAATTAAGACAAAGGATAATTCCCATTTTAATACCCTGTTTCATTTGCATAGAGAAAACCATCAGTTTGCTCAGCAAAACTTAGGAGTATAGATAGCAATTGTGTTCTTTGCATGTATAGTAACTTAATGCATTAAGTCTGTATTTTTAGGAACATTATTTTTGTTTTGTTTTGTTATGTTTTGGCTTTTTTGGTTATTTTTTTGGCCGCACCACACGGCATGTGGGATCTTACTTCCTGGACCAGGGACTGAACTTGCACCTCCCGGAGTGGGAATGCAGAGTCTTAACCACTAGACTGCCAGGGAAGTCCCTTGTGTTCTTTTTTATGTGATGTACTTAGTGTTAAATGATAAGTTCTTTAAGGGCATATTCAAGAGATATAACTGATAAAAGAGTTGGAGAAGGCAATCCAAGTGTGAAGACCCTTTTCCTGTGGTAAATTCTCAAGGAAAATTCCTTGTCTAATACTGGCAGTGTGGGTCGGGTAGGGTCTCTCCAATATTTTAAATTTTCCTTAGCTCTATTTTCTAATGTCTAGAGGTACAGACAACACTTCTACACACATCTACTATCTTCCAAAATTTTACATTCTTTAAAAGAGCAGTAGTAAAAAGCACTGTAAACTGAAGAGTTCATAGCCTTCATTTAAAATTAAAAATCTAAAAGTTGAATTAACTTTTTAAAAAAATAGCTTCACTCTCTTTTCATTTGCATTCTAAAATTTGAACTTCATAAACCACCAGTGGTATAAATACATTAGAAGCTAGGTTGCCAATTAACATCTTTTTGGCTGGGCCAAGATAACCAAGCATAGAAAAAGTTAAACAAGTTTGACTTTAATGTAATTACATTGGAGGCAAATTTAATCAGTTATTTATCAGATTTCCCTGAGGATCCTTTGAAGCAGCAGCATTAATATTGTTTTCCTAAATATTCACCAGAGCGAAGTCTTCAATGGAAATAAACAACGGCGCTCACTCGCTAAGCTTCTGAACCCAGCTTCTTCTACATATTCTCCCTCTCTGCAAGCACAGAAGCCCTTTACTGGCAATGGTGCTATTTGACTTAAGTACACTGGCTGTTGAGTCCACGTTGACCAGCTAGTGTGGAGACTGCAGTACAGTAATTGCTTGTCTGATTGCTCAGAGAATCTGCTGATCCTAGTGAGACAGGGAAACACGAATGGAATGGCAGGTGTGCACAAGGGTGTTAGAGACTATGTTATCAAGTTAGGAAGAGGCTTTAGTGTTACAGGTGCCTTTAGTGTTACAGTTTTGCTCCAATCCATTTTCCTACTTACTCTGCCTTTTCAACCCGTCAGAATGGTTTTCTTTACTCAGAAATGTGAACGGGAGTGCTTGAATCATACAAATTTGTGACCATTTTGTGTCCAAGGATCTCGTATGTGTTAGCATTCACATAGAGTAAACAAGTTTGCGACGAAAGCAAAAGAAATAGAAAAGCTTGACACACTGACTAAACTATTTATGTCATAGTACTGGTTTTCACCTACTCTCAACATCATTCAAGTCTCTGAAGTTTAGTGCTATATCATCACTTGTATGTTTTCAAGTTCATCTCCAGCTGCAGTGGATCCTAAATTGTCTATAATAGATTCTTCCTTGGAGCAAGATTTTATTCACTTTTTGAAATGTTTCCTAAATATATTATAGACCATCTCATCCCCCTTTTATTCCGCATTAAGGTTTCAAATAAAAACATGATAAATGTGCTTTGATTTCAGTGCGGCAGTTCACAGATATCTTAACGCTGAATCGTTGGGGAATATGGAGATGAACAGCACTGGCTTCTCTTCCATTTACTGTGCTTTAATATAAGGGACAAAACAAGACGCTACCTTGCCCTTGCTTTTCTAAAAATAAACCGAGGGAAGGAGATGGCACATCTGGTAAATTCCAAGGGTCATGTTTTGGAAGGAGATAAAATTTGAATTTTTTGTTTCTTACAATGTGCTTGAGTCTCTAATATAGATTGGTGCATGCTGTTCAGTGGAAGAAACAGGACAGGAAAGCATACTAAGCACTGATATAGGGGCTACAAATAGCTTCCCGCTTATGTCCAGTAATATCATTGGCCATCTCATCACCTGTAGCCATTGATTACCATGTAACTTTGTGTGCACGTGCATTCCAGTTTTTAAAGAAATGGTGTGCTATATGACCAATTTCCCTGCTCTTAGCCGGAAAGACAAACTGTAAATTACTATAGAAAGACATACAGAAAGAGAAAAACAATTACTGTATGCTAACACATATATATGGAATCTAAAAAAAAAAAAAGGTTCTGAAGAACCTAGGGGCAGGACAGGAATAAAGATGCAGACGTAGAGAATGGACTTGAGGATACGGGGAGGGGGGAGGGTAAGCTGGGACAAAGTGAGAGAGTGGCATGGACATATATACACTACCAAACGTAAAATAGATAGCTAGTGAGAAGCAGCCGCATAGCACAGGGAGATCAGCTCGGTGCTTTGTGACCACCTGGAGGGGTGGGATAGGGAGGGTGGGAGGGAGATGCAAGAGGGAGGAGACATGGGGATATATGTATATGTATAGCTGACTCACTTTGTTATACAGCAGAAACTAACACACCATTGTAAAGCAATTATACTCCAATAAAGATGTTTAAAAAAAAAAAGACAAACATTTTGTTCAGAAGCAGAAACAGATTTTAGTACAATTTTCCCTGGTTTACAAGGTGACTGAAATGTATTTCTTCTAAAGGGTGTTTTATTACATCTATCTGTCTGCTATGCTACAGTTGTAGGAAGTCCAAGAAAGTCCTAGGATACTCAAGTTAAACAACAGTCAAAGACCATATTTTTTCCTATTTCCACAAAGAAAAAAAAATTCCTTTCTTACTTCTTCCATCCCTTATTCCCACTTTCCAATGGAATAACAGCTGTGTTTAGACTGATGCATTTTAATAAGATACAACAGATGTTGGAGACCTATGTTAATTAAAAAAAAAAACAAAACTATCCAGAATTTGTGTTCTCCAGATACAGTTCCAATTTTTTAAGCCATTTAAAATTCAAGGATCTGAAGTAAAAAGGAAGGATAATTCCAATCATGGTGGGCTGCTTATGTCCTGCCAAAGGTGATAGAAACACTTCAGGTTTCCTTGGGAGAGGAGAAACAGCGCTTTAGGTGTGAAAGATTAATGTATCTCCTATTCTTACAAAAAGTAAGTACTCAAGTTAGCAATTAGGTAGACTCATGACAAACAAGAGATGTTTACACTTAAATCTTTAAGGTTGCTTCAACCATATGCTAAAGATTTGTGTTGAGGTTTTAAAAAGGAACTTGGCTTGGAAGCAACTGTCATTGTTAATGAGCTGTAATTGTGTGCCTGGCTAATTCCCTGTACACTGTCCTAAAAACAGAGACAAGTGCTCTTTTAGTACCAATTCAACCCTCTCTATTTGTTGCTGTATCACAGAAGAAAGAAACTAACATTTAATGAATTCCTACTATATACCAAGCATGAAATTAGGATCTTTTACTTCATTTTATTCTTGTTTAAATCGGCACCAGAGTAAACCAATCCTGGGAGGGTTTTAGAATCTTGTCCAACTACCTGGCAAAATGTCTGGTTGTCTAATTCCTAGTCCTCCTAATGCCCCTCTCCCCCTTTATTTATTTATTTATTTATTTGCGGTACGCAGGCCTCTCACTGTTGTGGCCTCTCCCGTTGCGGAGCACAGGCTCCGGACGCGCAGGCTCAGTGGCCATGGCTCACGGGCCCAGCCGCTCCGTGGCATGTGGGATCTTCCTGGACCGGGGCACGAACCCGTGTCCCCTGCACCGGCAGGCAGACTCTCAACCACTATGCCACCAGGGAAGCCCCCCTCCCCTTTTTTGAGAGATGCCTGTACCATACTATCGTTTAAGGAATCACCATACAGAGGAGCTTCTATTGAGTGTTATTTAGAAGTTTTGCTCAGGCATGTCTGTACGAAGCCAGGTTTGCATATTTCTGTATCATTTCAATGTTGATTTACTCATGAGGGGTTCAGACATTTATAAAAATATCCCAATATTCTATGTTAGCATCTTTCTTCGTTTTTTAAAGAAACAGTAATACTATTCATGCATTTTGCTGTTTCACTCTACTATCCATATAATTTTTGACTTTTCTGAAAACTTTAACTATACAAATTCCTTCAAATGAAGTATTCTAAAGGATTTGGCAGACATGGAAATTGTAAGGCTTGGTCATATTTGTGGCTGTATTTAGGTTTGGCATAATTATATTCTGAGAAACCTAAAATGAATTCAAATAGTGTCCAAAACCTGAATTTTTCATAAGCTTTTTACATTTTCCAAATATAGAAAAGATGCTGCTACATAACTGGAAGAACTTATAGTACCAACATATAGTCATGAATGCATGAGCTTACATTACGGAAATGCTTATCTTCCATACAAATCAGAAATGTAAGCGTTAGACCCCTTCAAATGCTCACAGCTGGAAAGTACACGTGTTTTGGCTTACTCGCCTCTTATCAAAAGTTTCTCAGTCCAGATGTTCAGTGACTGCAACATCCTTTTGTGCTCCGCATCCATCCTGGCCTATCCTACTAGAAGCAAAGAGAACTTAAGCTTTCTGGGAATCTGTGGACACGACTGGGTTTCTTATTTGTACCGAAAGTCTTATCCATGCAGTGCTTCTTGTTTAAAATGTTAATATTTAGGCTTGAAAAGAGAAAAATACCTCCCCTACTTTATGACTTGACAACTAACAATTCAGTCTGAATTTTCACATAATGCATGGGGGCATATCAACGTATACTTTATGTTCATATTAGAAGAATAGTGTCTTGTATAGTTTCAGGATAACAAGTTCAATTCCTCCTGTAAAACAGATGGCAATGATTTACAGAATTCATTTACCCTTTCTTTCTTACTTGAAGAGAGATAACAGTTTTAAACCCCTCTGTTTTGTTTTGTTTTCTTCCACTATGTCTCCTTTGTTTGGAAACTGCTTCAAAACTTCCAATCCCGATGCCTCCCTCCACTGCTTGAAATCTTACCAATTATTTACAATACAGTTTAAATACCAACTCCTCAGTAAAACCTCCCCAATCTTAACCTCCTAAAAACCATGAAAATACCATTCTCACCTCCTATAGCATTTTCACACCACTCAGAACATACATTGTACTGCCAACTTTTACAGTCACCTCTATTCATATCTATCTCCTTCATTAGAATTAAGTTTCTTGCAGGGATTTTGATTTGTCCATCATTCTATTCCCATTGTATAGTATATTTCCAGGAAGACTGCTTCACACATAGCATTTAAGAGTTGTAGATTTTGTTTTGTTTTTAGTGGAATTAAACCCAAAGAGAATATAGACAATCGTGCAAGAGGTTTCCATAACCATTATTTGGACTTAGGAAGTCTGAACCTTCATTTCCTGAGCTCCAGCCAAAGATTTTCATTTCTTTTGCTAATCCTCTACCTACACAGAGAACGGCAGGAACTTTGGGGTCTCACCTCATCAGCACTAATTGAATCTTTCCTGGATTTCATGGTACATATGGTTAGGACACTAACCCTGTGCAGAGCTGAGGCAACTCATAATTTTACTTGAGTTGAGGCTAGTGAGAGAGAGGTCACAGCAAATTGACTACTGGAAGCGGGCTCTCCTGATTCATTCAGAAAGGCTTGAGTGAAGGAAGTGTCGAAAAAATCCCTCTGATAATAAAAAGCCACTTTGACTTCTACATTCCATCTTCAGTTTGAACAAACTCTCTAGGATTTATTCGTGAATACCCTTTCCATTATTCTCTGATTTATTGTACTTTATTCTATTGTCAGAATGTGAGAAATACAGAAGAGCCAATTCGATAATATCTTCCTTCATAATATAGAAAAAAATGTGTCAAGCACATTATGTGCCTTGTGGCACTTATTTAAAGGTGGGTGAAGTCTGAACGAACTGTAGCCACGTTTTAATGCTCACGTAACAGAGGAGCTGCCTAATAAATGCAGTGCAAATATTTTAATAAATGGTTAAAGTAACCATACTTTCAGAATGAAACTTTAAAAAGTACTAATCTATTTTTTTAGTTCTAGAAATTACTTATGCCTATTTAAACCCTCCTCACTGAAAAAATATTCTGAGTTCTGAAAGTTATGTATATTCCAATCCACTAAACAAAAATAAATGTGGGATTTCTCAACTTCTAAATCAAAACACTTGAAAACAAAGAATTCATTTTAAATATTCTCCTGCCACTTTAAAGTTTCTGGACAAAAATCAACCCTGATAAATGAACAATTTTTGTCAGGTTTAAACTAAAGTCATGGTAACATGTGGAGCATGGAACATTTCCAGTCCACAAATTCTCTTGAGGTCTCTTTGGAATGAATGTCAGAGTAAAATGGAGTCACCCTAAACATAATGGCTATGAGTAAGCTCCTCCTTTATGAGTAAATAATTAGACAAAGTGAATATTTTCTCTCTGTAGGTGCTACTATATGGTACCTTTGGAGATCAGATGCCACTTCCTTTGCTTCTATGTTAATGGTACCTACTTGTTTTGATTGGCTGGTAATTTTAGGATACCATTCTGGGGTATGCCTCAAAGGCAAGAAACCCAAACAGGTGTGCACCTTTTTCTCTAGCTCAATGCAGTTGTAGAAACAGAATGGAGTAGGGAAAATTAGAGAGGGTGAGCAGTTAGATTTAAACAAGGATAGTGTTTTCTATTGGTATTTTTTCTGCAATTCTAGTATACTGAATTCAACGTACATCTGTTGAGCACCCATTATGTGCTAGGCACTGTCTTAAATGTCATGGGGAAAACATGGGAGTTATCATCAAAGGAAATAATAATCTAGCAATGGAGACACACACAAATAAGTCCTCTAACAGCTGAAGTATAATCCACGCTGGGTAGAAGTATACAGAAAGTTCAGGGCGGAATGGAAAAACAATTCAGGTAACAATTTAATTACAACTACGAGATCAAGAAAGCCTAAGTTTTCAACAGGCAGAGATGGGAGGAACAGGCTTCTTGGAACATGGAAAAGGAGAGTAAAATGAAACAGAGGAGTACATGTTTGATTGCACATGGCAAGGGGTATAGTAGGCCTGGAAAATTAGACTCATGGAGGTATGGTAAGGGTGGGGTTACAAAAACAGAGTGGTGTCTGGATTTTGTTTGTGGACAATGGAGAGCCATTGAAGACTGTTGGAAAGGAATAACGTTTGCTTTTATTTTCCACATAAGTCTTTTAGAGAATAAGATTGAGAATAAGTAGGAAAGTTTTTAGAGGATTCTTCATACAGCAATGCAGCTGGTCTTTGAGGGGTGGAGACTTGTAAGTAGTGCAATCAGGTAGGATGCCGTTTCAGTTATCTAAGGGGTGAACACTAAGGTGATGGCAATGAGAATTCAAAGGAGGAAACCAATTTTAAATACACTCAGAAAACCAAATTATGAGCACTTAAGACACCAAGCAGGCATTAAGTGCGAGAGAGGGAGGATACCCAGATGTTTCCGAGGAGAAAGTTTCTGAAGAGAATTCCAAGATGGGGAACTTGAAGGATGGTACACATGGGGCTATGAGTGGAAGAATTTGCCACCTCCAGGCTGACACTTGGGATTGGAATGGACAGCGAAGACGGTACTTGTGGTCATGGTGTAGTACAAATCTGAGGGAGCTGGTGAACCTGGCAGTTAGGCAGGAAGTCAGGGTACAAAATGGAAGTGCTGGGTGTCAAAGTGCCAGAAGAAGGTGCCAAGTCCAGAGTATGAAGTCAGAAATCTAGGTCCTGGAGAGAGAGAGCAAACATATGTGAGCCAAGAGCACAGGGGAGGAGGTCCTAGGGAAAATGCTGTAATTTCGTCTTGGCTGGCCAGGATGACTATGTAGGCCCAGCATAAAGGACCAAGACAGGAAAAGCAACTTGGCATCTTGAGAGAGTTTGAAGTGATTATAGAAACTGCTTGGAAATTGGACTGGAATTTAGGGGAAAGATGGAGGCTAAACATGAAGAGGGTTTGGATTCCTCTTCACAAAGGTGGAGTTAATATCATGTGAAAAAGTATATCATCGAAGAGAAAATACAGTGAGAGGGAAAATGACATACAATGCAACTTTGGTGGGATGTGTTCCAGTAGGAGGTGAGTGGAGTAAGAGTTACAAGGCCAGTGGGTATGAACGTTCCGGTCAAAAAACACACAACTTTGCCAAAAATGTAACTTTATTTACTTTTCCAAACTCCTGTTTTTTTTTTTCCCAAGAGGTAGAAACCTTACTTTGGTGAATAATTCCAGGTCTTTTCAGTCATGTCAGGTTTAAAGTTCAGTTAATTCAGGATTTTCCCCTGCGTGTGCTTCACTGCTCACAGACATTTTAGTCCTTGAAGGCACACAAGGTGCCACATGAACGGTGAGGAGAGAACATCTAATCTTGGGTCAGAGTGGGCTGAGTTGTATCTCTTTCTATCTGATTTCCATGAATCTCAAGTGGGGTTCATATATCTGTTCATTTAGGATCTGATGAGACTTCCATTCCCCATGGGATGCCTGTCCTCCTTTTCCTAACCACCAGATCAGTACCAGATTTGCTAGCCCCCTCTCAGCGAGCTTCCTCTGTCTTCTAGAAAACACAGATGTTTCTGGTGCTGCCTGAGACTTGCTCAGAGACGTAACACCCAAAGCAGCCATTTGTATTCCCACCACAACTGCAGAGCAAACTCGTTTAGTCTGTAGACATCTAGGTATCAGATGAGAAGCAGACATGGATTTTCTCTACTCAAGGATTGTTCCACATTTCTATGAGGTGTCCTATTTAGTCACCAAATACTACAATAATTACTATGTAAAATACTAACTGGAGTCAAAGAAGATAAAGAAGGTGAAAAAATTTTGGGAGACTTTCATTGACCATAACCTTGAATTGAGTATTATTCAAAATCAAGATATATTTATAGAAGCTTTAATTCTGAGCATTGGATGATGCTGGATTAACCTCTACTCAAATTCATGCATAGAAAGTCAACTTGGTCAGTCAGTTGATGAAAGCGACAAGTTTCATGATGTCCTATTTTTAGACTCTGCTGTATGTGCCTAGAGCCCTTCTGCAGGGGGTTAGTTCCTCAAGTTTTCTGAGGCAGCAGGAGTGTTGAGGGCTGCCCAGAAGCATGGGACCAAGGAAAGGATATTAATTGTTCCTTAGGTAAACTTTCAAACAGCCATCCTGTTTTACACCTAACCCCTTATCCCCATTTTCAGAGTTAACTGGTGCTTCCAATTTTTGATCCTTTCTAGGATTCTGTGATGAAAATTGGCTCTCACTGTAGGAAGATATGCTTCAATGTTGCTGCTCTAATAATTACACTTCAATTATCTGCTGTTCGATTTTCAAAATTGTGTTAAAATTTCTTGTCTGTTTTCATATCCTCCCCTTTTATCACTGTTTCTACTTAAAATTTTTGTATGCCTTTTAATACTTTCTACTTTACTTCCTTTAATTTCATAATAGTAGGGTTTCAGGATGGGGCACAGAAAAATGATATAGCTTACCTACCTTGTTCAACTAAACTCCCTTCAATAGCATTCTAAGTCCCTAAGAACCTGTGATGCTGATTTAAATATGATTCAAAATAATTAAAGCAATTTAATGAGCAAAGTCTGGCAAATAATTATTATCACTATCATTTATGGAGTGTTTACTCTATGCCAGACTCTCTCTTAATCTCTTTTCAGCTATTAAATAATTTAATCCTTTCATCTATGGGTATGTTCTATTTTAAAGGTGAGGAAATTGAGACAGAGAAGTTCAGTAAATTAGAGGTCTTGCAGTCTCTAAATGGTAGAGCTGCTTTATACCTTAAATAGAAACATGTTAATATCTACTTGGGCAAAAGGGATTTGGGGGTTAGAATTTGGCCTGAGTAGAAGCCAGATTGCTGTCTTTCCCTTCTCCATTTAAATTCTACATCTATAGTCAGTATGCAAGACCACTAACACAGTCCATCAAGTCTAAGCTACCATACTGTAGAACTCCAGGAAGGCCATTCAGAACAGCCTAGGTTTCTCTCTCTTTTTTTTTTTTTTTTTGCGTTACGCGGGCCTCTCACTGTTGTGGCCTCTCCCATTGCGGACGCACAGGCTCAGCGGCCATGGCTCACGGGCCCAGCCGCTCCGTGGCATGTGGGATCTTCCTGGACCGGGTCACGAACCCGTGTCCCCTGCATCAGCAGGCGGACTCTCAACGACTGCTAGTCTTATCTCTCTTAATCATGATCTAGTAGTAAGAGGCCTGACCTATAAGTGACTCTCTTGTATGACATGGAACAAATCACTACACCATTCAGGGACCTGGAGATCTTATCCATAAATTGAAGAGATTATACTAAGAGATAGTAATAATAGCCAAGGTTTATTCACTTTGTTTTATGCTGAGAACTTCATATATACATATGTGCAGTTTTTTCATTTAATATTTTTTTAAATTTCAAGATGATATAAGTAAATGAATACAAATTGGTTCCTTCACTTTCCATTTTAGGACACCGAAATAGATCCCAGTTACCTAAGTGTCAAGTCCAATTGCTCTTTGTACTTTTAGGAACCTGTATATTATCTGTATTTTCATTTTAATAGCCATTGGAAGCCATTGAATTCATTTCTCTTAGTTTCATGAAGTCTTCTCTTCTTATTCATCCAGCCATACTTATCTCCTTTCTCAATTAGAGTATATATATAAAAAACAATGTATCAGGGATTAAACACAGAGCTATGCTCATCCTATTTTATATGTTTGCTTTGTTTCACCAAAGAAAATTATAAGTTCATGAGGTTAAATACAACATGTTGTTCTTACTTTTAAAATGTCTCTCATGGAAACTCATATAATGCTTGGCCCAAGTTGAAATATTTTGTTTCAATTTTGATTCAGAAATAAGGAAAGACCGAACTGAATATTATATCCAGGCTTGGGCATACAAACCTTCTTTCTGTGCTCCTTGAAAGACAGAAAGTTCCAAATATTTTGGATAAAGATTTATTTTTAATTGAAAGTTGATTTTCTACTTTTCCACTTTATATATAATATGCATAGGTTCCACGCTAACATCTGAGAGTTCAGTGGACTTGCCAGATTTTCATCTTTCTCTTTGCTTCTCAGTTCAGTGCCTGGCAGAGGATGTGACATATGAAATAGCAGTAAAATTAGAAAGTAAAACAAACTCACGTCCATGAGAAAAGAAATGATTGTAATCTACAATTACTAGAAAAGCTCACCTTCCTTTTAACATTCCCCCTTCTTTGCCAGAATGATAGTGACTAAAAACAAGTCCTAGGAAGAACTTGCCTCAATAAGAACATTGTTTATAGTTTTTAGTCTTAGCTTTTCTGTAGATTTGCATGTCATGTCAGCAGATGTTTATTGATTATATATGATGTTTTTAGTTTGATCCACAAACTTAGCGGCTCCAATGAAGTGGATTTACAACACAGAATGATCAACTTCCTTGTCTTAATGCGTATCTTTATTTTGTTTTCTTCACTGTATTCTCTTGTAATATTTTAATATCTATATATTGAAGCCCCAATGATACTAAAAACCCTTGAATATCACATGACTTTAAAAAATGTTGGTATCGTGCTAGGCTCATAGGGCTCAATTAGAACATTAGTTGAATAACTATGAGAAACAAAGTGGTTTTATGGGAAAACATTAGAAAGCTCTTCATTCTTTCCAGAGTTTATAGCAGATAAAAAAGAAATCTCATTGAAGATTGTGTTTCCATAATTATACCAGGAAATAAAAGTCGTCAAGGCCTGGGATTTGGAGAAGGAGATCATGAAGAACTCTTCGAGTGTACTTCTCTTGACAGTCTTCTCAACCCAGGTTGAAATTGTAGGCTACTCCAATGGAGCAGGAGCTGGTAAATACATTTTGAAAGTATCCAAGGCAGGAAAAACCTTTTGTTTGTAGCATTTCAAAAATGAGTATCTATTCTATTTATTTAGTTCAGAGTTTGGCAGACTAGGGCAGGTGGGTCAAATCCAACCACTGCCTGTTATTTGAACACAGCCACACCTACTTGCTTACAGATTATCCATGGCTACTTTTGCAATAAAACAGAAGAGTAAAGTAGACCACGGAGCTGAAAATGTTTACTATTTGACTCTTCATAGAAAAAGTTTGTCAACCCTGATTTAGATGATCTTACTTCTCTTTCAAGTGCTGATATGTGCTCTGTACACAGTAGTTGATTAATAAAATCACTGATTAATTAATTCACTCATTCATCTGATTGAATCTATCTGATTTGGACCACATAGCAGCTTCCAGAACATGAAACACAAGATTTAATCTGGTGCCAAAATCCTCTTTCACATTTTTCAAATTCCAAATGATCCGAAATTACAGGGTGGGTATTATAGAAACCAAAGCATTAGTTTAAAAATCACAGTTTATAGACTGACCATGACGAGTGTTAGTATGGAGGGAAACTTTATTCTCTTACATCAACAAAACAAATATTACTTGTTTGACAACATCCTGCTTAGTCCTCCTGTGCATATTTACCTGGAATTTAATGGCTGTTTTCATAAATAAATAAAGTTTGCATCACTGCAATCTATCAAATCCTATAGCAATTATAAGGCCCACAAATATATTTATCAGTTCTAATACAAAAAACAATGTGGCATATATACTGCCCTGGGCAGCTTAACACTGAGAAAATGTGGCTTCTGATGAATCATTCTGCTTCCCCTTATTGTTTCCCTTTTGCTTGGGATGTAAGCTTGAGGATCAAATGCAGTGGGAGGCCGGGATTAGCAGATGTAAGCTATTACATATAGGATGCATAAACAATAGGACCTACTGTATAGCACAGAGAACTATGTTCAATATCCTATTAAAACCATAATGGACAAGAATATAAAAAAAAGAATGTATGTATATGTATAACTGCATCACTTTGCTGCACAGCAGTAATTAACACAACATTGTAAATCAACTATACTTCAATTAAAAAAACGGAGTTATTTTGGCTTAGTTTTCAAATATGTCCTTTCCTTCATTACTTGGCTGTTATTTTTTGCTCCTTCTCCTAAGCAGTCTGCTTCACATTTGTCTTTTTATGCTGTACTACTTAAATTTTACTTGAGAGACTAGTTTTTAAGAAGTGCGTATGAGAAACTAAAAATATATAATCAGGTTGTCACATCCAGCATATATATGAATCTCTATAAAGACAGTTAAATCAGTTGATTGACATGGGGTCCATTGTTAAAAGCCAAAATAGGTGTCCCTGATTAGCTGTGAGATAGGGGTAAGTCATGTGGCTATTCCAGTCATGGTACAGAAGACATTTAGCTTCATCCTGTAATTAGCATTTTCAGAAGGACCATAATTATATATTACATTACTTCTCCAGGCCATTGCACACAAAGGGGTCTTTTTGTGAATTTAGAAATAACTGTAATAACATGAATTTTAATGATTGACAGTCATGGGCTAAAATGTAATCATGAACTAATGGCTTGTTTTGTCTGAAAAATTTTACTGACTTTCAAATATATTACTTGGAGTAAATACTTGTTATAGGCTAAGTGAAAATGTAAACAACATGTCTTCTAAAAAAATAAACAAATTAAACCAAAAAAAGAAAACTTTTTTTTGCATAAGTAGTCCTGCTGTTGCCAATTATGTAACTTTTATAGTTCTTTTATAACTTATGAATTCACTCCTGTTCACAAGCATGAATTAAAGAAGTATTTCCATTCACCCCATCTTCAGGTACTATACAGATGTAACTTGAAGATTATGTTGTAAAGAAAAGAAACTAAGCTGAAACACAAACACGCAAGGTACTATGATCAGGCTTTTCAAATACAATTTGCTTTGTATTTCAAAATTTACTCCTTCTGTTCAGAACAAGAGCTGAACACACATGAACTGTAATCCACAAACAGTCCAGCTATCAATCCAGAAGCACTAGTCAGCAGTGGGATGCAAGCACCCCCAACATAAAGCTGTAAAATCTACTAACTACATTTCCTTCAGTGATATTTATGCAAAGCCTGAGCTTCATGGCTTTAATGCAAGGCCGATTCTACCATCAGAAAAAACCAGCTCATTTTGTCCTGTCATAGAAGTTTGGTTCATAAAGTAGTTCATAATGTTTGTTGAATGCCTATGTGAGGGCATAAAACTCCCTTCATAGCTCTTGGGTGAAACCTCCTTCTCTTTGACTGTTTTACTTCCTCTCCAAGATTGGAGAGACATCCTCAATAGTTTTCAGAACTTGAGAACCACAGAGAGGTATTTTTCTGATGCGCATATTCCCTCAATGACAGGCTTAAAATGTCAAAATGCTGTGTGAGAGGGGCTGTAAGTTTCACCTCCATACAATACCCAACATCAATGTGGTAGAAACTCTAGGAAAAATTAAAAATAAAAATCTCCAGCATTTAGCTTATATTTGTGGATGAGGCAGTTTTGAAAATACATCAAAAAGGCTTGGACAACTGTGGCCACTACTCTAAGCTGGCACTTATCTTATAAGCACAAATGTCTTGATATTAACACCTATCAAAACAAAATGGGGGGGCAGAGTCAAGATGGCAGTGTGGGAAGATGCAGAGCTCGCATCTCCCCACAACTAGGGTGCCTGCCAGATGCTGGTGGGGGACCCCGACGCCCAAGGAGATGGGAAGAGCCCTGAAGCAAACTGGTAGGACATGGTGGGGACTGAGAGTGGAGGAGAAGGGGAGGCCAGAAAGGACTGGTGCCCCTGAGGAGTGGCTGAGGGGGGGAGGGGTTTCCACACCTGGAGGGACCCTTGGGGGCTTGGATCAGGGGGGAGTGGGCCCAGCGTTTCCCCCGTCCAATCAGCCGAGGAAGTCTGCCTGGCTCTCCGACCAGTTGCCCCGCCCACTCAGGCTCTGGGAGCTTGCTGAGCTCCCAGGCCCATCCCACGCTCTCCAAAGCCCCCTCCAGGCCGGGTGGGTCCTGGGGGCATAGGATGGAGGCAAGGGCGATCAAGAGAGGCAGGTGGGAGGGGACCTCCGGACCAGGACCAGAGGAGCAGGAGAGGAGTGGAGGGCATTTGCCCTGCCCACTCGAGCCCAGGAAGCCTGCTGGGTTCCCAGGTAGGATTCCCCCACCCTATGAGACCACAGGTGAGAGGCACGCCTGGGCCCCTTCTGCTCTGTTGAACCTCAGCCCTTCTCCCGTGCCCCCCCACCCCTTTTCAACCCTTGTGGGTCCTAAGCATAGGCCCCGCCCACTGACAAAACCTCACCCATGCTTAGGCACCACCCTCCACAGCAAAGGCTGTTTCCACCATTTTTTTTTTGCTCCTCCTCTTTTTTATTATTGTGGTTCTGTTTTACCTTCTGGTTGTTGTTTCACCTATATTTTTATTTTTACATTTTTTCTAACATAGCTGCTAGTTTCCTAGTCTAATTTTATTTTTTACTTTGCTATTGTTCTTTTTTTTTTTTTTTTGCCCCCCTCCCATGCGGCTTGCAGGATCGTGGTTCACGAGCTGGGGTCAGGCCAAAGCTCGTGCAGTGGGAGCTCTGAGTCCAAACCACTGGACTAACAGAGAACTTCATATCCCAGGGAATATTCATCAGACTGAGGTCTCCTGGAGGTCCTCACCTCAACACCAAGACCCAGCTGTACATAACAGCCTACAAACTGCAGTGTTGGAAGCCTCAGGCCAAACAACCAGTAAGACAGGAACACAATCCTACTCATAAAAAAAAGAGGAAAAAAAAATGAGACGGCAAGAAAATATATCACAGATGAAGGAGCAAGGTAAAAACCTACAACACCAAATAAATGAAGAGGAAATAGGCAATCAACTTGAAAAAGAATTCAGAGTACTGATAGTAAACATGATCCAGAATCTCTGAAATAGAATGAGGCACAGATTGAGAAAATACAAGAAATGTTTAACAAAGACCTAGAAAAACTAAAGAACAAACAGAGTAAACAAACAAACAACATAATAACTGAAATGAAAAATACACTAGAAGGAATCAATAACAGAATAACTGAGGCAGAAAAACAGGAAGTGAGCTGGAAGACAAAATGATGGAAATAACTGCTGAGGAGCACAATAAAGAAAAAAGAATGAAAAGAATTGAAGATAATCTCAGAGACCTCTGGGACAACATTAAATGCACCAACATTTGAATTATAGGGGCCCTAGAACAAGAAGAGAAAAAGAAAGGGTCTGAGAAAATATTTGAAGAGACTATAGTTGAAAACTTCCCTAACATGGGAAAGGAAATAGTCCCCCAAGTCCAGGAGGCACAGAGTGTCCCATACAGGATAAACCCTAGGAGAAACACACCAAGACACACATTAATCAAACTAACAAAAATTAAATTCAAAGAAAATATTAAAAGAAGCAAGGGAAAAACAAAATATAACATACAAAGGAATCCCCATAAGGTTACCAGCTGATTTTTCAGCAGAAACTTCACAGGCCAGAGGGAGTGGCAAGATATACTTAAAGTGATGAAAGAGAAAAACCTACAACCAAGATTACTCTACCTGGCGAGGATCTCATTCAGATTTTTTTTTTTTTTTTTTTAACATCTTTATTGGGGTATAATTACTTTACAATGGTGTGTTAGTTTCTGCTTTATAACAAAGTGAATCAGTTATACATATACATATGTTCCCATATCTCTTCCCTCTTGCGTCTCCCTCCCTCCCACCCTCCCTATCCCACCCCTCCAGGCTGTCACAGAGCACCGAGCCAATATCTCATTCAGATTTGATGGAGAAATCAAACTTTTCAGAGAAGCGAAAGCTAAGAGAATTCAGCACCTCCAAACCACCTTTACAACAAACGCTAAAGAAACTGCTCTAGGCAGGAAACACAAGAGAAGGAAAAGACCTACAAAAACAAACCCCAAACAATTAAGAAAATGGTAATAGGAACATACATATCGATAATAACCTTGAATGTAAATGGAATAAATGCCCCATCAAAAAGACACAGACTGGCTGAATGGATACAAAAACAAGACCCATATATATGCTGTCTACAAGAGACCCACTTCAGACCTAGAGACACATACAGACTGAAAGTAAGGGGATGGAAAAGATATTCCATGAAAATGGAAATCAAAAGAAAGCTGGAGTAGCAATACTCATATCAGACAAAATAGACTTTAAAATAAAGACTATTATAAGAGACAAAGAAGGATGCTACATAATGATCAAGGGATCAAACCAAGAAGATATAACAATTATAAATATTTATGCACCCAACATAAGAGCACCTCAATACATAAGGCAAATGATAACAAGCATGAAAGGGGAAATCAACAGCAACACAATAATAGTAGGGGACTTTAACACCCCACTTTCACCAACGGACACATCATTCAAACAGAAAATAAATAAGGAAGCACAAGCTTTAAATGACACAATAGACCAGGTAGATTTAATTGATATTTATAGAACATTCCACCCAGAAGTGGAAGCATACATTTTCTTCTCAAGTGCAAATGGAACATTCTCCAGGATAGATCACATCTTGGGTCAAAAAATAACAACGTATTACAAGGATCATACCCCATGATCAAGTGGGATTTATCTCAGAAATGCAAGCATTATTCAATATATGCAAATCAATCAATGTGATACACCACATTAACAAATTAAAGAATAAAACCCATATGATCATCTCAATAGATGCAGAAAAAATTTTGACAAAATTCAACAGCCATTTATGATAAAAACTCTCCAGAAAGTGGGCATAGAGGGAACCTACCTCAACATAATAAAGGCCATATATGACAAGTCCACAGCCAACATCATTGTCAATTGTGAAAAAGTGAAACCATTTCCTCTAAGATCAGGAACAAGACAAGGTTGTCCACTGTTACTGCTATTATTCAACATAGTTTTGGAAATTTTAGCCACAGCAATCAGAGAAGAAAAAAAAATTAAAACGAAGCCAAATTGTAAAAGAAGAAGTAAAACTGTCACTGTTTGCAGATGACATGATACTATATGCAGAGAATCCTAATGCTACCAGAAAACTACTAGTGCTAATCAATGAACTTGTTAAAGTAGCAGGATACAAAATTCATGCACAGGAATCTCTTGCATTCCTATACACTAATGATGAAAAATATGAAAGAGAAATTAAGGAAACACTTCCATTTACCATTGCAACAAAAAGAATAAAATACCTAGGAATAAACCTACCTAAGGGGGTGAAAAACTGGTACTCAGAAAATTATAAGACACTGATGAAAGAAATCAAAGATGACATAAATAGATGGAGAAATATACCACATTCTTGGATTGACAGAATCAATATTGTGAAAATGACTATACTACTCAAAGCAATCTACAGATTCAATGCAATCCCTATCAAACTACCAATGGCATTCTTCACAGAATTAGAACAAAAATTTTACAATTCCTATGGAAACACAAAAGACCCCGAATAGCCAAAGCAATCTTGAGAAAGAAAAACGGAGCTGGAGGAATCAGGCTCCCTGACTTCAAACTATATTATGAAGCTACAGTAATCAAGACAGTATGGTCCTGGCACAAAAACAGAAATATAGATCAATGGAACAGGATAGAAAGCCCAGAGATAAACCCACACACGTATAGTCACCTAATTTATGACAAAGGAGGCAAGAACATACAGTGGAGAAAAGACAGGCTCTTCCATAAGTGGTGCTGGGAAAACTGGACAGCTACATGTAAGAGAATGAAATTAGGACACTACCTAACACCATATACAAAAATAAACTCGAAATGGATTAAAGACCTAAATGTAAAACCAGACACTATAAAACTCTTAGAGAAAATCATAGGTAAAATACTCCTTGACGTAAACCACAGCAAGATCTTTTTAGACCCACCTCCTAGAGTAATGGAAATAAAAACAAAAATAAACAAATGGGACCTAAGGAAACTTAAAAGCTTTTGCATACCATAGGAAAACATAAATAAGACAAAAAGACAACCCTCAGAATGGGAGAAAATATTTGCAAATGAAACAATGTACAAACGATTAATCTGCAAAATATATAAACAGTTCATGGAGCTCAATATCAGAAAAACAAACAATTCACTTAAAAAATGGGTGGAAGACCTAAATAGACATTTCTCCAAAGAAGATATACAGATGGCCAACAAACACATGAAAGGATGCTCAGTACCACTGATTGCTAGAGAAATGCAAATCAAAACTACAAACTACTAGCTAAAAATAGTTAGCTAGTGGGAAGCAGCAGCATAGCACAGGGAGATCAGCTCGGTGCTTTGCGATGACCTAGAGACATGGGATAGGGAGGGTGGGAGGGAGGCTCAAGAGGGAGGGGATATGGGGATATATGTATGCATATGGCTGATTCACTTTGTTGTACAACAGAAATTAACACAGTATTGTGAAGCAATTATACTCCAATAAAGATGTATTTAAAAAAAAATAGGAACTTCAATTGGGAGAATATTCTCCCCTGAGCATCTTTCAGTTTGATCCACTTACTGCTGTGGCCATGCATATAGATGACTTGAAGTGGTATTTTTCATGGATGAGAATTGTAAAATCAAGTAGTTATGAGAATGCCTCTGTAACCTCTGTAGTAAGATCATTATATTTCCACTTAACTCAAAATGTCTTTATATGAATGCAGTTGCCAACTTCTATGATTTTGTCAAATTTTATATAAGCAGCTTGAGAAACATTATCAACAAACAAGAAAGGATAAATCAATCAGAGTATGCAAAATATACCTCATAAATATCTGAATATTTTAAAATACAAAGACTATGAAAGATTCATGATTTTTAAATGAAAAAAATTGATTCCAGGTCTGCCCAGTGCTTCCTGCGGGTTTAGTAGCTCTCTGAGTTAGCAAGGTGGATTATTTTTTGCATTTACAGTCTTACCCTGACTCTCTGGCTTGACAAACAGAACAGGGTGAGGGATTGTTAAATGGCTGATATCTGAAGGAAGGACTGATTTCAAAGGCACTTTCCTTTTGCTTTAGGAAGGCACAGCTAACTGGCCAGCCATGAAGAAATAAGGAGGCAGACCTACACTTCAAGTCTCTATGATGTCCTTTCAAGATCAATAAACCTGGGAAAAAACAAAAACAAAAACCAAATAAATGGAGGAAAGTAAATATTTGAGGAAATGATAAACTAGAATTTTTCAGAACTAAGGAAATATATAATACCTTAGAGAAAAAAGACCCATGGACTGATAAATAGAGTAGATGAAAAAAGAAATCAAACCTAGGAGCAATATACTAACACTTAAGACCACCAACCAAAAAAGAAAAATTCGACCTTCAAGATGGCAGAGGAATAAGACGTGGAGATTACCTTCGTCCCCATAAACACATCAGAAATACACCTACATGTGGAAAAACTCCTACAGAACAGCTACTGAACACTGGCAGAAGACCTCAGACTTCCCAAAGGACAAGAAACTCCCCACGTACCTGGGTAGGGCAAAAGAAAAAGAAAAAACAGAGACAAAAGAATAGGAACGGGACCCACACCAGTGGGAGGGAGTTGTGAAGGAGGAAAGGTTTCCACACACTAGGAAGCCCCTTCACTGGTGGAGATGGGGGGTGGCGGGAAGCTTCAGAGCCACAGAGGAGAGCACAGCAACAGGGGTGCAGAGGTGAAAGCAGAGAGATTCCCACACAGAGGATCAGTGCCGACCAGCACTCACCAGCCTGAAATATTTGTCTGCTCACACACCAGGGCGGGTGGCAGCTGGCAGCTGAGACTTGGGCTTCGGAGGTCAGACCCCAGGGAGAGGACTGGGGTTGGCTGCATGAAGACAGCCTGAAGGGGGCTAGTGTGCTACAGCCAGCCTGGAGGGAGTCAGGGAAAAATCTGGACCTGTCAGAGAGGCAAGAATCTTTGTTTTGGGAGCACAAGGAGAGGGGATTCCTTCCCAGTGTGCCCAGAGAAGGCAGAGCACCACCTAAGCAAGCTCCAGAGATGGGCACGAGCTACGGCTAACAGCTTGGACCCCAGAGAAGGGCATAAACTGCTAATGCTGCTGCCGCTGCCACCAATAATCCTGTGTACAAGCGCAGGTCACCATCCATACCACCCTGGGAGCCTGTGCAGCCTGCCACTGCTAGGGTCCTGTGATCCATGGACAAGTTCCCTGTGAGAACACTCGGCGCCCCTCAGGCTGTTGCAACGTCTCGCCGGCCTCTGCCACTGCAGCTCCCCTCGCATTCCAATTCTGACTACCGTACCCCTCCCTTCCCCCTAGCCTGAGTGAGCAACAGAGCCCTAATCAGCTGCTGCTTTAACCCCCTCCTGTCTGGTGGGGAACAGACTCCTGAGGGTGACCTACATGAAGAGGCAGGGCCAAAACCAAAGCTGAACCCCAGGAGCTGTGCAAACAAGGAAGAGGAAGGGAAATCTCTCCCAGCAGCCTCAGGAGCAGCAGATTAAATCTCCACAATCAACTTGATAAACCCTGCATCTGAAGAACACCTGAACAGACAATAAATGTTCCCAAAATTCAGGTGGTGGACTTTGGGAGCAACTGTAGACTTGGGGTTTCCTTACTGCATCTAATTTGACTATGGTTTTATGTTTAGTGTTTCACGCTTATTATCATTGCTGGATTTGTCTATTGGTTTAGGTGCTCACTTCCTTTTTTTTCTTATATACATATTTATTTTTCCTTTTTCTCTTTTTGTGAGTGTGTATGTATACGTATCTTTGTGTGATTTCGTCTGTATATGTTTGCTTTTACCATCTGCCCTAGGGTTCTATCTGTTCGTTTTCCTGTTTTTGTTTTTTTCTCCCTTCCTTTTCTTCTCAGCCATGTGGCTGACAGGGTCTTGCTGCTCCAGCCAGGTGTCAGACCTGAGCCTCTGAGGTGGGAGGGCTGAGTCCAGGACATTGGACAACCTGAAACCTCCTGGCCCCATGTAATATCAATTGGCAAGAGCTCTCCCAGAGACCTTTGTCTCACACTGAGACTCAGCTCCACCCAACGGCAAGCTCCAGTGCTGGATGGCCCCATGCCAAACAATTAGCAAGACAGGAACACAACCTCACTCATTAACAGAGAGGCTGCCTAAAATCATGCTAAGTTCACAGACACCCCAAAACACACCATTGGACGCAGTGCTGCTCACAAGAATGACAAAATACAGCCCCACCTACCAGAACACAGGCACCAGTCCCCTATACCAGGAAGTCTACACAAGCCACTGAACCAACCTCACCCACTTGGGGCAGACACCAAAAATAATGGGAACTACAAACCTGAAGCCTGCAGAAAAGATACCCCAAACACAGTAAGTTAAACAAAATGAGAAAAGAGGGAAATATGCAGCAGGTGAAGCAGCAAGGTAAAAACCCACCAGACCAAACAAATGAAGAGGAAATAGGCAGTCTACCTGAAAAGGAACTCAGAGTAATGAGAGTAAACATGATCCAAAATCTTGGAAACAGAATGGAAAAAATACAAGAAATGTTTAACAAGGACTTAGAAGAACTAAAGAGCAAACAAACAATGATGAACAGTACAATAAATGAAATTAAAAGTACTCTAGAAGGAATCAATAGCAGAATAAATGAGGCAGAAGAACAGATAAGTAACCTGGAAAATAAAATAGTGGAAATGAATGCTGCAGAGCAGAATAAAGAAAAAGGAATGAAAAGAATTGAGGGCAATCTCAGAGACCTCTGGAAAACCTTAAACTCACCAACATTTGAATTATAGGGGTCCCAGAAGAAGAAGAGAAGAAGAAAGGGTCTGAGAAAATATTTGAAGAGATTATAGTTGAAAATTTCCCTAACATGTGAAACGAAATAGTCACTCAAATCCAGGAAGCACAGACAGTTCCATACAGGATAAATCCAAGGAAAAACACACCAAGACACATATTAATCAAACTAACAAAAATTAAAAGCAAAGAAATAATATTAAAAGCAGCAAGGGAAAACAACAAGTAACATACAAGGGAAATCCCATTAGGTTAACAGCTGAACTTTCAGCAGAAACTCTGCAAGTCAAAAGGGAGTGGCAGAACATATTTAAAGTGATGAAAGGGAAAAACCTACAACCAAGATTACTCTACCCAGCAAGGATATAATTCAGATTTGACGGAGAAATTAAAATCTTTACAGACAGGCAAAAGTTAAGAGAATTCAGCACCACTAAACCAGCTTTACAACAAATGCTAAAGGAACTTCTCTAGGCAGGAAACACAAAAGAATGAAAAGACCTACAGAAACAAACCCAAAACAATTAAGAAAATGGTAATAGGAATATACATGTCAATAATTCCCTTAAATATAAATGGATTAAATGCTCCAACCAAAAGACATAGACTGGCTGAATGGATATAAAAACAAGACCCGTATATATGCTGTCTACATGAGACCCACTTCAGACCTAGGGACACATACAGACTGCAAGTCAGGGGATAGAAAAAAGATATTCCATGCAAATAGAAAACAAAAGAAAGCTAGAGTAGGAATTCTCATATCAGACAAAACAGACTTTATTACAAAAGACAAAGAAGGACACTACATAATGATCAAGGGATCAATCAAAGAAGAAGATATAACAATTGTAAATATTTATGCACCCAACATAGGAGCACCTCAATACATAAGGCAAATGCTAAGAGCCACAAAGGCGAAATCAACAGTAACATAATAACAGCAGGGGATTTTAACACCCCACTTTCACCAATGGACAGATCATCCAAAATAAAAATATATAAGGAAATACAAGCTTTAAAAGACATATTAGACCACATAGACTTAATTGATATTTATAGGACATTCCATCCCCAAACAACAGAATACACTTTCTTCTCAAGTACTCAAGGAACATTCTCGAGGATAGGGTTACAAATCAAGCCTCAATAAATTTAAGAAAATTGAAATCTAATGAAGTATCATTTCTGACCACAACACTATGAGACTAGATATCAATCACAGGAAAAAATCTGTAAAAAATACAAACACATGGAGGCTAAATAATACACTACTAAATAACCAAGAGATCAATGAAGAAATCAAAGAGGAAATCAGAAAATACCTAGAAACAAATTACAGTGAAAACATGATGACCCAAAACCTATGAGATGTAGCAAAAGCAGTTCTAGGAGGGAAGTTTACAGCAATACAATCCTACCTCAAGAAACAAGAAAACTCTCAAATAAACGAACTAACCTTACACCTAAAGCAATTAGAGAAAGAAGAATAAAAAACCCTAAAGTTAGCAAAAAGAAAGAAATCACAAAGGTCAGATCAGAAATAAATGAAAAAGAAATGAGAGAAACAATAGCAAAGACGAATAAAACTAAAAGTTGGTTCTTGGAGAAGATAAACAAAATTGATAAACCATTAGCCAGACTCATCAAGAAGAAAAAGGGAGAAGACTCAAACCAACACAATTAGAAATGAAAAAGGAGAAGTAACAAGTGACACTGCAGAAATACGAAGGATCACGAGAGATTACTACAAGCAACTATATGCCAATAAAACGGACAACCTGGAAGAAATGGACAAATTCTTAGAAAAGCACAACCTTCCAAGACTGAACCAGGAAGAAATAGAAAATATAAACAGACCTATCAGAAGCACTGAAATTGAAACTGTGATTAAAAATCTTCCAACAAAAAAAAGCCCAGGACCAGATGGCTTCACAGGCAAATTCTATCAAACATTTAGAGAAGAGATAGCACCTGTCCCTCTCAAAATCTTCCAAAATATAGCAGAGGGAGGAACACTCCCAAACTTATTCTACGAGGCCAGCATCACCCTGATACCAAAACCAGACAAAGATGTCAAAACAAAAGTACACTACAGGCCAATATCACTGGTGAACATAGATGCAAAAATCCTCAACAAAATACTAGCAGATAGAATCCAACAGCACATTAAAAGGATCATACACCATGATCAACAGGGGCTTATCCCAAGAATGCAAGGATTCTTCAATATATGCAAATCAATCAATGTGATACACCACATTAACAAATTAAGGAATAAAACCCACATGATCATCTCAATAGATGCAGAAAAAGCTTCTGACAAAATTCAACACCAATTTATGATAAAAACTCTCCAGAAAGTAGTCATAGAGGGAACCTACCTCAACATAATAAAGGCCATAGATGACAAACCCACAGCCAACATCATTCTCAAATGTGAAAAAGTGAAACCATTTCCTCTAAGGTCAGGAACAAGACAAGGTTGCCCACTCGCACCATTATTATTCAACATAGTTGTGGAAGTTTTAGCCACAGCAAGCAGAGAATAAAAAGAAATAAAAGGAATCCAAATTGTAAAAGAAGAAGTAAAACTGTCACTGTTTGCAGATGACATAATACTATACATAGAGAATCCTAAAGATGCTACCAGAAAATTACTATGGTTAATGAGTGAATCTGGTAAAGTAGCAGGATACAACAATGCATAGAAACCTCTTGCATTTCTATACACTAATGATGAAAAACCTGAAAGAGAAATGAAGGAAACACTCCCATCTATCATTGCAACAAAAAGAATACAATACCTAGGAATAAACCTACCTAAGGAGACAAAAGACCTGTATACAGAAAACTATAAGACACTGATGAAAGAAATTAAAGACGATACAAAGAGATGGAGAGATATACCATGTTCTTGGATTGGAAGAATCAACATTGTGAAAATGACTATACTACCCAAAGCAATCGACAGATTTAATGCAATCCCTGTCAAGCTACCAATGGCATTTTTCACAGAACTAGAACAAAAACTTTCACAATTTGCATGGAAACACAAAAGACCCCAAATAGCCAAAGGAACCTTGAGAAAGAAAAACGGAGCTGGAAGAATCAGGTTCCCTGACTTCAAACTATACTACAAAGCTACAGTAATAAAGACAGTACAGTACAGGCTCAAAAACAGAAATATAGATCAATAGAACAGGATAGAAAGTCCAGAGATAAACCCACACACATTTGGTCACCTTATTTTTGATAAAGGAGGGAAGAATATACAATGGAGAAAAGACAGTCTCTTCAATAAGTGGTGCTGGGAAAACTGGACAGCTACATGCAAAAGAATGAAATTAGAAGGCTTCCTAACACCATACACAAAAGTAAACTCAAAATGGAGTAAAGACCTAAATGTAAGGCCAGACACTATAAAACTCTTAGAGGAAAACATAGGCAGAACACTGTATGACATAAATTACAGCAAGATCCTTTTTGACCCACCTCCTAGAGAAATGGAAATAAAAATAAACAAATGGGACCTAATGAAACTTAAAAGCTTTTGCATAGCAAAGGAAACCATAAACAAGATGAAAAGAGAACCCTCAGAATGGAAGCAAATATTTGCTAACAAAGCAACTGACAAAGGATTAATCTCCAAAATATACAAGCAGCTCATGCAGTTCAATATCAAACAAACAAACAACCCAATCCAAAAATGGACAGAAGACCTAAATACACATTTCTCCAAAGAAGATATACAGATTGCCAACAAACACATGAAAGGATGCTCAACATCACTAATCATTAGAGAAATGCAAATCAAAAGTACAGTGAGGTGTCACCTCACACCAGTCAGAATGGCCATCATCAAAATATCTACAAACAATAAATGCTGGAGAGGGTGTGGAGTAAAGGGAACCCTCTTGCACTGTTGGTAGGAATGTAAATTGATACAGCCACTATGGAGAACAGTATGGAGTTTCTTTACAAAACTAAAAATAGAACTACCATATGACCCAACAATCCCACTATTGGGCATATACCCTGAGAAAACCATAATTCAAAAAGTGTCATGTACCACAATGTTCACTGCAGCTCTATTTACAATAGCCAGGACATGGAAGCGACCTAAGTGTCCATTGACAGATGAATGGATAAAGAAGATGTGGCACATATATACAATGGGATATTACCAGCCGTAAAAAGAAACGAAATTGAGTTATTTGTAGTGAGGTGGATGGACCTAGAGTCTGTCATACAGCGTGAAGTAAGTCAGAAAGAGAAAAACAAATACCGTATGCTAACACATATATATATGGAATCTAAAAGAAAAAATATATATATAGTTCAGAAGAACCTAGGGGCAGGACAGGAATAAAGACGCAGACATAGAGAATGGACTTGAGGACACGGGGAGGGGGAAGGGTAAGCTGGGACGAAGTGAAAGAATAGCATGGACATATATACACTACTAAATGTAAAATAGATAACTAGTGGGAAACAGCTTCATAGAACAGGGAGATCAGGTCGGAGCTTTGTGACCATCTAGAAGTGTGGGAAAGGGACGGTGGGAGGGGGGCACAAGAGGGAGGAGATATGGCGATATATGTATAAATATAGCTGATTCACTTTGTTATACAGCAGAAACTAACACACCATTGTAAAGCAATTATACTCCAATAAAAATGTTAAAAAAAAGTGATTCATTAAAACACAATAATAACAATAACAACACTGCCACACATATGCCGATTTCATACAGGGATATTTATTGAGTGTTGGGACAAGGAAGTATTAGACTTGCTTCCTGCCCCTAAAGAAACTAAAAATAATATTGTTTTTTTGTTTTTTTTTTTTTTACTTTTGGCTGTGTTGGGTCTTCGTTTCTGTGCGAGGGCTTTCTCTAGTTGTGGCAAGCGGGGGCCACTCTTCATCGCGGTGCACGGGCCTCTCACTATCGCGGCCTCTCTTGTTGCGGAGCACAGGCTCCAGACTCGCAGGCTCAGTAGTTGTGGCTCACGGGCCTAGTTGCTCCGCGGCATGTGGGATCTTCCCAGACCAGGGCTTGAACCCGTGTCCCCTGCATTGGCAGGCGGATTCTTAACCACTGCGCCACCAGGGAAGCCCCAATAATATTGTTTTTAATGGACAATTTAAGAGACCAATCTTAAAAATTTCCAACATCTAGATTTAGTAGGTATTTTTATACCATTATCACTAATATAATTCAGGAAATGACATGGGATAGCTATGGGAGAAATTCATTTGTCTTAGGAAGACATTCTCCCCATCTTAAGGCAGTGATGGTTAGGTTTTCTGGGGGAAGGTCTGTGAATTATAATGTTTGTAGGATATAATATTCTTACCATTCCCCTTTATGCCTGTTAATACTACCACTGTTACTAAATACAGATAATAATATATGGCATATGTGTGCATGTGTATTTAAATCAATGTGGATCTTATATAAGAACTGGCCTTATATAAGATCATTTTAAGAACTGGCTTTATCATCAAATGTCTTAAGTCACAGCCCTTTGTTATGTGAGCTCTGGTCCTCATATTCCAACAAATCATGTTGCTCACCTCCACCTGACTAAAAATAATGAGCAGCAACAGATATTGAACTTTACATAACATTTATTAATATAAACCAGGATCATGAATGAAAGCAATAACTGCAGCAGTGTCACTAATGAGGAAATATTTTTAAATGTTATGGATTTAATAGCACACAGACCTTGGCTGACACAATTTAAAATGACAGATAAAATTTAAAGACTAATACTTTTTACCTTTATGATCAATAAATTATCAGTAGTCATGTCATATAGTGTCTAATCATTAATACAATTTAAAAAATTTGGTACTCATACGACATAGTTAACTCTTTACTCCAAGATTATTTTTTCTTTGAAACAGTTAGCCTACATTCATAGTTTATGCAAATGTATGGCTGCATTTTTTTTAACATCTTTATTGGAGTATAATTGCTTTACAATGGTGTGTTAGTTTCTGCTTTATAACAAAGTGAATCAGCTATATGTATACATATATCCCCATATCCCCTCCCTCTTGCGTCTCCCTCCCACCCTCCACATCCCACCCCTCTAGGTGGTCACAAAGCACCGAGCTGATCTCCCTGTGCTATGCAGCTGCTTCCCACTAGCTTTCTATTTTACATTTGGTAGTGTATATATGTCCATGCCACTCTCTCACTTCATCCCACCTTACCCTTCCCCCCTCCCCATGTCCTCAGGTCCATTCTCTATGTCTGCGTCTTTATTCCTGTCCTGCCCTTAGGTTCTTCTGAACCATATATATATTTTTTTTTTTTAGATTCCATATATATATGTGTTACCATACGGTATTTGTTTTTCTCTTTCTGACTTACTTCACTCTGTATGACAGACTCTAGGTCCATCTACCTCACTACAAATAACTCAATTTCGTTTCTTTTTATGGCTGAGTAATAGTCCATTGTATATATGTGCCACATCTTCTTTATCCATTCATCTGTCGATGGACACTTCAGTTGCTTCCATGTCCTGGCTATTGTAAATACAGCTGCAATGATCATTGTGGTACATGACTCTTTTTGAATTATGGTTTTCTCAGGGTATATGCCCAGTAGTGGGATTGTTGGGTCGTATGGTAGTTCTATTTTTAGTTTTTTAAGGAACGTCCATACTGTTCTCCATAGTGGATCTATCAATTTACATTCTCACCAATAGTGCAAGAGGGCTCCCTTTACTCCACACCCTCTCCAGCATTTATTGTTTGTAGATTTTTTGATGATGGTCATTCTGACTGGTGTGAGGTGATACCTCATTGTAGTTTTGATTTGCATTTCTCTAATGATTAGTGATGTTGAGCATCCTTTCATGTGTTTGTTGGCAACCTGTGTATCTTGTTTGGAGAAATGTCTATTCAGATCTTCTGCCCATTTTTCGATTGAGTTTTTTTTTTTTTTTTTTGATTGAGTTGCATGATCTGCTTGTATATTTTGGAGATTAATCCTTTGTCAGTCGCTTCATTTGCAAATATTTTCTCCCATTCTGAGGGTTGTCTTTTCATCTTGTCTGTGTTTTCCTTTGCTGTGCAAAAGCTTTTAAGTTTCATCAGGTCCCATTTATTTATTTTTGTTTTTATTTCCATTTCTCTAGGAGGTGGGTCAAAAGGATCTTGCTGTGATTTATGTCATAGAGTGTTCTGCCTATGTTTTCCTCTAAGAGTTTTATAGTGTCTGACCTTATATTTAAGTCTTTAATCCATTTTAAGTTTATTTTTGTGTATGGTGTTAGGGGGTAAATATCGGACTTTGAAAAAGTAAATTGCTCCAAATATGACTGAGCTAGAACTATATCTCTTAAGGTAAAATGTCCTTTTTACTTAGCGCATTGGAGTGGGGTCAAGTACAGAGGTTTGAAGAAATGATTTTTCCCCAGTTGCAAAATGTTGCTAGTTCTTGCATGGCTTGTGTGTGTGTGTGTGTGTGTGTGTGTGTGTGTGTGTGTGTGTGTATTTGCATATCAATGCAAATAGAGTGAGGAGAACTCTTTGGGAGGATGAAAATACCAGTAGAATGAAAGCAGGAAAGCCAATACTTCATGTTTCTTAGGTGAAAAAACATCAATTGTGTAAATGGTTTGCATACATTAAATAATCCTTGCTCAGACCTTCAGGAGGAGCACAAACAACTTTCTGAGGATACAGGAATGCTGCAATGTGATGGTGCTCTTGTGGTTTTGAAAGGGTTCCAAAACACTATTGAACTCAGCTTCCTGAGCTTCTAAATTAACCTCATTTTTTTAAAGATTGTTTTGTAAATTGTTGTTTCTACTTGGATTTTACCATGGGTGTCATATTGCTTACATTGTTTTACATATTTACTAGTGCAGTGTATTTATTATATTAAAGTAACCTGATTCTGTTGAGTCGCCTGAGGGTTAGAGACTCATGTGCATCTAATGTAGAGAAGAGGGAGGAATCCTCAGGAGATCTGCACAGCAGACATACCAATACGGAGCCATATAAACAAGAAAAGATGCATTTTCCAGAATCAAATAAGGTGTCAGTATGCACAATAGAAAAATAGAATCAACAGAATGATTAAAAACAGAACCCATCAACAGAGATAATGAAAGCAGAAACTGACTAAAATGCTGAATGGAAAACTGTCCTCTCTTTAGAACTTTTATCAGCTCTTCCTATTAGAAAATAAAAGCTTGAAACAATGTATGATGCTAATATAATAAAATATAACATGATAATTAGATTATATATGTACATATATAAATACACATGCACATATATATAATCTGTTCCAACAAAAAAGTAGATACGTACTAATTTTTAAAAACAATATAAAATTTATGTAGAGAAGGCCTTTCGAAGATATTTATAGAGCTATCAGTTAATACATTTAAATACAATTTATGAGCAATGGCTTCTTCAGAGGGAACAGTAAAAGGAAAAAACCCAGTATCTAACATAATATCATTATGGCCTGTAAGTCACAAATCATATCAATCAATACAGAAAATAAGCCAAGAAAAACTGATATGATGATAGAAGTAGCAAATACAGATTGATGTAATGAATACACTTTATCACCATAGAATGTTAGCTGAGGTTAGTTACAGAAGTTTTTCTGGATTTACCAAGATCTTACATGGGGTTAGAGTGACTTTACCTCTTCAGTAGATTGCTGCTAGTTTTTAGGGCTTTTTCTGTCTTGTATATCATTAGAGATTTTGTTAATTCTTACAGACTTTTATCTAGTTGTTTGGTGTACCAGTGGCCTGGACCTTAGACTCTATTTCCATGAACTTCTAATTAATACTCAAGGAAAAGTTCAGATGGAGAACGTCTTGTTTAACCCAGTCAAGTCGTATTTAGGGAGCCACTGGAGATCGGCATCTCACTTGGATGCTATGTGAAGAATGTGATTCACATACAAAAAGTGTGTTCTGAAGTCTTATTTGGAACACTTAGTTGCGAATTTTCAGGCGGATTCTTAACCACTGCACCACCAGGGAAGTCCCTGTTAAAACATCTTTTATTGCACTTAAAGATAATCTATCCACCAGTGTACCGGACTGTTTCCAAAAGAACTTTCCCTATATTGGATTTTGTTCCTGGATCTTCCACCTCTCCTTCCCTATTGGCTATTTCTCCCTCTCCTCCCCTCCCCTCCCTTCCCCTCTTCCCTCCCTTCCTCCTTCCCTCCCTCCCTCCCTCCTTTCCTTCCTTCCTCTCACATATAGACATACTGAAAATCTCTCTGCACTATATACTCAGAAAAGCCCCTTAAATTCTGAGTTTTGGCAGGCTAGAGTTGTACTTCCCTTTTGTCCTTCTCTGCCAACTTTTATAAAAGATTTTCCCAGATACACTTTCTTTGCTTTCTACCTCTCAGTACTTCATATATATATATTTTCATGGCATGGTGTACACAGAAAATGATAAATGGCTAAAGTTATCAATGGCTATGGGGACTGTCTCAGAGGATACGGCTGTCTCAGGCCCCTCCTGGGCCTCTCCAAAGTGCTGAGAGGATCAGCACGCTCACAGGACGGTGGACCTGTGACCCAACCAGGCTCACCACTGCGCTGAGGGACAATGAAGGGACACTGCTCCATTCAACTCGGTGTTGCAGGGCTGAGTTGCCCCAGCAGCGCAGGGCTGCCAGCAGACCCAGCAGCCAGCGGCTTCCCCTCCCTCTACTGGTTCTGCAGCACATTGTTTGTGGGGTACCATGAACATCTTTCCCCAGCACCACAGAGAGAAGATTTCCAGCTAGTTCCAAAGGGCAGATTTTCCTTAAGTTCTGTCAGCACGACACCACAGTGACTCTACTGCCACCCAGGGAGACACAGCTGTGTCCTCTTCAACAAGGTCTTGATCACAGCCTGGGTTGGGGGGCTTCGTCTTTGGATGCTGTATCTCATCCTAGGGGCGCTGGCTCTCCTTACATCTGCTATTTCTGTATTCTTTAGCGTTCCCTTTTTTTCTTGCTAGCTAATCCCTCATTATTCAAATATTCACTTACAGGTAATAATTCTTTTTTCAGCTTTAGTGAGGTATAATTGACAAAAATTGTATATATTTAAGGTATACAACTCGATGTCTTGATATACGTACGTATTGTGAAATGATCACCACAATGAAGCTACAGCCAATAACTCTTTCATTAAGCTTTCCCTGTTCAAATTATGGTGTGATTTGTCTTCCCTGATTGGACCCAAACTGATAAACTGTGGTAGCAGGGAAGAGAGCTATGCATGGGCCCACCTGAATGGTCTCCCTCTCACTAAGCTTGACGTTGGTACCAGCATTGCTAAATGTCTTTCTTTCAGCAGCCGAAACTACTGCTGAGATCCTGTTCTGGCCCCTTGAGGATTCCAACCAGCCACTTGGTGGCAATCTGATTGCCATCAGACCCCAAGGAGTACACCTAAGGTCCTGCCCAGTGAAAACTATAAAGGGGCAATAGCAACCGTCACGGCAATCACAACCCAACAAGAATGAAACGACGGTGAATTCCATCTTCTCGTGGATGAAGTCATCCCACTGTGTGAGCAAAGCAAGCTGAACACACTTCAGTGCTGACCGAGTATGAGAGAAACCTTGAGTGGGTGGTAGAAGAAAGATGATGAATATTAATGAAGGCATTAGGAAGACATTAGCTGGAAGTGTAGTTTGTCCGCTCACCCTTGTATATTAAGTATTTTTTTCTTAGAGATTACAGACAGCTGCTGAATCAAAGCCTATGATAGATTGTGTTTAATGTGGAACATGAGAAGATATGAGTGACTCAAGGAGTAGATGTATTTGTGTTCCACCTCTTAGGCTCTCGGCACTGCTTCTTTCTCTAGCTGTTACTTATGGTACCCAGCTGCACACACTGCTCATCTGAAAGCATCACCCCTCATAGGTCTCTTTCTTTCTATCCCAGAGCTTCCTCATGCCACTGGGTGAGATATCTATGGGAACCCTTTCAGTCATCCTGACACCTGGTAAAGCATAAACCTGGAAGTGTAAGGGTATTAACAACCTGAGGGGCAACCTGACCACTGCGGACTGGAGCCTTTATGTCCCCTGGGGTGGTACACTATATATGGCTCCTCAGTGGTCCCCAGTGGGACTGAATTCCTGTTGCCCGTAGTCGTGGTGAACTCAATGAGATACAAGACACCTCAGATTGACTCTCCCTCCTTATTCAACTTTTCCCAGTCCCCAACTCCTACTCTTTGGAGTGACTTATCAAAATAAACTACCTGCACCAAAATATTGTCTCAGGCTCTGGTCTGGGGGGAACCTAGGCTAACACAGATCTCTCTTGCCTTTTATTCTCAGCTTTCAAATGTGTTTCTCTTCTGAGGCTGTTCCTCAAGTGTTGAGAATCATAGGGTTCTGACTGTGGCATACTTCTCCATTCACTTCCCTGCTTCATCTCACGTGCTCTCGCACTTTAACCGTGATTTAACTACTGGAAAGTCCCAATCTGTTCCCTCTGTCCACTTGACTCTTCTGAACCGTACAACCACATCCATACTCTACTAGACATTTTTGCTTAAAAGTTCTAATGTAAGTTCAATGTAGCATTAAAAGGGAAACCGAGCTCATGTTTGCCAGCCCTGGCTTCCAGCTGTTCCTCCTCCGGTGTTTCCCATTTGGTGAATGGCATCATCATGCTCTGAGCTACCTAAGTCAGAAAGCTGTAAACAGATCTTGATACTCCCCTTCCTACTCACTCCCCCATCCACCGCCTCACCCAGGACAAACAATAAGCAAGACATGCTGATTTCTACCTTCTTAGTGTCCTTAATTTTCTGTCTCTACTTTCCAGGTACGCCCCTGGTTTACCACCAACTCCCCTTGTCTCTCATGTCTGTACTAATCATTACAAAGGGAAGTCGTAAGAACAAGTTGAGACAGTGGATACAACAGAGGAAGCACGAGATAACTAGCTGTCTGTTGGCTGAACTAGCTTAGTATCTCGTCCATACTAAATACTCAACAGACACTTGTTGAGGAGCTAAACACATACTTAACTCTTGGAGCAGATGTTGGAGACAATAAGAGATTGCAATTTAAATGAGTGAGAAAAAGAGGAAGAAAAGATCTTCTAGAATACTTTAGGTTTTATACATCTTCAAAACACTAATGGATTAATCAGGAAATATAAAGACATTTCATTTATTAAGACTTTAACGGTAATGCCGGGTTTAGTATCCTTTTATTCTATATGTTGATGACTTGGATCTGCGAGTCTTCCATTCCCATGAGAATCCTGGAATGAAGTTGGCTAGTGTTTATGCTGACATGTCATATATCTCCCAGACACAAACTGTCCAGAGACCTCTGGGCTTGGGAGGTACAAACGTAATGTTTTAGCAGACTTTCTTGGGGTGCAGAGTGTGCCATAGGATGGAGGGGAAATACAGAATCGGGAGAGGAGCAAAGAGTGAATCATTAGTTCTGAAGCACAACGTGGAAATATCGGTTGTCATCCTTCCCAGTTTCTTCATCTGTTTTTCTTAATCTGGTACATATTTTTCTATACCTGTTTAAATGCCTTTTGGAACAAGGTGGGTAGAAAAATGATGTTAATTGTTACAGAATTATACCTCATGTGGGAAGCAATAAGCGATTTATTGTTGTGAGTCCAGTAGAAATAATACTCTTCTGTTAAGAAAAACTTTAGTTCACATGTCATTAATTAACTTAGTAAGATAGGGATTAGAGCTACACAGATGTTCAATTATTCTCAAGTAACCCTGGTTCTAGATGAAATGACCTGTTTTCCAAGTGTGAACATACCTATGCTTACAACAGTTATTTGTCTTATAGGTCAGTCTCTTGTTTACGTTTTTGGCGTCTTTATTGACATAAATAGAGATATTCTAAACTATTACTAGAGAACACTGATTTAGAGGGTTTTTTTAAAGAATTATCAGACTTTAAAATAATAATGCAGTATTATTAAAAGTACCGATGGTATTTTTTACCATAATAGTTCAAAATGAAACCCCTTCCTAAAAATATTACATTATTTATCTAAAACTTCCTAGATCAACTGGGATATAGTTATTGGGCCTAACATATTAAACTCTTTATTTTTGCTCTGGATTGAAGCCAAGTAACAATAATTGCTTCTATGCATTGCCTGGAAGCAGGTGACTCTGCCATCTGGATATGTGTCCTCCACTCCACTGAGCAGGGCTCTGATAAAATGCTGTATTCCTGGCCTCTGGGCAAAGAATGGTGGGGGAAGTAAGCAGCCCTATAGATCCTGGTAATAACTTTCCTTTCCCTTTGGGATTTAGAGCCTGCTTGCATTCTGTGAGGATTTTTAAAGAAAAGGCCCAGGATATGGGAACTGAAATGTGGCTGCTGTCCCAGACATTCAAGCTTTGTTTGCTGTTGATGTTTCAGGATACTAGAGATTCTTTATTTTTTGGTTGTGATCCAGGGAGTTTTCATAGTTACAGCTTCATAAAAGATTGTCGGGAAGCCTGCTGAATCTACCATTGTGGATGGTGAATGCAAGAGCTGTGTTGTCCATCTGTGGCTCCTTTTTTGATCAGGTTTAACTTCGTAGTTCTGGCAAATAAACTAGAGTGAGGGACCTTCAAGTTGCCCTGAACAAGCTATCTATCTTCTTCTTTCCATGTTTGGCTTAACGGTCCATTTCCTAAAAATCCCTATCCTTTCTCTCCTCAGATCAAAAAACATTACAATCTTGGTCTTGTCTCTCTCTGTGATTTATACGTTCTTTTTCCTTATGTGTTATTTCTTAATCCAACTGGTCGAAATCACCCAAAATTCACTAGGAGGGCAGTCACAGGTTGCCTCGTAGCCATTACTTGACAAGGTTATAATTAGTTTGTCCATTTTACACCTGCTTTCTCAGCTGGGCACTGCCTTTTGCTTTGCAGTGATTTGTATCAGAACTGAAAGGGCACTGCTTCAAGAATGAGTTCACAATACCCACTGACAATGAAATTTGTGCAGATTCTACATTGTAGAGAACTTACAGCAAGAGAATTCATTCATTTGTTCATTTCTTTTCTTCCAAGTGTATCTTTCTTCCAACATTTAACTATTTGGACAGTTTTCAGTGGACACCTTCTAACAGAGAAATAAAAATTGGACCTTCCCATGTTGGTAGCTCCTTATTTAATATTTCACTTGACTTTTGGAGAGATGCATCAGTTTAGGGTTAATTTTCATAGTAGTCATGGCTACAAGTTAACTTTTAACCCACAGAAATATGCCTTTCATATAATTCAGAGAATACATTTGATAATGCCACTTGTATAAGCTAATTCTCATGCTAAATTAAATGCTTTTAAATGGAGAACATACAGATATTTTTTATTTAATGCCTGATGTTTCTATTATTGTTCACAAAGTATTGGCCAGGAAGGCATGTGGACCAGGGAAATGAAACAAGTTCCTTCCTAAAGATTTCTTCTTGTCAGTTCAGAGTGCTTCCCATTCTTCTTGCTCTGAAATCCACTTTATTGCAAGCATTCTACATCATTTTGTATTCATGATAATGGTTACTGTAGGCTTATTTACTGAGACGATTTGATGGTAAATCGATATTTGCCCAGTGAGCGATCCAGAAGAATCTTAGAAAAGTGAGTAAGGTCCAGCAAGTATTCTATAAAGTCAATGATGCTGTGATTTTCAACCCAGTGGGTTGTCCCTTGAGCCAGTAATGGGTGAAGATTTAATTAAAGTAATTAATTAATTAATTTTTTTGGCTGTGTTGGGTCTTAGTTGTGGCATGTGGGATCTTTCATTGCCGTGAGTGGGCTTCTCTCTAGTTGTGGCACGTGGGCTCCAGAGCACACGGGCTCATTAGTTGTGGCGTGTGGGCTCAGAAGTTGTGGCATGCAGGCTCAGTAGTTGTGGCATGTGGACTAAGTTGCTCCCTGGCATGTGAGATCTTAGTTCCTTGACCAGGGATCGAACCAGCGTCCCCTGAACTGCAATTGCAAGATGGATTCTTAACCACTGGACCACGAAGGAAGTCCCTGGGTCATTACTTTAGATGACCAATTTGTAGTGATTAGTTACTCCTCTTCAATTAATTCTTTAACCAGAAGCAGGTTAGTCGGTCTCCACAGCATGTTAATCTGAGAGCCTTATCATAAACTTAACAATGTCAAAAAAGCTCCGATCAGATTACTACTTAGAAGATAAAAAACATACATTTACCCTTGCTTGTTTTATTTAGAGAATTAAGATGCAAAAATCTTGCCCACAATTTTTAATAGTTTTCCCCTTTGAAACTCTATGTGAAAAGAAGTCAAACCTCTTCTCTGTCTCTATCTCTCCCTGTCTCTGTCTCTGTCTGTCTGTCTCTCTCTCAGTCTCCTTCCGTCTTTCTCTTACTGTTTCATCAGGAATAAAAAATACTTTCATCACTTTTACAATGCTACCAATTATTCCATAATAAGCACTAAGCTCTCCTTTCTTCTTTAAAAATGCCTTTCACCTCCATACTCCCCTCTCTCTACTCACATCTGTCACTCTAGTTTAGACCCTCAGCATATCACGCCTAACTTTCTGTAAAACTCTCCTCCAGCTTGTCTCCCTCCATCCAGATTGTCCCACTCACGTTGCCAGACCTATTTCCTCTTCTCCTCTCCTGTTGAAAGCCCCGCAGTGGAACTGCCTCATCCACTAGCTCCTTATCTTGGCATCCAAAGATCTCCACACTGTCTCCAAACTACATTTTTTTCTTCTTTCTACTGGTCCCCTCTGAATATTCTCTACATCAACAACTTTAGCTATACAGATGCATTCAAATGCATTTTGATCGTGTTCTTTTCCACTCTTGGAATGCCCTTTTCTTCCTCTCTACTAATTCTGTTCAACTCCTACCATCCTCCCACCCTCCGTAATTAATTTTTTTCTTCTTTTTTGGTCCATATCAGGCCTCAGTAATCTCATGTCTATAACAGTTAACCTGTAAAACTTAGTATTTACACTAATATGTATAAAATAGATAAGAACCTGCTGTATAAAAAAATAAAATAAATTTTTTTAAAAACTTATTATTTATGTTTAATCATGTCTAACCTTGTATTTTTTATTTAATTTTGATTATTTGCCTTTTCATCTGTGTATAATTTGCCCCACCAACTAGACTGAACATCTCTAAAAGCAGAGGACTCATCTTAAACTTTGTATTCCTACAGCACCTGGTAAATGTCAAGCTTGGAACAGAGGCTCAATAAATGTATGTTGAATATACTGTTTCCCTTAAATTTTGGAAATCAAATGTTTACTGCAATTCCAGATAAAGAGCTTCTGTTAGACTGTTACATAATCATGAAAGAGTATTCCTTTCTGTGAAGAACCTGGCTATATGAAAATAAATGAGTTCATTCACCCTAAAAGGATTTGGGAAGAAATGTCTCACATCTCCTCTTTCACAACAATGCCTTATTAAAATGGATATTCTTCTAACACTTACAGAAAAATGGAATTCCACATAAATTGACTCTTTCTGGCCAGATACAGCTTGTATCTTGGGAGGTACAGATGATCACATTTCCTATGGCTAGCTTTAATGCTATACCATGTGGGCAATGTACTTTGGATTTACTTTTGGAAGCAACTTGTTTTGATGCATTTTTAGTTTTAAATTTCATCCAATTCCTTCTTTATCACACAAACGCTTAATATGAGCAGCTGAATAGATGCATGATTACTCATGTTATTTGTTTATAGAAAAATAGAATCAAAATAAAAACGAAAAAGCTTGGTCCATTTTGTCTATGACCATACTTCCTCTGCGTCCTAGAAAAGGTTATGACCTGTGATGGTTTTTATTAGGTATTAGCTTGGCTGGAAAGATCTACATGAGTCCAACCATGTTTCCCATGCTGTCTTTTAGATCATCCTTTGCTTTATACTGGCAATTTCTATTTGTCAAAAACAGGGCTTCCCTGGTGGCGCAGTGGTTGGGAGTCCGCCTGCCGATGCAGGGGACGTGGGTTCGTGCCCCGGTCCCGGGAGATCCCACACGCCGCGGAGCGGCTGGGCCCGTGAGCCATGGCCGCTGAGCCTGCGCGTCCGGAGCCTGCGCTCTTCAGCGGGAGAGGCCACAGCAGTGAGAGGCCCGCGTAACGCAAAAACGAACAAAACAAAAAAAACCCCACAACAACAAAACAAGCTCCCAAACGCATGCTCCTTCTGCTATTTTTGCAATTCAAATATAATACTTTCTAACATCTTGTATTTCTGGTTCTTCTAAATTAGACTCTAAGTGGGTCTCATTTTGTAATGCATCTGTCTCAGGCCCTGGAGTTGAGGATACGTATTAAATAAAAATTTGGTTTATTAGCTAACTGACTAATTATGATAGCTGACATTTATTGTGTACTTAATATGTTTCAGGCACAATTCTAACCCAATTATTCTCAGAAAACCCAGTAAGTGATATAATTTTATTTACCCTATTTTATATTGTTGAGGAAACTGAGGTACAGAGAGGTTAAGAGATTTCCCAGAATCATATAGCCAGCATGGTCTGGATACCAGCCTTGCCTCCCAGTTGCTAAAGTTTCTGTTGTGCTAAAGCTATGCTACATTTTTTTTTTTTCTACTGCTCTGTTTATCATTCTATTTCAGCTAGGGCATTCTACTGTCTTCTATGCTCTGAAACTGTTAATTGAGCGAAATATCTAATTGAGAGTGGTGTTGCACTAAACATGGCTTTCTAACTATATTGTGGCATTCTGTTTGGGGATTTGGTTTCACCATTTCGTATGGGACTGGCAGGTGATGAGGAAACTCGTCAGACTTCCCACAGCCCATAACCTTGGACTGGTCTAATGACTGACCTTCTAATTTATTAGGAAGGAATCAGAAAACTGAATTTGGTGGAGCACCTTCTTTTGGCGGAGATGAGAGTTCTAAGCCATTTATAGTGAATTATGTGCCTTTATATAATGCTGAGGCTGGAATGCTAAAATTACATTTCCCAGAATCCCTTCTGGTTAACATTCGTGATGTTCTTCCGATTCCCTGAATCAGATGTATTTCTGTGCGTCTTGAACCAAGCTAGACTGGGAAAGAGTCAGGGTTAGAAATATCAATTTTGTTTGCATAGATTATGATGACAATAATCACCAATTTCCCAATCTCACTGGCAGTTTTCTGATTCTACAGCTTCCTAATCAAGGCAAAAGTTCCATGGCAGCTCAGGTTGTCCATGTTCTTGCTGGAGACTCAGTCCAAAGTCTGCGTCTTTAGCCTTCCGAACAGATCTTTAGCTGTTTAATATACTATTACAAATCCCTTCTGCTTAAGTTTGGTAGAGTGAATTCTGTTCTCTGCAAGTGAATCTGACCGATGCAACTGTATCTGACCAATACGCTCTTTAAGTTATTAAATATTAAGCCAGATTTTATAACTGTATCCTAGGATAGGAAAGTAACAAATGTTTGTTTCAGAATAAAATGTTCTGGGCATTTGTTATTTATTCCTGTTGGTAATCGTTCATTATTCTCATAAAAAATAAAAACTCTAAAACGATGTTAATAATTTAGCATTCAGGTTTACTATCTACTCAGTATATACTTATCTAGTGCTTACTCAGTGTCAGCAACTGTTCCTGGTGACAGGTATGCTGCAGTGAACAAAACACATGAATTCTCTAGTCACATGTAACTTACAGACTTTCACCATCAACTTATAGGTTGAAAGAACTTCCCATGTGCAGTTAGGTTGCCAAATCAGTTTAAAGTATTTCAACAGCTTAAGAGGTATTAGTAATACCTCAGAATAGAGAGAGCTCATTTTGGCATCGATGTTACTAATTTAAAGGGTGGCCTGCTTACTGGTCTATAAAATGGAGATTTGTGTTTATTTCATCTGATGAGAATGGCAAAAATATCTCATTGGGGAGATAGCTATGAATCACTTATATATGTGGAATAAATAATTTGAAAAATCAATTTGGCAATAGTGATGGGAATCATCATCATTTTTAATTCTTAGTACTAGTAAGAATACAGAAAACATGATGAGAAGCAATAAAAGCTTTCTCCAACAGTTTATATTAAAATGAAACTCAAGTTATTATGTAACACATATACCACTTAAATCATTGCAAGTGCAGGAAAGCCCTATAAAAATGGTCTATCAATTTTATCTACAGTATGATCATATTCAAAGAGCATAAGGGAACTTTTTAAAATTGTGTTAAATTAATTCCAGTTTCAAAAGCAGTGACTGCAATATGGACTATGCATGCAATTTTGTGTGATGAATTAGGAAAGGGTGTGGAGATATTTTCAGCTACAAAATGATTAGATTGCTTATAATGCATTAAGATTATTTTTCTATGGAAATTGTCAAGCTTGATATGATTTGTTTCAACAGGTCAGTATATATATACCTAGCCAAAATTAGAATATATATTTTATGTTTATTTTGTAAAGCAAAAATAGGGAAGTATGATTCCAGCACATTCACTGGGGTGAATGTTAATAGAGTTAATCTCAAAGCAAAGATCTTCATGGTAAAGGAGAAGATACCTGCAGTTGTCAGTGAAGGTGCATGCCTGTGTCTAGGTGCACGTGTATGTGTAGTTTTCCCGTGATTGAGTGAGGGTGGTAAGAAACTAAAGGATAGGACTTCCCTGGTGGCACAGTGGTTAAGAATCCACCTGCCAATGCAAGGGACACGGGTTGAAATCTGGTCTGGGAAGATCTCACATGCTGAGGAGCAACTAAGCCCTAGCGCCACAACTACTGAGCCTGCGCTCTAGAGCCCGCAACCCACAACTACTGAACCCGTGTGCCACAGTTACTGAAGCCCGCACGCCCAGAGCCCGGGCTCCGCAACAAAAGAAGCCACCGCAATGAGAAGCCCGTGCACCGTAACGAAGAGTAGCCTCCACTGGCCGCAACTAGAGAAAGCCCGCGTGCAGCAACGAAGACCCAGTGCAGCCAAAAATAAATAAATAGACAGATAGATTTATTTAAAAAAAAGAAACTTAAGGATATTACAAAGTTCTCAGCATAGCTGGTGGAAGGGACAAGATGGTGCTAACGGAAAGTACATGAGAAGATGACAGCGGGATCCATTGAGAGAGCTGAAATCGCAAAAGCATTTTTCCTGGAACCTTTATTACAAACGAAATAAAATACAACGATTAAGAAATGGATGATGAAGGCATCTAATATATAGAATGGTTCTGAGCTTTAAAAAGAATGGTACAGACTTCCTATGATCAGTTCATGCCTATTCACCAGTCCCCCATTTTCTCTCAATTGATGGTGAGTTTTATGATTTGCACATTACAACAAGGATGTAATGAGATACTTAGCCTTGACATATAACCCGTATTTGTAATAAATTAAAAATGGCTGAGAATTTGTCAGAATGTTGAATCTGATTTCTTTAGAAACCAGGTGAATATAGAATATCAGAAGCCCAAAATGAAGACAGGAGTTGAACTATGTGTTTTTAATCTTTAATAAAAATTTTTGAGTATCAATTCAGGCAGATTGTTGAAGGGATTAAATAATCTGTATTCAAAGATAAGACACAGACACAGTATCTGGGGACTGGTAGATATTTCATAAATTTTAGTGATTATAATTATTAATTATAAGAAGCATAAATATAATTCCCTTCGCCACCAGAGTCACTGTCTAAGGACATTAGGGGAAATGTAGCTTTCCTAAATGTAGCTTTCAGCTTTGCATGCCAGATTCCAGCATTGAGTTCTTGTCTTATTATATATTGAGTTTTATTTCTTATTTAGTAATAAGAATCCTAGTTTCTTAAAACTGAGACCCTATATTGATCTTTTCATCTTTTTGGATCTCTCTCACACCAAAGTTGGAGTTCAGCCCCAAGGCAGGGTCCTGCTGCCAGCTGTTGATTAATTCTTCCTGAACTTTCACAAGATGCCTACTTCCAAACTCCCCTGCTCCTGCTTGAGTATCCACACTCTAGCTCACACTTGACCTCTCTCTGGATGACATGATCTGAATAACAATGTAATGGGAAGAAATGTAAACAAACAAATGAAAAAAACAGAAACAACAGAAGAGATGCTTGTTGCTTTTCTCTGTATTGCAGAGAATGCTGGATAAAAAACTGTTCAAAATGTCAACATAAGCCATAGAAAAGGAATCCCCGTAATTATATTGTTAAAAATTCTATTCCATGAACTAAATTAAAATTAACCATTTTTAAATAACTCTCATTTTCTTTAGTCCCTGTTCTCTTTCTTTTCTGAGAGTACTACAATAATAAATTGTTGTTTTCTGACATTTGGGACTTTAGGCTCTTTTTTTTTCATTTTGTTTGTTTCCTAGAGGCATATTTCTTATATTCATGTCATTTAGATTGTACTTTAATTTTCCTTATGTCAAAGGAGTGATCACAAGTGTTTCTACTGGTCACCTGCAATCCAAAGGAAATCTTTACAAACCAAGACAATCTAAAGAGAAACTGTCCATCTCAGTGGTGGCCCTAATCACCTTTATAAGGCCAAGTTTGCTTTAGAGCTCTATGCCCAGGTGGGAATAAAGAGAAGTGACATCTAAATGTAGCTCTCTTACTTATACTGTCTAGACAGTCAGTGTGAATAAATTAATGTACCTAAGCCTGTTTTCCCATTTATATATTATATCATGTCATATTATAGCTCATTAGAAAACATATGCACGCATATTTAAAGTTGTCCTTTGCTTCACTGCACCTCTGGAAGTGACATGGGTCACCTGCAGCTCTCCTGGAGCCAGTCACAAATATATGGCCAGGGGACTCTCTCTTGCAGCATCTACTCAAACCAGCACGATCTGATCTGGAAATATGTCCTCAATACGTGCCCTTAGTGTTTCTGTAAGTAAGAGAAGGATAGAGTCTTCATCAAGTTGGACTAAGTAATCTTCCTCAAATGAATCATCCAGGACATCTACCCAACAACAGAAACAATGCTAGCTCTTTGTACATTAAAAAACCCAAACAAACAAACAACTCCCATCTCCAAAACCCTTCAATTATGAGTATTTTAATGCAAATAGAATATTTAATTAGTTATAGAAATCTGCTTTCAAAATTTAATATTATCTTCTCCATGGATTCATCTTTAAAATGTGTGGCTTATTTTCCCTCATTTATATAAAAGTAGTTATGCTAAAAAAATAAAGATCAGATCCCTTTTGTTCCTCATATGCGATGTTATGTAAATTCAATGTATTACCATCCACCAAAGACCTAGGGCCTACCAACTGGCTAATATCAACCAAAGATCATCAAATTGCTAGATTATTCTTATTCTTTTGCCTTATACTTACTGGTCTTTCAATCATTTTCAATAAAAATTTTATTATTCTGACCGTAAAATTAATGCATACTCCTTGCAGAAAAAGTTCAAAGAGAATAAAGAAGAAAAACGTAAGCCTGGTACTAACCAGTAACGTTAACAAATACTTTAACTGATTTTTCAAGCTGCGAAATTCTATTTGCAAGTTGTAAAATGATAGATTGTTTTTTTGACTTTTATTTATCCTAAGGCTTATTGACTTTTAAACTTATCTTTGAATATTAATTGTTTCTAATGAGAATACAAAACATTTATAAAATAAACCATTTAGTTGTAAGAGTTAATTTAGTTTCAACCTGTGATCCCAATGAATACTGATAGACTTTAGCCATGACACATATTACATATAATAAATGTAAATATAAGCTATGATAAAATGTCTCAGAAGTTACAAAACTAAGAAATAACTTACATTCGACAACGTTTTCCTTCACTGTAATTTTACCTACAATTCAATATATTGTTTACCTTCTAACTTTTGTCCCTTTTGATGCTTTCCAAACACTTATTGTTAATTTAGAATTTTAGCCTCACTCCCTCACTTTACAGAGGAGGAAATTAAGACTTAGAGAAGTTTAGTAACATATAAAGGATTAGCAGGACAGTAAGAAAAACAGAACCCAATTCTATTCACTCCTGGTTTACTGCATCACAGCCTTTTGGCCATATCATGCAGGGGAAAATGAAATGCATTTTAATTCACTTGAAATTGAATTTGTTTAATGCTTTTTCCCTCCAGCAGATTTGCAAGGAAGCTTCCTAATTATATTTTGTGCAGGCTAAAACTCAAATAAGTTTGCATTCTAAAAGTACACATGAATTAGGTGAATGGATGTGAAGGGAGATAAAGATAGAGAGGATTCTTGTCTGGAAGCCTGCAGATATTTTGGGAAAAGGCCTAGAAACAAGATTAAAGATTCACCATGGGTGATCCATATATATCTCAGACATTTTTGCCTGGCTTTTGTTAATACTTCCTACCTTCACCATATGCCCTTGCTCCCTTCCTTAAACACCCTTTCTCTCAGACTGGATGATAGTCCACGTCTGCAACAGGATGGCCATGCAGATTGTTAATAATTTGTATTGGTTGATTTATAGCTTCACTCCTGAGCCCCCAGGTGCCATTCCCTCATACCTAGCCCCTCTACAGTACTGCTCCATGATCCAGCAACTAAAGGGTTAATGCCTCATGGAAGGGGAACTTCAGTGTTTGCATCTATTTTCATTGTCTGATGCCATATCACATCGCTGTTAGATATTTTTAATATCTCCCTCTATACACCAATATCTGTTTGTCTTCAGTCATTTCGTAAGAACTTCTGGGGGAAAAGAAAAATGGATGGAAGGGAAGGTCAAAAAGGAAAGAGGAAGGATGGAGAGGTGGAATGGAGTCTGCCAGGTGGAGAGAGAGGTAAGACAGAAGTTAATGATGTTTTTCTAAGGGACTTCGTGTGCTTGTGGGCAAAAGCAGGGCTGCTTCAAGGACCTGGTTACAGAAAAGGCACAAAGTTGGGGATGAGGGGCCTTCTCTCAGTCCATGCATAGAACCCTTGACCACTTGTGCCACTGGAAGATTAGAAGTTAAGGGAATCCTTCTTCGCACTTCACCACGATTCTTCTACCACGTGTAAATACCTATTTTGGACAGTGCTAACTCTGCCCTTCCTAAATTGGGTGAGAGAGCAGGGGAGCATCTTTTGTCACAGCTCTATATCAGGTATCTGGTGCAGATCCACGTTCTTCAGGAACACGGCTGCACTTGTTAACTGTCCGCTCAAGCTGCACTGAAGTTCCCCTGTCCCTCTGGACTCTAAGTGACACTGCCTCACACTCAACCACTGAATACTCTGCCAAGCTGACGGGCCCACTAATGAATATCCTGAAGGCTGGTGGCGATAACACTACCCCAGGTAAAGTCAGTGTATTTGAGAAGTAGAAGCCCTGCCCAAACCCAAACTGCACACACCCGTACTCTGGCCACACGTCCCAACCCATGTTGACCTATTCGTAGTCATGCAACTAATGTTGCAAAATGGGCCACATTTTTATTGGGAAGATCCCCTCTCACTCCAGATAAGGGCCATAATCCCCCCCAGCATCTTTACTGAGATACAACTGACATATAACATTGTGTAAGATTAAGGTGTTGATTTGATATCTCTATATATTGCCAGATGATTACCACCATAACATTAGCTGACACCTTCATCATATCACATAACTGCTATTTCTTTTTAGTGGTGAGAACCCTGAAGATCTACTCTTAGCAACTTTCAACTACATAATACAGTATTATTAACTATAATCACCACGCTGTATATTAGATCCCCAGAACTTACTAATCTTATAACTGGAAGTTTATACTCTTTGGCCAACATCTCTACATTTCCCTCACCACCACCCCAGTCCCTGGTAACCAAACTGAAATTTCTCTTCTTATACCTTCCACCGGTTGGTCCTATTTTGATTCTTTGGGGTTTTACAGAGAAATCTAATCCTTCTTTAAAGTAATTCTTCCGACAATTAAAAAGTATAGTCCTGTGTCCACAAACTCCTCCCTTGTGGGGAAACACTGTCTAGTTCTTCCATTATTTCATATATGTCATGGTTTCCAGTGCCTTTTTCCTCCTATATCTTGGTTTTGAATTTCCTTGGAATTCCTCTTAAAATGCGGTACACAGAACGTGGCACCATACCACTTAAAATGGCCAGCTCAGAATAGAAACCACCACGACAATCGCTATGTTTTTCAAATGCTGTTTGTCTTGCTCGCTCCCCATACACCTTTCCTTAATTAAACTTTTTATTTTGAGATAATTGTAGATTCATATGCAGTTGTAAAAAATAACACAGAGAAATTTGTGGATTCACATGCAGTTGTAAAAAATAATACAGAGAGATCGTGTGCACTCAACACAGTTTTCTTCAATGGTAACATCACAACCAGGATATTGACACTAATACAGTGAAAATACAGAACACTTTTATCACAAGGATCCCACATGTTGCCCTTTTATAGCCACATCTGCTTCCTTCCTATCCCCAACCTCTTCTTAAGCCCTGGTAACCACTAAACTAACCACTAAACTGTTTTCCATTTTGGGAGTGTTGTCATTTCAAGAATGTTATATATAAACAGAAACATATAGCATGCAGTATTTTGGGAATTTTTTTTTTTAATACAAATTTATTTATGGCTGTGTTGGGTCTTTGTTGCTGTGTGTGGGTTTTCTTTAGTTGCGGCGAGCGGGGGCTGCTCTTCATTGTGGTGCGTGGCTTTCTCATTGGGTGGCTTCTCTTGTTGCGGAGCATGGGCTCTAGGCATGCAGGCTTCAGTAGTTGTGGCACAGGGGCTCAGTAGTTGTGGCTCACGTGCTCTAGAGCGTAGGCTCAGTAGTTGTGGCGCATGGGCTTAGTTGCTCCGTAGCATGTGGGATCTTCCCGGACAAGGGCTCGAACCCGTGTCCCCTGCATTGGAGGGTGGACTCTTAACCACTGCGTCACCAGAGAAGCCGCAGGAATTTTTTACACGCAGCAAAATTTCCTAAAAATTTGTCAGGTTGTTGCATGAATCAATAGATTATTCTTTCTTTTACTGCTGAGTAGTACTCCATGGGATGGATGTATCATAGTTTATTTAGCCATTCACCCACTGAAGGACATCTGTATTGCTTCTAGTTTGGAGCTATTATGAATAAATCTGCCATAAACATTTGTGCACAGGTTTTCGTGTAAATATAAGTTTTCATTTTCCTGGGATAAATGCCCACAAGTGCAATTGCTGGGTTGTATGATAGTTGCATGCCTAATTAAACAAAAATTTTGTTTTATTGGCAGTACCATTTTACATTCCCATCAGCAATGCTGGAGTGATCCTGCTTCTCTGCATCCTCACCAGCATTTCGTGATATCACTATTTATTATTTTAGCCATTCTAATAATATGTAGTAATATCACATTGTGGCTTTAATCCACTTTCCCCTAATGGTTAATGTTGTTGAACTTCTTTTCATGTGCTTATTTGCCATCTGTATATCCTCTTTGGTGAAATGTTTCTTCATGTCTTTTACCCATTTTCTAATTGGATTGTTTGTTTTTACTACTGAAGTTTTAATATATTCTATGAATTAGTCCTTTGTTGAGTAAATGGCTTGCAAATATTTTCTCCCAATCTGTAGCTTGTTTTTCATCCTCTTAACAGGATCATTCACAGAGGAAACATTTTTAGTTTTCATGAAGTCTAATCTGCCAGTTTTTTTCTTTATGGATAGTGCTTTTGGTGTCAAGTCTAATAACTCTTTGTCGAGTTCTAAGTCCCTTAGATTTTCTTGTATTTTTTCATTTTATAGTTTTATGTTTTATATTTAAGTGTGTAAGTTTTAGGTTGAGGGCCTTCTTTGGTTTGTTTGGTTTATATTTATTTTTTGCCTATGACTTTCAAATTGCTAAAGCACTATTTATTGAAAAGATTATCTTTCCTCAATTTAATACCTTTTGCATCTCTGGCAAAAATCAGTTGGGCATATTTGTGTGGCTCTGTTTCTGGGTTCTCAATTCTATTCCATTTATCTGAGTATCTATACCTTTAGGAAAACTGCACTGTCTTGATTATTGTACGTATATAATAGCTGATTATACAGCTGATGGGCAGGAGAAGTCCTCCCATTTTAATCTTGTTTTTCAAAATGTTTCAGCTATTCTACTTCCTTTCCCATCTTATATAAATTTTAGCATAATCTTGTCTTTATAAACATTCTTGCTGGAATTTTGGTAGACACTGTGGTTTTTGTTTTTTGGGGTTTTTTTTTGTGGTACGCAGGCCTCTTACTGTTGTGGCCTCTCCTGTTGCGGAGCACAGGCTCCAGACGCACAGGCTCAGAGGCCATGGCTCACGGGCCTAGCTGCTCCACGGCATGTGGGATCTTCCCGGACTGGGGCACAAACCCGTGTCTCCTGCATCGGCAGGCGGACTCTCAACCACTGCGCCACCAGGGAAGCCCTAGACATTGTATTTTACATGTGTATCTTTAGCCTGTTGAGTTAAAGGTTTGAGTTAAACCTTTGATTTCTTTCATCAGCATTTTGTAGTTTTCAGCTTATAAATACTGTACACATTTGTTTATTAGATTTACACTTATTTCATTTTTTTAAAATTTGTAAATGGTATTATATTTTTAATTTAATTTTTTAAAATTTCAGTATCTACATTCTTATTGCTAGTCTATAGAAATACAATTGATTTTTTGTATGTTTCTCTTATATTCTGTGTTTAGTGAGGGCCTGCAGTAGTCCCTACCCCCCTGTGTCATGGAAGAGGTCTCTCTCTACTTTTGGTCCCTCCTCCAGGGGGAGACCACTGTTGATCCTGCTAGGCTCTTCCTATCCGTCTACCAGAGGCAGGATGGTTCCCCTTCTCTCCTTTACCTTGGTGGCCTTGGGTGCCAGAGGGACTGCTGCCCCTCCCTTGGTGGCTTCTATGAGTAAATTGCCTGGGGACGTGGGTGATATTTCACACTTGTCCTCTAGCAGCAACTGATCACCTCCTTCCTGTAAGGCACTAGTGGAGACCCATGGAAAAGTGTACGAGAGTGAGTACAAATTCCCTTTCTATCTGGGCTCCCGGATAGTCTAAAATGATATACCAGCTCATGCACAATGCCTTAGAATTTGTTAAAATTTCAGATGATTTCTTCATATTTGCTTCTGCCTCTAACTCTTGGGCTGTGTCAGACCTGAAAAAAATTTGAGCTTCCTGGTTTTATTCAAAGAGGCTTGTCACTCTGAAATTAAGTTCATCTGACTGTTGTGCAACCTTAGATCTCTGATGGGTTGAAGAAAGTATATGATTTTGTTAATTATTCAGTTAGCACGGGGGCAGTGTTATCTTGAAGATTTCTAGCTGCTAAGTGGGAGTAGAACTTCTCAGGAAATATAATCAGTTCACAAATCACACTAACCAGAAAAAAAGGGGAAAAAAGATACCAGACTTTATAATTAAAGATGCTTATTTTTGGCAGACACGTTAATAGCATGAATAAACAAGCCAAAGAGTGGGAGATGACATCTCCTACATATATAACCAACAAAGGGCTCAAACCCAAAATATATAAAGAAATCGCACAAATTTATAACGAAAAGAAACAAAAACAAGAGGAATATGGACACGAGTGAATAAGCACTTTACAAATGAGGATATCCAAATAGCCAGTAAACATTTTAAAGCTACATAACCTTATTTGTTATCAGGAAGATGCAAAAGAAAACCACAGTGACGTACCACTATACACACAGAATTGTGAAAGTTAGGAAGATTGCATATTGGTATAGCCACTTCAGAAAAGGACTGACATCATCTACTAATGCTGAACATATGACTCCACTATAATCCAATAATTTCTCTCCCAGGCATATAACAAATAAAAATGTGGGGGTCAGAGGGTGGTAGGATGAGGGGGGTGTGTGGAAATTCATAGCAGCATTACTCTTAACAGCCAAACTCTGAAAACAAACCAAATGTACCACAGTAGAAAGAATAAATAGACTGTGGTAAATTCATTCTATTGAATATGGTGCACCAGTGAGACTGAACTACATCTATACTTGACAATATAATGTGGAGCAAAAAAGTCAAGCAGAAATGAATATGCCCTGTATAATTCCAATTATATAGTGAAAACTAGGCAAAACTGGTCTAGGAGATCAGAAGTCAGGATAAGAGATAGCAAATGGGAGTGGAGTGGACCCTGTGGAGGACGGGGGCCTAGGGTGGCTTCTGTTGCACAGGTGCTGACCTATTTATTGAATTGGGAGCCGGCTACATGGGTGTATTCACTTTGTAATATTTAATGAGCTTATCATCTGTGCACTTTTCTCAATGTAAGTTATGCTAACAAACACGTTACTTACAAAAATTACCCTATTTCTCCCCTTCTTCTGCCCACAACCAGGGATAAGTGGCTTTCCACGGTGGCCAACTGAAAGAGGAGATTTTTCTGAGCCTCACTTTTGACATATATCCCTGAGATTTTATCAGTGTGCACTGACCATGTACTGAATTCAGTTATTTTCGAGGTGCACTCTGTGATAGCTTTAGCTAGTCGTCCTCTTACGCTGTTGTAAAAATCACATCAAGAGCTGTATCATTTTCATAACACCTTGAGAGTAGCATTTTAAAATTTATTTTCCTCAATTCAAAGTAAATTTCTCAATATTGTGGTTCTAGCAACATACTTCTCCAATTTTATTAACATATTAATGTCCTTGGCATTCAAGCCTGATAAGAGCACAACTTGCCAGTAGGCAGTAAAACATCCAATAAGAATCGCTGCCAGACATTAAAGAGCTCTGGATGAAAGCACTAGGTCACTAGACTCAGGATTTGAGCTACGTATCTGTTTATGAGGTGAGGGAAACCCGAAGTCTGCTCACCCAAATACCCACAGCCCTAAAGGTTTACAGCATGGCTACACTCAGCCAGGGTGCATTTAGTTTTTAAAAAGTTACATTTACATCATATTGGGTGTTCATCATTCTACTTTTCCAATTTAGAAAATCAGCTTAATGTTTCTCTCTCATCTTAAAATCCTCTGTAATATGCCCATGAATGGTGTCATTTAAGTGAAGAAACTTCGAAGATTTGTTACTGGCAATTCGTGTTGTCTTCTCTAAATTATTATCACCGTGTATAATTTGGGGGAGAGTGGTGGGAAAATAGCAAACTCCACTGTATGTGTAAATTTCAATTCAAAACATAATAATATTCATAGCTCCACTTTTTTTTTCCAGTTACTGTACTCCAACAAACAACAGTCAAACTTAAAATTTTTTTTCTACATTTGTTACTTTTTTTTCATCTCCCTTTCCATCCTCAATTTACTTCAATATGACTTTGCTCCCAGGGCACAATCAAAAATTCACTTGTTAATGTGACGAATGACTAGTCACTCACTCTTCTCCTTACTTGCTTGACTTCCAGCAGTTTTTCCTCCATTTGAGCCTTCCTTCCTTCTTGAAACCCTCCCATCTTTTGCATCCCAGAACACTATACTCCTTTAGTCTTCCTCTTACCATACTGTCTGCTCCTTAATTATCTCCTTAGCTGATGCCTTCTTCTCTATCCAAAGTTATATATACACAGCCCATTTTCTCTCCTGAAGACTCAACAAGTTCCCTTAAGTCCAACTCCTAAATATCTTTGCAATCTGTCTGTTTCTCTCCCTTGCTACTTCTGTCACATCAGTAAAACTAACGTACCCTCCTACCCAGGCAATCTGGGCTTCTGGGCTTCCAGGCTTCCTTACGGTCCCTCCACATCGTTTAGTCCTCTCCAATCCATTCTTCACATTATTACTCAATTGAATTATAAAATGTCGATCTGATGATGCCGCTCCTATTCTTAAAGTCTTTCAGTTACATCCCTGTGTCCTTTAGAATTCCAAAATCCCCAACATAACACACCAGATACTCCATGATACTCCAGATACTCTCTTTCTTCACCTTTGATTGGTTATCTGCACTTGCTATTTAGTATACATGCTTAAAAAATAATAAAGTGCAGGAGATAAGTATTTTCAGATAGAAAGACCACACCATATGTCAAATCCTTGTGGCGAGAGAACAATTTCACATAAGGAAATGATGATTAAAAGTATCACCTTTCGGGCTTCCCTGGTGGCGCAGTGGTTGAGAGTCCGCCTGCTGATGCAGGGGACACGGGTTCGTGCCCCGGTCCGGAAGGATCCCACATACCGCGGAGCGGCTGGGCCCGTGAGCCATGGCCGCTGAGCCTGCGCGTCCGGAGCCTGTGCTCCGCAACAGGAGAGGCCACAACAGTGAGAGGCCCACGTACCGCAAAAAAAAAAAAAAAGTATCAGCTTTCAAATGCCAGGCTTGTGGAGCATTTGACACTTGAGCCTAGAATCATGTTAAGGCTACTGGATGAAGCTTCTAAGCCACCAAGCTTTGGGGTCATGGGAAATTACAGGCTGGGTTTATGCAAAGCATAGGTAGTATGATGGTTAATCTTGTCAATTTGACCTGGCCATGTGGTATGCAGGTATTTGGCCAAACATTATTCTGGCTATGTTTGCCAGGGTGTTTTTGGATGAGATAAATATTTGAAACCACCCAATTTGGAGGGTCCTTATCCAATCAATTAAAGACCAACAGAGAAGAAAATGGTTGACTGGTAGAAAATTCCTTCTGCCCTACTGCTCAGCTTAGGATACTGGTCTTTTCCTACCTTTGGACTCAAGCTGAGTCACTGGTTTTTCTTGCGTTTTGAGCCTGTTGTCTTTTGCGCTAAAATTTACACCATTGGTTCTCCTGGTCTATAGGCCTTTGGACTTGGACTGGAGCTATACCATTGGCCTTTCAAGCTCTCCATCCTGTGAACTGCAGACCTTGGGACTTGTCAGCCTCCATGACTGTGTGAGCCATTCCTTATAATACCTCTCTAGATCTCTTGCTCTGTCTCTCTCTCTCTGTTTCTCTTCTGTTGGTTCTGTTTGTCTGGAGAAGCTTAATACAAATTTTGGTATAAAGAAATGGGGTGTTTCTGTAACAGATACCTAAACATGTGGAAGAAATTTTGGAACTAGATAATGGGTAGAGGCTGGAAGAGTTTTGAGGTACAGACTAGAAATATGGATGTTAAGGGTGATTCTGAGGAGAACTCAGACAGAAATGAGGAACATGTCATTGGAAACTGGAGTAAAGACAATCTTTGTTATAATGTCACAAAGAACTTGAATTAACTATGTTCTAGTGCTTTGTGGAAGATAGAACTGTGAGCTATAAAATTAGATATTTAGCTGAGGAGATTTCTAAGCAAAGTATTGAAGGGGAAGCTTTGTTCCTCCTGACTTCTTATAATAAAATGAAAAAGGAGAGAGACGAATTGAAGAAAAAAATGTGAAGCAAAAAGGAACCAGAAGCTGAAGATTTGGAAATTTCTCAGCCTATCCATATTACAAAAAATGAGAATGCTTTTTCTGAAGAGAACATTAAGATTTGTCCAAACAACCATTTGATAAAGAGATCATGGATGTGACTCACTGATTTAGTCAGTAATCTCAGCAGAAGCCAGGAATAGAGACTGGATTATGTCAGCAAATGCATTGCTGGTTTGAACTAAAGAAGACAAAGGAAGTGGGATGGAATGAAGTAGGGCTGTTGAACTTCTTGGAGTCTACAGAACTGGACCATAGAACTATTCGGCTGCAAATGTGCACTATTTTTCAAGGAAAGGGAAAAATAACTCTGAAGGCAATTCAGAGATCATCAGGGCTGCCACTGCCACCATACGCCTAAGGGGGCAAGTCTATTTCCTCCTTGGTTCCAAAGGGTGGAGCTGAGGGGATAGGGCCACCCCTCAGAGTTTTGTGAGTGATGCTGCCACACCATTGGGCCTGGATAACAGAGCATCAAATCAAAGAGGATTATTCTTGAGCCTTAAAATCTACTGAGATTTGCCTTTTTAGGTTTTGGACTTGCTTGGGACCCATCACCCCCTCCTTCCTTCTAATTCACATCCTTTCAAAATTCAACGCTGAATGAAACACGTCTTTTCATCTAAATCAAATTGCCTCATGTGCCTCTATCTCTAGACAGGGTGTGTAAGCTAGAAGAAAACTCTACAGAGCCTGGCCATGCTAGCACCCTGATCTGGGACTTCCAGCTTCCAGAACTGTAAGAAAATAAGTTTCTGTTGTTTCAGCCATCCAGTCTATGCTATTTCATTTTGGCTGCCCGAGTAGAGTAAGACATGCAGGAAATAGAGGCTGAACAGTACTGCCATAGTGCTTACATGGAGGAATCTGAAAGCACTTGCTAGAGTTGTTTTGTCCTTTATTGGTTATAAATAGTAAATCTACAGTTACTATTTTTTATTGTCTTACAATGCTTGTTTAAAATTTTGCAATAAATTCTTTTGGCAGCAATAAACTCAAAAATGAGAGTGCATGTTTAAAGAAAAATTAAATACTGAATTTCCATTTCTCAAGATAACTAATGATGAATGTGTAACTTGCAAAAAATTTTTGTTGACATTTACTATTTACTGTGATGGATGGTACAGAAGCAGCTACAGAAAGTGTATTTACATACCAATCCACAAAACACGTCTTTTCATCCAAATTAAATTGCCTGTTATTCTAAATTAATGATGTTTCTTTTGATTCCAAGTTTCCTTGAACACATTTGAAACCTAAAGTGATAGTAGTTAATGTCTGGCTTTGTGATCAAAAGACCATCACAGACAGTTAAATGATGCCAGGCTTACATCAGGGTCATTAAATGTTTCAAGGAGAAAATAAGTGAATTCCAATAATAGATTTTTTTTGTGCAATTCATGAAGTCAAAGAAAAGCTTTTGGAGGTCATTCTGTTGAAAGTGAAACATCTGATACTACTGTGAATGCTATTGTAAACTTGATTAAGTTCGAAATTGAACAAAAAATTATTTGTTGTGGAAATAATATGAACATAATACATGTGTGGTGGAGCACAGCATTTTGGTGAAAACAATATGCTTACTAAATTAAGGAACTTATGGGGTAGAAATTTTCCTCTATCTGCTGTGGTGTACATATAAGTAATAATTACATCCAAACAAATAGCAATATCTACTAATCAAAATAGAACCTGTAGATGTCACATTTTACAATTTTGTTATATATATGCACAGATAAACTAACTGGACTATAAAATTGTTGCAATGAGGCAGAAGTTGAATTAATTAGAAAAACCTTCAGCAGAACTGTACATACTTTCCCACGTTGCTGCTCAGCATTGTTTGGGTTTTAGAAATGTTTTAACTTATGAACTACTTTGAAGTCAACCTAAGTGTCCTACAACAATAATAAACCTTTTGTAAATTAAATCATCCCTCTAAATTTTGGTTGCATTTGTTGAAACTCACTTGACTATCTTTAATTAAAGTGTTTAACCAAAGGGCTATAAAAATTCTAATTTTCAAGCTTTTAAAATTTGCAATTATTACAGCCAGGAAGATATTGACAATATCTGTCATACAGAGTGAAGTAAGTCAGAAAGAGAAAAACAAATACCGTATGCTAACATATATATGGAAGCTAAAAAAAAAAAAAAAAAAAAAACGGTCATGAAGAACCTAGGGGCAAGAATAAAGATGGGAATAAAGATGCAGACCTACTAGAGAATGGACTTGAGGATACGGGGAGAGGGAAGGGTAAGCTGTGACAAAGTGAGAGAGTGGCACAGACATATATACACTACCAAAGGTAAAATAGATAGCTAGTGGGAAGCAGCCGCATAGCACAGGGAGATCAGCTTGGTGCTTTGTGACCACCTAGAGGGGTGGGATAGGGAGGGTGGGAGGGAGGGAGATACAAGAGGGAAGAGATATGGGGACATATGTATATGTATAACTGATTCACTTTGTTGTAAAGCAGAAACTAACACACCATTGTAAAGCCATTATACTCCAATAAAGATGTTAAAAAAAAATCCATATAATTATTTTGTCAAATGACCCACGTCAATATATAGCATTTTCTTTCTTCCAGGGCAGGATTGAGGATCCAGTGTAGTATTATTATATTGTATTATTTGTTGCATTAATTATCTATTTCTGCATAACAAGTTAACCCAAAACTGGATGGCTTAACACAATAAACATTTACTATCTATAGTTTCTGTAGGTCAGGAATTTGGAAGTAGCTTGGCTGAGTCGCTCTTGAGGTTCCCGTCAAGGTACTGATGGAGCTGCATGCATCTCTAATGGCTTGACTGGGGCTGGAGGATCCACTTCCTGGAGGATCCACTCACATGATTTGTAAGTTAGTGCTGGTTGTTGGCAAGAGGTCTCATTTTCTCCCCACACATGTCTCCTCTGAGGCTATTTGAGTGGCCACTGGCTTCCTCCAGAGAAAGCAATTCAAGAGAGCAAGGAAGAAGTGACAATGCCTTCTGTGATCTAGTCTTGAAAATTTCACACTGTCCCTTCTGCCATATTCTGTAGTCACACAGACCAACCCTGATTCAGTGTGAGTTGGGACTTTACAAGGATGTTTACATCAGGAGGTGAGGCTAATCGAAGGTCATCTTGAAGGCTGGCTACCAAACTTGCTATGTTTCTTTTTATCTCTTTGAAATGAAAAGACTTACTTAAAAAAATGTTTCAAAGATCTGTTGTATAAGCCCATCAATACAATAAAATAAAATACTCAGTGAAATAAATTATTTAATTATGTTTATTGCCACTTTTTACTCTCAAATATGTCCCAGTTGGGACCGTAACTTATGTGGTCATTTCTAGAAACCATCTCTTCCTAGGGTGTTTTCTGAACTTACCCCAGAATCAATTAATTTCTCCCTTTACAGTCTCCTCTTTTACCCTGAACTCTTTACACAACACTTATTCAACATTCTCTTCCCCTCTAGAATGTGACTACTACAAAGGCAAAAAGTAGGTTTAAAATGAATAAATGGATTAAATACTATACTAATTATCAAGATTGTTTTAGTATTTGATCATTATACTCAAACATAACTGTACTCCAGGGAAATGCAGCCATATAACAAAATATGAAAGTAAATTTAGCCAATTAAAATGCCAACTACAAACTATTTATGCATTTATTCACTCAACACATGTTTACTGAGCACCTCTACTGTGTGCTATAAGGCTCTTCTAGACACTAGGGATTCAGTGCCTGGGTGTATGTAAGGTTCTTTTTCTCATGAAGCTTCCATTCAGGAAGAGGAACTCAGAATGAGGCAAACAAGCTAATAAATAAAAAAAATTCCAGATTGTGATGCGTGCCACATACAATAAAAGACCTTAATGTGATAGGTAGGTGCTGGGAGCAGCAGTAAGAAAAGGCTGCTTTAGACAGGGGTTTAGGGTGACTGCCCTGAGGAGGTGGCATTTGAGCTGAGATTGGGAGAGGAAGGAGCTATGCATTCCAGAAACAGCAAGCTCTTTCTACAGGAAGGGACTGTGTCTGAAATGTAAAGAATCTAATTTAGAAATTGCCTATATACAAGAACAACTAGATATTAAGAAATAGACCCACAGACATAGAAAACAAACTAATGGTTACCAAAGGGGCAGGGGAGGAGGGTTAAACTAGGAGGACTGGATTAACATATACACACTACTATAATAGATAACCAACAAGGACCTGCTGTATAGCACAGGGAACTATACTCAGTATTTTGCAATAACCTATAAGGGGAAGAATCTGAAAAAGAATATATATATACACATATATATGTGTGTGTGTGTGTGTGTGTATGTATATATAATCTGAATCACTGTGCTGTATACCTGAAACTAACACAATATTGTAAATCAACTATACTTCAATTAAAAACAAGAATCTATTTTAGAAGTGCCTATATACAAGAACAACTAGATACTAAGTCATAGGCCATGATGAGAAATTTTCTCAAAGTGCATTTAATTTCCTTAAATGGAAAAGTATTTCTCTGGGTTATTACTGTTACTGTTATTATTACAATATTATTACCTCCTCTATGCAGTTGCTGTTGTCTGGTGAATACAAATGTGGTTACATGATTTACTCATCGTATACTTTGTAAATTTAAGCCATCTGTGAGTGCTTAATAACATGTTAATACATGCACCTGGTTGTGTCTCAGCTCATAATAGAGTATGAATCATCATTCCTGGGTTTGAGGGTTTGCAGAAATCCTGTCCTTTTCCTTGAAGTCATTCTGATGTATTCAACCTACTCAAGCAAATAAGATTCTGATATGAAAATACAGCCATAACTCATTCAATTCAGGTCGTGTCCCTAAGATGATGCTTTTGACACATGGTGTTCCTTAGCAGTGGTGGACACATTTACTTTATAAACCAATTCTGACATGGATTTTTGTATCAGAATAAGCAAACACTGGAATTTCAGATTGCTGAGTATGCACGTGGGTTTATAAATCTTGATCATGACAGTATATTTTTCCTTATTCTACACTGTATATAATCAAAAGAAACTATCTGGTTGCATTGGGTTGTGCGTCTGATTTTATTATTCCAAATTATTTGCTCTTTGATCCTCTCTAAATATTACATTTATGGAAGTACATTTACACTTGGCTTATGGTATTTTGTGCAACGCATATACTCCTGAGAAATCTTATGCAAATCCAACTATCGTAAATGAAATTGTTTCTAGAAGCATTAGAAGAGCTTGGATTTTAAAAGAATCCTGCAGAATCATTTTTCTCAGTAAGAATCTTTTTATAAAATGATCATCACTTCTTATTAAATCTATAGAAAGGTCAGATTTTCATGGGTTATGTTTTCTTAGAGTACATCTATATACATCACATTTCTTATTCACAGACACTGCTGTACTTTAAGAAACACTTTAATATCTGCATGTAATCTATAAGCATGCAGTCTATTTTAGAAATGATCAAAGATGATGACAAACAGACCCTGTATCTATGGTATTCATGAAACAATGTCCACAATATTGCTCTTTGATCTCTGGCCTTTTCTAATTGATTTTGCATCTGGATGGCCTCAGTACTGCATTCCAAGAAAGTCTGCATGCTATATGGATTCTTTCCCAGCATTTTATAACTATATGTTTCTTGAAGTTGAACTTTAGAGTGTCCTAAGAGTATCATTTTGTTCATATTGGGGTTTTCTTTTGGTCATAGTGCTTTTATTTGACATAAAACAGGTAGTTCTTGATAGCACATAATAGTGCAAAGAACATTGATTTTAGACTCAAAAAGTCCTATGTTTTAATAATGGCTCTTTTTCTTTTAAACTGTATGGTCTTCAGCAGTTTATTTACATTCCCTGGACTCTGATCCCTCATCTGAAAGTCAGGTAATGAAAGCTCATAGGGATTTTTTGTTGATTCAAGGAACTAAGTGGTAACTATCATTGATATTAACAAGAGGTACTATTACTTGAGAGATATTTTTAAAAAACATTCTCCCTTCATATATATGTATGTATGTAAATGTACATACACATATATGTATGTACATCAACGTATATACATGCCTACATTTCTCCCGAAACATGATCACCGGGGGAGAAAGATACCAGATAGTGTCACACCAGAAATTCAACCTTCAATCACCTTTAAACATTTTTTTCTTGATACTTAAAAAAAACTGATGCATTAAAAGAAACATAATTTTAAAATGAGATCATCTTAGAGAGGGTACACACTCTGCATCCTAAATGCTTTAGCAATCTCTCATCAGTTACCAGGATCACTGAGACACTCCATCTTTCTTGGACATAGTTTTATTTCATTAGGATGAAACAAGACATTTGTGGCCATCTACCTCAGCATAACTTACTTTAACCCCTTGCCCTGTGAGTTTATAAATGTCAAGATACTGCCAAAAATTCCCTACACAATGTTTCATCAAATATTTGCCTTAGCTTGTTGAAAGGAGTCCTATAACCATTTTTAAGAGCTACATTCTGCATACAAATTAGAACTTATAAAATGATGCTAAAGGCAACTTTTCCTGTTGTCTCTCTTTCATATCAAATAGAAGAGACTTTAAGACTAAAGTATTACTAGAGAACATAAAGGGCATTTCATAGTGATAAAAAGATAAGTTCTCCACTTTCATAATAACCTTGCATGTAGCTATTAACATAGCCTCGAATATATAAAGCAAAAAGAAGAAACTAAAAAGAAAAATAGACAAAATCAAAACTATAAGTGGAAGGTTTTAGCACCAATTTCTCAGTAACCAAAAAATTTAGTAAGGATATAGATGATTTTTAACTATGCAATTAATGTTTTACCTAACTGACCTTAATAGAATACTGCACACAACAATCTCAGAAATACACATCTGTTTCAATTTATTAAAGACTCCTAAGTCTCAATAAGTTGCAAAAGACTACAATATAATAACTTAGAAACTGATAATAATAACTAGAAAATCCCAATACGGACTTTCATTATGGAATTATGGAAAATTATAAATAAAATTCAAAATAATACTGGGTAAAAGAAGACATTAAAATGAAAAACAGAAATAGTTCTGCACTGAATGAAAATAAATTTGAATATATAGATTAAATGGGCAAATTCCTAAGAAAAGCACAACCAACAAAAAACAACCCAAGAATAAATAGGAAATCTCAATAATGTTAAAACTCTGAAAGAAGAATATTTCATTAAAACCTTCTATAAAGAAAACTCCCAGTGGATAATGTCTTTTATATTGAAATATATAGTTTTAAAATTATTGTCTGGTTTAAAACACAACAGTTTAAAATTTGATCCTTTAATTGCAGTCTGATGCAATACTATTCTATGTAAATAATTTTCTAGTAGTAATTGTCCATTACTACTAAAAATTGTTTTTAATTTTTTTAAAAAACAAATGCCCATAAAAGGCACAGTTACAACTACTACTAAATCATATTACTGATATATTCTTGAATTGTTCAGTTTTGTGAAACTTCACTTAGTCACTAGATATTTACATAGAATATTATTACATCAGTGTGAAACAAACCGAAGTTCAAACAGTTAGGTACCTATAAAAACTACTGAATAGATAGTTGTGTTCTTTTTGTCCTGAAATTATTTGCACTTTTTTTGGAGAAATCAGTAATTTTGTAGAGAAATCTGTAAAGAAATTTTGTAAGGAATTTCAAGTGAGGTACTAATATCATCAAAAAATAATATTGAGGGACGACTTCCCTGGAGGTCCAGTGGTTAAGACTCTGCAAGTCCACTGCAGGGACCACCAGTCTGATCCCTGGTCGGGGAACTAAGATCCCACATGCCGTGCAGCCAAAATAAATAAAACAAAATAGAACAAAATAAAATTATATCCAGCATTTAAAAAATAATAATAATATTGACTCGGTACAATAGCAACAAGAAAATATCCCAAACATAAAGTAGTATAATTAAAAATATTCACATATTAACTTTTTTACTTTTGAAAGGTAATATTTCTTCTGCTCTTATTTTCCTTTTTTCAGCCTTTTATTTTTAAATTTTTTCCCCATTCTCTCTCTCTTTTTTTAACTGAAGTATGATTGATTTACAATGTTATATTAGTTTCTGGTATACAACATAGTGATTTGACATTTTTATTGATTATATTCCATTTTAAAGTTATTATAAAATATTGGCTATTGTCCCTGTGCTATACATTACATCTTTATATCTTATTTATTTTATACACAGTACTTGTACCTCTTAATCCCTTTCCCCTATCTTGTCTCTCCTCCCACTCCTCTCCTCACTGGTAACCACTAGTCTCTTTTCTGTATCTATGAGTCTGTTTCTGTTTTGTTACATTCATTCATTTTATTTTTTAGATTCCAAATATACGTGATATCGTACAGTATCTGTCTTTCTCTGTCTGACTTACTTCACTAAACATAATACCCTCCAGGTCCATCCATGTTGTTGCAAATGGCAAAATTTTATCTTTTTTATGGCTGAGTAGTATTCCATTGTGTATATGTACCACATTTTTATCCATTTATCTGTTGATGGACACAGGCTGCTTCCATATCTTGGCTACTGTAAATAGTGCTTCTATGGACACTGGGGTGCATGTATCTTTTCTAACTAGTGCTTTTGTTTTCTTCAACTATATACCCAGGGGCGGAACTGCTGGATCATATGGTAGTTCTGTTTTTAGTTTTTTGAGGACCCTCCCTACTGTGCTGGCAGCAATCGCCTTGGTGGGAGATACAGCTGTAGCTGGAGGGGCTAGAGCGAGAGCCAGAGCCAGGTGCAAACTGGGCCTTTTCCTGTGCTCAATGGCCACCGCCACCCTACTGGGGGCAGGGGTGGGGAGGGGACTGAGGGGATGGAGCAGGAACCCCAAGGGAATTGAGTGTGATGGCAGTCTCCACCTTGGGTGGGGATGGGCCAAAGCTTGAGGACTTGGGGGTGGTACGTCTGTGCTGGTTTCACTTTTTCCTTCAGGTGCGTACACCTCGGATAGAGGCTGGGTTGGGGCCGGAGGGGTCTGTGCCACACCACTGAACTGGCCTCACCCCTTTCAAGTGTGTGAACCAGAGAGCACGCTGGCAAAGACTGCCTCGGCCCTGATCAGGGGCAGGGCTGGGGTCTGAGCCAGCTCAGGTGCCCCCATGCGTGGGCACTCTCCTTGGCAACGGCAGCCTTCGCCTTAGTGGGGAGCAGCTCTAGAGAGAGGGGGGTGTAGCAGCTGGGGGCGCACTGGGTGGGTTATGGCAAAAGCCAGCCAGAGCCCCAGGTGGTTTTCGACCTGCTGTCTCCGTACTGTGTGCCCTTTTCAAGAGCAGAGTCTTGGTTTCTCAGAGCCTTCTGGTAAGTCCCACTGGTTTTCAAACCAGCTAAGGGGGCTCATCTTCCCGGTGTTGGACCCAAGGGCTGGGGTACCTAAGACGTGGCTCAAACTCGTTGCTCCCCAGGGAGGAACCGTGATCCTGCGATATCCCCCTCTTCTTCCCTGTCCCCCAGTAGGTGTGCGGTCCAGACCAGATTGCTTATCCTCCCTTTCTGCCAGACTCCATGCAGATCTTCCTTTACAGCCTTGGTTTCAGAAGAGCTCTCCTGCTTGTCCCCAGTTGGGTTTCAGTGAGAGTCACTCTACATGCAGTTGTAGTCTGATGTCTTCATGGCGGGAGGTAAGCCCAGCATCCTCCAACTCCACCATCATGATCTCCCCTTGTATTTTACTTTAATTTTTTTACCAGCACAATTATTTATCAAAGTTCAATAAAGGAATATTTTCATGGTCTCATTATGTAAGTTCTTTGAATTACTGATTTTTACTGAAAATAGTTTAGTTTATAGAGGAAGGAAGGGGTGTCAAATGCACTGAGTAAAGGACTGATAATTTTGAGTAATTAATAAGGCCTGCTCTTCCCAAAGATACCATGAAGACAGTGTAAGGTGAGCCATAGACTGGGAAGGGATATTTACAACATGTATAACTGATAGGGGGCCTATACTCAGAATAATAGGGAACTCCTAAAATTCAACAAGAAAAGAACAACTCACAAAGGAAGCTGGCAAAAGACTTACCGCCGCCTAAAAAGGGTATCCGAATGGTCAAATACCATGTAAAATTAATACCAATTACATTCACAGTGAGATTCGCACCACTATCACTAAATTCGAAAAACTGACCATTCCAAGAGTTGATGTGGATATACAGCCAAAAGGAACTTTAATATAATACATTGCTATTGGCAGAGTAAATTGGTGTAACCGCTCAGGAAAAGTTCCGAAGTTGAAGACATGCAGTTTCTATGACCCAGAAATTCCACTCCTAGGTATACTAATACACATGTGTACCAGATGTTCATAAGAATACCCGAAGTATATTCACAGCAATATCATGCATAGCAGCAGAAAGCTGGGATCAACTTAAGTGTTCATCAACAGTGAATGTAATAAATTGGGATACAAGAGAATACTATATAGGTCTATAAATGAATGAAGTGCAGCTACAAAGAGCGTGGAGGCATGTTGCGATCACAATGATTAACAAAATAAATGAGAAATGGAACAAATCATGATGTGTGACTCTTCTCATAAAAGCAGATGAAATTAAACTGTGGTCCTTAATGATTCCTATTTAGGTAGTAATTTGAATGAAGAAAAGCAAGAGAAGCTTCACTCCTAAAGTCAGGGTAGTGTTTATCCTTGAGGAGAATGAGAGGCTTTGGACAGGGAAGGAACACGTGCGGAGAATGGCACGCTCGTGGTCTTTTAGCCTAGGTGTTTACTTTATAATAATTCAATGAGCTGTATGTTTTTAATTTGTGCACTTTATATGTGTTTTATTTCACAGTAAAATGTGTTTTTTTTCCTTTTAAAGGAAAGAGCTCTTGCTAATATTTTTTGGTTCCTATTTCTTGGTGTTTTTTTTTAATTCATTTTTATTGGAGTATAGTTGCTTTACAATGTTGTGTTAGTTTCTGCTGTACAGCGAAGTGAATCAGTTATACATAGACATATATCCACTCTTTCTTCGATTCTTTTCCCATATAGGTCATTACAGAGTATTGAGTAGAGTTCCCTGTGCTACACAGTGGGTCCTTGTTGGTTATCTTTTTTTTTTTTTAACATCTTTATTGGAGTATAATTGCTTTACAATGGTGTGTTAGTTTCTGCTTTATAACAAAGTGAATCAGTTATACACATACATATGTTCCCATATCTCTTCCCTCTTGCATCTCCCTCCCTCCCACCCTCCCTATCCCACCCCTCCAGGTGGTCACAAAGCACCAAGCTGATCTCCCTGTGCTATGCAGCTGCTTCCCACTAGCTATCCATTTTACATTTGGTAGTGTATATATGTCCATGCCACTCTCTCACTTTGTCCCAGCTTACCCTTCCCCCTCCCCGTGTCCTCAAGTTCATTCTCCACGTCTGCGTCTTTATTCCTGTCCTGCCCCTAGGTTCTTCAGAACCTTCTTTTTTGTTTTAGATTCCAGATATATGTGTTAGCATACGGTATTTGTTTTCCTCTTTCTGACTTACTTCACTCTGTATGACAGACTCTAATACTGAGTTATTTGTAGTGAGGTGGAGGGACCTTGGTGTTATTTTTGTATCCCTGTCTGAAAGGTAGAGTGACTCTAGCAGCCAAGAAGAGGAGAGTTTTCATGAAAACAATAATTAACTTATCAGTCAACAAAACACCAAACCACAACATCTGGAAGACAGAAACGAACAAATCAGCTCTACAGCTCCTTCTTGTAGAATGCATGAGACCTAGAACAGACTTAAATATTACAGGCATCTACAACCTACTGTGTAAGGTACTGGGGGCATTTGGGGAAAAGATTATAAAAGGTTTCACCTCAAAGCATCCTAGCATCCTAGCTAAACTGGTGTGTCTTGTGAGTCCCTTGGCTGGGTCTGAAGCTCCGTACACATAGCTATGTATAACTACAATCCCCAGTAGTAGAATCTGATGCTCTTTGCAAGTGTTAAACACTGCCCTGGTGGAATAGTTTCTTTATAGGGCCTTTTAGTGAACCATGAAAAAGTTGTTGCTTCCATTCCAATTTAATTTTGTAAAGGCATTTGTATCACTGCTGCAGGACAAATATTATTCTAGAAAGTGGACTCTGGATTATTCTGTGTCCCTTCTTATCTTCAATAGCTTTTTTCTTTATTAATAAAGAACCATTTTCTATGTTTAGAAACAGCAGCCCTGGCATTCCTAAACATATTCTGCTTTCCATAATGAAAAAGTAAGAACAATATAAATAATTTTAAAATTTAACAATCAAATTATGGATAGTCATATGGAAAACAAATTAGGGAACTTGGAAAATGATTGCACCTTAAATAACATTTAATTTTTTAACGATAAAAAAAACCAAAGAGGGCTTCCCTGGTGGCGCAGTGGTTGAGAGTCCGCCGTGCCCCGGTCCGGGAAGATCCCACATGCTACGGAGCGGCTGGGCCCGTGAGTGATGGCCGCTGAGCCTGCGCGTCCGGAGCCTGTGCTCCACAACGGGAGAGGCCACAACAGTGAGAAGCCCGCGTACCGCCAAAAAAAAAAAAAAAAAAAAAGAAAGAACGTATAAAAATAATCAGGGCTACAATATCAAGCTCAGAACAAAGATATTTTCTACAGATTAATGAAACATATCATACTTCAAAGTTTTCTGTAAGCTAATAGTCCACTTCAATATTTCTAGACAAAGCCTTTGATTTACAACCAACGATGGGACAAAATTTTTGAAGAGAGAAAATAGGGATAGCTGCAATAGGAAAGAAATCACTTGCCAAGTAAATGGACAAGTTATTTTTTAAATAAAGGTCCTTTGAAAATAATGACATAAGCTGAATTTTGTTTCAATATTTAAAAACATAAAGAGTCAGTCCTAATATGAAAAATATATACTGTTTTACTATCATAGGCTAAGTAACAGATACAACAGCAGAGAGAGTCAACAGGATCCAAAGTATTCTCTCCTACTTGATAAAAGTGGTTCCGTTTGCCCACAGTCTGCCAGGGTCTCCCTCGTTCCAGTGGCTGAACTCTTGCTCTCCCTCTTCTGTGTGCTTCCTGTGAGTACGGCTTACGTCCCTCACTCATAGAATTTCCATGGTATCCAAATAAAAAACATTTTTCATGAAATAGGAAGATCCCATTTATTTTCTTTTACCTTTGTTCAATATAAAGGGCACATTAAATCTATACATTCTTTCACTATAAACGGTCTTGATCATAAAAAATCAACATGATTGTATTATTTTTATGCCTGTTAGGCCTCAACCGATATTTCTAGCGTGATATTTTCTCCATTTGCAGCTTTGGAAATATATTATCACTCAACCTAAGTGGGTTACTAACCCAGTCATCTTCCACTCTTGCATTTAAGTGACTATTAGGACATACTTTATAAAGTTTGAAGTGACCCTCTATTCCTTCTCATATAAAATATCTATAAGATAGCAGCGACAGTCAGATACCATTTCTAGGGAAAAGTTACTGTATTTTCTCCAAGGTCATAATTGCACTAAAGCATCCAAGGGCAATGTTTTCAGACTGAATCCTATTTTTCCCTGAGACATATAAAATAGGATTGATAAGCCTATAATTCAGAACCCACTTACAGACTTACAGGAAAATTATATATTTATAACATTCTTGATGAAAGAACATAGGTCAAGGCAAAAAGGAAACAGGGGTAAGAAAAATACAAAGTAGGAAAAAAATCCCTGAGTCTTTCTTGACTGTAGAATACATTTCTGGGAATGCTAAAGTGCTCTTTTAAAAAATACCGAGAACCGGGACTACCCTGGTGGCTCAGAGGTTAAGAATCCGCCTGCCAATGCAGAGGATGCGGGTTCCATCCCTGCTTAGGGAAGATCCACATGCCGCGGAGCAACAAAGCCCGTGCACCACAGCTATTGACCCTGCACTCTAGAGCCCGAGAGCCACAACTACTGAGCTCACATGCCACAACTACTGAAGCCTGCGAGCCTAGAGCCCATGCTCCGCAACAAGAGAATCCATAGCAATGAGAAGCCCGTGCACCGCAACGAAGAGTAGCCCGCGCTCGCCGCAACTAGAGAAAGCCCGCGCGCAGCAACGAAGACCCAACGCAGCCACAAATAAATTAATTAATTTAAAAAAAAAACCAATCAACTGAGGACCTGCCTCAACAGGCGAGCACATGCTGTAACTGAGCATCAGGGTAAGCACTCTATGAGCACTGAATGGACTGGATTTCAAGAATGAAATAAATTGATGAGCTGTGCAAACTAGATTTCAAAATGATACCGCCACAATGTCCATCTTACTGGTCTTAATATGAGTGTCTAGCATTGGCGTTTTCCTGAAAAACTGTTGGTTTGGACACAGAGTTCTCTGTGAATATCATTTCATCTTGCATGCCATACTCTAAATCATTGGAAGTACAAGGACCTGAGTTCATTTCAACTCTTTGGGGGAAGGAGGAGTTCCCTCAAAAGACTTTTATCAGGCTTCCCTGGTGGCGCAGTGGTTGGGAGTCCGCCTGCTGATGCAGGGAACGCGGGTTCGTGCCCCGGTCTGGGAGGATCCCACGTGCCGCGGAGCGGCTGGGCCCGTGAGCCATGGCCGCTGGGCCTGCGCGTCCGGAGTCTGTGCTCCGCAGAGGGAGAGGCCACAACAGTGAGAGGCCCACGTACTGCAAAAAAAGAAAAAAAAAAAAAAAAAAAAGACTTTTATCACCTTTCTCCATTTCACTCAAGATACCTTTAATATGAGAAAAATTAAGCCATCTATTGTTCAAGATCTTGATTAGGATGATAGTTTCATGGGATACATAGGTCAAAGCTTACCTAATTGTATACTTTTTAATGTGCAGTTTATTTTATGTCTGTTTTATTTTATGTCATTTTAATAAAGCTCTTTAAAAAAAAATTAAGCCGGGCTTCCCTGGTGGCGCAGTGGTTGAGAGTCCGCCTGCCGATGCAGGGAACGCGGGTTCGTGCCCCTGTCTGGTAAGATCCCACATGCCGCGGAGCGGCTGGGCCCGTGAACCATGGCCGCTGAGCCTGCGCATCCGGAGCCTGTGCTCCTCAACAGGAGAGGCCACAACAGTGAGAGGCCCGCGTACAGCAAAAAAAAAAAAAAAAAAAAAAAAAAAAAAAATTAAGCCATCAAGTGTAAACATTATCTAGTGTCCATCCCTTTGCCTTAATCCCCGCCAACACCATACATTTCCTCTTTATCCTGGTCACCTTCCTCCAAACTGAAGGTGGTTAGCCCTTCTCTTTGCCAAAGCCAATCCCTCCATCTTTCCCCTTGGTTACATCCATTCCCGACTCTTCAGGAATCTTACCCCATCAAGTGTCCTCTCTGGCTCCTCAATTTGCCCCTTTCCAACTCTGCTTGCACTTTTCTTTGTGCTTTCAAAGGGCTTAAGTTTCTCTCACCCTAAAAAGAATTCTCTAGCTGTCGATATATTCTTCAACACACTGCACTGTCTTCCTCATCTTCTTCTGATTTAAATTCTCAAGAAAATGGTGTCTACCTATTGTTTCCCTTTACTTTTTACTTTCAAATTGTGTTGTCCAGCTTCTTGCTCTTAAAAAATTAATCAATTGCTTCCCCCAACCTATTGGCCATTTTTTACTCAATTTTTAAAAAACACTAACTTAATAATGTATTTGACTACCTTTCTGAAACCACCTTCTCTTTGTTCAAACCTTGTATTCTTCTGTCACCTTTCACAGGCAGTTTCTTTTCATGCACTGTAAATTTTCCCTTTAGGAAGACAGAATTAGGTAAGATATCTTCCAAACTCATTTGAAAACTGCAATTTTCTATGAATGACTGACATTTTAGAAGACGTGGAAATGAGACCCTTTGGGGAGAAGAAATTATCAGATAGAATGAGGTGTTTCTGTAAAACAATTATACTTATTTCCCTGAGGAAAGTTACCTGATAGATGCCAATTTCAACAGGTAGTTGAGCAACTGTCACCTGGATGTGAACTTTGATGCTTTGAACTATAGCAATTATCATACTGTTTCTTACTATCACTTAGCTACAGCTCCTACTCTCCCACTGGAGTTTAAAATGAGCCCTATTTCCTAGGAAAGAATCTGAAAAAGTATTTTAATAGTTTTTCGGAATGCCGATAGGACCAGCGAGTAATATTTCTGTGCTCACAACCCAAAAGCTCCATGTTCCTCAGCTGAGATCATTCCATGAGATGCAACGGCTTTCCCGAGCTGTTGCCTTCTGCAGGGAGAAAGAGGCTGACCGAAGTTCGTCTACTAGATTCATTCCTAATGCAAGGCTAAAAATAGCACTTTAATTGCACACCACAAAGCTAGTCAATATTTTGACCTGCTCTGGAAATTAGCCAAGATATATGTACAAAACTGGAGCTAGTCAGAAAGCCACAACAATAAAGGCCTACACCTTTGGCAGTCCTACAGCAATTTTTTTTGCTGGTTTCAGTGTCACTCATTTCCATGGACCTTTACCTCCATCCATACATTAGGGATGGAACACCCTGCACTGAAAATCAGTAACACCAAGAAAAGTGCCAACTTAAAGCTTCCAGTAGTTTCATGCTTTGCAAACATCGTTTTTGTTGATGATCTCATATTTGCACAGAAAGAGTTCATATTAATCTTAGTAGTCATATCCAAACCATGAGTTTTAACTAATGTTAGATGCTCTTTCACATGATGGTGTGCCAAGTTAAATTATTTCACTGAATAAGTAAATCAATAAGTGATAACATATAAACAAAATACTACATTTAATATAAAGTGAAATATATATTACAATATAAAGAAATATATATTGAAATAAATACTATATATGTATTTAATGTGTATATATAATATACTTTAAATAAATTGGAATTATTATGTGAAAAAAGAAAACCAGATATCTGCCACATTTTTATCTGAAGAAAGTACTTGGTTTACAAGAAATTTATGCTCCAGCAGCCTTGTAATAATAAATAAAAATCTGAGGGTTAGAATGTGATTCAGAGATATTCAGGACCTATAATTTATTCCCAAACAGAAGGAGTCAATATAAATCCTGTGAATTTCATTGCTGCCAGATCACCTATTTAATTATGAATAAGAAATGCTTAGATATGTTGCCTCTTTAGGGATCACAGTCCTTATTCGGAACACAAGACCTTGTAAGCCCTTTAAAAATTACCCATCATAAGTACAACACTGTCATTTTAGTTCAGCATGAGGGAACTCTGCACTGGAGTAACCCCAGGGCTCCTTAGTCTGTTGGAAAAGATGGTCATGAGAGCGCATTGAGGCTTTCTAACATTCTAAAGAGATTTTGGTTACTGGACCTGTCTTTAGTTATTTTTTTTTTCACTTGAGTTGACTTGGTGTGATTTCCATACTATGAATTGAATCCAGCTGTTCAAATAGTAAGTGAGACAACACTTTACAGTTGTTTTTTGTTTGTTTTTTACTGCAAAGATATGTCCTGTATATGTTAGCCTACCATAATATGCAAAAGCCATTCAATTAAAATGATGGTATGAGTACAAAGATGTCAATCTCTTTCTGACCCAACTCTCCCAGGTATATTCCAAAAGATGAAGACGTTTCCAAGCTCTGTCCAAGTTTGGAAGATCACGGAAGAGTACAAACATGAGCCTACTTTTATCAGACATTATCTGATGGGTCAGTTTCCCGTCGGTTTCCATGATGGGAAATATTTTCCATGGGTTTAAATCTGTGCTTAGTGTGTATCATAATCAGGATGTATTCAGTCCCAAATTACAGAACATGTCCAAAACCAGAACTTCTCAACTAGTGTGTGACAGTGTGCCATGAATGGGTGGCAGGTGGTTGAGATGCTGATCTTGGGCGCTGTTACAGTGGCCAGGACAGGCAGCCTGAAGCAGCTGAACTCCTTGAGCAACCTGTCCTTTGTGAGGATTCTTACCTGTTTACTCCAGTGCACCATACAAATAGGATCTTATATGTTGCCATGATGTGTAAAGGTTGAAGAGCACTGGCTCAATAACAGACATTTAGTTTTCACTGAAGTAAGACATTTGGAGGTAAGCTTTCCAGGATTGGTTCCAGAATTGATTTCATGGCTCAATAATGTCATCAAAGACCTAATCTCATGTCTTTCTTCTATTGTACCTCACTTTCTCAGCATGTTGACACTTATCTTCAGGCTTATCACCCTGAACGGTTACAAGGGCTGGCAAAGCCCTAGAATTCACATCCTCAAATAAAAATATCCAAAGCAGGAAGGAGAGAAGAGGTCAAAAGCAATCTTTTTTGCATGTGGCCCTCTGTTTTATAAAGGAGAAAACACCTTTCCCTAAAGTGCTCCGCTATACTCCCCTTTACATCTTTACATTGTATTGACCAGGGGTTACTTTCATATGGATATTGGCGAAGCCATACCATGAATGGCTTGGACAATCGTGATTCATTCATAGGGGTGGGCATAGAATAAACGAGGACTGCAGTTAGCGAGGAATATAGAATAACTGCTAGTTAAGCAACAGTGTCTGTTGCTGAGAGATTAATCAAAAGAAGAAACAGTGTTGCTTATAATTCTAAGAGTGATAACCCATTTGAAGCTAAAGGGAATATGTAATTTCTTAAGTCTAACTGGTCTTTTCTCTAACCTTCAAATCTACCTGCTTCAAGTTTTTACAGCCAATTTAGCATTTTCATTAATTATAAAATATGTTTTAATATATTATTGTAGTCACAGCAATATTTACGAAAATATTTCAAAACAGATATCTGATAAAAGATTTGTGTCTAAAATATACTCTTAGAACTCAACAATAAGAAAGCAAACAACTCAATTTTTTAAAACGGGCCAAGGCTCTGAAAAGACCTCTCACCAAAATAGGTATATGAATGGCAAATAAACACATGAAAAGGTGCTCACGCCATTTGTCATCGGGGAAACTAAAACAATGAGATACCACTACACAACTATTAAAGTGGCAAAAATCCCCAAACCTGACAATATCAGCAGCCAGTGATGATAGGGAACAATAGGAACTCTCATTCTGCTATTGGGAATGAAAAATGGTAAAACCACTTTGGAAAACAACTTGAAAATGTCTTAAAAATCTAAATATAGTCCAAAACCCAACAACCATGTTCGTGGGTATTTAAACAACCAATCTGAAAACTTATATCCACACAAAACTCTGCATGCAGACATTTATAGCACCTTTATTTATAATCACCAAAAACTGGAAGCAACCAAGATGTCCTTCAATAAGGGAATGGATAAACAAGCTGTGGCACATCCATAGAATGAAATACTATTCAGTAATACAAAGGAATCAAGCCGTGTAAAAAAAAATATGAATGCATTTTAGATGCATATTACTAAGTGAAATAAGTCATCCTGAAAATGCTATAGAGATGGTCATCCAATTAGTGGTTGCCAGTGGTTAGGAGAGGTGAGAGGGTTAAATAGGAGAAGCAGAGAAGATTTTTTTTAGAGTGGTGAAATTATCCTGTATGGTAGTGCAACGGTGGATAAATGACAATATGCATTTGTTAAAGCCTATGGAACTTTATAGCACAAAGAGTGAACCTTGCTCCGCAACATATGTAGAAAGGGAAATACAAATTAAAACAATGAGACATCACTATACATCTACTAGAATGGCCAAAATAGAGACACATGCAACACCAAATGCTGGTAAGGATATGCAGCGACAGGAACTCTCATTCACTGCTGGTGGGAAAGCAAAGTGGTACAGTCACTTGGAAGTTTGGTGGTTTCTTACAAAACTAAACATACTCTTACCATATGATCCAGCAATCACACTCCTTAGTATTTATCCAAAGGACCTGAAAACTTATGCTCATGTAAAAACCTGCACACAGATGTTTACAGCAGCTTTATTCATAATTGCCCAACCTTGGAAGCAACTGAAATGTTCTTTCCTTCAGATGAATGGATAAATGATAAATAAACTCTGGTATATTCAGATAATGGAATATTACTCAGCACTAAAAGAAGTGAGCTATCAAACCATGAAAAGACATGGAGAAACCTTAAATGCATATCACTGAGTGAAAGAAGCTGATCTGAAAAGGCTACATTCTATATGATCTTAACTATATGACATTCTGGAAAAGGCAAGACTGTGGAGATAGTAGAAAGATCAGTCAGTAGTTGCCAGGGGTTGAGGGACGGGATGAACAGGTGGAGCAGAGAGAAATTTTAGGTCAGTGAAAATACTCTGTATGATATCTTAATGATGTCATTATATATTTGTCATGTCAGTATATATTTGGCCTAACTCTCAGGATTAGTACAACACCAAGAGTGAATTATATGAAGCACAAGGTGATTATGATGTGTCAATAATACAGTCCATCAATTTTAATAAACATGCCATTCTGATGTGGGATACTGATACTAGTGGAGGCTATGCATGTGTAGGGGCAGGGGGTATATGGGCAACCTCTGTACCTTCTGTTCAATTTTGCTGAGAACCTAAAACTGCTCTTAAAAATTTGTCTGAATTTTTTTCGAAGAGTGAACTTTAGTATATGTAAATTAAAAAAATCATTCACAAAATCAGGAAGTCCTGGGACAGAATGCAGACCGTGACAAAAAGAATCTGTGTAAGGAATGTATCAAATAATCTCACTAAAAGAGTTGGACAAAAACGTGCCATCCTAGGTAACTTCCAAAGACAAAAGGAACTGTACATAAGGACTATATGTGAGAAAGCTCTTTTTTTCATAGCAGTACAAGTTAACAATTCTGAAAGAACTATACATGTATACTAGAATTGAGCAATTACGTAAATGCACAGCAGAAAGTGGGGGATAGTTTCTCAATGTTGGACTCAGGTTACAGACAAGCAAGAAGAGAAGGCTGGAATCATCCCTGTGGTAATGGATTAGAGTTGGAGGCATCAATATGAATTCATATTTACCTTGATATGTAGACAGGTGGATACATCCAGAAATATTTAAAGGCACGTGCACAATGGAATATTACTCAGCCACAAAAAGGATGAAATAACGCCATTTGCAGCCACATGGATGGACCTAGAGATTATCATACTAAGTGAAGTAAGCCAGACAGAGGAAGATAAGTATCATAGGATATCGCTCATATTGTGGAATCTAAAAAAATAATACGAATGGACTTATTTACAAAACAGACATAGACCCACAGACACAGAAAACTAAATTATGGTTATCAAAGGGGAAAGGGGGGAAGGGATAAATTAGGAGTTTGGGATTAAAATATATATACTACTATATATAAAATAGATAACCAACAAGGACCTACTGCATCGCACAGGGAACTGTACTCAGTATCTTTTAATAACCAGTAATGGAAGAGAATTTGAAAAAAGGATATATATATTTATATATATGTATAACTGAATCACTGTGTCGTACATCTGAAATTATCACAACATTGTAAATCAACTATATTTCAATAAAATTTAAAAAAAAATTTAAAAAAGCCATCTTAGCCACTTTGCAAGGAAAAAAAAAAGCATGTGTATAGACACAGTTTAGTATGCACACACATATATTTTCTTTCTTTGCCAACTGAGAGGGCCCTGAAGCAACAACACTCCAGGAGCAACAAGCACACCTAGTGCCCAGATCTTGGTTTCTAATATCACTCTCCAACAAATGAACTAAGACTTCTTAGAGAAGTGGATGATTCTATAGCTGGGGCTGGGACTATACTAGATGAGTCTGGACCATTTGGAAGTGCCAAAAAGTAAGGAAATGCTCAGACACACGTAACCATGACATTAGGGGTATGTCAAAGGGACATAGGAACCCACTGAAAGAGTTCCAATGACCAAAGCCACAACAATTTGAGCTACAAAATAAAGAAAGTAGTATTGGATTATAACCCAAAATATAAACTAAGTATCTGAGTCCATAGTGTTATAAATAAATGGTTATATCAATAAACAAATGGCAAAGAATATTCTCCAGTGCAGAAGATTCCAAATAATTATGTAGGTTCTCCTCCCCCAAGGAGATGGACCGCAGCTCCCTAAGTATGGCCTGCTCACAGGGACTTCCTTTCAAAGAAGGTAGTATGGAAATGGGGAGAAAAGAGTAACTTTACAATGGAGAAATGTAACAAACACTACCTCAGCTGGGTGATTATGAGTAACAGCCACAGAGAAAAGTCACGTTGATAATGTGTAGCATTGATATGATGCGATGAGAATGGTACTTTATCTCTGTGGTCTTCATCCCCAGAACCAATAACCCCAGTTTAATCATGAGAACATCAGTCAAACGTCAACTGAGGTATGGTCTACAAAACACCTTACTAGTACTCCTCAAAACTGCCAAGGTCATCAAAGAAAAGGAAAGTCTGAGAACTATCACAGTGGAGAGGGGACTAAGGAGACATGATGACTAAATGTAACGTGGTTCCTGGATGAGACCCTAGAGGGGAAAAGGACATTAGGTACAAACTGAGGAAACCTGAATAAAGTACAGGCTTTAATTAATAATAATGTATCAGTGTCAGTTCATTAATTGTGACAAAGTACTATACTAATAGAAGATGTTGATGGGGTACTCCCTGTACTATTTTCACAATTTTTCTGTAACCTAAAACTATTGCAAAAATTTTTAAGTTTTTATATTAAAAAGTGGAAGAAATTAGTGTTGCTACTTTGAAAAATGGTTACTTACTGAATTAATTATAAAGTGTTAACTACCCCCCCCAATCAGATTAATGAATACTGGCAGATAGCATAGTGAAGTGAACAAGACCATTGTTCCAGACCTGAGTTCATGTTTGCCCAAGCTACCTATGGGTGTGACACGCAGACACATCCTTTAGTCCCTTAGGACCTTGATGTTTTCTCCTACAAATCATGGAAACTGGATAAATGATATTACAGGGCTCTTCTAAAACAATGCTACAGACAAGCAAAATACATCATCAAAATCAACAAGAATGCCAATGGACTGACTCTATCATATCACACATAATTTGGGAAGTACTTACTGGCTTCTCCCACTGATAAAATACCAGTTTTACTTCTACTTAATGAAGTCTATTTTTGACATTTGGATGGTAAGTTATACTGGAACATAAAGAAGAAACAACGCTACTTTATCCTGGTGAATAGTAGTATCTCCTTTAAAATTACTCTTTTCTCTTGAAAGCGTACAAGCTAGGGGTAAAAGGGAGACGACTTTACACCTATTATACTCTTCACATATTCTCAAATAATACCACATTTTAAATAATATCACTTTCAGATCCATAAAATGTACTGCACTGAGAAACCATAACTAAGACACAGGGGGTAAAGAGCTAAGTGTATCATCCGTTTTCAGTACAAATAAAAGATTAGGTCTGCCTTTTTCTTTCAAAGAGGACCCTGATGGAATGGATTGGATGAAAGTCTTTCATGACTCACCTCTAAATTTTGTGGTCTGTACTCCCAGGGTGATTGCAAGGCCACGGTTAAGAGGCAGGAAGTGGAAGGAAGTAGCACCAGCAGCCCAGAATTGGAGTCAGGACACCTGCGTTCTAATGTTGACCCTTTCATTACTTAACTAGCAGTTTCACTTTGAACAGATAATTTTAATCTTGCTGAGTTTCTTATTTGAAAAACGAGATGTTGGATCAGATGCTACATTAAATGAATGGAACTCAAAAATGCTCTGGATTTGCTCCCTTCTTTTGAAAAGCAAGGGCTAGGGATGGAGCATTGTCTGTTCAGGGCTGGCTGAGCTAACCCCTGACCTCTGTACTGAGCAGTGTGGTTAACATTGCAGACGTGGAGAGGCCACAGCCCACCTGAAGGGCAGAGGAAATAGTCCAGGAGCAATTGTTTCCATATGCATTTCCAGAGCTGAGACACAGGAGTGCTTTGGAGCTGGCAGGAAAAGGAAGCAATTTATCCCCTTTCACATCCTTCAGAAAGCTTCCTGGGGAGTTCATGACCTTGGTCTATCAAACACCTTACTCAGTGTTATTTCTTGAAAGGGAGGCCAGAAGCAACCTTAAGAGTTAAAGACCTTTCATTTTGAATTTTACTATATAAACCTTGTTTAGAAGCCCAGCTTGTAAACCAATCTCTTTGTACACGGGTTTAACAAAATCTGTTTAAACAGAACTTGGAAGAGTAATTTTGTGATGATATTATTAGGCAATGCATATTAATACCATAAAGAATGAAGTGTGTGTGGTTATTCTATTTTGCTTAGTCACAAGTAATGTTCATTCTGGTAACAATTTTTGAGGCTGTGCCCATTGTATTGTTTAGTTCAGTTGCAAATCAGGTAAAAATTAGCCATGCCTTTGTTTCTTCCATTAATTCCATAAGAATATCCAACCAATGTTATGTCTAACACACACAGAGGAACATTCATTTCCTGACTTTTCCTTATACTCTTTTCCTGGACACTTATCAACCCACTCCCTACCAACATAGAGAGGGAAAAAATTGAATTCCCATTAATGATACATATTTTTAAAAAAATTCTCACAATATAAGTATAAATGTACACTGAAAAAAAATAAGGTAATGGCCAGGGATATCCCATTGCCATCTGATATTTTTCCTCATCCCTCAATTACATTGACTTTTGATCATCATTTGGGAAATTTATTTTCAGTGGTACCTGAAGCCAACAATTATGTGCGTTAAATAGTGTACTTTTTTTTTTTTTTTCGGTACGCGGGCCTCTCACTCCCGTTGCGGAGCACAGGCTCCGGATGCGCGGACTCAGTGGCCATGGCTCACGGGCCCAGCCGCTCCGCGACATGTGGGATCTTCCCGGACCGGGGCACAAACCCGTGTCCCCTGCATTGGCAGGAGGACTCTCAACCACTGCGCCACCAGGGAAGCCCAAATTGTGTACTTTTAATACATAGCCCTTCTCCTCACACATCTCAGGCTGCCACCAAGGGTTCTGGCTGTTCCTGTCTCCAGCTTGGTTACATGGGCATAGCATAGGAGCAAAGGACTAACACTACCATTTCCATCTCTGGAAGACATGCCAATATCCCACCTTGCAAATATAACTAGAATGTCCCACTCAGCAGCTCAGTGTGCGAATAAGTGCCTGCTACATAACAATACATGATAGATTTTGTATGGATACAATTAAAATTGTGGATTAGTTGTTTTTAAGACTAAATGCATATACCATAGGGAACACATAAAAAAACAGTGGCTTTGTTTCTTCAATTGCAGCTTAAGAGTAGACTAACTAGTATCATATTTAATACAGGAAGGGGCATTTTCATCGTTTTTATGTACATAAAGATGTGTGTGTATGTATACATACATAAACACATTTCATATTTCATATATATATACATTTTCATCATATATATGTTGGAGAGTTAGGAGCTACCTTCCTACTGCGCTTGAACGTCTTTAAGTAGAGGTTACTGAATTTCCATAAAAATTGTTCTTTAGAATGGGAAAGCACTGTAAGCTTAAGCTTTGTGTTACACAAATATAAGAAAAAGGGTATCATGAGAGAGATTACTATAAAACTAAAATTATATAAAAAAGGCAACAAAACCCCCCACAGAGCTGTAGGATTCTAACGGGTAGCACACAGTATTCCAGTGCATTGCACACAGTAAACGTCTTCTGGTACGCGGGCCTCTCACTGTTGTGGCCTCTCCCGTTGCGGAGCACAGGCTCCGGACGCGCAGGCTCAGCGGCCATGGCTCACGGGCCCAGCCGCTCCGCGGCATGTGGGATCTTCCCGGACCGGGGCACGAACCCGCGTCCCCTGCATCGGCAGGCGGACTCTCAACCACTGCGCCACCAGGGAAGCCCAAAACGTCTTCTTTTGAACGGGTTCCTGGAATGAATCCCAGAGGGACAAGACATCTCCGGGGAGAGTAGGAACCTGAGAGAGCTTCTGCTTACATCTGGGGAATGATTCTCAGGAGGCTGCAGGTTTGCCACTGAGCTCCTCTTTACTCCTGGGGTTTAGACAGGAGACGTAACCAGGTGTAGTAGCCTACAGTCTTTAATAAAGGAAAACCCAAGTCTTTTAATATATTTTAAACAGGATGTTCCTTTCCTAGACTGAGCATGTCATGTACGGTGAGAGGTACATCTTTCTCTCCTGTAAACAGACTTACACAACAGGGCTGCTGAGAAAAGAGGTAATAGGGCCTGACAACTGGAGAACTGGATTGCCTTTAGTTACCAGATGTTGAGATTCTTCATTTAGAAGATCAGAATTATGTCTAAGAATTGGATCAGCGTTATGAGAATAGCAACAACCTGATTCTGTTGGAATGGTTCTCAAAAACAATTGCTGGGCTTCCCTGGTGGCACAGTGGTTGAGAGTCCGCCTGCCGATGCAGGGGACACGGGTTCGTGCCCCGGTCTGGGAAGATCCCACATGCCGCGGAGCGGCTGGGCCCGTGAGCCATGGCCGCTGAGCCTGCGTGTCCGGAGCCTGTGCTCCGCAACGGGAGAGGCCACAGCAGTGAGAGGCCCGCGTACCGCAAAAAAAAAAAAAATTGTTAGTTATCACCATTTGGGAAGCTTACTAAGTCCTAATAATAAAGGTGAAAGTTAAAAAGTAATGATACAAGATAACATTGAGAGGTGACTATAGGTCAAATATATTGTTATTTGCTTGAGAGATACTCTCAGCGACTTCATCAGCTCCCTACTGAATACCTGGATTCAGGTACTTACATATGACTTCATTAAGTACTCTAATATTCGTCATCTCTCTCTCTCTCTCTCTCTCTCTCTCTCTCTCACACACACACACACACACACACACACACACACGCACATCCATAAATACATCATAATATGATGCTGAAGCTAGATAAAGGCACTTTCCATTTTTCTAAAGAAATCCAGGAATCTAGGCTCCTATGAACTAAGTAAACTAAATGGTCAGGCTGTGCTATTGGAGACTCTAAATGACTATAAGCATTGAATTCATCATAAATATGTTATGCTTCATTTCTTGAAAAAGAAACAAAATTCCAGTGCATTCATTAATGTGTCAGCTTACTAATACATAAATGCAATCACTATGCAAAATTGCTTCAATGATTTGAAAGGTATATTTGGAAAAAAAATAAACTTGTCTCTGGGTTCTATTTCAAATCAATTGTCGTGATTTAGATATAAATAACCGGGGCAAGTTACTGAGGAATCGAACTGTATAGTGTATTTCAAAAAGTGAAAATTCACAGAAAACAATTTCAAAAGCTTCTTTTCTTTATATTTGCCATTTGAGGAAAGATTCCTTTTGTCTGGACAATGTTAATAATTTCTTAGTCTTTACTCTAGTTACCTTCATAACTATATTGATCAGGGCATTTTCACTAGCCAATCTCAAAGTTAAACAAAAAACAGATATTATTCAAAAGTACAGAGAAACCAGGTGGGGCTGGGTACTCAAGTTTGCTGCATCAAGTCCCTGAAACTAGCAACTAGCTCTCTCTCTCTCTCTCGCTCTCTCTCTCTCTCTCTCTCTCTCTCACACACACACACACACACACACACACACACACACACACACACACACGCAGTTCTACTTATCTTTCTATTGACATTATCCTTAGGAAAACTTTCCCAAGGTGGCCAGGCTAGGCTAGCAAAGTGTGTTTCCCAGAACAATTTCCAGATATTATTAACAGGGTTATTTATCAAATTATTTGATAATAATTTTAGGACATGTTTGGTTTAATCAAAGTTAACTTGCTCCTTTACCACAGGCTTCTCTGAGCCTTTAATACACTATGACTCTCCAAGAGGGGGTAGAAATCATACCTGCAGCCGTTGACAAAATCAACTGCCCCCAGAATCTTCTTTTCCCTTTTACTGAGGCAGATCACCTAGCACTAGTGTGACAGGGAAATAAACCAGGAAGCACATGATAAACTGCCCCAGAAGAGCTGCTCTGCATCTCCGTTCCACGCCTCCATTTTCCTGGTTGCTTGACTTGTTCTTTGAGGACGGTCATACAGTTTGAAATGGCCTCATCATTTGAGCTCTGAAGGGGAGCCCTCAGCCCCATCACTCCTTCCATCAGATACACGTATGGCTCCAGACCCTCCAGGCTTATTTCCTTTTAGGATCTTGTTAGAAGAGTATGGGGTGGGGAAGGGGGGAGGCGGGGAAGAGGGGAGGAAGGATGTCTGAAGATTAGTGACCCACCTGCTTGATCTCGCTAAGGGAGAGCAACCATTTGATATCAGCTGTTGCTCTGACCATGTCCTGCTCACTATGCCAGATTTCTCTCTCTTGGTAAATTTAAAAATTAAATAGAAAATGTATTGCCATACAGATATTTACTTTAGGAACTAGCATACATACTAAAACTTGTGTCTCTCTCTAAAGGGAAATTGCATAATAATATTTTGTAGGGAAAATCCCAGGATACAAGCTGACATTACAACTCTCCTCCTCACCCAAACTAGATAATCACAGAGTATTAAGAAATTTCCTATGTATGAAGATGAAAGAAGCTCATTTGAAATAAAACAGGAGTTGGGGAAAATTGGCTTATCTTTCTTCTTCATAGGACCTTTCAATCGCATCAACATTTTCCCAATGAACTCATAGCATTCTATGTTATAAGTTGCACCTTGTTTGCATAACTTGTTTTGTATCTCTTGGCAGGCTCCAAGCCATCTCAGTTTTGTGTATTTGCATGTACCTCTGATCACAGGAAATGTGTTTTGAGACAGAAGGTATGGTTCAGTAAATCAAGGTGGGAGGGTTAGGCACAGAATTTACTGTGAGAGTGGCCACTGATTCTAGAATAACTTCCTGTTCTATGCTTAGTAGAATTCCTGGCATTTAGTAGAACTTAAGTTAATATTTATTGAATTAATGGAAGATCATGTAAAAGCAACTGATAATTTTTCAATGTTATAAACTTTGGATTTTTGATTTAAAAAACAGTCTTTCAGTTTGGCTCAATTGGGTTCAGATTCTAATTTGTCATGTAAGTCTCCTAATGGGTATTCACTATTGTGGATTACGTACCTTAACTAGTAAGTAAACAAACAAAAACCTAGGTCCCTGGTAAGCTAATGACAGATTCTGAGAACTGAAAAGAAAGGTCTCCGTGTACTTGATACGCTACATAATGCTGGTAGTTAGGTTTTACTTTACAACTAATAAGTGAGACATTAAATATATGCATACCAATTTACATTTCATTATATGCTTACTGGAGAGAAATGGTTTAATAATGTTTTATCTATGTACCCACTCTCCCAATCGCCATTCAGAATTTTACTTGTGGCCTAAAATCACATTCCAAGCCTACCAATCCTTGGAATCTCACTTTTGTAACATATTTCCCTGATATTTATTCTCTGTAGCATATTTATTTCAAATTCCATTTAATATTTTCTATTCTAGGAATTTCCCTTTCTATGGTAAAGTTTATTTTTATGTCTACTGATTTTAATGTCCCTAAAATATTCCTGAATTTTCATTACTGACCTCTAGTCCTATGTAAAGTATTTAGTTTTGGTATGTCATTAGAAAAACATTATCAGAGGGCTCCTTTATAAGTCTGGCCAAGCCCATTGGAAATGCCACAATTTGTACTTCCAGGCTCTTAGATTCTTGCTACCCAAAGGGTAGTCCTGGGACCACCAGCATAGGTATCACCTGAGATTTTGGTACAAATGCAAACAGCCAGGACTTGATCCAGATGTACTGAATCTGAATCAGCATTTTAATGATATCACCAGATAACTCGTATGTATATTAAAGTTCAAGAGGCATTGTCTTAGAGCATTTTTAAAGAGTCATTAAAAATAACTGACTACATGGTTCTCAGAAACAGTTTTCAGTACATATTTTAATGTCTCTACCATTCTACTATCCGAGCTCTTAGAGAGGAAGAGGCATTAGGCCAGACTAGCAGATTTATCCCTTGTCTCTATTTCCCTAAAGCCATATCAAGTTGAATGATACTCAGATACAACTCTGTCTTTGGAGGCTTCTTCAAATGGCCAGTTATAATTCATTCAGGAAATAATCTCCAGGTTGTCATCTTGTTTCCCTTTTGATTGAGTGTCACTCGTTCTATGTTTAACCTGTATTCACTCCAGCAGCATTTTATTTATGGTTGGACTAAATTCCCATTCTTAGAACGATTTCTTCCCCACTTTGCGAGGTCTGCTGGTATGCAATATGCAAATATAAACATTCAAAACAGTAAGGTGTGGGATACACATGGCATAAAAGAACTGGGGTTGGTGCAGTACCTTCGAACACCCAGCCTTCTCTACTTTTTAACTGTTAAGTAAACAGCGCTACATATCGTTGTTTGTTATTTATGTGAATATGTGTATGTATTCAGTAACTAACTATAACATCTATGAAATCAGAGAATCTCACCTGTCAATTACTCCAGTGACTAGCACAGTGCTTTGTACAGAGTACACACTCAAAAAAAAAGAGGTAATGATATTATTCTCTTTTCATTCTAAAACAAAGGATTAAAATACGCCAAGACAGAGCAGAAGTAATAGGTATTTTGCAGTTTATGATACCTGTGACCATAACAAACTCAAAGATCTTTGGATGGCACTGTTACTTTATACTGAAAAAAGTCTTCTGAGGCACAAAAATAAGCCTGGACATAGCGAGTGGAGGAACAGTTTTGCTAATTGCTTCTCCTTGACATTGAAATACTAACAATACAGCCAGGTAGTGAGGTTAGGAAATATCAAGTTTTATCTTTAAAAATGTCATTTCCTCTCATTCGGAAAGATCACAATGGAGAAGTGAAATAGAATGTACTTCAAAACCCAAGTGAGTCAGCAGACATCAAATAAAAACACCCACTAACACTGATGCAGATCCCAAACCCCCAGCTAATAAACAAGGTTTAAAGGCCTTAACAGCCTCCAGCAGCTGGAAGGACATAGGGGGTGGAAGAAAAATGCCTCCCTTTCCCGTCACCCTGCTCTCCAATAGCTCCCCACGCTGCCCACCCACTCAGTTAATTTACTAAAAGCTTACTTATATGGAAGACAGAAATAAGAACTTCTCAGTGCAGTAAAACTCAGACACTGATGAGATTAGAGGAATAAGCAGACTTTCAACAAGAGGTATGTGACATTTCACACTTCTGAAAAGTCTTCAGCCAGGTAAAGCACCGTGTTTCCTCTTATATTGGCTTTGATAGCACCCAGCTGGAGCTCAGTGAAATTCACACATCTTCTGGGACAGCACTGGCTTTGGGCTACCTAGGCTGAGCCTTTCACAGCTGGAAATACTGTAAACCAAATATAAAATGTAGGTAGGATTACTAAGAAATCCTTTGCTTTCATTCATTTTATCTCCCAGATATGCCCTGTCCCCATAACAGATTATCCTAGTAGCCTGGCTAATCGCCTCCAAGCAGCCACAGAAATCCCAAAGACATCAGTATGTGTTTTATTGCCCATATTTCTACTGAAAATCCTGCCTAGGTAGCAGTATCGAAAAATACTCCAAAACACTGTTGCTTTTTCGGAAGAGGCATTCTGAAGAGTGCGTCTGTGCAGTGGAATGTCAGAAGGATTATTTTGCCTGTTCTGTTCATTAAGGTCAATTTTATTTATGTTCAACATCCCTCAGGACACATAAGTGCATAAGTGTGTTTGCAACTCACCCTGGAAAAGGCAGGACAGGAAAGTAATAACTCGTAGTCCCATGGCATTTATTTTCCTCTATTGATATCAAAGGGATTAAACAAAATGACCTAATTCCGTAGTCTAATGCTCCTGTGAAAGTAATATTTTCCTTTTTTTAATGTAGGGAGGGCCTGAATCTGCTCTTATTTCAAATTATATCCGTCATCAGGTTTACCTGTGTGTCATCTTCCCCCACGTGGACTCACTTATTCCCCTTCTAAGCCAATTTAAGGGACTGGATATTGTTTAAAAGGATTTTTATCTTTTTTCTTGACTCCTTGCAATTTCTTAACAGAATGTTTTATCTTTTTTTCCCCTTTCTTTTCAGATTGTTTTTCTACTGCCATCCCTCACCCCCATTTCTGATTCTGGATCTCTATTTACTATGAACTTCTAAGCACTTCCAGGCTTTGGCACCTTTGCCCTCTGGCTAAATGCTGCTCACTATTCCACTGTGAATCAGACCTTGACATTCAACACCTGGAGCTAATGAGAAAAACCTGTTTTGTAGAAAGGACTACAAGTTAATGAAAGTTTTAAATGGAGTCATGCAGACAGAGTGCTTGTTATTGTTGAGTAAACCACATGGCTTTAGCATCCTCTTTAAGAATTAGGCCTTTTGTGGGTTCCAGGAGGGAAGTATTGCTGCAGTGAAAAGAAGGCATAGTAGTGCTTAAGATCAAAGCTCTTCATTTTACCCAGAGATAAAGATAACCTAAAGTCTTATTCCCTTAGTGCTCCTTTATTTAGTTGTAGAAAATATCATCTGCAGTGCAAAGAATAACCTAGCTCTTGCATTCTCAGTTATCTGTGTGGCCTATTAACTAGGCTGGAGTGCCTCTTGTAATAATTATATTAATTTTCACTTCAGTTCAATTAAGGGCACTGAATATCTACAAAATGCAAAGCCCACACGATGGTGTACCAAATCAACCTAGTCTTCAAGAAGCTTTTGGTCCGATAAGAGAGGCAGAGGAATCCACCCTGGAGGGCAGTGAAGGTGGGCAGGAGTTTCTATCAGGAGTTTGGTTTTGCACTAATAGACCTGCGATTATTTTAAAATTAATACTGATTAAACAAACTTTTATTGATTACTATGTTCCAGGTATTAAGAGGCTATAAAGGTCAACAAAAGAAAAGCCATGATGAGATGAAGATGACAGTGATGACAGCAGAGGTGGTGATGATGATCTTGAACTTTGGTGGCCATTATTCTGCCCATCACAAGTGGTATAGGTAAAGGGGAGCCATGGCAGAGTTTTAGGAGTGTTGTAGGGAAAGTCATCAGTGTTTACGTTGGATTAAAAGAAGCAAAGTCAGAGGCCACTGGGAATCTAATCTGACAGTCCTGGTGGGAGGTAACGATAATCTATACTCAAGAAAGTAGTCACAGAAACAGTGGAATAAATTGCATTCTCTCTGGGAATTAGAATATGTCCTGCAGTTTTTGAGAATAAGATATCCAGCCATGCACCTAAACAGATGGGAAAATAGATAATGAGTCTGCACTGGATATATCTGGGCTTCACTTCTGGTTCTGTCACATAACTATGTAATATTAAACAAGATAGCTTACTTCTTTGCGCCTCAATTTCTTCATCTATAAATATAACTAGTTATATCCATACCATGAGATCATTTTCAGGACTAATAATTATGTAATAATTATATAGCATGGTGACAGACATTCAGCAAGTTCTCAGAAATAGTAGCTATTATCAGTCTCATGCTGTAGCTTTTATTCTCATGTGTTAGCTTTGTAATATCGGCACTAAGACGGAATATCTAGATTGGGATAAACCTGTCTTACAGATGGGTCTCACATATCTGTTCAGATTATTAGCCAGAGGATTTGTCATATGGTTATGTTAAAATCAATTACTGAGACAAGTGAAATGAATAGATAGGAGAGATACAAGATCTGAGTCCCAGAATTCAGTTGCTTCCAGGGACCAAGCAGGTAAAATGTGAGTGTAAACTGAACCAGATGAAACTAAGATCAGTTGGTACCTAAAGAATGTGTGCCATAAAAAATGGACTTCAACTTTAAAATGTCTGCAGGATCCTGGCTTGCAGTTCAGAGTGTAGTTATTTAGAACAAACTATTTTACTGTTATCCACAGTAGGAAATAGATTTTAACACATCACAACAGCACATGTGTAGATATGCATAAAACAAAATTTCTTAATACTTAAGAATCTTAATACTTGTGAATCTTATTGGTATTCTCAATCCTATACTGATCCATTCCATCCCACTCCGTTTCTTTACATTCCTTTCTATCTCATTGTATCCTATCTCGTTCAAATAAATCCTGGGCCAGATCTTTTAAATTTATTTTTCTAGCCACCAATGGGTCACAACCCACAGTTCATAAAACTCTAGTTCATATCAGCAGATTAAAATATTTTTTGGTTTACCTCCATCAGTAAATTTTTTTTTTTTTTTTCCAGTACGCGGTCCTCTCACTGTTGTGGCCTCTCCCATTGAGGAGCACAGGCTTAGCAGCCATGGCTCATGGGCCCAGCTGCTCCGCGGCATGTGGGATCTTCCCGGACCGGGGCACGAACCCGTGTCCCCTACATCGGCAGGCAGACTCTCAACCACTGCGCCACCAGGGAAGCCCAGTAAATTTATTTTTGAAATAAAAAACATATACGGGGGGGACCTTCAAGATGGCAGAGGAGTAAGACCTGGATATCACTTTCCTACCCACATATACATCAAAAATACATCTACATGTGGAACAATTCCTACAGAACACCTACTGAACGCTGGCAGAAGACCTCAGACTTCCCAAAAGGCAAGAAACTCTCCACGGACCTGGGTAGGGCAAAAGAAAAAAGAAAAAACAGAGACAAAAGAATAGCTATGGGACCTGCATAACTGGGAGGGAGCCGTGAAGGAGGAAAGGTTTCCACACACTAGGAAGCCCCTTCAGTGGTGGAGATGCAGGTGGAAGGGGGGAAGCTTCAGAGCCACGGAGGAGAGCGCAGCAACAGGGGTGCAGAGGGCAAAGTGGAGAGATTCCCGCACAGAGGATCAGTTCCAACCAGCACTCACCAGCCTGAGAGGCATGTCTGCTCACCCGCTGGGGTGGGTGGGGGCTGCGAGCTGAGGCTTGGGCTTTGAAGGTCAGATCCCAGGGAGAGGACTGGGGTTGGCTGCGTGAACACAGCCTGAAGGGGGCTAGTGCGCCACGGCTAGCCTGGAGGGAGTCCGGGAAAAAGTCTGGAGCTGCCGAAGAGGCAAGAGACTGTTGTTTTGGGGTGTGCAAGGAGAGAGGATTCCTTCCCCGTGTTCCCACAGAAGGCAGAGCACCGCCTAAGCGAGTTCCAGAGACGGGGGTGAGCCATGGCTATCAGCTCGCACCACAGAGACGGGCATGAGACGCTAACACTGCTGCTGCTGCCAGCAAGAAGCCTTTGTACAAGTAAAGGTCACTATCCACAACCGCCCCCCACGAGCCTGTGCAGCCCGCCACTGCCAGGATCCCATGATCCAGGGACAATTTCCCCAGGAGAACACACTGCGCACCTCAGGCTGTTGCAATGTCACGCCAGCCTCTGCCGCTGCAGGCTTGCCCCACATTCCAATTATGACAACCATACCTTCCCTCTCCCTGACCTGAGAGATCAAGAGCACCCTGAGAGGCTGCGGCTTTAACCCCCTCCTGTCTGGGTGGGGAACAGATGCCTGAGGGTGCCCTTACATGCAGAGGTGGCGCCAGAACCAAAGCTGGACCCCAGGAGCTGTGCAAACAAAGAAGAGAAAGGGAAATTTCTCCCAGCAGCCTCAGGAGCAGCAGATTAAATTCCCACAATCAACTTGATGTACCCTGCATCTATGGAATACCTGAACAGACAATGAATCATCCCAAAATTGAGGCGGTGGACTTCGGGAGCAACTGTAGACTTGGGGTTTGCTGTCTATGACTGATTAGTTTCTGATATTTATCCATATTTTAGTTAAGTTTTTAGCACTTGTTATCATTGGTGGATGTGTTTATTGGTTTGGTTGCTTGCTTCTTTTATTATTATTATTTTTTAATTTTAATCATTTGTTTTTTTAAGTTTTATTTATTTATTTATTTCTCCCTTTTCTTCTGAGCCATGTGGCTTACAGGGTCTTGGTGCTCCGGCCTGGTGTCAGGCCTGAGCCTCTGAGGTGAGAGAGCCGAATTCAGGACATTGGACCACCAGAGACCTCCCAGCCCCGCACAACATCAATCAGCAAGAACTCTCCCAGAGATCCCCATCTCAATGTTAAGACCCAGCTCCACCCAGTGGCCAGCAAGCTCCAGCGCTGGATGCCCCAAGCCAAACAACTAGCAAGACAGGAACACAACCCCACCCGTTAGCAGAGAGGCTGCCTAAAATCATACTAAGTTCAGAGACACCCCAAAACACACTGACAGACACAGCTCTGCCTGCCAGAAAGACAAGATCCAGCCCCACCCACCAGAACACAGGCACCGGTCTCCTCCAGCAGGAAGCCTACACAAGCCACTGAACCAACCTCACCCACTGGGGGCAGACACCAAAAACAATGGGAACTACGAACATGTAGCCTGTTAAAAGGAGACCCCAAACAAAATGAGAAGACAGAGAAACATGCAGCAGAGGAAGGAGCAAGGTAAAAACCCACCAGAAAAATGAAGAGGAAATAGGCAGTCTACCTGAAAACAAATTCAGAGTAATGATAGTAAATATGATCCAAAATCTTGGAAACAGAATGGAAAAAATGCAAGAAACATTAAACAAGGACTCACAAGAAATAAAGAGCAAACAAACAATGATGAACAACACAATAAATGAAATTAAAAATTCTCTAGAAGGAACCAATAGCAGAATAACTGAGACAGAAGAACAGATAAGTAACCTGGAAGATAAAATAGTGGAAATAAATGCTGCAGAGCAGAATAAAGAAAAAGGAATGAAAAGAATTGAGGGCAATCTCAGAGACCTCGGGAAAACCTTAAACTCACCAACATTTGAGTTATAGGGGTTCCAGAAGAAAAAGAGAAAAAGAAAGGATCTGAGAAAATATTTGAAGGATTATAGTTGAAAACTTCCCTAATATGGGACAGGAAATAGTCAATCAAGTCCAGGGAGTGCAGAGAATCCCCCACAGGATAAATCCAAGGAGAAACATGGCAAGACACATAGTAATCAAACTATCAAAAATTAAATACCAAGAAAAAATATTAAAAGCAGCAAGGGAAAAAGAACAAATAACATACAAGGGAATCCCCATAAGGTTAACAGCTGATCTTTCAGCAGAAACTCCACAAGCCAAAAGGAAGTGGCAGGACATATTTAAAATGATGAAAGGGAAAAACCTAAAACCAAGATTACTCTACCCAGCAAGAATCTCATTCAGATTCGATGGAGAAATTAAAACCTTTACAGACAAGCAAAAGCTGAGAGAGTTCAGCACCACCAAACCAGCTTTACAACAAGTGCTAAAGGAACTTCTCTAGGCAGGAAACAATAGAAGGAAAAGACCTACAAAAACAAACCCAAAACAATTAAGAAAGTGGTAATAGGAACATACATGTTGATATTACCTTAAATGTAAATTGATTAAATGTTCCAACCAGAAGACCCAGGCTGGCTGAATGGATACAAAAACAAGACCCATATAAATGCTGTTGACAAGAGACCCACGTCAGACCTAGAGACACATACAGACTGAAAGTGAGGGGATGGAAAAAGCTATGCCACACAAATGGAAATAAAATGAAAGCTGGAGTGCAATTCTCATATAAGACAAAATAGACTTTAAAATAAAGACTATTACAAGAGACAAAGAAGGACACTACATAATGATCAAGGGATCAATCCAAGAAGAAGATATAACAATTGTAAATATTTATGCACCCAACTTAGGAGCACCTCAGTACATAAGGCAAATGTTAACAGCCATAAAAGGGGAAATCGACAGTAACACAGTCATGGTAGGGGACTTTAACACCCCACTTTCACCAATGGACAAATCATTCAACATGAAAATAAATAAGGAAACACAAGCTTTAAAAGATACATTACACCAGACAGACTTAATTGATATTTATAGGACATTCCATGCACAAACAACAGAATACACTTTCTTCTCAAGTGCTCATGGAACATTCTCCAGGATAGATCATATCTTGGGTCACAAATCAAGCCTTGGTAAATTTAAGAAAATTAAAATCATTTCAAGTATCATTTCCAACCACAACGATATGAGACTAGATATAAATTACAGGGAAAAAAAAAACTGTTAAAAAATACAAACACATGGAGGCTAAACAATACACTACAAAATAGTCAAGAGATCACTGAAGAAATCAGAGAAAATCAAAAAATACCTAGAAACAAATGACAATGAAAACACAATGACCCAAAACCTTTGAGATGCAGCAAAAGCAGTTTGAAGAGGGAAGTTTATAGCAATACACTCCTACCTCAAGAAACAAGAAAAATCTCAAACAATCTAAACTTACACCTAAAGCAATTAGAGAAAGAAGAACAAAAACCCTCCAAAGTTAGTAGAAGGAAAGAAATCATAAGATCTGATCAGAAATAAATGAAATAGAAACAAAGAAAACAATAGCAAAGATGAATAAAATTAAAAGCTTGTTCTTTGAGAAGATAAACAAAATTGATAAACCATTAGCCAGACTCATCAAGAAAAAAAGGGAGAAGACTCAAACCAACAGAATTAGAAATGAAAAAGAAGAAAGAACTGATACTGCAGAAATAAATATGAAGGATCGTGAGAGGTTACTACAAGCAACTATATGCCAATAAAATTGATGACCTGGAGGAAATGGACAAATTCTTAGAAAAACACAACCTTCCAAGATTGAACCAGGAGGAAATAGAAAATATAAACAGACCAATCACAAGCACTGAAATTGGAACTGTGATTAAAAATCTTCCAACAAACAAAGGCCCAGGACCAGACGGCTTCACAGTCGAATTCTATCAGACATTTAGAGAAGAGCTAAGACCCATCCTTCTCAAACTCTTCCACAATATAGCAGAGGGAGAAACACTCCCAAACTCATTCTACAAGGCCACCATCACCCTGATACCAAAACCAGACAAAGCTATCACAAAAAAAGAAAGCTACAGGCCAATATCACTGATGAACATAGATGCATAAATCCTCAAAAAATACTAGCAAACAGAATCAAACAGCACATTAAAAGAATCATAAACCATGATCAAGTGGGGTTTATCCCAGGAATGAAAGAATTCTTTAATAAATACAAATCAATCAATGTGATACACCATATTAACAAACTGAAGGGTAAAAACCATATGATAATCTCAACAGATGCAGAAAAAACTTTCAACAAAATTCAACACCCATTTATGATAAAAACTCTCCAGAAAGTAGTCATAGAGGGAAACTACCTCAACATAATAAAGGCCATAGATGACAAACCCACAGCCAACATCATGCTCAATGGTGAAAAACTGAAACCATTTCCTCTAAGATCAGGAACAAGAGAAGGTTGCCCACTCTCACCATTATTATTCAACATTGTCTTTGAAGCTTTAGCCATTGCAATCAGAGAAGAAAAAGAAATAAAAGGAATCCAAATTGGAGAAGAAGTAAAACTGTCACTGTTTGCAAATGACATGATACTATACATAGAGAATCCTAAAGATACCACCAGAAATCTACTAGAGCTAATTGAATTTGGTAAAGTAGCAGGGTACAATACTAATGCACAAAAACCTCTTGTATTCCTATACACTAATGACAAAAAATCTGAAAGAGAAATTATGGAAGCACTCCCATTTACCATTGCAACAAAAAAAATAAAATACCTAGGGATAAACTTACCTAAGGAGACAAAAGACCGGTATGCAGAAAACTATAAGAAACTGATAAAAGAAATTAAGGACGATACAAACAGATGGAGAGATATACCATGTTCTTGGATTGGAAGAACAAACATTGTGAAAATGACTATACTATCTAAAGTAATCTACAGATTCAATGCAATCCCTATCAAACTACCAGCGGCATTTGTTACAGAACTAAAAAAAAAAAATTCACAACTTGTATGGAAACACAAAAGACCCCGAATAGTCAAAGCAATCTTGAGAAAGCAAAACAGAGCTGGAGGAAGCAGGCTCCCGGACTTCAGACTATACACAAAGCTATAGTAATCAAGACAATATGGTACTGGCACAAAATCAGAAATATAGATCAATGGAACAAGATAGAAAGCCCAGAGATAAACCCATGCATCTATGGTCAAACTAATGTATGACAAAGGAGGCAAGGATATACAATGGAGAAAAGACAATCTCTTCAATTAGTGGTGTTGGCAAAACTGGACAGCTACATGTAAAAGAATGAAATTAGACTACTTCCTAACACCATACACAAAAATAAACTCAAAATGGGTTAAATACCTAAATGTAAGACCAGACACTATAAAACTCTTAGAGGAAAACATAGACAGAACAATCTATGACATAAATCACAGCAAGATCCTTTTTGATCCACCTCCTAGAGAAATGGAAATAAAAACAAAAATAAACAAATGGGACCTAATGAAATTTAAAAGCTTTTGCACAGCAAAGGAAACCATAAACTAGACGAAAAGACCACCCTCAGAATCGGAGAAAATATTTGCAAACGAAGCAACTGACAAAGGATTAACCCCCAAAATATACAAGCAGCTCATGCAACTCAATATCAAAAAAACAAACAACCCAATCCAAAAACGGGCAGACATTTCTAAATAGACATTTCACCAGAGAAGATATACAGATTGCCAACAAACTCATGAAAGGATGCTCAACATCACTAATCATTAGAGAAATGCAAATCAAAACTACAATGAGGTATCACCTCATACCGGTCAGAATGGCCATCATCAAAAAATCTATGAACAATAAATGCTGGAGAGGGTGTGGAGAAAAGGGAACCCTCCTGCACTGTTGGTGGGAATGTAAATTAATACAGCCACTATGGGGAACAGTATGGAGGTTCCTTAAAAAACTAAAAATAGAACTACCATTATGACTCAGCAATCCCACTACTGGTCATATACCCTGAGAAAACCATAATTCAAAAAGAGTCATGTACCCCAGTGTTCACTGCAGCACTATTTACAATAGCCAGGACATGGAAGCAACGTAAGTGTCCATCAACAGATGAATGGATAAAGAAGATGTGGTGGCACATATATACAATGGAATATTACTCAGCCATAAAAAGAAATGAAATTGAACTATTTATAGTGAGGTGGATGGATCTAGAGTCTGTCATACAGAGTGAAGTAAGTCAGAAAGAAAATAACAAATACCGTATGCTTACAGATACATATGGAATCTAAAAAAAAAAAAAAAAAGGTTCTGATGAACCTAGGGTCAGGACAGGAATAGAGACACAGATGTAGAGAATAGACTTGAGGATATGGGGAGGGGGAAGGGTAAGCTGGGACGAAGTGAGAGAGTAGCACTGACATATATACGCTACCAAATGTAAAACAGATAGCTGGTGGGAAGCAGCTGCATAGCACAGGGATATCAGCTCGGTGCTTTGTGACCACCTAGAGGGGTGGAATAGGGAGGGTGGGAGGGAGACGCAAGAGGGAGGGTATGTGGGGATATATGTATACATACAGCTGATTCACTTTGTTATAAAGCAGAAACTAACACATTGTAAACAATTATACTCCAGTAAAGATGTTTAAGAGAAACATATATAGAATGATATAGTTACACATCAACTACTAATATTTTTATTAAATGTCAAGAAAACTTTCTCTTATTTTTTAGGTGAAAATATAAATAGAAGTTACATTGTTTTTCCTCAGCATCCCTTGGTGAGGTCTAAGCCAACCTCCCCACCTGACCTCTTGTGTGACTTTCAGCCAGATAGTTAAATCTACAAGCTCAGAATTTCTTATCTGTTAACTGGGACTGATAGGATCTATTTCATAGATTTGTTGGGGTAATTTGATTAAATATTGTGTCTAAAGCAAGTAACCCAGCACTTGACCTCCTCACAAGAAAATGTTATTTTAAAATTAATATTATTTGAGTAAAGTTTTATTGGCTATTTACTATGTTCCAGGCACTGAAAGGATTCAAAGATCAATAAAAGATATGACGAGGAGGAAAAGGAGAAGGAGGATGATGATGATGATGACGTAGAAGGTAGATGATAAAGAAGAGGATGAAGAAAAAAGAGATGTTATAATCTAGTAGGAAAACCATCTTATATAAATTTTACAAAATGAGCCAGAATACAAGTGTCTTTATAGCACTGTGCCTATCATTCTGTATGAAATAAATATTTTTGAGTACATGCATGTTCATGAATGAATGAATGAATGAATGAGTTCCAGCTTTGGCCATTGTCCTGTGTCACCAAAAGGTGTGACATATTGCAGACCCTTCATTAACGGCACTTGGCCATCTAAAATAATAAATAAAGGTGAGTATTGAATTTCTCATAGTAACTTCTGAAATTAAAAATGCCACATCAGGGCTTCCCTGGTGGCGCAGTGGTTGGGAGTCCGCCTGCCGATGCAGGGGACGCGGGTTTGTGCCCCGGTCCGGGAGGATCCCACATGCCGCGGAGCTGCTGGGCCCGTGAGCCATGGCTGCTGAGCCTGCGCGTCCGGAGCCTGTGCTCCGCGACGGGAGAGGCCACAACAGTGAGAGGCCCGCGTACCGCGAAAAAAAAAAAAGAAAAAAAAAATGCCACATCAAATGTGTGAATTTCTAAAACAATGATTAAAAGAGAATCACAGTTCTTTATATTTTGAACAGATTATTTTATTTGCATCAAAATGTTATGGAGAGGAAATAACTGCTATTAAACTTCTTTTCTTCTTACTCAGTAATTTGAGAGCAGAGGCATCTTACTACATACCAGCTAAGGAAAGCTATGGTCGTATATTAATAACACAACAGTTTTCTTCAAATAAACTGAAAATTAGTTTAAACATTTTATAGATAACTCACTTTATAAATCAGCAGACAAGGCAACTGTAACGATATTACTAGTTCTTTTCACATAAATATTAAAGGGCCATCTTCAAATATATGTTCATTTTAAAATTTTCTCTCACTCACCACTTCTTTTCTTTCAAAAAGCCAATAGAAAATCTTCTTCAACAGGTCTCATGTTATGGAGAATGTAGAAATGAGTTTCAGATTTACTTTTTGATGCAGTAAATTATGTTTTATCGTTCAGAGGATGCAACCTATAAGGTGACACATTGTAGCCAGATAGAGAAGTGACATTTTTCAATTGCTATTGGCTCTAGTTCTGTTTTTATTAACCCTCTTGCCGTTAAATCTAAATGCAAGATCTAAGGAATCAGATGTGAAATAATAACTTTCTTTGGTGCCATTCAGGCAATGGAGAATGATTTTCCATTTGCAGAAATACCATCTAGGAAATAACCTGCAATGGCAATTTGTCAAGGAAAGAAAATCCATCACCACACTTGACAACACTAGTAGAGAGTGAGGCATGGACATAGTTTCACAGTTACCATTTGACCCTAGGTATCCCCAGGATTATCAGTCTCCCTATGTTTCTCCCATTCCTCTGTCATTCTCTCAGCCTCCACTCACCCTTCACCAAAGGGGCAGTTGTGTCTCTCTATTCAGCATTTGGAGTGCACATAGCTTTCAAAACACTGTCCCAAATATTCTCTCATTCAATACAATAATCCTGTGAGGTCGACAAGGTAGGATCTTTATCTCTGTTCTATAAAAGAGGAAACTGAAGCCATGATTAAGTGACTTGTCTAAGGTCATGCATCGAGAAAGAAGCAAATACGTGAATAACACCCCTTTCAGGATCATTGCTCTTTGGCACCCTGATGCTCACTGAGGCTCTAGGGCAAAAACGAACAGAGTCATAAAAACCAAGAAGCCTAGAGCCCACAAATACTGTGCTTCACTACTGTTTTATTACTTAAGTCATTATTTACTTAATTATTTTTGAGCAATTGATCAATTTGTTTTATAAAGTATACCAATCATCTGTCGCCATAATAATGCTGTGTACAAACCTCCCCCAAACTCAGAGGTTTAAAACAACAAGCATGTATTCTGGATCATGAGTTTCTCAATCAGCTGGGTGGTTCCACTGATCTCAGCTGAGCCTACTTGTGAATCTACAGAAAAGCCTTGAACTGGACTAATGGCTCTGCTGATTGTACCTGGATTCCTTTCTATGTTTGGATGTTGACTGGACATAGGTTGATTCTGAATGGTGTCAGCTGGGACAACGGGATTCTCCTCTATGTGGCCCCTTAGTGTCCAGCAGATTAGCCTTAGTTAATACAGTGGTGAAAGGGTTCTAAGGGAGTGAGCGGAGGAGGAGAAGACCTCTTTAGGCCAAGGCAGAACTAGAATGCTGTCACTTTCAGCACACCCTACTGGGCAAAGCAAATGACAAGGGCAGCCCAGGTTCAAAAGGTGGAAGAATAGACTCTATGTCTTCATGGGAAGAACTATAAAGTTACATAGCAAGGAGCAAGGCTACAGGGTGAGGAGCCATTGGGGCCATTTTTGCAATCAATCTAATAGAGAAACAATCCCTCATCATCTCCAAAATAGCAAGGGTTTGGAAATACAAAAATGACTAAAACTACTCTCTTTAATATGTACACATTTATAGGCTGGTATGAGAGACAAACGTGTAAGAAGGTCATTAAAACACAGAAAAATAGAAGTATAGTAGGCATGAAAACAAACACTGTGATCTACAGAGCTCAAGAGCAGAAGACATATAACTTTCTTAATTTTTCTGTAGCCAAATTAATTTGTATCTTGAGTCCTACTTTAATCTATAGCCAGATTCAATCAATTCTAGGTAACAGATCAATTCCAGTTTTCCTAAATTAATTCAGTGTCTTCTCAGCGAGGTCAGTTTCCCACTTTCCCCCTTGTCATGGCACCAGGGGCCCAGACCTTGTCCTTAATTGTGTCTCACTGGTATCCATGGAGATTTAGTATCCCACCTGGTCCTCATTTTAAATACACAGATCCTTCCTCATTCCCTAATGAGTTTAGTGCCTAAACTCAGCCAAATATGTGTGACTCTGTAACAAATGTTAGAAGACACAATTTAGCGACCTGGAGAGTAAACAGATAATAAAGAAGCATAAGTTTTATTTTGCACCAATATTTAAAAAGTAATATTCACGGATATGATAATTTTGATATAAGCACTGTTTCAGAGTGAAGAGGATATTTATTTTTTAGAAACCTAAACAAAATTGAATATGGAAAGAACACTGATCTGGGAGTTGAGAACATGAATCCCAGCCCATATTTCATCACTAATTAGCCATGTGGTTCCAGCAAAGTCTTTTCGTTTCTCTGGTCTCAATTTCCTCATTACTTTATTAAGGGAGCTGGGCTAGAAAAATATCACAGTCCCTCTGGGAATTCAAATCTCATAGTTCTTACAAAATTGAAAAGAGCCATTTGTGACATTAAGGAGAGAGAGAGAGACAGAGAATCAAAAGAAAAATCTAATAAGATCACAGATTACAGGACATCTGAGGATGATTTATTAAGCTACCTGAGCTAATAGTCATGATTGAGTAATACGTATTTTAATATTATATAGGGATATTTCCTGTTATGATAGGAGAGTTTTAATAGTCAAAATACTATATACTCCCTTATGGTATGAATATTCAATTGCAAAGTAACATAGTTCATTGTAATTGTCTTAATTAACAATGTCCTTCTCTGCAATGTCCATCTCCTCAATGTTAACATAACTGTCAACGACTAAAATATAGAAGGAAAGGAAGTCACTTTTAAACTCCCTAGTAAGAAGCATAAATGCCAACACATTCTAATTCAGAATAATATTATTATTATTTTATAATATAGTTAGTTATGAATCATTCCTGACAGATTTACAATCATTGAAGTGATCTATCTCCTAATTAGGGAGGCATTTTAATACTACTTGCTGTAGTATTGAAATTGCTGTAGTATCTCCCTAATTAAAATGCTACTTGCTGACCATATGATTGGTTTCTCAGTTTTAATATTATATCAATATTTCAAGAGTATTTGGTAGCCATAATTAACAATAATCCAAATGAATTAGACTGTGGTGAGTACTGATTTAATGTAATCATAAGTAAATCAAATTTCTAGGTAAACTTGACAAAAGACTTTGGGCAGAGGATATCTCGTGTTACTGAAACTGATGTGAGTTCTCTGCTTAACTCAAGCTACACAACTTATAATCTCATGTTGAAAAGCACTAATTCTGAGTTTTTTAGTCACATGAATCTTGAAAGCAAACTACTGCTCATGCTCTAGTTGTCAAATAGTAAGTCATACAACCCCATGCCTTTGAGATTGACCAGTTTCAAACATCCATGGTCCATTTTATTTAGTCGGTTGCCAGCTTCAACCAAGTCAAAAAAAAAGTTATAAAAGCTAATTATCAGACATAGTTCTTACTTTTGTAAAGATATTAATTGCCTTGTTAAGGATGAGGAAAGCCAAGTACCTTTTACTATTTCTGCCTTCAAGAAAAGCCAACAGTCTAGCAAATTGGTGTTGCAGATGGAAGAAACCATTTAACACTGACATACACTGTTGATTCTTCAAATGTAAAAGATGTAGACATAAACATCCTGTCTTTTCCCGCATCCCCCCAGCCACTGCCCAATAGCAACAATCTGGGAAGGGACTAGGTACTGCCGTGCACTTGGCAGACATTCAATAAAGTCAGAAAATAATGAATAAAATATTAACAATTGGTGTTATAAAAGGTACTCCCGTCCCCCAATGCGAGGAAACAAAGCACGTCAACCCTGATAAAAGTCATTCAGCTCTGATTTCATGAACTTACTTAGATAACGCTGCCATTTGTCTTCTTTGTATTTTATTTTTCTCTCGCCTTCTTACTTCCCTTGGTTCTTTAGGCTACTCTGCAATGGTCTCGGGTGTTTGAGTCTGTTGGGACCCTTGGCCATCCCAAGCCTGCAGTAGAGTAAATCAAACAGGAGTTTCGAGTGCCACAGGGGACATGCCTCTCAGTAAAACAGTATGGCATCCTGCGAAGCTTTAACTCAGAAGGGCTCCACTGCTAGGAAGGAGTGATTGGCTAAGAGAGTTGAAGCTTTTCTCCCCAAAATGGGTGTAGTCACACAAGCTTCCTGAAAAATAAAATGGGTGGAAGTGGGTTGGTGGTCCATCCTTCTCCATATGTCGGTTCGTATGGAAACTGCCCATGCACAAATGCTGTCTGTCAAAGGTAATGTCCTCTGAGGGGCCCATTCAGATTCCCTGGGCTGCAGAGGTAAGCAGATTGCCTCTGTCTCCTGCATCTCTCTAAAGGCCTAAAGCCATATGGTCTTTAGAATGCTTTTAAGCAGAGACAGGTTAAGTAAACCATAATAAATCCATATAATGGATTACAAGGCAACTATGAAAATTCATGAGGTAGAAGGCTCTGTATTGGCATGGGACAGTTACTGATCAATTGTTAAGGCTACAAAAACTTTATTCAATGATGTGATATTTTTGTAAAAACTCTAATAGACCCATGGCATTTATATTTCCTCTTACTTAGGGTACATCATCAATTTATTCTAAATATTAATTATACGAGTTATTCTAATTGAAGAAAATTTTAAACTGAGGTCAAAATATATATTAGAATTAAGGTAATGTTATTTGATGTATATTGCATGTTATATGTTTTTATATTGAATACTACATATTACATTGTAATATACTATAGATTATGTGGCAAATTGTCTATGCTATATGTTAAACAATATGTATTATAGTTGTATTAAGTATTTTGTTATATGTTAAATGTATCTTACATTTTATGTAAAGACTGGCATGAAATCACATTTGAGGCTTTCTTGTTTGCCTTTTTCAGTGTTTTAAAATTTTTTCTACTTTCCACAGGTACTACTCTTGCAAATTAGGAAAAAGTGTTTAAACTTTAAAAAAATGAAAACGTAGGCAGTTAAATAAATCAGATAGCCAACAGGCTTGCATTTTTGTCTCCTCTCCTGATTTTCTATTTCCCTGACGATAAAAAATGAGACAGAAGGACAGTGGGAGTACAGCCTAGACCTCTACCTTGGAAAACCTACCCTCTGGGGATCTGCAGTCTGGCGTGTTGTCTGCATAGAGTTTTTGCAGGGAATGGAGAGTGGGTATGATAAATCAGGAGGCAAATGTGAAACAGGCACAGTGGCCAAAATCAGGCTGTTTCCCCACGAATGGAGCTTGGAAACCTGCCACGGTTGCGTTCGGGTCCACGCCAGCCACTATCTCTGTGGGCAGTGTCAACGCCTCTGGGAGCGAGCAATTCTCACAGGTTGGCTGTCCCTTTGTCAGTGGCCTTAATGGAGGCAGCTGCTCCCTGGCCCTGGCAGCTGGCCCCAAACTGCTGACTGCAGCGATCTGGGCAGCTTCTGAAGCACAGTCAGTCACGTCTCCACCTTTTCTCAGAAATACAACTACAAGGTCCAAATGGGAGAAGTCAACAGGAAGCCTGACCGTCACCTCCAACTTCTTAGAATGTGGACAGCCGGAGTACTTCTCTTCAGACAGACTGCCGGACAACAGCTGGCCCTCTCTCATCTGCTTCCTCCCCATCTCCTTCCTTCTCCACTCTGCCTTTTGTCCACTGGTAGGCCCCCATATCTTTTTCCAAATTGTATGACTTTGGAATTTATCATTACCACTTCTAATGGATCTGAGTAAGTTTTACAGAAGGGGAAAAAATAAAAGTAGAGACGGAAGAAAGGGAAAGCATTTAGACGTGGTATTGGGCAGATATGTAATTTCAGAATTGGGACTGTTGAGCAAAAAGGCTGCTTTGGCTTCCACTGCATTGTGCTTGTTGAGGAAATTGTCAAAAAGCATCTGAGGAAACCTTTAGTTTAGCAAGAGTAAGACCAGAACCGTGAACTTGACTGCTAGTATTGGATGGCCGAGATGCAGCTGCCCAGGCAAGGCCAGGGAAGAAGCCCGGGGAAGAGGAAGAATTTCAAGTGGTTTCAAGAAGGCAAGTGTTCAAGACCAGAGAAAGCAGCAGAAGATAGCCTCCGGCAGATCTCTGAAAGTTTGACACCTACACAGGGCTTCGGCCTTCATGCAGTCAAGGACAGAGATGTACGAGCGAGAAGGGGGACTCCACGTACACAGGGTGGGTTGTGGGGAGAGGAGAGTGGGAATAGCTGATCCAGGACTGACCAGAAGGAGAAGACCCAAGATGATCGGCAGAGGTCCCAGCCAGCAAAGGAAAGTCAAAGATAGAGAAGGTGGCCAAAAAGATCACAGGGAAGAAAGAGGAACAACGTGGCTATTAGAGCAGAAGAGTAAAATTAACATCAAAGGGAGCAAGGAAACTGTCATTTTTTTCTCTTCTCTATTAATACGAGTCTGAGATATGAAGGGGGGGTTTAAAAATGAACCAGGGAGCAAGTAGAAATGTGTCACAGATATGAGAACCTCTCCATTTTCAGTCCGAGAAAGTCTGAGGGAAGGCCCACAACTTGAACTCTGGGAAAGATGATTCAATTCTCCTCCCCGGGCCACCCCTCACCAACATGGGTAGAGTGAAGAATTAGCATCCGTTGAAACTTGATGGGCACAGAAAATGTTGACTTTCACATGAAACTACCAGTGATTCTTGGTATGTTTTCTTTGGAATCTTAAAGTTCTGTTTAGAAAATTCTGTTAAAATCACTGTTGTATATTTCAGATATTCCAATAATACTGTGAAGTGGAGGAAGGAGATTGGTAGGACAGCAATTAATTTAATTTACGCAATTTCTTTTCTGGTGGGAGTATTTAAACTGGTGACTCACGGACAAAGGTATTATGCAAGGATTTCTTCATGGGAATGAAAAGAAAGGAGTGAACTGTCTTTAATTATGGACAAGAAGTGTCAAAGGGCATTTAAGAATTTTCACATAGCGATAGGATACAAACATTTGGAAGAAAGAATAAGAATTAAATATTCAAGTTAAATCAATTTCACACAGTTATGTATCTAATACCTGCTATATGCTAGAACTATATTGGGTGCCAATCATACAACAGTGCATACAGTGTGTCCTTACACTTTTGGCATTCAGAGTTAGTGGAAAACAAAAGCTTGTAAAAGCAAAAAATAAATGCCACACATTGTGACAGGTTCTCTTTAAAGTTAAGAGCATAAGGTAGCACAAAGAAAGGGATTCTCAACTGCAGTGTTTACTATTTGATTTCAGTGATAAAGAAAATTTGAGTAGAATTTCAGGAAGGAAAATAAATTGAATAGCTTTGATAGTGTTAACACTGAGATGCTTCTGACTTTTTACATCAGTCTAATGAATAAATTCCAGTGGACGTAACCTATTCAACCTATTTATGGTTCCTCTGACAGAAAGCAAACTTACATATTTTTTCTTAGTAGCCATTTAAATGTTTATCAGATAAGCTTGCAAATGGCATATGGTTTTCTATGACTTAAAAGATGTCTCACAATTTATCCTGCAACCTGTCATTTTCCTACTTGTACCCTCACCTCCAGGGACCTGGAACAGATATTCCTTAAATGTTTTATTTTATATCCATTTAAAAAACTACTTTGCTTATTCATGAAGACTTGCCCCTTGTGCAGCTGAGTTGCTTGAAGCCAGAGAATGATAACGTTCTAACCCACGTTTCAGGTTGAGTTTGAACTTCAATGTTTACCAGTCCCTCTGTGTTTAACAGAATACCGTAGTAATCATCACCTCTTGCCAGACCTTTTGAATAAATGAGTGATGTATTCTCTTGTAGTTAAGTCCCTTTGGTTGCTTTGAATAGCTCTCTCAAGCTTTCTTCTTTCTTCTGTTCTTTCCTTCATAAATACTTTAGAAGAAAATACCATGAAAACACATCACTTTCATCACAGACAATAGAAAAATAGTTACTTCTCTGTATAAAATTCACAAGGTTAATAAAGTATTACAATAGCTCTCTCTCTTTGTTAAAAAAGTATTAGTCTAAATAGTCCTTTAATCTAGGATTATAAGAATATTTTAAACTACTAATATATATCTCAGAATGTTAATAGAGGTCTAATGATTATACCAACCTGCCCATTATTATAACAAAGTAATATGAAAACTTATATAAGATATAAAACACAGATCCAGGTCAGTCAACAACTACTAATGATTGTTAATGGGTTGCAAAATGCCCAGGCCTTATGGTGTTATTCAGGGTCCAACATGTGGGATCATGAGCTGTAAAGATTTGATAGAGGTGACATTACATGACCATTGAAATGGAAATTCTCTAATGGCACTGAGACACACTAGATGTATTAAAATATCACAACAGTAAAATGATCCATGTAATGATTGGATTTTCTTCCACAACTAACAGTTTTCTTGTGGGTAGAACCTAAGAATGTTTGTACATACACAGCAGGAAATAGAGATAAGTAACAGTGATGATAGAATTGAAGAGAAAGGAAAGGAGATTTTCAAAAGAATGTAAGGAAGTGATACTTTTTAATTAAGAGATTTCCAAAGGCATACAGGAGGCAATAGTTATCACTGATGGTATAATATGCTATCATACTAAAATTTGTAGTATTAAAACTATCTCTGGTGCCACGACAAATGCTGGGTTATTCCTCTCTTCAAAGAAAGGAAGTTTCTTTCTTAAATTTTATGACTTGCTAGAAGGGTTCAGTTATCATTTATTGTATTTCTAAAAATTAATTTTTACAACATCTAGTTTATAGTATGAATAAACTAGATACAGTATGAATCTCAGTCCGCAATCTCAGGTGTGTGTGAAATGTGATATTGTAATTTTATGATCATAATTTAATTTCTATTTCAAGCTACCATTTCACTGGATGGTAGAAAATTAATTTCTTAAGATTCTACATAATGTTGAGGCATAAGGGGTAGGGGTATAACCAGTGGTATGCCACTAAACCAGCTCTCTGAAAAAAAAAAGGGGAGGGGGAAGAGCCCTAATTAGTGCAATTTCCATAGTGTAACTACTCCTACAAAGGCCATTTTATATTACCTTTCCCATCACTGAAGGCGTACAGCTGGGAAGGAATGTACACAATTGGTTCCCGCACGCCAGGGTTAACCACTGCCCACACAACGCTGGCATGTATCTGGTCCTAAATGTCATCAGTTATTCCCTTTCCAGCTTGATTTCCATCTCTAGGTCCCTCCCACTTGAGGCCTCTCCTGATCTTCCGCTGCTTTGGGTTAGGTCCACAATGCTCTCAGTTACGCAAGAAATATCCTACTAGGTACTGTGAAATTTTATGAGGCCTGGGCACATGAAACAGACATTTTCTCTTCTCCAGCACTAGGATGGGAACTGAGGGACGGCTGGTTCCATGGCTACAGCTCTGGGCTTTCAGTCTCAAACCTATCAGCTGTTCCCTTGTCTTCTCAAGGCAATGGATCAGGAGAGAGACGCCTGCCAATTTCTCGGCTGTCTTTGATTGTGGGGCGACTCCCTCTAACCTTCCCCTTATCCCAAACACCCTTTACCCAGTTTCAGGAGAGGTTAAAATAGTCACTGTTTCATTATATGGTCTGCCAAATGTTTTTGTTTTGCCCTGAATCCTAGGTTTTGGATATTCCAAAGCCAGGAATTTTAATCCTTTGTCATCTGCATTCTTCTGTGACACAGTGTACTTTAGATGTCATAGCTGGGGAAAGTCCATGGGGGATGGGGATGTATGGAGACACAGGAGGATTTACCTGTTAATATTTTTAAATATTCCCCTCATCTATTTCCTCTTCTATTAAGCTTGATTCTGAGCACTCTAAGTAAATGAATATAATACACATACACATATATTTTATATATATAGGCATATATACACATATAGAGAAGCTGCATATATGCAGAAATATGTGTGTTGTGTGTATATATGTATGTATATATATATATGCTAAGTTAATTTTTTCATAACTTTCATGATAGATTCATTTTTCCTTGAAGATCATACATTGCAATTCCTTCTTGATTCAGGAGTCTCTCTTTCCATGCACATTACAGATTGTCACACCTCCTGTATTTCAACTATGTTAGAAGAGTTAGTTAGAAAAAAGAAATCTAAATATTATATGGAAAAGAGGTCCGAAAGCCGAGCCTCTCTGAATTTCTTCTTTGTCTCTATCCTGGTTTTTGTTTCCACATGGTGAATGCAGCTCTCCGGTATTCTCTTATTCTAATCCTCTATGGAATAAATATTTTCCAACTTTTAACTGTTCCTTGTATATTATCAATTTGAGATCCATCCCCTTCCGGTTCTCTCCTTCAGACACATTTCATTTGGCAAATACTGTCAGAGGGCAGCATGGGTATAGTGCTCGAAATGTGGTCCAAGCACCACCAAGCAGCCTAAATGTACAATAGGACCCTCTCTTCTTTGGATTTAGATTTTACATCGTTATTAATCAACTTAATTTATGTCATTAATTCCTACTCTTATGCTTCAGTCTACTGTACGCCTAAGATCCTTTCTAAGTGAGCTACTGTGCAGAGAGCCTAGGGTAGTGAAAGAGCATGGGCTCTAGGGTCAGGCTGGCCTGGGCTCAAGTCCCAGCCACGTCCATTGCAGTCCATCGAGTTATCATTTACTTAGCCTGTCCCAGCATCTCTGATCTATTAAGGCAATTCTTGTGAAAGCACTCGGCACAATATGTTCACTTAGCAAATGTTCTTTCCCCCATTCTCTTTTTCCTGGATTTTACATTTATCCCTGTTAAAATTTCTGAATTTTACCTTGGGTTTGGCTCACATGTGCACATTACTAGGAATAGTTTAGAATCTCCATCTAACTCTTTGTTCACAACTTATTCAGGTTAAATGAAGAGTATCTGTTGTACATTCACTGCATGCAAAGCAATGAACTAGCTGCTAAGAGTAATGGAAGATGCAGAAGGTAGTTCGTATATATAAATACTAATGAAGCATGGTCCCTCCTCAAACGGCTTAGAAGCTACTGGAGGACATCTCTATGAAAAGAACACACATGGTGTAAACAGAACAGAGGTGTATGCATAGTTGTGTAGGGACACGCAGGAGGAAGTCATTATATAAATTTGAATAGAGCTGTTAGAGTAGAGGAGGCTGTTTTCAAACTGATCCTTGAGCGATGAATAAGAAGGAGGGAGACATTTCCATACTGGAGGAAGCTGGAGCACAGAAACAGAGGTTAAAAGATTAAAGTCTCTCCAAGAATTGGTGATTAAATTGGATATTATTACATCACAGGCTGGCTGGAGGGGGGTGTGGTGCCATCTTTAAGCTGATGACCAGGGCTTAATTCGTCTCGGTCACATTTCAAGAGATGAACTAAGATTGCTTGTCTCCAGGGTTAGAGAGCAATTTTCCGATGACACCTAAAATGAACTTCTGCTTTCTGAAAAAATCAGTTCTGTATAGTGCAAATGCTCCGTAGCCCCTCCGTGCAAACTTGGATTTTTGATTTTCTGATGTTTTCCTTCTCAAGAAATTAGTTTAATTTAAAATGTGACTTTAAAAATTGTCCTTTAATTGACCAGCAGGAGCCCTTTTAAGCTGGCTCCTTATTTACTGTGAAACAATTGCGTTATTTTTTATGCACTTCCTTAGTTTATAGCACAAGATTTTCTAGGCTCTTCTTTTCCCTTCCCTGCTGCAATCCCAAAATAAACTATGGCTAGTGGGAACTGATATTCAGAAACAAAAATCTAGATGTTTAAACATCTAGGGATGTTTATTTTTACTGGCGTGTCCTTGCTTTTAGGCCTTTTCAGCTGACCTAGTAAGGGAAACAAGTTACATACATATATATATGGATATATATATATATGGATATATATGAATATATAATTTATATATGCATGTATATGTATTTTTATATATGCATACATTATATATATATATATACCATGTATATACATATAATCATGAGTTCATACTAATTGAAATTTTAATCTAACACTACAGCGTTCTTAATCAGCTTCCTTCTTTCTGTGTATATATCTTTCTTCTCCCACAGTGAGAACTCCAGCTTTCAAAAACCGAGAAAAGAAAACTACAGACCAATGTCCCTAATGAATATAGGTTCGAGAACTCTCAACAAAATATTAGCAGACTGGATTCAATAGCACATTGAAAAGGTTATACACCAGGATCAAGTGAGATTTATCCCTGAGATTCAAGGATGTTTAACATATACAAATCAATAAATTAATAGATTGAAAGATAAAAATCATATTATCATCTCAACGTGTAGAGAAAAATACTTGACAAACTACAACACCCTTTCATGATAAAATGCTCAACAAAGAACATACCTCAACACAATAAAGGCCATATATGACAAACCTACAGCTAATATCATACTCAATGGTGAAAAGCTGAAACCTTTTCCTCTAAGATAAGGAACAAGGCAAGGGTGCCCACTCTCACCACTCTTATTCAGCATAGTAGTGGAAGTCCTAGCCAGAGCAATCAGGCAAGAAAAAGAAATAAAAGGCATCCAAACTGGAAAGGAAGGAGTAAAATTTTCTTTGTTAACAAATGATACAATCCTAAATTAAAAAATTCTAAAGACTCTATCAAAAAACTCTAAACTAACCAACAAATTCAGTAAAATTTCTGGATACAAAATCAACATACAGAAATCAGTTGCATTTCTATACACCAACACCAAAACATCTGAAAAAGAAATAAAGAAAACTATCCATTCACAATAACATAAAAACAATAAAATACTTAGGAATAAATTTTACCAAGAAGGTGAAATACCTGTACACTGAAAAGTACAAGACTTTTTTTTTTAATATATAAATTTTATTTATTTATTTTTGGCTGCATTGGGTCTTTATTGATGCGGGTGGGCTTTCTCTAGTTGTAGCGAGAGGGGGCTACTCTTCATGCAGTGAGCGGGCTTCTCTTTGCAGTGGCTTCTCTTGTTGCAGAGCACAGGCTCTAGGAGCACGGGTTCAGTAGTTGTGGCACGTGGGCTCAGCAGTTGTGGCTCATGGGCTCTAGGGAGCAGGCTCAGTAGTTGTGGTGCACGGGCTTAGCTGCTCTGCGGCATGTGGGATCTTCCCAGACCAGGGCTTGAACCTCTGTCCCCTGCACTGGCAGGTGGATTCCTAACCACTGCGCCACCAGGGAAGTCCCAAAACTACAAGACTTTGGTGAAAGGAATTGCAAATGATACCAACAAATGGGAAAATATCTACAAAACGTGAAGTCACCCTGGATGGGAGGACATGAGGTTTCCAGGGAAGAGACCTTAGAGTGAGAAGGTAGCCAGGGGCAAATCTTGGCAATAGAATTAGTAGAGAAATAGGAGATCGAGAAAGGTTCTTCAAGACAGTAAGAGGTGAACTGAAGTGTGACCTACTATGAAATCAACTAGAGAGAGAGGAAGGGGAAGGTGGAGAAAGGCAGGATTGGGACGGGAAAAGGAGGAGCAGTACCTGTCCCCAACGCCTAAACCCTGACCCCCAGCACACCTTGTATCATCTCTTTTTCTGCTGGGCTCCATAGCCAGGCCAACGCATAGCCATAGATCTGATGAAGCCCTTCTGTGTCTGCTGAGTTTCCTGCTCCTCTATCCCTGAGGAGAAAATAAGCATTTTGAGAAAACCCCAAAAACAACCTCTAAAATTCTTCCTTTGACATTCTTCCTAGGAAAAACAACCACCACCACAAGAACTTTTTCGCAAGAAAGAAATTCCCATACTTAACCAGAACCAAATCCACGTTCACTCAGCTACTGGATATTTTAAGCTTTTCGAAAAGCCTGTTTAACTGCAAAGTAAATAATTTTTTTCTTGCTAAAATGAGCCAAATGGACCACATTAGATAAAACTTCTCACACCATCTCCTCACCTGAAAATTGTTTCCCAATGACACTGTCCACTCAGCTCCTGTTTGGGTGTCAATGTTAAACATTAAGGTGAAGTTTGTTTACAGTTAGGGACCCTGAAGTATTTGTAATCTGCCTTGACCTTTCTTTCCCGTGGACAGCCCCTAAGATACTATACACACAAGGAATAATTTTTAAAAAATAGGAATCACAGAGCCACTTTATTATTACCTAAAACAGCACCCAGTGCCCCAACACAGGGTCTCTTTGGTAAGGTATCTGAGCATATCCTCAAATCAGTTTTGACTTGATTCCAAAGAAGAGCTGCCCATTTTCCCCTTTCATATAAATTTTAGGACCAGCAATTCCAGGTGTGCCTGGAGGCTCAGAGAAGGAAAAATGGCTCTGCTGGTTGCTTGGAAGGTAGAAGATTGAAGGCTGATGGTTGAAGGTGAATGTTGGGGAAGAAAAAGGGGGGAAAAAAGTCACCTGGATGCCTTGAGTAGACAGTCCTGACAAGGTCTGCTCCCACATGGTCACAGGGAGTGCCAGGGAGGACAGTGGGGTCTCAGTTTCTGCCTTTCAAGTGGAATAATCCACCATACTAGCAAAACATAGTCCAGTAAATAGCATGGGCTCAGGATAGGCTGGTAGGATAAGCAACTCATCCTCCCTTAGGAGAAAGCCAAAAAGAAGCATGGGTGGAGCCAACTTGCCTTGGAATGAGGATCACTAAAATCCTCCTCCCTTACCGAAGCTACTTGCTTTTCCCATTGACAAGTCTTTTTTGCCAGTTAGAAAAAAAGTTGCTTTAATGACAGACAGGAGAGATTTACGGGAAATTAGAGACACGATCTATCTTCACAACCGCAAAGACTTTGATTTAGTCTCACGTGGCATGGGTATGTACATCAAGATGAGGCAACACCATCATTTATTAGATACATAACTGGTTTTAGGATCTTATGGGATAAAACGTCTCTGAGTAATTAATGATTAAAAAAGAGGAGGGGCATCAAGGAAATGATATCACAGGGTGCTCAGTTCTGTGCTTAGTACTCTTCTGTGTTTTAATCAGGAGCGGGCTGAGGAAAGGCTCATAGGTGAGTGCCTTTGCAAAGAGTGCTGCCCTTAATGAGTGTGCTCAACGTGTCAGAAGATAAATGTAGAACAGAGTGATTCAGTAAACTGAAGAACTAACAGAAGAGGTTCACATAGGGTAATTGCTATATAATATACCCGAGAAGAGATACATTGTGCAAGTTCAACAGGCAAAGATTTGACAAAGCATGGGGTAGACACGAAAGTAGGACAGGGTGGGTGACAAGCTTGCTTTGAGTCTGCAATGAAGCCATGTCTACAGTGTGAAAAGCATGTGGACCTTGCATGTATCAAAAACATTTTTTCAACAAACTTATGGTTACCAAAGGGGATAGCAGGGGTGGGGGGGGAGAGATAAATTAGGAGTTTGGGATTAACATATACACATTACTATATAAATAAACAATAAGGACCTACGGTATAGCACAGGGAACTCGCCTCAGTATCTTGTAATAACGTACAATGGAAAAGAATCTGAAAATGAATATATATATGTGTGTGTGTGTATATCTATAACTGAATCACTTTGCTGTACACGTGAAACTAACACAAAATTGTAAGTTAACTATACTACAATTTTTAGAAACTGGTTTAAATAAATTTTTTTTTATGAGGTAGTAGTCTAGCCATTGTCAGGGAAAAATTGGTCAGAACATTACTGGCATATGTGTGGCAAACTAATGAGGGTTGTAGAGGATAGAGGAGAGCTGCAAAGATTCTGTAATTGAATATCACACCTGAAAGAAACATTGAAAGAATGAAGTCTGTTCTGTTTACAAAAAATAAAGCTGAGGAGAAATTTAATAGTCATTCAATAGAAAGAGAGCTGTCAGACAATGGTGATATGCAGTTTTCTTGTCCCAGAGTTGACAAAAATCAAAGAAAATTGGCCTGAGAGATTTATAATCACCTCCCTGTTCAGCCAAACTTGAAATTCACTTCCTATTCATGAACTGCAATTACCTCCTTGATTTATATATAGATAGACAGATAGATAGATAGATAGATAGATATGTATTATATGTATGTATCTGTATCTATCTATCTATCTACCTACACACACAAGCTAAATGCATCCCCTGGTCATATTACTCAAGTTTTTTTTTTAAGTCCAAGTCCTATTACACAGTAGTTAACATAACACTACTTGCAATTTAGGCTTCCTTGGATATTGATTTACAGAAAGAAGGCAAATAGAAAATTAGCTCCCATGTGAACGTGTTGGCTTTTATGATAAAGTACTTTGGGCTAGGCTGTACTGTCATTTTCTTAAGTGGTCATAGTCTATTAGGCAAATTAATCTTCCAGGATCTAAATTACACCAAAGTATAACAGTATAACATCTTTGTGTATTATAGACATTAATTCTTATTTGTGGTATGTATATTACAACTCTAATGTAACTAATTTACAAGGTTATGTATTTTGCCAAGTTAAATGCTTTTTAAAGATGTGTCTGTGTAAGAATCCAATACATGAGCTGTTCCAGGATGCTCTTCCAGGTGATCTTGCAAAAAGGAATGAATTCTAGTGGTGTGCAATAGTTTATGAAAAAGTAGCACTTTGGTGGGAGGATGGAATGTGGAATGTTCTTTTTAGTTCTGTGTTTAGTTGGTTTTTATTAGTCCAAATACATTAGGTAGAGATGGTTGGAGATACAAGTCATCTCTTGTATCAGTTATAACCGATAGATCATGGGTAGATAGATAGATCGGTAGATAAAGATAAACAGAATGATTTCAGACATCTTTCTCTGCAAACTTTTATTTCACTGACAAGTAGGAAAGGGAGGGCCAGAAGGGTCAGATTGCTGGTCAGAGCTTAGCGCACCCTGGACTTCAGAATGTCCTGCTCATATTCGTAGTACGTGGTGCTGTAAAAGACATTATCTGTTAATAATGCCAAAAAATAGAGAAGCACCAACTTCTTTTGTAACTCTGCATCTTTTAACCAGGGTAAAATCATTTCTTTTAATCAGTAAGACAGTTCTACTCTCAGAATTTTCTATTAAATTTCAATCCAGAGAACAAGAGGCCTTTGAAAATTTATAAGAGAAATTCTAACAGAGTTTTCACTTACTAACCAATATGAGTCTGTGCTATAAAACCAGCCATGCAAAGACCATGGTTCATTTAACTACAATGTTATCAACGTTGGACTTAAATTAAATCTTCATACAATTTAACAAGATACAACAATACAACACCCAGGATTTATTTGTGATATATATGATGTAATCATAAAAACATCAGGTCACCAGAGCCAGCATTTTGCATCTTTATAATTCTTCAAATTATTTTTCATTTGTTACTTGTAAGAAGTCAAAATAACATCCGTATGCATAGAATACAGAGTATCTAACAGTTAAAGTCTTCTAAAAGATTTCTTATAACTAACAGTAATTTATTAAGTAATAAACCAGGAAGCTTATTAATGCAAAACCATTCATTTTCTTTTAATATTGTTATGAGAGAGATTCCATTTTAATTTCAACTGTAAGTGATTGATATGAGTGCAATTTTTCTACCAGTAGTTAAAGAATGATTACATTTTGTTTATGTCAAATAATCCTCAGGGTTTAATAATTTTTGGAATGTTACTTAGCATTCTATTAATGATAAAGCTCCAATAACTTACCACTTCTTATTATGCGTCCTAATGCATCCGATGTGTGTCAGGTGAGGTGTGAGGCCTTGGCAATAGACAAAGTACAAGCTTTGTCCTCAAGGTGCTTACAGTTTAAATAGAGACAAACATAGACACAGATAAGCACAACAAGATCTTACAACTGCAATGCACAGGACATTTATCAAGTAGGACATTTTGGGTCACACAGAGGTATGACTTTGTGTGGCCTCTTGGCACACTGGCCAGCTGGTCCTCATAGTTTGACATCCAAACACCACTAAGAAGTATTTCTTGACTCTCTTCTCCACCCCAATGCTCCTACTACATGCATCCCTATATTTATTATCTAGTCAGTGTCTCACATGTGTCTAGGATTTGGGGTTACTCAATAAATGCTGGTCTAATGAGTTATCTTAATTAACGCACTTTGCCTCAGAGGCAGGTTCCCAACCATTCAGGTTGTGAATTTGGTAGAACCTTTAGTTGAGGAGTGTGCTTCTGCAGAATGAAGTCCGTATCAAAATGGTATGAACTAACAATGAATGCCCCCTTCTTGTTTCTTCAGGCTACCTGCTGGCCCCTCTCACTCATATATAGAAAAAAATGCCGAGGAGAACAAATATATTTATATTATTTGACTTCTAAAGTTCAATGAAACATCTGTTTCTGGTAGCCAGACACCCTACCCCAGGTTCCTAGGCAGAGTAAACAAATAAAATAAATTATGTTAGTTCTCCCACTCTATCACCCCTGCTCTCCTCCACTCTCCACTCCATGGCCTATACATACATATGTCTGGGAAGTTAGAGGAAATAAGAGTTGGGGACAGAAGGGAGATGTAGAATGGCACGTATGGCCTCCTCCTGGTTAATTTTGGTAATGAAGACAGCGGATGAATTTCCTCCCAAGCTTGGGGGTGATTTTCAATGTATAGCTGCATCTCTCCTGGTATTTGCTGTTTAGCAGAACTCCAGATCCAACTAGAACTGTTGGGCAATAGGGAAGGACAACAGAAAGAAGGTAGAGTGATAGAGTGAGGTGGAAGAAGGCAAAGATTACCCCATGTGTGCAAGGTAAAAATTCCCAGGCTTCCTATAGCCAGACAGTAGGGTACAGGTGTTAGCTGGGAGTGTTTTCAACAACAAAAAATTCTTCCCAGGATGGCAAGGAGACCCAAATAATAGAGCTCTGATGGGTAGAAAGCTCATTGGTTGGCAGGTGGGGAGAACTGGGGAGGTGGTAAAAGCCCAACACACCTTATCAGGATTATCATCTCCAACCAGTACTGAGGAAGCCCAGCCAAAGGTCAGAGGAGTATTCCACATGCCCTGTGAGAGACCATAGTGGCCTCCATGCACACCAGGAGGGGCAGCCATCAAGGCCTTAGATGCTGCGCATCAACAGAGCCCTGGGACAGAGCTGGGTTTGGTCTTGCCCTTCTCTGAAAGCTCTTTCCGGTACCCAGAGGAAGCAGCTCTGCATTGAACAGTGCCTACAGCAATAATGCCTACCTGAGGCTAAAATACTTTTTGATTACACTGATTTTACAGAAATGGGAGAGCAAGACTTGCTTGCTCTAAGCAGACGGGGGTCTCAAGAGTCAAGAGAAGCATATCAGGTATGAATTAAAGCGAGGCTCTTGTTTGCAAGCATCTGATTTGTGAAAGTAAAATTTATTCTTGTTACGTGCTGGAGGAATACTCATTGCTTCACTTTTGGAACATGTGGAAATTTACTGTTTGGAAGAAAAAGATTTGGAACAGAATTCCAGTTCCTCAATTCTAGGAGAGGAAAACCCAAAACAAAAATTAAGATTAACCAGGAAAGGGCATGCAGCAGTATGAAAGTATAAAATGTTATTTTCTATTGTAGGCTTTTACACTAAATCCTCTCATCAGCTCACTGAACTCTCTCAGATGAATCCCAAAGCCCTCTTCACCTGCCCCTCCAGATGCCCCTTTCCTTTGCAATCCATTCACATTAAGGATTGTGAATAACCACTGTGGAAAGAGAAACAAAAAGGAGCAAATACCATTCAGGATTTGAAGGATACCTACAGAGCCAGTGTTTCTGCAAGGACAGATCAAAGAAATGGCTACAGGCTGGGGAAGAAAAAGAAGGAAGTCCACAGAGGAGGGTGAAGAGACATCTTTATAACCCAGGAAATGGGAAACTTTGGTTGCAAGTTCCAGCGAACTGAATCTGGAAGGTAGCTCAGTGCCAAGCTGCCCTCAGAACCAGCAGATGGAGATATGTTTTTATTTTTAGTCATTCTCTAGGACACTGGTTTCTGAAAATGTGATCTCTGGACCAGCCGCATCAGCCTCATATGGAAACTTGTTAGAAATGCACATTCTGGGGCCCAACACCAGATTTATTGCAACAGAAACTCTGGGCTGGAGTCCAGCACTGTGTTTAACAATTAATCACCTTTGGGTGATTCTGATACACAAGTTTGAGAACCACTGCTCTCTGATATGAAGGATGCTGGGGATAAAGCTTGTCTTCAACACTTCACTCTCCTCTTCGGCATTTCTTCTAACCTATTGGCACTCTTTCTGCAAATTTCAGTGTGAGTGCGTTCACGAGCTTACTAGGAAGTGCCAGCTGAAGGTACTGGGCAAGCTAGAACTTACACTTCATTTTAAAATGGTCCTAAGTAGTTCACTGACTAAAATCAGGGGTCGTAGTTATCTACTTATGACACCAGGGATATCAACCAAGTATGAGTAATGAAAACCATGTCACAAATGCCTAAAGATGCCCTTGATTATAAGACACGTGAAAAGATGCTAAAAGACAAGAGGTGTTAAAAGATGGAAAAAAAAAAAGAGGAGATGATGAGTTATGACCAGCTAGAAGAGCAATATATTAATTTATAAGTAACATAATCTAGGTAATATTAGTAAGAAAGCAAAGCAGATACTCAGTGCTTTAGGGACAGGACCCAGTTATTAGGAAAACAACAGACATAAGTTAACTCTAGAACAACATCCAAAATGATGGGATGCTGGGTCCCTTGACTACGGATCCTGAGGCCTGGGGTGAGGCAAGTCCATGGGTGGGAGGTTTGTGGTCTGGTTATGGGAATTAGAAAGATCCACTCAGGTCAGTGTACAACCATGGAAGGGGAAAAAGCTCCAGATATTAGGCTTCCCTAGTGGCGCAGTGGTTGAGAGTCCGCCTGCCGATGCAGGGGACATGGGTTCATGCCCCGGTCCGGGAGGATCCCACATGCCGCGGAGTGTCTGGGCCCGTGAGCCATGGCCGCTGAGCCTGCGCGTCCGGAGCCTGTGCTCCGCAATGGGAGAGGCCACAACAGTGAGAGGCCTGCGTACCATCACAAAAAAAAAACAAAAACAAAAAAAAAACCCTCCAGATATTGAAATACTGAATTAGGATGCCACTAAGAATAAAAAAGAATGAAGAAGGTTATCTAGAAACACCATAGAGTAACATTATGCACTTTCTTCACAATTTTGCCTTCAGTTTGCTCCATCTATCTCTAAGTCTCTGTTCCTTCCTCTGTAGAATGGAGCTCACAATAACTGCCTCTTAGGATTATTGTAAGAGGCGTAACTTGTGTGTGATAAGGTCACAAAGTTTAATCCATCTGACAATTCAGATATGTAGAGAAAAATGTAGTACTTTCATTTTATTTCATGTTAATCTGCTCTTTCTCCTGACCCCAACTTTTGCTTAAAGGAAAAATAAATAACAAATGCCTACATTAAAGTAGCACTAACAGATAAACTCTCAAATCTCAGTGACTTAATCTAGAAAGTAAAGTGTATTTCTCTCTCATGCAACAACCTAGTGTGGATGTGGTCTAGTGACTCTCTTCCAAGCAGTAACTCAGGGATCAAGGCTCCCTCATCTTTTATCTCTGCCATCTTCAACACTCTCACAGTCACCCTGGACATCAACATCTAACTGGTGGATGGGGAAAAGGAGTTGAAGAGGGCTTCCCTGGTGGCGCAGTGGTTGAGAGTCCGCCTGCCGATGCAGGGGACACGGGTTCGTGCCCCGGTCCGGGAAGATCCCACATGCTGTGGAGCAGCTGGGCCCATGAGCCATGGCTGCTGAGCCTGTGCTCCGCAACGGGAGAGGCCACAACAGTGAGAGGTCCGCATACCGCAAAAAAAAAAAAAAAAAAAGGAGTTGAAGAGGGCATACTGACACTTAACTATCTAGGCCAGGAAGGGATACAAGTTACTTATAATCATGGATTGTAACAATGCAATTGCTTACATTTCATTCAAGATAACTATTCAAGTGGTCCACCTAGAAAGAAGAGGAACTAGGAAGACGTCTCCCAATTACATTTCTACAGTATGGAAGGGCAGCACAAATGTTTGCCATGAATCATCTCCTCCAGAGCCTAACCCTCAAATATCCAAGCACACCTTGCACACAAAACACACTCACCGTCTCAAGAGAGACAACCCAAAGTTCACCCGCTTACTGGGGCTAGCTCAGGGTCCAGGATTTCTGAATAATATGCTCAACACTCCATCAAAAGTACATGTGGCTTCATTTGGTCTGGCAACTTACAGACTAAAAAAAAAGCTACCTAAACCTCCTCTCATTCTCTCAGTCCAACATACATACTCAACCAGTATACAGTGATGGAAGAGGGACAGGATAAGAGCCACAGGAACTTCCACTGAATGACAATGGGAGATACACAGTGGATGCCTGTCTCTAGCAGCGTTAATATCCTGCTGGGGAGGCATTGGGAAGGCCCCCTAGTATGGAGACAGGAAAAGTTCCTAGACTGGACCCTGGTGTGCTCTCTGGGAAGAGCCCCTTGTCCACTGCTCTCTGTGGTCCCTGGCTCTGCCTCCTGGGAGATTATCCCGTGTTTATTATTCCCATGCCCACATTTGAAATGAGCCCTGGGAATTATGCCCTCCTCAGTGACTCAGTACCCTCATGCCCTTTGTCAGTGATGCAAATTTGGAGGCCCAAAACCTCTTTTAAGGCTTGAGCAGTCAGAGACATGCATCTCTGGCAGTATAATTACCTTAAAAACTTAGCTGATTAAAAAAAAAATCTATTTGCTTCCAGACAGTGCCATGTGACAGTAATCGCACTCAAAGTTCTTACCTAGACCTAATTATAATCCAAATAAAAGCGTGTTTGTTTCTTTACCTCCATACTTCTCTCTCTCGACTAGCTGTTTATTATTTTGAGGTTATCAGGTTTGGATGAGAAGGCCATGAAATGATGCCTGTCCCTCTCTGTACTCTTGAGAGACCTAAGGGCCAAGGAAAATGGAGGCACAGGCAATGGGGGACATGAGTTTCTTCTTCTGTACTGAGAGCAGGGAGAATTCTTCTGCTTCTAATTTAATGCTTCAGAAAAGTAGGTACCCCTCCATGGTGTTGGTGACCCCATTAGACGATGAGCTCTTGGAGGGCAAGGGTGAATTTTTCAATTTTGTGTCTTCAGCAAAATTGTCCTGGGCACACAGAAAATGCCTAATAATGTTTGTAGAATAAACACATATGAAATTATCTTTCATTAGAGCAATCAGTAATATATCTTTACTTTAGTTCAGTGACTTTCAAAGTATGATCCCTGAACAAGCAGCATCACCATGATATGGGAGCCTGTTAGAAATACAAATTCTGGGCCCTACTTCCAACCTACTGAATCTGAGGTAGGACACCAGAATCTTGTGCTTTAATAAAGTTTTCAGAGGATTCTGTTGCACACTAAAGTCTAAGAACCATTGCATTAGTTCGTTAACATTTTTTCCTAAGAACGTCTAGGTTTAAAAACTTTTGTCTGCAAAGAAGCTAAAACGTTTTCCTTTTAAAGTAAAAGCCTATTGAATTTGATAAGCAAGGAATTTCCTTAGATATTAAAAAAATATTTTTAATATGGGGGCTGCATGTAAAGATTCCATGAGTTTACGAACAATGTGTTTTGAACCCTGACTTTCTGTAACTTTTCCAGAGATATCCTGTCATTGTTTCATGTACAGGATTTCCATTAAAAGTTAGGTGAAGTTCAGAGAACAGGTCAATAGCAGGATATGGTCTCAGATTACCCAGGCAGAGATTCCACTGTCCCTTCCACAGCGAGTTCTTCCATGCATCACACTTCATTGTACACTGCTCTGGTGACTTCCTCATCCAGTGTCCCGAGGCTGCCCGTAATCTCACATCGTCCACTTATCACAAAGTTGAAGTCTGAGTCGTTTTTCACACCATTCTTTGAAGAGACTGTTGCCATCTAGAAGGATACTGTACCTTTATACTTTCAATTTTATTTAATAGATAATATGGAAGTTATCACTTTTTCCTAATAAACTAAAACAAGTTATCTAATAGGCTAAATTTAAAATCACCTAGTACGATTTTATCTGAGACATATGGCTTCAATTTAATTGGCACTGAATGTCATTCTGAGCTGACTTTATGACAGCTAATCAATATCTTTAATAGTATACTTCGTGATGCCATCATTTCTTTGAAGTAAATGTCCTAGAGTAATAGAGCAGTGTCTAATGTGATTAAAGCAAACATATTTCAACTACAATAATTCAAAATGTATAAATATCCATTGCTTTGCTTTTGTTACTCTTGTAATTCGTCCACTGTTATCCATTTCAGCCAAAAACACTTAGACGGTTTGTAACTTTTTCTTCCTAATCCCTATGTAAATTGACATTAGCGACTGATGGCTTGTTTACCTAGCAACGCTTGATAAATATTACAACCAGCATTGCCTGAAATAAATAAAAGTTGCAACTAACTACAAACTTAAGCTTTCATGATGGTATAGGACAGTTTCTCAGATTTTAAGGTATGTGCTAATCACATGAAGATCTTCTTAAAAATGTAGCTTCTAATTCAGTAGGTCTGGAGCGGAGACTGAACCTTCAGTAGAGGTTCTGCCCTTCTAACAACCTGACACTGATGGCTGCCAATTCATAACCACGCGTTTGGGTGGCCAGTCAGTAGAAGGCGACATAATGGGAAAGAAAGAAAAGCGAATGCAGAATAACTTATAGGGAGCTATTCTGTCCTGCTCATCTTTATTTGAAAATAAGCAGTTATTAATGCCCACACAGGACACTGCCACTGAATTTACTCTTACAAATTGTTAGAATCTCTATATTCGCTGGTTTGTTCCAACAAATATTTATTTAATTTAGTTTATGTTTATGAACTCTCCAACTTTTACGAATTTTTGGAGTAGTGTATTTTTTTTTTTTTTTCTTTCTGTACGCGGGCCTCTCACTGTTGTGGCCTCTCCCGTTGCGGAGCACAGGCTCCGGACGCGCAGGCTCAGCGGCCATGGCTCACGGGCCCAGCTGCTCCGCGGCATGTGGGATCTTCCCGGACCGGGGCACGAACCCACGTCCCCTGCATCGGCAGGCGGACTCTCAACCACTGCGCCACCAGGGAAGCCCGGAGTAGTGTATTTTGATGGGGACATTTTCTTGCATTTTTGGCCAATGTTGAATAAAGGGGCTCCTACTTTTCACTTCCGTGCTAACAAGGAAACAAAGGTGAGCACAGGATGAGTAGAGATGGCAGATTCGTTTCCGAGCTTGTAAGAGTAAACAGCACACAGATCTTTTGCTCTAGATTATTCACCATCCCTGTAAGAAATGGAGGAGCAGTCACTTGTTCTGAAGTGCAAGCTTTTCCTTTTCATAAACATGACGTGCTTTCTCCCCAGCAATTCATACATTATCGGTGATCACAAAGCTATGCTTTCACAGACAATTCTTTCCAGCACATGACTTGGCCAGTTTTGCTTAGGCTTCCAGGTATTTCCCATTTCCCTGCCGTTAGAGCAGAAGCCTCTCTATTTTCTTACCTCCCCAGACTTCCCATTTCCCCCTGCCCTCCCCTTCGGGCTCCTCTTGAAGATCCTGATTGAACAAGGAACCGTCCACTTGGAGCGCGCTCCTCTTTTTTCGTAATTACTGTTATTTTTAACTTGAGAAATCCACCTGGTCGGACACCGGCCCGTTTGCCAGGCAGAAACAGCTGCTCTCGGGGGCTGCCACAGCCGTGGCGCAGGCCACGCGCCGGGAAATAGACCGCGCGCGGAGTTTGGCGTGGAGTCAGGTTGGACCACAGGCCTCGCTGACAGCTCATCTTCACTGTGATTTGCTGGCATCGGGAATGGGCGCTCCACCGGCCCAGAGAGAATTCTACTGTTCTCCTGCTCTGTCTCTTCAACACACGTACACACACGCACAAACACAATCACATGCGCACGCATGTGCGCACGCACGCACACACACACACACACACACACTTATATTCACTCTCCTTGGAATAAAAAGGAAAGTCTTGTGAGGAGATTGGCTGTGTGTCATGTTACCACAGGCTATACTGTAGGTACTTTGGAGAAAGCTTGCAAAGGAACATATGGGCCTCATGAAAGAAACACCTGCTTGTTCGAAGTGGAAAATAAAAAAATAAAAGTTGCCCCACTGTTCATTTGGAACCCCTAGAAGGAAAGCTAACTGTGATTAAATGAAGAGGGTGCTGGAGGCTTTTTTCAGACAGTATCCTTTCTGCTGAGGCATCTCTATTCCCTTGATTTTTAAACAGATATCATTACGGATGTGCTCTGTATTTAGATTCCGGAAACATATTTAAGAAGTTCTCATACTAGGCAAGTTCCAAAATTAAATCGCTCCCCTTCCTCCAACAAGGATTGCTTTTTCAAATCAAGATTTAGTTTGGCACCAAACAGCCACTAAGGTCAAGATTTTCAACAGGATCCTTGCACCTACTCCCAAAGTGTGGGACATTTTGAAAGAGAATTAACAACTGAAAGCAACTGATCATTGCTTTCAGAAGTACCACTCTAATACCCAGAAATAATTTGGTAGACAAAAATAACTTAGAATAACTTTTTGAAAATTTTTTACTTGTGCACTTAAAAATGATCTAAAAGTATATCATGAAGACTAAGTTCCTTTCAATTAAAATTAGAATTTAAGATCACAGGAGGGAATATGAAGTCATTTTTATCTCTATATTCCAATATAACAAATAAAGGCTATGGTCCTTCACTTATATTCAACAAGAGTAGAACATGTAGAAAAATTCCCTTCCACATGATTGGTCAAGTAAGGGTTCTTAGAGGCTAATGAAATTCATTATGTGTCTACCAAATGGGTTACTGCACACACACACAAATATACACACGATGTACATATGTATACATATATATACACACATATACATATGTAAAGTATAATCTAATTTTTGTAAACAAAATTATGTATTTATAAATACATGGCATTTCTTCACATAGTAAAATATGTGAAATCATATAAAACAAAGTATTTTTTCTGAGGAATGAGATTAAGGATGTTCTATTTTCTTCTTTTTGTTAAACTGTACTTTCTGAGTTTTCTAGACTTGGCATCCATTACTTATGTAATAAAACAACAATAAAGAGTGAGAGGAGGGAAACGGGGTACTAACCTTACTCAGTGTAATTTAGACCTGCTTTCAGGTCACCCCGAGAGGTCCTCGAGCTCATGAAGGAGAGCAGGCACTGACATCGAGAACCTTCTCTGGCAGGATACACTCCTAGATCTTGGTAGGGACTCTATCGAGAGCAAACTACTGCTTGTGAGCTAAATTCAGCCAATAGCCCATTTTTGTAAATAAAGTCTGACTGAAACACAGCTACACTTATCTATTTATGTACTGTCTACGGCTGTTTTTGTGCTTCAGCCCTTCCCTGCTACTACAGCAGAGCTGAGTAGTTGCCACAGAGACTATGTGGTCTGCAAAGTCTAAAATATTTACTATCTGGCCCTTTACAGAAAGTTTTTGACTCCTGATCTAGAGCATGTCTTAGGGCAAAGAACTTCTAAAATGTTCTCATTGTATTCAATACGGAGCCCACCTACTTCAATGTTTACAAGCCGTTGTCAAAATCTGAAACACATCATTAAGCTCCTTAGCCTCATAATTTTCAATACCATTGTTCCAAATAAATTCAATTCATGTGTGTCTGATTTAATTGAATGTAATTCAACAAAATGTGCTTTTGGAAGATTTGTTTAATGTTCAAAATAAGCACTCATACCACTCCCAGATCCTGGAAGTTGTGTTTCTACTTGAGTAAGTGAACTTCAAACCCCCCAAAATGAGTTGAAATTAAACTCAGGATAGACAAGGTCAAGTATGTATGAGTATTTTTGCTGTCTTTAAAGATGACGGTTTGAGTGAGGACTAACCCTGATAAAATTGCCTTAAAAATCCTATTTTAAAATTTGAGTGTCACTAGTTTTTATTCTCAGCACCAAGATATGCCTCTCCGTCAAGTTTCTTCCCTGCATCTTATTTAGCTCGTGCAAGGGTATCAATAAAACGCTGTATGTCAAAGCATTCACTTAAAATATGCCTGTTCTCCTAAAGAAGTACTCTTCAGTTTCAGAGTAGACAACCAGAGGGAAGCAAGCACAAATTTACTGACCACAAGCCCAAACGCTAAGAATTCCAATCAAGTTTGACAAACAGGCATTGCTCACCCACCTGCGTTGAGTCTCTTAGCTACTCAAGCAAAAGACCAGCTCAATATTTAAGATGCTTCTAATCTGATTCATTTTGGAATCCATAGCTCACCATTCCTTTGTAGTACGTATGAAACCACCCTGAAGGACAAGGACCTCTTTTTCCTCCCTGCTCTATTTTATTATGACTTTCTTTGCATCATAAGTATTTGCTCATCATATCAGGAGGTCTTTTCCAAGCCTGCTGAGAGGAAGGTTTAGCATCTGTACTTAGCCTTTGATCTCCTGTAGTAATTATCTGTTAACTAACGTATTAAAGCCCCCCAAACAGCCTCTAGTTCATGAAAAAATAAGAAGACTGTGACAGAAATTACAGGAAGATTTCCATGGAAATATTAAGGTAGTATCATGAATGGAGTTCTCATGGTTTAGAAAATTACAATTTAACATGAAATTATTAAAAATAATTTAAAAAATAATAGTAGATTTGCATTGAGCTAGGCAATTGACATGAATTATCTCATATATTCCTCCCAAAAATTTTATGAGGAAATTTCTATTATTGTCTGCATTTTAGATTCAGTAAGATTAAATAACTTTCCGAAGATCATAAGTTAGTAAAAGGTAGAGCAAGAACTCAAAGCCAGGTCTATGTGATTGCACTGCCTACGTTTTCCTATCTCCCACCTCCCTGCCTACACATTTCTATGTGTTTCCCTTATGGCTGACTCCATATTTTCTTTCTGTTATACAAGAAATGCCTATTAGTTTTAGAAAAAATTTAAAATGAAATAATCTGAGAATGGAGGTTAAGCGGGTAGGTTTAAGATAAGTCAAGAGCACACAGACAAACTTTTATGATTTCATGATATTGGAACAGAGTGTTAGGATGAAGGGAGAGGGAATGCTTTAGAAAAACTTGACCTTAACATTTTTGAAGCTTAAAAAATGGTCATTTTTAAAGTAAAAACCATTTTTTTTTCTCTTAGGGTGGAGACTAGAGTTTTTCTTTCTTTTGGAAAAATTACTTAAATGGACATTTAGTGAAGCATATCTAAGGGCAAGTTCCCCGAGTTCCTGGGGAAGCCGTAAGTTCTGTGAACTTGCCCCATAAATGATTTAGGCTGAGATAGGAAGCATTTTACTCAGTAAGGTAAACATGTGTCCGTAAAAGTTAGAAGAGTTTTTCCATTCTTAATCTGTAAAGGCATCATCTATGCCTAAATGCATTCTTGGTTGCTAGGTGTATGTACAAGGAAGCATTTGATGATAAGAGCTTGGGGAGGGTAACCTGATTCACACGTTAATTTCTCTTCAGGTTACACTAGAGAAAAAAGAGTGACAGGAGTCAGACGAGGTTTCGTGCTGCACAACTTGAGCAAGATGGTTTGTGTTTATTGCAGATGGAATAAATCACATTAGAGGGTAACATACTCTTTTACTATTGAGGCTATTTCGTCAAAGTCATGGGGAGATCTCACCTGTATGGATTTTTCCATTGCAAATTGTCCTGGGAAAGGCTTAGTCATGAGGTGCGCCTGGCTTTGGGGAAAAAAGTCTTCTTTATTCCCCCTCTGGATCCAGGTGTTAACCGGCTCCAGAGGCAACATATTGCAGTGTTCATGGTGGTGAGGTAAGCTGCCCTCTGTCGCTGGCAGCACTCCAGAAGCTGGTCAAGGGGTGAGGCTAGTAAGGGATTATGATGTTGGTTTAGATTCTAGGAGTAGCCACATCTAACAGCAGTTTTAAGTGACTGTCTACAAGATTTTGTTCTCAAGGCTTTAGTAGAGCCAATGGCCCCATGAGCAATTGCAGAAGGACCACCTCTGTATGTGATGTGGTGTTCTGCCTCTGACTGGTGTGGATGTGTGTTGGGCAGGTGTGCTGGGGGGAATGGAAACCATCCCACTGCGGCCTAGCTCAGCCAAGGGTCAGCCTGACCCAGCACTATTGGAAGGGTCAACCGCAGCTGAGGTGGCCAGGTGAATAGAGGACGAAGAACCAAACAGACCTGATCCCAAACATGTATGAGATGGCACCGTGGGAGTTCCTAGCAACAGCCCGGAGATACTTTGGGGAGGGGACAATCTCCAACATTCAGGCCACTGGACTACGTTAAAAACAAAAAAAGAAATGACAAGTTATTGCTAATCACAGACTGGTGACACCTGGGATTTATGTATTACAAGATGACAATAAAAACAGGTTCAGAAACAGCTTCTTTTTTTTAATTGAAGTACAACTGATTTACAATATTCTATTAGTTTCAGGTGTACAGCATAGCGATTCAGTATTATTATAGGTTACACGCCATTAAAGGTTATTACAAGATAATGGCTGTAATTCCCTGTGCTGTAAAATCTATCCTTGCTGCTTATTTTTATTTTAATTTTTTAAAATTTATTTATTTTGGGCTGTGTTGGGTCTTTGTTGCTGCATGGAGGCTTTCTCTAGTTGTGGCGAGCAGGGGCTATTGTTTGTTGTGGTGCACGGGCTTCTCATTGCAGTGGCTTCTCTTGTTGCGGAGCACGGACTCTAGGCACACGGGCTTCAGCAGTTGTGGCACGCAGGTTCAGTAGTTGTGGCTCCCGGGCTCTAGAGCGCAGGCTCAGTAGTTGTGGCGAACGGGCTTAGTTGCACTGCGGCATGTGGGATCTTCCCAGACCAGGGCTCGAACCGGTGTCCCCTGCATTGGCAGGTGGGTTCTTAACCACTGCACCACCAAGGAAGTCCCTGCTTATTTTTTTATACATAGTAGTTTGTTTCTCTTAATCCCCTGTCCCTATCCTGCCCCTTCCCCCTTCCCTCTCTTTAGCAATAGCCTTGTCTTTACCAAAGACTTCTGCTGCTGTGATGGCAAGCCTCAGGCAGCCTGTCTCTGACTTCTGTCAGGCCCAGTAGCTGACTTGTCCACACAGGGGTGAATGTGTTCAATGCTGTGTAAGGAGGCAAATTACTTAAGAGTATAAATGAAAACATACTCCCAGATGAAGATCTACCCTATCTACCACCTGTCAACTGCTGCCCTCCATGGGATTAAAAAAAAAAAAAAAAAAGACAGGGAACTCCTTCAAAGAAAACAATGTTTTCTGTGGTATATATGTAGACATAAACGTGATCTATATATGGAATATTATTCAGTTATAAAAAAGAAATGCAATCCTGCCTTTTGTAAAAACATGGATGGACCTTGAGGGCATTATGCTAAGTGAAATAAATCAGACAAAGGCAAATACCATATGATCTCACTTATATGTGGAACCTAAAAAACAAAAAAGCAAAAACAAAAATCAAGCTCATAGGTACAGAGAACAGATTGGTGATTACCAGAGACAGGGGGTGAAGTGGGGTTGGTGGGCAAAATGGGTGAAGAGGGTCAAAAGGTATAAACTTCTAGTTATAAAAATAAAAAAGTTATGGGGATGTAATACACGGCATGGTGACTAGAGTTAATAATACTGTATTTCATATTTGAAAGTTGCTAAGGGAATCAATCTTAAAAGTTTTTATCACAAGAGAAAAAATTTCCTGTTGTTATATGTGGACAGATGTTAACTAGATTATTGTGGTGATCATTTTGCAATATACACAAATATCGAAACATTGTATACCTGAAACTAATATAATGTTATATGTCAACTATGCCTCAATTAAAAAAAAAAAAGAAACCAATGTTCAAATGCAAACCTGCCCCCTTCATTCCATGCCCCTTCCCCAGGACTCCTCCTCCACAGAGGTTCATAAAAAACATTCCCCATGGGCTTCCCTGGTGGTGTAGTGGTTGAGAGTCCGCCTGCCGATGCAGGGGACACGGGTCCGTGCCCCAGTCCAGGAAGATCCCACATGCCGCGGAGCGGCTGGGCCTGTGAGCCATGGCCGCTGAGCCTGCGCGTCCATAGCCTGTGCTCCGCAACGGGAGACGCCACAACAGTAAGAGGCCCGCGTACTGCCAAAAAAAAAACCCAAAACATTCCCCATACTCCCAAGTTTGAGCATAAAGAATTTATATTACTGTGTCAGAAACCTGGCCAGAGATTCCATGTGGTATATGTTGATATCTTTTATTAATTTATTCAGTAAATATTTACAGAATCCCTCTTTGTACTAGGTGCTACATTACGGGATTAGGAGATCACAGCATTTGCTTTCATGTTGCTTATGAGCTATATCTGAAAAATTTAAGGAGACATATATGAGTGACTATAACACAAAAATTTGGGATCATAATATAACAGAGACCATACAAAGACTGAAGGAAAATGGATGGTATTGATTTCCTAAAGGAAACTGCTTTCTACCCAGACTGTGAATTTCTTTCTAAGGGTTCTGAGCATGTAGAAGGGATTGGGGAGAGCAAATATGTCGCATATGCTCTGTGCATGTTTCCTTTTTAACCTAGGCTAAATAAACTCAAATTGAAATGTTTCCTATAGGTCTTTGTACAAGAGAACCTAAAAATCAAAGAGGATATTCTTTTCAAATGTAGTTTTGCAAAATACAAAAAAAATTGGAGCAAATAATTTTTCTGATGGCCCTCTTTTTTCTGTTATGACTTCACAAAAGGATACAGAGCTGCAACAAAAGGAACTCCAAGTATATGCCTCAGAGCAATTAAATAGCCTGTTAGATAATCTCTCTCAAATATGAGCTATTTTCAATACACTCTGGATGCTGTCCTATCTATCTATAATCTATCAATCATTTAGCTATATGCCTGATGTACCTGGAATAAGAAACAGCAAAGCTGTCATTAACTGTGAAGATTTGGAGAACGGACTTTGCCCAGAACGTCTCCTACCCATCAACATGGACTTTGCCCACTGGAGTAACATATATATAGAACCTATATTTGTCTCAGAAAAAAGATCTTTAGATTTTCCCTGGCAATTGAATAACTGTTATCTGAACTTCATAATTCTATTATGAAGGCAACTGAAAAAAATACGTCAGGCTTATGATAATGACTGATTGTTTCAGCTATTAAGAACAAATAAACAGAAATATAAAACCAGAGCTCCAAACCAAAATCTTCCATTTGGTCCTGTGGAACATTGAATTCCACAGGAAGATGGATTTATCTTCTCCCTGGGTCTGTCAATATGAATAAATATCAAAATACTCCACCCTCTCGGCCCATGTAGCTGGGGGGGTGGGGGAACCACAGAAAAACCTGACCCACTGATAAGGTTTTATAAACTTGCAGATACCTACAAAATAATAGTTTGTGGTAGTTGATTTAGAGGAGTGTCCTCAGAAAATAAGTAGCTCTACGGTTCTACCTGCTTATCATAATTGTTCCTGTTCTGAGGAAAAGAACCAATATTTTAATTTTTTCTATATTTCAGGCACCGTGATAGGTATTGGGCATGTAATGGCTGAAAAACTCACATCCTGACCCCAAGAAATTTAAAGTCACTATGAGCACCTTCCAGCTTGCTATAATCAGAAATACCACTTGAACCTGTCCTAAGACTAAAAAAGAAGGTGACCAAAAATAGCCAAACTTCTACCTCTTAATGATCAGGAATAGATCTGTTCTGGGACATAGCAGCAAAATAAAGCTACCAACACAACCCCAGGGTCTATCAATTCCAGATTGCTAGCTATGTGTACGTCCTTTCAAAAATGTATCCTTCTCATCCCCAAGAAGTCACCTCTTTCTCTGATCCCTGGCCTTTAAAGAAACGGGGGGCCTGCCTGATCGGCTCTGGGGATCTTCTCCCTCTTGAGCACGACTGCCCTTCTGACAGTTCTCTGGGCCAATGCATTGTCCTTTTTGGTTTGAGACCCTCAAACAATCTGTACTTCACTTGCCTGGCTCAATTTTTCAGGCTGATAACCTCCAGCTCTTGCGTTTCTTAACTCAACCTGTTGTATATTCCTTAAGTGCTTGTAAAAAACCCTCCTTATCCTTACATGCGCCCCTCCCGCCACACACACACATACACACTCCCTACTACTCTGGTGAGCCTTCTTTGCCCCACAATAAATTAGTGTATACAAGTGTATATATTTACATGATATATGAGAAGTAGACGATGAAGCACACAGCTCACACAGAAGTATTCCTACCAAGGACTGTGCATTCATTTTGCCTGGGATAAATTTTTAAGAAAGGTTTTAGGGATGTGGGAAAGAGTAGAAGGAGAAATAGTTTCTGGCACAAAAGCCAAGAATGGGAAATGGAATGGAAGTGATTTAAAACACATGATTTCATTTTCCATGAGCTATGGAAAAAATATTACATAGTATTTTTTATGTAACATTTTTATATATTATGTAATATAATATTACGTAAAACAGACGTAAAACTATGACATCTCTTTATTTTAGAGTCAGAAAAATGACATTTCACCAAAGAAAAAGGCAAAAGGAAAACATATTTAAAGGTATAAAGATTACAGAAGAAATCAACTGAATAACAGTGTTGTTGGTTTTGGTTTTGTTTTTAAGAAAAAAGTAAAGCAGAAAGATAGCTGCAGGTTGTGACAGAATCAGCTGATAAGATATGCCTTGGAAGATATGCCTTGGAATCAGCTGATAAGATATGCCTTATAAGAATTTCTTTTTATAATCGGACCTGGCCACCCCCCACTCAGAGCACTCTCCATCTCTCCTGCAATCAGCAGCGCCTCCACCAAAGTCAGCTTTGTATAAATATTAACTCATTTTCAAAGAAACATTCAAGCACTACATTCAAATCTACTTTGCTTTTCTAGGCAGGCAATAGATGATAACTATCTGATTGGTTCCCTGTGGCTGCCTCCCCCTGACCTTCAGAGCTGAGATCTTTAAAACCCTACAAGTTCAGCCTTGATCAGTTTCTCAGTCTAGGATGATCTCCCTAGCCCTGTAAGCAGCCCAAAGCTAACAGCACTCTCTCTCGACTTCTGTTCAGAATTGCTGCAGGTCTGGATCTGACCATAGAGACGAATAAAGAATTGGGATTCATAAATGACTTCCATGTCCCCTCCATTTCACTAAATATTCTTGTTGACTGAGAAAAAAAAGTACAACCTAAAAGTTGAGAATTATGTTTTATTATATTTGGCGGACTTGCTGAGGACTTAAGCCTGGGAGGCAGCCGATAGCTCTGAGGGACTGCTCCCTCCGAGAAAAGCAAGGAAGGAGCCAGGATATACGGGAATTTGGAGGGGGGGGGGGGGAAACAGATAGTAGGAACATCAAAAGATTACTATTAATTAAAGAAAAACAGGCATCTCAAATTAATGAATTTTCTATGTATGGGAAGATGCAAGAGTCTGGGCTCACTGAAATCATTCCTTTGATAGGCACCTTGACTACCTAGGGCCAGTAGCCTGCTTTTCTCCATCCTGAATCCCCTCAGGGTGCACAGCCAGGGTGACTACAGTGGCTGCTGGCTTGGTGGCTACTACATCTTTGACTACTGATATGGCAGATGACATTCTTTGCCCACAATCCCTAAGTTTTCCCTTCCCCATCTCATCCCACAGGTGGAATTCCACCCATGAGCCCCTGCCTCTATGTGGGCACCTGTTACCTGTCGACTGAACTTTCTTACAGCTTGAGACAGATCCTGCCAGATCCTCACGCACTGCCTAGCCTACTGTGGAATCCTGCCCCTTCCCCAAGGCGAACTGCTCCCAGACCTGCTCTACAGGTTTCTCCCTGTTACGTGTTCTGCCTCCTATTTCAGCCTGGGCCCCAGATTCCATTTCCCACACTGGCCTTCTATGCCACGGACAGAGCAACATAACTGCTCCTCCCAGAATCATCTAATCATCCAGACTGAGCTTTGCCTTGTCTCCAAAGACTTGCGGCACAGGGCTGCTGCTGCTGCTGCTTCTTTTTTTTTTTTTTAAGATTTTTTTGATGTGGACCACTTTTAAAGCCTTTACTGAATCTGTTACAACGTTGCTTCTGTTTTATGTTTTGGGTTTTTGGCCGCGAGGCATGTGGGATCTTAGCTCCCCGACCAGGGATCGAACCTGCACCCCCTGCATTGGAAGGCGAATTCTTAACCATTGGACCACCAGGGAAGTCCCAGGGTGTCTTATGATTAGACAGACTCATAGATGAGGAAGGACTCTTAGGGATCATGTAATGCAAATAAACAGTCTAAGATCATATACCTTGTTTATACTTTTTTTTTTTGTGGTACGCGGGCCTCTCACTGTTGTGGCCTCTCCCGTTGCGGAGCACAGGCTCCGGACGTGCAGGCCCAGCGGCCGTGGCTCACGGGCCCAGCCGCTCCGCGGCATGTGGGATCTTCCTGGACCGGGGCACAAACCCACGTCCCCTGCATCAGCAGGCGGACTCTCAACCACTGCGCCACCAGGGAAGCCCACCTTGTTTACACTTTTATACAAAGGAGTACTCAAGGAATATATGTATTACTAGATGTACCTGATCCTACATATCTCCCAAGACTAGTAGCTCCCACGTTAGACTGTAGTATTGTGATTAAAATGCACAGGTTATGTTATCCAATATTAAGGGCTGAAGGACAATTGAATCAATTGATATTTATTTCCTCTAGGCTGTGGAAATCCAAAACACATCAAATAAAATTCCCAAACAAGTTTGGAAGAAAAGGTGTTAAACACTCAAGAACAATATGTGTTAATGTTAGGGTTCAGACCGTCAGAGCTACAGGTGTCATCTGGGACGCATCCTTCAGAGTGGGTAAGAGGAGAGAGAGAAGTAAACAAGGAGCCAAGATTCAGAGAGTGGGATCCTTTAGGGGGAGCAGAAGCCAGCATGGGCCAGGCTGATTGGAACAGGGTTTCACGCTGGATCAAGAGAAGATGCCAATGATACTTGTCGGAATTTGCGTAAAAAAAACTCCTACTGCCACAGGAAACCTGGGGGAAATGCCTCTGGGTTACAGAGAGGAATAAGAACTCGTGAGACCAAGTAACCTTTTCGGAGTGCCATCTCAAATGTGACCTTGAACTAGAAGTTCAGCCTTCTAGACTTCACTTTTTCTTTTGATTGCTCTTTTCAGTTCTAAGTAGATATAAGAAAACCAGTGTTGCCTACACTTGGTGCCTATACTGAGAAAGGGATGTAAGATTGGGCAAGTGAACTTTTCCTAATGAACTATAACATAACTGTAATAATATGCATTGGTCAGTGTCTTTATTTTATAAACTTGATTTCCACTGCAGCATCTCCAAACACCAGGTTCGGTTTTGTTTAGGGAAGTGCCCACTATGTGCTATCCTGTTTAGGAATAGTCATGTTGAGTCCCATCAGATCCATCAAAGTTTTGAGTTAATTCTTGTGCCCTCAGGTTGGTCTCCAACAAGCCTAGGATAGTTCCCGAATCCACGATTGCCCATAGCACCACAAACGACCCTAAGCTCAGAGTCTATTTGCCCTTATGTTTGAATCTGTGCCTTAGATTGCAACTGAACTCAAGTGCCCTGCAGAAAACTTGAGTCCACTCTTGAATCCCAGGCTTCATACATCAGACTGTGACCCCCTGCTTCTTTCTTATCCACTCCCTGTCACTGAAAACAGGGCACTGTATCTATGACCCAGACTCAGACTAAAAACTGTTGCCAGGAGACTTACAGAGCTTTTCCTCTCAACATAATTTACTAACTACTAATTAACCCCTGGCAGCAAAGCCTTTAAGAGTTTATTTCTGTCAACCCAAGGAGGATGCTTCAGTTTCTCCCCTTCCCCTAGCCTGCAGTGAAGGTCCCCGGAATGCTTTGCAGCCATGCTCACGTTACGGACTAGACACACCCACGTTATACACACAGGTTATGATCCCACTACCAATCTCCATCCTGCTAAAAACCCTCATCAAACCTTGAATCCTTTTCCTAGTTTTTGACAGAAGAAAAACGTGCAACCTGAACGTTGAGAATCATGTTCTATTTGGTGACCTTACTGAGGACTATAGCCTAGGAAGACGGTCTCTCAGATAGCTCTAAGGAACTGTTCCAAAGTGGTTAGAGGATCCAGGACATATAAGAGTTTTTGCTGGGGAAAAAAATGTAGTCGAATATCAAAAGATTACTGCTAATCACACACAAAGAAACCCAGACATCTTGAGTTAACGATTTTAGTGCTTTTCTAGGTATGGGAAAATGGAAGAATTGGAGCTCATTGAAATTATTCCTTTGATATGCATATTAACTATCTAGGGCCAGTATCCTGTTTTTCTCTCCATCCTGAATTCCCCTCAGGGCACACCGTCTGATGGCTGATGGCTTGATGGCAGGCAACTGTTCTTTGTTTACTGAAATGGCAGGAGACATTCTTTGGTCCACTTAGTGGAAAGCCCCAAACCAAGCCCATCCCTGTTGCTCCTTTAGCTTCTACACATTTCTCTCTGGTTCCGCTGAGAAGGATCCTGTTTTCAATGCAGTACAGTATCCCACTGAAACTGAACCCTTAAATCTAAATGCTTAGGAATTGTGTACTTCAAATAATCTCAGGCACTTACAGCCTTGTGGGATAGTTTCAGATCTGTAATACATGCAGACACCAGCTTAGTTACACATCAAACATTCTAGCATCTCTCAATATGAGTGATAGATTTCCTACACAAAGCCCAAGATTCAGATCAGATTCTCGCACCCTAGTTTTCAGTGAGCAGTGCCTGAAATTTAATTACTTTGTCTTGACCTAAAGCAGAGGCTGATGCTCAGCACTTCCTTTTTGGAGCCAGAGTTCACGTTTAGAGATGTTCTAATTTCCCCTTTAGAGATGCTGCTTCTTGTCGGCAATTCCAGTTCCTGAAGCAAGAGAATTTGCTGTGCTGCCAGATGGGGTCGAGCTTCTACAGAGCAGCTGGTGAAGTATGTGTTGATTGTGGGAAGGCAACACCCAGGCTGCTTTTCAAAGCCTGATTTTGTGGTTTCATCAGATTGTTGTGAGGATTCTCAGTCATTAATGAGCAAAATGCTCAGGAAAAATTCTGATAATTGTTCTATTTCTCTATCTCTGGGAATAACTCCTACAGCTCCATATTAAATATAGCTTCAAAGGAAAGCGTTGGGAATAGGTTTCTAGGAAAACTCAAGTATCAATCGGTATAGCTTTAGGTGCCTAAGCTTTTCCAAGGGTGAATTTCTGGTTTAGTTGATTTTTCAATCTGTCTTATTTGATTTGGATGGTAGAGAAAAGGCAACCATTTACTTTACAAGAAGAACAAATATTAACAGCTGCCTTGCTGGACTTTTTCACATAAGTACAATTTTTTTTTAAAAAAGGAAAATTTCAGAGTTTGACAAAATTATCAGATTGATCATGATGTATTTCAATTATATTGAATTAAATTTCACTTTCACATAGCTAACATTTTTTACTAAAGATGTTGCTGTTTGAATTTGAATAAACCATTCATCTTAAATATAACACTAAAGCTATCTTGTAAGCTCTGTATGTTATGTTAGCCTTGGGGCATTAACCCGAGAAAGGGAATTAGTTTGATTTAGATGGCTTAAGCCAAATCCAATTTTTAGATTTGCCTGTAAACACAGGATCATGACTGTTTTTTGAAGACTTGCTATGTTTCTACAGTTATGATTATACCACAATGAAATGCCGTAAGATAACAAGACAGGGAAAAAAATAAATCTCACATATTAAAAGTGGTCTTGTTATTTATTATAGGTTTGAAACCACACAATCCTCTTGCCATCTTTAAATCCTATTTCCAGTTTAACTTGTTACTATACACCTAAAAGTGGGGCATGACATTATAGAAAGAATACAGAGCTAGTAACTCTGTTCTTGCCCTTTATTCACTAGAAGAGGTGCTCAATCTCTTTGAATGACAGGATCCCCCTCAGAGAATGAACACGATTTCTGAGGATATGTTAGTGAAATATTTTATGCTATTCCTTGCAAAGAGCCTTCACTACTAATATTCAAATGTAAAACAGCGATTTACCGTAATAATAAAGGTCTAAGTTACATGGATCATTGCTGTGCAGTAAAATGGGTGAAAGTGTCTCAATATCTTTGTCCTACAGACCTTGTCTTGAGTTGAACATGGAGATATTGTGTTGGGTATTTTAAAGGAAAATATGGTGGACCAAGAATACAAATAATAAGTCCCCACACAAAAGAGTAATATAATAACACATAAAGCACTATTTTAAACTTGATATAGAGATATTAGAGTACTGTTTTCCTTGAAGCTTTCTGCAGGAAAGCCCCAAGACATTTTCATGATTCTGCCTACAGATTTGAATTTTTTTAAAAAAGCCTCTGGCATCAAATCCCAAAAGTAGAGGAAAATCCAAAATGTGTGTGATTCTATTGTATAAAAATTAGACCCCAACTAAAAGTAGTTTCAGGTACCTCTGCCATTGTTCTTCCTGGCAGCTATCTGCCAGGGTAGGAGACCCCCAAGGGGATGTAAGTGGACAGATTCTGTAAAATTTCTAATAATTCACCAGTGCGACTGTTCTTTTAAGAACGGCTACATGTAAAAGGAAGTTTTAGCTACACTGAAAACGAAAGCAGTAAAGAAGGAGAAGAAAGACGAATTTCCACCAGAAGATTCACCAAGAATTGCTCTAGTAGGTGAGGATGTCTTTGAGGAATTCAGGAGTCCAGAGGCTGACTTAAAAGTGTTCAGATTATGGGAGACAGTGAGAAAAGGTGATTCCTTACCTTTGCCCATCTCCTGACAATATTATCCAGAGAAATACAACTTAAAATCTACAAGATGGTCTACCATTTTGATTTTGCACAAGGATTTTCTTGACCAGTACAAAGAGTACCTAGCCATGTGTAGGATTAGAGAAAAGAAGCTAAATAGTTTTTTTGTCTGTCATTGTTGGACACTGTATATAGGTAATTTTATTTATTTCTCACACTGAGCTTGTGCAGAAAATACTATTAATCCATTTACAGTTGAAAAACTGTTTATTTTCTACCCTACACTTGAATTATCTTTCTAAAAAATGTTTCTTATCATATTGACTCTTCAGTACCTAGCATTTCATGTAAGACCCTTCACAATTTGTTAGCATCATTTTAGCCTTTACCATCTACTATGTTTTATCATCTACTTGACATTATGGCCATAACTTTGCACAGAGGCAAACAGCAGAAGATTATTATCAGAAGGTTGCATAGTTTCTGTCCTTTTGAGAGCAGACACTGAATATTATTTCTTTTGAATTCCCAGTGCTAATCTCCAGTGCTTATTATCCTCAGGCAGATTGTAGACAACCCACAAATATTTATTAACTAAACTTTATGCCATTCTCCAAACTTACGTCCCAACCTCAAGTCTTCTTTCTCTCTCTGCCACCAGAGTCCTATTCCTAAGAATGTTTCTGTCACTCTCCTACTTATAAACCTTCAATGGAACTTCACTGCATATAGAATAACTAAGAACCTCTCCAGACTTATCTGCAAGGTGGCCAGAATTTTTCCTTCATCCTTTACTTCCATTAAAACATCCCTGTCCATCCTGATAGCATACATTATAAATTATACTTCAGTAGCTCCCCAAACATTCCAAACTACTTCATTCCTATCTTTACATAAGCTATTATCATATCCTGGATTGCCATTTTCATCCATGTCTACCAATTACAGTCCTAATCTTCTAAGGCCCAATTCAAATCCTATTTCATTTAAAAGTTGACCCAGATTTTCCTATGCGAAACTATATTCCCCCAACCGATGCTGTCATAGCTCTATATCTGAACATTTTTACTCCAATGAGGAATTTATGCCTTAAATTAGAATTAGTTACTTATGTTTGTCTCCCCTACTAGAATGTAAATTACCTGTTTGTATAAACTGTATCTTATCTGTATATTTCTCAAAGCACCTAATTTAGTACTATCGGCATAATAGTTTCTCAACAAATATTTGTTGGTTTGAATTAAAAAGCAGCATTAAGCTTACTAATATCAAAACAGGTTGTTGGTGAGAAGGAAAAAATAGTATATATTTCACCACTTTAATAAAATTGTGAGGTTTCCCAAAGAAAGAGGTCAATACAGCACCACAATAATAACAGCAATTTTAATTTGGTGATAGTATTTAAAAATCAAGTCATGAAAATTTGAACTTGATTAAATTTGAATGATTCCTGGGCATTTTATTGCAGTTAGTATCAATAATAGCATTGGAAATGCATTGTATATTTACAATATGAGTCATTGCTTTTATTGATTAGGTTTCAGGACTCAATACTCTATCACAGACGTTGGAAAATGATTCATCCAAATTTTACACAATACAATGGAATAAACAGTGGTTTAACAAATGTGTCTGCATGAGCCGACACATTTGTGAATAAGAGAACTTATTCCTTCATTCACATATCCATTCATTTTCCAAAAGTAGCACAGTTAAGTATGAATGAAATATTCTTATATTACTCTACTCATAGCATTCCCTCAGCTACAAAATTTTCTGAAGCTCACCTGTCCTTAACTCCTACCCAATTATCTCATTAGAATGTGTGTTCCTTCTCCTGTTGTAATTGTTAATTTTATATGTCAGTTTGACTAGGCTATGAGGTGCACAAATATCTGGGTAAACTTATTTCTGGGTGTGTCTGAGATGGTGTTTTTGGAATAAATTAGCATTTGAAAGCATACTGTCTTCCCCGATATGGTGGGTATTATCCAATCTGTTTAAGGCCCAAAGAGAACAAAAAGGTGGAAGAAGAAAGAATTCTCTCTTTCTGCCTGACTATGGAGCTGGGACATCGGTCTTCTGCCCTCAGACTGGGACTTAAACCATTGGCTTTCCTGCATCTTTAGCTTGCAGACAGCCATCATGGAACTTCCAGCCTCCATAATCATGTGAGCCAATTCCTCACAATAAATCTCTAGATAGATAGATAGATAGACAGACAGACAGACAGAGAGACTGACTCCTACTAGTTCTGTTTCTTTCAAGAACAGTGACTAATAATATACCTATCCACACCCTCCTCTCCACCTAGGCCTTGAATTTTTTTTTTTTTTTTTTGGTTCTCAGCCAATTACTTCCCAATCCTCCTGCAACTTTTAATTCTTTCTCTCTTCTGATTTTTTAGCTTAGAGGGTTGTGGTAGGTGTAATTCTAAGATTGTTCCCAAGATTCCCATCCTCTGATGTATATGTTTTATATAATTCCATCCCCCTTAGTATGGAAAGGACCAGTGAATATAATGGGACAGTCACTCTTGTCATTTTATTAGGGTATGTAATACTCTGTCATAGCAAATTAGAGAGAGATTCACAGACTAAGAGGCCCTGTTGTAAGTGGACCATATGTCTAGGACCTGAGGGTATCCTCCAGGTGTTGCTACTGATCTCCTGCTGACAGCCAGCATGAAAACAGCAAACTCAGTCCTACAACCACAAGGAACTAACTTCTATCAACAACCTGAATGTGTTGAGAAAAAGGACTCTGAACTTCAAGTGAAAACACAGTCTGTCTGACACCTTCCTTTCAGCCTGGTGAGACCCTGAGCAGAGGATGCAACTACAAACTGTGCTCAGACTTCAGAGACTTCGGACCTAAAGAAATAGTGAGATAATAAATGTATACTGTTTTAAGCTGATAAATTTATATGGTAATCTGTTACATAACATAGAAAACCAATACAAAGGTGCAGGGAATTAACACTTATCAGGTTACCAGGCACCTAACATGAGTCAGGTACTGCATTAGGCACTGTATACAAATGATCTCATTTAACCTTCACAAAAAACCCTCAGATGTAGGCTTTGTCATCTCCATTCTATGGAGGAAACAAATAGGTATTTCCCAATATGTAAATGAGGAAATTGAAAAAGGCTAAGTGACACACAGCCAGGAAGAGATTAAGCTGAATAAAATATATGGTGCAATGTCAAGTCAAGTGTAATTTCTACTGTACTACATTCACATGAAAATGTAACAGGTGAATAATACAAAGTACCACCAAATGAATTAGCCAATCAGCGTGAAGGAAATAAAGTGGAAAAAGAATGAAGTACAACTTATGACTGAGGTGTCCAGAAAATCTGATGGAAACAATGAGATTTCAAATGACCCTTAAAGGTGGGTGGACTTTTTCAAGGGGAAAGAGAAGATGTGTAGAGTAGACCAGACAGACGAAATGGCAGGTGTGAAGCTCTGAGCGTCTAGTTCATGATGCAAACATGTTTAGAGATAAGTTGTTAGTGGCAAGCATTGGGAAATGGGCAAGGAAAGTTAGATGTAGGCAAGTTCATGGTATTACGATGAAACTAGTGTGGCCTCTGAAACCCTTTGAGGACTGTGTAAGATGAAAATAATCTTTTTATATACCATATATTAACATAACAAGGTGAGAAAAAATAATTATCTTAGTAGCAAGTAAAAATATGTTTGCTTGACAGGAACAGAAACAAAAGAAGTTTTGTAAAAAAAATATTTAATTAAATACTTGATGGAGCATGTGTGCCCTAAGTGGCTGGTATCAGCTGATACCAGGGATTCAGAGAAGAAGGAGAAGCAAGGACATATCACCTCACACCTGTCAGAATGGCTGTCAGAAAAAAGGAGACAAATAACAAATATTAGCAAGGTTGTGGAGAAAAGGGAAACTTCACATACTGTTGGTGGGAGTGGAAATTGGTGCAGCCACTCTGGAAAACAGTATGGAGGTTACCCAAAAAGTGAAAAATAGAATTACCATATGACCCAGCAATTCCACTCCTGGGTATATATCCAAAACAAAAAACAAGCAAAAAACCCCACTAATTCAAAAAGATACATGCACCCCAATGTTCATAGCAGCATTATTTACAATTGCCATATGGAAGCAACCTAATAGTCCATCAACAAATGAAAGGATAAAGAAGATGTGGTATACATATATAATGGAACACTACTCAGCCATAAAAAAGAATGAAAATTTGCCATTTGCAGCAACATGGATCGACTTGGAGGATATTATGCTAAGTGAAATAAGTCAGACAGAGAAAGACAAACGCTGTATGATATTGCTTATATGTGTAATATAAAATTAAAAAAACCAGTAAATATAACAAAAAAGAAGGAGATTCACATACATAGAGAATAAACTAGTGGTTACCACTGGGGAGAGGGAAGGGGGAGGGAAAATATAGGAGTTAGGGATTAAGAGGTACAAACTACTGTGTATAAAATAAGCTACAAGGAAATACTGCACAACATGGGGAATACAGCCAATGCTTTATAACTATAAATGGAGTATAAGCCTTGAAAATTGTGAATCACTATATTATATACCAATAACTTACAAAATATTGTATATACAATTATAATTCTATAAAATATTTTTTAAAAGAACCCAACATATCTTTGCAAAATATCAGAACACTAAAGAAAAAAGGAAGACCTTAAAAATTTAGAAAAATTAGGTCACCTGCAAAAACAGAAGAATCAGATGGGCTTTAGAATTTAATCAGCAATACCAAGTGTCAGCAGTCAGTGAAACAATATGTTCAGGGTGTTGAAAATTATTTTTAACTGCTAATTCTATACCAATCAAGCCAACCAAGTGTCAGAGGGAAGACAGCAGAAGCAAAAACAGAAGTAAGAAGAACTACAGAAGCAAGAAGACAGCAGAAGCAAGAAGAACTACAATCCTGCAGCCTGTGGAACAAAAACCACATTCACAGAAAGATAAACAAGATGAAAAGGCAGAGGGCTATGTACCAGAAGAAAGAACAAGATAAAACCCCAGAAAAACAACTAAATGAAGGGGAGATAAGCAACCTTCCAGAAAAAGAATTCAGAATAATGAGAGTGAAGATGATACAGGACCCCGGAAAAAGAATAGAGGCAAAGATCGACAAGGTGCAAGAAATGTTTAACAAAGACCTAGAAGAATTAAAGGACAAACAGAGATGAACAATAACAATAACTGAAATGAAAACTACACTAGAAGGAATCAAAAGCAGAATAACTGAGGTAGAAGAACGGATAAGTGACCTGGAAGGCAGAATGGTGGAATCCACTTCTGTGGAAAAGAATAAAGAAAAAAGAATGAAAAGAAATGAAGACAGCCTAAGAGATCTCTGGGACAACATTAAATGCAACAACATTCGCACTATAGGGGTCCCAGAAGGAGAAGAGAGAGAGAAAGGACCCTAGAAAATATTTGAAGAGATTATGGTCAAAAACTTCCCTAACATGGGAAAGGAAATAGCCACTCAAGTCCAAGAAGCACAGAGAGTCCCGTACAGGATAAACCGAAGGAGAAACATGCCGAGACACACAGTAATCAAATTGACAAAAATTAAAGACAAAGAAAAATTATTGAAAACAGCAAGGGAAAAATGACAGAAAACATACAAGGTAACTTCCATAAGGTTAACAGCTGATCTCTCAGCAGAAACTCTACAAGACAGAAGGGAGTGGCATGATATACTTAAAGTGATGAAAGGGAAGAACCTACAACGAATATTACTCTACCTGGCAAGGATTTCATTCAGATTCGATGGAGAAACCAAAAGCTTTACAGACAAGCAAAAGCTAAGACAATTCAGCACCACCAAACCAGCTCTACAACAAATGCTAAAGGAACTTCTCAAAGTGGGAAATACAAGAGAAGAAAAGGACCTACAAAAACAAACCCAAAATAATTAAGAAAACAGTAATAGGAACATACATATCGATAATTACCTTAAACGTGAATGGATTAAATGCTCCAACCAAAAGACACAGGCCTGCTGAATGGATACAAAAGCAAGACCCATATATATCCTGTCTACAGGAGACCCACTTCAGACCTAGGGACGCATACAGACTGAAAGTGAGGGGATGGAAAAAGATATTCCATGCAAATGGAAATCAAAAGAACGCTGGAGTAGCAATACTCATATCAGATAAAATAGACTTTAAAATAAAGAATGTTACAAGAGACAAGGAAGGACACTACATAATGCTCAAGGGATCAATCCAAGAAGAAGATACAGCAATTATAAATATATATGCACCCAACATAGGAGCACCTCAATACATAAGGCAACTGCTAATAGCTATAAAAGAGGAAATCGACAGTAACACAATAATAGTGGGGGACTTTAACACCTCACTTACACCAATGGACAGATCATCCAAACAGAAAATTAATGAGGAAACAAAACCTTTAAATGACACAATAGACCATACAGATTTAACTGACATTTATAGGACATCCATTCAAAAACAGCAGATTACACTTTTTTCTCAAGTGCGCATGAAACATTCTCCAGCATAGATCATATCTTGGGTCACAAATCAAGCTTCAGTAAATTTAAGAAAACTGAAATCATATCAAGCATCTTTTCTGACCACAACGTTATGAGATTAGAAATCAATTACAGGAAAAAAAAACGTAAAAAACACAAACACATGGAGGCTAAACAATACGTTACTAAATAACCAAGAGATCACTGAAGAAGTCAAAGAGGAAATCAAAAAATACCTAGAGACAAATGACAATGAAAACATGACAATCCAAAACCTATGGATTGCAGCAAAAACAGTTTTAAGAGGGAAGTTTACAGCTATACAAGACTACCTCAAGAAACAAGAAAAATTTCAAATAAACAATCTAATGTTACACATAAAGGAACTAGAGAAAGAAGAACAACGAAACCCAAAGTTAGCAGAAGGAAAGAAATCATAAAGATCAGATCAGAAATAAATGAAATAGAAACAAAGAAAACAATAGCAAAGATCAATAAAACTAAAAGCTGGTTCTTTGAGAAGATAAACAAAATTGATAAACCATTAGCCAGACTCATCAAGAAAAAGAGGGAGAGGACTCAAATCAATAAAATTAGAAATGAAAAACGAAAAGTTACAACAGACGCCAAATAAATATCAAACATCCTAAGAGACTACTACAAGCAACTCTATGCCAATAAAATGCACAACCTGGAAGAAATGGACAAATTCTTAGAAAGAATAACCTTCCAAGGCTGAATCAGGAAGAAACAGAAAATAAGAACACACCAATCACAAGTAATGAAATTGAAACTGTGATTAAAAATCTTCCAACAAACAAAAGCCCAGGACCACATGGCTTTTACAGGTGAATTCTATCAAACATTTAGAGAAGAGCTAACAGCCATCCTTCACAAATTCTTCCAAAAAATTGCAGAGGAAGGAACACTCCCAAACTCATTCTTTGAGGCCACCATCACCTTGATACCAAAACCAGACAAAGATATTACAAAAAAATAAAATTACAGACCAATATCACTGATGAATATAGATGTAAAAATCCTCAACAAAATACTAGCAAACAGAATCCAACAACACATTCAAAGGATCATACACCATGATCAAGTGGGATTTGTCCCAGGGATGCAAGGATTCTTCAATATACGCAAATCAATCAATGTGATACACCATATTAACATATTGAAGAAGAAAAACCATATGATCATCTCAGTAGACACAGAAAAAGCTTTTCACAAAATTCAACACTCATTTATGATAAAAACTCTCCAGAACTAGGCATAGAGGGAACCTACCTCAACATAACAAAGGCCATATAGGACAAACCCACAGCAAACATCATTCTCAATGGTGAAAAACTGAAAGCATTTCCTCTAAGATCAGGAACAAGACAAGGTTGTCCACTCTCACCACTATTATTCAACAAAGTTTGGGAAGTCTTAGCCACAGCAATCAGAGAAGAAAAAGAAATAAAAGGAATACAAATTGGAAAAGAAGAAGTATAACTGTCACTGTTTGCAGATGACATGATACTATACATAGAGAATCCTAAAAATGCCACCAGAAAACTACTAGAGCTAATCAATGAATTTGGTAAAGATGTAGGGTACAAAATTAATGCACAGGAATCTCTTACATTCTTATACACTAATGATGAAAAATCTGAAAGAGAAATTAAGGAAACTGTCCCATTTACCACTGTAACCGAAAGAATAAAATACCTAGGAATAAACCTACCTAGGGAGACAAAAGACGTGCATGCAGAAAACTATAAGACACTGATGAAAGAAATTGAAGATGATATCAACAGATGAAGACATATACCATGTTCTTGGATTGGAAGAATCAATACTGTGAAAATGACTCAACTACTCAAAGCAATCTACATATTCAATGCAATCCCTATCAAACTACCAATGGCATGTTTTACAGAACTAGAACAAAAAATATTAATATTTGTATGGAGACACAAAAGATGCCAAAAAGCCAAAGCAGTCTTGAGGGACTGCTCCTCCAACCGAGCTGGAGGAATCAGACTCCCTGACTTCAGACTATACTACAAAGCTACAGTAATCAAGACAATATGGCACTGGCACAAAAACAGAAATACAGATCAATGGAACAAGATAGAAAGCCCAGAGATAAACCCACGCATGTATGGCCAACTAATCTATGACAAAGGAGGCAAGGATATACAATGGAGAAAAGACAGTCTCTTCAATAAGTGGCACTGGGAAATCTGGACTACATGGAAAAGAACGAAATTAGAACACTCCCTAACACCATACACAAAAATAAACTCAAAATGGATTAGAGACCTAATTGTAAGACTAGACACTATACAACTCTCAGAGAAAAACATAGGAAGAACACTCTTTGACATAAATCACAGCAAGATCTTTTTTGATCCACCTCCTAGAGTAATGGAAATAAAAACAAAAATAAACAAATGGGACCTAATGAAACTTAAAAGCTTTTGCACAGCCAAGGAAACCATAAACAAGACAAAAAGACAACACTCAGAATGGGAGAAAATATTTGCAAACAAATCAACGGACAAAGGATTCATCTCCAAAATATATAAACAGCTCATGCAGCTCAATATTGAAAAAAGAAACAATTCAATCCAAATATGGGCAGAAGACCTAAATAGATATTTCTCAAAGAAGAAATACAGATAGCCAAGAAGCACATGAAAAGCTGCTCAACATCACTAATTATTAGAGAACTGCAAATCAAAACTACAATGAGGTATCACCTTACACCAGTTAGAATGGGCATCATCAGAAAATTTACAAACAACAAATGCTGGAGAGCGTGTGGAGAAAAGGGAACCCTCTTGCACTGTTGGTGGGAATGTAAATTGATACAGCCACTATGGAGAACAGTATGGAGGTTCCTTAAAAAACTCAAAATAGAACTACCACATGACCCAGCAATCTCACTAGTGGGCATCTACCCAGAGAAAACCATAATTCAAAAAGACACATGCACCCCAATGTTCATTGCAGCTCTATTTACAATAGCCAGGTCATGGAAGCAACCTAAATGCCTATCAACAGACGAATCAATAAAGTAGTTATGGTACATATATACAATGGAATATTACTCAGCCATAAAAACGAACGAAATTGGGTAATTTGTAGAGATGTGGATGGATGTAGAGACTGTCATACAGAGTGAAGTAAGTCAGAAAGAGAAAAACAAATATTATATATGAATGCATATATGTGGAACCTAGAAAAATGGTACAGATGAACCGGTTTTCAGTCAGAAATTGAGACACAGATGTAGAGAACAAACATATGGACACCAAAGGGGGAAAGTGGCAGGGTGGTGGTGGTGGTGGTGTGATGAATTGGGAGATTGGGATTGACATGTATAAACTGACGTGTGTGAAAGAGATGACTAATAAGAACCTGCTGTATAAAAAAATAAATAAAATAAAATTCAAAAATTCAAAAAAAAAAAAAAAACGACAGCAGCCAAACTGTACCTTAAAAAAACGTCATTCAGGATTGGTTGGTCCTCTGCTCAAAACTTTAAGTTGGGCTTCTCATTCACTTAGAAAAACTGCAGTCCCTACAATGGCCTACGAGCCCTCCACGATTCTGCCTCTGTTCCTGCCTGATGTCACCTTCCACCACCCTCCTTCTGCCTCATGCACTGCAGGCCCTGCGGCCTCCCCACAGTCTCTCCCATGCACCAGGCACACTCCTGCCCCACAGAGACACATGTGTTATTCCCTCTGCACGATTGTTCTCCCACAAGTCTTGCTCCCTCACCTCCTTCAGGCCTTCTCTCTCATGTCACTCTCTTAGTCAAAACTTTCCAGATACCCTATTCTAAATGTCCAGTGACAGAGGAATGAATAAAGAAGATGTGGTATATATATACAATGGAATATTACTCAGCCATTAAAAAGAATGAAATAAGGCCATTTGCAGCAACATGGATGGACCTAGAGATTGCCATACTGAGTGAAGTAAGTCAGACAGAGAAACAGAAATATCGTATGATATCGCTTATATGTGGAATCTAAAAAGAAATGATACAAATGAACTAATTTACAAAACAGAAACAGACTCACAGACTTAGAGAACAAACTTATGGTTACCGGGGGGAAGAGTGCAGGGAAGGGATAGTTAAGGAGGTTGGGATTGACATGTACACACTGCTATATTTAAAATGGATAACCAACAAGGGCCTACTGCATAGCACAGGGTACTCTGCTTAATGTTATGTGGCAACCTGGATTGGAGGGAAGTTTAGGGGAGAATAGATACATGTCATGTATAACTGAATCGCTTTGCTGTGCACCTGAAACTATCACAACATTGTTAATCGGTTATACTCCAACTAAAAAAATTTTTTTCCAAAAGATAAAACATCAACCAAGTGTGAGTGGAAAGAAAACCACAAGACAGGCGGACGTTCTGCCTGAGGCGTGCCAAGTGTTTGTAATAAATGGGTGCCGTATAGCCTCAGTTTGCCGTCAGCATCAAGAGTCACACAGTTCTATGTGGCTCCTCGTTCTGTCCTCCATGGCCCCCTATGGAGGGGGTGTCACATCTATGCCCTTCATAGGACCCTCAGCTTTTGCAACTCACTTCCTCCTCATGCAAGTTTGGGTATCTGAGGGCTGCTGTAGACCAGGGTCTCTCCATCTGGGAATTACTGACATTTTGGGCTGCATAATTCTTTGTTGGGGGGGGGGGGTGCTATTCCGTGCATTCTAGGATATTTAGCAGCATTCCTGGCCTCTACCCACTAGATGCCAGCAGCATTCTCCCTGCTGTGACAATCAAAAATGTCTTCCAAATGTCCCCTGGGAGGCAAAATTGCCCCTATTTGAGAACCATTGTCTTTGAAGGTTAATAGCCTTTCCCATGAGGTTTGCGGGGTTTTTTGCAATAAAATTCCTTCAAAAATATGTAAACTGTTGACCTATTTGTTACCACTCATTTTAAGACGCCAGTAACCATGCAAGAAACCCCAAAGTTTATTTCTAGACATCAATTTCTTGGCTACCCTGGGGCCATCATGGTTGAGTGGGAAGGCAAAACCGGAATCCTAATGAATGACAGTGGATCAAAGACTCCTTCAATCTCAAGTCCTGCAGTTTGTATTCTAGAGAACAGCTGGCTTTTCCATTCCTTCATGACATTCAATTTCTGGATTCTATTTCCTTTCATTTCTGCTTTCAAACCAGCCAATTCTTATCTAAACACATCTCATTCTTGTAATAACTCAGCCAATAGCAGCCAACACAGTTGTTCACTCTCACTCTTCCCGAACACTTCCTGAGAGTTTTAGCCTCAGTTGGCATACAGTGCCCTTCAAAGTGGTCATAAATAAAAGTTTAGCATAAATGCTCCCACTGTATCACTGGTCTTCATAGGGTTCTACCTAAACACTAAGCCACGTTATTTTAGGTTTTGCATTTCTGCAGTAGCCCACTTCAAGGTACCAATTTCTGCATCAGCTGGGGAAGGTTAAATGCTCTGATGAACAGTTCCCAAATCCCAGTGGCTCATCACAATATACACTTATTCCCTGCTCTTATCATAATCCAGCTTGAGTCAGTGTGTGTGGGATGTATGTTCTACTCTTTCACTTAGGTACCCAGGATTCTTCATCTGGGGGCTATCTTCTCCTCCAGGTCTTCAGAGTCTTCTAGTCTTTTCCGTTCGCTTGGTGGACAGAGAGGGTTGCACACAGAAGATGTTTGTGCACCCATCCCAGAAATGTGCGCATCACTTCTGTCTCTGTCCTATTAGTCACAACTCTATCATGTTGTCCTTCTAACTACAAGGATCCTGGAAATGTAATAGCTATGTGCCAAACAGGAAGTGAAGATGAATATTGGCAAGCAGTAGCAGGTTCTGACACTAAGTCCAAAATAAAATGGAAATTCAGGGGCCTCCAAGACAAATCTGTTCTATAACATAGAAAACAAACACAAGGGTACATTAAAAAAGATTTTAATGGATCCTAACTCGACAAATCATTTGATTGGGAGGCTGAAAATCTTACTAATGTGTTAGAAAGTATGTATCTATATTCTCAAAAATAAAAAATAATGTAACAATAACATAGGAACAAAATAATCTAGGGAAAATATAGCATAATAATAAAACTAGGAATTTCAGGAGGGAGAAAAACTGTACAAAATGGTCATGTTCTAAAAAACAAAGCAAATTATAATCTCCCTGATTTTGAGGAGTCGATGGGGTGAACAAAAAAGAAGCAGTCTTGACTTTGATACATGAAACATGTCCTTTGTGTGTCCAAGTTTAGAGATAGAGGGATACACTTTCTTTCTCAACAAGTCCTAAATCTCACTACTCAACAGCGAATAATACTTTTACATTAATGTACGGTAAACAAAATTATTTGCTTTAAAATGTTTAGACAGTCTAGAAAAAGTACAGAAGACTGAATCAGAGTTACAGAATAGAATCTAATGGCTTTTATATTTTACAATGTAAAAGATTATTCCACGTATGAAGAGAGCAAAGCGTCTGACCTAAGGTCCAGAAGGGTTCAGAATGATGCCTATCCTGGTATTTGGGCATAGGAGAAGTTACTACAGTTAAAGCTGAAAAGGAACAACAGGACCAATGGTACTCACTCTAAACACTGTCACTCCCAATTGTTCTTCCACTACTATGAATGTTATTATGTCTATTAAAGTTTCCCAATGACGTTTCCCTTCGGCGTTTTGTTTATTGATAATTATCTGCTATTACTTGAATTTAGAAAATCCAGGACTATTGTGAGAAGTAGGCAATTTTCCCACCAATTACAGCTTTGTGTGAAAATGGGGCTAGTGACTGGGAGATAGTAATAGCATTGGGTTAGAACTACCTTTGTAAAAGCCTCCCTCTGTAGGGCTCCTTCTGTCGTTCAGATAATGTAGCCTCGTTATTCGGGGTCTCAGGCTTATCAAAAGAGATGGAATTAATCATACTGGGTTGTGTGATATGTTTTGGAGAATGGACATGACTGCACTAAAATAAAAAAGGCAGAATAATTTTCCGTAGCCTTTTGAATCCTAAGGTTACCCTCCTGTTCCCCCTATCGTTCCTCTCCAGCTTAAAGAGCGGTGCAATCACCAGATTTTACAGTGATGGGGGAGGGGAGGGAGGCAGTCTGCACCTGGAAACCATTTTCTTGATTTGTGCTGGCTGGAGTCCTGGAGATATAACAGCAAGAATGCCTCTCTGGGACTTCTTTGAAATCTGGGCAGGATGATTTGTCTGAAGGGAGGGACTGGGGGATGAAGGGTGGAGAAAAATTCATTCCTGGTTGCCACATTGTTGTTCTGCAATGGATGCGCTTGGCCTGACTTGGGTTTGAGTTAAAAAGAAGAAACCAGCCAGGCAGCCTCAAGTGTGCAGGAATTCGCTGTCCTGAACTTGCCAATTTTTCAAACATAACTGGGTATTGTATCCGCTCTAGGGGGTTGCCAGCATCAAGGCTCGTACAGTTGTTTTGAAGATCTTTCCAATAGCTGTGCAAATTACAGTGTGTTTTCATCTGCTTTAGCACATTCAAAGGATGTCAAATAATTATCTCTTTGCTTACATTACCTGGAAATGCACAGTAATAAATTTGCTTGTGAAGTTCCCTTTGTGGTGTCATCAACACTCACACATTTGAAAAAATTTTTTCTTCTGTTTGTACAGACTAGTGAGCTCCAAAACATGAAACATACTTTGCCCAAGAAGGAGGACAAAAAAATCCAACAGGACATTTCTCATACAATTGTACACAATATTCAGTATTGAGGAATTTGCACCGCGATGTTCCTATCCTCATGCAGTGCAAAGATGTACAGCTAACTTCTGAAAGCACTGACTATTATAAGAATAATGTTTTTGGAGTGCCTACTATGTGCTAGAAACTTTATACACATTTCTAATCCTCACAATAAAACTGCTCAGGACAGGTACTAACATCTGTAATTTAACAAGGAGAAGACACACTAGGAGAAGCCAACTGACTTCTTTAAGGCTATGCAGCTAGTAAATGGCTACTCTCAGATTTGTACTACGGGCATGAAGACGTCAGCGCTCACACTCTTTAGAGAAGGCCTTTTTATTACACGTCATTTTACAAATCTCTTCACTAGAGCAAGTTGTGGACCTAAATATCATTTTTACTGTTCTCATAAAAAGAGGCCAGTGGCCTGATACTTAGGCCCAGAAGACGTGGGTTTGAATTTTGACTCCATCACTATGACTTGGTAACGTTAGGCAAGGCCCTGAACGGACCATGACATCAAATTTCTCCATCTGCAAAATGGATATTATTAAACATGTCTGTACTACAAGGTCACTGTTCGAATTAAAATACAGTAAGAAAAACTCAATTACTTTACAAATGTGAATTAGTACTTCTATTAACTTAGAAAAATTATGCCCAAAGAAACATAAATAATAAATGTCAAGTCTTTTTGATCATCGCCTCCCATATTCTCCATGTGTAGTCCTCTACATACTTGATCTACTTTTATTCCATTTTCTCTTAAATTTTCATAGATATCTGCTAATTAGCAAAAACCCAAATTTCTTCTTGCACTGATACAATCACTAGCAGTTCCATTCATTAATTCCTTCTTTCTTTTTTTTCTTTTCTCTTGCTTTCATTCATCCTTTCATTTTTTTCTTTATTTAGAATATGTATTGAGCACCAACTATGTGCTAATCCCAGTGCCAGTCATCCAAAAGACCCAGTTTCTGTCCTCAAGAAGTTCACCTTCTGGTGGGGAAGAGAAGAAAACAATGGTTTATATCCAGGATCACGTAGCTGCGATGGGGTCTGAACAGTGAGCTATCTCAGTACTAAACACTGACTGGCTGGCTCTGAAGAGCCAACATCTAAAATGAGATTTGATGGATGAGTGGAAGTAAATCAGGCAAAGAAGGTGAAGGAGAGGCAGAGGGCATCGCAGAATGAGAGAGCAGTGTGTGCAAAGGTGGAGCACCAGTAAAAAGCAGGACGCTCTCCATTGCTTGCAGTCATTCAGGCCAGTACAAGCACAGGGCACAAAGGCAAGTGACAGAAGGTCTGAAGAGGTAAGCTCACACTCCAGGGGACCCAAATTATTACACAAGAATTCAGATGTTGGTAAAAGCCCACAGATGATACCTCTGTGCTCAAAACAGAATACGGGGCCTTCCCTGGTGGCGCAGTGGTTGAGAGTCTGCCTGCCAATGCAGGGGACGCAGGTTCGTGCCCCGGTCCGGGAAGATCCCACATGCCGCAGAGCAGCTGGGCCCATGAGCCATGGCTGCTGATCCTGTGCGTCCGGAGCCTGTGCTCCACAACGAGAGAGGCCGCAGCAGTGAGAGGCCTGCGTACTACACACACACACACACACAAAAACTGAATATGCCCTGAAGAGGATTAGGTGAGTGAGGATAAATTAGGAGAGTACACAAATGGTTGGGTTTTCTGAGAATTCTAATCAGGGAGCCATTCTAATTTGGAGACTTAAATTGTAGCTCATCCGTTGACCATGCTCTCAGCTGGAGAGCAGTGAAATGTCAGCACACTTACAAAACAAGACCTGAAGAGCTTTCCAAAAAGGAAATGAACAGTAGAAAGTATTGGACATAGTGGGTTTCATACATGTTGATTTAAAGTGTGAGAGTTAAATTTTTCTTACTGAATGGACAATACTGTAGATTAGGCTAGGTAACAGGAAGGAACTTTTCTAGAAGTTTATGCAATTTTTATGAGATAAGCTCTTCTGAGTTGAATGATGTTACCATGGCTTACCTACATTACGAAATAAGTACTAAAGAAGGTGGGTGAGTAGGGAGAGTAGTGACAGGAAATTGCCTTTCTCTAAACTCTTATATTCTATTGTACCTGCTTAGGTGAAACGTGATTTTTCAAATCTTGGGTACATAGAACGTCCTGCAGAAGGTACATGAAGGCTTGCTTTACCCAGAGTGAATGGTCATTGAAAAAAATCTGTCCTGTAAATGTACTGCAATTCAAAGGACTCATTCTGGCCGGTAAAAAACCCTACAGTCCTCCTCACTCTCATACCCCACGTGTGGGGCAGGTGCTAAGTATCCCGCAGAAGACCGGGTGCACTGTTAGTGGCTGAGTCACAGGGTAACAGGAGCCTGAGTGCCCACACGGCCATATGGAAGGCCACCGTCAGCCTGGAATACTTTCACCGGATTCTGAATGAGCAAGTGTGGAGCTGTAACTCTGATCTCAGAGGAGGGAACAGTGGCCTGCAGTGCAGCACTGATATCTCTGGCCGCTCACTGAGGCTCATTCTGGGAAAGAGGAAAAAAACTAGAAACTGGAACCAACTGCTCCTAGAACTACCTGCTGCCACCAGGGTCTCACTGAGTGATCTTCTTCTCTTCTTATGGAGCTTGAATCCTTGTGATATAAGCCAGGTATCACTTGGCCACCTTCAACTGCATCAAAATCCTGCTGCTCTTGATTGCCAGCCACGTGGCTGACAGGGTCTTGGTGCTCCAGCCGGGTGTCAGGCCTGAGCCTGTGAGGTGGGAGAGCTGAGTTCAGGATTCTGGACCACCAGAGACCTCCTGGTCCCTGTAATATCAATCGGCAAGAGCTCTCCCAGAGATCTCTGTCTCAACACTAAGACCCAGCTATACCCACTGGCCAGCAAGCTTCAGTGCTGGACACCCCAGCACTTACTAAACAACTAGCAAGACAGGAACACGACGCCACCCATTAGCAGAGAGGCTGCCTACAATCATACTAAGTTTACAGACACCCCGAAACACACTGCCGGACACGGCCCTGCCCAGCAGAAAGACAAGATCCAGGCCCACCCACCAGAACACAGGCACCAGTCCCCTCCACCAGGAAGCCTACACAAGCCACTGAACCAACATCACCCACTGGGTACAGACACCAAAAACAATGGGAACTACGAAATTGCAGCAGGAAAAAGGAGATGCCAAAATCAGCAAATTAAACAAAATGAGAAGACAGAGAAATATGCAGCAGATGAAGGAGAAAAGGTAAAAAGCCACCAGACCAAACAAATGAAGAGGAAATAGGCAGTCTATCTGAAAAAGAATTCAGAGTAATGATAGTAAAGGTGATCCAAAATACTGGAAATAGAATGGAGAAAATACAAGAAACGTTTAACACGGACGTAGAAAGAACTAAAGAGCAAACAAACAATAATGAACAACATAATAAATGAAATTAAAAATACTCCAGAAGGAATCAATAACAGAATAACTGAGGCAGAAGAACGGATAAGTGACCTGGAATATAAAATAGCTGAAATATCTATCTCAGAGCAGAAAAAAGAAAAAAGAATGAAAAGAATTGAGGAGAGTCTCAGAGACCTCTGGGACAAACACTTGAATTATAGGGGTCCCAAAAAAGAAGACAAAAAGAAAATATTTGAGAAAACATTTGAAGAGATTATAGTTGAAAACTTCCCTAACATGGGAAAGGAAATAGTCGCTCAACTCCAGGAAGCGCAGAGAGTCCCATACAGGATAAATCCAAGGAAAAACATACCAAGACACATATTAATCAAACTTTCAAAAATTAATACAAAGAAAAAATATTAAAAGCAGCAAGGGAAAAGCAACAAATAACATACAAGGGAATCCCCATAAGGTTAACTGCTGATCTTTCAGCAGAAACTCTGCAAGCCAGAAGGAAGTGGCAGGACATATTTAAAATGATGAAAGGGAAAAACGTACAACCAAGATTACTCTACCCAAAAGGATCTCATTGAGATTCAACAGAGAAATTAAAACTTTTACATACAAGCAAAGGTTAAGAGAATTCAGCACCGCCAAATCAGCTTTACAACAAATGCCAAAGGAACTTCTCTAGGCAGGAAACACAAGAGAAAAAAAAGACCTACAATAACAAACCCAAAACAATTAAGAAAATGGGAATAGGAACATACATATCGATAATTACCTTAAATGTAAATGGATTAAATGCTCCAACCAAAAGATATAGACTGGCTGACTGGATACAAAAACAAGACCCATATATATGATGTCTAGAAGAAACACACTTCAGACCTAGGGACACATACAGATTGAAAGTGAAGGGATGGAAAAAGACATGCCATGCAAATGGAAATCAAAAGAAAGCTGGAATAGCAATTCTCATAACATACAAAATAGACTTTAAAATAAAGACTATTACAAGACACAAAGAAGGACACTACATAATTATGAAGGGATCAGTCCAAGAAGAAGACATAACAATTGTAAATATTTATGCACCCAACATAGGAGAACCTCAGTATAAAAGGCAAATACTAACCACCATAAAAGGGGAAATCAACAGTAACACAAACATAGTGGGAGACTTTAACACCCCAGTTTCACCAATGGACAGATCATCCAAAATGAAAATAAATCAGGAAACACAAGCTTTAAATGATACATTAAACAAGATGGACTTAATTGATACTTATAGGACATTCCATCCAAAAACAACAGAATACACTTTCTTCTCAAGTGCTCATGGAACATTCTCCAGGAGAGATCATATCGTGGGACACAAATCAAGCCTTGGTAAATTTAAGAAAATTGAAATCATATCAAGTATCTTTTCTGACAACAACGCTATGAGACTAGATATCAATTACACGAAAAAATCTGTAAAAAATACAAACACGTGGAGGCTAAACAATACACTACTAAATAATCAAGAGATCACTGAAGAAATCAAAAAATACCTAGAAACAAATGACAATGAAAACACGATGACCCGAAACCTATGGGATGCAGCAAAAGCAGTTCTAAGAGGGAAGTTTATAGCAATACAATCCTACCTCAGGAAACAAGAAACATCTCAAATTAAAAATCTAATTTTACAGCTAAAGCAATTAGAGAAAGAAGAACAAGAAAATCCAAACTTAGGAGAAGGAAAGAAATCATAAAGATCAGATCAGAAATAAATGAAAAAGAAATGAAGGAAACAATAGCAAAGATTAATAAAACTAAAAGCTGATTCTTTGAGAACATAAACAAAATTGATAAACCATTACCCAGACTCATCAACAAAAAAAGGGAGAAGACTCAAATCAACAGAATTAGAAGTGTAAAAGGAGAAGTAACAACTGACACTGCAGAAACACAAAGGATCATGAGGATTACTACAAGCAACTCTATGCCAATAAAATGGACAACCTGGAAGAAATGGACAAATTCTCAGAGAAGCCATACCTTCCAAGACTGAAAAAGGAAGATATAGAAAATATAAACAGACCAATCACAAGCACTGAAATTGAAACTGTGATTAAAAATCTTCCAACAAACAAAAGCCCAGGACCAGATGGCTTCACAGGCGAATTCCTTCAAACATTTAGAGAAGAGCTAACACCTATCCTTCTCAAACTCTTCCAAAATATAGCAGAGGGAGGAACACTCCCAAACTCATTCTACGAGGCCACCATCACCCTGATACCAAAACCAGACAAAGATGTCCAAAAGAAAGAAAACTACAGGCCAATATCAATGATGAACATAGATGAAAAAATCCTCAACAAAATACTAGCAGACAGAATCCAACCGCACATTAAAAGGATCATACACCATGATCAAGTGGGATTTATCCCAGGAATGCAGGGATTCATCAATATACACAAATCAGTCAATGTGATACACCATATTAACAAATTGAAGGATAAAAACCATATGATCATCTGAATAGATGCAGAAAAAGCTTTCGACAAAATGCAACACCCATTTATGATAAAAACCCTGCAGAAAGTAGGCATAGAGGGAACTTACCTCAACATAATAAAGGGCATATATGACAAACCCACAGCCAACATTGCTCTCAATGGTGAAAAACTGAAACCATTTCCTCTAAGATCAGGAACAAAACAAGGTTGCCCACTTTCACCACTTTTATTCAATGTAGTTTTGGAAGTTTCAGCCACAGAAATCAGAGAAGAAAAAGAAATAAAAGGAATCCAAATCAGAAATGAAGAAGTAAAGCTGTCACTGTTTGCAGATGACATGATACTATACATAGAGAATCCTACAGATGCTACCAGAAAATGACTAGAGCTAATCAATGAATTTGGTAAAGTAGCAGGGTACAAAATTAATGCACAGAAATCTCTTGCATTCCTATACACTAATGATGAAAAATGTAAAAGAGAAATTAAGGAAACACTCCCACTTACCACTGCAACCAAAAGAATAAAATACCTAGGAATAAACCTACCTAAGAAGGAGAAAGACTGGTACTCAGAAAGCTATAAAACACTAATGAAAGAAATCAAAGATGACATAAACAGATGGAGAAATATACCATATTCTTGGAGTGGCAGAATCAATATTGTGAAAATGTCTATACTACCTGAAGCAATCTGCAGATTCAATGCAATCCCTATCAAACCACCAATGGCATTTTTCACAAAACCAGAACAAAAAATTTCACAATTTGTATGGAAACACAAAAGACCCCGAATAGTCAAAGCAATCTTGATGGCAAAAAACAGAGCTCAAGGAATCAGGCTCCTGGACTTCAGACTATACTGCAAAGCTACAGTAACCAAGACAGTATGGAAAAACAGAAATATAGATCAAGGGAATAGGATAGAAAGCCCAGAGATAAACCCACACACATATGGTCACCTTATCTTTGATAAAGGAGGCAAGAGTATGCAATGGAGATAAGACAGCCTCTTCAATAAGTGGTGCTGGGAAAACTGGACAGCTACAAGTAAAAGAATGGAATTATAACCCTCCCTCACACCTTATACAAAATAAACTCAAAATGGATTAAGGACCTTAATGTAAGGGCAGACACTATAAAACCCTTAGAGGAAAACATAGGCAGAATACTCTATGACATAAATCACAGCAAGATCCTTTTGATCCACCTCCTAGAGAAATGGAAATAAAAACAAGAATAAACAAATGGGACCTAATGAAATTTAAAAGCTTTTGCACAGCAAAGGAAACCATAAACAAGATGAAAAGACAACCTTCAGAATGGGAGAAAATATTTGAAAATGATGCAAGATTAATCTCCAAACTACACAAGCAGTTCATGCAACTCAATATCAAAAAAACAAACCCAATCCAAAAATGGGCAGAAGACCTAAATAGACATCTCTCTAAAGAAGATATACAGATTGTCAATAAACACATGAAAGGATGCTCAACATCATTAATCATTAGAGAAATGCAAATCAAAACTACAATGAAGTACCACCTCACACCGGTCAGAATGACCATCATCAAAAAATCTACAAACAAGAGATGCTGGAGAGGGTATGGAGAAAAGGGAACCCTCTTGCACTGTTGGTGGGAATGTAAACTGATACAGCCACTATGGAGAACAGTATCTAGGTTCCTTAAAAACTAAAAATAGAACTACCATATGACCCAGCATTCCTGCTACTGGGTATATACCCTGAGAAAACCACAATTCAAGAAGAGTCATGTACCACAACGTTCACGGCAGCACTGTTTACAATAGCCAGGACATGGAAGCAACCTAAGTGTTCATTGAAAGATGAATGGATTAAGAAGATGTGGCACATATATACAATGGAATATTACTCAGCCATAAAAAGAAACAAAATTGAGTTATTTGTAGTGAGGTGGATGGACCTAGAGTCTGTCATACAGAGTGCAGTAAGTCAGAAAGAAAACAACAAATACGTATGCTTACACATATATATGGAATCTAAAAAACAAAAAAAAGGTTCTGAAGAACCTAGGGTCAGGACAGGAATAAAGACGCAGACTTAAAGAATGGACTTGAGGACACGGGGAGGGGGTAGAGTAAGCTGGGACGAAGTGAGAGAGTAGCATTGACATATATACACTACCAAGTGTAAAACAGATAGTAGCGGGAAGCAGCTGCATAGCACAGGGAGATGATCTCTGTGCTTTGGACCACCTAGAGGGGTGGAATAGGGAGGGTGGGAGGGAGACACAAGAAGGAGGGGATATGGGGATATATGTGCACATAAAGCTGATTCACTTTGTTATACAGCAGAAACTAACACAACATTGTAAAGCAATTATACTCCAATAAAGATGTTAAAAAAAAAAAAGACTCATTCTTCTGAAACATTCCCTATGGAGCAAGGTTCCCAGCCTAAGCCTAAGCTTGCTCACTTAGAATTCAGATGTACCTGTAAGTCTATTGGCTTCCCTTCCACTAGACTTTTTGTGCAGGGCAGTGGGTAGTCTTTGAGAAAGAATGAATCCAAAGGAATCATATAAGTCCTGTTGAATGTCAGTCACAGTTTGCAAGTGCGAAGAGCAAAGTAGAAGCTTACTTCTCATTCAGATGGTCTTTTGATCCAGACCCTATGGATTCCTGACAGAAACTGGGTTTGAGGAGAGGATACAGTCACTAAAAGTAAAATCTGAAAGAACTATTTTCAAAAGCATCATCTTGAGGCTTTGGAAATATAATGTGTCATTGATTTGGTACTTGATAGCAAGTAAGCTGACATTTAGAGGGTCTACCATGTGTCATGCACTGTTCCAAGTATATTTAAACTACTAAGTCTTCTCAGCAACCTTATGAGATAGGTATTGTTTTGTTTACAACATTTAACGTAAACTGCAACGTAGAGAAGTTAAGAAACTTTATCCAAGGTAACACAGCAATTAGGTAGAAAAGCTGGGATTTGAACCCAGTCACACAGCCTCCAAAGTCCATGCTAATGGTACAACTTAAAGGTAGTAGGAAAAAGGGTCCTTTGATGTGACGCCCTTCAGGGTCCCAGGGCATTGTCATCATTAACAGCATTTGCAGTTTTGCACCTCATGTGGGCTTTGACACAATGAGGGGGGTTGTACTGAAGGAACATGACTTTGACAGCCATCAACTTGGGCCAATGGGGGCAACACTGGAGGGGGAGGGAGAGCTGGGGGAGTTGGGGGAGTCCCAGGGTTCATTACCAACAAAAATAGGAGCTGAAAAAGGAGAGAAGGAAAATCAAGCCAGTCACGTAGCAGTTAGTTAGAGCCCACAAGAGACCCCCACTACCACCCGTTGAGATATGGGAGAGAGAGCAAGCAGAGTGGGCCATCTCCTTAAGGAGGAGGGACAAGATTCAGGGGATTATTGTTCACGAAAGTGGGATGACCCAGTTTCGAGTGTGGCCTGAGGGACACATTTGTAATTATTAACTGTAATTAATGGTAGTGTTTGAAAAGTCTCACATGATCTCATGTAGCTCAACTGTACAACAATAGAAAGCAGTACAGTGAAGTTGTGAGACCATCCAACATAGTCTTGCCAGTGAAACTAGCAAAGGATTGGATTTTAAGAAATTTAATTCAACCACTATCCAACTTGGTCAGAAGCTCTCGCGGTTCCCAGACGTCTATATATCCCAGTTTCTTTATTGATAAATGGTAATACAGCAGTTATCCTCTAACTTATAAAGATTAATGTTAAGACAGGACTCTCAGGAATAACAGAACAATAACATTCCATATAATGACTTAGAACTATATCTGAAATTTTATTTTTAACCGTGGATGTAATATATCTTCCCTTCAGCATTCCTTTGCAATTCTACAGTGGCTAAGAAGGCCATATGCCAAACCAACATTTCCATCGTAAGTGGTGATTTAAATGTTATATACAAACGAGGAAGACGATTCCATTTCAGCTAAATGGAATGTAAACCAAGCTTTGCAAACCATCCCAGAAATAATAGTAGAACTTAAAGATAAAACTCTAAATTTCGCAAAACAAAAATAATCTAAACCCATGCTAAGCAATATCTTTCATAAAGCAAAATAGTGCAGAAAACAAAAAGATGACACATGGTATGTGTGAAATCATGAGTTTACAAAGCCAGTTTCCTAGGAGAGAATCAACAACTGGAAAAGGCTCTAAGAACTCTCTTCATTCAGGATTCAAAGAAAGACAGTTATCCTATAAAGTCCTACTTGTCCACATTTCTGGGTATCAGAGACTTTATGTCTTGCATCAGTCTGGTATTCTAACACCACACTTTTTTTTTTTAATTGAAGTATAGTTGACTTACAATGTTGTCTTAATTTCTGCCCTACAGCAAAGTGATTCAGTTACACATATGTATACATTCTTTTTTATATTCTTTTTCATTATGGTTTATCACAGGATATTGAATATAGTTCCCTGTGCTATACAGAAGGACATTGTTGTTTATCAATTCTATATATAATAGTTTGCATCTGCTAACCCCAAACTCTCACTCCATCTCTCCCCCACCACCCCTCCCCCTTGGCAACCACAAGTCTGTTCTCTATGTCTGTGAGTCTGTTTCTCTAACTCCACACTCTGACAGTTTTCCACGTTTAAGAACGTCCCAGTTTAATGTTGCTAACTTCCTGCATGCAGTGATTATATTGTTGTAATCATAATCAAACCTCTTTTTTCCTTAATCCCCCGTCATGAAACTTATGTCTGTCTTGCGTTATAACTTGCTATGCAGAGATGTAAAGTATATCTCCATGAGTCAACAGTAGCATTATAAATACTCTATTATGGGACACTAATGAAAGGGACAGCCAATTCCCCATTGCACAGGCTTAGCAGAGGGTGCACAGAAGAGGAATAAACCAGTGACTAACAGCTGATTTGCAGTACTTAACATATAAAATATGGTCTGTGTCAGACATATAGTTGCAGATTCTCCTAATCCAGTATCCAGGTAAACTGGTACACATAACAAAATAATAACCAGTATATTAACATCAGACTGTGCCCACCTCCCTTTGTGTTCCCTGACCCCTCTATGTGCAAAAACAATTGCTGAAAAGACATCTGTTGGCTGAGTAATGTCCCTCACCATCTGGCCCCGGGTATACTGTCAGTGAACTTTTAACAGGTGCCTGGTGGAAATGGCTGCAACATAGTCAAAATAATGTTGACCACGGCCATTTCCCCCAAATACCCATTTGTCATTCTAACAACGGCCTCCCCACTCAGGAAACCATGCTCAGATAATTGTGAGTCCTGTGGACCAACAGATACATGGTTTGAGCTATGGTGCTTCCCTCTGGACCCCTTACTGAATATTTATTCCATATTCAGCCCCCATGTCATACACGTCACAGCCAAAACAGTCTTTCACGGCCTGGCATTTCATGGAAAGAGAGTCTCTTTGGAAACCTAAAGAAAAGGCTCAGGGGGGACTTTTAGCACCGGGCTGCTTTATAAAATAAATACTTCAACAAAGCCATTTGCATAGTGAAACTGTATCATCCATAAGAGATTTAGGAAATCATATCAAATGAAGCTAAACTACAGTTTAAGGATATGTCTTAGAGCGTAGATAAGTAAATCTGCTGAATCCACATAGCTTTATATTCTGTTTTGTTTCTTTCTGAGAGGGATCGCTTCACTCATTTTTAGAATGGAAAATGCTCATTGGAAAACAACAGCCGCTTGCTCTTGTGTATGTACCAATTTTCATGATTTATCTGAGGCAGCTTTTAAAATTCCTGGTGCTTTCTTCATTCTTTAACCTTGTAGTTCATATACTTGGTAAATAGGTCAATAGATGATTAGAGTCTCGGGGATGCCCATTAGTACAAAATGCAGGAGGCATCCAGGAATCACCCTGAACTTTTTCCCCTGAAACTGAGTTTTTCTTACTTGAAGCATAGATTCACGTTGTCACATACTCAACGATGCCCCGCCAGAAAAAGGCAGTTCTGTGCTCAGAAACTCTACTATGCATTTGGTTGCACTTATGCTAGGTTCCAGAATCTTTGAGATATTGTTCCGTTTGTTCCTTTTTGGAGACGAACAAATGGAATGTTTCGAGAGAATTCAAAAAATACAGTCAGAAATTTGCATTCTGAGTTTTCTGCAAATCGTAATGTCCTCTGGGCTCTCTGGATCTTATTAGTTTTTTTTAACACGGTCCCTTGATAAACAAGAAATTTCTTTTGGGGTTGGAAAACCCAGATTAAAATCAAAGAATAATAGAGCTTTAAATCTTAATGAATAACATAATGAAGGCTCTTATGTCCAATAAACTTTTCAATTAATTGCTTTTATTCTTATTTCCTAAGAAGCTCTGGTATTTCCAGATTCCTAAGTGGTTTTGGACCATTTTCTCCCAACAGCATAACTGTCAACATCAGACATTTATTGAGTACTGTTGCATGCTAGTCACCCTAATTACTTGAGTTCTGAAACTAATCAAGGATCATTTTATGGAATTGAATAACCAGAGCTAATTTGTATGTACATCTCCTCTCCCTTCTCCCAAGATGAACTACCTGATTTTGGCTGCTGGAAGGGCTTAGAGAGCCTTTAATTCTGGCTTTCTGGCTACGGAGATGATGAAGGGAAACTGACTGAAACAAACAAACAAAAACATAGCTGCCATATTATTAACTTCATTTTAATCTACAGCCAGCAATTTTAGTGGGCCATGCCTGGAAAGAATTTGGGGCTAGTGTCAAATATGAAGAACAGAAGAAGGAAATACAACTTCTCCTGATCTTTTCAGTAGTCTTAGGTCTGCAATTCATTCAAAGATATTCCTAACATTACTCTGAGCCCCCTATACACATACTATAGGTGGGCTTTAGATCTGGAACTATTATCATGGTTGTACAGTCAGGACAGGCTAGGTTATGCTGTTATAAAAAGGTAAATCAAGAATCTCAGTGACTTTGTACAATAAAGGCTTTATTTCTTGCCTAGGGGAATTCTAATGCAGGTCAGGTGGCTGGCTTCCCAAGGAAGCTGTTCTCCAGGCAGTGATTCAGGGGTCCAGGCTATTCTGATCTGTGAAACTGCCATATCAACATGCAGTTGAAAACACAGTTATCAATTAATAACTGCCATTTATTTATTTTAAAAAACAGAGGTTGAGGCAATTCATTTTGCAATAAGAGGGGAAATGTTAGAGTGATAAAGAGAAAACGGCTTCTACCACAGATTTTGAAAAGTTTAGTAAGTAATGATATTGAGTTGACATAGTGTTCTTATCTTTTAAATACTTTTAATAACTCATTTGATAGGGAACAGAGCAATGTAGTAGAAAGGAGGGTAGGTTTTGAATCCCAGCTCACCTCAGTAGGAAAAGAGACACGTGGAGAACTTCCCACCGGTTCTTAAATGCTCTGGGCCGGAAGTGACAATGCTCTTAACAACACTTTGGTCAGACATAGCCACATGGCCTAACTGCAAAGGTCTGTGAAATGTGGGGAAGCACATGGCTATGTGGTGAACAGTGAACATCTCTGTCACAGTGATCAAAAGCACAGGCTACTGGTATGTAATAATGGTAGCCATTATCATTAATCTCACTTTAGAGATGATAAACCTTGAAGCACAGAAAGGTAAGTAACTTTTCCAAAGTTGCAAAGTGGTTAAATCAGGGATTAAACCCAGGTAATCTGGCTCTACAGCCCACACTCCTAACCATAAGAGTGTGTCTTTTGCACAGGGTCACTATTAATTATCTATGGCTTTAACAAATCATTTGATTTTTCTTCGTTCTCCCATTTGCAAATGGGGGTAAGGATATCTATCCATTGGACCATATTGATCACAAATAAAGATATGTCTTTTGAAGATAGAATTTTTACCATTCTTGAATTACCACTGGATGCCAAGGATGATGCATTTTTTATCTTCTATAGTCTCCCTATACCCCAATAATGACGAGAATCATGATGATGGTGATGATGATGGTGGTGGTGGTGGTGACAATGATGACAATTGGTATCCGACATGTACGAAGACTTAATATCATGCTCTATACTAAGCACCTAACAAACACTATTCCATTGAATCCTCATGATAATACTATGCTCAATATTATACTCCACTTGACAGAAGGAGAAAATTATGTTCAGAAGGCTTTAAATAATTTTACCCAGGCTGAGTAAGTGACAGAGCTGGAATTCAAAGACCTGCCCTCATTTCTACTACACTGCTCTGTCCTCTATCAAATGAGTTGCAATAAAAGAAGTATTCAAAAAATAAACACTATGTCAACTCAAATTGTCATTACTCATTAAAATGTTTTAAATCTGTGATAGAAGTCCTGTTGTTTATCACTGTAACGTTTTCCCCTCTTATTGCAAAATGTATTGCCTCAAACTCCGTTCTTTTTAATAAATGACAGAAGTAGAAGTTTCTTGAAGATTGTGACTAGATCTTCTGCTTAATGTATATGCCACATTGTTGTAGGAGTTTAATAAATATAATCAGAATTATATATAATATGCCATAACACAGAGTTCCAGGTGTATTTCTCCCTTTTCCAAGTTTGTTTTGCTCATCATTATTTCATTCCATACAAAGTCTAATTAGTATTCCCATCTCCAGTACTGTCTCTTGAGAAATCTGGTCTTTTACAAACCTCATATTGCTTTCTATTAAAAGCATCCTCTTCAAGCGATATCTTTTGTTTTGTCAATTTCTATTTCCCTGTATCTAGAAAAATAATAGTGTTTCTTAATAGGTGATGATCCCACTTGCCACCAAGTTATGGCTGGTTTTATAATTCAGATTGGCAGAAGCAGGAACAGTAACAGAAAGTGTATTTTAAGGACCATGCCTGTGCTTAACAACAGTGTCTGTGAGGGTTGGTTTTTATTTTATTTTATTCTATTTTATTTTGAGACATTAAATAGACTATGGGCTAGAGGAATTCTTCCTTTACTGTGAGATCTCTGGTCTTAACTTCTGAGATGAAATTGGGTTTTTATTAAAACAAATCCCACAACCCAGGACTCACTTAATCCCTCAAGGTCAGGGACTGTGTCTCATCCTTGTCAATCTCTGATCCATCACAGGAGCCTGTGAGCCCAAAAGATGTCTGTTAAATATTTGTTGAATCCTCCAAGTTCAAAAATAAAAGAGTTCTCAGCAGTTCTATACACTAATGCAAACATTCACTCTCTCTCTCTCTCTCCCTGAGGTAGCTTCCTCTTCAGAGTTTTCTCACAACAGTTTTTTCTACCACTAGCATGTCAGGCCCCAGGGACATAACCCCATCCAAGTATGAGCACAAACATTTTAACTATTTTGTTCAAATTCTTTGAATTTCAAAGTTTTGGTTCCAAGTTCTCTCCACTTTGTTCCTGGATCTATGTGATAAAAAATAAGAGACTTCCTTTTCCTCCTATTGTGGGGAATTATGTTGTATCTGCTCCCTCTTCTCCGCGGTGAGTAGATTTCTCATCCCCTTCCTCCAGCCCCAGGTTTGCCCTGCTTTTGGGAATGGAAAATACTGCTTTCCAAACACATCTCTGCATCTTCACACCTTAAGCTTAGACGTGTCTTTTTCGAGTCTGTGTTTCTCACAGATACGATAAACTGTGTAGAAAATTGACCTCTGTGGGGAAAGTTCAGTGGACATTACTAGAGCAAAGAGAATGAGGAAAGGCAGGGTGAAAAATATTATTCTTGAAAATTCCAGATTCTGAAATGACCAGAAACACACCCTGGTGCAAATAAGGGCGTGCTTTCGTTCCAACATTCATCTAATTCCATCCTGGCTGCAAACTGATCTAGGTGAGTCAGTTGCTTGCTTTTAACTCTGTCTCCCCTCAGTTTACACCTACAGAGGTTCCACGTCGCTGGAATCCTTCATAATAGGCCTCATACTCTTGGCATTTTGCATTTATTTATGGAAAAGGCCTCTGCATTACAGTGTGATAAAAACAGAGCTGCATGTTTACTAACTTCTCTATGTTCAACTAATCACTATGAGAGTGTATTTTCCTTCTGCTTATTACATGTTGAACTTTACTTGGCAACATACAAAGTTAGAAGAGTCTATGATTCTGAGTTTATTACTTTTGGAAGAGAAATAATTCAATTTTTTTATCTTTCTCTTTTTAATTAAATTACAATTTATCTAGTTTTTTTTTTTTTTTTTCCCTTCACTTCTCCACATCCTTTTTTTATGTTTCCTCGCCAGTCACACTCCATGTCTGGTACTGTATTTGTGGGCAAGTAATAACTCTTGTTTACAATTCTTTCTGAAACTGTTCTCAGAGATGCTGAGCATGTATCCATTTTAATCATTCATTGACGCATTCATTCAACAAATATATGTTGACCATCAGCCATCTACCAGGCTCCACTGTAGACACTGGGAACAAAACAGCCCCTGCCTTTTGGAACTCAGTAAAGGGAGACAGAAAATAAACACAAAAATACATATATACATGTGAGTGTATACACACACACACACACACACACACACACACACACATATATGAAAAATGTAGAGGGTGACACGATTTTTAGAGGAAAATAATGTAGGATAAGTGAATCAGGAATGCCAAGGATGAAAACGTATATATATTTTTATAGGATCATCAAGTAGAGTCAATTAGGAAATCAATAAACAGCTATAGTAGTAATCCTACCTAACTTTCTCTAATTCATATTGAAATTAGGAGACCTGAAGATAAGGGAGGTGAAAACCACTTAATTTTATTTTGTTTGCAAATGGAAAGTATGATGCTCTTTACATTTCTAGTTTTCCCTAGAAATTCATAATCAACATTTTAAAAAGATCCCATGTCTAAATGGGAGGGAAATCCAAAAGGGAGGGAATATATGTGTGAGTATGGCTGATTCACTTTGCTGTGCAGTTGAAGCTAACACTATATTGTAAAGCAACTATACTCCAATAAAAATTAAATAAAGAAATGAAAAGACCCCATGATATATATCTTCTATCTGTCTGTCTGCCTGTCTATCCATCCATCCATTCATCCACCCACCCATCCATCCCTTCTTCCATCCACACATCTATCCTACCCAGTCACTGACAATATGTGCCAGGAGAGTCATGGCCAGGGCTGAACTCAGAGGTCCATGGGAGTAGAAGAAACATGTTGCCTGGACACTATCAGAAGGCCATTAATTAACTATTTCTATTTTCTTGAACCTACCATGTGCCAGGCACTACAGTATTGTAGAATCTGGAGATATGAGATTGACAGGCTCCTGGCCCTCAAAGAGCTTATGTTCTAAGCTTTCAAAAAAGGCAATACGGCTCCCTACAGCGCAATCTCACTATTGGCCTGGGTAAATGCTCTAAGGCAGTGGGCCCTTAGAATTAAAATCCATGTGACTGATATTTTTAACTTTAATAATATGTTTTATTTAACCAAATATATCCAAAATATTATCATTTCAATGTATAATCAATATAAAAATTCTTTTTTCATACTAAGTCTTCAAAATCCCACACATATTTTATACTTACAACACATTTCAATTCAGATTAGCCCTAATTCAAGTGTTCAACTGCCATCTGTGGCTACTGGCTGCCATACTGGACAGCACAGCTACAGAAAATGGCATATGACAATTTTTAAGGGGCTAGTCCCACTCATATACATGTATTAGCCTAACTCTTTTGTCCCAGTACTCTCTCATCCATTGCTTAGGAATTCTCTCTTCTTACCTGGTGGTCAACTTCACCAACCATTCCCACTTTTCCATATGACACCTGACCTTTATATATAAAGTAATGTCTTCCCTGTTACAACCTTGACACTTTAACAATGAGATTCTTACCCATGTTTACTCAGACTACCTTATGTGTAGGCTATTACTGGCCTGATCTGGCCTCTAGAACTTTGCTATTGGTGGCTGAATGTCAGTATATCAGTTAACATGGTTTGGCCACAAGTGACAGAGTTCTCTAACAATGACTTAAAATTTTGGGGGGGCATTTATTTTTTTTACTTATCATGAAGTCTGGAACTAGGGAATCCCTAAGATGGCTTGGGAATCAAGGCTCGAGTATCTCTCCACCCTTCCCATGCCATCCACCTACGCCATCCTCCTTAGGTTGGCTTTTAAACTTTCATTTATTGCCTCAGAGTCTCAAATCAGTTATTTAAGCTCCAAATAACATTCTAATCACACAAGCTCATACATGAAAGTGAAAGAATGGAGAACAGGCCAATGGCTTGTTCCTATGAACCTCTGTCTTTTAATCATGGAGGGAAAATATTTCTGCAATGTTCCCAGGAGATTTGCCTTATACCTTATTGGCCAGCATTAAGTCATATACACACCTCTAGCTAGAAGGATAATTGGAAACATTCAGGGGCCAAAGGACTGGAGGAATTGACATTTTTGTTGGGCACCATTCAGCCACTTGAAGTGAAGGATAAGATCAGGGCTAGGGCCAAGCATGAGCCTGACTTAATCTGAAATCAGTAAAATGGATTATGACCTTTTTGGGGGTGGGGTGGGGCTGGAGAGATACTCTAGGCTGAGATGAAACCGTGTGTGTGTGTGTGTGTGTGTGTGTGTGTGTGTGTGTGTGTGTATGAGTGTGCACACTTGTGGGTATTGGGGGACAGGGTAGATGTCCTTGGACGAGGAATAATGGGGAGGACCAGTGAGATCATCATGGGTGACAGGACCAATTTTGAGAACATCTGAATGCCAGGTAGAGGGATTTTTACTTTATTATGTGGATAATGAAGACCCATTGAAGGTTTGTGAGCAAAGATTTGACAATAAAAAAAATTTGTAAGTGGCCTTGTGCAGCCTATGTGTGGAGGTTAATAATGCTGCCTCTGCTGGGGACTCTGCCTATGTGCAACGCTTTTCTGTTCACCCAAAATAAGAGAGCAAAATCCACATGATGTCAGCTATAGAGTTCACAGAATCACCTCAGAGGAAAGTCCATAGTGTCTGGGAAGAAGATGAGGAATACAAGTAATCTGACACTTTCAGACCGGAGAACATTTTAGTTCACTAAATTTTAAAGTTGACTAGTTATAAGAAGTACTTCCCACATAAAGATGAATAAGTAAAAGAGACTCATAGTGGTGATTTTTCAATTCCACAAATGATGACATCACAAAGGAGAATAAATGATTAATGAAAAAGTTGAAGGTCTGGAATTCAGGTAAAAGAAAATATCTTAAATTAGTATTACAGATAAAAATAGTAATAAAATTAAGATATCGTTCCTTAAATTCGGCTTTTATTTTTAAGCAGAGTGGCTCTTCATTCTCAACAATAACCACAAGAGACATGTTATAAAGGCATGGTCAGTGTACATTTGCATGGTTTTGCCCTCTCTTTCTTCAGGTAGAGAAAAAAATGAGCTTAATTAGTCTACAATCATTACCATTTTTTCAATCCTAGTGCTCTATAACCTTATAGCAGATTCTCCCTAGATAGCTTAATATTCTCTACCATTTAGAGTCAAAGTTCCCACATTGCTTTTATTTAAAAAGGTCACGGAGCCATAGATATAATCACCTGATTAAAAAACCTTCAGCTCCAGTGTTAAAAGTATACTGCTTTCATCTTCTAATGGGATGAGTTCAGACGGTCCCAAGCAATATTTTTAAACTGTCACATAATACTTCACAGCTAATAAACTGTTCTACAAGATTATGGTTGATTATACACAAGGTTGTGTAATTTATCCTACAGAGTGTTTTTTCTTCAGTATAATTGATGTCAACAAAATTCAGGAGTCATGATAAATTAATATCAATCTTTAAAGTGGCAATTTATTATAGGATACAAACCAAAATTTAAAAAGATATATTTCCAGTTTGCCTTTAAATAAAGCAAAAAAAAATTCTGCTATTTTTCTTTTTTTTAAAGGGCTTCAAATGCTTGGCTTTTTATTTATTTATTTATTTTTGGCTGTGTTGGGTCTTCGTTTCTGTGCGAGGGCTTTTTCCAGTTGCGGCAAGCGGGGGCCACTCTTCGTCGCGGTGCGCGGGCCTCTCACTGTCGCAGCCTCTCTTGTTGCAGAGCACAGGCTCCAGACGCGCAGGCTCAGTAGTTGTGGCCCATGGGCCTAGTTGCTCCGCGGCATGTGGGATCTTCCTAGACCAGGGCTCGAACCCGTGTCCCCTGCATTAGCAGGCAGATTCTCAACCACTGCGCCACCAGGGAAGCCCTCTGCTATTTGTTTTAACTGCTTAGATTTTATTGCTTTTGATCAAAGGCCATCACCTGATGTTTTAAGTAAGGAGCTGAGTAGAATCTGATATTTAGAAGAACCTGCAGAGCAGTGATTTTTCTAAGCATGAATATAGGTAACACATCAGACATAATAACCTAATAGGAATTATCACAACACTGTACTGCGTGAGTTTAATGACATTAATTTAGCTCTGATTTTTAATCAGCAGATTAAAAAATGGTAGATGCTAAATACTGGGATGGCCAAAAAGTTTGTTCGGGCTTTTCTGTACTGTCTTAAACGAACTTTGTGGCCAACCCGATATTAAACACATATCTGTTGTATAGAGTGAGCAACATCTTTCCAGAATGTTATTTCAATTTACTAGGTGTTACCCCAACTGCTACTGGATCCAGAAATAGTGGGATAAAACTGGTATGAAAGACATGTGGCTTAAATATTTGTAAAATGCTTATTTGCTGAGCTAGGAGAGTCCGCTTTGAATTGCAGCTAAGGGGATGGTATAGCAAAGCGCTGAAGAAGTGTTTGATCTTGGTAAGTTATGATTCTAAGAAGACTGAGTCCTCAAAAGATTTCCAACAAACTAAGAAAAGCAAGCTTTAAAAAAGAAAATCTAACTTATTGTTGTAGAGGATTTGGGTTGACTTTCCAGTTGTAGAGATTAACATCTTTGTTACAAACAAAGCAACAAAAGAACCATTCAGTTTCAGGAGTCAAAGATGGCTGACCTGATGCAGCTGTGGTCATGCTGTCCCTCAGTGGCTCATCCCTTCGTGGCTTCAGATGTGCACAGTAACTGGAATGCTTGGCAGAGCCAAAGCAGTCTCTTAATCTCTGTCCCTACTACCAAGACTGAGTAAATTAGCCTGAGGCTCACCTAGGATAACCTCATACCAGAGACTATCAAGAAACGGCAGAATGTCCCACCTGGCTTTCCCATCCCTGCAGACACAGGGATACAATTCCAGGCTTTGGGTGCCCTTTGCCTTAGCTTCTTTTACCTTTTCCAAGTCTCTAAGGCAGAGAATTTATTCAGCTCCATCAACACCACTTTTTTTCTCCCCAAACTGTAATTAGTATCAACAGTAAAAACAAACTCAGTCTTTCAAATTCTGTGGTTGAACCATGCAGAGTTTGATGGATAGATTTCAGAGAAATCTCAATTTTTGCCTAGACCTCCTGAAATGAAGGACTCTGAGGTGAGTTTTACTTTTTCCCAATCCAGAATAGCAACACCAGAAGGTTGTTGAGAAATTATTTTATTATTTTGTAAGATTTCCTGTTCTGCACTGTTCTTATATCATCCTAACTCTAACTGTTTTCACAGAGAATGAAATTTTGGGGTTTCAAATTTAGACAGTGTATACTAAAATTAGCAATGCAGACCTCTCTGTTTACATGCACAGAAACAGAAACTCTGAGATTGTTATAGCCACTTGACCGAGGACACAAAGTAGTAATAAACGGGGCACCCAGACTTGGGCCTTCTGACCCTCAGTACAGTAAATTTTTCACAGTTGGTTTTGGTCTCTTCCTGCACCACTATCATCTACATTAACGCCCAGTAACAGCATTTACATGTTTGTTTGACTTGATATGAATAACACAATTTTGGCTAGTTTTATGCAGCATCAACTCTCTCAGTTGCAGTTAATCAGAATCTGAGTAGGCACTGCAATTTTGACAATGCTGGCAGGAAATATCGTGAAGTTAGTAGCCTGGGGAGCATCACCAGTAAAGGCAGCAAGACAGAAGGTACAGCAGACCAACATTCCAATCAGCCTTTTCCTCCCATCATCCTCATTTTCCTTCAACAGGAAAGAGAATGTTAGAAACTAACAGTATCTTCCATATTTTAGATCACTGTTGGAGGAATAAAATCCAAAATTCATGCTTACAGGATTTGAGCTGAGTAAGGAAATAGCTATAACAACCACACTGAAGAATCTAGAACTTCTCACTTATTGAACAAATCATTTGATAGTAGAATGCATACCTGAAATAGAGGATGTACTATCTTCCTGCTCATATTTCTTTGAAGAACCTAGTCACACCCGATTCACACACCTGTTTCCCTTTTTATTTTTTATTTATTTATTTTTTTGCGGTACGCAGCCCTCTCACTGTTGTGGCCTCTCCCGTTGCGGAGCACAGGCTCCGGACACGCAGGCTCAGCGGCCATGGCTCACGGGCCCAGCCGCTCCGCGGCATGTGGGATCTGCCCGGACCGGGGCACGAACCCGCGTCCCCTGCATCGGCAGGCAGACTCTCAACCTGCGCCACCAGGGAAGCCCCTGTTTCCCTGTTGATTTTAAAGGATATATGGGATGCAACTTCCCATGTATCTGATAGCTCCTTTTGTTGCAAGTGACAAAAACAAGGCAGATCAAAACAAACCAACCCCTACGCTTCTCAGCCCCAAAAGGAGGAAATTTTGCTCACATCACTACCATGGAAAGAGCCTGAGTTTGGCCTCAAGGACAACTCAGTGCAGGGACTCGACCACTGTCCAGATATTTCTCTTTCTCTTCATTGCTTATCTCCATCTTTCTCTGAATATTAGTTTCATCCTCTGCTGCTACGTCTGATACGGTCTCTCTCAACATAGCAAGGATATGTATATCAGCAACTCTGGGACTATATCCTTAATAGTCTTGCAAAAGGGAGAAGAGAAAATTTCTCCACCAGTTTAACTCAGGAAAGATTCTGCTTGTCCTGTCTTGGATCACATGCCTGCTTTGAGCCAGTCAGAACTTCTGTAGACAGAAATTTTGCTGGTTCTAACTCTGGCCATGTCCAGGGCATAGAGTTTTTGCCGGAATAAGGTAAAGTAGCACAGACATCACCACTTTAGGAACGCTAGGTGTAGTAACTACCCCAGTTTGCACCTCATAATAGCTAATAGCGAACACTCAGTGCGTGCTTACCATATTACTACCAACAGTCTAAGTGCTTCACACGTATTAACTATCTTATTCCTCACTGCCCTATGAGGACGGCTCAACTGTTACTTCTACATTAGATGAAACTGAAGCTCATTGGGGTTAAACAATTTGTCCAGGTCACACTGGTAGGTGGCAAAGCCATTGACCCTTGGCCCAGGACATGAGCTATTAGTTTGTACAGCGTATTTTTACATCCTGGAGGCCCACTGGCAAACTTTTGGCCACATCTACAGAGATCCCTCCTTCTTTATCTCTGGCACTTAGGGATAGTTTCTTATTTAAAAACAACTCCTTCACGTTTTATCCCATCACCTTTTGCTTCCCCAGGGACTTGTCTATCAATCATTACTCCTTTATCTATATCTTTAAACACTTCCATTTTACTAGATCATCTCCCTTAGCTTTACCAACACCCCAAATCTCTTTACTGTTATCATTCAAGCTTTTTATTCTTTTTTTTTTTTTTTTTTTGCGGTACGCGGGCCTCTCACTGTCGTGGCCTCTCCCGTTGCGGAGCACAGGCTCCGGACGCGCAGGCTCAGCGGCCATGGCTCACCGGTCCAGCCGCTCCGCGGCACGTGGGATCCTCCCGGACCGTGTCACGAACCCGTGTCCCCTGCATCGGCAGGCGGACTCTCAACCACTGCGCCACCGGGGAAGCCCCCAAGCTTTTTATTCTTAAAGCAATATTTTTTACTCATTGCCTCCACTTCATTACCTTTTCTCCGTTCCCTGCAAACCACCACATCTGCCATCTGCCCTATTCTCTCTCTCTCTTACACACAGTATTTCAGGGGAGTAGTTTTATTAGTGATTTTACTGCCATTGAGTTTCCAAACGCTAAATCCAATGGACACTCTTCAGTCCTTTCCTCTATCTCTGCTCCAGTTAACATTCTTACCCTCTCCCTTTGTAAAGTTCAATGCCTCTCCCACTCCTATTTCCTCTCGTTATTTTTTGAACCATTCTTCTTTGGCCACCCCTTAAATGACACACCTCTCCAGGGTTCTGTTTTTTACTCTTCCGTTTCCTTGCTCTGGGAGAACTCCTTAGGAATTCTCACACACACCTATGAATCTAACTTTTATCTTCACGCTGGTAACTCCCCCATATATAGTTCCGGTTCTGAGCTCTTCTCTCTGAATTCTAGATCCATATATCTGATTTCTTCAAATACCTTCACTTGGACCTTGTCTTATAAGTCATAGGGATCAGTGAATAGCTTCCAGCAGTATAGGAGTATGATCAGATTTTAATTTTATAAAAAAGAAAATACTTAGGAAGCATCATGAAGCCTGAGCTAGGACTCTTCGTAAGATCACTTAAGAAGAGATTGAAATAGTGCTGAGATAATGAAACATTGAATTAGAACACTTTGGATGGAGAAAAGGGATATGTGAAATATTTCAGACATAAAATGGACTAAATCTGGTAATTCATTGAATGTAGGTACAAGAGAGGAGTGCTTAGGAGTGACTTCTGTATTTCTGACTGAGATAATTGGATGGATGGAGATGCCATCAAACGAGACTGGAATAAAAGAAGGAGAACAAGTTCTGAAAGGGAAAACAATACACATAGCTGTAAGACTGTTGGAGTCCTTCCTCCTCTCTCTTCTCTGCCCACCTTTTTAAACATACAGATTTACTTCAGCTTATATGGGCTCCAGGTTCATCCCTACATCTGCTGGATAGGGACCACATAACCCCCTTACAAAGCTGGAATGGAAATATTTTTAAGAAAAACAAATGAAGAAAAAAAAATCTGCTGCTACTCCAGGAGTAATTCTATAGGTTAAAACAAACTGCCTGGTCCCAGAGCAAATGAATTCTAGCTCAACTTACTTCTATGATGCAAAACCTATTAACCTTTGTTCCCTCACTCTCTTTTTGTACCCGTCTGTTCTTCAAATAGCAACTTTGTATCATCAATCCATTGGGGATACTGTTAGTCACTTCAGTGCTTTATTTTGAGGGGCTACAGTCTATTTCTTTTCATCTATTTTCTTCAGTATTCCTCCCCATAGCTGATACTAGAACACTTCCCAGCCCCAAACTGGGACTTTACGTTTTGTTTCGCACAGATACAAGGAAGTCTGGGCCAAATGTTCCTTGTCTTAGTTTAGTAATCTGTTTATAAGTCACATATGTGCATCACAACAATGTACTAGACCTGGCTAATATTAACATTGTTATCACACACTAACGCCCTTAAAAAATAGGCACAACTAGTGCTTCATATGTATGAGACCGGCATTACATACTGAAATATTAAACAAATCTCCTCTGGCTTTACAATGCCTACAATGAGCCATTCTCTAGCTTTTTATGTCGTCACCATGGGTATGGAACAAAGAAACAGATTTGGAAACATGGAATAAATCTTAACTCTACATGAAAGCAGAGTCCACTGGAATTCCACCAAGGACAAAGGTCCCCTGATCTCCCTGCGCAGTGGCCCAGTGTTTTACACGAGGAAACTATTACTCTATTCTCAAATTTACATATCTGAGAGCAGGGCACAGTGGGTAACGAAAACGCACTGACCTTTATGGGTTTAGTTACTATAAACACAGATTTATCCTCAGATGATGATGTTTAAACTAGATTATAAGATAGGAGTGGAGGCAAAAGAATCTCATGACACAGGACACTAGCAGTAGAGAAGAATACCATACCACCTATGATACTATAAAAACTTGGAGATGTATGAGTGGGCATTAAATTTCATACTTATCTATCTACAAATTTGATTGATAAACTCCTGTCACACCATCTACCACGTCTGAATTCTATTCTCCTGCGTCTCCCCTTCAAGGCCATTTTCATTCAATATAAGCTTGATAGAAATATGTGGGAGCTATAGAGGAGCATACAATTGATCTTTACAGGGTGCCGAGTCTTCCAATGGAAAGGAAACATAATTTAATATTTTTCAAGGAATGAACTACTAAATTATTTTTATAGACCTTTGGGTGGGATCCTCAGAAAACAGAGAATTACTTTGCTGAGTCAAATATTTTTTAAATTCCTTGTTTAAAAAGTATTTGATGGGGCTTCCCTGGTGGTGCAGTGGTTGAGAGTCCACCTGCCGATGCAGGGGACACGGGTTCATGCCCCGGTCCGGGAGGATCCCACATGCCGCAGAGCGGCTGGGCCCGTAAGCCATGGCCGCTGAGCCTGCACGTCCGGAGCCTGTGCTCCGCAACGGGAGAGGCCACAACAGTGAGAGGCCCGCGTACAGCAAAAAAAAAAAAAAAAAGTATTTGATGAATGAATTCTATTTCTTTAATATTTATTTTAAATTAAGAGCAAATGATGACTAGTTTCTCAATTTTGAAGCAAAAACTATTCAAATCTACAGGGCATAAATATGAGCACAAACACACTGGCCTCTAGCATTCTTCATGCTGCTACTTTCAACACATGTGGAAAAGAGCTTCACTTGGCTCAAAATCACAGTTCATGTATTAAAAATCGCTATGGAAACCACACCCATAAAAAGTATTCATAGGAATTCCATAGCTTCTGAGCATGCCTCCAATGCTGTTTTAATGATTCTAACGCTCTGAGAGACTGAGGGCTATATGTGAAATCTTAATTCCTGCTCTGAGACTTACGGATTTTACCCAAGAACTAACAGTGTTAGTGTAAACATACCCTAAAGGGTCAGACTTGCTAATGCACATTTTATTCTTTCCATCTCCCCTGAGAAAACTATCCAATCATAAAAGTAACAAAGATTTGCAGCAAGGGTCTGACATTGAATATAGAATAAGTAGAGAATGAGAGAGCTGGGTTTTGATCAGAGTCTTTAACAAAATCCTTTTACCACTGGGATTTCTGGTTACCTAAACTCATCAGGTCTAATCTGGAGAAATGCAGGAGGCCCTCAGGCCCAAGTAGGAGAAAGTTATGTGGCCAACATGGAAAATACATCTCTGAAAGGAGAAGTGTCATTTCTTAGTTAGTGCTCATGAAAATTCTGATAACTGGGAAAGAAACCATCATTATTATTCATATTCTCTGAAGGTGCTCGCTATTTACTACTAGGCTTAATGTAAAAGAAAATATAAATTCTTTTAGCAGCATAATTCAACAGCTCTACACTGTATGCTTGCTGTTGCAGGGAACTGGCAATCCTCAGGAGTTTTGTAATATAGTCTCTAGTAGCATTCACTCATTTATTAGGACAGGAATAAATAGTTATGCTGAACAAAATTCTCACTAGGGTATTAAAGCTTATTGGAAATTATGACAAATGAACAAAGCGGATTTGTTGTTTGTAAGTAAAGTAGTTCAGAGGTTTTGCCTTAAGACTGGGCTCTAAGTTAACCTCATCTAAATTAACAACTCTCAGTTTTAGGAATTTTTTTTTCTATCTGTAAATATTAGTGAAGGTTAGAGACTGTTTTACTTCACGAAGCTAGTTCTCTTTTAGAAAGATATTACTGCCATAATCACAAGCTTGGATTAACACGGATGAGAAGTTCTCTGCCCAAACTTCAAATAAATGAAATCACCTACGTGTGTCTTTTTACTCACTGCCACCCCCAATTCTCGAAAGGGGTATGACAGTCCTTCCCTGACACACAGTTGACATTAGGGAGGAGGCTCACAGACCATGTACCAGTTACCCCAACTTCTACTCCAATCGGGCTTTGAGTTTACATACAATTCAGGTATCCAGGGTGCACTGGACCACCGACATAATAGCCAGCTGTATAATAGGACACTTTCAAAATAACTATACAGGACAAAGTATAAACTGCTTCACGTGAAAATAAACTTATTTTCTTAAGGTGCACTACTGCTATATCAAGAGCTTGATCTTGTCGAGGTTATAGGCAAGTTCAACCACTACTTTTGTCCTTCAGCCTACTCTAAACATGCCTTTATTACTCACTTCTTTAACATTTACCTCTCTGGAGTCATGTTGGTTTATTACTCTGCTAAGTAATTAAGTTAGTTAATTACTTTAAGCAATTAGAGCAATCGTTTAATTGTAACTGAAAATTTATATGAATGTATTCAGAATTCTAACTAGAAATAAAATTACCTTATGTGGTGATTAATTTTATATGTCAACTTCACTGGACTGTGGGATGCCTAGATAGCTGGTCAAACATTATTTCTTAGTGTGTTTGGGGGAGTATATCTAAAAGAGGTTTGCAGCTGACTCAGTAGACTGAGTAAAGCAGATGGTCCTCCCCAATGTGGGTGGGCATCATTCAATCTGTGGAGAGCCTGAAAACAGCAAAAAGCAGAGGAAGGATGCATTCGAGGATCTCTTGCCTCATTGCGTGAGTTGATAATCCTGGTTATCAGGCCTTTAGACTCAGATCAGAATCTATATACCACCAGCTCTTGGGATCTCAGGTCCTTGAACTACACATCTGTGGCTTTCTTGGGTCTCCAGTTTGCAGAAGGCAGATAGTGGGACTTCTGAGCCTCCGTAATCACATGAGCCAGTACCTTATAATAAATCTATACATATATATGTATTTACTATAAATACATATATATACACATACACATAACCACATATATATATAATACACACGTATATATATATGTATATGTATATATCCTATTAGTTCTGTTTCTCTGGAGAACCCCAATATACCCTACACTTGAAAACCTGTTTTTCCCCCCAAACTGTAAAGGTTATCAATGGGATCAGTGAAGTGTGCCCCACTGAAACACAACACATCCACATCCCAACCACAGTCACCTCCTCTCTGTCAAGTGCCCTCCCAGACCAAAGGACAAACTCATGTCCAATTACACTGTTCTTCTGCAGTCTGCTTCTTATGTCATTGGGTTTGCAGACCTCACAGGAGAGTTAGCTAAGTACATGGCTTCAGGGATTTTATCCTATTTATTCATTTAGTCAATAGTTCATAGTCAGTAGATATTCTTCTATTTTAAATTAGTATATGCTAATGTCTTCTGCATCTTGCCAATTGATGGCTTTTGTGCAAGAAAAGACTAACTTTGAGTCCCCAAAACTAGCCAATCATCCAACAACCATGGTAGTCTCTGGTTCTCTGAGATGCAAAGCAAATTTCAAATCATAAACTCCATTTGGCTTAAGAGAACTGAAACAGTCTAGTGTGTTTATACCCCAGAGTTCCCTTTGTTTCTGTCAAAGGTAATGTATTTTAATGTACAATTAAATATTATGATAAAAAATACATAAGCATATAATTCTGAACTTTTCTACAGCTGAGGGAATCCTACATTTATTTCCAGTAACTATTCCACTGAATCTAATTGTAATATTAAAGAAAGATCCTATTGAAAATTATTAAATGATTTGCTCTCTGTGATGAGTCAACCTGAAAGATATATTTACATTTTAACTATTAAATATAACTAGAACTAAAAGCTAAAACCAATCAAAGAGAATAACTAACCTAAGTTTCAGCTTTATACATCCAAACAAAAGAGAGAAAACAGAACTGAGGCCCCTTGATTTGCATTAGATTTGGGCGATTCCTCATCTAACTTAATTCTCAACTTGACAGAGAGTCAAGTTGACTTGCAGGAATGAGCAGAATTGAATACTTCCTAAGAACTTACATAAGAACTGGGGATGTCTATACCCATATAGGTTCATGTAAATCAGCTCTATTTGGGTCCATGATTGGTTTTGGTCTTTTATACCACCATGCTCAACCCACTGCAGGAGAATGTCAAAAGGTCACTGACTATGAATTCAGTTAGGAAAGCAAGGTCCCTCCTACAAAGAGAAGGAAACACCAGAAGAATTTTTTCTCTCTTCTCCAAACTCAGAGGCTTCTCAGCTTATGGTTCCAAAGATGGAAAAAATGTTGAGTAGAGGAAAACACAGTTTTAACAAAATAATAATTTGGCAGCCTAAATAAGAATGAAAGATGCATGATTTAAAAAGTTTCGTGTTGTCATTGTTAAAACATCTCATTTGTTCAAAACAAACTTCCAGGACCATAGCTAAATATTATAGCATAAAATGAGTACCAAGTAAGTACCATGAGTACAATGGAGCAATAAGAAATGTTGACAGATCATCATGTAAAATAAGGGAGTTTTCATTTTAGAGATGAACGGAAAAGACAAGAAAATAAGTAACTGTCTGCCTTTTGAGTACAAATTCCAACTGCCAAGAAGGTACCATTAATTACTGTTCAAAGTAAATACATCCTTGCCTTCTTTTCAGAGGACTCTTTGTTTAATCTCTGTGGAATTTTTATTTCATTTTTTAAGTCCTCTGCCTTAGCTGCTGACAGACAAGGTTTCCTTCCTCTTAGGCTAGATCTTTCTTTTTCTTTTTTTTTTTTTTAACATCTTTACTGGAGTATAATTGCTTTACAATGGTGTGTTACTTTCTGCTGTAACACAAAGTGACATGAGCTATAAATACACATATATTCCCATTTCATCTCCCTCTTCCGTCTCCCTCCCACGCTCCCTATCCCACCCCTCTAGGTGGTCACAGAGCAATGAGCTGATCTCCCTGTGCCTTGAGGCTGCTTCCCACTAGCTATCTATCTTACATTTGGTAGTGTATATATGTCCATGCCACTCTCTCACTTCGTCTCAGCTTACCCTTCCCCCTCCCCACGTCCTCAAGTACATTCTCTGCATCTGGGTCTTTGTTCCTGTCCTGCCCCTAGGTTCTTCAGAACCTTTTCTTTTTTTTAGATTCCATATATATGTGTTAACATACAATATTTGTTTTTCTCTTTCTGACTTATTTTACTCTGTATGACAACCTCTAAGTCCATCCACCTCACTGCAAATAACTCAATTTCGTTTCTTTTTATGGCTGAGTAATATTCCATTGTATATATGTGCCACATCTTCTTTATCCATTCATGTGTCAATGGACACTAAAGTGGCTTCCACGTACTGGCTACTGTAAATAGAGCTGCAATGAATTTTGGTTTTCTCAGGGTATATGCTCAGTAGTGGGATTACTGGGTCATATGGTAGTTCTGTTTTGAGTTTTTTAGGAACCTCCATACTGTTCTCCATAGTGCCTGTTATCAATTTACATTCCCACCAACAGTGCAAGAGGGTTCCCTTTTCTCCACACCCTCTCCAGAATTTACTGTTTGTAGATATTTTGATGATGGACATTCTGACTGGTGTGAGGTGATACCTCATTGTAGTTTTGACTTGCATTTCTCTAATGATTAGTGAAGTTGAGCATCCTTTCATGTGTTTGTTGGCAATCTGTATATCTGCTCTGGATAAATATCTATTTAGGTCTTCTGGCCATTTTTGGATTGGGTTGTTTGTTTTTTTGATATTGAGCTGCATGTAAATATTGGAGATTAATGCTTTGTCAGTAGCTTCATTTGCAAATATTTTCTCCCATTCTGAGGGTTGTCTTTTCATCTTGTTTATGGTTTCCTTTGCTGTGCAAAAGCTTTTAAGTTTCATTAGGTCCCATTTGTTTATTTTTGTTTTTATTTCCCTTTCTCGAGGAGGTGGCTCAAAAGGATCTTGCTGTGATTTATGTCATAGAGTGTCCTGCCTATGTTGTCCTTTAAGAGTTTTAGAGTGTCTGGCCTTACATTTAGGTCTTTAATCCATTTTGAGTTAATTTTTGTGTACGGTGTAAGGAAGTGTTCTAATTTCATTCTTTTACATGTAGCTGTCCAGTTTTACCAGCAACACTTATTGAAGAGGCTGTCTTTTCTCCATTGTATATTCTTGCCTCCTTTATGAAAGATAAGGTGACCATATGTGTGTGGTTTTACCTCTGGGCTTTCTTTCCTGTTCCACCGATCTATATTTCTGTTTTTGTGCCAGTACCATACTGTCTTGATTACTGTAGCTTTGCAGTATAGTCTGAAGTCCGGGAGCCTGATTCTTCCAGCTCCGTTCTTCTTTCTCAAGATCGTTTGGGCTATTTAGGGTATTATGTGTTTCCATGTGAATTGTAAAATTTTTTGTTCTAATTCTGTGAAGAATGCCATTGGTAGTTTGATAGGGATTGCATTGAATCTGTAGATTGCTTTGGGTAGTATAGTCATTTTCACAATATTGATTCTTCCAGTCCAAGAATATGGTATATTTCTCCATCTGTTTATGTCACCTTTGATTTCTTTCATTAGTGTTTTATAGCTTTTTGAGTACCAGTCTTTCTCCTCCTTAGGTAGGTTTATTCCTAGGTATTTTATTCTTTTGGTTGCAATGGTAAATGGGAGTGTTTCCTTAATTTTTCTTTCACATTTTTCATCGTTAGTGTATAGGAATGCAAGAGATTTCTGTGCATTAATTTTGTACCCTGCTACTTTACCAAATTCATTGATTAGCTCTAGTAGTTTTCTGGTAGCACCTTTAGGATTCTCTATGTAAGTATCATGTCATTGGCAAACAGTGACAGCTTTACTTCTTCTTTTCTGATTTGGATACCTCTTATTTCTTTTTCCTCTCTGATTGCTGTGGCTAAAACTTCCAAAACTATGTTGAATAAGAGTGCTGAGAGTGGGCAACCTGGTCTTGTTTCTGATATTAGAGGAAATGGTTTCGGTTTTTCACCACTGAGAATGATGTTGGCTTTGGGTTTGTCATATATGGCCTTTATTATGTTGAGGTAAGTTACCTCTATGCCTACTCTATGGAGGGTTTTTATCATAAATGGGTGTTGAATTTTCTCAAAAGCTTCTTCTGAATCTATTGAGATTATCATATGGTATTTCTCCTTCAATTTGTTGATATGGTGTATCACATTGATTGATTTGCATATATTGAAGAATCCCTGCATTCCTTGGAAAAACCCACTTGATCATGGTGTATGATCCTTTTAATGTGCTGTTGCATTCTGTTTGCTAGTATTTTGTTGAGGATTTTTGCATCTATGTTCATCAGTGTTATTGGCCTGTAGTTTTCTTTTTTTGTGATCTCTGTCTGGTTTTGGTATCAGGGTGATGGTGGCCTCGTAGAATGAGTTTAGGAGTGTTCCTCCTTCTGCTATATTTTGGAAGAGTTTGAGAAGGATAGGTGTTAGCTCTTCTCTAAATGTTCAATTGAATTCACCTGTGAAGCCATCTGGTCCTGGGCTTTTGTTTGTTGGAAGATTTTTAATCACAGTTTCAACTTCAGTGCTTGTGATTGGTCTGTTTATATTTTGTATTTCTCTCTGGTTCAGTCTTGGAAGGTTGTGCTTTTCTAAGAATGTGGCCATTTCCTCCAGGTTGTCCATTTTACAGGCATATAGTTGCTTGTAGTAATCTCTCATGATCCTTTGTATTGCTGCAGTGTCAGTTGTTACTGCTCCTTTTTCATTTCTAATTCTGTTGTTTAAAGTCTTCTCCCTTTTTCTTCTTGATGAGTTATGGCTAACGGTTTATCAGTTTTGCTTCTCTTCTCAAAGAAACAGCTTTTAGTTTTATTGATCTTTGCTACTGTTTCCTTCATTTCTTCTTCATTTATTTCTGATCTGATCTTTATGATTTCTTTCCTTCAGCTAACTTTGGGGTGTTTTTATTTTTCTTTCCTTAATTGTTTTATGTGTAAAGTTAGTTTGTTTATTTGAGATGTTTCTTGTCTCTTAAGGCAGGATTTTATTGCTATAAACTACCCTCTTAGAATTGCTTTTGCTGCATCCCATAGGTTTTGGGTTGTCGTGTTTTCATTGTCATTTATTGCTAGGTATTTTTTGATTTCCTCTTTGATTTCTTCAGTGATCTCTTGGTTATTAAGTAGTGTGTTGTTTAGCTTCCAAGTGTTTGTATTTCTTACGGATTTTTTCCTGTAATTGATATCTAGTCATAGTGTTGTCGTCAGAGAAGATACTTGAAATGATTTCAATTTTCTTAAATTTACCAAAGCTTGATTTGTGACCCATGATAGGATCTATCCTGGATAATGTTCCATGAGTACCTGAGAAGAAAGAGTATTCTATTGTTTTTGGATGGAATGTCCTATAAATATCAATTAAGTCTATTGTGTCTAATGTGTCACTTAAAGCTTGTGTTTCCTTATTTATTTTCATTTTCGATGATATTTCCATTGGTGAAAGTGGGGTGTTAAAGTCCCCTACTATGATTCTGTTACTGTCAATTTCCCCGTTTATGGCTATTAACATCTGCCTTATGTATTGAGGTGCTCCTATGTTGGGTGTGTAAATATTTATAATTGTTGTATCTTCTTGGATTGATCCCTTGATCATTATGTAATGTCTTTCTTTGTCTCTTGTAATAGTCTTTATTTTAAAGTCTATTTTGTCTTATATGAGAGTTGCTACTCCAGTTTTCCTTTGATTTCCATTTGCATGGAATATCTTTTTCCATCCCCTCACTTTCAGTCTGTATGTGTCCCTAGGTCTGAAGTGGGTCTCTTGTCAACAGCATTTATATGGGTCTTGTTTTTGTATCCATTCAGCCAGTCTATGTCTTTTGGTTGGAGCATTTGATCCATTTACATTTAAGGTACTTATTGATATGTATTTTCCTATTACCACTTTATTAATTGTTGTGGGTTTGTTATTTTAGGTCTTTTCCTTCTCTTGTGTTTCCTGCCCAGGGAATTTCCTTTAATATGTGTTGTAAAGCTGGTTGGTGTTGATGAATTCTCTTAGCTTTTCCTTGTCTGTAAGGTTTTTAATTTCTCCATCGAATCTGAATGAGATCCTTGCTGGGCAGAATAATCTTTGTTGTAGGTTTTTCCCTTTCATCATTTTCAATATGCCCTGCCACTCCCTTTTGGCTTGCATATTTCTGCTGAAAGATCAGCTTTTAACCTTATGGGGATTCCCTTGTATGTTATTTGCTACTTTTCCCTTGCTGCCTTTAATATTTTTTCTTTGTATTTAATTGATAGTTTGATTAAAATGTGTCTTGCTGTGTTTCTCCTTGGATTTATCCTGTATGGGACTCTCTGTGCTTCCTGCACTTGATGACTATTTCCTTTCCCATATTAGGGAAGTTTTCAACTATAATCTCTTCAAATATTTTCCCAGTCCCTTCTTCTCTTCTTTTTCTGGAACCCCTATAATTCGAACGTTGGTACATTTAATGTTGTCTCAGAAGTCTCTGAGACTGTCCACATTCTTTTCATTCTTTTTTCTTTATTCTGCTCTGCAGTAGTATTTCCACTATTTTATCTTCCAGGTCACTTATCCATTCTTCTGCCTCAGTTATTCTGCTATTGATTCCTTCTAGAGAGTTTTTAGTTTCATTTATTGTGCTGTTAATCATTGTTTCTTCTTTAGTTCCTCTAATTCTTGTTAAATATTTTGTTGTATTTTCTCCATTCTATTTCCATGATTTTGAATCATCTTTACTATCATTACTCTGAATTCTTTTTCAGTTAGACTTCCTATTTCCTCTTCATTTGTTTGTTTGTTTCATCTGGTGAGTTTTTACCTTGCTCCTTCATCTGCTGTGTATTTCTCTGTCTTCTCATTTTGTTTAACTTACTGTGTTTGAGGTCTCCTCTTCACAGCTGCAGGGTTTTAGTTCCCATTGTTTTTGGTGTCTGCCTCCAGAGGGTAAGGTTGGTTGAGTGGCTTGTGTAGGCTTCCTTCTGGAGGGGACTGGTGCCTGTGTTCTGGTGGATGAGGCTGGATCTTGTCTTTCTGGTGGGTAGGACTGCATCCGGTGGTGTGTTTTGGGGTGTCTGTGAACTTAGTATGATTTTAGGCAGCCTCTCTGCTGATGGGTGGGCTTGTGTTCCTGTCTTGCTAGTTGTTTGGCATAGGGTGTCCAGCACTGTAGTTTGCTGGTTGTTCAGTGGAGCTGAGTCTTACAGTTGAGATGGAGATCTCTTGGGGGAGCTTTCACCATTTGATATTACGTGAGGCTTGGAGGTCTCTGGTGGACCAATGTCCTGAACTCGGCTCTCCCACCTCAGAGGCTCAGGCCTGACACCAGGCTGGAGCACCAAGACCTTGTCGGCCGCTCGGCTTTGGGCTCCTTGAACTCCCTGCTTCCTGGCTGCTTCCCTGCTGCCTCTGGACGTTGTGGGTAAGTTCCTCTGGGATCCTGGACCCCAGCTCCACAGCTTTTCCCTTATGAGCTTTCAGCCTTTCTTGGAGTGTTGCGTTTTCTGCATTGAGTCCAGAAACCTTGATATTTCTTTCTTAAAGGGAGACAATAGTGTTTTTCTTTATTTCTACTGGGTATGATGGGGGCCAGGTTATTTGAAATTCAAGGCTATGACCAAGCAAAGAGACGCAATGTGGTTACAGCAAAGAGATTAGCAAAAAATACATCAAGGATAATGTAAAAAAATAGAATATTTTAAGCTATTAGAGACTTCCACAAGAATAAGTACTGAATAGAGAGATCAAAATGAGATGAAACTGCTAAGTCATCATCCATTCAATCCTTCATTATTTATCTTTAAATACATGGTACATTTTACTATATAAGCATCTTTCGAAAGTTTAACGGCAAAAGTCACCAAGTATGATTTTATGTATGTGTGCATGTGTGTGTACAAACACACATATATAGTGGGTGAGGGAGAAAGGCAGATTTGTAGTAGGGAAGGAGGGAGGCTCCAGGCAAAGTTGAAAGTTAATCTTTAATGATGTAAGTACTCTTCAGAAATTAGAACAATCATATTGGATCATCATACTATTTTTATTTAATTGCATTTAAACAGCTTCAGGAATTAAAAGTACAGATTGCAAGATTTAGCAAATAAATATACAGGATACCAATTAAATATGAATTTCAGGAAAAACACAAATAATGTTTAGGGTAATTTTATTCCATATATTTCATGGAACATAGTGTAAAGATGCCAAGGCAAAGATGTGTTTGCTTCAAATAAGAATTAAGGCTAGAGAGATCCCTGGTGGTCCAGTGGTTAGGACTTAAGGCTAATCTTCGGCAGCTAGAATTTGTACTTCCACAGCAGACACACACTTACTTATCTTCCTGTATGCTTGTCTCTAAAATGAAAATTCCTTTATGTTACACATGTATTTTTCAGCATGGGACATATTTATATATTAAAAATTATTTTTTGTTGATTTGAAAATTTCTATTTAACTGGGCAATCTGTATTTTATCTGGCAACACCAGAAAATGCCAGAATTACTTTTAATATCAGGGACATTCAGCATTTAAAAAAAGAGTGGTTGATCCAAATTTCATATACTATGGAGTATTTAACACTGAAATAAGGAAGTAGCAAGAACGAATAAGTGATCTGGAGAACAAAATGGTGGAAATATCTGCCAAGGAGCAGAATAAAGAATGAAAAGAATTGAAGACAATCTCAGAGACCTCTGGGACAATATTAAATGCACCAACATTTGAATTATAGGGGTCTCAAAAGAAGAAGAGAAAAAGAAAGGGTCTGAGAAAATATTTGAAGAGATTATAGTTGAAAACTTCCCTGAAACGGCAAAGGAAATAGTCACCCAAGTGCAGGAAGCACAGAGAGTCCCACACAGGAGAAACACACCCAGACACATATTAATCAAACTAACAAAAATTAAATTCAAAGAAAAAATATTAAAAGCAGCAAGGGAAAAATGAAAAATAACATACAAAGGAATCCCCATAAGGTTATCAGCTGAGTTATCAGCAGAAAGTCTGCAGCTCACAAGGGAGTGGCAGGATATACTTAAAGTGATGAAGGCAAAACCTATAACCAAGATTACTCTACCCAGTAAGGATCTGATTTAGATTTGATGGAGAAGTCAAAAGCTTTTCAGACAAACAAAAGCTAAGAGAATTCAGCACCACCAAACCAGCTTTACAACAAATGCTAAAGAATCTTCTCTAAGTGGGAAACACAAGAAAAGAAAAAGACACACAAAAACAAACTCAAAACAATTAAGAAAATGGTAATAGGAACACACATATCAATAATAACCTTGAATGTAAATGGATTAAATGCCCCAACTAAAAGACATAGACTGGCTGAATGGATACAAAAAAAAGACCTCTGTATATGCTGTCTACAAGAGAACCACTTCAGACATAGGGACACATACAGACTGAAAGTGAACGGATGGAAAAAGATATTTCATGCAAATGGAAATCAAAAGAAAGCTTGTGTAACAATACTCATACCAGATAAAATAGACTTTAAAATAAAAACTGTTACAAGAGACAAGGAGGGACTCTACGTAATGATCAAAGGATATACCCAAGAAGAAGATATAACAATTATAAATGTTTATGCACCCAACATAGGAGTACCACAATTCATAAGGCAAATGCTAACAACCATGAAAGGGGAAATCGACCATAACACAGTACTAGTAGGGGACTTTAACACCTCACTTACACCAATGGACAGATCATCCAGACAGAAAATTAATAAGGAAACACAAGCTTTAAATGACACAACAGGGGCTTCCCTGGGCGCAGTGGTTGAGAGTCTGCCTGCCAATGCAGGGGACACGGGTTCGTGCCCCGGTCTGGGAAGATCCCACATGCTGTGGAGTGGCTGGGCCCGTGAGCCATGGCTGCTGAGCCTGCGTGTCCGGAGCCTGTGCTCCGCAATGGGAGAGGCCACAACAGTGAGAGGCTGGCGTACCGCGAAAAAAAGAAAAAAAAAAAATGACACAACAGACCAGATAGATTTAATTGATATTTATAGAACATTCCACCCAAAAGTGGCAGAATACGCTTTCTTCTCAAGTGCACACAGAACATTCTCCAAGATAGATCACATCATGGGTCACAAACCAAGCTTTGAAAATTTAAGAAAATTCAAATCGTATCAAGCATCTTTTCTGACCACAACGCTATGAGATTGGAAATCAATTACAGGAAAAATACTGTAAAAACCACAAATACATGGAGGCTAAACAGTGCACTACTAAATAACCAAGAGAAGAGATCACTGAAGAAATACAAGAAGAAATTAAAAAAAATAAACATTGAAACAAATGACAACAAAAACATGGTGACCCAAAACCTTATATATATGGAATCTAAAACAAAAAAAGAAAAAAAAATGGTACTGATGAACCTAGAGGCCAGGCAGGAATAAAGATGTAGACATAGAGAATGGACTTGAGGACACGGGGAGGGAGGGGGAAGCTGTGGCGAAGTGAGAGTAGCATCCACATATATACAAGAGCCAGGACATGGAAGCAACCTAAATGCCCATCGACAGATGAATGGATAAAGAAGATATGGCACATATATACATGGAATATTACTCAGCCATAAAAAGAAACGAAATTGAGTTATTTGTAGCGAGGTGGATGGACCTAGAATCTGTCATACAGCGTGAAGTAAGTCAGAAAGAGAAAAATAAATGCCGTATGCTAACACATATATATAGAATCTAAAAAAAAAAAATGGTTATGAAGAACCTAGGGGCAGGACAGGAATAAAGACGCAGACATACAGAATGGACTTGAGGACACAGGGAGGTGGAAGGGTAAGCTGGGACGAAGTGAGAGAGTGGCATTGACATATTTACTCTACCAAATGTAAAATAGATAGCTAGTGGAAAACAGCTGCATAGCACAGGGAGATCAGCTGGGTGTTGTGTGACCACCTACACGGGTGGGATAGGGAGGGTGGGAGGGAGATGCAAGAGGGAGGAGATATGGGGATATATGTAAATGTATAGCTGATTCAGTATGTTATAAAAGAGAAACTAACACACCATTGTAAAGCAATTATAGTCCAATAAAGATGTTAAAAAATTTTTTTAAATAAAATGAAAAATTAAAATTTAAAAAAGAGGTCAAGCCTGGGAGGCAGAGCCTGGAGAATGGGCTATCATGCATATTTCAGGCTAGAGGCAACGCTCTTTTACAAAGGTGCAGAGCCAGCACGACTAAGCACAGGCAACAGAGCACAAATGTTAGAGCTAAAGGAATAGACCCAATATGGAGTCAGGTTTGTTCTTCTCCACTGTAAGACCATTATCAAGTCATTTAATACAAACTATAACTTAATGTAGATCCCACAGATAAATTCCAGAAACTCTCACTTTAGACAGCAACATTAAGAGCTATTGCCACTTAAGAGATGAAATTCATTGCAGCACGACTATTCTCATCTTAGCTCTAAAGAGGGCTCTTGAAAGCAAGATTTGTGCCAGAGACTCATGGGTTGCATGAGGTAGAAATTTAATAATTCAAGTATCTGTATACAACAGAGTGACCCTGTAGACCACTATAAATAGGGCAAAAGTAAAATTAAACTTTAAATTATCTCAGTAGCGAATTTAATACTTTTTAATAACGAACTCCCTAATAAAATATACCTGCGTGAAATTATTTGAATTTATAAATTCTGGAGACAAATACTTTGTCAAGTATATGTATTGCAAATATTTTCTCCCAGTCTCCAGCTTGTCTTTTAAGTCCTTAACAGTGTCCTGGTGAGCAGAAATTTTAAATGTTGATAAAGTATAATTTATAATGTTTTTCCTCTTAGAGTTCAGTCTAAGAAGTCTTTGTCCTCCTTAAAGTCATGGATATATTCTCCTATATTTTCTTCTAGAAACTTGATAGCTTTAGATTTTATATTTAGGGTTGTAATCCATCTTGAATTAATTGTGTATCACGTGAGGTAGGAGTTGAGTGGCTCTTGTTCAGTGTGACTTGCTTTTATTCCAAAAGTCACATCACCTCCAATTTCTGCTTGCTTTTGTTTGCTTTCCAGTGGGCTTCAAGCAGCAGTTATTAGTTGTTGTTTTTAAGTTTTGTCTAGAGTCTATAATTATTACCAGTAGTAGGGTATTTTAGTCCACTCAGGCTCTTATAACAAAAATACCATAGGCTGGGTAGCTTAAACAACAAACACTTATTTCTCATAGTTCTGGAAGCTGGGATGTTCAAGATTAAGGTGCCAGCAGATTCAGTGTCTGGTGAGGGCCTGCTTCCTGGTCTGTAGATGGCCATCTCTCTGTGTTCTCACATGGCAGAGGGTTCATCTAATTCAAGCTACAACTCTAATATCAGAACTCTTTCAAATACAACTAATCTCTTCAACGTCAAAGGAGCTTGGTGATAATGCTCAACTACCTAGCTCCTTCCAGTATCCTGCCAGACAACCTTGTGCCAGCCAGTTCTGAGATATGATGCACCAAACCACCAGGTCTCTAATTGGTCGAGTCATAGAGAAAGATGAAAAATTCTAGATTAGGTGATGTGAAAAATGTGTGCTTTAAATAGAGGCTGAGCAGTCCTGCCTTAGAGTTTAGAGAGTAGCCTAGTGCTCTCATGAAAGTGATTTTGTCAATTGTCATATAGTGTATATCTATAACAATTTATTCATTTTGTTGCTTGGTACTAATCTTTTAGTTTGCAATAAACCCTTTCTACAGCAATGAGATAAAAAGCACATTTTTAATGAAAAATTAAGTAGTGGATTTGCATTTCTCATGACATTTGATGGTAAGCAAGTCATTTGTCTATATTTACCATCCAATATGGGGTAAGTCTAAGAGCAGGAATTATGAAAACCAGAAGACATATATCTGCTAAAGAACTACTAGCATCTACCTCAAAAGCTAGTAGTTATACTGACTGTTTAATGCATCCATCCAAAGACAATGACTTAACACATACTCACAGGGGTACTTGCATATCATTTGGTGAAGCATAACTTTTCAATTAGATCAAATGACTACTCTTCTAAATTAATTTATTTGCAGTTCCAAGTTTTCTTATGCATATATAAATAAAGCAATAGCTGTTAATATATTGGTTCCAAGCCAGTATTTTTTGTATCATCAAAGGCCTCAGAGAGTTAATCAGATTAATTTTTAAATGCCTTGTTCTCATCCAATTTATCAAATCAAAGTAAGACTCTTTTTTAAGTTAATTCTTTCACTTGAACGTACAACAGGGTCTGAAACCTGTTGTAAATTCAGTTATAAAGTTCAACATTAAAGATAAAATTAATGCATGTTTTGGTGATATTTCAAATACAAATTTTGATTGAGGTCAACATCAAAATAAAAACCTTTTTATTAAATGAAGAAATATATGGAGCAAAAATTTGGAATTGGCCATGGTACACACATAATTCAATATTGCATCCAATATTTTTTAATATTCTGCGAATTGAAACAGAAGTACATATACAAATTCATAAATATTTTTATATATATGAAGAATAATTGAACTATACATTTTTTGTTAGCCTGATCTTAAATATAAAATAAATACTTCATCACAGCACTATAATATGCCTTTTCTTTTTTCTGACCAATGTCAATAGTCAATAGAATTCTAGTATATTTGAGAATCTGGAGAACTACGTTTTAAATTAATTGTCTTAAAATGGTATTGAACATTTGCAAATGAGTCCTCTAAATTTCAGCAGCGTTTTGTTCAAAATCATTTAAAAATCTTGAATCAAATTATTCAATGAATCAAGTGTCAGAGCACTTCAGCTTTTGAAGCTTTAATTGAATTGCTATTACTGAAAATTAGGCTTGAAAACAGGAAGACATTAAAATGTATTGCTTAATAGCAAGGGAGCAATTGAACAAATTAAATAATAAGAGCACAGCTGGTTTACAATATGAAATTTTGAAATTCTATAATTGTGCTTCAGAATGATGCTTTCCAAACTATCCGTGATAAAGAACAATGTTTTAAAAAAATATTCAATCCTTCACAAAACAAAACTTCTGTAAAGCACAATAAAAATAAGTTTATGGAAAAAATGAAATGGCCAAAAAACATACAAAATTCAAGCCCACATTTTTTTATCATTTGCATATATGGACATAAAATTACATTTTAATAAATATAATTAGAGCAACCATAACAGAGAAAAATTAAAGAATTACAAAAATTATACAAGTTGCTCACTGTACATAAAGGCAACTAATACATAGGAAGGCTATTAGATGCCTAACTTTTTGTCACTCTGAAATTGTAACCCAGAAAAAATTACAATTGAAATATGGTTCTCTATGTTAAACACCTATACACACACTTTCAATGAGTAGCATGTACAGCAATATTTTTGTGAAATCATATATAATTAGATTTTGTAATATGTATAATTTTTCATATGTAATTAGACCTTTGTAATTTTATATATAGTTATGTATAGAGTATCAGATACAATTTGGAGGGGGTTGTTTTTTCTTAATTTATTTCATTTTTTCTTCTTTTGATTTTCTTTTTCCTGGGTATTTTTTTTAAATTGAGGTATATTTGATATATGATATTATATACATTTCAGGGGTACAACATAGTGATTCACAATTTTAAAGGTTATATTCCATTTATAACCTTTGAAATATTGGCTACATATATTGTACATTGGTACAATATATTCTTGTAGCTTATTTATTTTCTGCATAATAATTCGTAACTCTAAATCCCCTACCATGCCTTGCCCCTCAGCCTTTCCTGCTCCCTACTGGTAATACTAGTTTGTTCTCTATATCTGTGAGTCCCTTTTTTAGTTACATTCACTAGTTTGTTTTACTTTTTAGATTCTATATATAAGTGATATCATACAGTATTTGTCTTTCTCTGACTTATTTCACTCATTGTAATATCCTCCAAGTCCAACCATGTTGTTGCAAATGGCAAAATTTCATTCTCTTTATGGCTGAGTAGTATTCCGTTGCATATATGTACCACATCTTCTTTATTCATTCATCTATTGACGGACACTTAGGTTGCTTCCGTATCTTGGCAATTGTAAATAATGCTGCTGTGAACATCAGGGTGCATGTAACTTTTTGAATTAGTGTTTTTGGTGTTTTGGACATATACCCAGGAGTGGGATTGATGGGCCTCATGGTAGTTCTAGTTTTCGTTTTTGAGAAACCTCCATACTGTTTTCCACTGTGGCTATAACAATTTACATTCCCACCAGCATGTACATCAATATTTAAAGTTTTTAATGTGATAACTGAACTTTTTCTTGTTTGTTAATTTATCTAATCTAGGTTGAATTGACAACAATGCTAACTTGCAAGAGATAATATGCATCTAAACTATTTCCTTTTTTATTAGTATAAAATCACAGGAGAGAAACCAGAGTCACAAATACATGCATGGGAATGGAAAATGATTTTTTTTATAACTTCAACAAATTCAAGTTATTATTTTTTTAACTTTTACCTAAAATCAAGCAAATGATACAGTAGTTTCAAAATTCATAATCCTTCATGGGTAACCAGTTCTGACAATTAGTCCTATGAAGTTATAGTTAAATTTGTTACATAATTTTATGAAAGCAATGAATTTCCTATGCAGGATCTTCTTGTGATGGAAAATAAAATTCAAAACCGTTCAAAAATTCATGAGATATTTGGTGATAAACGTTTTCAGCTATACAGTATCAAGATCATCACCTACTTCCTTGATTATTATTGGTTAATCATGGAAAGTGTTATGATAATCTATAGAAACTCTGTCTTCCAAACTTCTCACTTTATTTTATTTATTTATTTATTTATTTAGCGGTACGCGGGCCTCTCACTGTTGTGGCCTCTCCCGTTGCGGAGCACAGGCTCCGGACGCGCAGGCTCAGTGGCCATGGCTCACGGGCCCAGCCGCTCCGCAACATGTGGGATCCTCCCAGACCGGGGCACGAACCTGTGTCCCCCGCATCGGCAGGCGGACTCTCAACCACTGCGCCACCAGGGAAGCCCAAGCTTCGCACTTTAAATTGTGCCCTTTGGTCTTTTCTGCTACTGAAAAATGTGTTGCATTCCTTCATTGTATGGATGCAATAAGAGCATCAAAAATTCCAAAAATATCAGATAAATAAGCAAGTCAAGAGTCCAATTTACATCTTTAAAAACCTGGGACCAAACTGTTTTCTTATCTTGCAGAAACATATTCTCTACAGAATTTTACCCTTGATAACAATCACATCTCCACATGCAATAGCAGTTATATATGATCAGTTTCTATATTATCACATAATAAAGAATATTATGAAATTTAACATCTTTGTAAAAGTGGTATGAAAACTATTGGTCTTCTTTTCCCTGAAATCACTTCCAACACCATGTTCACTATTTTCTTTACTATAACTATCACATTCAAAGAAGACATATCTTTTCAAGTATAAGAGCAAAGTTTATCTGCCATCAATAAATTAGGGTAAAAAATAAATAATACGCATCAGGAACCAAAACAATCCACTTAGCTATATAAGTATACTTGTTCTTGAAATTCATTCAAGAACTGAGTACAAGAAACCTAAATGAACCAAACTCTGGAAAACAACAAGCTCGCAAAAGAGAAAAACAATCCCCAGTGGCTATCATCTCTGAAACAGAGGGGGAGCAATCTGCTATTGATAAAGGTAATGGGTAACCAGGCTAATGTTTAACAAACCTTTTAAGGCTGTGTGTGAGCTGCCCTGATGGATTAGTAACCCAAGGAACCCAAGTCACAAAGGGAAAGTATATCACCCTCCAACTCTTTCCCTCACATCTTTACAGAGGTTGATACCCTAAAACTGGGGCAGGGAAGGAGAGTTCAAAGAAATTACTGTTGCCACTCCAGGTTTTTGGTTAAGGAAAACTGGGGGAGGGGCAGGAAAGCTGAGAGAAATCTCTCGGGGGGTAATCCTTGGTTTCACAGAGTGTAGGCCAGCTAGAACCACCTGCCAAAGGCCAAGCGTGGTGCAGCAGGAATGAAAAAGATAACCCAAGGCACAGGAAGCAAAGAACTGGAGATCAAAGGGAATTCCCCAAACCACCCAAAAGTGCTGGCAACCAGAATGTAAAGCAGGGAGAGATCTCCCACAGTACAGAAGGCACATGAAATGCAGCAGATGTCCTGAAACTTGCCAGTGCTAAGATCCCAGGCCCTGCTGAAGGGAAAGGCTAGGTCTATTTCAGATCCTACAATGCATCATTATCATTGTTTTACTGACTCAAAAGTCATTTAGATTTACCCATATAATTCATCTTTCTGTTGCCTTACATTTCTTCCTGAAGCTTTGAGTTTCCTTTTAGAATCACTTTCCTCTACTTAAAGAACATTCTGTAGTCCTTTCTTTAAAATAGGTCAGCTATTAGCTAAATGCCTTTATTGTGTCTCTATTTTGGCTGGGTAAAGAGATTTATTACGTGAATGGAACTGCCAGTTTAAATGCTCTTTATGAGGCGTATTCTAGACGATTTCCCTCTTCATAACCAGGTCATAGCTAATTTGCACAATGCCTTACCGGAAAGCACGTGTTTAAGCAGACATAACTTGAAGATCTCTGTGAAGTAACAGACTCCTCATGGTCCAAAAATATACCAATATTGGCTGGATTTTAGTGACTGAATTCATCAAAATTCAGACTGACCTAACCAATTCTTTACCCAAGCTTGTACAATACCCTTTGAAACCAGAACCAAAGGAAGGATTATGGCCCACAGTATAAACACCAACAGAAATAGATGTAATATGCTATGAACTATCCTTTGAAGTACTCCTAACCTGCAATGGATAGCTCAAGATCTTAAGGCTATTAATAGAATGATTATACCTAACTTTTCAGAATTGTCTGATCCTCTGGATAAAATTCTAATAGTCATTACCCTACACGAGTTAGAGAGTCATTTTCCTTCCACTGGCCCCTTCTAAAATATTCCCACATTATGAACCCTAAATTCCAGTAATGGAAAAAAAAAAAAAAAGGATTATGACCCTGGAAGAACAAACTGCTTCTGCAAAAATCATTACAGTAATGTCTACTGAGACCAGGAATGCAACAGAGGTAAGAATAAATATTGGAACAATTTTTTCTGCATAGTTCATTTTTCCTCCCTAGAGAGTCTTCAACTGCTTTACAGAAGTTATTCAACTCCAGGGAATCTGCCCCTCCCAAAACAGAGCTGATGTACCTGTCATATGAAATGATTCCTACACTACCACATAGTCTGTGCCCTCGAGGACACTATTTTGTTTTATTATATGAAAGCAGTCCTTTGCTTCTTTATCACAAACAAACCATCCCTTGTAAAACACGATTCCTGGCAGCAGGCAACCAGAAACATAGAAAATGAAGCCACATAGGCTACTTTGGAGAATTACCCAGAAGAACCACTAATTTACTGTTGGAAGTACAACGTCCAAGCAAGAGTTCCTATAGTGAGGTTTATACAACTGGAAAAGGCAGTAAGAAATTTACACAATTGAATAGGGTGGTAAGAAATTAAATCTTAGCTGATATTTTAAATGATACTTCCCTGGCTTTTGAAGCTAATCAGACAATCTAAACTCTTCAATCCAAGTGGTAACGATGAAAGTAATAACTTTAGATTTTCTATTAAGTTGTCAATGCAATATCTGTGTCATTACTAGCACTTCAGTTGCACTTGGATAAATACTACTGGCCGAATAAGAACAAACAATTCATCTCTAAGAAGATGTCCACATAAATATTCAAAGTAGACCCAAACAGACTCTGCATGTGTTTCTTTCTTTGCATTCTAATCATCATTCTGCTTTCACTCTGCTTTTGTCAGTAGAGTAATTGCCAAGTGTAGAGTCTCCAGAATCTTAAATACTTCTGAACAGCCATTGTAATATCGCATGATTTAACAACTCCTCATTTGATGAGAGGAGTAAAAAGGATAGACCCTGGTCCAACTTGAAATAGTTTGCCGTTTCTGAGATAATGCATAACTGGAGATTACGATAGTAACGTACGTCTAGATTGAGAGTCTTCTCTCTGGTCTGGTTAGAGACTGGTCAGAAGGAGGAAGGGGTTCAGGAGAGATTAATTGTTGAGGAGAGAACAGTCACCCCATCATATATGCAAGACAAAGAACAATGACATTTATTAGTTATACAATTATAACCACACAATGTCATATGACTTGCATTAACTTCTGAGCTCAGAATATCATCTAGTTTTGCACTGACCCTCACCTTAAGAAATCAATCAATCTAAAGGCTCACTCTGCTTCTAATACAGCATACTCTAAGAACTTCTGAGGTCAATTCATAAGCAATAAAAACATCTGCTTTCTTTGTTAGCTAATACGCCTTTTCTGAGTTTTCCTTGTGTTGTTCCCCCTTGCTGTAGTATGTCGATACAACTCCAGTTACTTATATCACAGCAGGTTTCTTTATTAGAGTAAAAGCCTGTTCACCCATAGAATAGAGTACAGGAACATAAAGTAGATATAAAATATATCCAATTAGGTTATGGATTAATACAAATATTCATGGCTTAAAAAAGAAGCTGGGGGCTTCCCTGGTGGCGCAGCGGTTGAGAGTCCGCCTGCTGATGCAGGGGACACGGGTTCGTGCCCCGGTCCGGGAAGATCCCACATGCCGTGGAGCGGCTAGGCCCGTGAGCCATGGCCGCTGAGCCTGCGCGTCCGGAGCCTGTGCTCTGCAACGGGAGAGGCCACAACAGTGAGAGGCCCACGTACCGCAAAAAAAAAAAAAAAAAAAAAGAAGCAGGGGCTTCCCTGGTGGCGCAGTGGTTGAGAATCTGCCTGCTAATGCAGGGGACACGGGTTCGAGCCCTGGTCTGGGAGGATCCCACATGCTGCGGAGCAACTGGGCCCGTGAGCCACAACTACTGAGCCTGCGCGTCTGGAGCCTGTGCTCCGCAAGAAGAGAGGCCGTGACAGTGAGAGGCCCGCACACCGCGATGAAGAGTGGCCCCCACTTGCCACAACTAGAGAAAGCCCTCGCACAGAAACGAAGACCCAACACAGCAAAAATAAATTAATAAACTCCTACCCCCAACATCTAAAAAGAAAAGCAGCAAATGATTAAGCGGACCTTGAGAAGCTATAGCAGCAAATTGATCTGCTTATCATGAAGCATCAAAATACTATATTGTTTGATAACTCTATAATATTCTTCCTCTAAAGAACTCAAGAGGCATGGAAATATCTTGAAAAATGGCATTTTAAACTATACTAGTATTTAAACTAGTATTAGTAATAGTATTAGTATTAGCAGTAGTAGTACTGAGTCATTGTTAATATGAATTTTTTTTTTTTAATCCCAGAGTAAAGTAATGAGTTTTGGTACAAACAAGCACTAGAGAAACAACCTTGGATTGAAGACAGCTCTGGAAATCCATAATAACGCCACACAAGGCAAGTCATTTAACTTTTAGAACTCAATTTCCTTATATATAAAATGGAGGGACTTCCCTGGCACTCCAGTGGTTGAGACTCCGCGCTTCCAATTCAGGGGGTAGAGGTTCAATCTCTGGTCAGGGAACTAAGATCCCACATGCCACACAGCACAGCCAAAAATTTTTTTTTTTTTTTTTTTTTTGCGGTACGTGGGCCTCTCACTGCTGTGGCCTCTCCCATTGCGGAGCTCCGGATGCGCAGGCCCAGCGGCCATGGCTCACGGGCCCAGCCGCTCGGTGGCAATGTGGGATCCTCCCAGACCGGGGCACGAACCCGCGTCCCCTGCATCGGCAGGCGGACTCTCAACCACTGCGCCACCAGGGAAGCCCACAGCCAAAATTTTTTAAAAAGGAAATAAAAACATCTGCCATGTTTAACTGAAAGTGTTACACAAAGAGAAAAATTGAATAATGAATGTGAAAGGAATTGTAAAATGGCAAAGTATGACACAAAGTGGCGATTGCTTTAGGTTCTATATAGTTTTTTTCATGGATTTACACTATCATCACACAAACCCACTCTGCTGTCCCCATACCCATCCTTTCTAATTTTCCATGCCAAAAATATCAAAATATTACAGCTTCTAGAAAACTGAATCTACATATTGTGAATCAAAGATTCCATTCAATTTAGTTATTTACTTGAATTTGAGCCAGTGGTAGGAAATAGGGTTGAGGGCTCAGGGGTGCAGCATAGCAAATCAACTTCAATAAATGCCAACACTGAGAAATCAACTTCTCCCAATGCTTTGGGTAGATGTATGATCCAAAAACAATTCATTTAAAACATAATTTTGCATGTGATTAATCTATCATCCGGTCTGATTGCCTGTGGTACATTTTTATAATTATAAATTGAATGGAGAATAAAGATTATTCAAATAATCTTATTGGCTAAGGCACAGGGCATTAATTCAGTTTATAATAGCAATAATGACCTCAGCCCAGGACATTTCCAGGCAATTAATGACTGCTTGGAGTTAATGACCCGAGTTCCAGCCAAGGACCATCAACTCCTTCGAGCTGGTCATCAATCCTCAGAAAATGCCCAGTGCTCAGAGCACAGTCAGACCCATTCAGAATTTGACATCATTCCCACTTTTTATTTTCAAGTAAATTTGTTGCTCTACTCTTTTCTTAAAAGCCCATTTTACTTGTAAACTAGGTAAAAATGACTGATACTGTTTTTGAATAGCAAATTAATTCATAGAACATGACAACTAAATGTTACATAGGCATAGTACACTAAATAGTGTTGTAATATTGAAAACACAGTACAGACCTGAAATATAAGACATCCATGCTCCAACTCTACAAATGCCTAAACATCAGTCCTACTAAGGAGAGCCTGGGTAGTGGGCCCCCTTTCCATGTCTTTATTTTCTCTCTTTCAGAGAGAGAATCGGAGTTAAACTATAATTGACACATTTCTACTTTCTACCCAGCAAGCTGCCTTGCTTGTCTTTAAACTCTTTTGCAGAATGAGTAGGAGACAGAGCCGAGAGAAACATGACTTTTAATATACAAGCCCAAGAGATACCACATGACAATATCATCAGTCATTTCAAGCTCTTCTAGAATACTTCACGTATTTTTTTCCCATCTCACAGGAGGCATACGACACAGATGACCTGGATCACCAGCATGGCACGCACAGGCTTTTTGTGAGCCATTCAAGCAGAGAGAAGGATTTGGCCAGCCAGCCCCACTCTCTACGGGAGGGCTCCAGGATGCTGTTCACGACCAAGTCACAGCCTAGAGGAAAAGCACTGCAATGCTGCACTGACTTTGCCTCCCACTAGCTACCCCCCAGTGCTCTTTTTGCTACTGATTCCTTTGTTGTTTTAATCCATCATGGGAAAGGCAGAAGTCAAGAAATAACAGTGTGTAAAGTGGCCTGTACAGTCAGCATCACTGGCCCTGAAGGCACGAACTCAGACCACCTGTGACTATTAATGAAGGAGAAGATGCTTCATTCAGATATCACGCACATCCACAGTCCTGTCTTGGTTGAACTTTTTGCCTTCTATTCATTAACAACCTGGAAAGGGAAACCTTTTAAAACTGTGTATATTAGACTCAAGTGGACAATTCATTAGAGTTGTCACTTACATTAACAGCTGATGTCCACATTAGGCCTCATGCAGGCTGTGCTAAGTCACTGTCTGTACAGGGAAGAGAAAGCCCCTCAGTAACTGAACTAAGGGCTCCCAGAGGGGATCTCTCAGTGGGGATGGGAGACGTGTTGCCAAAGAATAAAGTCTAGTCATTGAAGCTGATGGATGATAAGAATAGTCAAAATAATGTTAATAATAACACACTCTTACAAAGAAAAACATCACATTCCCATGTTTTTTTACTTACTGGGATGATGGGTATCTACCATTAAAACCATTATTTCTCCGGTCAAAAAGTAGACATAAAATAACTTGAAACTATCACAAAGAACACTGATGTATTGATTGGTTTGATGTTTGATGAAGCCATGAAAAAAAGAAGTTCAGAACACAGATGCTGCCCACGCCTTGGTGTACTTCCAGCCAGGGGCCACTTGCAGGTACAAGAAAATTAAGATATTGAGAACTGTGAAGCAGGAGGAGAGAAATACTAAAAACATGATCTATCAAATTCTGCTAAGGTACATTTGATGTGCTGGAATAATGAACATCATAATTTAATCAAGAAGCTATGTTTACGCAAACCAACAATAAGTTTGGAGGCAAATTAATAAGTTCTATAGAATAAAAATGAAATTTGAATTTGAGGAAAAAAGCAGTCATTTTTTATATCATTTTATAAAAAGCAGCTGATGATCCATGTCAAGAGTCCTAGTTTGATTTCTAGAAGCAGACGACCTGGAAGAACATATATATTCTACAGATAAAGCTGTAACTAGGTAATTGGCTAAGGAGCATATTTTCTATGCTGGAGTTCAGAGGATTCAGGAATCCTGAGCCCCACTTAGCAGAGCTAGGACATGAACTCATGTCTGTCTTAATACAAAGCTTACGTGCTTTCTGCCTCACTGTGGGCCACATGTTAAAATCTCTTCCTATCATTCCATACAATGTGCTATTTCACTTAGGAAGATTTCACAAATCATTTAAATATGCAAACAGGAGGAAAGCTAGTTCACGGTGTCTCCATTGCTAACCATCTATCTAACCTGTTCAGTTATAAAACAAGAAGACAGGAAAAGCCCTCAAGAAGCTCTGATTTGCATCTAATCATAGATTAGAATTTGGAAAATCTTTTCATCTAAGGGACGCCACAGCTTCAATCAGAAGATGGCAAAGAAGTGACGTCAATACCCAGATTTCAAAACATGTTTTAAAACACTCCCCAGAGAACATTCAAACATTAATAATCAAGATCGCCAGTTTTGCAAGTAGCATAAAAGTTGTGTGTTATTTGAACTAGGCATGTAAGAAGAAAAGTCATATGGTTAAACATCATTCCCAACTCTGTCTAGGAGCAGAAAAAAAAAGCACTAAAAGTATGTACACCTTTCTGGGTACCAAGCTGACAGTCTCTGTCCTCATAGCTCCTTGGATTAAAGGGTCTCTAAGATGTGTTTATCTTCTGAAAGCCTGTATTTAATTTCCATTACAATTATACATATAGTGAATGTTAATGAACTGCCTTCTCTCCAACTACGGAGAATATGATATGTTATTTCTATATACGCTTATGAGCACTTGTAGTGGGTTTGTTTTACACTGTGAGAGCAGAGTCGGGAAACTGATGAATTGCAAAGTCACCAGTCAAAGGAAATGCCTTTTTATTCTCTTTTAAAATAAGTGTTGCAGGAGGTTATGGTGGAAAGTGCTTCACTCTGTTCCTGTTTTATGGAACTGACATAAGATGTTCTTTCTAAACCGAGTCCATTTTTAAGATGTGGTCCACTCTCTTTAGAGATGTAAACAACAACAAACCAACCTGAAATATAGAGAGAAAATTCTCAGTTTAAAAATGGGCTTTGTTCTGAAAATCTATAAAAGAGTTGTTCGAACTGACTGCTTTTCGCCTACAAACAACTGTACACCTAACGATCATGTAGCTGAAACATCACACAAAATTGACCCAACTATTAATATTGTTGAAATGGGGCCTAAGATCTATTGAGTCCCAAGTTCAGACCCAACCACACAGACAGGAAAGGAAAAGGATGACAAGTAAACCTTTTCTTCCTTCTAGCTAATGGCAGGATGAGCTTCAAAAGAGTTCTGAAACAGGCAAATTGTGTCTTGGGAATTCTCACACTTCCCTTTTTAAATTGGTTCCCTAGTACATGGTGCCTCTCTCCACTGACAACCACGAGTCCAGGGCCTTGCTTTTCACCTCCTCTCCCCCAGCCTCAGTTACTTCATTTGCTTCTCAGAAATCACTGACTTCATTTTCCTGAAACCACAGCTCAGAATCTCTTTGTGCAGTGGTTCTAGGGTAAGAGTTAGGGGAAAAGACCATTACCTTAAACCTCTGTATCTCATTTTCCTCTGGCAAGAATGGTAATAATCCTTTACCTAAATCACATGATACTAGTGAGGAATAAAATGTGAAATATAGAACACGAATGCATGGTGTCAACTAAATTGCAAGCCAAATACTAAGTATTATTTTGTTGAACTAATTTACACAAATGTGTGAAGCCCATTAACACTTTGAGAATTATATATTCTTTAACAAGTGGATGATAAATAACTCTAATTAATCTCTAATTGGTAAACTTTCAGGTAGTATTAAAAAGCGCATGTGAAAAACACTCAGTAATTTCGAAGAAACGTGCTCTGGGCAAAGGGATCTTGCAAACAGCCAGTCCCACAGAGTCTGCCAAAGTCAGGGTCCCAGAACGTCATCCTAATTTCTGACCTTTTTTCCCATATTACTCTTCTCTTGCCATATGGTTTTATGGCAAGGACAAAAGAGCCTTCAAGTGTTTCTGGGAGTTCCTGTCCAGTGGTTTCTGGGGAGAAAGAGTCAAGGGATAGGGAGTGGCTGTTTTTTAGAATATTAGGACAGGTCATCTGTAAGTGCTAAGGACTGGTCCGTGGTAAACTCACCCAAGTGGCCCCTCTGACTATAGTCTCTAGTATGATGTTTCCAAAACTTCAGTTGCAGAAAATGATTCAAGTCTGTGGTTTCTCCTATCTGGGAAAAGGTCACCCATTTTCTCGCTAATAAATGGCACATAATCTAAGTCTGCATCTTAAGAAGGATAAGTGATGTTCAACTACAGGACCTGAATTAGAACATGTTTTAGATTTATAAAAGGGAATCGGCTATATGAAGTGGTATATGATGGTGCCATCTGCAGGAAAGTCAAAGAGACAAAGACTTCCTCTGGACTGAGAATGGACTAAATAACTTCATCATCATGGTGTCTTTGTAGTGCATTGCAGTGAGATAATGGCATGGGTAATTTGATATCATGCTTTAGGATTAAAATACTTCTCTTTACCACATCTTCTTCCATCAAAAAATTCTTATAACTTGGCAAGGCACCTAGGTAAGAGACTTAAGGCATAATGTTGCAGGTCTTCAACCCACAGTGCTCCTTGTGTCAACCCTAGCCACCTACTAAAATGTCTGAAATTTTCTCTGGGCAGGTGAGTCTTGATGGGAACAAGACGGCATTAGGAGCATCGAAAGTCTATGATGGGCTCAGAGCGGAAATCCTGGGCAACTGGAGGGCAGCATGTTGTCTGTATCAGTTAGTTGTCACTGCATAAAAATCCATCCCAAATTTAATGCCTTAAAACCACAATCACTTGTTTGTTTATAGATCTACAATTTGGGCAGGCTGGGCAGAAATGACTTGTCTCCATGTGGTGTCAGCTCACTTAAAAGCCTTCAGTGAAAGCTAAACTAAGTGACAGAACATCCAAGATGGTGTTACATTCACATCTGGTGCTTCAGCTTTGATAGCTGGAATATCTAGGGGCCTGCTGGTCATCTGTCTCTCTCTCTCCAGCAGGGTAGCTGGACCTCTTTATATGATTGATGGCTCAGAGCTCCAAGAGAGTCAAAGCAGAAGTTCTAGGCCTCTTATGGCTTAGGCCTCACGCTGGTACAGAGTCATGTCTACAGCGTTCCTTTAGGTCCAAACAACTCACAAAGCCAACTCAGATTCAAAAGGCGGGTAGATTCTACCTCATGGTGGGAAGAGCAGCAGACAATCCATCTTTAATCCACAATAATTGTCCCTGCATGTAAAATTTGGCAGTCACTTTAAACCAGATAGAAAGTAGTTGAGAAAGGGAGCTTGAGAATGACCTGAAGATAATTGTTATTTTTTTTCTTCTGTTTTGCAGATTGTTGGCCAAATTCACTCAGCCACACGTGTCTCTGGTCCTGCCCTTAAATCTGGCCATTCACAACCTTGTCAGCACCCATTTATCAGAACACCAAAGTACAGAACAGCAGTGGCAAACTATAACCCATGTCAACTGTGTTTGTAAATAAAGTTTTATTGGAACACATCCCTCCCGTCATTTACGAATTTTTATGGTTGCTTCTGTGCTACAAGAGCAGAGTTAAGTAGTGACAAAAACCATATAGCTCACATAGCCAAAGATGTTTACTTTATGGCCTTATTAGTTTGCTAGGCCTACCATAACAAAGTAGCACAGACTGGGAGGCTTAAGCAAAAGAAACTTATTTTCTCACAGGGCTAGGGGCTAGAACTCTGTGATCAAGTCAGGATTAGTTCCTTCTAAGGGCTATGAGGGAAGGATGTGTTCCAGGCCTCTCTCCTTGGCTATAGATGGTCATCTCCCTGTGTCTTCATATCATCTTCCCTCTGTGCATGTCTGTGTCCAAATTTCCTCTTTTTATAAGGACACCAGTCATAATGGATTAGGGCTCACCCTAGTGTCCTCATTTAAACTTGATTACCTCTCTAAAGACCCTATCTCCAAATAAGGTCACATTCTGAGGTACTGGAAGTTAGGACTTCCACATATGAATCTGGGGTGGGAGGGACAGAATTCAGCCCATAACAACAGCCCCCCAACAGAAACAGTTTGTTGACTCCTGGAAAAGAGAAAAGAAGGCAAATCCAGCTGTTAGAAGCTTTGGGTTCTAGTTTCAATTGTGCACCATACTAGGTGGGTCACTACGGACAAGTTACGAAAATTCTTCAATTTTCTTTCACATTAGTACATTTCATTCAGTACTTGGACTGCTTACCTCCCAGGGTAATTGTAAGATCAAATTGGGATACTGTGCAGGAAAGCAGTATGAAAAATAAAAGGTGTTACATGAGTTATATATATATATATATATATATATATATATATATATATACTATACATACTTTGAATAATTTATTGGTGTTTAACTCTGGGGCTTTGTCTATTTGAACTTAAGCTTGGCCTCCATTGAGTGGGAAATACATTAGCAGCTTCCTCCTGGTTGGAGAAGAAAGTGAACCAGTGGTTAAATTTCTACAGTTTTTCTGAATCATGCTACTCAATATATTCTGACCTGTAGCTTCTTAATTTCAGAAAGCTTCCTTCAGGAGCTTTTCACTCACAATTTCTTTTCCTGTGTAACCCGTGGTCCTTACCTGCCTACCTGGTTTGCCCATTTGCCTTGCAGCGCGCTTCAGTAACTTTACCCTGGGAGCCTAAGGCTCCAGTCCGATTGAGGTCCAGGACCCCATTTTAACCTCCTCTGTGTATCCTGCCACTGAATAGCACAGCTAATCTCAGACTTCTGCCTTGTACCTGCTAGAGTTTCTAGAACAAAACTTCCGATGCCTGACCCATCCTGGATGTCTTTTGGTTCTACAGTCCTTCCATCTCTGTGCTCTACCTCCACACCTCAAATAAGAAGCTAGAAAACTCATAATTTTCCCTTTGATACTAAGTTGCATGAGTCAGATCACTCCAATTCAAGGCAGAGCTTCCTAAGTCTGCTATTTGTATTAAGACCTCATAAGGCATGTTAGGTAAGGGAGCAAGTATGATTCTATGAGATTTCATAAGATGAAGATTATTGTTAGTTTGCCCATTTTTGAAACTAATTTCCTCTTAGTTTGTGTTTTTCAATTAAAAATTATTTTAAAGACGAGTTCAGGAACCAAGCCTAACTTAGATCCAGGACCTATGAGCTAACACTTTTTCTTTATTTAAAGTTCACATTGGAATTTTTATATGTCTCCCTCTAATAACATGTAATTATATTTTAAATTGATGCCTAGGACTATGCCTTTTATCTGTTGTTCACTGTGTTTCAGTCCGTAAGTAAATCATGCAACGAAATTTTTAAAAAAAGAGTGCAGGAAAAATGTTTGCATTTTTCTGAAAGAGGAAAAATGGTTCTAAATTAAATGTCGATCTAAAGTAGTAAAGTCAACAAAAGTCTCCCAAAGAGAACAATAAAGGCATCTGTATTTAGCAAAGCTAAATATTAGACTTCAGTGTTTGGGTAGATAGTTCCGCTCGACAATGCAAAGGTAGCTGTCATATTGAATTGCCTTTAATGGAGAAAAACGAATTGCTGTTAATCTTATCTTGATAAATTATGAAATGCTATGCCAATCTTTCCCATTTGGATATGTCACCTTGTCTTTTCTATTTGCTGAACTTGAACTTTTTAAACAAAATGAGCCATACAGCTTGGTAAAATCAATTTACTGAAATGGGTCTGTGCACTCTCACTCTGATAAAGGGATGTCGGTGATATATGCCATAACCAAAAGGCACTCTTCCATGGAATTCTACCAGTCTGCCAGGTATTTGCTGGAGATTTCATGCCAAAGGACCCCGAAATCCTCAGCAGATCTAATTTTAACATTGTTCAATTACTCCTAAGCTATCTTTATTTGCCCTGACATCTTAGCATCAAAGATACTGTACACACGCAACGCTATTAGTGATTCAAGCATGATTCTCTTCAACTAAACTTCACATAAATTGAAATATTTGAGCCTAAAAAAATCCAGTTTCTTTGACTTCTAGATGAGTTCTAACCAATTCATTAAGCTTTAACTTGGTGCTGCATCTATGTTTTGTTGAATTGAAATTTATGGAAAAGATTTAGCCGAAGACAAGCATGAAATTAAAAACTGTAAAATGAGCTGAGGTCTCTACTCTGTCACTTTAAAAAAACATTGGAGGTCTCCAATTCTCCAATAGAATAGAATTAATAAAAACCATATATAATGTCATAATAGATTTTATTCCAGTAGAACAACATTATTACATCTGATTGCAAATCACATGAATACTTTCTGGCAACCAAAAGGAAAAAATTCACACTGTTGATAACTGCGTAGCTTTCCATATATCAAAATGTATGAGGGGTATATGTTACTCGTATTATTAAATTCTTAATATATTTTAATGTTGTAATCTAATTTCTCTAAGTGCCTCATTATTTTTCATTTTAGCTGCCAAATGCACATATATTTTATGTTGTTAGTGAATTAAACAGAGGCATGCTAAACAGATTGATATTCTGGATTCACTCTGTGATTTAAATGTACTGATTATAGTGTAAAAACAGACAAGGAAAATGTGCTGTTTCCTGTAGGTCACAGCCAGTGGTTTATAATAAAGGCAATCTCTACTGTGCCCAGAAACATACTGTATGTAAACAACAGGTGTGAAAAATAATATAATTTCAAGTAAGTATAATTGCTTATTTGCAACAGAATATCTGAGATATCGACGAAATTTGAGCGTCTAAAACTGTCTGCGGGTAAATTGTGTTGTACAAGAACCAGCACAGCCTAATGAGAGTTTAGTCACTTAATAACTACTCACTGTCCCTAGCAATGACATCTCTTGGGTGATGACAGACATGATCAGCATAAAGGGATACAACAGAATGATGTATCAGCTAGCTGTTACTGGGTAACAAACCATATCAAAGCTTAGTCACTTAAAAAGTAGCTAATCATTTAGCTCATAATCCTGAGTGTTGGCAATTTAGGCTATGCTCAGTTGAGATGTCTCTGTTGTGGCACCTTCATGTCTTGTGGTCAGCTGCAAATTGAGCCAGTGGCTTTGCTAATCTTAGCTGGGCTCTCTCCATCTCCAGGGCCTCAGCTGGGATAACTGGGTTTCACAGCTCTGGTGATTGCTCCATCCTCCAGGAGACTAGCCTGCTTGTTCATATGGCCATGGTAGGGGGCTCCAAGAAAGTAACCAGAAACACTTAAGAGTTCATGAGGCTTGGGTATGGAGACTCCATACCATCACTTCCACTGAATTTTTCTGGATAAGAAGGTCTTGATTTAAGGGTAGAGAAATAGACTGTAGTCCACCATGGGAAGAGCTGTAAGGTTACATGGCAAAGATCATAAATAAAAGTAAAGGTGGAGATTTGCAGCTATTTTTTCAAACAATCTCCCACAATGGTGACTTATTAAAACAGGTATTTTGGATAAATTTATTAAAAGACTCTATCACCTCTATTGTTACTAGGACTTCTCAAGGAACCACAAATATTATTTTCAGAGACTGGGGAAAGTCCAAATCCTGCCTTATAAACCATTATCCCTTTATGTCCCTTGCCATGGGTTTTCAAAGAATGATGACACAGAAAACCAGTAGCCAAATGAAATTCAGTTAGTATTTTTTATAACAGCTGCTAGGCTCTGATCATCCACGGCCAGGTGCATGGAGGAAGGACATTGGGAAGAGCTGCCCTTTAGCCTCTTGGTCATCAGGTCTCATGGGGAAAAAGCTGTGGAGAAGAGATTGGCTACACGTCTTTAACATAGAAATCTCTTCTTACTTGGAAAACTGATTCAGAGCATATTCTACAGTTCTGACCATTAAGATTAATTGTTCCTCTTTTAGGATATCAGTAGCTGGGAAGGGGGTGGTCAAAAGTGGGTTTGGCTTGCTTCCACACTTCAAATCCCAACACTATGCAAAAACTGATGGCAACAATAAAACTTACAATAACAACAAGATAGTTTTAAGCTACGTCTCTCACCAAAATCTCAGCCAGACTCATGCAGCTGCTCTGTACAAATCACCAGCTCCCTCCATCCCTTGTCTCAAAGCAGTAACTCAATGTGCTCATGGTTCTACCCTCTGGGACAAGCTGACACACAAATACACTTACTTCATAATAACTTTACAACTGACCTGGCAACTCTTGCTACAGCTTCTCCCTCTTCCATAATTCAATATGTGTAAAAAGACTATCTAATGCTCTCAAATGATATTTTTTCCTCTGCTTAATCCAGATTTATAATTTAACTCTAGAATAGTAAAGTAAAATAACCAGAACCCCCAGACTAGAACTGCTTATCCCAGCCCTACCTGGAACTATGTGATCTTAGAGGAAGACTGAGGTAACAATACCTCCCTCTCTATTTATTTCTCCTTATCAGAACTTACATATGCCTAAGTGTCTAGCACTTTATAAAAAATAAAACATAATTTAAAGCCTCCTATAATCCCCCAATTTTTATCTAGCAATCGTCCTGCCCCACCTCTTCCTCATGGTCACATTTTACTTTAATTCCCTCCTTTTCTTCTGCTTCCACTCATCTGGAAGCCCACTCCAGTCCTAGTCTGCCTTTAGCTCCCGCAACACCACCAAATTTCTCCTACTAAGACTCCGATGACCGCCATGTTATTAAACCCAGCAGACACTTTTCCACTCTTATCTTTTTGGATGGCTTAGAAATGTGTGATACAACTAACAGTGTTATTCCTTCTCAGAATACTCTGTTTTGAGTGTCCTTTGCCCTTCCTGGCTCACCCTCCACCACCTAACCAGAGTTCTCAATTTCTCTCCTCTTCTCCTCAATCCATACTCTTCAGTCTACCCCCATACCTTCAATTATAGCTATGCTGATAAATCTCAAGTTGAGCTCCTCATTGGTATTTCTAGCAGTCCACTTGACCTCTCCATGTGTATGTTTCAGAGGCAGTTCAACACAAACATCCCAAACTGATCTCATCATATGCCCCCCTAAATAACCCCTGCCACAAGCATTCTCAAACCAGAAACTGGAAGTCATCCTTGAACTCTCCCTCTCTTGCTTAACAATATCCAAACAACCATCTCTATTTCCCGAAGCCATCCATTTATGTTCACCTTCCCTTCCTCATACTAACTCAAGTGAATCTTATCTCCTGGCTGACATATAGCAAGAGTTTTCTGGTGGACTGCCCCCTTCCATTCTTACTCTCTATAATCCATTCTCTACTTTCCAGCCAAAAGATGTAACCCTGATCCAGTCAATCTTGAACTTCAAATCAACTCTTCAATGCTTTTCCATTTCCCTTGGGATGAAGTTCACCTCCCTGACAGACTCTGCAAGGCCCTAGACGGTCAGCCTCCTGGTTATCACTCCAGCATCATCTCTTGCCATTCTCCCCTTGCTGCTCTTCACATTTGGCCTACCTTGAGCTTCTTAATGATTCAGTGTTCTTTCTCATCATCGTACATGCTTTTATTTCCCAGCCGTCTTCATGCTAGTTTTTTCTGACCCTCCTGGTAAACGTGCACTTCCCATAACACTTCCAACCATTTGTTCAACAGCTGTGCTCCCTGGAGACTGTGTGCTTCTCAAAAGCAGGGGCTCTGCTATAACCTTTCTGCCTAGAAAGGTAGCCTGACACATTTACTCAACAAACTCAAATGTTTGCTGAGTAAATAAAGAATTTATAGACCTCTGGGTTACCCCCCATTTCTAAAGTGGAAATGTTCCTGTTTGATCCTGATCCTTGTATCAGCTACTTTTTGAAGTTGTCTAGATTATATAATAAGTACTATCATAAAAATAATAAAGGTGAAAGTTCTATGAAACACATAAAGCCTTTTACAAATGAAAAAGGTACTATAACAACCTCTACGTATTATTCACACAGATGATTCAAGTAGGTTTGGGGAAGCCCTGAGAATCCAAATTTTGATGAAGGGAAAAATAGCTTCAAGTTTAAATGACAAAGTTAGCAACCGCAGGCATTTCAGTTAGAGGCTGACTCTTACCAATATTTGTATCATCTGATTATCCAAGTCACTAATTTTTATGCTCTGTCATGACCCCTGTTATCTTCTTTCTACCCAACACCATCTCAATGTTTAATCACTCGCTTTTCTCTTTTTTACCTTCAGGTTTCACTTGACAAATATCTACTGTAAGACAATCCCTGTACCAGGCTGTAGAGGTATAAAGATAATGATCACAGAGTTCTAGACTTTCCACTTACTATTAAAACTATGGAAACTGATATAATGTAGTGCATAAGAGGAAAGAACCTGAGGCCAGAAAACTGTGGCTTTGCATCTCATCTCTGCTATTTACAAAATCTGTGAGCTTTGGCACATTTTTGCTCATTGGTTTCATTATCTTTAACATGGGTAAAAACTACTACCCCAAACACTTATCAAAACAACTACGAAAATTACCAATAGAATTAAATGAGGTAGCGTTTAAAGCACATAGTATGTGCTTTGTATATAAGTGCTCCATTAGTAGAATTACCTGTTAGGACTCTAACAAGCCAAAAAGCCAACTAAATAGACTTTTAAAATACTAAAATAAGGAAAACTATTTTAAGTTGTTTTTCACTGCACATGAAGACTATCCCATCACTTTGATCATACGTGTAACCTAACCAAGTGGGTAACTATCCCATCATATTCAGAGAGTCCGTCCACACTCAAGGCAGGAGGATCACACTGGGTGTGTACTCTAGGAGGAGATAATCTCGGGGACCATCTTAGGATTCAGCCTACTACAAGGAGAAAGACAGCAAGTTGAACAGCATAGTAATAATACGAAGGAGTTTCTGTGGCATAAAAAAACAAGAAACATATGCTTTCTCTACTACACAATTTACTAGATTAAGCATACCCACAACTGAGCCCAAATATAAAGCCAAAAGGAAAAAGTGAAAAATACGTCAAAATGTAAACAGATGAAATATGAGAAAATTCAAAAGAATTGAAGGAATGATCCAAGAATCCTGAAATAAGGCTACTACAGTTCCAGAAAAAATAAAGTGACAAAGAGGGGACAGGCAATAAACAAACAACATAAGAAAAAGATTTTGCATTAAAAATATGCCAAGTCTCAATCCTGACTGATGATAAAAGACACACAGTCAGCATAGCATGGTAAAATCTATGATATTAATGAATTAAGAGGAAAACCTACAATTATTAGACAGAGAAGGTGTCAACTTCAAAGAAAAAGTATTATATTGACACTCATGGTATCACTTATGCCACTCTAAAAGCTAGAAAGTACGGAATCACTACTAACAAAAAAGAACTTAACAATCCTATAGCCAGCCACAATGTCAGCCATCTGTCAGGGTATAAACAGATATTTGAGAATATGCAAGAAGTCTGAGAGGGTGTTACCACATAACAAATCTTAGGGAAATACCTGACTAAGTACTTAACACACAGGAAGCAGAATCAAAATCTCACAATAGGGGAAAATAAATAAGAGCTAAAACAGCGGTGAGAAGTGACCTTTACAATTTATATCAATAATATAAACAGATGATGACAGACCATTTGGAAATATGTGATGCATGCTCTTGAAACAAAATAAAATATTTAAGAAAAGACTGCGATGATAAAAGGCAACATTTTAAAGACTATAGTAATAAACCTCTATGGAACACATTGTGCAGTATCAGACTAGAAAATGCAAATATTCAAGAGAGTTCAAGAACCAAATAAAAACATAGTTGGAGTCTTCAATATGCTTCATTTGGAATTAAACTACTCTAGTAAACTAAAAATAAAAGGACCATGGAGGATTTTAATACAAATAAGAAAAAAACTTAATAGGCCTACATACTCACATCTCCACAAATAATATAAAAATTTTGCATTTACATGGAACATTTATGAAAATCAATATGAACTTGTCCACAAAGAACATTTTAACAACTTTAAAAAGCGAAGATCACATTTTCTGATCATAGTCCAATAAATATGGAAATTAATAGTAAATATGCAGCAAGAAAAGTACTTGGAAACTAACATACATATTCCTAACTAATGCTTCAATCAAAAAAGAAAGGGGAGGGGACTTCTCTGGTGACCCAGTGGTTAAGACTTCGCCTTCTAATGTAGGGGGTGCAGGTTGATCCCTGGTCAGGGAGCTAAGATCCCACATGCCTTGTGGCCAAAAAACCAAATCATAAAATAGAAGCAATATTGTAATAAATTCAATAAAGACTTTAAAAATGGTCTACATCAAAAAAATAAAAATGAAAAAATAAAAAAGAAAGGGGAAGTAAAACCTACCTGGAAAAAAATTAAAAAGTGACTATTTCATATCAAAAACTATGAAAGACAACAAAAGCTGTTCTCAAAGAAAATTACATAGCCTTCATTATTAAGGGAAGAGGAAGGAGGGAGGGAGGGAGGGAGGGAGGGAGGGAAGGAGGGAAGGAGGGAGGGAGGGAGGGAGGGAGGAAAGAAAGAAGGAAGGGAAGGAGGAAGGAAGGAAGGAAGGAAGTAAAGAATAACCTTATTATTCATCATATGAAATAAGAAAGAAAGCAGTTCTTAGGATTATACACTTTGGGTCTTTTTTATAAGTTTATTCATAGCTTGTGGATTAGAACCTTAGCTGTATGTATAACCAACAAAATTTGCTCTGTTAAAAAAATCCCAGTCTGTGACAAATCAAAACTGCATAGATTTGGTTCTTAGTAACAACTGGCTAATTCAAGCAGAACGCATAAGAATATCTGTGTATCAGATCAGAGCATGAATTTGAAAAGTTATTAGGTGCTGGTAAAAACAATAACAAAACATCCAAAGAACTATCCAGTACTTTCTGATGATGTCTACAAGAATCATTTGTTTAAAGCTGTTTTTAGTAAACATTCAGGCTTTGTGTTCAGGGTTGCAAATATGATGTGAGAAGTTCCAGAGCAGAGGTGCTTTAAGGATGCTAAGTCGTATAAAAATCCCCAAGGAGCCACACCCAAATGAGACTTCCATTTTTCAGGATACAAAATTTCTTTAATGATGAAAACCCATTTCTGGAGGCCCACACAGAAAAAAACTCAAGAATATATTTTTTTAAAAAACCACTAGTAGACGAGTAAGTAGTAACTAGCTCCCTGTGCACTCCCCCCAAATTATCATAAAATGGCCGACATACTGATAGATAAAAAGTGGGAAATCTACAACAGCACAGAAAACCGAAGTTAGAAGCTCCACACACACCAAAACCCTAGAGGTTCCAAAGAACACTACAAACCAAACTGGGTGGCAAACCGCAGACTAAGAATTAGCTATGTAATGAGTACACATAAATGGAGAAGAAAAAAGAATTGTCTTTTATAGTGAAATAGGCATAAGAACTAATTTCTCACACATATACAAACATTTATATATATAAACAAGGAAGTAAAACAGCTAATAAATATAAAAATTCAACCTCAGCACAAATAATTACATACATTAATTTGCCTCTCAAATTACTAAAACATAATTATTATAATATTTAGTACATAAGAAGGTACATTGAGATGGACACATTCACAAACTTCTGGTGAGACTGTTACTGAAATGACATTTCTGGAAAATAATTGTGCAAATCGTGTCCAGAAATTAAAAAGTGCTTATATCCTTTGACCATAATTACTTTTCCAGAATTCTATCTTCATAAAAACTCTTCACCACAGTCTTATAATAGGAAAAAAGTTGAAAGAACATAACTGTGTAACAACAGATGATTAATTAAGCATATTTATGGGTCATCCATAATGTTTTACAATCATTAAAATATCATTTGTTAAAAACTAATGATACAGAAACATGTGGCTGAAAATTCATATCTACCATTAAATCACAACGTAAAACATGTAAGAAAAAGGCTGGAATAAAATGCAACAAAATCTTAGCAATGACTATATCAGGGAAAAATTAAAATTTTCTTTTAAAGACTGTGCTCTACTTTGGGGAAATAATGTTTGCAGGATTTGTTAATTAACTGAATTTCCTATTTGTACCCTATCTCCATGACAGTTTTGTGATCTACATCAGGAGTCATTTATCCATTTCCTAAAAAAAAGTGTTCCCTCTTTGTTTATTAGATTTAGGATCTTTGATCAAATTATTCCTTTCTAATGCCATCTTGTATTAGTTGAGTTTCAACTGAAGTCTCAAGCTATGCCTATCACAACATTTTGCATTCCTGTATTAAAATTTTCAGTGCTTTGGTAATCACTTGTACTGTGTGCTTTTAATACACAGGTACCTGGAACCAGAAAACTCCCCGTTATGTCCATCTAAACATTACAGATTGTTTTCCTGCCAATGGTCCTTCTTTACCTGGCTCTCATTTTCTGTCTTCTGCTTGCAATAGTGTATGGCAGTTTTATTAGCAGTTTTTCTTTCCACCCACTAAAATTTAGATTAAAGCCAAGAGATAAGGTTTTATGATTCTTCTTTCAAACATATCTTTCATAGTATATGCTAAAACCTTGCCATTCTTTTTATCATTCAATGTCATCCATATTTTGTGCTGTTTCCTTTTCATAGTTTTATTCTCTTCCAGTGTCACAATCACCAACCAGAAGAACTGCAAGTGTCACTAGTACCAGGGGACCATATCCAGCCAATCCTGGAATGCTATTCCAGAATGTTAAATGTCTGAGAGTTGGATCAGAGATTTTTATCCCGATGTGTGACACATTTCCACTTGCTTTAGCAGAAATGAGTAGCCCTCGGTAAATATGAGAGATCTACCAAAACCCCATTCACATTTTTTGAAATACAAGTCCAGGAATGCAGTCACCACACATAGCTGCCACTTAACATCTTTGTGACCTCTTGGAGTGAAGTTGTCACCAACCCTCAGGACCTTGTAGACGTGACAGGCCCTCTTCTACCTGCAGCCCCTGGGCCTTCCTGCCTGAATCCTCCTCTAACTGGGTAGCACTGAATCCTTTTCAAAATGATCTAAGCCACCACTGATGAAAAAATCCCCTACTTCTTTAAAACGTCTAAAGGCTTCAAAATGTCCTACACACTTTCCCCTCTGAATCTTCCACTTGTTTATCTCCTACAACAGATTTACTACCGCACTCAGAATTCTACAAGGATTCCTTCCACCCTCAAACCCTTTAATATGAAGCTTATTCTCACTTCAACACTTTAATAAGCTGGGTATAAAAATCATTTGGAAGGATTTTTTTAAATGCATGCAGGTTCCTGGGCTCATCCCCTGGAAATTCTGTTTCAGTAAGTCTAGGTAGGGTACAGGGAATCAGCATTTTTAATAAACATTGCAGTTGATTCTAATAGGGATGCTCTCCCAGGTACACATTGAGAAAGTGTTTTCACCTTTCTAAGAACCTGGAACATCATTCCTCAAGCTCCTTCTCCTGCAGCAGGTTCTACTCCTCAAAACACTCTGCTTCTAAAGGTTCCTATTGCTTATCTTGTTAAACCTATTTTGCTCTAGTTCCATCTATTTGATGGCTGCTCAGCACTAACATATGGAAGATTTAAATACTCTTTCATGGGAGACATACATTCACTGAACAAAAGACCCTACAACCATGGGCTTCCCTTCCTTAGGGTAGCAGGCGGCACCGTAAGTAGCATTGACTCACCTTTCCTGATTATTCCTGGCCTCCTCCTGTACCCATGCACCTGGATCACAGACGTCATTTAGTGCATTCTTAATGGATAAGCAGCTTTCCATACCTACATTTTCATGGTCAATTACGTCATATAACTAGCAGTTATTTCTGATTTCCTCAATAAGTTTAAATCAAGAAAGTTCCATTTTATTTAATCTTAATGTCTGCTCATGTAATTCATCGTACTCAGCTTCTCTTTCTCCTGATCCTTTTTGCCCTTTCTGTGGTTTTTCCTACTTGCTCCTTTAATTACAAAACCTGCATAAACTCCTGGTGCATTTACAAACCCTTTCCAAGTCAGCCCTACAGGTAAACAAAACTTATAATAACGGTGTTTACCGTTAACACCTGAACAAAAAATGATGTCCATTAATATTTAGGACTTTTTCAATCATGATGTGGGTTTCCATTATGCAGTCAAGGCAGAGCAGTACAAAAAAGTTATAATATTTTTTCTTCTCTTCTGTCAAATATCTCACTTGAAGCTCCTTTAATTACCAAACCTGCATAAACCCTGGTGCATTTACAGACCCTTTCCAAGTCAGCCCTACAGATACATAAAGCTTATAACAGTGTTTACTGCTAACACCTGAAGAATAAAATGATGTCTCTTAATATTTAGGACTTTTTCAATCATGACATGAGTTTCCATTACGTAATCAAGGCAGAGTAGCACAATAAATTGTAATATTTTCTCCTCTCTTCAGTCAAATGTCTCACTTGAAACAAAAGGTCTGTACCCAAAAAAACTAAATTCTATTTTCACTTCCAGGATGATGTTTACATATGAGAAAACTTAGTTTATAAAAAAGATTTTCTTTTCATCCTCAAGTCAGGGGACTGACAGTGTGCAAAGAAGGAATAATTAACTGGTTAGGAAGAGAAAGATAAACAAGCTTAGCCCTTCTTAGAGACCATGAATATACAGCTATTTCTCACAAATGTACATTAAATGTAGTTGAACAACCTTTCTGAAATATGCATACTATCAGCTCACCAATAACATCTTTTAAGCTAATGTACTCAGATGTTTATGGGGAGAAAAATGATTTCTGTGATGAATTTTAAACGAAGTAACAAAAATATATTACACTTTCAAAGTAGATGACATTGCATTTAAATGTATCCCCACTTACAAATATTATAAATACCTAGTGACTATAAATATGATGAATATAAAACAAGTGGGAAGTGTTTTCCCTTGCAATACAACTTAAATCAGAGATTATCTCAATATTTTTCAACCAACTCCTCATACATGGGAACTGTTTCTGAAAATGCCTTGAGAGCATGAGTAAACTGACGTCCCACAGAGACTAAAGAAGAAGTCCCTGCAATTTAATGGATGCAAATCCCCCTCCCCAGCACAGCGTTAAGTCACTTAATCTACTTACTCCTCTGTTTCCATGTCTGTACAATGAAGGTTATTAGAGTTCCTAGGGTCGTTAGGAGGATTAGATATAAAAATAAAGGTAGTATATTCTGTATGCGTGTATTTTTGTATGTATATGTATTTATGTATGTGTATATGTATTTTGTACCTATGTTTGGGCAAATTAATATAAAGAAGGTAATAAATGTAAAAGAAAAGTATATATAGTGAAAACTCACTAATACACCTTATTCTCGTTATATGCAGTTTTGGGGTACTGAAATTTTCCAGAATGGTTACATTGAGATGTCTTATTTTATTATTAGACTGGTTCCTTGTGAAAAAAGATATTTCCCAACAATACTCTGTACTCAAAGCCTCAGATGAAAAGCAAGTAAGATGATATTAGGGCAAAGTACTTTCAAAAAAGTCCTCTACAAATTTCAGGCATTATTAGTGTTGATGACAATGGTGATAAGAATGATGGTTACACATTTCTCAAATCTTAATCTCATCCAGATGGTGCCATATTCTCCAGCCTTTGGGAGTCACTCTTCCTTTTTACACAAGTAACAGTAATTCAGTCACCATCCTTTGTTTGGGTTTCCCCCATCCCTGAGGACTCGCTGAGGAATGCATGCATGTGACACCGTTACACTCTCTGGGTCACTTCTTCTCAAGTATGTAATGCCTGCCCTGCAACACCCAAAGCACAGCTAAGACCAGTGGAAGCCGTAGACAAATGGAAGGTCATCGTAATGCAGGAAAAGAAAATGCAACTCTTCAGTAGTCCCTTCACAGGCAGTCGCTTATTCTTTTTAGCCCCTCAAATAGTTCTCCTCAGAATTTTACCTGCTAACACATTATAGAAGTCGTCTATCTCTTCCCAACTGAAGTTCTTTCAGACCATGTCCTTCCTACTGAGAACTCAGGTGACTGTGTTCCCGGCCATAGAAAGAAGAGTAGCATGCCTGCCCCCTCATTCTAAAACCTCAGCCCAAGACCTGCCACCCAAATGTAGTCAGGGTACGTTTTCCAAAGTTTGAAAAGCATCACAACCAGTTCCTCTGCACAATCTTCAATATACTGTAAGATTATGTTTACATAAGCTTCCAGTCTATGGATCATCAGTGAACAAACACGTGGAGGGGAAAAGAAAAGAGAGAGAGAGAGACCCATCTGTCAATGACAGACATTAATTTTCAGGAAGAGGCTAGCCAAAAGCCGTATTTAGGAGGAAATATATTGGGCTCTTCTAGACCACACCCTTAATAAGTACACACCCAATTTAACATTTCAGTCTGAGGCATTCTATATTTGAATTATTCTCCAGTTCTGGGTTTCCAGAGTGCCATGAATTAGATGCTTGCTTTATTATCTAGTTGGTTAAAATTACCCACAAAACTGGTCTCTGCCATAACGAAAGAGGCTTAATCCCCAGCCTAAATTCCCCCTTCTGCTCTGAAGTTTAGACACCATTTACATCTCTCAAATGGTATTTTTCCAGCTTCAATTATTTTACGATCTTGGCATCTGACTTTGTAAATATGAATATGGATTCATATTTAAGTAAATACGGAGAACAAAAAGAAACTCGAGGAACTATTATTTGGGAAGGGAAACAGCAAGCATATACAAACAATTCATGAAAGGCTATGAATTCTAATAAATATCAAATTACTGATCTGGGATTTGTAGCTGAGGAAGAGGAATTCCAAGTAACTCTCTCAAACCCCAAAACAGAACAAAGTCAAATAACCAGTTAGAAGTTGATTTTGAGATAGCTTGTTAGAACAGGCACATATATGCTTTTCTAATGCTTGGTGAAAAAAATAACATTACTATCTATTCTTAGCTCAGCCTACATATTAATTAAATATAAAAAAGCATATTTAGAATTAGCTATATAGTCATTTTGAAATGTAAAATATTATCTTTCTAAGAGAAAAAATAAATCATTCCAGAAACAACTAATTATATCCAGATACTTGAACAATACAAACACGAGGAGTACAAAGTCTAGAGTGCAAAAACATCCAGGCGCCGGTTTTACTTACAGTCTGAAGTGAGGGCCTGATGGTCCTATGAGAGTCTTACCTCCATCAGTGATCTTAGATGTAGTTTGGAGAGTGATGAAGTCCCAAAAAGCAGACACTGAAGGCCCAGATTGGCCCTCATGGGACCTGTAGGAGATCAAATAAAAGTACCATCTTAAAAACTCTGTGTAAGCCGTGAAAACACATTCTTATTCGATCAGTTACTGACAAACGTTAAAAGGAAAGTGATGAAGCTGCCACAAACTTACTACCTTTGTGCATTATCAAAAGGAACCGCTTTAGTCCAAAGGGGTTTAATTACCCCATGTAATTAAAACATTACCAGAAGTGTTTGAACTTCCGGAATCTCAATATTATTTGCAATTTTCTAAGCAAATATTTCGCAAAATTATAGTTTTTCAAACTTAAATCATGATTTAATTTCCCCCTTGTACTGAAAAATAACTAAAATGGACTTTCTTTTTTCTCTCTAGAATATTTCCTTTTCTCTGAAGGGATATGGACCACTTATAAATCAGATTTACAGGAAGAACGATACAAAAGATGACATGTCAAACAATTATGCAATTCAAAACATCAATGGATGTAACTGTTTTAATCTTTTTTCAGTAAATTAACTGACTTCACTCATATGATTGCCCAATTCTGTCAAATTGCCAAACTTGTACATATGAAACAGATCTTGTTGATTTTGATATTACACTATGCTCTGTTTAAACCTAGATGATCTTCTATAAATTCCTGAAATTCTGATATTTGGAGAGCCATCCTTTCTATGGAAAACTTGTATCTTAAGAATGCTCATGGACTTCACATTACTGTTGCTTCAAAAAATTAAATGAATTTTAATTATGAAAATAATTCTTGATCAAATGCTCTTTTAAAGATTTATCTTACATGTCCACTCAGGTAGGAACCAGCAAGGATGTTTTTCTTTTCTTTAATTCCCAAGCTTTTATGGTAAAACAGAAGAGGCTTCACTAAGAGGCTCCACAACTTTTACAAAGACCTACTAATACTGACCACCTATGAACATGGTTCTCTGGGAATGCAAATTTAGCCGTCAATGGTGATACACAAAGATTCTGTAAACTGTGTTTCAAAGCTCAAGAAATGGTTCACTTTTCCCTCCATCAGGTAGTGCATAGCTCATAATAGCATCCCCATCTCTTCAGGAGAATACCTTGGCTTGTGCTGACTGATGGCATTTTTAACCATGTTGGAAGTAAAGCTTTTTTAATGGATGACAAGCAATGAATCCCTTCAATTATTTCTTTATTAATGTCATTCTTCCCTGAGTAGTTGTCATTACTAATTCCCTCACCAATGTTTCCTGTTACATTCCAAGAAGAGTTAGGCTTCTGCCATTTGATGAAATATATACTGGTTTCAATTTACTACATTTTTTTTCTTTCAACTAAAAAGTAGTCACTGTTAGTTTTTTTTGAGGTTGCTTGTATGGGATCTTCTAATATATTCAGGTTTCTAGTCATTGGTGGTGCCTCACAGTGGGAATGTATATGGTGCAAATATGGTACCTTCATTCATGTACATAGTCAATAATGCTTCAGAAGCTCTCTCCCCTTCAAGCAGCACTCCGAGCAGTCAGTCCAAGACTGATACAGAGTAACTACTCGGGCAAGCATTGAAAGAAAAAATGAAAGGAATGAGAAAAAAATGAATATTTAGCACCTATACAGCTCTATAATATCTTGCCTAATCCTCACATAACCCTATGAAATATGTATTATCTACTATTATAATTTTTTCCTAAAAAGGATGTTTAATGAATTTCCCAAGATCCCACCTTGACTCCAAAGTCCTACTCTATACATCTTAGTTGCAAACATTGTCCATGGAAATAAAAATCAGTAGGTGGGGTCTGTATGTCTTCTAAAATATTATGATAATGTTTCATTAGCTACTTCATTATGAGGGAGGATACTTTCAAGGTAACAACAGTGTAGAGAGGGAAGGAACAGAGCTGTCTGTTGTATTTTATAGGGTCATTGTCACCACATGGTCTTTATGAGAGCCTATATTCTTGCAAATGCTTCTGAAAAGGAAAAAAGATGACTTCAACAATTATTTAATAGCATTGTAATAGATGAGTATCAGCACAAATACATGACAGAAGTAAAACAGTTGTACCTACAGGACGCTAGGAATGCCTGGATATGGAGAATGAGTGAGAGACAGGAGTCAGGGATGACTCCTATGTTTCTAGCTTCCATGAATGAGGAAATTTTCATGCCATTCATTTAAAGAGAGAATACAGTTGAGAAGCAGATTTGAGGTGAAAATTACTAGGTCATTTTAAATCACACAGAGCTCAAAACTCCTGTAAGATGCGTACGTGAGATTTTCAGAAAGCAGCTGGATTTATGGGTCTTGAGTTCAAGGCGGAAATTAGGGCTACAAATAAAACATGTAAGTGTTAACTGACTAACATGAATGTGGCTTAAGTAACCTTGTAAGTGTGAAAAGTAAAAAGAACCAGGGTGAATAAAGCAGCCTTAGAAAATGTGACTATTTAAGGAATGGGCAGAAAAACATAAGCCTGCAAAGGAAACTAAGAAGGAAAACCTAGGAAATAGGACGGAATCCAGGAGAAAATAAAGTCACAGAAGCTAAGGAGGTATTTCTTGCTTAAAAGAGAGAATGACCAACAGTGACAAGTAAGATGAAGTAAAAAGGGTTCATTTTATAGGCCATCATTCATCCTGGGAAAAAACAAGGAACGAATATGTACTGAAGTGATGGCAATAAATGTTTATTCCTCTATAAAGCAGTTCCATTTTCACCAGAAGTTTGGGACTCAGGTATAACTAAAAAGGGATGTGATGTCAAAAAGAGGTATTTTAAACACGAGAAAAACTTTCAGTTACTTCTTTTTTCAGTAGGTTTCACCTGTGAAAAAGCACAGAGGTAAAACTGTTAAATCAATCCAAAGTTAAGATTTTTATAAGGGGTTGCAACTGAAGGGCAAGGAGGAAGAAAGGCAGAGTAATAGTGACAGAGTGATTGAAATGACAGACTTTGAAATCTAGGGTTGGAAGGGATGAAAGTGAATCTAGAAAGAAGGGGACAGATTAGAAGGAAATACAGTGGTCCAGGGCCTAAATGTTTCCTAAGGTCAAAGAGTAGGTATATTAGTTTTACAGAGTTGGAAGGAGAGCTATGTTGTCATAGTTAGAGTGATGAATTGAAGTTTAATATTTCACATCTAGTATAGTGCTAGGTTCTGATATATTTCAAGATGTGGCTATATGTGTCAGATACTGAATTAAGGTAAAGGTAAAGACCATTAGAATTGAAATCAAATAATTAACCTTAATTAACTCATCCACAAAGTCACTGAGGTAGTCTTGGAAATTAATAAGATTAAAGTAAAAAGTTGGCTGGAAGAAATGGACAAATTCTTAGAAAGGTATAACCTTCCAAGACTGAACCAGGAAGAAACAGAAAATATGAACAGATGAAACACAAATAATGAAACTGAAACTGTGATTAAAAATCTTCCAAAAAACAAAAGCCCAGGACCAGATGGCTTCACAGGTGAATTCTATCAAACATTTAGAGAAGACCGAACACCCATCCTTCTCAAAGTCTTCCAAAAATTGCAGAGGAAGGAACACTCCCAAACTCATTCTATGAGGCCACCATCACCCTGATACCAAAACCAGACAGAGATAATACAATAAAAGAAAATTACAGACCAATATCACTGATGAATATAGATGCAAACGTCCTCAACAAAATACTAGCAAACAGAATCCAACAACACAAAAGGATCATACACCATGATCAAGTGGGGTTTATCCCAGGGGTGCAAGGATTCTTCAATATATGCAAATCAATCAATGTGATACACCATATTAACAAATTCAAGAAGAAAACCCATATGATCATCTCAATAGATGCAGAAAAAGCTTTTGACAAAATTCGACACCCATTTATGATAAAAACTCTCCAGAAAGTGGGCATAGAGGGAAGCTACCTCAACATAATAAAGGCCATATATGACAAACCCACAGCAAACATCATTCTCAATGGTGAAAAACTGAAACCATTTCCTCTAAGATCAGGAACAAGACAAGGTTGTCTACTCTCACTGCTATTATTCAACATAGTTTGGGAAGTCACAGCCACAGCAATCAGAGAAGAAAAAGAAATAAAACGAAACCAAATTGGAAAAGAGGTAAAACTGTCACTGCTGCAGATGACATGATACTATACATAGAGAATCCTAAAGATGCCACCAGAAAATGACTAGAGCTAATCAATGAATTTGGTAAAAATGTAGGGTACAAAATTAATGCACAGAAATCTCTTGCATTCCTATACACTAATGATGAAAAATCTGAAAGAGAAATTAAGGAAACTCTCCCATTTACCATTGTAACCAAAAGAATAAAATACCTAGGAATAAACCTACCTAGGGAGACAAAAGACTTGTATGCAGAAAACTATAAGACACTGATGAAAGAAATTAAAGATGATACCAACAGATGGAGAGATATACCATGTTCTTGGATTGGAAGAATCAATACTGTGAAAATGACTATCCTACCCAAAGCAATCTACATATTCAATGCAATCCCTATCAAACTACCAATGGCATGTTTTACAGAACTAGAACAAAAAATATTAATATTTTTATGGAGACACAAAAGACGCCGAAAAACCAAAGCAGTCTTGAGGGAAAAAAATGGAGCTGGAGGAATCAGACTCCCTGACTTCAGACTACACTACAAAGCTACAGTAATCAAGACAATGTGGTACTGGCACAAAAACAGAAATATAAATCAATGGAACAAGATAGAAAGCCCAGAGATAAACCCATGCATGTATGGTCAACTAATCTATGACAAAGGAGGCAAGGATATAAAATGGAGAAAAGACAGTCTCTTCAATACGTGGTGCTGGGGAAACTGGACAGCTACATGGAAAAGAATGAAATTAGAACACTCCCTAACACCATAAACAAAAATAAACTCAAAACGGATTAGAAACCTAAATGTAAGACTAGACACTATACAACTCTCAGAGGAAAACATAGGAAGAACACTTTTTGACATAAATCACAGCAAGATCTTTTTTGATCCACCTCCTAGAGTAATGGAAATAAAAACAAAAATAAACAAATGAGACCTAATGAAACTTAAAAGCTTTTGCACAGCAAAGGAAACCATAATCAAGACAAAAAGAAAACCCTCAGAATGGCAGAAAATATTTGCAAACAAATCAATGGACAAAGGCTTAATCTCCAAAATATATAAACAGCTCATGCAGCTCAATATTAAAAAAACAAACAACCCAATCCAAAAATGTGTAGAAGACCTAAATAGACACTTCTCAAAGAAGACATACAGATGGCCAAGAAGCACATGAAAAGCTGCTCAACATAACTAATTATTAGAGAAATGCAAATCAAAACTACAATGAGGTATCTCCTTACACCAGTTAGAATGGGCATCATCAGAAAATCTACAAACAATAAATGCTGGAGAGATTTATTGTGTGTGGAGAAAACGGAACCCTCTTGGACTGTTGATGGGAATGTAAATTGATACAGCCACTGTGGAGAACAGTATGAAAGTTCCCTAAAAAGCTAAAAATAGAATTACCATATGACCCAGCAATCCCACTTCTGGGCATATACCCAGAGAAAGCCATAATTCGAAAAAGACATGCACCTCAATGTTCACTGAAGCACTATTTACAATAGCCAGGTCATGGAAGCAACATAAATGCCAATCAACAGACAAATGGATAAAAAAGATGTGGTACGTATATACAATGGAGTATCACTCAGCCATAAAAAGGAATGAAACTGGGTAATTTGTAGAGATGTGGATGGACCTAGAGACTGTCATAGAGTGAAGTAAGTCAGAAAGAGAAAAACAAATATTATATATTAATGCATATATTTGGAAGCTGGAGAAATGGTACAGATGAACCGGTTTGCAAGGCAGAAATAGAGACACAGATGTAGAGAACAAATGTATGGACACCAAGGGGGGAAAGGAGGACACGGATGGTGGTGGTGGTGGGATGACTTTGGAGATTGGGATTGACATGTATACACTAATATGTATAAAATAAATACCTAATAAGTATCTGCTGTGCAAAAAAAAAATTAATTAAATTAAAAAAATAATAAAGTAAAAAGGTTGGACACTAAAAAGGCATTGCTAAATCAGTTTTATGTCAATCCACTAATAATGTCTTATTTCTCTTGGAATTTATCTAAAAGAAAAATCAGTTGAAAATATGCAATATACAATAGATTGAAATAGTCAAACAGTTGCTGACTTTTTTGAAAATTAGCCACTACAACTCAAACTATAAATAATATTGTGGGAAATAAGAGAAAAGTCTTTGGATATTAACTTAATTGACAAATATTTTTCTAGCAAATATTTGCTAAACAGTTTTATTTCCTTTTTATACCAGCTTAAAAAACTGTCCTTCTTAAACTCTTTTGGTTAAAAAATTTCAAAAATAGATTTTGATGTCATCTTCATATGACATATGCAATATCATCGTGTAATGGTATATATTTTACTAAAGCACACAAATATATTACTGTTTCTTTTTCTTCCCCAGCTTTATTGAGATATAGTTGACATATAACATTGTGTAAGTTTGAGGTGCACAGCATGATGGTTTGATGTATGTATGTATTGCAAAATGATTACTACAATAGGTTGGTTGACACATCTATTACCTCACGCAGTTATAATTGTGTGTGTGTGTATATGTGTGTGTTTGTGTAAGGGCTTTTGAGAGCAACTTTCTTAGCAGTTTTCAAGTACACAATGCAGTGTTGTTAACCATAGTCATTATGCTGTACATTACATCCCCAGAACATACATCTTGTGACTGGAAGTTTGTATCCTTTGACCACTTGCACGCATTTCCCTCACACCATGGCAATTATCAGTTTACTCTTTTTCTATGAGTTTGGTTTTTATAGAGGATGTGGAAAAAAGGAAATGCTTACACACTGGGGATTGTAAATTGGTACGGCTACTATGGAAAACAGTACAGAGGATCTTCAAAATGTTAAAAATAGAACTACCATATGATCCAGCAATTCCACCTCTGGGCATATATCCTAAGGAAATGAAATCACTATTTTAAGATTATCTACATCCTATGCTCATTGCAGCATTATTTACTATGGACAAGACATGGAAACAATCTAAGTGAGAGATGAATGGACAAAAATAAAAATAATACGTATGTATATATGTATATATACATAAGCACACACAAAATGGAATATTAATCTTTTAAAATCATCTCTCATAACCTGACATTCAGGTGTCCTAGTTTTGTTCTCTACTTTTTTTTTTTTTCCCTTGCAGCATGTGGGCCTCTCACTGTTGTGGCCTCTCCCGTTGCGGAGCACAGGCTCCGGACGCGCAGGCTCAGCGGCCATGGCTCACGGGCCCAGCCGCTTTGCGGCATGTGGGATCTTCCCAGACGGGGGCACGAAGCCGTGTCCCCTGCATCGGCAAGGTGGACTCTCAACCACTGCGCCACCAGGGAAGCCCTGTTCTCTAATTTTGATCAATTGGAAAATACGTTTAGTAGACCACAGGCCCTAATTGATTTATGACTAAATAAGTTCTAGCTATCAAAGTGGAAGTAATGCATTATTGTTAGGCTGGTTATTTTAGTTCTTAAGTGGATGGTTCTCAAAACAAAATCTTTGACTTTAAATATATATTTTATATATATATATATATGTGTGTGTGTGTATATACACACACACACACACACACACACACACATACAAAAAAGAGAGATAATATTTCTTAACTTCTTATATTCCAGGATATTCCAAGAGTAGATTTAAGTACATTGTAGTAGCTAATTTATTGTCACCACAACACAAGATAGGTAACATATTTTGCACTTATTTTTATTTTACGATAGTCCGTTTATGTAGTATGTATCCAGGTATGTAACGGTTAATACATTGTAATGGTAGAAAATGTAAAAAGTATGAGAGGATATACAGAAAAAGTTCTCCCTCCGACTTCTGTCTCTCATTTCCCTAGTTCCTACTTCCCTTTACACTTAGGGAACAACCACTAAGCCTAGGACTTCTGGAATATCTTATAGAATATTTTCTAATATTCTTTGCAAGTATGTCTGTTTATATGCTCTATAAATGAGATTTATGAAATATATCTACGTGGTGTTTTCACTGCAGTTTCTTTATTATTAACCCAAGAATGAAGATTACTTTTGCTTTTTAAATCTCCAGGGGGAAGGGGCTTTTTTCCCAATATTATTATCAATTTCTAATTTCACTAAATAGTGATCAGAAAATTAATTAATTAGAAATAAATATCCTAATCTAGACATAAAAGTACATTTGAGAACATGACCATTAGTAGGCAGATGGCAGCCACAAGAAGGGTGTATATTAACTGCATGAGCTTCTAAAGTTCTTAGTTCTATAAAGGCAGGTGTGTTTGCTAGTCTCCAAAGATTATTTCCCAAAGAATAACTTTTCATATACATCCTTGAGCAGTTTCCTCCCCTTGTATCTGGCAACAGAACGAGGCAGAGTTGACACTGAATGGTTTCATCACTTCTCATGAACATAAGTCATAAGAAGCTTACCATTTATCACTGAGTTTCTTAGAATGCTTGCTTTGGAAGATGCCAGCCACGTGATAAGATAACCAACTACCTGGTGATCACATGCTGTGAAGAAACTAGGCTTACAGAGACAGAGAGAAATGCTCAGCCCAGCCATCTCAGCTAAGGTTCCAGATGTGTGTGAAGGAGTCATCTGTACCAGTCATCCAGGCGAGTCAAGCCTTCAGATGACCTCACAGCAGGTCTACATCTAACTGGAACTTCATGAGAGAGCCATCCAGGTGAGCCCAAGCAACTGACAAAAATTTAAGGAATAATACATTTTGACTTCAAGCCATTTATGTTCAAGGTAGTTTTTTAGACAACAATGGGAACAGCAGGAAATTAAGCAATGACATGGACAGAAGGGTGACACCTCTTCCTATTACATAAAGCAAAAAGGAAAGTCAGGCTGGAATTTGATGGCTTCTTTGTTTAAGATGAGGTGAAGTGATGAGAGTAAGGGGTAGGCAGATGAGAGGAAGGGTTTGAGAAGAGTGATATGGTTTGGAATTGGTACCGTGGGGAATGGGAATGAGAGGTGAAAATGGAAACGGAAAAGGATCTCTGGATTATGTTATGGGTTAAGCTGAAATCCATGAGTTTGCATTGGTACCATTCACTCAGTTAGGTCAGTTGTTCTAATAGTTCTTAAACTCATTCATGGGAAGGAAACCAAGGATCTATGAATATAAAATAACAAAAGTGTAAGTTATATGGACAGTAAAATGACTCAAAATGAAGGCAGCATTTAGGGTGGAAAGGAAGGAAGTGAGTCAGGTGCTAAACTCTTCAGTGAAAGCCAGAGAGGTCAATACATGACAACTGCAGAGAGGACAACTGCAATTGAAGAGAGGCTAGAAGTAGTAACATGGTATGATACTAAAAAGTTTCGCCCAGATATGGAAACATATCATAACTTTAACAATATCTATTTTTTCGGCCACGCCACATGGCTTGTGAGATTTTAGTACCCCAACCCGGGACTGAACCCGCGTTCTCGGCAGTGAGAGTGTGGAGTCCTAACCACTGGACCACCAGGGAATCTCCAACAACATCTATTTTTAAAGGAAAGGGTTTATCCTGCTGAAGGGAAGCATCTTTTAATGCTTCGATATAGAATATCAAATTAATTTCCTCAACCGTTTATATTACCAATAGCTTTTATGAGAGTTTCCTACTTAAACTTAAAAGCTTTTGCACAGCAAAGAAAACCATCAACAAAACAAGACAACCTATGGAATGGGAGAAAATATTTGCAAATGATGTGACTGACAAGGGGCTAATATCCAAAATATATAAATAGCTCACATAACTCAATATCAAAAAAGCAAACAACCCAATAAAAAAATGGGCAGAACACCTGAATAGACATTTTTTTGAAGAAGATATGCAGATGGCTAAAAGGCACATGAAAAATGCTCAACCTTGCTAATTATTAGAGAAATGCAAATCAAAACAATGAGATATCACCTCACACCTGTCAGAATGGCTATTAGCAAAAAGAACACAAATAACATATGTTGGCAAGGATGTGGAGAAGAGGGAACCCTTGTACACTGTTGGTGGAATGTAAATTGGTGTAGCCACTACGGAAAACATTATAAGGTTTCCTCAAAAAACTAAAAAAGGAACTACCATACTATAAAGCAATTCCACTCCTGGGTATATATCCCAAAAAATAAAAACACTAATTTAAAAAGATATATGCACCCCAATGCATCACTGTTTACAACAGCCAAGATATGGAAGCACCCAAGTATCTATCAACAGATGAGTGCATAAAGAAGACGTGGTGTACACACACACACACACACACACACACACACACACAATGGAATATTACACAACTATAAAAACGATATTTTGCCATTTGCAACAATATGGATCGACCTGGGGGTATTACGCTTAGTGAAATAAATCAGAGAAAGACAAATACTGTATAATATCACTTATATGTAGAATCTAAAAAATAATACAAATGAATGTATATAGCAAAACAGAAACAGATACAGTAGACAAACCCGTGGCTACCAATGGCAAGAGGGAAGGAGAGAGGGCAAAGTTAAGGGTATGAGAATAAAAGGTACAATCTACTATGTATAAAAAATAATCAACAAGGATATATTGTAGAGCACAGGGAATTATAGCCATTATCTTAATAACTTTTAAAGGAGTATAATCTGTAAAAATACTGAATCACTAAGCTGTATGCTGGAAACTAATGTAAAATTGTGAATCAAATATACTTCAATAAAAATGAGAGTTTTGTATATAATATTACACATGGTCAAGTCAGTGCCATATAATGCACCTATCCGAACCTAAGCAAAGTAAGGCAAGACCTTTCATAACATCTTTCAAACAAAATAGAGAAACATTGCTGAAGGCTAAATTAATGAGTATGGTTTTTAAGGTTCAATCAGGAAGCAAGTAGTACAAGTTTTAGCCATTTAGATTTGGGTTTAATATAAGGAAAAATTTTTCAGTGGTAAGATCTCTCCTTTCAGTGGCCTCAAGAGATGATGATTTGTTTATCGTTTGGACATGTTCTAACTAGGGAGCAAGTTGGAAAGGGGATTCTACTACCAGGAGAGTCCCTTAAAAATCGATGAACTTGCAACCATAAAATTTGTCTATAAAGTTGATATAACAAGTTCCATGCATTCCATTTATAAACCACATCTACCAAAACCAAAACAAAAAAAGTCATGTGATTTTTCTATTGGGGCTCTTGAGAAAGATTTCAAGCAATAAATTTAAACAGTGTTGTCCACAGGCACAGTATTGTCCTGGGTATACCCACAATATCTAATCTACTCAAGAAGCTCGTTCCAGCTCAAGCATGGGGGTAGGGGAACCCGAATTGCCATTTCCATGATTTCTACCTTTCTTAGTGTTGTCTCTTGACTGGAGAGATGTTTCAGTCACTCCCAGTTTGATTGGCACTAGTGTCCTGGTGCTCCCAGAGGTACCTCCTGCATAGACCAACCGGCAATTTAATTGGTGCAGTTGTCTGAATAACAGACCCTCCACAGTGTATGAATCTTCTTGGCATGTGCCATGAAGCCAAGTCATTTTCATGGCTATAGGTGCCAAGCTGGGTGACAGTCTCATGTCTCACTTAGACCAAGACTAGGCTGCTTCCACAAAACCACGTTCCCCAAAGTCTGTGCAAACCTAGGGGAATACATTCACTTCCTCTCTCCTAGATGACAAAAATCCCCGAGAATTTAGGTTTATTTCTCTTTCCTTTGCCCTCCTCCATTTGCCTGTTCACCATATCATATTGGCTCTATCATATTATAGAGCCAATTTCTCCCAAAGAGGATTAGTGAACTACTTTCCCACCCCTTCTTGTATTCCTTCCCCTTTTTTTTTGTTTTTGGCCTAGTTTCTCCGATAGCTTTGTCAGTTGATTGGTTCCTTATTTTGAGTTTTAATGGTAATTGTGTGGTTTGCCATTTTACAGCAGAAACATTCACAATACATCATACGTCTATTTCCCATAGCCTATGTTTTCATAATTTCTTTTTGATTATTGTATTTCTAGATTTCTAGCTGAGCTCTGCCAACCTAAGGAAGTCCCATGTGAATGGATATATCCTTAGAGTGAATCTAAGAGGAAAAAGTACTTACAACTGCAAATGCAAACCAAAACAACTCTTGAGTTCTGTAGGAATTTATGGTTAAGAGAAATGGTTTCTTTGCACACTATTTAGGCACATTTTATCTTGGAATAGGGCACTCACCATAATTTGTGGGCAGTGTTCATTAAAAATACAGATGAATTTTAGGAAATAACTGATAAAGAGAATACTATCAAGAATTTATGACTATAGTTTCATCATTTATAAATTAATTTTGTACCAGCATAGCATCAGTTCTCTCCCTTTTCTTATTCAAATTGCCTATACAGTATTCCTCTTCTGTTCTATCTTTAGAAAGATAAGAAATGGCCTGAAAATGCTTATATCCCTAATCTAAATATACAGAATCATAAATTATACAGCTAGGGTGGAGTTGAGAGTTACATTAAACTACTTGGTATTTTAGTCGATGAATTTGAGACCCATAGAAGTTATATGAGTTGGCTAGAGATACAGAGATTTTTTTTTTTTTTGTCCATGTAAGGAGGAGAACCAGATCTATTGCCCCTATTGTACTTTTTCTAATAATCTGGGAAGTCTATAACAGACAAAATGGTTTCATCAACTTCAGCTATAACTGATTATAACTGGGAACTCAATTTTCTCAAAGCAAATTTCAAAGAAACATTAAGTCCATTTCAAGTTTAATAACATTCTACTTTTGCTTTAAAAATGGCCTTTTCCAAAATTCAAACATTTTAACCAAATATTCAGAACACATTATTCATAAAAAAATTAAAGACAAACTATTACTCCTTAATCACATCTTTTGTCTTTCAAAGGAGACAATTCTAACTGGAAAAACTTGAAAGTATAAGCTACAAGAAGATTAATTTCCTTTCTCATCACAAATGCCATAGTCCTTCAGTCATTTGTAACTTTTTCCTGGCAGAGCTGCCCTATAGCATTTGTATAATCTTTTCCCAACTCCTGGCCAGGTTTCCCTGGTGCTGCTTTCCAGGAATGTCTGGAATTAGAATCATATTTTTTTATCATTCTTTTCTTTTTTCCTTTAGTAATTATGTCTTTTTTTGTGTCTCACACTTAACTATTGGATATGCTGGCTAATATCTTAGTGATAATTTCAAAAGAAAACAAATTTTAGTCCCCATCTTAAATGACGGCATTGGCGCCTCATCAAGTCCCATGAGTAAAAGCTGCATGGAAGTAATAAATTTCAAAAATTTTTATAAAGACCTATAAACTATTATGTCTCTTCTTTAACAGCTTAACTGAGGTATAATCAACATGTAGTAAACTATCGCAAGTGTAAAATTTGATAAGATTGGACAAATGTGTACGTCCATGAAAACTATTACCACAATCAAAATAACGAAGACACCCTTCACCCCTGATATAATCCTTCCATCCATCGCCCCAATCCCCGAACGCCTTGCTCACTCCCAGGCAACCACTGATCTGCCTTCTGTCACGACAGATTAGTCTGCATTTTCTAGAATCTTATATAAATCATAGTTTGTACTCCATCTTGTCTAGCTTTTTTCATACAACATAGTTATTTTGAGACTCATCCATGTTGCAGCATGTTTAAATAGCTCAGCTGTTTATTGCCGAGTAGTATTCAATTGAATGGCTTTATCAGAGTTTGCTTATCCATTCATTTGTTAATGGACATTTGGGTGGTTTCCAGTTTGGGGCTATTAGAAATACAGTTGCTATGAGCATGTGTATGTAAGTCTCTGTATGGACATATGCTTCTATTTTTCATGGGTAAATACTTAGGAGTGGAAAAGCTGAATCATATGGTAAACATATGCTGAAGTTTTTTTAAAAATCCACAGATGCTTTTCACCAAGTTGCGCTATTCCACATTCCCACCTGTAGTGTATGAGAGTTCCACTTCATCTACATCCTTAGCACACACGGTAGGGTCTGTATTTTTCATTTTAGCCATTCTTACCCATATGTAGTGGTATCTCATTATGGTTTTAATTTTCCTTTCTCTAATGACTAATGCTGTTGGGCACCTTTTATTACTCTGCTTGGAGTAACAATGGGATCAATCGCTTTGATATTTACACGCTTATCCTGGGGTCTCAGAGCCTGAGGTCTCTACACAAAAATGTCTGGACTAAGTAAGATCCACAGAACTCCTCTAACAGGGAACCCTAGAAGTGCACAAATCTCCCCTCAGTCAGAATGATAAATATAAATAAAACATGTAGCTGGTGGAAATTATACTCTAAATCAAGAAAAAGGAACTATCTTAAAAATTCAAAGGGAAATCATTCTCTAGATATTATTTACTAAAAGAATCAAAAGATTTTTTTTCAGAAAACTACTTGATCCTTAATCATATGTAAAAAGGAATGATCTGAACAGAACAGGAGCAGAGAACCAGGAGAAGAGACTGGGCTGAGATTAAAGAGCAACTGTATAAGATGACAGTGAGCGTAACATCTCTAAACGCTTGAAGGGAAATGTGTCTAGTGCCAGATTTTTATTCCAGCCAAATTGGCTTTCACCTATGAAAGTAACAGGAAGACATCTGCGGATATGTGAGAGCTCCAAAAACTCAGTAAATCACAAACTCTTTCTGGAAAAAAATAAAGATGTACCTCACTAAACTGAGGAGTAAGTTTATTTATTCATCTATTTGTTAAATAAATATTTATTAAATCACTATTGCAAGATAATGTGTTTGGGGTGCTGGAAAACCACAGAAAAGGTATCACTTTTCATCAAATGGATGTTGGTCTTTAAAATGTATTGTTAATTATGGATTACTGAAATGTTAAATAATGTTTCCCATTTAAAGGATAGGAATTCAGTTACTATTAAGGTGTTTTATAGTTAACTATTTTATCTGGCAAGGTCACTACAGACCCGTTCTGACTACTCTAATACTATGGTTAATAGAAATTTCGTGGTTATTCACTATTTATACTAACTGGGAGTAACCAGTTAATAAATAAATAAGTAATTAAGTAAAGAAATAAAATTGTTTGATTGTAAAGTCATTGGTCACCATCATTTTAAGATTCATAGAAGGCTTCAGATCACAGAGTACCTCAGGGTTCTAACTATAAAAGGATGTGCTCTCATTGTCCAAGAGACGTCAACAATGCCCATTTCTGGAATTGTAAATAACAGATAGTCTACTCCACATAGATGTTTAGATTCAAGTGACAGCTTATCTGTCACTTCCTGCTCTCCAAATGATTAGGTAAGGAGTGGGAGGGGAGGATATTTGATCTCCATGATGCCTCTGCCCCACTGATTCTGGGTTAGACACATTCTTGATAAGGCCTTTATGTCTCTTGAAAGAATATCAACAACCTGAAAAATGTCAGAACTTTGATCCTTCTCAGAGAGTAGCACCTGAAAGGCTTCTCTGGTAGTAAGCTAGTGAACTAGTTGGCTCTGCAATAAGTATGAAGAATGAGAAGAGCCCCTTTCAGGAAAACCCTGGAAATTGAACGTGCAGTCTCCCCTCTTTACAAATCTAATTTAACTCACATTATTTCGAGCATTCGCTTCACATAATGGAAGGTTTTTGTTAGAAGCATGAGGGTGGTGGGGAGATGCTTCAGAAAAACAACATAAATTTCTCCACTATTACTTCCACATTCCTTGTTGACTCAGATGCCTCTTCTGCAATAAATAATTTACTGTAATAAAAAATTTACTACACTAAAACTATCATTAAGGTCACTGAAAGAATAAATCTTCGTGTTTTACAGAGTATGCCTAGCTAACCAACTTTACTGCTTGGATTTTTATTTGCTGAGTGATGGAATGTGCAGGGCAGTTAGAGGAAGTAGAGATAACTGAATAAAAATTAAAACATTCTTATAGCAAGCCACCAGGATTGAACCTGACCTTTGGGAAACAAATCGAAGAGTCTCATAAAAGTTGTGCTTCAAGCGATCAGAGTTATTTTCATGGACAAGATCTCTGGTGAGATCTTTGACAGTACGTGTACTCATGACTCTCAAAGGAAAGAACAGGGCATGTTGCCTGATCGTTAGCAATTCTTCAAAAACAATATGGACACTTTCAAGTCACTCTACATCTTCAAATACTAAAAAAACTCCAAGAAAACTCTCTCTAGTCTTGTGTTTTATGTATATATATGTAATGTATTACATATATAATGTATCAGGTCTATTGGAACAGCTTTGGATAACTGTTTAATAACTATAATTTAGATAACAATGTAAATAGACCATTTTCTAATTCCATAATCTAATTGTCAAAATGAAATTTTAGATATGCTCAAATTGCCTTGTAAAACTTCCTTTTCGAGGGATGAGGTATTGCTCAAATGTTAAATGGTATTGTGTAGTTTTAAAATATATTGAGAATAATTTCAAGGAAAAAAAGGATGCCCTGTGATTACAGAGAAAAAATTATAACTCCTAAACCTATGTTATTCACATTTAGAATATCTCAAAAGGGAGAATACTATTTGAACTTGAATGATAAAATATCTTCTGGATCGTAATTTCCAATTATTTTTCCCAAGACACTGATCTTACTCAAGCTTCATTTATCATTCTTGATTTTATGGCTATACTTTCTAAATATTTATAGATTCATTTAATCAACAAATATTTATTGTGCTCCTAATATATATTTAAAGAGCTGTGCTAGTCATAAGCACAGTCATACCTGTGCTAGGTGTAAGATGGCTATGACATTCTTTATTCCTTCCATCGAGGGTCAGGTAAACATGACATCTGTACCTGTGACTCTAAAGCAGAGTGGAAAGTAAAGATCACTGAGGTTGAGGTTATAAACCAAGGGAAGCCAGAGTATTGGCAGGGTTACCCATGATGACACTGAAGTCACTGGAAATGTCGCCAGGAATTAGAGTGAGGAGAATACGAAGTTGGGTACTAAAATCTTAGGGAAGCCAGGAATTGAAAATGGCCTCACCTTCATGTGTTTAGCATTTCCCTTTTTTCACTGAAACTGTGTCCTCATGCTCAATATACAAAATTATGTATATTACTTCTTTGATACAAGGTTTTTGAGACTTCTTTATGGTGACCCAATGCAGGTGAGTAGGAAGAATGAGCCAAGGTCTTATTCAGACATACATTAGGGCTACCCTGGACTGGAGAAGCCACCTTAGATAGTATGATGTGATGCTAAAGTACAGTGGAAGGGCCAGTGCCCAAGAGAGGTTGTGATCAAAGCCCTCTGGGAACCAAAGAGCAGTGAGTGAGGCATGATGGTGTGAGATTACGGTGAGCGTGCCCAGAAGTCTGAGGACCAGCAGGCAGGCATCATTCACTCCTGAGTGTCCTGGCCTCAGACGCCAATCAGCCTGAGAATAAGGGTAAAGGCTCCCTGGGCAAGGAGACCGGCAAGAAGAAGGGAGGGGAAACACCTTCCTGGACCTTGAGCAGAAGCAGGGAAGCGCTCTAATGGGCTGAATGATGAAATGGGATTTAGGATCAAAGATCAAGGCACACCTCCACATCAAGCCAACACATGAGTAAGTGAAAAAGCTGCCAGGTGTGCAAAAGAAGTTTGCAGAGGAAGGCAGGGTAAGTCCAGTTGTGGAGCCTGAAGTTTATATAACAGTGAGGCCCTTTGAAAGAATGCTAAATTATAAATACAGAAAGTTAGGACTCCTCCAAGGTGTCCATGCAAATGGGGTTCTGTAGCTTCAAAGCAGTACAGGGACAGGGGCTTGAAAGGGATAATGTGAGAACTTTGTTGTTGCTCCTGAAGCAACTACAAGTCCCTAAAGCAAAGATACTTAAGTATTTACTTCCCTGTCTGAGTGGCCTGAGAATCACTGTGGCCCTTACCTTTATTTGCTATGATCATGGAACTCAGCCATGGCAACGTGGAAAAGATGGAATTGGGAGAAGTGAAATAAGAAATATATATAGGAAACTCTTATTTACTACAGTGAGATAAAAATACTGATTTCCCTTGCCAAATTTCAAAAGATGATTTTGGATGTCAGAAAAATATAGTTGTATGAACATGTATGCAAATTTGAACATGACTTTGATGTATATAAAACAGAGTATATAGAAGCATGAGGGATAAAGATACCACATACCAGAATAGAGTAGTAATGTGGATAGGTTGATAATATTTTTAATTTTTTAAATGATAAAACATGTGACTGCCACATTACAGGAAGGGAAAAAAAGGAGTAATCATTACCAGTTCAGATACATTCGTTTTAGTTTCTTTTCATTCTTCTCAGATTTTAAAAATATGTACCTTTGCTAATATAATTCCCTATGTCCTTTGAAATAGAGGATCTTCCTCAGTGTTAAGACGTATCTCTATTACTTATTCACTCACTTCTAAACTGCATCCTCCTTTCTTTGAATCTGGTCAAGCTGCATTTCATGCTTTAACCATCATTTTCATCCCTGTTGCTACCTGCTTAACAATAGCTAATGTAGCCCTCAATTTCATTAATGGAAGCGTAATGCCCAGAACACGGGTGTTAATAACCCCACTCTTTCCTGGGCTGGGCAGACAACGTGTAGATCACTATGTTCATTCCCAGAAACACATTTTATAAGGGTCATTGACAAATGGAATTACATTCATTCAAAGGAGGATTATCAGGATGGTGAATGCCAAATGAGGGACATTAAAGAAATTGAGGGTGTTTAACCTTGAGAAGAAAAGCCCTGGAATGAACTGGGAAGACATGACAGATCCCATCAATTATCTGAAGTTTTGTCATGTGGAAGAGGCATTAGGCTTGTTCTGTGTAGCTCGACCATTAGGTGGAAGCTACTGGGAATCAAGTTGCTGCTCAATTTCAGTGAACTTTCGAACAAGGAAGCCTCCCTGAAATTTTAATAAGCTCTCTGTCCCCCGTCCCTGAGAGTGTTCAAGCAGAGGCTGGATCACCACCTGGCAGATGTGCTTAATTGGAAGGTAAGTCGAACTGGCTGGGGTTACAGACTCAGATGTCTTCAAAGCCTCAAGCAGGTATGGGATAGGAAGCAGACGAGAGTGTTAATGTGCCCCCAATGACATGCCTCAGCTGATGGCTTTCACATTATTTTTGAAGCGTTCAGAATATATACATAGACACACATAGTTAGCCGACCATATTCAGCCTGTAGGTACTAGTTCATGACCTTTAAACCATGTCATTTTTGAGATCTCTTCCAAGGTTAAGATCCGTACATTCTAGGACTATGTTCAGTACTGTGCCTTAGGGATTTTATGATATTTTAATGTTAATGATCACAAATAACTTTCCGTTTAACTTGAAGCAAAACTCTATCACTTTTAAGATTTCACTGATATTCTACATTATTTAAAGGAAAACGTGGACTTTTATAAGTTGAAATGTGTTTCCATTTTTTTCTCATCACCACCCCAAAACCTAAGGTGAATCAAGAATTAATAGAAGCAGTCCTCATTAATGGCACTGTATATTATTACAGATGCAGGTAAACAGGCTCCTTTGAAACTGAGGATTTGAATCAGATTTTCCCATTGAATAATCTGTATGTGGGCATTCTTTTTCTTCAGTATTTTATAGCAAATGCCCTACCAATAAATAACACAGAAAAAGGTGTTAAAATTAATACCTACTACTTTAATAACTTCCTTTTGTCCAGAGAGAAGAACAAAATCCTTAACTTTGCTCCAAATAGCAAAATATAAAGAAAAGTCTATTTTGACATAAATTTTATAAAATACAGTTAAAATAAGTTTTCCATGTGTAAACAGTCAGATCATGACAACAAACTGCATGTTTTAGAGCCACAGAATGCTTTTCAAGGGGAAAAGCAACCTTAAATATACAATATACTGTATCTTGTTTAATACACCACTATTTTGAGTCTCCTGATACTTGAGGAGCCTGGTTGATACATTTACATGTGAGATTTGATAAAAGTGATATTTTAATGGACAATTAACTAATACCTATAATTGATCCCTGAAGAGGAGGATGGTTCTAGAACTCAAGGGAGAGGTTTGCACTAAAACTAAATTTTGAAGTCTAGGTGCTACTTAAAGCCAAGGGATCAGAGGAGCCCACATGATAAGAGCAGGTCAAGTGAGAAGAGAGTGAAGAAAACCCTGGGGTTCTGCACTCGTGATGATGTGAGGGGGGTTAAAAGGGTCTGAAGAGAAATCAGAAAGTGGAGGGGTCAGAGGGCTAAAAACAGCTCCAGGGAAAACTGTTTCATGGAGTCCAAGTTAGCCCAAGTTTCAAGAAAGAAGAGGTGGCAACAAAGCCAAACGTCATGGAGGAAAAGTGTCCAATGGCATGAAGGGCCCTTGGTGACCATGGCCAGAGAAGTTTTCATGGAAGTGAAGAGCCTGAATCCCAATGACAGTGGGTCGAGAAGGGGCGCATGAGGCTATAGACGTTCGTTGTGAGTTCTTCCTTACTTTGTGCTGTTACCTTATGCATATATTAGCTTTTTTTTCCCCAAAAAAGATACAACATCTCTTTGAACACTTTTATTTATTTTTTATTTTTTTATTTTTTTTTGGGGGTGCGCGGGCTTCTCACTGTTGTGGCCTCTCCCGTTGTGGAGCACAGGCTCCAGACGCGCAGGCTCAGCGGCCATGGCTCACGGGCCCAGCTGCTCCGCGGCATATGGGATCTTCCCAGACCGGGGCACGAACCCGTGTCCCCTGCATCGGCAGGCGGACTCTCAACCACTGCGCCACCAGGGAAGCCCTCTTTGAACACTTTTAGATAATGCCTTATCTTTTTCCTTCTCTGCTCAGGTAGGTTTCTCAAAGTTATACACGAGCTCATCCTGGCTTCCTCAGCTCCTGCTTACCTTTCTATTTGTTGATATCCATCCTAAGGAATATGAACACTAGGACAGATGTACAACAATGTTCAAAACAACATTATTGAAATAAAGAAATGTGGAGAAAACCCAAGATATCCCAAATAGAGGGAGAATTAAATAAATTATGGTATACTATGGAGTATGCAACTAATAAAAACAAATGCGGTAGAACCGTCTGTACTAATACAGAAGAAATTTAACACGTTGATAAAAATTTTTAAAACAAATTTCAGAATAGTGTCATATAATAATGTTTTAATATGCATATATATTTATCTACCTATATACCCATCCATCTATATATTTATGCTTTAATGAGTAACAGGTACAAAAGGACAGAACCCAATTGCTAGCAATTTCTTATTAGTTGAATGTTTAGAACACACAGGTACTGTTTCCATATTTTCTATAATTTTTATTTTTTTTACAACAAAGAATGTTTGCATAGTTTATATAGGTTCAATTATGATGATTATTTACCCATTAATATACTCTATCAAATTAAGACTGCTTTCTTCCATTCCTAGCTTATGGAGAGATTTATCAAATGGATATTATATTTTTATTCACATATCCTTTTCACCACTAATTCTACTCCTCAATATCATTCCTAAAGAAATATGTGCATTAGGATAGATTTTCCAAAAATGTTTACTACTATATTACTTGTAATAGTCAAAAGTAAGAGAATACCCACATAGTCACCGATAGAAAGAGGGTTGAATAAATTATGGTAGTGGACATGAAGTATGCAGCCATTAGAAAGGAGCCTTGCCAACAAGTACATGAAAAGACTTTCAGCATCACTCATCACCAGGGAAATGCAAATCACAATGAGATATCACCTCATACCTGTTAGAATGGCTATTTTCAAAAAGACAAGAAATAACAAGTGTTGGCGAGCATGTGGAGAAAAGGGAACCCTTGTGCACTGTTAGTGGGGATGGAAATTGGTGCAGCCACTATAGAAAAGAGTATGGAGATTCCTCAAAAAATTAAAAAAAGAACTACCCTACGATCCAGCAATTCCACTTCTGGGTATTTATCCAAAGAAAACAAAAACTCTAACTTGAAAAGATATATTCACCATTTCACTGCAGCATTATTTACAACAGCCAAGATATGGAAACTAGCTAAGTGTCCACTGATGGATGAATGGATAAAGAAAATGTAGTGTGTGTATATACTATATATTATTCAGTCATAAAAAACTAAGGAAATTTTGCCATTTGCAACAACATGGATGGACCGTGAGGACATTATGCTAAGTGAAATAAATCAGACAGAGAAAGACAACTACTGTATGATCTCACTTACATGTGGAATTAAAAAAACAAAGAAATAAAAAATCAAGCTCATAGATACGGAGAACAGATTGGTGGTGGCCAGAGGCAGCGGGTGGAGGGTGGGCAAAATGAGTCAAAAGGACCAAAAGTTACAAACTTCCAGTTATAAAATAAATAAGTCAAATGGGATGTAACATACAGCATGGCCACTATAGTTAGTAATAATGTACTGCATATTTGAAAGCTGCTAAGAGAATAAATCTTAAAAGTTCTCATCGGGGGCTTCCCTGGTGGTGCAGTGGTTGAGAGTCCGCCTGCCGATGCAGGGGACACGGGTTCGTGCCCCGGTCTGGGAAGATCCCACATGCCGCGGAGCGGCTGGGCCCGTGAGCCATGGCCGCTGAGCCTGCGCGTCCGGAGCCTGTGCTCCGCAACGGGAGAGGCCACAACAGTGAGAGGCCCGTGTACCGCAAAAAAAAAAAAAAAAAAGTTCTCATCGGAAGAAAAAATAATGTAACTGTAAATGGTGATGGATGTTAACTAGACTTATTGTGGTGATCTTTTTGCAACATAAATGTCAACTCATTATGTTGTACCCCTGAAACTAATGTTACATGGCAATTATCCCTTAAATTTTTTTTTAAAAAAAGAGATTTGTTTGCATTTATGACTATGGTTTTGTTCTTGTAATAGACTGCTACATCCATTTGCTAATATTTTATCTTGCATCTTTGTATCTTATTCATAAGTGAAATTAGTCTATACAGTTTTTTGTTGTTATTATTGTTATCATTCATTTCTAGGTTTTGCTTTTAGAGTTAATCTAATCTCATCAAAAAGGTAGGCACTCAGGACTTCCCTGGTGGTCCAGTGGTTAAGACTCCACGCTCTCAATGCAGGCGGCCCAGGTTCAATCCCTTATCAGGGACCACAATAAAAAGATCCCACATGCTGCAACGAAGATCCCATGTGCAGCAACTGAGACCCAGCACAGACAAATAAATAAATAATTTTTTTTTTTAAAGTAGGCACTCTTTCCTCATTTTCCCATGATTCTGTATTTCATTATGCTACATAAGAATTACCTTTTCCTGGACTCCCCTGGTGGTGCAGTGGTTAAGAATCTGCCTGCCAATGCAGGGGACGTGGGTTCGAGCCCTGGTCCAGGAAGATTCCACATCCTGTGGAGCAACTAAGCCCGTGTGCCACAGCTACTGGGCCCGCATGCCACAACTACTAAAGCCCGCTTGCCTGAGGCCGTGCTCTGCAACAGGAGAAGTCACCACAGTGAGAAGCCTGTGCACTGCAACGAAGAGTAGCCCCCACTTGATGCAACTAGAGAAAAGCCCACGTGCAGCAATGAAGACCCAATGCAGCCAAAAATAAATAAATAAATAAATTTATTTATTAAAAAAAAAAAAGAATTACCTTTTCCTTTAAAATCATGAAAGAGCTGACCTAAAGACGATATGGTCCTGAATGTTTTGCTTTTAATTGCCCCATCAACTTGTTCTGCTGTAATAAGGAAAGAAGAGAACACACCGGAGAAAGTTTAATAAGTTTTGTTTTTGGAAGAAACTTCATTTAAGTAAAAGCCTCGAGGTGAAAGGAACATTCTGAGATCAAGCTAAGAATGTGAGAGACCCTGCTTTCAGAGAGCAGAGTCGACTAGATGGACAGAGGGACAACGGGAGGTAAAGCCTCAGAAAAATAGGGAAAGAAGTGTCCTGGTGACCAGAGGAATCTTCAATTTGGGCAATGCCTGGGGACTCTGGGTAAAGGGCAGCCTGGGTGGAATTAGTTAGTCTCAGGGCTCCCAAATTTAAGACAAATCACTTTGCTTCGGTATCAGAATTACTTGAGGCAGTGTCTATGAGAATCCTGTCTTATTCAAAAGGTCAGAAAGTAGATTTCGAACAAAATCTTGAGGCTTGGAAGAATCAGTGACTGAGCCTCAAGTCCTATCCACCTTTTGGGGCCTGTCACATAGCCCACTCCTTCCAGAAGCCATCTCTAACAATTGCGTTGCTCTGGCCTTCCTCTTAAAACTAGCATCCTAGTTTAGTAATAGATAGTTGTTCAACGATAATGTTCTTTTTAAAAATATTTTACTTTGAAGTAATTTTAGAATTTTGGAAAATTTGTAAAGATAGTTCAGAAAAAGCATACAGACTTTCTCCCAGTTTCCCTAATACAACTAGGGTTACATTTATCAAAGTTAAAAATTTAACATTGGTACAAAACTAATAATTAAACTACAAACTATATTCAGATTTCACCAGTTTTTTCCATTAGTGTTCTTTCCCTGTTCCAGGATCCAATAGAGATCACCATGCTGCATTAGTCATGTCTCCTTTGTCTCCTCCAAACTGTGACAATTTCTCAGTCTTTCTTGCTTTTTATGATGTTGAGAGTCTTAAAGAGTATTGGCCAGGTATTTTATAGGATGTCCTTCAATTTGGATTTGTCCATTGCTTTTTCAGGATTAGAGTGAAAGAGCGAGAAAAATAGCACAGAGGTAAGGTGGCCTTTTGCTGTGAACTAAATGTTTTTGTCCCCTGAAAACTCATATGTAGAAGCCCAACCCCCAATATGATGATATTTCGAGGTGGGGCCTTTGGAAGGTAGTTAGGTCATGGGGGTGGAGCCCTCATAATGGGATTAGTGCCCTTATAAAAAGAGACAGGAGATACAGAAAATTTTCAGGGCAGTGAAGCTATTATTTATGATACCATGGTAGACACATGTCATTATACATTTGTCCAAACCCACAGAATGTACAACATCAAGAGTGAACCCAAATGTAAACTATGGACTTTGGGTGACAATGATGTGCTAATATAGGTTCAATTGTTAACAAATGTACAACTCTTGTGGGGGATGTTGATAGTGATGGTGGTTATGTTTGTGGGAGGGTAGGGGATGTAAGGGAAATATCTGTACCTTCCTTTCAATTTTGCTATGAATCTAAAACTGCTCTAAAAAAAATAAAGTTTTAAAGAAGAGACATGAGAGAGATAATCTCTCTTTCTCGGCCATGTGTGGACACCTCAAGAAGACCACCATCTGCAAACCAAGAAGAGGACCCTCACCAAACACCAAACCTGTTGTCACCTTGATCTTGAACTGCCCAGCCTCCAGAACTGTGAAAAATAAATGTTTGTTTTTTAAGCCACTGAGTCTATGATAATTTGTTATAGCAGCCCAAGCTAAGAAACCTTCTCATCGTAAGATACCAGGAGTCCATATCAACATGACTTATTACTGGTGATGTAAACCTCGATCCCTTGGTTAAGGTGGGGTCTTCCAGCTTTCCCTACTGTAAAGTCACCATTTTCCCTGTCCATACTCTATTCTTTGGAAGCTAGTCACTAAGTCCAGCCCACATTCAAAGGGAGAGGAATTAAGCTCCACCTCCTGGAAAGGGATTGTTTTCATACATTATTTGGAATTCTTCTATAAAGAGAATTGTCCCTCTCTCCTATTTATTCAATAATTTATTGATATGAGTATAGTGTCTCAGATACCTATTCTTAGGATCAGAATAATACTGCCATTATTTATTTTGTTGCTCAAAGTTATTTTAACAAGTCACCTGGATGTGTTTATTATCCACACCTCTCACCCACCTCCAGATAGTCCCAGATCTTCCACCATCAGATTGTAAACTAGTGAATCTAAGAAATGCTGTCTAGAAAACCTTTGTTTTCCTCCATAGTATCCAGCACATCATTGAATGTAGTAAATGTTTATCAAATATCTGTTGACAGATGATAAGTAGAGAGAGAGACACACAGACAGATGTATCTCTCTACCACAAGGTAAATCTATATAAAAATCATTTTAGTCAGATAATTTCCTGCCTTAATCTTATAGATCTCAGGGGAAAAAGTGTTGATAGAGAAATCAAGGGCAGTATAAGCACACTTAAGGAAAAAGAAAGATATTTTCAAGACAATCCTCAGAGGTAAAGAGCTGTTTATATCAGAGCTCATTTCCCACTTAACATAGGCTTTGACTTCTCTCTTCCTACTATGTCACATCTGTGTTAAGCATTCTGGCCTTTCCTACAAAACTGCCTATTTACAAAGAGCCACAGATTTTAGAAAACCAAAGCCCTAAAGACTGATTTTAAAACAACTTACAGTTAAAAGAAACAAAACAAAACACACACAACTAACGTTTACCCAACATAAAAAGGAAACACTACAAATTTTAATTACCCTAATTTTAAAAAAACCCAACTGTTATTATTGCAATAATCAATTCCAAAGCTGCATATACTAATGAGATAAACACACTACTCTGATACTCAAAAGCTCTTGACCCTAATGTACTAGAGATGTGTGATTCTCTAATTAGGATTCACACCATCGTGTGCTATTACATTTATCAGCCGAGGAATGCACTTGTAAATTCCTTCCCGTGAACAAGATGCCAAGTGCTCGAAGGCCAAGTCTAAACAGTCAAGATGAAGCAGCATATCAAGTAATTAAATAACAAATTCAGACAGTGTAGACAATAATTACTGAGGCCAAAGCATTCATCCCAGGCTCTGGGACAACTAAGCAATGTAAGTACTGGGCCAGCTCCATATAGAAATAACATTGAGTTAAATGCATGTGTTAAGATAAAGTTTAACAAGCTTGATTGCTATTTAATCCAATTAACAAAAACTATATAGCAACAACCGTTATATATATATATTATGATTGAATTCAGGAAATAAATTAACGGCAAGAAGGACATTCCAGAGCCTTAAATAGGTTTGCAGTAGAGTTGGAAGACTGTTCGGGGTGGGGTAGGATGGGGTGGGGGAAGCTCATCAGTAAAGAAAATCTACTTTTCTTCTTATTTTACACTGAAGTCATCAGATTTGACAAGCTGCTAGCCCAAGAAGCACTTAATTTTCTAATATTACTTCAAATAGGCTGTCTGCTCTTTTCACACCAGGTCAAAGCTATAGTGTGCATGTTATACATGGACAGCTTCTATAAATACTATTTTCCCTTTGCTCACTTCCGGAAACACACCACCTGATCCCCAATTAACACAATGATTAATGTAAAATGAAAGCTCCTATTTCTTTGTTTCACTGTCATCCATCTGCAGTGTTTCCAGGGCCACATTCAAGGCAACATCTGACAAGTATTTCTACTGGAAATGAAGTACACACACACACACACACACACACAAGAAACCACCACTGTTTTCTTTTCCACAAGTTTGCAGAGTTTCACCCAGCAATGGGGACATCAGAGCAGAGACCTCAGTCATGGTGGGAAGCACTGCCTCTTTGCCCCAGAAAAGCCTCAGGGATGAAAGGGGTCCTGATGACTGTTGTTTGAAATTCTAGTTTGTTACAGTGAGCAGTGGAAATAAAATGATTTGTTTGGGGAAGCTAGCAGTCGTGGCAACAACATCGGGAGTGCGTGGTGGTGTGCCAATGACCCAGCTCCTCTGCACTCCAGAGTGGGCCAGGAGGGCGCCATCTCTCGGCTGGGACCATGCCCCTCTGCCCCACTGCCATCACTTCTGAAGACTTCAGTTTCAAAGGGTTCCTTAGGAAAAGAGAAAATCTGATTATGGCTACTATTAGGAAAATATGATGCGGCATATTTTCCTCTGAAAATGACTTGATCAAAATATATTAGGTAATATTTATTTCATTATTAATCAATGTGGGTTAGGCCAGGCTGGTTAAGATGTGTTTTGCCTACGTTTTTCCAGTGTTAAATCAAATTCAGCAGGAGGAACTGGAGGATCAGACACTATATTCCTTTTCATATTTCCAATTATTCTTTACCAAAGACCAATCTTTTTTCTACCCTGGTACTTCACTGCTATTTGTTTATTATTACTATACATGTATTATAGGTAAAGAGTTTATCTTGCAATATTTGAGATCATAATTTAAATGGAAATAAAATTTTCCCTTGGCATAAAGGTACGGATTATGGGCTACAATTATAAGTACAAACCTAAAAATGTCCAGTGCCTTATAGTTCTGAATCTGAAATTCTGAAGGTATATGAATGACTATCTTGAAACAGACTAGATCTTTGTATTTGCCTAAGAAAGGGTAGAAAGAAATTTGATATTTCCATTTCATTACAAGATAAGGAACTTTTATAAAAATGTAAGAAATAGGGACTTCCCTGGTGGCGCAGTGGATAAGAATCCACCTGTCGATGCAGAGGACACGGGTTCGTGCCCTGGTCCGGAAAGATCCCACATGTCGCGGAGAGACAGGTAAGTCATTTACGGTGTCTGGCCAGGACTGCCCAGATTTTATGATAGGCAGGGCCTAACAGGAACTTGGATCAGAAGGTCAGGACACAAATGTCATAGACTCCAGGCTGAACCAAAGTTCTTCCTTGCTCTATGCTTCCAAAGAAATTCCTTGCTGGAGAGGAAGAGGTAAGACTAGCTTCCAGGAGGCAGAGCCAAGAGCAGGAAATCAGGTAGGTTTATCAGTGTTTCAAGCACGCAAATGGTAAACCACACAGATACAGAGATCAATCATGAAAAAATGAAAATGGTGCTCTAGAGGAAGTTTACTACCATTTGTACACTACAGTATTCCTTATATAGGTAACCCTGGTCAACCTCATAGAGGAAATAGTGATATCTCAAAAGTACACAAAGGGATCAGACAAGGTTAGACTTGGGAAAGACCCAGAAACTCCATGGAAGGATAACTGTGCACCAGCATATTATTAAAAACAAGTATGAAACATGGAGGAATTTGAATGCTGCTTTGTATTTGATGCAGTATAAAAGATTTTCATTTTAAAAATATTTGGGCACACTGAGGTAGATTTAAGTTATAGCTCTATGGTGCTCAAAGGTGCTGCTTGTACTTGACATTCTAAGCCTTTACAATTAAGTCGCACTTTAAAGATATAAAAACATTTTTGGCAAAAGGGTGAAGGTGGAACCAGGAGTAAAAGATTTTATCCTTGAATGACAATTAGGTGAACCAATAGAAACAACCTTAAAAAGAACAAGACAAAGACTCCCCCAAGTCCCATATCATTCAGCATATTTTCTTGAAGAGGCTATTAACGCAGGTCTAAATCAAAGTGAGGGTATGTATGCTATTCCCCCAGTGTCATAATCTTGGCACGTTTTTATAAATCAGTGAGGCAACACAATCATATAAACAGTGTAAAGCCCCAGTATAAAACTGTGATGTGACGTGATTGGCCACCACCTCTTTAGAATCCAACTTGATTTCCAAGGATCTCTACAGGGTCATAAAATCCACTTTTTGCTTCATGTAAGCACTGATTAGACCTCTTTCAATTTCTATCCCACCCCTTTTTTTCGGTTCTGTGCTTCCACATTGAACACATACCCGTCTTGGCAGGATGTTCTTTGCCTTAACTCCAATCTTTTCCATGATATACAACTCCAGGGAAGCTGTCATATCACTGACTTCCACTCAAGTATAAGAGCTCTTTAAAGTCTACTAAAAATTGCAGAATGTATGCCCCTGTGATATGCTTTATCCATTACCTTTCATTTCAAAATGGCTGAGTGAATTAGAAATAGAATCGTGGTTCTATCTTTTAGCACTACTCTACACTTTGGCAAATCTATGGTCTCCTTTAAAGGTAATTATAGCTTTTTCTAACCTGAAACTTTTAGCATAATTATCCTCCCTGCTTATCAACTTAACTACTCTCATATATACTTGCTTTATATTATTTATATTGACTTTTAGTTGTTTCAGTCTCACTACATTTTAAGAAGTCGTTTGCTTTGTGCATTCATTCAAATGTACCATTGAGTTATTTGTGTGTCAAGTATAATACCCACTTATCCTAGCCACATAGTACCTCTTTGGAAAGAGACGAGGGTTACGGGTTACTGCTGGTAAGTAAATGACTTGAGAATGTTTTTAAATACACTTTTTGAGAACTATTGTGGCTTGAATAGTGTCCCCCCCCAACCGGTTCCCATGTTAAAGTCCCAATCCCCAGTCACTTCAAATAAAGTGATCTTATTTGAATATAGGATCTTTACAGAGGTGGTAAAATTAAAACGAGATCCTTAGGATGGCTCTAACCTGATCGGTGTCCTCATAAAAAGGGGAAATTCAGACACAGAAGTACATATAGAGTGAAGACAATGTGAAAAGACATACAGAGGAGAAGGACATCTATAAGCTAAGGAGGAAGGCCGGGAACAAATCGTTCCCCCCCACCCTCAGAAGGAACCAACCCTGCCGACACCTTGATTTTGGACTTCTAGACCCTAGAACCGTGAGACAACAAAATGCTCTTGTTTAAGCCACCCAGTCTGTGGCACTGTGTTACAGCGGCCTTAGCAAACGAATAGAACATACAGCTGTGGTGTATTTAAATGAGTACCAAATAGAATAGGAGCTCTCAAGGTGATTTTCATTTCTAGACATCCAGTAATACCTGGAAACAGTTTTGTTTGCCACGACTTGTGGGGGAGGGTGCTCCTGAAATCTAGCGGGCAGAGGAAAAGGATGCTGCCGCAATGCACAGGACAGCCCTCCACAACCAAGAATTATCTGGCCAAGGATGTCATTGTGCTGAGGTTGAGAAACCCTGGCATCAAGTGTCAGAAGGCCAGGTCTGCCTTTGTCCCCTACTATGACTTGGTTAAGTCAGACATTTAAAGAATTGTGAAATTTCCAAAAGAGTGTGTAACCTTAGCTACAGGAGCCAAAGCCAGGCACCAAGCTATGTTCAGGGGACAACATGGTAAGGCTGACATTGTACTTGGTTCCAGTGGGTATTAGATGTTTCTGGAATAAACCTGGAACTGTGGTGAATGCCCCAGAAAGGTTTGTTCAACTACAGTAAATCAGCATGAAACAACAGGCCACCAAGTTAAGCAGGAATCAAATGGTGACGAAGTAAATGCCATGCACTGGTGTATCAGATATACAATTCCAGTGTCAGAAAAAGGCAGAGTGGGAATGGCCAATGAAGGCAACAGTGGCCACACTTCGAGAGCATATTCAAAAGTTGTATGGTCCGGGTGTAAAATGTTAAAGGGGCATTACATTGTAGAGAAAAGTGCCTCTACCTTGTTCCTGGAAATTACTGAACCTTAGGCAAGAAGAATGCTCAGATAGTATAGCGTTAGCCTCCAGGGAGACAAATGAGCTAGATCTGCTTTTTAAATGTTTTCTCTTGTATATTTCAAGGTTTATAACTCCCAGAGAGGTTCATGTGCATCCCTGCTTGAAAGCAGTCTCATTATGTTTGGAACAATGTGTCCTGCAGGTGTGATGTTTTTTCCAGCAAATCCATTAGTCCACCAGGAGTTGCCCATTAAATGTGTGTCTTTTTACAACCAGCTGGATCACTTCCTATTACTCATAACAGGGTTATTTACAAATGAGACGCTGAAGGTATAAGTAGTCTACCACAGTCAAGGCACCTTCTGTTCTATTAAGAATATATAAAAGTAAGCAACAGAAAGGAAACACATTTCCTGCCAGTTAATGAGATGCTAGTTAAGAGCCTGAGGCAAAGCCCAGGCCCCTTAAACTAGCCAGTCATTAACTGCTAGGAAATGCCTACAGAGAGGTCACTGCTGGTGATAGCGAGAGAGCAGACCAATCTAGGGGAAACATTCACCTCTGCATGATGGGGAAGCTGAAGAACTCAAGAGGACAAACATGGAATAACCCAAGGAGCCTTTCCTCTTAGTTTTCATCCAAAATCAGTTCCATCATTACTACAGCTTTTTTATGGAGGGAAGATAATGGCATCTTACATTTTCCTTCTTGCTTCATTTGCTTTTCAAAGCTTTTACTTTCTCTTCTTCAATGTAATGGCAAACTCCACATGTAAGATCTGATTACAGATCTGGACCCAAACATTAAGAGTTTTAATAAAAGAACTTACAATGAATGTCTGCTCTGTTCTCTGCTTCATTTTGGTTATAAATTACATGCAGGGCTGTTTTGTTTTAACCAAGAATCAGAATGAAACCGAACTACCACACAATACCTAGGGTGGGCTAATCTTAAAGCAGTGGTAAATTTACTCCCTGGAAGTATTCACAACATGCCATTTCTACTTGATTAAAGATTTTTTAAAAATCAATTTTGGTTTGAAACAGCCTTATGCCTAGAGCTGCTTACGTGATATATTGCTCTTGGCTTTGGTTTCCAAAATGTCAGCAGATGGAGAAACTGAAAAGAAATAGAATGATCTGTAAGGGTTCAGAAAAAGAAACCAGAAGTTTTCTCCTACTGCTGCAGGTCCCAAGTTCATTCACCCCCAGCCCTGACTCACTTGTCTTATATCTGTGATACTTGGCTTCTCCTTACCCACCAATACACCAAACTTCAAAGTTCTCCAGAAACCCCAGAAATTATGAACTGACATCAAAAGTAGGAGGGAGCAATGCAGAGAGCTCCCTAAGATTAAACTGAAAAGAAGTAGGTGGGTTTTACATCATTTACCCTATTGAACCCCATTTCCAAATATAACATGTCTCTTTACCCAGATATCCCTGCTTTTGCTATCAACAAGAGGCATATTTTTATAATCTTTCCAGAACTCGTGCTCAGTCTTTCCAAGACTGTCACAAGCAATTAAGCATTGTGCCAAACTTGCATGAAAATTAGAGTTAGCAGTGACCACCCCTTAAGAATACAGTGTGGTAACCATTTGCTTATACTTATTCTTCCACTTGGTACAAGTCAGTCAACTGCCAAGGAACCTAGTAAGTGAAATGTTCTCCATCTTTGTCACATATGTATTTTCAAGCATGTGGACCCCACCAACATGGGTAATGTTCGACTTATTTTTGTGAGATAATTGCTCATGTAAAGTATTTAACAGAGAGGAAAAAGCATGTGACTTTGTCAGAACAGTCCTTCTTAATTCAATATGGAATACGTCTTATTGCTATGAAAAGCTCACTGCTTTATAGAGAGAGACTCAGGGGAAATGCATTAGAGATGTCGCTCTCAGTGGAGGCTCTTCCAGGTGGAGGGATTTCATTAGGGACCCTCACTCTGGTCCTGAACTTTTGGCAGGGTAGAAGGTAGGGATGGCAGTCCTCACTCTGCTTAATAAAGTGGCAATTACAATATATAAATGTATCAATATAACGCTGTACAACTTAAATTTACAAATTGTAACATATCAAATTTACCAAATTAAAAAAAATTTTTTTAAAGAAAAGGATAAAGTTAAAGAGAAAAAAATAAAAAGAGATGAAAGGGGAAGCAGAAGAGCTATGTTTTACTTAAAATCTTCCTATGGGAGGATTTAAAAGATAGTTCACCCTCCTCCATCATCTCATCAAATTTCACATTGTAATCATGTTCAAACATCTTCATTTTTCTAGTTTTCTGGCAATGCAAAGGCAGTTATTGCTATAAACGGTCATTGACTGTTTTAATATATATTATGTGAGTAAGGCTTTCGACCTTGGATACAAATATTTCAAGTAACAGTTTTATGACACTTTGCCATCAGTGCCTCATTGTTAGTTAACCACTCAAGGACAGAGGGTTTTAAGTGACCAGTTTATGATTGAAGGAAAGCTCACCCAAATTGGGAAGAATTGGGTTTCCCCAAGTTGCTATAGTTTTCTTGGCATTCTGATTAATACTATAAAGTAATGCAAACCTAGTCTAGTTCAAATTCTCCAACAAGTTAAACGAGGAATGTTATTCTTCTTGTTTCTGTTCTAAGTTATCATACTGGAAAAGAATATAGTTGTTTCATGCCATTCCATCAAGAAGTACATATTCAAAACATAAGCATACCATTAGCAATTAATTAGCACTCTGTATTTACATGAGATATTTTAAAGTCATTACTTAAAATTTTAGTGCCTGTTTATGTTTGCAATTGGAAAATATTAGACCTTCCGTTTTGCAGGTAGAAAAAACAGACTTTTATATGTAAGTGATTATAAAAAAAAATCAAGTTCTTTAGTCCTAGAAAGAAGATTCTCCTTCAACTGCCATTTCCTAATTCTACCCTCATTTAACTCAGTTTCCATAGAAGGACTGTTCTTCATCCGACCATTTGTCTCTACTCCTTTTACAAAATGAGTTGGGTTTGGAAATAGACATATATTTTACATGTATAATGGAGGTAACCTTTTTCAATCTAAAAATCAAATCTCTGGGACAGCCTGACATGAATCTATCGATCAATATAACTGAGCCCGCACTATTACAATTAGTTCATTTCTTGTCATTACACATGTCAGTAAATACTTTCCCTTCTGATTGCTACTTGTTCTTGTTATTTACTAAGGCATGTAGAGCTTTGTCTCATGTCATTCTAAGACTTTTTGTGCAATGACTTTAGAAAATAACTCTAAAACTTTTCTCAGTTTGCTGAGAAAGAAACCATAGCCTCAGTCCCCTAAAACATCGACCCAATTTCTCTCAAGGTATCCATATTAAAAATATTTTACTGAGTTATAAGACCTTTCATGATCATGAATAGTTATCCCCATATCATAAGAATGTACAAAGGTCAAAAGAATGTTTCTCTTGTGTTTTGATGAAAAAGAATCCATAGTTAATTTGTCATGGCAGGCCCTCTGCATGCCTTTCTGTAAATGATGGCCTGGCCACAAAATGAAGCTAGATTCTTGTGAAATCTAGTAACTTGATTTGCACTCATACAAAATAGCAAGACTGAAGACAGTGGCTTAAAAATTATATGTGGGGACAGACTTATAGGGAGAAGAACAACCTATAGAAAATCTTACTACTAGATGTGTACAATGCTTTAAGAAACAGCTACGAAACAGTAAGTGCAGTATGATTCTCATTTTAATGTTTCTAAATGTAAATAGATATTACAAATATATCTATGTGAATAGCTGTTGACACACATGTATGTGCATAGCTTCATATCTAGGAGTTTATTCACAAAAATCACCATAGAGTTTCCATGTGGTCAGATTTATGGGCCTTTTAAGTTTCCTTCTTTACATTTTTCTTTAGACTTCAATTTTTCTATAATGATAGGTATTAACTATATAATCAGGAAGAATATCTTAAAAAATAGAGAAATAGATGTATGATCAATCATAAAATTCTAAGATTAGAAGGGCTGTGTCTTTAAATTGATAGGTATTAACTATATAATCAGGAAGAATATCTTAAAAAATAGAGAAACAGATGTATGATCAATCATAATATTCTAAGATTAGAAGGGCTGTGTCTTTAAATTGATAGGTATTAACTATATAATCAGGAAGACTATCTTAAAAAAATAGAGAAATAGACATATGATCAATCATAAAATTCTAAGATTAGAAGGGCTGTATCTTTAAATTCTTTGGAAGGAAATGCTAAGTTAAAAACTTACTAGAAGAGTATTATTACACCTTCAAGATTCTGAAAACAATTTACTGACCAGGTAAATGAGTAACTCCCATTTCCTACTGAAAGTGAATAAGGTACTAAAGATATATAATCATTAAGGACAGAACAAAGAAAAGGAAGAGATTTTTTAGACCTAGAGGGTGGTAATATTTTCAGCATCTCTTCTCTTTGATTGTATTGCATCTAATCGCAGGGCTCAGTTTGCTTGGGCTCAGTTAAGTGGATTCATAATTACATCATTTAGTATTAACGAAACTAAAGGAAGATAACTCACACAATACGGACAGATGTCTTTAAAAGATTCTTGCAAAGAAACTACAGATTGCAGCTAATATTACTCATCCAAGCTCAAGCAAGTATTTAAATGGTAGAGATGACATCTCACACTCCTTATACAAGATCGTGATTACACCTTAGAAGAAATTACCATCTGATAATTCAAAAATGATCAAGAAGAGTACTTGGAATATGTATGTGTATATATATGTATGTGTGTGTATATATATGTATTTGATAATAAATTAATCTCAATATAAGTGCATTCTGTGCCTTAAGATATTAGTGATCATATGAAGCTGTCACATTAGCAACATACAACAAATGAACAACCAAGACATAAACATCCTTTAAAATCGTCATGTTCTAAGTCATGTCATATGCAGTGCAGCATTTGATCAAATTTCTCTATTAAACCTTATGGCAAGTGTTTGGCAGTCTCTTAAGGTTTTCACTGTGAAGACCAAGTGTCATGTTCCAATGAGGAAACTCTCCTTCTTGCAGTAGTAAAAATGGACCGCAATGATGCACTGAAAACAACAGAAACAATCTAAAGCCTTTTTTTTTTTTTCAGCAAATATTGCTGAGAGAGAGAAAATATTGCCAAAGACTGGAGGAAACAAGTCACAAATCACACACTGTGGGAGACTTGTTCTTCTGGATGAAACTATGGATTATGATGTCTCAGCTTATGATATTTGCTATGTGCTGTTTCAGTAATGAAATGTACAATGAACTCCTTTTTTGTGAGCCACTAAAGATAGTTGCCTGTGACTGGAACAGAGAAGGGAATCTGCATTAAGAACTCAGAGACAGCCTCGTGTAATTCATTCATTGCATCATTTACAGGCAAGCTATTACAGCAAAGGATTGAAGAAAATAAAATGAATAAACTGCTACAAGATGTCAATTAGGGCTCCTGTTGCATAACTCCAATCACCTGTATAAAATATGAATAGTAAACCTTGAAACTGGGCAATAGCGGGGCCCTTGCTTTAGGCTGTGGCCCCAGCTTTGTATCACCAAAGGAGAGTTTTTAAAATATGGAGGAATAACTATAATATTTAATGGCATGGGGAGTGAATACGTATAAATCTTTTGGAGCATCCAGAGATTCACTGGCTATCTCACAGCAAAGCACTTCAAAGAGCTGTCATTTACATTTACATTACAAAAGACAAGTGTGTCAACTTTGCCGACCTTTAAATCTGATGAAAAATAGTCATAAGTAATGTTACCCTAAAAATGCAACCCTGAAAAAAATTAGCATACCTAATTTGTAATTTTAAAATGAGGATGATATTTTTAACATCACAAAATATCTGTTTTTTAAGAAAATTCATGCTGTGAAAAGAGAATTTTAAATTGATGTTTAAAAATATTTCCAACTTTAGGGGATCTTTGTCATTGAACATAATATAAATAAGTCAATTAAAAACCTTCATATTTGTACAACTGAAAAAACTTGAAAATGGGCCTTTCTAATCTGTTTTAAGAACACTCAAATAAAGATTTTCAATAGACCATGAATTTACTAGTTAATACTATTAAAATGTAGTATCTATTGTGTTCAACATTAGGCAAAATTTATAGTTAATCACCCTATTTTCAACAAATGCTTTGGAAAATTGGGGGTGAGATTGAAAAATGTTTTATTGTTTGCTAAACAGACCCATTTAGATCTATGTATACTTGTGAAATAATTTTTTCAGCTGTAATTGCCTTAAAATCTAGTATCAAAATAAGCATCACCTAGAACCAGGCCTTAAGTTACTATATCATAAAGTGCAAAACAGAGATTTTTTTTTTAAGGCATGTTCAGTTATACTGTTTCAGTTTTGGCTAATTTTTGTGACTAGCACAGTAGTATTTAATAGTATTAAAGGAAAAAAAACTTTTAATTAATATTTATTTCAGCGTTTTTAAATCTTTTGAAATTTCTATTTCATGTATGTTTTATACTTTTAATAATGTTAGTTCAATAGTATAAGTAACTAATGTATAAATATATATGTATATATTTATTGAGAGTTTGGTATAAAAATTTACCTGATAAGATACGTAATTTTAAAAATGTAATTCCCTGGCCTACAGGATAGAGGTGTGTAAAACAAGTTTTAAGCACTTGAAATGCAGTAAGAGAACATTAAAGGAAAGTTCTATTTCATATCATAACTAAGCACATCTAAATCAATATATTTATGTGAATTAGATCACAAGGTAAGGAGATATTTTCCCAGGCAAAATATTGTTCCCTATTTGTGTTGTGCCTGTTTGATGCAAATTGTTTTTACTGCCGTCAAGGTTCCTAGGACCTAACTGTTCTCGCAGTACAGCCAGAGCATCAGGAACGCAGGGCAGATTTCAGAAAGAGATCATTTCCCAGAACGAGACAGTGATCTCCAGAGAGAACAAGACCTTTATTTTCTCAAGCCTGTGACAGTTCATGCTTCTGTTTAAATACCAACACTCTATAAAAATCACAGTCATTTATCTTACAATTCAAGAACTCTCCACAGTTGCCACATAGCAGTTCTATTACAGAAAAAAAATGGAAAGTAAATTTCTTTACTATCCCCAAATCAGATAATGGAACTCACATCTTTCTCCTTGTCTTAGTTATTTATCTGGGACTTCCTGGTAAATATTCTGTACTTCATGTGAACATGGTATCAGGTACACAAAGCGATCATTTAACTTGGGAATGGGGAGGTTATCTGTTTTCCATTTGTTTTGCCAACAGCTATAAATATATTTTAAAGTCATAGTTAACTGTCAGTAAGATCTATCACATCAGTTTCAAAGGATTAAGATCTCATTATATGTGTGTGTGTGTGTGTGTGTGTGTGTGTGTGTGTGTGTGTATATACTTAAATGGACAATATAATAATGCTTATTCCCTTTGTAAGGATAGACTTTTTGGAAAATTAGTAGGGAAAAGACCCTTTTCTGATAGTAAATAGCATACACACTCATTGTAAAACAAATTTAAATATGCAAGAGTAAAAGAATAAAATGTGAAACAATGTGAATTATCAGATGAAATGGGTGGAAGAGTACAATAGCCACGTGGGAAAACAGTTTGGCATTTTCTAGTAAAACTGGAAATACGTATCCCTGTGACCTAACAACTCCAGTTCTAGGTATATGTCCCAGAGTAACCCTTACACACTGAGCACCAGGAGATAAATAAAAGAATCTTCTTAGAAGTATTATTCATAATAGCTCTAAATTGACAACAAACAAGATGCCCACTGAAAGTAGAAAATATTTTTGAAAGCTCACACATGAAATGATCTACAGCAAAGAAAACAAATGAACTACAGTTACATGCTACCTGGAATAGTGAACAGAAATGAAAATAAATGAACAATAGCTACACACTATGTGGAATACTGTATAGAAATATAAGTAAATGAACTACTGCTACATGCTACAGGAAATTATTGTACAGAAATGGAAATAACTGAAAGCTGCATGCTAGGTGGAATACTATACAGCAAAACTTCCAGCTGAATACTATATTTATGTGGAATGTTGGATATGTTCACATGGATCAATCTCACAAACAATGTTGAGGAAAAGGTGTGAGTCACAGAATTTATGAAGTTCAAAACAAAAGAACAAAACTAAACTATAATTTAAAGATATATACATAGGGTCTAAAGCTATGAAACAAGGGAATGGTTACTTTGAATCAGTATAATAGTTATCTCTTGTCTTAGTCAGTTTGGGATGATATAGCAAAAATACCATAGACTGGTGGCTTAAACAACAAACATTTTTTTCTCACAGCTCTGGAAGCTAAAAAGTCTAAGATCAAGGTGCTAAAAGACCTCATTTCTGGTGAGAGCCTGCTTCCTGGCTTGTAGACAACTACCTTCTCCCTGTATCTTTACATGGCCAAGAGAGGAACCATTTATGTGTCCCTTCTTATAAGGGCACTAATCTCATTCTTAAGGGTTCCACCCCTCATGATCTAATTACTTCTCAAAGTCTCCACCTCCTAATACCATCACACTGGGTATTAGGCTTTAACATATGACTTTTGAAGAGACACAAACATTCAGTCCATAGCATCTCTAGACAGAAGGGCACATAAGGGTGGTTTTTAACTCAAAAACAAGGTATTGATAGAGTTATGCTTGATATCATAGCATTTACCTCTATATTTATTATTACAACATCTACTCAAAACAGACATAAATGAGAAAGGATACAACATTTTCTATGTCTTGATAACACCATTTGAAAGACACTTAGAAGACTAAGGTTGTACCAATTAAGGACTGTAATCACCTGTAAGTGACAGAAAATATGACTAATAATGGCTCATCCTACACAACAAGAAATCTTGGCTTAGCAGTCAGGGCTGGTACAGTGGCTCCATGACGTCATCAAGGAGCAGGCTCCTTGTTTTTTCCTGTCCCCCTGTCTTCTGTATCACTTTTGTCTTCATGATAGCATCATGGCTGTTAAATTACCAGGCCTCATGTCCACAGTCTAGGCAATCAGAGAGATGAAAAAGGAACACAGCAGCTGAATCTGTTTCAACTGATGCCTGGCATTACAGAAGCTGCCTCGCTATCAGGAAGACACAAGTCAAGCAATGAACACAGTAGAGGAAGAAAGGATGAGATGAAATATCTGCACCCTCCTCTTTTGGAGGACTTGTTTAGAAAGGGGTATGAAGGGAAACTTCCTATGGAAATAAAGTATCTTGGTTTTTTATGACTGTTAGGACAAATACAGAAATAATTATTTGGATGTAAGGAAATTATGACCAATAATAATTGTTTTCTGCTCTCACTTTAATTTCCAGTTTTGTTTCTTCATGTAGCCAGTGAACTTTTACCCCCTTAAAACCACTGAGAGGGCTGCAAGTCACAGAAAGAGTAGTTAAAGTCGGAGTTTCTTTTGGAATGATCTCTCTGTCTCTCTTACTCTCTCTCTCCTTTTTAAAGCATTCCTATGCCTTCTGGTTCCAGAAACAAGCAGAAGAGGAGGAATTCAGAAAATTCAGTTCGGGTGAATATAATTGGCAAAGAGGAAATGTGGAAATCCGAGTCTCTGATTGTAATACCATCAGAACCTAATTCTTTTTCTCAACAAACCCAATCCAGTTTATACAACATGATTAATACCCTATGAACACAGATATTTCATTTATAATGGTCTTCTAGACCAGGGGTCCCCAACCCCCAGGGATTGGGAACCGTTAGGAACTGTGCCTCACAGCAGGAGGTGAGCGGCAGGCAGTGAGCGAAGTTTCATCTGCCGCTCCCCATTGCTCCCCATTGCTTGCATTACCGCCTGAACCAGCCCCACACAACACCCGTCCGTGGAAAAACCGTCTTCCAAGAAACCAGTCCCTGGTACCAAAAAGGCTGGGGACCACTGTTCTAGACCTCTCCTGAACCTTACTTTATAAAATAGTGATCTTCAGATGCACCAATTCCTTCCTGAAGGAACATGTATTTTAATTTCCACACTTATCACATCTTCTTTTCCAGGATACAAAATACATACACTGAAAATGTACAGAACCCTTGAAATATCTGCAGTGCATACTTTAGAGTTATCTGGGTTCTTCCTCATGTCAAAAAAAAATTTTTTTTTAAAGATGTTGGGGGTAGGAGTTTATTAATTAATTAATTTATTTTTGCTGTGTTGGGTCTTTACTTCTGTGTGAGGGCTATCTCTAGTTGTGGCAAGCGGGGGCCACTCTTCATCGAGGTGCGCGGGCCTCTCACTATCATGGCCTCTCTTGTTGCAGAGCACAAGCTCCAAACGCGCAGGCTCAGTAGTTGTGGCTCACAGGCCCAGTTGCTCCGCGGCATGTGGGATCCTCCCAGACCAGGGCTCGAACCTGTGTCCCCTACATTAGCAGGCAGATTCTCAACCACTGCGCCACCAGGGAAGCCCAAAAAATACTTTTTAAAATATTTATTTATTTATTTGATTGTGTTGGGTCTTAGTTCCAGCAGGTGGGCTCCTAAGTTGCAGCTCACCAGCTTCTTAGTTGCAGCATGCATGTGGGGTCTAGTTCCCAGACCAGGGATTGAACCCTGGCCCCCTGCACTGGGAGCGCAGAGTCTTAACCGCTGCGCCACCAGGGAAGTTCCCATAAGGATTTAATGGCATTATAACATCGTAAGGCAAACAAGGGCTGTGGAGACCAACCCGGTTTTAAGTTCTAAAGCCAATATTTACCAATTATATAAATTTCTGAAGCTCTTCCTCATCTGCTAAATCAGGACAATAAAACCTATTTCATAGGGTGATTATGAGGATTACATGAAAAGAACATGTCTCATGCTTCTCAAAATTCCTCAGAGTACTTTGCTCTGAGCCAGAAAAAATCATGGTGCAGCCTCCTGGAACATAAATTTTATTCTAAGATTGAGGAGTAAGGGGAGTTAAAATAACGTGATTCTTAAATAACGCAAAACAGTGTTTAGATATTAAAACAAGCACATATCATAGAGTTCAAAATTCACATGAACATCTAAGTTAAACAGAAAACTTCAAAGAAATTTGATTTTCAGCCAGCTGCTACAAATTTCATGCTGCTCGTCCATTAGATATACTTTGGTGATGATTTTTAGAAGCAATGTATGCACACCTTGTGCTTTGTCAAGCACTTAATAGATGCTCCACAGCAGTAAAGATAAGATTTCCTCATCTGGGTAAAATTCCTTTTTTAGTGGAAATTCCTCATTAGTTAGCACTGCACATGACACCAACTGTAGTAAATCCACAGGGATGAGCAAATAAATGATAACACAACAGCGAATGAAGCAAACACATATGTGACAGGATCAATAACCCCTTGAACCTGGCAGACTAGGAAAGAAAGGTCATTTGGGGGAATTAAGGAGTTTTTGGAGAATTGATATCCTGAGGCAAAGCCAGGGGCTATTTGTCCCATGCAGTCATTAGCTTTCTGAAATAGCTGCCCATAACCTCCTTACGAAAATGATGTACATACACGTTGGTGATAGCAGACACATAGAGATCCTTGCTAATAAATTTCTGACAGGGCAGTTTGGTGCTTAAGGAGTAGGAGAATTGCACACCCTTCTCTTTTCCTTCTTTGCATCATCTTCACCTTTAGAGCAAATAACCTAGATGAGTCTTGCAGTTTTGGAAGTAGCTGTAGAAATCATAATGCTTTCAAATTGAGGATTGGAATTCATTAGAAGGTAATAAAATAAGCAGTTGGGTCAACTCATAATGCTTTATTAAATAGAATAAAGCATTTTAATGAAATAGAATAAAATAGGAAAATACAACAGAGCTTTGTATTTTGTAAGAGTAAATATTGTTTCTAGAAACTTTTGTTCTAATTATCTATGAACTGGTTCCCTAGTGTGTACCAGGCTGGTTCCTAAGTAAAATGAATTTTGTATTGTGGGTTGCAGACAGAAAAGCTTGAGGGACTCCCCTGGTGGTGCAGTGGTTAAGAATCCCCCTGACACGGGTTCAATCTCTGGTCCAGGAAGATCCCACATGCCGCGGAGCAACTAAGTCCACGAGCCACAGCTACTGAGCCTGCCCTCTAGAGCCAGTGAGCCACAACTATTGAAGCCCACGCACCCTACAGCCCACGCGCCGCAACTACTGAAGCCTGCGTGCCTAGAGCCTGTGCTCCACAACAATAGAAGCCTGCGCATTGCAATGAAGGGTAGCCCCCACTCACCACAACAAAGACCCATCGCAGCTAAAAAAAAAAAAGCTTGAAAGCCCTTGATGGAACTTTCCCTTTGATTTTACAGACAATGAAACTAAAACACAAAGCGTTTACAGGCTTTGTACAAGCAGATCATGAATTTTTGTTAATGTTAGGCTTCAAAATAGCACTCAGGTCTCCGGATTCATTCCAAGTTGATTTTTCTGTTTCGGCCAAATTTTTCTGCCTTGTCAAGTGATCAAAAGCCTTGAAAATCTATTTTTTTCTGTAAGAAATATCCTGATGATATCTTAAAGAAGCACCTCAAATTTAAGTCAAAGTACCTACATTCGTAAAAATATAAGGGAATATGTTTATTCCCAACATCTTTGTCCCTTTCCCTAAAGAAGTTGTGGTAGGCAGTCTCTGAAATGGGCCCCAGTGATCCCTACCTCCTGGTATCCATGCTCTTGTGTAACCCCCTCCACTTGATGGTGGGCTGAACCAAGTGACTCCCTTCTAATAAATAGAATGGGACAAAAGTGATGAGATATTACTTCCAAAATTAGATTCAAAGAGACTGTACTCATCTTGCTTGCTCTTTCTTTCACTCACTCAGATGAAGCCAGCTGCCATCTTGGAAGCTGCCCTGTGGAGAAGCCCATGTGGGAAGGAACAGAGGGAACCTCTAGCAACAACCAATCCAACAACTGGTGAGGACCCGAATCCTGCTAACAACCACTTGAGTGAGCTTGGAAGCATCCTGCATCATGAAGCCTGAGAGGAAATGGCAACCCCCGCCTATGCCTGGATTACACTCTTGAGAGATGCCCTGAGCTTGAGGAGTAAGCTGCCTATGAATTCTGCACCAACAGAGGCCGTAGATAACAAACATTTGTAGTTTTAAACTGCTAAGTTATGGGGTAACTTGTTATTCAGCAATAAATAACTAATACACCATTTCCCCCCATGGGTATATAAAAAATATAGGAAAAGACCATGATGATCTTTTCCCCACCAATAAAAGGAATGGTTACACTTGTTCTTAACACAAATAACCTCAAGGGGGTAGCAAGACGGAAAATGGAAAAAAGTGAGATTTCGGTATAGGAGACTGAAATGTGAATATAGGGCTGACAAGAATAAATTATACAAGGCAATGAGATGTTATTTTCAATTTTTAAAAAAAATATATAGGTAAGCGTTGACAACGATATGGAGATATTGGAAAACCTCATACACTGCTGATGAGAACATAAAATGGTACAGCCACTGTGGAAAAGAGTTTAGAGGTTCCTCAAAAAGTTAAACATAGAATTTTCATTTGATCCCAGCAGTTCCACTCCTGGGTGTACACCCAAGAGAATTAAAAACACATGTCCACACAAATATTTATACAGGAATGTTCACAGCAGCATTAGTCATAACAGTCAAAAAGTAGAAACAACCCAAGTGCCTATCAATGGATGAAGGGATAAATAAAATGTGGCATATCCATAGGATTATTATTCAGCCATAAAAAGAATGAAGCGTTGGTTTATGCTGCAGCACGGGTGAACCTTGAAAACACTACACTAGGTGAAAGATGCCAACACAAAAGTCTACACATCATATGATTCAATGTATATGAAATAACCCAAATAGACAAATCCTTAGAGACAAAGTTGTTAAGGCTGGAGGAGATGGGGACTACGGCATAACCACTTAGCAGGTATGGGGTTTCTTTGGGAGATGATGAAAATACTCTGGAATTAGTGGTGATGGTTACACAACACTGTGAATATACTGAAAATGCCAAATTGCACACTTCAAAACAGTTAAAATTGTGAATTTGATTGTTACCGAATGAGGTCCATCTGGCTGCTTTTCGCTCAAAAATCAATACTTGAGAGAGAGACAAACGTTGGTAGAAAGGAAAGTTGCTTTTAATCAGAATGCTGGCAATCTGGGGAGATGGTGCACTCAGTGTCTTCCCAAAAACCATCTCTGAAGATTCTGCTCAGCCATGAAAGCTGTTACAGGGAAGAAGACTTAATCTCAGTTAATTGTTGAGATAGGGAGGGGGTCAGAGCTGTCACCATGCCCCACGGTGTGCAGGCTTGTCGACTTCTGATGATTCTTCTTTAGATGCTACCTCGTTCACACAGTTTGCTCGAGAGATTGCTGAAGGGGAAGCTAAGAAAGAGATCTGGTCATCTGTTCATTACCTATTCTTCGTTTCTACTTCTTTGATCTACGGAAAAGATCAACAAGTTAGGCAAGGTATTGTGTGATCAAAAGATTTGAAACGTGTGCTACGGCTGGCGATGAGTAGAGCATGGGGGTGCTTGGTTTAAGGTTAGTGACAAGACAGAGAGGCCTCCTGCAGAGAGTTCTTTTCTGCCAAAAGCTGCTTAAATGATGTTATGTAAGTTTTATCTCAATTTTTTTCAGAAAGGCAGTCAGAGATGAGGGAATGACATAAGAGATAAGGGAATGAAACAAAACGGAAAGAAAGGACTCTATTATTTGTCCTCCAAAGGAGCTGCCCTGTTGGCTTGGAGCAGTCACTAGTCTAGTAAGTGAGGAACAGCAGTGCCATATTAACTGATTTTATGGGGATTAACCCATCTGATTTGTCACACTACCACAACAGTAACTGCTTCAAAATAGTAATATATTTTTTAATACCACCTCATTAAAGAGCTAGCCCACTTCTTCCCAAAATCATCAGAACATTTTTTCAACTTCAGAGTACATTAAGGCCAGAGACTTATTTTCTTATATTTCTTTCCATGTAGAATTTTATAGGGGTCATTTTATTCTCTTCAAATTGTTCCCTAGTGGGATTCTGTATATAACCTACTAGATAAGAAATTCTTTTAAGTGCTCAAGGAAAAATTAAAAGTCTGTCATGATATCAGAAAAGGAGAAAAGAACATTCCTTGAGAGGGATCATTTAATCAGAACCCTAGATATAAGAAAATGTGTGTGTGATGTGGACCATTTTGATATTTTTCAGGAAGGAGTTCTCTGATGCTAAAAAGGAATGTATTAAGTCCACAAATGTTAATATGAAAGTCTGTAGATTGGAAACTCTCCCATGTGTTGTTCTAGATTCCTTCTCTCTCAAACCCCGTATCTGAACTATCTCTGAAACTGTTTCTCTTGTTATAATGGCAATTTTTCTCTCTAATTTCTCAATCTAAACACTCACCATTTCCTACCTAGATTTTTAAAAAATAATTCTTCGCCTGGCTCTGGACCTCGGGTCTGGCCACTAGGGTCATCTTGCTCTAATCCTTACTCTCAGGGGCAATTTTTCTAAAACGTAAGTATGACAGGTCGTTTCAAATATCCTTTTTCACTACAAGCAGTGATCTCTTGCTGGGTCAATAAACAATTTAGTGAATCTCAAACTAGATTTTTCAATGAAGTATAGAAAAGACTAGAAGATAGAAAAGGAGAGGAAAGGGAATAAAGGAAGAGGAAAAAATGAAAGACAATACTAGCGGGGAAGACTTGTTTCGGGAAACTTTTAATTACAATTGAAGAGCTGTTTAATTACACTTTGTTTAGAATTTCTTACTGTCAGGGTCAAAAGCTTGATATCTACTGAACAAGGTAAAAGCAAGTTGTAGCCTAATTTACAAAACCTGTTTCTCCTGGCTTTTGGCCTGCCTTACCAGCCCTTTCTTTTGCCCCTCCAGTCGGTTTTTTTTTCACCCCTGGGCTTTTGATACTCCAAGAAAATCTCCCCACCTTACCTGGCAAATGTCTGCTTATCCTTCAAGAGGCAATTCAAATGTTTTCTCCACAGAGAGTTGCTCAACTCCCAGGCAGGAAGCAACACTACCTGTTCCAGGCTGCGGTCAACTCTATTCGAAGATCTTTTATCACATTGTAATCATTTGCTGATATGCTTGCTTTTCTAAGGCTTCAAAAGGTAGAATTCTGAGCAAGCACACTGTCTGACTTACACTAAGTATTCAATAAATGAATATAAAATGTATGAATAAATAGAGGTTAAATACTCTTCATGTGTTTACATACCATTATACTGCCTCTTGATTAAATTATTCCTGCAGAACTTTTGCCACTTATGGTATAAGAATTAACAATTGCTTGGAAGCATTATTACCCATCACTAATTATACGAGTTGAGGCTGCTTTCCACCCGTATGGCTTACTCCAGAGTTTAGCATCAGTGTGGAAACATTCAGCACTGGTTCTGCATCCAAGCTCCCACGTTCAAAGCCCAGTTAAACAACTTCCTAGCTATGACTTTGGGGCAAATTACACAGCCAGCTCTTTGCTTCAGTCACCTCATCTGAGGATAATAATAGTAAGGTTTAAATTATTTAATACCTCCAAAGACCACAGAGCTGTCCCCAGCACATAGTAAGAGGTCAATAAATATTAGCTATAGTTATTGCCCAAGTAAGAAGCAGAAGGTCAATGCCTATAATTCAGAGCTTCTGTGCTAATGACTTTCAATTTGAAAAGCACTATTTAGTTTATCTGAAAGCCCTATTTGTTCTCTCCGTCCTCAGCTCCTTGATATGTATGGTAGGCTATTCTACGATACTCATGTGGGCCTCTTGTTTTATCTCTTGGATTCAGCTACTCTGACTGTTAACTACTTGCTTCTTTGAGTTGCCCCCCGGGGTTGTATATCATAAAGTCTACATTTAAAGTCAAACCAGGTTAAACATAGTTCTCAAAGATCAAGAAAAACAATCTAGCCTTTTCATGTGATGAGGAACAGACCCGAAGTGGTTTTTGTTGTTTTTTTTTTTTTGTAAAAATGTTACCTTTTTGTTCTAGGACTGGTAGCATGTTGATTGCCAGACTGTCATATTTAGTCATTTGCAGGTGCTAATCATGTTCTCTTCTGTAAGCTGGGTGTTGATACAGGTGTGTCATGTGTGTGAGAATTCATTACTCTGAGCCCTTATAATTTTTACCCTTCAATAAAAATTTATTTGAGAAAAAAGCAAGCTTATTTACCCAAACTGATGAATGCCCTAGTAATGTTTGTCTCCTATGTCAGAGATCTGCCTGTGCCGCAGTATTTCCAGTGAGAGAGTGCTTATCTCCTTCCTCTCCCCTAGAACTCTCTCCCTTGGTTAGCCAACCACACAATACTATCCACTCAATTCCCCAAGCCAAAACCACAGAGTAAAAATTGATTCTCCACCTCCTTTATCACCATGAATACACAATCAATCATCAAGTCTCATTAATTCCACTTCTAAGATCTCTCTCAATGCCCATAAAATGCCTTGTCAGTCCCAAGGTCAGTACCCTAACCCTGGTTCTCAGCATTTTTCACTTGGACTATTGCAGATGCCTATTGACTTAATCCCTGGCTCATGGCTGTCTCCCAGCATCCTCCACAATGCCAGCAGTGTCCTTTCTATGAATCATACCTGGTTATGCAGTTTATATGCTTAAATGCAACTGATGTTTTTCCATTACCTAGAAAATGAAGTGTAAAGTTTTGATAGGGTATAGTTTTCAAGTCTTCCCCAAAATGACTCCACCCTCCATTTCCAAGGTCGTCTGAGGCCATCCCCCACTCATCCACGTAGGTTCCTGTTACCTGCACATTCTTCACCATTCCCCAATACTCCAACGGAAGTTCACACTTCTGTGCAATCATTTCTTCACTTCTTTACTTAGCAAAATCCTGTTCATCTTCAAGGCTCAGTTCAAATGTCATCCCTTCTGGGGCTTTCCCGTCCCTGCCTTCCCTGCATTTCCACAGAAAGCATAATAACCTTCTGAGTATTTTCACTTCTCTAACACTCCTTTCACACTTTTAGTGTAGCATTACCATGCAGTATTATAGGTAGTTGTTTACATATTCATTTATGTAAAAAAGTGTTTTAAGCATCCGTTATGTGCCAGGGTCTCTGCTGATTCCCTGGAACTCAATTATCAGCAGGTAGTGTCCTATTTTGCCTTCTAGACTAAGCTGCTTGAAGTCAGAGAACATATCTTATTTATCTTCACATCCTCAGGTTAGATTAGAATCTAACGTATAATTAGTAAATTTTCAACTGAATGTATGCTCTCCCAAGAATAGAGACTGGTACCACTGGTACCTAGAACAGAATCTGGCACATGGTAGTTTTATAATTAATGCAAGCATTAATAAAGAGTGAACTCAACCAATTTATCAATTCGGTTTCCATCCCCGTGTCAGTGCCCTAATCAAGATCCTACATTATTTTCTAAATAATATCAAACTCTTATTTGCTAAACAAATTTAGTTTTCGATAATTCTGCTATTGAATTTAATCAGTGTTCTAAGAAAATTAAAGACAAAATATTTCTGAGTGACAAATCTTCTAGAGTTAAAAAGTACATTGCTGAATTTCTGATATTTAGGATAGTAAATAATCCTGATGATAAGACTTTTCAGTGAGAGCCCCTGACTTTTTTCCCCAACAAGCATCACTGATCCCGTGTCTGTAGACTCAGACCTATCCAGTTTTCAAACTGCTCCATATTAGACTAAAGCAATCCATCAGCAACCTCTCCTAAACACCTGTGTTCTAATATAACTTAGATGACCTCTGGTTTCCCGTTTGACCACTGCGTCATTGTTTACACTTTCCTGGCTATCCTACTACCCTGGTAATCCAGTTATCACTTGTAACTGAAACCTTGACTTGAAACAATTGACCATCAGACCTAGAACCCAGTTCCTTTCTTACAAACAGAAATTTACAGTTTAGGGACCAACTCTGTAGCTGAATCTGTAGTTTAATCTCAGCATCCTACCCTGCTTATTAGTACTTGCTTCTACCCTATCTCTACTAGTTTACATTTCAAAGGCTGATCAGGCTTTATGATTAAAATAAGACAAGTAACACACTAAATTAGTCTAATATGGCCTAACCACAACCACTATTAGCTACTTCCTTCCAAATGAAACTGTGATATTGTTCAGAAATTAGATACTCATGTGCTTTATGGAAAGCTCCTCAAACCACAGACTAAGTGCACATTAATTACTCCAAGACAGTTATAGCAATTCCATTCCCACTGAGAGCAAGCTTGCATGTGACACATCCCTAGCCAATGAGACACGACACAATCTACTGGAAGGCTTCAAGGAAAGTATCCCTTCAAGGACACAAAACAGGGACCTGTGCCCCCCTAATTTGGGGAGTTGCCATAGACGATATAATGCCTGAGGTCGCAACAGTCATCTTCCCACTATGGAAAAAAAAAAAGAAGAAGAAGAAGAAGAAAAAGAAAAGAAGAGAACAGAAAGGAAAATTTCCAAGATTCTGAGCTGGAGTCTCACTGAATTAGCCAAATCTGTAACCCTCTACCTCACCTTCTTATATTCTCCTCATTGTTGAAGTCAATTATAGTTGGGTATTCTATATTTTCAGGCAAAGGCATCCTAACCTTTGGATTCAAGTTCCAATAAAGGCCTGAGAATGAACCTGGATGGATCCCAAATTTCCTTCAAAAGTTACAAACGTAAATATGTGAACTCATAAAATGAGAGAATGGGGGGCGGGGGGCAGTGTGGTGGTGGTGGTGAGTGGATAAGTAGGAAAATGCAAACTATCAGAGGGACTTCTGCTCTGGACAAGACAATGGAGGCCCAATTCTCCCTATTCCTCCCTACTCAGAGCAACGATAAACCCTAGAAATAATACAAAAGGCAACCAAAAGAAGTGTCCGAAGTCTGGTAAGACTTCAATCTGGTTTAGGACTTCAAGACTAGCAGAACAAAACAGTGGTCAACTATGTTATTCCCCCTCTGAACAGAAGACCACCCAGATCCAGCATTTCTGACCCTCATCCGAGCAGTGAAGGCAGCTCAAGTAGGCACAGTCCTCTCCCAGCCTCATCAGGAGCCCCATGAGGGAAAAACAAAAAAACAGATGAGCCCTCACCGCCCACAGGGACCCATCGGGGGCCCATCTAACAATTAGTGGCTAGGGCAAACACTTGGATGAGAGAACTATAATGAGTGAGAGAAAAAAGCCAATTTCCAAAAGTACTGAATAACATACTGTATGGTTCACTTATGTAACAGTTTTGAAACACTGCAATTTTAGAAATGCTTGAACAGATTAGTAGTTGCCAAGAGTTTGAGGGGGAGGGAGGATTGGCCGAGGTGGCTGTAGGGATCCTTGTGGTGATGGGACTGTTTAAGATCACAACCCTGATGCTGGATACACAAACCTACACATATGATAAAATTGTATAGAACTACATACACAAGAGTACAAGCTAAACTGAGGAAATATGAATAAGATCAGTGGATTGTATCAATTCCAGTATCCTGGTTGTGACCCTATATTATAGCTTTGTAAAATGTCACCACTGGGGAGTACCTTGTAAAGGATACAGGACGTCTCTCTGTCTTATTCTTTACAACTTCCCACAAGTCTACAATAATCTCAAAACTTTCAATTTAAAAAACCATATGAGGAACAAACAAAACACAGTTGGAACCCTGTTCTTCAGTTTGTGACCCTAACTTAAGAGAATCTCTGAATGATCAGACTAGTTCCAGAAACACCTAAGAAATACAAGACCTCTCTAGGTTCAGGTCTTGGGAACCTTGATAAGCCTCTCAACCCAACTCTTCACAAAAAATATCTAAAAAGGTCTAGTAAACTCTGAGGAACCTGTTGTGTCAAACTTTTTTTTCTTTTTTTTTTTTTTGTCCACCTGTATTTGCTCTTCTGCTTTCAACATACAGACCAATCCTGGTTCCTGAGGATGGCAAAGCTATACTGACTATGTATCATCTTCTACCAAATTCTAGGTATTTCAGGAAGCATAATTTACTCCTGGGAGGGAAAAAAGCCAGGGGAATAAAGGGATCATGAAGGAAGTTTCCAGTGAACATTACAGTCGTGAATAAGACCGTGAGGTGCCGTGCTAATTATGTGAAAGATTTGTCAAGAAGTCCTTATGAAGTTGACACTGTGGATCAAGCCATATGCATCTTGTTTAATATCTACTGCTGTTGTAAAGCATTCATCATCTTTCATTTGCTGGGACATTAGTCATACCCACGTAAATCAAAGTTGATACTGAAAAGCCATCAATGACTGGGTTGCAGAGTGATGCATAAGTTATTTGCTTTTCTAAACATTTTCCATTCTGGGACTCTTCCCTGTTCCTTTGACATGCATTCCTTGTGCCTCATCATTTGGAAGATAATGCAGTACAATACATACCAAAGAGCTCAGTGTTAGCGACCTCTTGTATGAATTCATTTCTCCCTCCTTCCTGGAAGGTTTGAAGGAAAGATCGCCCTCCCGCTTCAGGAGAGGAATTAAACAGATAGGGTTTGGGTCTTCCCGAAGTTCATATATTGAATTGCAGCTTGAAGAAAGCTATTCCCTATATTCCAGCTCAGTGACAATAACTTTACAAATAATGGTTTTCTTTATGAAAAGTTATATAGTAAGGCCTAATTTGTAATTTTGTAGCTAAAATATTTGATTTTCTTTTTTGCTCATGATATGATCCATTTATTTTCTGAAAGAATCTGTTTGCTTATACAAATTGTAATAAAAAGAAATAAGGCAACAACCTGGATAAACCTAGAACAATAAACTTTTGCCACCACTGTCCGCATACTCAGCTTAATATTTTAGTTTTTTGTTACCACACAGTGCATGGACCCACTGATGATTTAAAAGATCGGGGAAGAATCACATTGGAAGCAAAGACAACACTTCTCACTCAGAGTCATGTTTTTGACTGGAAGGAAAATACAAAAGATGGAAGTGTTTAATTCTGCTTAAGGTTATAATTCAATAAGTCATACTGCCTCCTGAGGCCCCTAAACATAAGTCCCTGTGGTTATTCAATTTATGGTTTTTTGTCAATCTTTCTCCCAATTTATTTCTAAGCCACTATTGACATCAGATCTAAAAATTGGATTTATGAAAAAACCCAAAGGGCATGTTGATACCTGTTGCAGGCTGTCAGTGAAAGCCACCTTTATGAATATATGATTCTCATGGCAGAAATTCATTTAGAAATGATAATATAGAACCAAAAAACATCCAAAAGTGATGTAATTTATGAATTCAGCTAAAAGACCCATAAAACTAAACTACTCTACCTAGTAATTTTCTGTCATTGTATTGTTTATTACAACTTTCTGGTTCATGAGTGCTATAATATGCCACAATTACTTAAGCTATATCTTTAATTAAGCATTAATAAAATATGAGTTGGATAATTATTCCAGCAATTTTATTATATAATTAGTGAACAAGTTAACATGAAATTGCACTATGAGACTTTATATAAAATTTAGTATGTGCATATGAGTAGCTTAATTTAATGACTGGAACCATCTTCAAAACAAAAATAAGAAGGATTTTTCTGGGAGTTTTCTTATTTCTAGAAATAATTCCCAAGGAGAAGGAAACTTTTCAAATCCTTAGCTTAGAAATTTTAGAAGTGAAAACAAGTATGTCTATCTGTGGTTTTCATTCTCCACCACTGTCCAGGGTCTCCTGATCATCCCTCTTTCTCTATGAACCTTCATTTGTAGCACAATAGATCACGGTACACCTTTGTTACAGAGAAGGAACTGAATTCAAGCCACAGACAATTTAAACTACATGTCTAGTCATCCCACCTTTTGGAGCTGAGGCTGGCTCCCTAGTTCCCAATAGGCCCAGTTTCCCCTTTCCTGCTTACCTCACCCTCTGTGCAATAGAAAACATTAATACTTTAACGATATGATGAGAAAAAATTCACTAAGTTTATTGCTGAGGGAACAGATTTTAAAATAATTAATTTAGCATCATGATCATTTCTGTTGGTTCCTTCCCATTATTTTCCTTTTGGAGGCTTTTATAGCCAGTCTTCCAGTTCACTTTTTCCAAATAAACTTTGTATAATTTTCTCATGTTTGTTTTTTAATCTTGAGGTATATTTTAGCTGACATTTAATTTATAAATAAAATTGAGAATTGCCTCTTTATAATTTTATAGTATTCTGTTTTCTCTAAGAACAAGATATGTCTTTCCGATTTTTTAATAAATGGATGGATATTTAAGGTTTTCTTTATTTAGAACTTAACCATTTCTTACTCAGTTTATTCTTAGGTGTTTTTATTGCACTTTTGTTCATATGTATTATATATGTTGTTTGGATGTAAAATATATGTGTGTGTGTTTGTAGCTAAAACTATTATCGCCTTATTGCATTCTCTTGTTTTTAATAGATTTTCACTCGACACCTTTCAATTCTTCAGACACAATACTTGCATATACTGATGCTTTTAACTTTCTAACATTTTTACTTATTTCTCTCTTGTCCAGTTGCATCAGCCCATAACTCCAGAGAAATATAAATTTATAGAAGTAATGAAAGAATATTTTACTCGCTATAATTTTACAGGATGTCACATAACTTTTAATCATTAAGCATAATAGATTTGGGACTTCCCTGGTGGTGCAGTGGTTAAGAATCTGCCTGCCAAGCATGGGACATGGGTTTGATCCCTCGTCCGCGAAGATCCCACATGCCGTGAAGCAACTAAGCCCGTGCACCACAACTACTGAGCCTGTGCTCTAGAGTCCATAAGTCATAACTACTGAGCCCATCAGCCACAACTACTGAAGCCTGCAAACCTGGCTCTGCAGCAAGAGAAGCCACCGCGATGAAAAGCACGCACACCACAAAGAAGAGTAGTCCCTGCTCACCGCAGGTAGAGAAAGCCCGTGAGCAGCAATGAAGACCCAACACAGTCAAAAATAAAAAATAAAATAAATACATTTTAAAAGAAGCATAATAGCTTTTGTTTGATCTATATATATCTAGAAATACGGAAAAGTATATACACACACATTTGTGACTGTATATATATATATATATATATATATATATATATGAGTTATATATACATATGTTGTATATAACTGTCACTTAATCTATTTATAATTTATAGACACCTCAGGGAGGAATATCTATCCCTACAGGTTTTAGGTAAGATAGAAATTGTTTCATCAAATGCTTTTGGGAGAATCTATTGAGGCAATTATATGATTTTCACCTGATTAATATGGTTAATTATATTAGCATAACTTCTAATATTAAATCATTGTACTCTTGGTACAAACCTCATTTTTTGGTGCTTCATTATCTTTTTAAAGTATGATGAATTCTATATTTCAAGTTATTCTATAATATGGCTACTTTGGAAAACATAATGAAGGTTCTTCAAAAAATTAAAAATAGAACTTCCGTATGATCCAGCAATTTTACTTTTGGGTATAGATCCAAAGGAAATGAAATCAGTATCTTGAGATTATCTGTTCATTATCTGTTGATTGCAACATTATTTATAATAGCCAAGACACAGAAATAACTTGTGTCCATCAGTGGATGAAAGGATAAAGAAAATGTGAGAATATATTTTATATATACACATATTATTCAGCAATAAAAAATAAGGAAATCCTGCCATTGGCCACAACACGGATGGACCTTGAAGGCATGATGTTAAGTGAGATAAAGACAAATAATGTACGTTCTCACTTATATGTGGAATCTTTAAAAAAACACACATACACACAAATTTATACATACAGAGCACAGATCGGTGATTGCTAGAAGTGGGCGTGGTGTGGGGAGTGGACGAAATGGCTGAAGGTGATCGAAAGGTACAAACTTCCAATTAGAAAACAAATAAGCCCTGGGGATGTAATTAACAAAACGCTGACTATAGTTAATAATAGTGTATTATATATTTGAAAGTTGCTAAGCAAATACATCTTAAAAGTTCTCATCACGAGAAAAAGAATGTAACTACGTATAGTGATAGATATTAACTAAACTTATTGTGGTAGTCATTTTGCAATGTATACACATATCAAATCATTATGCTGTACAACTAAAATTAATACAATGTTATATGTCAATTATATCTCAAATTTTTAAAGATTATCCTGCAGTTTTAAAGACTTTTCGCAATGGTGGTGGTAGATGTGGTTGCTTTTATAACTGTATGTTTATGTACATGTATGTGTTTGTAAGTGAAAGTGTATTATTTTAAGGTTTAGATTTTAAAGTGATACTGGTCCTGTAAAAAACTATGAAAAAACTTAAGTCCTTTTGTTCCTTCTCTATGCTATTAAAAAATGTAGACATGTAGTGGAATAACCTGTTCCCTGAGAATTAAGAACATTTACCAGTAAAATCATTTGGAACCTGATTTTATCAAATTTTTCCATTATTATTCACCTACTTGGGTTTTCCATCTCTTCCTGATCTCATTTAGATAAGATATTTTCATAGTTAATTCTTCATCCTGTACATTCTTTCAAATGTATTTGTATAGAATCTTTTGAAGTATAATTTTATGAGTCTTCTGTTTCTTTTACATTCCAGACTATCTTCAAGTATTCCATTTTAAGTTTTGCTCACATTCTTTTCTTGATTAGGCCACTTAATGATTTATCTACTTTATTATATGTGAGTAATGTATGTTTCCAAAGAGCCAGTGGTTAGATTGGAAAACAAAAAGCACTCGGTAGAAAAATGTTTGCCACAAAGCAGATAGAAATTGGGACCAGATATCTGTATAAATTTAAAAAAATTAAAACTTAAGAGAAGGAGTTGCCTCTATAAAATAAACCCAGAAATATAATAATAACAAGCACTGGTCAGCAAGGTGCTGACCATGTGTGAGGCACTATTCTAATTGCTGTAAATAACTTAACTCATTTAATCCTCACTATATCTCTATCAAGTAGAATGATTATTATCCCAATTCTAAGGTAAAGAATTGGAGGCACTGAAAAATTACAAGTTCACATAGATGGTAAGAGGCAGTATCAAAGCAGGGATATAAAAGCTCAGGAAAGCTGTGACAGAAGGAGAAAACACATTAACTTTCAGAGAAAAAAAATAAAACATTCTCAATTTTGATTACAGAAAATTGGTACAGAAAACCAATAACAGACCAAAAAGTAGACCTTGTGAACGTCATGAAGTGCCAGGCAGGGAAAAGGAAGTAAAATAAAAGGGAAATTTTAAAAGAGTTAAAAATTATATAGAAAATATTATAGATGTAAAAGTCATATAAGAACATCTAATATATGTACAATGAGTGTCCCAAAATAAAGAATTAAAATATATCATAAAAATATTTACAGATATAATTCAGGAAACCTGTTCAGAAAAAAGAAAGCTTGAATCTATAGACATGAAAGGTCATATTTTCCTAAAAAGATTGACGTAGGAGGCTCAGTGCCATAACATACCATGGTAAAGTTATTGGAATTATCAGATAAAGGAAGTAGGCACTTACATAAAAAGATCAAGCAACCTTTAGAGTAAACGCAAAGAAATCAAGCTAACCTGAGACTTCATAACAATATTCTGTGCCAGAAAACAATGGGAAAAATGCCCAAAGAGTCTACAAGAGGAAAAAAAAATGACCCAATAAATATCTTAACTTTCTCTCATTTGGGAATAAACATAATTGAAAGTATAGTTCCCATGAGCTCTTCTTAAAAAATAAAAGAAAAATTTCATTTAGCCAGGGGGTTGAAAACCTATTGTGAATGAACTGGCCATGGGTGTTGATTCCTTTTAACTGCTGGACTCAAATTAAACGTCAGGATTATGGTTGCAAGACAGACTATAACTATGATAAATGCAGCCAAATTTGGAAAAAGAAATGTGAGAGACGGGCTTCCCTGGTGGCGCAGTGGTTGAGAGTCCGCCTGCTGATGCAGAAGACACGGGTTCGTGCCCCGCTCCCGGAAGATCCCACATGCCGCGGAGCGGCTGGGTCCGTGAGCCATGGCCGCTGGGTCTGCGCGTCTGGAGCCTGTGCTCCGCAACGGGAGAGGCCACAACAGTGAGAGGCCCGTATACCGCAAAAAAAAAAATAAATGAAATGAAATGTGAGAGAAAAGTTAAGAATACAGACTTTTAAATTTTTTATAGCTGGGTTCAAATATACGTCATTAAGAGCTTCTAAGCCAAATAAAGGTATAAGTGTATTTAAAGGTATAAAATTAAGAACAAAGAAATATAATTAACTAAAATCAAGTGATGGGGGATATGGAGAGGAGGAAGTAGCAATATAATAATTTGGTCATTTTTCAAAATAGAAAGTCAGTAGTTAACTTCTGCTAAGTATATTATATATTATGGACTGAATGTCCCACCCCCATCCCCAATTCATATGTTGAAACCCTACCCCTCCAATGTGATGGTATTAGGAGGTAAGGCCTTTGGGAGTTGATTAGGTCATTAGGTCCAAGCCCTCATGAATGAGATTAGTGCCCTTCAAGAAGAGACAGGAGAGCTTACTTTTTTTTTTTTTTTGAATATTTGAATTTTATTTTACTTATTTTTTTATACAGCAGGTTCTTATTAGTTACCTATTTTATACATATTAGTGTATATATGTCAATCCCAATCTCCCAATTCATCACACAGGAGAGCTTACTTCACTCTCTGCTCTCTACCATATGAGGACACAATGAGAAGTTTGCTCTCTACAACCCAGAAGAGGACCCTTACTAGAACTCGACCATGCCGACATCTGATCTCAGACTTACAGACTCCAGAACTGTGAGAAGTAGATTTCTGTTGTTAATAACACCCATTTCATGGTATTTTCTATAGCAGCCTGAGCTAAGATATAATACTAACTTTATTTTCTTGGTCAAACCTCTGTGGCATTTAGACAATAGCTATCAAAGTAAAAATGTGTACCTTTTTGACCCTAAGCTTTCACTTTGGGGAATTTATTACAGATATACCTAAATATGCTATAAAAATATTTATGGGGCTATGTTTTATAACATTGTTTGTAATAAAAAGATTTGCAACACTCTAAATGTCCATCTATGTAAGATTCATTAAATTTTGCTAACTTCAGACAATGAATTCTATAATTGTTAAAGAAACATTGAGTCAATTCTGAGACAAATGTCCAAGATGTATAAGTGAAAAATGTAAGCTTAGAACAATGCATACAATATGCCATCATGTGTGTAAAAATATTTAAAAAGGAAAACGTGTATATTTCCATTTGCACATAATATCTCTGAAAGAATATATACACACAAAGATAACTGATAATTTAGCTGCCTCTATGGAAGGAAACTGGATGGGAGATACAAGTGGGGGACAGTCTATTTTCTTACTGTAATTACATTTTCACTTTTTGAATTTTATACCAAATATATGTATTATCTATTAAAACTGAGTTGTATTTTATAGCTAACTTGCTGAAGAGATGGATTTTTACAAATGAATGGGAGATGGAGAAGTGGACTGAATTTAGTTTACAAGAATATGTACTATTCTGTTGAGGAAAGTGGTTGTGAAGAGCTATGAGGAATCAGGAGACTCGTAGAACCAGACTTGGTATAAAGGAGGAATTTGCTTTTGGTTTCGGTTTTTGAATGACAGAAGATATGGCAACATTCTTAAGGACTACAGGGGTAGAGGAGGCTGAGAAAAAGAGTGAGGGAGAAAATAAGTATATTCCTGGAATATGATTGTATCAGCTAGAAACTGCATTTAGCTGCAAGTATCAGACATGAGACAACAGGGTTTCAACAGATGGAGGCTTATTTCTCACTCATGTAACGCGAAGTATAGAGATAGGCAGCCTCCACACTGTCATCTACGCTCCAGCCCTTTTATCTTTTCATTGTATCACTCTTAGCATATTCTCAAGGTCACAACGTGATTGCAGAATAACCAGTAAGGGGTAAGAACAAATGGGGAAAAGAAGAACATTCCTGAAAAGCCAAGTAGCCTGAATTAAAGAGTTTCCCCAAAAACCCTCCCCAGTGACTTCCTCTTACATCTCACTGCCTCTCCTCCCACAGGGACCGGGCAATGTCAGTCTGTAGTTGGGCATGTTGCTGCCTAATAGGGCAGAGGGCTTTTCCTAAGGAAGTCAGGGTAGGAAACTATCAAGGGTAGGAAAAATAGGTACTTTCCTCCACTGCAATTTCAGGGATTAGATAACATCCCAATCTAGCCCCAAAACACTGGCCTCTTAGTTTGCCTTAGAGACTTGAAGACCTCACCATTAGAATTTTTACTGAGAGTTAAGTTTTGTTCTTAGAAAATTGGGAGTAGATGAATATTACTAAGTTGGAGGCGAGAGTTAACATTTATGTAAACATTAAACCCAAATGCTGTAACACAAAGACAACATGATTTGTAGCTTCCTGCAAGTAGAGCTAGACTGGGGTGCAGTACTTTTGAGTTCCTCTTGTGAAATCTCTGACCTGGAGCAAGCTACTCTCATTTCCTGGGCTTCAATTTCCTTGCCCCCAAAATGGAACACTTCGTCTCGATTAACTCTAAGGATCCCTCTATCTCTAAAGTTTTATTAATCACTTTATTGGATTGGCTAATTTCCTTCTAGAAGTAATCGAAATTGGTGACCCAGTGGATCCCATGGCAAATTGAAGCTTCATACAGACTGGGAGGGTGAGGTGGGCGCTCACATGCAGGGGCTGCCAAGAGAGCAGCAAGCATGGAAAGAAGCACCAGAATGAGGGCCTGGTCAACTAGAAAACAGCAGGGATCCCGCTGAGTTAAATGACTGCAGAAAACCCAGAGTGGTACTATAAAGACACGGGGACCGCCAGAGAAAGAACTGGATTCAGAGTGACTTGGTAATACACACACACACACACACACACACACACACACATATACATACATGCATATAAGTATCAGATAACAGTAGAATCAGAATGACATCCATGTTTGTCAAGCAGCCACCAAGTGTTTGCTTAAAGATAAAAACACTTTCAGGTGTTACCTGGCTCCATAAGAACAGCATCGCAATCTCCAAGATTTTGCTTTGGTTCCAGCAAAGCTGAATTTATGAGGCATCCAGGTATTTAAATGAAATCATGGCTCTAATTGATTAAATGCAGAAGAGTAAAATGATGCTATGTAAATACACTCGCAGTATAATGATATGTGAATTCACATGAATAGGGAAGCCTCCATGTCACATGTCCCCAAGCTCTGAAGCAGGCTCTGCGGACAGTGAAGCTCTCTGCACAGACACCCACCCACCACCAACCCCACCAGGTCAAGCACAAACTGGCTAGATGTTTCCATTGTTATTCAAAACTAGTTATCAGGAACAGTTGAACCTCTAAATGAAGCTCACAGCAAGTACAAACTATAAAAAGCATTCATTTGTCACTAACAGAATATGAACAGGTTTAGTGCATCTACTTTTCCACACTTCAAGTTTTCAAATGAGACTGAGGCTATTATCAAGGGATTTTGCAGGAAGATAACTTTCCCTCTAAACCTTTTCATCCAGGCGTGATACACAAATGTGCAATATATCTTTTCTATAATTAAGTAAACGGTTCCCCTGCTTCATAGATCCTCGGCAACAAATGACACCTACATGATCTTTCTGGAGGGGGAAAAAATGAGGATTTATCTGTGACCAAGCAAACGTCTGGGAAATGGATATTTTAATTGATTGTTCTGGTAGTAGAATAATTGAGAAAATTCTTTATCACGTTTTTTTCTTTACAAACCCCTTTAATCACTGAATTCTAGCTATACTGTTTTGAATTCTAGGTATACATTTTGTTACTTTGTCATCTTGCCACAAGAAAAAACGTCTGCCTGGGGACAGACTAAACTGTTTAATCAAAAGCGAATATGACGTGCCTGAAGGAAAAAAATATTAAATATATATATATGTATATGTACATATATATATGTATATATATATATATATGCACACATACATACTTCTTTAGTAACGCTACCAGGAGAAGATACTAGTTCTGATAATGTTTTCAAATGCGATATAGGATATCTAAAATAAGATCGAAGCCCGTGCCAGATTGTTATATATAACAGTCTTTCAGTTCCGTTTGCAATCAGCTTCTGAGAACTTATCATCTGCCAGAGCTGACTCTGAAACTGGGACACAAAAATCATTTTCTGCCTTCAGTGAGATCCTAATCTAATAGTGTAGATGTGTAAACTAAGAAAAATTTTAATAGACTATGAGATTGCAAAAAATAGTCCACATATATGTAAATGATTCATTCTGATTGGTAGATGGTAAGTGAATCAGAATTATTTGTAAAGGATCTAATGGAGTTCAACATCAGAGGATGGGGGAAAGAGGAAAGGAATTCCCAGCAGTGAGAACATCATACACAAAATCATGAAGGTGTGATCATCATCATGCTTTCAAGGACCAATAACTGAGTACTGCCAAAAGGTAAAATGTTGGGTGTAGTGATAGGAGATCAGGACTGCTCAAATTAAGACTTAGGTCAGGGCTTCCCTGGTGGCGCAGTGGTTGAGAGTCCGCCTGCCGATGCAGGGGACGCGGGTTCGTGCCCCGGTCCGGGAAGATCCCACATGCTGTGGAATGGCTAGGAAAACTTAGGTCAAATTAAGACAAACCTTAAATTTTAAAGTAGGTAGGATTTTGGAGTTCACCTTGAGAGAAATGACGCCCTTTTAATGAGTTTTCAGCAGAGGAACAGTAAGATCCTCTGCTGCTGAGGAGAGGCAAAGTAGTTGCAACTATGTAAGGGCCTGATTCGAGGCCAGAAGGCTAATTAGCAGTCATATTACAGCTTCTGAACTAGGGTCTCCAAAACTTCTCGAATTTTACCTCTGCGTTATTTTCATTTTTTAAAATACATTTGGGTCAAAGAGCAAAAATGCTAGACTGAAAGGGTATATGGCAAAATTTCCTAGCCACTCTTGTCCACAGGCCACCCAGGCTCCTTCCCTGCAGATAACCAATATGACTCGTTTTTGCCTGTTCTTCCAGAGATATTTATGCACAAACACTTAATTCCTCAGCCCCATTTTATTTTACACAAATAGGTGCATATTCAACATACTGTTCTGCATTTTCATTTCTTCACTTAACAACCTCTCGGAGATATTTCTATATTCATGCACAAAAAACACCCTCAATTTTTAACTACTGCATATACTTTTCAGTGTGTATATAACCCGTAATTTAACCACTCTCCTGTTGAAGGATAGATTATTTCAGTGCTGCAATAAATATACTTGCCTATGTTTTATTTTGCACATGAACAATTATATCTAAAGGATTCCACTGCAATCATCCATTGCTGTGTAATAAACTACCTGAAAACTTAGTAGCCTTAACCAACAATTACTGCTATATCTCACAATTCTGTGGGTCAGGAATTGGAAATCACGTGGCTGGGAGATTCTTCTGTTCCATGAGGCATCAAAAGAGGTCCTTTTTCTTATTCCGCCTGTTGGATAGGTTGGTTGGATGGTCCAACATGCCTCAATCACACATCTAGAACCTTGGCAGTGATAGTTGGAACACTGCACTCAACAGGAATAACTGCCTAGAGTTACACATGACTCTTCCAACATGGTTTGAACTCAGGGTTATTGAACTTCTTACACGGAGTCTTGGGACTTCCAAAAAGAGAGTTAACTCACCTTCGTCCTAGCCCTGCCAGGTAGCATTGTCTTGAAGTTGAGGTTATTGTCATCCATATCAGGTCCAAGTACAGGTCATACTTCTCAGTACAGAAACTTGAGTATGGTTCTCCTTGATCTGATAACTTGTGAAACTAAAAAAAAAAAAAAAAAAGTTATCTGCCATTCTTACACTACCCCCTCCCAAACACACACATACACCCAATGGCAATAAAGAGACCAAATAATTGCACTGGACACTCTCATTCAAAACTGGTAGAAAAGGCAATAACAAAAAGTGTAATCTAATTAAAATATTGGCAAAGGACCTAAATAGATAATTTTCCAAAGAAGATATACAGACAGCCAACAGCTACATGAAAAGGTGCTCAACATCACTAATCATCAGGGAAATGCAAATCAAAACAACAATGAGATGTCACCTCACACTCCTTAGAAAGGCTGTCATCAAAAAGACAAGAGATAAACAAGTGTTGACAAGGATATGAAGAAAAGGAAACCCTTGTACACTGTTGGGGAGAATTTAAATTGGTGCAGCCACTATGGGAAACAGTATGGAGGCTCCTCAAAATATTAAAAATACTTAGAACCACCATATGACCCAGCAATCCCACTTCTGGCTACATATCCAAAGGAAATGAAAGCAGGGTATCAAAGAGATACTTGCACTCCCATGTCAACTGCAGCATTATTTACAATAGTCAAGACATGGAAACACCTAAGGGTCCATCAGAAGATGAACAGACAAAAGAATGTGGTGTGTGTGTGTGTGTGTGTGTGTGTGTGTATAAATATGTATAGGAACACCATTCAGCCATAAAAAAATTCTTGCCACTTGTGACAACATAAATGAAACTTGATAGCATCATACTAAGTGAAAATAAGTCAGACAGAGAAAGACAAATACTGTATGATCTCACTTATGCAGGGACTCTTAGAAAATGAAACTCATATAAACAGCAGACTGGTGATTGCCAGGGCCTAGGGGTTGGGGGAAATGGGTGATGGTGGTCATCAACTTCCAAATTTAAGATGAATAAGTTCTGGGGATGTAATGTACAGCATGGTGAACATAGTTAACAATATTGTATTGTATACTCGTAAGTGGCTAAAAGATCTTAAATATTCTCACTACAAAAATAAAGGTAACTATGTGAGCTGATTAATGGATTTATTAATTAGCTTTATTGTGGTGATCATTTCATAATTTTTACATATATCAAATAATCACATTATAGACCTTAAATTTGTACAGTGTTATATGTCAAATATATCTCAATAAAGCTGGGAAAAAAAGTGGGGGAAAAGGAAAGCATATGTTGTCATTGTCTTGATTAGGGGCCAGTCCTATTTTGTAGAAATGTTCTCTGTGACACTTGGCTTCACCCTCTAGGTCCTGGGAACTCCCCTCTTAGTCATCTTTTATTTTCCATTATAAATAACCCATTTTGCTTCTTGACCTTTTCATCTTTCTTTCTGCTCTTAGTTGAGGACTCATAGTTTTTGTTTTGTTTGAAATATTTCTGTCCCTTTTATTCCAGGTTGATGGTACTAATATAATTACCTTATAAATTTTGTAGGATTCCTATGAATCTTAGTAAATTTCTCTATATTAGATTAAAACCATATCACAAATATCTCAAGATAGGTTCTCTCGGGCTTGGGATAAGGGTCCAGATGCTATGGGAAAATGGCTTTAAACTTCCTAGAAGGTGTTTTGTCTAGTTGAAAGCTTCTATGAGACATGCCCTTAAATATTTATAGCACATTAATGAAGAGTCTTATATGCATATCCTTGATGTGATCTTTACCCTATAGTAATTTCTTAATTTGAGAGCCTTTTAGAGAAACTGGAAATGAGAAATACTTATTTTCAAATGACTACTACTCTGTATTTTCTCTAAATTTTTCTTGAAAACTGATTTTCTCCTTCTGTAGCTCATTTCCCCTCTATCCGTGCTTTATTATATAGGGCTAAAAAACGGTGCCAAGGTATCGGCAAGGCCTCACTCTCTCTGGAAGCTCTAAGGGAGAATCCAATCTGAGAGCTTCCTTCCTTTCTTAGAATGGTAGTTGCTAGCTTCCTTGGCTTGTGGTCACGTCACTCCAATCTCTGGCATCATCTTCCCATTGCCTTCTTCTCTGTGCATCTGTATCTTCTCTTCTGTTTCTTATAAAGATGCTTGTCACTGAATATATGACCCACATGGATAATCCAAGATAATTTTATCTCAGGACCCTTAATTAAATTGCAAATGCAAAGATTCATTTTTCCAAATAAGGTGACATTCCTAGGAAATAGAGATTAGAACATGGACATATCTTTTGGGGCGTTACCATTCAACCCACTACATCATTCAGTGGGGGAAGGAGAGTCTTTTCAGCAAATGGTGCTGGGAAAACTGCATATCCACACATTAAGAATGAATATGGGTGCACTTCTTCCGGGAAGATGGCGGAAGAGTAAGAGCCGGAGATCACCTTCCTCCCCACAGATACATCAGAAATACATCTACACGTGGAACAACTCCTACACAACACCTACTGAACGCTGGCAGAAGACCTCAGACCTCCCAAAAGGCGAGAAACACCCCACGTACCTGGGTAGGGCAAAAGAAAAAAGAATAAACAGAAACAAAGAATAGGGACGGGACATGCACCACTGGGAGGGAGCTGTGAAGGAGGAAAGGTTTCCACACACTAGGAAGCCCCTTCACGGGCTGAGACTGCGGGGGGCGGAGGGGGGAAGCTTCGGAGCCACAGAGGAGAGCAACAGGGGTGCGTGGCGCAAAGCGGAGAGATTCCCGCACAGAGGATCGGTGCTGACCGGCACTCACCAGCCTGAGAGGCTTGTCTGCTCACCCGCCGGGGCGGGCGGGACTGGGAGCTGAGGCTCGGGCTTTGGTCGGAGCTCCGGGAGAGGACTGGGGTTGGCGGCGTGAACACAGCCTACAGGGGGTTACTGCACCACAGCTAGCCGGGTGGGAGTCCGGGGAAAACTCTGGACCTGCCGAAGAGGCAAGAGCCTTTTTCCTCCCTCTTTGTTTCCTGGTGACCGAGGAGAGGGGATTAAGAGCGCTGCTTAAAGGAGCTCCAGAGACGGGCTCGAGCCGCGGCTAAAAGCGCGGACCCCAGAGACGGGCATGAGACGCTAAGGCTGCCGCTGCCGCCACCAAGGGGCCTGTGTGCGAGCACAGGTTACTACCCACACCCTGCTTCCGGGGAGCCTGTCCAGCCCACCACTGCCAGGGTCCCGTGATCCAGGGACAACTTCCGCAGGAGAACGCACGGCGCGCCTCAGGCTGGTGCAACGTCACGCAAGCCTCTGCAGCCGCAAGCCCGCCCCGCACTCTGTGCCTCTCCCTCCCCCCGGCCTGAGTGCGCCAGAGCCCCCGAATCAGCAGCTGCTTTAACCTCCTCCTGTCTGAGCAAAGAACAGACGCCCTCCGGCGACCTACACCCAGAGGTGGGGCCAAATCCAAAGCTGAGCTGTGAGAACAAAGAATAGAAAGGGAAATCTCTCCCAGCAGCCTCAGGAGCAACGGATTAAAGCTCCACAATCAACTTGATGTACCCTGCATCTGTGAAATACCTGAATAGACAACGAATCATCCCAAATTAAGGAGGTGGACTCTGAGAGCAAGATTTATGCTGTATAGCTTTGCTTCCACCATTTGTCCTAGGGTTCTATCCGTCCATTTTTTTTTAATATTTTTCCTTTTTTTCCTTAATAATTATTTTTTTATTTTAATAACTTTATTATATTTTATCTTACGTTTTTATTACACTTTATCTTCTTTCTTTCTTTCCTTCCTTCCCTCCTTCCTTCCTTCCTTCCTCCCCCCTCCCTCCCTCCCTCCCTCCTTCCTTCCTTCTTTCCTTCCTTCCTTCCTTTCTTTCTTTTCTTCTACTAATTCTTTCTTTCTACTTTTTCTCCCTTTTATTCTGAGCCATGTGCATGAAAGGCTCTTGGTGCTGCAGCCAGGAGTCAGTGCTGTGCCTCTGAGGTGGGAGAGCCAACTTCAGGACACTGGTCCACAAGAGACCTCCCAGCTCCACATAATATCAAATGGCGAAAATCTCCCAGAGATCTCCATCTCAACACCAGCACCCAGCTTCACTCAACGACCAGCAAGCTACAGTGCTGGACATCCTATGCCAAACAACTAGCAAGACAGGAACACAATCCCACCCATTAGCAGAGAGGCTGCCTAAAATCATAATAAGCCCACAGACACCCAAAAACACACCACCAGACGTGGACCTGCCCACTCGAAAGACAAGATCCAGCCTCATCCACCAGAACACAGGCACCCTCCACCAGGAAGCCTACGCAACCCACTGAACCAACCTTAGCCACTGGGGAGAGACACCAAAAACAATGGGAACTACGAGCCTGCAGCCTGTGAAAAGGAGACCCCAAATACAGTAAGATAAGCAAAATGAGAAGACAGAAAAACACACAGCAGATGAAGGAGCAAGGCAAAAACCCACCAGACCTAACAAATGAAGAGGAAATAGGCTGTCTACCTCAAAAAGAATTCAGAATAATGATAGTAAAGATGATCCAAAATCTTGGAAATACAACAGACAAAATGCAAGAAACATTTAAAAAGGACCTAGAAGAACTAAAGATGAAACAAACAACGATGAACAACACAATGAATGATATTAAAAATATTCTAGATGGGATCAATAGCAGAATAACTGAGGCAGAAGAACAGATAAGTGACCTGGAAGATAAAATACTGGAAATAACGACTGTAGAGCAGAATAAAGAAAAGAGAATGAAAAGAACTGAGGACAGTCTCAGAGACTTCTGGGACAACATTAAACACACCAACATTCAAATTATAGGGGTTCCAGAAGAAGAAGAGAAAAAGAAAGGGACTGAGAAGATATTTGAAGAGATTATAGTTGAAAACTTCCCTAATATGGGAAAGGAAATAGTTAATCAAGTCCAGGAAGCACAGAGAGTCCCATAAAGGATAAATCCAAGGAGAAATATGCCAAGACACATATTAATCAAACTGTCAAAAATTAAATACAAAGAAAACATATTAAAAGCAGCAAGGGAAAAACAACAAATAACACACAAGGGAATCCCCATAAGGTTAACAGCTGATCTTTCAGCAGAAACTCTGCAAGCCACAAGGGACTGGCTGGACATATTTAAAGTGATGAAGGAGAAAAACCTGCAACCAAGATTACTCTGCCCAGCAAGGATATCATTCAGATTTGATGGAGAAATTAAAACCTTTACAGACAAGCAAAAGCTGAGAGAGTTCAGCACCACCAAACCAGCTTTGCAACAGCTGCTAAAGCAACTTCTCTAGGCAAGAAACACAAGAGAAGGAAAAGACCTACAATAACGAACCCAAAACAATATAGAAAATGGGAATAGGAACATACATTTCGATAATTACCTTAAATGTAAATGGACTAAATGCTCCCGCCAAAAGACATAGACTGGCTGAATGGAAACAAAAACAAGACCCATATATTTGCAGTCTACAAGAGACTCACTTCAGACCTAGAGACACATTCATGCTGAAAGTAAGGGGATGGAAAAAGATATTTCATGCAAATGGAAACCAAAAGAAAGCTGGAGCAGCAATTCCCATATCAGACAAAATAGAGTTTAAAATAAAGACTATTAGAAGAGACAAAGAAGGACACTACATAATGATCAAGGGATCGATCCAAGAAGAAGAGATAACAATTGTAAATATTTATGCACCCAGCATAGGAGCACCTCAATACATAAGGCAAATACTAACAGCCATAAAAGGGGAAATCGACAGTAACACATTCATAGTAGGGGACTTTAACACCCCACTTTCACCAGTGGACAGATCATCCAAAATGAAAATAAATAAGGAAACACAAGCTTTAAATGATACATTAAACAGGATGGACTTAACTGATATTTATAGGACATTCCATCCAAAAACAACAGAATATACACTCTTCTCAAGTGCTTATGGAACATTCTACAGGATAGATCATATCTTGGGTCACAAGTCAAGCCTTGGTACACTTAAGAAAATTGAAATTGTTTCAAGTATCTTTTCCAACCACAATGCTATGAGACTAGGTATCAATTACAGGTAAAGATCTGTAAAAAATACAAACACATGGAGGCTAAACAATACACTACTTAATAACGAAGTGATCACTGAAGAAATCAAAGAGGAAATAAAAAAATACCTAGAAACAAATGACAATGGAAACACGACGACCCAAAATCTATGGGATGCAGCAAAAGCAGTTCTAAGAGGGAAGTTTAGAGCAATTCAATCCTACCTTAAGAAACAGGAAACATCCTGAATAAACAACCTAACCTTGCACCTAAAGCAATTAGAGAAAGAAGAACAAAAAACCCCAAAGTTAGCAGAAGGAAAGAAATCATAAAAATCTGATCAGAAATAAATGAAAAAGAAATGAAGGAAACAATAGCAAAGATCAATAAAACTAAAAGCTGGTTCTTTGAGAAGATAAACGAAATTGATAAGCCATTAGCCAGACTCATCAAGAAAAAAAGGGAGAAGACTCAAATCAATAGAATTAGAAATGAAAAAGGAGAAGTAACAACTGACACTGCAGGAATACAAAAGATCATGAAAGATTACTACAAGCAACTCTATGCCAATAAAATGAACAACCTGGAAGAAATGGACAAATTCTTAGAAATGCACAACCTGCCAAGACTGAATCAGGAAGTAATAGAAAATATGAAGAGACCAATCACAAGCACTGAAATTAAAATGTGATTAAAAATCTTCCAACAAACAAAAGCCCAGGGCCAGATGGCTTCACAGGCGAATTCTATCAAACATTTAGAGAAGAGCTAACACCTATCCTTCTCAAACGCTTCCAAAATATAGCAGAGGGAGGAACACTCCCAAACTCATTCTACGAGGCCACCATCACCTTGATACCAAAACCAGACAAGGATGTCACAAAGAAAGAAAACTACAGGCCAATATCACTGATGAACATAGATGCAAAAATCCTCAAAAAAATACTAGCAGACAGGATGCAACAGCACATTAAAAGGATCATACACCATGATCAAGTGGGGTTTATTCCAGGAATGCAAGGATTCTTCAATATATGCAAAACAATCAATGTGATAAACCATATTAACAACTGAAGGAGAAAAACCATATGATCATCGCAATAGATGCAGAGAAAGCTTTTGACAAAATTCAACACCCATTTATAATAAAAACCCTGCAGAAAGTAGGCATACAGGGAACTTTCCTCAACATAATAAAGGCCATATATGACAAACCCAAAGCCAACATCGTCCTCAATGGTGACAAACTGAAAGCATTTCTACTAAGATCAGGAACAAGACAAGGTTGCCTACTCTCACCACTCTTATTCAACATAGTTGTGGAAGTTTTAGCCACAGCAATCCGAGAAGAAGAGGAAATAAAAGGAATCCAAATCGGAAAAGAAGAAGTAAAGCTGTCACTGTTTGCAGATGACATGATTCTATACATAGAATCCTAAAGATGCTACCAGAAAACTACTAGAGCTAATCAATGAATTTGGTAAAGTAGCAGGATACAAAATTAATGCACAGAAATCTCTTGCATTCCTATACACTAATGATGAAAAATCTGAAAGTGAAATCAAGAAAACACTGCCATTTACCATTGCAACAAAAAGAATAAAATATCTAGGAATAAACCTACCTAAGGAGACAAAAGACCTGTATGCAGAAAATTATAAGACACTGATGAAAGAAATTAAAGATGATACAAATACATGGAGAGATATACCATGTTCTTGGATTGGAAGAATCAACATTGTGAAAATGACTCTACTACCCAAAGCAATCTACAGATTCAATGCAATCCCTATCAAACTACCACTGGTATTTTTCACAGAACTAGAACAAAAAAATTCACAATTTGTATGGAAACACAAAAGACCCCGAACAGCCAAAGCAATCTTGAGAACGAAAAACGGAGCTGGATGTATCAGGCTCCCTGACTTCAGACTATACTACAAAACTACAGTAATCAAGACAGTATGGTACTGGAAGAAAAACAGAAAGATAGATCAATGGAGCAGGATAGAAAGCCCAGAGATAAACCCACACACATATGGTCACCTTATCTTTGATAAAGGAGGCAGGAATGTACAGTGGAGAAAGGACAGCCTCTTCAATAAGTGGTGCTGGGAAAACTGGTCAGGTACATGTAAAAGTATGAGATTAGATCACTCCCTAACATCATACACAAAAATAAGCTCAAAATGGATTAAAGATCTGAATGTAAGGCCAGAAACTATCAAACTCTTAGACGAAAACACAGGCAGAACACTCTATGACATAAATCACAGCAAGATCCTTTTTCACACACCTCCTAGAGAAATGGAAATAAAAACAAAAATAAACAAATGGGACCTAATGAGACTTCAAAGCTTTTGCACAGCAAAGGAAACCATAAACAAGACCAAAAGACAACTCTCAGAATGGGAGAAAATATTTGCAAATGAAGCGACTGACAAAGGATTTATCTCCAAAATTTATAAGCAGCTCATGCAGCTCAATAACAAAAAAAAAAAAACAACCCAATCCAAAAATGGGCAGAAAACCTAAATAGACATTTCTCCAAAGAAGATATACAGACTGCCAACAAACACATGAAAGAATGCTCAACTTCATTAATCATTAGAGAAATGCAAATCAAAACTACAATGAGATATCATCTCACACCAGGTCAGAATGGCCATCATCAAAAAATCTACAAACAATAAATGCTGGAGAGGGTGTGGAGAAAAGGGAACCCTCTTGCACTGTTGGTGGAAATGTAAATTGATACAGCCACTGTGGAGAACAGTATGGAGGTTCCTTAAAAAACTACGAATAGAACTACCATATGACCCAGCAATCCCACTACTGGGCATATACCCTGAGAAAACCATAATTCAAAAGGAGTCATGTACCAAAATGTTCATTGCAGCTCTATTTACAATAGCCCGGAGATGGAAACAGCCTAAATGTCCATCATCGGATGAATGGATAAAGAAGATGTGGCACATATATACAATGGAATATTACTCAGCCATAAAAGGATACGAAATTGAGCTATTTGTAATGAGGTGGATAGACCTAGAGTCTGTCATACAGAGTGAAGTCAGAAAGAGAAAGACAAATACTGTATGCTAACACATATATATGGAATTTAAGAAAGAAAAATGTCATGAAGAACCTAGGGGTAAGACAGGAATAAAGACACAGACCTACCAGAGAATGAACTTGAGGATATAGGGAGGGGGAAGGGTAAGCTGTGACAAAGCGAGAGAGAGGCATGGACATATATACACTACCAAACGTAAGGTAGATAGCTAGTGGGAAGCAGCCGCATAGCACCGGGAGATCAGCTCGGTGCTTTGTGACCACCTGGAGGGGTGGGATAGGGAGGGTGGGAGAGAGAAAGATGCAAGAGGGAAGAGATATGGGAACATATGTATATGTATAACTGATTCACTTTGTTATAAAGCAGAAACTAACACACCATTGTAAAGCAATTATACTCCAATAGAGATGTAAAAAAAACAACAAAAAAAAGAATGAATATGGGGGACTTCCCTGGTGGCACAGGGGTTAAGAATCCACCTGCCAATCTGCCAATGCAGGGGACACGGGTTCAATCCCTGGTCTGGGAAGATCCCACATGCCTCAGAGCAACTAAGCCCATGAGCCACAACTACTGAGCCTGCATTCTAGAGCCTGAGAGCCACAACTACTGAGCCCATGAGCCACAACTACTGAGCCTGCGTGCCTAGAGCCCATGCTCCGCCAACAAGAGAAGCCACTGCAATGAGAAGTCCGTGCACTGCAACGAAGAGTAGCCCCCGATCGCCACAAGTAGAGAAAGCCCACGTGCAGCAACAAGGACCCAACGGAGCCAAATATAAAAATAATAATAAAAAAGGAATGAATTTGGACCCCTACTTCATACCATACATATATAACAGCTAAGTAAAATGGATCAAAGTCACAAATTTAAGAGCTAAACCTATAAAATTCATAGAAGAAAACAGGCATAAATCTTTGTAATGCTGTATTAGGCAACAATTTACTAGATGAGTTCAAAAGTACAAGGAACCAAGTCACAAGCAACCAAAGGAAAAAACAAATTGGAATACTTCAAAGCTAAGGACATTTATGTGTCAAAGGGTACTATCAAGAAAATGAAAAGATAACCTACAGAATGGGGTTTTATTTGCAAATTATATATCTGATAAGGCTCTAGTAACCACCACATATAATAAGCACTTACAATGCAGCATTTTAATAAAAGTAACCCATCTTAAAATGGTCAAAAGATTTGAATACACATTTCTCCTGAAAAGATACACATATGACCAATAAGCACATGGACAGCTGGTAACCATCATTAGTCATTAGGGAAGTGCAAATCAAAGCCACAATAAGACACTACTTCACATGCTCTAAGTTGGCTATAATTTTTTTTTTTTTAATGGGGGAAAAGAAGGTGTTGACAGGGATGTTGAAAAATCGGGAACTTCATACATTACTAGTAGGACAGAAAATCATGCAGTCATCTTGTAAAATGGCTTGCACTACCTCAAAAAGTTAAAAAGAGAGTTAACATATGACCTAGCAATTCTGCTCCAAGGTATATTCCCAAGAGGATTAAAAAATATATAACCACACACAGAAAAACTTGTTCATGACATAGAGAATGGACTTGAGCACACAGGGAGGGGGAAGGGTAAGCTGGGACGAAGTGAGAGAGTGGCATGGACTTATCTATACTACCAAATGTAAAATAGATAGCTAGTGGGAAGCAGCCGCATAGCACAGGAAGATCAGCTCGGTGCTCTGTCACCACCTAGAGGGGTGGGATAGGGAGGGTGGGAGGGAGACGCAAAAGGGAGGGGATATGGGGATATATGTATAGCTGATTCACTTTGTTATAAAGCAGAAACTAACACACCATTGTAAAGCAATTATACTCCAATAAAGATGTTAACAAAAAAAAAACTTGTTCATGAATATTTATAGAAACTTTATTCATAATAGCTAACGAGTGAATACTGCTCAAGTGTCTATTATCGGATGAATGCATAAAGAAAGGTGGTGTTATCCATAGGACGGAATATTGTTCATCCATAAGAAAAAATAAAATATTGATCCATGCTACAACGTGGGTGAACCTTGAAAATATTATTGTCAGTAAAACAAGCCAGACACAATATGAAACGTTCAAATAGGAAAATCCAAAGACAAAGTGGTTTTCAGGACTGGGTGAAGGAGGAAATTGGGAGTGGTTGCTAACAGGTAAGAGTTTTTTTGTTTGTTTGTTTTTGTGGTGATGAAAATGTCCTGGAATTAGGTAGTGGGAATGGTTCACAGTCTTGGGGATATACTAACAAATGAATTGTGTACTTTAAACAGGGGAATTTTATGGTATATGAATATATCAAAAGAAATTAAAATAAATATAAAAAAATAAATGAGCACAGCTACCCACAACATGGATGGAACCTTATAAAAATAATGTTGAGTTAAAAAATTTTATTTCACAGAATGTTCCTCTTTTTGTAAAACCTGAAGGTGAGAAAATCTAAAAAGCAAATAAGTAATAAAAATGAGATTCAGGAATCCCTTCTGCTGTGGGTGTAGTCCAAGGGTATATGCAAAGCTAATGGTAAGGTTTTTGCTATTAAGTGTAGTCGGTGTACGAATGTTAATTTTATAGGTATACTTCTTACTAAACATACGTACCATGGTATGCTTCAAATATTATGTAATAAAAACATTTAAGTGATTTGCTTTTCAATTTTATGTGTCTGGGGAAATGCTAGTGTCACTACTAACAACAGTGGCATTAAAAGCAGATGACCTGTCATTTCATGACATGGGTCAGCCTTGCTTCATTTAGTCAATCTGCCCCACCATTCATCCTCTAATGATCACTTCTTATTGCTTCTGAGTCACCAATCTGTTGATGCCCAGCCAGCTCAGTCAGAAGATGGGATTTTTATAGAGCTGGAGCATCAAATGTGAGTCATCTACTCACTTCTGGCACAGTTCATTTCAAAATTATCTTCCACCTCCTCTCAGCTAAAATTAATCTGCCTATTATTTTATCTAAGCCTACATCATTGTTATTATAGTGTGTTTAATATTTAAATTATTAATTCCCCCTAAATCACAATGTCCTGTGATCCACTATATGTTGAATGAAAGCATTTCAGTGCTTTATGAGAATGTTGTATCTGGACTAGAGGAACCAACATCCTTGCTCAGATTCTAAGTCAGATTGGACTTTCTCAGTTCTGGGTATGATAGGCATCCTGAAAAATATTTATTGCAAGGAGAAATAATTTTTTTAATTATTATTTTGGGGTTTTTTTGGAGGTTTTTGTTTTTAAGTCTAAAAGCTTCTTTTTATATGACTTTATCTTAAGGGCGATCTCACAGGAAAAAAAAATAAGCTGCAGTAAGCCTTCTAGGTTACAGGAGGAACTAAGGAAGAGACAAGTAAGTTAAAGAAATGAGATCAGAAGTGAATGTCCCAATTCCCAGCCTTGGGATCAAACATCAAGTGTAAAAATTTACATAAAGGAGATGAAATGTATGCTGTGTGAGCTTGCAAACTCTCTCTCCAGCAAAAGAATGATTAAACTGGTAAAAATTGTCAAACAACAACGAATTAAAGTCTCCAGAAATTGACCTGAGGACCGGCAGCAAACTGAGAAGCACTTACTCAAAAAATTTTATAGAGTATCAGTAAGAACAGTGGTAGTCTGTGACATTTGAGCCAGAAACTGCTCCCATCACCTGTCCCCTACTTCCTATTACATTTTTCAGAAGGTTTTTTCTGGTTGGACAAGGCCAAGAAGAGACTGGCTACCTTCTCCTCAACTCCCCAGCTACTTCTCAGTTATAAGGCAATGGTTTCCCTTGGGGTGGTGGGTCCCCCATAGCCAACCCCAAGATGTTTCAGAAGATCTATTCCAGTAGGGTGCGGCCAAGCAGATAGGGTCTCCCAAGTCTATTCAGCTCCCACTCATAGTGTAAAGGCTCTATCCTAGTCAGACACATCAAGCCATGAGCTGCTGGCCAAAGAGACTATGGCTTCCATTGTCACATCCTCTCCCCACAGCATCTGCTCATAGGGCAGAAGTTCCATGCCAATTAGGTTAATGGGACTACCATTCTCCAAGCTCCCTCTTAGGACAAAGGAGTCACTCTAGGAGAAGTAGACCTTAACCCTAACCCCTCTCCCCATTCAGCTCCATCACATCTAACAGAGCTTCTGGTTAGTGAGGAGGCAAGTTGAGGACTGTCAGCTCCATAGCACTGTCTGAGGGGGGGAACCTTAATCTGGAACAAGGAGCGTACCAACTCCTGCCTAAAGGCATCCTCCCTCCAATAAAGACCATGAAAAAGCAATTGGATGCAAGAAGCAGCAAACAAAACAGCAGACTCACCAGAAATTTAACAAGGAAGACATGAGGAAAAAAGACAGCAAAAAACAAATCAACAACAACAACAAAAAGGCCCTGATAACATTACAGTCATCCCTAGTGTAAGGCTGTGCACATATTCTAGGGTCAATCCACTCTGCAGCAATTGGAAAGCTGTTAATCCCTGGCTAAAAGCAGTGTAGATTTGGAATCTTTCTGAAATGGATGGAAGTCTTACTGGCTCAGGAGGTTTAATCATAATCCCTAATCAGTCAATGGCTGAAGATGAAGCTATGCTGACCCAGGAGCAACTACTAGGCTTCCAAGCTTAAAACTTCAAAAGAAGAGAAAAAAATTCTAAGCACTGACATCAGAAATTGCACACTTAGGAGAAACAGACTTTGTAGAATTAATACAAGGAATCCACTAAATAAACAGAAATAGGCAACAATAACAAGTCACAGGGTAAAAAGTAGAAACAGGCTCTACAGTATATTATATAAAATATCTAATTTCTATGAAAAAGTGAGACATGCAAAGAAACATGTGAGTGTGGCCCATAAACAAGAAAAGACAATCAGGCGATGGATGTGCTTTTGAGGGGGTCCCATATGTTGGACTTAGCAGACAAAGATTTCAAGTAGCTATTAGAAATATGTGCAAAGAACTAAAGACAATCGTGCCTAAAAAAAGAAAGGAAAGCAGAATTCATCAAATATAGAATAGTAATAAGTATATAGAAATCACCAAAAAAAACCAAATGGACATTCAAAAGTTGAACTATACAAAAACTGAACTGAAAAATTAACTATGGTGGACTCAGCAGGTTTGATCTGGCAGAAGAATGAATCAGAAAACTCAGAGAAAAATCAGTAGAGAGGGCTTCCCTGGTGGCGCAGTGGTTGGGGGTCCGCCTGCTGATGCAGGGGACGTGGGTTCATGTCCCGGTCCGGGAACATCCCACATGCCATGGAGCAGCTGGGCCCATAAGCCATGGCCGCTGGGCCTGTGCATCCGGAGCCTGTGCTCCACGGCAGGAGAGGCCACGGCAGTGAGAGGCCCGCGTACCGCAAAAAAAAAAAAAAAAAAAATCAATAGACATGGTCCAATGTGAAAAACAGAAAGAAAAAAAAAAGAATGAAGAAAAAGAGATGAACACAGACCCTGAAAAGTCTGAGGCACCATTAAGAGCAGCAGCATTTGTATAAAGGGGAGTAACAGAAGCAGAGAAGAGCAAGGCAGAAAAAATATTCAAAGAAATAATTGCTGAAAATTCTCCAAATACAATGACAAACATTAATCTACACATCCAAGAGCAAGTAGCTGCAAGTAGGATATACACAAAGAGATCCACATCTACACAAACAGTCAAAATGTTGTGAGCCAAAAACAACAAGAAAACCTTGAAACCAGGATAAAATTGACACCCCATATAATGGAACTAAGTTTAATTCTTACTAATATAAGTTCAAACATCAAAGTTGCAGATATAATTTTAGAAAACAAATTCTCAATGAGTGGTCAAAGTCAGGGGTTGTTAGGACACTTTATAGCTACAGTGTGTTCTTGGGAAACACTGAATCAATAATTGATTATTTTTTCTCAAAGTAAGCAGCTAGGCCTGAAGAATTTACAGAAAAGTTCAACCAAACTCATGAAATGTGCTGATTCAACTCCGTACACAACTCTCCCAGGGACATGAACAAGAGAGCATTCCCCTATTTATTCTATAACTAGCATAACCTTAATACCTTTTTTACTTGGAAATGTCCCTTATTTCTTGTGAGTTTGAAAAGGCACTAGAGATCATATATGCTTAAAGTTTTCCAGGGTGGGGAAGCCCTCAGCATTGATCATCACTGTTTTACCAAGGGAAACTGGGGCATAGATCACACAGACCTATGTCACATAGCTAATAATGGCAAAGTTAGGATTTGAGGCCTTAGTGGTCTGGTTCCAGAATTCATGTTCACACTTACTGCTGAATACTTAGCATCCAGCTTGGCATAGAGTACATTCTCAGTAAGTGATGGGTTAAACTGCTAATGCGACATTCATATTTGGGTAAGCTAGTCTATCCTAATCAACAGTGAGATATCTTCTGCCTACAGATGCATAAAAATAAAGAGAGCTCATGTGTTTCTCTAGTATTTCATACTAAATTTACATTACATATAAAATTACTGACGCTGCACATTTATATATTTTTAAAAGACTTTGTTTTGTTAATAATAATTTGCTACTATAGAATAAAAATGCCTTAAGAATTATAGCTGAATATTTTTACCAGTCCTATACAATGTAAAAGCATTTACAACATTTGCTTTCCTTGTGTCATTTGTACCGAGAAAAAGATTCTGAAAAGAACTTGAAGTACTTTAATGTTGTCTTCAAGACTATTTTTAAGCTAAAACTAATTGCTTATAATTACAATTGCCAAAATTCACTATAAATATAGCCTTAAAAACTAAAACATTCTAAAAAGAATATCTTTGGTTACCTACTGACCAAAGGGTACTCAAATTAAATGTTTTCCAAAGAGTGATTTGGCTACCCCTTGATACTATTTCAAGTTCTCTTTGAAGCCACTAACTCTTAGGGTATTTGAAAACCCTTCATTTTCTTCTTCTATGCTACCGTCTCTACAAACTTGCTGTGACCACCTAGAGTAGAAACTTTTAGGTCTTCTTTACTATAGAAATGACCCTAGTGACAAATCTGGCATTTCATCCACTATCTGCAAAGTAACCCTAGAGTCTGGAATCTTAGTCATTTTTGCTGTGATGGCAGAGTGAATTTCTAGAAGTTCATGGCCCCAGTTCTTCCGGTTTCTTCTTCCGGTTTCTTGTTTTAGGACAACTAGGACAACTTAAACATTATATTCTACCAGATAAAAGACACAAATAGGTAGCTTATAGAAGAAATAAAATGACTAAGAAACACCCCAAATTTTAATTCTATCAGTAATCAAACTGAAAGAATGATACACCATTTTGTGAGTATTTAATTGCAAATATTTTTAATGATAGCGATGCTTGTAAGGAGGTAGAATAATGTAGAAGTTAGAGCAGAGACCCTGTGTTTGAATTCTCAACCCATCATGTATCAACTGTTATTTAAAATCTTGGTTTTAAGTCTTTAAATCTTGTGCCTTGGTTTCCACATCCAAGGGGCTAGTAGTGTCTACCTCACTATTGTGAGGATGGAACAAATCACTATTTGTGAACATTCTTATAACATTGCCTAGGACATATACCTAGTTCCTCAATTGTTAGCTATTGGTATAAGTATGAATTCCGATAAAGTGGCACATGCTTTCCAAGAAGCAACTTCCTCCATGTGTATCAAGAGCATAAAAAGTACTTAAATTTTTCATGTAGTAATTCTCCTTCTAGGGGAACTATCCCAGCAAAATAGTCACTAATTCAAACAACTATGTATAACAATTTTTTTTATTAAAGCAAGAGTTTTGATAAATTGGGAACAACTTAAATCTCTAACATTTGGAACAAAATCAATAAAATTACGACATTTATAATAAACTTTTAAAACACAATTAAAATGATTAGGATGGGACATTTACGACAGGCCAACATAGAAAAATAAGGACCTAATTTATTTTCCTGCCTTAAATAATTAGAAAACTAGATAAAACACATGAAAAAATACTTTTCAGGTACCAGACAAGAGGCAGATCAGGATTGCGATTTCTGAGAAGATGGAAACAAATGAGTTTAAACAAATGAGTTGCCCCAGTTTATTCAGAAGCAACTTCCAGGCCATCCTGCAGTGAGGAGGAATCCAATTCACTGTTTTGCTGAGTGAGGGCAAGTATCAGAAAAGAAAAAGCTGCAGATAAGAAGCACTGTAGAGATCCACAGGGGTGGGGTGTTGTCCCCATCTTTGGCTTGGTACTAATTTGCATACACGTGGGAGGGAATGCCTTGAGGCTGGAAAACGTATCACGGGAAAAGATGGCAGAATAATTTCTGAAGCTCATACAGGAGTGAGAATTGGGGGGAACCCCACAAACAAGAGTGGAAAAACATCAAAAAGCAAGAGGCATATGGTTGAGTTGTCAAAATGTACTGCCTTAGTAGTGGCAGGAAACTATCACTAGATTCAAGACATCTTTTTACCTTCTCTAACAAAGCTTACAGGCTTCAGAATGATTTAACTAATTCCAAGTAACTTAACTGCATACCATAAGAAAATACCACTGTGTGTAAAAGCAATACAATCTAAGTGTCTGGTATCTAATAAAAGATTACTACGCATTCAAAGAAGTAGGAAAATATGACCTCTAACTGGGGTAGACATCAATCAATAGAAACATATATAGTCAGAAATGAAAGAGAGAAATGGACAAGGATTAAAACACCTATTTGTAATATGCTTCACATGTGCAAGATATAGTATTAGCCATGCACATAATGAAAAATATAAAATGTAAAAAAGACCCAAATATAGCTTCTAGAGATGAGAAATACCGTATCTGAAATCTAAGAAGAAAAATATACAAAATGGGATTAACAGCAGATGAGATAAGGCAGAAGAGATGATTAGTGACTTGAAGATATGGTAATGGAAAATATTCAAAATAGAACACACAACATGAAATGAACAGAGCATCAGTGAGCTCTTGGGACAGCATGAAGTGTCTACCACATATGAAATTGGAGTCCCAGATATCGAGACGAGAAAAGGCCAGGGGAGGAGAGAATGCCAGAAAAAGTATTTGAAGAAATAATGGCTAAAATATTTCTAAATTTGATAAAAACATAAATCCATAAACGCAAGAAGTTCAATGAACATTAAAAAGAAAAATATTAAAATTACACCAACTTATATCATAATCAAATTGCTGAAAACCAGTGATAAAAGAAAATCTTAAAAGAAGCCAAAGGAACAAAGGTAAAACAGCAGACTACACATCAGAAACTATTCAAGCTAGAAAAGAACAGAGACGTGTCTTTAAAATACATAAAGCAAATGAAAAGGATGACAGGTATTGGCAAGGATGTGGACAAACTGGAAACCTTGCACACTGTTGGTGGGAAATAGTATAAGGATTCCTCACGTTGAAGCTAGAACTATTGTATAATCTAGCAATCCTACTTCTGGGTTTTTATCCAAAAGATTTGAAATCAGGATCTCAAAGAGATATTAGTACTACCATGTTCATTGCAGCACTCTTCACAATAGCCAAGATGTGGAAAAAACCTAAGTGCCCATCTACAGATGAGTCGATAAAGAAAATGTGGTATTTGCATACAATGGAGTACTATTCGGCCTTTAAAAACAAGGAAATTCTGTAATATGTGACACCATGTATGAACCTTGAGGAGATATACTAAGTGAAATAAGCCAGACACAGAAACACAAATACTGCATGATTCCACTTATGAGGTGTCTAAAATAGTCAAATTCATGAAATCAAAGAGTGGAACAGTGGTTACTAGGGTCTGGGGTGAGGGAGAAATGGGGAGTTACTAATCGACAGCCATAAAGTTTCAGTTAAGCAAGATGAATCAGCTCTAGAGATCTGCTGTACCACATTGTATGTATAGGGAGTGACAGTAAGATTGTACATTTTTAAGATTTGCCAAGAGGGTAGATCTCATGTTAAGTGTTTTTTTTTTCCATAATAAAAGAAAAATTAAAAAGTATCATACAGAATCCTTTACCCAGAAAAAAAATCCTTCAAAGTTGAAGATGAAATAAAAACTTTTAGAGAAAAATAAAAGCTGTGAAAGTGTATGACTATGAGTCCTGCACTACATGAAATATTTAGGGAAGTTCCTTCAGCAAAAGACAAGTGATATGGATGGAAGTTCCATCAACAGAAGGACATTAGCAGTGCCAGAAATGGTATATATATTGGTATGTAGTTTTTAAATTTTCAGTTATTTTATGTTCTCTTTAAAAGCTAATAGTTTAAGGCAAAAATAACAATACATTGCCAAGCTTAGAAGTAAAATGTGGACAACAAAACAAAGGATTTCAGGGAAGAAATGAAAGAACACTGTTGTAGGGTACAAACATCACACATGAAGTGATATAATATTTAAAGGAGACTGTGATAAGATAAAAATGTACCTTGTAGTTGATGCAGAAGTGCTTCTCAGAGTGTGGTCTTGAAATCTTTGGCATCCTCAAGACCATTTCAGAGGTCCCACTAGGCCAAAGCTGTTTTCATAATACTATGTTATTACTTCCTTTTCCATTCTCATTCTCATGAATATACAGTGAAGTTTTTCTGAGGTTAATTTATGTGTGATGAGATTGTATAATGAAATATACCAACATTTGGATGATCTGCATAACTCAGGGAACTAATGAATTTGAACAAAGACTAATGAATTTTTTTTTTAAATCATGTGTAGGTAAAACATAAATTTTAAGTGCAATATATATCAATATGTTTTAGCAAACAGTATCTTGAAATGTTTTTGAATTTCACTAAACTTTTCAAAACCTGCCAGATTTTGATCTTGTGTATAAAGAGCTTAGAAGTCACCATTCCAACCTAACAATTAAAAGCCAAACAGACTGAAAAAAATCAACAACTCTCCCTGGATCTATATAAGAAAAGAGGATACAGAGAACATCTATGCCTCCAAGGTTCAAAAGATCAACAGGCAAATACAGAGAGTAACAACTTAATGGAGCAGAGAGACTGACAAACAGAAACCACCACAGGAACCAGTGCCAGGGTAGGAACACCTGAACTGCAATTGACAAAGTGTTGGAGGATCAGAGTGGACAAGCTGAGAGTTAAAAACTTCATGGGCGACCTGTCGTGGTTGGGGGGTGGGCACAGTATTGTGAGCTCCTCCAGGAGCTTGACCAGATTCCCACAGTAAGTATCAGTGAAAAATCCCCTTGAGCTTCCAGCAGGGGGAGCAGAAGAGAACCCACTTTGAAATAAAACAGAGCACTCTTCTTCCTAACATCGCCTGCCCGCAGGGGAGACTAGTTAACCAGAGCTTAACCTGGTGTATTATCAGAGCCCATCTGATCTGGGGAAGAGAACTACCCAACTTCAGCTAGCTCACTCTAGCCATCCCCTCCCATCTAAGAAATGATAAGAAAACTGCAAAACACTTGTGACACTCATAGTCCATAGGCATAGGCTCACTAAAAGACTGAGACCTAATCATAGGACTCTAGAACACTTCCCCTCCCCCTATACCTTACGAGCACATTACTAAAGCCCCCTTTGCAACAGTTCCTTTTACCCAGTACATCATATCTGACTATCAAGAAGAAATTACAAGGCATATCACACTAAACACCAAAACAATAATACATTCTTTTCAAGTACGTATGGAACATTCACGAAAACGTTTATTATGGGTCATGATACATTACTCAATAAATTTGAAAGTTTGAATTCATTTTCTAAAAATGAGAAATGGTCTCTGAGCAGAATACTTAAATAGAAAGCAATAAAGGATGACAGAAAATCTCCAAGAGTTGGAAATTAGATGATACACTTTTGAATAATATGAGATAAAGGGAAAAAAACCCAGAAAAATTAGAAAATATTTTTAACTGAAAGATAATGAAAGCACAGCTTATAAAATTTGTGGCATGAAGCTAAGGTAGTAAGAGGAAGGAAATCTATAGCATTAAAGGCTTATATTAGAAATAAAGAGTGCCCTCAAAGTGATGATCTAAGCTTCAACTATGGGAAACTTAAAAAGAGCAAATTAAACCCAAAATAAACAGATTGAGGGAAGAAATACAAATAAGAATGGAAATAAGTGAAGAGAAAAACAGAAGAACAATTGAGAAAAATCAAAATAACCAAAAGCTGGTTCCAAAAGGTTAATGCAATTGGTAAACCTCTAGCCTCACTGATGAGGAAAAATATCAGAATGAAAGAGGGGACACCACTACTGATACCACAGACATTAAGAGGATAAGAGAAAATATTTTGAATAATTTTATGTTAACACATTTAAGTACAAAGATGAAATGGAAAAATTCCTTAAACAACAACCACCAAAGCTTACTCAGGAAGAAATAGTTAATATGAATAGCCTTATATGTACTTTGAAAATTGAATTAGTAATTAAATACTTTCCAACCAAAAAAATCAAAAAACAAACAAAAAAAAAACCACACCCATCAGGCCCAGATGACATCACTGGTTAATTCTTACAAATATTTAAGGAAGAAAGGAAACCAATTCTACACAAAGTCTTCCAGAAAATAAGTTAAAGGGAGCCCTTTAACTTATTTTACAATGACAATTACCCTGTAATCAAACCACATAAAGATTTTAGGCTGTAATTTTCTTGTCATATCACTAAAGGACTAAGTAAAAAAAATCCTTAAGAAAAACATATAAAAAGAGGATTGTACATCATAACAAGTGGAATTTATCCAAAAGATTCAAAGTTGGTTTAACATTTTAAAATTCAACAACAGGAACTCATAAACAAATTAAAAGAGAAAAACTATATCATCATATCAGGAGATACAGAAATAACATTTGACAATATTCAGTACCGACTCATGACAAACTCTCAACATCCTAGAAATAAAAGGGAACTTCTCCACTCCGATAAAGGGCAACTACAAAAACCTGTAACATACAATGGTATAAGAATTGCTCCTTCTAAAATCAGGGGCAAGGCAAGTATATCCAAATGCATCACTTATACTGAATATTACACTGTGATCTTGCAAGGGCAACAAAGCCAAGAAAAAAATAAAAGGCAGAAGGAAGGAAGACGTAAAACTGGCTTTATTCAAAGACGTAGTTTTCACAAATGCTGAAGGTATCTACAAAAAGATATTAGCTCTAATATGTAAATTTATCAAGTTTGCAAGATACAAGGTTAATACACAAGTCAGTTGTATATCTATATAACAACAAATAATTGGAAATTAAAAATGTTAAATTATCATTTATAATAATATCAGTACTATAATATTTAGAGTTAAAGATAAAATATTTAGAAAACCTGTAGAGAGAATATTATAAGATACTGCTGAGAAAGTTAGAGAAGATGTAAATAAATTTAGAGATATACCATGATTAAGGATGGCAATGCTCTATAGTGTTATGATGTCATTTCTTTCCAAATTGATATACAGATTCAACAAAATGCCACCTAAAATCCCAGCAAGATTTTTTGTTGAAATTGTTAGGCTGATTCTAAAACTTATTTGGAATGTAAGAACTTAGAATAGCCAAAACAATTTTTAAAAGAGAAGAATACAGCTTCCCTGGTGGCGCAGTGGTTGAGAGTCCGCCTGTCGATGCAGGGGACACGGGTTCGTGCCCTGGTCCGGGAAGATCCCACATGCCGCGTAGTGGCTGGGCCAGTGAGCCATGGCCACTGAGCCTGCGCGTCCGGAGCCTGTGCTCCGCAACGGAAGAGGCCACAACAGTGAGAGGCCCGCGTACCGCAAAAAAAAAAAAAAAAAAAAAAGAATAAAGCTGGAGTGCCCAGACCATCAAATTTCAATACAAAGTTACAGTAACCATTGCAATGTGATACTGAAACCCACACATTGTCAACTGATTTTCAACAAAATTCACGATGCAACCCAACGAAGAAAGGATAGTGTTTTCAACAAGTGATACTAGAATATGTATGTATAAAACAGACCTCAATACTTACCTCACACTATAATTAAAATGGATCTTAGTCATAAATATAGGAACCAAAAGTATAAAACTTCCAGAAGAAAACCAGAAAAAAGACTTGCAACCTTGGATAGGGAAAGATTTCTTAGGACACAAAGAACAAACCATGAAAAACCACAACAAAAAAAAACAAAACAAGTCAAAGGAGATATCATCAAAATTTAAAACTTGTTCTTCAAAAGGCATGATTATGAAAATGAGGACTCAAGTCACAGACTTGGAGAAAATATTCACAGACTTTACATATAATAAAGGATTTTTATCTAGAATATGTGAGGAAACTCTTACAATTCAATTTTTGAAAATCCAATAAACAACAAATTTGAACAGACACTTCAGATAATATATATTAATGGCAAGTAAGCACACTGTTATGTCTTGAATTTTGTCCCCTCATTCTATGTTGAGGACCTAACTCCTAGTACCTCAGAATGTGACTGTATTTAGAGATAGGGTCTTTAAAGAGAGGAGGTCATTAGGGTGGGCCCTATTTAAATTTCACTGGTATCCTTGTAAGGAGAGGCGATTGAGACACAGCATACATAGAAGGAAGACCATGTGAAGACACAGAAAAGAGAAGACGGCCATCTTCAAGCCAAGGAGAGAGGCCTCAGAAGAAACTAACCCTGCAGACATCTTGGTCTTGGACCTCTAGTCTCCAGAATTGTGAGAAAATAAATTTATGTTGTTTAAGCCACTCAGTTTGTGTTACTGTGTTATGGCAGCCTAGCAAATTAAGCACACACATGAATATATTCAATATACTGGTTATATAAAGAATGTAAATTAAAACAAACTCAAATGGCCAAAGTTAAAATAGATTTCTAACATCAAATGTTGACATGGATGTGGGGCAACTGGAATTTCGTACATTGCTGCTGGGAAAGGAAAGGGCACAGCCCATTTGGAAAACAGTTTAGCGATTTGTTTAAAAGTTAAATATATACTCACCATAAAACCCAGCAATTCTACTCTCAGATATTTACATAAGAGAAATGGAAACATATGTTCACTGAGTCAGATTCAACTATTCATAGCAGATTAATTGATAATAACCCCCAAATGAAAACCACCAAAATGTTTAACTGGTGAATAGATAAACAAATTGTAGTTTATCTATATAATAGTTACTAATCAGCAATTAAAAGAAAAATATTACTGATACATGCAACATTATGGATGAATCCCAAATCTTTATGCTAATTGAAAGAAGCCAGACCCAAGACTACATACTGTATGTTTCTATTTATATGAAATTCTAGAAAAAGCAAAACTATACTGACAAAAAGCAGATCAGTGGTTGTCAGCCCACCACCTCACCATCTGTGCTGTATATGGTTTCTCTGTCTCAAGACTTCTGCTAACTCTTGGCTTCTATATCTTCTTGGTATCTTCTGAGGCTATCTCTGTGTGTTCCTCAGATCTCAAGATCAATTTCTTGAAAACAGGAATCAGAGAGATCCAGCTAATTATTGTTTGTGGCGACTCTAAACTATAACCTAAAAGTTACTGCTACTTTTTTCTTTGAGAGGTGGAGACTAGTTCCTTCCTCTCCTCTTGAACGTGGGCTGTAATTAGCAACTTGCTTCTGACAAGTAGAATGTGGCAGATATGATGATGTGTGCTTCTGAGACTTGGTCTTAAAAGGCGTATGCTTTCTTCTTGTTGTCTTTCTCTTGGATCCCTTGAGGGAAGGAAGCCAGTCATCATATCATGATAACACTCAAGCATCCCTGTGGTGAGGCCCACGTGGAGAGGAACTAAAACTTCCGGACAATAGCCAGCGAGGAGCAGAGTCTGCGTGTCATCAACCATGCAAGTGACCATCTCTGAAATGGATGCTCCAGACCTAGTCAAGCCTCAGATTACACAGCTCCAGCCACCATCTTGACCACAATCCCAAACCAATCAAGCTACCTCTGAATCCCAACCTCCAAGAAGTATAAGGTAATAAATACGTATCGCTTTCAGTATGTATCGGGGTACTTTGTTATACAGCAACACTGCCCCTATATGGGGTGTTTTGTCCTAAACTTCCAAGGATTATCTTAGGGTACCCAGGCATAAAAATAACCCAAGAGTATTCTCTCAGCAAGCACTCTGGGCTTGCAAATTTACCTCAGAGTGGACATATGGACAAGAAAGAACCCTTTATTGGGTAATTCAGAAAAAAAAAAAAAAAAAGAATTCTAAATTTTAAAAAAAGGCCTGCCTTCCTTAGGATAATAATCACTTACTATTACCTTAAAAAATCAGAAACAATTTTCCTCCACACAAACATGACTTCAAATGAAGAGAAATTAGTTTAATGAGGAATTTCAGAGAAGACTAGGGTTCCTGAGAGTTGGTTTCTAAGATATGTTGCTTTGGGTTTCTAGGTTTGCCACTGTTAGCAGGCTAACAGTTAAAAGGCTAAGTCAGTTAGCCTTCTTGGGCTCTACTGAACAGTAATTTTTAATCTAATTTTTGTCAAAGACAGCTTTGTGAATCTAGTGTCTTTATCCTGATAAATACAGACTGCCACAGTGAGTTTACAAATTCTCAGCTTCTTTTGGAAAATATTTCTGACCTGGCAATTGTGCCTGGTAAAAGTTGAGTAATTCTAGTAGTTAGGGTCCAAGTAACTCATGGTTTATTGGTGGTATATAAATCTGAAGATTTTTAATTATATGGTTTACTAAGTATTTACTACTTCACTGCATATATTAGCTAATTCTTTATAAATGAAGTTCTGTTTTCGGAAAGTGGTCCTGTTCCCAAGGAAGCTGAGACTCCAAATTCTAATATGTGTGTCAAGAGTAATTACCCATTTCGATTACAGTTGATTTATATAGCCTGTTCCAACACACCCACTTATTTGATATAATTTATAAATTCTTAATGTTAATAAATAACAACTTACATTGGTACTCACCTAGGGAGACTAGATTTAAAGGAAATCCTCATGATCAGTTAACTACCTTTTTCTGTACATTCAGCTTTCCCTTTAATGAACCTCTTTTTATTGGATATCAGCAGAGTAACTCAGAATGAAAGTGCCCATTGATCACGGATCAGCCGCATCATTTGATTGTATTAAACGTGACATTATCCTTCCCAATTCTCCTAGCTAAGTATAACTACAAATAGCCAAAAAGACACTTTCTATAGGTTAACTTCTTTACAGATAAAAGATTCCTCAGGATAGAGTACATATGAAATGAATCTATTAGATGCTTAAGTTGGATCAATACCTCTTTTTATGAAGGTACTAAAACATCTCATTGGATTACTGTTTGGAACAACAAGGCAGCAGGCATCACCTCAGTGGGGTCACTCCTAAGGATCCATAACTTGCTTTCAAAAGAAAGCAAAACCAATGCTTCCCTACTTACTAAATGTTTCTTCTAGCTGAAGAGATGAATTCCAATGGAGCTATTCTGGTAGCAGCTGCCCTTATTATCTGGTTGCAATGTATACTCCATAATAATTTCACCTTCAAAATAGGTAATGATAAGGAGAATGTTGTGATAGTAAACAGCTGCCGACTGCAGCAAGTAGATAAAAATAAACCCTTTTAGGTAATTCTTACTGTTTAAAGATACATATTTTTAAAGTTCCCATTCCAAAGAAAGATACCTTATTTCTTTTTAACTGGAACACAAAAGAAGAGAGAAACTGTTACACAGACAATTGACAGAGGCTACTGAAGTGGGGCCATCAGCAACACCTCCAAACCTCACAGCAACCACAATTCCACGTTCAAATGGGGAAAAAAAAGGAAAAGACAAGATGAATCTAGCTACCGTAATTCAGGTTAAAAAATAACAGCCTAAAATACTTTAAAAGATTATTTAGCAATTTATGATAATGTATAACCATATTCTTGCCTCCTGAAAGACATTTGCCTACATTTGTATTTATTCCTTGTTAAGGTGAAATATCACTAGACTTGAAACAGATGTGAAACTATGTTTTTTAGATACTTTTCTTTGACGTTGGTATTTTAACACTGTGATTAAACCAGACGGAAAACAACTTTTTTTTCCCCTTTCTTAAAAAAAGAGAGAAGAGAGGAAAATAAAACACACACGCACAACCAGGTACTTTCAGATTGTAGCTGCCATAACAACTTAAGTCAGCTTCCATCACTAAATCATCTTTTGATCACCCTTATGGATTTTTTTGGTGTAACAAGTAAGGGATTCATTTATTTTACTTAATTATTTTCTATTGAGGAAATTCTTTTTCCTTTTGAAAACAGCTCAATGTCTATTTTAAAAGCAAAAGAGTACTATAAACTCCCCCTCAAAACTATAAAGCACAAGGGCTCCCAAAGAAAGCTTGGAAGCATTATATTGCACTGCCACAGACTTCTAATGATATTTTTAAAGGGCATTTTGTTTCCATGAAAATTAAATACTTTGGATAGCTTTACAATGTGAGAATTATCCCCATGTTTTTCTGTTTCAATAGGCCAATTCAGAAATTGTTTATGATAACACCACCAAAACATATTGCAGTAAAATGCCTTCCTTCTGGTCTCTTTCATCTATTGTTTAATCTCTAGGTCTGAACACATCTGGAAAACAGTGAAAGCTGGTAACGAAGCAAGTTGCTCCCTAGCAACAGCATCTCAGGAAAAATAGGCTCGTTTGTCAAGTGGCCCCAAATCAGGAAATCAGGGGGCCTTGGGGAATGATAATGGCATGTACAAGGTACAAAAGATAAGTTAACATTTACCTTCCCAAAGTGGCATGTTCAATGTCCTCTATAAACAGGGCACCCAAACTGAAAAAAATGGAAAGAGCCATGATGGCTAACTGTACACAACCCTTCACACTTCTGTGATGCAGAGGGCCAATTTGTGTGTGTCCAATTTATCACAGATAGTGACTTTTGTAAAATATCATTAAAGATGTATTCAGGGAAGTGAAATTAAAAAGACATCTCAAAATGCAAAACCATTTTAATAATAGTCACCCAACGTAAGATCCTTCCGTTGAGTTGCTTGATGATTTCTGAGCACCCTCAGTTTCTGTCCAGACCTCCTTAAGAGAGCCAGAAACAGTTCAGAGGCAGCACCTGTGAGAGCAGACCACTGCACTTTAAATAGCTCTTGATGAGAGCTGAGCTTCTCAAACTTGCGCATCAGGGTGACCTGGAGAGCTTGTTAAGTGCAAATCCCTGAGCCCCAACCTCAGAGAGTCAGATTCAGTACATCTGGGCTAGGGGTGGATAATTAGCATTTCTAACAAGGTATTGCCCATGTCGGAGTCGCAGTGCCAGAAGACTTGCTGCGCTATATGGCACCAGTGTCTAATGTTCTCACTGCGGACATCCCATTATACCAAAGCATAAAAATCCTGAGAGCTGCATGAGTGTAAGATTACCCAGGAGGAGGGCTTCCCTGGTGGCGCTGTGGTTGAGAGTCCGCCTGCCGATGCAGGGAACACGGGTTCGTGCCCCCGGGAAGAGCCCACATGCCGCGGAGCTGCTGGGCCCGTGAGCCATGGCCGCTGAGCCATGGCCGCTGAGCCTGCGCGTCCGGAGCCTGTGCTGCGCAACCGGAGAGGCCACGTACCCAGGAGGAGAGGCGGGAAGCTAAAACTTTAATTTCTCTAGTGGTTCATCATAATTTTCAGCACAAAAGGTAAATATGATGGCTTAGCACCCAAAGTTCTTCAGGATCTGCCTCATTTCCCATTTTTGCCCATTTTTTTCTTACTCTGCACTCCTTATCAGTATGGAATTTATGCTTCAGACACAAGGAATTATGGGTAGACGGAAGCTGACCATGAATCTGACAGAGAATCTGACAGTTCTCCTGTTCTGCCTTCCTATGTTACTCCCTCTGTCTGGAAAGGCTCTTCCTCCCTTCACTGAAATTCCTCCTCCTCTTATTCTTTCTTTCAACAAATATTTTGAACTACCTGATGACATTTTTATAGGAAGTTTAAATGAGATCATGCATTTAGAAGGCCTAGTAAAGAACTAGGTCTTGGCAAGCACTCAATAAGCATGCTAATGTTGACGATGATGACGGCAAAGAGAATAAGCTTATGTGATGATTAGAGTCTCTAGCACTTTGTTTTGTAACTACTGACTTTTAAGGTACTTCAGTTAGACTGTGAAGTTCATTGTAGGAATTATGTTTTTCACATGAACATTTCCATTTCCTAGTGAGGTCTCAAATACAGGAAGGTCTTCATAAATGTTTGCTGAAAGAATGGTAAAAACCTGAAGGGGTCATGACACACATCTATATTTAATCTTCTTTTTCCACTATGCCATGTTGCATCTTTTAAAATTTCCCTTTTTCCAACCTCCCTATCACAGTTAAAACACACCTACATGCACACACACACACACAATTTCTCCTTCTGTCATTTTAAATAATCCTTGGGGAAGGTAATTATTTGTTAATTTACTTGAATTATTTAAGACTTTTTAGAAATGTCTAGGCATTCATCATTCCTGTAAATGGCAGGGGGCTGTGGCAGCTGTGCAGGTGTATCCCTTGGCTCCCCCGTCAAGAATGAACTTGCCCTTCAGCTTCAAGAAGTATAGTTTCAGGATCTGTCTCTGCTTTCAACTCAAGGTCATGATCTCCTCAGACAGCCCCTTTGTGATGACTGAGTATAAAAGGGAGCTAGGTTTGGCTACGTCTGCCTAGTTCCGGATTCCTCTAATGAGGGGACTTCACACTAAAGCTTCCTTTGAACTGGCGGAACTTTCCGATCTGCATCATGGTATGAGGCTCTACCTCCCAAGCCTGATACCTTCCAACTTTCCTTTCACAGGTGTCTGATGAGCAATGTTGTCTGAAGACTTTCTCTGCCCAATCCTGCATCCCTAGTCTCGCATCTTTTACAGGTGTTTCTTTTTCATGGCTCACGGGTCTAGCCGCGGCATGTGGGATCTTCCCGGATCGGGGCACGAACCCGTGTCCCCTGCATCGGCAGGCGGACTCTCAACCACTGCGCCACCAGGGAAGCCCTTACAGGTGTTTATTATTCCCTGTGTACATCCAACTTCATCTCAGGGTTTCCCTCCTAAGGGCATAGAAGCATAAAAATACAAAGGTATGTTTTTGGCTTTCTTAATGGGATATTAAGCATGGAATCAAACTGGCGTCTAGCTAAGAAAAAACTTGAACAAGATATAAGTGAGACCTGCAGACTGCATCCCCCATTTATCTGAGATGAGGCATAAAGATGGGTAATTGTGTCCTCTACCCGCTGAGACACACTTCATCCTTTCCCCTTCAGTGGGGTTCTATCACTACTGCTATTTGAACCTCACTTTTTCCATCTGCATTTCTCTCCATTGTGTGCATTCATGATGCTTTCAGACTCCAGGCCCAATATCCACAAGTCATTCTTCATCTTGTTTGTATTCAGAGAGACATCTGTGGGTGAGTAAAGGCAATTGTAGGTGCCTTCTCAACTATTTAACAATGAGAGCAGGAAGATATAGCCAAATTTTCTCTTTTGCTACACAGACAAAAGCTGCAGCTATGTCAACATAGGAAAAGGTAAATTTATTCAAACACCTAGTAATAAATTGTGAAAGCAGTTTGTACTAAATCAGTGGTTCTTAGTCTTTTGGAGCCTCAAATACCTTCAAATATGACACAAAATCTATAGACTCAATCCCTACATAAAAGCACTATTATTAGAATGAAGAGATTAAGGTGTTGGTTCTACTATCATCCTTTCATTTTAATCAGTGTTTTACTGATAATCATGAGTACATACTAGGATAATATTTTGCTGTATAAATTAATGTTTTTCACTCCCAGTCATTAGTTTTACTTAATTGTTATTCTACAAATAAAATGACTTTGAAATTATGCCCCGGGGAAGGGAAGCTTCAGCAAAATAAATAAACATATTAATACATTATATATATATGTGTGTATACACACACACACACACACACATACATGTATTTTTAGTGTTTAGTTTTTCAAAGCTGGCTTCTTGGCTTGAGCAATGCATTTGGAAGAATACCTGCCTATCCAAATTTGTTTCATCCTACAGCAGGTGAAAATTCCTAGTGCACAGATGGGGGAAAAACATAATTAGAGAAGTCAGTTTATGTGACTAACAGTGACACTTCCCATTTAAAGGGAAGAGAAGGAGAGAGCAACAAAAAATTTTTTAAAAATAACATGCACTTGAATACAAGGTAAAGAAGCAAATAAAAGTTTATGTAAAAATGTCAAACCTTCCGAGGCGCTGAAATCTCTTTCAAATCTAAGAATGTGGTTCTATTTTGAATAGAAGTGATTCCCAGGGTATGACTTAACTAATGCTGTATAACAAGTACCCCTCCCCGCAAACGAAATAGCTTAAAACAGAAACCATTTAAGTATCTCATGATTCTGAGGGTCAGAAACTTAGTCTGGGATCAACTGGATGTTTCTTCAGGTTTCAGTTCAGTTATCATGCATCTTTAATCAGCGGCAGTGGGGAAAGTCAGGGTCAGAGGCTTTACTGATACTGTCTGGGCTTCTTCCCACATGTGGGACGTCTGCTAGGACATCAGAATTGACACATCTCTGAAGCATGTAGTTGGCCACCTTCCAGCAAGCTAGCATTGTAAACAGAGGCAGGGGGCTCCAGAGAGAGAACAAAAACATGGTACGCAAGGCCTCTTGGAGACTTGAGTTGGAACTGAAAACGTGTTATTTCCACTGCATTTATTTGCCAAAGCAAGTCACAAAGCCAGTGAAGGATCAAGGAGTTGGTAAAAAGATTCTACCTTTTGATGGGAGAGGCTGCAAAGTCACATTATAAAGGTTATGGACAAGAGAACAGTGAAGGATCGTGGTCATTTTTGGAATTCACAGCATTTAATAAGATATTTGGATTAAAATCATCTTAACAATCTCTGAATAAAAACTCAACTCTTATCTGCCTCTATTTTACAGTGTCCTGTACCATCATATCCACTTCTTACAGATAAATAGAAAAATTGGCCTTTTGGGACCCAGTGAGCACTGTGGTCTTTGGAAGCATTAACTAGTTCACCATGGCATTCAGGTGCCCTTTAGAGTCTGTGTCCTATGAGGTTGAATGTCCACATGGCAGTTTAAGTAACAGTTCGTCAAGTACTGGCTGCAATTCCGCCCCTCCCTGATATCTGCAAGACATCTAGATAAAACACAAAATTCTATCCCTTCTCTTAACATTTGCAGGACTTTGGTTGGCTTCATGCTCCTCCAGTTGGACCATCCCCACATTCGTGGACCTTCTCACTGTGATCCACTACAATAACTAATGTTTCTCTCTGTGCACAGGTTCAAAGCTTAGTGCCACAATTTTAATACTTCAGGGGATTCGCAGGCCCCTTTGAGAAGCTGATAAAGGCTGGAGACCCTCTAAAAATGTACATCACACATTCTCACAAAATTTTCTACATAATTTCAGGAGGACCACAGACCTCCCAAAGCCCACCCATGGACCTTGTAAGAGCCTGTGGACCCCATTTAGAGGGACGTCCTCTAGATTATGGCAATAAATGCTCTTACACTATGGTATTCAGCTAATAGAATCAGAGGTGGCAGGAGAGCATACGGTGGCAGTCAAAGGTACACTGCAGGCACAGTCACCAAGTTCTGCCTTCCTGAAGTATGAATGTTCAGACATTATTTAGTCTGGGAGAGACAAGTCTCTGGTTGTTCTTCTCAAATGTGAAAAACAGAAGTAAATTGGCTGAGTGTGGATCTTGTTCTCTTGTGGATCAAGAGCAGTAACAGAATCACCACTTGTGATCACGGCAGCAGAACAGTCCCTTAGTACAGACCCTTCTCTCCATTGAGAAGGTAGAACTTGAAACCCTTTGAGCGGGGACCATTTTGAACCATGACATCTCCTCTATTAAGGAGCTTCCCTGTTATATTGACAGATGAAATACAGTCATGTCAAAGATTTGCTTCAAAATAATCCAGGGTGGGGGGCATACAGATGCAACAAAATGTCATGAGTGTACAATTACTGAAGGCGAGTGAAGAGTATGTGAGAATTTTTACACTAATCTTTCTAAATACTTTTGTATGTGTTTGAATTTTTTTTTAAATAAAAATTTTTTAAAAGAGAGCAAGAAATGTCAGTGTTTATTTCAAAGGGAAAGGGAAATCCAGGTAAAATAGAGGAGCATAAATATATAGCCTCCTTGCAAAGCACTTGGAATGAAGAGATTGTCTACATCCTATTTTACTCTTTTTCTACACGACCACAATATCTCTTTGGTTCCTCTATCTCATTTTAAAAGACTCGCTCCCTAATTTTTTATTCATTCAAGGAGGTTAGGAAACATGATTTCAGAAGGTGAAACAAACATTAACTCTTGGCTAAACCATAGCGTGTTTCACCAGCAATTCGTGGGCTCTCCCACGCTCTGCTTTAGGGCTACTGACAAGTGAGACAGGACTTCCAAGATACGCGACAAGGAAGCACCTTGCTCTTTGCTCTCAGCCTCTCACACTGCCCCGTCGTTTTCCTTGTGTTCTAGGCCCAGGCGATCAGGCAGTAAACACAAACACCAGTCGATTACACATCACTAACTAGGAGCCTCAATTTCTTCACCTTTAAAATAAGGGACGTTCTAGACCAATCTACCCAATAGGATTGTTTTAAACCACAAGTTAAACAATTAAACAAGACAGTAAACATGGCGGCTCTTTGTACTGTAAATTCTAAAGGCACTGGTTTTACGTTATGTTTAAGGGTTCTGTCCTCCTCTCAACCCACTCTGTCCCAGCCAGGGCTCCTCCAGAGCAGCTCCACTGCAATCTGTTCCTGTCTCTGAGGTTCTGTGGAGAATTTCCATGGAAAAGAGGGTGTCATTGCCAATGAAAATGTTGAAAACTACTGCCTTCAATTTGTAGGTTAAAGAAAAGCTTAAAAGTTACTACTGTGAAATGAATATCAGTTATGAGATAAAACATTCTAGAATCATGAATCCTGTCAAAGAAAACTATGATTTGCAATATATAACTATGTATGTATATATGTACATACATGTGTATATAATATATACATATATGAGCAATATATACATACACATATATATACATAGACACACACACACATATATTTGCTAGATAGATTGATTGATTTCACAAAGAATTTTCAGGAATGCCTCTATGCTATAAAGTAGGATGGGCTAGAGTTTCCCGGGGGAGGGAAAGCTATGAAAACAGCAGTAACATTCTGGAACCAGAATAAGAATCCGATGACCTAGGTTTGAATCCTAACACCAATGTTTAGCACCAGTACAACTTTGAACAGTTTTATGTGTTTGTGCCCAATTTCCTCAACTGTGAGCCATTTAAAATAATACCTAACTTCTTGTGAGGATTAAATGAAAATTTTAAATGCCTGGTATTCACCTAAGACTTTAAAAAATCCTAGGATGGGATATAAGAACTATGCAGCCATTCATGTCTTCTGGTTTATTTCAACTTCCAGAAAATTCAGACCCCATTTGAAGCTCAACTGTAATAAGTAGACTGACCCTTATCATCCTGGAATTTGGATTTTTCCTTTCCCTGTTATTGAACATTTACTTTTATTTACATTTTCCCTGATCTCAATTTTCAATTTCATTACTTTTTTAACACGTGCATTCTCATCTCAGCTGTTCCCCATCCTTTGTGGAGCAAAGTAGAGGCAGGGAGGGAGGGAAAGTGAAGAGGAGGCTGGGGAGAATCTAACATTTTTTTCCATAAATGCTCAAAAAGCATTTGTAAATATAAAAATAGCATGATTAATCTGGTTGTCCGTAGCTTCTGGAACCGTTTCACTGAGGTGTTTAATTAATAGACTTTCTAACGGTAGAGCACCTTTTCTTCCCCAAGGTGCTGTGCCCATGATGTGAGAATCTCACTCGTTACATGGTCCCAGTATGGAGGGTCTTTTCTGGCCCTTTCCAGAAGGTACCAGTGAGGGTTGAGAAGAACAGTCTTCCTCCTTCTCTCTCTTTCTCTCTTTTTATCACAGTTTGGATTATTAAATATAATACACTGGAGCCTTAGTATAACAACCAATCTTTGCCACCAGCCACATAATTTATTTATGTACCCAGAACTATTCCTGTAAAACATCTATATACTATAGATGGATAAATGGTAAGTGACAGCTGAGAGAAAAACAGTCTAGACCTCAGAGGAATCTAATAATTCAAACTTACTACAGACAGCCTGAAGATAGTTAACATATATAGTATCGATTATATCAAGATTTAGTACTCTGGAAAAAAACCTCATAAAAAAAACAACATTTTGCTATCACAGGGGTCTGAGAGAGGGGCAATTAAAATACAAGAAACACCAGTCTTTTTCATATGAAATTTTACAAATATTTCTACCTTCTGAAAAACGAGAGAACACTTTTTCTTCATTTAAAAAAGGCTATGTCCCCCCTGATAGCAATATGATCCAGGCTCATCCCCTTAGTTTTTATGTTATAGCCCTATATGTGTTCCCACTGAAGGAGGTGTCAGCTATCATGCCAAGTGACAACTCTGACCAAAAGAGGGCTTTGGCATTTCTGAAGACAGACTCTTCCTACACAGAAAGGCTGGATATTACTTTGGAGCGTAGTGATTATAAATAGACACTACACATTCTGTCCATTCCTCTATTTCTTCTCTCTCTTCTCTACATAGGCAGTCTCACTTTTCCCCAAAGTCTCAAATATTGCTTTTATGCTATGGCTTCCAAATTTACAGCTTTATCCCTGATTTTTTTTTTCTTGAACCCCAGACTCAGGAGTTCACGCTATCCAGAGAATACTCCGCGTGGGTGTCCTGACAGCATGCCAAATTTAATTTGTTAGAAAACAAACTCCTGGGCTTCCCTGGTGGCGCAGTGGTTCAGAGTCCACCTGCCGATGCAGGGGACACAGGTTCGTGCCCCGGTCCGGGAGGATCCCACATGCCGCGGAGCGGCTGGGCCCGTGAGCCACGGCCGCTGAGCCTGTGCGTCCGGAGCCTGTGCTCCGCAACGGGAGAGGCCACAACAGTGAGAGGCCCGCGTACCTAAAAAAAAAAAAAAAAAAAAAGAAAAAGAAAACAAACTCTTCCTTCTCCCTGTCCCCCTTCCCCAGGTGCCTCATGAGGTAATTCCTGCTCAGAAATGACTCTTCCATCCCCGCCTGTTTGCTATCAGAGAATCGGCATGACGCCCTGCAGACCTGAATGCAGGGAAGAAGCTGATGGGATGGGTAGAAGAGACTCAAGCTTTGGGTCCACACCCCACATCTCCCAGATGGTTGTTCTTATTCCCTCCTCTGTGCTCTCAGAGACTCCTGACTATGCCTCTATCAGAGAACATATCTCACTACTGTGTGATGATTTGATTTATGTCTTGCCCTTTGGGGGTTTTGAGCTCCAAGGATAGAGAAAATGTCCTTCTGTCTTAATGTAACCAGCTCCCTAGGGTATGTTCCTGAATGAATTTCTCTTAATTCATTTGGAAAACCTTTACTGAACACCTACTATGTGCTAAGTGAAGGAGATGTAATTGTGAAGGTGACAGACTTTGTCCCCACCCTTAAGCAGCTAGGAACATAGACCAGAAGGGCAAAATGCTATCACAGTGTAAGTTCAGATGCTGTAGAAGTACATGAAGGTGAGGGAAATAGGGAGAGGTTGGTAAAAGGGTATAAACTTTCAGTTATAAGATGAATAAGGTCTGAGAATCTAATGTATAATACAGTGACTATAGTTAATAACACTGCACTGCATGATTAAAATTTGTTGAGTGAGTAGAACTTAAATGTTCCCACCAAAAAAAAGTAAATACGTAGGGTGATAGATGTGTTAATTAACTCAGTAGGGGAATCCTTTCACACTATATACATATGTCAAATCATCACACTGTACACTTTAAATGTTTTACAATTTGATTAGTCAAGTATATCTCAATAAAGCTAGGGGGGAAAAACACATGAGAAGGTCCTTAATCTCCAGGAAGAAAGAATAAGAAAACATGCCTGGGACTAGGGTGAGGCAAGCTAGGTGCTCAAAGCACAAAATTTAAGGAAGCGCTGACTCTTGGAGTTGAGCAAGTATAGGGTCAGGAGTTAGTGCCTCCTTACATGCTGTTTCCTGGGTACCTCTCTAGTCCTGGCCCTGATGGAAAACTTACCATCTGCTTATAAATACTGAGTCATTTGCAGAAGTATTTCAGGTTGGTAGAGCCTTAGAGACCATGATCTTCTCTAATAGGAAGTTAAATATTTTATAGGACCTGAGCAGACTCCCTTCTATTAAAGGGAGTGCTCGAGATATTAAGCATAGTCACATTAGCTAGATTTGTTGTGGTGGTAATCAAAATCACCACAAATATAGGAATAATAAAAATTGGAGTAAATAGATGTGCTTATACAGTATCAGTAGTGACACATGTTAAGTAGAAACAGTTACAGTACAGTCTTTAGGGTAATAGCCTCTAGCACTTCACACTTTACTTGCTATGTGGCTATGAGCAATCCCGTATCTTCTCTATACCTCAACTGCCTCACCTGCAAAATGGAGACGATAACACTCTATCTCCTAGACAGATGTTCTTGGGAACATTAAATGAGTTCATATACATAAAGAGCTTAGAACAGTGCCAGGCACACTCGGAATATTCAATAAATGCTAACGTTATTATCTTTTAATTCTTCTGACTACCCTTAGCAGATACACCCAAAGTGTGTACTCCTGTGGAGAATGATAGGTTGAACACCAAGACTCAATTTGAGATCAGAGATCTTAAGAATTAGTTGAGGTGTTTATATAACTACTTTCAGGACATCCTGCACAGACACTTAAAACACTTCCAAGGACCACAATTACCCTCAAGAAAAAAAAAAAATCCAGCAGCATCATCATGAATCTTAAGAGTTTGAAAGCGACTCAGACTGCATCTCTGGCTTCATTTCTTGCCAGTCAGGTGACTTGTCTTAAGTGGGCCAAGGAACCCTAATTCATTTTATCCTACTATTTCATTAGTTTAATATAATATAATACAATATATAGTATAATATGATATATATATAATAGAATATAAATATTGTCTTTATTAATGAATATAAGGAAACAAAAATAATGACATATATTCTTGGTTTCTGTATCAGTTAGCTATTGCTGTCTAACCACCTGAAACTCAGAATCTTAAAACAATAAACATTTATTACCACATCAGTGTCAACTGGGCTCACTTATGCATTTGTGGTCAACTGTGGGTCAGTTTTTGGTGTTCAGCTGACTATAGGCTAGTCTCAAATAGGCTGAAACAACTAAGCTCTTCCACATGGTATCTCATCCTCCAGCAGACTACTCTGACAGCTGAGGCAGGGTTCCAACAGAGGGAGCAAGTGCTCAAGGCTTTTGGCTTGGATTGGTCCACAGCCACTTGCATCAAATTCTATTGGCCAGATCACATCATAAGGACAATCCGTGTTGAAGAGGTGGAAGAACTGACACCATCTCTTAATGGGAGGAGCCGCAAAACCACACTGCAAAAGGTATGGACACAGTGTGAGAAATTGGGGCAACAAATTAACCTATTAAAATCCCCAAGTATAAACCAGCAAAACATGAATAAAGCATTTCCCATTATAGCACACAAAGCTAAGGTCCTGGGTGAGGTGGCAGACGTATTTCTACCCTAAATTCAGTATTTTAAAAGACCTCTTTACATGAAGCAATGGAAAATCACCACGTTTAAAGACAATGATTGTTTTTCTGAATTCCTCTAAGGTTGTACATTTGGCTAGTCTTAAAAATCTGCTTCTGTCTTCCTTCAGCCCCTTTTGCTAGGCTTAATTTCCTTTTTATCTTTTGTCCAGTTTCAGTCTTAATGAAGAAGCTTAGTATTCAAGCAGCAGCCCACTCTCAGGGAGAGCTATTGTTTAATAGTAATGTTCACCTAAAACATGAAGCAATGCTCCACTGCCTTTACATTCATTCAATGAGACACTCTCGTTCTGAGAGAGGCAGGTAAGGGTAATGCTGCCGCCCTCATTTTGTCCTCAGGGTTCGGAAGACCGAAGCCGAGAGCTGCCAGATGGAGGTGGGGAATTTGATCCTGCTGCCCAAGTCAGTGTCAGCTGCAAAATTCTAATCACCCAAGTGGGCAGGAAGTCACCTAGGCAATTCAGCTGGTGGGCGCCCATGTGAAAGGGAGAGATAATCATTAATGTCACTCCCGAGATAGGAAGGCCTTAACAGACAGAAATAGATTCCACCAGCACATTGCATGGAGTCTATTGAAGTGCAGACCGTGATCTGTAAAATGTTATGGAAGCAGTAGAGCAGACAAATCAAATTCAGCAGCATGTGATCAGCTGATAAAATAACTATTTTGTTGTGCTTTGGACTCTATGCAGTAACATGACTTTAAATTTTGGATGACAAGTCATTTCTGCGTATTAAAATGAAAAGCTTTTCCCAAGTACCATATCCTCTGTGAAATTCTTTACCTAAACGTTACTGGTAAAGACCGAAAAAGAATAAAGTCTGCCTACCAGCTTACCTACCTGACACAATGCTCTGGAAAATGAAACAATGTTCTTTCCCTAAAAAGTCTCTTTCGAAGAACAACTTTAGCTTCAAAGAAAGTAAAAAATTTGTGGATCATATGAAATAAAGTCTACTAGGACTAAAGTTTTTCTGGGTGCCCAGCCATATTTTTTAATAGCGATCCTCTTATTTCTTTTTTCCATTGACTGAAGATAGAAAGAATTGTGGCTAACCAGGACAGTTTCTGTTATCTAAAAAATCCTCAAAGCTCTAAGTCTCGCTATATTAATGCCTATGGAAAATTTACATACGTGAAAAACAGAAGTCATAGTCTACCTTGTACCCAGATCTGTTCAGGCAGAGGAAGAATGTGTATTTTTTTCATATCTTAATAAGCTGTCAACACTCAAATCTTGATAAAACTTCAACTGCTTCTCTTACTTCCAATTCTCAGTACACGTGTATGATATAAAATGCCAAGAACTCAGTAAATGGAGATATTGTACAAATAAATGGATGAAGGATTATGTTTCTCAGTGGGTTTTTTTTAGGCTAAACACAGGACACACACTGGATTGTTCAGAAGAAGCAGGATGTGATTTATAGGTCAGCCTGAGTACTGACATCTGGACCACTTGTTCCTGTTAATTGAGTCAGATGAGATGACAAGAATATCTTGTAAGTACGGATGGGTGGTCAGCTTGTAATCACACAAAAACAACTCCACATACTGTACCAATATCAGAGAATACTTTCTAATTTACAAAGCACTCTCTTCTTTGTTTAAATATCAAATCCTTACAACATGAGGTAGATGATGAGTGAATGGCAGGGACTTGAGATTCAAAAGATCAAGAGGGTCACTCCGGACCCCTAAGTGGCCAAGCCAGGACCCCAAACTTAGGTGCTTTGGCTCTACATTTAGTTTTCCTTTGTTATCATTCTACGAAAAAAATTCTGCCCACTCCCAACCCTCTGAAAAGTGATCAAAAGTTTTAAATTGTGTTAAAATTAAATGGAATGGGGGCTTCCCTGGTGGCGCAGTGGTTGAGAGTCTGCCTGCCAATGCAGGGGACGCGGGTTCGTGACCTGGTCCGGGAAGATCCCACATGCCGCAGAGCGGCTGGGCCCATGAGCCATGGCCGCTGAGCCTGCGCGTCCGGAGCCTGTGCTCCGCAACGGGAGAGGCCACAGCAGTGAGAGGCCCGCATACCGCAAAAAAAAAAAAAAAAATGAAATGAAATGTCTCAAATGAAATTGTCCTGGATAAAATGTAAAGCTTCATTGTCACAAAAATGGTTGTCTAATTAATTTTAATTGTCATTAACAACCTTTGAAGCAGGTGGGGTGACTAGTGTCTCCCAATGACAGGTGAGGAAACAGCATTATAATGGTTGCCGACCTGACGCCCCTCCATTCTTCTTGCCAATTCAGGATGAGGGTGGCACCCTATCCTCCTTTTACCAGAGCGCAAATCTAGTGAGTACTGGGAGAAAGTGCTCTGGAAATCAGATAGCAGGACCTTGTTGTGCAGGTTGTAACTCTGAAAGTGATACACACTGCATAATAAAGGCAGTTTTCACCTTGCCACTCCTAAAAATCCTTCCCCTGATGGAGAAATTCCTTTAACCGTAGCATAAGCCTTCCATTCCATAATTAGAGATGAAAATATGGAGCTGACACCTCTCTGGAGTTAATCTACCCATTGAGTTTGAGTTCTGACCATTTCTAGAGTCCTTTGGCAGGTCTCCAACACCCCACAGATTTGAATGAAGATTAAATGAAATAGTACATCAAATGCCTGATTTAAAATACCATGATTCGGCACTCCCTAAGTATTTACTCCTTTCCTTTTCCATTCCACTCAAATCTCGAGAAAATGCTCTCTAGCATGTGGCCTACTCACTGTTACCTAAACTCTGTAACTAACACAACCTCACAACTTTGTTCATGCTGGTCCATCCACTTCAAATGCCCTCTCCCTGCCCCAGCTTGGAAAATCCAAGTCCTACCTCTAATGATGTCACTGAAGTTCTGTGTTTAGCTTTTCCCATCACTAGGCCCCACTCTCTGACCCCCCAACCTTCCTCCATCAATGACATCATGACAGCAACACAGTATGATATGATCTGCTGATAACATATACGCCTATAAAAAATTATAAGCTCAATAAATATTTGCTAGATTAGATTTAGGGGAAGGTATCAAGCTGACTCTGTCCTCCGAAGAGAAAACAAAAACAAAACAGGAAATGGTAGGAAAAAAAACCAGGAAACATATTTGACCTACTTACACTATTGCCTTGAGCCATGTCTAGAGGCATATTTGGGCCTATTTTCATAAATTTCTCTAAAGTCCTTGCTCTCATGAGAGTAAAATAGTGGTTGCAGCACAATAAGAAATATGGCCCCTAATGAGTATTTGCTCATAAGTGGTTGACTAGGATGCTTTACATTCTGTGGGTTGCTCAAGAAATAAATTTTCATTTTATTTTGAGAAAAAATATTTTTAGGAAGATCGTTCGTTTTGCTTTGTTTCATTTGGTGATATTTCATCTGTTTGATTTGTTTTAAACAAAGAATGACAAATGCGAATACTTTCTAGATCAACTATTTTGGATATGATTGTCTCGCTGTTCTTTATGTTTTGGGATAACTACTGGCTATCACAGACACAGAATTGAGGCCAAAAATGGCCTGATAAACAGCCCAACAGGGTCTGAGGCTTAGGGCTGTGTTTAAGCCCTTGGGCTTTGGAGCCATGGGTGACCTTGGATGAGTTAAAAGTCTGGGCTTCAGTTTCTTTCCCCAGCAAGTGATGATAGTACTATCTGCTACAATTACTTGCAGTAAGATTGGTAACATGAAAAGTAGTGAAATTAAAACACATTGGAAACTTTAAAATCCTTAAATGAGGTCTCAGACGTGCTTTAAAATATTTCAGCTCAAAACAAGAGATAAATGAAGCAAGTATGAAAAATCCTGATTATCCAGGTAATAGGTATACAGGTATTCATTGTTTCGCATAATAAAAAATGTGAACTACATATATGACTACATAGGGAATAAATGCTACAGTTAGCAGTGGAATCCACACCTACAGTCCCATGACTTGCCCTTATATTTGTTATCCTTTTTTAGGATGACGTCTTCTTTCAGCCTGTTTCTAAAATACCCCACATTTGTAGATTACTTTTACCATTACCTGTGCCACCATTATCATGACAAGAATGGCACTTTCTTAATGTTATTTCTGTGGACATTTTTATAGATTTCAGATGATTAGAAATTTCAACACAATATTCTTAAAACGTCTTTAAATGATCTCTACAGGAATAGGGACAGAGGTCAGGGGTATTCCAGTAGTGAAAGTCCAGGCCACTTCTCACCCTTAGCTTCTTCTCTGTGTCACATTCCTTTTGGTGATTTTCACATCACTCCTTCTGTCAGCAAGCATGTCTCTGAGTAAAACGTAAATAACTTCTTTCATCACTGCTCCCCAAAACTAACACATTCAGATCTTATTTAATAATTTTTTTTTTTTTTTTGCGGTACGCGGGCCTCTCACTGCTGTGGCCTCTCCCGTTGCAGAGCACAGGCTCCGGACGCGCAGGCTCAGCGGCCATGGTTCAGGGGCCCAGCCGCTCCGCGGCACGTGGGATCCTCCCGGACCAGGGCACGAACCCACGTCCCCTGCATCGGCAGGCGCACTCCCAACCACTGCGCCACCAGGGAAGCCCACATTTTAATAATTTTACTGCTGTTCATTATAGGAAATATATACGATGAAAGGCATAACCAGGAGAAATTATAAATCTTAAGAAATCTTAGTAATTCATTGTCCATGGATTGGTTTCTGAGATGAATAAGATCTACACTGGACTTCTGCCCTCAGCTTCCATGCTTGAAATGTGTTCTTTCTTCTTTCTCCCAAGTTCCAAGCCAGGGTTTCTGCAGATCCCATGTTCCTGGGAGATCTGAAGGAACCTTGGTTTCAAGGTTTCTTGGCATCTCTTAAGACCTCCAAAGCTAGTGAGCAACTTCCCTGGATCTTTGTCCTTCCAAGCAACATCTTTGAGGAATTTTTCAAAGCAGATATTATAGTTATCAGGATCCTTCCAGTATAGCTGGATATTTAACACATCATCTACCCCAACCCCTTGATTCTGTCCAATTTCATTTGTTCAATTAACTTAAATTTAAGGTGTCTAAATTTAAATTTTAAATATTCAAGAGTCTAAAAGTTATATTATTTTTAGTTTTAAATCAGTAGGTGTAGCCCAAAATTGAGAATTCGGGATCTCATTAAATATGAATATAAAACAAGCTGGCACATGAGTGATACTGAGCAATGCCTAAAGCAGATCTGATGGGGGGTAGAGGAGGGATTATGCTATAGGGTTTCCAGAGCTGGCTAACAAATCATCTCAATGACTGAACAGTATGCCTGGTCCCCAGTCATTATAAAGTACTAGTTGCACTTCAGAAAACAGAAAACATAGGACGAGTTTAGTGACAAATCCTCAAAGGATAACATTGGTAAGGACAAAGATGTGGTCCAATTCAGGTTTTACACGATTCCCACTAGAGATTTCATGAACCCACTAACCCATTAAGCCTTGGAAGTCAACTGGTCACTTGGAACTAGTTTGGTTATACAGTAACAGACTGTAAAAGTAAGCATTCTACTCCTAGCACTTTCCCATTTCTTCTAAATGAATTCCTGAGAGAAGGAAAACAGATCTATAAATGGAATGGAAGTGGGGGATTATTTTAAACCATTTTATAGCCTGAGAGAATACCAACTCTAATAATCCCTTGGAATATTCACTTGAAGTAAACATTTATTGGAAAGCAAAGAGCAGAATTCTGTGTCTTCTCACCTGGTTAAACCTACCTTTCTAGAAGGCATAGAGTAATTAACCTAGCTCTTCTAATAAGAAGAAGAATATAAATTTTGCTTAATTATCCTTCTTCTGTTTTGCATCAATGAAAGTGAGGGTCCTTTGCCTACAATTTCAAGACACTGACGACTGGGTACCTCCGTAAATAACATTAGTGGCTACCACAGACATGCTGAATGTTGAATTTTAAGGTACCATCAATTAATAATGAACTTCCACTTGATAATCTGATAATTCTCAAATCCAGAAATGGTAGTTTTCCCTATTGTTCTTCAAGTCTGTATTCAAGTATTCGGCTGAGATCGAGATATCCCGTTACTCAAGAAAGCTGACTTGCAATGACACTTGACGGCTCCTAGTCTAGTCACTGTCACATCAAACAGGTCACAATTTCTCTCTCCTTATAACTAGAAATAAACGTCATTAACATTTTGACAGAACAAATACAATGCAGCAGTGTAGGTATATGTTTAGCCTAGAAATCATCCATCAAACTTAAAAAAAAACTACTGAGAAAAATATTTGGAAGTTACTTAACTAGGTCCTATTGAATACACTTAAATTGTTTCTCTTAAAAATATGTATTTCTGACATTTTTGGAAATCTGCATATTTCCAATGTATTTGCCTATAAAATCTGTTACATTTCACCTCCACAGAAAAAATACATTCTGACCCTCTATCTAAGGAAACAAGAGAGGAAGGTGATTGTTTCAGGCTTTTTTTACTCCCTTGAGTTACAAGAAGGGATCAGGAAGACACAACAACATATAAGGCATGCCTCACGGAGGATCCTCAATAATACTGAACCATTAGCTGAAGATTTTTATAAAGTCCATGGCCAGTATCAGATACTTGACATGAAATGAAACAGAGAATATTTTATAGTCCTTAATCCTATAACATACATTAAGCACCTAATATGTGCTAGGCACTCTGCTAGGCTCTGTCACTTAAATGGCTCATTTAACCCTCAAAACACACTGTGAATGGTATTAACTCCATCTTACAAGAGGAGCAAAGCAATTCTTCAAGGTGAAATAAGAAACTTGACCCAAATCACACAGTAGTGGTTCAAGCCTTTGACTCAGGCCTCCTATTATGAAAGCCAGTGTTTTCTTTCTCTCAGAATTGATTGACCATGAACAATCCAACAGCTCTAGAGTTGACACAAACCAACTGCATACCTACAGAGTGGAAGAAGATATTTGCAACAAATATATCTAGTAAAGGACTCATATCACAAATATATAAAGAACTCATACAAATCAATATGACAAAGAATAAACAATCCAGTCGAAGAATGGATGAAAGACTTGAATAGGCACTTCACAGAAAGGGAATGCCCAAATGGCTAATAAGCATACATAGAAGTGTTCATTTGTAATCTTCATGGAAATGAAAATTAGAACTACAATGAAATATCATCCTACATGTACCAGAATAGCGGACATAAAAATGACTACCTGTGGGTGAGGGTACACAGCAGCGTACAACACTGCTTGCAGGAATTCAAATTGTGCAACCCCTATGGAAAACTGGCAATAGCTACTAAAAATGAACATGTGTATGTCCTATGACCCAGCAATTCTAGCCCTAGGTGTAGGGCCAAGAGACATGTATACCTATGTGTAACAAATGTTATGTTCAAGTACATTCACAGCAGCACTACTTGTAATAGCCAAAAACTGAAAAATTTCTAAAGGCTCAGAAAGCTTGGTTCATAGTAATAAACAGTGTGAGTTACTAATAACTATCTACGCATATATTAACTAGAACATATCTTCTGTTAATATATTCTGAATAATTGATCTTCCCCCAATTTATTCTCAAATGATATAAAATTCGTTTGTCTAAAATGGAGGTTTACTGTGTCTAAACTTTAATATTAATGTGCGTGTATATATATTTATATGTATGTATAATACATACATATAAATATAGGCATATATAAAATCAAACATGTATATATGTACACACACCTCAAAGGATGAGAAAAAATATATTTTCAATATTGTGCAACACAATTTTGTGCAAAAAATTAATTCAAAAAGTGACTTTTATATAATAAAGATTTTTTTCATCAGTTTTTATTTATTTTTCACATCTTTATTGGAGTATAATTGCTTTACAATCGTGTGTTAGTTTCTGCTTTATAACAAAGTGAATCAGCTATACATATACATATATCCCCATATCTCTTCCCTCTTGTGTCTCCCTCCCTCCCACCCTCCCTATCCTACCCCTCTAGGTGATCACAAAGCACCGAGCTGATCTCCCTCATCACAGTGTTTTTAAATAAAGGGAGCTACTGATGACATTTTAAAATAAAGGAGCAGCTATTTCAGATTGGCATTTTTATAGTTTATATGTAGGCTGGAAAAAAATCTTTTTAGAAATTCCTTTTCTTGATGATTCCACTAAATGGTGGAAGAAAATGTTTTCTGTAATTTCTTTTTATAAAAATGAAAAGAAGGGCTTCCCTGGTGGCGCAGTGGTTGAGAGTCCGCCTGCCAATGCAGGGGACACGGGGTTCGTGCCCCAGTCTGGGAAGTTCCCACATGCCGCGGAGCGCCTGGGCCCGTGAGCCATGGCCACTGAGCCTGCGCGTCCGGAGCCTGTGCTCTGCAACGGGAGAGGCCACAACAGTGAGAGGCTCGCGTACCACCAAAAAAAAAAAAAAAAAATGAAAAGCACATTTTGATTATTTTTCCTTTGTAATCTCTCGATAAGGTTTGGATAGGACAGGTATTCACTATTAACACGATAATGTGACTCAAACCAAAATGCTTGCCACTTCTTGTTAAGAGCCGTTTTCATAATTACATATGTGAACTAGTCTACCTATATTCTCATTACCTCAGATATAGTTAATTTTAGCTTGATTGGGGGCGTCAGGAAAGGTGTTTCACAGTTCTGAATACTAAACTAGTAACAGAACACAGTACCTTCCATATATCCCAATGAGCACTTGCAAGCAACCGAAAGTCTAAGATTTGTGAATAAATTATAATTCTTAGTTAATCTTTCTAGTCTGAGGCCGTGATGTAGAGCAGAAGGAATACTGACGTAAGAGTCAGAAACCTAGTTTCTAATCCTAGCCTCTGTTTCTTTACCTAAGGATTAAAGTCTCTGGAAGACACCAGGTCTCCTAAGCAGTATAATTCTGTTTTGCCAATTCAGCATCAGTCAGAGAAGGTCAAGTCTTGGATTCCCTTTCAACTGGGTAGGTCTAGAAGCTCTTAGACTTCTATTTACCTAAATCAGTGAATTAACCTTTCATGCTGCCAAACACACGTGATGCTGTGACCTATAACTGCTGACCCATCGCCACTTGTCATTTACTACACACCTGGTGACGTCTATTCACCAGGTGAGTTTACCTTTAGTTGTGCTTGTTCCGAAGCCTATTTATGCAAGTTTTATATATAATTGTAATTATGTAATTGTATCAGATAGTACATAAACAGATAACATGAGTGTGTAAAGAAAATAATTATTTCTAGGACTAAGTTAAACCATCTGGAGAGAACTGGTAAAAATGAGTCTCAAGAAAAATTGCTTTTGAATTAGGTGTGTCAACACAACTGTAAAACAGTTTTTAAAATGTAAAAATATTCTGCACTCAGCCTTGCATCATATTTAGGTTCTTACTATGTTTAAAAAGACTGAAAAGTGAACTTACAGGTGACGTATCAGGATATGGCTAATGCATAAACATGGTAGAATGCTAAGCAGAACTGTAATAAAAGAAAAAGCATTTTCCAACAACAAAAGACCAGGGCCACAATGGCATTATTTGTATGAAGTTAAAATAAAAGTTGAAGGTGTATATTGTAGGTCAGGTACTCTGGAAATAGACTGAGACAGACTTTCATGCAGGGAGTTTATTAGGGATTACTCGAGGAAGCTACAGTAATGCAGTAAGAGAACAAGACTGTAAAGAAGCTGAAATGCAATGCAGTTGCAACACAAGTCTCAGAGTTGTCCCAAAACGGGGGGGGGGGGGGCAGGTGAAAGGAGGGGGCCCATGTACACCACCCCCATCCCTTGCACATTCACCAGCTACTGGAAGAGGACCATCCCCTGGGGAAGACGTGTAACCCGGGCAAGGCGGCTTCATCTCCCTTGGGTTGAGGGTAAATGTCACAGAAGGACTCAGCTGGGAGCCATCAGCAGCCTACAATTCCTGAAGGTAGGAAAATGAGCACTTCTGTCCCAAAGCAGGGGCTCATCAATATACAATGGAAAGGATATTTGAGAAGAGCTTAGATACCAGAAATGGACTCAATGTGATGTACTATGAAAAACTTAAATTGTGTCTATATAAACATTTCTAAGCATTCTTAATTGGGGAGCAACTCTAGTTAACTTCTTTTAATTCCTTCTACTAACATCATTCTGTGTAAATCAGTGGTTTTTAACCTGGGGCAATTTTGCCCCCATGCAAGAAACATATGGCAATGTCTGGGGACACTTCTGGTTGTCACGGCTGGAGGGGAAGCGCTACTGGCATATAGTTGGTAGAGGCCAGGATACAGCTAAACATCCTACAATGCAAATGACAAAACCCACAACAAAGAACTGGAGCAAAATATCAATAGTGGCAACCTTTGGTCTAGTCAATGCTTTCATTAACAGCTGCAGATAGCAAATATTTAAGTCTTAGATGTCTTTGGAATTCCAACGTGTTGGCTAAAAGTCATGCTTTTTGTAATCCTACTCTGATCACTGGACACAACTGTGTTTGAAAAGATTCAGTGCCACAGGTTAAGAATGTAGCAGAGACTACTCTTCGTTCACCAAAAACTCCCTTTTTTCTTGGTCGTGTAGCTGGACCACAGTTCCCAGTCTCTGCAGTTTGGGGTAGCCAAGGGGCCGTTCTAATCAATAGAAGAGAAGTAAAAGTGATGTGCTGCTTCCACACATAGACCACAGAAACCTCTCATGAGTGATCCTCTATTCTCACTTTCCATCCTTCTGCTGGAAGACAGTGACCCCCAAGACACACGAGCTGAAGCACCTAAATGGTATAATGGGCACCGGAGGGAACTGCAACAAATTCACAGGGTTTTCTGGGGATATTATACATTTTCGAGGAAAACAGAGGAACATCTATGAAATACTGCACAAACGATGAGCCTGAGGTCACCTACAGTTTCAACGTGAGATCACCTACATTTCTTCCCAGAATTTCTCTTTGTGGTTACTGTAATAAAAAGCAAGTGCTGCATAAAAATCAACATGGACAAGGAAATAAGGATGGGTGGTAGCCAATCCAATCTCAATGTTTAAGAACTGCAGTACCCAATGGACAGCCATATTTCAATTGGTACATAATTGTAGCATTTAAGAATAAACTTGTTTTTCAAACTATGTGTATATTTTTGGTTTTGTTTTTATATTCAATATATTTAATTTTTCTTAACATCTTCATTGGAGTATAATTGCTCTACAATGGTGTGTTAGTTTCTGCTTTATAACAAAGTGAATCAGCCATACATATACATATATCCCCATGTCTCCTCCCTCTTGCGTCTCCCTCCCACACTCCCTATCCCATCCCCCTAGGAGGTCACAAAGCACCTAGCTGATCTCCCTGTGCTATGTGGCTGCTGCCAACTAGGTATCGATTTTACATTTGGTAGTGTACACAGGTCCATGTCACTCTCTGACTTCGTCCCAGCTTACACTTCCCCTTCCCTGTGTCATCAAGTCCATTCTCTACTCCTGGAACGTTATTCCCGTCCTGCTGCTAGGTTCTTCAGAACCATGATTTTTCTGCATATATATGTGTTAGCATACAGTATTTGTTTTTCTCTTTCTGACTTACTTCACACTGTATGACTCTAGGTCCATCCACCTCACTACAAACAACTCAATTTTGTTTCTTTTTATGGCTGAGTAATATTCCATTGTATATGTGTGCCACATCTTCTTTATCCATTCACCTGTCGATGGACACTTAAGTTTCTTCCATGTCCTGGCTATTGTAAATAGAGCTGCAATGAACATTGCGGTACATGTCTCTTTTTGAATTATGGTTTTCTCAGGGTATAGGCCCAGCAGTGGGATTGCTGGTTCGTATGGTAGTTCTATTTTTAGTTTTTTAAGGAACCTCGATACTGTTCTCCATAGTGGCTCTATCAATTTACATTCCCACCAACAGTGCAAGAGGGTTCCCATTTCTCCACACCCTCTCCAGCATCTCTTGTTTGTAGATTTTTTGATGATGGCCATTCTGACCGGTGTGAGGTGATACCTCACTGTAGTTTTGATTTGCATTTCTCTAATGAGTAGTGATGTTGAGCATCCTTTCATGTGTTTGTTGGAGATCTGTATACCTTCTCTGGAGAAATGTCTAATTACATCTTCTGCCCATTTTTGGATTGGGTTGTTTGTTTTTTTGATATTGAGCTGCATGACCTGCTTATAAATTTTGGAGGTTAATCCTTTGTCAGTTGCTTCATTTGCAAATATTTTCTCCCATTCTGAGGGTTGTCTTTTCATCTTGTTTATGGCTTCCTTTGCTGTGAAAAAGCTTTTAAGTTTCATTACATCCCATTTGTTTATTTTTGTTTTTCTTTCCATTTCTCTAGGAGGTGGGTCACAAAGGATCTTGCTGGGATTTATGTCATAGAGTGTTCTGCCTATGTTTTCCTCTAAGAGTTTTATAGTGTCTGCCCTTACATTTAGGTTTTCAATCCATTTTGAGTTTATTTTTGTGTATGGTGTTACTGAGTGTTCTAATTTCATTCTTTTACATGTAGCTGTCCAGTTTTCTTAGCACCACTTACTGAAACAGCTGTCTTTTCTCCATTGTATATTCTTGCCTCCTGTACCAAAAATAAGGTGACCGTATGTGCGTGGGTTTATTTCTGGACTTTCTATCCTGTCCCATTGATCTATATTTCTGTTTTTGTGCCAGTACCATATTGTCTTGATTACTGTAGCTCTGAAGTACAGTCTGAAGTCCAGGAGCCTGATTCCTGCAGCTCCGTTTTTCCTTCTCAAGATTGCTTTACCTATTGGGGTCTTTTGTTGTTTCCATACAATATATGAAATTTTTTGTTCTAGTTCTGTGAAAAATACCGTTGGTAGTTTGATAGGGATTGCACTGAAACTGTAGATTGCTTTGGGTAGTATAGTCATTTTCACAATGTTGATTCTTCCAATCCAAGAACATGGTGTATCTCTCCATCTATTTGTATCATCTTTAATTTCTTTAATCAGTGTCTTAAAGTTTTCTGCATACAGGTCTTTTGTCTCCTTAGGTAGGTTTATTCCTAGATATTTTATTCTTTTTGTTGCAGTGATAAGGGTTGTGTGTCCTTAATTTCTCTTTCAGATTTTTCATCATTAGTGTATAGGAATGCAAGAGATTTCTGTGCATTAATTTTGTATCCTGCAACTTCATCAAATTCATTGATTAGCTCTAGTAGTTTTCTGGTAGCACCTTTAGGATTCTCTATGTAAGTATCATGTCATCAGCAAACAGTGACAGCTTTACTTCTTCTTTTCTGATTTGGATACCTTTTATTTCTTTTTCTTCTCTGATTGCTGTGGCTAAAACTTCCACAACTATGTTGAATAAGAGTGGTGAGAGTAGGCAACCTGGTCTTGTTTCTGATATTAGAGGAAATGGTTTCGGTTTTTCACCACTGAGAATGATGTTGGCTTTGGGTTTGTCATATATGGCCTTTATTATGTTGAAGTTACCTCTATGCCTACTCTATGGAGGGTTTTTATCATAAATAGGTGTTGAATTTTCTCAAAAGCTTCTTCTGCATCTATTGAGATTATCATATGGTATTTCTCCTTCAATTTGTTGATATGGTGTATCACATTGATTGATTTGCGTATATTGAAGAATCCTTGCATTCCTGGGATAAACCCCACTTGATCATGGTGTATGATCCTTTTAATGTGCTGTTGCATTCTGTTTGCTAGTATTTTGTTGAGAATTTTTGCATCTATGTTCATCAATGATATTGGCCTGTAGTTTTCTTTCTTTGTGACATCTTTATCTGCATTTGCTATCAGGGTGATGGTGGCCTCACAGAATGAGTTTGGGAGTGTTCCTCCCCCTGCTATATTTTGGAAGAGTTTGAGAAGGATAGGTGTTAGCTCTTCTCTAAATGTTTGACAGAATTTGCCTCTGGCACCATCTAGTCCTGGACTTTTGTTTGTTGGAAGATTTTTAATCACAGTCTCAATTTCAGTACTTGTGATTGGTCTGTTTATATTTGCTATTTCTTCCTGGTTCAGTCTTGGAAGGTTGTGCTTTTCTAAGAATTTGTCCATTTCTTCCAGGTTGTCCATTTTATTGGCATATAGTTGCCTGTAGTAATCTCTCTTGCTCCTTTGTATTTCTGCAGTGTCAGTTGTTACTTCTCCTTTTTCACTTCTAATTCTGTTGATCTGAGTCTTCTCCCTTTTTTCTTGATGTGTCTGGCTAATGGTTTAACAATTTTGTTTATCTTCTCAAAGAACCAGCTTTTAGTTTTATTCATCTTTGCTACTGTTTCCTTAATTTCTTTTTCATTTATTTCTGATCTGATCTTTATGATTTCTTTCTTTCTGCTAACTTTGGGGGGATTTTTTTCTTCTTTCTCTAATTTCTTTAGGTTACAGTTTAGGTTCTTTATTTGTGATGTTTCTTGTTTTCTGAGGTAGGATTGTATTGCTATAAACTTCCCTCTTAGAACTGCTTTTGCTGCAACCCATAGGTTTTGGGTCGTCATGTTTTCATTGTCATTTATTTCTAGGTATTTTTTAATTTCCTCTTTGATTTCTTCAGTGATCTCTTGGTTATTTAGTAGTGTATTGTTTAGCCTCCATGTGTTTGTACTTGTTACATGTTTTTTCCTGTAATTGATATCTAGTTTTATAGCATTGTGGTCAGAAAAGATACTTGATACAATTTCAATTTTCTTAAATTTACCAAGACTTGATTTGGGATGCAAGGTATGATCTATCCTGGAGAATGTTCCATGAGCACTTGAGAAGAATGTGTACTCTGTTGTTTTTGGACGGAATGTCCTATAAATATCAATTAAGTCTATCTTGTTTAATGTATCATTTAAAGCTTGTGTTTCCTTATTTACTTTCATTTCGATGATCTGTCCTTTGGTGAAAGTGGGGTGTTAAAGTACACTACTATGAATATGTTACTGTCGATTTCCCCTTTTATGGCTGTTAGTATTTGCCTTATGTATTGAGGTGCTCCTATGTTGGGTGCATAAATATTTACAATTGTTATATCTTCTTCTTGCATTGATCCCTTGATCATTATGTAGTGTCCTTGTCTCTTGTAATAGTCTTTATTTTAAAATCTATTTTGTCTGATATGGGAATTGCTACTCTAGCTTTCTTTTGATTTCCATTTGCATGGAATATCTTTTTCCATCCCCTCAGTTTCAGTCTGTATGTTTCCATAGGTCTGAAGTGGGTCCCTTGTAGACAGCATATATACAGGTCTTGTTTTTGTATCCATTCAGCCAGTCTATGTCTTTTGGTTGGGCCATTTAATCCATTTACATTTAAGATAGTTATCGATACATATGTTTCTATCATCATTTTCTTAATTGTTTTGGGTTTGTTATTGTAGGTCTTTGCCTTCTCTTGTGTTTCCTGCCTAGAGAAGTTCCTTTAGCATTTGTTGTAAAGCTGGTTTTGGTGGTGCTGAATTCTCTTAGCTTTTGCTTGTCCGTAAAGGTTTTAATTTCTCTGTCGAATCTGAATGAGATTCTTGCTGGGTAGAGTAACCTTTGTTGTAGGCTTTTCCCTTTCATCACTTTAAATATGTCCTGCTACTCCCTTTTGGCTTGCAGAGTTTCTGCTGAAAGATCAGCTGTTAACCTTATGGGGATTCCCTTGTACGTTATTTCTTGCTTTTCCCTTGCTGCTTTTAATATTTTTTCTTTGTATTTAATTTTTGATAGTTTGCTTAATATGTGTCCTGGTGTGTTTCTCCTTGGATTTATCTTGTATGGGACTCTCTACACTTCCTGGACTTGATTATTTCCTTTCCCATATTAGGGAAGTTTTCAACTAAAATCTCTTCAAATATTTTCTCAGTCCCTTTCTTTCTCTCTTCTTCTTTTGGGACCCCTATAATTCGAATGTTGGTGCATTTAATGTTGTCCTAGAGGTCTCAAGACTGTCCTCAATTCTTTTCATTCTTTTTTCTTTATTCTGCTCTGTGGTAGTTATTTCCACTATTTTATCTTCCTGGTCACTTATCCGTTCTTCTGCCTCAGTTATTCCACTACTGATTCCTTCTAGAGAAGTTTTAATTTCATTTATTGTGTTGTTCATCATTGTTTGTTTGCTCTTTAGTTCTTCTAGGTCCTTGTTAAACGTTTCTTGTATTTTCTCCATTCTATTTCCAAGATTTTGGATCACCTTTACTATCATTTTTCTGAATTCTTTTTCAGGTAGACTGCCTATTTCCTATTCATTTGTTTGGTCTTGTGGGTTTTTATCTTGCTCCTTCATCTGCTGTTTCTCTGTCTTCTCACTTTGCTTAACCTACTGTGTTTGGGGTCTCCTTTTCACAGGCTGCAAGTTCATAATTCCTATTATTTTTGGTGTCTGCCCCCAGTGGCTAAGGTCGGTTCAGTGGGTTGTGTAGGTGTCCTGGTGGAGGGGACTGGTGGCTGTGTTCTGGTAGATGAGGCTGGATCTTGTCTTTCTGGTGGGCAGGACTGCATCCGGTGGTGTGTTCTGGGGTGTCTGTGACCTTATTATGATTTTAGGCAGCCTCTCTGCTGATGGGTGGGGTTGTGTTCCTGTCTTGCTCATTGTTTGGCATAGGGTGTGTAGCACTTTAGCTTGCTGGTCGTTGAGTGGAACTGCGTCTTAGCATTAAGATGAAGATCTCTGGGAGAGCTTTCGTTGTTTGATATTATGTGGAGCCGGGAGGTCTGTGGTGGACCAATGTCCTGAACTCAGCTCTCCCACCTCAGAGACATAGGACTAACACCCAGCCAGAGCACCAAGACCCTGTCAGCCACACTGTTTATGGGAAGTCTGTGGTCTTCTGCCAGTGTTCAGTAGGTGCTCTGTAGGAAGTGTTCCACATGTAGATGTATTTCTGATGTATTTTTGGGGAGGAAGATGATCTCCTCATCTTATTCCTCCACCATCTTGAAGGTCTATGTGTATGTTTTTTTTTTTTTTCCAAACAGCTAGTAGATTGTTAGGACATAAATACTTATTAAGCTTTGGGGGCTAACTGCTTAATGAATCGCACTGTTGCATATTTCTTTTGGCTGAGGAGCCCTCTGAAAAAATTACTGGGACAATGAGGGTGCTGTGAACTGAAAAAGCTTTGGAACCTCTGCTATGCAGGAAGGCAGAGGCAGAAGACAGGAGGAAACTGTCTAAAACGCACACTGGCCTGTGTCAAAGTTTATCTGTTACAGAATTAACTAATACAAGGAATGAAATGAATTAATACTACTAGATGAAGTTCTATTCAAATGCAATCCTTGGGTTGAAGTTGCAGTTAAATATGGTGTGCTGAGGATCTGCTCTGGATTGGGAAGCAGACTCTCCAGGGATGCGACCTCAAGTCCCAAGCCTGTCTCTCACTAGCAGTATAATCCACACATGTCACCATGTACTACTGGGTATCGTTTAAACATCTGTAAAGTTGCAACATTAGTCTATCTCTAGTGTCTCTTCCAACCCTAACATCCTATGTATCTAAACTCTACCTGCTCCCTGCCTCCCAAGTCTGTCATATGACCTCTTCCCAAGCTGGGTCCCATTTCTTCCTTCTCGCTGCTTCACAAGAGTCAGATTGCTTTTCTTTTCCTCAAAGCTGGTACACCTACCATGTTTCTTGAGTTCCTGTTCATCTGGACTATGTTTGGATTGGAAAGCAATCCCTAGTGCAACCCTTCCATGTGATTCAGGAAAAGAAATATGCATTTGAAAGATTTATTACTAATAATACTTGAATTTGGATCAGGAATAACAAAAGCAATAAACATATCACAATGTTCTCAGAGCGTGTATGAGAAATTTTAGAACAATATGTTATTTGTTAGTCTGCCATAAATCTCGTCCCTAGTGGTCACTCCTCACTGTAGACCTAGGGAAGGGAAAGCGAGGAGGGTAGATGCCACATCTGGGAAAGAAAAGATATGATGTGGGAAAGCCCTTGGAAGAAAAGAATCAAATGAGGGAAGCCCATCCCTTCTGGTCCCCACTGAAGTGTAGAGAAGAGAAGTGTAGGGGAAGATAAGAGTCAGAAGGAGGAGGTGCAGATGATATTTGTGTGTCTTGACCTCCCTCTCTGGGCCAAAGGCTGGGAACAGGGAAGAGTACTGGACAGGCTAAGGGGCAAAAGAGAAGTAGAAGAGGCTTTGGCTGGACCTCGCATGTGGGGTTCTGAAAGGAGAGCGCACTGTAGATTGAAATCATTCCCAGGATGGCTGTAGAGGAGGAATATTGGTGGAGTGGCAAGTGTGGGCAGGGCAGGATCCCAGAGCCTCCTTTGGTGCTCACTGGAAGGGATTCAAAACTTCCTACATGCTCTCCCAAGCAATGCAGAAAGGAGTTTACAAGACTAGTTTTTCAGATCATATTGTGGCAAGAAGATCCTGAAGCCTCAGTCTGCTGGGAGGAGTCAAAGTCAGACCTCAAAGCTGAGTGGAGCTTAGCCAGTAGGATTGATGCCCTTGCTTTGATACCTAAGGAACAAAGGAGTTTCCTAGTCACAGACTTCAGCATCAAACAAAGGCCATCTCTGCAGAGGCCAGAAAAGTCAGAGGATGGTACAAGTTTCATGTACCTCTCCTTCCCAGTCAGATGCCCAGTTGGAAAGGTGCAGAGGAAGAAAGAGAAAATACTAAAGACTGGAATGTTTTTTTGTTTTTGATGAGATAGTGAGATTTTTTAAAATTAACAAATCAGATTAGGTTTACTGGATTTGACTAAATATTTTTTTCTCCATTACTCCATAACTACCTCCATGAGGAAGATTAAATTATGAAAAATAAAGGTGTTTTCTTTGCATATGTGAATGTAGTGCACAAAATTTTGATTCTTCTACTGTGCCAGGTATCATGTTAGGTACTTTGATTAGAGTCCTTAGTTTCATCAGTGGAAGCCCAATGGCCTTTTAATCTCCTCTTCCTTGCACTCAAGCCTCCTCTTTCCCTGTCCTGCAGTTCTGCCCTGTATCACACAGGAACCGTCTTGATGGAGGTTCTTTTCTCTAGCAGGATATTTCCCCAACTTCCCTGATGATAAGGAGATCATCCATGGTGCTTGTCAAAACTAAGGCCTCCTCAGCCTGTCACTGAGAGATTCCACTTTAGTGAACCTAGGATGGGGCTAGATATTTTTAACAAGCACCCCAAGTGACTCTATCACCAGGGCAATTTGAGAAAACCTTGTTCTATTGTCTAATCCATAGGCTGCAATATGCCCTTACAATCAGCTACAGTTCAGTAAAATGGTGTCACCATTTACCCTGATGCACAAGCTGAAGTTTTAGTTCTTAATTCTGCATTTGCTCTCAACCCTTATATACAATTTATTACCCATGATGAATTTGATGTTAACAAGCAAATCTCAAATAAACCCACTTCCCTCCATTTTCTCTATTATCATCTTCTAGTCAAAACTTCTACAAGTCTTGACAATGTTTCTGCTTCCACTCTTCCTTGTTTTCATTATATTCTATACTCAGTGTCCAGAATCATCTTCTTAAAATATAAATCAGATTTGATCAAGATCATCAGATCAAATCACACTTTTGATCAAATCAGATCACACTTCTGATTAAATCTTTAAGGGATTATACTTGGGATGAAAGTTGAACTTCTTTCTCATGGCTCGCAGATCCTGCATGCTCTGGTCTTGACAACCTCAGCAGCTTCACTCAAACCCTTCCTCTTACCCACTCATGATCCCATCCACACTGGTTTTCTTTGAGGTTTGCAAACACAACCGGCTCTTGTCAGCCTCATGGCTTTTGTATACACTCATTTTCTACATGGGACACTCTTTATCCACTCTTTGGATGACTAAGTCCTTCTCATTCTTCAGTTCTCAACTTAAATATCACTTCCCTGAGGAAGACTTCCTTGACCACCCTATAAAAAGTAGACTTGTCCCTTCTTAATCTCAGGCCATTGTTTTTGTCCTTCATATCACATATCACATGTTATAAATATCTCATGTTAGCTGGTTTAGTCTTGCATGCTTTCATTTTTAGCTTTCCAACTAAAACGAGAGCTCCGTGAATGCAAGATGCATATCTTCTGTGTATAACATAGCAAAGAGCACTCAATAAATATCTGTTGAATAAATTAATAAATAAATGAAGGGTAAAATTATTAGATCTTTGAGATGCTCTTAGTTTGTACAAAACAAAATCCCTCCTCAAAGAGCTTTTTCCCTCTGGAAAACTCAACTTTTGGAATTTCCTCACAGACATGACAAGAAAAAAGCGTAACTATACCAAAACTCCAAAATAATTTTCTAAAATCAGAATAAGGTGGAAGTGGGCAGAAGAGAAAAGGAATCTAGAATAGCAATCCTCTGGTTCCTTACAACAACTTGCAAGATAACCCATATTCTGCTCCTAAATTCTAATTACCACCATGTGTGAATCCTGTCTACAGGCCTATTTGATAACAGCTGAGTTAAAAGACACGGACAACAAATTAGCATGTAGACAGCTGAGGAAGTAGCAGAAAATTGGTAGACTTTTTCCAACATTGCTATCTTTTTTCTCTGTTCTTGCGAGAAACACATAAAAGGAAAACTTTTATATTTGTATTAGTTAGAGTTCTCTGGAGAAACAGAACCAACAGGATATACAGAGAGATATGTTTAAGAGAATATCTATTACAGGAATTGGCTCATGTGATTATGGAGACTGAGAAATCCCACAGTCTGTTTTATGCAAGTTGGAAAACCAGGAATGCCGGTAGTATCAACATAATTTAGCCCGAGTCTGAGGCCTGAGAACGGGGTAAGGGTGGAGGGGGCAGGGCTCATGGTATAAATCCCTGTCTGAGTCTGAAAGCCTGAAAACCAGGAGCACTGATGTCTAAGGGCAGGAGAAGATGGCTATCTCAGCTCAAGCAGAGAGAACAAATTTGCCCTTCCTCCACCTTTTTCTTATTCAGACCCTTGACAGATTGAATGATGCCCACCCACACTGGGGAGGGTAATCTTTATTCAGTCTACCAATTCAAATGCTAATCTCTTCCAGAGATGATCTCACAGACACACCCAGAAAAAAATGTTTTACAAGCTATCTGGGCATCCTTTAACAGAGTCAAGTTGACACAAAAAATTAATCATCACAATATTCATATACATGTATCAATAATTTTATAGTAAGTTGCTTCCTCAGGCATTTTGAAAAGTCATTTTCCTTAGGTATACTGGACATCACTCTCAGGAGTTTGTGAATATGATCTCTGTTCTCTGAGTTTGTTCCTACTGTTTCTGAGCATGTATCATGGTTGGCGTTCTCTGTTCCATAAGATTTTTTTTTCTGAATACTGTTTAAATGCACTATCATATAACTTTTTACTAAATTTTTGTGGTTTTGTCTTTTTCATGTTTCTTAAAATTAAATTGTTTAGTACCATTTTATTTCCAACCTGACAGCTCAAGAAAATTACTTTCAAGGAGTTTGTGGACTTTTTGCAGTGCTCGGACCATACAAGGAGCACTCTTTTATTTCATACACTTAAAGGGTTATATTCAAGAGGATTAATTACGTCCTCTTGGTGTGAAAAATTAATTGGAAAATCTCTTCATCTACATTTCTTGATCATGTATTTTCTCTTTCTCTGAAATGTTACTATCACCACAATTGCTGGTTGATGGCTATTTTATTTACAAATTCCTTCTTCAACACTAATGAGTATGCAATAGCTCTTCAAAATGATCCTGTTTATTTATAGTTTATTGTGAAGTGTTAAATCCTTCCTAACCTGACACCTCTGGGAAGTACATTATTGCTCCAGCTGTATTTACTTTCAAAAATGAGATTTAGGATGAATTACTGATCTGCTCTATCCAATAAAATGCATTCATCTACTGCAATTTCATTCACCCTAATTGACAAGAGGGTTGGGCTCTCACTGCCTAAAGAGCGGTCTTTTAAGACACTAGATAACACTGAGGATTGACATTTAAAAGGTGCTCATTCCAATAGCTTTTGCAATTTCCAAATTTGAGGATTTAATTCATTTCATAGAATGTATAGTTGAAAAAATTAAAACCTCATTAAGGAATAATGCTGGTCAATTAGGCTTACTTACTAGCTAAATTTTTCTCCATATTTGTCCTCAAAGACCTGCAAGTAACGAAAGTGTGGGATATGTCACTCATGCCTTTATATATGCCAGAGTAAAATAGTTAAATATGTTTGGTGACTTTTTTGATAATAGATATCAACATTTTTAAAATTTTGCTTACTCTTTGCAATGACAATTCCAGGTAAATCAAAGCGGACTTTTAAGAAAAGATTTTTGCTACAAGAATGTTATTCCCACTTAAAATGGTGAAAAATCAGTAATTTCAAAGGAATTCAGCTAAATAAATTATAATACATCCACAGAATGGAATATTACACAGTCATTAAAATGATGCTTTAAAATAATATGTAATGAAATGGAAATTTTTAAACAAAATACGTATTTACTCAGCAAACGTTTATTGAGCACTCATTATGTTCCAGACACTGTGCTAGGTGCTGAGACCTCAACAGTGACAAAGACACAGTCCCTGACCTTTGATTAAAACAAAAAAAGAAGATTGACAAAATCTAATTTATTCTCATTTTAGATATACACACACATAAAAACACTGGTGAACACAATACTTATTCTCTGATGATAGAGCTGCAAAACTTAAATTTTCTTCCTTTTGCTACATTTTGCTAAAATAGTGACGCTTTATCTTTACTAAAAGGAAACCATTTTGAAAACAATTTTCAGCAAAATGTTGCAAGTTCATATATCCCAGCCCCCAGTATCACTTGAGAATGTTCAAACTGTAAATGATATATAAGTAAAGAGATGCCAAGGTATCCACAAGGTCTAACGTATGATGAGATTATAAATAAGAAAAGTGTTTCTCTCCCTTCAGCCAGTCAACTACCTTCATTGAGAACTTGTATGCAAAGCGTCATGTCAAATGCTATAATCTACTTTATGGGCTATTTTCCTTTTTATAAAATGCTTTCAATATGAAGCAAAAATTGTGAGATATTGCATGATCATAACTTAAGCTGAAGGGCACTGCAGACAGTGATTTTAATTATTATCTTCGAATAATGAATATACTTGCTGTCATCCTGCAAAATGTTTGGCCACCAACCAATGTGACTTCAGGGTGAGTTGATTTTCACCTTCACCCCACCTGAATTTTATTAAGATCCATTAAAGTATCTTGTTAACTACACCTTCTCATTTACTGTGAGGTTTTGGGGTATTTTTTTCCCCTTTACTAAATCCAAGGTGAATTCAAATGAATAGAATAATGTAAATTAAACAGCTTGGATGTTTAGTAGAACCTAAGGGAGATGATATTCATTCTGTTGCACAACACAGTATAGTGAAGACAAGACTTTCTCCCCTGTGCTAGCTTTGTGTGTTAAATGCTTTAATCATTTTGAGAAAAAGGGCTTTCCTTCATTATTACTGCAACGCCAGGAAGGTCTAAGGTTGTGTTTCTTACACAAAATGATAAGAGAACCCTGCATTCAGATAGTGATTTGTATTCAGGTGTTTCCAAAATTTTATATGCAATTTTTGATTGCTCTTGTCTGTTTATCGTGAGTTTCTTCTACCTGACAATTTAAATGAGGTCAAAGTTTTATGAACCAAATGACTGTATTAGATTTTAAAATATCAGTACTTCATGGGTATGTTGGAATGTGTACAGGAGGTTGGGAAAAATATACTTAGGCTGCTTGTTGTTTGTATTTTTATGTTTTTATTCAATTTGTGTTCCTAGAAGAAGTTATGAAGTTTTCCCTTTAGTAAAGATTATTGTTGAAAGTTTCTTTTTTTTTTTTTATTTGTTTAAATCAGCTCTAGTTTTGGGGACACAGCTGAAAATCTTTGAAGTCATATTGAGTCTGGTTTTAAACCTAGTTATATGATTTGGGGCAAGTTATTTAATCCAGGGCTAGCTTTCTCAAGGCTAAAAGGGGAAACTAATATCTATTTCACTAAGACCTATTTTGACCATTTGGAATAAATGAGATGATGCATGAGGGGCCTATTGCTTAATAAATGGTAGCTATTGACAGTATCACCTGTTGCTCAGTGGGGACTCACACTAGAAACAACGATAGTAACAGACAGTATATACCCACTCTCAAGGATGACATTATACCACTGAATCTTTCTCCCTAAAACATTTAAAAAAATACAATCTCAACAGAGAAAATACCAGCCTACATGTGTGTTGGAGATAACAAATGATTTCTGGTGACCATTTCCTATGATCCTGAATGCCAGCCAGTAATTAAAATGGTCGGGTCCAGCCATCCTGTGACTGGACTGTAGGTCCAGCAGTCCAGCCCAATGTGACGCCCACTCTGCCTAAGGGTAGAGGATTAGCAAACACAAAACAGATTTTTTTTGATATTTCTTCCAGTGATGAACATGTATGCTCTTGAAATAAGAATAAAAAAGGAATTAAAAATTAAAATAAATAATCCTAGGAGTAAAAATAAAACTAGAGTGAGGAGAGGCTCAGAGCCCCAGCTATGCAAGCTCTTTTCCAAGCAAAGAATCAAAAACTACTCAAACATGACAACGACAATAATAACTGCCAATTTAATAGAACACTTACTACATGCCAGGCATGTTTGCTGTACTCACTTCCTTACTTAGATTATCTTAGTTGACTTTCACCATAACTATGAGTTAGTGGTTATTATTACACCCATGCTACAGATGGCAAAACAGAATTTGAGAGGTTAAGTAGATACCCAAGTCACAGAATCAGACATTGCATAAGTTGAGATTTGAAATCAGGCAGTATCCCTGGAGAGTCCCTGTCTCCTCCATATGGTCCCTCAGCTGTCTGGACTTAGCCAACACATTAGGGAAGAAGTATTCAAATTAAAAAAACTTTCCGAATAGCAGATCCCGAGCAGCACAACAGACCCCATCCTTTTCGCATCCTATCCATAAGGATGAGAATCGTAAGGTAAAGTCCTATCGAGGACCATCTCAGGACTTGCAAATCAGTAGCACCTGAAAATAAAGGCACTCAGTATTGATCACTTACTCTGCATATTCTGTTATCCAAGTGCTTTACTGTCTTAGGTCCTTCATTACTCACAACAAAACTAGGAGATAGAAATTATTATTATTACAGTTATCTTCATTGCGGGAAACTAAGATTTAGAGAGACTAACTTGCCCAAGGTCATATAGTTAATGCGTGACAGGATGGAGCTAGCTCTCCTATCCAGACCACTCATGCCAGAGTCCATGCTTCAGAAAAGCACATCCTGCAAATACAAAGTATCTACAAATACTGGAGATACTGAAGAGCACAGCGGTGCTTTTCATCTTTGTATCCACAGCCCCTAGAACAGAGCCTGACATAGAGTTGGTATCAACAATAATCACAGACACTTTAAAAACTTTTCCTGGGGCCAGGCACTCAAGGGCTTTAAGTATATACCAACTCATGCAATCTTTGCAACAACTCTACAAGGAAGATACTAGTATTATCTCCATTTTTCAGATGAGAAAACTGACGAATGACACATGGAAAAAAGACAGGGAAGGAAAAAAGAGAGGGAGGGGAGGGAGGAAGAGGGAAGAAAAGAATATTTCAGAAGACAGACATTGGCCTCTCCAAACAGATTCCTTCTGTAACCTTGCTCATATGTGAAGCTCAAACATGTACCATATGAAAGAGTTCCCACTGCCTGACCTTTACCTGGGACAGAGACAATTAATGGTTTTGTATGATTCAGAGTTTATATCCCAGGGGCATCATTAGTCACTGTTCAGATTTAAAATGTCACCAAAACTCAACGGCTTCTCTGGGCGTGGGGAGGCACAGCTGCTCTGTTCTGTTTCTGTGATCTTTGAGGTTGTTTATATGATGTGTTGCACAATCACTCTAGGTAAAGTCACAACAAAGCTATCTGAATATCATTTCTGAAAAAGGCCAAAAGTTGGCACCCATAATCATGCAAGGGGCAGCATTCTAGAGACAACAAGGGCTGGAGGCAAGAGCAGGGGCAACTGCGGGAGGGTGGGGGCAGAGTCAAGCCCGCTGGAAGCTTGGGATCCCAGCAGGTCCAGGGAACACCCGAAAAGAGATCTAGGTACTCAGGCAGGACTAAAGAGCTTGCCAAGCAGGCTGTGGCTCTCTCATCATAGAGCTGCCATCCTGGGGATCTTGGAGAAACTGGAAGGAAAAGTGGGATGTTGGTCACAAGGAAGGACAGGAACCCAGCTATTCAATATGGAGTACAAATTTGATCTCAGTCATTTAAACTAATGAACTAGGTTAGGTTCCTTAAACTCTAAGATTAGTCTCAGAAGCTAGTAAAGGGCTGGACTTTTGACATAGCTGTTTACTTTGGGTTTAACCATCTCACTTATGTCTAATGGCTTTTCAGTTGATTCTCATGAGTTTTCCAGTTAACACATGGCATCGTTTGCAAATGACCATGCTGTCTCCACTGTCGCAGCCATTATAACCTCTTCTTTCCATCTTCTTTGCACTGGGCAGGACTTTGAGACCAGTACAGGCCCGCATCCCCTCATCCAAAACTCTTGGGAGCAGGTATGTTTGGGAATTCAGAATGTTTCAAGTTTTAAAAAGGTGGTAATAAGAGTTTTCCATAGTAAGGTATAAAGCAGCACTCCTTGACCAACACATTAACGCTTCTTCAAGCAACAAAATGAACGTTCTAGGGATGAATAAATGCTATATAGCACCTCACTTAAGCTCGGGGAAGGTTTTGCTATCACATGAGTTATTTAAAAAAACAACTTCCGTTGCCGGGGGGTAAGGGGAGAGGAGGGATAAATTGGAAGATTGGGATTGACACATACACACTACTACATATAAAATGGATAACTGATAGGGACCTACTCTATAGCACAGAGAACTCTACTCAATGCTCTGTAAAGGCCTATATGGGTGGGGAATCTGAAAAAGAGTGGATAGATGTATTTGTATAACACATTCACTTTGCTGTACACCTGAAACTGGCACAACATTGTAAATCAATTAGACCCAAAAAAATTTTTAAAAAGAACAACTTTTGGTTTTCAGAGCCTCAGGATTTCGTAATTGCAGATAAGGGACCATGAACATGAAATAAGAAACAGTGGCGGGCTTCCCTGGTGGCGTAGTGGTTGGGAGTCCGCCTGCCGATGCAGGGGACGCGGGTTCGTGCCCCGGCCCGGGAGGATCCCACATGCCGCGGATCGGCTGGGCCCATGAGCCATAGCCGCTGGGCCTGCGCGTCCGGAGCCTGTGCTCTGCAACGGGAGAGGTCACAGCAGTGAGAGGCCCGCATACCGCAAAAAAAAAAAAAAAAAAAAAAAAGAAACAGTGGCTATAATGGGAATCTTTTTTTTTTTTTTTGCGGTGCGTGGGCCTCTCACTGTTGTGGCCTCTCCCGCTGCAGAGCACAGGCTCCGGATGCGCGGTCTCAGCGGCCATGGCTCATGGGCCCAGCCGCTCCACGGCATGTGGGATCTTCCTGGACCGGGGCACGAACCCGTGTCCCCTGCATCGGCAGGCGGACTCTCAACCACTGCGCCACCAGGGAAGCCACTGGGAATCATTTTTGAGAAGGAACAAAAATGGATGAGACTTGAGATGGTGTCTTTTTAGAGGAGGGAGGTGCTGTAAGAGAATGAGGTTAAGTGGGAAAGAGCGAAAAGAAGACGGAGGAAACATTCCCCCAAAGAGCAGGAGCACACGGACCCCAGAGCTCATGCATTTTAGACAAGCAGAAAGTCCTGCCTTCAGACGTAACCCCAGGCCTTTAATTTTTAGAATCAGAGCACCCTGAGACATAACTTACTAAAAAGCACTTATCACGCTAATCTGGTTTCCATCCTGGTAAAAGCTAGATCCTAAGAGCTAGGTCATGGCTTTATCATCTTTGCAATCCCTGAAAACACCTCACCTATGACCTGTATTTGCAGCTATTTAATAAACCAACTTTTGTGGAGTTAATGTCTCTGGGTATGCAAAAGACACTGAGTAGAAAAAAGAGGAAATATTTTCGGAGGGCAGTAATACTGGCCATGCCATACACACATGGATCACCCATTTCCACGACAGCAGTTGCTAAGGCGCATATCTGAGGAGTCATGACCAACATAGGAGAGTCTGGAAAAGATGGAGTTGGCTTCAGTTACTCGGCCTAACTGCAGAGAATGAGCAAACACTCGACCTCGCTGACTTCTGAGGTCACTGCAGGGAAGGAAATGCTCCTTGAGCAAGTGCACTTCCTCATAAAATAGCTCCTGGTCCTCTGAGTTATACCTTCCAACACTATTGTAAAAATCCCTTCTGTGGGGCTTCCCTGGTGGCTCAGTGGTTGAGAGTCCGCCTGCCGATGCAGGGGACACGGGTTCGTGCCCCAGTCCGGGAAGATCCCACATGCCGCGGAGCAGCTGGGCCCGTGAGCCATGGCCGCTGAGCCTGCGCGTCCGGAGCCTGTGCTCCACAATGGGAGAGGCCACAACAGTGAGAGGCCCACGTACTGCAAAAAAAAAAAAAAAAAAAAAAAAAAAAAAAATCCCTTCTGTGAAAACTGTTCAGCAGAAAGCCCTTAATATCTCCCAGCCTATTATCCTCCTTCACGTTTCTCTATCCATTTCAATGATGTACCATGATCACCCCGTTCTCCTTCTCCCTTCATCTTGCCAATCCTCATTCCTCCCCACCTTCCACTCACCAGTGTCCTTATGTGTTCGCAGACAACTTCTCTCCTAAGTAAGTGCCTGCTGGGTACGCACATCTAATTGTCTGATTAATCTCAAGTTCAGTATGTCCAAAATCAAACTCGGTGTTATCACAATACCAATTCCTCTTCCTGACTTTCGAATGTTTGAAAACGACATTGCCGGGACTTCCCTGGTGGTCCAGTGGTTAAGACACCACACTTCCAAAGCAGGGGGTGCGGGCTCAATCCCTGGTCAGGGAACTAATCCCACATGTCACGTAGTGGAGCCAAAAATAAATACATAAAGAAATAAAAATGAAAGGTTGGAATTTAACAGAGAGCGTGTTATTCGCGATAATACAAATAAATACTTAAAAAAACACAAAATGTGTTTAAAAAAACGACATTGCCATTTTTCCACTGACAAATTTGAAAATGATCATACCTCAAAGAAAATCAGATTTTAAATTCCTCTTCAGGTTTATTTACGTTCTCCCAATCTCCCACCCAGACTATTTCAATCGTTTCTGCCCAGATTTCCTTTCCTCCAATTAAGCCATCACATCAATAGCAATCTTAATCAGGCAGGAATTGCATTCAGCTGTGAGTAATAAACCTCTGAAAAATAATGGCTTAAACAAGATTAGGGTATATTTTTCTCTCTCTTTGACTCAGGTTCCTTCCAGCTTTGTACTCCACCATCTTTAGGGAGGGCCTCTTCTCCTCTAACTGTAAAGATGGCTGCTGGAATCCAAACCATCTTGTTCATTCCCAGGAAAGAAGAAGAAAGATCTAAGGGAAAGGGGGCATGACATCTGAGTCAGCAGGAGCTCCCCTAGAAACTCCCCGAAAAACTTCTTCCTAGAATACAGTCCCAGGAGCCCCTCAACTACAGGGGAGACTGGGAAACAAAGTTTTTTAGCTGGCATTCTTCATTCCCCCTAAAACTGAGACTGAGGTAGTAAGGAGGGTGAGAAGAATGTTAAACAGGCAAAATTAGACTGCAAGTTACTATTTTTAAAATAAATTTGTGATAAAAAGAAAACATTCCGTATAGCCTCATTGCCTATGAAGTTAAATCTAAAATTGTAGCAAAATGTTCAAGCCTTTCCAGGATCTACCCACAACCCATCTCCCCAGCCCTTTCTTCTACTTCTCAGAACAGTTGTCCTCAGATTTTAATGTGCTTATGAATCACCTGGGGATCTTGTTAAAATATAGAAGCTATTTCAGTAGGTCTGAGACAAGGTCTGAATTTCTGCATTTCTAACAAGTTCCCATGTGATACTGATGCTGTTGGTCCCTGGAGCACAAGGTTCTAGAGCAGCAATTCTCAACTAGGGGCCATAATGCCTCCAAGGAGACTTTTGGCAACACCTGGAGAAAATCTTGTTTGTTACAACGTGGGGTGCGGGGAGTAGGGAAGGCAGGGCACTACTGGCATCTAGGAAGTAGAGGCCAGGGATGCTGCTAAGTGTCCTACAATGCACAGGACAGCCCCCTGCATCAAAGAACTGTCTGATCCAAATTGTCAGTACTGCTGAGGTTGAAAAGCCCTGTTCAAGAAGTAGCCTGTGCTCTGGAAAGATGGCATTAGATGTTATTCAGATAAGCCCTGCCTTTTCCTATCTTTATCAACGTGTTTCCCCCAGTTAGTTCTTATCTTCCCCACAGTCAGCTCTATCAGTTGATTTCTCATTCTTGTATCCAGGCATTGTTGATACACCACCACTTCATGAATGCATGCCAGTTCCCCTGACCATGGGTTCTCTCCCACCTCTGAATTGCCTTTTATGAACTTGCTATAGACTGAATGTTTGTGCCCTCCAATACTCATATATTAAAAACTCATCTCTAACATGATGGTACTTAGAGGTGGGACCTTTTGGAGTGAGTAGGTCATGAGGGCTCTAAAGAATGGGATTAGTGCCCTTATAAAAGAGACCGAAGAGCTCCCTCATCCCTTTCGCCATGGGGGACACATCCAGAGGACAGCTGTCTATGAACAAGGAAGCAGGCTCTCACCAGACATCAAATCTCCTGGCACCTTGATTTTGGACTCCCCAGCCTCCAATACTATAAGAAGTAACTTCTGTTGCTTATAAGCCATCCACTCTATGATATTTTGTTATAGCAGCCCTAATGCACTAAGCGAGCACTTCTCACAAGAAATAAATTATAAATTGTTCAAGGTGGATACCGAACTTTCATCACCTTGGTAAACTTCCATGGTAGCCACTGGCATGGTGCCCTACACACTATTAAATGGGCTCCCTTTTTTATTTTTATATAACACATAGGTATTTAAAATTATTAAAATGTATACGTATATAATTATATAAACATAAATATACATAAGTAGATATATACATATATATAAAATACACATTAGGCCTTTAAGAAATGGCCCTAATGCAGTTAACTCACCATGGCTCTATCTTTCCTAGTCTCTTCCTTATAACCACCACCAGTGCAGACTGTAACACCTCCCAGTCCTCATAAAACCCAAATATAATTCCCATAGACAGGTTTTAAAATGCGGAGGAAAAGAAAGTTAAAAACCCCTCATTTAGGGCCACTGTCCGGCTTTCATTAAGCCTTCCCTGATTCCTTCGGGCCAGGGTTCATGGACCAGTGCCTATTTACCTGGTTGGCTGAGATTAAAATGAGTAATAGACCCTCTGTGCTATCAATACAGTCCTAATGCATATTTCATTGAGCTGAACTCCCACTCGGGTTCTTTTTCTGAGTTTCAGACAGAGGTAAGACAGGTATGTCTTGCTTGTTCACTAGCATTTTAAAAAGGTTGCTCTTTTCTCACAATTTTGTGCTTAAGATGATTTCTAGGAAGGTAGAAACATTGTGTTTATTTGACCATCTGTTAGCAGAACACTGATTCACTAGAACAGACTTCCAACTGATTCACATTTCAAAACTTTAATAAAATATTTTAAGCAAAGGTGAGAGGGATAGCCCATTTTCCATTAAATTATACCCAAACGCATATACATGCATACACATCACACGTTCCCACACATATATACATACATGCATACAGCTGCACACATGTGTACCTACATGCACACACTATGCAGATCAACATGTGTATACACAAGCATACACACATAACATACTGAGACGCCTGCACACTCATGCACGTACACTCATCACCCATATGCACATACACACACTAACATATATACACACTTATGCACCCACACACATGCACAGACATATCCACCTGAAGTAGGCTGCAAAGTGGCCCCCCAAGGATATCAGGACCTAATCCCTGCCATTTGTTATCTTATTTGGGGAAAAGATCTTGACTAATGTTACTAAGGATATTGCGATGGAGAGATCATTCTCATTCTGGACTGTCGAGATGGGCCCTGACGCCATCACTAGTGCCTTTATAAGAGAGAGCAGGGAGAGATTTTACACACACACACACAAAGGAGAAGTTCCATATGAAGACAGAGGCTGAGACTGGAATGATGTGGCCACAGTCAAGAAATGCCCAGTGACCAGAGGCTGGAAGAGGCAAGGATCAGTTTTCTCCTTTAGAATCCCCAGAGGGACTGCGGCACTGCCTACACCTTGATTTCAGCCCAGTGATGCTAATTTCGGACTTCTGGCCTCCAAAACCATGAGAGAATAAATTTCTGTTGTATTAAGCCACTAAGTTTGTGGTAATTTGTTACAGCAGCCCCAGGAAATACCCATCAATATATGCACATACATACATACATACTCTCACATATATACACTTCGTATGCCCATGCACACACACACATGCACACATATGTACACCCATCGCTCATGTACACAAACATAAACGTACATACACTTTCATACACTCACATGATTGTATGTATGTGCTAACAGGTTAACTTGGTTATCTCTAAAACACCTTCAATGAAACCAAAAACTTGAATCATACCCTTCTCAAATAAAATAAATATGTAAGAAAAAAGTGTCAAAATATTAATAACAATTAGAGGAGGAACCCATGAATTTTTCCCTATATTTAGTCTTACCCATAATTAATAATAATTGGTAACATTAGGTAAAGCCTGTTATGGGCTAAGCCATTGTGCTAATTGTTTTAGAGGTATAATCACAACAATCATACACAGGAGAAACAGAGGTGCAGAGAGGATAAATAACTTTTAAGGTCACAGACCGATGGAGCTGAGATGAGAACCCAGGCATTAGGATTCCAGAAGCCACATGTTAACCAATAAGAAATAGTGTCATTTAAGATTTCAATATTTTTCTTTAATAAAAACTTATATATTTAGTTACACATTTCAACAGTGTCACTTGCTACTTTATTTCAAACCATAGCACTTGTGCACATGCCGGAATCAGGGCTAATTGGGTATCTTAACTGAAATTGGAGTACCATCAGGTAAAGGCCTTTTCTTTACCCTGCTGTTCCCTTCATAGCATCCCACCAAGTATGAGGCTTTTTGCAGCTAGAGAGACAGGATATGTGCTGTGCACACAAGAGCCTGAGCCTCTACCAGCAGCCTCTTCACTGGGCTTCCCAGGTACCTGAAATCCTATTCCCTCCACTGGGCCAACTGGAACCACACAGGCTCTTGGAGCTCTTTCTTATGACAGTGATTTTGGAAATACTGTTATTTTTTGTGTTGCATACACATGGGTCACATATTTCGATGCACAAATCAAAAATGTATTATGTTAATACGTTTATTTCAAAGCCTATGTAAGCAAACCAAAATCTAAGCTTATAAATGCCTGAGGTTGCAAAAGCAAAACACTAAGGACAACCAATCACAAACTAGGCTTTAAGCTATAGGCAATCAATAATTGCCTTCCTTTTTTCCACGTTTTGTCTGTAACAGCCTCTCCCGTAGCCTTGTCCATGGAGCCAGCGTTGGTGGCCATTTCCAGTTTGGTGCTGCACCATTCTGATTGATTTTTTGCTCAAATAAACTCTTAAAATGTTTTAACATGCCTCAGTTTTATCTTTTAACAGCATAGAGGGACCAGCCAAGTCAAATGCCATGCTCAAGGTTGTAAGTAGCTCTGGCCACTTCAGCTCTGGGCTGAATTCTGGGCAGTTATATCAGTGGAGACAAGGGAAGGTTTCTTCCTTGGATTTATTTTGATTTTTTTAAAACTGTAAATACAGGAGGAATCAGGCCTCACACTGCACCTCCCTGTTCTCCATCCCTTACTTTCTTTCATTTGTTGTGGGAAGGAGGCTCAAGAGACGGTGACAACCCTAATCAGGGACAGGGTAAGGATCGCAGGAGCAAATGGAAATGTCACATTCAGACAGACCTTGGAGAAAAAATGTAATTGCAGCTTCTCACAGGAGGACATCGGGCAGGAAATGGCAGTTCTCTGAGAGATAAGCCACAAGCCTCCCCTATCTTAGGATCTCAGTGAATCTTCCTGATGTATCCCAGAGGGCGGTAGCATGTCTGGAAGATTAAGCGAGGAATAAATGGGAGAAAGGGGGTGGCATGGGTCCTTTGTGGGGAGGGGTGTGGCTCTTATTTACATGGGATCACAGCCATATCAGAGTGTCACTCACTTCCACACATGGACAATGGGGAAACTGTAACATTCTACTGCAAGTAGAATGCAATTCCTGCAAGTGGTTCTGTACAGTTTCTCCCTTTTTCTAAAGTAAAATGATTTACGCCACGTGGATGAAACATTCCCCCATAGATAAAATGACATCCGGTGGGTACTGTTTTGATGTCGTCCACTATATCTCAGGGTTTAAAACCTACTTTCTCTGCTTCCCACGCTTTTTGCTTCTCTTGGTTTAAAATAGTGACAGTACTAGACTACAGGCATTCGCTCTCACATTTTGAAATCTGTGAATGTTTGTTGAATTTGAAGAAAAAATATTGCCACACAGTATTTATCTAACCTGTAAAATGAGAACTGAAGAAAAATTAAAATAATTGTGGGAACCCAGTTACAGACGACTTTCATTTGTTTTACTTTTATCATTCTTTCCTTCTCTTTATCCTTCCTTCCTTCTTTATTTATATATTAGCTGAAGAAGTCCCTCCCTTGTCTTGTGGACTTGTGGATTGGAGTCGGTCCCTCTGTTTGGGGAAAGTCGTCAAAATGACCCCATTGGGAGCACAAAGGAAAAGTAAATTCTCACTCTTTGTATTCAGAGACAACTGAACACAGATGCCAAGGACTGAGATGTTGGGGTGAATCACTTTGCCTTTTGCCAGACTCTCTCCTAGAAGAAGGAGAAACGTGTTCTCTAAATACACACTGCTATATATAGAATAGACAACTAATAAGGCCCTACTGTATAGCAGAGGGAATGCTACTCAGTACTCTGTGATGGCCTACATGGGAAAAGAATCTGAAAAAGAGGGGATATATGTATATATATAACTGTTTCATTTTGCTGTACACCTAAAACTAACACAGTATTGTAAATCAACTATACTCCAATAAAAAAAAATTTTTAACTCTAAATATAAATTAAAAAAATGTGGAGTAGACTGTAATGCTGATGGGATGTACTGAGTAGCTGAAACTATAGGACATGGACCACTGATCCTAGGATTATACTAGCTGGACCACTGTGTAAGCCTTACCTGGGCTTTGAAGGACTGAGAGGACACAGCTTGGTTCAGCTTGGGGCTTAGAGGAGCAAGTTATGAAACACCCCCAAGGTGACTCGGAGGGCCCTCAAGTTCCTCTGGACCAAACAATACACAGGCATATGAGCAAGGCAGCAGGCAGACAGGTCACAGAACGTAGAAGCATTCCTCAGGGGTCCCTAGGAATTACTTGGCAAGAAAGCATCAAGAATAAAACTCACCCTCCTGAAGACAGATCTTTGCGTGTGGGGAGATTATTAATCATTTTTAAGAGTGACCTGAATTTGTTCCCATAAGCACTGAAGTGGTACACAGGGATTACAGCTTATTTCTACAAATTTTTAACTAAGCAAGCTTTTTAAAAAAAAATTCACACCTTTCAGTTTGAAAGGTACACAAATCTTAAATGGAAAGTTTATCAAATACATGCACATCCATATAACCATAACCTAAATCAACATATAGAATATTTCTGGGCAAAACACTCCACTCTCCCAAAGGTAACCAGTATTCCAACTTCCATCACTATAAAGTAGTTTTGCCTGGAATTGAACTTTCTATAAATTGAATTATACCATGTATATTCTTTTTGTGTCTGGCTCTTTTTCCTCCATGGTTTTGTCTGTGAGATTCACCAGGTTACTGTGTTCTTTTCATTGTTGTGAGGCATTCTGTTACATGAATGTATCAAAATTTATTTACCCATTCTAATGATGATGGACATTTGAGTTGTTCTCATTTGGGAGCTATAATGAAGAACAGAACTATACTTGTACGTGTTGTTTGATGGACTGGTGCTGAGGGTTAGAGAGAATGGATACTTTTACCTTTAATGAGAGAGTTTTACAAAGTGGTTTTGGCAATTTACACTTCTACCACCTCTGCATGGGTGCCAATATCTTGCATTGCCAGTTCTTTTCATTTTAGCCATTCTGCTTGGTATATAGAAGTTTTACAATGTAGGTGTAATTTAAATGTGTTTGAACTTATGAGGTGGAGCACCTTTCGGTAATGCTTCATTTCAATATCCTCTTTCGTAAAGTCACTTTCTCTTTTGTTTTCATTTTTTTCATATTGATTTGTAGGAGATGACAAAAAGGATAGACAGGTGATAAAATGGATAGATAGGTAGGTAGGTAGGTAGATAGACACATACTGATAAAAGACATTTAACAAAACCTATATCTAACATTATGCATTGCTAATGCCTTCTCCTAGTAGGTGACTTGCCTTGTGACTCTCTTATTGTTTTGATTAACCAGTGTTTAATTTTAATGAAGTCCAATTTATCAATATATTCTTTTGTGATTAGGATATTCTGATGTAAATTTTAGGAAATCATTCCTATCCTAAGTTCAAGAAGATATCCTTCTATATCTTATTCTATAAGCTTTATTGTTTTATCTTATACATTTGGGTCTATAATACATCTTACATGAATTCTTGCATATGGTGTGAGATGGTGGTCAATGTTAATTTTTTCTCCATATGTTTATCCAATTGACCCGCACCATTTATTGAAAAGACTATCCTCCCACACCACCCTCCTTCCCCAAGCTGCTGTGGCTCCTCTGTCGTGTATCAGGTGAGTGTATATGTGTGTGAGTCTGTTTCTAGGCTAATAAAGTCATTTCTGTGACATTTTTTTTTTAACATCTTTATTGGGGTATAATTACTTTACAATGGTGTGTTAGCTTCTGCTTTATAACAAAGTGAATCAGTTATACATATACATATGTTCCCATATCTCTTCCCTCTTGCGTCTCCCTCCCTCCCACCCTCCCTATCCCACCCCTCCAGGCTGTCACAAAGCACCGAGCCAATATCCCTGTGCCATGCGGCTGCTTCCCACTAGCTATCTACCTTACTACGTTTGTTAGTGTGTATATGTCCATGACTCTCTCTCGCCCCGTCACAGCTCACCCTTCCCCCTCCCCATAACCTCAAGTCCGTTCTCTAGGAGGTCTGCATCTTTATTCCTGCCTTACCCCTAGGTTCGTCATGACATTTTTTTTTCTTAAATTCCATATATATGTGTTAGCATACGGTATTTGTCGTTCTCTTTCTGACTTACTTCACTCTGTATGACAGACTCTAGGTCTATCCACCTCATTACAAATAGCTCAATTTCGTTTCTTTTTATGGCTGAGTAATATTCCATTGTATATATGTGCCACATCTTCTTTATCCATTCATCCGATGATGGGCACTTAGGTTGTTTCCATCTCTGGGCTATTGTAAATAGAGCTGCGATGAACATTTTGGTACATGACTCTTTTTGAATTTCGGTTTTCTCAGGGTATATGCCCAGTAGTGGGATTGCTGGGTCATATGGTAGTTCTATTTGTAGTTTTTTAAGGAACCTCCATACTGTTCTCCATAGTGGCTGAACCAATTCACATTCCCACCAGCAGTGCAAGAGGGTTCCCTTTTCTCCACACCCTCTCCAGCATTTATTGTTTCTAGATTTTTTGATGATGGCCATTCTGACTGGTGTGAGATGATATCTCATTGTAGTTTTGATTTGCATTTCTCTAATGATTAATGATGTTGAGCATTCTTTCATGTGTTTGTTGGCAGTCTGTATATCTTCTTTGGAGAAATGTCTATTTAGGTCTTCTGCCCATTTTTGGATTGGGTTGTTTGTTTTTTTGTTATTGAGCTGCATGAGCTGCTTGTAAATTTTGGAGATTAATCCTTTGTCGGTTGCTTCATTTGCAAATATTTTCTCCTCTGTGACATTTTAATAAATCAATCTTTATATCTGCTAGTATAAGTTCTCGATCTTTATTCTTTTTCTAATTTGTCTTGACTATTCTAGGTCTTTTGATGTCTAATGTGTATTTTAGAATTAGATTGTCAATATCACACACACACACACACACACCCCACTGAGATTTTAACAGGATACTATTGAATTTATAGGCCAATTTAGGAAGACTTGATATCTTAATAATATTGAGTCTTCATGAAACAGGGTGAGTTCTTCCTTTTAATCAGGTAATCTTAATTCCTGTTAGCAACATAGTTTGCAGTATAGAGGTCTTATAGTTCTTTCCTTAGACTTATTCCTAAGTACTAAAGATTCTTGGTATTTTTATTAGATTTATTCCCAGATACTAAAGATTCTTGCTACTTTTAATTGTAACTTCTATTTGGTAGATGTTACTTATAGAAATAAAATTGATTTTTATTTTGATATTGATGTTGTACCCAGTAATCTTGCTAAATTCATTCAATAGTTCTAATAATTTGTACTTTCTTTAAAGTTATACATGTTTTTGTATTTTATATGTAATAATGTCATATGCCAATAATGACAGTGTTGTTTTTCTCTTCCCAACCTTTATAAATTTTATTATTCTTTATTGCCTTGTTGCACTGGCTAGAATCTTCAGTATGTTGAACAGAACTAGTGACAACAGACATCCTTGTCTTGCTTCTGAACTCAGGTAAAGCAATCAACGTATTACCATTAAGCATTGACTTATGAAGGTACACTATATAAAACTGGAATGTCCCTTTCTGTTCCCATATTGATATGCATTTTTTTAAATTATGAACATTAAATTTTATCAAATGCTTTCTTGGCATAAACTGAGAAAATCATTGGTTTTTTTTTCATTTTTGTGCAAATGTGAAAAATTACATTGATTGATTGATACATAATAGTTAAATCAACTTGGCATTTTTGAAATTAACCCTACTAGATTACAGCATAATTTGCTACTAATACATCCCTGGAATTGATTTGTTAATGACTGTTTAGGATTATTTGTGTGTATGTCTATATTTGTGAAAGAAATTATCCAGTAATTTTCCATTCTTATAATGTCTTTATCAGGTGTTTTATCTCAGTGTTATGCTGGACACACAAAAATGAGTTACAACTATTTTCTTTCCAATTTTTCTGGAAGAGTTTTTGTCTAACTGATATTATTTCTTCTTTAAATATTTGAAAGAACTCACCAGTGGAAATATCCGGGTCCAGAATTTTTGTTGTTGTTCTTGTTGTTTCTTTTATGAAAATGCTTTTAAATAAAGGTTTGCTATTTTAAAAATAAATATAGAAAGATTTCATTTCTGATAACTGTCAAGTAAGCTCCTGTTGGACTGACCCTCTCACAGATAACAGTTTTAAACTCTAGAAAAAGTACAATAAAAATAAACACAACTACTTAAAAGTACTAGCGAGAGAACAAAAGCAGCAGATTTTAGAGGGAAGTCAATATTCACAGGAAGGGAATAACATGTGAGGTTTCACTTTTGTTTTTTAAACAATTGAAAGCCAGAGGACAGGCCAAAATTGGCACCATACATGGTGGTCAAAATTCCAATAAAAAGCCTACAATCTCTCTGGCCTAAAGACTCAAAAGAGAATTCCATAGTTTCTGGAAAATGAAGAGAAAATCCTGGAAGGATGGATTCAGAGAGAGGGAGTCTCACATTCCAGGTATGTCCAAATATCTGACCAAACCACAAACCATACATGTAAAGGGCAGACTCAAAGAAGCCTAGCTAAAGTCAGAGAACTGAACTGAGATTTGAACTGTTGTCCAAGACACAGTATTACAGTATTATAGTTTGAGTCCAGTCAAGTTTAATGTTCCATCAAAAAAAAACAACAACACATAACTCTCTTTGGAGGTAATAGAATCCATAGTGTCTACTACATAATGTTTGCAATGTTCCGTGTACAACCGCAAATTACTCAACACTAAAATGTGATCCATTCTCAAGAGAAAAGATAGTCAATAGAAACATACCACAAGATGATCCTGAAGTAGTATTCAGCAGATAACAATTTTAAAGCAGCTGTTATAAGTATGCTCAATGACATAAAGGAAAATATAATCAAGAAAGAAATAAGAACTATAAAAAATCAAATAAAAATTTTATAACTGAAAACATAATATATAAAACTTAAAAAATTCATTGGATTGGCTTAACAAGAAATTTGAGAGGACAGAGGAAAATGTCAGCAAATTGACAATAAAGATATAGAAATTATCCAATCTAAAAATTAGAAAAATAGATTTTAAAAATGAACAGATTTGAAGAATAATATAAAATGATCTAATATATGTGTAAATGGAGTCCCAGAAGGAGATAAGAGAGAGATGGGACAAAAAAACGTACATAAAAATAAACGGATGGGGGCTTCCCTGGTGGCGCAGTGGTTGAGAGTCCGCCTGCCAATGCAGGGGACACGGGTTCGTGACCCGGTCCGGGAAGATCCCACATGCCGCGGAGCGGCTGGGCCTGTGAGCCATGGCCGCTGAGCCTGCACGTCTGGAGCCTGTGCTCCGCAACGGGAGAGGCCACAACAGTGAGGGGCCTGCGTACCGCAAAAAAAAAAAAAAAGAAAGAAACGGATGGAAGAAAGACGTATCAGTGCAAATTGTCTGTTTGTTCTAATTTCTGCACTGCAAATTACCACAATCTTAGCAGCTTACAACAACACACATTATTATCTCACAGTTTCATCAAGTCAAAAGTCTAAGCAGGCTCAACTGGATTCTTTGCTCAGAGTCTCAAAAAGCCATAATTAAGGTGTCACCCAGGCTAGGGTCTTATCTGGAGGCTCTAGGGAGAGCCTGCTACCAAGCTCATTCAGGTGGCTGGCTGAATTTTGTTTCTTGCAATTGTAAGAAACATGTTCTGCCTGGCTGTCAGCTGGAGGTTATGTTCAGCAATGCACAGCCTCTCTCAGATTCTTCCATGTGATTTCCCTCCATCTCAGCAAAGGGGAACCTTCCTTAAGTCAAGGCTCCCTCATGCTTCAAATCTCTCTGACTTCTGCGGATCAGCCAGAGAAAGCTATCTGTATTAATCAGCTAATGATTAGATTAGGCCCAATCCAATTATCTCCCTTTTCCCATATAATGCCACATAATCATGAAAATGATATCTCAACATATCCATAGTTACTGTCTAAGAATTAGACAGTAAATCTTTGGGGACCATCTTGGGATTCTTCCTGCCACAACTAGTAACTAAAAGAAAGCTGGTTTGATTATATTAATATCAGATTGAGTTTAGACACAAAAAGAAAATTTTAATAATACTAATAAATGGGTCAATTTAAAAAGGGAAGTAACAGTCATGTATGAATATACACCTAATAACAGAGCTTTAAAATATATAAAGCAAAAATTGACAGAATTAAAGGGAAAAATAGGCAAGACCAAAAGCATAGCTGGTGATTTTAATGCCTCTTTCTCAAAAACTGATAAAACAACTAGGCAAAATTTAGCAAAATATAAAAAACATGAACAACACCATCAAAACCTTGACCTGTTATTTAAGAGAGCACTACTCTTAGGAACTTCAAAATACACGTAACTTTAAAGAGTACATAGTACATTAACCAAGCTATACCATATGTTAAGCTATAGAGCAAGTTTAACTTTAAGGGGATTGCAATCATATGTTTGTATGTTCTCAGCACAAGAGAATTAAATTAAAAATCAATAGGAAGAAAATATATAATATAAACAGAATTTGGAAATTAAACAACAGACTACTAAATAATCCATGGATCAAAGAAGAAATCACAATGGAAATAAATTTTAAAAAAACTTTGAATAGAATGATAGTGAAAATACATATCAAAATCTATGTATCTCAAAGAAAATATAAAGTTTTAAACATTTATATTAGAAAATAAGAAAGGTCAAAAAAAACTAAGACTTAAAATTCTACCTGCAGAAGAAGAACAGCATAAAAAGGAAATCATCAAGAGCAGAAATAAATGAAATAGGAAATAGACAAATGACACAGACAATTTTAAAATCCCAAAGCTGTTTTCTGGAAAGATCAACAAAAATATTTTTTAAAATGCCCTCATTAAACTGATTACAACAAAAGGATACAAATCAGCAATATCAGGAATGAAAGAACAGTTATCACTACAGATTCTACAATCATTGAAAAGAAAAAAAGAGGATACTATGAAACACTTTACATTAAAAAATTCAACAATTTAAGTAAAATGAACTGGCCTCCTCCCATGCACACAAACAATCTACAGCCATACACAGAACAATTCCCTCTGAAAGAAATCCAGAAACTAGCTGAGCAGCAACTTCTACAGAATTGATGAATGAAAAAAAAACAACAAAAAAAACCACACTGAAATGGGTAGAAAAGGCTGAGACACACTCCTGCCGTAAACCCTACCTGGCACAGCAACATACAATCAGCAGGGAACTTACAGTTCCCACCTTCCCTTTGCAGAGTGAAGGGTTGGGACCCAACATCTAGTGCCCCAACTTTTAAGACTCCCGCCTAGGGGAGTTTTGATATATTGTATTTTCAGGATCATGCATTATGGTCTAATTTCCATTGTGACTTCTTTTACTAATAATCAATTTCTAAACATCTGCGGGATTTTCTAATCACATTTACATTATTAATACCTACTTTATACTATGGTTAGAGAACATGCTCTGTATTATTTCAGTCCTTTGGAAATCATTGTCTTAACTATTGTCCAGCACAGGGTATATTTTGTAAATTTTCCACTGACATTGGAAAATAATACACATTCTGAATTTGTTGAATATAAAGTCCTATATATATTCTATATATTTCAATTTCTTAGTTGTAAAATGTAAATCTTCTGTATCTTTAATGACGTTTTCTGTCCTCTTTAATGACGTTTAATAACTCAAAGGTATGTTAGGTCTCCATCCCTGATTGTAAATGTGTTTATCTTTCCATTTTTGTTAACACTTTTTTTAATATATTTTGAATTTTCTTACTGACTGAATACAAATTTAGGACTTTTGTATCTTCTGGTGGAATTGAAACTAAGGACTATGAAAGCTTCTTGCCTCAAATTATATTCTATCTTATATTAATATAGATGTATTAGCTTTTGGAGGTTAGTGTTTGAATTATATTTTTTCCATCTTTTACTTTCAACCTATTTTTGCGTCAACCTATTTTCAGATTGTTTCTTATAAAGAACATACACTTGGGTTTTGAGGGGTTTTTGAAATTATTCAGGTTGATAATTGCTTAACTGGTTGCTTAGTCTATTTACATTTATACAGTTAAGAAAATATCAATAGTTGAGATTATGCCTAGAACCTTACTATTTATTTTCTACTTTTTCTGTTTTTTTCTTTGTTGCTTTATTCTTCTTGTTTTCTTTTTGATGAATCAAGTACTTTTTATTACCCTCTTTTCCTTCTCTTAGTTATACATTCTTGTATTATTATTTAGTGGTTACCCTAGTGTTTACTATGCACATGCTTCACTCATTACATTTTATATTAACTAAACTTCCTAAACAATGTAAGGAACTTACAAGCATTTAATTCCACTTATATTTTTCTGCCCTTTTCCTTATTTATTTATTTTTTTGGTGTATCTTACTTCTAACATTTGTTAGAACCCTACAAGACATTACTATTGTTGTTGTTTTAAAAGGTCAATATTATATTATCTCTACCCACACATATATCTTTCAATTGCATTTTATTGTTTTATTGCTTTATTCCTTCCTACAATTTCTGACAGAGATCACTTTTCTTCAGTCCAAACTTCTGCGAATCTTTTTTTACTACAGGTGTGCTGGCATCAACTTGTCTAATATTTTCCTTGTTTTAAACAGTTTATTTAGCCTTCAATTTTGAATGATATTTCCACAATTCGTATGATTCCAGGTTGGCACTCTGTCCTTTCAGCTTTATAAAGATGACAAGCCACTGTCCTCTGATTTTCATACTATCTGCAACAAAGTTGGTCATCAAGTTTATTACTGATATTTTTCGGGTAACATGTCTTATTTTCCCTGCCTACTTTTCAGATCTGTCTTTGGTCTCCAGCAATTTGACAAATTTAGCTTTTATAAAAGCTCTTAATATGAAGATGTTAAAACAATTTTATAAAAGTTTATTTAATTGTAATACCTGTAACCAATCTTCCCAAGAGATAGGAAAAGGAAAAATGTAGACTTCAAACTCAGTTAATCCCATTATCCCAACTCAGCAAGAGAATTCTTAACTATTAAGAACAATACTCCTAAATCTCAATTTTAGAAGATCTAAAAATATTGCGATATAAAATAATTCCCTTGAGAAAAATACTAGAAATTTCTGAATCCTTTCCATTATCAATGTCATCCTCAATCCATACCTTCGCAAAAGTAGCAATTGTGTTTTAATCAGACACAAAGGCAGCTGATCCTCATTATTCATGGATTCTGTATAGTTTTAATTTGCCTATTCATTAAAACTTATTTATGACCTCAAAATCAATACTCATGGTGTTTTCATTATCACTTATGGGCATGTGCAGAGTAGAGAAAAATTTGAGTCATCCAGTGTATACATTTCCAATTGAGGTCAATTTTTTTGCCTTGTTTCAGCTCTCAGACTATAAACAGGTTATCATTTTCTTGGTCTACTTAGTGCAAGGGTTTTTGCCAGGTTTTTTGCATTTTTGTGCTTTTCGTTGGTTATTGTGCTATCTGCAGTCATTTTAAAAAATTGGAAACAACAAAATATCTTTGTAAAGTAAAATTACCAAAATCCAATTACCCACAGATAATGGTATACATCTCTCCAAGTTTCTTCTGGGCATGTAGATTTTTTTTCCAAAAATAACGTTACGTGAGAGAGACACTGCTTTGGGAAAGATCCCCTTAGTTTTCCTTACTTGCTGCAAGTAATAAATCTTCCTTCTCCCCCCCCAAAAAAATAATAATAACGTTATATGATATATTCAGTGCTTCAGCCTCTTACTAAAAGGGAATCTTACCATGTCTAAGAATAAAGTTCTACATTAACAATTTGAAAAAAATAAAAAGATCTTCAAGCATAGTGCTTAAGTACTGTCTTGTGATCCTAAAGACACAAAGGCTAGGATGAGTCTAATGGAGAAATATATGTGATAGATAAGCTTCATTCAGACATGAGTTTAGTGCTTCAGGCTATGAGTTTAGTGTTAGTGAATCAACAAAATATATGAAATAAGGTGTCTTTAAACAGAAACATACATAAAACGAGATTACATGTTGATTGGTTGACAAAATATTGTGTCCAGAAGCTCACAGGAACCTAATTCTGTATTTCCCCTAGGAGCAGTGATTCACTACTCACTAATTCAGTGCTCATAATGACTTTATGGAATATAACCACCATGAATAACAAGAACTAACTATAAATAGAAAAGTTTTAAGACCAGTAGTAAAACTGAACATCAAGTAGAATATGGATATTCACAGACTTAAAACACTCTCTAGTTATGAAGAGAAGTTCAACTGGTGAAGTTCAACTATTAATAATATAATCTACAAGAACACACAACTGGGCAATTTTCTGAAGAATAAAATGAAATTAAACTACATCTGTAATTTATTTTTGGAGGAAGGGAACTTTCTTTACCTATTTAACACATTTCTCAACTGAAATATATTCTCTCTCAAAATGGCAGAAACCACCTGAACTTGCTATTCCTATCTTTCAGTCCTTATTGCCGTAGATTGAGGTTACTTACAAGTGATGTGAGTACCTATGACACCAGCCCATGAAGTAGAGGTTACTTTTTATCTGGTCATATTAGGTGATAGTCATTCTACACTGTTCTGGCTCTTTTGGGATAGCATAGGAAAGAGGTTCAGAGCATGTCCTCTGAGGCCAGACCTCTGAGCTGGAGTGTGGCTCTGCCACTTACTAGCTGTGCAATGTTGGACATACTATTTAAATTATGTGTCCTTGAGTTCCCTCATTTATAAATGGTGATGAAAATAATACAACCTCAAAGAGTTAGGAAGAGAATTAAATAATTAACATTTCTAAAGCACTTAGAAGAGTGTACAACATAAATGATAAAAATGGTTCAACTATCATTATTATTATTATTAGCAGCCCTGTGTACAAATAAAGATTCACTAGATGGAGATGTGAGTGGCCGAATTATCATACTGAAGAAGGTGTAAACTTGGAAGGAGGAGTTTGGTCCACCTATGGGACCGTGTCTTTCTCCAGTTCCTGCTCAGCATGTGTATTATAATAGTATGTCTTAGATGTAGACATTGATTGACTATTGATCAAATATATGGATGATATAAAAACAAAGAATTCAGTCAGAAATCATTTTCACTTATAATATTTCTTGCTACCAAAGTTACTTTCATAAAACTTGAACCTGATTTAACAATTTCCCCCTCAAACCCTCTCATGATTTCCAATGCACATAGAACATTTCAAACTCTTTATTGCAATTTGTCTCCAACCAAAGATATCCTGATTCATCTTTCCTCATATCAAGAGAAAAATATGAGAGTAAATATTTCTACCATATTCCATACAAGGTGCACAGCTAGAGTACTGGTTTCAGGTCTAGATAATATACTACCAAAACATCATCAACAAATATAAGTTTGAACAACAACAAAAGCAGGAAGAAACGATTCAGCACCATGTCCTTATGACCAATTCAAGGAGCAGTCTCAAAACAGATCATTTAATGGGAAAGGAGGGGTAGAAGAGCCATGTGTCTTCGGCTGATGTCCAGAAGGAATGAACTGAAGAGTTCTGACCCACCCTGTGTGAAGGTGGAGGAGAGTGACAACAAAAGAAGGTGAATTTCCATTCAACAAAAGACAACTTTATAGCAGTTATACTGGGTTGGCCAAAAAGTTCGTTCAGGTTTTTCCGGAACATCCTATGGAAAACCCGAAGGAACTTTTTAGCCAACCCAAACCTATCTGAAAATATAGAAGGCTAACTCAGAGTCTGTGATTTTTACAATGTGCTAAAAAAGTTACCTAGCCTCTGAGAACTGTGTTCGTCTTTGAGCAGTTCTGATGAATGAAGTGGGAACTGGGAGAATATGTAAACTAGGAGCAATAGTTTAAAATCAAATTCTAAATTGTACCTTTCATGGATAATCACGATTATGTAGTGTTCATGGGCATAGTCTCCAAACACTTTCCAGACAGTAAAGAGGAAATTAAAAATACATGAAGAATTTTATACATCTTAAGACTCCTTCCTTTTGCAAACTAAAAAGGTTTCCAGGCTCTCCATATTACACAAGTGAGTTGTTCCTTCTAAATTTAAAACTCATGCAAACACTGCAATAGTCTGTAATCAAAAATCAAAGGTCACTTTAAATCTCTTCTTTATCAAAAACCAAGTTTAAAAGATTAAAAATTGATAGAATATTTTGGCCTTCACAATTCTATTATATTCATCTTAGAAAAGGCAAATCCTAACTGACGTTCAGTTAAATCTCTGGACTCAAAAATTTTCCTTTTCTGGGGGGCCACATCGGGTCTTTGTTGCTGCACTCTGGCTTTCTCTAGTTGCGGCAAGTGGGGTCTACCCTTCGTTGTGGTGCACGAGCTTCTTATTGCAGTGGCTTCTCTTGCTGCAGAGCACAGACTCTAGGCACGGGCTTCAGTAGTTTTGATGCACAGGCTTAGTTGCTCCACCGCATGTGGGATCTTCCTGGACCAGGGATCTGCCTGCACTGGCAGGCAGATTCTTAAGCACTGCACCACCAGGGAAGTCCAATAACCTTTTTTATTTAACTTTTTATTTTATGTTGGAGTACAGTTGATTAACAGTGCTGTGTTAGCCTCAGGTATACAGCAAAGTTATTCAGTTATACCTATACATGTATCTATCCTTTTTCATATTCTTTTCCCATTTAGGTTGTTACAAAATATTGAGTAGAGTTCCCTGTGCTATACAGTAGGTCCTTGTTGGTTATCCACCTTAAATACAGCAGTGTGTACATGAAAGATGGACAATCTTAATGAATGCTAAGGGAAAGGAAATACAATACTGAATAACTCCTAGGAAAAGGTATATTGAATTTCTGTTACTCTCAAAGCCAAAGAAATATGAACTCATCTTATGTAAGCATAAGTGAAGAATGGATGAGGCTTCATCATATTATGTTTGCTAAATGAATTCATTTTCCTGAGTACACATTTTGTGCCAGATGCTATGTATGCCAAGACAGGCCTTCTTGCCTCTAAGGCACACACAGTCTAACAGAAAATAAAATAAACTACAGTACAATGCGTCAAGTGTTTTAAGTCATGGCATCAGACACTTGTTTGCAGGAGGTTAATGGGTGATTGGGAAGTGAAAAAGTGAGGCTGGACTATTTTTTTCCTGGTGTTTGCTGAGGACTTAAAGTTGTGAAATGAATTAACAGAACAAAGAGAAAGGAAGACTTAAGTGGGATAAAGGAGATGGTTTGAAGGCTGCATGGGAGGAGCTAATGAAAGGAGTAACAGAGAAGTTACAGGAAGAAGAGAATTGATGGAGGATGACACAGACACTGTGATTTATCAAGTCCTGGTTAGAGTATGAAAATATAATGTTTTAATAACTAAAATTATTTCTAATAAGGTCCTGATGAATTTTTATTGCCTTCCATCACATTACTGAGATAAAATAAGCTATCCAAAGAATGCTTATGAAAAGATCAAATAAAAAATTAAAACTTATTGAGGAAATAACTCAAAATGCATGAGACGCTCAATGTAAAAATATCTATAACAATATATTAAATAAGAATGCATTTGAGGGCTTCCCAGGTGGTGCAGTGGCTAAGAATCCACCTGCCAATGCAGGGGACACGGGTATGAGCCCTGGTCCAGGAAGATCCCACATGCCACAGAACAACTAAGCCCGTGTGCCACAACTACCGAGCCTGAGGTCTAGAGACCACCAGCCACAGCTACTGAGCCCGTGTACCACAACTACTGAGGCCCACGCACCGAGAGCTCAGGGTCCACAACAAGAGAAGCCACCAAAATGAGAAGCCCGCGCACCGCAACAAGAGTAGACCCTGCTCGCCGCAACTAGAGAAAGCCTGCATGGATCAACAAACACCCAACACAGTCAAAAATATATAAATAATAATTTTTTTTTTTAAAAAGAAGGCATTTGAAGCCAAGATTGAAAAGAGGAATGGCTAATTATAATAAAGCCACATGATGAAATATTATGCAACCACTGAAATTTTCACGGAGATTTTTTTTTAAACATCTTTATTGGAGTATAATTGCTTTACAATGGTGTGTTAGTTTCTGCTTTGTAACAAAGTGAATCAGTTATACATATACATATGTTCCCATATCTCTTCCCTCCTCTATCTCTCTCCCTCACACCCTCACTATCCCACACCTCTAGGTGGTCACAAAGCACCGAGCTGATCTCCCTGTGCTATGCAGCTGCCTCCCACTAGCTATCTATTTTACATTTGGTAGTGTATATGTGTCCATGCCACTCCCTCACTTTGTCCCAGCTTACCCTCCCCCCCCCCGTATCCTCAAGTCCATTCTCTACTAGGTCTCTTTATTTCCGTCTTAGCCCTAGGCTCTTCATGACCTTTTTTTGTTTTACATTCCATATATATGTGTTAGCATACAGTATTTGTTTTTCTCTTTCTGACTTACTTCACTCTGTAGGACAGACTCTAGGTCTATCCACCTCACTACAAATAACTCAATTTAATTTCTTTGTACGGCTGAGTAATATTCCATTGTCTGTATGTGCCACATCTTCTTTATCCATTCATCTGTTAATGGACACTTAGGTTGCTTCCATGTCCTGGCTATTGCAAACAGAGCTGCAATGAATATTGTGGTACATGATTCTTTTTAAATTATGGTTTTCTCAGGGTATATGCCCAGTAGTGGGATTGCTGGGTTATATGGTAGTTCTATTTGTAGTTTTTTAAGGAACCTCGATACTGTTCTCCATAGTGGCTCTATCAATTTACATTCCCACCAACAGTGCAAGAGGGTTCCTTTTTCTCCACACCTTCTCCAGCATTTATTTTTTGTAGATTTTTTGATGATGGCCATTCTGACCAGTGTGAGATGATATCTCATTGTAGTTTTGATTTGCATTTCTCTGATGATTAATGATCTTGAGCATTCTTTCATGTGTTTGTTGGCAATCTGTATATCTTCTTTGGAGAAATGTGTATTTAGGTCTTCTGCCCATTTTTGGATTGGGTTGTTTGTTTTTTTGATATTGAGCTGCAAGAGCTGTTTGTAAATTTTGGAGATTAAACCTTTGTCAGTTGCTTCATTTGCAAATATTTTCTCCCATTCTAAGGGCTGTCTTTTCATCTTGTTTATGGTTTCCTTTGCTGTGCAAAACATTTTAAGTTTTATTAGGTCCCATTTGTTTATTTTTGTTTTTATTTCCATTTCTCTAGGAAGTGGGCCAAAAAGGATCTTGCTGTGATTTACGTCATAGAGTGTCCTGCCTATGTTTTCCTCTAAGAGTTTGATGGTGTCTTGCCTTACATTTAGGTCTTTAATCCATTTTGAGTTTATGGTTGTGTATGGTGTTAGGGAGTGTTCTACTTTCATTCTTTTATACGTAGCTGTCCAGTTTTCTTAGCACCACTTATTAAAGAGGCTGTCTTTTCTCCATTGCATATTGTTGCCTCCTTATCAAACATAAGGTGACTATATGACTGTGGGTTTATCTCTGGACTTTCAATCCTGTTCCCTTGATCTATATTTCTGTTTTTGTGCCAGTATCGTACTGTCTTGATAACTGTAGCTTTGTAGTATAGTGTGAAGTCAGGGAGCCTGATTCCTCCACCTCTGTTTTTCTTTCTCAAGATTGCTTTGGCTATTTGGGGTCTTTTGTGTTTCCATAGAAATTGTGAGATTTTTTTGTTCTAGTTCTGTGAAAAATGCCAGTGGTAGTTTGATAAGGATTGCACTGAATCTGTAGATTGCTTTGGGGAGTGGAGGCATTTTCATAATGTTGATTCTTCCAATCCAAGAACATGGTGTATCTCTCCATCTGTTTGTATCGTCTTTAATTTCTTTCATCAGTGTCTTACAGTTTTCTGCATACAGGTTTTTGTCTACTTAGGTATAGGTTTATTCCTCGATATTTTATTCTTTTTGTTGCAATGGTAAATGGGAGTATTTTCTTAAATTCACTTTCAGACTTTTCATCATTAGTGTATAGGAATGCAAGAGATTTCTGTGCATTAATTTTGTATCCTGCAACTTTACCAAATTCATTGATTAGCTCTAGTAGTTTTCTTGTAGTATCTTCAGGATTCTCTATGTATAGTATAATGTCATCTGCAAACAGTAACAGCTTTACTTCTTCTTTTCCGATTTGGATTCCTTTTACTTCTTTTTCATCTCTGATTGCTGTGGCTAAAACTTCCACAACTATGTTGAATAAGAGTGGTGAGAGTGGGCAAACTTGTCTTGTTCCGGATCTTAGTGGAAATGGTTTCAGTTTTTCATGACTGAGGACAATGCTGGCTGTGGGTTTGTCATATATGGCCTTTATAATATTGAGGAAAGTTCCCTCTATGCCTACCTTCGGCAGGGTTTTTATCATCAATGGGTGTCGAATTTTGTCGAAAGCTTTCTCTGCATCTACTGAGATGATCATATGGTTTTTCTCCTACAGTTTATTAATATGGTGTATCACATTGATTGATTTGCATATATTGAAGAATCCTTGCATTCCTGGGATAAACTTCACTTGATCATGGTGCATGATCCTTTTAATGTGCTGTTGGATTCTATTTGCTAGTATTTTGTTGAGGATTTTTGCATCTATGTTCATCAGTGTTATTGGCCTGTAGTTTTTTTTCTTTGTGACATCTTTGTCTGGTTTTGGTATCAAGGTGATAGTGGCCTCATAGAATGAGTTAGGGAGTGTTCCTCCCTCTGCTATATTTTGGAAGAGTTTGAGAAGAATAGGTGTTAGCTATTCTCTAATTGTTTGATAGAATTCCCCTTTGAAGCAAACTGGTCCTGGACTTCTGTTTGTTGGAAGATTTTTAATCACAGTTTCCTTTCAGTGCTTATGATTGGTCTGTTCATATTTTCTATTTCTTCCTGGTTCAGTCTTGGAAGGTGTGCATTTCTAAGAATTTGTCTATTTCTTCCAGGTTGTTCATTTTATTGGCATATTGTTGCTTGTAGTAATCGCTCATGATCCTTTGTAATTCTGCAATGTCAGGTGTTACTAATCCTTTTTCATTTCTAAATCTATTGATTTGAGTCTTCTCCCTTTTTTTCCTTGATGAGTCTGGCTAATAGTTTATCAATTTTGTTTATCTTCTCAAAGAACCAGCTTTTAATTTTATTCATCTTTGCTATTGTTTCCTTCATTTCTTTTTCATTTATATCTGATCTGATCTTTATGATTTCTTTCCTTCTGCTAACTTTCAGGTTTTTTAGTTCTTCTTTCTCTAATTGTTTTAGGTGTACGTTCAGTTTGTTTACTTGAGATGTTTCTTGTTTCTTAAGGTAGGATGGTATTGCTATAAACTTCCCTCTTAGAACTGCAATTGCTGCATCCCATAGGTTTCAGGTCATCGTGTTTTCATTGTCATTTGTTTCTAGGTATTTTTTAAATTTCCTCTTTGATTTCTTCAGTGATCTCTTGGTTATTAATTAGTGTATTGTTTAGCTTCCATGTGTTTGTATTTTTGACAGAATTCTTTCCTGTAATTGATACCTAGTCTCATAGCATTGTGGTCGGAAAAGACACTTGATACGATTTCAATTTTCTTAAGTTTACCAAGGCTTGATTTGTGACCCAAGATATGATCTATGGTGAAGAATGTTTCATGAGCACTTGAGAAGAATGTGCATTCTGTTATTTTTGGATGGAATGTCCTATAAATATCAATTAAGTCCATCTTGTTTAATGTATCCTTTAAAGCTTGTGTTTCCTTATTTATTTTCATTTTGGATGTTCTGTCCTTTGGTGAAAATGGGGTGTTAAAGTCCCCTACTCTTATTGTGTTACTGTCAATTTCCCCTTTTATGGCTGTTACTATTTGCCTTATGTATTGAGGTGCTCCTATGTTTGGTTCATAAATATTTACAATTGTTATATCTTCTTCTTGGATTGATCCCTTGATCATTATGTAGTGTCCTTCTTTGTCTCTTGTAATAGTCTTTGTTTTAAAGTCTATTGTGTCTGATATGAGAATTGCTACTGCAGCTTTCTTTTGATTTCCATTTGCATGGAATATCTTTTTCCAACCCCTCATTTTCAGTTGGTATGTGTCCCTAGGTCTGAAGTGCGTCTCTTGTAGACAGCATATATATGGGTCTTGTTTCTATGTCCATTCAGCAGGTCTATGTCTTTTGGTTGGAGCATTTAATCCATTTACCTTTAAGGTAGTTATCGATATGTATGTTCCTATTCCCATTTTCTTAACTGTTCTGGGTTTATTATTGTGGGTGTTTTCCTTCTCTTGTGTTTCCTGCCTAGAAAAGTTCCTTTAGCATTTATTGTAAAGCTGGTTTGGTGGTGCTGAATTCTCTTAGCTTTTGCTTGTGTATAAAGGTTTTAATTTCCACATCAAATCTGAATGAGATCCTTGCTGGGTAGAGTAATCTTGGTTGTAGGTTTTTCTCCTTCATCACTTTAAATATGTGCTGCCACTCCCTTCTGGCTTGCATATTTCTGCTGAAAGATCAGCTGTTAACCTTATGGGGATTCCCTTGTATGTTATTTGTTGTTTTTCCCTTGCTTATTTTAATATTTTTTCTTTGTATTTAATTTTTGACAGTTTGATTAATATGTGTCTTGGAGTGTTTCTTCTTGGATTTATCCTGTATGGGACTCTCTGTGCTTCCTGGAGTTGATTAACTATTTCCTTTCCCATAATAAGGAAGATTTCAACTATTATCTCTTCAAATATTTTCTCAGTCCCTTTCTTTTTCTCTTCTTCTTCTGGGACCCCAATAAGTCAAATGTTGGTGTGTTTAATGTTGTCCCAGAGGTCTCTGAGACTGTCCTCAATTCTTTTCATTCTTTTTTCTTTATTCTGCTCTGCAGTAGTTATCTCCGCTATTTTATCTTCCAAGTCACTTATCCGTTCTTCTGCCTCAGTTATTCTGTTATTGATCCCTTCTAGAGAATTTTTAGTTTTATTTATTGTATCATGTTTGTTTGCTCTTTACTGTTTCCAGGTCCTTGTTAAACATTTCTTGTATTTTCTCCATTCACTTTCCAAGATTTTGGAACATCTTTACTATCATTATTCTGAATTCTTTTTTAGGTAGACAGCCTATTTCCTCTTCATTCGTTAGGTCTGGTGGGTTTCTGCTTTGCTTCTTCATCTGCTGTGTTTCTCTGTCTTCTCATTATGCTTAACTTACTGTGTTTGGGGTCTCCTTTTCACAAGCTGCAGGTTTGTAGTTCCCTTGTTTTTTCTGTCTGTCCCCAGTGGCTAAGGTTGGTTAAGTGGGTTGTGTAGGCTTCCTGGTGAAGGGGACTAGTGCCTGTGTTCTGGTGGATGAGGCTGGATATTTTCTTTCTGGTGGGCAGGTCCACGTCTGGTGGTGTTCTGGGGTGTCTTTGGCCTTATTATGATTTTAGGCAGCCTCTGTTCTCATGGATGGGGTTGTGTTCTTGTTTTGCTAGTTGTTTGGCATAGGGTGTCCAGCACTGCAGCTTGCCGGTCATTGAGTGGAGCTGGGTCTTTGCACTGAGATGAAGATCTTTGGGAGATTTTTGCTGTTTGATATTACATGGAGCTGGGAGTTCTCTTCTGGACCTGTGTCCTGAACTTGGCTCTTCCACCTCAGTGGCACAGCCCTGATGCCTAGCTGGAGCACCAAGAGCCTGTCATTCACTCGCCTCAGAATAAAAGGGAGAAAAAAAAGAAAGAAAGTAAGAAGAAGATAAAATAAAGTAAAATAAAAAGTTATTTTAAAAATTATTTTAAGAAAGTAATAAAAAATTAAAATAAAGAAAGAAAGAAAGAAGAGAGCAACCAAACCAAAAAAACAAATCCACCAGTGATAAGAAGTGCTAAAAACTATAATACAAAAAAAACCCAAACAGATAGAACCCTAGGACAAATGGTAAAAGGAAAGCTATACCGACAAAATTACACAGAGAAGCATACAGATACACACTCATAAAAAGAGAAAAGGGAAAAATATATATATGTTGTTGCTCCCAATGTCCATATCCTCAACTTGGGATGATTCACTGTCTATTCATGTATTCCACAGATGCAGGTACATCAAGTTCAGTGTGGAGATTTAATCCACTGCTCCTGAGACTGCTGGGAGAGACTTCCCTTTCTCTTCTTTGTTCTCACAGGTCCCGGGGTTCAGCTTTGGATTTGGACCCGACCCTGCATGTAGGTCACCTGAGGGCATCTGTTCTTCGCTCAGACAGGACAGGGTTAAATGAGCAGCTGATTCGGGGCTCTGGCTCACTCAGGCCGGGGCAGGGAGGGGTACGAATGCGGGGCGAGCCTGAGGCGGCAGAGGCCGGCGTGACGTTGCACCAGCCTGAGGCGCGCCGTGCGTTCTCCCGGGGAAGTTGTCCCTGGCTCACGGAACCCTGGCAGCGGCAGGCTGCACAGGCACCCCGGAAGGTGGGTGTGGATAGTGACCTGTGCTCGCACACAGGCTTCTTGGTGGCGGCAGCAGCAGCCTTAGCGTCTCATGCCCGTCTCTGGGGCCCGCGCTTTTAGCCGCGGCTCGTGCCCGTCTCTGGAGCTCCTTTAAGCAGCGCTCTTAATCCCCTCTCCTCGGGCACCAGGAAACAAAGAGGGAAGATAAAGTCTCTTGCCTCTTAGGCAGATGCAGACATTTTCCCGGACACCCTCCCGGCCAGCTGTGCCGCACTAGCCCCTTCAGGTTGTGTTCACACTCATGGAGATTTTTATAATACTATAACAAACATGTTTACTGTATTTGTGGGAGGGGGAGGTATACTGCATAAGATATAGAGAGGGAAAGAAGAGAGAGACAGGGAGAAAAAGAGAGAAGGGGGAAAGCAGTAAAAGCAGATGGAAGATGCAGAAGAGGAGGAAGCATGAAGTAAACAGTGCTACGTTAGATATAAAATACACCAAAAATCTTAAGCCGTAATCTTTAGTTAGTTATTTTTGTAGTGGAACTACAGACAACCGATACCTACAGGCAATCTGAAACGATTTCATTTTAGACCTATTATTTTAATATATGATCCTTATTCAGCTGCCTAATGATAAACAAGAGTTATTCCCATGTTTTCCTGCATTTGTTCTTGGTAACAATCATTCTGGAGAAATATTAACAGGTGTTGCACACACCAAAAAGAAAGTTTTATGGTACGAGAAGCTTGAGAAATACTAGGTTACATTGGCTTCTTCAATGCAGCAAGAATTCTCAGAAATTTATGGTAATGGGCTTCAAGAATCTCCAGTAAGGTATAAATTTGACAGCATTTCACAAATACTTGACCACTGAATACCCTGGTGTGTTTGAATTCTTTCATGGAGCTAATTTTCTGCCAAATATATGTGCAGGAATTTTTCACTCATAAGGATGGTATTTACTTTTAAGTAACAAAACAAAATTACTGGAAGCATTAACAGCATACATTTCTGTGATAACCAAGGTGACAACAGGTTAATGAATAATTTCAGAGCCTTCCTCTGCTATCTTCTCTGACAAAAAGTTTCTTCCAGTCCTCTCTTCCTGGGGATTAGCTGAATATACTTGTCAACATTTTCAATTCCCTTGCCCTCCAACTAGACCAACCTACACCATTATTTCAGCTCCGAATCCTTCCTTGAACTTCATATTCGGGTATCTGACTCCTTCCTAGAGAGCATTTTCTCAATACCTTATGGTCCTCACAATATGATGAACTCGACCAACCTTCTGTCTTTTGTATCTTAATGTTAAAACAGCTACCTACCCAGTTATTCAAGCCAGAATCTAGTGCCCTGCTCTCACTTTGACAGTGTGTGCCCTGATGACCAACTGGTTCCCTCTGCTTACTCTTAGTTTCTGCTCCTACATTACTGGGCCTCTGAGACACCAGATCAAAACCTATCTGTCTCTGATTCTTCCTGATGAATTCTCAACCAATTATTGCAAGACTACCAGGATCGTCTGCTTAGATTTTCTTACTTCAAACTTGAGGAAAAAAATAAATTTGTTCAATTCATTTTTTTAATGTCACCACATAGATTGCTGCTCCATCCATGAATCTATAAGACAGATTTAGACACTTCTGACTGAAGCACTTATGGCAGTGGGGCCAAGGTCACATCTAGGTAGCTAGAAGAAAAAAAAGTGGCATTGGAATGGCAGATATTCAGATGGGTGGCTTATCCAATGCAACGTGGCCAGCTGGGCAGCAAGGGCTATGAATTCCTGAACTGGAATGTTAGAATTTCTAAATCAAAATAGAGAAGCCCCCAAAATAACATTTCACTACCTAAACTGAGATAGAAGTTAAGTCAAAGAAACGTTCTGGTAGAAGCTCGGTAATTTATCATGATGTGAGAGGATGAGAGCAGAGAATGGGAAAGATGAGATCTACTCTACTTCTGCTATTAAAGATTATTTAATATCTCTTGTGCCAACTGAGTAATCCAAGACATACAAAAGAGGGAAGTTGACCAGATATAACAGGTCTCTTCCCTGATGCAGTGGTTAGTAGCACCAGGAAGAAAACTGCTTGCAGTCACACGAAGTCCCTGGACGTGAAGCTATGCTGACAAGAAGTCTGTGTAAAGAAATTTACCTGCATATTTTGACATCAACAAATATTAGAAAAAAATACAGAAAAATTAAAAGTCCCCTGCTGGGCATATCTATGATCTACTCCCTCCCTGTCTATTTCTGCCTTCTAGAGCTGTGTTGTCCAAAAAGGTAGCCACTTGGGCTTCCCTGGTGGCGCAGTGGTTGAGAGTCTATCTGCCGATGCAGGGGACACGGGTTCGTGCCCCGGTCCGGGAAGATCCCACATGCCGCGGAGCAGCTGGGCCCATGAGCCATGGCCGCTGAGCCTGCGCGTCCGGAGCCTGTGCTCTGCAACGGGAGAGGCCACACAGTGAGAGGCCCGCGTACCGCCAAAAAAAAAAACAAAAACAAAAACAAAAAGGTAGCCACTAGCCACATGTGGCCATTTAAATTTAACTAATTTAAATTAAATTAAAAATTCGATTCCTTGGTTGCATCAGCCATATTTCAAGAGCCCAAATGTCACATGTGGCTAGTGTCTACCATACTGGACAATGCATTTCTTTCTTTGAGCGTTAAATGACAGTAATAGATAGCAAGTAATAACATCAAGTTATTTTGATGAATTTCAAAAGTTCCTCTGGAAAATATATTTGTGAGAATCAGAAAAACACCTAAAAGAAAAAGATTAAAGTGGGGGAATTTGCCCTGATATAGTATGAAAATATATGTAAAGCTGCTATAATTATAACAGCCTGGGAGATGTCAAAAGGAATAGAAAAACAGATCAAGGCACAATTTGACAGTACAGAAATATGTCTAAATACACATGGGAATTTTAAAATCATAAAATGTGTCACTTCAAGTCACTGACATTGGAACAACTATATATAAATTTTGGACTAAAATAAAATAATTATTAGCTACTTATTTCACATCAATAAAGAAAATATTCCATATAAGATTTAAGATCTAACTGCATTTAAAATAGCTTAGTAATCTTGAGATGAAAAAGACTTTCTAAGGAGGACATGAAAGCAGGAATAATAGGCATAATTATAGATATAAAACAGGAAAAAAACCTGAGGTAAAAACCTGCACTTGCAAGTTAAAATGGCTTGCTGTGTAGCATGCATAGTAATGACAAAAGGCCATCATCTAGAAATGGCTTTAACATTTTCTGAATTCCAAGGATAAGGAGAGAATTCTAAAAGGAATCCATGCAGGAAAAAAAAACAGCTTCCCAAAGAAAAGAATACATTCTATTTAAGATTTCTTTGAGCAGTAACAAAAATTGACTGTATAATTAAGCAATAAAAATAACTTCAAATTCTGAAAAGTAGAAACAGTATAGGTTGCTTTGACCATGATGCAATAAAAGTAGAAAAAGATTTTGAAGTACAAATTTTTAAACCCAATCAAATAGAAATTTTAGGAAATAAAACTATACTGTTCTAAATAATTTGTAGGGCAAAGAAGACTTCAAAGCTCTAATTACAGACTATTTAGAAAATAAGGAGACTAACAGGTAACTTCTTGCTCCTGACAGATGATGAACTAGCTTGAGCTGCTGGGTTCCTCAAAAAAAAAAAAAAAAAAAAATTAACAAGTAAATAAATAGTAATGAAAGGAGAGCTGGAATGCATCCAAAGAACTAATCTGCAAGAGCGAGCCCCTTGTAGAGGAACAAAGGAATAATCTCCTGGAATCTTTTACCTGGACAAAGAGGAGCCCATCTCTGTTTATTTTCTTACTCACCAAAAGACACAGAAGCTAATGCTCAGGTTCACCACACTTCTTTTCATATTACAGAAAGATAGTTATAGCCCTAGGAGAAACTGAGCTCACTAGACTATGAGTATATGACAAACTGTATTTTACAAAGCTGCCCACATCTATATGTTCAACCATTTCCCTACACTCTTCTTGCAATGTAATTGACATCCCTCTCTCCAAGATATATGGCCCACGTTCTTTCCTCCTGAATTTGGCCAAACTCATGCCTGCCTCAAACAGAGGAGTAGAGCAGAGGTGATGCTATACGACTTCTAAGGCTAGGATAAGAAAAGAATACTACTCTGCCTGATTCTTTCTCTCTTTTTCTGTCTGTCTGTCTGTCTGTCTCTCTCTCTCGGAACCCTATCCAGCCACCATGTTACAAGGAAATTCAAGCCAAATCGAGAGGCCACATGAGGGTTTTCCTGCAGACAGCCCCAGCCAGGCCTCCAGCCAAAACCTACATCAACTACCAGAAATGTGAGAGACTGCAATTCACATAATTCCAGTCCCCAACCTTCAAGTCTTCCCAGCTCAGGGCCCAGACACCATGGAGCAGAAACAAGCCACCCCTGCTATATGCTGTCTGAATTCCTGAACCAAAGAAACCATGAGAGACAAAAAAATAAAATAAAAAAATAAAAAGAATTACTGCTTTTTAAATTCTCCAAGTTTTAGAGTAATTTGTCATGAATTTGTCATGAGGCAATAGATTACTAACTTTGTAGTGCATTCACTACAAAGAAGAGCTCTATTGCATAAAGCAGAATTAAGAGACAGAATAAACTTCTCAAAGAAATAGGGCAGGTTATAAATAATATGAAACAAACCAGAAGTCAAAAAGAAGAACCGGGCTTCCCTGGTGGCGCAGTGGTTGAGAGCCCGCCTGCCGATGCAGGGGACACGGGTTCGTGCCCCGGTCCGGGAAGATCCCACAGGCCGTGGGGCGGCTAGGCCCGTGAGCCATGGCCGCTGACCCTGCGCTCCGCAACGGGAGAGGCCACAACAGTGAGAGGCCCACGTACTGCAAAAAAAAAAGGAGAACCAAGTGGAAATATTGGATATTGAAAATAAAACAGTTGAAATACCGAATATAATAATGAAATAAATTAAAGAATATATAAAGACTAAGAAGGGATACAGAAATGAAAATTAAGAGATATGGGGAATAGAATAAGATGCCAATATACAGATAATAGAAATTCCAGAAAATTAAAAAGAAAAAGATGGGAGAAATATTGAAAGCTAATCATGATATATTTCCCTGAATTATAGAATGATTAAAGATCTTAAATCCAAAAATCTACAGAATGCAAAATTGATAGTTAAGGGGGAAAAACACTATATACATGTTATAGCAAAATCTAGGAACATCAGATTCACAGATAATGGATGATTTTTTGCTTTTTTGTGTTCTTCATTGGTTTCCTGTGTTAAGTTTGTGATTAGAAAATAATGCAAAATACTTGGGAAGGTTAGGTATCACTTTCTTCAGAAATCCTTCCCTATCCAGCTCCTCCGAGGACAGATTAAGTGTCCCTATTTTGGGATTCTATAATATCCTATTCACATCTCTGAAGTTGTTCTTACCATGCTGTGTCTATCCCCACCTATTAGCTTGTTGAGTGGTGGTTATTAACTAGAGTGACACATCAAAACCCCAGGGAAGTCATTTTGTTATTGATGACGAAGTTTCTTAATCTACTTGCTCTGGTCCCACTCACTGCAGGGCTTCTAAACCTGAGTCTCTAGGAGTGGAATACAGGTTTTTAAAAACACACCAAGATTTACCTTCATCAAAACCACCAGTATAGCAGGAAAGGACCATATGTTTACCTCTGTGTCTTATGACTTTACAGTGTCTGGTATGTAGGATGTGATCTGAAAATGTCTGTTGAATGAACACATGGAACATAGATGCACATTATTTTCAACATGTACAAGCTAATGACATGTGTCTCCAAAACCCACAGCGATTCGTTTTGCTGTATGATAATTCAGTGTCATTTATTAATCCTAACATTTCATCTGCATTGTCTCACGCTCTTACGTATTTTGTCAGGGGTCAAGCTTTATTTCACTATTAACATACTGTTGAGGACCTTGGTTTCAAATGGACATTTTCCTTCTAATGCTAGATATTGGACAGCTTAAACTGACATCTCTCATGTACCTTTGCATTCCAGATTTAGCTATGATACAAAGTTGTTTTATTCCACTGACTAGATTTTTCACCTTCCCCCAGAGTAATCTGATGCAAGTTTCTGCTTTAAAAAAGGCACTAATTTAGACCTCATAAATAGAAAAGGGATTAAAATTGTTGAATGTATCAAGAAGCCAATAGCTTGTCCTTCCTTAGAATTTCAAACAAGAATAGTAAATATTGTCATTAAATGTTGAAGTTTCTATAAAACAACCGTTCATTTTCCACTATTCCTTCTGAGAAGAATCCACATATGGGTCTCCACCCACAGTGATTATTTTAGTTTTGAAATGGTTAGGAAAATCTGAACAATCCCTTGGCAGTTTTAATACCTTACACCTGTGTAACATCTTCCAAGTTTTAGAGCATTTTCACATACGTTATTTCATCAGGACATTACAAAACACTATGAGGTTTATAAGCATTATTACTGTTCCTACTTTACAGATGAAGAGCTAGCTTGAGATTCCAACCTGATAAGTGATTGACTCAGACACTTGAAGCAGAGCAGGAATGAGGACCAGATCATATGCCTCCATGCATGGTGCTCTCTCCATCATGCTATGGTGTTTCCAGTAAATTCTGCCCAAAGAAGCAATAGAACATGGGCAGTTACTTATTTAATTGCCCTGTACTCTCAAGTTCGCTACTCACTTCTTTCAGTTGGAATTTTGGGAAGAAGCGCATCCTCAATCATGTGAAATGGTCAAAGAGACTAGATAAAGGACACAATATAATATCAAGAAAAGAGACTCTTCATATTCTCTTGTGATGTGCTCCCTATGTGCTATATTCATGTGAAGAAGTTTCTTTTTTCCAAAATTTAAAAAAATATTTACAATTTTAAAAGCCAATAAACATATTTAAAAGCACAGTCAGCTCTAGACAGTATAGACAGATAGGAAACACTTGCTGTATGCCACGAACTTTGATGTTTTCCATAAATCCCATTTAATCTTCACTTCAGTCTTATGTCATTTATGCTATCCCAGCTTTCATAAGAGGTAAATGCAGAGTCTATGCTCTGTGCCAGCAATAAGCATGAAAACATGTTAAACTACGTTTAATAATTTGCAAAAACTGGGTTTCATAAAAGTGAACTGCCCATGATTCAGTTGGGAGGTGAGGGCATGCACAGCTGACTGGTATGGAAACTTGTAGGAAGTTAACGCCCAGAGGAAGCATATAAAGCAGATGTGGAAATTCACAGAGGAGTTCATGGCAGTACTTTGCTCTGTGAAAATGGGAAAAAAAAGTTTTCCACTTACCTAATTCACAGGACTGTTACAGGAATGAATAAACAGACTCAGACTTAGAAAACAAACTTAAGGTTACCAAAGGGGAAAGGAGGGGGAGGGAGGGATAAATTGGGAGTTGACATATATACACTACTATATGCACACTACTGTATTTAAAATAGATAACCAACCAGGACCTACTGTATAGCACAGGGAACTAGGCTCAATATTCTGTAACAACCTAAACGGGAAAAGAATTTGAAAAAGAATAGACACATGTTTATGGATAATTGAATCACCTTGCTGCACACCTGAAACTAACACAACATTGTTAATCAACTATACTCCAATATAAAATAAAACTTGTTAAAAAGTGTCAATGAAACACTGAACCATTTAGGTGAGAACAACTGAGCCACCCCAACAAGACAAAAGAAAAGTTAAAGATTCAAATAAATTCTAAATTTCTGTATAAAAATCTGTGTATCTGACTAGATAGGCAAGAAGGACAGGTTAATGACCCTTTCAGAGCTTTCCTATTCCTGGACTTAGAGTTTTTAAATTTCAGAAATTCAGGCTTAATTTTAACCCTTAAAAGAAATTCCAACAGAGGAGGAAGGAACAGCTGATTCCCTCTGGTTCAGTGGGCTACTTTTCCATTCGATTTTATCTTTTCCGAGCAGCCGTTAGTAGCGTTCCAGGACTGTGACATCGGATAACATATGCCATGCAGATTCTGTACCACATTGGTGGGCCAGCAGTTCATCCAGCCTCCTACCCCCATAGAGCTGAGCCCAAAACGGAACTCCTGTCAGCCTCAAAACCTCCCGCTGACTCATTCTTGGATTTTCTCTACGAGACCACAGAGCAGAACAAGAAATGCCTGGGGGTAAGAACGCTGCACGCTCATTCCAGACCAGCTCAGACAGCTGGATCTCCAGGGCTCTGGGCCTATGCACGGGAGAGAAACAGCAGAACTCCCACAGTAAATGATGTCCTCTCCTCTCAGATCCAAGGTGAATCCAATAGTAATAGCTAGGGTTTCTACCTTAGCCAGCTGCTCCAGCTGAACTTGGGGCTCTGGGGCAAACGTAGTGTGGAGATCCAGATTGAAACTGCCTTCCCTCCCCATCTCATGAGCCATGGATTTCAGCAGAAGAAACACGATACTTCACTACTGGAAATGGAATTAAAGTAGAAAGCACACGTTCATTCCAGTCATTTACTGAGTACATACCATGAGCCAGGCACTGTGCTCGTACTAAGTATTTTATAGATTTACATCAATAACTTGAATTGTTTCAACCTCATAATATACGTTAAATCATGCACGGGCAGCTGAGGTACAGTAAGAAAGAGTAATCACTCCGAAAACATACTGCCATTCAGAAAATGACCATCTAACTGCAAATGGGACAGTTCTTACCTCATGAACTGGAGGGAAAAGAGCAAGAGGACGCTTGGTCTTTGCTGCTAGTGTTGATTCATTCATATTCTCTCTTGTTAAAGGGTTAATCAATGATTTGACATTCCAAATAAGTTAAAACTTTATTTTAAAAAAGATAATCTCTAAATACTAAGACTTTAAAATCCTCATTCCCAGATTTACACAAAACCTTTTTTTTTTTAACAGCATACTGTTAGATGGTAAATTAGCAGAAGCCATGTCTGCAAACCATGAAAGAGTTGATAATATATTTTTCTTTACTATAACCAGGCTGACTTAAAAGAAGGTAGACCTTCCCCAGTTAAACCAAGTAGAGATAAACTTGAAAAGATAGTGCTGAATAAATATATAGATTAGTAAGAAGTCTAAGATCTTAATCTATCATACATCTTCCTCCACTATGAATGATTTCATTTGCTTTTTAAATAGATAAATACAAAAACAGCATTTTCCCTTGGCAAGAGAGTAACTGTTTTGTATTATTTACCTAGACTGCATCTGTGTTTCTAAAAAGAACAGTAAATACATTTCTGGAGCAAGACATGTTTCTGTGATAATGTGAGTAACACTTGGGAGATTATTAGAATGCCTTCCAGAAGCTGCTATTGAACTCAGTCAGTTTAGCAGGAACACAAGAAAAAGATGAAGAGACACTCTCAGCAATTTTTACTAAACTATTAGTAGAATGATGTGATTGGAAGTCCTTCAAGAGGGTGACTGCCAGAAGGTGAGGGCCAGGACTCTGCCCAGGCATTCAGAAGGCAATCTGGTTCCAAGCCAGACTGAAAACTACATAGAATGAAAACTACGTACCCAGAATGCCTTCCTCAGGAGGGCCCTCTGAATAAACAATCCAGTCACCCCAAATACTGGGCTAACTTTCAGCCTCCCTAAGAACTTAGATTCACAATATGGGAGCTGCAGAGTCTTCCAACTGGTGTTCAAAACTTAATTAGGGAGCACTTCGCAAGAGTGTCAAAGAGAAAGAAACTAGCTGATTAGATTAGGTCTTGTATACACTCCCTCCCAAGCCAGGCTAGACCTGGGAGAATCATGGTTCAAAGCAACAGTCTTCTTGGATCTCTCAGATACCCTAGAACCGTGTGGTGCTGGTGGTGGTAGCATATATGCACTCATCCTTCTAAGTCATCCTTCTAAATCTAAGACAGATTCATTCATTCATTCAACAATGTTTATTGAGCTGCTATGATGTCCCTACATGGACCTTATATTCAAATGTGGAGGCATGGAGACAAATAAGTGACAAACTAATAAATACCCCAATAATGATAATTTGGTTGATATCATGGAAGTGTTATGAAGAGAATGAGAGTGCTGCTAATCTGAATGTGGGTGGTCAGAGGTTTTACTGAGAATAACCACTTAAGAGAGATATTATATGAATCATTTTTTAGTTCTAGTTACTCAGGTCTTCAAAGAATTTTTCCTAAGTCACCAAATCATGAGATGTATTTTTAAACTTCGACATTACACACACAAGAATTTCATTAATTTTTTCATCAGTTCTTTTAGCAAAAGTTAAAAAATGACTTCCAGATTTTCCATTTACAAAAATTTTCTAAGAATCTCTATGTATTTGACAATATTTGCCTCCCTTGCTCCACTTACTTGAAATATTTCTTCTAATGATGGCCAACAGGCACATGAAAAGATGCTCAAAGTCGCTAGTTATTAGAGAAATGCAAATCAAAACTACAACGAGGTACTACCTCACATCAGTCAGAATGGCCATCATCAAAAAATCTACAAACAGTAAATGCTGGCGAGGGTGTGGAGAAAAGGGAACCCTCCTACACTATTGGTGGGAATATAAGCTGGTGCAGCCACTATGGAGAACAGTATGGAGGTTCCTCAAAAAACTAAAAATAGAGTTGCCATATGATCCAGCAATTCCACTCCTGGGCATATATCCAGACAAAACTATAATTCAAAAAGACACATGCACCCCTATGTTCATAGCAGCACTATTCACAATAGTCAAGACATGGAAACAACCTAAATGTCCACTGACAGATGAATGCATAAAGAAGATGAGGTACGTATATAAAATGGAGTAGTATTCAGCCATAAAAAAGAATGAAATAATGCCATTTGCAGCAACGCGGATGGACCTAGAGATTATCATACTAGGTGAAGTAAGTCAGAAAGAGAAAGACAAATACCATGATCTCACTTATATGTTGAATCTAAAATATGACACAAATGAACTTATCTACAAAACAGACTCACAGACATAGAGAACAGACTTGTGGTTGCCAAGGTGGCTGGATCTGGAGTTTGGGACTAGCAGATGCAAATTATTATATATAGAATGGATAAACAACAAGGTCCTACTGTACAGCACTGGGAACTATATTCAATATCCTGTGATAAACCATGATGGAAAAGAATATGGGGATTCCCTGGTGGCACAGTGGTTAAGAATCTGCCTGCCAATGCAGGGGAAACGGGTTGGAGTCCTGATCTGGGAAGATCCCACATGCCACGGAGCAACTAAGCCCATGCATCACAACTACTGAGTCTGCGCTCTAGAGCCCGTGAGCCACAACTACTGAGCCCTCACACCACAACTACTGAAGCCCACACTCCTACAGCCCATGCTCCGCAACAAGAGAAGCCACCACGAGAAGCCCGCGCACTGCAACGAAAGAGTAGTTCCCACTCACCACAACTAGAGAAAGCCTGCATGCAACAACAAAGACCCAACGCAACCAAAAATAAAATAACTTAAAAAAAGAATATGAAAAAGAATGTATATATATGTATAACTGAATCACTTTGCTGTACAGCAGAAATTAACACATTGTAAATCAATTATGCCTGAATAAAATAAATTTTTAAAAAATATTTCTTCCACTGAGATCTCCACAGGTTCTCTCTGACCCTTTAACCCAGTGCTTGTTGATATGTTTCCAGGATTGACTATAATAAAGTTTCTCTCTGTCCCCTAGACTTTTTCCTAGAGTTCGATTCCCAGATCTGTGACATTAGAATTTCATCACTTTGAAATCCAGCTTATCCCCAAGTTCAACATTTCTAAAACTAAATATATCACCCTATCCCTCCACCTTCCCTCCAAACCAAATATTCCAGCTTTATTTCATTGTTCTGTTAAGGGTATCACCATCATCTCTTTCCTTGAGATTTAGAACTTCTGTGTCACCTCTGAGGAAGAATCGCATTTTGTGGTGTTGTTTTGTGTGTGTGTGAAATTATTCCATTAAAAACACATTTAATATTTTCTCATATAGACTTATACTTAGAGAAATGCTTTTAAATGACATTTTAACCTTAAAAGAATTTTCAGATCTCATTTATCAGTTGCTTAATTATGACTAGATCAATAAAATTATATTCAGCAGGTCAATGTCAAAGGTAGTTGAACAGATTCAGACTCCAATGGCAATCACAGCTTACTCATCTAAGAGAACAAACACAATTCTCTAGAGTAAACATTCTAACAAATGTATTGTTGGGGTTTCTTTAAACAATCAATCTGAAGTTTATAAAATATCAGGCTCTGGACCTAGTGAAACAAATTTTTGACTATTACAGGAAAACCCTATGCCCTTTTTAGTGAACAGATTCACAGAAATTCAACTTTAGAATGACAAGATAAAGTACCTGTAGCTTAAATTGGGGTGGGTACTGTGTTTAGCTTCTAATTCTATATGGGTACACATGCATAGTGACTATTCAGTTACTGGCAAAAAAATGTGGTTTTTTGATACTTTTTCAAGTGACTTAGTTGAAACTTGATCAAATCACTACATTGACCGTGGGACTTTTCCACACAGATTTGCTAAGGGGAAAGCTTTGCTCAAGCTATCTAAACTCCAGATTCAAACGTGGATGCTTAAAAACGTCTCTATTCCTTCTTAAACACACACAAGTGTTCCCCCATCCACTCACCCATATCCACACAGCTCCAGTTAATATTTTTCCCTCCCCTGAAGTCAATACGGCATTCAAGATGTCATTTTGTTTTTATTTTGTTCAACTTATCTTTTTTTTTAACCAATCAAGAAATTCTCTAAGTTTTACACGCACACACACACAAGTCTCCAAGAAAAATAAATTTCAGAAGTCACATGTTAAATTTTCCTCTTGGAAGAATACGATGCTCATTAAGAAGTCTGAAGAATGTACTTCAGAGAGAATCTGTTTAACATCACTTAAACTCCTTAGACAATAGCAGTCTTTTTTCATATAACACCTTTAAGATATCAAAGAACAAGAACCCTAAGGAAAATCCCTTGGAAAACCTTTTCACTGAGGTTTCAATTGTTTTACTTTCTTATCCTTCCTTCCCAGAACTTCTCCTCCATCACCTTCTCATCATGACTAACCACCCTCCCTCACCCCAGAAACGAACCTCTTATCCAGTTCCCCTATTTTGTTTGGCAGCTTTCCACAATAGCTAACGTTTCATGCAAAGCTAAGAAAAGAGAATGAAGAAAAACAGCGCGCCCTCACACCAGAGGCATGACATTCCTGGAGAACCAAGTACATTACGGCATCCCTCATACCACACATTTCACAGGGCGTGGTACACTTGTCATCTTGAGGGCAGGATTATATTCATCTTACAAATTCAATTGCTTAATAGTTTTATGATCTAAAAGGTTTATTCAGTTAGTGATAAGAGTATAATATTAAATGCGGATTTACACTTAATTAGTTGCTAGGTCAAATAAGTTACAAACATTGTTCTTGCCTTCAAAAAGCTTACAGTCTGTGAGACAGAGAAAAACATAGACTCTACAGAATAACATAAGCATCCAGCGATCAACTGAAATCGTATCTTATTTAAGCCACATATACTTTGCACAAAACAGTGCAGGCATAATAAAGCATAATTATGCCATTGTTGAAACCATGAGGCTAAAAAATCTAGTAAAGAGAAAGTCAGATTCTTAAAAGATATAAGAGGCATAAAATATACCATAAGGGAAGCAAAAGTATAATACAGTGTGGCAGACATTCTAAGGAGGCTACCATGATCCTTAAGGTATTCATGCCTTTGTGTAATTCCTTCCCCCTGAGAGTAGAAACGACCTGTGGCTTGCTTCTAACCACTGGAAAGTGGCAACGTTGATTGCATGTGCATTATTACATGAGAGCATAGAGCCCATTTACTGGAGTCCCCCTCTCTCAGTTGCTTGCTTTCAAGAAGCAGTCTGCCATGATTCCTACAACTACAAGGAATGAATTCTGCTAACAAAGGGAGCCTGGAAACAGATCCATTCCCAGTTAAGTCTCTAGATGAGAACCCAACTCATACAGGCTGACACCTTAATAATATCTTTATGAGACCCTAAGCCAAGGATGAGCTAAGTTGTGCTGGAACTCCTGATCTACAGAAACTGGAAGATAGTATATGCCTACTGTTTTAGGCCACCAAGATTGTGGTAATTTGTTCAGCAAAAGATAAGCAACACACAGAGGTTCAAAGGGAATAATATATAATTATAAACAGTAGGACAGTTTTCACTGAGGAGGTAGCAGTGTTACAGATGTTATGGATGTTAAGGAATGATTCTGATTTGAACACTTAGAGAGTAAGGCAACAAAAGTCTCAAATTCAGGGAGCTATTAAATTTAACTAAAAATGTTAAATTAATAAAAGTATGGTATGTCAATAAGAAACAGCTCATACTTAATGGTGATAACTCAAAGATTTCCCACTGAGATTAAGTACAAGGCAAAATGTCCCCTTTCAACATCCATTCCACTTGAACATTCGACTGTAACTCCTTGCTAATGCAATATGGCTAGAAAACATAAGGTATCCATATTGCAAAGGAAGACATGAATCGGTCTTCTTTTCATGATCATCTATGTAGAAAATCCAAAAGAATCAGCAAAAAAAACTCCTGGAACGAATAAGCCATTATAGCAAGATTTCAAGATTCAAGGTAAATCTATAAAAGTCAATTTCTTTCCTATATACCAACAATGAACAAGTGGAATTTGACATTTAAAACACAATAACATTTATATTCACACCTAAAAATTGAAATACTTAGAAATAAATAAAGCAGAATACATATAAGATATATATGAGGAGCTATAAAACTCATGAATGAAATCAAAGAAGAACTAAATAAATGGAGAGAGAGTGCACGTTCCTGGACTGCATGACTCAGACTCAATACTGTCAAAATGTCATTTCTTCCAAACTTGATCTGTAGATTCAATTCACTCCCAATCAAAACAACAGCAAGGGCTTCCCTGGTGGCGCAGAGTTTGAGAGTCCGCCTGCCGATGCAGGGGACACGGGTTTGTGCGCCAGTCCAGGAAGATCCCAATGCCACGGAGCGGCTGGGCCCGTGAGCCATGGCCGCTGAGCCTGCGCGTCCGGAGCCTGTGCTCCGCAACGGGAGAGGCCACCACAGTGAGAGGGCCATGTACCGCAAAAAAAAAAAAAAACAAAAACAGCAAGTTTTTTTTTTAACAAAAGGGAAAAATAAGACATTTATTGATTTTATGGGTCTTTTTTATTCTTTTGAGACTTTTTTTCTTAACATCTTTACTGGAGTATAACTGCTTTACAATGTTGTGTTAGTTTCTGCTGTATAACAAAGTGAATCAGCTATATGTATGCATATAGCCCCATATCCCCTCCCTTTTGCATCTCCATCCCACCCTCCCTATCCCACCTCTCTAGGTGGTCACAAAGCACCGAGCTGATCTCCTTGTGCAATGCAGCTGCTTCTCACTAGCTATCGACTTTATGTTTGGTAGTGTATATATGGCAGTGCTACTCTCTCACTTCATCCCAGCTTACGCTTCACCCTCCCCATGACCTCAAGTCCATTCTCTACATCTGCGTCTTTATTCCCGTCCTGGCCCTAGGTTCTTCAGAACCATTTTGTTGTTTCATTTTTAGATTCCATATATATGTTAGCACAGAGTATTTGTTTTTCTCTTTCTGACTTACTTCACTCTGTAGGACAGACTCTAGGTCCATCCACTTCACTACAAAAAACTCAATTTTGTTTCTTTTTATGGCTGAGTAATATTCCATTGCATATACGTGCCACATCTTCTTTATCCATTCATCTGTCAACAGACACTTAGGTAGCTTCCATGTCCTGGCTATTGTAAATAGAGCTGCAATGATCATTGTGGTACATGACTCTTTTTGAATTATGGTTTTCTCAGGGTGTAGGACCAGTAGTGGGATTGCTGGGTCATATGGTAGTTCTATTTTTAGTTTTTTAAGGAACCTCCACACTGTTCTCCATAGTGGCTCTATCAATTTACATTCCCACCAACAGTGCAAGAGGGTTCCATTTTCTCCATACCCTCTCCAGCATTTATTGTTTGTAGACTTTTTGATGATGGCCATTCTGACTGGTGTGAGGTGATACCTCATTATAGTTTTGATTTGCATTTCCCTAATGATTAGTGATGTTGAGCATTCTCTCATGTGTTTCTTGGCAATCTGTATATCTTCTTTGGAGAAATGTCTATTTAGAAATATTTGCTCATTTTTGGATTGGGTTGTTTGTTTTTTGGATATTGAGCTGCATGAGCTGCTGGTATATTTTGCGGTTTAATCCTTTGTCAGTTGCTTCGCTTGCAAATATTTTCTCCCATTCTGAGGGTTATCTTTTCATCTTGTTTATGGTCTCCTTTATGGTGAAAAAGCTTTTAAGATTCATTAGGTCCCATTTGTTTATTTTTGTTTTTATTTCCTTTTCTCTAGGAGGTGGATCAAAAAGGATCTTGCTGTGATTTATGTCATAGAATGTTCTGCCTATGCTTTCCTCTAAGAGTTTTATAGTGTCTGCCCTTACATTTAGGTCTTTAACCCATTTTAAGTTTATTTTTGTGTATGGTGTTAGGGAGTGTTCTAATTTCATTCTTTTACATGTAGCTGTCCAGTTTTCCCAGCACCACTTATTGAAAAGTCTGTCTTTTCTCCATTGTATATTCTTGCCTCCTTTATGAAAGATAAGGTGACCATATGTGTGTGGGTTTATCTCTGGGCTTTCTATCCTGTTCCATTGATCTATATTTCTGTTTTTGTGCCAGTACCATACTGTCTTGATTACTGCAGCTTTGTAATATAGTCAGAAGTCAGCAAGCCTGATACCTCCAGTTCCGTTTTTCTTTCTCAAGATTGCTTTGGTTATTCAGGGTCTTTTGTGTTACCATACAAACTGTGAAATTTTTTGCTCTAGTTCTGTGAAAAATGCCGTTGGTAGTTTGATAGGGATTGCATTGAACCTGTAGTTTGCTTCAGTTAGTATACTCATTTTCACAATGTTGATTCTTCCAATCCAAGAACATGGTATATCTGTCCATCTGTTTGTATTGTCTTTAATTTTTTTCATCAGTGTTTTATAGTTTTCTGCATACAGGTCTTTTCTCTCCTTTGGTAGGTTTACTCCTAGGTATCTTATTCTTTGTTGCAGTGGTAAATGGGAGTGTTTCCTTAATTTGACTTTCAGATTTTTCATCATTACTGTATAGGAATGCAAGAGATTTCTGTGTATTAATTTTGCATCCTGCTACTTTACCAAATTCACTGATTAGCTCTAGTAGTTTTCTGGTAGCATCTTTAGGATTCTCTATGTGTAATATGTCATCTGCAAACAGTGACAGTTTTACTTCTCTTTGCGAATTTGGATTCCTTTTATTTCTTTTTATTCTCTGATTGCTGTGATTAAAACTTCCAAAACTATGTTGAATAAGAGTGGTGAGAGTGGGCCTCCTTGTCTTCTTCCTGATCACAGAGGACATGCTTTCAGTTTTTCACCACTGAGAACGATGTTGGCTGTGGTTCTGTCATATATGGCTTTTATTACGTTGAGGTAGGTTCCCTCTATGACTACTTTCTGGAGAGTTTTTATCATAAATGGGTGTTGAATTTTGTCAGTTTTTCTGCAACTATTGAGATTAACATATGGTTTTTCTCCTTCAATTTGTTAATATGGTGTATCACATTGATTGATTTGCGTATATTGAAGAATCCTTGCATTCCTGGGATCAACCCCACTTGATCATGGTGTATGATCCTTTTCATGTGCTGTTGGATTCTGTTTGCTAGTATTTTGTTCAGCATTTTTGTATCTATGTTCATCAGTGATATTAGCCTGTAGTTTTCTTTTTTTGTGACATCTGTATCTGGTTTTGGTATCAGGGTGTTGGTGGCCTCGTAGAATGAGTTTGGGAGCATTCCTCCCTCTGCTATATTTTGAAGAGTTTGAGAAGGATTGGTGTTAGCTCTTCTCTAAATGTTTGATATAATTCGCCTGTGAAGCCATCTGGTCCTGGGCTTTTGCTTGTTGGAAGATTTTTAACCACAGTTTCAATTTCAGTGCTTGTGATTGATCTGTTTATATTTTCTATTTCTTCCTGGTTCAGCCTCGGAAGGTTGTGCTTTTCTAAGAATATGTCCATTTCTTCCAGGTTGTCCATTTTATTGGCATATAGTTGCTTGTAGTAATCTCTCATGATCCTATGTATTTCTGTAGTGCCAGTTGTTACTTCTTTTTCATTTCTAATTCTCTTGATTTTTCTCCTTTTTTTTCTTGATGAGGTTGGCTAATGGTTTATCAGTTTTATTTATCTTCTCAAAGAACCAGGTTTTAGTTTTATTGATCTTTGCTACTGTCTCCTTCATGCCTTTTTCATTTATTTCTCATCTGATCTTCATGATTTCTTTCCTTCTGCTAACTTTGGGTGTTTTTTTTTTTGTTGCTGTCCTTCTCTGATTGCTTTAGGTGTAATATTAGGTTGTTTATTTGAGATTTTTTTCTTGTTTCTTGAGGTAGGATTCTATTGCTATATACTTCCCTCATAGAACTGTTTTTGCTGCATCCCATAGGTTTTCGGTCGTTGTGTTTTCATTGTCACTTGTTTCTAGGTATTTTTTTGTTTTCCTCTTTGATTTCTTCAGTGATCTCTTGGTTATTTAGTAGTGTATTGTTTAGCCTCCATGTGTTAGTATTTTTTACAGTTTTTTCCCTGTAACTGATATCTAGTCTCATAGTGTTGTGGTCAGAAAACACACGTTATGATTTCAATTTTCTTAAATTTACCAAGGCTTGATTTGTGACCCAAGATATGATCTCTCCTGGAGAATGTTCCATGAGCACTTGAGAAGAAAGTGTATTCTGTTGTTTTTGTATGGAATGTCCTATAAATATCAATTAAGTCCATCTTGTTTAATGTATCATTTAAAGCTTGTGTTTCCTTATATATTTTCATTTTGGATGATACGTCCATCCAAGGTTGGTTCAGTGGGTTGTGTAGGTTTCCTGGTGGAGGGCACTGGTGCCTGTGTTCTGGTGGGTGGGGCTGGATCTTATCTTTCTGGTGGGCAGGGCCAGGTCTGGTGGTGTGTTTTGGGGTGTCTGTGAACTTAGTATGATTTTAGGCAGCCTCTCTGCTAATGGGTGGGCTGTGTTCCTGTCTTGCTAGTTGTTTGGCATAAGGCATCCAGCACTGGAGCTTGCTGGCCATTGGGTGGAGCTGGGTCTTAGCACTGAGACGGAGATCTCTGGATAGCTCTCACCAATTGATATTACGTGGGGCCGGGAGCATTCTGGTGGTCCAATGTCCTGAACTTGGCTCTCCCACCTCAGAGGCTCAGGCCTGACACCAGGCCAGAGCACGAGGACCCTGTCAGCCACACGGCTCAGAAGAGAAGCGAGAAAAAAGGAACAAAAAAAATAATAAAATTTTTTTAATTTAATAGTTTAAAAAATTTTAATTATTAAAATTAAAAAGTAATAATAACTTTAAAAAAAGAAAGCAAGCAAACCAATAAACAAATCCACCAATATAACAAGTGCTAAAAACTATACTAAGATAAACATAAAAATCAGAAACAAGTCAGTTGCAGACAGCAAACCCCAAGTCTACAGTTGCTCCCAAAGTCCACTGCCTCAATTTGGGATGATTCGTTGTCTATTCAGATATTCCACAGATGCAGCGTACATCAACTTGATTATGGGGACTTAATCTGCTGCTCCTGAGGCTGCTGGGAGAGATTTCCCTTTCTCTTCTTTGTTCACACAGCTCCTGGGGTTCAGCTTTGGTTTTGGCCCAGCCTCTGCGTGTAGGTCGCCCTCAGAGTTCTGTTTCTGCCCAGACAGGATGGGGTTAAAGGAGCAGCTGATTTGGGGGCTCTGGCTCACTCAGGCCAGGGGGGAGGGAGGGATACGGATGCGGGGCGAGCCTGCGGTGGCAGAGGCCAGTGTGATGTTGCACCAGCCTGAGGTGCGCTGTGCATTCTCCCGGGGAAGTTTTCCCTGGATCATAGGACCAGGGCAGTGGCGGGCTGCACAGGCTCCCGGGGGTGTGTGGATAGTGATCTGCGCTTGCACACAGGATTCTTGGTGGCAGAGGCAGCAGCGTTAGAGTTTCATGCCCGTCTCTGGTGTCTGAGCTGTGAGCTGTGGCTCGCGCCCATCTCTGGAGCTCGTTTAGGCGGTCATCTGGCTTCTTTGGGCAGACGGGGAAGGAATCCTCTCTCCTCTCACACCCCGAAATAATGGTCTCTTGCCTCTTAGGCAAGTCCAGACTTTTTCCTGGACTCCCTCCCAGCTAGCCGTGGTGCACTAGCCCCCTTCAGGCTGTGTTCACGCCGCCAGTCCTCTCCTTGGGATCCGACCTCCAAAGCCCGAGCCTCAGCTCCCAGCCCCGCCCGCCCCAGCGGGTGAGCAGACAAGCCTCTCGGGCTGGTGAGTGCTGGTTGGCACTGATCCTCTGTGCGGGAATCTCCCCGCTTTGCCCTCCGCACCGCAGTTGCTGCGCTCTCCTCCACGGCTCCGAAGCTTACCCCGCTCCACGGCTCCGAAGCTTCCCCCCTCCGCCACCCGCAGTCTCTGCCCACGAAGGGGCTTCTAGTGTGTGGAAACCTTTCCTCCTTCACAGCTCCCTCCCACTGGTGCAGGTCCCATCCCTATTCTTTTGTCTCTGTTTTTTCTTTTTTCTTCTGCCCTACCCAGGTGTGTGGGGAGTTTCTTGTCTTTTGGGAGGTCTGAGATCTTCTGCCAGCATTCAGGTGTTCTGTAGGGGTTGTTCCACGTGTAGATGTATTTCTGATGTATCTGTGGGGCGGAAGATGATCTCCGCGTCTTACTCCTCCTCCATCTTGTACGTTCCAGCAAGTTATTTTATGAATATGAACAAACTGATTCTAATGTTTATATGGTAACACCAAAGACCCAGAATAGTCAACACAATATTGAAGGAGAGCAAAGCTAGAGGACTGATACTACCCAACTTCAAGACTAACTATAAACCTACAGTAATCAAGACAGTTCACTATTGGTCAAACCATGAAAAGACATGCAGGAAACTTAAATGCATATTACTAAGTGAAAGAAGCCAACCTGAGAATGTGCCATATTGTATGATTTTTACCTATAATGACATTCTGGAGAAGACGAAACTATGGGGACAATAAAAAGGATCAGTGGTTGCCTGGGGACAAGGAATAGATAAATAGGCAAAGCACAGAGAATTTTTAGGGCAGTAAAAATACTCTGCATTATATTATAATGATGGATATATGTCATTATATATTTGTCCAAAACCGTAGAATGCATAACATCAAGAGTGAACCCTAAGGTAAAACTATGGATTTTGAGTGATTATGATGTGCTGATGTAGGTTTATCTTTGGTAACACAATGTACCATTCTGGTGAGTGATGTTGATAAAGGTGGAGGCTATATAGTGTGGCAACAGAGGGTACGTGGGAAATCTCTATACCTTCCTTCAATTTTATTAGAAATCTAAAACTGCTATAAGAAATAAAGTCTTCTTTTAAAAAAATAAGAAACAGCCATAGCCCGGGCTGCCTAGAGTAAAGGTATACCCCTGGAAGAAGTAACCAATATTCTCTGCAGGGTAACCCTAATTATTACACTGAAGAGTTTGTAATTTATTTGAAGAGTAAATAGGGAGTCACTGACGATTTTTGAACTGGCAATGATGTGACCAGAATGTCTTCAGAGAAGATGATTCTGGAAATACAAAGCCTAAACATTATGTTGGAGAAAGGAGAAAGCCCACAGGAATCTAGAGCAACTGAGTGAAGAAGAGGTTGAGTTAGAGGAGTGAGAAGGAGGAACTGTAGTGGAAGAAGTTTCCAGAAACATGCACAAGTGGAAGTGAAAGAGCCTAGCAGCTGCTCAGCATGAAAGAGCAGAGTTGACTCGAAGGTTTCAAACCTAAGCTTCTTAGGTAAAAAAAGATCCATGAATGGTGACAGGAAAGGAAGGCAGAGGAGCTATTAAACTACATGATGGCACTGCTGCCAGGCATTTTTATCAATGTGCCTTGATGAAAGAGTCTCATCCAAACGTCCAAGTACCTCACCGAAAATGTCTCACAACAAAGCAAAATAGTTCTAGGAGGCACTTCTGGAAATAAGAGTGAATCAAATACTGTTATCAGCTACGTCCACACCATGTCCCGTAATATTTAATATGCATGACTTTGGATAAAATATGAGTTGGAGTTAATAATTTTGTTATCATTATACTACATTTCTCTAACGTATATGCAATGTGAATTTTTAAAAATATAATGAGTAGGGCTTCCCTGGTGGCGCAGTGGTTAAGAATCCACCTGCCAGTGCAGGGGACACGGGTTGGAGCCCTGGTCTGGAAAGATCCTACATGCCGTGGAGCAACTAAGCCCGTGTGCCACAACTATTGAGCCTGCGCTCTAGAGCCCGGGAACCACAACTACTGAGCCCGCACGCTGCAACTACTGAAGCCCACGTGCCTAGAGCCTGTGCTCCACAAGAGAAGCCACCACGATGAGAAGCCTGCGTACCACAGTGAAGAGTAGCCCCCGCTCGCCGCAGCTAGAGAAAGCCCATGCGCAGCAACAAAGACCCAACACAGCCAAAATAAATAAATTTAAAAATTAAAAAAAAAAAAAAAAATATATATATATATATATATATATATATAAAATGGGCTACCAGACACCTATCTTCAATGATGGGTGAAAAAAATTGAGTTTCCAATTTTCAGCAAGCTAATTATAGGTCACCAGATTACAGGTAATTCAGAAAAGCTACAAAATCCAACATCTCTATTTCCTCCATCACAGACATTGAAACCACTGTGACAATGCTGTCATTCTCCTTTTTGAGACCAAGGCAGAATGGCAGGCTCTAAATAATGCATAAGCTACTAACATTCCTGCTCATATCCCTTTCAAAAAATGGTGAAGTGTCTCTTTTATAGTCCACAAAGAATTGAAATCATATGGTGAATCCTGATAATTGCTTTCAGGAGGAGCGCTTGGCAGGAGCTGCAGGTTCTTCAGTTCGCCCATGGTGGGAACACAGACTGCCACTGCATACAGATGAGGACAGCAGACAGTGCCCAGAGAACCTCCTGGCTGCAGAATTTTCCCAGGGCTGGACGAATCCACACCAGGTTAAAATCCTGCCTCTACCTCTTCCTCACCAATTGGCATTTCCCTCACCCACTTCATTCCTGTCCTGTGAAGTCAGGTTAGTAGTTTACACAAGTCAGCAGTGCTCTTGGAGAAACGGACAACTCTTTCCTTTACCTCTGAATACAGATCCCAGGCTAAGTAGATGGAAAACAGGAAAAAAAAGTAGAATCAATGTATCAATTAGCACTAGCTCTCAACTACTGGCTGCACAGACACACAATGACATTTCAATGTTTCCCTGAGAGTCGGACCAGAGAAGATCTACGGACAGAGATGAAGCCCTGGGGGGAAACAGCCACTGCCCAAGTGTAATGTGTCCCGCCCCTTTGCTCTCTTCTGTCTCTGGATCCTCCCTAGGCTTTCAACTTTCAGGACAATTTTTTCCAGATCACACTAACCAAAATATCTCACTGTGGTCCCTGAATTCATAGTAACTCTAAGAGCAAGATCCTCCACTATGACATTTCTTATAGTGTTGCTTTGTTTTTCCATTTATTGGGTGTATATGACTTACTTTCTCTACCAGGTAAAGGCCATAAGATAGAGAATGTATTATCTCCTGGTTACCACCTAGATTCCTTCCTGGTCACAGTACTAGGAACATAAGAGATTTTCAATAAATATTAGTGAAACAAATAAAAATTAATTTTAGAAAAACCACTCTCCTTGGAGGAAGAGATTAGTAAGATGTACAGGGTTTCCCAGAGAGTAACCATGCTATTGTACTCTTACATCAAGAGAGGTCGATGTAATTCCTATTAGGGGAAGAGGAGTAAGCTGGGAATTAGGGGCTGAAAACTTCACGCTGCCCATGGTGCATTCACTGCTAGGGCCAAATGTTTCAATTTAGCCTAAGACCATAGAAAGTTTACTATTCAATAGAGATTTACATGTTAAAGATTATAAAGGCAAATCAATTTATCAAGGCATATTATTTTATTATTTGCATGACTTTCTTTTGGAAATGTATTTTCTAGTCATTTCTCTTCCTAGTCACCTAGCACAGCTTAGTCTCTTGTCTCATAGCCCTGGGTGCTAACATATTGGTTGGCTGATATCACACATGCAGCAGTAAATGATCCTGAAGTCTACTTTGTGTGTGAAGAAACAGGCACAAAAGGGCCAAATATTTTGCCCGTGGCCTCATAACAGCAGACGTCACAAACTGAGTCTTGTTCTTCTGTGACATACGTATATTTAGTCTTCAGTCAACATGTACTACAGAGGTGTGAAGTACGTTACAGACCTGCTTTTGAGATCCTACACCTACCTGATTTGGGGCAACTCACTTTATCTCTCTACCATCCAGTTTTGACATTAAAAAAGAGGACAATTCCTAATAGGCAGACATATTATAATTGGAGATACGTCTAAAACAGTGGTTCTCAAACTTCAGAGTCCATTAGCGTCACCTGCAGGCTTGTTAAAAGACAGGTTTCTGGGTTCCACCCCTCAATATTCTGATTTTGTAGCTCAGGAGTGGAGGCCAAGAATCTGAATTTCTAATAAGTTGATGAGGTGACGCTGATGCCGAGGGTCTAGGGACCACACTTCGAAAAGCTTTGGTCTAAAGCAACTAACATAGATACTCAATTATCAGTTGCTATTATTATTTCTGAAGCATAGAAAGCAGTTTAATGAAATACTTGATGATGGAGAAGACATTGAATATCCACAGATGATATAACCAAGAGCACAAGTCCTGCCAACTCAGAGCACAGATGGAAGGTCTTCTCAGCCACAGCAACTCTGAGAGCTTTAAGAAGGAAGTACTGCTCTTTAGTTTTTATGCTAGAAGAAAAAAATCCCTTCATTTTACAAATATCTTTTAGACATTTTTTAACAGCTCATACAATACACTGCATGGAAATGATTTACTTGCCTCTCTTCTTCCCCTTCATGTGTGACCTCTTCCTCTGAATGTGGTGAAACATTAATGGCCAAGGAGTTGAATGATTAACATTAATGGGAGTTGCCTGTGTTAATCCCTTGTGCATAACTGGAACAATGAATTTTATCTGTTAAACCTTTCCAGATTTAGCCCTTACATATGTGATATAATGTAATGTCAGAAAAATTCTGTAAATGTGTTTTATGTAAAAGTGAACACATGGAAGTTGGGCTCTTGGCTCGTAAATACTACTGAATATCTAATAGGTATAATTTTATACAATGTATGCACACATGTAGGGGCAATTCAAGAAAAAGAACTGCCTAGTGACACAAAAATGTCTTCTGAAATTGCATAGTAAAGAAAAGCAATGATTGAACCAGATGTAAGTTTGAAATTTGGGGTCATACCTGCGTTGCCTACTTCTATTAATTCTCCCAGTCAAAACTCAGAAGAAGCAAAGATAGTACAAATATTCCTATTTTTCCACCCTTCATATCTGAGACTCATTGATTCTGTCCCTCAACTTCTCTCTCTCAACTGTCCCCTCTTTTCCATTTCCACTTCTCCAGTTCAGAGTCTCATTATTTCTCACCTAGATTATTTCAATAACCACTTAATTCTTCATTGTTCTATTCAAGGACATCTTATACCTAATGCCATATAATTTTTTTCTTATCATGTCAACCCTCTATCCATAAGGCAATCACTTGCATTGCCTAATGAATGAAAGTCTAAACTCAGCCTGGCAATCAAACTTCCATGATTTGGCCCCAGCCCCATTTTCCAGTGTTTCACTGATCTTTTTACATTCATCTGACTCTAGCCATATTGAACAACCAATGACTTCCGGCAAATCTTGGGCTTTCATTTTCTATGTTGTTCACCGCATTATCTCTGTGTCTTTAAATAATAAAAAAAATTAGTGTTTCATTATTTATGAAACAATATCATAAGGATGGTCTCAATTCATCCTCAAAGAATTAAATAGAGCTGAAAACTAGGCATTTTCCTTTCCATTTAACAGAAGAGTAAATAGAGACTTAAAGAGATTATATACTGATAGAAATAGCCCAGCAGAACTATAGCAGCAATAATTCTAAAATAAAATCAAACCAAACACACACACACACACACACACACACACACACACTTGGGTATTATTCCAGCCTTGGACAAGCTCATCTTGTAGATCATAATAAGGAAAGAAGTAGCAAGATCTATACATCAAAAGTGTTCCTCTGGGAATGTGTCTTGATAGAACATGAATCAATTCAATGATAATTACATTTAAGGCAGAGTGATGTAGAATGAATCCCAATAGCCTGAATATGGATCGTCTATGGAGCTACCAAGTAGTCCTAATGAAAAGTTCATGCCTAATGGGTTATTTATTCATTTCAAACTTAGGGAGTCTTTCACTCTCAGCAAATAGAATCTCCCCTCCTTTTCCTTTCCTAAGCTTCTTTTCTTTGGCTTTTATATCCTCTTACCCCTCAAAAAGGAATTGAAAAGTTTGTGATAATGCTAGCTGTCTTCTCACTGTTTAATGTTGTTGTCAATAAAGGGTAAATTTATTTAATCACAAAGGAATAGGTATACGTGAGGTTTTAACCTATCGAATCTAAAAAAATAGAGTTTGACTGCAGGACCAACTATGTCAAAATTATCTGGAACTTTGCTGAAAATGCATATATAAATCAGAATCTTGAAATGTGGGTCCCAGAACTACACTTTTTAGGCACTTTGAATGGTTCTATGCCCTCTAATCTTTAAGAAATAATAGAGATCTTCTACTTATATCAACAATGGAATAGTTCATATGAAATTAAACCTTCTGCCATGGACAACCATAAAAGATGTATAAAATGTAAAAGACTAAACATCTGTATAAAGGCACATGAGAGTGACCAAAGAAGGTTGGCTTGAATAATATCTAGGAGAGAAGAGATGGGCATTGAGGTAAACCCCACACTCACTATTGTTTTTCCTTTGATAAATTTGTTAATTCCTAGCATGGTACATAGAAACCAAACAAAAAGCTACAGCCTCGAGCTTATGGCAGTCACGCTGGGCTTGGAGGCAAACATTTGAATTCAAAATTCTCAAGGCAGCCTGGAGTTGGGAAGCCAAAATCCAACAGAAAGGAGAACCATAGAGAAGGAGCCAATGTTCAGCTTGATTTTTGGCCTTTTAGATATTGGCAGAACGAAGTAAGAGGTAGAAAAAGCTAGCATAAAGCTGCTAAGATCTTTAAAAGCTAGGCAGAATTTCACATCTTCACAGAGCTTGGAAGTCAAAATATGAGTTTCAGGGGCTTTGAAAGTAGGGGGTTATGGTAAACTTCCCAGGGTTTCAGATAAGACCATAGAAAGACAACAGACGAGTAGTGGGAGAAAATCAAAAAGAGATCTGCCTGAAATTCAGTCCCAGTTCATCTCATTATAGATTGGATGATTGGTCTCTACCCTTACTGCCTTCTGGAAAAAAAAATAATTCTCTCAGAAGGAAGATGATATTATTAAGAGACTTCAACTTTTATGCATAATGTCAAGCATGCAATCCAAAATTTCCAAATACGACTGGAATTAGGGTCAAATGACACACACACACACACACACACACACACAAAAAAAACCATAATGGTAACAGACCTACAGTGATGCAGGTATTGGAGTGATCATAAGAGGACATTAGAATAACTGATTTGTATGCTCAAAAATATAGTTTATGTTATAGAAAACTTCAAAAAGAACTGAATCTACAAAAATAATAAATTAATTATCAAGAACTGAAATTAAGAAATTAATAGAAGAGTTTAATACCTAATTAGACACAGCAGAAAGGAATGTTAGTGAACTGGAAGAAAGATCATAATAAAATATCCAGACTAAAGCACAGATGGATCCTAAATAGAAAAAAAAAAAATAGTATGTAAGGAACATACAGGACTAGGTAAAGATATCTAACATAAGAAGATAAGAGGAGAAGAGAAAAAATGTGACATAAGCAGTCTTCAAAGAGATAATGACCTGAAAAAAGGGGAAAAAAAAAAAGACACATTCCCTTCAAAGGAGCAGCAACAAGGTCTGAAGCTAACCTAACAGAAATGATGGAAGTCAGGAAACAATGCATATAAATATTTAAAGTGCTGAAAGAAGATAACCACCAACCTAGAATTCTATGTTCAGTGAAAATATCCTTAAACAGTGAAGACTAAGTTGGGATATTTTTAGACAAAAACAGAAAAGTCATTGCCAGCAGGTGTGCCCTAAAATAAATAAATCTTCAGGCAAAAGGACAGCAATTATAAATATGGTAATTAAAAAAATGAAAATCTTTGGGAAAAGTTAAAATGTTGGTAAATCTAAATGAATATTCACTGTTTAAAACAGCAATGATAATTTTTCTGGGGTTTAAAATACATGTACGTTAAAATAAATGAAAACAATTGCACAAAATTTGTCAGGAACGAAAGTGCTAACTTATTGCATACATACTTAGTCAAGTATACAAGTTTCAGTCTCTAGGGTAACAACTAATTGAATATACACTTAACAGGCTAACATAGTGAGGGAAATGGAATAAAAGAAGATAGGAAGAGAGAGAGAAAAAAAAAGAATATATTGGTCAAATAGGAAAGACAAATAATAAACATGTGGGTTTAAACTCAGTAATTAGATTAATTATAAATGAACTAAATGCCACAAATAAAAGACAAAGATTATTAGACTGGATAAAATAACAAAATGTATGCTGCTTACTGGAGACACTTTAAATATAAAGATACATAAAAGTTGAAAATAAAATGATGGCAAAACATATACCATACAAACACAAACCAAGATAAAGCTGGTACTGTTATATTAATATTAGAAAAAACAGTCTTTAAGACAATAGAAGAACTAGTGGTACATTTCATACCAATAAAAAGTATTAATTCTATAGGAAAAAAGAACAATTTTCAGTGTGTGTCTAGCAGCACATTCTCAAAATATATACAGCAAAAACTGATGGATTTAAAGGAGAAATAGACAAATCTACAATCATAGTTGAAGAATTTCAACAATATCTCTCAGTAACTGAAATATAAGCAGACAAAAATTGGTAGCAATAAATATGAACATGATTAACAAATCTGACTTAATTGGTATATATAGAACCCAACACCTGAGGAATACGCATTCTTTTCAAACACAGTCAGAACATTTACCTAAACTGACCATGTACTGAGCCATAAACCAATTCTAAAAAAAATATTTAAAGGCTTGAATTCACACAGAGCATGTTTTCTAAACACAGTGGAATTAAGCTAGAAATCAATATTTTAAAAAAGATAATTAGAAGGTCCAGAGACAGTTAGAAAATAAGCAAAAGACTTCTAATTAGCCAATGGATAAAAGAAGAAATCATGATGAAAATTATTAAATGCTCTGTATTAAACGAAATTGAAGCTATGATATAGCAAATTATAGGATACAGCTAAACTCATAGTTAGAGGGAAATGTATAGCCTTAAATGAGCATATTAAAAAAGAAAAAAAAGGCTTAAAATTAATGATCTAAGTTTCCATCACTAGATGCTAAAAAATAACAGTATATTAAATCTGAAGAAAGTAGGGAGAATAATAAAGAGCAGAATTTAATAAAATAAAATGTACAATGGGGAGAATTTTTAAAATTCCTTCTTTAAAAAGATTAATAAAATTAATAAAAGACTAATAAACCTTACCAAGCCTGATAGAGAAACAGGGAGAGAGGAAAGAAGGAAGGAAGGAAGGGAGGGAGGGAAGAAGGAAGGGAAGAAAGGAGGAATGAAGAAGAAAAAGAAAACACAAATTACCACTATCAAGTATTTTAAAAATGGACTCTTATCCTAAAGATATTAGAAAGATACAGAGGATGAACAACTTTAAGACAATAAATTTGAAAATTTAGTTGATATGATCAAATTCTTTAGAAAATACAACTTAAACTGAAAGAGGAAAAATAGAAAATCTGAATAATTTTCTATTAAAGAAATTAAATCTGTAATTAATTTTTTTCCACAGTAAAATATCAGGATGGCAGATGGCTTTACCACTAACTTCATTTAAACATTTAAAAAAAGAAATAACACCAATCTTACCAAATTCAATCACTGAAATTCACTACGTTAACAGAATAAAGAAAAAAATGTTATATGGTCATCTTCACAGTTGAAAAAAAAGGGGGGGGGCATTTAATTAAAATCCACTCCACTTCATGATAAAAATCCTTCAAAAACTAGGCATAGAAATGATTTTTCTCAATATATAAAAAGTATCTACAAAAAACCCAGAGAAAACATATTTAATTGTAAAATATTAGAAGATTCCCCCCTGCAATCAGGAATGAAACAAAGGTGTTCCTCAGTATCATTTCTTCTTTCATTATATAGGAGTCCTTGCCAATGAAATAAAGCAAGAAAAAGATAAAATTATAAGCACTGGAAAGCAAGAAATAAACGTATCATTATTCACAGACAAGATTGTGATGAAGAAAATCCAAAACAATCTATAGAAAAATTACTAGAATTAGGCAGTGAATTTAATAATGTGAGATGCACAATCAATATATAGCAAAACAGCTGTATTTCTATATAACAATTTACAATATCAAAAACATAAAATACTTGAGAATAAATGGAACTACATTTCTTAAGTTCTCTCTATACACACAAACACACACACATACCCCTTTGTTGAGAGAAATTAACGATGAAGTAATAGAACTGGTATATATCACACTTATGAATTGGAAAGCTCAATATATAAACATAACAACTCTCCTCCAAATTGACTGATTGATTCAAAGCAATCCCAATCAAAATCTTAGCAGCATTAAAGCATCTGCTTTATAGAACAACTGCTGGTACCAATGGCTTTAGGTAAGGATTCCTGAAAAATAGAGCTTTAAACTCTGGGGATTTGCATGCCGGAAACTATTGGGCAGTGCTCTCAGGAAAGACTCTCAGGAGTAAATGCCACAATATGGGGCAGAGGAAGAGGTTCAATTGCAATGCAGTTGCACCAGACCCTCAGTCAATCCTAAAGGGAGCTCTGGAGCCAGCATGCCCATTCATAATCCTCCTAATTGTGGCAAGATGGCTACGCCTTTCACCCCTGCAAAGACCAGTCATTGGATACAGGCTGCCCCTACGGAAGGGGGTGTATCCTTGGGTTGGACAGCTTCCTTTGTTCCAGAACAATTCTTGAGGAGAGCCTTAGATATAAGCCCTCAGCAGCCAACATTCCAGGCATTTGGGGTAATAAGTGCCTCAGTCCTAAAGGGGGATCATCTGGGGGCACACTACAGCATCCACTACTGTACTTTACATGCACCATTTCATTTGTTTCTTACAACAACTCTGGAAGGAAGGTGCTGTTATTATCAAGTGGCAGATGCGGAAAATAAGGATAACAGTTAAAACAACTTATTCAGCATTGTCATATTTTGCTATCAATAAAACCTGTACTATTTACCACTCATTATGCTAAGGTTAAATTGATGAATGCATACATCCTTTTAATCAAATTTACTAAAGAAAAAAAATTTTGTCCTCAATCTGGAGAGTTAAATTTATGTAGAAGAAACTGTTATTTATCTGAAAAGTACTTAGATATTCTACTACTTTGAATGTCTTCTACCTAATGCTTTTAAATTATTCTACACCCATGGAAGGGTTTTCTCCATCAGCAGATGTTTTAATAAGCAATTGAGATTACATTGTTCAGGCCCTTTAATTATACATTAAGACAAGGCATTTATTAAACATCCACTATGATCATCGCCTTACTGTTCTAAGCACTGAGGGGACAGGGGCTGAGCATGGGAATTAAAAGATAAACCCATACCAAACCAAGAAAAAAAAAATCTTGCCTCTTAGATCTGTTTATCCTTCTCAGCCAAGTAAGCAATAAAACTAAAATTGCAGTAGTTCTCATAGCATGAGGCCGCCTGAAAGATGAGGTTATTTGTGAAAAACAGCATTTAAATTTGATTTAAACTTCATTATTACAGGGATTCTAATGAATGCTAGTTATCCTAAGACAATGCAGGAAATTAGATTACTTGCTCTTCTTTGAATTATAACCAGTCACCACATTTTACAGTTTTCAGGCATCAATAGCCTTTTTTGTATATTATTTTATTCATGCGATTGAGATATAATTTACATTCAGTAAACTCTACATATTTGAAGTGTACAATCTGATAAGTTTTCACACACGTATACACCTGTGAAACCATCCTAAAAATCAAGACAATGAACATAATAACCATCCATAAGATTTTCCTCTTGTTGCTTGTAGTCCGTCTTCCCACCCCTCATACACGCACCCCAAGCCAACATGAGACTTCCCCATTTTGGTGGGGGTATCAGTCCTTCTGTTGCTGAGTAGTATTCTATTTTAAGAATATACCACTATTTGTTAATCCATTCACCTGCTGATAGACATTTGGGTTGTTTCCTGTTTGGGATGGATACAAATCAAGCTGTCCAAGTCTTTATTTGGACATGGACTTTTAGTAGTTTGGGGTAAATATTAGGAGTGGAAGGACAGGATCATATGGTAGGTGTATGTTTAACTACTAAAGAAATTGACAAACTTTTCTCAAAGTGGTTGTGCCCTTTTATATTCTCTCTAGCAGGAAGGATATATTCTTTAGCACTTACTCCTCTCATCCTATTGAGATAGGAAGGCAGCACCAGAGATATTCACCCTAGAAAGATTCTTCTTCCTCCACCAGGACTTCTGCCCCATGGCCAGACCACCACAAGCCAATATGGCTTGTCTGTGTAACTCCCCACTCAGCCTTGCCTCCTCCACAATGGAACACTTCATGCCCCAAGTCTCACACCCTCAGGTTCTGTACTTACTACTCACTCCTGCTAACAAGGAAAATGCCCCTCCTCTTGAAAAAGTGTACTTTACTGGCTCTTTTAGAACTGAATACATGTTTATAAAATATTTACAATAGTTCTAGGAATATATGCTTTGGATTTTTATATCCTTCTCCAAACCAATGGATATGTAACCTTGTTTATGTGGCAAAATATTTAATAAGGCATGATACCTAAAACTACATATAGCTCCCTAGTAGACTCTGGTCCATAGCCAACCCAGTGGGATCACAACCTCCCTTGCCTTAGACACTTCATTTTGTTAATGTAGCCTAAGATACCCCTAGCGTTCTTGGTAACCAACTCATATCATTACTGACTAGCTGTAAACACTTTGGGCAGTTGCATAGAGATTTTTTTCACATGAATTACTGCCAGGCAAATTCTCCCCTTGTACTTCCACAGTTCTTTTTTAACTTCAGTGCGCAACTTGATATTTAGTTCTACTAAATTTCCTCTTTCTCATTTTTGCTCATCACTCATCCATCAAAAAACCATTTGAATCCTGATTGTCTTCCAAAATGTTAGCTATTTCTCATCAGTTCTTATTGCTCATGAATATGATCAACTTGCCTTCTATCTCATCAACACTGCCGATAACATTTTTGAACAAAGCATAGTCACAGATGGGACCCTACAGCCTGCCGCTAGAGACCTTAGTCCAGGTTGATCTCAACCAGTTTTTTAACACCATAATCCAGGGATCAGCAAACAAGAGCCTATGGACCAAACTGGACCTGCCATCTGTTTCTGTAAAGAAAGTTTTATTGGAACCTCTGCCACTCATTCATGTATGTCCACCTATGGCTGATTTCATGCTACAACGGCAGAGTTGAGTAGTTGCAACAGTGACCATGGGCCACGAAGCCTAAAATACTTACTCTCTGGCTCTTTCTAGCAAAAGTTTGCTGACCATGGCTCTAAGTGAAAACCAGGTATAAATACAGCTTAATGGTGCAATCATCCTCTGTTTAGTCATATGAACATTGTGCAAATGTCATCTTGCTAAAATAAAAATAACTTTTATTGAAAGCATTCTCTTGATCCACAGAATCTCATAGCACCATCCAGAAAGGAAATGCAATTATTTCTGTTTGGATCTTCCCAGGTCACTCCCCAGGCTTCTAGTGATTATCGCTCCCTCTCCTCAGCTGACAGTTTTCCTGCTTAAGATCTCATTCTAGAACATGGCTAGGAATCCTCAAGCTATAGTTTTTAAATTTCTTTTGGCCAATTTTTTTGGAAGTTGAGCCTACCCTACTTTTCTGCAATATCTACCATTCTCCATGATAATATACAGGGGTTCCACACTTAAATAGGGAAGCCAATGCATTTAGCTATTGTAATACCAGAGCAAAATAACTACTGTGTTACTTCTGTATTTAATACCAAAGTATTTGTAGAAAAATCAACGTTTTATCTTTCATAATGATTTCTTTAACATTATGAAATTTAAGCAATCAACTAAATAGTGCATTTATTGCAGATATAAAATTTTCTAAATGTTATGAAACAAGAAGACAAAAAGATAAATTTATAAATGTGTAAACATACGTTATCATTTTTACATAAATTATTAGCTTCCCCTGGCTCTGAGGCCTCTCTCTCTCTCATTACCCCCTCTAACCCAGGAGGCTCTCAGAGTTGTCATCTCTAACGTAGGTCTGAATGGGTATCAGAAGCTTTGAGCTGAGCTGACTCCCTACAGAGAGGTTTCAGAACTGCTACCTCCCAACAGGACCTCTGCTCTGCAAAGTGGGGTCATGTTGCCCTAATTACTATCCATCTTCCCACCAGCCCATGGGGCCTGGCCTTGGTTTAGTCTACATTTTCCCCAAAAGAAATATCTACCCGTTTCAGAGAATTTCTCCTACCAGCTCTGTGCTTACCGTTTCCCATATTTTTGGAGTCAGGGACTGGGCTGGGGAGAGCTGAGGGCCTGGGGTTGTGGCCAGCGCTCAGAGGAGGAAGAGTATGAGAGTGTGACAAGGAGGCGACATGAGAGGAAGGTTGGAGAAAGCAGTCAAAGGGTGAAGGAAGCTGCTGACCAATGATTGGAAAAATGGTATAACACCAAGCAAAGTTCTTTTACTGGGGCACTTAAAAACAGTAAGGTACAGTATATGGAGACTTTTATTAGGTACTTTAAAATAGCGAGCTATATGGGAACTTTAAGAAACAATCATGAAATAGCTAAAGACAGTATCATTCTGGGCCTCTTTCTCCATTCTGCTACCTCATTTCAGGCCTTCGTCTCTCACCTGGACGAACGCAGTGACCTCTGAAGCCACCTGCTTCTGCTACCCTGCCCCACGAAGCTCTTTCTCAATGCTCTGAATCCTCTCCAGGCTCCTCAACACCCACAAGGACAATCCCAGGCTTCCTAATGCGTCGCCCTCAGTGTTACCGTCTACCACTTCTCCCCATGGACCCAATTACTCCAAGCATAACACACTGCATATCCTTGAGCAAAGGATGTCCCTGTGTCTTTGTACTCACTTCTTCTTTCTGGAATGACCCTCACCCACTTTTCCATCAGAATCACTGCTGTTGACCCTCCAAGTAAATCATCATTTAATTTGTTAAGTAGTTCCTAACTACTACTCAATATAGCTCTTCAAGGCTACACTGGAATATTATTGTATTCCAGTAATATTCCACACAAGGGTTTTAATGGGACTTTTAACACCATATTACAGTTACTCATTTGTGTATGTTTCCCCGAACTCCTTGAGGTAAGGGCCATTCTTTCTTCAGCTTTGTGTCTCTAACTGCTATCACAGTGCCTTTCACATGGCCAGAGCTGAGTAGTACTTAATGACTGAGGAAATGCATGGGTGAACTCATTCAAAACAGCCTGGTCCATTCTCATAAACTCTCTATCCATGTTAAACTCCAATTATGTTTTAATCATATTTATTTGATCCTTTCTGTAGTTGAATGTGGTCAGATCATCTGCAATTTCTATACTTGCAATTTGCAACCTCTTTAATTTCATAATTCTAAATCCATTTTAAATGGATCTTTTCTCCTTGTTTACCTCAAGTCAAACAAATTAAAGTCAAAAGATGGCTCTGCTTGCTTTCACATCCATCAATGCCTCCCTTCCCACTGGGGCTAGTTCTGCTTCACAGCCATTCCCCTGCACACATGACTGCATCCTCCCCAAGGGTCCCTTCTTGATTAGTCACGTGCCCATCATTACATGTGTGCCTGTCACTGCTGACTGCCCCCACTCTCTGTTCCATTTCGTCTTCCTCCTTCTCGTGTTTCTTTGTCTGCCCCACAAGACCCTTCTCTCTGCATCACATGGCAACATGAGAAGGAGCTGGGAATCAGAAAACCTAGAGCACAGACCCAGCTCCCACAGTAACCAACAGAGTAACTTACAGTTACAAGAGCACCCATCACTGCTGTTGAAGCAGCTGAAGTTTATTGTATTAGACGTTTCCCTTGTGTTCTGACTGAATTGTCAAACCACCCTGCAAGGTATGTACAAATATATCCATTTTAAAGATAAGAAAACTGAAACTTAATTTCCCATGGTCACATGTCATGTAAGCTGTGAATTCCAGTGAGGTAGTTTGGAGGAAGCCAGGCAGATGAGTGTTCAACTCCTGACTCTGCCATCTATTAGCTGGCCCATTGCCAGCCAATGCATCCTTTTAAGTAGTAATTTTGTATTTATTAAAATGTGGATAATACTACCAACCTTGTAGCACTGTGTGTGATTTTTTAAAATAGATGTTGAATTCTTTTCTTTAATTAGTTATTTATTTGGCTGCGTTGGGTCTTAGTTTTGGCATGCAGGATCTTTCATTACAGCGCACAGTCTCAGCAGTTGTGACGGGCGGGCTTAGTTGCCCCATGGCATGTGGGATCTTAGTTCCCCAACCAGGGATCAAACCCGCATCTCCTGCATTGGAAGGCAGATTCTTAAGCCCTGGACCACCAGGGAAGTCCCCTGTGTGTGACTGATAAGTGAGAATTTTGTAGTGTAAACAGCATGGCAACTGGCACACAGTACATGCTCAATAGATGGTAACTCAATGTGACACAATGATGCCAGGCTTCAAGACTGGTTATGAAGTCTTTGTCCCTAGGACCATGATGTCCTGCCTCTTAGGCAATTAATTTCTCCATTAAGTAGGGATTAAATAAGATGGCTCTAAGAATTGCAAAGACCTGGCTTTTTCTACCTTAGACACTTGCTAAGATAGACTTGTTATTTAACCTCTGAACTTAAGTTTCTTCATCTATGAAACTGGGGGAGGGTGAATCTTCCTTGGAATTTTTGAGGGTCTGATTACATAAAGCAGAATATTTTGAAAAGTGCCATAGGGAAAGGAATCTCTCCATAGGCATTAACTGATTAGGACTCCCTCAACACCACCACTTCAGAAATGTTTAAAGTTTAATAGAGTAAATAAGAAAAATAAAAGCTATAAAGAAAAAAAGTATAAATTTCTGATGTTTGAGACCCTAGACATCAACAGGTAGTGTGAGAAGATAGCCAAGCACTTGGTGAGGCCCTCAGATAACACTGTGTGATTACACTTGGTTTCCAACTCATGGAGCCAGACCTAAGAGAGCATCTGTTCCTATGTTCTGAAAACTAGTGGGTTCCTTTTCTTACCTAGAGAGTAGATCTCTATTAAGTGGGGAAAAAATGTTCCCTATCAAAAAATAAAATAAATCAACTGCAGCGTGCTGGAAATAGGGTCCAACATAAGCTGTGTGCAGTTAACACTGACTGCATTGTGACTGTGCTTGGACAGAACTCTGTGCTCCTGAGCAATCTCACACCACAGAAATATCATAGGATTGTTGAATGGTTACATATCTTATTGAATGTGATTGGTGTTATAATGATGAGATCCACTGAAGATTTGCTCTGAGAATGGGTGAGAAGTTGGGGCTAAGGCATACATAAAGACCTACATAGCCTGTATTTCATTCTATGCCCTGTCTTGTTCATGCTGGACCCAGATATAAATAAAGCTGACCTGATACTGGTCACATTTCTACATTATTCTGGAAATTTCCTATATTCAGAAAAACTGTAGTTACTTATGAAAAAGTCCTGGAACTACTGATTCTGGCCAAACACTGGGAACAAACCCAGGGTCCTACAGGTGCCTGGCTGCAGGGGCATTATTCCAATGGTCCAGTTATGAGGTTTGATTTATTTACCCCTAAAGAAATAGGGAGATGTGTGTGGTACCAAACAGTAGATAAAAATTCAGTGCAGAGTCAGATCAACATTGAAGCCCTCCCTCCAGTTCTGCCTGGCAGTGGACTCCCTCTCTTCCAAGCCCAACTCTTCCATCTGGCTTTTGGAGCCCATCCCCTCCCATCAGCTTTCCTGCATCAGTGATGTTTTATCTCACGTAGATCAATCCTGCAGTCTTTATTGTTCCTCTCTCTTTGCCTGTAAGAAGATTCTCAGGCCCTGCTGACACCTTGAGTTTGTCTCCCATTTCCTTTCTTTGAGGGCCATTAATCTCAAGAGCAGCTGGTTCTCTACTGCTTCTACCTCCTCATCATACATTCACTGAAGCCTCTTCTAATATCATTTCTATTTCCAGTATTCTACGGAAAATGCTCTCCCCAAATGCAAACAATGATCTCCTAAATGTTATCTCCTGCTCTGTCTTCTCAGCCATCAAACTATTGAAATTTGGCCCCTTGCCACACCCACCTTCTTGGACCATTTATCCTCTGCTTTGGGACACTGATTTCTGTTGATTCTCTACTACTCGTAACCATTCATATTTTACTCTTCTGTTTCTCTGCCTAGCCTTTAGTGCCAGTATTACCAGCATTCTATCCTCGGCCTTCTTCTAATTATTTTCCTTGACTATGATGATGAATATAGTCCCAACTTGGTTGCAACAATCAAGACAGTTGCACAATACCTGACACTAAGCATTCAATAAGTAACAGCAGTTTTAACAAATCTTTTCCACTTAGGTTCCTGCCATACTTGGTCATAAAATCTATGCTCCAATACACAGATTTTATGCTTCCCAACAACAACCTGGTATCTCCTGAGACATTATTTTCCTCATGGAATGTCTTGCCTCCTCCCGCAAGGACTCCTTACAGCCTTCAAAAACCTGTTTAAATATCATCTTCTCCTTTCTCAATATCCCATCAAAATTTTACTCTGGGCCCACAGAGCACAGAGTTACCTCCATTCACTAATTACTTTATGTCTTCAATAACAACGTAGTCTGTCAAAAAGCCAGGGTTCCATGTGATTCAGTCTCCACATGAAGTACATTCAAAGGGCAGTCCAGCAATCAAACTATTTAAAATATAATTCCAATTTGTATTTACATTTCTCTATTTGTACTCACTATCCAATTTATAACCCAAAATAAAATTTCTCAAGTTATTTTGCCATTTCTTAATTCTTTCTCATTATCTCCAACTTCTCTAGAACAATTCAAATGCTAAACCTTCCAAAATTCTCCCATTCACCCAGTACCCATGGAGTTTCTTGCTTTACCTTCTAGACTGAATTAGCCTCTTATTTTTTTGTGGGTTTTTTAATGCCAGTCTTCAGATACTCCTGATTCTGCATCTCCCAAAACTTGTAATTTCCCTGGAAAAGGTACCAGTGGATGATACAAATGTAGGGCAAAGAGAAAACTAACACTGACATATGAAGAAATCACATCCCAATTTTAATTGTATGGTTTTCTCTCCTTAGTTTAAAATGGTGCTTAGAGGGAGATTATACATCATTTGCATCCTTGTAGCACCAAAGTGCCCATAATTTATGCATTTATTTATAGAACACGTAGTATACATCATACAGTGATAGAAACTGAGAAACTAGAAGGAGAAAAAGAAGGAGGAGCAGAAACAGAAGGAACAGGATCAAGAAGGATACTGTTCTTGAAGAGTTTATGATAAGTGACCAAGAGTAATATACCTAGCACATTAGAGATGCTCAAAAGTTATTGGCTGAACTGACTGCACTCCCCCAGCTACTCATTTACATATAGAAACTATTCTCTATTGTGCAGCAAACTGGCATGTAAAATTTCATAAGTAACTTATTGAAGTTGTCCTCAACCTAAGTAACATAATTGGCTGTGAGAGTTCTGAAAAGTAATTTACAATAATAACAGTTAAATGTTCAAGGATTTTTAAGATAAATTAAATGGTTATTTCTGTAACATGATCACTTCTACCCATTTGCTTATAATATACATTCTTAGCTGAAACAGAATAACAGAATTAAAATCAGTGTGTTGGAAACTGCTCATAAACCTGGGTACATCCATGTGAGTGTATCTTACATGTGACCACCATTCCCACATGTGTTCACAGTGAAAAAAAAATGATAATAAGAACTGATGCTCTAATAAAGTCCCCATATTTACTACTCATCCTAACAGACCAGCAAAAAAAGAGCAATCTCAAAATGACTAAGAGACTCTGGCATTCTCGTCCTTTCTATTCATGTTTTCTCTCATCCTTTCCTCTCCCTCTAATATCCTTTTAATCCTTTCACGAACTCCAGTTCTTTGCAAATTCTTCATTCCCATTTGAACTCTTTTTTCCTTTAATGTTCCTCTTCCATCCTTTTATAGTTTCCTCTTCTTTGCCATGTTTTTCTCTGCTTCCTGCTCTCCCCTCCCGCCCCCACATCCCTGCTTGGTGAATGGAGGAGCTGTGGCTGAGAAGGCTGGGCAGGAAGGGGCAGAGTGGAACGAAGCTGATGAGCTGTATGAATGTCATTCACAAGAGCTTGTTAGCTTTATCTTACAACCACACAGGCATTTTGGGGGGAGGTGACACGGAAGAGATTTAATCCAAGGGGAGATTAAGCACACACTGACTAACTGGTCAAGGCTCATCTGGATCTCATTTTTCTTGGAAAGACACTTTGGATGTCACGAATTAAAGCCCATGTTCTCTTCATCCAATCTCAATCAGTTTCTCCTGTATAATGATTGGAATGCCCTCTTCACTCTACCTTTTCAAAAGTTCTTCCTTTACCATCTTTCAAAATTTCCTGAAATCTCCGCATTATCTTAAGAAATTCTCCCTCAACTTTGAAGGAGTGGAGGCCATTTGTCCTAATATTCAACTTTCAATCCATTATTCCCCATTCTAAATGTGCTTATACCTTGTCCTTATAGATAATACAAATACTTAAATAAAAACTAAATATGCTTACAACAAACCTCGAGGTCCTGGGGAAGGCAAGTTATTTCATTGACTAAAAATTTACATCTCAACTTTCTTCATTAGTAAAGTTTTAAAATCCCTTTCACCTAAAATTTTTCTTCAACCTCATGGATACTATGAGCCTCTTGAACACTCCATTTTCCTGACCACATCTTCTTCCCTCTCCAAGCATAGCCACTTGGGCTAATCTTTTCCTAACGCCTTCAATGGGGTCCTTTCATCCAAATCAACTCTAAACTCCTCAACCCTCATCTTAACTAATCATCCCTCTTCTCCACTCTCCTACCCAGACTACTAAGTGTACCTGTTCTGTTCAGAAAGGGAGGTCACCTGACAGTAATTTCAGGGATGGGGGGCATAACCATAATCCATAGTGGCTTAAATATTATGTGGTTCTTCAGCACCACTTGCTAAACTTATATCTGTCAATACTAATTTCTAATCCCTCAAGCAGCTATTTCAAACCTTCATCTTTCTTCTCAAGAACCAGTCAACTCATTTCATAGCAGACGCCCCTGTCTCATTATTAGCTTAGAGGTTCACTAGAAAAAAGAAGAATCCTCAGATCTATTTACATTCATTCCCATTCTTACAGCCCTCCCTCCAGGCTCAGAGAAAGAAGCATCTTTTCAGAGCGCTCAAGCTTTATTCCCTCAAATTTTCTTATCATCCATTTTTCTCTCAGCCTATGTACATTCTAAAAATTTTTTTAAATATATATTGGGTAACTGAATTGGTCTGATCACTAATCCAAAATTCCCCCTACCCTTTCTTTATTTTTCCCTTCCATTCCCAGTCAACTTTCTTGAAAATTTCCTAGAAAAATGGGCCATACTAACTTACTCTTCAATTTCCAGCCTCCTATTTAAAACACTTCACTAAAACTAGGCTGAAAGTGGTCAATGTTTACCTTCGTCTAGTAATATACAGAGATACTTGAAAACTCAAATAGCATTATAAGATTTTTAACTAACACACACACACACACACACACACACACACACACACACACACACACACACGTCTTCTGTCTTCTTCATCTTCCACGGGGCAACCATCTTCCAATTTTACTTTTGGAATTTAGTTCAAAACTTCTAAATAATATACATATGGTGCCATCTCTTTATTACTTTCAGACAGTATTTGTTAAATTGCTATTATGAGAGTTTACATTCTCCTCTTCACCCTATCTTTTTACACAGTTATATCACAAATTCTCGTTATTTTCATTTCAGTGTTTATAATTCTATGGTTATGCAAGTTGTTATTTCATATTGAGCCAAGTAACAAACTAAACTAGATCTCCTTTCTTGAACAATTTTTTTCTTTTTTCTTCAATTTAAAAAATGTCTAACGTTTTCATTTGCTCAGTTTCTCTGTATCTTGGGCTACATCTCACAATCTTACCGTCTCTGTAAGAAGGCTCCTCAGATTTTCTCATCATAAAACTTGACATATTTTCATAAGTTCTTGTTTCTTCTGAGAATTCCTCTGAGAGCTCTCAGTCTTCTTCCTCCAATCTGGACTACTTGTTCCACAATGGACTAGTTCACTATATAGCAGTTGATCTGCAACTTCTCATCTTCTTTGTACTAAACAGAATTGTCTCTTTCCAGCATCCCATGTCATTCTTTTTCTTGACTTACTCTCTCATTTTCACAAAAGATATATTTCAATATATGAGAACAGACTTGAGAAAGGGTACTTGGGAGATAAATTTTAAGATTTTATTATCTGAAAATGTCTTTATAAGTTGGCTTTGTGCAAAATTTTAGGTGCTCAGTATTCTGAAGACATTGCATTTTTTAATCAAATGGTATGTTGAAAGGACCAATGACATTTTAAGTCCTCACCCAATACAAAGGAAATTTTTTTCCTATGGAAACTAAAACTCTTTCCTTATGGAACTGTAAATGGGAATGAAGGATTAAGGACTTCTGAAAAGACATTCCTCCATAATAGCAATGAAAACACTGGCAAAAGCTGTCAAAATCAACTTTTCCGGAAGTCTGAAAAACTAACCAAAGGCTTGTAACAATCCAATGAGAGTCTGTTCAAGAAAAATGATTGAATCTCAGTAATAACAATGACCTTTATGGCATTTTAATGTGTTCTAATCCTATCCCCCTCTTCGCAGCTCTGTGATATGCTTCAAAACCAACCACTCCATGATCATGGTAAAGCAAGCAGCCTAGCAGTCACTAGTGGGTAGAATACGTTTAGAGATCCCTCCAAATACCATATTCAGAGAACTGTCATTATTTGACATGTCTGTCAATTACCTGAAAAATTCATTCTCAGAGTTTGTTCTTATTTGACCTGACTCAGACCTCATTCAGTGCCTACAGTCTTTTCTATGGAGCATTTGTCAAAAACAATTAACAGCAATTGCTTAACCTCACAGCTGCCTGAGGGAACATTACCAGTTGGGGTAAATAAGAGCTTGGCAAAGAAACGTAAAGGAAAAATCTGGGGAATGAGATGTTCAAGCTTTGAACATCACATCTCCATTTTATTACTGGAAATCTAGAAGGCCACGGATATGTGTAGGGCTGTACACAGGCACAGGGTTGTGCATATATCCAGGAAAGACCTGAGAAGGTCCTAAATTGATCTTGAAGCACTGCAAAAGCAACAAAAGTGAAAGCAAATGCAGAGGTGTAAACTGCCTGACTGAGCATTGACGGAATGTCCCAAAACACATCCAGAGCCCTTTGTAAAGGTTGGGTGCCTATTGATCCAAGGCATTTAAGAAAATCTCTGTTCAATCATTAGTTGACTACAGAATTAGCTCAGGAAATTTACTAAATAAAGAAACAGCAACAAAAACAAACCTTAGGAGAGAGGAAGAATTTGATCTCCCAAGTTGTCAAATTATATTACTTTAAAAGTCTAGTTTTCAACAGAAAATGATGAGACATGCAAAATACAACAAAGTTTGGCCCACACAGAAAAGAGACATCAATATAAACTACCTTAAGGATTTTCAGATGACTGACTCAGTAGACAAAGACATTAAATCAACAATTTAAAACATATTCAAAGAACTAAAGGAAACCTTACCTTAAAAAAAACACCTAAAGGAACAATAAATTAAATAAATAAATAAAGTATGAGAACAATGTCTCAGCAAGTATAGAATACCAATAAAAAGACTGAAATTATAAAAAAGAGCCAAATAGAAATTCTGGAATACAAAGTAAAATAAATTTACTAGAGGGGCCCAACATCAGATTTGAGCCAGCAGAAGGAAGAATTAGCAAACTTGAAATGATATTATCTAGTCTAAGGAACAGAAAAAAATAAGAGTGAAAAAATTAACAGATCTTCAGAGACCTGTGGAATACCATTCAAGCATACCAACATATGCATAATGTGAGCCCCAGAGGGCAGGTGAGAAAAGGCAGAGAGAATATTTGAGAAAAAAATGGTCAAAATCTTCCCAAATTTGATGAAAGGCATTAACCTACACATCCTAGAAGCTCAACAAACTTCAAATTGGATAAATTCCAAGAGATTCACACCTTAAATCATAATCACAATCACATGAGGACTGGGGAAGGAAACCAAGATAAACAGAAAATAAAATTATGTACTATTGAAATTAAGTTGAGAATAATCAACTCCATTTAAATGGAAGTCTCCTAATACCTGTTTAATGGACCTTCCTGATTTACCTCAAGTCCTACAGTGCATCCACCTTATTGTTGCTGGTGTGAACTAACAACATAATTAATCATCTCCCTCTCCTGCTCAAAATTCCTTATGAGGCTACAAGGTATGTTGTAAGTCACTTTGTGTGGTATATGAAGTTCATCAAGATGTGGTGTCTGTCTACCTAATTCCTCTTCTTTTAGCTCAAATCCCCTCGTTTATAATCCAGCCAGATTAATATACACAAAGTCAGAGAACGGCAAATATCTGCACAACTTTCACACCTTTGCACGTGGTTTTCTCTGTAAAATATCCTTCCCCCTTTTCCCCTCCTGGAAAACAACCATTCTACCTCCAAAATCCATTTCAGATCAGATGTCCTGTCTGATGTGAAGGGAGTTAATCACTCCTTCTTCTCTGCTCTCTGTACCTGGTACATGAAGTCATCACACTCTACAGTAATTATTTCCTTATGTGAAATTCTCACTCCTTTAAAATTATATATCATGTGTTCAACAGACAGTCTTTCAAATAATTTATTCTTTCAAACATTTACTGAGCAACATCTCTGTTGTAAGTATGAAATGCTAAAAAAACAAAATGCCTCATGCCTCTAAGGAAAACAAGGCCACATCATTATTTAATTTTAGATGATTTTATGTCATGTATCTCTAAGTATACTCTAAGCACCTTGGGGGTAAGAACCATGTCATATACATTACTCTAGAATTGTCAGCACTTAACAGAGTCTTGCATATTGTGGGCATTTGATTTTCCCATAGTCTATGAACTGGTCTTCTATGTTCAGTTTTGCTCTGATCCCCACCCCCAAACTATTCTTCATAAGAAACTAAAATAATATTTCTAAAATATAAGGCTAGGGAATTCCCTGGCGGGCCGGTGGTTAAGACTCAGCGCTTTCACTGCTGTGGGCCTGGGTTCAATCCCTGGTCAGGGAACTAAGATCCCACAAGATGCATATCCAAAAATAATAATAATAATAAAAATAAAATACAAGGCTATATAAGTCATACCCTGGCTTAAAATATTTAATTACTCCCCTTTACCTTTAGGACAAAATTTGTCTTCCCCATTACACTATAAGCTCATTAACAAAACTTTCATCTTCCTCTTGTAACCCCAGTAAACAGCCTGGGACCCAATATTTGATAATAAATGTACTGGTTGGATTTGTTTAAATACTGGTTGAAATTAATAGATGAAACTTAGGATTGACTATGTTTTATTCAAAGACATTTTAATTTCCCTGTTTTTGGAGTAATTAGGACATGACTTGTATTCTATCTTGCTTCTTCATATTTATGTTACCAATATCCTGGACACATCGTTCTCACTTGACAGGAACCATGACTTATTTACAGTGTGTTAGACTGAGCACACTAACATGCTCAAATACACAGCAACTGTTCACAATTTTGTTACACTTAGGTCAATTGCCTAGTTTTTGAAAAGCAGACAATAACAAAAAATAGATTTTCTAATGTCATATTTTTTAAGAACATTTGCAGTTTTACAGTTCCCTGGAATCTGATTAATATTTCACAAATAACTAAGGACATACAACTTTCTCTAAAGAGCTTAAAAGTAACTGTCATTCTTCTTTATCAAAGGAGGATACCGAGACAGAGAGGGTGAGTTATATAACCAACGTCACAAATATAATCATGAGGTGCAGTTGGTAGTGACATAAACATAGTCAGATAACGGTTCACAGAACACACGAGGAAGGCCAGGAATACTAAACAGAGAATAATGATGGGGATATTAGACAGATAATTCTACAAACCAACAGGGCTCATCCTAAACAACAAAATCCCTGACCACACAAGGCAGAGACCAAATCAGGCATAAGAGAAGCAAAATCTGAAACCACACGTAAAATAACTGTCTTCTCACTGAGGTTTTAAAATCAGAAGAATCCTATGAACAAAACCCAAAGATCAGGAACTTCCCTGGCAGTCTAGTGGTTAGGATTTTGCCTTCCAATGCAGAGGGTGTGGGTTCAATCCCTGGTTGGGGGGCTAAAATCCCACATGCCTCGCAGCCAAAAAACCAAAACATGAAACAGAAGCAGTATTGTAATAAATTCAATAAAGACTTTAAAAATGGTCCACATAAAAACAAAAACAAAGATCATGCTCCTAACAGAGTCTTTCCCAATAGACCATGTTCATCAGGAACTGACATCTCTATTTTCTCAAGATAACCAATATTACATAGGTCTAACCTAGTCCATTTAGTCCTGTATAATATCCAGACTCTTCCATTTTTGATTCTGAAGAGATGGCCTGGTAGTCAATCTCACAGTCCATCAATAAAGTTCTAGATTTAAAATTCTTTTTAAAAGTGCATGGTCTTACACTACAATAAAAGAATCTGTATTCCTTTATTTCCCTACATGGATTTAGGTTTCCGAAGTCTCTTTATCCTCTGCTCTTCAAGGACCTAATCAGCTCTATTGCCCTGGTGGTTGGTCACAGCCTTGATAGCCCTGACCTGGGGAGGAGCTGGTCCTTCTCAGTTAACTCTAAAACTTCAGGAAATCTACATTGTTGTGCAGGGGCTTATGTTGAATTTACGAGAAAGACCAAATAGTGCTAAAGATCACTGAGCTTTTAAAGGTATTTCTCTCTGGCCTGGCAACTAAGAAAATCATCCTTTAAACCATGTCTTATAGAACCACAGAGAACAAATATAAAGAAGCAAGCCCTACAGATAGAGTCCAAGGTGGAAAAAAGGAGCGGGGAGGGTGAATTCTCTTCAGCTATACTAATTCTTCTTTCTAAAAAAATGATGAGTGGGAAGAAGCTGATAGAGTCTCTCTTTCCCACTAACCTGCCCTACTGGCTATGTCAGTGGTCAGTATGGAAGCCACTGGAAATATGTGGATCTGTCAGTGCTACTTGAGAGTTGAATGTGCAGCAAGGGAGAATATCATATATTTCATATTGTGACTAACAGTGATTCTAGCAACAACATTCATACTACTGTAAGCAACCCCATCATGTGTGCATTCCATAACCTGAGCTAAGTGAATCCTACTCTTAAGGACTCTTACTTTTAGCACCTCTTATCTTCAGAATGCAATCCCTACCAAGGTGTGTATGTATATATATATATATATATATATATATATATATACACACACACACACACACAATGGAATATTACTCAGCCATAAAAAAGAACGATAATGCCATTTGTAGTAACATGGATGGACCTAAAAATTATCATACTAAAGCAGAGTAAGTCAGAAAGAGAAAGACAAATACCATATGATATCACTTATATATGGAATCTAAAATACAACACAAATGAACATATCTATGAAACAGAAACAGATTCACAGATATGGAGAACGGATATATGGTTGCCATGGAGAAGCAGGGGTAGGGAGAGGAAGGATTGGGAGTTTGGGATTAGCAGATGCAAACTATTATATAGAGGATGGATAAACAGCAAGGTCCTACTATATAGCCCTGGGAACTATATTCAATATCCTGTGATAAACCATAAAGGAAAAGAATGTGAAAAAGAATATATATATGTATAACTGGATCACTTTGCTGTACAGGAGGAACTGACACAACATTTTAAATCAACTACACTTCAATAAAATTAACAAAAAAAAAAAAAAGTAAGTAATCCCTGCCCTGCCTATCTTCTTCTGAAATTCTCTATTAGTTAACCATTTGACTTTTTCTCTTTCATTACATCTACGCATCTCAATCAAGAGAACATTTGATTATAATTGTTGAATCACCTTTGCACTCTTAACAAACTATAAAGCCTTCCAGGTGTGTCTCTAACGTGGGGCCAGTAACTCTTCAACACTGCCAAGGCAGCAAATCTTCACACCCTCTCGTTCCCACTTTGGAGCAGGAAGTATTCCAGCTTTCAAGAGGGCCCATGGATGGCAGGGGGTGGGGGCAGATATGGAGGAGGCCAGCCCTCTTTAACAGAATAGAACATGGTTAATAAATACACTTTGGTTTGAAAAGGCTTACCAGAAATGTCTCTCCTACCCTGCTTAACATCTCTTTCATATTGTCACACAGCTTGAGAGCCTGCAAACTAGATTTGTTTGGGTTAGTAGCATTTGCTTTCAAGATACCAACACTCCCAGGAGGCTCATTCAATTGTTTTATTCCTAAACTCAAGCTGAGATCAACCCTTACACATAAAACATGAACATGGATGTGGGAAGAAGAGAACGGATTTTGTAGCAAACAAGACCTCATCGTAGTGTTTAAAAAATAAGGACTTTAGACAGCCAGTGGTCAGCAACATGGCAATGGGAACAAGAGTTGGAGGGGGCAAGACTGACCACATTATGTGCCAGTATTAGCTCATTTTGTCCCAAAACAACAATATAAGGTGTTATTTTATTATGTATCTTTTTTTTACAAATGGAAAAATGGAGCTCAGAAAGGCTGTCACTTTTCCAAAATCTCCTAGTGACAGATTTCCATCTAGGACTAGGATTCAGGTGTGTCTGGCTCCAGAATCTGTGCCCTTGAGTGCGCGTCACCTGGAACTGGCCAGTGGGAAGGGCCGACAGGGCTCTGGAGTCAGGGTAGGAGCAAGGACCACCAAGTCTGTGCTCTCTCTCACGTTTTCCCCTATTTCCCTGGAGAGCTAAAGTCTAATCTCAGCTATATTGTATTTAATTGCTTCCTAGGACCAACAGGTCAGTGTACTTGGGGAAATGACACTTTTTATGATCTTACTCTGATAGAGTAGAATCAATTTGGCATAAGCAAAGTAACAAAATTTTTGAAGATCCTGGGTTCTAGTTTTTTTTTTTTTCCAGTCCCTCACCCATCTGCTACCCAATGGACCACAGAATCAGAAGAGTTCAAATCCCTGCTTCATCATTTACCAGCTCCTCGGCTTCTCTAGGCCTTAGCATCCTCATCTTAAAACGGGGTCAATGAAAATTTCTGTTTCTTAGGATGGAGGTAATGATTCAATGAGTTGGTATATGTAAGACACATCTGACAGAGAGCACTTGGTAAAGGTCAGCTATAGATTACCTTACTTGAAAACCATTTTTAGTTCTTCCATTTTTAGGCTCTAAAAATTTAGAATTTTTCATCTCCGTATATGTATAAAGAACATATTTTTTTACAAAACTATTTTAACAGCTCATTTAACATATTTTTTTACAAAACTACTTTAACAACTCATTTAACATAATAATAAATAAGCCAGAATTCTAGAGACAAAAGGAAATTAAGTCTTTTATCAAAGATTTTTTACCCTCAATGGACTGAAAATTAAGCAGTGAAAGCTGTATTATTTTTTGTAGTTACTTTCTCAAATTTAGATGTATTCTTAGGATTATAGCGACCTGTCATCTAAATACTGCAGTTTGGCTTAGACTGTCCAAGTTCAGTAAATCTAGACATTAAAGAGTGCTATATAAATTACTCTTGATTGATCCACAAAGGTATTTCTGCAACTTACGTCTTCTTAAAATCAGTTCCATTCTTTAGCACCATTCCATTAAACTTTAGTATGTAGTTAATGCTTTTTTCTTCCAAATATAAGCTAAGAAATAACATGATTAAAGCAGCATTTTTGATCTGGCAGTCTTCAATTTTGCAGTTAAGAATGTGTTCAACAAGCCAGAGATGTACAATTCCCTAAGCAGGTGAAAAAATGTGATTGTGAGGGCTGAGATGACAGTTTTCATACCATTTTCAATGCATGTCCTGTGAATCTCTTTTATACTTGGTAATATGTTTTTATATATTTATTTCTAGAGAAAATTAAATAAGCAGTTCTATGTTTAGTTTTCCAGTTATCATAAGATACATAGAAGAAAATATGGAAACTAAAGGCCAAGGAGATACCTATCTAAGTGAAAAGCACTAAGATTTCAAGGATGATTATGATCCTTAAAAACTTTTGTCATCATTATGAGTATCTGTCCAAACAGTGATGAACTCACTCTCCACTATGGGCATTGAGTAGGACCTTGTGTTCATGTTTAAAGTGAATAAGTTCATTCACGTAGAGCTTGTCGGTCACATCGTTTGCAAATATTTTCTCCCATTCCATAAGTTGATTTTTGTTGATGGAGAGAATATAAATACCTCATGAGGTTGATGTGTGGGTTAAATGACACAACACATTACTAATGTACTTCACACAATGTTAGACACAGAGCCATCACTAAAAACATGCTAGTAGTTGTTCCAGTTCTTGTAATTGTTTACAGAGGACAACGTCATGAGTAGAGAATCAGTCATCTAGCCAAATTTGAAACCCAGAATCTCATTTCACAGTAATTTTCAGTCACAAGAAACTGAGATATCAGGTAGACCCTAAAAGTGTAATACAATTTAATTCGTGTGGTATCAACACATCCATAGAGCATAGACTAGTACCTAAGTCTCTAGATTACATTTAGCTGTGGTTCTAAGCATTCAGTAACACAAAGTAAAGAGCAACTATTGCATTTGCTCCTAAGATGATGGTCTACAGAATGCAAATGGACATAGCTATATTTTAGATAGACTAGACATACTCTCGGTATTTTGAATGCACAGATCTGGTACAGTTTCCTCTGTATTAAGACCTTAATCGAGTTTGCAGACATCTGTCTGTAAACTTTAAAAATTGGTAACCCGGAAACTGCAATTATTTTACAAACCCTAAGTCAGGCTTTCAGCCAATGTCCTTCTACAACTGTGGATGGTTAGCACGCCAATCCCCAAAGCCTGAATACAAGCCATAAACTGAAATGCCAGGCACTAACCTGGGACTAGCAGTGATGTGATCAACAGCCCTGGCCCTGGGTAGATTTCTAGCCTTAATATTCTGAGCTTGTTGTAAAAGCATCAGCAAGAAATCTGTCACTGGGGTGTTCTAGGTCAAGTTCTCTGAAAGGGTGATGATTAATGTAAATGTATTGGTCAGAAGAGGCAATTGCTTTCTTCTGGCATTGCTTCTGAAATACACGGTAAGACACTCAACAGAAATATGGAGAGAAAACATGGAAACTAAAACGACCCTGAATTTCTTCCTGGAAGAGGGGCTAAATAATGTTGCTCAACAGATTTCAAACCAGAGAAATTTTTAACTGGATAAAGTCAGTCACCATCTGGCTACCTTGGGCCAGAGCTCAGCCAAACCACAAGACAATGCAATAATCTTCCTGCCAAGACCTAAGTAACTGAGGACAAGTGTTCTCCTTAACACCATAGAAGTCAAAAGCCTAGGCCTTGGAAATAATTAAAACAGTGCTTTCTGTGCTATCTATAAGAGGTGGTGCCAAGATGGACCTTCATCTAATTATGGCAAGAGGGGGAAAAAACAACTCTGACTCCTCTAGAGTAATCAACCGAGTTTTGGAAATAATTCACTATAGATCAAGATTAAATGATGATGGATGATTTACCTTACTAAGGTATATTTTATTCAATATTTTATTATTCCCTTTTATATTTTTATTATACTATTTAATAAACACTTATGTAGCATTTACTTTGCCAAGCATGCTTCTGAGCACTTTACAAATATTAGCTCATTTCCTCCTCGTAATAACCTTATGAAATAGATACAATTATCAACCTCATTTTGCAGCTTGAGGATATTGGCAGTTATGTGCCTTGAGTTTCTAAAAGAGTTCCTAAAACTGGTGAAATAAAGATAATCAAGAAGACTCTAGAGTTCTCTAAAAATGACATTTTAAAACACCAATAAGTAAACAGTAGTCTTATCAGCATGAAACAAGCCCAAGAATCTGAAGATAAAAGTATAAAATATTCCTCCAAAAAAGCCCTTATAAAGCCAAGCCCTGGTTATTTTAATGGTACATATTGCAACTAAAATATAGTTGAGCTAGACTGAAATGCCAGTGCCTTTCAGGCTCACTCTCCACTTCTCACCACCTTCTGCAGTTCTTGCTCTCTCACTCTCTCCTTGTCTTCGTTATCTCCTTCTCTGCCTCACTTCTCTTTGACTCCCTCAAAGAAAGCCCCCTCCCTCTGATAAACTGCAGGGGCTAATGAAGAGATTGGTGAAGAGGGGCGCCCAATAGGAAAAGATTTACTTCAAAGGCACAGCACATCAAAGTGACTTGCCAGGAAGCCATGGATCTTGCTGAGTTTGGCTGGCCCCCTTCTCCCCTCACCTCCTTGCTCAAACTTCCACTTTGGGACTATGATGGAAGGGATTTCATAGCTCCAGCTGCCTCCTTCAGCACCATCTGGGGAGAGCGAGGGGTTCATACCAGGTGTCACGTCTTCTGATTAAGTAAGTGCTCTCAATAGATATCACTGAATAATATGATCACCTAATTCTCCTGGGGTTTCTTTCTCCTTCTTGAAGTATTTGACAGTAGTTTTCAAATTAGGTAGCATAAATGCAACGAGGATCAGTGTCAGTGTGCCCTGGTGCACTGAGTGACAGAAGTCATAAGGATGCAGCCTCTGTGACGTCACCAAAAGTATATCATTGGAGCTGCTACAACACGTGTTACAGGAAAGGAAACAAATGAACTTGATAGCACCTATCACACTACAAAACCAAATGAAGACTTGATCTTCAGAACTGGGCCATGTTAACAATACAACAAATATCCAGATGGGAACGGAAACATTCTGATTGTCACACAGATTATTTCAAACATATTGGTTGATGTTGTCACATCAGTGAAGCATTTGGATGTTTTTGTCACTTTTCATCCATGTCTTAGCTGTGCTTTAGCTACAACCTCAGAGTTGCTTATGAGTCTCTCTTCCTCCTTAATATCAAGGCCCACTGCACACTTCCCTCTGCATTCTTTCTACTTCCCAGCCCAAGCCCTGCCCAGAAGAAGGACGAGTGAATATTGCCTGACTGAATGATGATGAATAACATAGAATGTAAATGAAGTCTTTTCTGTGTAAATTTTTCAAGGCCTCAGGTTGATCTGGAAGATTTGGCTTTAGCATGCATTGCCTAATTCCAGCAAAATATGGACCCCAAAAGCCCATTTTATTTCAGGCTTTGGAGAATTTTTGCTAACTATTTGTTTTGCGTCTTATCTTTCTATGAACGTGAACTTGAATTATAAACGGTTGATGACAATAAAAATCTATATTACCTTCTACACAGTCTACCAACTATGTAATTCTACAGTACAAACAGGGTGATAGAAAAGAACTTGGAGACAAAATATCTTTTTCATCTCTTTAAAGATTGAAAAATACGATTGACTCATGCCCAATGTCAGGTTTAAGAAACTTAGAAAAATTCAACATTAGACTTATAGTGCTGTCATCAGTGTTACACCTGCTGCTAAAACCCGTATTTTTCTAAACCTCCTACAGCTTTTGATTTGCTGGGCTATCTGCAATAGAGATTTAGTTTCCAACGTGTTCAGAAACTGTAATAAACCACTGTTATTTTCAGCTGAAAAGCCCAGAAGCCAGTGCAGGCTCTGTTTCTTTTCCTTTGCCTCTGAAGACAAAAAAAAAAAAAAAAATGCTAATCAAATTATATGGTTATATTATTTGATGTAGAAAAAGCATTTGATAAAATCTAACACCATTCATGATAGAAACTCTCAACAAGTTGGGAACAGAGAGGTATTAGCCTCCACTTGATAAACAACATCAACAAAAACCTATAGCTAATGTCATACTTCACGGTGAAAGGCTGAATGCTTGCCTTATAACATCAACAACAAGGCAAGGATGTCTGACGTCTACTTTCACCACTCTTACTCAGTATACTACTGGAAATTCTGGACACTGCAATAAGGCCAAAAAATAAATACTTAAATAAGAGGCATACAAATTGGAAAGGAAGAAATAAAACTGTCTCCATCTGCATATGGCATGGTTATCTACATAGAGTGTCCCAAGTAGTCTACGGAAACCATCCTAGAACAAATGAGTTCACCAGATTAAAGGATACCAAATCAACACAAAATCAATCACATTTCCAAGTACTAACAATAGACATGCAGAACCAAAATTAAAATCACAAATGCCATTTACAATTTCCACATAAAGGAAATAAAATACTTAGGTATACTCAAAGCACAGCAGGTACAGAAACAATATGCTGAAAATCACAAAATACTGATGAAATAAAGCAATGCCATAAAGAAATACAAATCAAATACTACAAAATCAAAGTTTAAAAAAGTTAAAAGCTAAGAGGTAAAAGAGATAAAGAGCAAAATGTGGACTTACAATCTAAATTTCCCAGTAATCATCTCAGTAAAATGACCTTTAACGCAAGCAAATATTTGAGCAAAAAGAACACTAGTGTCAGAGTTTAATAATATTTGGATATTAATCTTGGCCTTGGGAATCCCAGTTATGTGCTCAGTGATTCACAGCAAGAGTTATACACATTCAGCTTCCCCCTCTGTAACTAGGGAATAATTGCACCTACCTCACAAATATATCGGAAGATTGAATTACGAAGTAAACATAAGAACAGCTGGCACAGGGCCACTCAGGAAGTCTGCAATATGTTCAGTCCATGGTAGCTGTAATTTTATTGATGATACTTTGAGGCACCAAACAGTTATCAGTCTCCAAGTGGGGAGAACATCTTATTTTCACCACCAGGAAGGTATGAGGAGTGAAGAAAGGTGGAAATTGCCATTTACTGAACATTTACTATTTGCTAGGCATTGTCCAGTACCAAGAGTTTTACAGGTGTTCAAACATTCCATCCTCAGGCAATACAGTGAGGAAGGTACTGTTAACTGCATTTTAGTGACAGGAAAACTGAGTTTAAGTACCTTGCTGCAGATCATTTCGCTGACCACTAATAGAACCAGGATGGGAACCTATCTCAGTGGGCTCCCTTATCCACATCCCTTTACTCCACTTCCCCCATGACAAGAACGAACTGCCAGCACCCCTGCTCCCCGTTTAACCAAAAAGATCCCCTGCAATCTCCCCCTCCAGCTCCTATTTTAGTTACAGAGGCCTGTGTAGTTCACAGCCTATTTTCAGAGAACTGAAAGTTGGTGCCTTCGAGCTCTAATGAATTCTTTTTTTAATATTTATTTATTTTATTTATTTATTTGGCTGCACCGGGTCTTAGCTGTAGCACGCGGGATCTTTGTTGCTGCATGCAGGATCTTTAGTTGCAGCATGTGAACGCTTAGTTGTGGCATGTGGGATCCAGTTCCCTGACCAGGGATTGAACCCAGGCTCCCTGCATTGGGAACATGGAGTCTTAGCCCCTAGACCACCAGGGAAGTCCCCTGAGGTCTAATGAATTCTTAATGCTTCCTTGAGCAAATTCCTTCTTTCCTTTTGTAAAATTTGAATTAGCTTCTGTGAGTGTTAGTGGGAGTGACTGAAAAATTCTAGCTAAGTTTTACAATGTGCAAACTTTATGGCTTGTGTATATACTGTAAGAATAATATTCAATACATAAATAAGGTCATTACCAGGGGATTAACCTTAAATCTTATCATTAAAACTCAGCAAAGGCGTTTGAACTCTAGTGGGCATCTCACAGATGAACGGAATAGACAAAGAGAGAAAAGCAAAGTAACAGGTCGGAAAAGATGGAAAGGAAAACTTTGGAGGATTCCAAATTGAAACGGGGCCTGCCGAGCAAGACTGTCAATGGTGACTTTTACTCCACGTGACATGTCATCATTATCATCATCGCACTACTCAGATCTCCCCTCTATGTTCTCATCTGCTGTATACTTTGGCTTTATCAATGCATACATGGTTTAAGTTATCCACATTTCCTTCACGTCTGTCAATTTTGAAATTTTTCTCTCTAAGATGGTTGGAGAGTAGACCATACTGACGAAGAGTGTGGGCTCTGGAGTCCCTATCCCAGTTCTGTTTCTTATTAAATAGATAACCTTGGTGGAGTTATTTAACTTCTCTGTGCTTTAGTTTCCTTAACTATAAAAATAGATTCTAATAATAACATCTACCTCATTAGATTATTACGAGAATTAAATGAGATAAGGAAACACCTCCAAAGACATGGCCCAGGACCCTGGGATACTCCAAATGCCTAATATATGTCACCAGCATTGGCATCCGTATCAATTTGTGAGCTCAAAATTGCACTGACACAAGTAATATTTTATACAGAATAGGATCTTATGTGATGTTTGATGGTATTAATGATACAAGATGATGACGCTACAAGAACCAACCAAATGGAGAAAATGTTTCAAGAGAAATTGTTTAAAGTATAATTGGAAGACAGTTCACAATAGTCCTCTGTACATAATAAGAGCTACAGGCAAAGCCTGTCCCTTACGTTTTCAGTTTTTGTATACTGTATCCCTTTTCTTTTTCCTTTTTTTGTCTCAATTTATAAAATAATTCATCTTATTTTAGCAAGTATTCTAAATTACCCCACAGGAAATAAAATAGAGGAAAAAATAAGAAAAAGCGACGCAACACATTCTTTAATATTTTTACTTTGTTTGGTATCTTATTTTCCCCCCAAATGTGACATAATTGTATGTGTGAAAAGACGTATTCTTGGTGATTTCAGGCTCTGCAAAAGCATGAAAAGAACTCTCCCGTTAATTCATGGCAGTTTATTTTACATACATATGGGAAAGTTCATTTGGCTTGAACTTTTTTTCAGACCCTGATGAGGCTGCTATTGATTTAGTACTCTACTAGAATACAAACCTGCAAAACACATAACATGGGAAAAGCTAATTATGGTAATAAGAATCAAGCATGCATAATTCCATTAAAAAGTCACTGCTCTTCGTAAATCATGACACTTTTCTTTTTTTTTAACAACTCCTCTGCTCATTAGGAGAAAATAACCTGTTAGTGTTAAGTGGACTATAAATGCACTGTTTACACTGAAAGTGGAAAAAAGCTAATGTAACGTTTCATGTCAAAACGATTATTGCTATTGGTGTTGCCTTTCTGTATTACTTCAGAAGAGCGTGTAATAAAATCCAAACTTTGCACGAGCTGAGTCATTATCTGAGCCTCCATTACAGAAGAACATCCCCCTCACTGTTCTTTGTGGGTAGACATTTGAGTCCAGGCTCACATAAGTTATCAAAAGTTACCTTACCGGCCCTTACCACCAATAAAGGGCAGGTGTCTTCCAATGATATTCAACTCAAGACAAAGTTATTTTTTTTTTTTATTTCTCCAGAGAACAAACAAGGAACGATAATGCAAAATGTCTTCTAGGGAAGTTCAAACGGATTCCAGGCTTTCAGAGGTAGAATAGATAAATGAATTCTTTCTTTTTTTTTTTTAACATTGCTATTTGAGTATAATTGCTTTACAACAGTGTGTTAGTTTCTGCTTTATAACAAAGTGAATCAGTTATACATATACATATGTCCCCATATCTCTTCCCTCTTGCATCTCCCTCCCTCCCACCCTCCCTATCCCACCCCTCTAGGTGGTCACAAAGCACAGAGATGATCTCCCTGTGTCATGCGGCTGCTTCCCACTAGCTATTTTACATTTGGTAGTATATATATGTCCTTGCCACTCTCTCACTTTGTCCCAGCTTACCCTTCCCCCTCCCTGTATCCTCAAGTCCATTTTCTAGTAGGTCTGCATCTTTATTCCCATCCTGCCCCTAGGTACTTCTGACCACTGTTTTGTTGTTGTTTTTGTTTTAAGATTCCATATATGTGTTAGCATACGGTATTTCTTTTTCTCTTTCTGACTTACTTCACTCTGTATGACAGTCTCTATGTCCATCCACCTCACTACAAATAACTCACTTTCGTTCCTTTTTATGGCTGAGTAATATTCCACTGTATATATGTGCCACATTTTCTTTATCCATTCATCTGTCGATGGACACTTACGTTGCTTCCATGTCCTGGCTATTGTAAATAGAGCTGCAATGAACATTTTGGTACCTGACTCTTTCTGAATTATGGTTTTCCCAGGGTATATAACCAGTAGGGGGATTGCTGGGTTGTATGGTAGTAATATTTTCACTTTTTTAATGAATCTCCACACTGTTCCCCATAGTGACTGTATCAATTTACATTCCCACCAGCAGTGCAAGAGGGTTCCCTTTTCTCCACACCCTCTCCAGCATTTATTGTTTGTAGATTTTTTGATGATGGCCATTCTGACCAGTGTGAGATGATATCGCATTGTAGTTTTGATTTGCATTTCTCTAATGATTAATGATGTTGAGCATTCTTTCATGCGTTTGTTGCCAATCTGTATATCTTCTCTGGAGAAATGTCTATTGAGGTCTTCTGCCCATTTCTGGATTGGGTTGTTTGTTTTTGTGATATTGAGCTGCAAGAGTTGCTAGTATGTTTTGGAGATTAATCCTTTGTCAGTTGCTTCATTTGCAAATATTTTCTACCATTCTGATGGTTCTCTTTTCATCTTATTTATGATTTCCTTTGCTGTGCAAAAGCTATTAAGTTTCATTAGGTCCCATTTGTTTATTTTTGATTTTATTTCCTTTTCTCTAGGAGGTGGGCCAAAAGGGATCTTGCTGTGATTTATGTCATAGAGTGTACTGCCTACGTTTTCATCAAAGAGTTTGATGGTGTCTGGCCTTACATTTACGTCTTTAATCCATTTTGAGTTTATTTTTGTGTATGGTGTTAAGGAGTGTTCTAATTTCATTCTTTTACATGTAGCTGTCCAGTTTTCCCAGCACCACTTATTGAAGAGGCTGTCTTTTCTCCACTGTATATTCTTGCCTCCTTTATCAAAGATAAGGTGGCCATATATGCATGGGTTGATCTCTGGGCTTTCCAGCCTGTTCCCTTGATCTATATTTCTGTTTTTGTGCCAGTACCATACTAACTTGATAACTTTAGCTTTGTAGTATAGTCTGAAGTCAGGGATCCTGATTCATCCAGCTCCGTTTTTCTTTCCCAAGATTGCTTTGGCTACTCGGGGTCTTTTGTGTTTCCATACAAACTGTGAAATCTTTTGTTCTAGTTCTGTGAAAACTGCCAGTGTTAGTTTGATAGTGATTGCATTGAATCTGTGGATTGCTTTAGGTATTAGAGTCATTTTCACAAGGTTGATCCCTCCAATCCAAGAACATGGTATATCTCTCCATGTATTTGTATCATCTTTAATTTCTTTCATCAGTGTCTTATAATTTTCTGTATAGAGGTCTTTTGTCTCCTTAGGTAGGTTTATTCCTAGATATTGGATTCTTTTTGTTGCAATGGTAAATGGGAGGGCTTTCTTAATTTCACTTTCAGATTTTTCATCATTAGTGTATAGGAATGCAAGAGACTTCTGTGCATTAATTTTGTATCCTGCTACTTTACCAACTTCATTGATTAGCTCTAGTAGTGTTCTGGTAGCATCTTTAGGATTTTCTATGTATGGTATCATGTCATCTGCAAACAGCAGCTTTACTTCTTCTTTTCCGATTTGGATTCCTTTTATTTTTCTTCTCTGATTGCTGTGGCTAAAACTTCCAAAACTATGTTGAATAAGAGTGCTGAGAGTGGGCAACCTTGTCTTTTTCCTGATCTTAGTAGAAATGGTTTCAGTTTTTCACCACTGAGGACAATGTTGGCTGTGGGCTTGTCATATATGGCCTTTATTATGTTGAGGTAAGTTCCTCAATGCCTACTTTCTGGAGAATTTTTATCATGAACGGGTACTGAATTTTGTCAAAACCTGTCTCTGCATCTATTGAGATGATCATATGGTTTTTATCCTTCAATTTGTTAATATGAGGTATCACACTGATTGATTTGCGTATATTGAAGTATCCTTGCATCCCTGGAATAAATCCCACTTGATCAGAGTGTATGATCCTTTTAATGTGCTGTTGGATTCTGTTTGCTAGTATTTTGTTGAGGATTTTTGCATCTATGTTCTTCAGTGATATTAGCCTGTAGTATTCTTTCTTTGTGACATCTTTGTCTGGTTTTGGTATCAGAGTGGTGGTGGCCTCATAGAATGAGTTTCGGCGTGTTCTCCCTCTGCTATATTTTGGAAGAGTTTGAGAAGGATAGGTGTTAGCTCTTCTCTAAATGTGTGATAGAATTCGCCTGTGAAGCCATCTGGCCCTGGGCTTTTGTTTGTTGGAAGATTTTTAATTAGAGTTTCAATTTCAGTGCTTGTAATTGGTCTGTTCATATTTTCTATTTCTTCCTGGTTCAGTCTTGGAAGGTTGTGATTTCTAAGAATTTGTCCATTTCTTCCAGGTTGTTCATATTATTGGCATATAGTTGCTTGTAGTAATCTCTCATGATCCTTTGTATTTCTGCAGTGTCAGTTGCTACTCTCCCTTTTCATTTCTAATTCTATTGAGTTGAGTCTTCCCCCTTTTTTTCTTGATATGTCTGACTAATGGTTTATCAATTTTGTTTATCTTCTCAAAGAACCAGCTTTTAGTTTTATTCATCTTTGCTATCATTTCCTTCATTTCTTTTTCATTTATATCTGATCTGATCTTTCTTTCTTTCTTTCTTTCTGCTAAGTTTTGGGTTTTTTGGGTCTTCTCTAATTGCTTTAGGTGTAAGGTTAGGTTGTTTGAGATGTTTCTTGTTTCTTAAGGTAGGACTGTATTGCTATAAACTTCCCTCTTAGAACTGATCTTGCTGCATCCCATAGGTGTGAGGTTGCTGTGTTTTCATTGTCATTTGTTTCCAGGTGTTTTTTGATTTCTTCACTGATCTCTGGGTTATTAAGTAGTGTGTTGTTTAGCCTCCATGTGCTTGCATTTCTTACAGATTTTTTCCTGTAATTGATATCTAGTCTCATAGCATTGTGGTCGGAAAAGATACCCTTACGATTTCAATTTTCTTAAATATACCAAGGTTTGATTTGTGACCCAAGATATGATCTATCCTGGAGAATGTTCCATGAGCACTTGAGAAGAATGTGCATTCTTTTGTTTTTGCATGGAATGTCCTATAAATATCAATTAAGTCGATATTTTTAATGTCTCATTTAAAGTTTGTGTTTCTTTATTTTCATTTTGGATGATCTGTCCATTGGTGAAAGTGGGGTCTTAAAATCCCCTACTATGACTGTGTTACTGTCGATTTCCCCTTTTATGGCTGTTACTATTTGCCTTATATACTGAGGTGCTCCTATGTTGGGTGCATAAATATTTACAGTTGTTACGTCTTCTTCTTGGATTGATCCCTTGATTGTTATGTGGGGTCCTTCTCTGTCTCTTGTAATAGGCTTTGTTTTAAAGTCTATTTTGTCTGATATGAGAATTGCTACTCCGGCGTTCTTTTGTTTTCCATTTGCATGGAATATCTTTTTCCATCCCCTCACTTTCAGTCCGTATGTGTCCCTAAGTCTGAAGTGGGTCTCTTGTAGACAGCATATATATGGGTCTTCTTGCTGTACCCATTCAGCCAGTGTGTGTTTTTGGTTGAAGCATTTAATCCATTTACATTTAAGGTAATTATTGATATGTATGCTCCTATTACCATTTTCTTAATTGTTTTCGGTTTATTATTGTAAGTGTTTCCCTTCTCTTGTGTTTCCTGCCTAGAAAAGTTCCTTTAGCATTTGTTGTAAAGCTGGTTTGGTGGTGCTGAATTCCCTTAGCTTTTGTTTGTCTGTAAAGCTTTTAATTTCTCCATCAAATCTGAATGAGATCCTTGCTGGGTAGAGTAATCTTGGTTGTAGGTTTTTCTCCTTCATCACTTTAAATATGTCCTGCCACTCCCTTCTGGCTTGCAGACTTTCTGCTGAAAGGTCACCCATTAACCTTATGGGGATTCCCTTATGTGTTATTTGTTTTTTTTTTTTTCTTGCTTTTATTATTTGTTCTTTGTATTTAATTTTTTATAGTTTCATTCGTATGTATCTTGGCATGTTTCTCCATGGATTTATCCTGTATGGGACTCTCTGTGCTTCCTGGACTTGAATAACTATTTCCTTTCCCAAAGTAGGGAAGTTTTCAAGTATAATCTCTTCAAATATTTTCTCAGTGCCTTTATTTTTCTCTTCTTTTTCTGGGACCCCGATCATTCGAATGTTGGTGCATTTAATGTTGTCCCAGAGGTCTCTGAGACTGTCCTCAATTCTTTTCATTCTTTTTTCTTTATTCTGCTCTGCGGTAGTTATTTCCACTATTTTATCTTCCAGTTCACTTATCCGTTCTTCTCCCTCAGTTATTCTGCTATTGATTCTTTCTAGAGAATTTTTAATTTCATTTATTTTGTTGTTCATCATTGTTTGTTTGCTCTTTCGTTGTTGTAGGTCCTTGTTAAATGTTCCTTGTATTTTCTCCATTCTATTTCCGAGATTTTGGAACATCTTTACTATTATTATTCTGAATTCTTTTTCAGGTAGACCGCCTATTTCCTCTTCATTTGTCAGGTCTGGTGTGTTTTTGCCTACCTCCTTCATCTGCTGTGTGTTTCTCTGTCTCATTTTGCTTAACTTACTGCGTTTGGGGTCTTCTTTTCACAGGCTGCAGGTTCATAGTTCCTGTTGTTTTTGGTGTCTGTCCCCAGTGGCTAAGGTTGCTTCAGTGGGTTGTGTAGGCTTCCTGGTGGAGGGGATTAGTGCCTGTGTTATGGTGGATGAGGCTGGATCTTGTCTTTCTGGTGGGTAGGTCCATGTCTGGTGGTGTGTTTTAGGGTGTCTGTGGCCTTATTATTATTTTACGCAGCCTCTATTCTCATGGATGGGGTTGTGTTCCTGTCTTGCTAGTTGTTTGACATAGGGGTCCTGCACTGTAGCTTGTTGGTCGTTGAGTGGAGCTGGGTCTTTGCGTTGAGATGGAGATCTCTGGGAGATTTTCACCGTTTGATATCACGTGGAGCTGGGAGGTCTCTTGTGCACCAGTGTCCTGAACTTGGCTCTCCCACCTCAGAGGCACAGCCCTGACACCTGACTGGAGCACCAAGAGCCTGTCCTCCACATGGCTCAGAATAAAACAGAGAAAGAAAGAAAGAAAGAAGATAAAATAAAGTAAAATAAAATAAAATAAAGTTATTAAAATTAAAAAAATAATTAAGAAAAAAACATTTTTTAAGTAATAAAAAATAATAATAATAAATGGACAGACAGAACCCTAGAACAAATGGTAAAAGCAAAGCTATACAGACAAAAATCACAAACTGAAGCATACACATACACACTTAAAAAAAGAGAAAAAGGGAAAAATATATATATATCGTTGCTCCCAAAGTCCACCTCCTCAGTTTGGGATGATTCGTTGTCTATTCATGTATTCCACAGATTTGGGTACATCAAGTTGATTGTGGAGCTTTAATCTTCTGCTTCTGAGGCTGCTGGGAGAGATTTCCCTTTCTCTTCTTTGTTTACACAGCTCCCCGGGGTTCAGCTTTGGATTGGGACCCGCCTCTACGTGTAGGTCGCCTTAGGGCGACTGTTCTTCGCTCAGAGAGGACAGGGTTAAAGGAGCAGCTGATTCAGGGGCTCTGGCTCACTCAGGCCAGGGGGAGGGAGGGGTGTGGAATGCGGGGCGAGCCTGCGGTGACAGAGGCCGGCGGGACGTTGCACCAGCCTGAGGCGCCCGACGTGCGTTCTCCCGGCGAAGTTGTCTTTGGATCACGGGACCCTGGCAGTTGTGGGCTGCACAGGCTCCCAGGAGGGGAGGTGTGGAGAGTGACCTGTGCTCGCACATAGGGTTCTTGGTGGCGGCAGCAGCAGCCTTAGCGTCTCATGCCCGTCTCTGGGGTCCACGCTGATAGCCATGGCTCGCGCCCGTCTCTGGAGCTCCTTTATGCAGCGCTCTTAATCCCCTCTCCTCGCACACCAGGAAACAAAGAGGCAAGAAAAAGTCTCTTGTCTCTTCGGCAGGTCAGGACTTTTCCCTGGACTCCCTCCCGGCTAGCCGTGGCGCACTAGCCCCCTGCAGGCTATGTTCACACCGCCAACCCCAGTCCTCTCCCTGTGCTCCAACCAAAGCCCGAGCCTCAGCTCCCAGCCCCGCCCGCCCCGGCCGGCGGGTGAGCAGACAAGCCTCGCAGGCTGGTGAGTGACGGTCGGCACCGATCCTCCGTGCGGGAATCTCTCTGCTTTGCCCTCTGCACCGCTGTTGCTGCGCTCTCCTCCGCGGCTCCGAAGCTTCCCCCCCTCCGCCACCCGTAGTCTCCTCCCGTGAAGGGGCTTCCTAGTATGTGGAAACCTTTCCTCCTTCACAGCTCCCTCCCACTGGTGCAGGTCCCGTTCCTGTTCTTTTGTCTCTGTTTTTTCTTTTTTTCTTTTGCCCTACCCAGGTACGTGGGGAGTTTCTTGCCTTTTGCGAAGTCTGAGGTCTTCTGCCAGCATTCAGTAGATGTTCTGTAGGAGTTGTTCCACATGTAGATGTATTTCTGATGTATTTATGAGGCGGAAGGTGATCTCCGTGTCTTACTCTTCCGCCATCTTGAAGCTCCTCTGAATTCTTCCATTTTAAACTTTCTAACAAAAGAATCTCCAAAAAGAGATGTTTTCAGTAAGAAGTCTACTGGCTCAAAAGGTAACCTATTCTACTTATGAATAATCCTAACTGTTAGAAAGTTCTTTGCTTGTCTGATCAGCTCTGTTGCTCTTATCTGTTGGAACAAGTTCTTCTATATAAACATAGATTAGGACCAGGTAGACACAGACTAACGATATGAAATAAATGGAAAAGTTAAACAAATTGAACGAATACCACAAGAGAGGTAGGACATATTTATGTGCCATAAAAATATGAAAAAATTGTCTACCTTTCTATTATCGAAGAGACACAAATTAATACAATAAATTCCTATTTTTGTCTATCAAGTGCACAGATATTCCAGAAAAGTAATAAATGTTGGACAGTTGGATGAAGAATAAGGAGTGGGGAATACAATGACAATGGAGTATAAATTGTTATGTTTTCAGATGCCCATTTCTGCAATAAGTGTCAAGAGCTTCAAACGTATGTTAACCTTTGACCTCAAAGTTCCACTTCTATTAATGGACTCAGAAAAAAGTATACAATACTGTTCATTAAAGCATTATTTCAATATAAAATGAGAAATTATATAAATATTAATAATATTTTTGTGACCTTGTTTATTAATTCAAGAGAATTCAAGGGATTCTCAGGATCAACGTTGGTTTACACTAGATGCCTGAAGCTCTCCTGTCAGCTTGTTTCAAAGTCACTTTTGTGGAATTAGTCAAAGCAGGTCCAGAAACTCACAGAAGAAGGAAGTAAGAAGTCTTGAACTGTCATTCTGTATTATCATCCTTCAAACTGGAATCTTTATGAAATTCTGAGTCTTCATAAGAGCAGTAACCCTAACCTGTTGCCTCCTTACTCACAAGAACCACCATCATTCGAGTCTCTTTATGAAGATCTTCAAAATTAGTTTCCAATAAAGTAAACAATTAAGAAATCTTACATATTATTGTTACCTAAGTAGCTGAAATTCCCCTTTAACATTTTAATGTGGCCTGCTCTGCAATTTTAATAGGACCAGTCTACTAAAGGTAGTTATGTTGCCATTACTTTAAATTACATTAACATTCTTAAATACTATATACCTTGCTTTTTCTTTATTCATAACTTAAGCTTTCCAAAAATGATTTAAGGAAAAAGTGTGGTGTTAACTGCAATTTTTTTCAAATCCATTAAGCAGGAAATAGATGTCCATTGAATAGAATATAGGTCCTAAATGTGTGGGAATATAGAGTTTATATGACTGAATGTAGGTTACCTTAATTGTAAAGGTCCATAAATCTTCTTTATTTTGGTTTGTTCATGGTAAATAACACAATCATGGTAGAAGTCACGCAATCATAAAATTTCTTACAGGAAGCACCTACTACTGAAATCACTGTACTACTTAATTAAAACTAGGGATCTCAAATGAGAAAAATTGCTTGCTGAGTACAAAGTGCACACTGTTCCTTCACTGAGTCACCTGTATGAATGAAAATACCCACATATTACATTAAAAGCAATGTAAATAAAATAGAGCTAAAAAATCAATACAAGCAAAACTGAAGGGACTAGAAAAACTGTGCTTCTGTAATAGTGACTAGATTTTTAATAACCTGGGGTAGGAAAAAAATAGGTTTTTTTTTACAGGAGGCGGGGAAGAAATAAGACAGGAAAGCCAGAGGCTATGCTGAGCCAGTGAAATTGTCCATTATTTAAACTATAGGTGGTGACACTCACATAAACTGGTGTAACAAGATGCATCTAAAAGCAAGTGATGTGAGGGATTTAGTGTGAAATACACTGTGGAATTCTGTAGTTGAAGGGAGGGTACAGGTGTGCTATAACTTAGGAGAATGTGGTACTGGAAATGCTAACCTTGAAAGAAGGCAAATTAAAGGCTAAGTGCATTGGATCTATCATTTCAGCCCTGTTTACAGATTATTAACAACTAGGCAGGAAATTTGGGGAATTAAGATTCTTAAAGTAGAAAGAGAAGGAAATGATGGCAGGGGAAAGGAAAAGAAAAAGGAGACGAAATAGAAGAGGAAAGTAGATGCAGGGTAAGGGGAAGACAAAAAAGGAAAAAGCAGGGGAGAAATGAAGACTATGTTGAGGTGACATATCTAGGAAAGAGGTAAAAGAAGTAAGATCCAGTGTTGCCAAAATGCTGAAACTATATTAAACAAAATCTCCAAAAAAGTCTTCATGCTTCCAGACAAAACTATAAAATCACTGATGATGGTCTTGATCATGCCCACTCTAAGCCTGTATTTTAGGGATCACAAGTATTTTCTTAAAGGGCCTGATAATAAATGTTCTTGGCTTAGAAACTACTCAACTCTGCCGTTCTGACATAAAAGCAGCCATAGACACTGTGTAAACAAATAGGTGTGGCTGTGTTCCAATAAAATTTTATTTACAAAAGCAGGCAGGAGGACATATTTGTCCAACCAGACCATAGTGTTCCAATCTTACTATATTGTATTGCTCCCTTTAACACTTCCTGCTAGGCTTTGCCCCATCATCCAATGCCTCACTGACTCAACATAAGTTTTACAATTATGCTCCCTGTCTTCAAAACTTACCTTCCAATCTCTTCTCGCATTATAGTAAGTCTTTCCGTATCTTTCAGGTAGCAACCAACCACCATAATAAAATTTCCCTGCTTAAAATCTCAGGAGAGGAAGAGTACTACAGTCTAGAGGGCACCACAAGATCCTTCTATCACTAGATACATGCATCCCAAGTAAACTGTGCTTGGCTCCTATCCAACATCTACATTGTTCTTTATTCAATCTTCCAAGAATTGAGTACCTGTTATGCACTTTAACCTATAAACAAAGATAATTTTAAAAAATAATTCTTGACTTTAGGTTACTTTACATAGGATAGAGATTACTATCATACCCACTACCTTCTTATCTTCACCTACCCATCAAGTCATTAGAAAGCCATTAGTAACCTCAATAGTGGGAAAATCAACCTGAAATGGGGAGGCAAAAACTAGGAAAGACTAACAGAGAAGTTACTTTAGGACCAAAGACTTGATAATTTAGCAACTACTTCTCCCCATAGGGGTTTCATTTCTGGTGGCCCTTCACTTCTAGGCCATGTTGGGTAGTAGGCATCAAAGAAGCTCTGGCCCAATAAGGCAGAAGAGAAAAAAACCAATTTATCAGACAAAAGACTGTCTTTACTCTTTCTTCTTTATGTCATTTTGCAAAGAACTTCCAAACAGAAATGGTTCATGACTGCCAATACTTGCTACCAAACTATAGTAAATTTTGTTAAAACAAATAAGATTCAAGAGTCTGCTTATGGCCATGGAACATTATAGTGCATCAGATTAACCTTCCCACCAGGAAGTTATGTAAGGATAAAATGTAAGAACATCAGCTTGAAGGCAACAAATGGCTACCATGGCAGCAAGGACAGCCATGGTGGTAGATGCTCCAACCTGCCTTCAAGAGAGAACAGGATAGGGAGGGTGGGAGGGAGGGAGACGCAAGAGGGAAGACATATGGGAACATATGTTTATGTATGACTGATTCACTTTGTTATAAAGCAGAAACTGGCACACCATTGTAAAGCAATTATGCCCCAATAAAGATGTTAAAAAAAAAAAAAAGAGAGAGAGAACAGGAAACAACTTAAATGTCCATTGACAGATGAATGGTAAAGAAGATATGGTGTGTATATATATATATATATATATACACACACACACACACACACACACACACATATACACACAATGGAATATTACTCAGCCATAAAAAACGAATGAAATAATGCCATTTGCAGCAACATGGATGGACCTAGAGATTATCATACTAAGTGAAATAAGTCAGAAAGAGAAAGACAATTATCATATGATATCACTGATATGCAGAATCTAAAATACGACACAAATGAACATATCTACTAAACGAAAGCAGACTCACAGATATATAGGACAGACTGTTGATTACCAAGGGGGAGGAGGCTGGGGGAGAGAAGGATTGGGAGCTTGGGATCAGCAGATACAAACTATTACATACATAATGGATAAACAACAAGGTCCTACTGTAGAGCACAGAGAACTATATTCAATGTCCTGTGATAAACCATAATGGAAAAGTATATGAAAAAGGATATATATGTGTGTGTGTGTGTGTGTGTGTGTGTGTGTGTGTGTGTGTGTGTGTGTGTTTGTATAACTGAGTCACTTTATTGTACAGCAGAAATTAAACACAACATTGTAAATCAACTATACTTCAAAAAAAAATTTTTTTAATGAAAAACATCCATTTAAAAAAAAGAACACAGAGCAAAGATTGCAGTCAGCTAACAGCATCCACATGCCGCAATTTGGAATCTAGTGAAGCACTCATGCTGAGGCCACATCCTCTACAGGCTACTCCTGCCCAACATGGAACTCTCCTAATGAGCCCTCCTTACCCTGCAGCTCCTTAGCAGTCTAGCTGAGCCCACCTGAGAGATGTACTGGTCTGAGACTCTTCCTACCCAATCCTGCTCTTTCCTTCCTCTGCTCTCAGAGGCATCAGATCTGCATCGCGGTCTCTCTGCCCATTCCTGCTCTCTCTACCCTATGATTCACATTTACCAACCTCAGAAATGATGACACTTCCTCAGTAGCGCAGCCACATTCCACAGGAGCCTAAGAAATGGTATTTTAATCAAATACTTCGCTTTGCACATAACCAACAGCTTGTATAAAATAGGGAACTGCTTCTTACCACGTGAACCTTTGGAGTGTCTCGCCAGCAAAATGGCTGCAGTTTTCTATTAGTGAGCATGTTTTTCCTGAATGGAAATGCATAATTTAGGTTTAATAAGACTTTTCAACATAGGCTACACATACGAATGTGTATTTTCTCCTTTCCTTGTGTTTACAGCATGAGATAAGCTGTAGACCAATTTTATGTAGCTATTTTATATGCAAATAGAGGTTATTTTTGCATGTTTTCAGTTTTATAGGAGACAGGCAAGAGAATTTCAAGTAATGCAGTTTTCCACTCTAGTCAGAGAATTGACTTTTCTATCTTCTGCTTTCTGCAGGCATCTTTATCTCTTGACAGCTGATGAAAAAATATTTAAACATTAAAGCCTTGAGAAATCAATACAATTTTGTAAACAATTTCATTATTTTAAAGTGCAATGAGCTCATTTTGGCTTTTTCAGCATGAGTCTAGATGATCAGTTGACCTCTCCCTCCATTCAAAAGCAAGACGCATCTTCCACATGGATAATTCCCAGGCTCCCCACATGGATAGATGGGAAAATGCTCCTATGGTAATGGTAACTCAGGTCAATTATGGCACCTGCCTCTGTCCTCACAGAATGGAGCTGAGGAGTTCATTTACTGGCTGGCGTTAATGACCATGAGAAGAGTTGAGAAGAGGATTCTGACATGAACAGACTAGAGTTCCCAGAGCTGGGGATTTGTTTTTGGCAAGATGAACAGATTTGGAGGGACCCATAGACCCAGAGAGCATGCTGTTGATCCAACGATTCTCCAGGAGGGACCAAATCTGCCTTGGCCAGTGGCACACTGAAGGAGCCAACAGCCATTAGGCTGAGGCTCAAGTAAGCAGGTGGTTTCTGTCAATGGCTGGCCTACAAGTGGACAAAACAGAGCATGAAGGAGGGAAAAAAGGCAATAGGTAGAGGTTTGAGGCAGTCTATATGGATGTGGTGTGGCAACAGGAAGCAGAAATTGGAGTTCAGCAAGACTCCTGTCCTGAGATGACTGAACAGAGGCAGTACCCCAATCAAGAGGAAAAGAATTTCTAAGATCAGTCACCAAGACTGAGCAAACTCTACTCACAGAACTGTGATAAAGGGCCATAGGAGAATCACCAGCAATTATTATGGGCTACTTACTCAGGACTCTTCAAATCCCCCCTGAAGAGTACCTGGTCTGACGGGGGCAGGGTGGTCAAGAGAGTTGCTGGAATTCCGACCTGTGAATTCTAGGGGATTCTGTAACAGGAAGCCAGACAGAAGGTGTAGTTGGAGGGACTATGGGGCATTGGAAAAGAATGTTTCCTGATCTACCTCACTCATCATCTGGAACATAATATCAACTCCTAGAGTTGTTAAAATGACTGAATGCAAAATGGTTAGCTCAGAGTTAGAACTCCAACTCTAAGGAAACAGCCCTTTCAGCTACTCGTGGAATTGTACGATGACCAAGGACATTCTCTAAACTTGGGAGCCTTCAACAGGTTGTAAACATTGTGGCAATAACAACAGCTGACATTCACTGAGTACTTATTATGGACCAGTCACTGTCTTGGTTCTTTACATTTATTATCCCATTTAATACTCTCAACCCTATGAGATGGGTAGTAGTATTAACTCCACTTTACAGATACAGAGAGCAAAAAACAGAGAAGTTAAGTGACTTGTCCAAGGTTACACATTAGCAAGTAGCATAGCAGGATATTAACATAGGTTCAGGAGCCCCGCTAATAGTTTAGTTACACATAACACCATACTTCCACCATGGGGGGAAAAACAGAGGAAACTATGTAAGAGCAAAACTGGTCCATTCAATCTCTATTTGGAATACCAGTGGTAAACCACAATGAGACACTAGTGAGAGTAGTCAAGCCATGGCAGCACATTTTAATATAAGTTTTTCCAGTAATCATTTCCCTGGCTTTGCTCCTGGCATGGAGCTCTGTCAGCACAGCCGTGGCAGGAGCAGGGAGTTTATGGCCAGGGACTTTTTATTACCCAGCATGAGCAATGGTGGTATTTGGCCAGCATCATTTCTGGCTTGTGGTCCTCTGTGGTGCACAGAGACAAGCAGCAGCTGGATCATTTTTCCCCTGATCTCTAAATTCCAGGATGGCAGAATTCCACATATTAGATCATTTTACAACTTACTGACAGAAACTTTAAATATCAGCCTATGCCCCCCCAAGGATCTGGAAGATTTAATATGATTTCCAAAGGCATCCACTTAAAAGGACTTTTGATGGTAATTCACTAAAATAAAATAAAAATGAAAGAATATTTTAAGCAGCCTGACACTCATGATATATCCATGGTGTATTTAATACACTTTGATGTAATTCTTTTTACTTCTGCATAAGCAATTCATGCTCGTTTTAGACAAATTAGATCATCTAAAAAATCACCTAAAATATTACCAACCAGAGATGATCATTATACTTTATTGTTTAGCCTTCCAAAATTCTGTCCTAGTCATTTAACATTCAGTAAAAATAGAAATATACTTATTATATTTCTACTGTGTAACTGCCTCTCTCATTTAGCTATATTCTGAATATCTTCCCATGTCCTATATAAAATTATACTTTTAGGACTAAAATATTTTTATTTTGTTTTATGGATGCCCATAATTTATCAGTCCTCCATTGTTGAGTATTTGGGTTGTTTCCAATTTCCTTTATTTATTTTTAAAAGCACATCTTACATTTAGGAAATTAACATTTAACCTGTTATGCAGAAATGTCACTATTCAGTTTCTAGTTTGCCTTTTAACTTTATCATGGGTTTGCATTCAGAAGTTTGTTTTTAATTTTTGTTTAGTAGAAATGCACGAGCATTTCAGTTGTGAATTCTGCCTTTTTGTGCCACGCTGAGAAAGCCTTTCGAAAACAAAGAACATTCCTCCTTCCCCTCGATATGTTTCTGAAGGAGTGGATACTAATATAATCTTGGAAAATCACATATCAAAAACCGCCAGATAGCTTGCTTTCTAAAAGCATACTAAGATGAATCTTCTTTGTGGGAGAAAAGGGCCCTTGTACGTTACAAAAACTCAAAGCGGAAGACATTGGAGTTCCTTCTGTGAAGAAAGGGGTTTAGATTACATTTCTATAAAAGTTAATAAAACTACGGGAATCTTTTATCATGTTATCCTAAAGACATGGAAATATTATCTCCAGTATAGGTGTCCAGGCTGGACCACCTGAGACTAACAAGCATATCCATTCCCTACACCAGCTGTGAGAACTGGCTTCAAGTCTTCCATTCTCTTCTCCACATCTAAGGTATCCCTGAAGGCGCTGCACCTTCCCACCAGCTTATTATAATTCTTAATTGACTACCTCATCTATTTCTTCAGAGGATGTGAGGGGTATTTTTACATCATGGAGTACACTGGTCAAAAAAGAGAAAATAAGTCCCATGGCACTACTCCTAATAATAGTACTACATTTCCAAACCATGTAATTTGACTACAGAGATTTTTTAAGTAGCAGCTAAGAAATCTGACATGTCATGTGCAAACTTCAAAGGCTTGACAAGACTCTTTCATGCTTTTTCTTTCACTTATTTCATTTCTGAAGCAATTTTTTGAGGTCCTACAATGCTTCCACGGTTGAACTTTAATAACTTTAAAATCTATTCATTATTCCATGGCCACCTTTAAGACAACAGTCAGTGATATCACTAACCTCCCACTGTAAGAGGTTTTTCCCCTGGGAAGAATCTGTTCATTACAGTAGTTAACAACTACTCAGTTATCAAGGAACCCTAACACAAAGCATGGGACAAGTTAACGGTGTAACAAATCAGTCATTAAGCTAAATGGTCAGTTTGTATAGTACAGTATTATCGCTTTACTGAATCCAACTTAAAGATTTACAGCAGTTACATTTTATTCCAGGTACAAGATATACAAATGAAATACAGAGGGGTACAGTTTTGTTTTATGCTGCTTTCATTAAGAACCCAATTGCATGGCAAAATCAGTTAGTATATATCTCGTTCTATGTGACAGCCAATTTTCCTCTGAGATTGGAAACTCTTAGAGCTTTTTAATCCTTGATCTTACTCTCGGAGTACAAGGGGTGGGAGTTACAGCATGTTTTTAAATTGTTTAAAGCTTCGGTGGTAACAAGCTCTTATCCCTGACTCCTGAGCAGTGGACCATCTCTGGATGGACGGTCCATAGCCTTGAATCTAGGTCTACTTTGATGATGAAATCTGTCTGGGACATACTTATTGGCCCAAAATGCTAAGGTATTTTTTTTCCTAGTGAATATCTTTTCAGAAAAAATATGTAGCATTATAAACACAGCTATCACCAAATAACCTGTGACACAATCAACCTGACCATGTAAAGGCCCAAAGCTAATGACATCATGATTTATTTCACAAATATTTCTTCCCATCCGTATTATAAGTCAAATACTTTCAAAGATCTAGGCATAGAGCAGGTATCAGTCCTCATGAAGTTTATATTCTTATGGAGAAGGCAGATTTCAAAAGCAAATAAATACATTAAGATAATTTTGCAAGTAATATGTGCTATAAAGAAAATAAAATGTTCTCAGGAAGAGTGTTCGGTGAAAGGCAATTGTTAATGTAAAAAGTGCAAACTCTGTTATTTGGAGAACTGTAGCAAATCAATCAATCAAGGGTCCCATAGGTAAAAAGAAAGATAAATCAGTATTTCACTGAACACTTAGATAACATCCTTTTACATACTTTCAAAGTCCTGTCTGCTGCTTTTAGTTTCTCTTAGCAAACATTCTTTCTCTTCAGAAGAGCTACAGCAGAAGTTTAAAGCTTAGAGTTTAGGGATAGTATGTGCTTAGGATTCCTGCTCAGTACCCCGTACTATGTACAAAATGCTTTTTATAGCAGTAAAGACAATGATGAGAAAGGTCAGAATAGCTGGGGTTTTGGAAAAATTGCTTGGTTCAGATCTATAAAAAGCTTTTAAATCAATCCGCTAGAGGATAACGCATTTTGTTATTCTATAAGGGTGTAAGTGTAAAAGTTCTCCAGTGTACAGACTAATTCTGGACTTCAGCATAATATCATTTAATATATTTATGTTCTACAGTTGCTTGCAAAACCGCAAACTAACTTCGAATGTGTTTAGTAGGACTGAAATACCACAAAATAAACTATTAGACTTTGTTTGTGTGTGAAATAACATCTGACAATCCTCACTTTCCAGGCTGGGTACTTACAAACCAGCAACGAAACATAAAAGATTTTCAGAAAGCCTGTGTTCAAAAAGTACACATACTATTTGAAATATTTTAAGCATGAATTCTTCCAGTATGAATTATTTCATTTTCATACTGTGATTAGCAAGGTAAAACTTTGCCTTGACAATATAAAGACTATTTACGTAAGACATGTATAGCTCAGATCATATGGTATATTTACATAAATGTAAATAACATCATTTTAAGTTCCTTTGTTTCTTGCTCCACTGGTATTTTTCCCAAATACAGACTGACAGTGTTCCGACACTAATTAATCCATTTGTAAAAACAGGCAGAGCAAAACAAAGCCCATTGTCCTTGCCCTCTTGGAACTCATTGAAAATTAAATGAGAATTTCCTATCATAGTTCTCCTGCCCTTGGCAGAGGAAGGGAGATGTATCAATCAGAGACCCAGCAGGAAACAAGTGGCAAGCTCTAAAAGGTGGTTCAACAGAGCGTAATGAAGGGGGACATCTTACACAGACGAAGGCAGTTAAAGGAGACCACCAACGGGTGGTGAAGTAACCTGAAGCCTGCAAAAGCAGGAACAATTTCCACTAGGTTTGAAAAGGCAAAGGGAGTGTATTAGTCTCCTACTGCTACCAAAAACAAAACAAAACAAACAAATAAGTGAAAGTCAGAACAAACTTAGTGGCTTAAAACAACAGAAATATTTTCTCTTCTAGTTTTGGAGTTCGGATGTCAAAAACAAGTCTTACTGGGCTAAAACCAAGGTGTTAAGTGGGTCCCTCCTCCTCTGCAAGCACTTGGAGAGAATCTATTTCCTCGCCCTGTCCAGCATCTAGAGCTGAATTCCTTGCATTACTAGGCTCGTGGTTCCTACCTTCACTTCAAAGCCAGCAGTGTAACACCTACTCTGACTTTGCTTCCACCTGGCTTTTTTCTCATCTGTGTGTAGTCAAATCTCCCTTTATCTTCCTCTTCTAAAGATACTTGCCATCACTTTTAGGACCCACCTAGAGAATCCAGGATAATCTTTCCAAATGAAGATCTTCAACTTAATCACAACTGCAAAGACCGTTTTTTCATACAAGGTAATATTCATGAGTTCTAGGGATTAGGATGTGGATATCATTGGGGGCCATTATTCAGCCAATCACAGGGAAGGGTCTGGAGCTGTTGCTGGAATCCAGGGCAAACTGTAGCAGTAGGAAAAGGCTGTCTGACAGGAGATGTGGCTTAGAACCACTCTCACATGTGGTAGTAGAATGCAACCACTACCAAGAGATGGCCAAACACAAGAAGTCCAGGAAACAAGTACCCCAACCTCTCTCTTGTCCCACCCTCCAACTTCTGCCAGTGCCTCTCAACTGGAAACCCAACTGGAAACTAGAGGGCAAGGAAAGCCAGACAATGTGGTCCATAAAGTTCAGCCTGCTAGAGTTCAGAGGAGGGTAGAGAAGGCTAAAGAGTGGATCTCAAGAATTAAATGGAGAATATCCAGCAAAGATAAGGGCCAGGAAGAAGGTGACAACAGTTCTGAGGCCATGTGTAAAGAATGAGAACTCCTGCAAGAGACACAGGAGGTATGGGCCAGATTACCATGGCTAAAAATGCCCCAACCAAGCAGCCTGAATTCAGAGAAGTTAAGGTTCAATTCAGGACCCACCATAAAGGCTCACCTGGAAACTGGGAAATCATTCTAGACTTAAAATAATTCAAGTACCTCTGCAAGACTCATTCCAAGGTTTTGCAACCTTAGCCAGGTTTTTCAATGAGAGGTTTGCAGTTTACAAAAGGAAGAAAAGAATGTGTTTGTTTTAATTTGGTGGGAAGAATCCAATAACTCTCACCTTGGTTTAGATTAATGATGACATAAAAGTCAACCTTGTCTTTAGAGTCTCCTCTTTTTCTCTAGAAGACATTTAATGCTGAAATTGAGGCAGATGCACTTAGAGAAAAGCAAAAGTTGGTTCTGTTTGACATCTCACTGACTTTAAGGCCAGTAATCAACTTGCCTGCGTCAGGGACTGATTTAGTGTTATTTCTAGGCTAAAATCTCCACAGAGAATTTAATCCATGCTCCCCAAAGTTTTGAATCTCATGAGGACTGAACGTGGTGCTTTGTATTTCACTGACCAAAATATTAAGACCCAAAATAAGAGTGCTAACCCTTTGAGCAAAGCCCAAGAAACAAAAATATTATGATAAAAATGTATATCATAGGGCTTCCCTGGTGGCGCAGTGGTTGAGAGTGCGCCTACTGATGCAGGCGACACGGGTTCGTGCCCCGGTCCGGGAAGATCCCACATGCCGCGGAGCAGCTGGGCCCACGAGCCATGGCCGCTGAGCCTGCGCGTCCGGAGCCTGTGCTCCGCAACGGGAGAGGCCACAACAGTGAGAGGCCGCGTACCACAAAAAAAAAAAAAAAAAAAAAGGAAAGGAGGGCTTACCTGGTGGCGCAGTGGTTGAGAGTCTGCCTGCCGATGCAGGGGACACGGGTTCGTGCCCCGGTCCAGGAAGATCCCACATGCCGCAGAGCGGCTAGGTCCGTGAGCCATGGCCACTAAGCCTGCGCGTCTGGAGCCTGTGCTCTGCAAAGGGAGAGGCCACAACAGTGAGAGGCCTGCGTACCACACACACAAAAAAATGTATATCATAAACAAATTAAATATTTACATTTTGAAGAATAATAATCATTGCAATTTCTTGTAGGTAGTAGAAATTCTAAAGACTACCTTACTTTATTCCCACTTTAGAAGTTAATAAAAAATATCCTTTAATAAAAGAGTGGAGAAATGTAACGTAAAACTCCCCCAAAACAAAATGGCTGCAATATAAGACTTGGTCTATAGGCTAAAAATACAGGCTATTTAATCAGAAGAGTTCCAAAAGACCTTGATTTTTAGTCTTTCCAAGTTGAACATAGTGTAACTCTTACATAGAGAATCATAACCACAGTGGGGTCCTCCTAACCCAAAGCCTACATGAAGAATAATGCTGCTATTATGCCTGCCAGAGGCCTGAGAACCACAGACACGATGGGATGCTCAGCTGGCAACACAGTAAGACTCTTCTCTCACCTTCTTCTGCCACACTTGATTGTCTTGTCTGATTCCCTCTTACACGGAGAGGGGCCTGGAAACTAATTACCAGTGGCTCAAGATTTGAGAGTAGATAAAGAACAAGAGAAAGATTCAATAATGAACATGAAGAAACTGAGGTGTGGGGAGGGAGCTGTGAAGGAGGAAAAGTTTCCACACACTAGGAAGCCCCTTCACTGGCGGAGACAAGGCGCGGGGGCGGGGGGGAGCTTCAGAGCCACGGAGGAGAGCACAGCAACAGGGGTGCAGAGGGCAAAGTGGAGAGATTCCCGCACAGAGGATCAGGGCCAACCAGCACTCACCAGCCCAAGAGGCTTGTCTGCTCACCCGCCAGAGCGGGCGGGGGCTGGGAGCTGAGGCTGGGGCTTTGGTCGGAGCGCAGGAAGAGGACTTGGGTTGGCTGCGTGAACACAGCCTGAAGGGGGCTAGTGCGCCACAGCTAGCCTGGAGGGAGTCCGGGGAAAAGTCTGGACCTGCCGAAGAGGCAAGAGACCATTGTTTCAGGGTGCGCGAGGAGAGGGGATTCAGAGCGCCACCTAAATAAGCTCCAGGGATGGGCGAGAGCTGCGGCTATCAGCACACACCCCAGAGACGGGCATGAGACGCTAAGGCTGCTGCTGCCACCACCAAGAAGCCTGTGTGCGAGCACAGGTCACTCTCCACACCTCCCCTGCCGGGAGCCTGTGCAACCCACCATTGCCAGTGTCCTGTAATCCAGGGACAACTTCCCCAGGAGAACACACAGTGCACTTCAGGCTGGTGCAACTTCACGCCGGCCTCTGCCGCCGCAGGCTCACCCCACATCTGTACCCCTCCCTCCCCCCGGCCTGAGTGAGCCAGAGCGCCAGAAATAGCTGCTCCTTTAACCCCGTCGTGTCTGAGTGAACAACAGACGCCCTCAGATGACCTACACACAGAGGCAGAGTCAAATCCAAAGCTGAACCCCAGGAGCTGTGTGAACAAACAAGAGAAAGGGAAATCTCTCCCAACAGCCTCAGGAGCAGCGGATCAAATCGCCACAATCAACTAGATGCACCCTGCATCTGTGGAATACCTGAAGAGACAACGTATCATCCCAAAATTGAGGAGGGGGACTTTGGGAACAACTGTAGACTTGGGGTTTGCTTTCTGCATCTGATTTGTTTCTGGTTTTATGTTAAACTTGAGTTAGTATTTAGACTTCATTATCATTCATAGATTTGTTTACTGATTTGGTTGCTCTCTTACTTTTTTTTTTAAATATATATACTTTTTTTCCTTTTTCTCTTTTTGTAAGTGTGTATGTGTATGCTTCTTTGTGTGAGTTTGTCTGTATCACTTTGCTTTTACCATTTGCCCTAAGGTTCTGTCTCTCCAGTTTTTTTTTGTGTGGTTTTTTTTTTTTGCATAGATTTTAGCACCTGTTATCGTTGGCGGATTTCTTTTTTGGTTTGGTTGCTCTCTTCTTTCGTACTTGTTTTTTTATTACTTTTTAATTTTTTTATTTTCAAAAATTTTGAATAACTTTATTTTATTTTATATTATTTTTATTTAATATTTTTTTCTTTCTTTCTTTCTTTTTTTCTCTTTTCTTCTGAGCCGTGTGGCTGACAGGGTCTTCGTGCACCAACCGGGTGTCAGGCCTGTGCCTCTGAAGTGGGAGAGTCAAGCTCAGGACACTGGTCCACCAGAGACCTCCCAGCTCCATGTAATATCAAACAGCGAAAGCTCTCCAAGAGATCTCCATCTCAATGCTAAAACCAAGTTCAACTCAACGACCAGAAAACTACAGCGCTGGACACCCTATGACAGACAACTAGCAAGACAGGAGCACAAACCCACCCATTAGCAAAAGGCTGCCAAAAATCATAATAAGATCATAGACACCCCAAAACACACCACTGGACACAGTCCTGCCAACCAGGAAGACAAGATCCAGCCTCATCCACCAGAAAATAGTCACCATCCCCCTCCACCAGGAAGCCTACACAACCCACTGAAACAATCTTAGCCACTGGGGGCAGACATCAAAAATAATGGGAACTACAAACCTGCAGCCTGCGAAAAGGAGACCCCAAACACAGTAAGTTAAGCAACGTGAGAAAACAGATAAACACACAGCAGAGGAAGGAGCAAGGCAAAAACCCACCAGATCTAACAAATGAAGAGGAAATAGGCAGACTACCTGAAAAAGAATTCAGAATAATGATAGTAAAGATGATCCAAAATCTTGGAAACAGAATGGAAAAATACAAGAAACGTTTAACAAGAACCTAGAAGAACTAAAGAGCAAACAAACAATGATGAACAACAAAATAAATGAAATTAAAAATTCTCTAGAAAGAATCAATAGCAGAATAACTGAGGGAGAAGAACGGATAAGTGAACTGGAAGATAAAATAGTGGAAATAACTACAGCAGAGCAGAATAAAGAAAAAGAATAAAAAGAACTGAGGACAGTCTCAGGGACCTCTGGGACAACATTCAATGCACTAACACTCAAATTATAAGGGACCCAGAAGAAGAAGAGAAAAAGAAAGGGACTGAGAAAATACTTGAATAGATTATAGTTGAAAATTTCCCCAACATGGGAAAGGAAATAGTTAATCAAGTCCAGGAAGCACACAGAGTCCCATACAGGATAAATCCAAGGAGAAACATGCCAAGACACATACTATACAAACTATCAAAAATTAAATACAAAGAAAAAAGTTTTAAAGCAGCAAGAGAAAAACAACAAATAACATACAAGGGAATCCCATTAAGATTAACACCTGATCTTTCAGCAGAAACTCAGCAAGTCAGAAGGGAGTGGCAGGACATATTAAAAGTGATGAAGGGGAAAAAACTACAACCAAGATTACTCTACCCAGCAAGGATCTCATTCAGATTCGATAGAGAAATTAAAACCTTTACAGATAAACAAAATCTAAGAGAATTCAGCACCACCAAACCAGGTTTACAACAAAGGAACCTCTCTAGGCAGGAAAAACAAGAGAAGGAAAACACCTACAATAATAAACCCAGAACAATTAAGAAAATGGTAATAGAAACATACATATCAATAACTACCTTAAATGTAAATGGATTAAATGCTCCAATCAAAATACACAGACTGGCTGAATGGATACAGAAACAAGACCCATATATATGCTGTCTACAAGAGACCTACTTCAGACCTAGGGACACATACAGACTGAAAGTGAGGGGCTGGAAAAAGATATTCCATGCAAATGGAAACCAAAATAAAGTTGGAGTAGCAATTCTCATATCAGACAAAACAGACTTTAAAACAAAGACTATTACAAGAGACAAAGAAGGACACTACATAATGATCAATGGGTCAATCCAAAAAGATATAACAATTGTAAATATTTATGCACTCAACATAGGAGCACCTCAATACATAAGACAAATGCTAACAGCCATAAAAGGGGAAATGGACAGTAACACAACCATAGTAGGGGACTTTACCCCACTTTCACCAATGGACAGATTATCCAAAATGAAAATAAATAAGGAAACACAAGCTTTAAATGATACATTACACAAGATGGATTTAATTGATATTTATAGGACATTCCATCCAAAAACAACAGAATACGGGCTTCCCTGGTGACACAGTGGTTGAGAGTCCGCCTGCCAATGCAGGGGACACGGGATCGTGCCCCAGTCAGGGAGGATCCCACGTGCCATGGAGCAGCTGGACCCATGAGCCATGGCCACTGAGCCTGCGTGTCCGGAGCCTGTGATCCACAATGGGAGAGGCCACAGCGGTGAGAGGCCTGCGTACCGCAAAAAACCACCACCACCAACAACAAAAACAAACAGAATACACGTTTTTCTCAACTGCTCATGGAACATTCTCCAGGATACATCATATCTTGGGTCACAAATCAAGCCTTGGTAAATATAAGAGAACTGAAATCGTATCAACTATCTTTCCCGACCACAATGCTATGAGACCAGATATCAATTACAGGAAAAAAATCTGTAAAAAATACAAACACATGGAGGCGAAAAAATGCACCACTAAATGAGCAAGAGATCACTGACGAAATCAAAGAGGAAATCAAAAAATACCTAGAAGCAAATGACAATGAAAACACGACAACCCAAAACCTATGGGATGCAGCAAGATAAGTTCTAAGAGGGAAGTTTATAGTAATACAATCCTACCTCAAGAAACAAGAAACATCTCAAATAAAAAACCTAAATTTACACCTAAAGCAATTAGAGAAAGAAGACCCAAAAAACCCCAAAGTTAGCAGAAGGAAAGAAATCATAAAGATCAGATCAGAAATAAATGAAAAAGAAATGAAGGAAACAATAGCAAAGATGAATAAAACTAAAAGCTGGTTCTTTGAGAAGATAAACAACATTGATAAACCATTAGCCAGACTCATCAAGAAAAGAAGGGAGAACATTCAAATCAACAGATTAGAAATGAAAAAGGAGAAGTAACAACTGACACTGCAGAAATACAAAGGATCATGAGAGATTACTACAAGCAACTATATGCCAATAAAATGGACAACCTGGAAGAAATGGACACATTCTTAGAAAACCTACCAAGACTGAACCAGGAAGAAATAGAAAATACGAACAAACCAATCTCAAGCACTGAAATTGAGACTGTGATTAAAAATCTTCCAACAAACAAAAGCCCAGGACCAGATGGCTTCAAGGGGAATTCTGTCAAACTCTCAGAGAAGAGCTAACACCTATCCTTCTCAAACTCTTCCAAAATATAGCAGAGGGAGGAACACTCCCAAACTCATTCTATGAGGCCACCATAACCCTGATACCAAAACCAGACAAAGATGTCACAAAGAAAGAAAACTACAGGCCAATATCACTGATGAACACAGATGCAAAAATCCTCCACAAAATACTCACAAACAGAATCCAACAGCACACTAAAAGGATCATACACCTTGATCAAGTGGCGTTTACCCCAGGAACGCAAGGATTCTTCAATATATGCAAATTAATCAATGTGATACACCATATTAACAAATCCACGAGAAAAAGCAAATGATCATCTCAATAGATGCAGAAAAATCTTTTGACAAAATTGAACACTGATTTATCATAAAAACCCTCCAGAAAGCAGGCAGAGAGGTAACTTACCTCAACATAATAAAGGCCATATATGACAAACCCACAGCCAGCATCGTTCTCAATGGTGAAAAACTGAAAACTACTAGAGCTAATCAATGAATTTGGTAAAGTAGCAGGATACAAAATTAATGCACAGAAATCTCTTGCATTCCTGTACATTAATGATGAAAAATCTGAAAGAGAAATTAAGGAAACACTCCCATTTACTATCACAACAAAAAGAATAAAATACCTAGGAATAAACCTACCTAAGGAGACAAAAGACCTGCATGCAGAAAACTATAAGACACTGATGAAAGAAATTAAAGATGCTACAAACAGATGGAGAGATATACCATGTTCTTGGATTGGAAGAATCAACATTGTGAAAATGACTATACCACCAAAAGCAATCTACAGATTCAATGCAATCCCTATCGAACTACCAGTGGCAGTTTTCACAGAACTACAACAAAAAAATTTCACAATTTGTATGGAAACACAAAAGATCCTGTATAGCCAAAGCAATCTTGAGAAAGAGAAACAGAGGTGGAAGAATCAGGCTCCTAACATCAGACTACACCACAAAGCTACAGTAATCAAGACAGTATGGTATTGGCACAAAAACAGAAATACAGATCAAGGGAACAGGATAGAAAGCCCAGAGATAAACCCATGCACATATGTCACCTTGTCTTTGATAAAGGAGGCAAGAATATACAATGGAGAAAAGACAGCCTCTTCAATAAGTGGTGCTGGGAAAACTGGACAGCTACGTGTAAAAGAATGAAAGCAGAACACTCCCTAACACCATACACAAGAGTAAACTCAAAATGGATTAAAGAGCTAAATGTAAGGCCAGACACTATAAAACTCTTAGAGGAAAACATAGGCAGAACACTCTATGACATAAATCCCAGCAAGATCCTTTTTGGACCACCTCCTAGAGAAATTGAAATAAAAACAAAAATAAACAAATGGGACCTAATGAAACTTAAAAGCTTTTGCACAGCAAAGGAAACCATCAACAAGATGAAAAGACAGCCCTCAGAATGGGAGAAAATACCTGCAAACGAAGGGACTGACAAAGGATTAATCTCCAAAATTTACAAGCAGCTCATGCAGCTCAATATCAAAAAAACAAACAACCCATTCCAAAAATGGGCAGAAGACCTAATTAGATATTTCTCCAAAGAAGATATACAGATTGCCAACAAACACATGAAAGGATGCTCAACATCACCAATCATTAGAGAAATGCAAATCCAAACTACAATGAGGTATCACCTCACACCAGTCAGAATGGCCATCATCAAAAAATCTACAAACAATGAATGCTGGAGAAGGTGTGGAGAAAAGAGAGCCCTCTTGCACTGTTGGTGGGAATTTAAATTGATAGAGCCACTATGGAGAACCGTATGGAGGTTTCTTAAAAAACTAAAAATAGAACTACCATATGACCCAGCAATCCCACTACTGGGCATATACCCTGAGAAAACCATAATTCAACAAGAGTCATGTACCACAATGTTCATTGCAGCTCTATTTACAATAGCCAGGACATGGAAGCAATCTAAGCGTCCATCGACATATGAATGGATAAAGAAGATGTGGCACATATATACAATGGAATATTATTCAGCCATAAAAAGAAATGAAATTTGAGTTATTTGTAGTGAGGTGGATGGACCTAGAGTCTGTCATACAGAGTGAAATAAGTCAGAAAGAGAAAAACAAATACCGTATGCTAATACATACATACGGGATCTAAAAAGAAAAAAAAAAGGTTCTGAAGAACCTAGGGGCAGGACAGGAATAAAGACGCAGATGTAGAGAATGGACTTGAGGACACGGGGAGGAGGAAGGGTAAGCTGGGACGAAGTGAGAGAGTGGCTTGGACATATATACACTACTAAATGTAAAACAGCTAGTGGGAAGCAGCCGCATAGCACAGGGAGATCAGCTGGGTGCTCTGTGACCACCTAGAGGGGTGGGATAGGGAGGGTGGGAGGGAGACGCGAGAGGGAGGAGATATGGGGATATATGGATATGTATGGCTGATTCACTTTGTTATAAAGCAGAAACTAACACACCACTGTAGAGCAATTATACTCCAATAAAGATGTTAAAAAATAATAATAAATAATTTTTTTAAATGGAAGAATCTGTGAATTCATAGTAGTGTGAATAAAGAGCTTCTTTTCTCTCACTCAAAAAAACGAGAAAAAAAGAAAGAAACTGAGGTGGAAAAAGCCAGATTTTTCCGAAGAAGGAAGATGTATTGGGGGAAACTGAAGCCTCACCAAGAGCAGAGACATCCATCCTATTTATAAAGAAGAGACTAAAATGGCATCATGAAGTTCCTTATAGACTTGACACACAAGGGTACAGAAATTTTTCTGTTAATGAGATGCCTCATCTCATTCTCCTCAGCAGTACCAGTTTTACAACCAGAATATCACTACTCTTCATGTAAACACTGTAGGGCCATTCCAGAGACAGGCAACTGTGATTCCTCTTTCATTCCTTTTTGAGAGCTCATGGAAGGGTGGCCCTGTGATCAAGTCATGAATCTAACAGGAACGGCAATGTATTGTATTCCAAGATACTATCTTCAATCAAACAGTTACAATGAATTAAAGAAAAGGATGGGTTAGATGAAGAAATGATCTTTACATATGTTTCTTGCTGGTTTTGAGCTACTACTTGTTGTTTGACTTTATCAACTCGTAAAACCTAGAAATGAAAAGAGATCCATAAAGAAAATAGAAATAGATGCCTCAAGCCAGAGGGATGCTAATGGGGATTCATTCACCACAAAATTTTCAATCAGACTGATAAAGATTCAAGCAGAACTTTTCCCAAAACACAAACACAGAAGAGATCAAGGGGATCTGATGCAAATTCTCCTATGGGCAACAATTCAGTCTTTACTTACCTGCTCCAGTATTTTTCATTTGAAGGGAATTAATGTAGAGAAGCAACATCGCCATAGAAGGGAGCTGCAGTAGATGTGTGGACTGAGCAATCAGAGTCAGTGGCCCAAAATGTATCACATTCACTTCTGTAAAGCCACAAATTTGCTTTTCTAAAACCACTAGAATCACTATGTGCGCATGAGATGTGTGTCAACAACTGGTTTCATTAGAATTGTTGTACTACTTGAAGTATGCCTTTAGGATACTAAACATAGTGCCTGTGTCTCTTCTGATGGACAGTTTCTGATAGTTCTCTCACAAAACACAATATGTATTTGCCCAACATGATGGCAGATTTCATGCCTAGAACTGCGTGAAGGAACACTATTTGTGTCTTCCTCCAAACAGTTCCAAGTCCATATTGAGGACACAGATTAACCTGTTGTTGTTTTCTTTTATAAACAGTATTCTAAAGACACAAGGTAGAGTAGCTACTTTTTAGCAGTAAGAACTGCTTTTGTCTTTTCTAGCTCCTTAATATGCATGTTGAGAAATCTTCCCAAGAGTTCAAAAAATTGGGGGGCCCTTCCCACGGCAAAATTGTGAACCATGAAAATTTCTGCTGACTTTGCCATATAAGCCTCATCTTTATTTTTTAACAAAAAGAAAATATCAACACACACTCACACACACAACAAACTTTGGGTTAAGTGGAAAACACTGACTTAGGTGAGAATAATTTCTAAAAGGTTCATGATTAAATAAACATTGATTAATAAACTTTAAGTTCCAAAAAGTACTCACTAGTTTTCATAAATTCTCAAATATATAAATGATACGTTATAGCACTTATTGTAGAAACTAAACAGATCACTAGGTAATTTCACTGAAAAAAAGTCTCAGGGACATCCAAATCAAAATCTACTCTTTCTCTCTTCAAATGTCTCCCAAGTACAGTTATATGCATCTAACTGGATGGATGGACAGACCAAGTGTCTTCGCAAGAAGTCACCTTAAAGACTTTTGATTCGAGATGACCATCTGAATCCACCTCTTTAATTCTACTTCCTCTACAGGTTCCCATTCAAGCATCCAAAGAAATATAATCAGCAATCATTGCTGGAAATTAGGTAGGAGTGCCACCCACATACTAGAAAGTTTTAAGGACTTCACTAAGAACAAGATTGAGGCATAAACCTACCAAACTACGGCCACTAGAAGGGATGAAAAACCTGTGCGGGGAGTAATTGAAAGAATCTTCCATCATAACTTAATTAACCCCTTCTTCATCCCCCAACTCAAAACAGAAGAGGAAGAGAGTTATCAGCTTTTAGAAGGCAGAGATAATCTATTCAGTCACAGTAAATCTCAGGAAGTGGCCAGATTCCAGAATCTGAAGCATCTGAAGCATCTCTGGCTCCCACCCAGCATGAGCAAAATGGTAAGTTGAGCAACTGGGGACACTACTGTTCCTAATACGGGTCCATTCCCCTGTTGGAGAAGGCAATTACCTTCAAGAGAGTGAGAAAGCATCCTCAGACAATGAGAGAAACAAGGGAGAATTTTGCCTTTGTGATTCTACCTTCATAGGTGATATAACTGTTCTGCTTAAATACCAGTGGATTTCATATTTATCTTTAAAACCCCAAAATGTCAACAGGCTTTATCTAAATGTAAGTTAGGTTTTATCATTCTGCTTGATACTTGAATCTTCAACGTAGTAATTGCTTTTACATTTTTGTGACAATTTCTATTTCATTTTCTCTCATACAAGTTTTATTATACACATATTAGATATATATCCTTCATGTCTCTTTTCCTGAATATCCATTTTTGAGTTTGTCTTCTAATAAAGCAATTTGGTTTTCATAAAAGGTAATCTACAATTCATTGTTGCACTTTTAAGTAGACAAACACACAGAGAAATCTTTCCTGGTCTTACACAGCTCCCTTTTTGTGTTGTCAGCTATTTTAGGAGAGCAATGTCCTCTTAAATCTCACTGAGAAAATAAAGTACTGTAAATGTTTGTTCTTATTTATTTATAAATGATTATTTACCCAAATTTTATCAGAGAGACCCCATGTTTTAAATGATAAAATCTGTATTTTGCCTGTTGGTTTTCCTCTGTTTGACCATCCTTACCAGAGGAAGCCTATGTAGATGAAAAGAGAAAATGAGATGTACTGATTTTTACCCTCCATAATATAGATTCATTAGTATGCTCCTTTGTTATTAAATAAAAATAAAGATAAGTGAACTAAATATTTACCTCAAAATCATAGAAAAGGAACTCTAGAAAACTAGAATGATGTTATTAATAAAGATTAAAAGCGGAACTAAATTAATTAGACAATCAATAAACCCAATTAATCAAAGAACTGTTACTTTTTTTTTTTTTTTTTTTGGTGGTACGCAGGCCTCTCACTGTTGTGGCCTCTCCCGTTGTGGAGCACAGGCTCCGGATGCGCAGGCTCAGTGGCCATGGCTCACAGGCGCAGCCACTCCGCGTCATGTGGGATCTTCCCGGACCGGGGCACGAACCCGTGTCCCCTGCATCGGCAGGCGGACTCTCAACCACTGCGCCACCAGGGAAGCCCAAAGAGCTGTTACTTTGAAGCAAACAAACAATACAGTAGATAAAGCCTTGGTAAGGCTAACTGAGCAAAAGTGAGAAAACAGAAGTATAACCAAATTATTTTATTTTTGAAATACATTTAAATTTTCTCTCAATATATTTGAAAATAAAGAGTCTTCTAGGAAAATATGATAGTATTTTGATATGATATGATATGATAGTATCAAACAGAGAGTATTTCAGAATAGTCCAATAATCACAGAAGATATTTTTTAAGTTGCCAAAGAAATATCACCTCCCCTACCTTTGTGCATCTAACTTAGATATTTTAATGGTTTAAAAATCTGACCCTTCCTGCAGTACTACTGTTCTGAAGCATAGAAAAACAAAAGAAAACAAAGATAATTACAATTGTTTTCATATATTTGACTAGCTAAGCCTGCTACCAAAACCCAGCAAAACAACCAGAACACTACAGAGCAACCTCCTTTGCGAATACATAGTAAATATTTCCAAAATACTGTCAATTGAGTCTAGCAGCAAGGTAGGTGTATTGACTGATAAATGAATAGTTTCACTGATAGTATAAAAGATATACATTCTCCTTGTAAAAACCATACCATTCAAGAAAAGCAAAAATCACTTGAATTTCTGTTATCAAGATATAACCACTACTAACATTTGGATAAACATTCCTCTATTTTCTCTCTCTCTCTCTCTCTCTATGTACCCATAGGTCAGTGTAAACAACTTTGTGTGAAGGGAATCATTATGTATATACATAATATATGTAACCTGGAATTTTACTCAACAGTATGTCATGGACATTCATCCATGTCAATAAATATAGATCTACACCGTCTGTACTAGTCACCTACTATTCGACTGTATTTATGTACCATAATTTATTTAACCAGTTTAATGGATGTTTGGGTTGTTTCCAATTTGGTGTTATTATGAGTAGCTCTATGATATATTCCTTGGGCATAAATCTCTCCCCATTTTGTGATCACTCTCTAAAAGTAAGGTTGCTGGATCATATAGCATACATAGCTAATATTTTTCTACTACCAGACTGCCTTCTAGAAAGCTATACCTATTTATCGTTCTATTAACTATGCTCGAGAGAGCAACTGCCTCACACCCTCACCAGCACAAGGTATTGTCAGTTATTTGGTAACAGACAGTGATTTGAGAAGGTCAGCTGTGTAGTGAATATACCCATCATTTTTGACATTTATTTATTCAACAAATAATATATTAAATGTCTGTAGGTGCCAGAAGCTGAGCTAGGCCTAGGCACTGGTTATTGTCAATAATCAGCAACAGAGATGCGGTCACTGGCCTCAAAAAACATTTTCTGAGAGGGGTGGGGAAGACACTAAACTAACAAATAAGTAACTAAAGAAAATAATCACACATTGAGATTAGTGGTCTGCAGGAAATTAAGAACTGGAGGAGAACCTACTTTGGTTAGGAGAGTTAGAAATTGCATCTCTGAAAAAGTGATACTTAACCTGAGGTAAGAAATATGGGGCAAAATAGGTTCTAGGCAGAGGGAACTGTAAAGGGCGAAGATTCCAAGGCAGGAAGGAAAGTGTATTCAAGGAAAGCAGGAAGTCAGCAGCAGAATGAAGAGAGACGTCAGGGGTAGCAGGAACCAGCCAGGCACAGCCTTGAAGACCACAGTAAAGATTCTGAGTTATCTTCTAAGTACTGTGGGAAGATGTTGAAGGGCTTTAAATATGCTATCATCAAATTTACCTTGTAAAAAGTCTCACTGTCAACTTTGTGAAGATTAGTTGAGTGATTCCCGGCTTATAGAGTTGAGTCAATAGTGATGCTACTCACGGAAACGGGGACGCCTGGGTGACAAGAAGTTTGAGGGTAGATGAATATCCAGGGTTCCATTTTGCCCATATGAAGGTAGAGATGTCTGTGAAACATCTAAGTGGAGATGCAACATTAGCAGCTGCATGTGTAAGTCTGGAGCTCAGATTTTTGAGAAGCTGATGTATATTTGGGAGTTTCCAGCATATGGTTGGTATTTAAATCACACAGTTGGATAGGCCTATCTAGGGAAAGAGTGTACATTGAGAAGAGATTAAGAAAAGTTTTTAAATTAAAAAAAGTTTTTAAAAGGCACACCAGAATGTAAAACTATTGTCAAAGATAAAACACCAGCTAATAAACTGACAATTTTTTTAACTTAAAAAAAATTTTTTTTACGATATGTACACCAGCATTACAAGGAATTAGTACTCATTAGCAAATACCCAGTGCCATGTTTCATACTAAAAAAAAGCACACATCACATGGTTAAGTTTTTCATCTTTTAGATTTTACTACTTCAAACTTTGGATGAATTGGAGCTGCATCCTCCTGAGGTTGCCTGGGACCAAGGAGAGAATGAGAAGGCTGTCCCCGCCTCATGATGTAGGCTGAGTGCTCCTTATAGGGAGGCCAGTGTGGACACAGAAGGGAACTGAGAATGTGCCAGTGATGGTGGACTACCTCCCATTTTCTTCTACCCCAAGAAAAGCATGCAAACATTCTACCTAACCATGACCCCCAGTAGCAGTAGTGTGAGAAGAATTCATACTTCCTGCTGTGGAACTGGGATCATCCTTCCTCAGGAAGAAGATAAAGCACTGAGCATCAGAGCACAGCATCTAGCCCTTTCATTCCTGTAAGTTTCTTACAGAGAGCGCCAGCCACTGGTAAACAATAGTCTTCACTGATGTGGCCCCTTGTAAGTTAGGAAAGTTTCCTTATTGGTATTATTTTTTCCTCACTGGCATATAACTGGGAAAAGAGAGGGATCAGGGGGATTCCTGATAAGCATTAGTCTGTATTATAAAAAGATGTAACTACAGGTGATGTTACCTATACAAGCGACTCTAGACATTGTAATACAGCAAATTACAACAGTCCAGCCAAAACAACATTTAGCTAATGATCAATTCCTATTACACTGGGTCAAATACAAGCCCCGAAGAATGGAAGATAAATTTATCTTTCAGTGGCCTGTGTAAATCTCTTGATGGAGAGACAGGGAAGGGATGTGAAATATCACTAAAAAAAAAATCAATATCTTTATTGATTAATCAAGCTACTGTGATTTATTGGGCACTCATTCATTTGTTTGTTACAGTCATCTCATCCATTGCCTCTGGCTGTGATAAATGGTCTAGATTCTTCTTTGGGAAAGAGACAAGCATTTTAGCCGTTGTTCTTGCAGTGTGGACCTTCCAGATGCCTGTGTATCTGCTTCCATGGCAAGTTAAAGCCTACAGATTGCTGTGGAGTGCGGTCTTGAAAATATCAGACTCCCACAATATAAGGAGCCCAAAGTGCAGTGCACACAGACATCAACTCTGGATTCTTCCAAAATGGAACCAGGAAGCCAAAGCAGAAGCAAGCTTGATATCCAGGATGTATGAGACTTACTGACCTGGTGAGGAGTTACTGTCTCAGAACCGGCCTGGCGCGCGCGCGCGTGTGTGTGTGTGTGTGTTATTTACTGTGTGTGTGTGTGTGTGTGTGTTCTTGTTACGTTATCAGTAGCCTAATTACGTTATCAGTAGCCTACTTTCTATAACTGCTTTGTTTTACAAATATTATATACTTTTGTCTCTCAGGTCCCTTTTAACTGCATTCAGTAAACATAATTCTCCTTTGCCTCTGGATAAAAAAGTCTGCTGTAAGGCATTATTGCTCACTCTTGGGTAATAGGTAAACTCTGATTACTTTAAGCCAATGCAGTGGCAAATGCAGTGATAAGAATGTCCAGTTCAAGATATCAAAATTCCAGACCTGATTTAGTATTATGTCTGCTCTCTTTCATGGTACTTTCTGTAATTTCATCCAACAGACTTCTGCCCCTACTTAACTCCCAGCTGCTGTTTCATGAGCTGAAGCAGGAGGGAGTGAGAATGGTTCAGTTCTTCCCAGCTAAGAGTCTTTCCACGCTCTGGGCCCGCCAGATGGTGAAAGCTGCATCCCCAAGTGGTACTCGGCAGACTGATGAAGGTGACATTTTCCCTCCAGGGGTGCTTCCATTGGCTCTTCAGAAGTTCGCTGCTAGATCCTGCTGGCCTACAGTTACTCTGCCCCTGACCACATAAAGATCTATTCCAAGAGGTCTCTTGGGCTCCTTTCTAAGTCCCTGGCTATGCTTTCTGCTAATGTTCCCTCATTCTTCCTGGTGGCCTACTGGACCCAAGATGCACTTATGCCAGCTCTCTCCCACGGGGCTCACACTTAGACCACAGGAAACACCCAGGCCTCCCTTTCCTTACAAATGCTGCGAGTGCAGGTCAATCTCAACAGAACATCTAAGGTGACCAACAATCCTAGTTTGCCCAAGACTAGTTTGGTTTTACTACTGAAAGTGCCAGGGATCAGGAAACTTCACAGGCCTGAGAAAACTGAGACCTTGGCAGCAGAGCTTTCTTGACTTCACCTCCAATTCTCACCCTCTGATTACCTCTTACAGTCAGACCCACCCAAGGCTGTGACCTACTTGAGCTTTCTTGGTCCTGGGCCTGGCACTAGCCCTTTGTGTCAACCACAAAGCATGGCTTTCAAAGTTCACAGGGGATCCTCCAAGACCCTCTTGTTTTACTGACAACAGAAGGTAGCATCCCCTTCCAGTAAGCCAAGAGGGCACATCTCACACACCCACAAAGAGAGGCCACCAGGGGCCCAGAGAGGCTCTCAATTTATAAGATTACCCTAGCTGGTGAACTGATGGGTTGAAAACATCTTCCTGGGAATTTATTTCCAATTAAGTGGAAAGTTTACATCTTATTTAATTTGTATGACAGAGATTCACTCTTCCAAATTCAGGAAGACATAAGCAACATACACCTCTGGGCCTCACCTGTCATCCCTTCCTGAAAAAAGTCTCCTGCTCTCCAAAGCTGTACTTTCTCCTTTCCAGCTATCTATCAGTGGAAATGGACACCCCTTGAGGACCGAGTGTGGATCACTAAGTCTTCATCCAAAGTGCCCCCTCACTTGGCACAGAGTGACTCAGCAGACCTCAGGGAGTCATCATGGCACCAGGGAAACTAGAATGACTACAGTGAGAGTGGCTGGACTTGGTGCTTGAGACAAAACAGGCACCAGAACATAACAGGGAGAGACACTGCTTGTATGGATAACAATTTGGTGCCATCTAGAGTTTCATAAATAATTTTTTCTCCACAGACCAAGAACTCCTATCCCTCCCCATCTCACATCATTACTAAGCTCAGTTGAAGTGGAAAAAAAAAATGCTTCGTTCAGCCACTCTTTTTCTCATACAGCAGGCAAAATAGCTCTACTATAACTGTAGGGGTCTCCGGGACTAACTTGCAAATTCCCTTAAAATTCTACCATTACTCAAAGGCTAAACTATTTCTCACAGCCATTTTGATTCTAGAGACTTGAGGCCTTTTGCTATCCAGACCCAGATTCACACTAGAGATTAAATTTGAAACTTCCCCTGTAGCTACACAAACCCTCAAACTGCAGCATTCTCTGGACACCCCTCATGAAATTCTTCAACCTCTCCTATCCTAGGCTCATAGCCAGATTCCCACATTTCATGACTTTCTCCCTTCAACCTGCACATCTGTTCCTGCTTTAGGATTTTTTTCTAATAGGCTGATTACTCAAATACTGCCAATCAGAAACAACATTTCCTGATTCTTCCCAAGTCCTGTTTGTTTCTGCAGAGAAAAACCTTCAAGTGTTCCAACTACCTACTTCAGCATCATTATCAAGGGCTCCCATTGACCTCTCCAAGATTATCACACCCTCCCTCAGGACACCAATACTCCAGAAATCGTATTTGGGTACATAGGTCTTCCTAGGCGGCACTAACGTAAAACCACAAAATATCAGGAATTAAAATACACTCCAGTTCATCGGGTTGCAGCCAGATGAAGATAATCTCAATTTCACACATGACTTTATGAAGGTTGTAATATGCAAAAGAGCTGGTGCCAGAGTTCATATGCATAGCAGGCAGTATAATGATGCATTTTCCTCAACCATCATTAACACAAGCTGATGCCAGAGTGACCCCAGCCTCCTCCTCTACTGGGCGGGACAAAGAACAAGAACGTCAAGGTCATTTCACAATGTATACAAATGTCGAATCACTACATTGTACACATGAAACTAATAAAATATGTCGAATATACTTCAATTAAAACATTTTTAAATAAAAATAAAAACCAGCAAAATAAGATTTAAAAAAAATGAATGTCAAGGTGTCTGTCTGCTGAATGCCAAACATCTCAATTTGTGCAATAAGAAAGAAAATGAACTCTGACAAAAGGCTCTAAGTTAAAAAACAGGGAGTTACACAAGTTGGCCCTAGGTGCTACTGTTCAATGATGGCTTCTGAGTAGAAATACCTCCACTAAGTAAAAGGGGGGTGGGGGGAGGGCCTAGGGGGCGGGGCTTCAGCCCACTGTGCCTGCTAGTCTATTTAGTCCAGTCTCTTATTTCCCTAGAGAGGGCTTCTTTGACCATCCACCACCCCTGTTCCATTCCATACATGTTCCTCTATGTTTCTTATATGTTCTTATAACAACGCTTCTTGTCACAGGAGCTACTACACTTTGTAATACCTGCTTGTTTAACACTAGTTTACCTGACTCAGGTATGACTGGTGAGCACGCAGACCATGTCTGCCTTAGCTGCTGCCCCATCCCTGGGGCTCTGCACACTTCCTGACAAATGGCACAAGGGCAATACTACTTGATGGATGGATGGATGAAAGGATGAATGAATGAAGGAATGAAACTATGAATGAGCTGATTACCATCACAGATGTTCAGGGTGCTTGAGCTAAATTTTCGCTTCACTATGATCATCTGATTTTGAAGGTATGTAAGTAAATAATATGCCACTGAATTGATATAATTATCCCTCATATGTGGATCATTCAAACTTACGTATCCCATAAGGGAAAATAAATATAAAACACTCATCTAATTATTGTGATGAATAAATCTTAACACCTATGAAGAGTTTACAAATACTCACTTTGCTCCATACCAACTTAGTAATTTGAAGTTAAATTTAGATGGGTATTGTTCTTTTTAACTAAATTTTCCATTTATTTAATTTTAAAAATATACTCCAGGGACATCCCTGGTGGTGCAGTGGTTAAGAATCCACCTGCCAGTGCAGGGGATACAGGTTGGATCCCTGGTCCAGGAAAATCCCACATGCCACAGAACAACTAAGCCTGCGTGACACAACTACTGAAGCCCACATGCCTAGAACCCATGCTCCACAACTAGAGAAGCCACTGCATTAGAAGCCCGCACACCACAATGAAGAGTAGATCGCCTCGCCGCAACCAGAGAAAGCCCACACGTAGCAACGAAGACCCAACACAGCCAAAAATAAATGCATTAAAAAAATACAATTGAATCAATATTTTAAAAAATATATATAGATATATACGCCAGTAAGAACCATAAGTGAAGACTAAGTTGCAACTACTCAGTATATATATTTTTTTAACATCTTTATTGGAGTATAACTGCTTTATAATGGTGTGTTAGTTTCTGCTTTATAACAAAGTGAACCAGCGATACATATACATATATCCCCATATCTCCTCCCTCTTGCATCTCCCTCCCACCCTCCCTATCCCACCCCTCTAGGTGGTCACAAAGCACCGAGCTGCTGTCCCTGTGCTACGCGGCTGGTTCCCACTAGCTATTGATTTTACATTTGGTAGTGTATGTATGTCCATGCCACTCTCTCGCTTCGTCCCAGCTTACCCTTCCCCCTCCCCGTATCCTCAAGCCCATTCTCTACATCTGCACCTTTATTCCTGTCCTGCCCCTAGTTTCTTCAGAACCTTTTTTTTTTTTTTAGATTCCATATATATGTCTTAGCATATGGCATTTTTCTCTTTCTGACTTATACTTCACTCTATATGACAGACTCTAGGTCCATCCACCTCACTACAAATAACTCAATTTTGTTTCTTTTTATGGCTGAGTAATATTCCATTGTATATCTGTGCCACATCTTCTTTATCCATTCATCTGTTGATGGACAATTACGTTGCTTCCATGCCCTGGCTACTGTAAATAGAGCTGCAATGAACATTGTGGTAGATGACTCTTTCTGAATTATGGTTTTCTCAGGGTATATGCCCAGTAGTGGGATTGCTGGGTCATATGGTAGTTCTATTTTTAGTTTTTTAAGGAACCTCCATACTGTTCTCCATAGTGGATCTATCAATTTACATTCCCACCAATAGTGAAAGAGGGTTCCCTTTTCTCCACACCTTCTCCAGCATTCATTGTTTGTAGATTTTTTGATGATGGCCGTTCTGACTGGTGTGAGGTGATACCTCATTGTAGTTTGGATTTGCATTTCTCTAATGATTGGTGATGTTGAGCATCCTTTCATGTGCTTGTTGGCAATCTGCATATCTTCTTTGCAGAAATGTCTAATTAGGTCTTCTGCCCATTTTTGGATTGGGTAGTTTGTTTTTTTGATATTGAGCTGCATGAGCTGCTTGTACATTTTGGAGGTTAATTCTTTGTCAGTTGCTTTGTTGGCAAATATCTTCTCCCATTCTGAGGGTTGTCTTTTCGTCTTATGTTTTCCTTTGCTGTGCAAAAGCTTTTAAGTTTCATTAGGTCCAATTTGTTTATTTTTGTTTTTACTTCCATTTCTCTAGGAGGTGGTCCAAAAAGGATCTTGCTGTGATTTATGTCATAGAGTGTTCTGTCTATGCTTTCCTCTAAGAGTTTTATAGTGTCTGGCTTTACATTTAGCTCTTTAATCCATTTTGAGTTTATTTTTATGCATGGTGATAGGAAGTGTTCTAATTTCATTCTTTTATACGTAGCTGTCCAGCTTACCCAGCACCACTTACTGAAGAGTCTGTCTTTTCTCCATTGTATATTCTTGCCTCCTTTATCAAAGACAAGGTGACCATATGTGCATGGGTTTTTCTCTGGGCTTTCTATCCTGTTCCATTGATCTACATTTCTGCTTTTGTGACAGTGCCATACTGTCTTGATTCCTTTAGCTTTGTGGTATAGTCTCTGAATAAAATCCTTGCTGGATAGAGTAATCTTGGTTGTAAGTTTTTCCCTTTCATCCCTTTAAATATGTCCTGCCACTCCCTTCTGGCTTGCAGAGTTTCTGCTGAAAGATCAGCTGTTAACCTTATGGGGATTCCCTTGTATGTTATTTGTTGTTTTTCCCATGCTGCTTTTAGTATTTTTTCTTTGTATTTAATTTTGATAGTTTGATTAATATGTGTCTTGGTGTGTTTCGCCTTGGATTTATCCTGTATGAGACTCTCCACACTTCCTGAATTTGACTGACTGTTTCCTTACCCTATTATTAGGGAAGTTTTCAACTATGATCTTTTCAAATATTTTCTCAATCCCTTTCTTTTTCTCTTCTTCTTCTGGGACCCCTATCATTCGAATGTTGGTGCGTCTGATGTTGTCCCAGAGGTCTCTGACACTGTCCTCAATTCTTTTCATTCTTTTCTCTTTATTCTGCTCTGTGGTAGTTGTTTCCACTATTTTATCTTCCAGGTCACTTATCCGTTTTTCTGCCTCAGTTATTCTGCTATTAATTCCTTCTAGAGATTTTCTAATTTCATTTATTGTGTTGTTCATCATTGTTTGTTTGCTCTTTAGTTCTTCTATCTAGGTCCTTGTTAAATGTTTCTTGTATTTTCTCCATTTTGTTTCCAAGATTTTGGATCATCTTTACTATCATTACTCTGAATTCTTTTTCAGGTAAACTGCCTATTTCCTCGTCTGGTGGGTTTCTACCTTGCTCCTTAATCTGCTGTGTGTTTCTCTGTCTCATTTTGCTTAACTTACTGTGTTTGGGGTCTCCTTTTCACAGGCTGCAGGTTCATAGTTCCTGTTGTTTTTGGTGTCTGCCCCCAGTGGGTGAGGTTGGTGCAGTGGGTTGTGCAGGCTTCCTGGTGGGGAATAGTGCCTGTGGTCTGGTGAATGAGGCTGGATCTTGTCTTTCTGGTGAGCAGGACTGCGTCCAGTGGTGTGTTTTGGGGTGTCTGTGACCTTGTTATGATTTTAGGCAGCCTCTCTGCTAATGGGTGGGGTTGTGTTCCTGTCTTGCTAGTTGTTTGGCATAGAGCCGGGTAGCTGGAAACACAGCCTACGCTCACTGCCAGAGTAACTCCACCTACTAACAGGACAAAAATGCTCCCAGAGACTGAACGTGTTTCAAAATGGGTAAACATTCTTCAATAGTCGTTTTTAGTGTCTTTTTCTATCTAATCTCTCTCCCCAGTCTTTCAGGAGAGCTGAGGAAAATGTATCTCTGAGGCATTTGCATGTTTGTTCACTCTAGATCCTGTCAAAGTGACAGGAGAAGCCAGTTATTAATTTGAACTGGTCTTATGAAGACATATTTTCTCCCTGCTTTTGGCTTAGAAAAGCACTACTTTCCTTTAGTGGATGCATGATGTGTTAAATAACCTATAGCAGATGGTGTAATAACATCAGCCTCACTTTAAGAATTCTGCACGTGTTAAAAGTCATCATAAAGACATTTGCTCTCATGCTTCCTTCCCATCTACTCTAGCCAATGGCTAACAGAGTATCCTCAGGGTTCTGAAGTCAGTGGCTATCGACATTCCTCAGTCAACCGAAATGTCACCCGTGACTGGAATGAACACTGTTTAAAGACAAGAAACGTGAAGTTCATCTCCCAGGAGAAAGTCATTATTGACATTTCTTTCTGGATTGGCTTCTCCTTGCAGGTCCAAGAATGCTCTCAAAATGTTCTTCCTATGACCCTTCTCAGTACCCAAGTGTATGGCTTAAAGGACCATCCAGCCTCGATCTAAAGGAACTTCCAATATATGGCAGGGAAGTGTTGAAAGATTTTCCTCAGGGACATTGCTTAAGGACATGAATCAGTGAGTGTGTATGACTTGGAGAACTGCACCTAAAATATGCCCCCACTGGGATGGCAGAACTTATTTTTATTATTAACTGTAATAATTATCTGTATTCATAGCTTTGTGAAATTATTAAAAGTTGCATTTAGTGGCTATCTCATGATTTAGTAAGAAAGGTCTTTTATTAACTTAATTTAATTTGCATCATTATTCTAAAAGCCACAGAGCAACCAGCCCAGAATCAGTACATGTCTGACCAAAATCATTAGGTCAGCACAATCAACTTTCATCTGGATCTCAATCTAATGGGAAATGATACTGGGTGTAACATTCCATCTGATGTTGAGAGGGAGTCTGTGCACTGAACGTAACCCATCTGGCTGAAAGCCTCCAGTCTCCACAGCGAAGATCATGATGGGCGCTCAGAACTCTGGAAAACTCTTATGCCCAACACACAGAGCCTGGCCGAAATTAAGCACCTGGACACCATTAACCGACCATAGGACAGTCACATCATGCCAGTTTCAGGATACCCAGGCCATCTCTCCTTCCCAAGACTCTAATCACCAGATGGCTCTTTCCTTCGTTGTCTTCTCCTCAAACTTCCCAAAGCTTCTCCCCATCCTCATTCTCTGCAATGACCTTGCTTCTGATTTCACTGTTAATTGAAGCAATTTGAAGAAAACGCCACCAAGTCCCATCATCATATCCAATCACCCTCCTGCATTTGGGCCCAGATCCGCTGCTCTTGCTCCTGTTTCTGTGATTTTCCCATACCCCTAAAGTCAGCCAACCAACGTATATGCCGAATCCCATACTCATTTACCCAACATTATCACTCTAGCATTTCTCCCCTCTTTCTCTTGCATCATCAATTCATCACTCTCACTGATTTTCCCCATTAGCATACAAAATACTATTAATCTTTCACTGTAAAATAAAAAAAAGAACCTCTTACGATCCCACTTTACCTCCAGCTACTGCCCATTTCTTTCCTCCCCTTTATACCACATTCCTTCAACTGGCTGTCGAACTTGTTGCCTCTAATTCTCCTGTTTGCTCTTAAGCCTACTGTAATCAGGCTTTTGCTCCAAAAACTTCACAAAAACAAATGTACTTATTACTGTCACCTGTGTTCTATTCTATTGCCGAGATCTTTGGGGATCATCCTTACCAATAAATGAGCCATTTCTGTGACTTGAGAAACACTGAAAGAATCCATCACGCATCTTGATAAACTGAAACTTACGTTTCTGGATCCTATGCTCTACCTATGATGCAAGATCTTTCTTCAATTGCAATTTCCTGAACAAACATATTACACAGATTAGCAGGTATATAGGTCAATGAATATCACCCTGAATAACAGAAAATTGACATTCTGTGCCTGTTCGTGCAAATATACAATGAAGGGATTGGTGGGGCATGTCAGTCAGACTACATGTTAGCATGTAAACCTCTTCCTGCCATATGGGGCAGTCGTCAAAAAGGCAACATTAATTTATGTGAACAGATTTGTGTCATTGTCTCTCTAAGGAAAAGGGGTCAGAAAAAAATACTGTTTTTGTTCATAAATATTCCCCTCCCCTAGCCAGGCCTATAACTGACTACACTGCTAAGCATTCATCTTTAAGGGTTAAAACATTGCTGTCCAATAAGATAATCAGTTACCTAGCCAACATATTAACAGAGAGTTTTTTAAGGTAATTAATAAGCGACTGACACCCATTAATACATATCAGCGAGTGGGGCTCAGAGGAGGAAAAAAGAGTTTGGGAGAGAGGAAAAACCCTAGCGGGATGAGGCCATGGTAAGGAGTGAGGGAGAAATTGTCACTTGGCAAGAAGGTTCGGCTGGCCATGGCATCTGAGGAGCACACACCATCAAGGGATGTGAAGGAAAAAACACAGAAAGAAGGGGTAGAAGGATATCTGACGCTCTCAGCTTTCTGCACACATTTGCCCAAGAGTAATCCTGCCTTTAAGAAGCTTGACCTTCCATTTTTGCCTCTGTCACATTTTTAAACTCCAAATAGATTAAGTTCTGATAGAAATTCTTGTCCCCAGAACCCTTGCAATACCTTTTTGAAAAAAACTAAAGTAGGTTATATTTGTTGCCTCAAGATTGGCTTCCAAACATCCTTTTCCCATTTAAATGTATATTGCTTAAATTTTAAATGTGTCCTTCCTCCCCTCTTTTGGTCTCTCAGTCTAGCATCCATTTATTTTGCTCAAACGTTGCCTTCCTTTACATGGTGATGAAAATTCTCCACCTTCAACTTATCTTCTCTAGCTTAACATTTCCCGTTCACGTTTATTTTTCTTTTCTTTTCCCCGAATTACCTGTACTGCTTAAGCAAGTGGTTTTAATAAAGCCAATGCGTTCTTAATTTCCGGTATATGGATCACTCTCATCTCAGCTGGTAATGGAGATGACTCCTAAAAACATTAGGTGGAGGAATTGCGGCCAACCCTGGAACAGGACAGAGATTTATCTGCTCAGGACTGCAGTTCCCACCCTGAACCTCAGTAGAAGGGGTAGAGCTGGGATCTTAGAATGTTAAAGCCAGAGGGAAATTGAGCAATTACCGTCACAGACCAACCACCTCCACATGCGGATAACAAGATGGATGGCCAGAGAGATGAAGAGATTTTTCCAGAGTTTTAAAACTCAACTCTCACAGAAGTTGTTCCTGGGGAATTTTCTTGGGTCAGAGACCCCAGGAAAAGATTATAAGACAAGAATTTATGTACAAATGATAGAGCAAAGTAATGTTCCCAGGAGAAGTGGTGAGGTTAGTAACTAAGGTCTGGCTGGTGAGGGGCAGGAAGCATCAGAATCTCCCAGAGCCTTCCGACTCTCTATACATGTGCAGGCAAAGCAGCTCCAGAAGCCCACGGGCAGTGGGAACAGGCCGTTAGAAGCAAAAGCTCACAGGAGCTGAGGCCAGTGCACTCAGAAGGAAAAATGATCCCAGAGAGCCGGGCAAAGCATCAACAATGTCTGCTCTAGGCATTGTCTTCAACTCCACAAGCGTCATCCTCAGCCTGTCACAACTGGATGGGAGGTTATTTTCCTCTTTTGTACCTTCACAGGGCTTTTGCAATTACCTTCTAGTATTCTGCATTTAAGATATCATACTCAGATTTCACCTTGATCATTTTATTCCCCTGCTGTGGCTCCCTGTTGCTTAGAGATTCAAGTCCAAACACTTCAACCTGATATTCAAGGTTCCCAAAAATATCCTAACTCCACTTAAAGCCTACCTTCCACAAATGAGGGAAAATGTTGTGTTTGAAGCAAAGTATTAGCCATCTCTCTTACATTTAACCTTTCTACCTCCATCCTTTTCTCAAACCAAGCAACCTCCCAGCAACTGCCTAATCAGCAAATCCCCATCAATCTAAATCAATCTCGCAAAATCTCACTTGAGAGTAGGTATTTTGCATAATCCTTTCTGATCACATTTACTTGAAACAATACCTCTCTCCTCTGAGTTACCATTACTAGTTTTGTCTGAACTATGCATTTGGCAACACTATTCTGTGAAATCTTTCCTTTGGAGTTCTTTAGCAGTTTTATTTTTAATTAATAGACTTTATTTTTTAGAGTATTTTTAGGTTTACAGAAAAAATGCGCAGAAAGTAGAGAGTTCCCATATGTTCCCTGTCTTATCTGCCTTCAGTTTCCCTTATTATTAATATATAGCATTTGTGTGGTATTACATGTGTCACAACTGTGGAACCAGCAATGATCCATAACTATTTGTTTACATGAGGTTTCACTCTTTGTGTTGTCCAGTTCTATGAATTTTGACAACTGCATAATGTCATGTGTCCACCATTATATTTTATTACAGAAGAGTTTCACGGCCCTAAAAATCCCCTGTGCTTCACCTGTTCACCACTCCCCACCCTCTCCCTGAACTCCTGGCAACCACTGATCTTTTTACTGTTTCCGTAGTTTTGCCTTTTCAAGAAATGCCTTCTTCAGCTATTTTTAAATATCTCACTACTGCTCAAAAGTTCATGCACTTGTGCCTTACCTCCCCAAACAGATGGGAAATTTCTCCTTATATTCCCCTTAGCATTTACTAGAGAAAGAATCATGTACCTGTAGACCTTAGTAAGTATGCACTGATTTTATTTGAATGAACTTGGAATCATCTTCCTTTTTTCTTTAGGAAAGTTATTAAAATACCTAAATCTTGAAGTGGAGAATTGGCTTCCAGTATGAGGCAGAAAAAGGTTGTTAAAGATTAAGAAAAGTAATCCTACCGAAGAAAAGCAACTCAAAAAAAAAAAAAAAGTAGTCAGATGTAAATAAATACACTAAAGCCAATATATTTCCCAGATGACAGAAATAAATTGATTCAAAATATAACGGGAAAAAATGTGAATAGTATTAATAAGGAATGTCAATATCTTAAGAAAACTGTAACTGATATTTTATGGGTAGACATGAAAAAAAAGATTCAAATAATGATGAGTAAGCCGTATTCATGGATGGAAAGATTCAGCAATATAAAGAAGTCAATAATTCCAAAACTAGCTTATGACTTACTTTTTAGTACTTGGCAACATACTTCTCAAGTTCATCTGAAAAAAATAAATGATACGAATACCCAAAAGAGACTGTTAAAGAAAAACAAGGAGGATCTTCCCTGACAGGTATGAAAACATATTAATGATAAAGGTAAAAATTTTAGAATCGAAAATGACTGTAGCCTTTATGTTTTCTAAATGTGTCAAAAGCTAAAATATGTTTCATAACTTTTTAAATCATAAAGGAAATTAATGCATAGCCTAAAGAGAAGAGATAGACTCTAGAAAATAGAAATAAAGAATCATGGAGTAAATAAAGGATACTTACTAACAGATATATTAATACTAAGACTAGGGTATAGTGACTAAAAACCCTTTATGAAGAGGGTTATTAAATACTTTGATTTTTTTGCATTGCTGTGCAAAAAAAATCACTAAAAGTCTCCAGTAAAATATGTACATAGACCCACACAATCATGCCACAAGGAAAAGAATCCTAAAGACCTGAGGAACAGATGATGTATCAGTCATGTTTCAGTGCAGCGAACAGTAAACACTTTGGATATTTCTAGAAGGGAATTTAAGAAAGAATATTAGATGTCTTTAAAATCTTCGGAATGGCTGAAGAAACGGGAATCAGGAAGCTACAATAAGGCTTTCACCTTGAAGGTCATATACTAGTGTAACCAGGCCCCAAATTCTACTCTGCTGAGACCTTTGCTGCTAACATCATAAGTGCCTGACACCCATGAAGCTGGTGACTAGACCATGGAATGTGGAATCTGGGCTCTCCCAACATCCACACATGCTGGAGGCCACAAGTCCACCAGCCCCGCTACAGAAAGGTGGCATCAGCTCCCATTTCCACCTTTCAAAACTCATGCTTGTGTATCTAACTGGTACAACCCAATTCACATTTAGGAACGAGGGAAAAAGACAGATTTTAGCTTCCCAACCACTCTGAATAGACGAAGGGTAAAACGGAGATTGCAAGAGTCTTTGTAAGCATACAAGACATACAAGCTAGAGAAGAAATATGAATGGTACATTTTTGTGGAAAAAGAATGTTCAATTTTACTTCTCATTAAAGAAATATAAATTAAAACCAAAATAAAGTATGATTTTCTTCTAACATTTTAACGATAGGTTCTGAGAAGAGTACAGTGAGATGAAAATTCTCATGCACTACAAAAGAAGAGTAAATAGATACAATCTACCTGGACAGCAATTTGGCAATAGGCACCTAGATCCTTAAACATGATTCCATCCTTTGACACAGTAATCTACATTAAGGAATCTATCAAGAAATAATGTGGTCTCCAATTTGTAATTGGAAATATTAATAAACATGATTCCATCCTTTGACACAGTAATCTACATTTAGGAATCGATCAAGAAATAATGTGGTCTCCAATTTGTAATCGGAAATATTGGCAATCAGAGAAAATAGGCAGCTACATTTATAAATGTGAAAGATTAAAAAATAACTAGTGCCCAACAGAAAGGGAAATATTTAAACAAGTTGTATTACCTCTATGCAACAGATTCTTATAAAGCTTTGTAATGACAGTGGAAAATGCTCCTATTAAGTAAAAACAAGTAGGACATGAAATTATTTATAAAATATGGAGCTAACTTTTCTAACTATTTACAAACTTGATGTAACAGAGAGAAGGGACTGGAAGAAAACACATAAACATGCTAACACTCTATCTCTGATGGAGGAGGGATGGGGATGATCAAACTTAATCTTCATCTTGTCAGTGTTCTGCATTTTCCAAACATTCTACAGTGAAACTACATTTTCTTTAGCACTACTGAAAACAAACCAAAAATTATCATTAAAAAAAGAAAGTAATCGTTTAAGAAAATTAAATTTTTTGTCTTTGTCTCTAGTTTGAAAATGTTTAAATTTTTTTTTTTTAGTAAATTAAGGAGTTCCTCTCAATCTACAATTAAGACTTAACATGCCCTTGATTTTGGGAAGCTGTATCTTTAACATGTCACAAAGGGGTAGGTGGGGCGAGAGGGGACTGAAAGTGGGCAAAAATACTGCATAAAGTTCAAAGCTGTGAGGGACTTCCCTGGTGGCACAGTGGTTAAGAATCCGCCTGCAAATGCAGGGGACATGGGGTCAAGTCCTGGTCCGGGAAGATCCCACATGCTGCGGAGCAACTAAGTCTGTGCACCACAACTACTAAGCCTGCACCACAACTACTGAAGCCTGTGCTCCGCAACAAGAGGAGCCACCGCAATGAGAAGCCCACGCACCACAATGAAGAGTAGCCCCCGCTCACCGCAACAAGAGAAAGCCCGGGCGCAGCAATGAAGACCCAATGCAGCCAAAAATAAATAAATAAATAAATTTATTTAAAAAAAAAAAAAGTCCACAGCTGTGAAACTTCTCAGCCTCCTCAGCTAAGACTGTAGTCAGCAAACCCACAGGACGCATTTGTTTTCACATCTATTTCACCAGTTTAAATCCTGTAAAGAATTGAGAATCTTAGAAGAAAGAAAAAATAATGAGAGTTCGCCATTTGTAAGATAATATTTACCTCTTACAGCGAAACCTCATGAAGATATGTATCTACCAGATGTCACATTTTGTGTGATCTCCTTAAGAAACAAGTTTTAGAAAATGGTGAATAGGAATCCTTCCAGTTTCAGAGCCAATTTCATAAGAACTGAGTGGATCAGGGCTGTCAGATGAAAAAAAGTGAATAAAGAGTATTGCTTTATGCAAAAAGAATGTCAACACTAGAAGCCCCTCAGTCAACCCCACCCCCCATGGTTATCCAGGGTCACTTCCTTCTTCCCCACAGGCCTCTTCACTCTTCAAGTGTCCACAGCGCCCTCTGCTGTTCTGGATCTCCCCTGCACCACGCCAACAAATAACCCCACAGACCCAACTCCCCAATTTCTGACTCTTCACAACTCATCAGGCAAACAGTACCCAGCTGGCTTCCTTCAGCTTTCCAAGTGCATGCTGTGGTGTGGGATCCTCACCCAGGAAATCGCAAGAAAACTTTGTCTTCAACCGTATATCTTCATCTAAACCCAAGGTCTTGATTGCCTTTTCCAGACCATTTCTAGGTTTCTGGCCTCCTTTTGTTACTTACATGGTAATTAATTCACATAACCAAAAGTTATATCCCATTAGTTTCATTTTTTGTCGTTTTGTTAAGCATCTTTTAAGGACTGCCTGTGTTATACATTCCAGAGAATCCTGGCTTTAGCTGAGGCAAAGTTCCAATAAACACACGGACTGGACTTTGTTATCAACCTAGGAACAAGATGTTAGAGCATTTGCTCTAACATTGGCCTTGGCGTGGGTTCTGCTTGGGAGTCTGAGGACTGTGTGTAGTTTGGCTGACAGCTTTCTCTCATAAAAAGCTGAGATGCTTGCTTCCATGTATAGTACTACAACTGTAAAAACAAAATGCAGTTTTCCAAAACTCCATTTTTCTCATTTTCTAACATACTCTTGAATTAAACCATCATAGTTTATCGATCAGAATTGCTCTGCCTGCTTATGTACAATTGTAACTATATACTGCTTCACTAATGGAACCTCAAACGATGGTGTAGTCTCATTGGAACAAAAGTACCCTCGTTGTGTGAATTTTACCTCAATAATAAGTCTCTGTGCACCAAATTGATTAGATTTCTTGTAAAAGACTAGCTGCCGTTGCAAATCCAAGATAATAGATGGTTGACATGTGACACTAATGGTAGCCAATAAAACAGCTACAGGAAAATTTTCCCAAATGCTTTGTAAATTGATTATCTATAATATCCTATGATAAACTGACCTATAATGTCATCTGATGGCTATTTATTTAGGCAGAAATTCAGTCTAGGGAATTTGGGAAAGAAAATCCCAGCACTGCAGTGACGATGGTGACGCATTTACAGCCTTCTGGAATAGCAGACATGAGCGTGATTTACTTCATCTTTGCCCATTTGCCCTAAAACAAGATGTCTACTAGTATTAGTCTGGGCAAGAGATAAAGCTATTCTGAGTAGCAATTTGATAGGTTCTCTAGCAGAGCCTCAAAAATAAAATCAGCTTACTGATTGCCCTATTTCATTAACAGGAATAGCGTCAGCCCAGGCTTCCAGGGTCAAAGTGAGTTATCTTCAAGCTGTCCTTTTCAGGTACCTCACAGTCCAGTGATGACCAAGACCTGTTCTTTCCTCTCACTGTCTCTCTCACATAGCCCTTCCTTTGAAGCCTCACAACCTACGTACAGTTTCAGTCATTATTCCTCATTCTCAATACTGCAGCCCTCCTTCACTTGGCCTGTCTGCCTCTAGATTTCCCCTCCATTCCGCCTTATGAATCCCACACGAATCTTCTGTGAGGGGTCATTCCCCTATTCGTAATGCTTCAGTGAGTACCTCTTGCCAAGAACAGCAGTTTTCCTATTGTTGTTCCACTTTGACATATGTTCCTGCCATACAAGCTGGAGTGTAAGTAGGATATGTAGTCTGTCTCCAGGCACCCAGCTCTTTACGAACTATCTTCTCTCTGTGCCTCCAGCCAGAACTGGTTCCTCGCCCTGTGCATTCCTATTTTGTTTCATTCACTTTAACCGCATCATTCATATATACCGAAAATATCTGTATATGTATTATAGTAGGCAGATTTAGACAATGTCCTCCAATGATTCCTGCTTCCCGCTATTCAGGACTTTAATTCCCTTTCCTTGAGTGTGGGCTAGACACAGTGACTTGCTTCTAATAACAGAATACATCAGAAGCTTGACTCAGTTATAAAAGACTGTGACCACTGTCTTGCTGGCAGGCTCTCTCTACTGCCTTCTCAGCTTGCACACTTTGATGGAGTGGGACGGCCCACTGAAGAAGGCAGGGCACTGTGGGTGGCCTGAGTCTACACTCCAGCAAGGAACTGAAGGAAGCCTTCAATCCAAAGCCCTGAAAGAACTGAATTCTGCCAACAACCATGTGAGTGAGCTTGGAAGTGGATCCTTCTTCCCAAGTCAAGCCTTCAGATGCCACCAAGCTTTGGCTGACACCTTGATTTCAGTCTTGTGTGGGACCCTGAGGCTTAGACCCAGCTAAACTATGCCTGGATTCCTGACCCACAGAAACTGAGAGAACTGTTTTAAGCTGCTAGGTTTCAGGGTAAGTTGTCGCACAGCAATAAATAAAATACATGTATCTTACCTCACCTGCTTAACTGTGGCCTCGCCCAGGCAGAAACTGAATGGTAAAGCTAGGCGTGAGCACGGTACCCAATGTAAACGTTAATGCACGGTAAATGCTAATTGGCAGGGTGATTGAACAAATGATTTTACTAAGCCAATTTTCCCAACTGTTTTAGAAAGTAAATATCATTTAACTTTTTCTAAACCTGTGAATTACGTATAAAGTTTATAGCTATCCTTTAATGTCAGACTCTATATTTTGACTTTTGCCTGTTTCTCTACTCCTTTGGATTTTTTTTTTTCTGTTTTTAGCAGAGATATGTTCAGGTCATCTCACCATCTATTAACTAAGGGAATGCATAATTCATAGAATGATAAACAACAGCAAACTTACATTCATTTTTGAAAGATTATACCAAGCAAATACAAGTTTCTTTGATAAAATAAATGTGCTTAAATGGTAAAAGGAATAGAGATGTCATCTATATCAGTTAGGAGGCTTTGAGCTGCAAATAACAATAACAAAGAAATAGAACTTGTGATTCACAACAAGGATGTATTTATTTCATACATTATAAATCTGTTGGCTTCAGGACTGAAAATTTAAGTAGGTCATCAAGGACCCAATATTCTCCCATCTTTCTACTCTGCTCTACTCAGAATAGTTCACTCATGGTTGCAAGGTGGCTGCCACTATTCCAGTAATCACATCCAGACCCAAGAGTATCCAGTGGAAGAAAAGCATAATCTCTTCCCGTGTGTCTCTTTTTTAACCGCAAAGAAACCATCCCCAGAAGCATCCAACAGACTTCCCTCTGCATCTCAGTGACCAAAATTGGGTCACATAACATGTTCTAAATTAAACCCTGCTGAGGGAACTAAGATCACCATCATCGCTAGGGAAGGGCTAGACTCCTGAAGAAAACTGGGATTTCAACCAGCAATAAAGAAGGGAGATGTCTGTTTACAACCACAAGAGATGACATAAAGTAGTGCATAATTCATCACAAAAATGTGCTTATATGGATTCAGCAAAAGAGGCAACTATTATCACCTTGAGTGGTTTGGTATTATGATAAAAGACTCACAAATCAGGATTAAAACCATTACCCATCTACAAAAGTTGTCAACCTTTTAATAATCTTATTAAACTTTGCAACTATAGTAACTACCATCAGTTTTCTTCTTAGTCGTTTAGTTCTTATTTGTGAACAATATTATGGTCTTAAATTAATTTTTTTCCAAACACCATACTAATGGATTTATAAAAATTCATAAGGTTGTAATCAATTTTGAAACTTATCTTTTCCCAGGAACCCAGGGTGACAGATAAATTACTCTCCTGTTGATTACATAGGCTCTTAATTACCTAGGCTTATACCTGGTTCAAACAAAAGAACAGAACGGGCTTCCAGAAACCAATGGTGCAGCTAAAAGCCTTCTGGGAGAGGAAATACACTGTGGGATCAGATAAGTAGTCAAGTTCATTAACTTGTCTAGTTGCTATACTGAGAGGCAGTAGATCACGGTTGTTAAGGATGCAGAATTTGGAATCAGATCTAGATTTAAATCTCAACCCCACATCGTGTTAAGGATACATGGTCTAACCTCTGTAAGCCAAAATTTTTCCATCTTTAAAGTGAGGGTCATCAAACCAACCTCATGCGGTTATTATGAAAGTTAAATTAAGGGACTTCCCTGGCCAAAAAAAAAATAAGAAAGTTAAATTAAATAATGTCTGTAAAACACTTAACAGTAAGTTAGGGTGGAGCTTCCGTAGAGAAGGGCAAACACACACACACACACACACACACACACACACACACACACACACACACACACACAGCCAGAGTGATTTCAGCAGCAGTGGTTCCCCCCATAGGAGAAGCAGCAGCAGTGAGGAAGTAGGATGTGTAGGTTGGAGCAGGTATCCACGGGTGAACTTATAAGAGATTAAGCAATTTAACTGCTGTTTTGACCAATTTTACCAGATGATTCAATTTACAAGCTACAGTTTAGTTTAGTCTTTCTTTTCCGATTGAACTCGCCAACTGTTTATTTAAACTTACTGTATTAACTGGTTCTTTTACGATCTGCACAGATTCAGCCTATGAGGATTAAGAAGTGTAAGGGGGAGAGCACGTTTAGGCTTCTGAATGTTCCTCAGACTTTTCCAGTCCCTCACACTCAGGGAAAGATTTTGTTTGTTTCCCCTGAGCTCTTAACTCCTTCTGCAGCTACACTTCTTTTATTACTCGAGATAAATTTAAAGAAAATTGGTGAAATGGCTATCCCTGAATTCCCAACAAGTCAACGACAAAGAAAGAGGTCTGAACCTGTTCCAAGGAAACTGTCCTGATTAAAATCAAGTGAAAGGTTAGTATTTCACTCAGTGTTTCCACATTTATTACCCCATTTTCCGTCTCAACATAAAATGCATTTGAAGACAACAAAATATTCAACGTATGTTCTTATTTTATCACCTCAGAAAAATATTTGGGAAAAATACGTGCTCCCTATGATTTATAATTAGGCATAGTTTATTTTCATAAAATAAGGTATATATTTCAGCTTGCTTATGAACCCAATTTAGATTAGTAGCTTATAACCAACACAAGGGTGATAGAAGTTGGAATTAAATATCTTACCTGGAGTGTTTTTATATACTGGTTCTATATATTGAATGTATGTTTTATTCTATCTTTTTTTAATCTCCTTGCCTACAAAAGCTTTAAAACTGCATCTGCAAAACTGGATATAATGTAAACCAAAGATTTTAATGACAGACCTTACTAATTCTCTGCAGGTACACAGATGGCTTAGTCCTCAAAACATAATTCTTTTAATATATATAACCGAGATGGCAAAATAAAAACAAGTCAGCCGCTGAAATCTTGATGAGATTAGAAGGGTCTATTCGATCCTGTACATCAACAAGTAAAGAGGGTCAACTGTTCACACGTTTGGTAAAAATAAGAGAAATGCTAACAAGTCATGCACCTATAAATTGTTTCCTTCTTTCAGGTGCTGTACCTTGCCACTTTAATTGCTTTGTGTTTTCTGTCTCGAAGGAACAGTCATCAAACAGAGACAAGCCTCTCTTAATGTTCTGAATAGGATCAATTGCATTCCCAGCACTCAATAAATAAATAAAGGAATAATTTGCCAGTGAATGGCACCTGCAGGCTAGAACTCTTCCTTGTATAGTATAAAGCTTGCTGCAGAATTCAAATCATCTTAAATCTTAGTGTGGCAGTATCTGTGATCTTAAGAAAAGTTTCATTTTCTTAAATCTTAACCTCAGAAGTTAATTCCTTCTTGTTGTCCCAGATAACAGCCAAAGCTGACTAAAGCGTGCAGTACACAAATTGAGTACAATGCCTGATGTTTCAGAAAGTGTAGGAGAATCCCTAAGGAGTAACTCAAGTCTTCACTTCTTGCATGTTATATGCCAGTAACCAGATTAAATCTCAAAGAGAAACCTTGTTTTGGTATAAATGATCACCTCAATATCTGTTACATTTGTGTCAAAGCTACCTGTTTCCATTTTGTTTTTGAGACAACTTGAAATTTTTGTAATGGCTTCCATCATTGAACAAATAATTCAGAGAGCCTAGTATGTGACAGGCAATATTGTAGGAGCTGAAGAAACACGCCAGAGGAAGGCCCTTCTTCTTACAGAGATCATATCCTACAGAGAAGAAGACAGGCAGTAAACAAGTAAATAAATAAGGGAGCCAATTTCTGGAGGTGGTAAGTGCTATGCAGAGAACAAAACAGCGCAGTGACAGAAGAGAGTTGGGGGAAGTGCTTTTGATTGGGCTGCAGAGCTAAGACCTAGATGATGATGAAGGAGCTGGTCCGTCAAAGGCCAAGAGGAGTAACATCTCATGCAGATGGAAGGGCCCAAGGTAGGAATGTGGTGTCTGCTGGAGGAAAGCTGGAAGGAAAGCCACTGTGCCCAGAGCACAGTGGGGAAGCTAGGGGAAGAGACTGGACAGGTGCTCAAGCTTCATAATCTTCAATCTCCAGCTCCACGGAAATCCAACAGCACTGCTGTACTGCCATAGCAGCGTTCACTGAATGCAGTGGGTGACTATTATAGACTGAATTGTGTCCTCCCACCCCAGATTCATATACTGAAGCCCTAACCCCCAGAATGACCATTTGGAGATAGGGCCTCTAAGGAGATAACTAAAGTTAAATGAGGTCCTAATTCAATACAACCAGTGTCCTTATAAAAAGAGGAAGAGACAACAGAGAGCTCTCTCCCCCTCTCTCTCCCTCTTCCCCTCTCTCACTCTTTCCCCCACCCCTTCTCTCTCTGGCTGCCGGTAGGCACACAGAGAAAAAGGCCATGTGAGGAGATGGAGAAAAGGCACCTGTCTGCAAGCCAGAAGGAGAGGCCTCACCAGAAACACAGCCTGCTGGCACCTTGGTCTTAAAAGGGCAGCCTCCAGAACTGTGAGAAAATTAATTTCTGTTGTATAAGCCATCCAGTCCACGATATTTTGTTGTGGCAGCTCAACACTAACACAGTTACTATATTTCAAACAAATTTCACAGAAGAGATATTTTTCCCCATATTTATCCAGAAACACACGTGATTCTCTTAGAACCAAACGATTTTAGTGACAGAAGGATACTTAGCACACTCTCAGTCGACTCATTTTACAAATGAAGAAAGCGAAGATTTAAAATGAAATGATTAAAAGTAGATCGAATTATTTTCCCTCATGTTACCACAAAACCCCCGTGGTCCACCTGTGCTGCTGGTTTGTGACCAGCTATGTTCTGACCTCTGATACAGCCTTTCTCCAAGACCAACAAAATGAATCATGAATTCAGGGAAAAACTAAACTGCACAATCACCTCTACAGTTAAAAAAACAAAAAAAATGATAACCAAACTAAATTTAAAAGGGTAATAGCAGACTAAAAAATTGCACTACATATAACATATTAAAGTCTCTTTAACATATAGAAAATATAAATATATAGAAAACAGAAAAACTTTAATCATTAAAGGAGGAAAAGATATTACAGATATTCAAATACAAATAGAAAATATGTGTGTGTGTGTATATATATATATGAAGATACTTCTCCAAAATGAAGAAATGAAAAATTAAAACAAATTCAAGAAATCATTTATGCTGATAATAATAGCAACAATTTGAGAACACAGTGGTATGACTTTGGTGAAACTGATACAGTGAATCAATGCTGGTGAAATGAATTAAGACAGTCCCTTCTTGGAAAACAAAATTACAACAAGTAGCAGAAGCCTTAAAGATGTTTGTAACCTGAGTTAAATGATTTTTTTCTCAGAATTTCAATAGAAGCAAAATGATAAAAGCACACAGCTCATCACAGAATTATCTGTTAAATTAAAAAAAAAATACCTAAACCTACCTACATTCTTAATATTACACAAATGTTTTAAGGAAATTATTATACATCAGAACGATAAAATATTATATGGTCACTGAAGGTTATAACTTTAAGGCTTTTTGAGAAACTTGGAAACAATATAGCATGGTTGAAAACACAAATGTTGAAATCAGATGAACCAGGACAAGAACTGAATTGTCTCTGCCCCACACAAATTATGTGAACTAAATTTGCTCAACTGTAAAATGAAAGTAACAGGGGCACAGTGCACATTAATTGAACCCTTGGTGTGCCAAGTAATGTCCTAAACGTATTACAGTCGACCCTCGTTATTCAGGAGATTCCATATTTACAATCCTACTGTTCCATAACATTTATTTGTAGCCCCAAAATTAGCACTCTGGTGTTTTCAAGATCATTCGCAGACACGCGCAGAGCAGCGAAAATGTAACGTCCCTGAAATTTGCGGTTCAGCCTTCCTGTTCGGCTCTGATACAGAGTAAGCAGAGGATGGAGATGATGAAGGGGCAGTGGGGGGTGGGCAAGAAGCTTGGGCTCTGGGGCCAGTGGGAGGGATTTGAGTCTCAGTTGTAGCACCTGTTAGTGGGGTGACCTCAGGTAAGTCCAGGCAAGTCATTCAGATCTGGACCATTTTCTCTTTTGAAAATTATTTTTAAAATATAGAATCTACCAAGATGAGTTGTTTTTAGGGTTTAAGATAATATATATATATACGATCTATGTGAGAGAAGTGTGTGTGTGTGTGTGTGTGTGTGTGTTTACATACTTCCCCTGGGGGGATGGTTCAGTATTCACGAATTTAGTGTTCCTGGGACTTTATAGGATCTAATTACCACAAATAACGGGAGTCACATGTTTGTGTATTGACTCCTGTAATCCGCAAACAAATCCTCTAAAACAACATTGAGATAAAAACCAGAGGCAACAGCTACCTCCCCAAAGGCTGCGGGTAGGTGAAGGAAGAGGTGCAATGATTGAAGTGGGCACCTAGGAGCTGGAGGAGAGCCCTTGGAGTAGGTGCTCAGCAGGGGCTGCCACCCAGGTGCTACTGCCTCTGTTTACCTAAGGCAGGTACCGGGGATGGCAACAGATGGAGGCTGGGGAATTACCACAGTTGGAATTAACTGCCACTACTGGGGCCATACTGTCAACAGAAGAAAGTAAGAAATCCCTTCTTCCTGCTTCTTTTCTGTCAATTCCAACTGCCCTCCAGTCTCCCTACTGGCAGAACCTCTAAGCAAACTGGCAAAGGAGTCTGGGAAATGCAATCTGCACAATCCCAGCTCCAGAATCTCAGAGAAGAGTAAAAAGGTAGGCGTGGAGCTGAACGACTTATGAGTACATTTATTAGCATGGGTTCCTCAGAAACCAGAGCCCGAAGCAAAGCCTGATGTGCTGCTATGTTCTTACAACATTCGATCCTAGGGAAACACGGAGGGAAAAGGAGGATAAGCCAGGACAAGAGGGAGAGGAAATAGCAGTGAGTCAGCAAGCTGGCCACCACTTGGGATCACATGCAACAGGTCGCTCCATCTCCTGGAACTATCTTCCAAGAAGCCTATGAGCTGCTGGGTCTCAGAAGGGAAAAAGGAGTAGAATTTAATCCGCTTTCTCCTCTCCTGCATTGGTTAAGTATTGGCCACATGAGCGCAACTCCCCCCATTCCATGTTGCCCAAGCACGGGGCAGAGTGGGCCTTGCAGAGTCTCATTCCTCAAGGGTGTAAAAAATTAATAAACAGAAACCTAAATTAAATAGAGTTGGGAGGTCAGAAGGGGGCGCTCTTGTGCCCTGCGAATGCAGCCCGGCCCAACAGGAAGAAGAAAGACTCCTCTTATTTCCTGACAACAATGCAGCCAAGGTAAAGCCATGGACTCTTTGTTTACTAGAGCCCTCCCAACTTTCTTCCCCCCTCAATAAAAGAGTTTTCCTTCCCTTGCCACGTGGGACTTGGGCACTATGGTTGCAAATGCTGAATTGTAATTCTCTACTGATCCCAAATAAACCCATTTTTTGCTGGATAAATACTGGCAATTTATTTGTTTTCAGTTAACAAGGGCAACAGGGAAAAACCAAGGCTGCAGGGGACAGGTGGATGGTGCAGGGAAGGGAAAAGGCACCGCTGGGTTGCACTCAAGCCAAATCACGTGCTTCAGATGTGGCTGTGTAGAGCCACACACTGTGCCCTTACAGTAGCTGGGGTGAACCAAGTGGCCAGAGGCTCCGAAGACAGTTGAAGAACCCAAGGTGGTGCAGAAGAAGTACCTGATGTAGTCAATGACGAGGAGGGGTATTCACACAGGTGTATGCACTGCATACCAACATCAGGTAGGGCTAGAGGACGCATATAATTCACAATCCAAACCAGACTTTTGGCTAAGCTGGACAGGGCTCAGGGATAATTGCCGTAAACCAGGGCTGCCCCAGACAAACTGGAAAGTCTGATTTCTCTAGGTATAGCTAGCAGAACAACGTAAACATTGAATTTTTGTTTAGATGAGGCATAGGAAACGTTTTTAAATAAGGATATTTTTTCTATGAATTTTTAAATTTTGTTTTAACATTAAGCTTAATTTTGAAAAATAATCATTAGGCAGATAAAATTATGGAGATGATAGGCCACATTTATACTATTCTGTATTTCTGGACAACCTTGGCCCTTATATTAGGAACAATACAAATGTTTTCCAGCTGTGAGTATAATTCACCTTCTCTCACCTCCTAGTGATCTTGCCTCTCAGCTCTTATGGTACTGAAGTGATAGCTGTTTCTGAATCAGCCAAAGAGAAAACTAGCATCTCTGTTCAAAGCGCTCCTCTTAATAACATTCACTTTTTTGCCTTCACTAAGTACTAAGCACAAACGATCCCAAGCAGAGAGCCTCACAGTGCAAAAGGCATGTCTAATGTTAATGGGGAAAAAGTATTCTGACACCTGTTAAGATGGTCAGGAAGACCTTCTCGGGACTACTGCAATGGGGTTATTGCCACGGAGGAGAGAGATCAGGCTCATCTCCGACTACGACAAGGACAAGTGGGGATACATAGCCAGGGAGCAGAGTGAAGGGGTCAGTGGATGGAAAATTACAAAGAGAAGACATCGAAAGTAGGGAGATTTTTGCTAAATTTACTTAACACTATTCCTGCCGAGAACAGACCAGTGTGACCAGATAGCAAAGGTGATCAGAAAGCAAGGGTAGGGGTACTCTCTTCAAACTGACTCAGCCGGATTCCTGCTAAGATCGGTCCTGGAAAGGACAGATGTGGAAATCCAAGGTCAAGATCCAGTCAAGAATGCTTAGAAGGGCTTCCCTGGTGGCGTGGTGGTTGAGAGTCCGCCTGCCGATGCAGGGGACACGGGTTTGTGCCCCGGTTCGGGAAGATCCCACATGCCGCGGAGCAGCTGGGCCCGTGAGCCATGGCGGCTGAGCCTGCACGTCCGGAGCCTGTGCTCCGCAGCGAGAGAGGCCACAACTGTGAGAGGCCCGCATACCGCAAAAAAAAGAAAAAAAAAAAAGAATGCTTAGAGGAGACTAACCGAAGCTTGGTCAAGGAAAGAGTCCTTGTCACTAAGAAGGTAATTAATGAAGAGAAGCAACATGGAAAACCCTCCTCTCCGTGTACTACAGGCATGGGTCCTAGTATCCACTTTCACTAAGTGGGTGACCCCACCTTTATCAATACTATTCCGTCCTTACATTCGTTGTTTTAAAGGCCACGATTTGCCTTGCATATTTTCGTGGGCATGTATTTCTGATAAGATTTCAGGGAGCACAAGTCCCTTTTTAAGGGCAAGAAGAATGGGCTATGCTGGAGCATTAATGGATTTCAGCGGGAAGCCTACCGCCCAGCACTCCGCCTGCACAGCGCTCAGTTGGGCACCACTCAGGAGCCCAGATGCAAGCTTTAGATAACCATCTCCAGGCAGCACCATCTGCTTCCACGGGAATCTCCCCACGCGTTTGGTTGACAGCTTCAGGGTGGCCTTGAGATTGGCCATGCGGGGAGGATGTTGCTGGGAGGCAGCCAAACTTTTCTCAGCACTTGAGAGCTCGTTCCCCATCATCTACCAGAGTTAGCATTTGATTAGACTTTTTTCTTTGAGCACAATAGCAGACTGTTGGGTTCTCCTTAGCAGGAACTAAGCAGAAAGTAAAACTGAGCTCAATTATCTCTCCTTACTATTGGGAGAATCGTGTTTCTTCCTTATGACAGCCAAACGGAACGTTTCTCAAAGGGTGTGTTGCAGACCTCAAGTTTGCACAAAATGCTCCAAGAATAAAAGGGTCCAAAAGCCAAATAAGCTTGAAAATGCTGCATACCACACCTCCTTCTTAGAGATTCACCATGCACATTCAGTCATAATGCCCCTACGGTTAAAAGCAATCACTTTAACATGGTTTAATCTGGTACTTCCCAAACTTAGAACACAGAATTTCAACTTAATTCAGCTCTGTGGCAACGTGTAAATTGTGTAACTCGCTCCCAGAAAAGGGATCATCAGAATACAGCAAGGCACAATCAATCATCAGAAGAGCTTTGTAGCCTCGAGGCAGCCAGCATGAGCTGCATGAGAGAGGACAAATGTCTTCCATTTCTTTTATTTTCCGTGGTTGTCAGAATATGGCGTGTATTTTATGAGATGGGCAGAATTCTTATTCTTCTTTTCCTCCATTCGAGAAATATTCACCATGACCCTGCTGACCCCAGCATAGAGCCAGGTACTAGGGATACAGAAGCAATACAAGTCACATAGGCACGGCTTACACTCCAACCAGAAAGACACACATTAAAGAAGCATTTATAATGAAATGCAATGAGTGCTACCCTAGAGTCAGCATTTGACTCTGGGTGTTTTCTTTAGAAGTCTTCTTGATTAGTGAGAGCTCACCTAGTCTGGGGACCAGGTAAGGCCTCTCACCAGGAAGCCTCTTCCAGTCCCATGAGGCAGTGGCAGCAAACAAATCCATCCGATGGTGGCACAGAACAAGGGGAAAAGGCACTGAGAGCAAAGACTAGCAAATGGTTAAAGAGGAGGTACTGATCATAAGTGCTTCTGTGAACTCAAAACACAATTCATGACAGCCCACCACTGTCTAACAACTCAACAAAACCGTACAACACGAGAGCAGACAACCTTAAGGACAGAGACCATTTCAAATCACTTTCGTATTCCTTTAATCACTTAACTGTGCCAGGCACAGAGTAGACACATTATGAATTCTAAACAAAAAATACTACTGTATTTCACAGAGGTACTTAGTAATAATGCTATATTCACACAATAGGCATTCAATAACTTTTTATGAATGCACAAAACTCCACTTATTTCTTTATACAGATTATGACCAAGCCAGCTATAAGAACAATGGACCTGCCATCCCTGAGACATTCCCCAGCACCCAGCTACAGTGAAACCCTTGATATATAAAACCCAAATTCATTCCCTGTGTCATCCAGAACGTTTTACTTCATAAAAGAAACATTTCATTTCCACACATCAAGGATCATTTGCAGTTTTACAATTTTAAGAAGTTCTTTTAAAGAGAGAGCCCAGATTTTTTAAAATTGAGACAGTAAAAGAAAATAGTATGCCAAGCAATTTGCTAGGGTCTATACGTTTATTTAACTTGTGTGCCCCTTGAGAGTGACGGCAAAGTTTACTCAAATTGCTTCCCGTAACCCTAGTACCTGGTGCTGGGCAGGGTAAATATTTGTTGAATGGAGGAAAAGGAGAATAAATGAATTCTGCCCATCTCACAACATAATGCTCAAGATAAACCCATGAATAAGATACCACATTCCCAAATGTTTTCAGGAAAACATCACCTTGAACTCTTCCCAAGATCACCCAGTCTTAGAGAGGCGGGTGGAGATGGCTGCTCTGTGATGAACAGTGCTCCTAACTTCTTTTAAACTGCCTCTTGGATAATGGTTTATTTCACGTTGCTATTCTACGTGAATGCAGCATTAATAAGCACATCCATCTCATCTTGTCAAATTTCTAGGTAACTATGTATTTGAGTTCTTGGCAAGGATCTGTAGAATTCTAAGTTTAATGCATACAGCATGTTGACTAATATCTCTCCTTTTCTTACCTTGAGTTGCGTCAGCCGCTCTGACTCTCCTTATATACATGAGTGCACTCATGTGTACACACACCACCTCCCACTGTTTTAATTTAGGCAAATTCCTTAGATACTTTGATTCTAAACCTTAAAATTGACTATGGGGAATTATAAAACACAGAAACAAAAGCAACCCAGCGACTAAGGTAGGTATCCTGCCATACTGCTAGTTACCTCTCCAGGTTTTACTTAAATCTTCTCCTTACTTTACTAATGAAGGCCTCTTGACCTTATTTATATAGCAGGGTATCTCCTTCCTACTACATCGGATATGAGGTTACTTATCCTGCATGCCCAATGGGATTGTCCCTCGAGTATCACATCCTCTGTTCTGAGAGATGCCTGAGATGGCAACCACTTCAGCCATTAAAAGGTTTAACCCTTGGGCTTCCCTGGTGGCGCAGTGGTTGAGAGTCCGCCTGCCGATGCAGGGGACACGGGTTCGTGCCCCGGTCCAGGAAGATCCCACATGCCGCAGAGCGGCTGGGCCCGTGAGCCATGGCTGCTGGGCCTGCGCATCCGGAGCCTGTGCTCCTCAACAGGAGAGGCCCCAACAGTGAGAGGCCCGCCTACCGCAAAAAAAAAAAAAAAAAAAAAAAAAAGATTTAACCGTTTAGCTAAGAAAGTGGGGCTTTTATTCCCAGAAACTGAAGTTTGCATCTCAAGCTTCAGGGTTTTTTGAATGCCTCAGTTAGGGATGGATTATTTAGCAGGTACAGTAGAATTCTTGCAAATAATGTACACCAATTAATTCTGGTGAGTACTGAATAAAAGAAACCTGGTTTGACTTTCTTAAAAATCTATGCAAACAACGATGTCGGGGGAGGGGGACAGAAATTAAATGAGCATCTTATACCTGTGCCTATTTCAACTATCTCGAAACAGAGTTTCAACTATCTCAAACTGCCTGGTTTGAGTACAATCTACTTTCTCTCTTCTGTATGAAAGAGAAGTGTTAATGAATACTGAAATGTCTCTCAAAGTCAGGCAGCAAAAAAGAGGAAAAAATCAAGATCAGGAAAATACTCATCAAGATTTTTTGCTCCCTGAAAAACTGAGGGCTGACATTCAGTATGAAAGGCCGGCTTTGAAAAAGAAGAGGTTTTTTTTTCCTACACATCTTTGTATCATTGCTCAAGACTGGGAGATGGGGTCTTTCCTCACTCGCCTTGATATGGAGGCACAAATGAACAGAGGGGCAGGAGTCTCCCTGACCCTCCCTTTGCGGGTGGACAGTAATTCCCCTCTTTGGAAGAGATTTGGTTCTGTGAAATCTATACATCGAGGAGGACAAGGCAAAAATCCAAGTTGTTTCCTGCAAATTCAAAGTGTTCTGTGTCTTCTGTTAAAAGATACCGATTGGGTAGAGGCTGCAGTCGTCTGCAGCCACCTCCCGCTGGGTGATTGATGTCACGGCAGTGTGCGTGGCCTGGTGGGCTGATAGGCAGGCTCGTCGCTGGGGACGAGACCACAGCTCTCACCCCGCAGCGCCTCAGAACAGGATGGATTCGTGGGTAGAAAAAATCGACAGCTATAGGAAAAGGACTGGTGGTTGAGACAAATCGATAATGACTTTAAGAAAATGAAATCCTGGCTGAAAAGGGGTGAAAAGCACCTTTGAAAGCGCTAAGGCTCTAAGTAGCAAGAGAGGGAGCTAAATTTAGGAGCCCTCGGTGGGTTTTTGGTGTTGTTTTTTTGTTTTTTTTCCCCCAGTCGCCCAGCGCTTTGATTCCATCTGGCCATTCTCTAACTCCTTATCAGCTCATTATCTCCGATGACAGGCTCCTGGGCCTTCACTGTAATATAAACAATTGCTCAGAGAAGAGAGGTAAATGGAGGTGGACCTGGGTTATCTTTTATTTGTATCTATGGGCTTTGAAAGAATTACTAAATCAAAGTCTGGGGTTCTGTCAGGGACACACACACACACACACACACACACACACACACACACACACGCACGCACAGCAGCTCAGAGACATCTTTACAAAAGAAGGAAGGACACAAACACGGTGTAATCATGATTGAGGATTTTCCCTTCCACATCTGTGACCATCCAGTCACCAAACGTTTCTCCATTGGCCCCCAAATGCCGATTTTTAAGACATGCACGATAAGTGAATAAAAGACAAATTCTGAGAAATACTCAACACTGAACTCCCTCCCCAGCTGACATGTAAAAGCCCCTTAATAACATCTTAAGTTGATTTCCATGCTATTTAAACCCAGCCTCACAAATTAAAGTCTTTGTTTTTATCAGCGCATTGAAGATCCTGAGAGAGATAAATATCTTTTGATTGGAAAAATTTCTCCAGTGTTCCATCGAGCTTCTCAGAATAGGAAATGATGTAACTGCCAGCGGCACGGGATCAGAAACACTGCACTCACAGAGCTGCTCAGAACGCTCAGGTTTGTCCTTGCCCCTGTGCACAGCTCTGCTGGCTCCATCTGCAGGGGAGGCACGGGGGCTTGCACTGTGAGAACGGCTCTTTCAAAGAGAGGCCATTGACCCCACTGGGTCTCTGCTCCCAGGTGTTGTACACTAAGGTAAACCCCTCAAACGGCACGCACTGGTCACCAGTGGGAACTCCTGTTTTCTCTTTGCATCTTACAAAGCACGTCCTTTCCTACTACCCAGTTGATGAACAAGGCAATCCTGTGAAGTAGGCAGGGCAGGTATTTCGCTCACCACATAATTTAGATATTTTTTTAAATGCCGAATGATTTGCCCAAGGCACGACAGCTACAGAAAGAGGCAGAGTTTGTGTGAGAACTCAGGCTCTGATACTTGGTCCAGTGTGGCTTTGGCTACAGGCTTGCTTCCCACCATCCTTTGCAAGAGGAGGCTTGGACTATTCTCAGGACACGGAAAGAGAATAAACTTCAAAATCATCCCCAGGAGAGAGAGACAGATGGACCCAATTTTGCTCTCTTCCTGAGAGAGTTCAGTGGCCATAACAAAAGCTCTGTTCAGATCAAAACTTAAGCACTCATCGTGTCGTAGGCTGAATAATGGCCTCCCAAATATGTCCATGTCCTAATGCTTGGAACCTGTGAATGTTTCCTCTCCTGACAAAGGAGTCTTTGGAGATGTGACTAAGAATCTCGAGATGGGGAGAGTATCCTGGTATATCCAGGTGGACCCAATGGATTGACTTGCTTTTGAATAGAAATTAAATGAGTATCTTTTATCTGTACATAGATCACATATCTTGAAACGGAGAGTGGCACTGCGTGGTTCAAGCAAACTCTCTTATTTGTTCTGTATAAAAGAGAAGTGTTAATGAATACTGGAATGTATTCACAAGGGTCCTTATAGGAGGGGGGCACAAAGCTTACAGAAAGCAGAGCAGGCAATGTAACCATGGAAGCAGAGCCTGGAAAGATGAGAGAGAAAAAGAGATTGGAAAATGCTACACTGCTGGCTTTGAAGATAGAGGATGGAGGGGGCTGTGAGCCAATGAATTCAGGCAGCCTCAAGACGGTGGAAAAGGCAAGAAAGTGGATTCTCCCCTAGAGCCTCCAGAACAAATGCTACCCTGCCAACATCTTGACTTTAGTCCAGTAAGATCTCTGTCAAACTTGTGACCTGCAGAACTCTAATATAATAAATTAGTGTGGTATTAAGCCATGAAATCTGTAGTAACTTGTGGCAGAAGCAACAGGAAACGAATATATATCACATATCAACTTTCTCTCTCAGTATCCACAAAACGTGTTTCCGTGAAACTGAAACTGAACCCACAACTTGCCATCTTGACCCACTGAAATTTGAAAATAATTGCCAAAGGCAATGATTTTGGCTTAAAAAAATAATAGCGAGTATTTATTGCTTAGTATGTGCCACACAATGTTCTACAACCTCTGTGTGTGTGTGTGCGTGTGTGTGATCTCACTGAATCCTCACTATAACCCAAATTACTTAAACCTTCTGTGCCTCACTTCCCCACAATGTAAAATGGGTACAACAAAAGCACCTTTTTCATATTCTCTGTCATGGTGACCAGCCTCGCAACAGGACCCGCAGTGATCACTTGCGATACTGTGATTTACAATATGAAATGTGTATTTGGTCTTTGTCCCCTTTCCTGGCACAAAGCGCCCAAAATACTTGGAATTTCCTAAGTGACTGGAGCAATAAAGTCATCTTTTTTATAATACTTGGGTTTTGTCCCCAGTTCCTATAATAGCTTGAGAATGATAAAAAGTGACTCATGTTAGTCATTAACAAGCGCCTTTCAACCACATCTGAGTTTATGTTAATGAGGTGACTTCTGGAAAGCCCTTAAGGATGGGAGCTGGTTGCCAGGGGAACCATATTGATTACAGGGTGGAAGATTTCAGGCCTCCCCACTCCTGCCCACCTCCAGGGAGGGTGCTTGAAGTTGAACAGATCGCTCATGGCCAATGCTTTTATCACTGTGCCTATATAAAAGCCTCCATAAAAATCCGAAAGGGCAAGGTTCAGAGAGCTTCCAGATCGGAGAGCACGTGGAAATGCTGGGCGGGCACCCAGAGAGGGCCTAGGAGCGCTGCATCCCTTCCCACATACCTTGCTCTGTGCCTCTCTTCCATCTGACTGTTCCTGAGTTACAGCCCTTACTAAACTACTAACTAGTAATAAAGTGTTTTCCTGAGTTCTAGCAAATTAGTGGAACTCAAGAAGGGGGTGGTAGAAACCTCCAACTTACAGCCAGTCTGTCAGAAGCACAGGTAACAACCTGAACTCGCAAATGGCATGGAAAGAACTGAGGCCTCCTGCCACCAACCAGCACTAACTTATCTAGCGTGTGAGTGAATCACCACGGAAGCTGATCCTTCAGCCCTGGTCAGGCCTTCAGATGACCATCGCCCTAAACAAGATCCTGACTATAACCTCACGAGAGACCGTGAAACTAGAACCACCAGGCTAAGCTTCCCCCAAATGCCTGACTCTCAGTAACTATGTGAGACAATCAATATCTGTTCCTGCTTTAAGCTCCTAAATTTTGCAGTCATTTGTTACACAGCAATAGATAATACAGTTGTTATGAAAATAAAATTAGTTAATGTTTTAACTAATATACAGGATACTTCAAGTAGGACATGGCATATAGTAGGCATTATTTAAGTGTTCGTAAAATTAAGTCTTTCATTAAAAACATGGATACCATGAACTGGATCTTGGTAAGTGACGGGATTACAAAGATGATAAAATACACGTTCCCTGTCCACAGTAGCTCAAATTGGGGGTTGGGGGGTTAAACATATGCACAATTGATGTGTTCTGCACAGCACACCTGCAAGTATTTTGAGAAACAGTCAAATGTATGGACGATTTAATAAGACATTAAAATTTATATATTTCAGTAAATTTATATCAACGTAAAATGTTTCAACAATTAAAATGAATGTGTCAAGTGGTTTAATTTTTCTGTAATTGTTTTTCTCTCACTTCCACTTACTTGTCCCCTTAAATTATATACCAAATAAATTAAGAATAGGTCATGTCTCCATGTAATAATAAGTTGCAGTTGGTGTTTTCAAGGAGCTTTGAATATTAAAATTGCCATTGTTAATTTATACTATTAATTTCTGCACTCTCTATCTTTAGACCATGTTGAAGTCTTTAAGAAAACATCCTAAAGCACTCAAAAGATAAAAGAAGGAATATTTTTAAAGGAAGTTAAATGTGTTCTTTATTTTCTCCTTATCTTATGAGTCATTCGAAAGTGAATCTACCATACCAGGCGTCATCAAAGTAATGGTGGAAAACAGGACTATTTTTTGTGAAACGTGAATCAAAATTAACCGAATGAGTAAATGAGGCAGAAACACATCCATATATCTCTGCTCTTTTTGAGCCAAGATATCCAGCAATTTAGAACACTGATCAATGCAGTAATGTTTCCACAGGTTTTGTTTTATTTTTTTAGCATCTGCCACTGAGATTCGCATTACTTTTTTGTAAATTCTGCCCTTGACAGAGCCAAAGTCAAAATATTATTTTTGCTGCTAAAGAGTACATATTGAACATTTATTTTAGCATGTGGAAATGCTCAAAGGAGGGAAAAAAAGAACACCTGTGACTCTACAAGGACAATCTCCGGTTTCATGGAACACTGAGAATGTTGGAGCTGTCGGCTCTTATAATCCCTGCCTGAAGTTAATTTGATTTCTCCATTCAAGTTAAAATGAATTGCATAACTGAGCAGCCGTATACTTTCCATCTTATTAAACCAATGAGTACGTTATACACTGTGCCCTTCCAGTCATCCTAACTGAGCTCTCCACTCACGGCCCAGAGGTTTTAATTGCATAACCAGCTGTTATTCTCACTTGAGGTCCTGTGTGGAGTAATTAGTGAGAAGACACTAAGTCAACCCAAGAGAACTCTGCAAGAGCAAACACGAGGACAACAGAACTGTGGAAAGGTCAAGGGTATGTGAGAACAGCAGGAAATTGAGTCTGGTTGAAGGCAGGCAAGGGCTGAATCTACGGAGTGGTTCCAGTGGGACTGTGATGGGCTTATATGTGAAGCTAAGAAGATTGGATCCCAACTTGGATATAAGAGCAAGGCATGAGAGTGTGAGAGTGTGTGTGTGTGAGAGTGAGTGAGTGAGTGAGTGAGAGAGAGAGAGAGAGAGAGAGAGAGAGAATGTGTGTGTGTGTTGGTGGGCATATCAGATTTGTTTCTTGGAAAGATAACGTTGGCAATGGGAAGGAGAGATGAGGATGTACTATGAGAAGTAATGAAGTCTTGAGCCAAATAAATAACTGGGAATGTTATTTAAGTAAATAAAAAGAAACTTTACTTAAACCCATTTTTGAGTAATGAAAATAAAATAGCTCTTATTAAACTAAATAAACTGGAACAATTAGGAAGGGATGGAAGGAGGGACAGAGGGAGGAAGAAAGGAATATGAATGGAGAAAAAGAACAGAATGAAGAGAATTTCGAAAATTCAAAATCAAACATATCTGGTGGTCAACTTTTTGTAAGAATGAGTGAAAAGACACAAAAATGGTACCTTGATAATTAGTCTGAGACTCAGTCTAAGGGAATGGTGAAGGTGTCTTAAGGAGATGTAGTTGGATATACGTAGTCTGCAATTGAAAATGTGGTTCTAGAGCTTAGGAGAGGTCATGGTTGAAGATAAAAGATTTAGCAGTCATCAGAAAATAGAAAGCTAGATTTATTAAACACTAATTGGGAGGAAAATTTTCCTCTACCTTTCTAGGTTCTTCTGGCTGCTCTAATAATTAAATTGACACAAGACAAATTAACGGGAGAAAATCAAATTTTAGTTTTGTCCGTACAGGAACTCCAAAGTTGTGATGCCCAGAGACATGACCAAAGCAGGGAGCTTTTATACCTTTTAGACAAAGAAACAATACATTTGTGAAGAACTGACAAGACAAAGTCTGGTCTTGGGGTAGTAAATTAGGGAAGAAGTAACAAAGATTGCTCATGCAGCCTTCTCGGCCCTAAATTCTCTAACCTCTGATGATAAGGATGCCTTCTACCCTCCTAGCACAGGGAGGGTATCTTCACAAGGGAAATTTATTTCCTGATTTCAGGGAGACAGAGGGGGGACAGAGTGTCCATCTTGCACCAGCTGTTTCTTAAGTAACTTTCATTCAAAATAATCACTAGGCTACCTTGGCATATTTTGGGGTGGCCTTCCCTCAGTCCCAACACACGCATTCCTTTCCAGGAACTCTGCTATGTACTTTACAAATGTGGTCTCATTTAATTAAAAAAAAAACTCATTAATAAAAAAATTACCTTTTACAAATGAAGGACCAAGATTCAGAAGGATATGTAACTTCCTCAAAATCATAAGGTTAGCAAGTGATTAAGCTAGAATCCAAAATCAGGAGATATTCAGCTTAATTTCTGCTGAATCCATCTAAGTACTTTAGAAGACCTCATTCTTTCAGGATGAATAGCTGTTAGTTAAAGCAGGGAATTATTTTTTAAAATGGTTGCACATAAACCTTAAATATTTCATTTTAACTTGAAATATACGTTTGTGTGTGTGTGTACACACACACACACCCCAGTCTTCAGATGCTGGGCCAATTTCTCTTCTCTCAGTATGGGTGCACTGATGGAGAAATGCACCTCTATCAATCACACATATCAATCACATCCATCCTCCACTGTCTATGATTTCTAGTTTGTATTTCTTAAAGAAGAAAGAGAACGTAAAGACATTTGTGAGGCAATATGAGTGCAGACGGTTTTCCTAGTATATTGTGACACTGCCCACGCCTATTTTGACAGCAATTTTTAGGAACTCACTTTTATCAAATCTTTCCAAAGTATTCAACTTAATTTTCATAAGAACCACAGCTTTTCTTTTTTGTACTCAAAGCGTAACAGTTTGTTCAATATTTAAATAAATATGTCACATAGCAAATACAACTGAAATTAACTGGCTTGGAAATAAACACAGGTCTCTGAGTAAGAAAGTAACCATTAGAAGCAGAAATGTGCTAACATGCATGAAAATAGTGGCCTGCAGGATACAAGGAATGCTCAGTATTACCGGGGCATATGGCAATGAGAGCGTCGATCAACCTGGTGAGGAAGTTCAGCAAAGATCTGTTAAAAGTGCTCCGACTCTAGCCTTGTGTCATGAGAATTAATATTTGGAATGATAATCCTAAATTACAAACATTTTGATCACATGAATCATGGTGTATTTTAAAAAAAAGAACAGGACCTGGTTCCTGCCCTATGGGGAATTTAAAATCTAGTCATTGAACTGAAAGACCCTTAATCATAAAAGAAATATGCAAACTACTATTTGTTGAATACTTGTGAATACTCCCAGGCACTACTCTAAGCGCTATACATATATTATTTCGTAAGTTAGGTACTAGTAAGACCTTCACTTGTCATGCAAGGAAAGTGAAGCACAGAGAGGTTAAATAATTTCCAGAAGGTGACCCATTGGGTAAGTGATGGATAAAACTCAAATCCAGGCTGCCCCAGGCTATTACCTAAGCTATTAGCCACCATCATATATCAATAACCTACCATGTGCCAGGAACTGGACTATGCCATTCATATATGTTATCTAACTTTGATCCTCAGATAACATTTAAAAATATATATTAGGGCTTCCCTGGTGGTGCAGTGGTTAAGAATCCGCCTACCAATGCAGGGGACACGGGTTCGTGCCCTGGTCCAGGAAGATCCCACATGCCGCGGAGCAACTAAGCCCATGAGCCACAGCTATGGAGCCTGTGCTCTAGAGCCCGCGAGCCACAACTACTGAGCCCGCGTACTGCAACAAATGAAGTCCACGTGCCTAGAGCCCATGCTCCACAACAAGAGAAGCCACCGCAATGAGAAGCCTGTGCACTGCAACGAAGAGTAGCCCCCGCTCGCTGCAACTAGAGAAAGCCCCCACGCATCAACAAAAACCCAATGCAGCCCAAAGAAATAAATAGAAATATATATATATATTAATAGCCCCATTTTACAACATATGTCATGTCACAGAGATGTGAAATGGCAGAGCTAGAATTCAAATACAGATAATTTAACTTCGGTTTTCATGTTCTTTACTCTGTGCATAACTGTCTCACAGTACCACTTATAAATCAGTATGTACTAATCTGTACAGAAAATCCCTGAAGAGAGCAGAGAAGCTAATAATACATATTACACAGCAAATATATATATAAATATAATATAAATATATTTTTAAAATATATATATAACTCAAAAACCAGTTGGTATGCTTCAAAGAATCATGGGGTGCCATAACACTCAAATTGATTACCCTTGTTCTAAATAATAGAAAATGACAACACTGATTCTTCCAATCTAAGAACATGGTATATCTTTCCATCTGTTTCTGTCATCTTCAGTTTCTTTCATCAGCATCTTATAGTTTTCAGAGTACAGGTCTTTTCTCTCCTCAGGTAGGTGTATTCCTAGTTATTTTATTCCTTTTGATATGATAGTAAATGGGATTGTTTCTTGAATTTCTCCTTCTGATCTTTCATTGTAGGTGTATAGAAATGCAACAGATTTCTCTGTATTAATTTTGTAACCTGCAACTTTATCAAATTCACTGATGAGCTCTAGTAGTTTTCTGGTAGCGTCTTTAGCGTTTTCTATGTACAGTATCATGTCATCTTCAAACAGTGACAGTTTAACTTCTCCTTTTCCCTTTTGGATTCCTTTTATTTCTTTTTCTTCTCTGACTGCCATAGCTAGGACTTCCAAAACTATGTTGAATAAAAGTGGCTAGAGTGGACATTCTCGTCTTGTTCCTGATCTTAGAGGAAATGCTTTTAGCTTTTCACTGTTGAGTACGATGTTAGCTGTAGGTTTGTCCTATATGGCATTTCTTACGTTGAGGTATGTTCCTCCTATGCCCAGTTTCTGGAGGGTTTTTACCATAAATGGGTGTTGAATTTTGTCAAAAGCTTTTTCTGCATCTATTGAGATGATCTTACAGTTTTTATTCTTCAATCTGTTGATGTGATATATCACATTGATTGATTTGTAGATACTGAAAAATCCTTGCATCCCTGGGATAAATCCCACTTGATCATGGTGTATGATCCTTTTAATGTACCGTTGGATTCGGATTGCTAGTATTTTGTTGAGGACCTTTGCATCTATGTTCATCAGTGATGTTGACCTGTAATTTTCTTTTTTTGTGTATGGTGTCTTTCTCTTGTTTTGGTATCAGAGTGATGGTGGCCTCACAGAATGAGTTTGGGAGTTTTCCTTCCTCTGCAATTTTTTGGAACAGTTTCAGAAGGATAGGTCTTAGCTCTTCTCTAAATGTCTGATAGAATTTGCCTGTGAAGCCATCTGGTCCTGGACTTTTGTTTGTTGGGAGTTGGGTTTTTTTTGCGGTGCGCGGGCCTCTCACTGTTGTGGCCTTCCCCATTGCGGAGCACAGGCTCTGGACACGCAGGCTCGGCGGCCATGGCTCACGGACCCAGCCGCTCCGTGGTATGTGGGATTTTCCTGGACCGGGGCACAAACCCATGTCCCCTGCATTGGCAGGCGGACTCTCAACCGCTGCGCCACCAGGGAAGCCCTGTTGGGAGTTTTTTAATCACAGTTTCAATTTCAGTACTTGTGATTGGTCTGTTCATATGTTCTAATTCTTCCTGGTTCAGTCTTGGGAGATTGTACCTTTCTAAGAATTTGTCCATTTCTTCCAGATTGTCCATTTTATCGGCAAACAGTTGCTTGTAGTATTCTCTTATGATCCTTTGTATTTCTCTGGTGTCAGCTGTAACTTCTCCTTTTTCAGTTCTAATTCTATTGATTTGAGTTTCCGCCCTTTTTTTCTTTATGAGTCGGCTAAAGGTTTATCAAGTTTGTTTATCTTTTCAGAGAACCAGCTTTCAGTTTCACTGATCTTTGCTATTGTTTTCTTTGGCTCTATTTCATTTATTTCTGCTCTGGTCTTTATGATTTCTTTCCTTCTACTAACTTTAGGTTTTGCTTGTTCTTCTTTCTCTAGTTGCTTTAGATATAACGTTAGGTTGTTTATTTGAGGTTTTTTCTTGTTTCCTAAGATTGTCTTGCTATAAACTTCCCTCTTAAAACTGCTTTTGCTGCATCCCACAGGTTTTGAATCATTGTGCTTTTGCTTTCATTTGTCTCTAGGTATTTCTTGATGTCCTCTTTGATTTCTTCAGTGATCCATTTGTTGTTTAGCACCATATTGTTTAGCCTCCATGTGTTTGTGTTTTTTACAGTTTTTTTCTTGTAGTTTATTTCTAATCTCATAGCATTGTGGTCAGAAAAGATGCTTGATATAATTTCAATTTTCTTAAATTTACCAAGGCTCACTTTGTGGCCCAGCATGTGGTCAATCCTGGAGAAGGTTCCATGTGCACATGAGAAGAATGTATATTCTGCTGCTTTTGGATGGAATGTTCTAGAAATATCAATTAAGTCCATCTGGTCTATTGTGTCATTTAAGGCTTGTGTTTCCTTATTGATTTTCTGTCTGGATGATCGGCCCACTGATGAAAGTGGGGTGTTAAAGTCCCCCACTATTATTGTGCTACTGTCAATTTCTCCCTTTATGGCTGTTAGTATTTGCCTTATATATTGAGATGTTCCTATGTTGGGTGCATATATATTTATAATTGTTATATATTCTTCTTGGATTGATCCCTTGATCATTATGTAGTGTCAAGGCAATCTACAGATTCAGTGCAATCCCTATCAAATTACCAATGGCATTTTTCACAGAACCAGAATCAAAAAAAATGTTAAAATTTGTATGGAGATACAAAAGACCCCAAATAACCAAAGCAATCTTGAGAAAGAAAAATGGAGCTGGAGGAATCAGGCTCCCTGACTTCAGATGATACTACAAAGCTATAGTCATCAAAACAGTATGGTACTGGCACAAAAATAGAAATATAGATGCATGGAACAGGATAGAAAGCCCAGAAATAAACCCATGTACCTATGGTCAATTGATCTACAAGAAAGGAGGCAAGACTATACAGTGGAGGAAAGACAGTCTCTTCAATAAATGTTGCTGGGAAAACTGGACAGCTACATGTAAAAAAAAAAAGGAAATTAGGACATTATTTAACACTATACACAAAAACAAATTCAAAATGGGTTAAAGACCTAAATGTGAGACCAGACACTACAAAACTCTTAAAGAAAAACATAGGCACAACACTCTCTGACATAAATCACAGCAATAACTTTTTTGATCCATCTCCCAGAGTAATGGAAATAAAAACAAAAATAAACAAATGGGACCTAATTAAACTCAAAAGCTTTTGCGCAGCAAAGGAAACCATAAACAAAATGAAAAGACAACCCACAGAATGGGAGAAAATATTTGCAAATGATATGACTGACAAGGGATTATTCTCAAAAATTTACAAACAGCTCATGGGGCTTAATATCATCAAAACAAAAAATCCAATCAAAAAATGGGCAGAAGGCCTAAATAAACATTTCTCCAAAGAAGACATACAGATGGCCAAGAGGCACATGAAAAGATGTTCAGCATTGCTCATTATTAGAGAAATGCAAATCAAAACTATAATGAGGTTTCACCTCACACCAGTCAGAATGGCTATCATCAAAAAAATCCACAAATGATAAATGCTGGAGAGGGTGTGGATAGAAGGGAACCCTCCTACACTGTTGGTGGAAATGTAAATTGGTGCAGTCACTATGGGGAACAGTATGTTTCCTTAAGAAACTAAAAACAGAGCTACCCAATCCCACTCCTGGGCATATATCCAGAGAAAAACATGGTCTGAAATGATACATGCACCACAATGTTCATTGCAGTGCTGTTTACAACAACCAAGACATGGAAGCAACCTAAATGTCCACTGACAGAATGGATAAAGAAGATGTGGTACATATATACATATATACAATGGAATAGTATTCAGCCATTAACAAGAATGAAATAATGTCATTTGCAGTAACATGGGTGGACCTAGACATTGTCATACTGAGTGAAGTAAGTCAGACAGAGAAAGAGAAGTACCATACGATATCACTTATATGCAAAATCTTTAAAAAATGATACAAATGAACTTATTTACAAAACAGAAACAGACTCTCAGACTTAGAGAACGAACTTACAGTTACCAGGGGGAAAAGGGGGGAGGGATAGTTAGAGAGTTTGGGATTGACACGTACACACTGTTATATTTAAAATGGATAACCAACAAGGACCTACTGTATAGCACAGGGAACTCTGCTCAATATTCTGTAACAACCTAATAGGGAAAAAAATTTGAAAAACAACAGATACATGTGTGTGTGTGTATATATATATATATATATATATATATATATATATATATATATATATATAAAAAACTGAATCACTTTGTTGTACACCTGAAACTAACACAACATTGTTAATCAACTGTACTCCAGCATAAAATAAAAGGTTAAAACAAAAACAAAACAACAACAAGAAAATAAAAAACAGAATAAAACAACTGGGAAGTGAGTAAAGGAACTGGGAGTGACATCATCTGGTATGAGTTTTTGAAAGGGAACTTTGGCTACATAGATGGACAGGAGAAAGAAGATATGGGGAAAATGTATAGGAACCACTGAGGCAGTTTAGACAAGGTGGCAGTTTGGATGGAGAAGTGGGAGTCAGGGTGGGGAGAAGTGGCCAGGTATGGGAGGGAGGGAGGGAGGGAGGGAGGGAAGGAGGGAAGGAGGGAAGGAAGGAAGGAAGGAAGGAAGGAAGGAAGGAAGGAAGGAAGGAAGGAAGGGGGATGATTTTTCTCACAAAGAAAATAAGATAAATGTAGACAATTTTGTATTAGATGATTATAGAAAAAAATTCAAAATTTAGAAAATTGAAATGAAAAAGTAAAATTTTTTCCTAAGTCCATTATTAGATATAATCTCTGTTAACATTTTTATATATTATCTTCCAAATTTTTGAGAGCTTGTGGGCACAGAGGAATTTCTCCTCTAATTTTTTTAACGTAATTGGCAATAATGTAACTGAATAATTAGGGAACTTCATTATATTATGAGGGGGAGTGTTTTTGTGACGTTGTGCTTTGTTCGTCATCCTTATGGGTGACTAATGTGATGAGAATTTGAAATACATTCTTATAGAGACGGGAAGCACATCTTGGCTTTCTTCCTGTCTCTCTCTGGATGCTGCTGCTGCTGCTGATTTTCTTTGGCACATTCCTCCGCCTCTAACAATTAAATGCTAATTTGCCTCAGGGCTCTGCACAGCGAACTCAACTCTTTTCACTCTATATTTTCTCCAAGGTGACCTGATTCACTCCTGCAGTTTCCATATTACCTGTTATCTGATATTTCCCTCATCTGTATTTCTAGTCCATTCCTCTCTTCTGAGCTCAAGATCTGATATTTACAAACATCTCCTTGACATCTCTAGCTGGCGATGTAAAATCCATCTCAAAGCCAAATCTTGCAGTGCCCCTTACATCCATTCCCCTTCTTGTCTTTCCTCACTCACACAGTTCATTAAGCCAGAGCTTTAAGAGGCATTTGTGGCATGGCCCTTTCATTCCTATACCATAGCCAATCCATCTCAAAATCTATACCTAATGTATTCAACTGTCTACTTCTCTCCAGCTCTATCTTTGTTCAAGTAACCAGCATGTCTCAGTCTAGCAGGCAATTGCTTTATGTCACATAATTTTCCAGATAGAAACTGAAATAATCTAAAATAAAAACAGATCAAGTCATTCCATTGCTTAAAACCTTACCATGGATTCCTGCTGCACCTGGACTAAAATCCAAACTCCCTAACACAATTGATATTGTTTTGTATGATCAGGCCCTCCTATTCTCCAACCTCATTTCACTCTATACTCAGTTCACTCCTCTTAAGATACTTTCTTCCAGTTCCTCAGACACAGTGGACCTTCTCCGGGGAAGGAAAAAAAAAAAAACAACACAATTTGATATTATCAAAAGCTGAACAGTGATTTCCGGTCTGAACAAAAAGTCATAGACTTGTTTCTCTCTGTTCCCATGAGACACTATAAACCTGGAAATAATGCAAGGAGAACTCTGAAAGGTGGTAAGAAGGCAATCTTGCTTGGAACCCCAAGACTGGAGGGACAACATGGAGGCAGGGTGCTGCGTACCCCTCCTCCGACCCCAACACAATTTGTAAGTCACCAGACCCAGCACACTTAGACCTCCTACCCAGCACCAAAAGCCAGCCAAGGTAGGCTCCTTCCTCCCCTGAAATCAATGGGAGCCGCTCTGACATCACGCAAAACCAGAAGAACCAGCAAGAGAGAGCCATCAGGAGCCCAGTTAACAGCAGGCGGCCTGAGGAACCCCTCTCCTTTGCCATTTGGCCTAAGACTCCCCTTCCCCACTAAAGATACCAGAGATACCCAGGGATGCTGAAAGAGGAGCCAGGCACAGCAAGCAAGGAGGTCAAGGAAGCCCCTTTGACCCCACAGTCCTGAGACTCCCTCCCCGCGCTGGAATAGCCCAGCCTGGGGAAACCCCTCCATCCCCTCAGCAAGCACCAGGGGGAGCTCCAGCAGCAAAAGATTAATCAAGCTGACTGAAATAATCGTTCAACAGCTCTGAAAATTAAGCTGTCGTTATAACAACAGCCTCCCCCCCTGCCCCAAAAGGAGTCTAGGGTCTGCATGTTAAACAGCATGACAGCCTGGTAAAGTAAAACATTTAATTAGGACCCTGAAACTCCTAACACAATAGACAAAATTTCCAAGATAGAACTGCATTCCTTGGCTCATGGCCCCTTCTTCCATCTTCAAAGCAAGGAGCATAGAAACTTCCAAATTCTCTCTGACTCTCCAGCTTCTGCTTCTGTCATCACATCCCTTTCTAAAACTCTTTGCCTCCCTCTGGTAAGAAACTCTGTTATACTGCACCCACTGAATAATACAGGATGTTCTTCCCATCTCAAGAGTCTTAACTTAATCACATCTTCAAAGCATCTTACTTATTTATAGGTTTCAAGGATTCGGACATAGATATCTTTGGAGGGTGGGGTGTGAGGAACAGTCTGCTTTCCATACCAACAGACTGTGATCAGCCATTCCGTATATCATAATACTCAAAGCAGCCACTATGAAAACCATACCAAGAGATATATTCAAAAACACAATAAATAGATATAAAAAGATACACTGAGAAACACTATAAGTAAGCCAGGATGATATCCTAAAAAATGTTCAAGTAATCTACAAGACAAAAACAAGAGGGCGAGAAACAAAAAAACAACATTACAATGGCAGACTTAAGCACTCACTTATCAATTTTACCTTATACACAAATGGCCTAAATGCACCAATTGAAAGACAGTAATTGGCAGAGTGCATTTTTAAAATGACCAACAAATGCTGTTTGAAAGAAACTTACTTCAAATTCAATGACAGGTATATTGAAAGTAAAAGGATGGAAAATTTTATATAAAATATACAGAATCATGCAAACATTAAATTTAAAAAGCAGTAGCTATATTAATATTTGATAAAGTAGACTTCAGAGCAAAAAAAATTACTAGAGACAAAGACATAATAATACAAGTATCAATACACCAGAAAGATATAAGTATCCTAAATATATACTCACAAAATAACAAAGTCTCAAATTACAGGAGCCAAAAACTGATAGACTTACTAGACAGAAAATTGGCAAAGATATAAGACATCTGAACAACACAACCAGCCAACAGAACCTAATCAACATATATAGAACACTCTACTCAAAAACAGCAGAACACATATTTTTTTCCTCTAGACCATACCCTAGGTAATAAAAAAACTCAAGAAAAAATATTTAATTAAACAACATACTTCTAAATAAGCCATGAATCAAAGAGGAAGTCTCAAAGACAAAAAGAACAAAGAAAACTGCAGACTAACAGATCTCATAAACATAGATGCAGAAATCCTTAACAAAATAATAGCAGCCCAAATCCAACAATGCACAAAATAATTGTACACCATGACCAAGTGGGGTTTATTCTAGATATGCTACGCTGGTTCAACATTTGAAAATCAGTCAGTGTAATCCATAACAATCTAATGAAGCAAAATCATAAGGTCATATCAACTGATACAGGAAAAGCATTTGACAAAATCTAACACGTACTCATGATAAAACCTTTGGCAAGTAAGGAATATAGTGCTATTACTTCAACCTGATAAAGCCACCTACAAAAAGACTAAAGGTAACATCACACTTAATGGGGAAAGACTGAATGCTTTCCCAAAAGGTTTGGGAGCAAAACAAGAATGCCCACTCTCACCACCGTTATTCTAGGTAGTACTGAAAGTTCTAGCCACTGCAGTAAGGCAAGAGGAAGAAATAAAAGGCATGCAAATGAGAAAGGAAGAAATAAAACTGTTTCCATTTGCAGATGACATGACTGTTTGTGGAGAAAACCTAAAAAATACTACAAAAAAAGAAAAACCCCTAGAACTAACAAATGATTACAGCAAGTTCACAGTATACAAGATCAACACACAAAGTCAATCACATTTCTATGTACTATCCTTGAACATGTAGGAAAAAAATTAAAACACAATACCATTTACTACCTCTCTAAAGAATATGAAATACTCAGATAAACTTAACTGTACAGACTAACGCATTACAAAATGGAAATGAAAGAAATTTTAAAAGATCTAAATAAATGGAGAGATATACCATATTCATGGGTTGGAAGACAGCAAAGTTGTCAATTCTTTCAAAATTGATCCAAAGGCTTAATACAATGCCTATCAAAATTCCAGCAAGGTTTTTTGTAGCCATAGACATGCTTATTCTAAAATTTATATAAAAAGCCACAGGCCCCAGACAAGCTAACCAATCTGTAATCGTGATAAAAGAAGTATAAAGTAGGAGGAAATTACCTAATTGCAGTGGGCTGATTATTAGCCCCCAGAATATATGTCCATGTCTTAATTCCTTACACCTGTGAATATTATTTTATATGATGAAAGGGTAAATATTGTTTTATACGGCAAAAGATGTGATTAAGTTAAAAATTTTGAGAGGAAGAGCTCATCCTAGATTATCTGGATGGGCCCTAATTACAATTACACATATCCCTATAAGAGAGAGGCAAGGGGAGTTTGAGACAGTCACACAGAGGAGAAGATATATACAGAGGAAAAGGTGATGTGAAGACAGAGTCAGAGACCGAAGTGATGTAGGTACTGTACAAGGAAACCGAGGATTGCCAATCGTCACCAGAAGCTGAAAGAGGCAAGGAAGAATTCTTCCCTAGAGCCTCCAGAGAGAGCACAGCCCTGCCTACACTATGATTTCAGACTCTGGCCTCCAAAACTGTGAAAGAATACATTTCTGTTGTTTTTAGCCACCAAATGTTTTGTAATGTGTTACAGTGGCCCTATGAAATTAATATATGACATTAAGATTTATTATATGGCTATATTAATCAAGACAGAATGATGTGGACAGAAGGACAGAGACATAGATCAGTGGAACACAGAGAATCCATAAATAGATTCATACAAATATGCTCAACTGATTTTGGACAAAGGTGTACAAACAATTCAATGGAGGAAGGAGAGCCTTTTTAAGAAATGGTGCTAGAGCATAGGAACTTTGACCTAAACCTCACACCACAGACAAAACTTAACTCAAAGTGGATCACGGGCTTAAATGTAAAATATAAACTACAGAACTTTTAGACAAATGAATAAGAGAAAATCTTTGGGATCTAGGGCTAGGCAAAGAGTTCTCAGACCTGACACCAAAAACACTATCCATAAAAGATATGGTTTTTAATCATAAAATTGATAAACTGAATTTCATCAAAATTACAAACTTTTGATCTGTGATGACCAGCGTGAAGGGGATAAGAAGATAAGCTACAGACTCAGAGAATACATACCCAACAAAGGACTAATATCTAGAATATAAAGAACTCTAAAAGTTCAACGATTTCTAAAAATCCAATTAGAAAAGGGGTCATAGTCATGAACAGACATTAAACTGAAGAAAATATATAGCTGACATATAAGCACATCAAAATATGTCAATAACATAAGCAATCAGGGAAATACAAATTAAAACAAAAGAGACACCACTATACACCTATGAGAAAGGCTAAAATAAAAAAATGGTGTTGGCACCACATGCTTCTGAGGATGAGGAGAACAGATCATTCATACATTGCTAGTGGGAATGTAAAATGGTACAGCCTCTTTAGAAAGCAGTTCGCAGTTTCTTACCAATCTAAACGTACAATTACCATATGACCAAGCAACTGCACCCTTCGACTTCTATTCATAAAAAGTGAAAACCTGTAGTACACCAAAACCTGTACATGAAAGTTCATAGAAGCTTTCTTCATAATAGCCAAAAGCTGAAAATAGCCCAGATGCCCTTCAAGAGGTGAATGGTTAAACTGTGGATTCCCAGGAATACTACTCAGCAGGAAAAAAAAAAAAAAAACAGAACAAACTATTGATATACACAAAAACTGTGATGAATCTCCAGGGGTTCGGTTGCAGTGAAAAAAGCCAATCTCAAAAAGTTATGCACTGTATGATTCTACTGTATTTATATAACATTTTAAAATGAGTATTTCAGAAATGGAGAACAAACTAATGATTGCCAAGGGTTAGGGGTGGGAAGGGGGTAACACCAAGGGGACAGGAGGGAGGGAGGTATGGTGATAAAAGGGCAACATTTAGAACTGTCAAATAAAAAGATTATAAAATAAATAGAAATTGGTTAAAAAGAAAGGCATGCTGCATAATGTAACTTCAGTAAGTATTCTTAAGTGATTTGTCAATCAACATAGATAAACTTTACTAGACTGTGAGAGTCACCCATCATTTTGCTTTGCAGGCAAAGAGTGAATTTACATTGATTAAATTCCTTCTAATATATGTGTTTGCTCTCAAATAAAATAACTGTTTTGAAGGATATTCTTCTGAAACTCTCATAGCATTTACTATGGGAATATTAATACTGTATATGCACTTTGCTATATGATTTTTTAAGATTTTATTTAGAATCAAATCTAATAAAATGTCTTTCATTTCTGTTCCTCCAACATACACAATTGTTCTTGCAGATCTGAGAACACTTATAACAGCTAGGAACCTATTTCTTCTCACACTTGACAGGGGGAATACTTGTTCACACATCCCCTTATGTGTTTTTGAAATTACTAAATGAACATCAATTATGTCTATGTGTTGAGTTATATCAATCTGAACAAAAATATACTGCCTTTATTGACATCATTACTGCAGAGTTGTAAATTAATCTGCCACTACTGTCACAACTTTATATATAGATGAGTGCCAACTGAGAAATTAATTTAACCATGCAGTCCTCTAAAATAGAATTTTAAGTCTGCTACTAAACGAAATGTTTGCTTTCTAATACAAAAGCAATAAATTCTCATTATAGAAGATACAAATAAAAATTAAAGTACAAAGAAATCCAGAAATTTTTCTACCCATAGAAAGTCACCACTAATGCACTGGTCTCTATAATTCAAGACTGTTTTATACCTATATGTACATGTATCCATAATTATTTTAATAACAATTTGATAATATTTTGTATACTATTTGATAAGTTGTTGCAAATAATATATTATAAAATATCTTTCCATGCAAAGAGAAGCATTTACATGCCACCTCCTTAAATTTTTATACAGTATTCCATTACATAATGCATCTTTCATTTAACCAATCGCCAATGGTTGGACATTTAGGTTTTTTCATTAATTTGCTATGGTTAACAGAACTAGAGCTAGATATTGTACTCATTTCCTTAGGATAAATTCCTGAAAATGGAATTGCTTTATAACTTGTTGACAAAATAACTAACAGAAAGAGTGTAGCAATTTATAATATTACCAATGATTTTTCAAAAGGCCAGGGATGGAGAACAACTCTGTCTTTACCTTCATTGTATACTTACCATCACTAAATATAGTGTTAGATTGCCAATATGCAGGCTAGAAATAGCATATTGTTTTTATTTTCTTTAATTATTGATAAAGTTGAACATTATTTTCCCCTATGTATTGGATTTTTCAGTACTTTTGTGATTGTGTTCTTAAACAACTTCTTAATGATTTTAAGTGTTTTATATAATGAAGACATTAATCCTTTGTCACATGTTATGCACATTTACCTTTTAATTTTTATTTCTAGCATTTGGATATTTATTGGATATACAGATATTTTTCTGTTTTGTGCTGTCAAGTCCGTCAGATTTCTCTTTGGATTTCTTCTTCGGATGAGGCATGTTCTTCCTCGCTTCTAGATTATTTGAATGCTCTCATATAAAATCAGGAATTGGAAGCAACACTGAGACACAATATAGTTCAACCCCATCATTTTATAGTTGAGAAAAATATGACCCGTAAGTTATTTCATGAATGTCCTATGGCCATGCCATTAATTTCTACTACTGCCAGAACTAGAATCTAAGTCTTTTGTCCCTCCAGCTATTGGAGAACTAAGCAGATGATCCCTTTTCCTTCTGAAAGAGCAGGAATGAGATGCTTTGACTGTCAAAAAGGGGGCTGGGCATGGGGAATCCATCTCCATGCTCGCCTCCCATACTCTCTACCCCAACTCAGGCTCTGCTTTCAAATCCTCTGAATGGTGCCTGATTCACAGAGACCCAGGGTGGCCATGAAAGAGCCCACGGATAAAGAAAGATACAATCTTCTGATGGCCACCGAGTTGTGCAGAATGCTGCAGAGCTGTAAAGAATGTGGAGTTTTGCAGAGGACCACTGCAGCTTCCTCAATTTAAAAAAAAAGACACCTTGGCTGGGAGATGATCACCAGGTATTTACCTTAATGTCTGATAAACGTGGTCCATGTCTGATGGATTGGGCAACAGGAAGAAGGGGGATTTATAATGGATGAATCGCAGTGATTCTTGGCAACTGGCAGAACTCTGATGTGTTTCCTTGGCCAACACATGCTTATTTGGGTCTGGGAAACTACTTCTCTCAGATTTCAAACCACTGAACTTCCTTAAGTTTGGCCTATAAGGAAATGTGTCCAAGTCCTCATGCTTTCCATCAGGACAGCCTGATAATATTAAATCTGCAGTTCTTTGCTTGGGACTCAAGGACTAGCAGAGGCCAACCATCCTCTGTTGCCCTTGCCAACCAGCTACAGGGTGAGTGCCAAGTGAAGATTACATGGTATATTAAAATCAATACACACATTAAACACCGAGCACAGTCCTATTCTTCAACCTGCACCTGTCCACCTCGTCAGGCAGCACTGGTGATTAAGACTTATTTGATCTGCATTGGAGCAACTCTTTCAGTGAAGGCAGAAGGCATTTGCAGATAAACGTGGCATGAACAGTAACTGCTGAATCCTTTGCTCACTGAAATCATCTAACGAGGACGATATCGTTGTTTCCATGCTCTTCTGAGAAGAAAGCTCAGAAGGTCAGGGCAGAGGCACCACGTGCTTATCAGGACTAGAGACCACTGTCCAAGAACTTGACTTTAAAGTGCTCCGTTATCCAGCCAGAGAAAGAAATTCTCCAAGAGACTATGGGGAGGGAAAGTGGTTTTGCTGTGACCCGGTTAAAAACAGAGGCAGAATGAAAGGCAGACACGGGGAGTAGAGAAAGGGCTGACCTGGCCATGAGTTACTGGAAAGAAAGGGGGAGCCAGACACCAAATAATATTTTCAGATGAAACAGAATAAATCAGAAACTTTCTTATTCATTCATGCTACTTGCTATGGGGTATTTTTAAACGACTTAATCTCTGAACCAAACTAAAATTATTTTCCCTCTTCCCCTCCCCTTAAAAAAAAATACGTTGAAAAAAATCCTTCTCTGAAGCATCCTTGCACATCTAATTGTGGCACACACCACTTAGTGCTGTGATCAGAACCATTTTAAGAAGGAAGATTCTTTTTGCTCAGTAGGGGAGGGACGAAAAGGTCTGGTTTTCCAGGAAAATATAGATTGCCAAATGAATGTGACTTGAAATAAAATCAGCTTTAGCTCTGCTGGAAGCGGACCCTCTGACCTCTGGCCTCCCAGCCCTCCACCACCGCACCCACAGGCCTCCATTTCATGTTTCACCCTGGCGGATCCCCAGGATACCAGACTACAGATCTCCCTCCCATTAGCTGCAGGGATCCAGGATATCCATGGCAACCGGTCTCTAACCCCAGGGAGAAGGCAGCAGAATTGAAAGGCTCCATTCTGTTTCTGCATCTACAGCTCAGTGAATTGACAGCTTGGTGGTTCCCTTAGTTCCATTAGATTAGGAGGCACTTTTCTCCCTTCCTTTGTGTCATCTTTTTACCTGGGTAGGTCTTGGCCAAGGTTAAGGAATTTTTCAAATGCGTGTCCCCCCTGTCTTCCAGCTACTTCTGCACCTAGCCTGAAGCCTGCTCCTTAAACCTTCCTGGCTGGGCAGCATTTTTCTAAATAAAACACGATGTAGTCCTGCCATTGGTCTTTTTGCCTTCCTACAAAAATGTCCCACATTTGGTGTGTCCGTTGTGCAAATTACAACAGATATCTGATTTTGAGCAAACCGACTCCTTTGTGAGACAAGATCTTATAAAAACCAGCAGAGAGATAATAAATACTACAATTTTATCATGAAATTAAGTTGTAGCATCAAATAACTATAATCATGTCTAAGTGATTGTTTGTGCCACAGATATTTAGACGGAATAACAGATTGCGCAGTACTCTCACTGTTTGCCAGTGGAGTCTGAATAACTAATTTGCACTCCATGCCCTGTGGAATGGCAGCTGAGTCCCCAGTGGATATGGGGAGAACTTGACAGAAACAAACCATTTGGTCTGCAGAAGAATCAAGACGAGGCAGAAATGTTACGTACAGTACACAATCTAGAGTCGTACGTTGCATTCACAGTTGCCTAGCAGGATTACAAAAGGAAGTCTATCTGCCAGTCAGCACTTCTTAACCCTTTGAGTAAGGAGACCCCTTATAAACCCAATAAGAGCTATAGATTCTCCTCCCGGGGGATGTATGTATGTGTGAAATGGGAAGTTACATGGCATTCCCTGCTGCTCAGAGTTTTGGCAGAAGCCTCAAAGGATGAGTAGGTAGTTGGCATCAAGAACCCCACACATCCTAAATGGAGAAGTCATTCCCTAAAACAGTAACTACTGAAGTACAGGGACACCTGCAAGTACACCAGGGCTTCTAAAGAAGTACACGGCCACAGATGGTTTTAGGAAATTGATTTCTAGATTTTATATATATATATATGTATATAGATTTCTACACTATCCCTTGTCTACTTCTTCACAAGAAAGGCAAATACGTCACCCATCTCTAACTCAACTCTGGTGTATCGTTTGGATTGTGAGCAACTCCATGATCCCAAAGACACAGTATGAGTATATATTCATGTCTGTTCAGTTGCTGTTCACCATGCCCCAGGTTTGAGTCTCAGCAGCATATTTTACATGACTTCTAGAATGAAAAGGTGGAAAATTCCAAGTTTACTGATAACAGGTGAATATTATATTTTTGAGTTAAAGGAATATAAATTAGAGTATTGTATTTTCGTGAATTTGTATTCAGATTGTTAATTTTTTTGACTTGTGCCAAAAGATTACTGAACACTCTAAATATCTCTTCGATTTTTACTGCTTTGTCATTCATTAACCTCTTCTCTCCTCAATGACTCCCTGCTACCCTGTACTTTTTATCTGGATTTACTTAATAGGAAGGCATTGTACATTTCACTGCCATAATGCAATTAAGAGTTGTAATGAATCTTTTGTAACCCCACACTAACTCATGACCCAATACTTTCTTTTACCGTCATTGCTGATTTCCACTAAATCCTCAAAACTGAAGGACAAAGAACAAATACGAGGAGGAGGTAGAGGAAGAGGAGGAGAAGAAAAAGAAGAAGAAAGGTCTCATCTCTTTTTAGAAAGCACATGTCTGATATAAGTTCACTTTCATGGTTAGGATGTATTTATCAGAACTTGTAATATTTTTACGCTTTGATCAAGTGAGTATTAATAAATTGTTATGATAACACACTTTAGAAGACATTTTCTAAAGTACCTTATAATCACAGGAAATTAAAAATTTAAATTTAAATATGCATTTTTATTGAAGGAAAATAATGAGAATAAAAGACTGGAAAGCTTCAAAACATATTACATGAGGAAAAATTCTTTAGGTGAAGTGAAATGGGAAAAAGGAGTTCAAGGGGGAAAACAGAACAATGTAAAATCTCTGTTAAAAAAAAAGTTATCCGTTTTATGTGTGGGGGGTAGTGTGAGACTGGGTCATCTTGATTTATTTAAAAGACGGTAGAGGGCATCTAATTACTATGTATCCACTAGGTACATTTAAAAGAATAATGTAATGGTTTTATTTTAAAATACTGATACTTATAATAAGTAAAAAATTACATCCTTTGGTACAGTTTAAATTTATGATTAAAAAGTTCAGATAGCAACATAAAAATGTGGAAGGAGCACACAGCTGAATTTTCAAAATAAGTTTAAGTGGTCTGTAAGTCAAAAAGTTGGCAGATCAGTGGCCTAAAATGTGTGAACAGTGGTGCCAGAGTCCACCCATGAACAACCGCCAGGCTATCGGAGAGAAAGTGAAGAGACTGAGGGTTTCCTTGGAGAGATTTCAGTATGACAGGCTTCATTCTCCTCACCCGCACAAGGGAGACTAGAGGACTTGCCTCACCTGAGCAAGAAAGAAGTTCTGTGAATTCTCCACGGGCCAGAGGTACGCCTCACGGGAGAGCTGCACTGCATCATCTTGAGAGAAATTCTCCCAAGAAACCCTGCAAGAGCAACACAGAGGGGCCAATCTCAGGAACCGGGGGCCCTGGGGGCTGGGGGTGCTAGTGATGATCAGAGGTGACCGCCAGAGCAGGTGAGCCTGAAGGCGAGCAAACTGCAACTTGGCAACCGGCCACGAGGAGGCCGCTAAAAACACACGAAAGCGCCCTATGAGAAAAGGGTCAACGTCTGGTATCTGCCACAGCTGGAGAACGTCAACACCAGATACAAAATGAATCCGAGGTAAAATCTTTTTTTTTTTTAGTTACATCTTTCCTTCCCTGGAGAGTCTTCAAAAACAGCTGGCCATTAAATGAAGAAATAGAGAACAAAATACTCCTTCCTCCCACTGGAAGTTTCCAAGATTCATTTAAAAATTCAAAGGAAAGATTCAAAAAAGATTCCAGTCTTTTATTCTCATTATACCTTCCCTTATTACATTTAATATGTAAAAAAATGCATATTAACATTTATTAATTCTTGCCATCATAAGGTCCTGTGTATTTAGAACATTTCTTCTGAAGGGTGTTATCGTAATTATCAATACTCACTGATCAAAGCATAACCACAGGAGTGGAGAGAAAACAAATTGGATTGGAGTTAGGTGTTATATGATTAATAAACTAGACTGGACATTTTATTATCTAAACATGACCAGAAGAAATCTTGAGTCCTAACCAAATTTTCTTCTGGCAAGTGGAGAATAAGAATGAGTCCAAGTGAATAGGGTAATGATGAGAAACTTTCCTCTTCCACCCTACTGAATCTAGTACATCCTTGTTCCATAAACCAGTACATGCTTCCATCAGCAGGAAAAGACTTACAAGAACCCACTACATCCACACTCACTCGGGAGCAGGTAGTGATGAGGAAAAAGGCTCTTTGTGAGGGAAGAGACAGAAATAAAAGAAAGTTGAGCTGACTTACTATTTATCTGAAAGAGACATTAGAACGGGAAGAGAATAAGTTAATTTAATTGCCTAGTTTACATTTAAAATTTTTCTACCACCAGTAGGAGAATTGGCAGAAAGACAACTGAGCACAATTGAATCATTTACTAAAAATAAGGAAAGCTACACTTTCGCACATCTAGGTTATACTTCTAACTTTCTACAAGCACGTAGAGCATGATCGGAGAACTGAAAGTGATGAGGTCATTGAAGAATATGTAAAGAGAAAAAGGGATGGACAGGAGACACAAAAGCACCAACATCTAAGGGGCTGCCCCCAAAAAAGATCCCACAGGAAGAGTGAGATTAAGCAATCAGACAGGAGAAGAAGCGGGAGAGTAAAGTCATGGATGCCAAGGAAAAAATTTCTAGACGAGAATGGTCTACATTCTCAAATGTTGCGGATGAAAATGTAAAGCTTTCAGCTACAATTTCTAATTTCCTCCCTAAACTGTATGAAGCTAATCAATAAAGACCTCCAGCCATGCAGACTTTTAAAACAGCAGCCTGGCTGTCATCCCATTCCCTTCCCTCCCTCTCACCCCTCTTTTTTACCCTTGTAAGTTTCCTCACTGAAGAAACAGAGGATACAATGAACTGCCCTTAGAAGATCACTCTGAGCTGCCTGCTTCTGCTAGGTCCCCTTAAATGAAAGAATAGGGTCAGACTGCAGTGTCAGAAACTCCAGATGACAGCAGCCAGGGCTGTTGTGCATTGCGTGATTTCAGGGACACCACTCAAACGTATATTCTATGTGAATGATGCTCCCTGCAAGGATGGAACATGCAACCGTGCTACCAACCTCCCTTGGTGTGAACTTGTCACACGGCCAATGCTAAGTTGCTGACACGGTACACGGGAGATTTCCCAGATTGGGCAGTTTGAAAATATTCTAACCCTCAAACTCTGGAATCTCTATATCTTTTTTTTTTCCTTCTCACTCTACAGATTTTTCTCTCATAACCTTTATCGGACACAAAGTCCATTACCTCTCTCCTGCTTTGCTAGCCATGGAGGTTTGGACATATTTCCCATACTTAAGTTATTCTAAGAAGAGGACAGAGACTGCTGGTTGCCTTCCAATATTCAGTCCTTCTTTCTTTCTTAATAATAAGGTTGGGCTCCACCTTAGTAACAACAGAATGCTGATATTCCAGCTGAGCACAATGGCTCCCAGAACTGCCCCCTCAGTTTTTCTTGCAGATAGGTGTGGTCACATAACTAAGTTCTGGCCAATGAGATACAAGTAGAAGTACTGTAGGCAACTTTTCATAAGTATACTTAGGGTTTCCCTGGTGGCGCAGTGGTTAAGAATCCACCTGCCAATGCAGGGGACACGGGTTCAAGCCTTGGTCTGGGAAAATCCCACATGCTGTGGAGCAACTAAGCCTGTGCGCCACAACTACTGAGCCTGAAGTCTAGAGCCCAGGAGCCACAACTACTGAGCCCGTGTGCCACAACTACTGAAGCCCACGCGCCTAGAGCCCATGCTCCGCAACAAGAGAAGCCACCGTGATGAGAAGCCTGCGCACCGCAATGAAGAGTAGCCCCTGCTCGCCACAACTAGAGAAAGCCCGCGTGCGGCAATGAAGACCCAACACAGCCAAAAATAAAGAAACATTTATTTAAAAAAATACATACTTAAAGGAAGTGATGCAGAATGTCCTCATTTTTCCTCCTGCCTGGAATGTGAAGATGACGTCTAGATCTCCAGCAGTCACCTAGGACCCTGAGGTAAACTCAAGGATGGAAGAAGCCATTTTCTTAATACAGTGGTGCCAAAAAGTCTTGGTCCCTAGAGGTTTCATGAAACTGCCTACCTGAGAATTCCTTTGTACAAGAGAAAAATATCCTTGTGTGTTGAACCCACTGTATTTCAAATCTCTGTTACTTGCAGGTGAACACAATTTCTAAGTGGTATAGAAGATAGATGAATTTAAAGGTAGATTTCTCATTTATACTAAACAGATCTTTTTTCTACAGCTAAGATATTTTATGAATGACTCAAATTTTTTTAAAATACAGAACAACAACAAAAAAACCAAAGACAGCATATCCAGAGGGGAAAGCATTTTCAGGTCATCTTATCCAATAACATGCTCTCCACACAAATACCCTGACACTGCTTAGGCTGTTTTATCCTTCCTGACTCCTCCCAGCCTTAAATTAAAGCTTACGTTGAAATTTGATAATTGTTTCATTTATTGAAATTTAGGATGGACAACTCAATGTCCAAAATAAACTGAGATGGAAAATATTTCTCTGCAAGGATTGGCCATCCTTTCAGTTGATTCTGAACTGTCATTTTCTCATCTTTGAGTAAGGCACTCAACCCAGATGTTTACCTCTTTGACAATGTATAAAGAAACTATATTTTCCAAGTTATAAAGTGGGTTCGTCATGGGCATCAGCATTAAGAATAATCAATCAATCAATAAGTCAGTCAGTCTAGGTATTAAATGATGGATTTCCCAAAGCAAACCTGTGTCAGGGCTCCCCTAGACATAATGCCCAGGAAACAAACGAGCATAACACAACATTTTCACGATCTGATCACAATATAAACCACACTAGCCTCCCATTTTTCCTGCAAGCCTAGGATGGTACAGGTTCCCCTTCCTGTACCTTTCCCCTACCTTTCCCCCTCTAGCCAAAAACACTCCCTGGAGCCCATAAAACTGCTGAAGAATACTCACGGAGGACATACACTTCCTCCCCCATGGAACATAACAGATGTTTTGATCAAGAAAAGCAGAGCCTCTCACTGATGAGCATCACAGCTGCCCTTCAACCCCATCTTTCCTTCCTAAGAGCTCTCACATCACATCGACCAGTTACTGCTTCTCCTCCCATTGTCAATATTCCAGTCCTCAAACGTAAACGTCTCCAGCTCCTGCCTCTCCATCTCAGTACTAAAATACAATGTTCCTAAGTTATTTTTTAGGTGCAAACTTGAAAAGGGTCCCTGTTGTCTAAATCCAAACACTTTAATCTGCCATTAAAGGCTCCTCATGGTTTGATACCCATGTCTCCAAATTTACCTCTCCCATTCTCCTAGATACAGCGAGGCTTTGGTCAAATTGATCTCTTTCCCTCCAAACTGTTTCTACCACTGTGACTGAAGTCATGATTTGCCCTTGCCTAGAAATCCTAAAAAAAAAAAGAAATTTTTACTTATTTACTATGTTGAAAACATTTGCTACACTGGGAAGCACTACATAAATGAAAGAAAGGTTTTACTTTGTTTTGTTTGGGATATATTGCTGTCTAGCGAGAAAAGCATGGAACATCCCAACCTACCACATTGGAATACACATGCTCTAATTGCTTGTTTAACTGCCTGGCTGCTCAACTAGGCTGCAATCGCCAGTCTAGTTGAGGGCAGAGATTCTGACCACCTATTTATTGTTGAATTCCTACCACCTGACAGACTGTTTGACATACTGGGTGAATGAATAAATGCTGAACGTCTGTAACTGCTTAGTAAGTTGCAGAAGCAGAAGCCAACCTAAATCTTTGACATAATTTCCTTGGGTCTGTTTCTTTACCTGTAAAATAAGAAACTGTTTCCATACAACAAATAGAACTTCTGCATCCAACCTCTACGCTTCTCCCTGAGACTTCCTCATAACATAGTATCTTTGTCCTCCAGATAAATGATGGTAATGCAGAATAAAATACTGAGGTTATAAAACATTTAATGCAGCCCCTGGTGTACACTAGGCACTAAATAGTATTGGGGGAAGGAATGAAGGTGAGGAAGGAACAAGTGAAAATAAGAAGACAAGATCAACTAAGGCAGAAAGGAAGATATAACAGAGACTACTGGTTGCTGCCAATACCTATTCTTCCCTTGATCCATAAGTATAAAATTCTTAGCTGGGTATGTGGCTGGCCATAGGAAAGACTTATTTTCCGGCTTCCTTGCAGCTGGATATAACCATGCATTTAAGCAGTGGCTGATACATAAAAACAAGTTTTGTGGGCCCGCTCCCTGGAAACTTTTCAAAACAAACAAAAACAACACTAGAATATATCCTTTGCTAATCATTCCTCATCCCCTCCTTCAACGTGCTGCAGGGGGAGTGGCATCACCTTCCTAGACTACATCCCAGGGATGCCAGCAAGGTGAACTGGAGAGAAACTGGCTCCCTAGGGACTCTGTGAAGCAAAGCCATTGTAACAGACCTAGACCACTTACCACCGGCCTTTTGCATGAGAGGAAAATAAACTTCTACCTTGTTTGAGAGTCACAGTTAAACCTACATTCTAACTAACAGAATCAAGAAGGGATAAGGGCAGAAACAAGTGAAGGAAAATAGGCAGTGATGGAACTTCCCTGGTGGTCCAGTGGTTAGGACTCTGCGCTCCCAATGCAGGTGGCCGGATTTGATACCTGTTCAGGGAACTAGATCCCACATGCTGCAACTAAGAGTTCTCATGCCGCAACTAAAGATCCCATGTGCCGCAACTAAGACGCGACGCAGCCAAATAAATAAATAAATATTTTTTAAAAAGAAAGAAAGAAAGAAAATAGGCGGTGAGGCAAATTATGATCCCTGCCTTCAAGGAACGCATCATCCAGAGGCATAAACACTCAAGAACCCACAACTACCCGTTTTATGGTTGCATTCTGAGGTCAAAAAAGAGAGAGTAGCTTGCTTCCTCTCTCAAAATTAGCCCTAGCAAAAGTCTTAGAGAGGAACGGAATTATTAAGCTACCGTTATCAAAAACTGTGAGAAGTACTGAAGAAACTGAAAATTGACTTGAAATTGGAGAGGAGAAGTGAGTGACCAGAGGATAAGCTGGAAGAAAGCTCTTAAATTCTGCTTTTATCTCTCCCAAGCCTTGCCCAGGGACAGTCTTTGCCTGGTGCTTTACTGCAGAAATTGGTCCCAACACAGGTCTCATGGTAACATCAGCTTAAAGCAAACACCATATATGCCTGGAATGTCAATGAAGGTAAGTGGGAGCGGATCAGCTGCTCTGGAGCTTTCTTCACTCCTCAGTCCTCTCCTCACTAGAGCACCGCCCAACTGCCTCCACCCAGGGCTGCTCCTCTGAGGATCTGAAGATGAAAACTTAACCCAAAACTCAGGTAAAATGTCTTTGGTGGTGACTAGGTGGAATCTAGGGCTAGGACCTGAGTGCACAAAGCAAAGTAGATACCTGAGGAGCAAACTTACTATAGGGACAACAAAAGGAACAATACCTGATGCAGAATTGCGGGAATGAGACAAAGAATTTAAAATAACCATGGCTACATACATACACTACCAAATGTAAAATCGATGGCTAGTGAGAAGCAGCTGCATACCACAGGGAGATCAGCTTGGTGCTTTGTGATCACCTAGAGGGGTGGGATAGGGAGGGTGGGAGGGAGACGCAAGAGGGAAGGGATATGGGGATATACATATGCATATAGCTGATTCACTTTGTTATACAGCAGCAACTAACAAACCATTATAAAGCAATTATACTCCAATAAAGATGTTTAAAAAAAATAAAAAATAACCATGGCTTTAAATATCTTTGAGACAATAAAAGAAGGCATTAGTAACATGAAACATCAACAGAAAGTCATAAGAAAAGGAGCCCACTGGAAATATTATGTATGAAAAAATACAAGAGTTGGAATTTTTAAACAGAGCAATAAGATAAACAGTAGGATGGAAAGTGCTGGAGTACAAATTTGTGAGCTGCAAGGTTAAACGGAGAAACTCTCCCGGAAGGCAACAGGAAAAGATAAGAAAATATGTACCAAAAGAAAGCTGGCTCACCATCTTAATTATCTGGCAAAATGTTTATCTAATGTTATACAGAAAGTGTAACCCAAGTTAGATCGATTTGGTCCAACAAGTCTATCCTCTGAACCTCTGTCTATGTTATAAGCCCCTCTGCGTAAGGCTTCCAAAGTAGGCAAAGATGAGAGAATAATAAATATAGCTCTAACATGTGCCACTTTTCTTCTGCACTTTCAGGCAAAATCTCAGGGTACAGTCAGGCATTAGGACGTTTCTATAGAGGGAGGTTGGCAACATGAACTCCTAGTAATTTTTGGATCATACTGCCTAAAATTCCATTTGGGCAATATCTCAAGAGACTACCATTATTAGGCAATGTTCTCTTTGCTGTCTGTCTGATGAGAATAAGGAGAATAAGTGAGGGAATATCCTTCTTCCCTCTCCAGCCACTGTGCATACAGATACACCCTTAAAGAGGAATGCTATACAAGAGTGAGCTATCCAAGGTCAGGGGCAAAGCCTGGCTCATAGAAAACAGTCATTCTGTGAGTTAAACTCAACCACAGTGCACACAGAGAAGTCATTATGTCACAAAGCACCACTGGGATGTAAAATACACCTCTCAATTTAAAAATTAAGTATAAAAGATAAACTGACTAAATATTAAAAAAACAAGAACTGTTGCAGTAATGTGATAGAAAGATACCTGATACATGACTATGAAAACAGAGGATACAATTTGATTCAAAGTATAGCTGTAGACTACTCCACGGTTTTCATGACAATCCATCTGAAGCATTTATTTTTCAAATTGAAACTAAAATTAAACTTAGTTATAAAATAAATCAACAAGGAGATATTTGACAGAGGAACCAGGATGGCGCAGTAGAAGGACGTGCTCTCACTCCCTCTGTGAGAACACCAGAATCACAACTAGCTGCTGGCCAATCATCGACAGGAAGACACTGGAACTCACCAAAAAAGATACCCCACATCCAAACACAAAGGAGAAGCCACAATGAGACAGTAGGAGGGGCGCAATCACAGCAAAATCAAATCCCATAGCTGCTGGGTGGGTGACTCACAGACTGGAGAACACATACAACACAGAAGTCGACCCACTGGAGTGAAGGTTCTGAGCCCCACGTCAGGCTTCGCAACCTGGGGGTCTGGCAACAGGAAGAGGAATTCCTAGAAATCAGACTTTGCAGTCCTAGTGGGATTTGAATGCAGGACCTGGACAGGACTGGGGGAAATAGAGACTCCACTCTTGGAGGGCACACACAAAGTAGTGTGTGCATCGGGACCCAGGGGAAGGGGCAGTGACCCCAGGGGAGACTGAACCAGCCCTACCTGCTAGTGTTGGAGGGTCTCCTGCAGAGGCGGGGGGGGGGGGTTTGTGGCTCACCATGGGGACAAGGACACTGGCAGCAGAAGTTCTGGGAAGTACTCCTTGGCATGAGCCCTCCCAGAGTCTGTCATTAGCCCCACCAAAGAGCCCAGGTAGGCTCCAGTGCTGCATTGCCTCAGGCCAAACAACCAACAGGGAGGGAACCCAGTCCCACCCAACAGCAGACAAGCAGATTAAACTTTTATTGAACTCTGCCCACCAGAGCAACAGCTTTACCCACCACCAGTCGCTCCCATCAGGAAACTTAAACAAGCCTCTTACATAGCCTCATCCACCAGAGGGCAGACAGCAGAAGCAAGAAGAACTACAGTCCTGCAGCCTGTGGAACAAAAACCACATTCACAGAAAGACAGACAAGATGCAAAGGCAGAGGGCTATGTACCAGATGAAGGAACAAGATAAAACACTAGAAAAACAACTAAATGAAGTGGAGACAGGCAACCTTCCAGAAAAAGAATTCAGAATAATGATAGTGAAGATGATCCAGGACCTCGGAAAAAAATGGAGACAAAGATCGAGAAGATGCAAGAAATGTTTAACAAAGACCTAGAAGAATTAAAGAACAAACAAACAGAGATGAACTATACAATAACTGAAATGAAAACTACACTAGAAGGAATCAACAGCAGAATAACTGAGGCAGAAAAACGGTAAGTGACCTGGAAGACAGAATGGCGGAATTCACTGCTGCGGAACAGAATAAAGAAAGAAGAATGAAAAGAAATGAAGACAGCCTAAGAGATCTCTGGAACAACAGTAAAAGCAACAACATTCGCATTATAGGGGTCCCAGAAGGAGAAGAGAGAGAGAAAGGACCCAAGAAAATATCGGAAGAGATTATAGCCGGAAACTTCCCTAACATAGGAAAGGAAATAGCCACCCAAGTCCAGGAAGCACAGCGAGTCCCATACAGGATAAACCCAAGGAGAAACATGCCAAGACACACAGTAATCAAATTGGCAAAAATTAAAGACAAAGAAAATTTATTGAAAGCAGCAAGGGAAAAACGAGAAATAACATACAAGAGAACTCCCATAAGGTTAACAGCTGATTTCTCAGCAGAAACTCTACAAGCCAGAAGGGAGTGGCAAGATATACTTAAAGTGATGAAAGGGAAGAACCTACAATCAAGATTACTCTAACCAGCAAGGATCTCATTCAGATTCGATGGAGAAATCAAAAGCTTTACAGACAAGCAAAAGCTAAGACAATTAAGCACCACCAATCCAGCTCTACACCAAATGCTAAAGGCACTTCTCTAAGTCGGAAACACCAGAGGAAAAAAAGGCCTAAAAAACAAACCCAAAACAATTAAGAAAATGGTCATAGGAACATACATATCGATAATTACCTTAAACGTGAATGGATTAAATGCTCCCACCAAAAGACACAGGCTTGCTAAATGCATACAAAAACAAGACCCATATCTATGCTGTCTACAAGAGACCCACTTCAGACCTAGGGACACATACAGACTGAAAGTGAAGGGATGGAAAAAGATATTCCATGCAAATGGAAATCAAAAGAAAGCTGGAGTAGTAATACTCATATCAGATAAAATAGGCTTGACAATAAAGAATGTTACAAGAGACAAGGAAGGACACTACATAATGATCAAGAGACCAATCCAAGAAGAAGATACAACAATTATAAATATATATGCACCCAACAAAGGAGCATCTCAATACATAAGGCAACTGCTAACAGCTATAAAAGAGGAAATCGACAGTAACACAATAATAGTAGGGGACTTTAACACCTCACTGACACCAACGGATCATCCAAAATGAAAATAAATAAGGAAACAGAAGCTTTAAGTGACACAATAGACCAGATAGATTTAATTGATATTTATAGGACATTCCATCCAAAATCAGCAGATTACACTTTCTTCTCAAGTGTGCATGGAACATTCTCCAGGATACATCACATCTTGGGTCACAAACCAAGCCTCAGTAAATTTAAGAAAATTGAAATCATATCAAGCATCTTTTCTATGAGACTAGAAATTAATTACAGGGAAAAAAACATAAAAAACACAAACACATGGAGGCTAAACAATACGTTACTAAATAACCAAGAGATCACTGAAGAAATCAAAGAGGAAACCAAAAACTACCTAGCGACAAATGACAATGAAATACGATGATCCAAAACCTATGGGATGCAGCAAAAGCAGTTCTAAGAGGGAAGTTTATAGCTACACAAGCCTACCTCAAGAAACAAGAAAAATCTCAAATAAACAATCTAACCTTACACCTAAAGGAACTAGAGAAAGAAGAACAAACAAAACCCAAAGTTAGCAGAAGGAAAGAAATCATAAAGATCAGAGCAGAAATAAATGAAATAGAAACAAAGAAAACAATAGCAAAGATCAATAAAACTAAAAGCTGGTTCTTTGAGAAGATAAACAAAATTGATAAACCATTAGCCAGACTCATCAAGAAAAAGAGGGAGAGGACTCAAATCAATAAAATTAGAAATGAAAAAGGAGAAGTTACAACAGACACCACAGAAATACAAAGCATCCTAAGAGACTACTACAAGCAACTCTACGCCAATAAAATGCACAACCTGGAAGAAATGGACAAATTCTTAGAAAGGTATAACCTTCCAAGACTGAACCAGGAAGAAATAGAAAATATGAACAGACCAATCACAAGTAATGAAGTTGAAACTGTGATTAATACTCTTCCAACAAACAAAAGTCCAGGGCCATATGGCTTCACAGGTGAATTCCATCAAACATTTAGAGAACAGCTAACACCCATCCTTCTCAAACTCTTCCAAAAAACTGCAGAGGAAGGAACACTGCCAAACTCATTCTATGAGGCCACCATCACACTGATACCAAAACCAAAGATACTACAAAAAAAGAAAATTACAGACCAGTATCACTGATGAATATAGGTGCAAAACTCCTCAACAAAATACTAGCAAACAGAATCCAACAACACATTAAAAGGATCATATACCATGATCAAGTGGGATTTGTCCCAGGGATGCAAGGATTCTTCAATATACGCAAATCAATCAATGTGATACACCATATTAACAAACTGAAGAATAAAAACCATATAATCATCTCAATAGATGCAGAAAAAGCTTCTGACAAAATTCAACACGCATTTATGATAAAAACTCTCCAGAAAGTGGGCATAGAGGGAACCTACCTCAACATAATAAAGGCCATCTAGGACAAACCCACAGCAAATATCATTCTCTATGGTGAAAAACTGAAAGCATCTTCTCTAACATCAGGAACAAGACAAGGATGTCCACTCTCACCACTATTATTCAACATAGTTTTGAAAGTCCTAGCCACGTCAATCAGAGAATAAAAAGAAATAACAGGAATACAAATTGGAAAAGAAGTAGGAAGTAAAACTGTCACTGTTTGCAGATGACATGATACTATAAATAAAGAATCGTAAAAATGCCACCAGAAAACTACTAGAGCTAATCAAGGAATTTGGTAAAGTTATAGGGTATAAAATTAATGCACAGAAATCTCTTGCATTCCTATACACTAATGATGAAAAATCTGAAAGAGAAATTAAGGAAACACTCCCAGTTACCATTGCAACAAAAAGAATAAAATACCTAGGAATAAACCTACCTAGGGAGACAAAAGACCTGTATGCAGAAAACTATAAGACACTGATGAAAGAAATTAAAGATGATACCAACAGATGGAGAGATATACCATGTTCTTGGATTGGAAGAATCAATATTGTGAAAATGACTATACTACCCAAATCAATCTACAGATTCCATGCATCTCTATCAAATTACCAATGGCATTTTTTACAGAACTAGAACAAAAAATGTGAAAATTTGTATGGAGACACAAAAGACCCCAAATAGCCAAAGCAGTCTTGAGGGAAAAAAATGGAGCTGGAGGAATCAGTCTCCCTGACTTCAGACTATACTACAAAGCTATAGTAATCAAGACAATATGGTACTGGCACAAAAACAGAAATACAGATCAATGGAACAAGATAGAAAGCCCAGTGATAAACCCACACACCTATGGTCAACTAATCTATGACAAAGGAGGCAAGGATATACAATGGAGAAAAGACAGTCTCTTCAACACGTGGTGCTGGGAAAACTGGACAGCTACATGTAAAAGAATGAAACTAGAACACTCCCTAACACCATACACAAAAGTAAACTCAAAATGGATTCAAGACCTAAATGTAAGACCAGACACTATAAAACTCTTAGAGGAAAAGATAGGAAGAACACTCTTTGACATAAATCACAGGAAGATCTTTTTTGATCCACCTCCTAGAGTAATGGAAATAAAAACAAAAATATACAAATGAGACCTAATGATACTTAAAAGCTTTTGCACAGCAAAGGAAACTATAAACAAGGCGAAAAGACAACCTTCAGAATGGGAAAAAATATTTGCAAACCAATCAACGGACAAAGGATTAATCTCCAAAATATATAAACAGCTCATGCAGCTCAATATTAAAGAAACAAACAACCCAATCCAAAAATGGGCAGAAGACCTAAACAGACATTTCTCCAAAGAAGACATACAGATGGCCAAGAAGCACATGAAAAGATGCTCAACGTCACTAATTATTAGAAAAATCAAATCAGAACTACAATGACATATCACCTCACACCAGTCAGAATAGCCATCATCAGAAAATCTACAAACAACAAATGCTGGAGAGGGTGTGTAGAAACGGGAACCCTTTTGCACTGTTGGTGGGAATGTAAATTGATACAGCCACTATGGAGCACAGTATGGAGGTTCCTTAAAAAACTAAAAATAGAATTACCATACAATCTAGCAATCCCACTACTGGGCATATATCCAGAGAAAACCATAATTCAAAAAGACACATGCACCCCAATGTTCACTGCAGCACTCTTTACAATAGCCAGGTCATGGAAGCAACCTAAATGCCCACTGACAGACGAATGTATAAAGAAGTTGTGGTACATGTATACAATGGAATATTACTCAGCCATAAAAAGGAACGAAATTGGGTCATTTGTTGAGATGTGGATGGATCTAGAGACCGTCATACAGCATAAAGTAAGTCAGAAAGAGAAAAACAAATATCATATATTAATGCACGTACGTGGAACCTAGAAAAATGGTACAGATAAACCAGTTTGCAGGGCAGAAGTTGAGATACAGATGTAGAGAACAAACATATGGACACCAAGGAGGGAAAGCCGTGGGGGTGTGGGGATGGTGGTGTGATGAACTCAGCAATTGGGTTGACATGTATACACTGATGTGTATAAACTTGATGACTAATAAGAACCTGCTGTATAAAAAAATATACAAAATAAAATTCAAAAAAAAACTAATAAAAAAATACTGAGATATTCAACAAAATGGATGAATGTTAAAAGCAATATGCTAAGTGAAAGAAGTCAAAAACAAAATTTTATATACTGTGATTCCAAGTATATGATGTTTCAGAAAAGAGGAAACTATAGGGATAAAAACAGATGAATGATTGCCAGAGGCTAAAGTGGGGAGAGAAGATTAACTGCAAAGGGACCCATGGAAACTTTTCAGCGCCACTGGATATTTTATATTTTGATTTTGGTACTAGTTGCACAACTATGTACAACTGTCAAAATTCATCCAACTGTACACTTTAAAAGGATGACCTTTATCATATGTATAATATACCTTAATAAACCTGATTTTAAAAAGAGAAAAAACAAAGGCAATAGTAAAATAAATCAACAAGCGCTTTGGAATTTCAACTTTCAAATATACTGTAATTTTCACACCTCAGAAACATGAGAAAATATTTTTGCTCACTTTTCAAACACTGGTCAAACAATAACTGAGGAAAATCTACTTAAAAAAAAAAAAATCACCGCTTAAAATTTCCAAGATCCACACAAGTTTCAATGGCTGGACATCTGTTTTCAAAAACATCAAAGGTTTGACTAACATCTTTCAAATATACCTGCCACTTGAGCACAGTTTATGGAAACATTTGTATGAGTTTGGGGACCTTTTCCTACACTAGCAATAATATTCTGTGTTTTCCTCTGCTGTCATCGAAGCAATTTGGTTCTGAAAAAGGGCTTCTCCTGCATAGGACCCAGTTTCTTCTTCTGCTTGATCCTGCAGTAAAGTCATCACACTCTTGTTTTTATGATGTCACAGTCTGTTACCATAAAAATGACTGCAATGTCATAAATTTTGCATTTCAACTTTACAGCAGGATCAGAGGAAAAGATGATGAGGTTGTTTGAAGGGAATGATACAAGTGCTTCTGGTAATTAGCTGGAGGGGCACAAGAAGAGCAAATTTTACAGGGAGAATGAAAACAGATATATAAGTCCAAGTCCCTTAATTTAAGCCACAAAACTGCCTAGCAGGCAACCCATGAAGGTTTTAACATACGACCTCCAACCTCTTTTATCAGTAATTACCGTGTGACCATGGCAATAGCAGTGAACTTCCATGCCCCTCATGAGCTGAAGCTTCTGTTCTTTGAATTCAACACATATACCTTGCACCAGAGTTTGAATTTGCGAGACAGTCACCAAACTTTTGAAAAGAGAATGGCTTGAAATGTTGCACTTAGAGCTTTTTCCTACCTATTTTTAACCTCACTTTTAGCAGGAATTTCATATCACTTTTTAGCAGGAATCTTATGTCATTTTGGAAAAAGTAAATGGAAAATAATTGGTGATTGAACTGAAAAATAAAATTTTGAAGATCAAAGGTAAAACATTCCTCTCAGATTCATGAATCCTCAAAAGCAATCGTTCTGCATTTTGCTCTCTCTGGTGCATGGCACCAAGCCCCCCTTGCACGATATCATTATTTTGATTCTTATCTCCTTAAATTTGTGTAGGGATAATAGAATATTCTTCACAGGGCTTGTGAGAGAGACAGACAAGAGTTAACCTAAGAACCTAGCATATAATACAAGTTCAGGACCTATAAGTACCTTCCTGACTCAACTTAGTCCTCCTTAAGTCATGACAGTCTAGTTTCTGAAGTGCTCTCTAATAGCTTCATTGTTTATTCTGGTTTGGCCTCCATCTTAATGTAAGTAACAACTTGAACTTTCATGACCACACCTTCATTGTTTTTCTCCATCTCTTCTATTTTCAGGCTCATCCTTCCCGACTTGACCATTAAATACTGGAGTTCCCCAAGGCTCTGGAATGTTCCTCAAAATCCTCATCTCTTCTCTATACAATTCCCCCACCCCAATCTCATCCAAATCCGCAGCTTCAAATACCACCTCTATATTGATAACTCGTAACTGCATTCCTAGCCCAGACCTCTCCCTTGAGCTCATGACTCATCCACACAGATATATCTCACATGGTGTGCCCATTTGCCTGACTCAAACGTATCACAAACTCAACTTTCCAAAACAGAATTTGGCCTCTTCCCCTAAACTTGGCCTTGTCCTAGGGGTCTCTATGTCGGCAAATGGCACTGTGATACAAGCCGGAAACCTTGACCCTTTCTGTGCTGCACACCTTATCCTACCATTCTGCAGTACCTGTCCATTTATCTCCCACCGAGCTCTCAAATCCATCTATTTGACAATTTTACCATGCACACCACCTTACCTCATGCTGGCACCATTGCAATAGTATCCTAACTGGTCTTCCACATTCATTCTAATACCCCCTGTAATCTTTTCTCTATGCTGCAGCCAGAGCAATCTTTTCAAATCCAAATTGAAACATATTATCTTCCTGCTTAAAACCCTTCCACATTCTCTTGAAATAAAAGTCCAGTCATGAATAGGGCCTCCCCAGACTTTGCCTCTTTCTCCTATTTCAGCCACTGGGACTTCTTCAGGTCTCCAAATGCACCTGTTTCCTTTCACCTCAGGTCCTTTGCATATGCTGTTCCCTCTTCTGAAATGTTCTTCCACCCTCTGTACCCTCCATACTTTCACCTCATTTATCCTCATCCATCCTTAATTATCACTTCCCCTGGTAAGCCTTCCCTGACTCCCGGTTTGGAAGTCAGCTAATTACCCTATTATTGTCTTTCACAGAATCCCATTCCTTTCCTTCAAAGTACGTAAATCAAAGTACAATTACACAATTATTAGAATAGCCACTTAATTAATTATAGTTATTTACAGTAACTATAAGCGACATGAAAACAGGCAAGATATCTATTTTTGTTCCCATTGCCTCCTCAGCTCTTGGCACATACCATATGCTCAAGATAGTTTTAAACTTATGACTGGCATTCTGCTTGCCGTTCACTGAGATGTTATCACAAGTGACATTGCAAAAATTATTTTTTTAATATTTATTTATCTATTTATTTGGCTGTGCCGGGTGTTAGTTGCGGCATGCGGGATCTTTAGTTGCGGCATGCAAACTCTTAGTTGAAGCATGCAGGATCTTTAGTTGCGGCATGCGAACTCTTAGTTGCGGCATGTGGGATCTAGTTCCCCGACCAGAGATCGACCCCAGGCCCCCTGCATTGGGAGTGCAGAGTCTTAGCCACTGGACCACCAGGGAAGTCCCACAAAAGTTATTTTTTAAAAAATAGGTAAACATACACCTATCACCCATTCCACACCATTCATTGCTAGGTAATTTTCATACCAGCTTTACTCACAATAGCAAAAAGAAAAAGAAGCACAGAACTAGAAACAATTCATTGCAGAGCAACAGGTGAAGAGATAAAATGTGAAATACATAATACTATTCTGCAAAAATATATGCTCAAAACTATCTTTTATGCTCAAAAGATGTTTTTTAAAAAATTAACTATTGATACACATAACAACGTAATGAACTTCAGAATCTTTATGCTGAGTTAAAGAAGCCAGATACAAAAAGTACGTATATGCTGTATGATGCTACTTTTATGAAGTTCTAGAAAATGCAAACTAAACTATAAGGACAAAAAACAAGTAACGGTTGCTTGGGGACAGGGGAAACAGAGAGATAACCGCAAAGCAGCACAAGACAACTTTTGGGGGTTAAACAAAATGTCTGTTATCTTGATTGCGGTGACCCTTTCATGTGTGTTTACATATGTCAAAAACCATCAACTGTACTCTTTAACCATATGCAATTTATTGTTTGTCCATTATACCTTAATAAAGTTGTAAAAATAATATAAATTCAATAGAAATCATTAAGAACTGAACACAACTGGTTCAGACTTAACATAAGTATATATATTAAAAATACCAGGGCTTCCCTCGTGGCGCAGTGGTTGAGAGTCCGCCTGCCTATGCAGGGGACGTGGGTTCACGCCCTGGTCCGGGCGGATCCCACATGCCGCGGAGCGGCTAGGCCCGTGAGCAAGGGCCACTGAGCCTGCGCGTCCGGAGCCTGTGCTCCGCAACGGGAGAGGTCGCAACAGTGAGAGCCCCGCGTACCGCAAAAAAAAAAAAAAAAAATCAAAGGCAAGGTGTGAAAAAGGGGATATAAATTCCAGGAGTTTGCTAACTATTACCTCATTATTATTTTTTTTACCTCATTATTTAATCATTCAACAAATATTTAATATTTCTAATAGAAACCAGGGAAATAAAACAACTAAGAAATCCTAGAATGTGTAACTAGAAAGCAACTCTAAAAATAATACTTCTTCTCATAAGCTTTGGGTAAATTTAAGATAGCAAACAAAATACTTCTACTTAGATATTTATTTGCTGGGGGTTACTGGAGAATATCATGACGTGAATCCCAGAATCTTTGAGAATATATTGTATATAATGGCCTTGCAAAATGACATGAGCAGAATCTAAAATAAATCAGGAGAAGCATAATTTTTTAGAGGCAGTTTATTTCTAACAATAACAATAGTAAACAACTCTCCCACTGTTTAACTTTCTTTCCTTTAGTTTTCACTGGAGTTTAGCAATCTATGGTTAAGTAAAAGCTCTAAACATTTTTGCTACTGGCAAAATGTTATATCCTGTTAGTTCTGTGATACAGAGGAGTCAGCCATTTCAAATTTTTGCAGACTAAATAGAATATTAATGGCCCTAATGATTTTTAAATACTATTTCCAAGGTTGTTTAAAATGACTGTGTCATAGGAATGATCAATAAGATAATGAATGTGAAAGTACTCTGTACATAGCAAAGGGCTACCTGAGCATAAGGGAAAAGATAAAAATATTTTTTAAATCATCTGTCATTTGAAAGAATAGAATGGATGGTAAACAATCATCACTTACTCAAACAGAGGAAGCATTAAAAACCAAAACCAGATAAGCCTAGGTCACTTAAGAAGAGGGAAGTCCAGAGTCAGCGGTCTTAAAACAAAGAGAGATGATTTCCCACATAGGAAAATAAACCTTTCTGAAAGCATTCCACTTTTTCAAAGGGCCAGAACAAAATGTTCTCTCGTTATCTTCAATGCAAGACTCCAAAATCTAGAACAAAATGTTTTCATGGAACAGTTCCACAGGAACAAATAGTTTCTGAGTTAAATAAGTCTCGGTCATTCAGAGTTAATTTAAAAGGCTATTCGAGCAATTTTCATAAACTCTAATATGATAATAATAATATGAAAGAGAAGACAACAGGAAGAGAGAAAAATACGTAGTCTTTTCCAAACTTACCTGACAACAATTATTTTTGTCTCGAGGCCTGTTCTAGGTCTGTGAAAGGATTTTAGTCTCAAATGGATAAGAAACGAAGGATAAGAAATGGAGAACTGCGCGCGGGAAAAGGAACCTTAGAGGCTGACAGTCTGACTTCCTGTAAATGCCCGCTTTACGTAAGATGGAAGCATCTTCCAACCAATGGGCAGCCGCCAAGAATCTCTCGCCATCTTGGAGCCAATGAACTTGCTGGGTGGACCCCCGGGGGCCGTTCCTCTTTCGCTCTCCATAAGGGTAAACGCAACCTGCCCTAACCCATCGTGGGATCCCCTGCTCGCTAAGTCTGCGTGTCCCCAATTAATTGGGATTACTCTGCTATTCCCAAATAAACTGTATATTTGGTACCTCGAGCTTGCCTGGACTAACATGGTCAGTCCTTAACTAGAAACACCATGAGTTAATCAACACAGATTAGGAATTCAGGAACCCTGATGAAGATCATAGTATATCGATCTTGCAAAAACATAGTGTAACTTTGACCATGTTGGTGTGAGTGACTAAGACTACTGATTACCAGTGCGTTGCATAACAGAAGCATTGCAGAAAGCATCTGGTTACAGAGAAACAAAGGAGAAGCTTGTGTCTAAACGGAAGAGCTACTTGTGGGAATAAGAGTTGCTATTATGTTGGCCAAATAACTTCTATTCAGTGAAATCCACCTTGTGTGAAAATTGAGAGCTCCAATTAAAGCAAATTCCAAAGCCCAGGAAGTGATGAGAATTCAAGTACCCAGTAAGAGCCCCAGGTAAATGCTTCTCAAACACATACTCCCGTAGCCCTGGCCACCTGCATGAGTTCTCTGTGAAATCTGTCCTGCCTGGTCCCTGGTTGCCTTGTGCAAAGTGGCTGGTTCCCCTACCCATCAACCACTTTCCTGAGCGTTCCTCCCCTTCTTCTGTAGCCTGGGAAATCAAAGTCACTTTCTAAACACCATGCTGGAATGCAGAGACTGTAGGAAGTTATCCTCAGGCACAGGGCTTCTTTGTACAGCTGAGGCACATGTGCACTGCGCACAGACCTCTGGTCAGAGGAACAAATGTGACCCAAAATCCAGTCTGTGTTATACTCACCAAGCCCTGTGCCCTGGCATTATACTGCCTCCGTCTGGAGAAAAAAAGTCTTTGACTTTTGCAAAAAGGCACTGATCAGCTGGCCAAGTTTGTTTCTACCTCTGCCCCCCATGCACATTTTCTACTCCTCACACAGACACCCTATCAGCTTATAGCACCCTGCTCAGGACCAAAAGCCTTGACGCCTTGCTCAGTTATTTCTACACGACTGCCTGAGACGTGCCTTGTGGCTCTGGTGACATGAATAAAGGGCTTCTCTACAGGGTACCTGAACCTGAACTGGTTAGACTGGCGAGAAAGGCTTTTTCTCTATCCTCCTCTTTCCCTGGGTAAAAGCAGCAGAAAGACTTCAGAAAAGGAAACAGGACTGCCCAAAAGAGGAAATACAGCCAGGTATATTTCAAAAATAAAATCCCTGTTACAGAACCTCACCCAGTCTCTGGGTGGAGCATTCCTGGGCCAAGTGTCCATTCTTTTGGTCACTCAACACAGCCAGGGAGAGGCGGGTGGAGCTACAGATGCACCCAGGGCTGACTGCTGGCAGTGGGAAGAGGGGTATCCGTTCTTAAAGAAAGTGAACATGGTCTGAGCAGACCCACCATAAGAAATCTACTACTACGGCTCTCTAGCCTTGAGAATAATAACAATTGTTATGTGAGTTAAATAGCCCTGCTTCTTTTAACTGTTCACACTGAAATTTATATCCCAACTCCTTGAACTATAATTTTCATGTGTACGTTAGTTGAGTTTAAACTCTCCTTTTATATATATGTATATGTATAGCTGATTCACTTTGTTATACAGCAGAAACTAACACACCATTGTAAAGCAATTATACTCTAATAAAGGTGCTTAAAAAAGTAAAGTCTCCTTTTAGGGGTGAAACTGGGAGCTTTATAAGCACTTTGGTAAAGATATGTGTGGGAGAATGATGGTGATTCGTCATGGTTTATGCCTGTTTTCAGTTCCTAACAGCAAGCACACCTTTTAAGATATTTTTACATTGATATCCGTGTAGCCCACAATAGGAATCCATGAAGGAAAAAAATAAGCAAACCCATCAAAAGGAGACTAGCTTAACAGAGGAGTGATTCCCTCCACTTCCTGCCCCCATTTCTCTACCAGTTCTTATTCCCACCTACACGAGGGAATGATCTGGTCAAACCTGTGACTCTCACAATAATATTCAGGGAGATAAAAACAAACAAACAAAACAGAAGATTCAGTTAGATACTGACAAAGTAATCAGCTCTACTCTTTCCCAGGAAAATTAAAGGACTATGGTGCTATAGGTCCCTTTTTTATGATGCTTTCTATCCCTAATATGCATGGTAAAGGTGGTGCAGAAGGCTTTGACTGAAGGACGGTGAGAGATCGGAATGGCTAGAAAGAAAGAAGAGAGAGAGAAAACATCTCCTGCGCTTACCAAGAACCCCATGCACCGAGGCCAGCAGTGAATCCCCCCAACCTTCTGAAAATGTCATTTGGTGACAGACAGTGAAGGAAAGTGAGACTTTACAAGGCGTGAGGGCGAAGCTCAGACAACACAAATTAAATCAGAAAGGCGGCGGGCAACACAGACTGGCTCCTTTGGAATTCCACTTCCTGTTCATTCCAAGAGAATTCCCAATGCTTATTTCTTCCATGTTAGGATTTGTTTAGCCCTCATTTCTAAGGCCCACTCTGCATGTCAGGACAATTTTCATTCATCTCCGGGACATCCGGCTATTGAGAGGTTTCACTCTAGAAAAAGAAAGCACACACTGCGACCCATGTAGGAGCAGGACACCGCTGACCTCCTTCTCCTGGAATTCTCAGGAGATTTCTTCCCAGCTCTGTACAAACCATTTGCAGCTGGGTATTTTCCTACTTGTGAAACAATATTGTCTTCCCAGCAGAACAAGACCTATTTGATGAATGGCGGCAGAGGGCTAAGGTGGAAGTGGGTTTTGATTGCCTTGATTGCAAGAATCCCGGCGTTTAAAAATGACCTACATGGCTTAACCCCTTCTTATCTGTGCTACAGTAAATGATATAACAAAAATATTATGTATATATTCTGACACAAAGGAGAAGATAAAAATAGGTGTTTTTCTCAGTGTGTTTGAAGCACTGTGACCATATTTAGTCACTCTTTAAAAACTATCTTATTACAGAAATCATTCATTAATACATCATAGCAAAAAAAGATTCAAGCAATACAGAAGCATAGAGAGTGAAAGGTACAAGTCCATTTTTCACCCCTCACCCATTGCTGTTTCCTCCCCAAAGGTAACTGTAAGGCCAACTGGCCCGAGGCAGGGAAACACAATCAGATTCACAGGTTGCATCAGACCGAAACTCTCCGGACCACCCCAGTTCCAGGAACTGACCTGGGGACTTTGCACCCGGCCCAGCCTTCCCGCCTTTCGAGGGGCGGGACTAACCGTCCCCCAGGATACCCGAAAAGACCACCAAGTAAGGAATACCCTGCACCCTCCCAGATTCACCACACCCCTTTCCCTTCTTCCCCTATAAAATCTTGCCCAACTCTCGCCCGGGCGCGACTTCTCTGGCCCCTTTCTCTCGGACCAGTGCACCTCGCCCGGGAGCGCTCCCTAATAAAGCTCACTTGAAGCTTTCCTCTGTTTCGCGGTGCCGTTTGTTAAGATCCGACCTTACAGTAACCAAATTTACAGTTTGTTGTGGACGCTTCTGCTTGTTTTTCTATATGTCGACATAAATAACAGCATTTTTCCTAAACAATTTTTTCTGCCTCTTGCTTTTTTCACTTAACAGTACATCTTTTAGGTCTCTCCGTGTTAGTGTCTACAGGTCTGCCTCATTCTCTTTCATGCCTGCATAGTTGTGGTTCGATACAGCAGAAGATTATAATTGTGTGTCCCCACGGCTAAAGAGAACTTTGAAAAAGGAGTGTACAATTTGCCTGGATTTACAGTAACGTTTTGAAAAATTAAATAGGAGCTTGCAGAGGCATGCTTAAACTGCTAGTCACTGAAAAAACGTCCAGCAAAACGAACCACAGAACTCACTGCTCCGGGAAGGCAGCCTGGCACGGGCCTTGCCTCACGTCTGCCTGGGATTGGAGGGAGGGAGCTCTTTGGGCAGCAAGTCTTTGCAATACCTCCTCAAAACACATCGAGTTCAAATAATTTCCAATCCTGCCAATGCTTTCCATATAACCTGTATCATCCTGTGACCCTGCGAGTGCCTCACACAAAGAGAAGGTTATTGGGGGAAAAAAATGAAAATGAGAAATAGAAGAGCAACATTGATTTGTTAAGTTGATTTTTCTGACAGTGCTTCCTTGCTTTCCATAAATCCTGGAATGGCTGGGCAATCTTTCGTTAAATTAGGTGGGTTTTTTTTTTTCCAGGGATTGAACCTGGGCCCTCGGCAGTGAAAGCATGCAGTCCTAGCCACTGGACCACCAGGGAATTCCCAGGTTAGGTGTTCTTGATTGGGTTACTCATCTCACGACAACACTGGTCTCTATTTTCCTCTGTGAATTATTACTCTCTTGCTCTGAGCAAGCGAAAGATTCTTTAACCTTTTTAGTAACCAAGTTTCAGTTATGGCAGCAGAAATGCATCCTAAGGGGTTTTCTAGTGAAAACTTCCTTTTTCAGAAAGCAACATGACAGCCTGAAGTTTAAGGACAAAAAAGAAAAACTAATTGCATCCTGTAACACCCTAGGATCCTACACTTGTAAAAGAAAGTGTATTTTAGCTTCTCCCTAGGAGCTAAGAACATGGTCATTTCATGTTAGCTTGTAATGAATTAGCACAACTCTTTGATCAATGGCATCAAAGGCCATTGACAGCACCAATAATACAGATGTTAGAAAATTTTGCATTGATTTAATACCTGACATTAACCTTTAACCATTCTATCTCCCTTCCATTGCTCTTGCAGACTTGGATAACATTCACATCCTGAATCTCCAGAGCCTCCTCTACAGAAGGGATTGGGATCCACTGGAGGGTCTAGTTTTCTACGGCTACTGGATTTGAACCACTGCAAGTTCCAACGGGTAACTTTACAGTCCCCAAAAAAAAAATCTTTCTGCAAGGAAATGTCAGAACTCAAGTGGTCATTGCCTTTGAGATGGCCTTATTTATAGAATTTTCCAGTTCCGTATCTCTTGCAATCCACTTTGGTTACTCCAGGCCAATGGCTGATGTTGGCAGCCAGGTCTCGCAGCCAAGATTGAGTCTGAATGCAGCTCAGGCTCCCCTTCACATTCCTTTCGTTCAAGTAACTTTTCCAGGGCTACGCAGTCAGGCCAATTATCTTAGAAACAGGCAATTATAACCACATTCACAGCTCCCTAAAAGGGTGAGTGCCTTCCAGTAACAATTTCTCATGAAAGAAAACAGTAATTGAAGGATTGGCAAGGCTACTGCAACAGACCAAGACCTCTGGAAAGACATTAAATAGCACGCACGCACACACACACACACACAGAGTCCACTAGATTTCCTACCAGAGGAATTTTTCCTTTCCATTCAAATCCACTAAATATTTTCTGGGGGAAGAATACAGGCAATAGAAAGCAAAATAGATGAAGCTATGGCTGGCCTTCTGGGTTCTGGTCATGCACTGCTCCTTAATGCCTATATCTGTTCATCTCTTGCTTATACTGTTGAATGTAAGTCACAACATAAAATATTTGCAAAAGACTATTCCTGAAATAATGATGTGAAAGTACTTTAGAAAAGGTAAGTCGTTCTACGAAGTTAAGGTAAATTCAGACCTTTTGGGAGCTAATTCACATCTTCATCAATAGAGCTCAGTACCCGCTCAACCCAGGCGTGGTGCTTTGAGGCAACCAAATCTACTTATCTAGATATATCGCTCTAAGTCGATAACAGCCCCCAGACCTCAGTCTTGACTGAATACAGCACACACGCGAACATGCACACACAGCCTGTGTGCACATATTCAAAGCCACACACACAATACTTTGGCTCTGTTGTCCAAAGGCTTTTTCCCCAGGACTAGGTGGTAAATTCTTTGAGAATAAAGCAATTACTCATCTCAGTACTCCCAACAACACAGACTATAAGACTTCACACATCACTGCAGTCAGTACCTAGTTGTGGAATTGATTAACCATCAGATGTGCTTGATAGTTTTTTAGATATTGCACCTCTGAAACGCCTTATAAGCATATGCCTTGAGAAGAGTGGTAAAAACACTGCCCACAAACGTTTGCTTTTGCCCAAAGGAAAGAAATATCAATATATAGAATTATTTTTATTCATTTATGTATTTCTCTTCTTTGGACAGAAGTAAATGTTTGTGGAATATATACACATAGAGACACACACATAGCAGGTATATGTGGGTAGCAGGGCCACTCATTCCATTTGGTTCTGGAAAACAACAAAAACCTTTCTGGGAGAGAAAGGGGACATCTGACCTTGCTGCTTTGTTTTTCCTGCATTCAACCGGAGTATCAGGACTGAGGGGAGACAAAACGTAATCGAGCTGGGATTCTGGGGAAGCATTTTCTAAGTGAATAAAAGGCCATAGTGATGAGTTCAGTGGCAGAGGGGGTTTCCAAACACATCTCCAGAGAATGTGAAGTGAACCCAAACAGAAAGGCTTCCTTTCTCGAAATGCATAAAATGCTAGGTTTGCCTCTTGCCCGCACGGGTAACAGCGGTTTTCCGTTCGGACAGCAGAGCCCAGCCTGGTGTCTCGGCTCCCCGGGCGGCTGAGTGGGGACTGATCGCCATCTACCGGCGGCAGGTGCAAGGCACGCCTCACATCCCTTTGTCAAGAGGGCTTTGGGAACCCGCTGCTCCAAAGTTACGATCCAAAGACAAATGAGGAAGTGCATACGCTTTACATCCCTTACCCATTTCCTTCTCCAAATATCCTTGGGAAGAAGACGCAAAGGAAAAGAAATAGAAACGTTCCCTTAGAAAAGCAAGGCGTTGGCGGGATTTGGTTTCTCTGGGGGAGGGGAGAAAAGGGGGCTGGCTCCTGCCTCCGTAAAAAAGGCTCGGCGAGGCCTTAAAAGAGGCTTAAAACCCATGCCGGGCGTCATCCCCTCCATCCACTCAGCTTGGCTAGCTAAAGAGGTAGCTGGTTAACAGAGAGGGCTCAGAGGTGACCTGGATCAAAGGGACAGCGGGCCAGGGCTGCAGGCAGATGGGCCAGGGGCTGCAATTGTGAGCCTTGTCAAACCCTGGACGAGAGGAGGGTTCACTCCGAAGCGGAACACAGAAGCCCCACCTTCTTCTGGAACACAGCCCCCCGTGAGCAGATCTCCGCAGAGGAGCCTATTTTCAGACCCCAGAATAGTTTCATCTTGGCGGCCCTTCCTTGATTTCCGACCCCGACCCCGGGTGGGACTTCTCCACCACAAGCAGGGCCCCCCCACCCCGTCTCTAACTGAAGCGCCATTATAGAACCCTCACTTCCAAGGAGTCCAGAGACCCACACAATTCTCCATTTCAAAGGGCTGGCATAAGCAAAGCCACAATTCACTATGAGACCCGAATTAGGAGCAGTGGCGGCAGATCAGCAGAGGTGAGGTGAGCAAGAGAGCTCACACGTTGTCTTCCGTCTGCTCTTCCGGCCACACTCCCTCCGGGAGAGCTCTAGCCAGCCCCCCTCACCCACCCGGCTCTTCAGCAAAATCCCTCTGAATAAATCTCAGAGGTTAGCACGTCTTTGACTCCACAGAAGGGGTGGCCATCTCAAAATGGACACAAATGGTCACATCCATCAGGACACATCTCTGTCCTTCCCGCTGGACCACTTTTCCATTTTATCAACATCACTACACACACATCCATGCTTACACGTTGGTTCATTAAGTGAACCTACTAGAGGTGACTAACTTTTTTGTTTTTTGTTTTTTTTTTTTTAGGAAACTAAAAAAGGTGATTTAGAGAACGCAAAAAGATGTTTTTAAAGGATGTGATGACTTTTTCTAAAAATGAGGCAAGAGACACTGCATTAGGTTGTTTTCATTTTGCCAAATACTCTTAAAATAAGAGTCATCCCAAGAAATAAAGCAGAGAAGTACACTGCTGATATATTTTTCAGCCTTATAAAACTTAGCAGAAGGGGCCATACAATCGAATCGCTTGGGTTAGCGTTTTAAATTACTTTTACCCAGGAACAATCTCTTTGTGAAAGAATCAAGCAGGGATGATTTTAAGAATGGCGGCTACAACAGAAAGTTCTAGCATGTCTAGGACATTAAGAATGTGAAACAGGGGACAGGGATTTGAGCCCAGGTACGGGAAGATCCCACAGGCCATGGAGCAGCTAAGCCCGTGCGCCACAACCACTGAGCCTGCGCGCCACAACTACTGAAGCCCGTGCACCTAGAGCCCGTGCTCCACAACAAGAGAAGCCACTGCAATGAGAAGCCCGCACACTGCAACGAAGAGTAGCCCCTGCTCGCAGCAACTAGAGAAAACCCATGCACAGCAACAAAGACCCAACACAGCCAAAAATAAAAATAAATAAGTTTATATTTTAAAAAGTTCTACAATAGACTGAGAAATAAAAGGGGTGTTGTAAGAGCACAAAACGGAAAAAAAATGTGAAAAACACCTACTCTTTATATGACACCATGTCTCTTCCTTCTTTCAAAAGCTGCAATGTTTAAGACCCTTTTTATTAGGAAACTAAATCCGAGCTACCTCTAGTAGGTTCACTTAATGAAGCAACAGGTCTGTATGTGGCTGTGTGTAGTGATGTTGATAAAATGGGGAGGGGGGCCAGCAGGGAGGGCAGAGATGGGTGCTGATGTATGTATTCATTCGGGGTGTTTTTGTGTTGACCACACCTCTCTTGTTAAAGCTGCAGCTCCTCCTGGAGGGAAAGACTTTGCTTTTCTTCCTACTCCATGGTTCAGGCCCTAAAATAGTGGTGTATGGAAAGTATTCATCCAAGACTTGCTCCAGCCAGCTCAGCCTGCCTGATTTCTAAGCAAATCCATAACTCAGGGAAAACATAAAAACCACCCTGCTGGCTCACTGAGGCACTTAAGCGACCATCTCAGACTCAGAAGCAGGTAGCGCAAGAGCAAGACCAGAACAACTGTGTTCTCTGTCCCCCTCTTAGAACCTGGATCCCCACATAGTTCCTTCCTGTGGCCCCAGCGCCCCCTCTACCAGCACCACCTCCCCATGTCGACCGACCCATAGATAAGCTCCTGCTCTGGGCCTTGTGCCTAGATTCTGGCCAGCATCTCCAGCCTGAATCTCTATCACTCCTGAGCATGAGTTTTATCTCGAGCTCCTGGATCACGGACCTCCATTCTTGAATGATGAGTAGCCATCTGCTTGCCTGGACTGCTAAATACGAAATGCTCTTGTCTCTCTGTCTCGGACCTCTGGCTGCCTTCATCTCATCTTGATCTCCATGTGTGTAAATGATTTGCTGATTTGACCTGATAATCTCTGGTTCTTTGCACATCTTTGTATGCCCAAGTACCCAGCACACAAAAGAGATACATGTACAGTAAATGTGGAAAAACAAATGAGCAAATTAATAAATAGATGATAGTTGTATTACCCAATTGGCATCAGCCCCTGGGCAGCCCTCCAAATCAATTCATCTCAATAGGTACATAGTGTGCCTGATCCCAGGGTCCATGGCCCCTGCCCTCCTCATGTAGATACAAATCTAATCTAACAGTGTTCGAAGTCTTCCTCCCCAGAGCCTGTGGGCAGATATTGACCCAGGTTCTGGGTCTTTCGGAAGTACCATCCAATCATGAGAAGAAGCCATACCTCTGGTGCGTTCCCAAGTTGTGGCAGACGTGGTGAGAGACAGGTTGGGACCCAGCATCCCCTTAGACCACCATTTGATTTAACTACCACTTATAGAGTACTTACTCTTTTGTGCAAGACATTCATTTAATCCTTATAATAAGCCTATGGTTCTCATCTCATTTGACCCAGGAGAAAACTGAGATGCAGCGATGTTATTACCTGCCCAAGGTCACAGAGTGGCAGGGCTGGGCAGTGACCTTCAGCAGGCTGACTCCAGAGCCCATGTTCTTATTCTCTATGCTACCCTGACTCTCCATTCTGTGCCCATCCTATAGCTATTCTAGTCACCCTAGCAAGAAGACAAAGATAATTTGACACAAGCCAAATTGTGAGAAAACTCAAACTAGTCTCTTCATCTATTCTGTGCCCCAACAAAGTACTATGTAACTCAAAAATGGGTCTCGACCATGGCAGTGTTTCTGAGGTAAGACGAAGGCAGTAGGGATTCAGAAGAAGGGCAGATTTTCTTCAAGAAACAGAATTTAAAGGATATGATGTCTTGGTTGGGGAGGAGGTATGAGAGAAAGAAGAGCCTAGAATGTCTCCAATATTCTTAGCACTGTTGATTGGGTAAATGATGACACTTTTAATAAAGATTAGGAATAAGAGTGGGTTTTGACAGAGCAGCAGTAGACGTGATGACTTAACTTTTATATGATCTGAAAAACACACAGACAATTAAGACATGCTTTTCCCCAGGATCACAAAGAGTGTAAAAATAGCACCTTTACAACATTGTGAAACAATCTGGGAACATTTCAGACCCACAGAAATGTCCATTTATCTAGAATCTGATTATGTTCTGCACACACTTCCACATGTGATTTCACACTTTCAAACTTACACATGGGCGTGATTACCCCTCCAATGTCAGGGCCATCCTTCTGTCCAGGGCAGCCCGGGAGGCAGAGGCCCATCTGCCTTCCAGATTCTGTTCATCTCCCCAGGAGGCCTCCAGGAGGCCAGGCTGTGGCTGAGGAATGCCTGGCCGGCAGGCCCCAGGTGTAGAAAGCATGCACAGATGCCATCTTAACCTCGCCCGGGATGGGTAGGGCCAGCTGGGCCCCGCTCAGAGGGATTCAGGATGGAGATGAAAAAACTGATTTAAAGCAGGAGTAAGGAATTTGGAGCAAAGGCATCACAAGGTCTAATATTAGAAAGACGTATGCGATGCTCCTCAAAGACTTCAGCTGGCAGTCAGGGGAAGCGACAAATGGTACAGAGCATTAGAAAACTATTGGGGGCAGAGGGCAACTCAGAAATCCCTTCCTTAGAAAAGACATTTCATTGTAGTGCAGACAACCCACAACAGACCCACTTCCATGTCTGGAATCATGCATTCACATTCAGCCAGTTTTCCACAGACTCACACACAATTCTTTGCCATCACCACCCCCCTTGCTTTCCCTACTCCAGCCTCATCAGAGACTCATGTGAAATCTAGACCCACACTTCCTATTACAAACAACCCATGGCCACGGCAGTGTGCTGTCAGCAGGACCTACACTGTGTTTACTCTAAGTTCAGGGCAGCCAATCAAAAGTGTCTCCGTTATAAGTACATGGGAGGATAGGGTTGCCAAAAATAAAAATACAGGAAGCCCGGTTAAATCTGAATTTCAAATAAACCAGGAATTTTTTTTTTTTTTTTTAGTATAAGAACATCTCGTGCAATATTTGGACATATGTATACTAAAAAATTATTTGTTGTTAGTATGGAATTCAAATTAACCTGGTATTCTATATTTTATCTGGGAACCCAGGAGATCTCCAAATTGTTTGGATTTTGACCGCTTTTGGACTGGGGAGAAAAAAATCCCCTACAATGTACAAGAGTCCACAGGAGAGACAATAAATAAATAAATAAATAAGCTACTGCTGAATATAATTTTATAAAGGGCTGGGAAATCATCTCCACTCAAACCCTGCCAGAATCTTCTCCTCTCTCTGCTTTCCTCATCTTAATTAAACACACGACCAATCACCCAATCTGAAATTCTGGGAGCCAACCCAGACTCTGCCCTTGACTTTAGCCTCCACACTCGCTGGACTACAAATCCACCTCCTAACTAGCCTTCGAATTCACCCCCTCCTTCTGCTGCACGGCTCAAGCTTCTTAGCTGAAATATTGCCACAGTCGTCTAAGGGGATCTCCACCTCCATCTGACCCTATTAAAGTGAGCCTGGAGACACAGATCCATCTCAAATCCAAATCTAATTGAGTCGTTTTGCTTAAAGCTCTTTCACAGCTAACTCCTTGCTCAGGAACTGGCTCACACAGGCCGGGGAGAGCCACTTCTGTTTGTCTCCTCAACTCTGCATTCAGTGACACCATGTTGGTAGCTTGAAACTGATCAAGGGGGGAATAGTCACACCACAGGAAACTGGCCAACACCACAAATCGAGGCTTTTTTTCAATTGGAGAGTGGTTGTTAAACGTTTACCATCCCAGTCCTGCCTAGGTCAGTTAGGACGTACTCAGCTACAAGACATAGAAAATGCAACCAATGATAGATCAACCACCAGTGCATCTCAAAATGTATGTGGTCCCAGACTAGCAGCACTGGGAACTTGTTAGAAATAAAAATTCTCAGGGCTTACCTTAGTTAGACCTTTTGAATCAGAAATGGAAATGCAGGGATTGGGCCCAGCAATCTGGGTATAAACAAGCACTCAGCTGATCTGATGCACACCCACAGTTGAAAGCTATTGACAAACATGATCTCACAAACTTTAATGTTCACGTACGTTAACAGGAGAGCTTGCTGAAGTGCAGCTTCTGATTCAGTAGGTCTAGACTAGGGCCTGAGATTCTGCATTTTTAACAAGCTGCCTGGTGATGCCAATACTACTGGTTCACCAACCACAATTTTAAAGTAGCGAGGGCTTAAACCACAAAGACGTTTGTCATTTGTCTAATAAGAAGACGAGAGCAGGCCATGCAGGACTCGTTCAGTGGCTCAAAGACACCATCACGCCCCTTTTCTCTCTATCAATTCAAGTGGTGTGCTGGTAAATGTTAACCACTAGCTGGGCTGGGGCCACCTGCTGATTCGCAGCATCTCGATTGTAGCATTTGCCAATTTCCATGATATAAATACTCCCACAATAGTTAATTTCAATCTACCAATGTGATGTTAACTAGTTTGAAAATTTAACAGTCAGATCTCATGAGCCAGCTCTCACTGGATGTAGAGCTGTGATCCCAGGGTTCAGGGACGGGTACCACTGGTGGGGATGGCAGTGCTCTGAGCATGGGAGTCTGCAGCTTTGCAGATTCATGGCAAGTCAGCAATATTTTATCAAAGGCCTATGGATGAACAGCAAACCTTATTACTGGTTTAAGTCATCCTAGACAGATGAGGACTATCTGGTATTTGGAAATTCTGCATTAATATATGAAGAGGTGAGGTGCAGAATACCTATGGGAGGTGAGTACGGTTGATGGGGCTTGGGGCAGGCCACCCCAATATATGCCAAGGTGGCATATTGATTATTTTGAATTAAAGTTACTTGAGAAACAGCCAGTACAAGAATAACACTCTGACCCTCCTTCGTTCCCCTGAAAGTGGGAAACAAAGCTCCCATGGGAAGGTACCCTGTTTATGCCAGGAGGATGGAGGGCATCCTTATCACCGTATATAGTATATAGGGAATGTGAGGCCAATAAAGCTGTATAAATAAACTTTGTTACATCTTCATTAATTTGTTACCCTCCAAGCCCCTTTGTTTTCACAGATAATTGATTCTTTATCTAAAAAGTTACATAAACAGGGACTTCCCTGGTGGTCCAGTGGTAAAGAATCTGCCTTCCAATGCAGGGGGCGCTGGTTGGATCCCTGGTGGGAGAACTAAGATCCCACATGCTGCAGGGCAACTAAGCCCACGTGCCACAACTACTGAGCTCGCACCCCTCAACTAGAGCCCGGTGCCCCAAACTACAGAGCCCGCGCACCACAACTAGAGAGAAGTCCAAGCCTGCAGTGAAAAGACCACGCGCCACAACGCAAGATCCCACATACCACAACTAAGACCCAATGCAGCCATAAGTAAATAAATAAATAAATAACAAAAATGCAGTGATCTCATGTTTTAAAAAAAAATGTTACATAAACAGCCCGCTTTGGTCACTTCTTAGGTCTCATACTTACGGGGCCTCCGTACATATGCATGTTGTTTGTTCTTCTCCTATGAATCTGTCTTGTCAATTTGATTCAGAGCAGCTAAAAGAACCTAGAAGGATAGAGGAAAGTTTTCCTCCCCTCCCTGGTCCGTAAATGAATGCATTGCACGAATGTATACTGAGTACCCACTAGGTACCAGGCACAATGCAGTAGTGACCAGACAGCTCGAATCCCATTCTTTAAAGTGCTCACCATCTACAGGTAGAGCAGACACTCCAAGGGAAAAATAATGAAGTTTTCAATGTGAAAGTACAGACGTAATGTAAAGAAAAAGCACAAGAAGGTGAGCTCTGTGAGGGCAGGAATTTTTGTCCATTTTGCTCACCGCTTCCACCTCCCATTGCCTAGCATATAACGCTCAACAGTTACTCGCTGAAAAGCATGAAGGCGCACCACCCTTGCCTGCAGCGTGGCAGCATCAGCATTCACACCAGAGAGGGCCAGGAACTGCTCACTGGAATGAGCAGCCCAGGAGGCACTACTGTCAGAGTGCGTCTGTGAAGCCACACGAGTCAGGCGACGGTGTCTGCTGCCCTGCAAGGCTGTGCAATTGATCCAGGAAGAAATCCCAGCAAATTGATACTAAGGCTTAGATGGGACAGAAGTTAAGAGGCAAGATACCCAGGCCTGGCAGAGGGCTCTGAGTCCCCGTGTTTCTTGGCACTTCACTAATTCACAAGAAATTAGTTGGTGACAAAAATAATAATAATAAAAGGCCACTTGGCCCTCTGGGTATGGTTTTCCCAGGGTTTTGACTTCGTTTGGTGAGTGGGTTTCTTTCCTTTTAATCTTCAGCTTTTTTCCCTCCTACTCTCATGAGCTAGCCCCAAACTTCATGTTCTAACACACTCTATTAGTCTGCCAGGGTATCCGTAACAAAACAGACTGGCTGGCTTAGACAACAGAAGTTTATTTTCTCATAGTTGTGAAGACTGGGAAGTCCAAGATCAAGGGGACAGCGGGGTGATATCTGGTGAGAGCTCTCCCCTTGTGTTGCAGACGGCTGCCTTCTCGCTATGAGCTCACATGGTCCTTCCTTCGTGTGTGCACGTGGAGAGAGGGAGAGCGAGTTCTCTGGCGTCTGTTAGTACGAGGACACCAGTTCTACTGGATCAGTGCCCCATCTTCATGACTTCATTTAACCTCAGTTACTTCCTTAGAGATCCCACATTCAAATACAGCTGCATTGGGGGTTAGGGCTTCAACACATGAAGCAGGGAGATGGGGACACAATTCAATCCATAGCACGTAACTTTTGTTCAATTTAAGTTAGTTGGAAAAAGAAAAAGGGTTTAAATCTAAATCCTGAGAATGAATGAGGAGTTCTGAAAAGTGTAGGTGAGGGGGACGTAAAGCGTGAATACACAACTGGCCCAGGAGGAAACTCATTAGCTAATAGAAGCCTCTGTCAGCTAGAAATTCCACCCCACCTGAGACTCCAGGGGAACTCAGAGCTTCTTTAAATTCGTAACACTTTAAATGAGTCCTATGTACAAGTCTTCTTCCTAATTTTAATAAACAGGTTAGGCCGAGGTTCAAAACAATTGGAGTCACATATCAGGCAAAGAACATTAGCCTCCTTTGAGGAGGTGGGAACTCAAGCCCCTTTACCCGCACTGGCATCGGCTATCCCCAGTACAAGCTGCAAAGGGCTGGAAAGGGAGGCCACCATCTCCTCTCCTCTGCTAGAGCTGACGACTAGGTACAGCCCACTCCTTCATGCCACCCCAGCCAAGGGGAAGTCAACATGATCACAACAACAGTACAAATTGCATTTTCTTATTCTGCCCCCATCCTCCATGAGAGGAATTTCAACCTCTTCCAAAGGTCCCTGTCCGCCCCCTGCAGAACGGTTTCTAAGCGTTCCTAGGGGATAACTTGAACCCAGACTTGTTCCTTCCACAGAAATCCTTGTGGTGCAATGCTAATAAAGGGGTGAAATGCCCCTGAAGAAACCAGGGCACCTCAAATGCACCCTGTATCCTCCAGAGCCTTCACCGCCCACGTTGCTGCTTTTAACCTGCCCACACTGGCATTTGCTGGGGCTGCGGCTGCCATTCTGCACCTCCCAGAACTACAGAGAATCTTTCCCCACCTGGGTCTCTGTGCTACAGCACTAGACCCCAGGACTTTCTCAGTGAGTGTTGTCCTACATCTAGCTTGTGCGTCTTGATTCTTGCTGCCCTCAAAGTAGGTCCTTTCCTCAAAGGCTGCTTGTTCTTTCCAATACATAGGAAACTCGGGATCACCTTACCAGCTCTCCATATGAGGTCAGCTATACTCAAGTGAGGCGAACACAACTTGAGTTAAGCTGACTTCCTTTCTACCAAGGAATCCAGAAAGAAAGCATTGGGAAGGGAAATCTCAACTGAAATGACAGAAGGTAATTGATCAGAAAAAATAAGTTCAAACTAGACACAAAGAGAGCACTTCCAAAATGTAAGGATCTCCAAAAATTCACTCCTTCCTAAAAGCTACAAGAACACTAGCAAAAGTGGTCAAAAGCACCTTTTTCTGAACTCTGGAAATTAACCAAAGGCTTGCAACAATCCAAGGAGCATGTTTTCAAAGTAAAACTCAGCTGCCTCTCATTATGAACGGCAGGCTTCATGGCATTTTAACTTGTTCTATGCCCATCATGTTCTCCCAGGTCTGTGGTAGCTTTCAAAACCAGCAGTCCCACAACCATGGTAGTAGTGAATATCAACTAGTAACTACCTAACAACGTAAAAGAAAATTCTGCGGAATGAGACATCCATAGGGGACTTTACAACATTCAGATAATTCCTGGAGATCAAGAAAGCCCTGCACACATGTAGGTCCATGTGTCGACCAGAAAGACCTGAAAGGGCCCTAGCTCTCATTCTGGCTGACCTTCAGGCTCTGCACAAGCAGGAAGCAAAGGCCAAGGCACAGCTGTAAACTACTGAGGATTGAAGGCATACCTGTAACGAGCTTCCTATTGCTGCTGTAACAAATTACCACACACTTAGTAGCTTAAAACAAAACAAATTTATTATGTTATATTTCTAGGGGTCAGGAGTCTTAAATGGGTTTCACTGGGCTAAAATCACAGTGTTGGCACTGCTTTGTTCTTTCTGGAAGTTCTAAGGGGACAGTCCATTTTCCTTCCTTTTCCATCTTCTACAGGCTGTCCATATTCCTTATGACCTCATACTACTCTGACCTCTGCTTCTGACTCTCCTGCCTCCTTCTTCCCTTTTAAAGACCTTATAAGGTAACAGTATGAAAAGCTGTATACCAACAAATTAGATAACCTAGATGAAATAAAATGCTCCTAGAAAAACATACACTACCAAAACTAACTCAAGAAGAAATTAAAGTATGAATAAAACTGTCACAAGTTGAAGAGATTGAGTCAGTAATTTAAAACTTCGCACAAAAAAATAAATCCCAGTACCAGATTGTTTCACTAGTTAATTCTATAAGACATTTAAAGAATAAAGCCAAGGCTTCACAAACCCTTCCAAAAAAATAGAAGAGGGAAATGTTCCCAACTCATCCTATTACACTAATACCAAACCCAGACAAAGATATCACAAAAAACTACATACTAATATCCCTTATGAATACAGATGTAAAAATTGTCAACTAAATAGTGTAAACCAAATCCAGAAATATATAAAAAGCATTATACACCATGACCATGACCTGGGATTCATTCCAAGAATGCAAGGTTGGTTTAACATCTGAAAAATCAATATAATATATTAATAATACATAGAAAAAATAAAGGACAAAGATCACATGATTTTACAATAGATGCAGAAAAAGCATTTAACAAAATCCAACATCCTTTCATGATAAAAATTCAATGAACTAAAAATAGAAGAGAATTTATTTAATTGAATAAAGGATTCTATTAAAATAATATATAAGTATCAACAGCTTCTTAGCTGATCTTCATAAATGGTGATGAAAGCCTGAACACTTTCCCCATAAAATCTGGAAAAGACAAGGATACTCACTCTCACTCTTATTTAATACTTCTACTCAACATTTTTACTAAAGGTAAAATGGGGGAAAAGGTAAAAAGGCAAAGGAGAAAGAAGGCATCCAAATTGTAAAGGAGGAAGTAAAACTATCTCTATTCACAAATGACATGATCTTATAGATAAAAAATCCTAAGGAGTCCATGAAATACTATTAGAGCCAATAAACAATTTCAGCAAGGTTGTAGGATACAGGATCAATACACAAAAATCAATTATCTTTTAAACACTAGCAATGAACAATCCAAAAATGAAATTAAGAAAAATATTCCATTCACAATAGCATCAAAAATTATAAAATACTTAGGAAAAATTCAACCAAAAAATTCAAGACTTATACACTGAAAACTACAAAACGGGGAAATGGGGAATGGCTGTTAATGGGTAAGGAGTTTCTTCTTGGGCTTATGAAAATACCCTGCAATTAGATAGTGGTGACGATTGCATAACTTTGTGAATATACTAAAAACCACTGAAGTATACACTTAAAAGGCTGAATTTATTGTATATGAATTATATCTCAATAAAATGTTATTTTTTTAAATAGGGGCAAAAAAAGCAGTAAGAACTATACTCATTCTACACATATTTAGAGCACCTGTTAAGTGACAAGGGACTTCTACATAAGAATAGCCTGAGCACTGGGCAAAAATGTAGATTCCGAAGAAAAGAGTCACAGGGAGAGACCAGAACCCACATATTTAATAGATCTTTATGCAATTTTTATGTACACTGCTATTAGAGAACAATTCGTATACAAAAAAATATAAAATGCAAAAGGCACTGTCCCTGCCCTCAGGGAGGTTATCAAATAATATTGGATAATGTGTCCCCAGTCGTGGGATTCTCTCATTAGTCATGGCCTTTGGAGTCACCAGGGGTAATTTACGCAAAGATCAAGCTGAAAGATTAGATATTTAATTATCCTCAAGATGCTCCACAAGAGAAGAAGGCCTAGTTCATAGTGTACATTACTGACCAAAATTTACTTAGGTTGGGCTTCCCTGGTGGCACAGTGGTTGAGAGTCCGTCTGCCGATGCAGGGGACGTGGGTTCATGCCCCGGTCCAGGAAGATCCCACACGCTGCGGAGCGGCTGGGCCTGTGAGCCATGGCCGCTGAGCCTGCGCGTCCAGAGCCTGTGCTCTGCAACGGGAGAGGCCACAACAGTGAGAGGCCCGCGTACCACAAAAAAAAAAAAAAAAATTTACTTAGGTCACAAGGAACCCTATCCCCCAGCAAAATATTTCACACTTGTCTCCCAGTTTCTGGCACCTCTGCATAATTATAGTTATTGGGAGAATACGTTATCAGAAGAGGAGGATTCAAAAACTTCACCTCAAGTTCAGAAATGACTGTCTTCTGCAGTCCTTGACTCTCTTTTCTCTGTAAGTGTTTGGAATCTCATGACGTCTAGTATAAAACACTGAACATCTCAGCTCCAAAGGCACGACACAGGCCCCTTCTTCAGGTACAGGATCAATGTGCGAGAAGAAATTTGTTTCTAGCATCTACATATCTACAAGGGTAAGGAATGTAGATCTTTATCTCACATACAACTAAGGTAAAGACACACATTCTACGAAACCGAGGAGTCCAGGCTACCTCCGAATGGCACAGTTTAACAGATGAGGAAACACAGAGAATTACGACATTGCTTAATGCAAAATGACAAGAAACTTTTTGAATGTCTGATTTTTGAAGATAAAGAGAGTGAACTTTTCCCCGGAGTTGATTTGACGTGTCTTTAAGGGGAAAGTCCGTTACATTTCCCCATTTTCCTCTGTTTCAGTCTCCCCAACAGATACAACATAAGTATAATTACCAGCTCCCAGAGTCCCCTTCCATCTGCAGAGGCCAAGTCTGTGAGAAGTTGGCCTTGTACCATGGACCACAAGGTACAGGGCAATGAGAACTGGATTTGGATTCTGAAGTCCTGAATTGGAATTCTGAGTAGTTATTGGCTTTTTGGGTGTTTAATGACTATGCAAAACTGCAAAACTTCCCTAAGAGCCCTGGGCCTCCATTTCCTTATCTGTAAAATGGAACTCTTCTAAGGGTTTTTCCGAGAATAAAAGGATTTAGTGGCTGCTGTGGTGCACTGCCCAGATCTGCCTCCGCTTTCCCTTAAGATCAAAGCACTTATTGGTTTCCTCAGCCTTTGAGAGTGTGGGATTGACAGCTCACCCAGAGATTGTCCTGGGCTGAAGACAGCTGCTCTTGGACATACCTCCTGGGGAGGGGGGGGGGCGGGGAGGAAGCAACCTGCATCCATTATGAAAAGACTGCATTCAAGTCCAAATCCCTGCAACCCTGCAGAGCCAGCCCAGCGCCAGAGCCAGGCATGCGGATGGGGTGGGAGGGTCAGCAGAGGCCTTGTCCTAACTGCATCACAGCCCAGCTTCTCTCTCTGCTGGGGTTTCCTTTCTTTATTCCCTCAATTAGCTGCCTGCTGGCCAACCTCAGAGTCTACTTCCAGAAATCCTGCATAAAAGGAGATAATGTAAACGAGTTGCATTTTGCAAACTGTGGAGTACTACTCAAATGTTTCACGTGGTAACCCCAGCCTGTGGGTGCGTTAGAGTAAATCGGTAACAAAATAGCTGCATTGCACCCCCAACGGCTACGGGGACCAAACTCCCACTCTCTTCACCACCCCTCCCACCATCACTTTCCTCTAACCACTAAGCCAGGAGCACAGACTTCCCAGAGGCATGCATCAGCTGTTGAGCACAGTCTGGGCGGCTGTGAGCTCCGCTTCCTCCATGACAGTCTCCAGAGTTGCTGCCGCCACTGCTGCTCTTTTTTTTTTTTTAATTGATTTTCTTTTTTTATATATTTACTTATTTATTTATTTTTGGCTGCATTGGGTCTTCACTGCAGTGCACAGGCTTCTCACTGCAGTGGCTTCTCTTGTTGCAGAGCACAGGCTCTAGGCACGTGGGCTTCAGTAGTTGTGGCATGCGGGCTCAGTAGTTGTGGCACACGGGCTTAGTTGCTCCGAGGCATGTGGGATCTTCCCAGACCAGGACTCGAACCTGTGTCTCCTGCACTGACAGGTGGATTCTTAACCACTGCGTCAAAATCCCTGCCTGACCTCTCTATATAGCCTGGTTCCACAATCTCGGCAGGATAAGACTCAAGATAGGCCTACAGTACAGCTAACCCGCTTCTCCTCCTACAGCTGTGAATTTGATTTTCAGCTCCGTTCCTTCCCCTGGGTCCTGGGTTGAGGGCTCTCCCAAAGAACCAAGCTGCCTGGTGTTGGGTGTAAACCTGAATGGGGTTTTTTTTTCTTTTCTCCTTTCCCAGGCTAAGCAGTAGCCTTTGTCCTCCCCCTCCTCTCCCTCAACCTTGACAAGGACAGGGGCTTCCAAGGTATTCATGATACCAGCCTCTCTCCACTCCAGAAAGCTCCTTTCCCATTCCTTTTATTTTTTTTAATAAATTTGTTTTTTTATTAATTTATTTATTTTTGGCTGTGTTGGGTCTTTGTTGCTGTGCGCGGGATTTCTCTAGTTGTGGTGAGCGGGGGCTACTCTTTGTTGCAGTGTGCAGGTTTCTCATTGCAGTGGCTTCTCTTGTTTCGGAGCACAGGCTCTAGACACGTGGGCCTCAGTAGTTGTGGTTTGTGGGCTCAGTAGTTGTGGCTCATGGGCTCCAGAGTGCAGACTCAGTAGTTGTGGTGCACGGGCTTAGTTGCTCCACGGCATGTGGGATCTTCCCGGACCAGGGCTCGAACCCATGTCCCCTGTATTGGCAGGCGGATTCTTAACCACTGCGCCACCAGGGAAATCACCCCATTCCTCTTTCAGTCAGCCACATTCCCCATAGGATCGCAAGCACAAGTTCAACTCTTATTTCTTCCCCTTTGGGTTGTGTCATTCCCTTTAATGATGAGCAAACTCTCAAGAGGAAGAAGAGGCAGAGTGGATGTTGTGAGGAAAGAAACCGCACAAAGATGGGAAGAAAGAAGGTGCATAAATTTTTTCTTTACAGGAATGTAATCTAGTGCATAGGAGACAATCTGAAGGGCCGGCCCATTCTTTGATGGACGGATCCTAATCTAGGGGTCGGATGTAGGCTAAGGTCCAAATTCGGTTGCCTGGAGACAGGCAATGTGTCCCACAGACGGAAGGAGACTCGTGAGGGAGTATAGACAGGAAAGGCTGGAAAAGGACATGGTGGTCGTAGGATTGTTGAGGGACTTAAAGGCCAGTCCAAGGGGTTAGAATGTGCACCACAGACTCGTTGTTCTCAAACTGATGTCCCATGGAACTAATCCCGTGAGTCTCACTGGGGAGACAAACCTCTAGGGGTGCAGCCAGAAGTGTTCTATGGTCAAATAAGTACAGGAAATAGGAACCAGAATAAGCAACATCTCCTCAAGCATATTCGAGGCTCACAGAAGTCCCATGTTGAAAACTACCACCTCCACAGCTAATTTGTTTTACTTTGTTTTCCTCACTGCTTTCAAATCTATGAAGCCTTTATTTTGGTTGAAGGCAATTACCACATTCTGTAGGAGCACACTGCGGGAAAAGCTGTCCTAAGTTGGGCATTAGTAACTGAAGACATTTGAAAGAGGAGACTGACACAGCTAATCCAATCGGGAAATTAATTTGAAGCTCAGGACCTACTGGAGAAGAGAAGGAAGAGAGAAACCAATAAAGAGGTTTGGGCAAAAGGGGTACAGATCCAGATTGAGGGGGCTTTAGCGAGAATGGAAAAGAGTAAAAATTAGTAGAAACTATTGGTTGGAGTCAGCAGAAAATGTTTACTGACTGAATTTAGGAAGACACCAAGGGGAAAAAAGGAAATAAGGCTTAGCACCTGGTTTCCGGTTAAAAGAAAAGTTTCCTGGCTGAGAAAAACAGGCACATCAGGAGGGGCAAGGTAATGGATTGGATTTCAGATGTGGACATTTTATTTCCATGTTCTCTGGGAAGTTGTTTCTCTTGTTCTACTCTGTATTCCCAAAGAGAGCTTACCTGTGGTAAGCTTTCAATTAATGTGATTGAATAAGTGAGAAGGACTCCAACAGGGAACATTAGTAAAATATGTAAGAAAAAAAACGTGGGACTTCTGTGCCTAAGAATAGTACTAAGTCTGTGAAAGAGGTTGCAGATAAACCAAAACTGAGTCACCTTAGTCTTGCACATCATTTCACTCTAAATCCACATGCAAAATGGGAAATTGGGGGTCCTGATAGCCAGAAAAAGCAATGATGGAGAATGGAGTATCCCTTTTCAAACACTGAGTTACATTTTAAAGAAGACAAATGGGGAGACAGAAACATCAAAGGAGATAAAAATAATAATCACGGGCTTCCCTGGTGACGCAGTGGTTGAGAGTCCGCCTGCCAATACAGGGGACACGGGTTCGTGCCCCAGTCCGGGAAGATGCCACATGCCGCGGAGCGGCTGGGCCCGTGAGCCATGGCCGCTGAGGCTGCGCGTCCGGAGCCTGTGCTCCGCAACGGGAGAGGCCACAACAGTGAGACGCCCGCGTACCGCAAATAATAATAATAATAATAATAATAATCACTAGGGTATAGAAAGGGATTGAAAAAGCTAAGATTAGTGACTGAAATTATATCAAAGAAAAAAAAGAAAAGAAATGACTAAAGCAAAAACTCTAAACGTAGATTGGATTTTTAAATATACTTGATATGCTTAAATTCTTAAAGCTTATTTTTTTTTATGTGAAAAATACTCTCAACCTCAAGAAAGAGGAGGAGAAAAACAGAGCTTTAAAAATTGCATGCTTCAGGCTTGTGTAAATCTATTGTCTGCCAGCATGAGACACGGTATTTACTTCAAGCCATATTCAGCCATGTACGGTATTTCAAAATTGCCACCTAGTAATTTAAAATGACAGGAAAAATAATATAATGGATGCATGCCCGATTTCTCCTTCTCCCATCCCACAATAAGGGTGATGGGTCTGAAGGCTCCTGATTAGTCTCTCAACAGAAGCAGCAAAGACTTTGAAAAGAGCAAGGTTGGATTTGATTTCTACTTGGATGTTTCCTTCGATGACCTGGGACTCACTGATTCATTCCCCGAGAAGCGAAGGAACACACTCTGAGGATGTTAGCATGGGGAAGGCTGTGGCCCAATGAGAATCGCTCTTCTAGAATGCCCCATACACTCAGCTGAAAGGACATCTAAGAGTCTCTGTTGCTCACTTCCAAGTCTTAGACAATTTCCTGACAAGTCAGAACCAATCTTTCCCCCCATCTTTTGTACCCACCCTCTACACTAGAAAAGACCTTCTGAAGGGGAGGGAGTCTTCGGAGAAAGCCAGAAATATTCTGAACCTCTGCTGTCTTGAGTTAAGAACGAGGACTAGAGAAGGGGGAAGGGCAAGGACATTTAAATAAAAGGATTCGGGAGGAAACAGAACCTGAGCTGTAGCTCCCCAGGTATACTTAAGGGAAAGAGCACACCTCGGAGAAAAGTTCCCCACCTATGCAGTGAAGAGTGGAAATACCAGAGGACATCCCTAGACGTGGGAGAGCTGGAGACCACCCCTTGAGTTTTATAAGATATAAGAGTTCAAACCCTAATCGAACATAGTTTTGGTCAGAGAGATTGAGTCAGGAGGCCTAGGTTGAAGCTGAAACAAGAAGTGTTTATCATAGAGTGTAGCCTCAAGTCCATGGGGAAAGAAGAACAAACCTCAAAATGTCCTGACTCTGACTGGGTCAAGTCTGAGGAGACTGAAAAATCACTAAATGTGACTGAAGTTCCCAGGAGGCTCTGGATTGAGTTCTACTTTACATTCATACTGGACGTTCAGGGCACCAAAATAAAATTTTACAGACAGTAATATTTTATTTGTGCATATTCAGGTTGGTGACTATAACATTTGTACCAGTGCAGGGATAGGGAAGCTAGCCCCTGGACTGCTTAGAAACCTGAGATGCTTTTCTATGGATAGACATGGAGCTTGTTCAGTTAAGACTGAACTAAAGATATTCAACAATAAGAGGGAAGAGATATGGGAACATATGTATATGTATAACTGATTCACTTTGTTATAAAGCAGAAACTAACATGCCATTGTAAAGCAGTTATACTCCAATAAAGATGTTAAAAAAATAAATACAAATAAAAATAACCATTGGAAAAATCTGGTCCCTTTAGGAACTGAACCATCCCTCAGAACTGTAGGAGCCGTTGGCTAACGCTCATTGCATGGCTGTGAACTAACACAAAATGCCTGCAGCATAAAATGTAAATAACAGCTGATTATTTTCATAGATTATTTCTTTCTCATCCATCTTGGCTGCTATATCACAAACAAATGAGTTATTTTCAGAAAATAGGGACATCTGGAAAACAGATATTCCAAGAGCTCAATCTATTGTTGGAGTTTCAATCAGAAGTGTAAATCATATATAAATTCAACAACTGTTCACTGAGCATTTTATGTGCTAGATGCTGGTCTAGGCACCAGAGACAGAGTAGTGACAAGTGGATTAATCCCCTGCTTTCCTGATGTTTATGCTCAGGGAGAGAGACAGGTATAACTTCCCTGCAAATAAATAAGTATATAATATGATAGGTACTATGAAGAAAAAAAGAGCAAGGTAAAGGGACACAGAGCAACATATGTTAGGTGAGTATTCAGGGAAGACTTTAGTACAGAATCATGAATAAAATGAAGAAACAACCTACTGGCTATCAGGGAAAGAGTGTTTCAGACAGAGGGAAGAGTGGGTTCAAAAGCCCCGAATATGCTTGGCCTATTTGAAGAGCAGCAGGGAAGCCCTGGGGAAGGAACAAATGAACAATAGCAGAGCATGGTAGGAATTGAGGACACAGAGATAGGTGGCAACAAGGTTTGGTAGGTCATGGTCAGGACTTTTGGACCTTATTCTAAAGAGATGGGAATCCACTGGAGAGACGGGAATCCACTGGAGAGACGAAGAGAAGCATGGAATGATCTGACTTTACTGCTATATTGAAAATGGACTAAAAACATCACAAATGGAAGCAAGGACACTACCTAGGAGTTTTTGCACATCATGTGGGATTAGTATGAAGGAAAGAGAGGAGTCAAAAATAACTCCCAAAGTTTTGGCCTGCAGTTGTCATTTATTAAAGACTAAGGGAAAAGCAGTTTGGCAGGAGAGTCAAGAATCTGGAAATGTTAAGTAGACATTGGATATCTGAGTCTAGAATTCAGGAAAGAGGTTAGTGCTGAACATATTATATTCGTGCAAGTCATCAGCATATGGATGGTATTTAAAGTCATGTTCTTTTAGGACTTCCCCAAGAGTACATTTGTCTTGAAGGACTTCCAAATGTACAAGAAAAATGTTGTCAATTTTCAGACTAAAATTCAAACTCATAGAATACATATTTTTTAATCTTTAACATCTGTTAAAAAAGAATACCATCTACATATGAAAAAATTGTTTCTATCATGACAGATGGTGCTCCAGTTAGCTTAGGTCAAAAATCTATATTTATTAAAATTTTAAAAAGATAGACTGACATTTCTCTTTTTATCACTGTGTTCCATTGTATGATACATACTGAAAATAACTGTGCTCATTTTTCTGAAGCAGACTATACAAAAAGTGTCACATAGGAGGCCCCCTTTCTGGGCAAGATGGCAGCACCCAGGTGGCTCTGACGGCTGCGGTGAGGTGAGCTGGAGTCAGGCCCAGAGAGGGGAGAGCCTGCCATGCCCAGGACTTGGACCCCAGGCTGGTCTCCTGTCTAACGGGGAACAGTGAGAACTGCCAGATTGGTTTCTACAGCAGTTGCACCATTTTGCATTCCCATCAGCTGTGCACCAGGTTCCTGTTTCTGCAGATTGGAGGGCAGACAGCAGAAGCAAGAAGAACCACAATCCTGCAGCCTGTGGAACAAAAACCACATCCACAGAAAGACAGACAAGATGAAAAGGCAGAGGGCTATGTACCAGATGAAGGAACAAGATAAAATCCCAGAAAAACAACTAGATGAAGTGGAGATGGCAATCTTGCAGGAAAAAAATTCAGAATCATGGTAGTGAACATGATCCAGGACCTCGGAAAAGGATGGAGGCAAAGATCGAGAAGATGCAAGAAATGTTTAACAAAGATCTAGAAGAACTAAAGAACAAACAAACAGAGATTAACAATACAATAACTGAAATGAAAAATACACTAGAAGGGATCAATAGCAGAATAACTGAGGCAGAAGAATGGATAAGACATAATGGTGGAATTCACTGCCATGGAACAGAATAAAGAAAAAAGAATGAAAAGAAATGAAGACAGCCTAAGAGACCTCTGGGACAACATTAAATGCAACAACAGTCACATTTTAGGGGTCCCAGAAGGAGAAGAGAGAGAGAAGGGACCCGAGAAAATATTGGAAGAGATTATAGTCGAAAAGTTCCCTAACGTGGGAAAAGAAATAGCCACCCAAGTCCAGGAAGCACAGTGAGTCCCATACAGGATAAACCCAAGGAGAAACATGCCAAGACACACAGTAATCAAATTGGCAAAAATTAAACACAAAGAAAAATTATTGAAAGCAGCAAGGGAAAAATGACAAATAATATACAAGGGAACTCCCATAAGGTTAACAGCTGATTTCTCAGCAGAAACTCTACAAGCCAGAAGGGATGGCATGATATACTTAAAAGTATATCATGACATACTTAAAGTGATGAAAGGGAAGAACCTATAACCAAGATTACTCTACCCAGCAAGGATCTCATCAGATTCAACGGAGAAATCAAAAGCTTTACAGACAAGCAAAAGCTAAGACAATTCAGCACCACCAAACCAGCTCTACAACAAATGCTAAAGGAACTTCCCTAAGAGGGGAACTACAAGAGAAGAAAAGGACCTACAAAAACAAACCCAAAACAATTAAGAAAATGGTAATAGGAACATACATATCGATAATTACCTTAAACGTGAATGGATTAAATGCTCAACCAAAAGACACAGGCTTGCTGCATGGATACAAAAACAAAACCCATATAAATGCTGTCTACAAGAGACCCACTTCAGACCTAGGGACAAATACAGACTGAGTGAGGGGATGGAAAAAGATATTCCATGCAAATGGAAATGAAAAGAAAGCTGGAATAGCAATACTCATATCAGATAAAATAGACTTTAAAATAAAGAATGTTACAAGAGACAACGAAGGATATGACATAATGCTCAAGGGATCAATCCAAGAAGAAAATATAACAATTATAAATATATATGCATCCAACATAGGAGCACCTCAATACATAAGGCAACTGCTCTCAACTATAAAAGAGGAAATCGACAGTAACACAATAATACTGGGAGACTTTAACACCCCACTTACATCAATGGACAGATCATCCAAACAGAAAATTAATAGGGAAACACAAGCTTTAAATGACACAATAGAACAGATAGACTTAATTCATATTTATAGGACATTCCATCCAAAAACAGCAGATTACACTTTCTTCTAAAGTGCGCATGGAACATTCTCCAGGATACATCACATCTTGGGTCACAAACCAAGCCTCAGTAAATTTAAGAAAACTGAAATCACATCAGGCATCTTTTCTGACCACAATGCTAGGATTTTAGAAATCAATTACAGGGAAAAAACGTAAAAAACACAAACACATGGAGACTAAACAATACATTACTAAATAACCAAGAGATCACTGAAGAAATCAAAGAGGAAATCAAAAAATACCTAGCGACAAATGACAATGAAAACATGACGAACCAAACCTATGGGATGCAGTGAAAGCAGTTCTAAGAGGGAAGTTTATAGCTATACAAGCCTACCTCAAGAAACAAGAAAAACCTCAAATAAACAATCTAACGTTACACCTAAAGGAACAAGAGAAAGAAGAACAAACAAAACACAAAGTTAGCAGAAGGAAAGAAATCATAAAGATCAGAGCAGAAATAAATGAAATAGAAACAAAGAAAACAATAGCAAAGATCAATAAAACTAAAAGCTGGTTCTTTGAGAAGATAAACAAAATTGATAAACCATTAGCCAGACTCATCAAGAAAAAGAAGGAGAGGACTTAAATCAATAAAACTAGAAATGAAAAAGGAGAAGTTACAACAGACACCACAGAAATACAAAGCATCCTAAGAGACTACTACAAGCAATTCTATGCCAATAAAAGGCACAATCTGGAAGAAATGGACAAATTCTTAGAAAGGTATAACCTTCCAAGACTGAACAAGGAAGAATGAGAAAATATGAACAGACCAATCACAAGTAATGAAGTTGAAACTGTGATTTAAAATCTTCCAACAGGGCTTCCCTGGTGGCGCAGCAGTTGCGAGTCTGCCTGCCGATGCAGGGCACATGGGTTCGTGCCCCAGTCTGGGAAGATCCCACAAGCTGCAGAGCGGCAGGGCCTGCGAGCCATGGCCACTGAGCATGCGCGTCCGGAGCCTGTGCTCCACTACAGGAGAGGCCACAACAGTGAGAGGCCCGCGTACCGCAAAAAAAAAAAAAAAAAAAAAAAAAAAAAATCTTCCAACAAACAAAAGCCTAGGACCAGATGGCTTCACAGGTGAATTCTATCAAACATTTGGAGAAGAACTAACACCCACCCTTCTCAAACTCTTCCAAAAAACTGCAGAGGAAGGAAAACTCCCAAACTCATTCTGAGGCCACCATCACCCTGATACCAAAACCAGACAAAGATACTACAAAAAAAGAAAATTACAGACCAGTATCACTGATGAATATAGATGCAAAAATCCTCAACAAAATACTAGCAAACAGAATCCAACAACACATTAAAAGGATCATACACCATGATCAAGTGGGATTTATCCCAGGGATACAAGGATTCTTCAATATACTCAAATCAATCAATGTGATACACCATATTAACAAACTGAAAAATAAAAACCATATAATCATCTCAATAGATGCAGAAAAAGCTTTTGAAAAACTTCAACACCCATTTATGATAAAAACTGTCCAGAAAGTGGGCATAGAGGGAACCTCCCTCAACATAATAAAGGCCATCTAGGACAAACCCACAGCAAACATCATTCTCAATGGTGAAAAACTGAAAGCATTTCCTCTAAGATCAGGAACAAGACAAGGTTTTCCAGTCTCACTGCTATTATTCAACATAGCTTGGGCAGTTCTAGCCACGGCAATCAGAGAAGAAAAAGAAATAAAAAGAATACAAATTGGAAAAGAAGTAAAACTGTCATTGTTTGCAGAGGACATGATACTATACATAGAGGATCCTAAAGATGCCACCAGAAAACTACTAGAGCTAATCAAGGAATTTGGTAAAGTTGCAGCATACAAAGTTAATGCACAGAAATCTCTTGCATTCCTATACACTAATAATGAAAAATCTGAAAGAGAAATTAAGGAAACACTCCCATTTACCATCGCAACAAAAAGAATAAAATACCTAGGAATAAACCTATCTGGGAGACACAAGATCTGTACGCAGAAAACTATAAGACACTGATGAAAGAAATTAAAGATGATACCAACAGATGGAGAAATATACCATGTTCTTGAATTGGAAGAATCAATATTGTGAAAATGACTACACTACCCAAATCAATCTACAGATTCAATGCAATCCCTATCAAATTACCAATGGCATTTTTTACAGAACTAGAACAAAAAATGTGAAAATTTGTATGGAGACACAAAAGACTCCAAATAGCCAAAGCAGTATTGAGGGAAAAAAACCAAGCTGGAACAATCAGACTCCCTGACTTCAGACTATACTACAAAGCTACAGTAATCAAGACAATATGGTACTGGCACAAAAACAGAAATACAGATCCATGGAACAAGAGAGAAAGCCCACAGATAAACCCACGCACATATGGTCAACTAACCTGTGACAAAGGAGGCAAGGATATACAATGGAGAAAAGACAGTCTGTTCAATAAGTGGTGCTTGGAAAACTGGACAGCTACACGTAAAAGAATGGAATTAGAACACTCCCTAACACCATACACAAAAATAAACTCAAAATGGATTCAAGACCTAAATGCAAGACCGGACACGATAAAACTCTCAGAGGAAAACATAGGAAGAACACTCTTTGACATAAATCACAGCAAGATCTTTTTTGATCCACCTCCTAGAGTAATGGAAATAAAAACAAAAATAAACAAATGGGACCTAATGAAACTTAAAAGGTTTTGCACAGCAAAGGAAACCATAAACAAGATGAAAAGACAACCTTCAGAATGGGAGAAAATATTTGCAAATGAATCAACGGACAAAGGATTAATCTCCAAAATATATAAACAACTCATGCAGCTCAATATTAAAAAACAAACAACCCAATCCAAAAATGGGCAGAAGACATAAATAGACATTTCTCCAAAGAAGACATACAGATGGCCAAGAAGCACATGTACAGCTGCTCAACATCGCTAATTATTAGAGAAATGCCAATCAAAACAATGAGGTATCACCTCACACCAGTCAGAATGGGCATCATCAAAAAATCTACAAACAAAAAACGCTGGAGAGGGTGTAGAGAAAAGGGAACCCTCTTGCACTGTTGGTGAGAATGTAGATTGATACAGCCACAATGGAGAACAGTATGGAGGTTCTTTAAAGAACTAAAAATAGAATTACCATATGACCCAGCAATCCCACTACTGGGCATATACCCTGAGAAAATCATAATTCAAAAGGACACATGCATTCCAATGTTCATTGCTGCACTATTAACAATAGCCAGGTCATGGAAGCAACCTAAATGCCCATCAACAGACGAATGGATAAACGAGATGTGGTATATACATACAATGAAATATTACTCAGCCATAAAAAGGAATGCAGTTGGGTCATTTGTAGAGATGTGGATGCATCTAGGGACTGTCATACAGAGTGAAGTAAGTCAGAAAGAGAAAAACAAATATCGTTATTAATGCATGTACTTGGAACCTCGAAAATGGTACAGATGAACCGGTTTGCAGGGCAGCAATTGAGACACAGAAGTAGAGGAAAAAAGTATGGATTGAGAAACAGAAGTAGAGAAAAAAATGTATGGACACCAAGCGGGGAAAGTGGCGGTGGGTGGTGGTGTTGGTGTGATGAATTGGGAGATTGGGATTGACATGTATACACTGATATGTATAAGATAGATGACTAATAAGAACCTGCTGTATATTAAAAAAAAAGTTCTGTTATTTAAAGTATCTTTCAAGATGTATGCAATATGTTTGATTTTCCTTTTATTTGAATTCTTGGGTCAAATTTTACTTTTAAATGCTTTGAATAAATATGAATTGATTCTGCTGGAAAAAAAAGTGTCACATATAAAGTTGTTAAAAATCATTCAGTAAATATGTACAGATGATTGATCATTGTCAGTTAATAGAATTGTTAAAACAAATAGCAGGCAGTAGATTAAATGATCTTGTGTTCTTGGCCAATGCTGTTTGTTCGAGTTATAGAAGCACTTTAGAAAAATTTATTGTATTCTTAACCCTATTCAAGATTCTCCTGTCCAAGGGAACGCTTGCCAAATATTCAATAATCAAAGGTAAAGAGGCAATGTGATTTGTGGTTACTGATAGATATCACACTGCATATGAATGAGCTAAATTTGAAGCACCAATGAAAGGAAAGGTTTATTTGTGACCTAGCTAGACAAGTGCAAAAATTTATATTAAAGTTGAAATGTTTCATATTACATATAACAATATTCCATATTTTCCTAACATGAATCAATATGCAGAAGCTTTTGTGATTAGCAGTGTTATGTAAATTCGCTGTGAAAACTACAAGAAAAATTTGAAGAATACTTTGTTGATATTGATAAATTTAGAGTTCCTTTTCAATTTATATAATATCTCCTTTGAATTCAATGTTAACAATGCTGCACTGACACAAGAGTTAGTGAATTTACTTAACCTGGACAGATGACATTTCAAAACTCCTATTTGTCTTCAAAGTTAAATAGATGCCTCTAAAAAAGATGAACCAGTTTTTTTAAATGTGAATGTGAATATAAGACAACAGCTGTTTTTCAGTACTCAATTTAGTTACTGGAAAATTTTAAATACATTTGGAAATACCTGGATATGTGAACTTAATTTCTGACTATGTACTTTATGAAATCTGAACGCAGATCAAGTATTGACAATGAAAATTCTACATTTAACACTCAAATTGAGATGCGTTGTAAATGTAAAATCCATATCAGATGTCAAAGAGTTGGTAAGAAACAGAGAATGTAAAATATTTCATTAATACTTTTCATATTGATTACAGGTTGAAATAATATTTTGGTCATATTGAGTTAAATAAAATATATTATCAAATGTAATTTTACCTATTTCTTTTTAAATTTTTAAGTGTGACTACTAGAAAATTTTAAATAACACATGTGGCCTGCATTATATTTTTATGGGACGGCACTGGTCTGGGATACAGGAAGCAGTGACTGTGCTTGCACATTGGAGGGTGAGAGCCAGAGAGAATGTTGCTATGTAACCAATATGTATTGGATGTGAAAAATCTAAATAGGAACCTCTCCAAGCTTGAGTATGTATTACAAGTGTCATATTTGAGAAGTCATTTATTTTAATCCAATAAGATATTCATTTGCTGTTAAGACCTTAAGCAGGAAGATCAAACTCATCCACTGGTCTTAAACACAGTGAATTTGGCAGAGGCGTTGCTGATGACAAAGAAGAGATTTTGAGCATTCAGATTCGAGGGACCTACAGCATATCCTCAGTACTTCACAGTGAAGCAGGCAACAAGCCTTTACAAAGAGTTTCATAAAGAAGTCGACTTACTTGAACTTAGTGCACAGGCAGACCTCGTTTTATCGTGCTTGACTTGACTGCACTTTGCAGAAACTGTTTTTCAGAAATTGAAGGTCTGTGTCAAGCAAGTCTCCTAGAGAATCCAGCTTGTGGCCTGTTTCCATCAGGATGTGCTACAGCTTCCTCTCCCATCCTCACAAATCAGCAAAGAACCAACATCATGACATCAACACTTGGACTGTACATACTGATTCTGAAGAATAATACATGAGAGAGATGACCTGGAAGATGTACTGTTGGAGGAAGTCACTGAGAGGATGTGACCACCAGTTGACCCATGAGCTGGAGCCGGCTGATCCCAGGCTCCCTACCACCTCCTTGTCCTTGGAAGACACATCTTTCCCCGAACTAGGAGCCACATGACGGATTCAGGCTTCAGTGAGCAGTGTGTTGTTGAGACCATCTGCATGGTGTGTACATGACTGAACCCCATTAAGGCCTCTGCATAAACTCTTAAGATTCTGTGGATGCGAGTGGAAGATCTTTGTCTTGAGGCCGCCCGGGACAAGCCTGGCATGTAAGTTCCCTTGCTTATTAAACATGTCGCCTACCAATCAAAAATGGTCTGCCTTTTCTCCACCTCTCCCCGCCCTCTGTAGAGTTCAGTTTCAAATCTCACCCAGGGAACTCCTGAGGTTGCGAACCAACATACAATTATATTCCCAATGTCCTCAATAGATTTTAAAGAGAAACGGCCTGAGAATAAGGTACCAGCCTTGACCCTATCGTGGATGGGTGTTACTTGACCTCTCTTTCTTTTCTTTTCTCATTTTATGAAATTGATGGTTCTCAGCCAGAGGATCCTATCAGAATCCCCTAAGAAGTTTTTCTAAATACACGTTCCCATCTCTGGGGGATTCTCACTTGCCATGACTCGGGGGAGACAGGGGGTGGTGAGGAAGAAGGAGTTCGTCACTGTGGTTTTGAAAAGACTCCCAGGCTGAGTCCCACAGGCTGCTCTACTTGAGCACCTCCCCCCTCCCCCTGGTCCTCAGCCAACTAAAACAAGCCCTGATTCTAGGACTCAATGAATCATGAAATAATCTAATAGATACAGCATAATACAAAGCATCTCTCGACCACTGAACTCGGTGACATCTGACTGCAAACAGCCTATGGAGGACAATGAAATCCCTGTGACTGAGCGCTCCCACTGCCCCCCCCCAAAATACCCTTAACATCCTCCCCTTAACTTGTTCAAATCAGTTTCACATTCAAACTAGAGCCAAATTAGAAAATTAAACCTAGCAGACAGAAATGTGCTAAACATTTGCAGAATAAGCACATGGAAAGTACAAAAATCAGTTTTTATTATGAAGTTTGTAAAAGCAACTCGCTTCCAATTTGGACTCTTCTTGCTAATGAAATCATTCTTCTCATCCTCCCAGCTGTGCAGGGAGCGTGAATTATCACAGGCCCCGCTGTCAAGCGCCAGTCCCACTGAACTCAGAGGAGTCAGCGAGGGCTCTCTCCCCATACTGAGCTGATCCAGGGGATCTGGAATTTTCCTCAACCAGAGCACATCCTGCGTATGTTGTCTGTCTCAAATGTTTGGACAACAGTTACCATATATGACAGGGTACCTGACAAATGACAGTTCAACCAATGAATGGTTGAAACTGTTCCTCTATTCTGCTTTGCATTTAGAGCGTCAAGCGTTGCTCCAGGATTATTTTGTTTTGAAGATATGTTTTGAGATTACATCGACAACTAAAAATTGCATTTCTAAATAATAATGTGTGAAAGAGACTGCCTGAAAGATTTTGCCAGCCTTTCTGAAAAGATGCCAGTGGATGAGCCATCTCTCTTAGAAAATTTTAGATTGACAGTAAAAGGATATGTAAACACAAGTGGAGGCAACACTTTTGTTCACGTTCTGCACTAGAAGTTGTAAAATCGCTTTTCCATTTATATGCTTTATAAAAAAAAAGTATATTCCAAAACAGAAGACCATAATTTATATTCAGAGTACCATAACAACAACAAAAAATGATCCAATGTCACTAAATTGTCTTCATGGCTTGTCACCAGCAACTGCATTTCAGAAAGTAAGCAAGTACTACAGGTGACTAGATCTTTTTACAAAGTTACCTGTAATTGAGTTTGAAGTGAAACAGAGGATGAAACCTATAGACAATGTCACATTTTATTGCCAAAGATATTCTAGCTCTGGCATAGTTGGTTGATACCTTTTACTCTAAAGTTATGGATTTATCTGCTTTGTGTAATTATTTTACTAACTTAATATTTTATTGTTCAAATGACATGCATTCTTTGAGGAAAATAAGAAAAAATAAAGTCATGCTTTGTAATCTCATTATCTAGAGATGGTCCTTGGTAACACTCTCAGCGGACTTTAAGAGTGTCTGGGTGTGTGTGGGGGGGGTGTGCCTGTGTGTGTGTTGGGAAAAAATTTTAAAACAGCATTTATTCCCAAAACTCTTGCATCTATAGATGAACATAATAAGGCATCTTGGAGCAAATTTTCCTTTTTCAGGAAAGAGTCGCTTGACTGACCCTTCTTAGTTACTCAAAAGTAAGGGTAGCAGTCACCTGTTGCCTTGGAAAGATAGAGTAGAACCTTCTGGAAACTGACAGAGTCTTGCCCTCCCCATATCTTTTGATATGCAGAGTCATCATTTGTGGAGAAGGTGGACAAATCTGCATAAGGGTCTAGGCGCCTCTTGGGAGGGAAAGAATGTGAGCATGCTATTTTCCTTTTTCAAGTTCAAATGTTAGACTATTCGGGACAGTCTGGACAATGGCCTGATGGTAGGAAAGGCCCACAAGGGCTCCAAGGGGATCTCTCCAGGCAGGTAGGGGAAGTCTGGGGTAATTCATTCCCTCAAAGTGAGGGACTGAAATCTGGGGAAAGAGCTTGTCCTCAGCACAGTGTGTGGCTGAGCCTAGAAGAGCCTCGAGACCCAACATATGAGTCCAATTAGATGCAAAACAGGTCACCCTGGGATTCTGAGTGTGGAGCCGCATGTGGCCTATGCAGATATCTGAAACTTCTAGCAGATGCTGTCTCACTGCAGCAGGGGACAGAGAATCATATGATAGTACCCCTAGCAGTGTGTGTGACCCAGAGATGGAACTCATAAGGAATCGGGGAGGAAGGCAGCCAAGAAAGCACATGGACCAGTCAACCAAAGCAATGACTGCTAAAGATGAGGCCCAACACTGAACCAATCAGACTGTGCACAGACCCTTTTAGACTGAATAAGCCCCTGAGGTTCTTCAACAATTCGGGATGAAATAATCCTCAAGAAACTATGGAACTTTCTGCTAAAATAAAACTCTGGAATCCCAAAATGTTTTAAAGGTGAGAAGGATGCGACTCGATTTGTAATTCAAGCTGCTGAAGTGACCATACCAGCAACATGGATGCACATATATATATATATATATATATATATGTATTTTAAAACAGAGCATCACATGAAACATAAATCGTTATAAATTGCTGACTTTCTCTTAGGTTTATTATATGTTGATTCAAATATTCATTCAATAAAACATTTATGATGCACCAGGCACTGCATAGTGTGTTAAGGCACTGCCTAGCCCTCAAGGGTTTCATAGATTCATAGGCAAGAAGAATAAATTACGGCAAAATTTGATAAGTGCTTTCATTGAGAAATAAACAAAGCGTCACAGAAGGCCAGATTAATATTATATAGAAGTGATTTTATTTCCTTTTTCTCTGACCACTACCCAGTCTCCCTTCTTTTCTGCTTTGCCCATAAGCAGGGAAGCCACAGAAGGAATGAAAGTCGAGAAGGATATTCAGCATGTCAAACGGTCAAGTCAGATGAAAGCTGATGACATCAGTGGATTTGGTACTTAGACCAAATCATTCAAAAAACATTTGTTTGGGGCTTCCCTGGTGGTGCAGTGGTTGAGAGTCCGCCTGCTGATGCAGGAAGATCCCACATGCCGCGGAGCGGCTGGGCCCGTGAGCCATGGCCGCTGAGCCTGCGCGTCCGGAGCCTGTGCACCGCAACGGGAGAGGCCACGACAGTGAGAGGCCCACGTACCGAAAAAAAAAAAAAAAAAAAATTCTTGATGCAAGAAGGAAGAGATATGGGAACATATGTATATGTATAACTGATTCACTTTGTTATAAAGCAGAAACTAACACACCATGTAAAGCAATTATACTCCAATAGAGATGTTAAAAAAAATTACTTGATGGATACGTTCATTCACCTAAATGTACCTGGTTGAAATTGCAGCTGCCCACTCAATTTCTCTTTAAAAATTCACAAATGTGTGTGGCAATGGCTGTAGGTTCACTGGCAGCGGATCTGTTTTTACAAAGTGAAGGAGTCGCCATCTAAAACCTATAAACTGTCACAGTCTGTCATCATTGCAGAGATGTGGCCATTATTTAAATTAAACTGTGAATGATTTTTTTTTTTCTCTGTGATGGTTTTTCGGATGGTGATGTGCCATAAGCCCGCCACAATAAACTGGCGTTAAGCATTCTCAACCCGTTAGTCCTGCCTATAATAGGTACAGCATACAGATGATATAAAAAAGATTCTGTCCCTGTTTATGCCTGCTAGGGGAAAAATACTAAAAAGCCTCACTTATTCCCAGCTATGATAATACATCCCTGGTGGGAAATCTCTCTTTGAATCAGGGTGAAAGTAATCTCTCACCTGAGTTTAGTATTCAAGAGTTCATAAAGCCTTAAAGAGAAATAATGTCATTTAATTTCTACAATAATACTATGCATTGGTAGAGCACGTACTCTCGTCACTATTCTCTTTTTACATATGAGGAAACTGAGGCTTAGGAAATGTTTGGTGACTTACCCAAAGTTACAACACAGTTAGTAAATAACACAACAGCCCAACTCCAGCTTCCACCTCCAGAGCTCCTCTCTACTAAAGGCTGCCCTTGAGTCTTTTCTTGCCTTTACCTCTTTTGCATAATGAATTCATTTGAGTGTTTCAAAAAGATGAGCAGTCAAGTTCAAGGGACAGAATCCTAGTGGTTCACACACTCCTCAAGCTGCGCATCAGAATTACCTGGGGAGCTTTTGACAATCCTGATTCCCAAGCCACAGCCCAGTTCAAATAAATCAGAATATCTGGGGATGGGAGTAGATGCCGGTACTCATTTTAACTTCCAAGATATTACAAGGTGCAGCCAAATGCACTGTTTCCAAAAATCACTGGGCTGGGCTTCCCTGGTGGTGCAGTGGTTGAGAGTCTGCCTGCCAATGCAGGGAACACGGGTTCGTGCCCCGGTCCAGGAAGATCCCACATGCCGCGGAGCGGCTGGGCCCGTGAGCCATGGCCGCTGAGCCTGCGCGTCCAGAGCCTGTGCTCTGAGGCGGGAGGGGCCGCAGCGGTGAGAGGCCCGGTACCGCAAAAAAAAAAAAAAAAAAAAAAAAAAAAAAATACAGGTCTAATATAAAACAATTTCTTGTCAATAAAGAGAACTAGGTTCTTTAGCTTTCTTTAGGGAGACTCCAGTAGTTTCCCTGAAGGCATCTCTAAGCAAAGCTAGATTTTCCTGTACTGGAGATATTTTACTTGGAAGCAGAATACTGATTTCTTCAAGTAGCTTACTGTCCTATGAAGTTCATTCCAAAGAAAGCAAAGATCGATGCAAATAAATTGAAACAATAGTGTCATCTAGTGGAAAGCTCAGTAATAACACTCAATATACCAATCTATGATTGAATAAATCCCTATATACTTTGAACTTTAAAACTAATTAATTTTTTTAAAACCTAGATGCAAACCTGTTTCAAGATTATGTTTTCCAATTCATGCCTCAGCCACATATCCTTAGGGGAAAAACAAGCCAACTGGTGACTAAACCCTCCAGAGGGACTCACAGATGATAACATAAGTAGTTTGCTAGTCACAGTTTAAAGGCTAAACCCCACAGAATAGGAATATTTTAATTAAATTCTTAACAGCCACACTCCTAATGCATGCCTTGGGTTTTCCAGATTTGGAGCCAAGTACACATCTCTGTAGCTGAGATAAAGGGTGATTGCTGATGCGAAAGGTCAGAAAGCTAAAATGACTGACAGGCCCTTTTGGCGGCCCTCCTACTAGTGTCTTCTAGGTGATGCCTCTCAGATGACCTTTCCGAAAACATCCCATTGTTTCTGGTGGTTTTCCTCACCCCAGCTTTGCTGTTAATCAGAAGAACTTCGGTTCACAAGCTGCTCTAGATTGAAGATTTGTGGTCCACCAAAATTCCTAGGTTGCAACCTAATCCCCAGTGTGATGGGGATTATTTGGAGATGGAGCCTTGGGGATGTGATTAGGTCATGGGTGGAACGCTCATAAATAAGATGACTGCCTTGTAAAAGAGACCCCGGAGCTCCCTTCCCCTTCTGCCATTTGAGGACATAGTACCACTCATCTGTGAACCAGGAGGTGGGCTCTCACCAGACACTGCATCTGCCAGCACCCTGATCTTGGACTTGCCGGCCTCCAGAACGGTGAGAAATAAATATTTGTTGTTTATAAGCCACCCAGGCCGTGGTATTTGTTACAGCAGCCCAAAGAGACTAAGACACAAGCAGTGCCTCACGCCAGTAAAACATATGTGGGACATACAGGGTTCCTGTCGGAAGTGAAGGAGGTTAGGTATGTGACTTACTTGTAGAAAGGTGCCAGTTATCAGTGGATTGCCTTTGAGATCTAAACGTACCCTTTATTCTTTGCTTTGCAATAATGACACCAGATCCCATGTTTTTCTTTGCAGCTTGCACGATGATCAAATTCGAACTTTGTGAGTAGAGGGTGCCGGAGGGACACTAGAGTAGGAAGGGGATCTGCCTCCTGGTTCCATGGTACACCTCCGGGTCCGCTCCTGCAGTGGGTACAGCTTCCGCGGTGCCCCACTCCTGCGGCGCCGGTTGGCCCCCGGTGCGTGGCGCCTCCCATGTATGGTATTCCTCCACAATCCCTAGGAGAGCTTCTCGGTGGAGTGCTACTGGCTTGGCAGTTTCCCATAAATGCCTTCCCTGGCACCCCCCTAGGGAGCTTTACAGGGAGCTCATCCAGGGAGTCTCAGCCCCACCTTCTCCAGTGAACTTGGATCTCAGTCCTGGGGCGAGGGGTTGAGGGTGACGACAGGCTTTTCCGGATGTGTTCCTGTCTTGTGTGCTCTCTCTCAGCCCTTAGTGGCTGCCCCTGTATCTGCTATTCTTCTATTCTTGACAGTTCTTTTTACTCCTTACTAGCCACTCCACATTACTCTAATTCTCTGTTCCACTTAATAAATGTCTATATTGCATGGTCCCTATTCAAATTACTTGCAGTTTATGTCTCCTGATTGGACCCTGATTGATACACTGTATAATAAATGGTAGCTAGGGGCATATCCAAGTTACGTGGGATCTGGAGTTTATATAATTTGGGGTACCCCTTCAAAAGAAATAATATGAAATTACTAATACATAATTAAGTACACAATCTTGGGAGGATCTCAGGCAAAAAAGGGACCCTGAAACACTGGCTTCACAGCAAATCCACCACTGAATGGCTATTGTCTTCTTAAAGGAAAAATGTGTGGAATACGTGTGTCTCAAGATTACCTTCTTCCTCAGCATCAAGGTGTTGGGGAAGCAGAATTAGTTACCTGTACACTACAGAGGTAAAGTGTTTTGAGGAACTGCTCATAAAGGAATGTCAAAGCCTGCCCAATAGTCTCTGCCTTCATGCTTTTCAAATGCCTGCCCACCCCCCAACTGTCTCTCTGTTGATCCTCTTCTGACTGTTCAAGTCTCAGTTAATATGTTCTTCCATTCAGTTGCTTTGCTGCCTGCCCTCCTGGGCACAAGTAATTGTTTCCTTACTTTTGCACAAACAAAGCTTAAAACATATCTTATGGGGCTTCCCTGGTGGCGCAGTGGTTGAGAGTCTGCCTGCCGATGCAGGGGATGCGGGTCCGTGCCCCCGTCCGGGAAGATCCCACGTGCCGCGGAGCGGCTGGGCCCGTGAGCCATGGACGCTGAGCCTGCGCGTCCGGAGCCTGTGCTCCGCAACGGGAGAGGCCACAACAGTGAGAAGCCCGCGTACCGCAGGAAAAAAAACAAAAAACAAAAAAAAACATATCTTATTATGGGACTCACCAAACTGAAATCTAGGTATTTATCTGTGTCTCTCTCTCCAAGTACAGTGCACACATTAGATATTCCGTAAATGTTATGTGAGTTGAATTAAATGAAATGATGCCAATTTCAAATGTTCAAAAGACATGCCTGAGATTAGTCATCACTCTTAAAATCAAACCTTGAGGGTGACTGATTATTCCACCTATTCAAAGTTCTGACAATGAGATTATTCAAACAAAATGAGGTACTGTTTCGCAATTTGAGTTCTATATTGCATAATGCATGTGTTGATCTAATAAAATAAATAAAATAAATTCCCCAAAACCAAAAGATGATGCGAATCTGAAGAGAAACTAGGTGTCAAGAGAATCAAACACATCTACAAGATGCTTTGAAATGACTTCCATTTAAATGAGATTAACACAGAAGTTACAGCCATGATCAGTTATTTTCCATTCTGTATTCTCCCAATAACAAGGAAGCCCATTTTCTAGCAAGTTTAGACCGTTCTGTTGTGGGAAAATGGCCTAACACTGTCTTTCTTTGTTTTCCCCAACACTTTCTAATGATACTGCTTAATTACCTTATCAAACACCAGTGCTCCAAAATGCTGAGATTTTCTTCCAACCACTCACCAAATCATCCACCCAGTCAGCTAACAGAAGAGCGCCAAGCACAGGTCAATTCTCAGAAATCCCACATCTTATCTAATTGGTCCTTTCTTTTTCCACATTGTTCCTCAAAGTAAAGTAAAACTTATTTTCTACCTTACACCTATATGTCCCTAGAAATCCCTAAATAGATTCAGATCCGGTCAGGTAGCACAGCTTTCGTTTCAGTCACACACAAACATCTGGAATCACGACAGATAAACCTGATTGATGGTCCATCTTGAATATATGCACTCAGACTGTTTCCATGGTTTCATTTCTCATCCATAAGCTCATTAGAACAAAATACTGTAGCTCTGGCTCTGTCCTAACAGTGATCAGCTTTTCTAGTCAGAGCTGGAGGGTAAAGCTAGAGAAAGAGATGAGAAGCAGAGTGGGAGAACATGAAGACATTTCCTCTTCTTGACTTTCCTCCAAGTCCCCAGACTGCACAACCATGGGGATGGTACTTGGGGGATACAGATTTCTATCTAGGGTTTTTCTTAACCTTTAATAGAAATCCATTAGAACGGAAATGGATATTTTCCTAATTCATTGTGCAGCTACAAGGAAAATAATCATTGTTAAGGGCTATAAATTGGTTTAGATATGGGAATCAGTAAGAAGTCAACAGGCATTCACAGTCCCTCTCTGGCTTTATTTAAGGCCCTCTTCACACAACTTTTGAACATTACAGGTCATCAGAGACCAGAAGAATCATGTCTCTCATCTTTCCTTATTCATCCTCCACACTTTTGACCCTCCTGATGTTTAAATATTCTTTGCCTGATGACTCATTCCTAAATTGCTTATCTCAGTAAAGCCAATATAAGAAGCATTCTCACCTTGAACAGATGCACAAGAATCCACACTGCAAGATTTTCTGAGACTTGGAGATGACGTAATATAGATCAACGTGGGAATACTGCTCATTGACCCAAGGACGCCTACAGTAGCACAGCCAAGTCATTGACAGGACAAATTCTGCAGTCAGAATATGCAGCGTATGAGTCCCAACTTCACCACTTACTAGCTATGTCATTTTATTTTTTCATTTGTAAAATAGATAAAAATTGTACTTTACTTCATAGAAATGTTATAAAAATTAAATGAGATAATGCATGTAAAATGCATTGATACAGTTAGCTATCAACAGTGATAGTTATTATTATTAGTTATTATGGTTGTTGTTCTGTCAGAAGCCTTTCAGTCACTCTTTCAACTTTCATATCATTGAGAACTGATGAATTTATGCCATTTTCAAGAGGCCAGATGGGCAAACCAGAAAGCTGTGCAGAGAGATGCTCTTAGGTGAGATTAACTATGATCTTTTTCTTATTTTCCTATGTTACTTTTTCATAGTACGCTTGTTCATGAATCAGGCATCCTTCAATGTGCTCTCATAGCTGTTCAGTGGTCACCTGCCACAAGGGCCGACTGTCACAGGAGTGGCAGGGGCAGCCCTCTGTAAAGATGGGACAAATGACAAACATCATATATTTTACAACTGCATTTAATAAAGCTGCATTTACAGCTCATGAATCTCTTCTCTTTCAGTGGTTTAGGGTTAGGAAAAGAGTATATTTTCAGATTTTATTTTTGTGGCTGTGGATGTTAATTATTTGAGATGGCACAGTTGGGGGTGAGGGGGTTGAGGATTGGGGTAAGAAGGGGTCCAGGGTGGCAAAAACAGCTTCATAGTTTGGAGGTGACATGACCACAACCATGACCTTCTCCTTGGGCTTCTGGAGAGAAGGATTTTTGCTTACTGGATGAGGATGGGAAAAGACTAAAAGAAGCAGAGAGGCCAGTGTGATCTATAAAAGAGAGAACTGGAAAGCTTCTCAGGATGAGTGTTGGGGAAAGTTTTGGTAGACAGCTGAGAATGAAAGATTCCAGCTGTGGCAGAGTCAAGAGAATTTAAGAAGTAGAGCTCTGGTTTATAAATTGGGTCTTTTTTTTTTTCTAGAAGTTTCTTTCACTTTGATGTAGAATTTGAAAGCTACAGAAAGGTGAGACTGGATTACACGGGGCTCTGGCTAATATTTGGGCTTTGGTCCAAAGTGGAAAATTATTACAATTTCAATAGAACTTATGTCTGTATATATTAAGCAAATTTTATCATTTTACCCATGGTACATATATTCTCTACTCTTTCCAGGGAAACACTGAACTAGATTAAAAAATTATTTTTCAGGTGTTGCCATATGATACGGGGGCCAAAACACATCTAAAATGCATGGAGCATAGAAATTCTGTTTAAAAAAAAGATTTTAATTTACATTGCTTGCCTAGATAATCTACAGATATGCTAAATTCACCATACACTAGGAAGTGTAGTCTAAGCATTATTTTTACTTAATAATGAAGGAAATGCCAAATACAATCTTTAGGGCACAGATTTTAGGAAACAGGAAACAGCTGGTTATTTTAAGTTCATTTTTAGTAGGTAGTTCAATGACTGAAATCACATGATTTTACCTGAAGAATGTATGAAACTATATAAGTACGGAAAATGGTAGTAAAATTTGGTACATTTTAGTAGCCATTTAAATATTATGCTTATATAGATTTGAGAGATTTCTAATGATGTATGTACATTATCATATTAACAATACCAGATACAGAACTGTATTTATGACTCTATGTCATAATGCATGGAAATGATGACAAAGGAAATATATCAATGTATTAGTAATTATTTGTAGATGGTAGCAGTGATGTAAGTTTTCTTAAAATCTGCAGGGTTTTGTAATTCCCTATACTGACTATACTTAGAAAAAATAACAATAAAATTCATTATTTTAATCTGTAATATTCTAATGAAGTGCTGTGTACTAGAAGACACTGGTCAATTTAAGCCTGAAATTCTTTCAGTGTCATGTAGACAAAGACAAATGACTATTACAATTCCATTCATTTAATTAAGAGGCTTTCCTGATCTCACAAGATTGGGTTAGGTGGTCCTCTATTTGCTCTAGTAATATTACCTCATCACATCTAGCTTGATACATATCCCACTATATTGTATTGCCTCTTCTCGTCTGTCTTCTCTGTTAGAACATGATCTCAGAACTCAGCACACTGGCCTGCATACAGGAGGTTTTTGATAAATGTTTGTTGAGTGAATAAAAGAATGAAATTTGTATGTTATTTATGAATAACAACATGCACTTCCCCACTGACAAAGGGAAGACAGATATAGCACAGTGACAATAGAAAAGGACAGCTTATTATTGTAAAATCATAGAAAAAATATACATATATGTTTCTCTGCCCCAGTTCCTGCACAGAGCTGCTAAAACTCTTGTGACTTCCTAAGTGATAAGAACACCAGGGACATCTTTTGTTCTGATATTTGGTCTTCGACCCTGGTTCCTGACACTGAGCTCCTAAATCCTTTGGAATTTCCTAGGTGATAGGAGTGTCTTTTGTTCTAATGAGGTGACTCTTAGAGGGCTCTTGGATAGCTTCAGGATGGCAGCTTGTCACCAGAAAGACCAAGTCATCATTCGAAGCTTGGAACTTTCCACCCACCTTCCATCCCCTGGGGAGGGGAGAAGGACTGGAGACTATAGTGATCCGTCACGCCTATGCAACGAAGCCTCCATAAAATGCCTAAAGTTTAGAGTTCAGAGAGCTTCTGGGTTGGTGAACACCTAGAGGTTCTGGGTCAGCGGTGCTCCCAAAAAGGACATGAAAGTGCCACATCCCTTCCCACATATCTTGCCTACAAATCTCTCCACCTGCGTGTTCATCTATATCCTTCATCATATCATTTTATAATAAACTGGTAAACATAAGTGTTTGCTTGAGTTCTGTGAGCCATTCTAGCAAATTACTGAGCCCAACGAGGGGATCAAGAAAGCCCTGATTTATAGCCAGTCAGTACAGGTGACAGACTGGGACTTGCAATTGTTGTCTGAAGTGGGGAATGTTTTGTGGGACTGAAGTCTTAGCCTGTGGGATCTGATGCTGTCTCCAGGTAAAGAGTGTCAGAATGGAATTCAATCGTAGGATGCTCAGCTGGTGTCAGAGAATTGATTGCTGGATTTGTGGAAAACCCACAGACCTGGTGTCAGAAGTGTTGGGAGCATGGAAGTATTGTAAGAGAAAAGGAGAAACACGGGAATGTTCTCCTTATACAAGTGGGCCTTTCTCTATTTACCAAGGTTTATTCGTTCACAGAAGGATGACCAATATCACCCACATGACAGAAGTTGAGTATAGAGTCACGAAGGCAACACTTAAGAGTTAAGCATTTATGTAAATACATTTGATGATATAGCCTTGATCTTTTCAGATTACAGGCTTTAAAAAATAAACTAGAAGTTTAAAATGAAATTTATTTTCTTGGTTAAATTAGAAGAAAATATGTATCAGTCTTCTGTATATCTTTCACTATTCCAAGGAAACAAGACAAGACTATAGTAAAAAAGCAGTCACGGGCTTCCCTGGTGGCGCAGTGGTTGAGAGTCCGCCTGCCGATGCAGGGGACACGGGTTCGTGCCCCGGTCCGGGAAGATCCCACATGCCGCGGAGCGGCCGGGCCCGTGAGCCATGGCCGCTGAGCCTGCGCGTCCGGAGCCTGTGCTCCGCAACGGGAGAGGCCACAGCGGTGAGAGGCCCGCGTACCGCAAAAAAAAAAAAAAAAAAAAAAAAAAAAGAGAAGTCAGTATGTGACAACACCAAGAATAAAGAGGGGAAAAATGACTTATTCATCTATTTTTTTAAAAACAAGTCTAACCATACAGTTTCAACTTGACTTGCAGTACTTACCAAAAAAAAAAAAAACTTACTGGTAAAAAAATATTTACTTGGGTCATTCACTTTATGCTCTTTTTTAGAAAGCCGTCTATGATATAGAGATGGATTATGACAGACCAAATAGCAAAACCAAAATTCTCTTTCCAGGTGCCTTAATTTAGCTGGAGTTTTGGAAAATCAATTACTGCAGAAATCATACAGCTGAGTGGAGCCTTAAGCTCTAGGTGAAGTCCATCATCTTACAAACGAGAAAACTCAGTTCTAATGAGTTTGCTCACTGGCCTCAGGTCAACAAGTACTAAGTGGAGGAGCCAGAACTCAGCCTGGTCGCATGCTGACAACCCCGTGCTCACGACACAGGTTAACACATTCGCCTTGTCCACTCCGTGCCCCTCCTGAACAACCACGGCAGGTTTAAGGGTCTGGGAAGCCCTGCAGTGGAGAATTCTGTGTCATGTAGCTCAGTTGATTGTCTCCCAAACTTATTTGGCCATAGAACCCGTTTACCTTTTAGCAGCTATAAACATTCTCCAGGAATAAATCTCAGGGACTCCTGAGATAGTCCAAGTATCTTGGCTACAGAACCACAGGAACTAAAGCTCACAGATGCTACCAGCAATTCATGTGGTTACGAATCCCCAAATGCACTGGGTGAAATCAGTTCTTCTATTTCACCTGCCATAGACACACATACTCTGGGGCTGGTGACAACTCAGCTCGATAAAATGCCTGCAAAAGCACAAAAGTTGACTCGTGCTATCAGACTGTGCCACTCACAGGAAAAGGTAACTTGCACAGAGAAACAGTGCACAGCTGTCATCCCTTCAAACAATCCTTCAAACAGGATTGGTGCCGTTTCTCAGGAAGTGGTGTTTTGCTGTGACAGGGACTTTCAAGGCAGAAGACTCTGCTCTTAATAAGTCTTGCCAACTTCCTCTAGGCTCAGAAAGAGCAGAGGAAGAGAAAAATACACTTGTAAGCAAGTATATTTTCCAAATTTGCGCTTGTATTCTGGCTTGCAATCCTTTCGCAGGAACAGCATGTAAAACATATTCTTTTGATTCTTTTAATATCTAGGAGAGTTTATTCAAAGGCATACAGGTTTGAGAATAAACTTAGCTTCAAAAGAAATGGGAAGAAAAATCAAGCATATTAACTCATTCATGTCACTGGGACATCCCTTCCTGCCTTGCCCTGTGACTTTCAAGATAAGTACTATTAAAGCACTAAAGAACGCTCTGATTCACAGGGAGATCAGCTTGGTGCTTTGTGTCCATCTAGAGGGGTGGGATAGGGAGGGTGGGAGGGAGACACAAGAGGGAGGAGATGTGGGGACATATGTATATGTATAGCTGATTCACTTTGTTATAAAGCAGAAACTAACACCATTGTAAAGCAATTATACTCCAATAAAGATGTTAAAAAAAAGAACGCTCTAATTACATAGCTTTAATAGACTTATTAAACAGTAAATGGTGATTTCTCCCCATAGTACCCAATTTAGTACACAAAGACTAAATTTGAGACCAGAGAGGACTCAAACAGAGTGATTGTTGGGCTAGACAAAATAGAATATAAATGTATAAGGAAAACTGAATATGCCCAAGTAATTCCTGCATTTCATTTTGTAAAGCCCCCTGAGATGTTCCTGAACACAGACTACAAGATGCGTGTTTAACTGAAATGATTATTTCTGAACAATAGCATGTTTTATTGAAAATAACATTTATGAATGTACAAATTAACTCGGTTTGAGAAGGGGACCAATATCAGACCACAAAGGCTTTTCCTTTGCAAAAGAAAACTTGAATATTAGCAATATTTGAACATCTCTTAGAAAAAATACTCTTTCCCTGTGTTTTCAAAAGCAGTAGTATTATTAAGAAAACCAATCTGCCCAACATCCAAGCTGCACATTCTAGGGTTCTTTTCATATAATCAAAACAATCATCCAAAACATATCACTAACCTTAGTGAGTTTGCTCTAGTTCAGGGCCTTGAAGGTTCAACAATTGATTTCATCAGCACACAAATCACATATTCATTTCTCAGGAGTGGACTCCCAAAAACTCAGTCCTGAGACTGATGTTTACAATCAGAAACCCAAAGAGATATTTATACACCTGTGTTCCTAGCAGCATTACTCAGGACAGCCAAAGGCAGAAGCAACCCAGGTATCCACTGATAGAAAAATGGGTAAACAAAACGTAGTATATGCATACAATGCAATACTAGCCTTAAAAAGGAAGGAAGTTCTGATGTATACTGCAACATGGAAGATCCTTGACAACCTTATGCTAAATAAAATACGCCAGTCACAAAAAAACATACTGATTCCACTTATATGAGGTACTAGAGTAGTTGAATTCATACAGACCAAAAGTAGAATGGTTGCCAGTGGCTGAGAGGAGGGGGAATGTGAAATTATCATTTCAAAGGTACAGAGTTTCAGATTTGCAAGATGAGAAGATGGTGGTGACGGATGCACAAGGTGAGTACTTCACGCCACTGAACTGTACACTTAAAAAGGATTGATGGTAAATTTTATGTTATGTGTATTTTACAATTTTAAAAATTCAGAATTCCTGTTTTTAATGTAGATAGAAAAACAGACTGTCGGGGACTCGAGTACTTGCGCTTTCATAACTAGCCTGGCCTCTATGACAGAGCATCACCCAATCGGAAATGGAAGGCTGCTTTGAGAACATACATTCAAACAAGGGGAGTACAGTGAACTGGATGTTTGGGGCCTCCGTCCAACACAGACACATCAATGTCACAACAGGGACAGACTTGTCAGACTATCCAAAACACTTGGATTTCTGGAGGCCAGGACTTGCTGTGTCCATTTTATCAATGAAGACAGCCTTGCCAGGGCTCTTGGCTAAGGTTCCCTCCACTGGACTGCCAAAACCTGCCTGCTTTTCTTTCTTCCGTCTTCCCAAGACTAATCAATCCTCTTCTGATTAACCTAGTCATTCTTTCGCTATGCAAATATATTCAATTAGATCACAGCTGAAGCTCTCAGATCCAGGTGCTATTCTGCCTAAAATAACCTTACAGATGAGAGCAAAGATTGCTGATTTTACTTTAAAGAACCTCATGTTTCCTTTATATGAGGTTTCAGGGGATACCTCCTCTGAATGCCTGGGTATTGACATTTATAGACCTTATCCATGAGAGTCAATAAAATATTTAGTTCAAAAAAATTTTTTTCTGCTTTATATTGTTGGTATCTAGGAAAGTCAACACTTACCCTATTCTTAGGAGCCACCAGTTATGGTATGAAATGTTGATGGGAATTACCAAGAGATATGAGATAAAACACTGCTTGGGGAAAAGGGGATCAGGGTAAGAAAACAGAAACGAAGCATGAGATGAAGTAAGAAGGAAAAAGAGAAATTAACAGCACGTGTCTCATGGAGTATCTGTGTATAGAATAGATAATATTATTGAATGCCCAGCAGCTCCTAAATACCACAACACAACCCGTTGATAAAATACAGCTGAGTTTATTATCACGGTAAGAGAGAACACCAACTCTACAGAGCATTGTTTGTAACTCAGGAGCAAAGTTTATGGTAAGTATTTCAATGTGGTGCTTGATTAAGACTGGGTAAAGATCAGGATATAATAGTTTAAGATTGGTGAAAGAGCAAGGTGAGAATTTTGAGGTGAGGGATTCAAAGAGTCTTGGGGTATAAACTGCCTATTGAAATGTTTAAGGGTCTCTGGGGAAGTTCCTATAATGAACAACAAATTAACTTGTCTGGATAAGAGTCTCCCGGAACAGTAAAATTATGCCAGTGAAAACAATGCAATAGTAAAATCATGTTAATGTAGCCCATAAGCTGTGTGGGATACACGGTCTCAGTTCTCAGTATAATATGTATATGTGTAATGTTTCATATGTAATATACTTTATCAACTGCTATGTTACACAGCTCCAGGGATCACCTTCCACATTCTAGCCTTGAAAACAGTGTTCCTGAATTAGGCAGTGTGAGCGCCCTATTATATTTGTAGCGTGTATTGTTATATTTAAGGTAAAGGAGATAAACAACAAGGGCTAGTGTACAGCATAGAGAACTCTACTCAATATTCTGTAATAACCTAAATGGGAAAAGAATCCGAAAAAGAATGGATATATGTATAACAATCACTTTGCTGTACACCTGAAACTAACACAACATTGTAAATCAACTATACTCCAATGTAAAATAAAAATTTTAAAAATAAGGTAGAGAATATACTACATATGTTATAAATTATATATAGCACATAGCATATAGCACATATTTATGATAAAAGGTAAAGCACCACAGTCTTTTCACAATTTACGAAGTATCACTCAGTACATTCTGATTTTTTTTTCTTATAAGAACTATGAATTTATCAGGTAAGAACTTAAGCTAGGAGAGAGACATTTTTGAGGTCCCAACATCTAGCAAAGTACCCCCCCAATACTAGGCCACCAAGAAACATAAAATGCCGAATAAAATTACACCTACCTCTCAATTTACCTAAAATCCGTTAACATTTTTCTTATGACAGAGTAATGATGACGTTAGCTTTTTTTTAATATGCATAATCCGCTCTGGCGGGGCCTGAGCTGTCTGTGAAGGTCACCAGTACCCCCGGGGTGGCCCACGCTGCGATAGTACACCCTGGCTACAGGGCGGGTGGTCAGTTCATCCCACAACACAGACCTAAGCGTGACCTGAAGGAGTGAGCCAGACGGAGTGCAGGAAGAAAGGAGCACTCCCAGACCCCCCAGGGCAAGAAGCAGCCGGGGCGAAGCAGAAAGGTGGCAAGCTCAGGAACGGAGACGGAGCTTAACCATTTGACCTGAGCGGAGCACGAGGTAGGAGATCAAGCTGGACAGGCTACCTGGGACACACTCACGAAAGGCCAAGTGGGTCGTCTCAAAGATTAGATGATCCTGGGAAGAAAGACGAGCCCTCGAAGGGTTTTAAACTGAGGATAAACTTGGTGAGATTCATGTTTTAGGACGGTCCCTCTGCCTGAGGTGAGCGCAGTCCAGGTAAGCGATGAGAACCCATATCTGGGCAGGCACCCTGTGCCAGGCCCTCTGGTGCTGCACTCACCTTGAAGTAGGGTTTGCAGTGAAGCAAATGTGGTTCCATCAGGTGGAACCCCAGGAAACTGACACAGTACTGCATGTCATGGGTAGACTGGAGGGAGACCAGGTTACTAGAGTCACCAACGCTTCACTCCAAAAACTCCCACTCAACATCTCTTCTGTAGCTTTTTCCCTATGCTTCCAGCTGATTCCCTCTCTATCCTAGATCCTTCTCCTCTATTTGACTGAGACATTCTGCTTGCGTTTCTCACTCATCAAAACAAACACCAAGTAGCTCAATGTCTGTGACTTGAGAGCCCCTAGAAATGGGGTTGGTCTCAGTTTAACCCACCAGAGCAAGGACATGAACAAGGTACCTGCAAAAGCGATGGGGATGTTACAGGACCACGTTCTTCTGCCAGATGCGCAGCGAGCCGAACGCTGAGATGCCGAGGTTTGCAGCAGAGAAGGGGTTTATCCGCGAGACAGCCAAGCGAGGAGTCTGGAGAACAAACCTCAAATTCGCTTCCCAGAAAGTGAGGCGCTTGGGGTATTCAGGGATAAAGCTGAGGCCTGGGGAGCATGGAAAGCTGATTGGAGAGAAGGAAAAGCTGCGGTAATCGTCATTCTGAGCAGGCGCAGCAAAGCTGCGCGCGCTTCTGAACACGGGACGCACGCTCTGAGGGTGGAGTTTGGTTCCTTCTGACCTCAAGACGCCACCCATCGGGCACTCACACATGCTCAGTTGGAGGATCATTGGTCCCACCCAGTCTTAAACAGCCCCGAGCTTTAACTGGACACAGCTGAATCCAAGTTCCTGGAGAACAGCTTGGGCAAACAACTTATTGTTTAGGCTACGTGAGGCTTGGAGGACATGCGAGTTTTTGTAAAAACAATTAAATTGAGCTTGATCAGTGTAGGCAGGTTAAGTTCATTACTCATTAGGCAAGTTGTAGTTTAAGGGATCTGATAACTACCCTCAGTTTCAGGGGGATATGGACAAATATTTAGCAGACAAAACTAGCGGGTTTCGGTGACCAATTATATCAGAGAGAGCGATCTAGGCTGACTTGCTTCCCCAAGGCCACTGCCATAGACCAGGTTTTTACTAATTTTTTTGGCCTAGATTTTTTTTTTTTTTTTTTTTTTTTTTGCGGTACGCGGGCCTCTCACTGTTGCAGCTTCTCCCATTGCGGAGCACAGGCTCCTGACGCGCAGGCTCAGCGGCCATGGCTCACGGGCCCAGCCACTCTGCGGCATGTGGGATCCTCCCGGACCGGGGCACGAACCCGTGTTCCCTGCATCGGCAGGCGGACTCTCAACCACTGCGCCACCAGGGAAGCCCTGGCCTAGATTTTGATGGCATTCACCTAACTGCAGTCTCCCAGTCCCTAGTTTCTGTCCAGATGTATAAGTGGTTTGGAACAAACCTGAGCATGTCTCTCTCCAGGTTACTGGCCTTTAATGGCTCCCATTTCTCTCTAGGTGGAGTTCAAACTCCTTCACAAGGCCTGCTAAGACCTTCATGAAAAAGCCCTTGCTTTTCCGGAGCCTCTTCTCTCACCACTCCCCTATGGGAACACTAACTGTACTTTGGGATTAAGGAATGAGTTTTGATTTCAGAAACACACCATCTTCTCTCGTTCATCTATTGTTTAAACACAAACCTGCTCAACTTCTACTGGCTATTCTAGGCTCAGGGCAAGCACCACCTCTTCTGAGTACTTGTCACCTACTCCAAAGTGCTGCTAGGCCCTCCTGTCACCTTGAGTGTAATGAGTGGATTACTTTGCATACCTGCTGTAGTATAAACTCTCTTTTTTTCTGGTTAACCTCCTGCCACTAGACCACAAGCTCACTGCGGACAAGGACTGTATCTTCTCCACCTCTGAATACTCAGCATCTAGCTTGGCTTACACAAATTACTTGTTGAGTGAATGAATAAAAGGGGTGGAATCAAGACTCAGATCTAAAACATCTCACCTCAAACCCAGTGCTTTTCTCAATATATCAAAGCGAGTGAGAGTGATGCATCATGGTAGAGGACTAAATAATTCAGGTGGCAGATTTCCTATTTGTAATCCAGCCCAGGTGGGGTGGGAAATGCTGAAATGGTGATAAAATGGGTAAATTAACATGGATATTAAGAGACCATTCTACCTAAGCCTACACTGGCTCCTCAAACTACTACATATAGTACAAAATACTTAAAAGATTTAGTCCTAAAGTTAGCAAGAAGATACAGTATCCTTTTACTGAAATCCAAACATGCTTGAAAATATTCTGAAACATATTTTTATGTAAACACATTCATATCATATCCACCAATAAGTGCCTTTAATCCTTTTATTTGGGAGCTAACCCAATTTAAAAGTTTTGTATTTTCTTATCCTCTTTTTCTCTCTTGCTGTCTATGAGGGAGCATAAAAAACAAACGGGGTAGAATGCAGTACTGTCAGTGTGGTTGTCTTTTTTTACATTTATCAGCAAAAGGCTCCATTGGGAAAGAAGTTGAAAATTAGCACTGAATGACTGACCATGTACTTTCATAAATGTTTCTAAAAATTATCTTTGTTGTCTCTGATTCAAAGAATTATCAGTGTGCAAATTTTAAGTAGCAGCAATCCAACCCGTGCAGATTTTATAAAGGACTCTAGCCAAGACCACCTTCTCTTTTACTATGAACAAAAGTAAAACCAATAAGCCAAGGAAACTGCAGCAATGTATTTATTGGAAATGAACTAGACATTACATTGATAGGATGAAGATGTAACAATGCATGAAGCATAATCGTGGCAACATTTAAAAGATCACAAAAGAAAAATTCATTTTCAAAAGAAATATTGTATCCAACACAACTTAAGCTCCGAACACCATAGTACAACTCTAACGTTGACTTTGAACACCCAGAATAAAATTTACTTTAAACGGAACAACTGAAAGGAAAAGTTTCTTTTCCCAACTTGAAGATTCCCTGGCTACCACCTGTGTATTACACATGAGGTAATTTTCATCACCAGACAGTAACCAGATAATATTTGTCATATTCCTCATAGGAAAATACCTCTCCTACAAATAGAGAAATTTGAGGGAAATCCAAGCAACAAAAGAGTTGGTGGCCCCAACTGATTGGGTCAGCATTTTCTAGAACTTAGAAATTACCTTAACTTTACTAGTAAGACTTCATTTTCTTTTGAGAAACTGCCTGGATTAGAGGGCATGCTGATTTGTAACAAGAGTCACTATATTACACTGAGTAATGGGGTTTGAGATGCTTATCATCTGCTCATCAAGGTTTTCTGAAACCTTTAGAGCTTTATTCTTCTACTCTATAATACATTGTAGCTTGTGTATAACAAACTCTCTCTGAAGAAAATTATCCCAGGTAATCCATCTGTGATGATACAAGTACTGCGAAAAGCAGTAACGAAAAATATTGTTTGGAAAGGCAAAAACGCTGTTATCAACTTTCCGAGGCACTATCATAGAATCATCTCTGAAATGGAGAAATTCCATGTAACTTAATTTTTAAGTTACTTTCCTTCTATTCACCCAGCATGCATGAATGTCTACGAATAATCTATCTGTAGACTGAGAAAGTCAGGCGTCCAAACGCAGAGTTGTAGGTTTCAGAAGGGCTTTCTCCTTCCCTTCCCATGGATTTCAACAGTTTACTTAAAATATCCCACAGTTCTCATAAGTTGTCACATGGAAGGGGAAGATGATTACAAGCTTATCAGACCTGTCAATTGGCAAAAAAACAACAACAACAACAACAACGTATCTCAACACAGTACATCATCTTTAGAAAACCAATCATAATTTCATTTCCTTATCTTCCATTTAAGGTAGAGAGAACTAAGGTAAGAGTGCCTACATTTTAGTGGGAAATGGCAAATCCTTATCACCAACTGTGGCACCAAGGAAAGGGGAGTTCATTCACAACTGTAGGAATAATTTGAATAAAAAGGTAGAAAGTACATCTAGACAATTTAGGTCCTAAATTAAATTTTTGAGGACTGATATTTTTAGTTTAAGTAACAATGCTGGTCTAATTTACTAGAAAATCAGTAGTGTTCTCTTTCACTTTGAGCTGGGTGGGCAAACTCAGCCACAGTCTTGCTTTCTCCTTCCACCTAAAGTAATGCCTGACCAGACTCAGAATGCATGTAGATGCAACATGCTCGTTGGCACAAAGCAGGCAGCAGGGGACGGCCCCTACGTTCCTGAAAAACCCATAAGGAGCCTGACTGGCAGTCAGTCATTTTCCTCATATACATATATATATATATAAAAGATGTCCGTAGATTTTAAGACAGATGCACATAAAGCGACACAAATGTTTCCACCTCTCCAGCACTGAGTGAAACATGCTGTTCTTTGGAGAAAAAAATACATTCATTTTTTTCAAGTATATTTCAATATACAAAGATGTTCTAGCTTTGTTTCACTACAAAAACAAATGATTTCACATGGGTCCAAGGGGAATTTCATTTTAACTTCCCTTTGGTTTGGATTTCATGAAGTGTTGATTTTTTTTAAAAAACTGCTCTAAATATACACTACTCCTTTATGTGAAAGCATGAACTCTTTATGTCCGTTATATATATATATGTACATAGTCAACAAGGACAGCAAAAAACAGTCTACATATGTACAATGGCTTAGAACTGGCATGCTCTAAGGAGAGCGAGGGTTACCGGCTCTGACTTGGGCTCGGAACCAGTTCAGTGGTTCTGTCAGCTCTGGGCCAGCGGCATGCACACTCCTTCTGTCGGTAGCATCCTCAGAGCACTTCCTGCTGGGGGGGCACGTCTTCAGTTATGGCTTGTTTCCTGTCTTGGCTTTGCTGTTAGGGTTGCAGTTGAAGTCTCTCAGCAGCGGTTCGCAATTGGCCAGAGCGTCTGCTGGCAGCAGCTTCCGAATTTGCTCCACTGCCTTTTGATAAGCCATTTTCTCTTGTTCCAGGGTCCGGATCAAAGACTTCATTTTGGTCTCTCTGGTTAAAAGATTTTCCAGGTTGGATTCCAAGGTCTGGATTTTAGCATGAGCTATCTGTTTGGGGCAAAAAACAAAATCCTCCAAATCAAAAATTTGAAGGTTTTGGTTCTTCATCATAGCAGCAGCCAGACCTTACACATGTTAACTAATCATGTCATATTACTTAATAAAACAGTATAAGAAGCAAATACTCTGAAACCTCCCATGAAATGGAGATTTCTTTAGGTTTCTCAAAAAATATAACTAGGGTACTAACAAAATACATGTCATTTCACTGAATACACCAAAAATGCAAAATTAAATCAACGTCCCACAGTGGTTGAGGGTCCTCACTCCACACACAGGTCTTCTCCTGGAGTGACTGGAATCTGACAGGGAGAAACAGGAGATTGCTGACTGCCCTGAAGTACTAAAAGAGGCTTTTTGCCCTCTGAGTGGAAATGCAGGGTTTTCTCAACACATACTTAGGACCCTATCAGTTTTAACAGGTGTCGGGTGTGCCCACGTAACTTGGGAACCCAGAGGTGATGAGAACATTGAACTGTGAATGAAAACGTCTGTAACCATTAATAAAAATCATTATAATATAAAGCAGGTGCAAACCCACTTTCCCTAATAAGGAAATGCTCAATTAATCACCACTGAAACATCCTAGCAATAAGGGTCAATACCCCAACTGTTTTTCTTTCTGAAAATAGACATTGTTGGCTCTTTTTTGGAACAGGAAAAGGCATAAAATTTTCTATGGGCCAGAGCTAACATACATGAAGCGAAGGAAGCCTGAGTTCCTTCTCTGGGAGCAACTACTCTAGAGACCCTCATTTCTCAGCTGTTTCTCTCCTAGCTATCTTTGTCAGAGGATTCACTGCACATCGAAGCAGAGTTTTAGTGTCCTCTAGTGTGGGGACATGCGCAGTGCTGGGGAAGTGGCGGGTAAGCAGAAACCAATGAGCCGTGGAACACTTAAGCTCTAACTCAGCACTTAAGCTCCACCTCCCCCATCCCCCAGCCCCCAGCTTCACCTTCTCACCTCCCCATCCTCTGGTCACACTGAAGCCCCACCCCTCAGGGCTTGGATACACAGCGCACTTCATACAGGTTGCAGGTGCGTAATATTAATTTATACTAAATCGCTTACACATTGGTAAGGGTGCATTGACAAATAGCTAATATTTTATATTCCAAAATAACTGTAAACTCCCTGATGGCACGGATTATGTGTTACCAATGTTTTAATTCAATTCTCTCAAAAATGTCTCCTTTTCTTTCCATTTCTGTGAGTTTTACTCTAGACAGCTGTCATCATCCCCAGTCAGATTTCTGCAAATAATTGCTAGCTGGTCGCCCTACCTTCTCTCCCCACCTTCTCTCCCCATTCTAATCTGTCCTCATCAAGATTTCCAGATTGATCTTTCTAAAATATGGTTCAAAAACTTCGAGAGATTTCCTTCTCAACGTGATTAAAGCCGTGTTCTTCTGCTTAACCCTGAAAGTTATCTACAGTTCTGTCTCCATCCTGTTTATCCCACTGCGCTCCAACGTAAATCTTTTTTTTTTTTTTTTTTTTTTTGCGGTACGCGGGCCTCTCACTGCTGTGGCCTCTCCCGTTGCGGAGCACAGGCTCTGGACACGCAGGCTCAGCGGCCATGGCTCACGGGCCCAGCCGTTCTGCAGCTTGTGGGATCTTCCCGGACCGGGGCACGAACCCGCGTCCCCTGCATCGGCAGGCGGACTCTCAACCACTGTGTCACCAGGGAAGCCCCAACGTAAATCTTAAACTGATGTTAAGCTTCCTCTACTGCTCTGCCACATCCTCCTTATTTAAACACCCACTACTGCTCACTCCTTTCTCCCACCAACCCTCCGGAGTCCAGCTCCAGGCCAAGTCCCCTACAGCTTTCCCAGCTTCCTATAGTCAATCCCTCCTCCCTTGAACTGAAACCAAACATGTACAACACCCAGTAAGTATTGAACGAGATTCTGCTTTCAGCTGCCATTTAACTATTTCGTGAGAGCAGATTTCCTCTCTCAATTGGTACTCAAATTGACATGTGCATTTGCAGCCCCCAGAGCACTTGGACACAGTCCAATACACAGGCCCACAGTCAGCAATGGTTCAATCCACACCACAGCTCCATCCTTTCTGGTATGGTTCTGTGCAGGCAAGGAGGCATCCAAGTGCGTTTTTGATCAAATTGTTATCTCTTTACCTGTAATTTTTCTAGGAGGTCCATGTTTTGTCTTTTCAGTTGGCTGTTGGCCCTCTCCAACTTCTCCATGGGTTCGCTCTCCTCGCAGGGATAGGAAGATTCCTGGAGCTCATCCTGCAGCACGTGATACTCCACCTCATAGGCGTGTAACTGTTTAGAAATATCCATCTCAAAAACCTGCCGTGAAAACACCGTGGGTTAGTCTGACCTTCAGGATGTGCACCAAGATACAGTCTGTGTATCTAGGGTACTTCAGGTAGATTTCCCAATACTTATTAATGAAGAATAGTATGACATATCAAAAGGAAGAATAACAAGTGTGACTGTCAAGTTAAGAACAAACAGATGATTTCTATACAATTGAAACATTCTCATAAGGCCAAGACTAGAAAAAGTTAATGCTCAAAGATATTTTGCAACCAAAATATACATAATCTAGAAATGGTCTCCCAAAATGTAGCCCACCACATAAACAACATTAGTTACTGAGTAACTCTTCCCTGAGTTACTCAGGGAAGCAGATGATCATCTTTGCTGGTTATAAGCACGATTGCAAAGGGTATTTCTATAATAATGAGACCAAAAGCCTTTCTAATTGTTTGTCAATGGGGCAGAAAGGTCTTATGCTAAATATTTTCATCTACTTGCTAATCTATGTGAGCCTCTTGGAAGTCACTAACATATCCTACCATAGAGAGAATCTTCTAAATTCAAAATCTTCAGAAACCCTGGACACTGTACAGAGCTATTTAATTGGGGCTACCTCTGCTCTCCCATATCGCCACCCACTAGGAACAGTTTGCTTAGAAGTCAGAGGACAGGCAACTCCTCCTTAGTCTAAACTGGTGAGGGAAAGTGAGGCCGCAGCTGCCATTTAAGCATCTGTATCTACACTAACAGTGTAGGGAGAAAAGAAACCTACAGTGAGAAAAATCTCACTTGCTGACTTACCCTCCTACTGTTAGAGATACTCAAATCTTAGAATTTAAATGATATTTCGAGACAACCTGGTTATTCCCCTCAAACAAGCATCATCTTTTCCCTATGCAGTGGGTATGAACACAAAGGACTACTACACAACCATTAAAAATGAGGGCATGGATCTACATTTATTGGCATGGAAAAACATCCAATACTCTGCAAATATTTTATTAAAAAATCAGGTTATACAATAGCATGCATAGTAAGATTTCACTTAAGTAAAACTGTATACATATTTATTTGTGTATATAATTAAAGAGATTATAAAAGGATATTTAAAAGGCTTTAAATCTCAAGGTTTTGAGATCTGTAGTTACTTCTACTTTCTTCTTGGTGCTGTTCTGCATTATTTGTGCTTTTTACAGTGACCATAAATAAACTTTATTTATTTATTCATCAAAGCCTCCTTTAATATTAACAGTTCATTGCATATTCAACTCTATTTGTTAGAAAATGATCTCTAATATCAAGTCCAAATCTACCAGCCTATAAATTCTATCCATTAATCGTAGTAATAATCTCTAAAGCTAGGCAATTCCCTCATTAATTTTAGAAGAGAGGTGATCTGATTTCAAATCAGGTATCGTCTCTCTCTAAAAGCACAATCGCTGCTTGCCAGTCCAAAAAGATATTTCTGAAGAATTAGTAAACAAGTGAATGTGTAAGTAAAAGTTATATTTTTCAGTTTCCAGAGCATTTTTTTTTTTTTTTTGGCTGTATGCAGGCCTCTCACTGTTGTGGCCTCTCCCGTTGCGGAACACAGGCTCCGGACGCGTAGGCTCAGAGGCCAGGGCTCATGGGCCCAGCTGCTCTGCGGCATGTGGGATCTTTCCGGACCGGGGCACGAACCTGTGTCTCCTGCATCAGCAGGCGGACTCTCAACCACTGCGCCGCCAGGGAAGCCCCAGAGCATTTTAACAAATAAAAACTGTTCATAGATATTTACAGAATAATCTGCTTGTGATTTCAATTCCACATAGTGGAAAGAAAATTTTATGTGTAATAATATGAGTTTTTCTTACAGAGTGAATAATAGTGTACAAAATTCTTCAACTGAATTGGTTACATTTGCTCCTAAAAACGATGTTATTCCCATTTTGCAGGAGAGGAAGTTGAAACTCAGAGAGGTTGTAACTTGCCCAAAGTCACACAGCTAGTAGATAGCTGGACACCAGCACAAGATCTCAAACTCCCTTTCTCTTGCTCTAAACTCTGTCTTTTATCTGCTACCCTAAGGGCCTCTAGGAAAGTGGTAAATTTAAATGTTATCAATACTCATAAGGCATGACTGCTGTATCTACAAATCTGGTCTTAAGTGTATTCATGTCATCTGAACAACAATATATAACTACCACTTACCTATGAAGAGCCAGGGACTAGATATACGGTGTGCTGATTACCCTCCATTTGCTTCCTAGATCCATTCTCTGCCCTCATCCATTCTCTGAACCCTGGGAGGCAGACCCCCGTGACCTGTTTTCCTTGTTGCAGGCTTCTGGTTAGGTATGGCCAATGGGAAAAGTCATCAGGAGATCAAAAGGGGCAGGGGAAAGAGGTCGGGTACTTCTTCCCTGCTCCTTCCCTGTCTGGCTCACCAAGAGCACAGCAACCTCCAGAGCTCTGGTACTCGCTAGGCCTGGTAACATTGTTCTGTCATCCTTCTCCTGATGGGAGAAGCACCATGGGTATGAACAGTTTCCCTCTGTTACTAGCTCCTGGGTACCTAGACATCTGTGCCCAGTTCCCTTAACCCTGCCTACACCCCTGTAAATGGTACCTTCCTTTGAATCATTGGAGGTAGACTCTGTTTCCTGCAAGGGACCCTGACTGATACAGCAAGTTTCATTTAAACCACACAAAACCTCTTGGATCAGAATTGTCTCATTTTGGAGGTGAGAATGCTAGGGTTCAGAAGATTAGGGTGATGTATGCAAGCCAAACAACTAATAAAAGAGCTAGAAACTGATGTAAACCCAAGACTGTCTAATTCTAAAGTCTGTGCTCTTGTCACATATACTCCTTATATATTTTAAAACAGAATTCACAATATTACAGAGGTAAGTGAGTCTCAGCTTACTTATTTATTAGGTACTCCTAACTCTGTCAGTTCTATCTTCAGTCTCACCATTGGTCTAAGTTGGAAGGTTCCTGAAAAACTCATGATGTAGCACTGAACCACCTTGCCCAGACACAGCCTCACAAACAATGTCACAAGGGAGAAATTACACAGTAGTCTCGTTTCTAGATAAAATGTATTTGATCAAATCAAAAAGAAAAAAAACCTGTCAAGCAAAACTACATCTTTATGCTAAAACATTTAATAAATAATTAGTAGAGAAACTGCTGTCTCATCTTATATCTTATTATTACCATTTAACTCATACCTGGGTGATAAGTTTTTCCATTTCAGAGGAATTCATATCAGGGAGCGTGCTTTTAAGGAACTCAACAATATTTTCAAAGTTTTCACATTCCATTATGAGTGCCTCTTGGTTGCTCAGCAGGCTGAGGGCAACCTTAAATATAACTTCAGTTCCCTGAAGAAAAATAATATCTGAAAAAAAGAGAGATAATTTTCATGATCAAAATTATGCATCTACTATTGTAAAAAGTGACCTCTGTGTGTTAAAGGGTTTTTTTGGTGTGTTTTTTGCGTGTGTGTGCGTGTGTGTTGTTTTAATTACTGCAACAGAACCACAGAATATTTTGCAAAATAAAACTGGTCAAAATCACCTAGATTTGAAATAAATAATAATATGACTGGAACAAAAAAACAGTTGTTTAAATAGTCTTACTTATTTAGGAACCTCAGATAAAGGGCAGGGTAAAAAGAAAAAGATAAATTATATATGTTTGCCCATGCATTTATAATTTTTATTGCCCAATTTAATGGAGACTAGGTATACCTCAATAACACTGAATCCATTGATATTTAGATTTTTCTTCACAAAGGGAATACAGAAACAAATCAACATAACCAATTAGGACTATGTAAACTCTCATGACCAGAATAAAAAACTAAATGAAGCAGTTAATATGTGTGCAAGCCAAACAACTAATAAAAGAGCTGGAAACTGCTGTGAACCCGAGACTGTCTAATTCTAAAGACGGTACTAGAGCAGCAATTTAAAAAAAAAAAAAAACTTTAAAAGAAAAATCAAAACCAGTATATAACCTAAATCAGAAGAGAAAAAGAAAAGCTACCCTAACCCTGAACTTTGCTTCCTAACAAATACAAACATGCAATAGTTTTGAAAAGTACTAAATACTTTTGTATGAGCGTTCCTCTCAGTCCATGCCATTCCACAATCAATAATAAAGAGGGGGTCGTTAAAAATGAGGGAACCGTGGAACAATTACTTCAAACATGGTCATTCTTCTTGCTCATGCCTCTTTCCCTTTGCTGACAGTCTCTATTCTTCACTAAATTCTAAGAAAAGAATGGAGCACCTATCGTAGAGCTGACAGCATCATTCATATTCTCTTAGCAAAAAACAGACGACTGGGGAGATTTGTTTCCTGAATTCTGTTATCAAGCTTCCAAGGGTAGATCAAAGAGAGATACTGTAAATATTTAGAGATACCCTAAATATTTTGATTTGATAAGCTATTTTCTGAGAAGCAAATATATAAATGAAAAGATTTATAGAAGACCCATAAATAGGAACCCAAGCTCCAAAGAAAACTTCCCTGGAGAAAAGCAATCGTGTATACTCAAGAAGAGAAATTTGGTAAACATTCGATTCCGTGCATCTCGGTTATACTCTTTTGCTGCACTTTGCCTATAAATTGTATTAGTGCTAATGCAGTGTTTAACCTTCAAAACCACAGCCCCCAATAAGAAAGACACTGTAGGGCTTCCCTGGTGGCGCAGTGGTTGAGAGTCCGCCTGCCAATGCAGGGGACACAGGTTTGGGCCCCGGTCCGGGAAGATCCCACATGCCGCGGAGCGGCCGGGCCCGTGAGCCATGGCCGCTAAGCCTGCGCGTCCGGAGCCTGTGCTCCACAACGGGAGAGGCCACAACAGTGAGAGGCCCGCATACCGCAAAAAAAAAAAAAAAAAAAAAAAAAAAACCAAAATGCCATTAGAAACAACATTGGAAAATGTACTTCTGTTAACCCAGTTAGAGAACATGTTTCTCTGTGTTTTGAATCCAGGTTGAAGAGGACAGTGGGGAAGGAAAATAAAAAGAGGTAGTAAAGATGTGTTTAAAAATCTAAAAAATCATACAGAGTAAATCCTTAATTCATTATACTGTGATTTTTTAGGTATAAAAGAAAATAAGAACTCCATTACAGCTTACTCAAATAAAGAAGCTCAATTCTTCTTTCGCTTTGAATTTCAATTTTATTTAAGACCAATATGGCTTCAAATTACTCTCAGAACAGAGCCAGACTTATTTACTAAATTCCACTAGCACTTTGTGATTCTGTGTAATGCTTGATAAAACAATTGGAGCACCTTATGGCTAGAAGTATATCCCTTGGAATAAATAACACTGTTTCACTGGATCATCAGCATCTCTTACCAAAAACTCTGGCTACAAATCCTAATGGAAATTGAGAGGCAAACAATGTGAGGAACCAGGGGGCAGCATAAAGACTGGGGCTGATTTCATTTTCTTCAAGATGATTGTAGAGATCTCTGTGATAGTCATGAAGGAGCCTGGACAGCTGGTACATTTGAATCTAAAGTTAATTTGGAGAAAAAAAATAAAATATTATGCATTTATCTGAGTGTACATAAAATACACTAACTTTAATTTTATAACACTAATAATAATTAATTCACAGATATTTGATAAATTTGAATCTAAAGTTAATTTGGAGAAGAAAAATAAAATACTATGCATTTATCTGAGTACATAAATACACTAACTTTAATTTTATTACTCTAATATTTAATAACTAATTCACATATATTTGAGAAATAAAAGTAGTATTTTTTTAACTTTTTATTTTATGTTGGAGTATAGTTGATTAACAATGTTGCATTAGTTTCGGGTGTACAGCAAAGTGATTCAGTTATACATATACATGTATCTATTCTTTTTCAAATTCTTTTCCCATTTAGGTGGTTACATAATATTGAGCATAGATCCCTGTGCTATACAGTAGGTCCTTGTTGGGTATCTATTTTATTTTATTTTTAACATCTTTATTGGAGTAAAACTGCTTTACAATGTTGTGTTAGTTTCTGCTGTATAACAGAGTGAATCAGCTATATGTATACATATATCCCCATATCCCCTCCCTCTTGCATCTCCCTCCCACCCTCCCTACCCCACCCCTCTAGGGGGTCACCAAGCACCGAGCTGATCTCCCTGTGCTATGTAGCTGCTTCCCACCAGCTATCTATTTTACATTCGGTAGTGTATATATGTCCATGCTACTCTCTCACTTCGTCCCAGCTTACCCTTCCCCCTCCCCGTGTCATCAAGTCCATTCTCTACGTCTGCATCTTTATTCCTGTCCTGCCCCTAGGTTCTTCAGAACCATTTTCTTTTTTTTTTTATTAGAGTCCATATATATGTGTTAGCATACGGTATATTTTTTTTAACATCTTTATTGGAGTATAACTGCTTTACAATGGTGTGTTAGTTTCTGCTTTATAACAAAGTGAATCAGCTATACATATACATATATCCTCCCTCTTGTATCTCCTTCCCTCTCTCCCTATCCTACCCCTCTAGGTGGTCACTAAGCACTGAGCTGATCTCCCTGTGCTATGCAGCTGCTTCCCACTAGCTATCTATTTTACATTGGTTAGTATATATAAGTCCATGCCACTCTCTCACTTCGTCCCAGCTTACCCTTCCCCATCCCTGTGTCCTCAAGTCCATTCTCTACATCTGCATCTTTATTCCTGTCCTGCCCCTAGGCTCTTCAGAACCATTTTCTTTTTTTTATTTTAGATTCCATATATATGTGTTAGCAGACAGTATTTATTTTTCTCTTTCTGACTTACTTCACTCTGTATGACAGACTCTAGGTCCATCCACCTCACTACAAATAACTCAATTTCGTTTCTTTTTATGGCTGAGTAATATTCCATTGTATATATGTGTCCCACCTTCTTTATCCATTCATCTGTCGATGGACATCTAGGTTGCTTCCATGTCCTGGCTATTGTAAATAGCGCTGCAATGAACATTTTGGTACGTGACTCTTTTTGAATTACAGTTTTCTCAGGGTATATGCCCAGTAGTGGGATTGCTGGGTCATATGATAGTTCTGTTTTTAGTTTTTTAAGGAAACTCCATACTGTTCTCCATAGTGGCTGTATCAATTTACATTCCCACCAACAGTGCAAGAGGGTTCCCTTTTCTCCACCCTCTCCAGCATTTATTGTTTGCAGATTTTTTGATGATGGCCATTCTGACTGGTGTGAGGTGATACTTCATTGTAGTTTTGATTTGCATTTCTCTAATGATTAGTGATTCTGAGCATCCTTTCATGTGTTTGTTGGCAATCTGTATATCTTCTTTGTAAAATGTCTATTTAGGTCTTCTGCCCAGTTTTGGATTGGGTTGTTTGTTTGTTTGTTTTTGATATTGAGCTGCATGAGCTGCTTGCATATTTTGGAGATTCATCCTTTGTCAGTTGCTTCATTTGCAAATATTTTCTCCCATTCTCAGGGTTGTCTTTGCGTCCTGTTGATGGTTTCCTTTGCAGCAGTGTGTAGATGTCAATCCCAGACTCCCTAACTATCCCTTCCCTCCACCCTTCTTCTCTGGTAACCATAAGTTCATTCTCTAAGTCTGTGAGTCTGTTTCTCTTTTGTAAATAAGCTCATTTGTATCATTTCTTTTTAGCTATAGTGGCTCAATGCGTTAGAATGCAGTACTTACACAGTACTGTTTTATTTTATTATTATGTTCACAAATCCAAGTTCATTTAACTGAGTTCATAAAGCAAGTCAGTGTAAGTCCATCTACAGCTATGGAGCACATTTCTCTATCATGAGTGTTTTGGTATCACCATACGTACACGGAAATGGTAATTTTTCCTCATATAGGAAGGTATTGCTTTTGGAATTTAAATCAGAACTGCCCTGGCTCAGGACTCTCATGGAAGGCACATCCTAATTTCAGACCAATTCCAGAAAAGCTTCCATTCTAAGGAATCTACCACATCCAGTTCAGAAGCAAGAACTTCTCTCTTTGCTGAGCCCAGCATCGGATTTATGATGGAACTTGCCAGGCAGTCTGCACTGCTAAGATACTGTTAGGCTTCCAAGGTTATGGAGCCAAAAGCTCGAGCTGTGATTTCTAATATCCAAGGTATTCCAGCAGCATATTTTTCTTGACAGAGGAGATTAAAGCAAAAAGTGCAGTCTGGGGCTTCCCTGGTGGCGCAGTGGTTGAGAGTCCGCCTGCCGATGCAGGGGACACGGGTTCGTGCCCCGGTCCGGGAAGATCCCACATGCCGCGGGGCGGCTGGGCCCGTGGGCCATGGCCGCTGGGCCTGCGCGTCCGGAGCCTGTGCTCCACAACGGGAGAGGCCACAGCAGTGAGACGCCCGCATATCGCAAAAAAAATTTAAAAAAGTGCTGTCTGAATGTTTCTAGTACTGAAAGAAGAAATTATTTTATTTGGCAACTGAATTGATTACTCATATTTCAAAAAAGAAATTATAAGCAGCTTATAGTAACTTTTAAACTCTCATGCTTGGGGTAGCTAAAAGTAAAGCAGTAGTAAATAATAAACAAATCTGTGATTTGTGCTTTAATTTAAATTTTTATCTACACAGTAACAGATTGAGTAGTGGGTCCTTGATCAGTTATATCAGCTTCACTTTTTGGTGTGAAATACATCCAACATTTTATTAAATCTAGCAGAACTTCCTTCTCTAGAAGATATCATCCTTAAGTAGTTAGTTCTATAAAAATGCCTTAAAAATAGCCAATTATATTGTGAATTCAACAAACAACTGTTTTTCAGAGCACAAAACTAAAAATCAAAGTACTAGACATAAATATAGCAAACGTTTGATCTCTGGAGCACATATCTGTGCAAGCTATGGTTCCACACAAGCTGTAAAAGGAAAGAATTAAAGAGCCACAGGAAGTCATAACTCTAAAATAAGAAGCGTAGCAGCAGTCAAACAAAGAGGCTTAAAACAATGAGATTAGAGGGCTTCCCTGGTGGCACAGAGGTTAAGAGTCTGCCTGCCAATGCAGGAGACATGGGTTCGAGCCCTGGTCCAAGAGGATCCCACATGCCAGGAGCAACTAGGCCCGTGCGCCACAACTACTGAGTCTGCACTCTAGAGCCCGCGAGCCACAACCACTGAGGCCTGCACACCTAGAGCCCTGCTCCACAGCTTCTCCGCAGTGAGGAATCCACGCACCACAGGGAGGAAGGGCCCCCGCTCACCACAACTAGAGAGGGCCCGCGCGCAGCAACGAAGACCCAACTCAGCCAAAAAAATAAAAATAAATTTAAAAAAGAGAGAGAGAGATTATAATCTCATTAACTCATGTTGGAAAAAAATCATATATTTCCCTTAGGCCATTTACAATTTTAAAACTAGATATACTGGGCTCTATCAATAAAAAAAATTGGTATTTCTGGTAGCTCAAAAATAAAAGAAGTCTCATTAGCAGAATAAAAAGAAAGCCTAAAAAAAAAAAAGAAAGCTGTTCAGCTATGATCTTAACACAGAAGCAATACTTTTTTTTTTATAGAACCTTACTTTTTTCCTACATTCTAAACTAGAGGTTAAGAACATTTCTTCCATCAAGGTGTATTTACATTAAATTTTTTTTGACAAATAAAACACAATTTAGTCTTCCTTCAAAGGAAACTTTCATAATAAGATGCCATTTGCTGAGAATAAATCATTCTTCAAATCTACCTTACACATAACATGAAAATCTTCCCGTGGAAGAGACAGAACTGGAGAAAGGGAGATGAAGAGTGTAGCAGAGAGAAGATGGAAAAAAGTAGAGACCAAAGACTTCAGATAAAAAGATATAATGCTTTGCACTTAACACAGAAAATGGCAGACACAAAATGTGATGGGCCATAGTTAAAAGAGACCTCGACCCCCTCCCTTTACAGATAAGCTCAGTGCCTGCAGTGCCCAACCCCAAACCACACAGGTAATAAGAAATCCTATCAAGTGATCCCAAGCCTGCTGCCACTTCCACTTCTGAACACCATATTGATTGGATAAGAAACACTTTCTATTCTAGAAAGTAGAAAAGTGTTGCATCTCACTTTATAGATCAAAAAGTTCTACTTTCCCAGAATAAGGTCCCCAATCTCATGGTCTATAAGAACACTGCCCCCAAAGATTCTTAAACATCTTCATTTTCATAATTATAGACAGAAAATATTTCTTGGTAATTGTGGGTCATATTAAATCAATGTATAAATCCAGTTTATATGAATTTTTATGATGTCAAATGGATGAGGAATTTTTAAATTGAAAAATGACTGCATTTTTAAAGTGAAAGCTGTATCTACCCTTTTATTTATGAACCAAGACTACATGCTACTCACAAATACTTTTCATTCTTTGAAATTTTATTTTATTTTATTTTATTTTATTTTTTTTTTTTTGCGGTCCGCGGGCCTCTCACCGTTGCGGCCTCTCCCGCTGCGGAGCACAGGCTCCGGACGCGCAGGCCCAGCGGCCACGGCTCACGGGCCCAGCCGCCCCGCGGCACGTGGGATCCTCCCAGACCGGGGCACGAACCCGCGTCCCCTGCATCGGCAGGCGGACTCCCAACCACTGCGCCACCAGGGAAGCCCCATTCTTTGAAATTTTAATGAGAGATCGCAAACTGTTATTTTTGAAAATCAGACCTATTGAACTCCTTACAAGGGCACCAATGCTTCCTACCCGATATGATACAGTAAACTGTTTAGAAATAAAGTAAAAAAATAAAACCTTTCACAGTCATTACTATTTCACTTGTGGAATGTTTATAGACCTATGCATAGTTATCAACTAGGAATCACTGTATTTGATTTCTGTATCCTGGTGAACACCCTTCATATGAACTCACAGCTGAAACCCAACATTGAGAGCAAAGCCCTATTTCCCTGCCAAAACTTTCATATTGAAGAAGTAATGAAAAACGGAGCATTCCCTCTCCACTCATCCTTTCAAGAAAATATCACTTACTATAATATTCATAAAGTGAAAACAAAGTCCTTTTTTTGTCCATGGATTGGTAAGACTGAAATACTAAATGTAAAAACTGATCATTGGGAATCAGGAAAAAAGTATATTTTAAAAGCATTTAAAAAATATTTTAGTTCTTATCTAAAGCATAACATTATGACTAACTGGGCATCATGCCTATCTCATTTCAAAGGAGGAGAACCCTGACATTCTTCCCTTTAAAGCCTTCCTTTATATTTTTATGACCAAAAGCTTTATATTGCAAGGTAGTGGTTGTTTAAGATAGCATATCTACAGAGAAAATTTAAACTTTTTGTTAGAAAACAATATGTTAAGGAAAGTGAAGTTTAAACTAGAGAGGAGAAATGTGTAAACAGGGAGTTTGAAATAGGTTGAATACAGCCATGGCAGTGAATACCCTACTTAACTGAAAAATCTTAATGGTGCTTCTTCAGAGCATGATAAGAAAAGCAGACTGAACAAGTACTGCTGACTCTGAACACTTTTTCCTCTATAAGGGCCTGTCTGACCTTAAGATAAAGCAGGGGAGACATGGAAAGTTCATGAAGAAGCATGATATAGATACCTGCCATTTATACACTCAAAGAATAAAACATTATATTTTCAGATTTCAAACAAAATATCTATGATTTTTTTCAACTGACAAGGTAAGGAAAAGTGAATAAAGTTGACTTGATACTTTCTCCAGGTAACTCATAGACTTAGGAAACAGAGACTTAAGTACACACTAGAATGGCTGATTTATTTACTTCAGAAACAAAGGAAAAGTTACTCTGCATACGGATGTCATACACTTAGAGGTTTAGCAACATCGCAAATCCCACACTAGAACCATGAACTAAAACACGCCTCTACATTTATCCAAGTTCCAAGACAATGGGCCCAAATTTCTTTAAATCTTAACCGTAATTTAGAAGAGGGCTCCCGCTAAGATTTCTGGTGAGAGTGTTACACATTCCTTGTGAAGATCTGCCACTCACCTGTAGAGACATCATGTCAGGTCGGTACTGCTTGCGAAAGCCCAGGTCATACATGAGGAATTTCAGCATTTCAAAGGCTTGCTCTTCACTCATGTGCAGAAGCAGGACTCCAGCCACAAAGCTGATCCCCTGACAGTAACCCACTTCTTTGTCCAGCAATGAGTAGGCTTTCAAGAGGTTAAAGAGAGACAGCTGCCCTGCCCCAAGCTGTGCTGAAAAGTAAGGATGAGTAGGAAATGTCCTCCCTGCAGAAGAAAAGAAAAATATTTTTGAGATGACCTGATGTTTTGGAGACCAGAGTGAAATTGCAATCCAGTGATTTCCAGGAATAAATAAACGCTCTTTTCCAAACCACTGAATGCTGCTCGGAGCACCCCTCTCACTAACAGTCTCTGTCCCTCTAGCCAGTCCCAAGTCCTACCTGCCAGACCATCACCCCATCTCCATGTATATGATAGGGGAGCAAACATCTGATGCTAACCAGCGCTTCTTTTTAGGAAAAAAAATTCCACAAACAAATCAAAGACATATTCAGGAGAGATCCCAGGAGAATAGAATATAAAACTTATTCTGACTATAAATCAAGGCTAATTCTAAGTTCACATAAAAACTACCTGCTAACTGAAATCAGAATTCTACCGGAGGTATCATATGATTTAGAAAGAAATCTTAGTGGTCCATAGCAGACTCCTTCCTGCTTTTCTTGTATTATGACACTAGAGGGACTTTCCTAGGGTTGTTTTGTTTTACATTCAGCCTATCATTCAGGAAATACTTGTTTCAAATATTTTTGGTTTTGTTTCTTAAACTACTTCCATGAGCCACGTAGACCTCTTTTCTTTTTTCAGTATATCCAAAAAGGTCAAGGATAGTGAAGGGTCAAGCTGATTTTAAATAAATTCCCCTCCAAAATTCACCTCTGTGTACAAAATTACCATAGAGACACTTCAGCAAGCAAGTTAGTCCCGGATTTTCTAAAAAGTTGGTACTAAATGCTGAAACAAACCCATCTTCACCACCAAAGCTGTATACAGTGCTTCGGGACTTTCCTTGTGCCATGAAAATGAAGGCGATGTTAACTTCCTTGTGAAATGATTACTCATGTCAGTTAGAACTTGTAAGAAGGCCAGATTTTTAAACGTTTCCCACCAGATATGCTTAAAAGTGATTTTTCACCTAGGAACTGATAAGATTAATTCTGCAGAGCAAATAAGGGGAAGATATGAGACTATAACAAGAACACACTGAGGAAACACAGATGGCTACAAGCAAAGTCAAATAAGCAATTTTTAAAATTATCATTTTACTTTCTCACTTAAAATGCTTGCTACAGAAAACTATAAATATACCGTCCATCCGTGACATTAGCTCCATTTTTTTCCGACCAGCCTTTTCCCTGTAATGTGATCTCATCATCGCCGTCTCTTTAAGGATATCTTGACTAGCTCTAAATACGACATCCCAATTTCTAGTCTCATTATCAATTTCCGGTCACAGAACCACCGATCTGCAGAGGCCCATAGTTCACTGTCCTTATTTAAGAGACAGGATTGAAACTCAGAAGCAAAGTAATTTGCTTAAAGCTACTGTTCAGTGATAGAATCGGGACAAAAACTGAAGTTTTCAGTTTCTCTGTAAAATTCTCCATTTCAATTCTATTGGGCTCAAAAACTATTAACTGAGTTGGCCTTTTCCCAACAAAAGCTGTTTGTCATCCAAAAGGAGCAGAGGTCCGTTTTGGCCTGTGATTTTTTATATATCCTAAAATAAGATGAGCCCAAATAAAAAGTAATCCCGGGCTTCCCTGGTGGCGCAGTGGTTGAGAGTCCGCCTGCCGATGCAGGGGACGCGGGTTCTTGCCCCGGTCTGGGAAGATCCCACATGCCGCGGAGCGGCTAGGCCCGTGAGCCATGGCCACTGAGCCTGTGCTCCGCAACGGGAGAGGCCACAGCAGTGAGAGGCCCGCGTACCGCATAAAAAAAAAAAAAGTAATCCCTTGTTTTCCCAAATGGGCTCAAATAACGTATCTGGCCACCTTAAATATATCAACCTTTAGGAATACAGATGAAATAATCCAAATGTCAATGTACAATATTTAATCCAATAAGTTAGATATTTTAAAAGAATAAAATATATTAATTTAGAGAAAAATTAGAGACATATACTTTTTAAAATCACACCATTTTTACTTTCCATAAGTTATTTGAAATTCAGCATTTAAAAGGATGACTTTATGATGCTGCCACTGGAAATGCACATAACATTAGGACAGCTAAGTTTTCTTTCATCTTATAAGGATGTATTCATGATTTCCACAACATAACCACATATTGTATTGATTCTTAAAGGCTTACTCCAAAGCTTGTTTTCAGCAATATGTCCAGGAATACTTAGTAGACCTTTGTTAAATTTTCTGGTGCCCCTTTAAACCTATTTCAAGACCAGTGTTGACCAAGCTAATAATTATCTATCCCAAACAAAAGTCAGTTGTTCGAAAAACAGGAACTGAGAGCACCCAATAATATGACCTTTACAATGATTCAAATACAAGATTTTTCAGAGGACAAGTCTGAGGATGAAAACTTCACTTTATATTCAGGCATTTAGGGTATCTTCAACCATACATAAGGCCAACTTGCCCTCAGGAAAGGACAAAGCCAGCAACTCTGCCGACCAATAGTTTGTCTTTATCAAAACTAAAAACAAATAGAAAACCCCCAAAAACTCAACAAAAGGACCCATTATTTACTTTTGTAAATTATAATCAATATGGCAAACATACCTAAATCCACGAGAATAGCATGCTGCTGAACCGTGAGCTGCTTTAAAAGCTCTTTATAGGATGTGTCAGGAGGTTGTTGTTTATTAGGCAATCTGTGTCTTAGACGATACTGCAAAGCTAGGAACTGCCAGATTTCTCCTCGTCGACTTTTGGGAACACCTACAGTCAAAGAGATAAGAAAGCAAGGTCTTGAACACTGGAATGAAGGTGCGAAATCACAGTTGATTAACTGTGTAATGCATGAAAATAGGCAGCTCTACTGTCCTGCGTTCCACCCTATAATCACACAGTACGATGTAGTGACAGAAGCGTATTTTGAAAAGTTTAATCCTGTAGCTGCTGTCTTGCAAAAGAAAACCCTCAAATAACAAGGATAATAATGGCAATATTAACAAGAACAGCTGCCACCACTGATTGAGAAGCTAATACAACATTTATCGGGGACAGTTAGTTTCTGAGCATTGTAATTACAGAAACTGCACCTAATTTATTCACAGGTGCTCAGAAAACAACCTAATGAGGCAGGTAATTACTATTATCTACACTTTACAGATGGCAAAGCTGAGGCAGAAAGAAGCTAAGTAACTTGCCCAAGTGCTCACAGCTAGTGCAGTTTAGAACTCTAGTTTCAGAGGCCAAATTCTGAAATACTGAAATGTATTACTGCCTATTTTCACCTTTTATTTGGTTTGAAGCTGGTAATAAATGCTAATATTCATACTCTGATTTCTAAATAGCTGTCATTAAAAAGTAACTTTGTAAAAGAGAATTAAATAGCATTCTTATATGGTGACAAGAAAATGAAATAATAAAAATGGTAAGTACAGTATGAAGGCAGTGCTCCAGAACATCGTTCAGCCTTTGAGAAGAAAACAGCTAGCGTAATTGCTATATTCATGTATAATGAAACACTAACTCCAGTCTGCTTGAAAACCAAAACAAGCAATTCGAGTATGCTAAAAGTATGGGGTTTTTTTATGCCAAGGGACATGAAATACAGCACTGGGAGGGAGAGAATTCAATTCTGTACAGTGCAGCCAACTTTATTTCACTGTTTTCAGTCCAAAAAGACTAGATATGGAATAGGTTCCTGAGCTCCAGCTGGGTAGAGAAAGGTATAATGGCACTGATCTCTTTGGGATGCAATGTCACAGTTTGCAGAAGCTCAAAGTATTATTGTCCAAAAGGCATAACTCAGGCTCACGAACATGAATTCTAAGGCCCTCTACAGGGTATACCTCCAAACTACCTTTTTTTAGTTCCATCACCTCCCGTTCCCTGCCACACTAAGTGTATATACTAAGTATCTAGCTATACTCAGTGTAGGGCCACAAGAAGCTTATGGTGATTTTCACACTTCCAGTTTCTTGTTCCTACTGTTGCGTTTATGAAATTCCAAGCTCCTCCAGTTGATTGCCTAGTGTATCTCTATTTGTCTTTTTTTTTTTTTTGCGGTACGCGGGCCTCTCACTGTTGTGGCCTCTCCCGTTGCGGAGCACAGGCTCCCACACCGGGGCACGAACCCGTGTCCCCTGCATCGGCAGGTGGACTCTCAACCACTGCACCACCAGGGAAGCCCTATTTGTCTTTTAAGGATGAGCCCGAATACCATTCTTCTGCAGAAACTCTCCCTAACATCTCTAGGAGTAAGAAGTCCCTTTTCATATGCTATGTGACTCAGACTGCACCATTACCATATTGGATTACAGTTAGCACTATACTGTATGTTTGTCTAGTTTCCTCACTTAGATGGTGAGCTGCCTGAGAATAGTTAGCATACTTTCATCTCTGTATGATGAAGTCCAAGAATATACCTCTCTACTCATACATTTGTTGAATGAATGAATGAATGATCTCGTGCAAAAAGTCATTTTTAGAGGGTAACTTTCATTAGCCCATTAAATGAATCATTGATAACAGGAGAGGGCTGTCTTGTTATCCATCCAGTAACAATTCTACAAAAAAGTAATTCACTTTAATTAAATATTTATTGAGCATCTAACATATAGCAGAGAATAGAGCATGGCACTGAGGATACCTCATCACTGAGAGATGAATAAATCCATTCTCAGGAAAATTAGTCTCATTCATTCATTCAATAAATAACTTATGCAAGATGCTCTCTTAGGTGCTAGGAGTATGGGGGGTGGAGTGAGAAAACATGAAACAGATATACACATAGATACAAAGTTATAAATTATGATAAGCACAATTACAGGGAAAGAATCATGAGAAAGAATAATAAAACAAAACTAATTTACTGGGGGAGAGAGGGGCACTCTGAGGAAATGGTATTTGAACTGAGAGCTGAGAGATAATACGATTCTCCAGGCTGGGAGTGTAGGCAGCAATCACTTTGGGAAGAAGGATGTACGGAGGCCCTGAGAGGGGCAGAGAAAGAGGGGGACAAAGGAGGAGGGAGCAGAAGATGAGGTGGAAAGAAAAGGAAACGGGAAATGGGGAGAAGGTAGAGAGGATGGAAGAGGGAGGGTAGGGAGAGCTGGAGCATCCCTGCAAGAAATAGCCTGTGCCAGACTGGGACCCAAAGTAGTTAGCATCCCTGAAGCACAGGCTACAAGGCAGGAGAAGTTAAAAAGTGAGATGAGGGCCTCCCTGGGGGCGCAGTGGTTGAGAGTCCGCCTGCCGATACAGGGGACACGGGTTCGTGCTCCGGTCCGGGAGGATCCCACATGCCGCGGAGCGGCTGGGCCCGTGAGCCATGGCCGCTGAGCCTGCGCGTCCGGAGCCTGTGCTCCGCAACGGGAGAGGCCGCAACAGTGAGGGGCCCGCGTACCGGAAAAAAAAAAAAAAGTGAGATGAAAGATGAAGGAGAGATCATGGAGGGCCTTGGGCGCAGTGCTGAGAAGTTTAAACTCTGTTCTATAAGAAATGGGAAGATGAACACCCCTAAAACATCTTTGAGTCATACCAAAGAACAGTATGTTCTACATCTCACACACATTCCATTAGCCACTATTTTGTCTCCCAAGTAATGCAGTCAGCGAAAATCTCTAGGATTTCCATATCTTCAAGGAAAAAAAACATGTATCAGGTTTGTAAGTGTAGCATCTTACAAAATTAATTTTAATTTAAACTTAATTGGGCAACAGTTTCACATTACCATAGTCTTTTAAAACAAGATTCATGATCAGGTTATTTTGGGTACTTTGGGATCTTTATTTATGCAGATCATAGAGATTGTCATTTTAATACAGTTAATCTGAGTCACAGAAATTGCATCTAAGCAATTCACATATTAGTTTTAATTTTAAATTTAAGATGTTTAAATATCAGTCATTTTATATGACAGAGCAGAAATGCAGTATGAGGCTAAATAAAAGCGTTTTTCTAAAATAAATAAAAGAATGGATGGTAGGAAAACTGATTGCTAATAATATATATCTGTACAAACATGTACATGAATATACACATATATTTATAAATAAACACTTCTGAGCAAATGACAAATGAGTCAAGTTTAAAAGCCTGAGATATTTTTACGGATATGATCAAAGATTTGTACTAATGCATGTGATCTTTCCTTGGCAAACAACAACACTGAGTTGAAACAGCTGGTGAAGAGGCAGGAAACTGTGTAGAAAAGGTGCCTGCTGTCTCCTCAGGGACAGAATATCTCCATTAGTACCATGTGCTTACCAATACAGTCACCAACTACAGGCAGAAACAAAGTCCTCTCCTTTTTTTATAGGCAAAGCATGAAGAGAAAATTATGCCTAGGCTGCACGAATCAAAAAAATTTCTGAAGCTTTTCAAAAAAGAAAAAAGATTGATTGAGATGATCCAAGATACCTTCTTTAAGAGAAGTATGAATATCTTCCATATCACATCTGATTTTAGTTCTGCAGTTTAACAACTTCTTATCCCAGGTTATTAAGACCTCCTTCTGACATACTCCAACTTCTTCATAATCCAATTTAATTTTTCTGGACTGGAGTTCATCTCTGCTTGCTAAGGAAGACAGAATTTACGTAAGACCTATATGCTTTTAAAACACAGTATTTGTAATGTTTCACTGCATTTGTAAAACCATACCAAATAACATTTGCTCAAAAAGAAAACTTAAAAAAAAAAACACTGAGGATACACGAAAGGTTTCTTAAATTTTGAGCCATTTCATGTAAAAAAAAAAAACAAAAACAAGGAATAACTTCCTAAGGAGCTTTTACTCGGTATGTTACAGATGCTAAGTCTTCTAAGCATAAAAAACAAACCATGTTTGAAATATCAATTTTTTGACAAATGTAATAGATAACCACAGAAGTGACAGCCTGCATCACTTTTAACACCATTAAAATGTTAGTATTTTATATATGACATATGAGCAAACAATGCCTCATGCTAACCTTGATTTGAGAAATATCTGACCATGATAACCTGATACATTTTTATAACTATTTCCAGAGTTACCAATACTGCCCTTAACAACAGTAGGTTATACATTCCTGTGTCCATTTTTAGTAAGAGGAAAATTTAGTAAGAGGAAAATTCATTTTTCTGAAGCTAACACTACTTTCATTTTTCAAGATAATACAGAATTTTCTCTCATTTGATGGTCTAAAATCTAAGCCCAGAGTTCATTAAAAGAAATGCTTATAAAACAAACCACTATCTGTATTTGGTCTTTATCTTGAAGAATCGATTCCAAAAGAGGAGAAGGGAGAAAAAAACATGTGAGTGTATTTCTTCTCTTTCATTAGGACCACATTGAACAGCAGCCTCTCAGAGTAATCTGTATCCATTCAAGCTCCAGGGCTCAACCACCTTACCTGCTGCAACACAAATCTTTGTCATGCATCCAAAGTCCTCGACAGCACAAAAACAATAGCAGAATGAGTATTACTCTTTACTTAGTGTTTGAAGCCATTTCAAAAGAATTAAAATATCTTACAATAGACTGTTATTCCAACAGGCCAGTAAAAATTTCTACTGAAAATTCCAGATATAATCAAAAGATAAATCGCACTACAAAAAATTCCTCCTAGATACCACTAGATGGCTTTCTAACAGTCTAGCTTTGCTTCTCGATATTTGCTTTATATTTCTCTATGACCATCAAGTAATTTTTTAAAAGTTAATAACAAATATCATTCTAAATACAATCCTAAATATAACTTTATTAATGATGTTTTTCCACAATGGACAAAGAATAAAATTTCCTCAGATTTCTTTTTTTCTCCAACCTTCTCTAGATTATTCATTTAAAATAATAATAATCATCTGCTATGTGCTAGTCACAGGCCCTGAGGATGAAGTGCTGAGTAAGAGCAGTTAATATTTGCCCTGCTTAACGAGGCAAGAGCAAAGAACCATGAAGAAATGCTTATCCATTAGATAAAATTTTTTTTTTTTTGCGGTACGCGGGCCTCTCACTGTTGTGGCCCCTCCCGTTGTGGAGCACAGGCTCCGGACGTGCAGGCTCAGCGGCCATGGCTCACGGGCCCAGCCGCTCCGCGGCATGTGGGATCTTCCCGGACCGGGGCACGAACCCGTGTCCCCTGCATCGGCAGGCGGACTCTCAACCACTGCGCCACCAGGGAAGCCCCCATTAGATAAATTTTTAATGGGTTAAGCTATTTTTTTGTGTTTGTTATTTAAGTACAGAAGTAAATATAGAACCGACAGAGGTTTCTGATCATATATTCTAAATGTCACCTCCTCTCTTATTCTTTCAATTTATGTAGTCGTATATAATACACAGAAGAGTCATTTGTATTATCCATTCCCTTATATTAACACATATAGTTGAGAAATACTGTGGCATACTAGGAAAAAGCCCAAGAACCGTGATAAATAAACTGGAGTTTTAATACTTGTTCTGCGAGTACACCACTGTTTGACCTTAGGTTAATTTCCTTAGCCTCCCAAGCCAGTCACTAACTCAGCTGCAGAATGAAGAAGGGAGCTAAATAATCTCTAATCTCCAGTTCAGTCTATGATTCTAAAATTATCCATTAATATTTAATATAATATTCTACTGTACATATTCCCAACTGTTAATGAAATACAATTTCATGCTTTAAATGTTTTAAGGAAATCATAACCATCTTTTTTCAACCTATTTTTCTGTTTATGCATTAGTTCAAGATGTAATCAACTACAAAAAACATAAATTCAATTCCTTTCAAAATCTATGGAGGCTTGAGTAGGCATACCCTTTATCACATCAAACTTTTAAAAGCTATGTTAATAACAATTAATTGCATTTTTAACTTGAAAGAAAAGAAGATTTATTTCCTAAGGACGTTTAAAAATCATATGTACCTTTCATTCTGCTAAGAACATAGCAATAATATATATAAGATTATAGCTGTTGGGCTTCCCTGGTGGCGCAGTGGTTGAGAGTCCACCTGCCGATGCAGGGGACACGGGTTCGTGCCCCAGTCCAGGAAGATGCCACATGCCGCGGAGCGGCTGGGCCCGTGGGCCATGGCCGCTGAGCCTGCGCATCCGGAGCCTGTGCTCCGCAACGGGAGAGGCCACAACAGTGAGAGGCCCGCGTACCGCAAAAAAAAAAAGAATATAGCTGTGCCCTAGCAAACTAAAAAAATATTAAAAACTTAATTGAGCAATAGGTATAGTAAAAGGAATCTTAAGGCAGACGATGAACACAGAAATGTGAATATCTGCCTGTACTAAAAAAAGGCTTTTTTTGGAAGACAGCATAATAAAAGCAAGTCAGAGAAAAATCTAGATTATACATTTTCCAATAAACTTAAAAGTCAGAGGCCCACTTAAGCTAAATCTTTCATTTCATAAATGTGAAAAACAAGGCCCTTTTATGTTAATGATTTGCCCAAGATAATGGCATTAATAAATTTTTCAGATTTTGGTACCATCTGCACATCTCCCTGTCTATGATTCTATCAGCACTGGCGTAAATAACATCATTATTTTAAAGTCTGGAAAACACATTCTAAAGCATTTGGTATGCATAAACTTAGCAATAAAGCACTACAAATAGCACAATAGCTGTTATAAATTATCCATTTATAAATTTAATGATTTCAATATGATTTTTTAAATAGAAAATTTAAAAAACAGTAACAAAACATAGAAACTTTGATTTGATAATAGGTAATTAGTTGGAATGGATACAATATAATTTATTTGAAATAGGCATATTTATCATATTATGAATACAATTAGCCTGAAATTTGAAAATCATATTCGAAAAGAAGAGAATTTGCTTTTTCATATTTAAGGTTTTTTTTTAAAGTAATACATGATGATATTAAACTTTCAGTCATATTAAACACATTGACTTCGTTATATACATTCTATTACCTTCTATTATTCTATCACCCAAATATACTCAAAGGATGTCTGATGTTTTAAATCTGCTAAACAAAAATGCAAATTTCTTAAGCTGGTCAGCTTCCCATGTCATAACCACCTCACGAAATAGCACTAAACAATTTTTAATCAGTAGATATTCTGGTAAAAGTGTGTATACAGTCCGAGAATGAGTTTGAGTGTGTGTGTGGCGCGGGGGGAATAGTATTAACAAACGACACCTTTAGATTACAGTATCATATCATACGCTATCATAGCCCTGTTTGAATGGCTAACCTTCAAGTTTCTGGTTTTCTTTTTCCATTCGAAGCAACAGGATTTGCTGGTGTATAGCTTTTCTCCACAAACTCCTGAGTTCCTCCGACTTTTTTCCTTCTTCAGCCTTTTCTGGGTCATCGTCACCAGACACGAATATAAGCAGCGGTTCCTCCTCCATGGGTGGGGCAAGAGGGGACAGTGGCAGCAGCTCACTCGTGTCCAGTCCATCTGCAGAGAAGAAAACAGTGAGAGGCATTCCTAAGTCGTAGCCCAGACTACAGAAGTTCTCTCTGGACTTGACGCTCTCTCCTCCTATATTCCACTTTTAAAGTTGTTCACAAAGCTGCTCTCCCAGTAACTGTCCGTTTCTGGAACTAATGATTTAAGTAAATTCGCTAGACTGAATTCCCCTTCCAGATTTCCCTCTCCTAGTGAAACGAAAGTATATGTAATTTCACCACTTCTTCTTTCCGCATAAAATGACCTATAAGATAGGTGCTCTAAAATGACCTGGCCTTCCCCCAGAGTTCAACACTTCTGCAATTTTTCTGGGTATGTTCTCTGTGCAAAACAAAAAGATTACATCAGTAAGCATTAGTGACCTCCTAAGGTCTACACCTACCATCAGAATCTGTCAAGAGTAAAGCAGCTGAGCGACTCTGGTCATAGCTCAGCTCAGCACTGCTCATTCCTGCAACACTATAACCCAATTTCCGGAGCTCATTCTCTCCCTCCATTCTAGACCATCTTTTTCACGGTTGCCAATTATTTTCCTATTAATAATCATGATTTTGTGTCTTAAAACATTTCAATGGATGCATATATTCCATAGAACAAAGTCCAGACTCCCGGGAATAGCACATAGACCGCTTCAGACTTTGACCTCAAGTAACCTTTCCAACTTCTTGTCTCCATCTGCCATCTGCTCTCATGATGCTGAATTTCTCATGACTCCCTGACCCACAAAGTTCTCTGCAATGACTCTAGAGCTTTTCTCGTCCCTTTTTCTGAAAGATGCTTCTCCCAGCAATGAGTTTAAATAAATACGTAACTTTTGTGTAAAGCTTTCTTTGACCACCCAAGACAGAGTTAATTTTATCTCTAGAAACGTTTTTTCCGTGTTTTTTTTTCTTTATTAATTGACCTTGGCCCTTACCCTTATTATTTACTTCTTTAATAAATAATTTTTTTAAAAAAAATCTTACTGTATGGATTGAATACTTAGCACATTTGAATTTTGGCTTTCTTGGGTTTAGAACTGCCCTTTAAATACCACTCAATTTTGATTTGTAGGGTTCTGATCATATTTTCTTCCTTCTAGTTTCTAGGAATACAGTTTTCAGCCTCCAAACACATGAAATTTTTCAGTTGTCCTCTAATTCTTTCTCCCTTCCTCCTTCCCTCCCTCCCTCCCTCCTTTCCTCCCTTCCTTCCTTCTTTTTGCAGGGTGATCAGAGAATATAGTATAAATAACATGATTATCTGGAATTCATTTAAAAATCTTTATAGCCAAGTACATAAATATTTTTTACGACTGTTCCATGTGTGCTGAAAATGAATGAGCTTTCTCTATAGGTGGCAAGGTTCTATACAAATACCAGATCAAGCTTGTTTAATTGTGTTTCTCAAATACTATCTACATTTAATTTCTCTATATTTAATTCTCGGAGAGGAATATGTTAAAATCTCCCATGAGAGTTATTTATTTATTTCTCCCTCAAATTTTGCTTAGTGTTATTTTCTAGCTCTCCAAGCTATATAATTATGAGTGTTCTCACCATTGTTAAATCTTTTTGTTTATTGGTACATTTACTTTGTGCCTTTGGGCATTTTGCTTTAATTTCTTCTAGGTCTGATTTGCAAAGAGAGCTGCCAGTGCTCTCTTTTGATTGATGTTTGCCTGGTGTATCTGCATCCACTTTTCTATTGTTAAATATTTCTATGTTACTTTGTTTTATGTGTGACTCTTGTAAAAGAATGTTGCTTTTCTAATAAAAAAATCTATGACTTCTTTTCTATCACTATGCTAGTTCCCTATGCATTATGAAGCAGGCCCCAAAACACGTTTCGAAAATTCATTCATTCATCCATTCATCCATCCATTCAACATGATTTGCTGAATGTCTGATAGGTTCTAATGACATCTGACACATTAACCACTATATCGGATATAAAAAGGGAAGTTGTTTCTCTACTGTAATCACTTAAATCTCTTTACACACAAAGCATCACATTCCATTCCCTAATTTACAACGCTAGTAAGGGATAACTGTAGTAAGTATCACACAAACCCTGCTGCTGCATGGCCGAGGGAGATTTGTTCATTGGAGAGGCAACCCTAAGGAAGATGCGCTGCCGCCAGGAAATTCGGCGAGGAGTGACGGGGGTGCCTCCAACGTTCAGAGACTCATTGCTGCAGGTAGACGAGGTCCTTTTTCTCCCCTCTCCATCACTGCAGGAAGCACATAAATATATAACCTGTAAGGGGAACTGGATAACATGATCCTTCACAACAAGATGGCAGCACAAGCCATTCACAAGTTCTACCACGGGCAAGCAGAAGCCACAGGCAACACGGAGCGATGCATCGCCAGGCACACGGGTCACCCAGGCCACCGCAGCCTGGGTCAGATGCAGTCCAGGCCACAGCCCAGTCATCAGAAGCTCACCTGTTTCTACTCATTCCATAGTAGCCAACCATTTCAGGTTCTAGCCTGAGCGAAGGAAGTACTTACACAGAGGAGCAAAGGTTGCTTGACTAACGAACTCATGCTTTCCTAATTGGCTAAAAACTAAAATCGGCAGTTATTCTAAACAACGTCAATGTTTCATAAAAGGCTCTTAAAGAGCTTTTCTTATAGCTCTTATAGGATGGCTGACAAGATAGCTTCTAGTTGCCTGTAACTGTTAAATCTGTCTCCAGAGTGTTAGCTACTAATAGCTGGATCGTGATAGAAAGTAACCAGAACAAAGGCAGAAGAGTCAACCTTGGGATTATTGTTAGGCGATATATTAAAGAAAAAAGTGCGGCCAAATGAGATTGGATAGGTTACATTTTAAAACATTAAGCAGATTTCTTTAGAGCAGGACTTCTTAGAGACTAAAATATGCTGGCATGCACTGTGATTCTCCAAAGGGATATAATATACAGAAATTCCCTAACTTACTTAAGTTATTTGACCCCAGAATCAACTTCCTTAACTTTTTGGGGTGGTGAGGTAGGCAGCTGGGTATGTCACATCTTTCTACATTGGTGCTTTGGGAAACAAACATACAGAAATGCTGGTCTGTTCTAAGAATTTCATTTTCTAGGAAAGAGCACGCTAAATTCTGCTGGGGCTATCTGCAAGAAAAGGTCATTATTTTTTAAAAAGGTCATTATGACTCAAACTTAACTTTTGAGACCAATTACGTTAGCAGCCAAAATACCATGCAATAACTGTTGCTGCTCGTGGTGGGAATATTTTGCTCTTTTAAGTTTTAAAGTCTCTGAGCTTTCCTGAGAGAATGATGAAGACAACAATATTTACACGTGGTGATACCAACAAGTGAAGGTGTGCAACTTCTGATGGAACCAAGAAGTGTTAGTAGTTAGGGCAGAGAGGAAACTCAGCTAAAAAAGCCACAACCCCACGTACGTACTCAGAGGAACTCACTAAGGCGAAGAAAATCAAAAGTCCGAAGAGCAATTCAGCCCTTACCTGTCATCTTTGTATTTACTTTGAGTAGCCATACTCACCGTTATCAGGTAATTCAGTTATTTCTAATCTTGATGGCGTACCTTTACATTAGCCCAATATTACAGATTTGAAAATTTCATAACATCTAAAACGTTAAATCCTGTAATCTAAATAAATTGCCAAATGATATATTTTCTTCATATGTCTGGAATTTAATGGCCAGTAACAAGCCAAAAATTAGCTGTCAAAATATAAGATAATGCTATACTGAAAGGAAGTACTTACACAACAGACCATTGACCCTTTATCATGTACTAGAAAACGACATCCTGAAAAAGCAGTTTGGTGGCCAAGATAAGGCAAAAGCTGCCCTGCTTCATCTAGTAAGAGAAATATGTCTTCCAAAGTCAGGGTCCAGATAAGGGTTTCAACAGTCAGTGCATATATGCAACTTACAGCAATTTACTTTTTGATTTACATTGAATCAGCAACCTGACATTCCTAAGGCAGTAATTTTAAGAACCAAAACCAAGTGAAACACTTCTGTGCATCAAAATTCTTACATTTCACATTGGAAACTTTACTGGGCTGATGGGGGAAAACTTTTTGTTTTGTTTGTTTTTTGCTTCTTTACTACCACATTAGTTTTCACTTCAACTTCTCCTTTAACTAATCCTAGGCAAGCAAAATGTCCACCTTTTGAGTAAAAATAAAACAAAACAACGTGTGGCATTTATTGTAGTAATAATAAAGCAAATACAAAAAGACATACTATGTGCCAGGCATTATTCAAAGCATTTTACAAGTATGAACTCATTTCAACCTCACAGCAACCCTATGGGGTAGATGGCACTACAATTCCCATTTTAGTGAGGAAATTGAGGCAGAAAGAAGCTAAGTAATTTGCCCACAGTCTCTGGAATATAAGTAGAAGGGTCACGATTCAAACCCAGGCAGTCCAGAATACAGACACTTAGGCTCTGTACTTTACTATGTCAATGTAAATACTCTTTGCATTAGTTCAGACAAAGCTCTATTGGTTCATAAAAATAAAGCTGTCAGGACTCACAGGATCCCCCACATTTCTAGTGAAAAAAAATCAGTCTCTAATTAGCATTAAGTCTTTAGGTCAGTACTTCTTTTTCCATTTCTTAATGGAAGAATGTCATTTATTTTCGCAGAGAAATAAGTTCAGAGTATTATTACATTACATGTTCATTTATGTAAATGTCTCACTTCGTTTTCTTTGCTTTTGAAATCATTGCATTCCAAAATGTAAACACTTTTTTATTTTTAAATAGGAAGATCAAATCAAAAACACATTAATGGGCTTCCCTGGTGGCACAGTGGTTGAGAATCTGCCTGCTAATGCAGGGGACACAGGTTCGAGCCCTGGTCTGGGAGGATCCCACATGCCATGGAGCAACTAGGCCCGTGAGCCACAACTACTGAGCCTGCGCGTCTGGAGCTTGTGCTCCGCAGCAAGGGAGGCCGCGATAGTGAGAGGCCCGCGCACCGCGATGAAGAGTGGCCCCCGCTTGCCACAACTAGAGAAAGCCCTCGCACAGAAACGAAGACCCAACACAGTAAAAATAAATCAATTAATTAATAAACTCCTATCCCCAACATCTTCTTTAAAAAAAAAACACACATTAATATATATACCAACATACATTGGTAAATTAATTATCTTTACATTTTTTAAATGATGAAGCAAATAAGAACCATTACCTTATTTTTTCAAATAATCTTCTCCCTCCTTCTTTTGTATTTTGGAATATCAATACATGCATTATAAAACTGTTTCCCAAGAGACATATCCAGGAAAAGTATTCTGTGCCAACATTACCTCTATGAAAATTTGTTAAATTAAAAATTAATAACTAGGAAGGAAATACAACATAGAGAATGTCCATCTATTTTTGTATTGGTATATTCTATATATACTTTCTATTACCAGTCACCAATTAATCAAGAACCACAATCCACGAACAGAAATGAGAGCTTTATAAAGGAAGAAAACAATCCTCTTCTACGTGTATCACGGTGTAAGCTGGGAGGCACTTCCAAGTCCTTCTGGACACAGCATCTATCAAAAGCTACGGATATGATATGAACCTTCCCACAGAGCTTCAAGATAACTTTTTAATATATCCTTGACCAAGCAGTTATAGCCTTCAGCTATTACACTAACATTACACTTCTTATATTAACACAGAATTTTTAATGCATACTTACTAGCCTGCTTTAATAAAAATTAATTCCAATAACACTGGACATGGCACAGAATGAAGGTGTTTTAGTGACCACGCACAGGGACTCAACTTTAAGAAGGATGCAGTCATGTTTTATTTCCCACCAGGGCAACACACACACTTTTCACAAAGGTAAATAAACTCTTAGGCCAGGACCAGTTTTACAAGGCATTGTTCTGCGGGGCAGAAGCCCCCATCTCCCAACCCCCTTATTAACACCCATCTAAAACTACCAGTATCATGAAGTCCAAATAAATGTCTACAAGCTGATTGAATCTATATCTAAATCACAATGTATTACACTCAAGATAGAAACAAAACTTGATTAATGGCATAGCAAGCATTTAACAGAAATCTGAAAAGGCTTTCTCTCTGTAAATACCTCAAGAAAGGTTACATGGAACAGCACAGTGTTGAAACTTGAGTTTCTTCCACAGGACCCATAGTACAATTTAACTCATCATTGCTTCAGGGGGACTAATAGTTTACCTAAGCCCTGGCTTCAGCTGGGTAAGAATCTGTCATCCTATGGAAAATCTTTACTAATTAAATAAAACTGAGAATGAGTTATTCTAGTGGAAACTAATATATAGCATCTGAGCTGAGTCAAAAGAGACAGATTAATCAACGGGTAAAACAAAAAGAGAACAAAAACAAAGAATTTTATTTCCTAAACTCTACACTGAATGAAAAACAATTTAAGTTTTTTGCATTGGAATTTAAAATATATCTGGGTAGCTCATTTGCGTACTTACATCCTTATAACCTAAGGTTATGAAAATGACATCAAGCAAGATATTAAACCTCCTTGGGGCTCAGTCTAACCCTATCTAAAATAAGGAAATTATGGGCCAGATGACTCCTAAGATAATACACAGACCTAATTCTATGTTTGTAGTAGAACCTAGAAAGACACACAGTAAAGCCTAACATTTCTGTTGGGCTTTAAAATGTAGAAAAGAAATTATTATTGAAATGGTCTTACACCCAACCATTGAAAAAATGTAAGCCAATTACAAGTCTCAAACAAGTCACTTTTTATCTTATCAATGTGGCCAAAATAATTTTTTTCCTTTGAATATCTCATTCTAGTCCAACCTTCGATACTGGATTTTACTCCCACTAGAAGGAAATCTAAATGTCAGTGGCCCCAAACAGGAAGATGCGGATATCTGTTTTCCATTGGGCTTGTGATATGAGCAAAGCATAGAAACTAGAACAAAGTAAAGAATAATCATTTTCAGTTAAGTTGTTCGTAGTGATTCTGGACATTTACCACAAAAAGCATATGGGTCAAGAGGAAGAAATGTCATCACAGATGTGGTCAGACTTCCATAACGAGGAAGTAGGTGTTTTCCTGTGTCCAGCCCAGTGGGAGGTCTGGAAGGCCTCAGCAGTGTCTCAAAGTAACCAGTGTGTCAGGAATTAAGATGAACAGAAGTAAACTAATAATTCTCTTCAGTGAAAACCAGATTCGATTTTATGAGTATGTTTCTTTTAGGGTTCTGCTTTCTGCATCTTCTTGGGATTTGAAATAAACTCCTCTAATATACATATGTACCTCCAAACCAGCAAATTAACTTCCATTAGTTCAAAATTTTAATTAGTTTTTGATTGAAGGCCACAGCACAGTCCTAAAGAACTCAACATGGAATAGACTAGAAACAGGATTTCTATTTGCAATCAACCTTTTATATGATCATTCATGATCTTTGATTACACCAGGCGTCACATTTCCCCTACTATAGACCCTTCACAGCATTGGAAGGATGGCATGCATTCAGGAGACAGCCAAAACTGATTTTTAAATCAATGGTGATAATCAGTTGGAAGAATTAATAAATTTTTAAACAAAAATATTTAGGCCTCTAATCACCTTGATTCTAAAGCAGTGTCCCGTCTAGTACAACAGGAAAACAAGGAACAGCATTAGCATAGAGAAAGAGAGATGTCCCAAACCAGGATTTAGAATAAAAAGGCATTCCCGTAAGACATGAATGAAGCACAGATAATTTCAATAATGTACCATAATGAGTGATTACACTATTTTTCTCAGTCAATATGAGAGAACTATAGAACCAAAACTACCACGAAGTACTTACCAGCAAAAATCTATTTTCTCATTGAAAAGTTTTATAAGCAGAAGTAATGACTACCATTTGACCAATGAATTTCAATATAAATATTTTTAAAATATAGGCTTAAAAGCTAAGAAGCAATAATAAGGAGGAACAAAGATGCTTGTTTATAAAATGATATATTATATTTGATAAATGGATGTTATATAAATATACCATCTCATCATACACAATTATATTTTACCTACTACACAATGAAATAACATTAAATTTTTAAGAATTAATTTGAAGGTAAAACAAAACATATGTGTACTCCCTTTCCTTTAGCATCTCAGTGCTGTGCAAATGAACCTACTAATCAATAAACCATGATATTAAAAAGATCTTGGCTTCTTTTTCTCAGCCTGCTTAAAAACAATAATCTACATGTTTTTAATAATTCCGAATCGTGGTCCTGGAGAAGAATGCCTAATCTGAATTTAAAATTTCAAATTAACATGCTCTTTAAATAGTATTTGTTACGCTATGTGCTAACCTACCATATACCTTACTTGACTATGAATATTTAGAGATCCACTCTATGCATCTAATAAGATGTGAGTTACCCAAGTGAAAAGAAAATACCTGGTGTGGGAAGACACACAGTTAGCATCTCCCCACAACTAGGGCACCTGCCAGCCACTGGTAGGGGACTCTGATGCCCAAGGAGACAGGAGGAACCCCAAAGTGAACTGGTAGGACGAAGGGGAACTGAGGGGGGAGGAGAAGTGGAGGCCAGACAGGATCGACACCCCTGAAGCTGGGGAGATCAGAAGAGGCAGGTGGGAGAGACTCTCAGGGAAGAGCAGGAAAAGAGCGGAGGGCAATCGCCTCACCCACTCGGGCCAGGGAGCCTGTTAAGCTGCCAAGCTGGTACCCCCCCATCCAAAGCCCCATCCAGGCCGCGTGGGTCCCGCGTGGGTCCTGGGGGCATAGGAGGGAGGCCAGGGAGATCAGGAGAGGAGGCGGGAGGGGCCCTCCAGAAGGAACGGGAGAGGAGTGGAGAGGTTGATTGCCCCACCCACTCGGGCCAGGGGAGCCTGCTGAGCTCCCAGGCTGGTCCTCTGCCCTCCAAGGCTCCCCAGCCCGGCCGAACTGGTCCTGGGGGCTTAGAAGGGAGGCTAAGGAGATCAGGAGAGGCAGGTGGGAGGATCCCACCGGGAGAAGTGGGAGAGGAGAGGAGGGCGTTTGCCCCGCCTACTCAAGCCCAGGAAGCCTGATGGGCTCCCAGGTGAGGTCCCCTGCCCTCTGAGACCAGGGCTGGGGGGCACGCCTGGGCCCCTTCTGTTCCTTGAGCCTAAGCCCCACCCCCCCCAGCTGCCAGGGCCTTTACCAGCCGTGTGGGTCCTGAGCATTGGCCCCGCCCACCATTAAAACCTCTCCCTTGCTTAGGCCCCGCCCTCCACAGCCAAGGCCTTCTCCCCGCTCCCCCACTCTTTTTTTCTTTTCCCTCCTCCTCGTTTTTGCTATTGTGGTACTGATGTACCTTCTGGTTGTTGAGTCATCTATAGTTTTATTTTTATATTCTTCCTAATGTATCTATCAGTTTCCCAGTCTAATTTTATTTTTTACTTCATTATTGTTCTTTTTTTTTTTTTTTTTTGCCACCCCAGGCATCTTGCAGGATCTTGGTTCACGAGCCCAGGGTCGGGTGGAAGCTCCTGCAGTGGGAGCTCTGAGTCCGAACCACTGGACTAACAGAGAACCTAAGACCCCGGGGAATATTCATCAGAGTGAGCTCTCATGGAGTTCCTCATTTCAGCACCAAGACCCAGCTCTACCCAACAGCCTAAAAACTCCAGTGCTGGAAGCCTCAGGCCAAACAACCAGCAAAACAGGAACACAATCCCACTCATAAAAAAAAAAAAAAATTAGATGACAGAAAAATACCTCACAGATAAAGGAGCAAGGTAAAAACCTACAAGACCAAATAAATGAAGAGGAAATAGGCAATCCACCTGAAAAAGAATTCAGAGTAATGATAGTAAAAATGATCCAGAATCTCGGAAATAGAATGGAGTCATGGATTGAGAAAATACAAGAAATGTTTAACAAAGATCTAGAACTACAGAAGAAACAAACAGAGATGAACAACACAATAATTGCAATGAAAAATATACTAGAAGGAATCACTAACAGAATAACTGAGGCAGAAGAACGAATAAGTGAGCTGGAAGACAAAACGGTGGAAATAACTGCCACACAGCAGAATAAAAAAAAATTATGAAAAAAAATTGAAGACAACCTCAGAGACCTCTGGGACAACACTAAACGCACCAACAATCGAATTATAGGGGTCCCAGAAGAAGAAGAGAAAAAGAAAGTGTCTGAGAAAATATATGAAGAGAGTATAGATGAAAACACCCCTAACATGGGAAAGGAAATAGTCACCCAAGTCCAGGAAGCACAGAGAGTCCCTTACAGGATAAACGCTAGGAAGAACACACCAAGACACATATTAATCAAAGTAACAAAAATTAAATTTAAAGAAAAAATATTAAAAGCAGCAAGGGAAAAACAAAAAATAATATACAAAGGAATCCCCATAAGGTTATCAGCTGATTTTTCAGCAGAAACTCTGCAGGTCAGAAGGGAGCGGCAGGATATACTTAACGTGATGAAAGAGAAAAACCTACAACCAAATTACTCTACCCAGCAAGGATCTCATTCAGCTTCGATGGAGAAGTCAAAAGCTTTCCAGACAAGCAAAAGCTAAAAGAATTCAGCACCACCAAACCAGCTCTATAACAAATGCTAAAGGAACTTCTCTAGGCGGGAAGCACAAGAGAAGGAAAAGACCCACAAAAAACAAACCCAAAACAGTTAAGCAAATGGTAATAGGAACATACATATTGATAATAACCTTGAATGTAAACGGATTAGATGCCGCAAACAAAAGACACAGACTGGCTGAATGGATACAAAAATAAGACCCATACATATGGTGTCTACAAGACACCCACTTCAGACCTAGGGACACATACAGACTGAAAGTGAAGGGATGGAAAAAGATATTCCATGCAAATGGAAATCAAAAGAAAGCTGGAGTACCGATACTTCTATCAGATAAAAGAGACTTTAAAATAAAGACAGCTACAAGAGATATGGAGGGGCACTATATAATGATCAAGGGAATCAATCCAAGAAGCAGATATAAGAATTATAAATGTTTATGCACCCAACACAGGAGCATCTCAATACATAAGGCAAATGCTAACAACCATGAAAGGAGAAATCGACAGTAACATAATAATAGTAGGGGACTTTAACACCCCACTTACACCGATGGACAGATCACCCAAACAGAAAGTAAATAAAGAAACACAAGCTTTACACGACACAATAGACCAGATAGATATAACTGATATTTATAGAACATTCCACCCAAATGTGACAGAATACACTTTCTTCTCAAGTGCACATGGAACATTCTCCAGGATAGATCACATCTTGGGTCACATATCAAGCCACGGAAAATTTAAGAAAATTGAAATCGTATCAAGCATCTTTTCTAATCACAATGCTATGAGATTGGAGATCAATTACAGGGAAAAAAAACTGTAAAAAATACAAGTACATGGAGGCTAAACAGTGTGCTACTAAATAACCAAGAGATCACTGAAGAAATCAAAGAAGAAATTTTAAAATACATAGAAACAAATGACAATGAAAACACGATGACCCAAAACCTATGGGGCACAGCAAAAGCAGTTCTAAGAGGGAAGTTTATAGCAATACAATCTCACCTCAAGAAACAAGAAAAATCACAAATAAACAATCCAACCCTACACTGAAAACAACTGGAGTAAGAAGAACAAAGAAAACCTAAAGTCAGTAGAAGGAAAGAAACCATAAAGATCAAAGTAGAAAAAAATGAAACAGAAATGAAGAAAACAGTAGCAAAGATCAATAAAATGAAAAGCTGGTTCTTTGAGAAAATAAACAAAATTGATAAACCCTCAGCCAGACTTATCAAGAAAAAAAGGGAGAGGGCACAAATCAATAAAATTAGAAATGAAAAAGGAGAAATCATAATTGACTGCAGAAATACAAAGGATTATAAGAGACTACTACAAACAACTCTATGCCAATAAAATGGACAACAACAAAGAAATGGACAAATTCTTGGAAAGTACAATTTTCCAAGACTGAACAAGGAAGAATTAGAAAATACAAACAGACCTATCACAAGTAATGAAATTGAAGCTGTAAATAAAAATCTTCCAACAGAAGTCCATGACCAGATGGCTTCACAGGCAAATTCAATCAAACATTGAGAGAACAGCTAACACTGATCCTTCTCAAACTCTTCCAAAAAATTGCAGAGGGAGAAACACTCCCAAATTCATTCTGCGAAGCCACTATCACACTGATACTAAAACCAGAAAAAGTTATCACAAAAAAAGAAAATTATACAACAATATCTCTGATGAACATAGATGCAAAAATCCTGAACAAGATACTAGCAAACAGAATCCAACAGCACATTAAAAGGATCATACACCATGATCTACTGGGATTTACCCCAGAGATGCATGGATTCTTCAATATATGCAAATCAATCAATATGATACACCACATTAACAAATTAAGGAATAAAAACTATATGATCATCCCAATATATGCAGAAAAAGCTGTTGACAAAATTCAATACCCATTTATGATAAAAACTCTCCAGAAAATGAGCATAGAGGGAACGTCCCTCAACATAATAAAGGCCATATAGGACAAACCCACAGCAAGCATCCTACTCAATGGTGAAAACCTGAAAGCATTTCCTCTAAGATCAGGAAAAAGACAAGGATGTCCACTCTCTCCACTCTTATTCAACATAGTTTTGGAAGTCCTAGCCACAGCAATCAGAGAAGAAAAAGAAATAAAAAGAATACAGGGCTTCCCTGGTGGCACAGTGGTTAAGAATCCACCTGCCAATACAGGGGTCACGAGTTCAAGCCCTGATCTGGGAAGATCCCACAGGCTGTGGAGCAACTAAGCCCGTGTGCCACAATTACTGAGCCTGTGCTACAGAGCCCACAAGCCACAACTACTGAGCCCGTGTGCTGCAACTACTGAAGCCTGTGCACCTAGAGCCTGTGCTCCACAAGAGAAGCCACCGAAAGGAGAAGCCTGCATGCCACAACTAGAGAAAGACTGTGCACAGCAACAAAGACCCAACGCAGCCAAAAATAAAAATAAATTTTAAAAAAAGAATACAGGGGCTTCCCTGGTGGCACAGTGGTTGGGAGTCCGCCTGCTGATGCAGGGGGCGTGGATTCGTGCCCTGGTCTGGGAGGATCCCGCGTGCCACAGAGTGGCTGGGCCCGTGGGCCATGGCTGCTGGGCCTGCGCGTCCGGAGCCTGTGCTCTGCGGCGGGAGAGGCCACAGCATTGAGAGGCCCGCATACAGCAAAAAGAAAAAAAAAAAAAGAATACAAATTGGAAAAGAAGAAGTAAAACTGTCACTGTTTGCCGATAACATGATATTTTACATAATAAATCCTAAAGATGCCACCAGAAAACTACTAGAACTAATCAATGAATTTGGTAAGGTTGCAGGATACAAAATTAATGCACAGAAATCTGTGGCATTCCTATACACCAACAATGAAAAATCAGAACGAGAAATTAAGGAAACACTCCCACTTAACACTGAAACAAAAAGAATAAAATACCTAGGAATAAACCTGCCTAAAGAGGCGAAAGACTTGTACTCAGAAAACTATAAAACACTGACGAAAGAAATCAAAGATGACATAAACAGATGGAGAAATATACCATGTTCTTGGACTGGAAAAATCAATATTGTGAAAATGACTATACTACCCAAAGCAATCTATAGATTCATTGCAATCCCTATCAAACTACCAATGGCATTCTTCACAGAATTAGAACAAAAAATTTTACAATTTGTATGGAAACACAAAGGACCCCGAATAGCCAAAGCCACCTTGAGAAAGAAAAACGGAGCTGGAGGAATCAGGCTCTCTGACTTCAAACTATACCATAAAGCTACAGTAATCAAGACAATATGGTGTTGGCACAAAAACAGAAATACAGATCAATAGTACAGGATAGAAGGCCCAGAGATAAACCCATGCATACATGGGCACCTAATTTACGACAAAGGAGGCAAGAACATACAATGGAGAAAAGACAGCCTCTTCAATAAGTGGTGCTGGGAAAACTGGACAGCTACATGTAGAAGAATGAAATTAGAACACTACCTAACACCATACATAAAAATAAACTCCAAATGGATTAAAGACTTAAATGTAAGACCAGACACTATAAAACTCTTAGAGGAAAACAGAGGAAAAACACCCTTTGATATAAGCCACAGCAAGATCTTTTCTGACCCATCTCCTAAAGTAACGGAAATAAAAACAAAAATAAACAAATGGGACCCAATGAAACTTAAAAGCTTTTGCACAGCAAAGGAAACCATCAACAAGACAAAAAGACAACCCTCAGAATGGGAGAAAATATTTGCAAACGAAACAACAGACAAAGGATTAATCTCCAAAATATACAAACAGCTTATGGAGCGCAATATCTAAAAAACAAACAATCCAGTTGAAAAATGGGTGGAAGACCTAAGCAGACATTTCACCAAGGAAGACATACAGATGGCCAAGAGGCACATGAAAACATGCTCAACATCACTAATTATTAGAGAAATACAAATCAAAACTACAATGAGGTATCACCTCATACTGGTCAGAATGGCCATTATCAAAAAATCCAGAAACAATAAATGCTGGAAAGGGTGTGGAGAAAAGGGAACCCTCCTGCACTGTTGGTGGGAATGCAAATTGATACAGCCACTATGGAAAACAGTATGGAGGTTCCTTAAAAAACTAAAAATAGAACTACCATATGACCCAGCAATCCCAGTACTGGGCATATACCCTGAGAAAACCATAATTCAAAAAGACACATGTACCACAATGCTCACTGCAGCTCTATTTACAATAGCCAGGACATGGAAGCTAAGTGTCCATCGACAGTTGAATGGATAAAGATGTGGCACGTATATACAATGGAATATTACTCAGCCATAAAAAGAAATGAAATTGAGTTATTTGTAGTGAGGTGGATGGACCTAGAGTCTGTCATACAGAGTGAAGTAAGTCAGAAAGAGAAAAACAAATACCATATGCTAACGCATATATATGGAATCTAAAAAAAAAAAAATGGTACTGATGAATCTAGTGGCAGGGCAGGAATAAAGAGGTAGACATAGAGAATGGACTTGAGGACATGGGGTGGGAGGGCAAAGCTAGGGCAAAGTGATAGTAGCATCCACATGTACACACTACCAAATGTAAAATAGTTGGCTGGTGGGAAGCAGCAGCATAGCACAGGGAGATTGGCTGGGTGCTTTGTGACCACCTAGAGGGGTGGGATAGGGAGGGTGGGAGGGAGGCTCAAGAGGGAGGGGATATGGGGACATGTGTATGCATATGGCTGATTCGCTTTGTTGTGCAACAGAAACTAACACAGTATTGTGAATCAATTATACTGCAATAAAGATCTATTAAAAAAATTACATACCTTACTTGACTATGAATATTTAGAGATCCACTCTATGCATCTAATAAGATATGAGTTACCCAAGTGAAAAGAAAATTATATTTCATAGTTTTATGGACCTCCTTTCTATTCTGAATAGTTCTAGGTATCATGGTAATTGTGTGCATATGATGTTTTCTCTGAAACCAGTAATAATGAGAGATGTAGAGTTCAGAAATTGCTGACATAAAACCACACTCTTGAATATCCTCATTCTTAGGAAATTCACACTAAAGTATTCAGAGTAAAAGGACATGATATCTGCAACCTACTCACAAATGGCTTAGAATAAAAAATATATGCATATATATATATATGTATGTATGTATGTATACATGTAAACAGACTGATAAAGCAAATGTTAAAAGTTGATGAATCTGGAGAAAGAGTTAGCAGTTCTCCATAATATTTTTGCAACTCTCCTGTAAATTTGGAATCGTTTCACAATACCAATTTTTTAAAAACTCTCTCCAAGATTCTAACTAGTAAATTTATGTCTAAGTGACTTACTAATTGAAATAAATCTATTAAGAGTGAATTCTGTCCAATAATTTTACTACTGTGTAGATAGTCATCAATAATGCATGGGTATGTACCACTATAGGCATGTAAAATAATATCCAGGAAGAGTACACTTTAAAACCCAAAAGACTAGAAATAACCCACATGTCCACTGGCAAATGAATGCACTGTGATATAGTAAATGAAATACTATCCAGCAATAAAAATGAATGAACTGAAGTGCACATAAAAATAGGAATGAATCTCATAAATTAATTTAGGTGAAGGAAGCCAGATATAAAAGAATTTATGCTGTATCATTCCATTTATAGAAAGTTCAAAACCAGGCAACACTAAACTATGGTATTTGAGGTCAGGATGTGGGGTAGAGATTGGCTGGGAAAATGTGAGGAGCTGAAGGTGTGCTGGTAGCATTCCATGTATTGACTGGGTTGGGGTGATGTGGGATGTTCACTCTGTGATAATCCATGGAGCTGGATGCTTACGATTAGCGTACTTTTTTTTTTTTTTTCCGGTATAGTTTTTAGTGATTAGCGTACTTTTTAATGAAAAATGTTAAGTGTCTTTTTGGTTTATTGATTCTATGCTGCCAAATTACAAAGCAGCATACAAAAAGTAAACAAAAACATGCCAAAAATTGATCTCTGATTTTTAGAACTTCTCAGAGACAAGAGAACACTACAAAGTACAGAAAATACGATGATTTTTGATGATCCTATAAATTTAAAAGTTCTCCACATGTTTAAATATAGCATTTCAAATAAGATCACTGCAAAGTTAATTTTTTTTCAATACAAAACTAAATATTTGGGCTTCCCTGGTGGCGCAGTGGTTGAGAGTCCGCCTGCTGATGCAGGGGACACGGGTTCATGCCCTGGTCCGGGAAGATCCCACATACCGCGGAGCGGCTGGACCTGTGGGCCATGGCCGCTGAGCCTGCGTGTCCGGAGCCTGTGCTCCGCAATGGGAGAGGCCACAGCAGTGAGAGGTCCGCGTACCACACACACACACAAAAAGCAACAACTAAATATTTGTCCTCTGACCTCAATATCCTCTTATTAGAATGGGGTACAGAAGGCTTAAGGGATGCTAGGCACAAGAATGATACATACATCTAGGCAGAAACTACCGAAGATGAACATATAACCATACATTAAAAACTATAAATAATCTTTTTTTTAAAAGTCACTGCTTTTGTACTCTATAACCTATTCACAGCTAGTCTTTGACCTTCTTATGGCTGTTCCTAATTGTCACCTCAGGCATGGTTCTATTTCTGGAAGGAAACAGGGATTCTCCAGATGCTCACTGTAACATAACAACAGGAAATTGCAGATGGGTGTCATTGAAAGCACCGTATTCTTAATAAGTAGTACTATGGAGATGAGGCAAACTGACATTTTTATATGTGTACATCCTCAGTTCTCTAAATTCATTGCATATTCCATATACATTATGCTATTTTTACGGCTATCTTCTTTTAAATCTTCTCCCATAAGGTTGTCGCTGAAAAACTCTTTAAAATTGTCTTCATCAACTTTCTTCGCTAGCAATTCAATGTTTCAACATAATTTTGTACTAATTCAGAGGAAGGTTCAGATTCAAAATTTTATTAATCCAATATTAATCATCTTTCTTGGGATGAAAAAAATGGACACACATGGACAAAAGATATTCAGGGATAATTCAAGGGTTATTCTAATTTAACTAGTTACTGTGGGTTACCTAATTATATGCTAACTTTTTGGATTCCCTAAGTCTAAAAGAAAGGAGGTCAAAAGAATACCCAAGAAGATTTTAGTGGCACACAGGCTAGTTGATAGCATGTATTCCTCTCCCTGACTGCAAAAATTGCCAATTATCGAACAATAGAAACAACCCAAATATCCATCAGCAAGAGAGTGGATAAATTCTGGTGTATTAAATGGAATACTATACAGCAATAGAAATGAATGGCTCAAGCTACACATAAAAATAGGAATGAGGGCTTCCCTGGTGGCGCAGTGGTTGAGAGTCCGCCTGCCGATGCAGGGGACACGGGTTCGTGCCCCGGTCCGGGAAGATCCCACATGCCGCAGAGCAGCTGGGCCCGTGAGCCACTGCCGCTGAGCCTGCGCGTCCGGAGCCTGTTGCTCCACAAGGGGAGAGGCCACAACAGGGAGAGGCCCATGTACCGCAAAAAAAAAAAAAAAAAAAAAAGGAATGAATCTCAGAAGCTTCTAAGCCAACAACAACCCCTTGAGAAGAATTCCCAAGTTAATCCACCCCATTCCAAAGGCTAGAATATCCCACTGAGAATTTGCATGATCAGTAAGATTTCATAATTTCAAAAAATTTTAAAGGCAATTCTTAAAAAATCACTATATTTAATTTCGTGTAGCTATAAGAGCAAGGAATAAGATTGAATAGGCTACACGTTTTCGATTCTGGGGACAAAAAACAAAGCAAAATCAAATATCTACAAGATTCAAGAGCTCCCTCATGTTGTCTGAAAGAGTTGCTATCGACATGATCCTCTACCCATTATGTGTCTTACACTGAGATTCAGAAAAGAAGGTCTATGTCATTGAAAAAATCAGAGAAACGTCTAGGAAATATTCTATATACTTAAAAATAAAGATATATCATATCCATTACTTTAGCATAGTTGTTTAAATCAGTGGCTTTTGGGTTCCATAAGATATGTCCAGAGAAGCTAAGAACAAAAGGCCTGATCAGGGGAGGTTTGCTTAGTATGTGTTAGCACCAGGTCTTGCCCCAAACAAAACAAGGCTTAGACTCTGGGGCCAAAGGCAAAGAAACACACAAACAGTACCAAAAAAATAATCCCTAAAGTAAGATAATCATGTCATCAAAAAGCTCTGAAACACTGGTTTTAAAAGTTTTCTTCAAATTAATTGGAAATGAAACCAATATATTAGAAACAGGTTAGAACAAGCACAACATACGGATGCATTCATGTCACTCTAAAGTTAATTAGCCACTTCTTAGTAACATATCAGTATATCACTGCAGAAAATGTTGCTTTGCAAACAAAGGACACTGATCTCACCTGATTTCATTTTCATACTGTGGGGACAGTCTACCTGAATTCTGGTAAAAGCTTTTCAGGAAAGAGGGGGCAGTGACGGAAGGGGCAGAGAAGGAAGTGTGAAGACTTGGAAGACTGGAGGAAGAATTACTCTCCTTGTGCATGCGCCGAACTGATGAAAAGATGCTGGGTACAGAAAATACAGCAAATTCGTCTTAATTTACATTTTGGCACAATCTTCATTCACTATGAAATAGCATATACACAGGTTCTCGCTATTAATGTAATCAGGGCTGAATTTATATGGGAAAAAACTTATATGCATGCAGTTCTCTATTAGATGACTGTGACCTAGTTCATTGTCCACAAACTGAATTCCTCATCTATGCAGCGTGTCTAAGCATATGTGTTTGTCTCTAAAAAGCTCTTAACAATTTTCGGACAAAAAGTGTTTGTTTTGACACGCAAAAGATACTTCAAGGGGGAAAAGTAGGAAAGCACAAATAATTACAGGAAACAAGTTCCAGAAGGAAAAACTGATTATCAGTAGTTCAAAGACTTAATTATTTTAAAGATATAAACCCTTCTAAAAATTTAAGAACAACATGTTTGGTTGTTGTAAGTCATCGTAATCATAATACCTTTGGCTTAACAAACGTTAATGTCCATGTTCTTTTCTTGCAGCCTGTGGAATTGTGCAGCCATGGTTTTATCTGAATCCCCAAATCTACAAAGTTTTTTTCCCAGAAGATTCTTTTCATAGCAAGTTTTTACCATGATATAAATAGCATCTTTTCATATGGACAGAAATTCTTTGAGCATATACTTTATGAAATGTGGAAAACATAAGGAAAAACAGACATCATTAATAGTTTAAAATAATTAATGTTTTAAATTCTTGAAAATAATTTTTCCTGGAAAAAGAGACTTAATGTCTTGGGTAAATATAAATGATCATTAAAAATTTTCATATATACATGAATACTTAATCCTTTTTCATAAAAGAAAATCTGAGGATAATTAGTTCTATTAATTTACTTTATTTTTATATATCCTAAATGTTTTATTTTTTAATATCAAATTATTCAAAAAACAACAATCAGCATTCAATTGCATCCTTAAAAGAAATGCTGGTAAATTTGATAACAACTAATATAAAAATTAATCTTCTTTTTACTTAGAGTTCTGTTTTTGTTTTTTTTTTTCTCTCTGACTGGAACCCCTATCAGACCGTTTCCTGAACCAAACTCATAGGTAACGAAGAAAAACAAAATTAGTTCTAGGATATAAATTCTGATTTGTACTACACGGTAAGAAGTATAATCATTCTACAATTCCAAATTTACCCCCTTTATTATCTCTTACCAAATGCCAAATGATTTTGTTAAATATTTTTTAAATACCATGCAAGATAGTTTCTAATGGATACCTCCTGTCAATTATGGTATATGTATTCTTCTTTGTAAACATCACTTTATTCTAGATAAAATTTTTAACAATTTTCACATTTGGCTTTAATTTATTATGAAATAAAACACAGCCAATTTTTACCTCATGTATAAAGGTAATGTAGGTGATTTTTTTAACCCCTGTGCTTACAGGAAGTTCTGCTATGTTATCTGCAAATTTGCTGACTGTTTCATGAAAGCCATCGTCAAAGAGACACTGAGGAACATGCGTTGTCAGAGGTTTTTCAGACAAAACAACTGCCTGATATCTTGTTTTCTCCATTTTTCTGGGCAAAAAAAAATATATTTCCATCCAAAATGCTTTAACTCTTCTCTTTCGGGGTGCCTTAAAGCTTGCCTGTTTCCCTTAGTAACGAAGGTTTTTATAATTCCATTTATTTTTCTGAAAACTAAATGTTGGCTACAGCATGAAGTCACAATAACTCTTGACTCCACGGTGGTCAGAAGAGAGTGACAGGAGAATTTTGTTCCAGCTTCTGGAGAGAGGTTTGGACTCACCTGCACTGTTCGCTGGAGCTATGCCTCAGAAGAGGGGAGCGAAGCCCGTGAGCCTTCCCATCCTGTAAATTCAGCTTTCTCTTCGTGCTGGAAGGTGGGTGGCTGAACGTGTGGGCCCGTCTTCGAAACTGCGGGGAGTCGGAATCCTCTTCAGGGAACGTCTGCCAAGCTGAGGACAGTGGGGAAGCTGGTGGGGTCCCTGGCGGGGAGTCTCCTGGGGAGCAGTCCTGAAACGCAAGAAGTCAGGCCTTTCTTTCCTACACCGATCATGGCAGACCTGCTCAGAAGCAGAGCTCAACCGTGACAGGGTGCCTCTTCTTCCTCCTGAGTCATGACAAACTGTTGTAGCTTTTTTTTGTTTTTTGTTTTTTTTTACTCAAACCACGCTGAAGGCTGATCACTATCGCCACAACCCATTTCTTCTGATAAGCAGCTGTAAGACAGCATCCGTAAAGGTAGGCCAGAAAGTGAAAGGGATGATAAGAAGAGGTATTCTTTCCCCTAACCCTTTGTGGTAAAATGCTCTACAGCTACTGTACTGTTCTCACTGTTGCCAGAAAGATGAAAAGAAATCCTGACTGAAAGAGGGTGGAGTCTGTATTTACGTATCTACTGATTTCCGTGACATATCGGTTGCATGTTTCCTGTACTGTCAAAACAATATCACAACGCTTAAGTGTCCAAGTCTCACGGCAAAGATTTCAGGAAAATAAAATAAAGCCTGTTAAGTATCTTCCCTCACCATGGATGCTTCTATCTAACTACGTGTTCCCTGAGGTAAAAATGTTTTAAAAGACACGAAAAACAGGAAATGAATGAAAAGTGAGCTATGCCAGAATGCCTCTCATATTGCATGGGTAGACATCATAAATCTTTCAATTTAGACAAGTATGCTGTTTATACTTTCCAGAACAGGCTCCACTGTTGAAATGTTTAGCTTGATAAACTTTGGTTAGGGCTAATCGACTCATAACTGGACTAAGTCCTCAATTCTACCAACAGAAAGTTTAGTGAACATATTTTAATATTTTTCCATTAAAAAAAATAGGTTGCATTTGCCTCAGGTTACATGTTACAGGAAACAGGAAACCAAACCTACTGAGAATTGTCTATGAGATAAAGAAGAGCCTAATGTTGCAGTTAAAAGGGTTAAATATGGGGGAGGGGGAAGTAATAAGAGGAGAGAAAAAAAGATAAAAAGATCACTGTATAAGTGCAATAATCATACGGCTCCTTTTTCTATGGCCCTGGATCAACAGTTGCTCAAATATTGTCCCCAAAGTATACTATCTCCAAACAGTAAAAAGCCTGACAGAGCAGAGTCAGACAGCAAGGGATGTGTTCTGTCCCAGCAAGAGAAATCCTCAGTTGAATAAAGAGCAACATGCTATATTGCCAGAATCTTCTTTAAAATAATAAAGGCTCAAATAGTTACTTTTTAGAAGTCATAAAGAGTTCATAACAAAATAACTAAGCACGCATATTATCATATTAGTGTTGGTTTTTACCACGTTGCAATAGTAGGCAAAAAGGAAGCTCTGCTTAGATACCTTCTCTGAAGCAACACTGTTGGATCGTTCAAAGCTGTCCACACTTCCAAGCCGACCTCTCATTCTGTTAGCTCCCTGAGTGAAGAGAATAAAATTCAATCGTTCATAGGGTTTGAATTTTTACTTGAAAACTATAAAAGGCAGTTGCCTCTTCATGTCAGCATTACATTGATCCTTTTGGGGTTCAATCAAATTTGTTGGCAGTATTAACAGCCATTCCAGCATGGCAAAGAGAACTGTCTGCAATCTACTTCCATTACTTCTAAATCATCCATTAGATAACCAGATATTCAGACCAAGCTTACTGAAGTGACTTTGGTTACAAAGTCAAATATTATTCACCCATAACATCAGTGAGAGTCCCATGAACTTGGTGTCACATACAGATAAACACCCATGTGGAAAGTACAGCACAAAAAACCACAACAGTTATAAAAGAAAATGGTTTAATACATACAACCTCCCTACAACCTAGATCATAATTTACATTATAGGATTATAATAAACACAGGTTTAAAAAAGAAAACTGCATCCTAAAATGTATGGATTTAGCTTCATTCATTATTCCATAATGCAAAACTACTTCAGTAAAGTCTCTCTAGAAGATTAGATAAAAGTCCGCTTCAATAATGGTGAATTGGTTCTCAATTTTCTTTTCACACAGTTCTTTGGTGATGATCTAAGTAAATAACCAAAGGGATCATCTCATCTATTTCTCTCTATACTTCATGTAGGAAGAAACTGAAGCCAAGTATTGAAGGAAAGAAGATGGAAAGGCTGGTTAGGAACCACATCACACAGAAGGTCTTAAGAGACAAAATACAGACTAAGATGTTCTATATAACTCTAAAACACATGGGAAAGTTCTAAAAAGAATAACTAGAAATACGTCAAGTCAGTGTGACAGTGACTCTCCACAATGAAAAAACGCACAACATTTTTATAGCACTTTACAATTTTAAAGTGTGTCTCCAAACATTTCTTGGGTTTAATGGGGGGGGGTTAAGTTTCATTTTAATTTTTAATCAAAGTAATACCTACACAAAGTTTCAAAAGTCAAACTGTGCTACCAAACTTATGATGTTAAGTGGCAATCACCAGCCCGCTCCTTCACATGCTGAATCCCATTCCCCAAAAGCAAACACTTGAAATTACTTATATCAATGCTTCTGTTATTCAACTTACATTCCTATTCCTTAATCTTTCCATTTTAGGCACTATCCATTGACTTCCTACTCTGGAAGATGAGACTTTAGGATTCTCACTTCATTACCCATCCCCATACACACTTCTCGCTTCCCCTCTTCTCTCAGTAGAGTTATACCACGTGTTGGTTAAACCAATGTTTTGTGCTTAGATTTTTACAACCTTGTAAATACTGTTTGCACCTGAGCTACATATTTTACTACTAATACAACTCACATCTTGTGCAATTTGTTCTTCATAGAGTTAACAACTACCTCAGTAATCACCAGTTTATTACTACTACTAATTTATTTATCATTAATCTATTACCAATAAATCTCAATATGGTCAAACATTACATAATCCATTAATTGCATATTTCTTTCTTTGAGTACCCATTTTGGAGATCTCTGTCTTCCTGCCCCAGTCTGGACTGGTAGCAATTTAGGTTTGCTGAATAGATGTTTCCAGTATTATCCTTCACCATCAACCTAGAAATTTCCTTTGATGCTATTCTATGTTGGAATTTCTGCTTCTTTGAGCCCATGTCTTCCTCTTTTTTAGTTTACTTCCTCATTTTGGTGGAACATATACTCCAGGTGCTTTCTGAGAACAGGAGACTTGGAAGTAAATTATTTTTTCATTTACATGTCTGTAAGTGTCTTTGTTCTATGCTTATATTTTATTAATAGTTAGGCTGAATATACAATTCTGCCTGGAAACGTGCCTTCAGAATATGTAAACATTGCTCAACTGTCTTTCGGTACAGAAGTCGAATGTCATTGTGATTCCTGAGCTGTATGTGTGCCCTGCTATTTCTCTCTGGAACAGAATCTAAGTCAGTCTTTCTATTGTGCATCTTCAGAGCCCATTACATTTTGAAACATGTCCATCAGCTCTAAGAAAACTTTTAAATGATTTCTTTGAAAATTTCTGCATGCATTTTCTTTCTGGAATGCCTACCATTTGGCTTTTGGATCTCCAGATAACTTTTAACCTCGTTCTCTTATTTTCTTTTTCTTTGTCATTTTGCTTTACTTTCCAGAAGTTGTTGGAAAGTTGTTTGCTTTACTTTCCAAAGTTGTTTTTTTTCAACACTAGTTTCCTAGCCTTCTACTGAATTTTTCTTTTTATGTCCACCGTCAGAAAGTTGTAGGAGTTCTTTCCTGTCCTCCATGGACTCTTATATTTATGGTATCCTACCTTGTTTCATAGAAGCAATATTTATTCTTATCTATGTATATCAATTATAGTTTTCTATTTCCGGTGGCTCCCTAAATAACAACTATATCAATCATAAAACAAATAGCTGCATCTATACTACTGAATGCTTACCACGTGCCATGTACTATGTTAAATATTTTACCATGCATTACCCCCTGCATTCCCACAACAATTCTAATGAAGTAGGTATAGTTTTTTGGTTTAACTTTACAGATAAGGAGACTGAAATTCTTACAGATTAGGTTGCCAATGTTTACACAGTTAAAGGACAGAGGAGCAATTTGAATTCAGGGAGTACAACTTTAAAGTGAAGTTCTTGAGCTCTCACTCCATACTACCTCCTGAAGAGAGAGCTTTGTGAAAAGTAGAATTACAAATAAAACCAATTAACCTACATTGGTTAAGGGTTATTTTGCAAATGTCCCAGAACTTGATGAAGGCTCTTTCAGTTCTTCAGTTCTATACTATAACCTGACATACTTCCAGCAATAAACCATACATTTAGCTGATAAATTACTGGGTTCGCGTGTGTGGAAAAGAAAAATGGGCCACGTTGCTTTCTGTTATTTTTTAGCTTTTACTTACATGCCAACCTGCCTGGTTATCTCAGACAGGTTATTTGGTCACAATAGAGAAAGCAGTCAGATGGATATCAAACAACTTCCATCATTAGAAAAACACTTAGATGACACATATTACTCATAGGAGTGTTTTATCCATGAGTTTTTCTTACACACAAAGAAAAATAAACCTACTTTAAAATTATACTCTACCAAAATCATTAATTCACACACTTCAACAAGTGAGGACAATGGCTATTACTCTGAAGAGAAAGTGAAATGAGGACTTACTCTTCTTTTTTTTATAAATTTATTTATTTTTGGCTGTGTTGGGTCTTCGCGGCTGTGTGGAGGCTTTCTCTAGCTATGGTGAGCGGGGGCTACTCTTCATTGGGGTGCGCGGGTTTCTCACTGCGGTGGCTTCTCTTGTCGCGGAGCATGGGCTCTAGGCGCACGGGTTTCAGCAGTTGTGGCTCGAGGGCTCTAGAGCGCAGGCTCAGTAGTTGTGGCGCACAGGATTAGTTGCTCCACAGCATGTGGCATCTTCCAGGATCAGGGCTCGAACCCGTGTCTCCTGCATTGGCAGGCGGATTCTTGATCACTGCACCGCCAGGGAAGTCCCTTGATGACCATTTTCTAATGACTTACACTTTATATTAGTGAATATTTCTCTTTTAGAACTATAAACATATATTAATAAGTATATTAGGAAATGTTCCTCTTTTGGAAAGCTTCAATTTAAGAAAAAGCAACAGGGACTTCCCTGGTGGTGCAGTGGTTAAGAATCCACCTGCAAATGCAGGCGACACGGGTTCGAGCCCTGGTCTGGGAAGATCCCACATGCTGTAGAGCAACTAAGCCCATGCGTCACAACTACTGAGCCTACGAGCCATGTCTACTGAAGCCCGCATGCCTAGAGCCCATGCTCTGCAATGAGAAGCCTGCACACAGTAACAAAGAGTAGCCCCCGCTCACCGCAACTGGAGAAAGCCTGCGCACAGCAACGAAGACCCAACGCAGCCAAAATAAATTAATTAATCAATTTTTTTAAAAAAAAAGAAAAAGCAACAAACAACCAGAATACAAGACTCTGTCTTTTCACCTTTGCGCAGATAGCTTTTTCAGTTTAACTATATTATGATTTGGTAATGCATGTGTCAAGCCTTTTGCCTTGGACCCACTTTTTAATTGCTAATGAGCTAAGCTTTAAAGCATTTTAAAAATGTATCCTGTTTCATAAACAACTATAGTTAGTTAAATAAAATATTCTGACTTTTAAAAATAGCAGCAGTTATGAGCCAAACTATGAGTGGAGTGTCAATTTTCTCCTATGTCACTCAGAGAGAAAAAAATAAACTGACAAGTTTCAGAAGTACGCAAAAACCCTTTACTATGTAACCTTTGATACAACATGGGTAGCTGCCAACCTTCTCAAGAAGTCCATTCTGCTGCATATGGTGCAAGTAAGACCTTGTTAGGCCTAAGACCTTGTTAGGTCACATAATTTGTGGTACTTACCAGCACTTTGGGACACAAAAGCTACAGTATCCACCTTGACCAAAACAGGTTGGCAGTGCCCTTGCTGAAAAGTCATTACAGCCATACAAAGCTATGTAAGCAGTACTTCAAAGTCAGCCGTGCACGTACTGTGCAGAATGCCAAGGTATTCAGTGGGATAAAGAGCGTCACACTCTAAATACCCTCGTGTCCTTTTATAAATGACAGAGGTTTCAGAGCTTACCACTGCTGTATGTACCAGCTCATACCTACAGTGTGATATTTTCCTAATATACTGACATTACACCCTCACGGTAATATGACCTAAGCAGGTATGAGTATGCCCGTTTCACAAGTGGGGAAACAATGGCTTAGAAAAGGTAAATAATTTGTAAATAAACGTAAATAAATATAAAACCTGCTAGGGCCAGATCTGGAAATCGGATCCTCTGACCACCTACGTAAACGATCTTTCTACTAAAATTCTCACTGAACACCATAGGAGAGAAGGAGAAAAGGAGGGAGGGAAGGAATGAGCGAGAAAGAAAGAACATAACTGATTTATAAATTTTGAAGATGAGGAGGTAGGAAAAGTTTATGGAAAGTTGCATTAACACTTCCGACAAATCTTCTAGAGGCTCTTTTCCTAAATTCTGTTTTCTGCTAATAAAATAATAGCATTGTCAAATGACCATGCTTGCTGCAAGGCTGTTAGAATTACAAGAATCTCAATCATCAACAGAAATTACCCATAAAAGTATTCTGAGTTCTAGCAAAGAAATAAAAATAAGAACACCAGACATCACAAGTCACTGTGTCCCAATGTACTACTGCACTTGACTTTCTTGCTTTTAACACTTTTGAAGATAACAGGTAGTTATTTTGTAGACTGTATCTCAATGTGGGTTTGTTGATGTTTCCTCAAGATTAGATTCAGGTACTGCCCCTTTGGCAGGAATACCACAGAAGTGCCACTGTGTTCTTTGTATCAGTGGCACCGGATTTCAATTTGTGCCATTGCTGAAGATGTTCAATTTGATCATTTGATTAAGGTGGTGCCTGCCAGCTGTTTCCACTGTAAACTTACTGTTTTCCCCTTTGTACTTAATAGGTATTAATTCTACCCAGTAAATATCCTGAGCATGATCAAATTTCCAATGTATTAATTTATTTTTCCTATCACAATAGACTTATAGTTTCCTATCTTATACAACAAGTCACTATCTGTTGCTATCATTTATTTTGATACTCATTGTCTCAGATGTCACCAGTGGAAGCCCTTCAAGGTTTTTTTGTCTTTGTGACATCCTGTTACCTTTCTTTGAGTATTCCCTTACTACCTAGAACACCACGATGCTCTGGACTTACCTTCTACATTCCCTACAGTTCTGGAACTAGCCATTTCTCCCAGGATCATGGTTCCTTCTTAAAGAATGAGATATAGAAACCAAAATCTGAGTGCCAGGGCTTCCCTGGTGGCGCAGTGGTTGAGAGTCCGCCTGCCGATGCAGGGGACACGGGTTCATGCCCCGGTCTGGGAAGATCCCACATGCCGCGGAGCGGCTGGGCCCGTAAGCCATGGCCGCTGAGCCTACGCGCCCAGAGCCTGTGCTCCGCAATGGGAGAGGCCGCAACAGTGAGAGGCCTGCGTACCGCAAAAAAATAAAAAATAAGAAAAAAATCTGAGTGCCAGACCTAAAATCTGGGTCATCCAACCAGGCTTAATTTATTATCTGGCATGTATAGGAAAGCTGTTCTCAGCTCCTATCAGTGGACAAAGTCAGGGACCGTAGGTACACATTTACTGACACACGCATATATTAACACATATACATTACATAGAACATAATACATGTAATTCTATTGCTCAAAATAGAAAACCAAGATTCCATACTGCTACCTCTGAGTTGAATCCAACAACACAGAACTCATTCTAATTTCCTTCCCTTTCATATTTGTAATTCCCTTCTCCCAGAATCCCACTATCCTTAAACATTTACATATTTGATCAGTTCCCTGTGTGTAACCCACCTCCACAATTGACACCTCACACTCTCCTCACGCCACTCAGGCTCCAGCCTCCCCACCCATGGGCGCCATCCTTGTATTGGGCGCCTTGAATGCTTTCTCCCCTCCACTCTGGCTCTGAGCCATCCCTCTGCAGGATGTCCTCTTCACCGGCTCTCACTCCACTTCCAGAAACGAGGTTGCCCCCGTAGGCTGACACCCTCCTCACCGCACTCTGGTGTCCACATGCTGCACTGGGTCACCCCCATACAGAGCAACCCATACAGGCTCTGTTCCCCTGTGCTGAGCCACTGTGGCTTCCCTGCCTTACAGACCCGAGACATCTACATTGCTGTGTCTCGTCTAATAGCGTTAGGAGTGAATTGCTCAGGAAGGGGAAAATGAAGAGGAAGAGAAATAATTTTGCTTATTTTTAAACAGAATATATAAATTCACTGAATGGAATACACGCATGTCTGTTAACTTATACTAACTATTTTCAGCATTCCCTATCAGCTCCTAGAAATAAGTGAAAGAAGGGCTTCTTTATAACTTTATGTGGCAAATGATAAAAAGTTCTTAAAGGATTGGCCATCAATATTCTATTATTTCCCCTTTCCTATACATATATCTCAACTGCTCAAATTCAGATATCAGAGGCACCAGAATAAATCTAGATCTGAAAATGAGACTTTTGTTGAGAGATTATTTTAAATAAGTGTTAACTAACTTAAAGTTATCTTAAATTTTTTTTAAAGGAAATGTTCGGTGAGCCAGTTGAGAATGAAGCAGTTAGAAAACACAGACATAATTAATACCTTAAAGAGCCTCAGTTTAATCTTACCCTTGAGAAGATATTTTCCAGGGAGCTAGTTAAGGATCTCTTAGCTTTATTTTTCAGAATGTCAAGTTTGAACCTTCCACTGCTTGTCGCATTTTCTGGGATTGTACTATTTGAAATAGTCTATGGAAAGAAAAACATACATTTTAGGTTGGAAATACTCAAGGTTAAATGAAGCTTTAAAGACAGGCTTATGGCTAAGCCACTAAAAAGCATGTGAATTCTTCTGTAGCTCTATTAAGAAGTAATAATTTAGGTTCCACATCGTGAGTACACAGATTGTAAGCAAAAGAGATTAATTTTTAATATTGTAAGCAATAAAAAAAGACAGAAATAAGATCTTTCCTTTATGTCTTTCCTTTCTGCTAATATATTCCTGCTGCATTTAATAAAAACTAAACTTGAGATGCCCATTTTTACTGCTGTTATTTTGATTAACAGCTATAACCATCCCTTTCCAAGTTACATACTTTATATCCAAATTACCGAGGAAAACACAAAAAATTGGTTTCAAAGAACAAAGCATCTTCTAGTAAAGCTGGATTCTGCTAATGCCTTTGTTATAATTCCATTTTCATTTGTGAGTGGGTCATTTATCTTTTCAATCGACAAGTATTCACTGATAGTACTGAACTGTACGAGAATCTACAATGTGTCCACTATATGAGGTTCTCCAAATATTTTATCTTATATAGAGATAAAAAGCTACTATGTATATTGCATGGTTCTTAGTGCCAGGAAGCTTCCAAGAGAGAAAACTCATCCTTTGCTTGGGGAGGAAATACGTTCACTCGTAGCATTGACACAAAGCAACGCATAAGAATCAAATATGGAACCATGGGTTATGGGTCTCAATGGTCAGGAAGAAAAGGATACATGGGATTCAGACAGGCAGAAAAAAGGAGGTGAAGACTTTCCCAACACTGGGGATGTTGCTGGCAAAATCATAAAGGCTGGGATGCTCACGGGACAGGGTGTCAGTACAGGTGTTTGACTAAAACAGAGGGAAGTAGTGGAAAGTGGGAAAGTGAAGCTGGAGATAAAACCTTGAATGGTCTTAAGTGCTGGGTAATTAGGAAGAATCACTGATCACAATTTACAAGCAGAGGGGCATCACTGTGAAAGTAATGTTTTGGGAAGATTTATGTGAAAGGACTGTTCAAAAATCACCTAAAGGACTGGGAAATCAGAGACTGGAAGATCAGATTGAAGGCTTCAGGACAGTCTACGCAGGAGGCAATAGAGGTCCATACTGGAGCTGGCTCCACGTGGCCATCTAAGGAGTTACTGATATAAGAAACATGATCACGATCAAAAAGGAAAGAAAACAATAGATAGAGATGTGAGCTGGACTGGGCTCGGGCTGTGTATAAGGACTGGGTTGACTCATCATTCTAAGGCTTTGAGATGAATGACACAACGAAAACAGGGAAATCGTGTTGGCACTTAGCACAATGCCTGACATAGCAGCTACTCAGTGAATACCAGGTGAATAAATGGAAGGAAGAAAGGAAAAGAGGGAGCAAGGGAGGGAAAGAGAGAGAGGCAGGGAGGAACTTAAGTATACTGACAGGAAAACATACACAATTTGTTAAAATCTCCTCTGTGGTCTTGACCGCCCTTCGTCATATAGAAAATGCATATCACTCCTCACATACTGCCTTCGGCCTTCTGGTCAACATGACTATCACCACCAACGACTGATTTAATCAAAGCCATGAACAGATTTTAGTCTTTATGTTTCTTTTTTTTTTTTTTTAACAAGATCTACTTTATTTTTTTTACATCTTTATTGGATTATAATTGCTTTACAATGGTGTGTTAGTTTCTGCTTTATAACAAAGTGAATCAGTTATACATATACATATGTTCCCATATCTCTTCCCTCTTTCGTCTCCCTCCCTCCCACCCTCCCTATCCCACCCCTCCAGGAGGTCACAAAGCACCGAGCTGATCTCCCTCTGCTATGCGGCTGCTTCCCACTAGCTATCTACCTTACATTTAGTAGTGTATATATGTCCATGCCTCTCTCTCACTTTGTCACAGCTTACCCTTCCCGTTCCCCATATCCTCAAGTCCATTCTCTAGTAGGTCTGTGTCTTTATTCCTGTCTTACCCCTAGGTTCTTCATGACATTTTTTTTTCTTAAATTCCATACATATGTGTTAGTGTACGGTATTTGTCTTTCTCTTTCTGACTTACTTCACTCTGTATGACAGATTCCTTATGTTTCTTGACCTTCCTATGTCATTGGACATTGTTGATCTTCTTGCTTGAACTCTTCTCCTACCTTGGTCATTCACCATAATAAATCTTTCTACCTCATTATTCCCTTTCAGTATTTATCACTGGCTCCATTTTAATTCACTCATTGCCTGAAATGTGGGTGCTCCTCAGAACACCCTCCTTCGACTTCAAATCTGTGACGAAGTTCATAGTCTTCCACATTTATAATGTCAGCTCAAATTCTATGAGCACCAAATCCATTATTCTAATTAAATCTCACACTTCCAAAATTGAATTCTTATTTCTTATTTCCATCTTTCGCCCCGCTCTTGCCTTCTTTCTGTATTTCCTAGCTATTACATCTAGTTCCTCCAAATCTGAAACCTTGAAGTGTCTCCCAGCAAGCCCCTCTCTCTTCCTAAACATATCTATCCAATCAGTCACTAAGTCCTAAGGATCATGCCTCCCAAATTGCTCTTGACTCAGTCCCTCCCTCACATCTCCAGGGCTCCAGTTTACCCTCTCCCTGAGACAAAATACATTTTTCAAGACGGAATCATTCAATCTATTTATGTCCCAGTGTTATCTCTTGTCTGGTACATACTTGTATCTCTATGCCAATCACACCATATTCCATATTTTAATTCATCTGATTGCATGTTGGTTTCTTCTTACAGTTAGAGCTGTCATTATTCATCTCTGTTGCCTAGTACAGAGTATGCACTTGATAAACGAATCACTTCTCACGTATTCTATTACCAAGGTCTCCTAATTTGAGAATGTGGCTTCAGTCCTAACACTGTCAACCTCCTTACCCAACCAGCCACACATCTGATCCTCTCACGCTCTTACCTGAAGTCGTTTAGTGACAAAGTCTGATCTAGCACTTAAGGCTATTCATCATCCCACTGCTGCCTAGCCTTCCAGCCTTATTTCCCCATAATTCCCATGCAAACTCTAAAAAAAACAGTATGTCCTTGAAGGGCCTCCAAGCAGTATGTTCACTCATGGTTACAAAGTTACCACTTAACTTTGCACTTAATGTTCCTTTCTTAAAACACAATTCCTTGGGAATGTAAATTGATACATCCACTATGGAGAACAGTATGGAGATTCCTTAAAAAACTAAAAATAGAACTACCATACGACCCAGCAATCCCACTACTGGGCATATACCCTGAGAAAACCATAATTCAAAAAGAGTCATGTACCACAATGTTCATTGCCGCTCTATTTACAATAGCCAGGACATGGAAGCAACCTAAGTGTCCATCGACAGATGAATGGATAAAGAAGATGTGGCACACATATACAATGGAATATTAGCCATAAAAAGAAATGAAATTGAGTTATTTGTAGCAAGGTGGATGGACCTAGAGTCTGTCATACGGAGTGAAGTAAGTCAGAAAGAGAAAAACAAATACCATACGCTAACACATATATATGGACTCTAAAAAAAAATGGTTCTGAAGAGCCTGGGACAGGACAGGAATAAAGATGCAGATGTAGAGAATGGACTTGAGGACATGGGGAGTGGGAAGGGTAAGCTGGGGCGAAGGGAGAGAGTGGCATGGACATATATACACTACCAAATGTAAAATCGATAGCTAGTGGGAAGCAGCCATATAGCACAGGGAGGTCAACTTGGTGCTTTGTGACCACCTAGAGGGGTGGGATAGGGAGGGTGGAAGGGAGACCCAAGAGGGAAGAGATATGGGGATATGTGTATATGTATATGTATAGCTGATTTACTTTGTTATAAAGCAGAAACTAACACACCATTGTAAAGCAATTTTACTCCAATAAAGATGTTAAAAAAAAAACCCACACAATTCTTCAACTGTTCTGATTAGAAAGCTTTATCTCCCCTAAAACTCCAGCTCCACCCCCCACAAAAATCTCTTCCTCTTGAATTCTTTCATTCTTTCCTCTATCCTTACTCTTCATTCCAGCTCCAAAGCAAACATGTAGCTACTTCTGTGTTCACTGAACATTCTTTTAAAAAGCCATATTGTTACACATGTACTACAATGTTCATTGCCGCACAATTTACAATAGCCAGGACATGGAAGCAACCTAAGTGTCCATCGACAGATGAATGGATAAAGAAGATGTGGCACATATAAACAGTGGAATATTACTCAGCCACAAAAATGAATGAAATTGAGTTATTTGTAGTGAGGTGGATGGACCTAGAGTCTGTCATACAGAGTGAAGTAGGTCAGAAAGAGAAAAACAAATAGTAAGCTAATGCACATATAGCTTTTTATTAAAAAAAAAAAAACAGTACTGATGAACCTAGTGGCAGGGCAGGAATAAAGATGCAGACGTAGAGAATGGACTTGAGGATGTGGCGGGGAAGGGGAAGCTGGGACGAAGTGAGAGAGTAGCACTGACATATATACACTACCAAATGTACAAAGGATGGCTAATGGGAAGCTGCTGCATAGCACAGGGAGATCAGCTGGATGCTTTGTGAAGACCTAGAGGGGTGGGATGGGGAGGGTGGGAGGGAGGCTCAAGAGGGAGGGGATATGGGGATATACGTATACATATATGATTCACTTTGTTGTACAGCAGAAACTAACACAACATTGTAAAGCAATTATACTCCAATAAATATATAAAAAAATAAAATAAAATAAAACTAACAGGAATTTTAAAAAGCCATCTTGTTGCCTCTCTTATATGTATCTATTTATGTTTGCATTCCCTTTTGGATTATTTGGGCTCTTCTCTGTAGGCTACGTCATTATTCACGTCTCTTTTGTCACCATTATCACATAGATTGATTCATAGAAGGTCCTCTAGAAGTGCTTGTACAATAAATAATTAAGGAATCACTTATCACACGATATGTGGTTTGTTCTGAATAGAGTGACATTAAGACATAACCTGAATTAGTGTTATCAAGAGGTAAATATGTCATGATTTCTTTAGATGTTGCTGCCAGTGGTCTTGCTTTACCTACATGCAGCTGGGAACACATTCTAAACCACGTGCACAAAAATATCATCCCTTTGTTTGCAGCCAGGGTAGCCGTTTCCATGACATTACTGCTTCTTTGCATGTTTGCTCTTTACCACTCAAGGCTATGTAAGTTTTTAATGAAATAAGATGTTCATGTGAATTTGAAATAAAATAATGGATTAATATTACTAAAAATGTATGTTCATTCTAAATCATGAGCATTTATTATTACTGGTTTTCTACCAAAACTCACAATTTTTTTTACATTTTAAAATCATTACTATTTTATCTCAATGTGCCAATGTTTGCTACAGTTTCCTATAAAACTTCTAAAATGCTGGGGGGAAAAAAGACTATTAGGGCTTAGCCCTAAAGATGAGAAGACAAAGGAAAGAAACTCCTTTTACATCTTCTGTGATATTTTGACTGAATATATGAAAAAACCAAAAATAGGTCAACTAGAAAACATCTCACCGATGGGCCTTCCCCAATGTGCACGTGTGTCCTCTGCTTGGCTTCGCACAGCTGCCTCAGATGTAAAATCACAAGTTCGTTTTCCTCCTGGTCATTGACTGCCTTCATCTTCTGTTGAACAGACAGACGGAGAGCACATTATGGTAACACAGCTTTCACTGTTTTACTTTACCCTCATTTCGTTTTGTCTGTCTGGCAGACAAACGTAAGTAAAGCGAAGCATTTAGCTGCTCTTAGAAACAAAAGTAACAGTGGCATTGTAGTAACTATCCAACAGTGCAGTAGTATATCTATCTTTAACGTCAGATAGAGAAATGGAAAAAGGAACTCACAGAAACAGGGTCCAATTCTCATTCCTTATACTTTACTTGTGAGGACTATCAATAATGTTACCTGAACGCGTTCAAAGATGTCAGCTTGCTCATTATCTGTGAGGGACGAGAGATGCCTCTGTATTACCAGCTTGGCTCTTGGCGGATAGAGACCTAAGGGAAATGATGGGGATTGGTGTTAAACAGATTCTAGCCACAGAGATCAAAATGTGTATGTATGTGTATATATATATATATTTATATATATGTATGTGTGTGTGTATATATATATATATATATATATATATATATATATATATATATATATATAAAATGCACTGCAGCTTGTCCCTTCACCAGCAGGCTCTGAAGTTAAATCTTTTCAAGGAGATGTGTTCCTGCCTATGACAGACCTTGGAACACTACAATAAAATGATTAAAACAAAATGGAAAACCTCCTCACCAAAATCAATTGCCCTCGTCAGTAATCTTGAAGTCACACTTAATAACAAAAAATGTATACATGATACCAAATCAACAGCATAACCAGATACCATTGAATATACTAACAAACTTAGCCACCCTAGAAACTCATAGGTGAATACTAGCCTTGGCCAAAATCTCTAAGCTTAAAACTTGACATTTAAAAAAGAAAGAATAGCTACTAATATTAAAAAGTAGAGCTAGAGCTTACACAGGAAGCTCTCCCCCTCATACAGGTCTTGGTAATAAAACCAAGGCATCATTAGTTTTTGTTTGTTTGTTTTTGCGGTACACAGGCCTCTCACTGCTGTGGCCTCTCCCGTTGCGGAGCACAGCCTCCGGACGCGCAGGCTCAGCGGCCATGGCTCACGGGCCCAGCCGCTCCGCGGCACGCGGGATCCTCCCGGACCGGGGCACGAACTCGTGTCCCCTGCATCAGCAGGCGGACTCCCAACCACTACTCCACCAGGGAAGCCCTTATTAGTTTTTAGTGACATTTTTTAGTGTTACTATTTTCCCAATAAATTGTTTACCTCTTTATACCATATTATTTATATATCTAGTGTACTTCTGCATATAATTTATATTAAGTCCTTGGGCAAAAATTTTTTCCATGAAAACATTTTTGTTTTTATAAATTTTTTAAAAAGGGAAATGTAATTCATATTTACAAGGATTCACCGGACCATCCATTTTTAAGGAACAGATCTCCTTTACATAGTTAGGGACCACTTATACTACTGTTACCGTACTTTGATTAGAAAGAGGATATCTAGCCACGTATAGTATTTAATGACTGTTATAGGTAGACTGTACTTTAAAATCCCTAGGAGAGATTCACCTCAAAATATGCATTGTTTTAAAAGAACGAGAATTCATTTCATGATGGTTAGAACGTGTAGAGTGCCACCACTGGGTCTATTTTAAACCACTGTGCAGAAAGAAGAAAAACTTCTGAAAACTTCTCAGCTCTACCTTTCTTTGTGCAATGTACAATAAAACGCTGTGAAAATCTCTGTGACCACGTACAGAAACACTAAAATTCATTTTGACGGTGTGATGCCACTCACTACCACAATTTATTATTTGCTGGCAAAGCCTCCTTAATAGGTTCCTTAGGCAATATATTAAGAAACTGATACACATGATTGTTTTTGTTTTGTTTTATGTTGTTTAATATTCCAGCATGTTATTAGCATGTGTAGGAGGATAAAAGATTAAAAAGAGGAGAAGTAAAGAGGGTCCTTATTTGAAGTAGGTAACTAAATCTATGGCCCAGGAAGTTTCTTTAGTCCTTTATTTCAGGGGAGGAATTGCAAACAGCTTATTTGTAAATTATGCATGCCCCCTACTCCGCCTTGCATCTGATTTGCCTTTCTTCTTCCCCACTGTTTAGAGTCACTGGTGAGTGACTTAACCGATCCTGAGAGGTAAGGATACTATTTAGCCCTCATGCACGTTATTGCAGGAAAACCTGACTGAGGGTAATTGATCCACCTCTACAGTGCTCAACATCCCCTTAGTTTCACATTCTGAGGACTGGTCCTTGAGAGATGGTCCCCTTAGACACTGTCTCCTGGATTCACTTTGGTCCCCCAACATGGCTGGTGCTTTTCTTCCTGGTCTAAATGACAAGGCTCCCTTGACACAGGGATAGATGATTAGGACTCAACATGAGCATATGCATCTTTTCCCTTTCTTTTTTTTTTCAGTAGAGAAAGAACTCCTTATTAATGCAGCCAAAGGTATTGACAGGTGAGTCAATGACATGAGTAAGTAATATGAAATACAAATATCTAGATACTTCTAAATATCTCTAAATATCTTTCTCACTTTCTCTTCCCGTGAATTTGTGTCGAATCTGAATGTGGTCCTTTTTCCAGCTTTATACTTTGTACTTAAGCCTAACACAAGTTTAGAATTCACACTGTTATCTTACCCAGATGAAAACAACTCTTTGGGAAACACTGATGCCAAGGCTTCAAGACAGCTTGGTCCTGAAAATCCTGGCTTTCTGATATTCTTTCAGAGAGAACATCAAGTTGCTTTGGAAACAGACGGAACAAGTTCAAATCCTGGTTCTGCCCCTCCTAAGCGATAAGGATGTGGCCGTTATTACCCACTGTGTGTCTCGGCGCCTGTTTCCTCATCAGTAAAATGAGGATTCAAAACACTACCCATCTTGTGGGATTTCAGTATGGATTAAGTGGGCTAATATATGGAAAACACAACAGGGCCGAGACACAGTAAGTCTTATGGGAGCAACTGCATTATTGCTATTCCTTTCATTCTTACTATCAGAACACTGCCCTATCTTACAGCTCTCTTCGCCCGATGTCAAAGGCAAGGGTAAAACAATCATATCAGAAGGTGTTATCTAAGGCCTTAGGAAAAGAAGCCCGTGTGAATCTTTTCCAGTTCACATGAACCCTTCATTTGCTCCCTTCAGATATATGCATACCTTGAAGCTAGGGAACCTTAAGTTTCACTCCCTTCATGATCTTGGAAGAGACCCTACTATTTCTGGATGTATAATGTGTATTCTTTCTTTCTTTTTTCAATTAACTTATTTTATTTATTTATTTTTGGCTACATCGGGTCTTCGTTGCTGCGTGCAGGCTTTCTCTAGTTGTAGAGAGCGTGGGCTACTCTTCGTTGCGGTGCGCAGGTCACTCATTGCGGTGGCTTCTCTTGTTGCGGAGCATGGGTTCTAGGCACGCGGGCTTCAGTAGTTGTGGCACGTGGGCTCAGCAGTTGTGGCTTGTGGGCTCTAGAGCGCAGGCTCAGTAGTTGTGGTGCACGGGCTTAGTTGCTCCACGGCATGTAGAATCTTCTGGGAACAGGGTTCGAACCCGTGTCCCCTGCACTGGCAGGCGGATTCTTAAGCATTGAGCCACCAGGGAAGCCCCTGTATTCTCTGTCTTTACAAAGGCCTCTAAAACTATAAATTTTTTTTCAGAGGAGTGTTTTTTAATATGATTTGTGTAATTTTCTACTGGTGCTTTTATCTTTTTCTTATAGATAATAACAGTCTTTACAAATTCTGAACAGCAATCTGCTGTTTGTTACTCAAACAGCATTTGTTACTGATCATTTAACTTCCAAGTAAGCAGTTGTTGTTGTGTAAAAATACTAAGATTTTATGAAGTCAAATCTGTCAATGTCTTCTTTTGGTAGTTTCTGCATTTCTGTGTCTTAATAAAGGCTTTCTTGTTTAGGGACAAAATAATATTTTTACTTTCTTTGAATGATTTTAGCATTTTGTTTGTTTGCATTGAGGACTTTGCTCCACCTAGAATGTATTTTGAGTAGGATAAGTGGAAGGAATCTTTGTCTCTTTGGATAGCAAATTGATCCAACGCCATTTCCTGAATCACTCAGCCTTTCCTCCTCAGATTTATAACATTCTCTTTACCATACACCAAAGAATGTTCCATTTTTGTAAAGTTTCCATGTATATTTGAAAATAAGGTGCATTCTGTAAAATTATAGTTATAAATTTTAAAATTTTGAGTATTACATTTAAATAGTGCTTGTTCACACAGTTGAGTGGATGTTCAATAAATACAGCTGTTCATCATCACTTATCCCATGTGCCTATGATTCTCCTGCCTACTGAACAGATATCTCCATTTGCACTGACAGTGGCTCGTCCATTCTCTGCTTTGTTCTGGAGTCCACACTCTCCCCATCGACTCCAACACCTATCGTACTGATTGCATTTACGTGCTCACAAGCCTGTCTCCCACTCTAGACTCTAAGCTTCCTGAAGGCATGGTCCACATCTCAACCATCTCTGCATCCCCAGTGCCAAGCACACTGCCTGGCACGTGCTAGATGCTGAACAAGTGTTTATCAAATTGTGTGTCTTCTCTGGCACAGTAGTTTTCAACCATTTTTATTAGTAAGAGACAAGGAGAAGAAAGGGAAACTGAATCAGAGTCACCTCTTCCTCATGCTCTTCTCCCTCCTCAAAACACATTTTTTAAAAAAACTTGCTTTATGACATCATGTCTATTATCTGTGTGATTTTCAAACGACCCTGAAAAGCCAAGCAAGTTTCATTCTTGTTCTAAACCTTTAGGAAAAAAAGAACACATCATCGAGTGAGAAAGGAAAAAAAAAAAGACTTAAACAGTCGATATTCTGGGATGGTTTTGCCTCTCTTCATTCATTCAACAAATATTTGGTCAGTTCCCACTTTGCACATAGCAGAGTCTTAGGAACTGTGGGAAATGCAAGCTCCTCCCTTGAGTCTGCCTTCGGAAAAAAAGTAAGAAAGAAAAAAGAAAGAGGAAAAAAAGCCAAGCACCTAGGAGAGACTGACAGCACAAATTTGACTAGACATGAGAAATGATTCTTGGGGTTCTCGGTTCACCTCAAAACAAAGAAGCATTCAATGACAGTAGCGACTTTCTCACTTCCCCAATGCCAAAGCAAACTTGTCTTTGCCAAGCAAACTCGTCTTTGCCAAGGCCAACTTATACTGTACCTTCAATCCTTTCACAGAGCTTATGCAAAGAGTGCATAGGGCAGGCCTCGCACAGCTTAATCTGGGTCTTGGCACTCTGCAGGGCAGCGGCCGTGCTGAAAGCCTGTTTCAGAGTCAGCATTACCTCATCAACCTACAAGAAGAAACAAAATCCAGGTCTATAAAAGTTTGCTTTCATGGTAACACATTAAAAGCCCAACAGCAATGTGAAACTTTGTTGATGCTGACTAAATACTAATAATGGAATTTTGATGACCACAGAGCTGGTAGTGAGAAAATAATGTCTCAAAGTTAGACCTTCAATTAATTATACATAAAATTGAAGACTGGATGAAATAAGACCATTTTAATGTGCATAATACTGATCTGTTACTTGAATGCCATTTTTGAGTCCCACTCAGTGCTATGCTATGACAGTTAAGTGACAATCAGGTATTTGTTTTTTTTCTTTTTTTTTAAATTTTATTGGATTATAGTTGATTTACAATGTTGTGTTAGTTTCAGGTATACAGCAAAGTGATTCAGTTATACATACACATATATTCATTCCTTATCAGATTCTTTTCTCATATAGGTATCACAGAATAGAGTTCCCTGTGCTATACAGTAGGTCATTGTTGGTTATCTCAGGTCTTTGTTTAATTAAAGTACTTTATCAGATAAAGATTTCTTTGGAAGTTTTGTCTGCAATACATAGGGAGCAACAAAATAGGTTTAACAAATCACTTGTGTTAATAGGTATCTTATTTACTTTATCCTTTTGGATCATTTTTAGTGCAACAACAAGCGAACACGTGTTTAACCAAAGTTCTAGGGGGAAATGAGCCCAATAAATAATGTTGGGGGAATTCTATGAAGACTACTGGCCTTTTCTCTATGGCTTCTATTTATTTTCATTTGGCTTCTGATTTGTGACACTAAGAAGTTCTGCAGTCATGCTGCCTAATAGCTGGGTCTCAGCCCTAGGCCAGCAGCTTGAGAACTGCCAGGTAGTTTCTTCCTTGCTCTTCCAGTGACTCAGTCAAGAAGTTGGAATCTAGCATTCTGGTTTCCTGGTTGCTTCTTTGAGGTCAACTAACAGCTCATCCTCCAGGCATTGTCAAGCCGACTTCAGGCCAGGTCTCCCCCTCTGTGGCACAATCATCAGTGTAAAGTGTGGCTTTCTCACCCACTGTACAATTGAGACCAAAGTCTAAAACCTGCATGGGGAGCTATGAAGTACCAGGGCCTCATCCAAACTAGCTCTGATATTCAAAACCATTTACCATGCTTCATAAACCATGTTTTGTTTTGTTCTGGTTTTATTGCGGTAACATTGTTTTATGACATTAAATAAGTTGCATGGGTGCAACATTTAATTCAACTTCTGTGTACATTACAGTGTGCTCACCACCAAAAGTCTTGTTTCCATCTGCCACCATACAATTGACCCCCTTTACCCATTTTGCTCTCCCTCCCACCCCCGGCCCCTCTGGTAACCACCAATCTGTTTTCTGCAACTATGTGTTTGTTTTTGTTTTTTATACTTTGCATATGAGTGAAATCATACTGTATTTGTCTTTCTCTAACTTATTTCAGTTATCATAATACCCTCAAGGTCCAACCATGTTGTCATAAATGGCAAGATTCCATCTTTTTTGTGGCTGAAAAATATTCCATTGTGTGTGTATATACATATCACATCTTCTTTATCCATTAATCTGTCGGTGGGCACTTAGGCTGTTACCATATCTTGGCTATTATAAATAATGCTGCAATGAACATGGGGGTGCACATATCTTTTCAAATTAGTGTTTTTATTCTCTTTAGATAAATACCCAGAAGTGGAATTGCCGGATCACCTGGCAGTTCTATTCTTAATTTTTTGAGGAATCTCCATACTGTTTTCCATAGTGGCAGCACCAATGCACATTCAAACCAACACAGATGGCCAACAGGAACATGAAAAGGTGCTCAAATTCACTAATTATTAGGGAAATGCACAACCACAGGGAGATATCACCTCACATGTGTTAGAATGGTTATTACCAAAAAGACAAGAAACAACAAGTGTTGGAGAGGATGTGGAGGAAAAAGAACCCTCACACACATAACCCATTTTTAAAAAGACTCTTTAGGGCTTCCCTGGTGGCGCAGTGGTTAAGAATCTGCCTGCCAATGCAGGGGACATGGGTTCGAACCCTGTTCCCAGAAGATCCCACATGCCACGGAGCAGCTAAGCCCGTGCGCCACAACTACTGAGCCTGCGCTCTAGAACCCAGGAGCCACGACTACTGAGCCTGTGTGCCACAACTACAGAAGCCCGTGCTCCTAGAGCCCGTGCTCCGCAACAAGAGAAGCCACCGCAATGAGAAGCCTGCGCACCGCAACCAAGAGTAGCCCCCACTCATTGCAACTAGAGAAAGCCCGAGCGCAGCAACGAAGACCCAGTGCAGCCAAAAATAAATAAAAAAATAAAATAAATTTTTTAAAATTTTAAAAATAAAAAGACTCTTTATCCCCTTCCCTTATGGCCTGGTTTAAGAAAAAGCTACCATTTAAAGGATTCAATCTACTTCTGCATTTGAATGCCTGAAGAACCTGGAATAAAAAGAAACTCTATTCATCTGATATTACTAAAAGGAGAGTTCAAGCACCAAGCAGCCAGTCATCATTCAGTTATGTTTTACTATATAACCATCTTTTTAAAAGGCTTATAAATAATTTCACAACATTCCATGCACAAAAAATGAATTATTCACAATCTGTTCTTTTATAACATAATTAAAAACAAAGAATTCTAATTCTTAAAAATAAAAGCACGAGCTTCCCTGGTGGCGCAGTGGTTGAGAGTCCGCCTGCCGATGCAGGGGACGCGGGTTCGTGCCCCGGTCTGGGAAGATCCCACATGCCGCGGAGCGGCTGGGCCCGTGAGCCATGGCCGCTGAGCCTGCACGTCTGGAGCCTGTGCTCCGCAGCGGGAGAGACCACAACAGTGAGAGGCCTGCGTACCGCAAAAATAAAAAATAAAAGTACTACATGCTTTAATGCCTTTGCATTTTCATTTCATTTGCCTTGTGATGTATTCAAAAGCAATTTCAATCACTTATGCAGATGTTTATTTCTGTTTTCTTGTTTCTCATTTATTTAAGGCACTGAAGGGGTCAGTCATCCGCTTAGCTTTCATGTAGGTTTATTATTTGCTATTTGGTAATACTGTGTTGCAAAAGGTCCCCAATGGATATATTGAACTTTCATATTTTCTTATCTATTTCTAGATGAACCAAGAGATCATTTCAATGGTGACTGAAATGTGGCTACCAATTTCTCCTAGCCATAAATATTACTAGAAACTTTATTCGACTTCTAAAATTTTAAATGTTTTACTTTTTTTTAATCTACCACTTTTTCCAGACGGCCTATAAATTCTCATATGGAATCAGAGCAACTAAAAGTTAAATTAGCATACTATGAATAACTTAATTGTTTTAGTTTAGATACAGCAACAACAACAAAATCCTAGGCAGTGTTAAAAAGTTAAAAGTAAAGGAATGGTTAAAGATAAATCAATCATATGGAACCAAAAAGAAAGTATTCTTAGTGTGACCATCAGGCAAAATTAAATTTCCAGAGAAAATTATAAGATGGAACAAAGAAAGTCAATTTGTGACATTAAGGTGAAAATCCATAATGAAGATAATGCTCATAAACATTTATATACCAAACTTAGGTGTTTTATAGCGTTTTAGAATAAGAATCACAGAATGTGTAAGGATGGAGAGGGGGAAGGGTAAGCCGGGACGAAGTGAGAGATTGGCATGGACATGTATACACTACCAAATGTAACAGCAGCGGCATAGCACAGGGAGATCAGCTCGGTGCTTTGTGACCACCTAGAGGGGTGGGATAGGGAGGGTGGGAGGGAGACGCCAAGAGGGAGGGGATATGGGGTATATGTATATGTATAGCTGATTCACTTTGTTATAAAGCAGAAACTAACACACCATTGTAAAGCAATTATATTCCAATAAAGATGTTAAAAAAAAAAGATTACCTAGTCTAATTCTCTGGAAAACTCTACACTCTTAACCCCATACAAATCCTGGGTCTCGGTACCCTGGGTTTTTGGGGGTTTTGTTTCGATTTGTTTTGTTGGTTATACTTTCCCTGGATACTGTTGTGTGCATCTGTGGAGTTCCACTTTGTCTATGAATAGTAGTCACTTCCATTTTTTTTCACACCTTTTAAATCACTTTTGGAGAAAGCAGAAATGATATGTTCCAGAAATCTCAAGGGTTGGTCAAACAAGTTTAAACCACCTGCCTTGAGATATTTTACAAAAGAGGGAAGGAAGGAAGGGAGGGAGGGACAAAGGGAGGGAGGGAGGGAGGTGCACAGAGCATCCAAACCTTGCACTGTAACCCTCCAGGGCCCATCAGAACTCTATTCTATACTGCTTATCAATTCATAGCAATTGCTACAAAGAAGCAACAGAAAATGCTCGCTATATATTTTTTGCACTCAGAGAAGACAAATCAGCATGTGTGGTTTTGCAATATTTTGTCTTTCACAACAGCCAAGCCACATCAATCGTAATACTGCTTAGACCTGTAATATTTGACCGTTTGTTTTACTCTAACGTCAGCTGCATGAGCCAGCCTCCTTTATACAGGAAATGTACATTTAATTTTTCCTCTATCTTGCAGTTCTGATGCCTCACCGTTCATTTAAGGTGCTTACAGATAAAAGTAGAGTAAACAGGATTTCAAAGATTCCAGCATAGGCCCATTCTTAAGAATAATGATGCCAAAATAAGATTCTCAGGCAGCTTCAATGTAATATGAAGACATTCTCAGCCAGTCTAGTCTGTTGCCTTAGTCACAGAGCTTCTTAAGGTGGAAAAATGCAGCGTGTTCCCAGACTTTCTACTCTGACTCCGTTTCGAAAACTCATTCTACACGCAGGAGGGTAAAATGAAAAGACTAAAAAATACAAACAAACTTTTAAAAGAGATTGGAAATCAGAAGGTTTTACAGTTTTCCTCTTGGTGTCGGTTATCCAGTAATCAGAGATTAACCAGCACCTAGAAAATGACTGCCTGAAGTTCTGAGTAACACACTCCATCACTCAAAATACACTTAACAAGCAAGCCCTGCTATCCTAGAAACTACTGGTGGATACAACAACCATAAGGACGGTCCTAACCTTGTAGGATTCACAGTCCAGTGGAGTAGAAAGTTATGTGAACAAATAAATAAGATAAGGGATTTGCAGGAACTGCCGGAGATCTATGAATAAGATGTGCTGACAGCACTGACAACAAAACAACCAAAGGACTCAATTCCTGAGAAAGGGTGTTAGAAAAGGCTTCCCTAGGAGGTGATCTTTTAACAGGATCTTTAAAAATACACAGTAGCAAAGAAGGGGAAGGGGATTAAAGTCACAGCAAAGCCAAGCCAGGCCTGCTTCCCATCCAATGAAGCAGCCGGAAAGAGAATACGAAAACAGATAGAGACATACACAATCTCTTTGTATAGCAGCCAGGTGGACCCTTGAGGCTGGCACGATCAAATCCCCCACCTGACCGTATGAAAGCAGCAAGCCCTGGCTCTGGTCTCCACTGACTGGCAGACCCCTCACTGCATGCAGCCAACAGTGACCTCAGAACTTCAGAGGCATTTCTGTGAGCCCCGCCTCTCATGTACTTCCTTCATCTCATGTGTCCTGTGCACGAACCATCTGCTGCTTCAGTAGCAAGCCAAATAAAAGCAACATCACACCAGTCATCACAGCAGCTTCTGCAGTCTGGCCTGGAGACAGCTGAGGACACGGAATAGCACGTGTGAGGACACAGTCATGAAAGGGCAAGCTTTCTGGTGAGCGCTGGAGAAGAATGAGGAAGCCCCTTCTGCCACACTAGACAATCTAGATTTTGTCCGTTAATAAGGAGGCATAAGCTGGCCCCTAGTGAGAGAATTTTGTGAGAAAAAATATATATATAGCATAAGGTAGTAAGTGGATAGATGACAGATTAAACCAGTGGCAGGGAGACTAGTTAGGACACTAATGCAATGGTCTTAGTAAAGGAGATGAATGCCCAGACTTCATTCCAAACAGAGAGGAAAAGGAAGAGAGATGGATATAAGGGACATTTCTACCTTTGAGTTTATAGGATTTGGTGAACAAGTGGATCTCGATGGTGCAGGAGAACGCATTATGGTTTCTAAATTGGAAAGTTGCGTAACTGGAACTGCCAAAACAATAAAATACGGGATATACAACAGGTTTTGCAAAGGTTGGAGAGCAAGGATCTGCAACGTGGTGGAAGAATCAGCCTTAGACAGGAGGACGGACAGAGGAGGGAAGGAGGAGAGGAGAGCTGGGCAGGGGATGGGTGAGGAGAGGGGCAAGATTACCTGACATTCTCATTTTCTACCCAACTCTTGGTTGGCATTTTCCAGGGTTGTGGCCTTGGTTCTCTTTGGCCTTCTCTCTTTTCCTTCCCCCTGGCTGCTCATCCAGCCCCATGCCTTCAACTATTCTTTACGTAACAACTCTCAAACTTCTATCCCGAGCCCTGAACTGAACCTATAATACAGTGGTCACCTGGATATCAACAGGTGGATTTTTCACTGGTATGGCTAACTATCTAGAGTGAGAACAAAACTCAAATGGATCTCTCTTGAGTAAGAAACTTAGCGATAGAGTGCTATATTCCCTAGTCAGAAAGTGTCTTTGTACCAATTCATTCCCATTTCTTCATTACTTCTTCATTATTCCTCAACTCTGTGTCCACACTGGGAATGTGGAAGGCAAGAGTTAGCAGGAAGGAAGGCAACGTGCATACAGAAAATGAGGAGAATGCTGCCCGGCTTACTCTGTATATGTCTAAGTGGTGTGTGTTTCCCTGGGGAAAATCATTGTGGGAGGATTTTATGTCTGAGCAAATGCTCTGCTTCAAAGAATGGTAATGCATATAACTAAAGGTTTGTGTTAAAATGGTTAGGAAAGATAACACAAGTGGAAGAATATGGAAAATGTTTTAGGGGAAAACATCAACATATTTTTAGTCACTCAGATCTATTTCCAACTTTGCCTTACATATTTCTCCTTAAACTCTAACTGCTCCCATTTAAGGGTCGGGGGGAGGGATAGGAGTGGTGCAAAGTAAAATTGACTTCTAAATTCCAAAGAAAGAAATTGAAGGCTAAAATGTGACCATAAAGAAAGTATTTTTAAAATGAGGACAGGGGCTGATGGAATAAAAAGGAAAAAACAAAACCGTTCTCTACCCTGAGGAAATAAGCATTATCTACTCTGAGATGTTATAGCAGTTGAGAGGATCAGAGGTCTTCTCTATCTTCTTACATGAGCAATGGAAAGAGTAACAGCTCTTCTCCTGTTATTAGGCTTTTCCTACCTTTTAAAAATACTCCTGGTAACATTTCCAGATTTGTTAAACTCAAGAAAATCACCTAGGCTTAAAAATTACCAGGACAAGTTGTTTTTGTTTTTCTGTTGTGGTGCTGTTTCAAAGGGCAGAAACCTATTTCTAGACGCGCTCTTCTTTTTCGACGGATGGCCGTTCTGTGAGGCTTGGGTTCATCAGAGACGACTCTCCCATCAGCCGGAGGTGTGGGCAGGAGCCCGTGGGCAGCAGTCACCCCACTTACCAGAGATTCGCTGGCACACTGGAACACGTAACAGATATACTGGCTCAGCCCGGGCTCCGGCAACTCCCGACAGATAAAGCCAAAGTGATCAACATGCTTTATACCCTAGAGAAGGAAGAAGGGCAGTGTTTATGGGATTATGTCCTTTTAACCAACACTATAGAAATAGTTCTGTGCTTTCACACTTCCATGAATTTCTCCTTCACAGCACTGTGACAGGGGACATAATGCCAGAGCAAACTTATTCGGTGGTCTTTTGATACATAAAAAAGGGTGAGACCAGCTCAGAGTTTTTTTTGTTTCTGGCAAACACTCTGTGACTCAGGGCCACAAGAGGAAAAATATGATGGCATGACCCACTGTCTCTTGTAATAAAAACCGCTACTCAGTGTTTGCAAGTAATGGAGTTTTCAATTTATTGGTCATCTTTGAACGGGCAGCCTGATGATTCATTATAAACGCTGTTCTTGTTTATATGAGGCTAAGAATCATTAAAACTGACAATACTCTAATTAAATGGCATGCCATTCCCTAAAGCATGCATTAAAAATACCAGAATGTTTGTCTATTGATAGACATTCAAGGAGCCACAAGTGTTAGAAGATGAATACATTAAAGAAATTATTGCAGATGTCAACTAGCCAGATTCACAAATCTGTACTTCCTGAACACAGGCTAAATAACCTCAGCTACACTTAATACAAGATTCTGAATCATCTGAGCATTTCGATCGCCCTGAATACATACACACCAATTAGTAGACAGCACCTTGTTATTTTAACAGAAAGCACAGTACTTTGAAAAGTCATGAAGACAAAAAATTTGAAGTTGTCCTGCAATCACCTGAATCCCAGAGAAAGGAAAACAGACTTTGGAATCAGACAGATTTGTGCTTCAGCCTTGGTTCAATCAATCTACCAGGTATGAGATATTGTGCTGCGTTGCTAAAAAGTATCTCTGAGGTTCCATTTCTCATCATAAAATAATAGTAATGGTACCTATTCTAAGAAATTTTTCAGATTTAGAACTAAGAAATATCTTAGTTCCTGGCATGTTTGGTAAACAGTAACCACTATTCTTGTAATAAGAAGCTCAACCTACCCAATGGCTATGGAAAAAGGAAATCAACTCCGATAAAAAGTAAAAAAGTCAGTAAGGAGGAGCGAGGTTACAATCCATGAGGTGAAAGTAAATTCCATCTGATACAACTCATTCGTGATTAAAGAATATCTTTTACTAGCTTGGTACTAAATGGGAAAAATGCACAGGACCTCATTAGCTCAGCAAGTTTTCGGGCAGTGGTAATGTTTCCAGTAAAGAAAACCATTCCCTTATTCCTCATGCTTGCCAGGGAAACAGTCCTACCGATTTTGAAGAAAGAAACATTTGTAGGTGTGCATGTGTTAAAAAGCACTCCTGTTCCCAAATGTGGCCACCCTCTATCAGTACAATTCTGTGGAAAGAAATAACAGGAGTTGGGCCACTCAGTGAGAAGCAGAAAGTTAACTTGACAATTATTCTGATCAAAGGCCTTTGCACAAATTTTCCTCATATTTTTGTTTGATTCTTCTTCTGAATTCTTAGAACACAAAGCTTGCTTTAAAAAAAAGGAAAAGCAAAAATCTTTTTTGAACTGCCAGATTTATAGATTTGGTTTGGCGGGTTCTTTTTTTTTCTTTCTTTCTTTTTATTTTCCTTTAGATGTTCAACGAGCATTGCTAGTTTTCTTTCTGGGAGAAACATTGTTAGTTTCTTTGTGGGAGGGGGGTGGGGGGAGAAGCACAGCCTTTTCAGATGACTCCTCTTGCTTTGGGGAACAGGAAGTACACTGGTTTGTACACCACTCTCTCCCCAATGCTTGGCATAAGGCCCAACATGTAGAAGCATTCATTCAACATTTATTGAACACCTAAGCATCAAGCTCTGTCTTAACACATCTTATTCTCTGATGCCCTAGAGCAGCGGTCCCCAACCTTTTCGGCACCAGGGACCAGTTTCATGGAAGACAATTTTTCCATGGACAGGGGTGGAGGGGGCAAATATGGTTCAGGTGGTAACGCGAGCGATGGGAAGCAATGGGGAGCAATGGGGAGCGGCAGATGAAACTTCACTCCCTCGCCCCCCCCCCACTCACCTCCTGCTGTGCAGCCCGGTTCCTAACAGGCCTCGGCCCGGGGGTTGGGGACCCCTGGCCTACAGAATAAGACACCTGCCCTCACAGAGCTTATGATCATGCGGGGACCCCCAGGAAACATGTAATTACAAGAATGCTTAATAAATACTTTGTTAAAGTGAATAATCTTTCTACCACATTTTTTGTCCTTTAAGTAGGAATTTAGAAATTTGCAATATATTCTTCCTCTAGTCAGATGCTGCCTCTCTAAACGACTAGAGTAGAATATAATAGAATAGAATATAATTTTATGTCTCCATATAACAGAACAAATATTGAAACAAAATACTAGAAGTGAAACCACATTAGCTGAGGCTGAGGAGAGTAATTAACAAGATGTACAAAAGCTTATCATTTTCAAAGGGAAGAACGTCGGGATATCATACCTATGGCAATGCGAACTCCAAAATTAAAACTTAAAAACAAGAAAAAGTCAGACTATTTTTCAACATTAAAATATAGGAAAGGGCCTTGGCAAGATCCAGGCCCCTGAAGGTACACCTAAGGCACATTGCTAGGAAAGAAGTTACTGCTTCTCTGTTCCAGGGACCTCCTCAGAGGCATCCTTGCATTTTTAACTTTCCCATATTCAGCTTTAGGTACTCCCTCTGCTCCAACATCTTCGGAAATTCTTTCTAGGTTTGCCATACATTTAGGTAGCTCTAACAATTATATAGATATTCTAAATTATTACTATGGTACTTAGGACACTGTGCCTAATATGATCTTGAACACACATAGTTGTATAGATTATTTTTTAAACTTTCAAATACGTAATATGAGAATTAAAAATAAGTAAAAGGACAAAGATACATATCAAAACCTTCTTTTCAAACTTTAGCATTTACATGTATAAACTTGAAAGTACTAGTTCTTTTTTTTACCTACTACAATATAAAGAGCAATCATGACTCAGTGATGCCCACAAGACCTACTGCTCAAGATGCTGAGGAACACTAACTGTGAAGATATTTTCTAAAGAACTCACCACCCCAAAACTTCCTTCCATGACACCAGGAAACAGGGTTGAAGAAAGTGAGGACAAGATTATGATAATGAGGAACCTGGACAGGATTTTCTTATTGGCAGGGACCCAAGCACATGAACACTCTTAGTTTAAGACAAATCTACTTAAGAAATGCTTTTAAGAATAAAATCTGAAGGGGTTTAAGCCCAGTTATTTTGTTAATTTAGAAACAAGCTTTAATTGGTTTCTTCAAATACTATAATCTACTTCAATACATACCTGGGAACAAGAGGAGATATCTTTAAAATTCTTCTCAAGCACAAGTGATTTTGTGTCTGGACTGATAAGGTTTATCTCAAACCGTCCAACCTTAAAAATAAAATTATTCCACTTAATTTCAACTTATCAAGAACCTAACATATTATTTTACAGTTAAATATTTGACTAATAATACAGATTCAAATGCTGTATCCCAGACATACATATTCACATGTGTGTCAACATCCAATCCAACCAAATCTACAACCCCAATTATCAGCTGTCTGAAAACATTTCTTCCTTTCATCTAGAAATCATGAAAGTTAAGTTGGTCTTAATTTACAAGAAACCATTTTTTTTCCAAATTAGAAATTATTCTTTTCAAAAAGATGCAACCTTTCCACACCTTATGTTTTCTAAAAATACTAATTATTTAATTATAATTTATAATCATACTTTCTCACAAATGATCAACAGAAAGATATACTTGCAATTGGGCAGATAAATTTTAAAATTTTTTAAATAAACAACCATTTAGAAAAAATTAACAACATGGACTCTGGCTAGCTAAGAAAAAGAACAAATCCAGTAGCCCAAACAAGAGAGGAAACTCAGTTAACATATCACCACAGGAAAGACTATAGACACTTTAATTACATGCCTAGAGTTACCAAGAACAAAACAGAACAAAACCACCATGAACTTCTGATCAAGCAAATATTACATACTGGGACTGTTTACCAAGGTACACTGTGCAACTTCCTTCTCAGGGGCTCTTTGCAACGGGATAAAAGGGCAGTCACTCCTTTTTTCAAGAAAACTCAAATCTGAGGAAAACTCAGATTAATCTTCAAAGCTGAGGAGTAATTAAAGAATCTCTACAGGGCATTGTTAAGAATTAAGTTCTTTTAAGTGGAACTGGACATTTTCAAAAACTACTTTTTAGAATTAAGAATCATCTTTTACACCTATAATACAGCTTGCACCAAATCATTTTAATAACTGGTCTAATAAATTATCAGGCCTGTGATGTTTCTTTAACCGTCTCTTTTGTATGACAGAGTAAATTGGTGTATTCTCATCTGAAAATACACCTATGAGTCTCTGGACTTTTCTTTTTTTTCTCTCTAGAAAATTCTTTCTCCATCATGAAGATTCTTCACACGCTCCCAGATTCACATCTTCAAACCCTTCATAAGATTGACTTTTTGCAGTCATTTAAAAAAATAACATTTATTTAAGAATCAACCTAAGGCAAATGCTGGTGATGCTAAGAGTAATCTATTCTTATTTCCCCAACAACTTTCCGTGATGTACTGAAAGTGCATCTCTCTTCCTCTCCCTTCCCTGCTCCCTTTTTTCTTACATTCCCCGTCTGCCTCTCACCCCTTCACAACTTTCCTTTGTTTGCTGTCTTTCTCCACCTGCCTTATCTGCTTCCCAAGGGATATGACAGAAAGGTTGGATGCTTGCAGAGTGAGGACCAGGGAAGAGCTGGCCGCCCAGCTGCTTCCGTCTAGCAAAGAATGGGGAAACACCCCGAGAGCACGCGGCCAGGGCAGCACCTGAAACAGCATCGTTCTGTTCTTCTCCGAATCCGAGGGCTGGACGTGGCTGGGCGCGCTGGCATGCCTCCTCCGCGGCTGCGTTTTCTGGCTGTTGTCCTGAACTTTCCTTTGCAGGACACCGGTGACGCTGCTGCACCGAGACCGGAACTCCTGCTGTTCATCAAAGCCAGAATCTTCCAAAATCCGCTCAGGGAAGCAGACTCGAGAGCTGGACGGCCCAGGCTGGCTGGGCGCGGCGGGGAAGACGGGGTGGGTGTCGTTGACGCCATCCCCTTCCTCGGACAGAACGTCGGCGGGGGAAGCGGGCGCCAGGGCCTCCGACACCGCCGGGTCCTCGCCGGCATCCGCGGCGCGCGGCTCGCCCTGGACCCGCAGGCGCTGCCGCTCGTGCAGGCTGAACTTCTCGATGCAGTCGTCGATGAGGCTGGATGGCGCCTTCTTGTGGGTCACGGTCACCTTGCCACAGTACAAGACCTCGAACTTCTGTGAGTTGTAAAAGGCGTCCTCGTTGTCTTTGCTGGGTTTGGCATCCTCTTTCATGGCAGCTTTCGATAACTGCCTTATGCTGCTGATAACATCGGGAACCTGGAACAGAATTCAAAAATCCTCACTTCAGTTGAATATTTAGAGATCGTATATGTTTACCTAGACCTGTTATTATCACAGAATGCACGCTCATCCTAAATGATAAAATAAAGAGAGTAATAGATCCTACATAAAATAAAGCATAAACTTAAATTACACTATCGGACATAGTGATTTAAGGATAAGATTGGAATTTTCTATCACTTTTATACTTTCTCCTTTTAAATGTATTCGTTTCCTAAAAACAAAACCATGAAACTATACAGGCCACTGCAACCTTTAATAAATCATCATAACATAACCTTTGAGTACTTTTAAAATGTATTATAAGGGATCAAAAGGTTAAAAATTAAATTTAAATATAAAAGTAAAGTGTAACATGCTAAGGTTCCAACCACGACTGAGATAAATAAATTATTTAATTAAATTATTATGAGCCTCAGCTGAAAGGAACCAAAGCTTCAACAATGAGGCTAAAATTAACTTTCTGGATGAAGAGGTTAAAATCCAGACACCCCTCACCAGCATTAGCCATCAGGGAAAATGCAAATATAGACCACAGGAAGATACTATTTCATATCTATTAGAATGGCTAACATCAAAAAGTCCAAGTGGGGCTTCCCTGGTGGCGCAGTGGTTAAGAATCCGCCTGCCAACTCAGGGGACACGGGTTCGAGCCCTGCTCCAGGAAGATCCCACATGCCGCAGAGCAACTATGCCCATGCGCCACAACTACTGAGTCTGCAAGCCACGACTACGGAAGCCAGCGCGCCTACAGCCCGTGCTCCGCAACAAGAGAAGCCACCGCAGTGAGAAGCCCGGGCACCGCAACAAAGAGTAGCCCCCGCTTGCCCCAACTAGAGAAAGCCCGCGCACGGCAACAAAGACCCAATGCGGCCAAAATTTAATTAATTAATTTGAAAGTCCAAGTACCCGCAAGGATGTGGAGCAACAGGAACTCTCATACACTGTGTGCAGAAATGTAAAATGGCCCAGATACCTCAGGAGTTTGGCAGCTGCCTGGGAGTTAAACATAGATCTCACAACCCAGTCATTCCACTCCGAGAGATTTAGGTGAAAGCCCTGAAAACGTATGTCCACAAAAAGGCTTGTACACAGGGCTTCCCTGGTGGCGCAGTAGTTGAGAGTCCGCCTGCCGATGCAGGGGACATGGGTTCGTGCCCCGGTCCGGGAAGATCCCACGTGCCGCGGAGCGGCTGGGCCCGTGAGCCATGGCCGCTGAGCCTGCACGTCCGGAGCCTGTGCTCCGCAACAGGAGAGGGCACCGCAGTGAGAGGCCCGCGTACCAAAGAAAAAAAAAAAAAAAAAAAAGGCTTGTACACAAATATTCATAGATGCCTTAGTCACGATACCCCCAAACTGGAAACAACCCGAATATTCATCGGCAAGTGAATGCTCACTAATTGTCAGGGAAAACCACGATAAAATATCACCTTACACTTGACAGGATGACTATCATCAAAAAGACAAGATATAACAAGTACTGGGGGAGGATGTGGGAAAAAGGAAACCCTTGTGCATTGTTGGTAGGAATGTAAATTGGTGCAGTCACTTTGGAAAACAGTATGGAGGTTCCTAAAATATTAAAAATAGAACTACCATATCATCCAGCAATTCCACTTCTGGGTATATATTCAAGAGAAACAAAATCACTCTCTCGAAAAGATACCTGCACCCTCATGTTCATCACAGCATTATTCACAATAGTCAAGACATGGAAACAATCTAAGTCCACCTAAGTGTCCGTCAAAAGATGAATGGATAAAGAAACTGTGATAAATATTATTTAGCCATAAAAAAGGAAATCCTGCCATTTACGACATGGATGGACCTTGAGGGCATTATGCTAACTGAAATAAGTCAGACTGAGAAAGGTAAATACTGTATGATCTCACTTATATGTGGAATCTTAAAAAAAAAAAACCTCATAGATAAAGAGAACAGATTGGTGATTGCCAGAGGCAGGGGAGGGAGGAATGGGAATGGATGAAGGTAGTAAAAAGGTACAAACTTCCAACTATAAGATAAATAAGTTCTGGGGATGTAATGTACAGCATGGTGGCTAGAGTTAATAATACTATATTGTATATTTGAAACTTGCTAAGAGAGTAGATCTTAAAAGTTCTCACAAGAAAAAAAATCTATAACCATGTGAAGTGAGTGATGTTAATTAAACTTATGGTAATCATTTTGCAATATATACATGTATCAAATCATTAAGTTGCACTCCTTGAACTAAATACAATGCTGTATGTCGATTATATCTCAATAAAACTGAAGAAAAAAGTGAAAGGATGAACAAAAGATGGTACATTCATACAAAATGAAATACAACTCATTATCTCTCATCTGGTTTTCTGCAATAATCTTTTAACTGGTGTCCCTTGCCCCCTTCAATCTACTCTCAAAAGTAGAAAGGATTCCTTTTTAAACTTGTCATGTTGCTCATCTGCAAATCCTCCAAGCTCCCCATTTCATTAAGAGTAAAAGACAAAATCCCTACAATGTCCTACAGGGCCCTCACCCTCTGCATTTGACATACATATAGATTAAATGTGCACTGTGGCTACACATCTTCCATGTGACCTTCAGACAGTCGACCTGGATTTCGTCTTTTCCTTCTCACCTCGTTTCCTCTGACCTTACTCCTCCCAGCAACCCTCTCTCACTCACTCTGCTCCAGCCCCACTCGCTTCCTGGCTACTCTTTGAACATGCCAGGCAGACTCCTCCCTCAAGGTCTCTGAACTCCAAGTCCGCCCCCAGATAACTGGACGGCTCCCTCCTCATCTCTTTTAAATCCATGCTCTAATGTCACCTTGAGGCAACATCCATCCCCTAAACCAAAACACACACACACAGAGACACACTCTGACACAGCCAGCATTCCCCCGGAATTTTCCCCCATTTTATTACTCTCTATAGCACTTACCTCTTTTAACATTCTGTGTAACTGATTTGCTAGAACGTAAGCCCTAGGAGGGTGGTGATTTCTGTTTCTTTTCCCACATTTTTTCCTTGTATCCCCAAAGCCTAGAGTAAGTCCTGGTACAAAGTAGATCCTCAATATGTGGACTGGGGGGAAAAAACTTTTTTTGGTAATTTCTACCTTTGGAAAAGAGAGATCATCTTATATGCAGGGTTGCTTCACATTCAGACATACAAGGTATTTCTTCCAATATTCTAGCACCAATTCTAAAACCAGAATTTCTTCTCTTTCACATAACTCTTTGGGATATACTGCCAGAACATTCACAGTTTAAAAATCACAAGACTTTCAGCTTGCTAGTAGAGTATTTCCTATGAAAGAATAAAGTCCAAATGCTATAGTTTCAATGACTCACCCCAAACATTGGACATATCTCCAGGGAAGTCAGATGCTTTGTACTAACACATGATCAACAACCTTAGACCTCTGTCATTTTGTTTTTGCCTTAGTGTCTGACAAGGGCCAAAGCTATGGAGACTGACCTAGACATTCAACCCTGAAAAAAGTACAATGATTCTCGTGGGTGAGGCAAAACCCTAAAACAGATGGCTCCCTCCTTCCTCACTAACCATATTTCGTTAAATACTTTTCATCTGATTTTAAAAACCCTAGTGCACCTAAATTTCCAAAGCGTCTCTATGGAGTGCAGAATAAGAAATATTATCTGTAGGATTTTTTTTGAACCTGCAGAATTTTGATCTTGTCACAAATATTTTAATGAGTATTAGAGTTAATTCTATCAAGACTGAAAATAAAGTCAGTTTGACCTTAGTTGTATCAATTCCTCTATATTATAAGTTTGTACTTTTTCTCATGGAGAGCTGTTATGTGAAGAACTGATTAGTGGCTGAATTCCTATAGTCTCACAGGATATTTCCCTGTGACCACAGGTAGAAGCTCAATACCTAAATATAATTCAGTTAATGACCCAGTTCATAGAAGCAAAGCTTATCATCTTGACTAAACTGAGTAGGTAATTTAATCTTCCAATAATTTGAATTGTTAACTGCACCATAAAACATAGATTCTAGTTGCCTTTAATATCTTCTCTCAGGTCATGACTAAACGCAGCTTTCAATGACCTGCAAAGAGGCTGGCCTGTGAAACTGATCTAACAACATTCAGCTCTGTTATTGCTTATAAGTGGAACACACACATGTAAGTTAACAATACACAGCCCCTGCCTACACACTCAGAGCCCATACCAGAAGGGACACACTGATAAAGAAAGGACAGTAGAATATCCACAGTGGGAAACTGAGTTATCAGAGAACCATGAAGACTTCCTGAGACATTTATTTAAGATCAATCAGAAGCAACACAAGAGAAACACAAAAGCTCTATCCAGGGGCTTCCCTGGTGGTGCAGTGGTTGAGAATCTGCCTGCCAATGCAGGGGACATGGGTTCAAGCCCTGGTCTGGGAAGATCCCACATGCTGCGGAGCAACTAGGCCCCTGAACCACAACTACTGAGCCTGCGCGTCTGGAGCCTGTGCTCCACAACAAGAGAGGCCGCGATAGTGAGAGGTCCGCACACCGCAATGAAGAGTGGATCCCACTTTGCCGCAACTAGAGAAAGCCCTCGCACAGAAATGAAGACCCAACAGAGCCAAAAATAACATAAATAAATAAATAAAAAGTTTTTTAAAAAATGCTTCCCTGAAACCAATTCAGGAGTTTGGGTTTAAAAAAAAAAAAAAATCTCTATCCAGTACTTGCACATACACAAGACATTTTGGGAAAACACTATTCTCCTATAGGACAGTGTTAACTGACATATATTTAGATTTTGATTTAGATGTGTTTTTGAATGAATTTGACTCCTTGCATGTATCACATCTTTCAACGTCTTTTTTTCTCTTTACCGTTAATGCTATAAGCTCCTAAGTGAAAGACTGAGTTGTGGTGATTTTGTGTCTTACTAGAGTTCTTCCATATGACCACTGGGAGAGAATTCTGTGCTCAGAAAAAACTGAGTGACAGTTGTCAGCAAACAAAAATATACAAATAGTGAACAACCACCTAGAATCCTGATGAAAGCTCTCCAGGATTGAGATGGGGTTAGTAAACTCCTGTTGATAACACAAGAGAGATCTGGCACTCCTCAGAATACAGAGCTGAGGCTTTCCACTCTGCTCAGTGCTCACCCCAACTAGGAAGTGAATGTGTGTTGCAAGAATGTCTTCAGATGCTAGGAGACACCTCAAGCTACACGCTCGGGGTTCGTACTCTAGTTATTAGTACTCTGGCTACGAATAATGCAACTGCTTAGAATCTGCCTACGTCTCACAGAGTCTGATGAAAATTCAATGCCAATTCAAGGCAAAGTTTTTATTGTATGGCAGCATATAATTTTAACACAAAATAACAATAATGAAAAGGGAGTTAATGATCCCTCTACCCAGGAATTAAGAGATTTCTTCTCTCTCCCCTGATCTGCCAGGAATTTGTGTCATTCTGCTTTCTAGAGTTTCCTTGCCAGTAAAGTAAGGGATGAGAAAGATGCTCAACAAGATCTCACCTAAATCCAAATTTCTATGGGTTTATTTTAGCATTGATGTCAATATAGGAACAAAATAATGTACATTAAAAGAAGATGGAAGGGGGCTTCCCTGGTGGCGCAGTGGTTGAGAGTCCGCCTGCCGATGCAGGGGACACGGGTTCGTGCCCCGGTCCAGGAGGATCCCACATGCCGCGGATCGGCTAGGCCCGTGAGCCACAGCCATTGAGCCTGCGCGTCCGGAGCCTGTACTCTGCGATGGGAGAGGAGGCCACAGCAGTGAGAGGCCCGCATACCGCAAAAAATAATAATAATAATAAAATAATAAATAAAAGAAGATGGAAAATCATCTCTAGTATTAAGCCAGAAATATTGTAAGTCATTGACATTATTCACTTCCATTGACACACAATAACCAATTTCAACAAGCGATAAAATAAATGGGGCTTTTTTCAAATGTCTCATGATATTTAGAAAAAGCACAGGGCCACCTTTGGCTAGTATTCTGTCCTTACACCTTCAGTGATCTCACTAAAAGAATATAAGTTCAAGTATCAAAATTCAGACATTAAAGCAATTCCTCACTCTAGAGAAAAGAAAAATTGCCACTAGATTCCTGGATGTCAGGCTGTTGTTTCTCATTAATTAATTATCATAATTAGTTATCACATTCCAAGAAATCCAATGGTATTGTAAAAACTACACTTCACCTGACTTCACAAGGAAATAAATTCTACAAGTACCACACACTGATGTTTAAAGTCCTAAGCAAACCCAAGGGAAAGAAGTCTGGATACTGAAAAAGCACAAAGGAAAGATACCTTTGGTCAGGAAGCAAGCTGAAATTTGGAGTCGTCCTCCAAGAGCAGTGAATATGCCAAACTGATGTAATCCTTAGTATTAGCTCTCTGTCGCACTTAAGAAGTTCTCTTTCATTCCAGATAAGCCAGCAGTAATTTTGCTGCATTTGTTCAAGTCGATGTTATCACTGTGCAGCCAATTATAAAACTTCCCGGGAATAACCGTTATTGCTTCAAAAGTAAAGTATTTCCTGACTCTGCAATCAGGAAACACACTGATTGTTCAGGGCTAAAGAACAGACTCTCTAGCTTTCTTTAAAAAGAAGCATTTTAAATTCGAGTACCCCTGTCTTTCTTATGCTGTTTAAATAATCACGTGTCCAAGGCTTATTAATTATGAAGGTAGGAGAAAATCAATCTATAATACAATGTCTTCTTTCTTCATAGAGTTCATTGATAAACAGATGAACTTCAGCAAACATTTAAAAATGGATACAAATATGAATATGAAAATAAGCCTCTTAGGACATATTTAAAGCAAAAAAAATAACTGGGTAAATTCTTTCACAATGGACATGAGCTTGGCTGCTTGACTCATTATTAATCTTTTTATAATAATTATAGTAGGCACAGCAAGATTTTGATAAGCCCAAAAAAGAGGGAAAAGGTGTAAAAAACAGTTGAGGAAAAAATACTAGGAAACATTTCAAGTAAATTGCAAAAACCCTGCCAAATGAGAAGAATTCATCATTTAAACTAGTCTCAATCAAAGAGAGACAGTAAGGAAAAGAAATGTATTTGCTTTGGAAGTAATACATGCCATTAGGGGACGGATAGATTTCCTTTCTAATTCTGTTTTACTTAAGAAACTATTAAGATCAGTTCAGCATTTTGAGAAAAGACTGATTTGCTTTTGGAAGATATATACGTGCCATGAAATAGTTCATTTACATTAAGGAAAAAAATCACCATTATTTAAGAACCCATGAAGATGTTCCAGCCCCAGTTACTTTGGAAGAACACTCAGTCTGTGTTGTCATTTTTAAGGTGACGTTGTCTGACAATCTCAATAAGAAATAAAACTGATTTTTAAACCATTTTCACTTTTATCCAAAAGTACTTCAGTGATTCTTTAATATATAAACTATTATTTTAAAGTAAACCTTACACAGTAAAAAAGAGGTCTAATTATCACTAGGTCTAGAGTCAAAATCGACTGGAATAATGCAGTGGTCTTAAAATCACAGAATTTAAAAGTTGAAGGCACTCTTATGGAATCACCCGTCCCCACTATCTTGTTTTACAGATGGGGAAACAAACGGTTTACATTAAAAGTTCAACCATGGGGCTTCCCTGGTAGCACAGTGGTTAAGAACCCACCTGCCAATGCAGAGGACACGGGTTAGAGCTCTGGTGGGGGAAGATCCCACGTGCTGCGGAGCAACTAAGCCCGTATGCCACAGTTACTGAGCCTGCGCTCTAGAGCCCATGAGCCACAACTACTGAGCCCACGAGCCACAACTGCTGAAGCCCATGCACCTAGAGCACATGCTCTGCAACAAGAGAAGCCACCGCAAGGAGAAGCCCGCACACCACAAGGAAGAGTAGCCCCCGCTCACTGCAACTAGAGAAAGCCCGCATGCAACAAGACCCAGCGCAGCCAAAAATAAATAAATAAAATAAATAAATTTATAAAAGAGAAAAAAAGTTAAACCATGAAAGAATAATGAGATTACAAGTAACGAGACTCTTTGGCACCAAAGAAAGCAAGAATATCTCTACTACTTACACTGCAGTCATACAATTGCTTGGGTTTGAGTCTTGGGCTTCAGCCAAGACAGTTTCCTCTCAGATTAGGCTTTGGTTCTTAGATATTCTCAGCCCCTTTGCTCCAAACTCATTTTTGGCTCAGTGCTTCTCTGTTGTTTCCTGGTGGCCTCTGAGTTAGTTCAAGCATCAGAGAGAGAAATTCCCTGAACTTCCTACCAAGTTCTCCCGTCCTATTCTGTCTCACTGCTCTTATCTTTGAATACCTTCTCCGAAAGATATGACTTGTGCCTTTATGACCGTTCAAAATTTGAAGAAGTGATCAGATGTAAAATAAACGAGGGTAACTCACAGGAAATCCGGGGCCTTATAATTTTGATTAAGAGAATGGAATGTCCTCAGTAGTGGCTGAGTTTAGTGCTACAGAGAAATAAGACAGAAGATGGGGTGGGTGAGAAGTTAGATGGCAAAGGACAGACAAGGACAGTGCTTTTCAATTCCCCTTTCAAAAGCAAACTCATTCTTTTAAAAGTGGATTACTCAGGACTTCCCTGGTGGTGCAGTAGTTAAGAATCTGCCTGCCAATGCAGGGGACACGGGTTCAAGCTCTGTTCTGTTAAGATCCCACATGCCATGGACCAACTAAGCCCGTGTGCTACAACTACTGAGCCTGTACTCTAGAGCCCGTGAGCCACAACTACTGAAGCCCGCGCACCTAGAGTCCGTGCTCTGCAACAAGGAGAAGCCCACGCACCACAACAAAGAGTAGCCCCCGCTCGCTGCAACTAGAGAAAGCCTGCACACAGCAACAAAGACCCAATGCAGCCAAAAATAATTAATTAATTAATTTTTTTAAAAGTGGATTAGTCCACAGCATGGCATATTAGAAAAGTACATAACATGCAATTAGAGGTCTAGAGTTTAAAGCCCCATTCCGTTATCTATGATTATCTGTAGAAAAGACACCATATCCTGGTTTTTCATCTGCAAAATTGGAATCACAACGTTTATGTCAAAGGTAACCTGGGAAAATTAAACTAAAAGTGCAAATGTGCCTGACACAGTGCTAGGACAGTGAAAACATTCAACAATGTTTAATTAAATCTAAAATGTAAGTCTGACTTGTACTGTGTAAGGAGATGAAGGAAGTGAGAAGCTGTTGCTAAATTAAAAAACATTGCCTTTGTGAAAGTTAAATTGTAGTAGGGGGTATAGAATTAATAAGTAAAACATAAAGGATTTGAGATAGTAAAAACTGCCAATGAGAAAAATAATGCCCAGAAGGGGGGACAGAAAATTTGGAGGGGGTGGCAGAACAGCTGCAATTTTAGAGAAAGGTGTCTCTATAAAATATTTGAGTAAAAACCTGAAGTCAGCAAGAAGGTGAGCCATACAGATATCTGAGGGAGGAACATTCCAGGCAGATAGCACACCAAGTTCGAAGGCCATGAAGCAGAAATTCGCCTGGCATGTTCAGGGAACAGTGAGGAGTCCATGTGGCTGGATGCGAGTGAGGCAGCAGATTACTGAAGAGGCCACTGTGGGGAACAGGGGCATCTAAATCATGCAGGACCTTGAAAGGACTCTGGCTTTTACTCTTGGTGAGACAGATAGCCATTGCAGAGTGCTGAGTTACATGTTTAAAGAATCCCTTTGCCTGCTGTATGGAGAACAGATGGCAAGGATAAGGGGGCAGAAGCCTACTGCACCCAGGATGAGGCAACGGTGGTTCACAGAAGAACAGCAAGGGACGGGGTAAGAAGAAGCAGGCTTCTGAATATAATTTTAAAGGCACAGTCAACATGATTTGGGGATAGATCTAACGTGGATTGTAAAAGAAGGAGAGGAGGCATGGATGAACTTTATGGGTTTTGGCCAGAGGAACTAGAGTGAGGGATGGGGATGGCTTAAGAGAGTAGGAGCTTAGCTTTGGATTGTTAGTTTTGAGAAGCTTACAGACATCCAACGGGTGATGTCAGTAGGCAGTTGAGTACATGGAGCTCAGGGGTGAGGACAGAGCTGAGAAAGAAAAATTGGAAGATATTAGCATATAAATAGCATGTAAAGCCATGCAATTAGAGGAGTCCATCAAAAAAGTGTGCACAGATGACACAGAGAGACAGAGCAAGAGGGAGAGAGACATGGTGAGCTAGGCAGAGAGAGAAATATCTCCAGGAACCAAGCCCTGAGGCGCACGATGACTATAGTTTAGGAGATGGAGAGATATGAGCAAAGGAAAATACATCAAGAGACACAGGTAAAACCAGAAATGAATGGTATCCAGAAGCCAAGAAAGAAAGGTTTCCAAGAAGGAGGGGGTAAGCACTATGAGATCATAGGTGACTTTGACAAGAAAAGTTTTGGTGGCACTTAGGGCAAAAGCCTTACTGGAGTAGGTTTGAAAGAAAATTTTAGGAACAAAATCCAAAACATTAGGTACAGACAAGCTTTTAGGGCTGTAGCTAGAGGTACAAGTGAGTCAAAAGAGGGTTCTCTTATAGATGGGAGAAATGACAGCTTCCAATAGAGAATTTCCAACAGTGAAGGGGAAATTGATGCTGTAGAGAAACAGAGTAGCACTGCAAGCAACATCTTTAAGTAGGCAAGAGGGGACAGTGGAAGACTTTGAACTGACCCAGGGCATGGAAAGTTCATCTCAAAAGGTGCAAATGCAGGAAGACATAGTGGTGGGAGTTTGGAGAATTTGTCCTCTGACTGCTTTAATTTCTCAGTAAAACTGAAAGCATAATCATCACCTGAGGTAAGGATGGGGAAGAAGATCAAATGAGTATTGATCAGTAAACATTTAATTTAATTCAAGTCTGACTGTAGGCAAAATTGTGAGGTGATGGTATCTTGAGAGCCCTCAAGCTTCACTTTCTGTGTTCGGATGATGCGGAAATGTGACTTCTACAACTCCTTCATGGAGACATTGCATTTTAACCTAAGTTTTAACTTGAGAAGTGAAGTATCTTAGATGAAACTCAGGAATCAACCGGAAATTAGAAGAGAGGTTTTTGCACCCTGAAATGAAACAATGCAGGTAAACAGTGTTTTCTGCCTAGGATGAGATTGGGAGCCAACCTTGTCAGTAACAGTTGTATAAGAAATGAATTTTGGAAAAAGTTCACGTGTGGTAGGGAAAAAAAGTGTTCTGTACCTTACCAAAATAAGAATAACACAGTTTGATTATACAATATTTGTGTCACTTGTGAAAAATAATTCTATATTTCTTTTTTTGGACATGGACATTTATACAGATATGACCAAAAAAGGTGAAGTAAGCAGAGTCACCAATGCAAGAAAATCAAACTTCTTACAAACATGTAATCAAGAAAGTTAATCTCTTACTTTCTAACTATAGAAACACGGAATAGGGGCATCTAAGAAACAATCCTGAAAAGCTGTTATTTATTACCTTATGCTGGCACTATGAGACCCCCTTTCAAATGCAGCAATATCCCTCTACCCAACCACAAAGCACTTTCAATGTGAGATCAACCTACTACCTGTTTATTCGACAGAATGCTTTGTATTCATCAAATCAGTCCTATTATTTGCTTAATGCTCACATTTTTAAAAATATACAATTCAAAATCAGTAAACCTCTAGCCAGGGTAACTAAGAAGAGAGGACACAAATTACTAATATTAGAAATGAAAGAGGGGACATCGCTACAGATCCCATGGAAATTAAAAGCATAATAAAAGAATACTATGAACAACTCCATGACCAGAAATTCGATATCCTAGATGAAATGGACCATTTCCTTGAATGCTACAATCTGCCAAAATGCATACAAGAATAAATAAATGATCTGAATAGGCCTAAATCGAATCAATAGTTAATAATCTTCTAAAACAGAAAGCACCAGGCTCAGATGGATACACTGGTGAATTCTGTCATTTAAGAACAAAATGATACCAATCCTCCATAATCTCTTTCAGAAGATAGAAGCAGAGAAAATACTTCCTAATTCATTCTATGAGGCCAGCATTACCTTAATATCAAAACAAGACAAAGACAGTATGAGAAAACTACAGCCCAATATCTCTCATGAATATAGACGCAAAAATCCTTAACAAAATACTAGCATACCAAATCCAGAAAAGTATAAGATGAATTATATACCAGGACCAAGTAGGATCTATCCCAAGTATGTAAAGGTGTTTCAACATTCAAAAATCGATTAATGTAATCTATCACATCAACAGACAAAAAAAAAAAAAAATCACATGATCATATCAATAGAAGCAGAAAAAGCATTTGACAAAATCCATCACCCATGGTAAAAACTCTCAAGAAACCAAGAATACAGGAATAGAGGGGAATTTCTTCAACAATCTAGAAAAAAATCTACAGCTAGCATCATACTTAATGGAGAGAAACTCAAAGCTTTCCCACTGAGATCCAGTACACGGCAAGGATATACTCTCTCAACATTCTTTTTCAACATCATACTAGAAGTCCTTGCTAATAGGCAAGAAAAGGAAACTAAAGGTATACAGATTGGAAGGGAAGAAATAAAACTGTCTGTTCTGAGATGACATGATTGTCTGTAGAAAATCTGAAATAAAAATTTACCAAAAAAACAGCCTCTAGGTCCATCCACATCTCTACAAATGACCCAATTTCATTCCTTTTTATGACTGGTAATATTCTATTGTATATATGTACCACATCTTCTTTATCCATTTCTCTGTCAATGGGCATTTAGGTTGCTTCCATGACCTGGCTATTGTAAACAGTACTGCAGTGAACATTGGGGTGCATGTGTCTTTTTGACACATCATCACCTGGAACACCTCCTGGAACTAATAAGTGATTATAGTAAGGTTGCATGATACAGGGTTAATATACAAAAGTCAATTGCTTTCCTATATGCCAGCAATGAACAAGTGAATTTTGAAATTAAAAACACAATACCATTTACATTAGCACCCCAAACGTGAATATTTAGGTAAAAAATCTAACAAAATATGTATAAGATCTATATGAGACCTACAAGACTCTGATGAACATGATCAAGGTAAAGCTAAATAAATGGAGAGATATTCCATGTTCATGAGTAGGAAGACTTGATATTGTCCAGATGTCAACTTGATCTATAAATTCAATGCAATCACAGTCAAATCCCAGCAAGTTGTTTTACAGACATTGACAAACTTATTCTACGGTGATATGGAGAGGCAAGCAACCCAGAATAGCCAACACAATATTAAAGGAGAAGAACAAAGTTGAAGGACTGATGCTATCTGATTTCAAGATTTACTATAAAGCTATGATAATCAAGACAGTGTGGTATTGGCAAAACAACAGACAAATAGATTCATGAAACATAATAAAGAGCCCAGAAATAGTCTCACATAAATATAGTCAACTGATCTTTGACAGAGGAGTAAAGACAACATAACGGAGCAAAGATAGCCTCTTCACAAACGGTTCTGGAATGACTGGACATCCACATGCCAAAAAAAATTTATCTAGACACAGACATTAAACCCTTTACAAAAATTAACTCAAAATCTAGAAAACCCAGATGACCTTGGGTATGGTGATGCCTTTTTAGATACAACACCAAAGACACAGTCTATGAGCCAAAGCAATATTGAGGGGGAAAAAAAGAGCTGGAGGAATCAGACTCCCTGACTTCAGACTATACTACAAAGTTACAGTAATCAAGACAATATGGTACTGCCTCAAAAACAGAAATATAGATCAGTGGAACAGGATAGAAAGCCCAGAGATAAACCCACTCACCTATGGTCAACTAATCTATGACAAAGGAGGCAAGGATATATAATGGAGAAAAAACAGTCTCTTCAAGAAGTGGTGCTGGGAAAACTGGACAGCTACATGGAAAAGAATGAAATTAGAACACTTCCTAACACCATACACAAAAACAAACTCAAAATGGATTAGAGACCGGACACTATGTAATAAGAGCAGACACCATAAAACTCTTAGAAGAAAACATAGGAAGAACACTCTTTGACATAAATCACAGCACGATCTTTTTTGACCCACCTCCTAGAGTAATGGAAATAAAAACAAAAATAAACAAATGGGACCTAATGAAACTTAAAAGCTTTTGCACAGCAAAGGAAACTATAAACAAGACGAAAAGACAACACTCAGAATGGGAGAAAATATTTGCAAAGAAATCAACGGACAAAGGATTAATCTCCAAAATATATAAACAGCTCATGAAGCTCAATATTAAAGAAAAAACAACCCAATCAAAAAATGGACAGGAAAAAAAAAATGGGCAGAAGACCTAAATAGACATTTCTCCAAAGACATACAGATGGCCAAGAAGCACATGAAAAGCTGCTCAACATCACTAATTATTAGAGATATGCAAATTAAAACTACAATGAGGTATCATCTCACACCAGTCAGAACGGGCATCATCAGAAAATCTACAAACAACAAATGCTGGAGAGGGTGTGGAGCAACAGGAACTTTCATACATTGCTGGTGGGAATGAAAAATGGTTCAGTCATTTTGGAAGACAGTTTGGTGTTTTCTTACAAAACTAAACATACTGTTTTTTTTTACAAAACTAAACATACTCATGATACGATCCAGCAATCTCACTCCTTGGTATTTACCCAAAGAAGTTGAAAACTTATACCCACAAAAAAATAACTGGCACACAGAGGTTTTAAGCAGGTTTATTCATAATTACCAAAACTTGGCAGCGACCAAGATGTCCTTCAGGAGGTGAATGAATAAATAAACTGTCATACATCCAGACACTGGAACATTATTCAGGGCTAAAAAGAAATGATCTATCAAGCTATGAAAAGACATGGAAGAAACTTAAATGCATATTACTAAGTGAAAGAAGCCAATCTGAAAAGGCTACATATTGTATGACTGCAATTATATGACATTCTGGAAAAGGCAAAACTATAGGGACAATAAAAAAGTTCAGTGGTTGCAGGGATGGGGATGGCAGACGAAAAGCACAGAGAATTTTATGACAGTGAAAATACTCTCTGTGATACTGTAATGATGGATATATATCATTATAAATGTGTCAATACCCAAAATGTTCAACACCAAGAGTGAACCCTAAAAAAAAAGAGTGAACCGTAAGGTAAACTAGGGACTTTGGGTGATTATAATGTGTCAGTGTAGGCTTATGTTTGGTAACAAATGGACAATTCTGGAGAGTGATGCTGATAATGGAGGAGGCTATGCATGTGGCAAGGCAGGGGGGTATACAGGAAATCTCTGTACCTTCCTCTCTATTTTGTTGTGGATGGACCTTAAAATTGCTCTAAAGAAATAAACTTTTATTTTAAAAAGTATACAGTTCAAGGACTTCTCTGGTGGTGCAGTGGTTAAGAATCCGCCTGCCAATGCAGAGGACATGGGTTCGAGCCCTGGTCCGGGAAGATCCCACATGCCATGGAGCAACTAAGCCCGTGTGCCCCAACTACTGAACCCATGTGCCCCAACTACTGAAGCCCACGCACCTAGAGTCCATGCTCCACAACAAGAGAAGCCATCGCAGTGAGAAGCCCACGCACTGCAACGAAGAGTAGCCCCTGCTCACCACAACCAGAGAAAAGCCACTAAGCCCGTGTGCCACAACTACTGAACCCATGTGCCACAACTACTGAAGCCCGCACACCTAGAGCCCATGCTCCACAACAAGAGAAGCCACCACAATGAGAAGTCCACGCACTGCAACGAAGAGTAGCCCCTGCTCACCACAACCAGAGAAAAGCCCGCGCACAGCAACGAAGACCGAACACGGCCAAAATAAATACATAAATAAATTAAAACTTACTTAAAAAAAAAAAGAAAGTATTCAGTTCAATACTATTTGTATTTACTCCAACAAACACTAGAGGGAGCTTTCTCACATGAACTAGTTTACCTAAGCAAAAAATTTTTTAAAAAATGAAAAGTTTTTTTATAAAACTGAAACAATGCCACTGTTTATAAAATATCATTACCACTGTTCCCATATTAGTCTTAGAATATTAACCACTGCTAAGTAAATTAACTGGAATTTTAACTGATTAGACAAGTTTGGCAATAAAATTAATAAGTTAATAAAATAAAGTTAAACTGAAAAAATTAGAGTATATCAATATCAGCCCTTGATAACATTTAATCTGTCAGACATTTTCAAACAGGACATAATAAACATAATAAGAAAGATACGTCTTGATTCTTCATCACGATATGTGAAAGTATGGTCATCGAAACAAAATGCTAAAACGGGACACTGGATAAGTAGTTTTAACTTATGAAATGTCTGAACTCTTGTGAAGAGAGCCTTTTGAGCAATGGTTGGTTGTGAAATGTAATGGGTCTCTGGGAAAGAGGCAAGAGAGGTTAAACCCAGAGGGACCTGGACGTGACAAGCTCAAGCTGAGATCAGGCGATAAAGCTGTAATGTTATCAAAAAGCAAAAACTGCCGTGAGTTTCTCAGAAACCTATTTTTGTCCTGGCCTTCCGTATTATTTCAGATATTTATACCCCTACAGGAGTGGTGAACGAGCATCTTGCGAATGAGAATAATCCGACATTCTTGAACTTTTATTCAGCGGCATCAGTGACTTGTAGTCATTATTAACCCCTAAATGTGTGAATGTCTCCCTTTTTCAAAGAGGAAAAGTCCTAACCCACCACTACCCAAGGATAAAAAGGAAAACATACATTTGCCGCTCTCCAAAACTAGGCTGGAAGGAAGGGCAGTCACAAGGAAACAGATGCCAGATCTCTAATCTGACTTGCCCTTCCCGTGGGTGAAAGGAAAAGCTCGTCTCCGCATAATGACCGCTCACCTTGGAGCGCCCTTCTGTGCCACCTCCAACCCTCACAGTGGAGGTAAAACTCCTGAAAACAACATGAGTCACAATGGACTGATGCTCCTGGTGAAATGAAAAATTAACACAATGAAATCTTTCTTCTTTTTAAATAAATTTACTTATTTATTTTTGCCTGAATTGGGTCTTCGTTGCTGCGCGCGGGCTTTTCTCTAGTTGTGGCGAGCAGAGGCTACTCTTCGTTGTGGCGCAGGGGCTTCTCGTTGCAGTGGCTTCTCTTGTTGTGGAGCATGGGCTCTAGAGTGCAGGCTCAGTAGTTGTGGCTTGTGGGCTCAGTAGCTGTGGCACACGGGCTTAGTTGCTCCACCGCATGTGGGATCTTCCCGGACCGGGGCTCGAACCCGTGTCCCCTCCATTGGCAGGTGGATTCTTAACCACTGTGCCACCAGGGAAGTCCTACAATGAAATCTTGCATCAAGACTTGCCTTTTGGGCCTGCATTCCTTCTTTCTGCTTGGGACATGGTGAATTTACCGAGAACAGTTTCTGATCAGAGAAAACTTTTTTTTTCAGAGCTGATACAGGCTGTTTAAAGAGATTCTTCTTTGTTCATTAAATATCAAATAAATCCCCCCCTCCCCTTCTTTGTGTGATCCGGCTAAATGATACCCAAGGAAAGCATATAATGGTTTAGGTGATACAAACCACCCCAGTTTCCTGTTACCTTTGATTGAAGAAATCAATGAAATGCTTGAGCTTTTCAGACCTGGAGAAAGAACACATTCTGACTATGCACCTCACAGGCATCTGACTTAAAACCAGACTAATAAATATAGTACTCCCAAAGCAATAAACCTGTACCTTTGAGTTCTCTGAAATGTCACCAGATTGCTTGAAAGCCACCTGGATGAGTGCACTGTGTCATGACTAACCTTTGCCCAGCAGAAACACAGACTTATCCACCCTTGGACATGACCTGTGGACAGAGATCTTCTCTGCCCTTCAACAGAACTCAATCACATGACACCATTACCTTTCAATTAATTGATCTTTCATAAATTTGTTAAGATTTCAAGTAAACAGTGGTATCTCAAAGCCTCTCACCACAAAAGTATTTTTACTTATCAAATTTCATGGATGTCAAACATTTAACTGCCAAATTTTTATTCCTTGAAGGAAACTCTCACTTTAGAATTTTAAGTATTGTTAAGTGTCACAACAGAATGTGTGGCACTGAAATATTTATCATGATGTAACAGCCTTAATTTTCTAATACCCCAAATGCTTCCTCATATCTATTTCCAAAGCATTAATAATTACAGCAATGCTTCAAGGCTGACATTATAAACAACTTGACTGGAGGTAAAAGAAATTAAGGAAATCTGTTCAGTGGCAACTAATAATTGGCCTATATAGTGTGATAATGCGGCAAGAGTTAATTTTCATTAAAATTTTCCACAGGATCTATCTGAGCTGCGTCTTGCAAAAATGTATAACTTCGAAGTCAGAAAGCAAATTCAAAGCAAACCAGCAGTCCTCATATTTTTCATACATGGATGGCTTTCAAGAAAGAGTAAGATGATTCTTATCATAAATCATTTACGAAGGACTTATCAGGTGAAACAGGCACTGTTTTATCTAAATAGCACCCACCTTAATTTAGAAGAAATGGTTCTAGTGGATGCTGCCAATCCTTGCACCCTCCCCCAGCCCAATCTCCCCACCCCCACAAAGTAGGCCACAATGGAGGGCATGTAATCTCGATGGGACCAGTGACCGATATAGGGGTTGGCATGTGACCCAAGCCAAGTCAATCTGAGCAGCTCCGTAGTATTTTCCAAACAGAAGGAGAGACACAACTGTTTTCCATCTGAGGTCTCATGCTGTTGAGGAAGTTAGTCTGGTCCACAACAGATGGACACATCCCTTCACTGGAGAAAGTCAGTCTAGAGTAACACAAAATGAAACCTAGAGGAAAACAATTAAAACCAAGATTTAGCGAAAGAGATTCCTGGGGTCTCTGGCTATAGACATCCTTGGAGATGTGACTAATGATCTCTTTGTGTCCTCCAATTCTGGGGTCACTCGGGATCCTTTCATATGGGTGAGGGGTTTTCACCCTTGCCTCTAAGAGTCCTGACTAGTATACAAGTCTACGAGAATATACATCAATACAGATGTTAAAAATCTGTTAAATATTATATATAATCTGTTGAACCCAATCATTGGGACTGAGTTCATCTGCTATGACTGAAACCCAAAACAGCAGTTGATTACATAAAACAGAAGTTTATTTCCCTCTCATATAAAAGTCCAGTTGGCAGTGCAGGGCTGTTTTGTTTTGACATTGTGTCACTAAATATCAAAGACTTGGGTCCTTCTATTTTCTTGTTATGCCTTGGGGGCCTCAACCCCATTGTCCAAAATAGTGACAACTGTATTCCAGGTAGTAGGACTAAATAAGAGAAAAAAAGAGCAAGAGGTACACACGTACACACACACACACACACACACACACACACACACACACAAATAATGGACAGTCTCTTTCTTATGGAAGTTTTCCTAAGGAAGTTGCCCCCCCCCAAAAAAAATCTACTTATACCCCACTGACCAGAACTAGAGGAATTTCTAGCAGCAAGAGAAGCTAAGAAACGTAATCCTGACTCTGGATGGCCACATACCTAGGTTAAAATTCTATTACTAAAGAAGAAGGGAGAACAGAAATCAGGAATAATCTTCATTCCTGTCATAACTGTCAATGATTTATCAGAAAAAAGGCATCATTCAGAGCTCATCAAAAAAAAAACAAATGAAGGTTAGCTATGTCAGAGTATTTAAATCACGTAACGGTTCTAAAAAGGAACTTATGTCAAAGTTGCAGAAATATGTACTTAATAAAGAAAAGAGTAGACCAGGTGTTTCAAAAATTTCCCAAATTGAAGAAGCAGATAACCTTCTGATCAACCCCCAAAGACAGTCATGGGACTACAGCTTCTCACTCAAAGAAAACAAAGCACTGATGGCAATGCCAGTAAACTACATGGGCAGTCAACACTGAAATGTATACATATTTTTTCCTAATAAACCACGTTAGCTAGTGGTCTTTAAGTAAACTTCTACAGTTCTTTAGAGATAGCAATGGGGCAGCAACCCACAAATAACCACCTAAAACTTATTTCAACCTGTAATATACCTCTGCTTATATTATTCTGGTGCAGTTAAATAGCAGATTTCAAGGACTTAGCACAAAAAATATAACTCATTAATAATTTTTTACTGATCACATGTTGAAATTATGTTTTGGATATACTAGGCTAAAGTATACTATTAAAATTAATTTCACCTGTTTCTTTTTACCCCTTTTTAAAAAAAATCCCTGACTCAGCAAAATTTTATTGAACAAATGTTATGAGCAAGGAAGTGAAGCCGTGCACCTCAGAATGGGACTTGAACCCACATGCCAGGACTCGAACCCGGCCAAAACCCAGATTGGGCCTCAAACCCACACAGCCGGGACTCAAACCCGGCCAAAACCCACAGTCTTCCAACTGAGATCACACACCTGGTTTCTGGACTTAATGAAGCTCAGGTTCTTGAAGTCTCATCGCAGAAAGAATTCAGCAAGAGACAAAGTGATGGGTAAGAAGTGGATTTATTTAGAGAGAAACACACTCCACAGAGTGTGGACCATCTCAGAAGGTGAGAAAGGCACCAGGGTATGGGGTTGTCAGTTTTTATAGAGGAGGGTAATTTCATAGGCAAATGAGTGGGAGGAGTATTCCAGCTATTTGGGGAAGGGGCGGGGATTTCCAGGAATTGAGCCACCGCCCACTTTTTGATCCTTATGGATCCTTGGAACTGTCACGGCGCCTGTGGGTGTGTCATTTAGCTTGCTGATGTGTTACAGTGAGTGTATTCTGAGGCTCAAGGTCTAGTGGAAGTCGACTTGTCCGCCATCTTGGACCCATTTGGGTTTAATCAGTTTATGTCATGTTCTTGGGCTATGTTATTCTTTCAAAGATTGTGCCCTGCCCCCTTCCCTCCTGTTTCATTCTCCCCTCAGAGATTTTACTCCCATATTCTTATGGAAAGCAGAAGGGCTACGGTCCCTCTTCTGTAACTGCTTCAAGGCTGAGCAGGGGCGACGACCCTGCCTGTCAGTGAGTAAAAATCTCTGGATGCCTGATCTAGGGGCGCCAGGGGCAGGACAGCTCCTTGTTTTAAGTCAGTATAGGCTGGAATCCTCGCACAGTCATCATCTTGGTGTAGAACTGTTGTAACTGCTTCCATAGACTTTCTCTCAATCTCCTTGATGATGAAGCACTTTTTGTAACAGCATCAGAGTACAAAAATATCTATAAATGACAAAACACTTAAAAGGCATGGTTTAACATCTGATTACAGTGTAATCGATAAAGAAACTTGGTTACAATAACCAGAATTATGAATGATTACATTTAGCTTAACATGCCAAATAATCCTCGTTAAATATTTCTCTCTAAGATATCTCAGGGGCCCTCGAAAGTACCCCAAAGTTAGCTAGAACAAAAGAAACTTAATTAAAATTTGATATTTGGGAAGTTTGTCAAAAAGTTTTAAAACACTTGGTCAAATAAGATCATAGGTCACTGTGAGACAATACTTATTTCTTAACCAAAGTTACAAAAGATCTCAAAAGCAAATACAGATCACTTAAAGGTAAAGAAACTCATACTATCTGTTATTAAACGCAGCATTTCAAGAAAACTTTGGAGGGATAAACTAAATCCAGTCTTGTCCCAGCCCACTCCCAACAAAATTCATTTACCCAACTAAATTTAATCCAATCTTAGAAAATCTTGATCACACACAACTTTTTTCAGTTTTTTTCTCATACCTCCCACCTTCTTTTACTAAAAACATACATCTTACTTTCCTTAAAAGTTTTTTTTTCCACATTCAGTTACTTTTCTTGTTGACAAATTTGTAACAGATAGAGTAAGGTTTCATTTGACCTCTAGTAAACCTAGGTACAACAAAAAAGTATTATACTCAACATTGAAGATTTTAAAGACATGTCTAACCAACAAGTTTAAGCCACCTTCAATACCAGATATCTGTTTAGTACTGAATATTTCCCAGATGAGATGAACCTGAAATGTACTCTGGCCATATTATTTTCTACTTCTGAGTATTTACATAAGCGCTTAGTTTTTTTTCTTTTTAATTCATCTGTATTTGTTACAACTTTTAAAGCAGAATGTGACTTGAGCACTACATCTCCCTTCACAAAACTTGCTCCAAGTCACTTTTCAAAGAGTTTACAACGTGCCTAGATAGGCTTATAATTTTGCTACTCTCAACAACACTTTTCTTTGGAAAACAAGCCCTATGTATGGAGAGTGACTCCCATCAAGTTGGTTCAGTTGAACATACTAATTTCTAGAGCCCTGGCACATGCTGTCCGTAACTACAGGTGAGGGAAGATTTAAAAAGTAAATCCCAGAAGATGAAAGTTGCTTCAAGAAGTATTTTCTTTTAAACATCAAGGTATATACTTCAGAACACTTCAGTGACAGAAGATTTGATCTACGAAAGAATCCACTTGATAGCTAAACACTTCAGACCACGAAGTTAACGTAGGTTACATACAGCTTACAACTACTTCAGCGTTTCATTTTTTAAAAGCCACTTAAGTAGAGCTCTTCTATGAGTTAATTTTTGGCAATACTGTACACCTACAACACACATACAGATCCATATGAACACACAAGCACAGAGGCCTCATAGTTCCCATGCCAAACTTTCAGTCCTGAGTCAGGTACAACATAAAACCCATCAGTTACAAGGGGTTAGATTCAAATTTGGCTACTGACAGATGGAACAAATCAAGGTCACCTATCTAGATGGCTAAACCCTTTTTACTAGTGTTTACAGACAAGACACTTCTTAGGATTTCTATTTATCCTTGACAAGTCAAGCTCTAAATTTTTTTTAAGCTTATTTTAACTTTATTTTTTTAACATCTTTATCGGAGCATAATTGCTTTACAATGTTGTGTTAGTTTCTGCTGTATAACAAAGTGAATCAGCTATACATATACATATATCCCCATGTCTCCTCCCTCTTGCCTCTCCCTCACACCCTCCCTAGCCCACCCCTCTAGGTGGACACAAAGCACCGAGCTGATCTCCCTGTGCTAGGCAGCTGCGTCCCACTAGCTATCTATTTTACATTTGGTAGTACATGTAAATCCATGCCACTCTCTCACTTAAGTTCTAAATTGCTTTACCCTCTTTTTTAAAACTTTGCATTTAAAAAGATGGCAGAGATAAGGGTTCCTGAGAAAACGAGATAGGACACTTGCATCTCAAAGATACAGGCAAGTTCCTCCTAGAATGACTTTGTTTCCCCTTTAATACTTAAAAGCCTCTTAGGATAAATAGGGAAGGCTTTGGGAGTGGTAAAAGGATCGGTGGGCTTTGCATTATTTTTAGAGCCACACCTCTGGTCCTGTAGAGCCTACATTTGTAGGACTTCCCTGGTGGTGCAGTGGTTAAGAATCTGCCTGCCAATGCAGGGGACGCGGGTTCGAGCCCTGGTCCGGGAAGATCCCACATGCCACGGAGCAACTAAGCCCGTGCACCACAAGTACTGAGCCCACTTGCCACAACTACTGAAGCCTGTGCACCTAGAGCCCGTGCTCCACAACGAGAAGCCACTGCAGTGAGAAGCACATGCACCACAACGAACTGTAGCCCCCCGCTCGCCGCAACTAGAGAAAGCCCGCGTGCAGCAATGAGGACCCAATGCAGCCAAAACGAAATAAATAAATAAATTTTAAAATAAAAATTAAAAAAAAAAGACTACATTTGTAAAACAAGAACAGTTTTGCTTTCTTTTTCAAAGAATTGGGTGGTTACCTCAATGATATTGAAGGACTGACATACCCATTCACCTATGTTGGAAAGTTTTACTTTTCTTCATTTAGCTTAAGGGAGAAGGCCTCCTCCAAAATTCCTATCAGGCTCTGAATGTCAACTATGGTCAGTTTAGTCAGACCAGTGGCCTCCTATTTTGGTAATCTACTCACAAACATTTCTGAGGATCTTCCTTAGGTTTAAGAAATTTGTACCTTATATTGAGACATTATATAACACTTTTTACTTAATAATCACCGACTGGATATACTGGCCAAGCCTAGAACCTCAATATTCCACATTCCAGGGTCTACTAAGGTTTCTATTTTAGCTTCAGATTTTATCTGTTCCTTTTTGCTTTTTTTTAGAACCATTTGGTGATGAGGGTGGTTCCCTTGCCCCTCGAGAAACAGAGTGGCCCCTAACTTAGTTAATAAATCTCTTCCCATTAAAGGGATGGGACAGTCAGTCACAAACAGAAAGGAATGTAAAAACACCTGGCCATTGACCTTGCATAAAAAGGGTTCCAGGAAAGTGTGCCCATGTCTCTTCCCTGACAACCCCATTACGTATTCCTTATGACTGCTAAGGTTTCCAGTCCTTTGGGTTAAGACCGAGAAGGTTGCACCATTGTCCATAAGAAATTCTATCCCATTGATTTGCCACATCAGTGACCACCTGAGGCTCAACATTAGTTATGTAGATGGTATCTCTCGCCTTCGGGCCCCTTTAGCCTTCTGATTGCAAAACCATCAATGGCTGAGGGGCCCGGTCGCTCTCTGGAATCTGAGGCATTCCCTCTTCCAATGCCCTGGCTGTTTGGGAAGGGCACATCATTCATAATCTTCCCTCCAGTGCCCCTTTTGTCCACACTCAGTACACTGGACTTGTATGGGTACCCGTGCGTGGGCCTTGTGGTCTGCCAGGGCCAGATTGGCCCAGAAAGGCCGGCTTCCCCTTTGGTGGTCTCTGAGCACACAAAGCAATCATTTGGGCCTTCTGCATACTTCTCTGGGTGCGATCAGCCTTTTTTGGCCATATCCCTATTCCTGAAAACCAAATAAGCCAATTGGAACAAATTATTCACTGGAGTCTGAGGACCAGCAGTTACTTTCTGAATTTTGTGCCTGATGTCTGGGGCAGACTAGGCTATGAAATGCATACGTAAAACGGCCTGTACCTCAGGGGGGGAGGGTTCCACATTCCTTTGGGATCCATGGCCCTGTAGGGTGGGTCAGTTAAAATGTCCTCTGTGTCCTTCCTAGAGTTATCCCTCCTGAGCTACACACACCTTAAATTCCTTTTTGGGTTCCACTGCCTGGATACAAAGCCATGAAAATTTGAACATAGGGTACTTCACTGCATTTTAAATTTCCTAACTCATATGGTGGCCAAACTTGATTACATAATACAGTAAGTTTTTTCCTTTTAATTCCTGTTGTCCAAATCTTTCCCAGCCTCGAAGTATATGGCCCAGAGGGGTATCGTTTGGCATTGATGCAGCCTGACCCATTTCAGACAAGCCTGAGGTGACGTCTCTAACTCCCGAGCTATCCAAAGTTCCACTCTTAAGTCAAAATCCACTGCGCAATTTAGTCAAGATTTGCACTTACAATTTTAGATGCTATCCCTTCCAAGGTAATCTCCCAACCAGGTGTTAGTGCCCCAAAAGTCACAAAGAAATGGCACAGAAGACATCCCCAACAATGTTGACGATGAGTGGGAGTTGGTCTAGCTATAAGTTGGGAATTAAGGGGCAGCATTTGTAAGGGTCAGAGGGAAGGGAGTAAAAGCAATAAAAAGTACACCTTGGTGGTAACACAGGTCTTCTGGGGTTCACAGAAGGAAGAAAGAAATAGAACAGGAATGAATAAGAATACAAGAATGTAGGATTAAAACCTCAGAGTCAAGGAGAAGATTACAGAGATTAGCAATCCTATCCTGGACCTGCTGTTGAATGTGCATAAGTATACGGGGTTGACCCGGTCAAAAATGAGCAGACATCGGCAGAGCATCCTCCCCAGTATGCCTGGCTCGTGGCATCCCATGGGCCTCTTTAGAACCAAGACCTAACTTATGGATCCTTGGAACTGTCACGGCGCCTGTGGGTGTGTCATTTAGCTTGCTGATGTGTTACAGTGAGTGTATACTGAGGCTCAAGGTCTAGTGGAAGTCGACTTGTCTGCCATCTTGGACCCATTTGGTTTTAATCAGTTTATGTCATGTCCTTGGGCTATGTTATTCTTTCAAAGGTTGTGCCCTGCCCCCCACCTCCTGTTTCAGAAGTATTCTTTTTTTTTAGATATATTAACATACAACATTATATTAGTTTCAGGTATACATCATAATGATTCGATATTTGCATATATTGTGAAATGATCTGGATATAAGTCTAGTTAACATCCATCACCATATATAACTTACAAAATGTTTTCCTCTTGTGATGAAAACTTTTAAGGTCTACTCTTTTAACAACTTTCAATAATATAATACAGTGTTATTAACTACAATGTCCATGCTATACATTACATCAACATGACATTTATCTTATAGCTGGAAGTTTGTACTTTTTAACCACCTTTTTGCTTCTGTTAAAGTGGTTTCTAGAACTTTTTAAATGACATATGTGACTCACATTATATTTCAATTAGACAGCACTGCTTTAGAATTCTATTCCCTATATACCCTTCAAGGGAAAGTAAAATGTTAGGAACTCTATCAAAAGCCTATCCTGAATTCTTTAAATAGAAATGATCTCCCTCCCACCCATGGCATACAGTTGGCACTCAATAAATACTTCCTTAATAAACTGCTAGAACATTTTGTTTTTAACCTCATGGTACTTACGTTCTGACTTGCCTGTAATTTGTCTTCTTCCTTGTGTCTCCTACAAGATTCTAAAATTCCTTGCTTAAAACTCTCTCTTATTTCATTATCTATTTCCTGGGCGCACAGTCTGTTCGCTTCCCTGAACTATTCTGTCTCATCTCCTGCTCTTAACCCATTTCTTAACTTATCTCCAGTGAGTTACTATATTACTTCCTGGATAATCCTGCAGCACTGCTTCAAGTCAACCTGGCAGGAACTCTCCAGTTTCTTGAAAACTCTACTTCAATTTGGCAACATGAAGAGATGAACTGGGGGGGGGGGGGGGCGGGGGGTGGTGGGCGGGGAACAGTGAAAAGACATGCTACTGCAAAAGATAAGAATATGAGCCCACATTTTTGAAAACTCAATTACAATAAAAATATTTCCTTACACAAATATCAGTTAAATGGTTTTCTTGTGAATAATCTACAAGTCTGTGGGCTGATTCAGGAAAAAAAATTTTTGAGAGAGGTTATTCCTGCAATGTTTCTGAAATAAACAAACAAAAATAACTTATAATTATAAAAAAAGCAAATAAACAAACAAAAAAGCTCAAGTTATGGTATGATTAAAAAAACCTAAGGACGAAATGAGAGAGTAACATTGACATATATACACTACCAAATGTAAAATGGATGGCTAATGGGAAGCAACTGCATAGCACAGGGAGCTCAGCTCAGGGCTTTGTGATGACCTAGAGGTGTGGGATAGGGTGGGTGGGAGGGAGATGCAAGAGGGAGGGGATATGGGGAATATATATATACTTATAGCTGATTCACTTGTTGTACAACACAAACTAACACAACATTGTAAAGCAATTATACTCCAATAAAGATGTTTAAAAAAAACAACCTAAGGAAAAATCTTTCAGAAACCTCCTTGCCTTTCTTAAATACTTCTAAATATTTTGACGACCTATAAATACCAGATAAACACAAATGCTGTCTTTCAGCTTAGTGAACAGAATGTGAAGAACATAAGAGCATCACTAATAAATCTGCCCTGAAAACTGCCTCTAGGGCATAACCGCCTCTCAGGCCTATCAGTAGCGATAAGATGCCCTCAGAGAACAGGAGCAAGTGTGATGGAGGACAAAGCCACACTGCTCGTCAGCCTGGGAGGCCCTTTGCCCACATTCCCCTCTGACTAACACAATTCCCTGTAGGAATATTTCCCTCCAGAGCCCTTTCCAACTGGTGCCTGACCCAGGATCCCAGCAGCCTTAACACACCCTTCCAAATCAACCACGGCATCCCTTGCTTCCCGAAGAGGGCACTTAACATATTATTTTTAGTTACCCAATGGCATCTGTCTCACAGATGTGTCTCATGCCTTTTTCTCTGTCCATACAACAAAGCTTAGCACATATGGCTCACACTCAACATATGTTTGCAAAATGAGCGAACAAATGAATGAGCAAACAAATAAAGAGAAAACGGTGGTTCTGCCCACCTTCCTAGATCAGAAAACTAAATAGGTTCTTGCCCGAACCCAGAGTGTCTTCATTTGGGAAAATAGTACTAATCAAATTATGAATGCCACCTGAAAAGCAGGTGTCTACGCCAAAAGGAAAAGATGATAAGAGGCTTTGCATAGCCATCACTAATGCAAAACAGGAACAACCTGTAAATGAATATTGGGGAATGTCACCTCTTTATAAGTAATATTTGCTGTGGACTTATTCTGTGCACTTTCTAGAAAATAAAAGCTAACATTGATACCTGTTATGTGCCAGGCGCTGTTCTACATGCTTTATACATTTTATCTCCTTTAATCCTCACAACCATCCTTTGAGCTAATTCTATTATTATCTTCATTTTACTGATAAGAAATTGTCGTATATTCTGCAGATTTACATAACCACACACTAAATCACGTTAACTGGATCAAGAAAGTGAAGATGACACTTTCCAACCTTGAGAGAAGGATAAGATCAAAGTAGTTTTGATAATAACAGCAAGCTGATATCAAACACTGGGTTTCCTTATGATTAGCTGTATACACCACAAAGCTGCCATGGCCTGCTTTGATCTTAAACTATTTGCAGTGTTTTCATAAACATCATCAGTCTAACTCTCTCTTACAAGGCTTATCCACAAATATTAGATGGAAAACAAAAAGATTAGGAAAGACGCCCTCTTACGAGAGCACCGGAATCACAACTAACTGCTGAACAATCATCAACAGGGAGACACTGGAACCCACCAAGAAATACACTCCACATCCAAAGACAAAGGAGAAGCCACAGGGAGACGGTAGGAGGGGCGCAATCACAATAAAATCAAATCCCATAACTGCTGGGTGGGTGACTCACAAAGTGGAGAACACTTATACCACAGAAGTCCACCAACTGGAGTGAAGGTTCTGAGCCCCACGTCAGGCTTCCCAACCTGGGGGTCCGGCAATGGGAGGAGGAATTCTTGAGAAACAGACTTTGAAGGCTAGCGGGATTTGATTTCAGGACTCCAACAGGATTGGGAAAAACAGAAACTCCACTCCTGGAGGGCAAACACAAACTAGTGTGTGCACTGGGACCCAGGGGAAGGAGCAGTGACCCCATAGGAGACTGAACCAGACCTACCTGCTAGTGTTGGAGGGTCTCCTGCAGAGGCAGGGGGTGGCTCTGTCTCACCGTGAGGACAAGGACACTGGCAGCAGAAGTTCTGGGAAGTACTCCTTGGTGTGAGCCCTCCCAGAGTCTGCCATTAGCCCCACCAAAGCGCCCAGGTAGGCTCAGGGTTGGATCGCCTCAGGCCAAACAACCAACAGGGAGGGGACCCAGCCCCACCCATCAGCAGTCAAGTGGATTAAAGTTTTACTGAGCTCTGCCCACCAGAGCAACAGCCAGCTCTACCCACCACCAGTCCCTCCCATCAGGAAACTTGCACAAGCCTCTTAGATAGCCTCATCCACCAGAGGGCAGCCAGCAGAAGCAAGAAGAACTACAGTCCTGCAGCCTGTGGAACAAAAACCACATTCACAGAAAGATAGACAAGACGCAAAGGCAGAGGGCTATGTACCAGATGAAGAAACAACATAAAATATTAGAAAAACAACTAAATGAAGTGGAGATAGGCAACCTTCCAGAAAAAGAATTCAGAATAATGATAGTAAAGATGATCCAGGACCTCGGAAAAGAATGGAGACAAAGATCGAGAAGATGCAAGAAATGTTTAACAAAGACCTAGAAGAATTACAGAACAAACAAACAGAAGAATTAAAGGACAAACAGACAGAGATGAACAATATAATAACTGAGATGAAAAATACACTAGAAGGAATTAATAAGCAGAATAACTGAGGCAGAGGAAAGCATAAGTGACCTGGAAGACAGAATAGTGGAATTCACTGCCATGCAACAGAATAAAGAAAAAAGAATGAAAAGAAATGAAGACAGCCTAAGAGACCTCTGGGACAACATTAAATGCAACAACATTCGCATTACAGGGGTCCCAGAAGGAGAAGAGAGATACAAAGGACCCGAGAGAATATTTGAAGAGATTATAGTCAAAAACTTCCCTAACATGGCAAAGGAAATAGACACCCAAATCGAGGAAGTGCAGAGAGTCCCATAGAGGATAAACCCAAGGAGAAACACGCTAAGACACACAGTAGTCAAACTGGCAAAAATTAAAAACAAAGAAAAATTATTGAAAGCAACCAGGGAAAAACAATAAATAACATGCAAGGGAACTCCCATAAGGTTAACAGCTGATTTCTCAGCAGAAATTCTACAAGCCAGAAGGGAGTGGCATGACATATTTAAAGTGATGAAAGGGAAGAACCTACAACAAAGATTACTCTACCTGGCAAAGATCTCATTCAGATTCAATGGAGAAATCAAAAGTTTTACAGACAAGCAAAAGGTAAGAGAATTCAGCACCACCAAACCAGCTCCAAAACAAATGCTAAAGGAACTTCTCTAAGTGGGAAACACAAGAGAAGAAAAGGACCTACAAAAACAAAGCCAAAACAATTAAGAAAATGGTAATAGGAACAAACATATCGATAATTACCTTAGATGTGAATGGATTAAATGCTCCAAACAAAAGACACAGGATCACTGAAATGATACAAAAACAAGACCCATTATATATGGTGTCTACAAGAGACCCAGTTCAGACCTAGGGACACATACAGAATGAAAGTGAGGGGATAGAAAAAGATATTCCATGCAAATGGAAATCAAAAAAAGCTGGAGTAGCAACACTCATATGAAATAAAATAGACTTTAAAATAAAAAATGTTACAAGACACAAGGAAGGACACTACATAATGATGAAGGGATCAATCCAGGAAGATATATCAATTATAAATATATATGCACCCAACATAGGAGCACCTTAATACATAAGGCAACTGCAAACAGCTATGAAAGAGGAAATCACCAGTAACACAATAATAGTGGGGGCTTTAACACCTCACTTACACCAATGGACAGATCGTCCAAACAGAAACTTAATAAGGAAACACAAGCATTAAATGACACAATAGACCAGATAGATTTGATTGATATTTACAGGACATTCCATCCAAAAACAGCAGATTACACTTTCTTCCCAAGTGCACACAGAACATTCTCCAAGATAGATCACATCTTGGGTCACAAATCAAGCCTCACTAAATTTAAGAAACTTGAAATCAAATCAAGCATCTTTTCTGACCACAAGGCTATGAGGTTAGAAATGAATTACAGGGAAAAAAATGTACAAAACACAAACACATGGATGCTAAACAATACGTGATAAATAACCAAGAGATCACTGAAGAAATCAAAAAGGAAATCAAAAAATACCTAGACACAAATGACAATGAAAACACGATGATCCAAAAATCTATGGGATGCAGCAAGCAGTTCCAAGAGGAAAGTTTACAGCTATACAATCCTACCTCAGGAAACAAGAAACATCTCAAATAAACAATCTAACCTTACACCTAAAAGAACTAGTGAAAGAAGAATGAAAAAAAAAAACCCAAACTTAGTAGAAGGAAACAAATCATAAAGATCAAAGCAGAAATAAATGAAACTGAAACAAAGAAAACAATAGCAAAGATTAATCAAACTAAAAGGTGGTTCTTTGAGAAGAGAAACAAAACCGATAAACCATTAGCCAGACTCATCGAGAAAAAGAGGGAGAGGACACAAATCAATATAATTAGAAATGAAAAAGGAGAAGTTACAACAGACACCACAGAAATACAAAGCATCCTAAGAGACTACTACAAGCAACTCTGTGCCAATAAAATGCAAAACCTGGAAGAAATGGACAAATTCTTAGAAAGATATAACCTTCCAAGACTGAACAAGGAAGAAATAGAAAATATGAACAGACCAATCACAAGAAATGAAATGGAAAATGTGATTAATAATCTTCCAGCAAACAAAAGTCCAGAACCAGATGGCTTCACAGGTGAAATCTATCAAACATTTAGAGAAGAGCTAACACCCATCCTTCTCAAACTCTTCCAAAAAAATTGCAGAGGAAGGAACACTCCCCAACTCATTCTATGAGGCCACCATCACCCTGATACCAAAACCAGACAAAGATACTACAAAAAAAGGAAATTACAGACCAATATCACTGATGAATATAGACGCAAAAATCCTCAACAAAATACTAGCAAACAGAATCCAACAACACATTAAAAGGATCATACACCATGATCAAGTGGGATTTATCCCAGGGATGCAAGGATTCTTCAATACATGCAAATCAATCAATGTGAAACACCATATTAGCAAACTGAAGAAGGAAAACCATAAGATCATCTCAATAGATGCAGAAAAAGCTTTTGACAAAATTCAACACCCATTTATGATAAAAACTGTCCAGAAAGTGGGCATAGAGGGAACCTCCCTCAACATAATAAAGGCCATCTAGGACAAACCCACAGCAAACATCATTCTCAATGGTGAAAAACTGAAAGCATTTCCTCTAAGATCAGGAACAAGACAATGATGTCCACTCTTACCACTATTATTCAACATAGTTTTGGAAGTCCTAGCCACAGCAATCAGAAAAGAGAAAGACATAAAAGGGATCCAAATTGGAAAGGAAAAAGTAAAACTGTCACTGTCTGCAGATGACATGATACTATACACAGAGAATCCGACAGATGCTACCAGAAAACTAGCTAATCAGTGAATTTAGTAAACTTGGAGGATACAAAATAATGCACAGAAATCTCTTGCATTTCTATACACTAATGATGAAAAGTGTGAAAGTGAAATTAAAGAAACACTCCCATTTACCACTGCAACAAAAAGAATAAAATATCTAGGAACAAACCTACCTAGGGAGACAAAAGACCTGTATGCAGAAAACTAACACTGATGAAAGAAATTAAAGATGATACCAACAGATGGAGAGATAATACCATGTTCTTGGATTGGAAGAATCAATACTGTGAATATGACTATACTACCCAAAGCAATCTACAGATTCAATACAAACACTATCAGATCACCAATGGCATTTTTTACAGAGCTAGAACAAAAAATGTGAAAATTTGTATGGAGACACAAAAGACCCCGAAGAGCCAAAGCAGTCTTGAGGGAAAAAAACGGAGCTGGAGGACTCAGGCTCCCAGACTTCAGACTATACTACAAAGCTACAGTAATCAAGACAATATGGTACTGACACAAAAACAGAAATATAGATCAATGGAACAGGAGAGAAGGCCCAGAGATAAACCCACACACCTATGGTCAACTAAGCTATGACAAAGGAGGCAAGGATATATAATGGAGAAAGGACAGTCTCTTCAATAAGTGGTGCTGGGAGAACTGGACAGCTACATGTAAAAGAATGAAATTAGAACACTCCCTAACAGCATACACAAAAATAATCTCAAAATGGATTAGAAACCTAAATGTAGTAAGACCGGACACTATAAAGCTCTTAGAAGAAAACATAGGAAGAACACTCTTTGACATAAATCACAGCAAGATCTTTTTTGATCCACCTCCTAGAGTAATGGAAATAAAAATAAACAAATGGGACCCAATGAAACTTAAAAGTTTTTGCACAGCAAAGGAAACTACAAACAAGATGAAAAGACAACCCTCAGAATGGGAGAAAATAGTTGCAAACAAATCAACAGACAAAGGATTAATCTCCAAAATATATAAACAGCTCATGCAGCTCAATATTAAAAAAACAAACAACCCAATTAAAAAATGGGAAGAAGACCTAAATAGACATTTCTCCAAAGAAGACATACAGATGGCCAAGAAGCACATGAAAAGCTGTGCTTTTCAACATCACTAATTATTAGAGAAATGCAAATCAAAACTACAATGAGGTATCACCTCACACCAGTTAGAATGGGCATCATTAGAAAATCTACAAACAACAAATGCTTGAGAGGGTGTGGAGAAAAGGGAACACTCTTGCACTGTTGGTGGGAATGTAAATTGATACAGTCACTATGGAGAACAGTATGGAGGTTCCTTACAAAACTAAAAATAGAATTACCATATGACCCAGCAATCACATTACTGGGCATATACCCGGAGAAAACCATAATTCAAAAAGACACATGCCTCACAATGTTCATTGCAGCACTATTTACAATAGTCAGGTCATGGAAGCAACCTAAATGCCCATCGACAGATGAATGGATAAAGAAGATATGGCACATATATACGATGGAATATTACTCAGCCATAAAAAGGAACGAAATTCGGTCATTTGTAGAGATATGGCTGGATCTAGAGACTGTCATACAGAGTAAAGTAAGTCAGAAAGAGAAAAACAAATATTGTATATTAACGCATATATGTGGAACCTAGAAAAATGGTACAGATAAACTGGTTTGCAGGGCAGAAATTGAGACACAGATGCAGAGAACAAATGTATGGATACCAAGGGGGGAAAGTGGCGGGGGGGTGGTGGTGTGATGAACTGGAAGATTGGGATTGACGTATATACACTAATATGTATAAAATGGATAACTAATAAGAACCTGCTATATAAAAAAATAAATAAAATTTTAAAAAAAGAAAAGATTAGTAAAGTTTTTAATGCACAGCTGCATTATCAAATATCTAATATCAGTATCTACCAGGTCAAGCTACCAATAACATCATCTTAAACATGTAGATTCAAATGACTACATTGAAGTTTTGGGCAATGAATTCGGACCACAAACCACAACTACTATTTAGCATGTCTAAAAAGAATGCACTACAAGAACAGTTTTTACAAACGCTTTTTATATGGTTTCATATGTTTTTATAAAAATGATACCTGTACTTCCCTGGTGGCATGGTGGTTAAGAATCCGCCTGCCAATTCAGGGGACACAGGTTCACGCCCTGGTCCGGGAAGGTTTCACATGCCGCAGAGCAACTAAGCCCGTGCACCACAACTACTGAGCCTGCACTCCAAAGCCCGTGAGCCACAGCTACTGAGCCCACGTGCTGCAACTACTGAAGCCCAAGTGCCTAGAGCCCGTGCTACGCAACGAGAAGCCACCGCAATGAGAAGCCCATGCACGGCAACGAAGAGTAGCCCCCGCTCGCCGCAACTAGAGAAAGCCCGAGCAGAGCAACGAAGACCCAACGCAACCAAAAATAAATAAATAAGTAAATTTTTTTAAAAAATTACTTTTTGCTCTATTTTTTAAAAAAATAACACCTGCTGTAAAATAATAAAATGTGCGTTTATATAGCTTTATTGTTTTTTCTTAATGATATATGCTCATTGTAAAATAAAATAATAAAGATAAATATAAATATAAATAAGAAAATACTCATCCAGAAATGACCACCACTGAAATTTTAGTAAACACCCTCCGGATATCTCTCATGCACAGATAATTAAAGTATAAAATTTTGAATAAATAGGATCATTCTAAACACAAAGACTTGTGACCCCCGCACACACACCCCTCCCCGCTTTGGGCTTGAAAACATGGCTTAAGCACTTTTCCATCTCAATAATTAGGGACCTTTATCATCGTTTTTAAAATGCTTTCTAGAACAGTAATTCTCATTCTTTGACATTGTTGAGAGACTTCAAAGAGCTTTTGTGTGTGTGGTTATGTTAATTAATATTTACCATTTTAGAAATTACAGGTGAGAAAATTTTAAATATTTATTAATTTGTTCATTTAAAATAACAACAAATCATTGCAGATGAACTTAAGTGATGTATTTTCTTTAAAGATAGTTTAGTTTTTTTAAACAAAATTTTGTGAGAAGATTGATATTGTTTAACATTTTTGCAAATCTCTTTGATGTCTGACAACAGAAGGCAGCTAGATTTGCTTATCTGTTTCTGTATTCAATCTGCTGCAATATGTTGTTTTGGTTCAAGTACAGGAAAAAAGCCTCCAGCCTCACATAAATATATATATAGGGAAAATGAAGGATTTTAAGACCTTGTCTAATAATTGTGTATGTCTCTATTAACACTATCCCCAAATCCAACAAATGATAGTTTCTTAAAGATGTGCTGCAATGCAAAATCTAGAGCTATATCAGTGAACTTTCTGTACTCTGTTCCATTAAAAATCCATTTCTGGGCTTCCCTGGTGACGCAGTGGTTGAGAGTCCGCCTGCTGATGCAGGGGACACGGATTCGTGACCCAGTCCGGGAAGATCCCACATGCCGCGGAGCGGCTAGGCCCATGAGCCATGGCCGCTGAGCCTGCGCGTCCGGAGCCTGTGCTCCGCAGCGGGAGAGGCCACAGCAGTGAGAGGCCTGCGTACCGCAAAAAAAAAAAAAAAAAAAAAAAATCCATTTCTTTATCTCGCTCTTCAAATGGATCTTTTACCAATACATGACTTCATAACTCATACAATGGTGTTTTGGAAAATATTAGTTCACTGAGTTATATAAATGTTGACATTTGACACATTTTATTAAATATTATCAAAATATGACTTCTGTTAATATCCATACAACAGCACAAATGCTTTTCCTCTAGACAACCATTGTATTTGAGTGTGCAGTTCCAATTTTGTCACCTATATTACATATGTAAATATAAATTTGTTCTCAAGAGATAAAATTTAATAAATTGAATAATTTCTACTCATCCATCAAGGACATTCTCAAATGGACCTGGCCTTCTTTTTAACTGTGAATTCTTGGTGGTGACAAATATAGTGACCACTAGTAGAGTCTGGTGCCAGTACACTGATTCATGCTAAGGCATCAGCAGTTTTATCTACCATCGCTTTTAGACCAGCAGTACAAATGTCAACATAGTGAAAAAGACACATTACACCTTAACGTGATGAAAGTAGTTTTGCTGACCCACTGAAAGCACCTCAGGGAACCCAGAGTTCTACAGCCACATTTGAGAACCATGGTTAATAGAGTATTCTACGATGCCCACAGTAATAAAGTACTAAAACTTTAACCTATCTCCACTACATTCAATTATTTGTTAAACGTATGGACATACAGGTTATAATCAAAATTTAATGCCTTCCAAAATTGTTCAAACAGGCTCCAAAACCAGCTCTCCAATTTACTGGCTGTATGGTCTCATACAAACGTATTATTAACTTCTCTAAAACTGTCATTTTTTTTCATATAAAAAGTGGTTTAATGAGACTTGCTTCAAATGATTATTGTAAGGATTAAATGAGATAATACATATGTTTGGCCCATAAGTGCTCACTAAATGGTAGCCATTGCTGCTCACCATCTATTCTTGGTTCAAATAGTTTGGATTTTTTTTTTTTTTATGGACAGACAGACTGAAATATTCCAGGCTTTTCTTCTCATCCTAAAACAGGAAAGCAATATGCTTACTTGAATCTCATCTTTACGACAGCTAGAACCATATGATGCATTGCCAGGGATGGAGATATTCCTCAAGGATGTAATGGTGGAATGAAATGAAATGAATGAAAGCTTAAGGATGCTGCATGTGAACATCAAAGAGATTTACAAAAAGACCATAAAATTACAGCAAACCTCAAGGTATATGAGTCAGCAATTGTCAACAGACAAAATCTCATCTTTCTCTGTGACTTGGTTTGTCGGAATCACTGTGTATGTGTATGTGTGTGTGTGTGTGTGTGTGTGTGTATGGATAGATAGATAGAGCTTTTGCAAGTTCCTCTTTCCACATCTAATCACCTATCTGCATCTGTGCCTTCATACTCTGCCTTGTCTCCCATACTGTGAATGAACACACTGTTAGTGAAGGCCACCCTACACACACACACACACACACCACACACACACACACACACACACACAACTTGGACATCAGATGCCATCACCTCTTGCTCACTCCTGAAACCTTTGTCTTCTCACTTTTGACCTTCTTCCTACTAAGGTGGTCCCTGGAATGCTACACTTAACCACCTTTTAACTATAGCAATTAATATTTTTGTGGGTTTTAATATTTATATAATAAAATGTATATAGGGCTTATTGTGTGGCAGCCCCTGTTCCAAACATTTGACAAGTACGAATCGGTGGACATCCTTTGCTGTACTAGATACACCAGATAATATACTACCCACTGCCACCCACGTGGCTTGCTGTGAACAGGCCAAGTCTACAAAATGTAGACGTTTCAATACCTTACAAAGTACTTTTCAACTAACTTTAAGTTGACTTATAAAATTACCTTATGAGGACAACAGGACAAGTATAATTAACTTACAGAAGTAAACCCGAGTTTACTATCATCTCAGATGTGTTTATTTTCAGCTCAAATCATATTACCATATTACTTTCTTATTAGCCCAGATTTAGCAAGATCATGGTTTAGATTCCACAGATTTTAGATCTTGCCAGGGCCCTTATGAACTTTGAGAAAATAAATAACATTATTAAACACAAGAGGTCATCAAAAGTATTGACATTCATGAAAAGAGCAGTGGTAATTTTGGTTATTTATTAAATCATTATGACAGATGTTTCAGATGTGATAGTTTCAAAAAAATAAGAGGACTTCCCTGGTGGCGCAGTGGTTAAGAATCTGCCTGCCAATGCAGGCGACACGGGTTCGAGCCCTGGTCCCGGCAGATCCTACATGCCGCGAAGCAACTAAGCCCGTGCGCCACAACTACTGAAGCCCACGTGCCTAGAGCCCATGCTCCGCAACAAGAGAAGCCACCACTATGAGAGGCCCACGCACCGCAACGAAGAGTAGCCCCCGCTCGCCGCAACTAGAGAAAACCCACGTACAGCAAAGAGACCCAATGCAGCCAAAAATAAATAAAAAATAAAATAAATTTTAAAAAAATTAAGAAATGCCTTAAAAAAAATAAGAAAAATACAGAAAATAAAAGAGTGCTCAGCAAGAACCACCTCCATGTCAAATACTTGCTAGAATATATACCTTATTACTAAATAACACAAATAATTATATTTCATATTTCAAATACAATAGAAGCCAGATTTGCCAGCCAATCTTTTTAAAAAATTAAAAAGAATGTAGCTAGTTGTTTTGTTTGGTTCATGTTTTATTTCTCAGTATAAGTCAAATCAAATATGTTCTTGCCAGTGACCCTGAACCCTGGAAGCAACGCTACTGTGCTTTCACTACACAAACATAATGTAGACTTTGAGTTGAAGAGAAATAACAATAGAAACAGGACTATATCTAATTAATTTCATTCAACAAACAATATCAAGCAGTTACTATGTGCAAAACCCTTGCTAGATTTGGCAAAGCGTACAGTAGGTGGAAATATCACCACATTCAAAAAGATTGCATCCAGTTATAAACCAATGTCACCTCGATTTTAAAGAATAAATTTTAAAAGATGATTATCTCAGGAGGAAAAAAAAAGATTGCATTATTGCATTCTGTATAGAGGTTGCCAAGTGCACAAACAATCATTTACAGAGAGAGGCACTAAATACAGAGATTTTGCATATAGAAGTATATGAATTAAAAAATGACTTTATTGGGACTTCCCTGGCGGTCCAGTGGTTAAGACTTTGCCTTCCAGTGCAGGGGTTGTGGGTTCAATCCCTGGTCAGGGAGCTAAGATCCCACATGCCTCATGGCCAAAAAACCAAAACATAAAAAAGAAGCAATATTGTAACAAATTCAATAAAGACTTTTAAAAAGGTCCACATCAAAAAAAATCTTTCAAAAATGAATTTATCAAATTTTAATATGCTTTCTGAAAAAATTATTGCCATTCCTTTAAATATTAAAGTAGTCCTATGAGGGAAGTTTAAGGACAAAGTAGAAGTTTCCTAAAATCCAAAGGGATGGGAACCCAGCAGGTACATGTACTGGTTTGTGTCTACCAAGCCATGGACAAAGTTAAGCCTGAAAAGGATTCATCTTCTGCTGTTTCTCCCCAGTGACTTCTCCCCATAGAGGCTGTGGCTCTTAACTCTGTGGAATATCTAAACAGGAATGATGTGTAAAAAGCTGACTCTTACACTAGAAGGCCTCTTTCACACACTTTTTTTTTTTTTTTTTTTTTTTTTTTTTTTGCGGTACGCGGGCCTCTCGCTGTTGTGGCCTCTCCCGTTGCGGATCACAGGCTCCGGACGCGCAGGCTCAGCGGCCATGGCTCACGGGCCCAGCCGCTCCGCGGCATGTGGGATCCTCCCGGACCGGGGCACGAACCCACGTTCCCTGCATCGGCAGGTGGACTCTCAACCACTGCGCCACCAGGGAAGCCCTTTCACACATTTTTTTAAGCGAGTAGTGAAGTTCACAAGTCATAATATGAAATGCATTCCCCCAACATTATAATAAGATATCTGTATACTACCAAAGGCTGTTTATATAAAGAGTCTTTGTATTACTTGATTAGTTACTAGAAATAGCAAACCTACAAACAGTTTAGGAAGTTCACAATTCACTAGAGAAAAAAAAAATGACACCTTGGTATGTATCATGGCTCCGGAACCAGTTAATTTTTGTGTTCCTTCCATTTTAATTGGTTGGCCTGTTTAAGCTTCCTCATTTATGTACAGGATCAAGTTGTTTTTACAACCACTGGCTCTGGACTTTCCGACAGAGCACCTTGTTTGTCTTATGACCTACTATTAATGTAGTTTCTGCTTTCAAGCAATGTTTTCCACTGGGTTATTTCACATGCTGATAACCTAGGTAAGGGTAAATGCTTAATCCAGTTTCCTTCATTACAAATCACAAGCTTCAAATCTAACACCTCCACCGGTGTAGAAAAAATTCCGTACAGACTCACAGGCCGGTCCCATTCATTATACTAAAACAATAAAGCACATTTTTCTTGCAGGCATGAATGTTGTTAATGGAGTTTATATCTCAACCTTTTACCATCTAAACAGCTGTTTTCAAAGGAGGGATAATAGAATTGACCTAAGAGCAGTACTACCACTCAGAGGTCTGAAACCTTTTCAGATCTTGCTGACCGTTTTAAAAGAATCAAGTTCATCTGCAGTGACAAACTGTCTTGAAACAAGTTTTGAACAATTTGCCTTTGTCTCACCAGAGGAAAAAGCAAAGAGATTCTTAAAATAAAGACTAAAAGGGGATACTTCAAACATTTTTGCATTTTTTTTCCCTAAAAGAGGCCTATTTGCTTCACAACACTGATTTCTATTCAGGGAAAATTTCACAAGTTTGTCATCTAATAGAATTAATTATCAATAAATAAACCCAACAACTAATATCTGACTGCAATTTCTACAATTCAGAAATATGAATACCAAAAAGAAAAAATTAAACAATGATGAAATGGACAAACGATCATAACATAGATTTTGGGGAAAAAAACAAAACCAAGTAATCACATCCCTTACATTTATTTAGAGCATAAATGTAAGGCACTTAGAGCATAGAGTGTTCTGAGTACTTAGGTACTTTCTTTTCCTACAGTGTTGAAAAAATATTCTCGTCACAAAATAGACACATTTTCAGATGATAAAAGACTCAGAAGGTTGACCCATATAAGCGTTTTGGAAAAGCTATTTAAAAATATGCTTGAACAAAACAAAAGAGTACAATAAGAAACAGGAAGTCATGGGATGAAGGAAATAGTGACTCCAACCTTAAGTGCTGTGCCACAGGCATGGGTGCCATTAGTCCCACTGAACCAGGATAACAGAGGACTCTGGGTGAGGCGTATCTAGGAAAGGAAGAGCCTCCAGGTTGCTTAATACACTTGAAACGTTAGAAGAATTTAAGAATATAACTAAAGCAGAAAAGGCAAGAAAAAACTGGTAGAGACTGCAGGACAAAACAAAAAAGCTGCAAAAGAAAAGACATATAATTATGGCACACTGACTTTCTGGTGAATATTTACAGAGTTACAATAGCATGACCTATTACTAATGAGCAAATTTTAAAGTCAGTCTAAAAACAAAGCATGAAATTAATTATGGGCACATCGTGATGTAATGATATCAATTTTATCAACATAAAAAAAGTATAGATACCAGAAACTAGAAAGTGGAAGTAGAAAAAAAGAGATAAAAAAATGAAGGTAGTAGAATTGACATAGAAATCTTAAGAAATGCTGTCTAAAAACCACTAATTTGAAAAGATACATGCACCCCAATGTTCATAGCAGCCTTACTTACAATTGCCAAGATATGGAAGCAATCTAAGAGTCCATCAACAGATGAATGGAAAAAGAAGATGTGATCTCTATATATATATATATATATATAGAGAGAGAGAGAGAGAGAGAGAGAGATACACACATATAGATACACACACACACACACACACACACACACACACACACACACACAATGGAATACTACTCAGTCATAAAAAGGAACTAAATTTTGCCATTTGCAGTAACATGGATGGACTTGGAGGGCTTTATGCTAAGTGAAATAAGTCATACAGAGACAGACAAATACTGTATTATATCATTATATGTGGAATCTAAAAAATACAGGAAACTAGTGAATATAACAAAAAAGAAGCAGACTCACAGATATAGAAAACAAACTAGTGGTTACCAGTGGAGGGGGGCAGTAATATAGGGGTGAGAAGTGAGAAGTACAAACTATTGGGCTCAAGGATGTACTATATAACACGGGAAATATAGCCAATGTTTTGTAATAACTGTAAATTCAATGAAAATTAAATGAAAAGTAAACTTTAAAAATTATATTTAAAAAATTTAATTGTAAAAAAGAAATGCTGTTTATAGCTGATGGAAGAGGAAAAGGAAATCATGGGTAGAAGACCTGAAAACAGAACTACATTGTGAGCAAAAAGAGGTGGAGTAAGTCAGTCTACCTTTGACAGGACCATTTCTTTCTCTTTGTTTCTTCTTTTTCTTTTGTTTTGTTTACTTTGGAATGTATCCATAAGTACACCATGACCTTTTCCAGAAAACTTAGTCCAAGTGAAGAATATCATAATCTACCAAAGTTACCTAAACCAGAAAAACCTAGGAATTATCCCCTAGTGTAATGGATTTGAGATAGCTTCAAATTCTTTGTAGTTCTCCCACTGAAAGGAAGGAGCTATCTGCCTCCCCTTGAATCAGGGCTTGTCCTTTAACAAACTGAATGCAACTGAAGCAACATTCTGGGATATTCAAGCTCTAGTACTAAGAAGACCTGGCTGCCTCTGCTTTCTCACTCTGAAAAAAAAGCCAGCAGCTATATAAGAAGTCAGACTGCCCTGAGACCACCATGCTGTGAGGAAGCCCAAGCCGTCCATGTAAAAAGGTCATATGGAGGAAAAGAGATGCTGAGCCAGGCTCCAGATATTTCAACCATTCAGCTGAGACTCCAGACATGAGAGTGAAGAAGCCACCATAGGAATTCCAGTCCCAAAAGATACCAGGTAGAGTAGAAATAAACTGTTCTCACCATGGAGAACCAAACTGCAGGGTGGTAAGTAAATAAATGTTGTTGCCATTTGAAGCCACTAAGTCTGGGGGTGGTTTGTTACACAATAAGCAATACAAAAATCAATATCTAAAAATGAGCTGGTGCCACAACAAAAACCTAAAATATGAGGCATTGGCTTTGGGAGTGAGCATTGTGTAGACACCCCGAAGGAGACAGTTACTGGGAGGCAGAAGGGCACTGGGGAAACTGCTATTGAAGGCCAGAGAAAAGGGGACATGAGTCGTGTACTGGCAAAACAAGGAGTAAAACTGTCATTCGCAGTTATGTGCACAATATAAAATATCTAACGAGCTTGTGAATCGGGTTAAGGAGATTCTAGGCAAAAAATTAAACGTGCAACTGCCTTTTTTTAGCTTCCAGTGATAAAGTATGAGAGAAGCAAGATAAGCTAAGAAGAAACTGTTCAGTTTTCAAAGCAAAAATTAGAGGAAATACAAAGGATCCAGGACTTCACGGGTCCAACTGTAAAACTGCTTCTCATCTGCAGTCTTTCTCAGCAAAAGATTCTCAGAGTAAAAATTAGCTTCACAGTCTCTGGGCAAAGATCAAAGTAAGGCTCCACCAGTAAAAACGGCAGCAGGATAAATATCAAGAAAGTAAGACTCTTTTTTAAAACCTCAAACATCTGAGGCCCTGGCTCCTAGGCTCCCTTAGCTAAACAAATGGGCATCTAAGACTCTTAAAGTGCTGTCCCACAGCAACCTGACACCCCACCTAAAGTAGAGAAGGGCCAACCCATCTCACAAATATTTCTGGGTGTGACTTTTGTCCAACAGACTAGACTGTAATTTGATACAGAGGAAGTCCTTAAAATTTGGGGAGCCATACCAGGTTGCTCTAAAATGAAATGTGACATTCCAAAATTAAAAGAGGCCTTTGGGTCCCCAAACTTCTATGGGTAGGAAGCAGACTGAAAAAGCTATTCTGGTGCAAACACAGTCCTTTCTCATTGGAGAGAAGGGATGGCACAGTGGATGGAGTCTACTGGGAACTACAGAAAGCCATTCCCAGTGAGAAATGGGCCCTAATCAAGGTATTCCCTGCCCCTAGAACAGGGGAAATTGGCTGGATTTCAGAATTGCTATGGACCAGTACCTGTTACGTAGTTCCATAACCCACTCCCACACATCTATTTTGAACAGAGTACCTACTGTACTTATCTTGTCCCTGTTTTCCCATTTTATGTTGGAGGAGGAGACCAGATAACTTGTCCTTTTAGTTCACAACTCTCTGCATCTGAGAAATCACACCCAATACACTTCATCTGCACCTAGACATGATTTAACGAATGAGATTCCAGTATTTGAGTCTGAGTCTGATGCTCTGATGGAATGAGACTGCAGGGCATCTTGGAAATGCGTAAGTGTATTTTTCCTGTGAAAGAACATAAATAATTTGTGGCCACAGGGCAGATTGTGGTGGATTAAATATATGTTTATAAATTATTTGGTGGGGGCTATTTCCCACATCTTAAACCCTGCCTGGACTTGTGACTGCTCTGACCAATAGAATGCAGTAGAAAGAATGTTCTGGGATTCCTGCACCCATGCATTAAGAAGGCTTTCAGCTTCTATTTTTGTACTCTGATGAAAAAACAGTCTCCACGTAAGAAGTCAGACTATTATGAGACTGAATGCTATGATGAAGCTAAAACTGGCCATGTGGACATACCACAGCGAGATTCCTGGCCAGCCCCTAGATGACAGCAATCTCAGCTGAGGCACCAGACAGGGAAGAAGCCATGCCGAAAATTCCAGCTCTGTCAGATGCCATATAGAGTAGAGAGCTATCTTTACGAAGCCCTGCCCAAACTGCAGAATAGTGAGCAACTAAACAATAGCTATCAGTTTAAGCAATTAATTTGTAAGGTGATTTGCTATGCACCCGAGAAAGTCAAAACACCTAATTTCTCCCTCTCCCTTCACCGCCACCTACCACCAATATATACAAAACATCATTAATTTCTCTCTCTCTCTAGCTCCCAAATATTGCTCTAACAAGTCCACCCTTCTCTTCACTCCCACTGTTTATATTCAGTCTCAGCATTTTTTGAATAAACTATTCCAGAAACTTCCTAATATCCCTTCACCACTCACCACCACCCCGGACATCAATCATTCTCCAAATTACAGTCAAAGTTTCCCTTCTTGACGGAAATCTAATGTTACGGCCATGCTTAAAATCATCACTAGCTCTCCAGCACACACAGGAAATCCTGCAGCGTGGCATACCAACAAAGCCTTCCACGAGTTGGCTTCAGACCACCTCTTCAGCTCCATGTCCCATCATCTCCCACAGGCGATGAGCACTCCAGAAAATAAGTAAATCAAGTATGAAAAATCCAAGCATAGATTCTGGAATCTAGATGCCTAGATATATGCCACCACTAATTAACCACGTGAACCTGGGCAACCACTTGAAACAGACTTTAGTTTCCTTTACATACACATTAGTGTTAAACAAGAACTAGATCATCTCGTCTTCTCTTAGCCATCTCTAATATGCCGTAATTCGCTTTTTAGGAATTGGAAAAGAAAGAAAACGTGTTTCAAAGGGGAAGTTACACATACCATCCTTCTCTCTGGCCCCAAGCCCTACCCTCATGCCTGGCTGGGAGTTAGTCTCCAGGATTAGCTCCCCTCGTCTGTTCTTAATCCCCCCTTTACTTTCTCTCGAGTCATGTTATCTTCACAAACTCCAAGCTTCCTTCTCATGGTGGCTCCCCTGATGATGGGACAAGTGGAGTGGTGGAGGGTACCTGTTGGAATTTGCATGCATGACTATTTATGAGTCATGTACTTCACAGGCAAGAATCACCTCTATAATTACTTTCAGTCAGTACATCGTACTAAATGATCTTGGCATTGGGCAGTTTTTCCATAGCTGAAAGTAAAGTATAATCAGAAAGAACAATATTTTAACTTCAGAGACATAATCAATTCCTTTCTATCAAGAGTTATGTATGTATAAAATTTAAAAATACAATACTCTGGCAATGAGAAAGTCCCTTCTTAGCAATAAGTAACAGTATTTGCAGATTAATCTACAATTTCTCACCCAAAGGATGAAGCACATTTATTTGCCAGATTAAGAAAGATGTTTTTGGTTTGGATTTTTACATTTTTTTTAACTCCCGGAAAATAAAGGCAACAAATTCCAACTACTTTTAGAATGTGTCTATCAAACTGTAAATCAAAAGAAAAACTACATTGTAAGGTCGATGAAGACGGACACTTTTTCAGTCCTGGAGACCAGTCTGTTTGCCAAATTAATGAATGAGTTAATTGAAAAGGGAACCTTAAGCAATGAGGCATTACTCAAATCCTGAAAACCTGTGGACCTTTGCTCAAATGGACACTTCACATCAAAATGTGATTAGCACCTCCTGAAACATGTAGACCTTTAGCTGTTCTCCCATCTCTTATACAGCTATTGAAACAAAGCTGTGTGTATTCTGTAGGATGTGTAACAATCAGCCTAGGGTGTCCCAAAGTCAAGGATATACATGGCATGCATTCCAGCAGAATCATTCTTACTTATAGATTGGAGGGAAGGGGTTAAATAATCTTACTAGTAAGCAATTTAAAACATTTTTATATCAAAAACCAAGATGTATTACAGATAGACTAAAATATGCATTCATTCTTAATAAATAGCGAAGCTTCAAAGTAATTTAGAGCTTGTAGCAGACTGCAAAGGTGTCACCACCCATTCTCCCCAGATGTACAGCTTCACTTTCCTCTGCCCTTAAGCTTTGGTTGAGAAATTCAGAAAGACTGAACAGAACATTTCACCATTCTTTCAATTCAGAAAAGAGCCATTCCATAATGACTGTGCTCTAATAAATGCTTCCATTCTCAGGTAATACTTCAAAGAAAACGATAAAATATTTAAAGGTGAACTTTCTGATCACATTCTCCATTTAAAAGGTCATTTGCCTACGTGACTCCATATATTTTATTTGGTACCTAAAACTTTTACTTTAAAAACCATTTTCCATGTGATCTTCCACTCCTCAGTAAACGTGCGCACACGCACACACACACAAACACAGTATTATGATCTGTGATGAAAAGATTTCTATAAATTACTTCATGTTTGAATTTTAATTCAAGTGAGCACAGAATAAAGGGTAAAATTTACACACACAAAAAATGTAAAAGTGAGAGAGACACAGGAAGATTTTATACCTAAAAACACATACCGCCTAAGCACAAAAGGAGAGAAACAGAACTCACAGAGAGGTAAAGTTACACACACACAAGGTGTCTGAACTTCTGTCTCAGCCAAAATCAGAGGAAGCTGTGAAGCAAGACAGCCATCGGGCCCCGGGTGAATGAGGTCCACAGTCCAGTGTCACAGAATGTCTGGCATTCGCAGTCGTGAGGAAAGAACACGCAGCCCCCATGCTCTAGGGCCCCTGTCTTAAGGACTGCTCCAGGCATGCAGGTCCAAAATAAACCAAACCAGAAAGACTGAACTGCCTTTCACCCACTGGTGACGACCTAGTTCTGTACCTGGCCAGGTTCATAGATCCAGGGTCAACACACTTTTTTTCCTTTGGCCGCATGGCATGTGGGATCTTAGCTGCCCAACCAGGGATCAACCCCTGCCCCCTGCAGCGGATGCGTGGAGTCCTAACCACTGGACCGCCAGGGAAGTCCTGATCAACGCATTTTTAACGCCTCCTCTTCCACCACATCCTCAGCTTCACATCATGACTATTTTTCAGAGAAAAAAAATGTGGGTTCTTTTGGTGGGGAGACAGCAGGAAAATAATTATTAGTTCTAATTTCATAGGTAGTAATAAAACTATTTGCTAATAATTGGTTTTTCATCATTACTAAACAAAATGTTTGCCTTATAATCTTTATTATTTATATTGCTTAAAATACTTTCTGAAAGATTGCGAGGGTTTTGTGGAGGTATTTTTTGCATACTACCATATGGTCACGAAACTTACTAATTTTGATCTGGTAGATACCTTAAGGAATAAAGACAAGTGTAAATAATTTTGTTAAATACACACTCCAACATTTTCAAAATTCACATGCCGCTCCAAAATAATTAATGCATAGACAAAGAAAATGATTTACTACTTACTATTATTTGTTTTTTCCCTAGTTTTATTGAGATAAAATTTATATACAACACTGTATTAGTTTTAGATTTACAACATGATGTGTTTTTTGTTTTGTTTTGTTTTGTTTTGTTTGCGGTACGCAGGCCTCTCACTGTTGTGGCCTCTCCCGTTGCGGAGCACAGGCTCCGGACGCGCAGGCTCAGCGGCCATGGCTCACGGGCCCAGCCTCTCCATGGCATGTGGGATCCTCCCGGACCGGGGCACGAACCCGTGTCCCCTGCATCAGCAGGCGGACTCTCAACCACTGCGCCACCAGGGAAGCCCCATGATGATTTGATTATTTACTATTATTTCTATATCTCTTCTGATACAAATTTCAACTGCATTAGATTTTATCATAAGAACCTATAATTTTTCCTCTTCCTAGGTGTACTAGAGCATCATTATAAAAGAGTATTTATATATCCCAATATTTCATCTTTTTGTGTTTACTGTTAAATATTTTGTGTTTACTATTTAAAGAGCTCAAACAAATTGACAAGAAAAATACAGATTCAAGTGGTACAAAGGATATGAATGGGTAATTCTTTTTTTATTGAAGTATAGTTGATTTACTATTATATTAGTTTCAGGTGTACAACATCGTGATTCAACATTTTTATAGATTATACTCCATTTAAAATTATTATAAAATAATGGCTAGATTTGCCTGTGCTGTACAATACATCCTTGTAACTTATTTATTTTATACATAGTAGTTTGTGCCTCTTTACCTCTACTCCTAGCTTGCCTCTTCCCCCTTCCCTCTCTCAACTGGTAATCACTAGTTTTTCTCTATATCTGTTGAGTCTGTTTCTGTTTTGTTATATTCATTCTTTCGCTTTATTTTTTAGATTCCACATATAAGTGATACCATACAGTATTTGTCTTTCTCTGTATGACTTATTTCACTAAGCATAATACCCTCTAGGTCCGTCCATGTTGCACCAAATGGCAGAATTTCATTCTCTTTTATGGCTAACTAATATTCCATTTTGTATATATACCACATCTTCTTTATCCATTCATCTGTTGATGGACACTTAGATTGCTTCCATATCTTGGCCATTGTAAACAATGCTGCTATGAACACTGGGGTGCATGTATCTTTTTGAATTAGTGTTTTCGTTTTCTTCAGATATATACCCAACAGTGGAATTGCTAGATCACACGGTTATTCTATGCTTAGTTTTTTGAGAAACCTCCATAATGTTTCCAGAGTGGCTGCACCAGTTTACATTCTCACCAAAAGTGTACTAAGGTTCCCTTTTCTCCACATCCTTGCCAGCATTTGTTAGTTGTGGTCTTTTTGACGATAGCCATTCTGACAGGTGTGAGGTGATATCTTATTGTGGTTTTGATTTGCATTTCTCTGATGATTAGTGATGCTGAGCATCTTTTCATGTCACTGTTGGCCATCTGTATATCTTCTTTGAAAAAATGTCTATTCAGGTCTTCTGCCCAGTTTTTAATCATGAACAGAAAATTCTTAAGAAAAGTAGTAAAATAGGGGCTTCCCTGGTGGCACAGTGGTTAAGAATCCACCTGTCAATGCAGGGGACACAGGTTCAAGCCCTGGTCCAGGAAGATCCCACATGCCGCGGAGCAACTAAACCCATGCACCACAATTACTGAGCCTGTGCTCTAGAGCCCGCGAGCCACAACTACTGAAGCCCGCGTGCCTAGAGCCCCTGCTCTGCAACAAGAGAAGCCACCACAATAAGAAGCACGTGCACCACAATGAAGAGTAGCCCCCGCTCGCTGCAACTACAGAAAGCCCACGTGCAGCAACGAAAATCCAATGCAGCCAAAAATAAATAAATTAAATAAATAAATTTATTTTTTAAAGAAAGAAGTAGTAAAATAAAGATAAGGGACCAGACGGGAAGATGGCGGAAGAGTAAGACGCGGAGATCACCTTCCTCCCCACAGAAACACCAGAAATACATCTACACGTGGAACAACTCCTACAGAACACCTACTGAACGCTGGCAGAAGACCTCAGACCTCCCAAAAGACAAGAAACTCCCCACGTACCTGGGTAGGGCAAAAGAAAAAACAGAGACAAAAGAATAGGGACGGCACCTGCACCAGTGGGAGGGAGCTGTGAAGGAGGAAAAGTTTCCACACACTAGGAAGCCCCTTCGCGGGCGGAGACTGCGGGAGGTGGACGGGGGAGCTTCGGGGCCGCGGAGGAGAGCACAGCAACAGGGGTGCGGAGGGCAAAGCGGGGAGATTCCCGCACAGAGGATCGGTGCCGACCGGCACTCACCAGCCCGAGAGGCTTGTCTGCTCACCCGCCGGGGCGGGCGGGGCTGCGAGCTGAGGCTCTGAGGCCCGGGTTTCGGTTTCCGACGGAAAGCAGGGAGAGGACTGGGGTTGGCGGCTTGAACATAGCCTGAAGGGGCTAGTGCGCCACGGCTGGCCAGCAGGGAGTCTGGGGAAAAGTCTGCACCTGCCGAAGAGGCAAGAGACTTTTTCTTCCCTCTTTGTTTCCTTGTGCGTGAGGAGAGGGGTTTAAGAACGCTGCTTAAAGGAGCTCCAGAGACGGGCGCGAGCCGCGGCTAAAAGCGCGAACCCCAGAGACGGGCGCGAACCGCGGCTAAGAACGCGGACCCCAGAGACGGACGCAAGCCGCGGCTGAAAGCGCGGACCCCAGAGACGGGCGCGAGCCGCGGCTGAAAGCGCGAAATCCAGAGACGGGCGCAAACCGCGGCTAAAAGCGCGGACCCCAGAGACGGGCGGGAGACGATAAGGCTGCTGCTGCCGCCACCAAGGGGCCTGTGTGCGAGCACAGGTCACTCTCCACACCCCTCTTCCGCGGAGCCTGTGCAGCCCGCCACTGCCAGGTTCCCGGGATCCAGGGACAACTTCCCCGGGAGAACGCACAGCGCGCCTCAGGCTGGTACAAAGTCACGCCGGCCTTTGCAGCCGCAGGCCCGCCCCGCACTCCGTGCCCCTCCCTCCCCGCCGGCCTGAGTGCGCCAGAGCCCCCAATCAGCGGCTCTTTTAACCCCGTCCTGTCTGAGCGAAAAACAGACGCCCTCCAGCGACCTACACGCAGTGGCAGGGCCAAATCCAAAGCTGAGCCCTGGGAGCTGTGAGAACAAAGAAGAGAAAGGGAAATCTCTCCCAGCAGCCTCAGAAGGAGCGGATTAAAGCTCCACAATCAACTTGATATACCCTGCATCTGTGGAATACCTGAATAGACAACCAATCATCCCAAATTAAGGAAGTGAACTTTAGGAGCAAAATCTATGATTTTTTCCCTTTTCCTCTTTTTGTGAATGTGTATGTGTATGCTTCTGTGTGAGATCTTGTCTGTATAGTCTTGCTTCCACCATTTGTCCTAGGGTTCTATCCGTCCATGTTTTTTTTTTTATTTTTTTCTTAATAATTAATTTTAATAACGGTATTATACTTTACCTTCGTTCTTTCTTTCTTTCTTTCCTTCCTTCCTTCCCTCCTTTAGACAACGAATCATCCCAAATTGAGGAGGTGGTCTCTGACAGCAAGATTTATGATTTTTCCCCCTTTACCTCTTTTAGTGAGGGTGTATGTGTATGCTACTGTGTAAGATTTTGTCTGTATAGTTTTGCTTCGAACATTTGTCCTAAGGTTCTATCCGTCCCTTTTTTTTTCCTAAATAAGAATTTTTTAATTCAATAATTTTATTATACTTTATTTTATTTTTACTGTATCTTCTTTCTTTCTGTCTTTTTTCCTTTTCCCTCCTTCCTTCCTTCCTCCCTCCCTCCCTCCCTCCTTTCTTTCCTTCTTTCCTTCTTTCCTTCTTTGCTTCTTTCTTTATTTCTTCCTCCCTTCCTTCCCTCCTTTCCTTCTTTCTTTCCTCATACTTCTACTAATTCCCTCTACTTTTTCTCCCTTTTATTCTGAGCCGTGTGGATGAAAAGCTCTTGGTGCTCCAGCCAGGAGTCAGGGCTCTGCCTCTGAGGTAGGAGAGCCAACTTCAGGACACTGGTCAACAAGAGACCTCCCAGCTCCACATAATATCAAACGGCGAAAATCTCCCAGAGACCTCCATCTTAACACCAGCACCCAGCTTCACTCAACGACCAGCAAGCCACAGTGCTGGACAACCTATGCCAAACAACTAGCAAGACAGGAACACAACCCCACCCATTAGCAGAGAGGCTGCCTAAAATAATAATAAGGCCACAGACACCCCAAACACACCACCAGACGTGAACCTGCCCACTAGAGAGGCAAGATCCAGCCTCATCCACCACAACACAGGCACTAGTCCCCTCCACCAGGAAACCTACACAACCCACTGAACCAACCTTAGCCACTGGGGACAGACATCAAAAACAGCAGGAACTACGAACCTGCAGCCTGCAAAAAGGAGACCCCAAACACAGTAAGATAAGCAAAATGAGAAGACAGAAAAACACACAGCAGATAAAGGAGCAAGATAAAAATGCACCAGACCTAACAAATGAAGAGGAAATAGGCAGCTTACCTGAAAAAGAATTCAGAATAATGATAGTAAGGATGATCCGAAATCTTGGAGATAGAATGGACAATAGAATGGACAAAATGCAAGAATCAGTTAACAAGGGCCTAGAAGAACTAAAGATGAAACAAGCAACGATGAACAACACAATAAATGAAATTACAAGTACTCTAGATGGGATCAATAGCAGAATAACTGAGGCAGAAGAACGGATAAGTGACCTGGAAGATAAAATAGTGGAAATAACTACTGCAGAGCAGAATAAAGAAAAAAGAATGAAAAGAACTGAGGACAGTCTCAGAGACCTCTGGGACAACATTAAACGCACCAACATTCGAATTATAGGGGTTCCAGAAGAAGAAGAGAAAAAGAAAGGGACTGAGAAGATATTTGAAGAGATTATAGTTGAAAACTTCCCTAATATGGGAAAGGAAATAGTTAATCAAGTCCAGGAAGCACAGAGAGTCCCATACAGGATAAATACAAGGAGAAATACGCCAAGACACATATTAATCAAACTGTCAAAAATTAAATACAAAGAAAGCATATTAAAAGCAGCAAGGGAAAAACAACAAATAACACATAAGGGAATCCCCGTAAGGTTAACAGCTGATCTCTCAGCAGAAACCCTACAAGCCAGAAGGGAGTGGCAGGACATACTGAAAGTGATGAAGGAGAAAAACCTGCAGCCAAGACTACTCTACCCAGCAAGGATCTCATTCAGATTTGATGGAGAAATTAAAACCTTTACAGACAAGCAAAAGCTGAGAGAGTTCAGCACCACCAAACCAGCTTTACAACAAATGCTAAAGGATCTTCTCTAGGCAAGAAACACAAGAGAAGGAAAAGACCTATAATAACGAACCCAAAACAATTTAGAAAATGGGAATAGGAACATACATATCGATAATTACCTTAAATGTAAATGGACTAAATGCTCCCACCAAAAGACTCAGATTAGCTGAATGGATACAAAAACAAGACCCATATATATGCTGTCTACAAGAGACCCATTTCAGACCTAGAGACACATACAGACTGAAAGTAAGGGGATGGAAAAAGATATTCCATGCAAATGGAAACCAAAAGAAAGCTGGAGTAGCAATTCTCATATCAGACAAAATAGACTTTAAAATAAGGACTATTAAAAGAGACAAAGAAGGACACTACATAATGATCAAGGGATCGATCCAAGAAGAAGACATAACAATTGTAAATATTTATGCACCCAACATAGGAGCACCTCAATACATAAGGCAAATACTAACAGCCATAAAAGGGGAAATCGACAGTAACACATTCATAGTAGGGGACTTGAACACTCCACCTTCACCCATGGACAGATCATCCAAAATGAAAATAAATAAGGAAACACAAGCTTTAAATGATACATTAAACAAGATGGACTTAATTGATATTTATAGGACACTCCATCCAAAAACAACAGAATACACATTTTTCTCAAGTGCTCATGGAACATTCTCCAGGACAGATCATATCTTGGGTCACAAATCAAGCCTTGGTAAATTTAAGAAAATTGAAATTGTATCAAGTATCTTTTCTGACCACAATGCCATGAGACTAGATATCAATTACAGGAAAAGATCTGTAAAAAATACAAACACATGGAGGCTAAACAATACGCTACTTAATAATGAAGTGATCACTGAAGAAATCAAAGAGGAAATCAAAAAATACCTAGAAACAAATGACAACGGAGACACAACGACCCAAAACTTGTGGGATGCAGCAAAAGCAGTTCTAAGGGGGAAGTTTATAGCAATACAAGCCCACCTTAAGAAGCAGGAAACATCTAGAATAAACAACCTAACCTTGAACCTCAAGCAATTAGAGTAAGAAGAACAAAAAAACCCCAAAGCTAGCAGAAGGAAAGAAATCATAAAAATCAGATCAGAAATAAATGAAAAAGAAATGCAGGAAACAATAGCAAAGATCAATAAAACTAAAAGCTGGTTCTTTGAGAAGATAAACAAAATAGATAAACCACTAGCCAGACTCATCAAGAAAAAAAGGGAGAAGACTCAAATCAATAGAATTAGAAATGAAAAAGGAGAGGTAACAACTGACACTGCAGAAATAAAAGAGATCATGAGAGATTACTACAAGCAACTCTATGCCAATAAAATGGACAATCTGGAAGAAATGGACAAATTCTTAGAAATGCACAACCTGCCAAGACTGAATCAGGAAGAAATAGAAAATATGAACAGACCAATCACAAGCACTGAAATTGAAACTGTGATTAAAAATCTTGCAACAAAGAAAAGCCCAGGACCAGATGGCTTCACAGGCGAATTCTATCAAACATTTAGAGAAGAGCTAACACCTATCCTTCTCAAACTCTTCCAAAATATAGCAGAGGGAGGAACACTCCCAAACTCCTTCTACGAGGCCACCATCACCTTGATACCAAAACCAGACAACGATGTCACAAAGAAAGAAAACTACAGGCCAATATCACTGATGAACATAGATGCAAAAATCCTCAACAAAATACTAGCAAACAGAATCCAACAGCACATTAAAAGGATCATACACCATGATCAAGTGGGGTTTATTCCAGGAATGCAAGGATTCTTCAATATACGCAAATCTATCAATGTGATAAACCATATTAACAAATTGAAGAAGAAAAACCATATGATCATCTCAATAGATGCAGAGAAAGCTTTTGACAAAATTCAACACCCATTTATGATAAAAACCCTGCAGAAAGTAGGCATAGAGGGAACTTTCCTCAACATAATAAAGGCCATATATGACAAGCCCACAGCAAACATCATCCTCAATGGTGAAAAACTGAAAGCATTTCCACTAAGATCAGGAACAAGACAAGGTTGCCCACTCTCACCACTCTTATTCAACATAGTTGTGGAAGTTTTAGCCACAGCAATCAGAGAAGAAAAGGAAATAAAAGGAATCCAAATCGGAAAAGAAGAAGTAAAGCTGTCACTGTTTGCAGATGACATGATCCTATACATAGAGAACCCTAAAGATGCTACCAGAAAACTACTAGAGCTAATCAATGAATTTGGTAAAGTGGCAGGATACAAAATTAATGCACAGAAATCTCTGGCATTCCTATATACTAATGATGAAAAATCTGAAAGTGAAATCAAGAAAACACTCCCATTTACCATTGCAACAAAAAGAATAAAATATCTAGGAATAAACCTACCTAAGGAGACAAAAGACCTGTATGCAGAAAATTATAAGACACTGATGAAAGAAATTAAAGATGATACAAATAGATGGAGAGATATACCATGTTCTTGGATTGGAAGAATCAACATTGTGAAAATGACTCTACTACCCAAAGCAATCTATAGATTTAATGCAATCCCTATCAAACTACCACTGGCATTTTTCACAGAACTAGAACAAAAAATTTTGCAATTTGTATGGAAACACAAAAGACCCCGAATAGCCAAAGCAATCTTGAGAACGAAAAAAGGAACTGGAGGAATCAAGCTCCCTGACTTCAGACTATACTACAAAGCTACAGTTATCAAGACGGTATGGTACTGGCACAAAAACAGAAAGATAGATCAATAGAACAGGATAGAAAGCCCAGAGATAAACCCATGCACATATGGACACCTTATCTTTGATAAAGGTGGCAGGAATGTACAGTGGAGAAAGGACAGCCTCTTCAATAAGTGGTGCTGGGAAAACTGGACAGGTACATGTAGAAGTATGAGATTAGATCACTCCCTAACACCATACACAAAAATAAGCTCAAAATGGATTAAAGACCTAAATGTAAGGCCAGAAACTATCAAACTCTTAGAGGAAAACATAGGCAGAACACTATGACATAAATCACAGCAAGATCCTTTCTGACCCACCTCCTAGAGAAATGGAAATAAAAACAAAAATAAACAAATGGGACCTAATGAAACTTCAAAGCTTTTGCACAGCAAAGGAAACCATAAACAAGACCAAAAGACAACCCTCAGAATGGGAGAAAATATTTGCAAATGAAGCAACTGACAAAGGATTAATCTCCAAAATTTACAAGCAGCTCATGCAGCTCAAAAACAAAAACACAAACAACCCAATCCAAAATTGGGCAGAAGACCTAAATAGACATTTCTCCAAAGAAGATATACAGACTGCCAACAAACACATGAAAGAATGCTCAACATCATTAATCATTAGAGAAATGCAAATCCAAACTACAATGAGATATCATCTCACACCAGTCAGAATGGCCATCATCGAAAAATCTAGAAACAATAAATGCTGGAGAGGGTGTGGAGAAAAGGGAACACTCTTGCACTGCTGGTGGGAATGTGAATTGGTTCAGCCACTATAGAGAACAGTATGGAGGTTCCTTAAAAAACTACAAATAGAACTACCATATGACCCAGCAATCCCACTACTGGGCATATACCCTGAGAAAACCAAAATTCAAAAAGAGTCATGTACCAAAATGTTCATTGCAGCTCTATATTTACAATAGCCCAGAGATGGAAACAACATAAGTGCCCATCATCGGATTAATGGATAAAGAAGATGTGGCACATATATACAATGGAATATTACTCAGCCATAAAAAGAAATGAAATTGAGCTATTTGTAATGAGGTGGATAGACCTAGAGTCTGTCATACAGAGTGAAGTAAGTCAGAAAGAAAAAGACAAATACCATATGCTAACACATACATATGGAATTTAAGGAAAAAAATGTCATGAAGAACCTAGGGGTAAGACAAGAATAAAGACACAGACCTACTGGAGGACGGACTTGAGGATATGGGGAGGGGGAAGGGTGAGCTGTGACAGGGCGAGAGAGAGGCATGGACATATATACACTACCAAACGTAAGGCAGATAGCTAGTGGGAAGCAGCCGCATGGCACAGGGATATCAGCTCGGTGCTTTGTGACCGCCTGGAGGGGCAGGATAGGGAGGGTGGGAGGGAGGGAGACGCAAGAGGGAAGAGATATGGGAACATATGTATATGTATAACTGATTCACTTTGTTATAAAGCAGAAACTAACACACCATTGTAAAGCAATTATACTCTAATAAAGATGTTAAAAAAAGAAAAAGCAGAATACAAAACTCTATACATGGTATTATTACAATGTAAATTTTTTTTGTTTTATTTTAGAATAGTTTTAGATTTACAGAAAAGATGTCAAGGTAGTATAGTTTCCGTATAATTCAAACCCGATTTCTCCTATTGTTAACATCTTCCTTTAGCATAGTGCATTTATCACAATTAATGAGCCCATAATGATACATTATTATTAACTAAAGTCCATGTTTCATTCATATGTCCTTAGCTTTTCCCAAATGTCCTTTTCTGTTCCAGGATCTCCTCCAGGAGACCACATCGCATTTAGTTGTCATGTCTCCTTAAGTTCCCCCCGGCTGTAACAGTATCTCAAACTCTCCTTGTTATTGATGACCTTGATAGTTTGGAGGCATACTCACATGGCATTTTGTAAAATGTTGCTTATTTGGGACTTTCCTAACGTTTTTCTCATGATTAGACCAGACTGATGGGTTTGAGGGAGAAAGATCACAGAAGTCAAGTGCTCTTTCCATCAACACATTTTAAAAAGGCACGGAAAAAAGAAATATAACAAAATGTTAACAATAATTAATTTGAGTAATGAGGGTCTATGGGTAATTTTTTTTCTTCTCTCATTTACCTAAATCTTTTTTTCTTAGATGGTTCACTAAAAGCGTTTTTATGACTATAAAAGGAAACACCTAAAGGGAAACCATATAGTTAAAAATGGAACAACAGCAGAAATATGTCATCTTCTGTCCGGGTGGCTACACTTGCCTACCAGCTGCTGCTTCTCCTCCATGTCACCAGTAGCCGTGCAATTGATTTGACAGCTGTTGAATGACTCCTAGGTACTGGTGCATCTATTTAGGCTAGAGACTGAGAAGTGCAAACTATTTGGGGAGGGCTGTCATTCTTCCTGACATCTTTCTTACATATAGGCCAACATATAATACCCTTATGGATATGAAAAGGGTGAATTCAGCTCATTAAATTCTCATCTGTGTAGAAAAAAGATCATGAACTATTAGGTGAAAAACAATCAAGTTGCAGAACAGTATAAATGGTAGATATAATTTTTATAAAAAGATACAATATATACATCTCCAGTCAATCATATATATGCATTTTTTAGGTCTAGAAGGGTGTGCATCAGTCTATAACTTCCTGAAGGAAAAGAGAATTAAAAGGGAAGTTGATTTTTTGGTTTTTTTTTTACTTTTTATACATTTATATATTATATAAACTTTACCATAAGCATCTTTTATCTTTTATCTTTTTTTTTTTTTTTTTTTTTTTGTGGTATGTGGACCTCTCACTGTTGTGGCCTCTCCCGTTGCGGAGCACAGGCTCCGGACGCGCAGGCTCAGTGGCCATGGCTCACGGGCCCAGCCACTCCGCGGCATGTGGGATCTTCCCGGACCGGGGCACCAACCCGTGTCCCCTGCATCGGCAGGCAGACTCTCAACCACTGTGCCACCAGGGAAGCCCTATCATTTTTTAAAAGTGTTTTAAAATGTAGAGAACCTTTAAGCCAAAAATTCATTTATTTAAAGAGTTAAACTGACCACTATATACAAAACTGGGCACAGTTCCAAAGAGTAAACCAAAAGAAGGAAGTTTCGATAAATTTCAAACATGACATACCAAGCTTACAATTCTTCATTTAACTTTCAAGAATGTAAATGCCATTTTTGTGTGTTTTGTTCCTTTTTCAAGTTGAAATTAAATGTAGCTGTCTGTATTACTTGCACATCTCTCTCTCCCCAACTACCATTATTTTAAGAAGGATGTTCGTGGCAAGCACTAACATCAGAGAGAGAGAGGTTTCTCAGCCATAATTTAATTAGTTCACTCAGGCCTTTCAAACAGCTGCAGTGTCTAAAAGCAGCCAACTGTCAGGGCAATATGCCCATATGTTCTTTCGCTTTTTAACAAGCGGATTTGATACACATACCTCAAGAGAATCTGTGAAGAAACTTATCCAAGAGTCCAACCCAGAAATCTAACACTAATCATCTTCACAGCCACTCAGGGAGTGGACACTGTGTTCCTTACAATTTTATTCTTTACATTTCTTATTATTTCCAAGGTCCTCAGATATCACCTGGACTTGAAAAACGGCAAAGGTATTCAAGTTTCTACCCAAATCAACTTCTCTGAGTTAAAGCGTTGCAAGTCTTTGTTAAAACACAAATAAACAGGCTATCTTAGACAGCACATTTTATGCCTTTATACTTCATTTTTATCTCAGCACAATTTTATCAGACTAAATGGAGTGAAACACAGAGTACCAAGAAAATGGATCATTGGGAAGTAAGTGTTGATGAGGATGAGAGGATCTGGAAGGACTTGGCACGTGACAGTGGCTGGCGAAAAGCAACCCGCAAGGAGTTTCAGAAGAATGGTGGGCTCTGAGGGAATTCATCTTTTTAAGATACATAATTCTATTTACTAAGTTTTTCAAGGTTCTTAGGAGAATAGAATAAACAGAAGTGATTTATTAGAGGAACAGAGAGCTCAGGAAAGATCAGGCAGTTTGCCCCCATATCAGACTGGAAAGATCCTGCATGACAGGATACTGTCTCATACACATGGCTTATTTACCCACAGGCAAGGTTAGGGTGGCTTAGGGTTAGAAAAGGAATCTAAGGATAAGAGGGACCTAAGGGAATCTAAGACTTCTGGGACATAGACCCAGCACTTATGGGACAATGAAAGATCTAACGCATTCATTCAGGTAGAGCTAGAATCCAAGCAACCTAGATCATCAACACCCTAAGAATACTGAAAACTTATCATGATAATTATATATCATTTCACAAAAGTTCTTGATAAACTAAGGCAGGTAATACAGCTGAATAGGTGACCAAAGCTTCAGACTTGTTTCTGATCTACATGTATAAGGAATGGAAACCATCCACCCAGGCTTCCACATGTCAACGCTGGCAAGAGGGTACTAGCTATAAATTCTAGCTCGCTCTCCTTCAAGCAGTCATTCATCCCTCTGCACATCTATTTATTCAACAAATGTTTATCTGGGTGTTAACCAATGCCAGGGCCTGTGCTAGGTGCTAGATTTAGAAAGTTAATAAGCCACAGGCTCTTCCCTCAAGGATAATTAAATCTCCAGGAGGACATCCTGTTTTTGCCAGACTGATTCTTTCCAAATCTCTTCCTCAAATTGTCTGAAAGGTTACACTTCTGAATTCTAGAAAGATGGCCAAATTAAAGAGAATAAAATCTTTACAATCATAAAAAAAAAAGAGAGAGAAAGATGGCCGCAAGCAATGGAAGCATAGTTTTTGAATCTTTCCAAATCTCCACATAAAAACAGAACAACTGATATCAAGAGCAAAACCCATGGACAACATCCACAACAAAACTAGGTGACAAAATATCTTCTTGAATCCCAAAATACAAACCATTGGGTACAAATCACATGCAGCTACAAGACTTGCACGATCCCCGTATCAATGAGGAAAGAAGGAAAGTGAAGCCATGGGGTAATTAAGGAGCCTGAGAACCAAAGTAACCAACAGTCACTGTAAAGCCTGGCTGGCCAATGGGAGAACAGCAGCTGAAACCAAAAGGCTTCTGTCTACTCCAAAAACAGATGAGTGAGAGGGGCCCATGGCAAAGTTTAAGGGGCTAAACTACAGAAACTGTTCCCCGAGGACTCACATGCAAGATTGGAACCCAAACTGACAGGAAACTGCTGGACATGGAATCAAACATGAGCAGAACAGGAAAAGGAAAGAGAAGGTCCGGATGAAAGTCAAATAAGCTACTGCATTTTGTAACAGCTTTATGAATATGTAATTTACATATCACAATTTTCGCCTTTTTAAAGCATTCAATTCATTGGTTTTTAGTATATTTACAAAGTCATGTAATCGTCGCCATTACCCAATTTTAGAACATTTTCAACACCCCAAAAAGAAACCTTGTACCTATCACCAGTCACATCTCCATACCCTCAACCTTCCTCCATCCATTCCAGTCCTGGGCACCACGAATCTATTTTCTCTACTTATAGTTTTGACTGTTTTGAACATTCTATATAAATGGTGTCATACAATATGGTCTTTTGTGACTGGCTTCTTCCACTGAGCACATTTTGAGATTCATCTATGTTGTAGCATGTATTAGTAATTCATAAACTTCATTCCTTTTCATTGCCAAATAATATTCCATTGTATGGGTATGCCACTTTTGTTTATCCCTTCATCACTTAATGAACATTTGGAATGTTTACACTTTTTGGCTGCTATGAATAATGCTGTTATGAACATTCATGTATAAGTCTTGTATACAGTATGTTTTCATTTCTCATGGGTGGACACCTAGGAGTGGAACTGTCGAGTCATATGGTGACTCTATGTTTAAACTTTTGAGGAATTCTCAACTGTTCCCCATAGTGGCTGCACTATTTTACATTGCTACCAATGTACAAAGATTCCGATGACTCCACTTCTTTCTCAGCACTTGTTATTGTCTGTCTTTTTCATCATTGCTGTTCTTGTAGGTGTCAAGTAGTATAACCTGACATTTCCATAATGTTTTGATTTGCATTTCTATAATGGCAAAAGATGTTGAGCATTTGGCCATTTGCATATCTCCTTGGGGAAAATATCATTCAAATACTTTGTTCATTTTTTTTTTACCATCTTTATTGGAGTATAATTGCTTTAACATGGTGTGTGTTTCTGCTTTATAACAAAGTGAATCAGCTATACATATACATATATCCCCATATCCCCTCCCTCTTGCGTCTCCCTCCCACCCTCCCTATTCCACCCCTCTAGGTGGTCACAAAGCACCAAGCTGATCTCCCTGTGCTATGTGGCTGCTTCCCACTAGCTATCTATTTTACATTTGGTAGTGTATATATGTGCATGCCACTCTCTCACTTCTTCCCAGCTTACCCTCCCCCCTCCCCGTGTGCTCAAGTCCATTCTCTATGTCTGCGTCTTTATTCCTGTCCTGCCCCTAGGTTCATCAGAACCATTTTTTTGTTTTTTGGGGTTTTTTTAGATTCCATATATATGCATTAGCATATGGTATTTGTTTTTCTCTTTCTGGCTTACTTCACTCTGTATGACAATCTCGAGGTCCATCTACCTCACTACAAATAGCTCAACTCCGTTTCTTTTTATGGCTGAGTAATATTCTATTGTAGATATGTGCTACATCTTCTTTACCCATTCATCTGTCAATGGACACTTAGGTTGCTTCTATGTCCTTCTGTTCATTTTTTAACTGGATGATTTGCTTTTATAATTGAGTTGTAATAGTTCTTTATATATCTGGTTACAAGTTCTTTAGACATATGATTTGCAAATATTTTCTCTCATTCTATGTGTTGTCCTTTCGTTTTCTTGAAAGTAAAAGTACACAAGTTTTTAATTTTGATGAAGTCCAATTTAGTCTTCTCTTTTGACCGTTTTATTTGGAGATCATATCTAAAAACCATTGACTAATCCACAGTCATGAAGATTTGCTCCCACATTTTCTTCTAGGAGTTTTATAGTTTTAACTCTTACATTTAGATCTATAATCCATTTTCAGTTAATTTTTGGATAGCGTGTGAAGTAAGCTGCAACTTCATCCTTTTGCTTATGGATAGACAGTTTTCCCGGCACCGTTTGTTGGAAAGGTAATTACTTCCCCATTGAATTGTCTTGGCACTCTCGCCAAAAGTTAATTTACAATAAGTATAAGGGTTTATTTCTTGACTTGGAATTCTATTCCATAGATTCGTACGTCTATCTTTAGGTGAATACCACACTGTCTTGATTACTGCAGCTTTGTAGTAAATTTTGAAATTGATAAATGTGAGTCCTGCAACTTTATAAATTTTTTTTAATGTTTTGAGTATTCTAGGTCTCTTGAATTTTAGGATCAGCTTGCCAATTTCTGTAAAAGAAAAAAAAAAAAAGCCAGCTGGGATTCCAACAGGGATTGCATTGAATACATTGATCAACTTGAGGATGCCATTTTAGCCATATTAATTCTTCCAATCTATGAACAAAGATGGATTGCCATTTATTAGACCTTCTTTATGTTTTTCAATGACATTTTATCATTTTTAGTGTATAAGTCTTGTACCTCTTTTGCTAAATTTATTCCTAAGTATTTTATTCTTTTTCATACTGCTGTAAATGTAATTACTTTCTTAATATCATTTTTAGCTTGTTTATTGCCAAATGGAAATTTCAGGTCTTAATCATTTCACCCAGAGCAAAGTCTAGACTCTCTCTCTCTCTCTCACACACACACACAAACACATCCAAATATATTAAAATGCCAGTTTTTCTGAAAGAACTACTGCTAGTTATCAGTCTTACTCTCAATAAAACTTTTATTCACAGTTATACTTTGAATCTATAAATGTGTGTACACATAATTATATACATATGTGTATCTTTTTAAGGCTAGGAGTCTACAAACAAAATCTTACCAATGTTCATATCACAATGATGGCTGGTTTTAGGCAATTTTTTTCATCTTTGCTCAATTTGTTTTTAAATTTTTTCTATAATTAACATATACAATTTTTTCTAATTTTAATTTTTTTATTAATTTTTAAAAGTGTCTTTTCATTTCTGTCCAGGAAGTTTGTCAACTGCCCCAATTTAAGACTAAGAAAATAATGACTGGGTTTACAATTATTTTGTTATTCCATTTCAGTAGTCTTAGCAAACATTTGATTCTTTTCCAGTGTGGATTTATTCAAACATACTCATTAGGCTTTTTTTCCTTCAAAATACTCCGGTTGATAGGTAATTTAAAGTATTTGGGCCCTTCTTGAATTTTTACAAATTAGTTCATTCCAGTTTGAAGTGCACAGTTTGATTCAGATTGATCCTTAGTGAAGTTTCACAGTAAAATAAACAAAATCCTAAACATAACTTTAAGGAACAAAACTAAAAATCTCTTTAATAAATTAATATTCTGTTGCCTACAAAGACCTTCAGAGAGGTCGTGAATGTTCTCTGTAATCCCAGCTTCTCTTTAGACATTTGTATAACTTCAACTGATAAATTTTACACCCCCTTTTCCAGATAGCTATAAAAGTTTCTTTTAATCTTAGGATGTTAAGATACTACTGTCAAGGACTTCCCTGGTGGCACAGTGGTTAAGAATCCGCCTGCTAATGCAGAGGACACGGGTTCGAGCCCTGGTCCGGTAAGATTCCACATGCCACGGAGCAACTAAGCGCCACAACTACTGAGTCTGTGCTCAAGAGCCGGTGCTCCACAGCAAAAGCAGCCATTGCAATGAAGAACCTTCACGCCACAACTAGAGAAAAGCCTGCGCACAGCAACAAAAACCCAATGCAGCCAAAAATAATAAGTAAATAATTTTTTTTAAAAAAAAGATACTACTGTCAGTTTATCCTTATTTTGCTCTGTCACCTCTGGGGGAAATGAATCTGAAAGCAAAACTTTTAAACGTTCTGATCCACTTCACAGAAGTTATAAAGAATTTACTCAAGGGCTTCCCTGGTGGCGCAGTGGTTGAGAGTCCACCTGCCGATGCAGGGGACACGGGTTCGTGCCCCGGTCCAGGAAGATCCCACATGCCGCGGAGCGGCTGGGCCCGTGAGCCATGGCCGCTGAGCCTGCGCATCCGGAGCCTGTGCTCCGCAACCGGAGAGGCCACAACAGTGAGAGGCCCGCATACCGCAAAAAAAAAAAAAAAAGAATTACTCAGCTCCAAGATTTTAAAATTTGTTCCCCAAATTCATGCTCATTTACTTTATCCCGATATGCCACAGATCTAAACTTCAGTTGCCTGTTTTGTACAAAGGAAATAAAAGCCCTCTCAGAATACTGTTGTGAGCTTTAAATAAGCTGATATACATAAAGCTCTTAACACAGTGAACAATCACTCAAAAAATGGTAGCTCTAATTAGTACTATTTAATATATTTTTCAAAGCTTTCCTATATTATCTCTCCCTTTCATACTCAAAGCCCTATGCTTTCAGTCTGTCTTCCTCATGGTCTACCTAAACCACACCCACCGTAATGTGTACAGGAATCCAGGTGTGGACACACCTCAGTGTTACACGCACGATAGGACGATGTGTCTCCTTCTCCTCAGCTAACACTTAACAATTGCAACCCTTAACCCTAGTGCATCGTGCCCCAAATAAACTAGGAGCCAATGAAGATTAGAGTTCAAAACTATAAATAAACTTCACACGTGCTATATTTGCTTAAGAAGATGGGTCATAGCACACTACAAAGAAGAACGCCACTACGTGATATGCAGATCTATATTTGGTTACCAAAAAATTAAACACCTGTTTTGTTTTTTCCGAACTATCACGTGGAAATTAATAGTGAAATTACCTACCTTAGAAATACTGAAAGGGGAAATTCACAACCTACATGCTAAGCATAGACATAAAACATTTTAACCAATCTCAAATACCAGACACTTCACACAGACTATGAAGTCAAGTGGCAAAGGCTATATCAAGCCACAGAGATAAAGCCAGAAGTACCCTAACACAGTGCCACATATTTTACAAGCGATTTAAATATTCTTCACAGCTGTTCCTTTGCTTTACTGAGCCTAAAAGGCAAGCATATGGTAAATATGACAAGTCAAATTCTAATGCAGGTAATTAGAGTGAAAAAATATACAATACCATTCTTTCCACCTTTGCCAGGCAATGTAATGAAATGGAACTAGTTACCACTTAGTAGGAAATACGAGGTCTTATGTAAAACCCAATTAATATTATCAATATTATAATTGATATAATTATATATCAATATATGATATACCAACAAAGTCTCCGCCCTATGAGGCCTTTAGGATCCCTCTCAAACCCACAAACATTTGGGGGAAAGGACTTTTCCCCAAATGCTTCAGAGGCAGGGCCTTTGACCAAAGTATTTGGAAAGAACAATCCTGGAATTGTCATATACAGCTGTAATAACAGCCCCAAACACAGGATGCCTACAGTGTCTCTTAAGACCCTTAGGGCTCAAAAAGCACTACCTCTATTTGCAATATTAACTTTACTTAATCTTATGAATTTTCTGAAGGCTAAGGATGAATCAGTCAGCTTGCCTGGGTATAATTCTCAGCTTTTCACGTGAGACAGGGAGGATTCTACACCTAAACCAGTGGACAATCCTGACTGAGTACTGGATTTTGCTACTAAAATAGCTGACTTTATTAAATAAAGACTAGTTCACTCTGTAGAAAGTCTCAATAAAGAGCACCTAAATCGCCTTTTACATATGGAAACTCAAGGGCATGGCAGAGGAAGAATTCTCAATAAAGTGAACTGAGAGATGAACTGCCTACAAAATCAGACTGAGAAGCCCAGATCACATCCTATAAGCAGGAAGAGCCATCCGCTGAAAGATTTTTAGTATGTTGAAATGATGGAAGTACTTGAGAAACATTAATCTAACCAGGAGCTAGAGCAATCAAAGAGTGTGTGTGTGTGTGTGTGTGTGTGTGTATGTATGCGTGTGTGTGTGTGTGTGTGTGTGTGTGTGTGTGTGTGTGTCGGGGAGGAGAAAATAGAGGAAGGTAGACTACTTAAGACACTATATCAATAATCCAGATATGAGGTGATCCAGCTCTGGACTAAGGATTTGGAAGTGGAAAGGAAGAAATGCATACAAAGACCACTCAAAGTCAAAATGTGAAAAATGAATGCAAGCGTGGAGAGAAAGAAAATCAAAAATAAAGTATGAGGCTTGAGGAGAGGTCACTGAATTACTACCATAGATTAAAGGGGGATGTCAGGAGAAATAATCATGACTTTAAGAGATGAATTGGTTTTAGACATACTGAGTTTGCAGTGATGTAAGATATTCAATCATAGACAGTCACCAGGTCATTAAGTTGTCTGCAAAAACAAGTTTATCAAGCCATCTTTACAGAGGCATACCATCTGAGAGTACTTCTAACGTCAGCATTATTTACCTTAATGCTTTAAACCGTGCTTATGAACACATAAATATTAAATAACAGACCACCAAATGCGGTTCTGGCAAACAGTGAAGTATCACGTTATTAAAACAAAATTGATTTTGTTGCTTGAATTCATTTTAGACTTTGGTTTTTCAAATATTTTTCTTACATTAGCTACCTTTTTCTTTCTGACTATTTTGGGGGAAGATCACACAATTTGTTTGGATCAAGGATATAAAGCCAGGCTATATCAGAAGGAAAACTTCTTAGGTTAAAAGGTTTTACTTGATCACCTCCTGATATTTTATGGTTTGGTACGCAACCACCTGAACCAAAAATAACCTTAACTTTGAATTCGTGTTATTGCTGGCAACAACATGAAGCAATCCATCATGGAATAAAGAAAACGACAGCTCACATAAATGTCAAGTTCTTCCTTAACCATTTTTTAAAAAAAGCATAACTACTTTGTGAAATTCAAGGGTCAAGGGACTGAGTGATATGACTCACTAGGGATTTTGCAAAATACTTTGATTTATAACTGAAATTAGGAAGCACATTACTTGCAGAAATCAAACTCACGGAGAAGTTTAACAAATACTTAGTATAAACCCTTGATCCACAAGTCAAAATGGCTGCTCTTCGAAATAAACACCATGGCATGTTTTCCTTTACTTTCTCCTACTGTAAGAAGTAAAATATGTATATATAAAAAGCAATCACTGGTTCATCAGTAGTGACAAATATACCAAATTAAAGTAAAATGTTAACAATAAGGGAAGCTGAGCATGAGATATGTAGGAACTCCCTGTACTAGCTCTGTAATTTTTTTGTAAATCTAAAACTACTCTAAAATTTACAGTTTCTTTTCAAAAAGTAATCACTGTACTTTTTTTGCTTTTTAATTAAAGGTCACATTTTGCTTAATCTCATAACCAAATATTCACTCAATACATATGTATCGAACAAATGGGTGTTCAGCTCTATGATTTACAATGACGACTGAGACCTGAGGGCTAAGGAAGAAATCATATCCCTGTAATTTCCAACGACTCACACTCAAGGAGCTTAACAACTAGGAGAGAAGAAATAACACCGAAGACACAAAGTGTAATACACAAAAGTCATAAAGCAACTTTCTCCCCCTTCCCCAAGCACTCCTGTACACCTATTCTGCCAGGCTAACTGGCCTTAAATCTAAGACAGGCATCACAGTTGTGTGCCAGGTGTTGTTGGATAATAAAAAGGCCCTAAAACAGTCTCAGTTCAGTAATTAAATACCCAGTTCACGTAAAAACCAAACTCTGGACTTCATTCAAAAGTAGAGTGTCGCCCTCCCCTGGCTCAGGCCAGCTGCTTTTCTTTCACTTGACCAGCAGATCTCCCGAGCAACCCCTACTGGCTGATGTGCAGTTGCCTCTGACCCCCTCGGGGGAGGTCATGGGACAGAGAAAGTCTTAACTGCTCTGAAAATATTTGCATGGTTTGCCATGCAGATGCCCAGAGTTGAGTGCTCCACTCACAGGGATGGGGATCCCTGCCCCATCCTTGACAAGCACCACCATACCTTCTCTGGATGGTCACTTACAATTCCATGGACTATCTCTGGCCCATTGTCAGTGGGAAAACAAGTACTTCCCATCCACTGTTCTCTACTCTCTGTCATTGGCTACATCAGCCAGCTTCTTCCCCTTTAGATTGCTCTGGCATGACTGATACGTGGTCTGCTCTGTTCCCCAAGCTGCAGGGCACACATAGCAGGTTATCTTTCCTTTCCTTCTCTCTCCTTCCCTCCCTCTATTCTTCCCTCCCTCCCTCCCTCACTCTCACAAGCACAAATGGATATTATAACTACAATAACTCAAGGCACTTTTACAGTAATTCAAATTGGAATATGACCTTTACCTAAGGAACCCCTTTACTATGCAACTGATTTTACAATTCCCTCAGCTGCAAATGATTTTACAATTGCTTAAGAAAGTTTTGCTGGAGGTTGTTTTGCTAGTCAAGCTCTGTTGCAACCTAAGAGGTGTTTTTAAGCAATCATCTGGCCTCTTTACAGTTCTGGCCTCTTCCCAGTCCAGTGCTGGAGAAAAAAGAAAAGAAAGCTGTTGAAGATTTTGCAACATTCTCACACCCTATTCCTTGGATTGCTACTTAAAAATGCATATATCTCATTAAGATCAAGGATTTTACCAACTTTTTAGTCTTAGTAGCCTGTTAGCAGCTTTAAGAAAAAACAGACTAAAAGAAGGCAAATATCTTAGTTCAGATTAAGCATACCCCAAAGTTATATGTGAAAAGCTATTAAAAATAATATTAGGGCTTCCCTGGTGGTGCAGTGGTTGAGAGTCCGCCTGCCAATGCGGGGGACACGGGTTCATGCCCCGGTCCAGGAAGATCCCACATGCCGCGAAGCGGCTGGGCCTGTGAGCCATGGCCGCTGAGCCTGTGCTCCGCAATGGGAGAGGCCACAACACTGAGAGGCCCGCGTACCAGAAAAAGAAAATAATAATATTATTAAATGAGGAAAAATATTCTTCCAAATACTCTAATAAGTATGTTTCTTACATTACAAAAGGACATGAATGAGAACCACATGGTAGTAAAAGGGTGAATAACAATTTACAGTCTGCTGAAGGATGAGGCTGAAGTGGGCTGTGGTCTCCCAGCCACGGCCACCTTGTGTGTGGTGGCACATTTGGGACTCACAAATTTCATTACATCCAAAAATCTTTACTGAGTGTTTACCATATGCCTGATACCTATGATGCGGTGGCTCTCCTCAGGGGTGGTAAGATACATACAAATAACCACACAATACCAAATACGATAAGCACTAAAAGGCCATTATGCCACTAGCAGAGATTACATTTTCTGGAAGGATCAGAAGACCTCGTGCAGGAAGAGGCATTTTGCTAGGTTTTAAAGACACGCAGGATTTCACTAGTCAGAAATGGGAAGAACACTCCACTAACACAAAGAAAGAGAAGAGGGGAAAACATGTTTGAAGAACGGCATGTAACACATTTTAGCAGAAAGAGGATAGGCCAGAGAAGGGCAGAGAACCTGGGTCTGGAAAATTCCTCAGGAAGGAGTGGGTGATGAGTGCTGGGCAGAGTGGTACAAAACAAAAGGGAAAGGAACTCCTCTTATTTGAAAGACACTTGACCCCAGAGAAGTTCCAGTCAATGAGGGCTGCCACTCTTCACCAGCTGTAGCCAGCCTTCCAACTACATGGCCCTTGCAAATTCAGAGAGCGGTGGAAGCAGTCATATATACGGTATGTAAATCCTAAGTACGGCGTTAGCATCCTAAGTTTTGGATTTTAATAGGTCTGAATTTCTTTTCAGAGTGCTGCTTCAGTGCATGATCAGAAAATCTACATGAGTAGCCTTCCTTCTGTAGTTTGAAACTACCTGACTCGCAATGGAGATTTGGTGTGGCTAATAAGCAAGAAATTTACAAGTGCTAAAAGCAAGCTGAAACGCAGATAATTCTATTTTCAAGAAGAGAAGGAGGAATCTTAGCCAGATTGCTGTTAAAGCTTCCTGGAACATAATCAGAAATAACAAAGGTTTCAAACAACCCCACACAGTTACGCCTTGTGAGATCCTTGTGAATTCTACCCAATAATAAAGTAATGTCACATCTAATACAGTGAAGTAAGCAGATGCCATGGGGACAAAGAAGAGAACAAGAAAACATAAAAGCAGGAAATCGTTCAGGAAGAAGGAGTGAACAACGTCTAGAGGAGAAACGTGGCACATACTAGAGCTGAACGAGGCCGTTAGGACACGGAACTTGAGTGACTACAAAACGCAAAGCAGTTAATAAAAGTAGGAATGATTTAAGCAGATTCACACACCTGGTTATTATTAAGAGCCCAACCTTAGATATTCTAACAGTCAACAAATAAAAATCTCTCTTCATTCAAAATTTAGATGTTTAGTTCTCAACAGAAATCCCACCCACTTATCCAAAACGAAGCCCTGAGAAAATCTTGGCAAACCTACCGCACAGGCTTCCAAGTTTCTTTCAGAGAAGTGATGAGCCAGAGGAACAACTGGGTGCCACCAGCACAGCATGAGCATTTGAGGTGCTTCTGCAAATCTCACAACGGCACAAACGATATCTCAGAACAGCGACAATAAAACAAACCACTTGCTTCACAAAGTCTTTTCTGACCCTGTTTTTGGCCACATACGATCTCGCCATCCTTGCAATCACTAGTTGGTTTAGGTCTCTCTGACCCCATTTCCAGTCTCCTTAACTGTGGGATCTTATCCCTCAATCAAATTCACAAAAGTACTCCAGGACTGGAGTTGGGTCCCACTCATCTCTGCAACCCCTGAGAGCCTGGAATAGAATCTTCAGGGATTTCTTGTTGAATTGGAAACCCTGTTACTAAATATTTCTTTGGAGTATATTTATAAATGCTTTCCTGTCACATAATGTTCTATAATAAGGACTGCAGAATAAGTATTTTTGCTAGGAACAATTACACTTCAAAGGAGCACTAATGGTTATTCCACAGGTCGCGTGTAGAGTCTTGGAAGAAAAACATGATATGAATCAGCATATCATAGATGAGTCAAAGAAAACTTCTCTAATAAATCTTGTTTCCAATGAAATAATTTTGGGTTTTTAAACAATGTGCCTCATTTTCCTTTTAAAAATTTTTAAAGAAAAACAAGTATGGAAGTACTTTGAAAGTGACAACTTTTTTAGCAAAAGAGAACCGTATTCTAAATCTGTACAAGATACATATTTGTTCTAAAGTTAATTATTGCAACTTAGCCTAATCACTGACATTGGGATGAATCAATTGCTTATGTTTTTTGTTCTTCCATTTCATCAAATGTTCTACAAAGACCTTTCCTGCCCCCTCCCCCATAGGTACATGGGGTACAAAGACTATGCACTAGAATGCACATTTACTGAACTAAGGACTGTTTTTAATGCCACCTATTGTAATACTCACAGACCTTATTTTAGGGGGTTAATACTGCTGACCCACATTGTGAACTACTGAGCAAAGATGAATCCTTCTGTCCCCTGACTTCACAGAGTTCCCTGGGATGCTATCTGAAAAACATAGTGTTAAGAAAAAAAAAGTCAAAATAATTCAGGCCTGACCTCAGAAAGCCACTGCTTCTGGGACAGCTACAGGATGATATTAGAGTGTCCTTTTTTTCTCATAACCAAGATGACAAGCTATAACAAACCACCCCAGATGCGATTTCATTTATCTCCATCATAAAATACCCTTTGAGAAGCACATTACCTTTTTGTCAAGCAAAGACTCATTAATCATTTCATATGGAAAATTAACTTTGGATAAGAAAAAAATCAAAAGTTCATTTAAAAATATTGAGAATTTCTACTATATATGTTTCATTATCACAGAAAATTCTTTTCTAAAATTCAATCCTTTCCAATATTTAAAAATCTATCTTTTTAAAAACTGCTGTACTTCTGTTACACATTTATTGGATTACCTTTTATAACTGTGCCCAGAAAGACTGTGAAAAGGAACTTTTCTGGGCATTTATGTTAAAGGTAACATCAATGTAATATGTCTTCTAATAAAAATAAGGATGGGGGGGATCTTCAATGCATATCTAAATGTCACAGATTAGGAGATCTTTAATTTGATACTTTGTCTTTACAAGCAAAATAGAAAATTCAATCAAGTATCAGCTATTTTGGGATTTTAAAATGGATTTTTGCTTTAGTTTTCCATTAGTTTGTACATCTAGCCACCATCCGTTTATCAGTTTTCCTTTAATTTACCTTATAGTTTTAATTCAAATTATACTTCAAAAAATCAAGCCAATTTTAGAGCTGCATTCTCTATTAGTTAGCCTAAATGACCCAGCTGACAGAGAAAATGTATTATAATGGCATAATACCAGAGCTAATTTTGGGAGGGAAACTTTGAAAAAGCAACAACACCCTAAATTAGAAACTAAAAACACTGGCCCAAAGTAATAATCACAAACTAGATCTAAACAGAGAGCTGGCATTTGCCCTTAGTCAAGAGAAAGTTGCTACCCTTTTATTGCAATGTATCTATATTAATGTTTAATTTATATAGATATCTATATATTTAAGGGTCTCTTCTCTGTTTAAAGCTAATTGGTAAGTTTTAGGGAAATATCTCAGTAAATTCCCATATAATTGATTTCCAAAAGAAAGTGGCATAATAACATGTATATTTTTCCTCTGGTTAATACAGCAGTAAAAATACACAGAAGCACTGTTTTTAATAAGAGGTGGTTTGGGGCTTCCCTGGTGGCGCAGTGGTTGAGAATCTGCCTGCCAATGCAGCAGACAAGGGTTCGAGCCCTGGTCTGGGACGATCCCACATGCCACGGAGCAACGGGGCCCGTGAGCCACAACTACTGAGCCTGCACGTCTGGAGGCTGTGCTCCGCAACAAGAGAGGCCGCGACAGTGAGAGGCCCGCGCACCGCGATAAAGAGTGGCCCCCCGCTCGCCGCAACTAGAGAAAGCCCTCGCACAGAAACGAAGACCCAACACAGCCAAAAATAAATTAATTAATTAATTAAAAAAAGAATATTCATCCTATCATGCTATTAAAGTCTTCTAAAAAAATTAAATAAAATAAGAGGTGGTTTGTTAGGACTAATAACTTGCTACAATTTATGACAGAGAGAGGGTTTTCTTTTCAAATTGAGAAAATAAATAAATAAAAAGGCAGTAAAACTGTGAAAGGAAAGGAGGAGATTGAAAACCAAGTTGGAGGAAGAATAAACACAAGCAGATGAAGATATCAAGCATTTCCAGACATTACTCTGCAAATTCTAGGTACTGAAGCCTGAGAAGGAAGGCTTCTCTGTGAGACTGAAAATGAAAACGTCCATGACCTAGTAGCTCCACAGCTACTTCTGTTCACTACCCATTTTAAGGCCTTTCTAGTATAATGCCTTTGGGGGAGGTCTTTGCTCTATTTCTATACCACAGGTTTTATTCTCTCTCAATATAAATTAATTTTTAAAAATGATGAAAAATTGATCCAAGAAAATAGTCATTTAATGAATTTTAAATCTTTTAATTATATTGATCTTTTGCAACTGCTTTTTAAAAATTATTTTAGATAATGCTTAAGGCAAATCAGTTTTTCAAAACTAATACAATGATTGATTCCTATTACTAAATGATTTCACAGGAAGCATCATGCATACAGCTAACAACTGACTGGAGGTTAAACTTTTTGTTATGTTTGGCTACAGCTAACTCTGTGATTCTAGACATATTAGGATAAACACATATAAATCAAATAATTCTTTTCTTATTCACCTCAAATTTAAATTCATTTCCTAGCAACAACTGGTATGAGATTCTAGGAACTACTCAGCTACTGGCTGATTTTTACCTGATTTGGCAAATGTCTACACAGGCTTGGAAGCAGTCTTACTCAACCCAGTGTCTAGTAATAACCACAAAAGGCTTCTGATGTCCAAAAACTACATGAAAGGGAAAACATCCCCAAATCAAAAATCTTTAAATGAAAGTAGAAGGAGTGAGTATCTGCAAAGCACAAATTTTGAAGTACCATGTATATCAATATTATTAAAACAGATCTTTCAAAGCAGCCCATTAACCTCACACTGCTGTCACCCCACCCTGAAGCTTGAGGCTGGCTTCTTCTGTATTTAGACGTCACTGGGCACGTACCCTTAGTCCCACATTCACTCTCTCGAATTATTCATAAACATCGCTCTCCTCCAGACTTGAAGATCGCGTAAGGGCTGGGACCACTGTTCCCACTCATCTCTGCATCCACTACAGCATTTACAATAGTGCTTTATTCACTGTTTAAGTGAAAAATCTTTACATTTCTGTTGCTTAGAGGAGCAAAACGAAAATGCTGAATTATTTTTCTCATATAATTAATTTTGTGAACTATTAATCAATTCCTGATGCACTTTGGGAAACACTCCCCTAATAGTTTAGCAATAAGAAGAAGGACTGAAATAAGGAATAGACTACAAGAGTATGAGCCATAAAAATAAAGTCAGGAAGCAAGTATTTAGTACTTAGTATTAAATAATATAAAACTTGGTTTTTAATACCTGATATTCTCTAGAGGTATAAAAACTTACAGGGGATGTTAAAATACAGGCTTTACTAATGGAGCGCTTCAATACTGTTTGTTTGTTTGTCTGTTTGTTTATTATAGTTTGGGAGGGTTTTTGTGGGGGGGCGAGAGCAAGGAATAAAGCAAGCAAAGCTCACACATTACAGTATAAATGCTTCATCTCAAGAGATAGATCTCAAACATATATCTGTTTTGCACCATTCTACACTAAGGTCTGATGTTAACGACCGAATCAGACTGTTAAGGAGAAAAATTTGAAAATTTACCTGGGAAATTGTCATATGTATTACGTGCCTCTCCAGCATGTTTCTGCTCTACCCCTACTTTTTTTAATGGTATATATAATAACAAGTATTGGAAAACTGGTATGGTGTTTGCTGATCTGAATCTATACTAGACTTTTCTAGAAAAACAACCAAGTAAGGAATTAGTGTATAATAGTCTCATTTAACTCTTATGAAGAAAAATAATACTCTTAGAAGCTAAATCACTCTCTGCACAGAATCAGGAACTGAACACAACAGAAACAAAACTATAATAGACAAGTGAGAAACAATTTTCTTCCAAAGTAATTTTGGAGACACAGTTCCCTGAATTAGCTCATTTGTTCATTCTGAAATGGAGTCACACAGCATATGAGGCAGTATTACAAAAGTCTTTGCCTTGTCTTTGCCAAGGAACAAAGCTTGCCACAAACATCCACAGGGCAGACTGAGGGAGAGGTAAATAGGAGGTCACAGGTTGTCACTGAGACCTTCATCACACTTTTCCTATGGCTCCCATATTTCCAAGCATTACAGCTTTGGTCTTTAGTGGCTATCTTCCAGAGAAGTAATGATGATGGGAGCCCCACTGCCTAAACCCCCATGCATCCTGGAGATAAGAATAAATTAACTGTGGAAACTGCCACTGCTGAATCACCCAACTATCACAAAATCTCTCATACCACATGTCCAGATTACCATTACACGGAGTCACAAGTGGTGACAATCCTAGCTTTGCATGAGAAGCTTTTTGGTTTTTCATTCTTAAGCATCAGTGAGAAAGTAAACCATCACACTCTGTTTTCATACCATAAAATCACCTGCTAGAAAAGAATGAAGCCTGTAACAGACATCAGAACCCTATTCGTAGTTTGAGTATCAAGAAATGTCACAACAGTCACAGATGTAGAAAACAAACTTATGGTTACCAGGCGGTGAGGGGAGGGATAAATTGGAAGGTTGGGATTGACATATACACAGTACCATATGTAAAATAGATAACTAATAAGGACTTACTGTATAGCAGAGGGAACTCTACTCAATACTCTGCAATAGCCTATATGGGAAAAGAATCTAAAAAAAGAGCAACTAGGGCTTCCCTATTGGCGCAGTGGTTGAGAGTCCGCCTGCCGATGCAGGGGACACGGGTTCATGCCCCGGTTCGGGAAGATCCCACATGCCGCGGAGCGGCTGGACCCATGGGCCATGGCCGCTGAGCCTGAGCGTCCGGAGCCTGTGCTCTGCAGCGGGAGAGGCCACAGCAGTGAGAGGCCTGCGTAACACAAAAAATAATAAATAAATATTTAAAAAGAGTGAATATATGTATATGTATAACTGATTCACTCTTCTGTACACCTGAAACAAACAAAACATTGTAAATCAACTATACTCCAATAAAAAAAATTTTTAAAAAAGGAAGGAAAGAAATATTGTAACAGCAATTTGCTCAAACTTAGCATTTTGTGTGCTTTTGCACATGTGTGGATGTATGCTTAGAAATGATATACAAATGCCTAAACTTAGAGGAAAAAAATGCAAAGAGGCATAAGACATTTACTCATATTGATAGTCATGTCCATTATCAAAGGTCATGGATGGAAAGGAGCAGATATGCATGCATCTTTATATTCTTTCACAGGTTCATCATTTACGATCACACGGAATGAAGAACATAAATAACAAATGTTGGTGAGAATGTGGAGAAAATGGAACCCTCATGCACTGTTGGTGGGAATGTAAATTGGTGCAGCCACTGTGGAGAACAGTATGAAGCTTCCTCAAAAAGCTAAAAATAGAGCTACCATATAATCCAGCAATTCCACTCTTGGGCATGTATCCAAAAAAAACAAAAAAAAATATTTCAAAAAGATACATGCACCCCAATGTTCATAGCAGCACTGTTTACAATTGCCAAGGTATGGAAGCAACTTAAGTGTCCATCGACAGATGAATGGATAAAGAAGATTTAGTACATATATACAATAGAATACTACTTGGCCATAAAAAAGAACAAAATATTGCCATTTGCAGTAACATGGATGGACTTGGAAGGTATCATGCTAAGTGAAATAAGTCAGACAGAGAAAAGACAAATACTGTATGATATCACTTATACATGGAGTATAAAAAATACAACAAACTAATGACTATAACTAAAAAGAAGCAGACTCACAGATAGAGAACAAACTAGTAGTTACCAGTGGGGAGAGGGAAGAGGGGAGGGGCAAGATAGGGGTAAGGAATTAAGAGGTACAAACTACTATGTATAAAATAAATAAGCTACAAGGATACATTGTACAATACGGGGAATATAGCCGATATTTTATAATAACTATAAATGGAGTATAATCTTTTAAAACTGCAAATCGCTATATTGTACGTCTGTAACTTATATTTTCTATCAACTATACTTCAATAAAAAAAAATTAACATAAAAGACAGGGCTTCCCTGGTTGCTCAGTGGTTAAGAATCCACCTGCCAGTGCAGGGGACACTGGTTCGAGCCCTGGTCCAGGAAGATCCCACAAGCCGCGGAGCAACTAAGCCCGCGCGCCACAACTACTGAGCCTGCGCTCTACAGCCGGTGAGCCACACTACTGAGCTCGCATGCCACAACTACTGAAGCCCACACACCTAGAGCCCATGCTCCGCAACAAGAGAAACCACCATAATGAGAAGGCCGCGCACCGCAATGAAGAGCAGCCCCCGCTCGACACAACTGGAGGAAGCCCGCACACAGCAACGAAGACCCAACACAGTCATAAATAAATTAAATAAATACATTTATAAAAAAAAAAAGACAAATACCCTTGACTATCCAAATCTATTCAGTTCCTTGGTGTGGATAAAGTACCTTTAGTTAACTAGCGATACCTGTATTCCAGACTGCTGGAAAAAAAACCTTCAAATACCAGCTCTCCACTGGCAGGCTCCCTCTTGCTACTGGCTGTAAATGTCCTGTTTTGGTTTTTTCACCTTATGACCAATGAAGAATCGGTTCCACTTCACTGTGCCCAAGAAGTTAAGCCGGTTTCTACAAAAACTGTACGTAAGACATAAAATCTAATATTTCTTATTGTTTAATGGCCAATACTCATTTTCCAGTCCCATTTTTCACCTTAATAAAAGGTATATGATGCAGAATATATCAGAAACTATAATAATGAAAAAATAAAGCAAACTGAAAAGTCTGGGGACAATTAAATTTTGATACATATTCTTAAGTATTGATTTTGTTTAAATTATCTGTCTGGTGATAAAAAATTCAGCTCTCAAAACTGAGGTATTGGCCTTCCCTGGTGGCGCAGTGGTTGAGCGTCCGCCTGCCGATGCAGGGGACACAGGTTCGTGCCCCAGTCCGGGAAGATCCCACATGCCGCGGAGCGGCTGGGCCCGTGAGCCATGGCCGCTGAGCCTGCGCGTCCAGAGCCTGTGCTCCGCAACGGGAGAGGCCACAACAGTGAGAGGCCCGCGTACTGCAAAAAACAACAACAACAAAAAAAAACAAACAAAAAAAAAAAACTGAGGTATTATGTGACTTTTCGAGGAGGGCTCACTAACCATAAGTATGATATTCATGGCTGTAAATTTTAATTAATAGTAATCTAAAAGTATTCTGAGCAACCTAAAATATTAATTATTGTTTTACATATTCTGAAGAGGAACTATTTGATAACTGGAAAAGATGGTCTCAAGAGAATACATTCATACCAAATAAGAAACTGAGAAGATTATCATATTAAGTGAAGTAAGTCAGAAAGAGAAAGACAAATACCACATGATATCACTCACATGTGGAATCTAAAATATGACACAAATGAACTTACCTACGAAACAGACTCACAGACATAGAGAACAGATATGTGGTTGCCAAGGGGGAGAGTGGGTAGGGGAGGGATAGGTTGAGAGTTTGGAATTAGAAGATGCAAGCTATGCAGGGCAGAAATAGAGACACAGATGTAGAGAACAAACATATGGACACCAAAGGGGGAAAGTGGCGGAGGTGGTGGTGGGATGAATTGCGAGATTGGGATTGACATGTATACACTAATATATATAACTAATGAGAACCGGCTGTATAAAAAAATAAATAAAATTAAATTTAAAAATTTAAAATAAAGAAGATGCAAACTATATATATAGAATGGATTAACAGCAAGGTCCTACTATATAGCACAGGGAACTGTATTCGATACCTGTGATAAACCATAATGGAAAATAATATGAAAAAGAATATATATATAAAAAAAGAATATATATATGTGTGTATGTATGTATAACTGAATCGCTTTGCTGTACAGCAGAAATGAACACTACATTGTAAATCAACTATATCTGAATAAAATAAAATCTTTTAAAAAGAAACTAAGGAAATCCCTTTTTTTTTTTTACAAATAAGCCTAAGAGAAAATACTAAATTGAGTGGAGGAATTATCACATTAAAAAAATTAACTGCTTCTTAAAGGGATCGACAGATGAACAAATGAAATGGTCAAGGGACAGATTTCAGATTTTCCGCCTTAACCCTTTCAAGGGTTTTCAAAATGAAATTTCAAAATGAAATTCTAAAACTACAGAGCAATTACAGATGTCACACCAGAATTCTACAATCCTGCATCTGCAGCTTCTAGCCACTATCCCCTGGTCACTTCTTTCATTAGGTAAAAATCTTAAAAGCCAGATCGAGTGGGGAGGTACTATTGATACATAACAAGGGAACACATTTTCACTACAAACCTCAAGACTGATCATGCCATGAACACTGCCTCCTAAAACTCCAATGTGAAAATGATTATACCACCCTTTTAATCAAATGTCAATAAATCAAGTCAAGTTATCCATGTTTACGGAAATTGGTTATTTAAAAAAGCCCTATGTTGCAATTTATTGTGACATTTAATATCTTTCTATAAAATTAATAGTCTCCATTGTAGAGGAACATCATTTATTGAAAGAAAAAAATCAAGCCAAGCAAGAATCCTGTGTTGTAATCTCAACTCTGTCTCTAAAGCTGCTGTGTGATCTTTAGCATTATATTTAACTCTCAGACAAAAGCTATTTTCATATCTGTAAAACTGAGATAAAGACATCTGTCATGACTACTTACCAGGCAGTTGTGAGCTTCATATGACATGATTTATACAAAAGTGCTTTAAAAATCATATCCAAATATATTAGCCACGACTTTCATCTCCTTCTAGAGTTGAAGCAGATTAAGACAGACTGTCAAAGAGAAATACTCGAATTTTAATGATGCTTGGGTTAAGTCCTAAATTGTTATCCCATGCCCATGTCTAAAGAAAACTGTATGTGAGTAGAGCACATAGATTCAGGAAAACCACATTTGCACAGTAAGAATCTATAAAGTCAGTGAAGTATCTGATCAAAAAGAATCAATATCTTTTAACAGTTTATATTGGATGTTTTAAGTTACCATTAATATTTCATATCTATGACATCCTCAGGCTTGAAGATTTTTTCTTTCAGGTAACATAGCAAACAAAGTTAAATGTTTATAAATGTCTTACCCTACTCTTCAAAGTAAGTCAGTATGGAAATCAACAGTCCAGAGAAGATAAATCAAACTTCCCCCTCCATAATCTCTATCACTGAAAGTAAATCTTACTTTCATCTGATGACAAGAAGACTCTGGTTCCACAGCTTAATTAATCAACCCAAGGTCCTAATGTGGGACAGAACTTCTGGGGTGTGTTTATAAAACAGCGATCCAGGGTTAACCCAGCGCTTTCGGGATCTTCTGGTCTGACCTTGCACATCTAAGGCTTCAAGGCTTGACAACTGTGGTGCTATCTGCCAGGACTTGCACGCCCAGACATTTATACTTCTGTCAGATAAGAAAGTCTATAACAATTTTTCTTCACAAGAAATCCTTGGTAAAATAAAATTAAAGTTATCCATTTAAATGATCCCAAACACTTTTTAAATCTATTTATGGATAACTGCTCCTAAAAAGAAGAAGGAAAAAGAAAAAAGAAAACATCTGGGGCAAACCAGAAAAAATGGGGGAAGAAAACCGTATCATACTTGCTATAAACTAAATGTCGGTGCCCCCTCCAAATTCATATGTTGAAACCTAATCCCTCAACATGATGTAATATTTGGGAGGTGATTAGGTCACGAGGGCTTGGCTCTCATGAATGAGATTAGTGCCCTTGGAGACCCCAGAGAGGTCCCTCACCCTTTCTGCCATGGGAGGTTACAGTAAGAAGACAGCCACCTATGAACCAGGAAATGGCAAACAATGAATCTACCACCACCCTGATCTTGGACTTAACAGCGCCCAAATTGCAAGAAAAAGATTTCTGTTGTTTATGAGCCACCCAGTCTATGGTATCCTTGTTATAGTAGCCTGAATGGCCTAAGACAACTGTGAAATGCAAAGACAAACTCAGGAAAACCATAGACCAAGAACCCACAGAACTTCAGAGAATGGGGGAGTCCTGAAGAACTTGAACAGAATGAATAGATTTTTAGATTAATTTTGTAATCTACACAATAAAGTATTCCCCAAAATACCCATATGGAAAAGGAGGAAACCTAAACTTAGCCCATACAGAATGAGCCATATTGGTTAAAGGTATTTCACTCTACATCTCCAGACAACTGAGCAGGACAATTTATTCATTATTGTCCGTAGCGAGCACCCTGGTCAACATAATAAAATGATGACAAATGCATATGACAGTGGAGAATCTGAGTTTACACAGAACATTCTCATAGTATCTGTAGCTATATCTCACCACAGATTTACTCTGTAACCAGAAATTACAAAATTTACTCTATAATCTGGATAAAGAGATGACAAAAATTACACTTTAAGTTGGAAGACGTTCCTTTCTCCCTCTGAAATGCACATGTCTTTAAAGGCTGAACACCTTCTATTCTGAAAATGGAGTTTAATTTAGCAGTTTCATTGCTTCCAAATTAAATAAATGGGATTTTGTGAATTCTAAATTAAAGAGGTCATTTTTCAAAGAGTCTACATTGCTCCCTCACCTCACCTAAACACACATGCTAAAATATCTTTTCTTTCTTAGAGCCCCATCTTCTTTCCAGGTATAACCAAAGGATCACTACCTGAATTTAGGGAAGAGGTCATTACAAGGGTTTTGCTTGTTGTGTTATTGTCTTACATCAGTTTAGTACCCCAGCTCATCAGGAGGAAGATGGAGAAATCACATCTTACCAAATGTTTATCATACATACAGATGGCTGTTTCTGTTTTGAATCCTGCATTCCTTTATGTCCCATTTGATCTGGGTGCATGCGAAGGCACAGCACCCCCCTCTCTCTCCACCCACTCCTCCCTTTAATATGGTCACTGTGGCTCCATCCCTGGGTGTGATTGCTCAAACTTGTCTTCCCACACTACTCCCCACAATTCTGTTCCGTAACTGAGAAAATTCTTGCTGATTCTAATTCAAAAACAAGGTGAACCAAAGCCTGGTGGCTTAAAATGAGCTGAACTCAAACTCAGCTCCTGGGGAACCCTGGCAAATGAATACCCATAGCAAGCTTAAGCTAAGCTAATGCTGGGCGTGTCCCAAAGAGAGTAAAAGTGAAATGACGTTGTAATGGGCTTTGAACATCTTTCCTAAATACTTCTAAACAATCAATTATAAAAGATGGCCTAGAAATTACAACTGATGGAATTTGCTAGTTGATTTGTAGAAGCAAGGAATAACGTGTACAAATTATTATGAGCAATCTGAGTGTTGGTTTTGTTTCGACGCAATTTTCAGTCTTGAGAACTCTGAGGAAACAGATGTCGTAAGTCTATCAAGCATATGGGTGGTAGGATTATAGGAAGATTTTTGGTACATTTTCTAAATTTTCTAAATGATCATCATTACTCTAATGATCAGAGTTAAGCAACAGCTGTAAAGATAACAAAGGGAATTTTATGCCGCATCCTTGTTACCAAAGATCTTTATTAAGGAACTATTCACATATAATTAGCAGTAGGGAAATCCTTCCCTTGTCGTTCAGTGAATTAAACAAACAATTATTGAGGACCTACAGCGTGCCTGAATCGGTATTGGTACTAAGGGCTCAGACTATTTATATTCCAGGAACAGAATATAGTGGAAAACATAGACTTGTGCACATAGAAATTTCAAAATAATGCGTTAAGTATTAAGAAAGCAGTATTGAGAGCAACTGTGAAAAGAGAAAGGCAACTTGGTTCAGTCTAAGGGTTAAGAATAGACTTTTTAGAAGCATTGAATTAGCTTGAAGTGAGCCTATTACATGAGTAAAATGTTAACTGGAGTGGGAGAGAGAAAGATTCCAGGCAAATCCCATATTCTCTGGTTAAAAGTGGCACAAACCCGACGCAAACTGGCTTAAGCAAATAAAGAGAACTCATTTTCTTTGTTTAACAAGAAAGGGTCAGTACAGAATTGGCCTTACAGATAGCTGAAACCAGGGACCCTCCATCTCGTACCACCTTTGGCTTCCTTCCCTCTTGGCTGCAGGGGCCCCTTCCAGCCCTGTCACAGAAGAGGATGGGCTCACATGCGAAATAGCATGAAGAGAAGAGCTTTACCTGGTCTGGCCACCCCCAGAGCAAGCACTGTGGCCAAGGTGTAAGTGTGCTAACTGCCCAGAAGAGGTTCTCCAGCCCTGGGACCAGGAGGAACTGTGACTGCAAGCTTCACTACAACCAGAAGTTCTGAGGCATGGGTTTCCTGCAGCTGACTGTGGCCCTGAACAGACAAAACAACAATGACCATGACACAGCAGGAATGTCAACAACCACCCAGAGAAATGAAACGTCATAGATGAGGCAGAGAAGAGTATTAGGGATGACACCAAGGACAGAGTTACCAGCACTCGGCTAGCACTATATGGGAAGCTGAAGTTTGGCTGGGGGGAGGGCAGTGGTGCGGGCATATACAGCCACTTTTAGATAAAAATGAAAATGGCACAGTGAGAGCAATTCACAAGGTGTCATTAAGACATAAACTGTTTACAAGTAAAGATGCAGAAAAGGCTAACTACTATTTTTGCGTCGGACACACTTTCTATATCCTCATAAACACACCATACGGTTGGTATCATCATCTTCCTTCTACGGATAAGTAAACTGAGATTGAAGACTTAGCCTGTAAAGGACACAGAGCAAGAAGTGGAGGAAGCAGTGAAAATCATGCCTGTGTATATTCCTTGCATGCTGCCTCTCATAAAGATCAGCACAAATAACTGAAAAAAAATAGAACGTACTTACATTTAATTGCCTCAAATCTCACCTGCCATTCCATGCCATCCAGTAAATATGAGTACCTTGTATGCGTGAGTCCCTTTCCTTGTCATGCATTTTGCCACCATTCACTGCATCTATCTCAGGGACTGGTGGCATTCCTCAGCCTAGTCTCTCCTACACAGTGGGTCCACTTACCCAGAACATGCTATGAACCATACTGCCCTATTATCTAGTACTGTACTTTTAAGTATATGTGGAAGTGGAAATTTTTAAAAGAACTTATAGATTCTTTGCACAATCTGTTCCCACTTCTGTCCTAATATTTTCATCAAAGCATGAAGACTATAGACAGCATAAGTCATAAAATAAAAACAATCTACTTTCCCTTGTTAAGGCATGAAAATGCAAGATTTTTTTCCCCTTTTACAAACACTGAGGTGTATAAGCGTAAGGTAAAGGCAATGAATGTTCTTTAATCCAGTAAATAAATTACCTGCAGGAGAGATAGATATTTCTTAATGTATTTGACTCATATAGTATACCGTATATAATACTGTATTACACGGGCTCACACTACAAGGTAACAGAGACTCAATGGTGAATTGAAAAGCTTCAAACAGATAACTAAAAAATATTTAATATAAAGACTGCAAAACATTTTAATAATGCAGATTCAATCTAAAAAAGAATGTGAGATGTTGTATATTTTTAAATCTATAGAATGAAAAATTTCAGAGAACTTCACAGAACTAAATATGGTTACTTTCATTACTTCTAGTTACATTTACCACATAAAGAGGAGAGAAAAAAACATACAAAATTACATCTAAAAAATATTCTGATATCAGTGATATAATCAAAACCTCTTCACATAGAGACATAATATGATTCTTTAATGACAACTTCAAAAGAAGATTTCATCAATAAAAACTCTAACAGGGGTTTCTAATTTGAACTTTACAACCTTTAAATATGAGATTAAAATGCTAAGGCAAGCAATAAACTCTATGACAAGTACATCATGTTGTTTCTATACTTACTTTAAAAATGTGAGACTAAGTATCTCAATGCAACTAGTATAAACATGCCACAGAAAACAGCAATAGTATCTCATTCCTTATGCATTTGCCAATCCATGTGAAGTTGCCAAAATGACCCTTGACGTGGCTGGCATATCTGACATGTTCATTGGGGCTGAAGCTTTGGCCAGTCTGGCTGGGACTGAAGAGGTATCACGTGTGATCAGGAGACTACATGGTGAGGACTAAGAAAGCACCCAACTCATTTAGAAGGTTTGTTACATACGTGGAGATTAAGCAAATATGTCAATATTTGAGAATATAAACAGTTGAGAATAAGGAAAGACAGGTTTCCCACTGATGAAAAAGGGAGTAACAAATTAAAATGGGAGTATAGAATAATCTGCGGTGTTGGGTTGGAACTGGAAGTATCGGTGTGAATGTATGGTTTTAATATCAATAAATATCTTTAATAATATTAAAAACTCATAGTTTTTAAGAAACAAGAAAAATATACAGGCACAGAAATAGATGTATATAAATGCGTATGCATGCTATGGACTGCACTGTGTCCCCCGAAAATTCACATGTTGAAGCCCTAAACCCCAAAGGGATGTTATTCGGAGATATGGCCTTTGGTCTGTTATTAAGTTCAGATGAGGCCATGAGGGTGAAGTCCTCATGATGGGATTTGTGCCCTTAAGAAAACAAAAGAGTTCTCTCTCTCTCTCTCTCTCTCCCTCTCTCTCTCTCTCTCCCACACACACACCCCTATCCACCATGTGAGGATATAACAAATCGGAAGGAGGGCTGTCTCCAGACACCAAATCTACCAGCACCTGGATCTTGGACTTCCCAGCCTCCAGAACTCTGAAAAATAAATGTTTGTTGTTTAAGCCATCCAGTCAGTGGTATTCTGTCATAATAGCCTGAATTGACTAAGACAACACATACATACATATATTTTATAAGTCTGTCTGCTGAGAGATCCTAGAAGCTATGACACCCAGGAGCAATGAGCACACCAAATGTCGAGGTCTTGGTTTCTGAACACCATTCACCACCACAAGAATCTGGGTCTCCTTGAAGAAATGGCTGATTCCCAGGCTGGGGCAGGGTAAATGAGCCTGAAACACGCCTTTGTGCCAGAATAAAGTATGCAAAGAATGATGGGGGCAGCTAAAATGAGAGAGAAGTCAGTGTGAAGGAGTTGTAATGGCCAAATCTGAGACAAGCCAACCTCCAAAATAATAATGTCAGTAACAGATTATAGCCCATTGCACACAATAGAAATCCATGAATTCACACTGGTAGAAAAACAGAAAGATTAGATAGATAGATGATATAGATAGATAGATAGATAGATAGATAGATAGATAGATAGAATATAGCTCTACTTGATACAGAATGCCAACTAATTCCTGAAGATAGAATGATGGAATAAAAAAAATTACCATTTCACAGCCATTATAGTAACAATGGATTCTGGTAAGAATCATCAATGAATGCTAATGGGTAAAAGTCTGAAAAGTTATCTCCTCACAATATATTTATGATTAATTGACAAGTACAAAATTCTTACTAACTTTACCCTGGAGAAACCTGGCAGGCACTACCTCAACCGAGTGATAAAAGTCAGCATCACCAGCTATGGGACAAATCAACATCTTGTGCCTCTGGATATGATGAAGGACACATGTCTGTGGTATTCCTTCCAAAAATGCATAAATTGAATCTAATCATGAGGAAATATCAGTCAAACCCAAATTGAGAGACATCCTACAGAATAACTGGCCTCTTCAAAAAGTGAACGATGCTTTGTAAAACTGTGAAGGTAATAAAAGAGAAGAAAAGATTAAGGAACTACTCCAGATTGAAGGAGACTAGAGAGACATCGGATATGGATCCTGGACCTATGAAGGGTGTTATGGAGATCATGGATGAAATCTGAATGAAGTCTGTGGATTAAATGGTAATAATAGATCAATGTTAATTTTCTGATTTTGATGCTAGCATTTCTGTTCTATAGTGGTGTCTGTTTCTAGGGAAAACACACAAGTATTAATTGGGTAGTAGAGCATCACATCTGCAACTTGCTCTCAAATAGTTCAAAAATTTCATTAAAATATTGTAAAATATATAAAGAGAGAATTATGAGGCAAATTTGGCAAAAAAAAGTTAACAAATGGGAAATCTGAGCAAAAGGAATATTAAAGTTCTTTGTAATTTTTTAATGTTTCTGTAAGTCTGAAATTATTTCGAAACAAATGAAAAGGTTTTTGAAAAGTAATTTTTTTAAACTCTACTTCAGTTGGCGAAAGTATACACATTCCTTAAGTCCAACAGGAATATTATTCCCTTGGGGTAAATTCCTTGAAGTTATATTCTCATTACAGTCAGTAAAAAATGTGGGGTTATTTCTAACTCTTCCACAAAACACCAACATGCAACTTTTCAGATTTGATACACTAAAAAGTTAAAAGTTCTCCAGTGGATAACAGACTCTCAGAGAATAGCTAACTCACCAGTAGCAGCTAACTCCTCTATAAAACTGAGCAGGCTGTTAGAGGTCCTGATCTAATCAGTGAGAAGTTGCTACTATTCCCTGTGAACTACTGGAAGATACCTTAACTCTTTCTGGTTGCTGGCAGAGGGCTGCCTAAGAGTCTCCACTTGTGCTACAAATCATTTATAAACCTGTTTTAAAAAATCTTTTCTAAACAATTTTAGAGAAAATATATCTGCAATTATCATAATTTGGGGGAAATGATGTTGGCCTAGAAGGTATTCAAAAAAAGCTAAACTAACATGGCAAAAAGAAAATCTGCACACTTTTCCATCACACCCCAATTTACTAATTTCATAAACTTTTTATCACTCTGCTTTATCCAATAATTAAAATGATGCTGAACTGTTCTTTCATAAGACAACTTCCACCTACTGAATTTTCACAGTCAAGCTTTCCTCTTGAAGCTGTGCATAGTCTATTAAAATTTCCTGGGAACTACTGGAAACTTACAACTGATAAAGACTAAAGCAAGTAAGCATCTCTATTAATTTGACCATTAAAAAAAACACATTCCAGGGCTTCCCTGGTGGCGCAGTGGTTGAGAGTCCGCCTGCCGATGCAGGTGACGCTGGTTCGTGCCCCGGTCTGGGAGGATCCCGCGTGCCGCGGAGCAACTGGGCCCGTGGGCCATGGCCGCTGGGCCTGCGTGTCCGGAGCCTGTGCTCCACGACGAGAGAGGCCACAGCAGTGAGAGGCCCGCGTACCACAAAAAAAAAAAAAAAACCCACATTCCAATTTATTTGAGCAATGCTTAAGTTCAGTTTTCTTTAGAAACATGCCTTTGAATATTAGCTGCTTTGAAATACCGACCTTAAGAAAGCCTAGTCACTTGTAACTGCCTAAAGATGGGAAAACGAAAAATGGCGCAAATCCAATCAACATCCTCCAAGGCACCTTTTTTTTTAGGAAGCGTAGCTATCAACCTTGCAGCTGAATTCTATAACAATGGTAGAGATCTAGGGACTTCCCTGGTGGTGCAGTGGTTAAGAATCCGCCTGCCAATGCAGGGGACACGGGTTCGAGCCCTGGTCCGGGAAAATCCCACATGCTGCGGAGTAACTAAGCCCGTGTGCCACAACTACTGAGCCATGCGCTGCAACTACTGAAGCCCGTGCGCTCCAGAGCCAGCATGCTGCAACCACTGAGCCTGCGCACTGCAACTACTGAGGCCCGCGTGCCTAGAGCCCATGCTCCGCAACAAGAGAAGCCACCGCAATGAGAAGCCCGCACATCCCAACGAAGAGTAGCCCCCGCTCACCGCAACTAGAGAAAGCCCGCAAGCTGCAGCGAAGACCCAACGCAGCCAAAAAAAAAAAAAAAAAAACAAGACAATGGTAGATCTAACAGAGACACAGATGCAGAGAACAAACGTATGGATACCAAGGGGGAAGGAGGGGGTGGTATGAATTGGGAGATGGGGATTGACATGTATACACTATTGACACTATGCATAAAATAGATAACTAATGAGAACTTACTGTATAACACAGGGAACTCTACTCAATGCTCTGTGGTGACCTAAATGAGAAGGAAATCCAAAAAGAGGGGATATATGTATATGTATAGCTGATTCATTTTGCTGTACAGTATAAACTAACACAATATTGTAAAGCAACTATACTCCAATTAAAAAGAAAAGAATAAATGCTATCAACATGTCTGTTAAAAATTTTAAAAACTAAAAGGCAAGCACATGGAAGGCCATATAACACTGAAAGTTACAAACAGTAAAATATTTCAGAACACTTTTACAATGTTAAGCCTTTCATCCAAAAGCATGGCATCTCTTCACTTATTCTTTGTAACAGTTTAATGTCAACTTCATCCACTGCAGATAAACAGTGGCTAATCCAATTCCCTTAGAGTCATATTTTAGAAAATGCAGAAGTAGTTTCATACAGCTATGTGCCTGTATAGTAAAAAGGGCATAAGATATGAGATAAAAATATTTATGGTTTGAGGTAATTTGAGTGGAGAGCTACATTTTTTAGTACCAAATGTTTAATACTCTATAGCATTTTGTGCACCATATATTTTGAGAGCAAAGAGCTTAGTTGCTGCAGCTATAGATAAGCTCAAGCAACGTAACTATTAAAGCTTCTATTTGAAAGTTCTATAAATATATTTCCCATAGAGAAAATCTCTAGAAAAATAGCCTTGCTCTTCACCCAAGAGGTTTCCAGTTTCTTTTTTTTTTTTTTTTTTTTTTGCATTATGCGGGCCTCTCACTGCTGTGGCCCCTCCCGTTGCGGAGCACAGGCCCCAAATGTGCAGGCCCAGCGGCCATGGCTCACGGGCCCAACCGCTCCACGGCATGTGGGATCCTCCCGGACCGGGGCACGAACCCGCGTCTCCCGCAGGCAGGCGGACTCCCAACCACTGCGCCACCAGGGAAGCCCCAATTTCCAGTTTCTTGATGGAAACTTTAAGTGAAGTTTGCCATATCTAAATATCTTCATGCTAAATTTTATATATAAATTTTAGCTCTTACAATATCTTATGCTGATTTGTATTCATTTAAGGCCAAGTACTGTGATAAAATTTATGTTTTTTACTTTTAACAGTTCATATTTAATACTTTGTCATCAGCCTGAATGTGCTACTCCTAACGCTGAAAGCCTAATATGCTTGATCTTTTAACCTCGTGTTCTTTCTCCAATGCAAATCATACTGCTCACTCAAAGGTAATACATTAATTATATGAAATTATAAGTTTGCCTAGTATGAAGAGTACTTAACAGAAATTATAAACCACTGCTATGTCTAAATCTTGGTATAAATAGGTAAATACTTCACATGTGAGTGCTTAGAACCCACCCCTTAATCTATTCTTCTTTCTGTCAATTACTATTTCTGCTCTGTTGCCTGTTTAGGAAAACAAGTAAGTTTTTAAGAGAGTTTAATCAGTGTGATAGGCAGAATAACGCCTCCTCTCAAAGATGTCCATGTTCTAATCCCCACTACCTTACAGAGCAAAAGGGACTTTGCAGGTGTGATTAAGGATCTTGAGATAGATTATCCTGGATTATCCCAGCGAGACCAATGTAATCACAAGGGTCCTTATAAGGGAGGGAGAGATGCAAGGGAGTCAGAGAAGGAGACAGAAGGCTAGAAACAGATGTCAAAGAGATAAGTTGCTGGAAGGGAGCCACAAGCTGAGAAATGCAGGCAGCCTCCAGAAGCTGGAGAAGGCAAGGAAGAGATTCTCCCCTCCAGATTCTTCTGCCTCCAAAAGGAAAGCATCCCTGCCAGCACTTTATTCTCTGAGACCTATTTCAGACTTCTGACTTCCAGAACTGTAAGACAATAAATTTGTGTTGTTTTAAGCCTTTAAGTTTGTGGTAATTTGTACCAGTAGCAATAGGAAATTAATAGTTATTTTTATTAATTACCTATACAGACTGTGTCAGTATGAAATTAAAGTTGTGTATATACAACAGTCAAAACCACTTAGAAAATAGTATACTAAATGTTAGAATTAATGTCTGACTTTCTGCGGAATACTGAGGACAGTACACAATCATTAGACAAGCATTTTTTGATCTACTATCGGTCACACTCTGGTATTTAAAAGATGAACAATATAAATATATCAAGGCAGAAATCATCTTCAAGTTGTTCCAAAGAGTCATACAAGTGAATGAATATTTACAATAAGGTGATAAGCACTTTAATTGGGGAAAAGGAAAGGGCACTTCCACTGAGGGTGGAGGACACACAAATGAAATGGCTAAATCTTTAAGGGGGAATAGGTCCCTTGAGAAGTTTGAGGCTAAGCTGAGCAAGGTCACATCGTGAAGTGGGCGGTAAGCCATGCATAAAATTGGACTTCATCTTTCAAGTAATGAGAAACCAGACAGGAGTTTTAAGTAGTGGAGTGACTGACGCAGTTAAATTTTAGAAGGAAAAAAACACTGCGTGTGTTGTGAAGGATGCGAAGCCTGGCCTGAAAGCAAGAAATATACAATGAAGCCTGAACCTACGTTTATAACACCATATTTTAATACTCATTCACAAACATACAGTGATCAAATGATCACCTTCTATCAACCAGGTGCTTTGTTAAATACCAGGTGATAAAAAAAAGAGACTAAGACATGATTAGTGCCTTTAAGATAATAAAAAAAGAAAACTATAGCTTTATATATACAACAATATACAAAATGGATACAATGAAAGCAGCTATCTCTACTTTGGGTAGTCATCTAGAAACCGTATTTTCAGAAGTAGGCACCAATGGGGATATTTGTATACATATAACTGATTCACTTCGTTATACAGCAGAAACTAACACAACATTGTAAAGCAATTATACTCAATAAAGATGTTGGGAAAAAAAAAGAGTAGGCACCAAATTCATGCCACAAGAAACCACAAATTAATATGGAGAAACAATTATGTGCATACTTTTCAAAAATGCAATCTAATCAATTTCAAAAGTAAAAACGGAGGTAACTGCATTCTCACAAAAAATTCAAATAGCTCCCCGACACACAGGCACCCTAAAAGTATTCTTCTTTGCCATAACTCAGTAAGGTCTATGTACCACAGTGCACAGACAGCATTCAACATCGACTTTGTTGGAACATTATGTAGTCATGGCAATTTGAACTAATTTAAAATCGCAAGTTTCAACAAGATCAGTTAAATCCAGAGACAGAGTGACAACTCTACAGCTTTCCCCAATCCTGACAGTAAAAATCGATCATCATATTCCCTCTGCTCCCACTGCAATTTCCCCCCTAAATTACAGCAACCAACCATCACAATCTGATCTGTGTTACAGTTTATGTGTCTGTTCCACCCATAAGAAGACAAACGAGACTGTCTTACACCTCTTGTTTCTAAGGGTGCAGTGTAGCTATACTCGATATTTTAGCGCAATCAACGTGTCGAAGAGAACTGAGCTAAATGTAGCTGATAATTATTAGTCAGAATTTCCATTTTAGGGCTACTCATATAATGATTTCAGAAAATACTTGGATACTCTATAAACTTCACAATATACACGCTATGCGCACGTTTTCGGCGCTTCCTCAATTATATAATGAGTGACCTCCAAACAAAAATGTCAGGTCTCAAAGGAGAGGAAGTGGTATTTGGTTTTTGCCAAATGTCATTTCACGTTTAACCTCTTAACACCTCAGTTTTTTCGTCTGTGAAACAGCGCTCATAATAAAACGCATCCACAGAATCATCTTAGAACTAAATAAAATGTTCAGTAGAGAATTTAGCACGTAATCAACGTCAATAAACGGGAATCACTGTGGTTGTTATAATTAATGTTATTATAATGAAGATCTTGATGGGTATCAGTAATAAAATACAGCCATGCTAGAACACCCCAAAATAGAAGACAAGTGTAATATCACTTATTTTTGGTCCTGGAATATAATGTAAAACTAACATTTAACTTTAAGTATGACTGATTTGGGGGGAAAAAATGAAGAGAGGATAGTGAAAGGTGACAGAAAAAAAAATAACTAGAAAACAGTGCAGGCTCCTTATCCTGCTGGCTCTGAGACCTGTTTTCTGGAGTTCTGGTCTCTGCTAAAAGAAGCACCACTCAGCCTGACGAAGAACACCGTTACAGATAAAGTGCTGTGGGTAATCACTGCTCTGCTTAGTTTATGAAGTTCATCATAGCTCCTCTGGGCTTATGTAAGATAACTAGTTACTTGGGCTTAGAGGCCCCTAGTTGAAATGTGGGCAGATGGCAAAGAGAATACAGCGGCCACGGTGTGTCACTGACAAATAACTGTGTAACTACTTTGCTCCCTGTTGAGTTTAACCATCAAGAAATTAAAAGGCAAGTTTTGTCAAACAGTTTCTAAAGTTTACTAAGAGAACATGAAAATTAGATTATAGACACAGAGGCGGCTAGATTTGTCAGATGTCTGGTTTTTGACAAGATGACGTTTGCACTTTCCATTTGAATTTATAAAGTGTTTCAGTATTTTGGTTAGAATCATCTGAAAGTACTAAAGATAGCATAACATTAAACAAAAACATAATTATATATAAATCAAAACACACGGCCAAGTGTGCGCAAGATCAAGTAAATGGTTGGAAAAGTTCTCATCATAATGTGTCCAAATTACAAGGGAGCTGGGTTTCCCTATCAGAGGCCAACAGAGTACCTGTCAAACTCTGCCTTCCAGCCACCGTTCCAAAGCTGAAATCACAACTGAGGCAGCGGAAGGACTTGTTCCTCTTTCTTTTTTCTGCATCAGTGATTCTCAACGAAGGGAAAAGGAAGAATGCTCATCAGAACCCCCAGGGAGGCTTTGTCTGTCACCGAACAAAGATATTCCTTCTTCTACCTCATACCTGAAAGCACTGTTTTGTATTCGCCAGGGACCCCTGTCCCTACTCGGAATCATAGCCATCAGCAATCAGAGACCAGGAAAGGTGAGGCTAAAGGTACAACATGTCTTCACCTGCCTCACCAAGCACTTCAGACCACCACCAACTCTGAAACCCAGATGGAGGGAATTAGAAGAACATAGACACATGACAAGGGGGTAACTTTTGAAGTTTGCTTAAAGCATTTTATAAGCAGATAAACTGGGAAAAAAACAAACACCTGAAAAAAGCAGTAGCTGTTAGAGTAACAGAGAACAGATTTTAGGCATTCCCAAATGCTCAAGAAAGTAAAATAATGTTTAGTTGCTAATAACAATATTTAGGGAGAGGTAGAATGTGGTGGTATAAATCAAATGGTGCTCCTTAGTAAAAAAAAAAAAAAAAAAAATACTGTGATCATCAATTTCGATAAGAGAATAATACAGTGCAAAAGAATAGGGAAGAAAGTGCATCAAATGTTTAATAATTTCACATTGTAAATAAGAAATGAATTTTTGTTCATGTCTTTATTTTATTGAACACCTTGATGACACACAGAATCCTGGGTTTAAAAAAAGCTATAGTGTAAAAAAAAATTTAAAAAATAAAAAAATAAAAAAGCTATAGTGTAATCCCCAGCTTTTCTATAAACCATCTAAAGCCTTACAACACAACTCAAAGGAGAAAAAATCAATAAAATCGAATGTCTCTGGTTCTAGGGTTGATCTAATTTCAAGTTCTGTATACGTATTATGTTAATACATTAACTTATAATGTGAATTAAGTATGACTTACAGGTTTTTACTTTATATTTCAGTATTGGAAGGAAATTATATTAATGACGACCATTTACTGATTGCTTCCTATGAACAAGAAAATTTTCTAAGTCCTTTCTGTACATGATGTCATTTAATCCTCACAAAATCTCTGTGAATAGATACAATCTTCTCTATTTTCCAAACAACACCCAAAAAGAAGCCACTTGCTCAAGGTCACAGACACTTAACCCATGAAAGAGCTAAGTGCTGGCATCAAGGTTCTGTGAATCCTAAAGTCCATGCTTTTTCCTCATACTACATTGAAACTAGAATTTTCTGATATTTCTTTGATAGGCATACATCAAAGAATATAACCACACAGATAATGCTATTTCTCAATTTTACATCTTTAGAGAATTTGAAAGAATCTACAGGTGTATATTGTACTTCTCTGTGTCCCATACAGCACACAGAATAATGCATAGCACTGTTCTGGAAAAGGCTCAAGTTGTTACTGAATAATTAATATCTTCAAATGTGCAGAACAGAGCACTTCCTTTTCCAATTAGCCCAATGGACTTCTCGTGGACATGTGAATATGAACTAGTTATGGACCTTGGGCACATTATTTCCTCATTTGTACCAAAAGGCATAACAAGGGCATGTTGACTGATGACACAAAATTTTTCAAGCCTAAATAGAATTTACCACTACTTCCCAGAAAGTGTGAACAGATAAAAAGTTGTCAAGTATTGCTGCCATCCTACTATCATATTTACAATCTAGTTCAATGACTGCTAATTCAGTAAGTCTGACTGAAAGCCTAGAAACTTTTATTTTTGAAAAGTTATTCGGGTAATTCTGAGTCACAGCTGCTTTGAGAACCACTTCAGTAGGCTCTCCTTAATATAATTATTGTCGATAATCAAATCTAAGATGCCATAGATAGTAAGACACATCCAGATTGCAGAGATATTAAAACGGAGAGAACATAGATATCTTAGAATTAATGAAATATACTTAAATTGAAGACTACTGCCTTTACTTTAAGATAACCCAGAACACTAGAGGGTGCCCAATTTAGTAGCACCGTGGTTATACTTGTATAATCTGAACAGCTCGTAGTTTTAAAAAATCAGAAATAACACATATTCTGTTGTATTTTTATAATCAGATTTCATTGTTGTAACTATTTTTGCAGAAACACACTACAATACATTGATTGCAGGGATATTAACTGTTGTCAAAATAAATGATCCTTTATAATATCAAGACCAGTTGGTTGGTCTTTGAAAGATTTTTCCATACTCAAATTGTTCTCGGCCCAGGCGAGTTACTTCAGACAGTCACTTCAGTGATTGTTGTTTCATCTGTGAAGACAGGGGATTCGGGTATATTATTTCTAAAATTCCTTCTAGATTTAAAATTCTATTTGTACGTCATTGTTCTTAAGTTTTTCTGGTTTTCTTGTTTTTTTGGCCGCACAGCATGTGGAATCTTAGTTCCCCAACCAGGGATCGAACCCACGCCCCCTTCATTGGAAGGCGCAGTCTTAACCATTGGACCATGAGGGAAGTCCCTTAAGTTGTTTCTTACATGTAATTGTCATGCCTCCAAACAATCAGTTCCTTAAGGGTGAAGACCTTACATAACTTTCTCTGGGGTGTACACACACACACACACACACACACACACACACACACACACACACACCAGAAGTACCTGGTACAATCATCCTGGGCTGAGTCTCTGACAGGCAAACACAGGCCTCTCCTTCTCACATTATCTGCTCTGGTCCACACCTGGGATCCTCCCCTCTTGGGACATGGAGGTACAAGTTCCTTCCTTCCCTTCCTGCCCAGAATTTTCCAGAACTCTTGCTCACAGCCTCAGTGGTAAGACAACAAATGCAAACATCTGGTGCCAGCCCCTAATTTCTACTCTTTAGCTCTTTCTACAATTTTGTAATTTCCTATAGTAGATCTTGTCTTTATTTTTAATTCCGATTGGAAAAACTAGAGTGGTATCTGTTCCCTGCACTGACACCTGACTAACGCAACATTCAATTTATATAGTTTGTGTATTCAAACAAAACTACGTGAAATGTATCAGAGTTGGTTTACCTAGAATCATCACAATGTCAGGACACCACTATATCACCAGCTATTTAGTCTCAAAGGACTATGTTAAAACTACAAATTATCTGTAAGCCAGAAGAGGGTGGCAGGACATATTTAAAGTGATGAAAGAGAAAAACCTACAACCAAGATTACTCTACTCAGCAAGGATCTCATTCAGATTTGATGGAGAAATTAAAAGCTTTACAGACAAACAAAAGCTAAGAGAAATCAGCACCACCAAACCAGCTTTACAACAAATGCTAAAGGAACTTCTCTAGGCAGGAAACACAAGAGAAGGAAAAGACCTACAATAATAAACTCAAAACAATTAAGAAAATGGTAATAGGAACATACATATCGATAACTACCTTAAATGTACATGGACTAAATGCTCCAACCAAAAGACATAGACTGGCTGAATGGATACAAAAACAAGACCTGTACGTATGCTGTCTACATGAGATCCATTTCAGACCTAGGGACACAAACAGACTGAAAGTGAGGGGATGGAAAAAGATATTCCATGCAAATGGAAATCAAAAGAAAGCTGGAGTAGCAATTCTCATATCAGATAAAAGAGACTTTGAAACAAAGATTATGGGCTTCCCTGGTGGCGCAGTGGTTGACAGTCTGCCTGCCGATGCAGGGGACATGGGTTAGTGCCCCGGTCTGGGAAGATCCCACATGCCGTAGAGCAGCTGGGCCCGTGAGCCATGGCGGTTGAGCCTGTGCGTCCAGAGCAAGTGCTCCACAACAGGACAGGCCACAACAGTGAGAGGCCCGCGTACCACAAAAAAAAAAAAAAGACTATTACAAAAGACAAAGAGGGACACTACATAATGATCAAGGGATCAATCCAAGAAAAAGATATAACAATTGTAAATATTTAGGCACCCAACATAGGAGCACCTCAATACATGAGGCAAATACTAACAGCCATAAAAGGGGAAATCGACAGTAACACAACCATAGTAGGGGACTTCAACACCCCACTTTCACCAATGGACAGAACATCCAAAATGAAAATAAACAAGGAAACACAAGCTTTAAATGATACATTAAACAAGATGGACTTAATTGATATTTATAGGACATTCCATCCAAAAACAACAGAATACATATTCGTCTCAAGTGCTCATGGAACATTCTCCAGGATAGATCATATCTTGGGTCACAAATCAAGCCTTGGTAAATTTAAGAAAATTGAAATCATATCAAGTATCTTTTCCGACCACAACGCTATGAGACTAGATATTAATTACAGGAAAAAATCTGTAAGAAATACAAACACATGGAGTCTAAACAACACACTACTTAATAACCAAGATATCACTGAAGAAATCAAAGAGGAAATCAAAAAAATGTCTAGAAACAAATGACAATGAAAACACAATGACCCAAAACCTATGGGATGCGGCAAAAGCAGTTCTAAGAGGGAAGTTTATAGCAACACAATCCTACCTCAAGAAACAAGAACCCTCTCAAATAAACAACCTAACCTTACACCTAAAGCAATTAGAGAAAGAAGAACAAAAAACCCCCAAAGTTAGCAGAACGAAAGAAATCATAAACATCAGATCAGAAATAAATGAAAAAGAAATGAAGGAAATGATAGCAAAGATCAATAAAACTAAAAGCTGGTTCTTTGAGAAGATAAACAAAATTGATAAAGCATTAGCCAGACTTATCACGAAAAAAAGGGAGAAGACTCAAATCAATAGAATTAGAAATGAAAAAGGAGGAGTAACAAGTGACACTGCAGAAATACAAAGGATCATGAGAGATTACTACAAGCAACTATATGCCAATAAAATGGACAACCTGGAAGAAATGGACAAATTCTTAGAAATGCACAACCTTCTGAGACTGAACCACGAAAACACAGAAAATGTGAATAGACCAATCACACGCACTGAAATTGAAACTGTGATTAAAAAGCTTCCAACAAACAAAAGCCCAGGACCAGCTAGCTTCACAGGCGAATTCTATCAAACATTTAGAGAAGAGTTAACACCTATCGTTCTCAAACTCTTCCAAAATATAGCAGAGGGAGGAACACTCCCAAACTCATTCTACGAGGCCACCATCACTCTGATACCAAAACCAGATAAAGATGTCACAAAGAAAGAAAACTACAGGCCAATATTTCCGATGAACATAGATGCAAAAATCCTCAACAAAGTAATAGCAAACAGAATCCAACAGCCCATTAAAAGGATCATACACTACGATCAAGTGGAGTTTATCCCAGGAATGCAACAATTCTTCAATATATGCAAATCAATCAATGTGATACACCATATTAACAAATTGAAGGAGAAAAAGCATATGATCATCTCAATAGATGCAGACAAAGCCTTCGACAAAATTCGACACCCATTTATGATAAAAACCCTCCAGAAAGTAGGCATAGAGGGAACTTTCCTCAATATAATAAAGGCCATATATGAAAAGCCCACAGCCAACATCATCCTCAAAGGTGAAAAACTGAAACCATTTCCACTAAGATCAGGGACAAAACAAGGTTGCCCACTATCACCACTATTATTCAACATAGTTGTGGAAGTTTTAGCCACAGCAGTCAGAGAAGAAAAAGAAATAAAAGGAATCCAATTTGGAAAAGAAGAAGTAAGCTGTCACTGTTTGCAGATGACATGATACTATATATAGAGAATCCTAAAGATTCTACCAGAAAGCTACTAGAGCTAATCAATGAATTTGGTAAAGTAACAGGATACAAAATTAATGCACAGAAATCTCTTGCATTCTTATACACTAATGATGAAAAATCTGAAAGTGAAATTAAGAAAACACTCCCATTTACCATTGCAACAAAAAGAATAAAATATCTAGGAATAAACGTACCTAAGGAGACAAAAGAACTGCATGCAGAAAATTATAAGACACTGATGAAAGGAATTAAAGATGATACAAGTAGATGGAGAGATAAACCATGTTCTTGGATTGGAAGAATCAATATTGTGAAAATGACTCTACTATCCAAAGCAATCTACAGATTCAGTGCAATCCCTACCAAACTACCACTGGCATTTTTCACAGAACTAGAACAAAAAATTTCACCATTTGTATGGAAACACAAAAGACCCCGAATAGCCAAAGCAATCTTGAGAAAGAAAAACAGAGCTGGAGGAATCAGGCGCCCTGACTTCAGACTATAGTACAAAGCTACAGTAATCAAGACAGTATGGTACTGGCACAAAAACAAAAATACAGATCAATGGAAAAGGATAGAAAGCCCAGAGATAAACCCACACACATATGGTCACCTTATCTTTTATAAAGGAGGCAAGAATATACAGTGGAGAAAAGACAGCCTCTTCAATAAGTGGTGCTGGGAAAACTGGACAGCAACATGTAAAAGAATGGAATTAGAACACCCCCTAACACCATACACAAAAATGAACTCAAAATGGATTAAAGACCTAAATGTAAGGCCAGGCACCATCAAACTCTTAGAGGAAAACATAGGCAAAACAATCTATGACATAAATCACAGCAAGATCCTTTTTGACCCACCTCCTAGAGAAATGGTAATAAAAACAAAAATAAACAGATGGGACCTAATGAAACTTAAAAGCTTTTGCACAGCAAAGAAAACCATAAATAAGACAAAAAGATAACCCTCAGAATGGGAGAAAATATTTGCAAATGAAGAAACTGACAGAGGATTAATCTCCAAAACATACAAGCAACTCATGCAGCTCAATATCAAAAAAACAAACAACCCAATCCAAAAATGGGCAGAAGACCTAAATAGACATTTCTCCAAAGAAGATATACAGATTGCCAACAAACACATGAAAGAATGCTCAACATCAGTAATCATTACAGAAATGCAAATCAAAACTACAATAAGATATCATCTCTCACTAGTCAGAATGGCCATCATCAAAAAATCTACAAACAATAAATGCTGGAGAGGGTGTGGAGAAAAGGAAACCCTCTTGCACTGTTGGTGGGAATGTAAATTGATACAGCCACTATGGAGAACAGTATGGAGTTTCCTTAAAAAACTAAAAATAGAACTACCATGCGACCCAGCAATCCCACTACTGGGCATATACCCTGAGGAAACCATAATTCAAAAAAAGTCATGTACCAAAATGTTCATTGCAGCTCTATTTACAATAGCCAGGACATGGAAGCAATTGAAGTGTCCATCAACAGATGAATGGGTAAAGAATATGTGGCACATATATACAGTGGAATATTACTCAGCCATAAAAAGGAACAAAACTGAGTTATTTGTAGTGACGTGGATGGACCTAGAGACTGTCATACAAAGTGAAGTAAGTCAGAAAGAGAAAAACAAATACCGTATGCTAACACATATATATGGAATCTAAAAAAAAAACAAAGAAAAAAAAAGAAAATGGTCAGAAGAACCTAGGGGCAAGATGGGAATAAAGATGCAAACCTACTAGAGAATGGACTTGAGGATACGGTGATGGAGAAGGGTAAGCTGGGACAAAGTGAGAGAGTGGCATGGACATATATACACTACAAAACGTAAAACAGATAGCTAGTGGGAAGCAGCCACATAGCACAGGGAGATCAGCTCGGTGCTTTGTGACCACCTAGAGGGGTGGGTTAGGGAGAGTGGGAGGGAGGGAGATGCAAAAGGGAATAGATATGGGGACATATGTATATGTATAACTGATTCACTTTGTTATAAAGCAGAAACTGACACACGATTGTAAAACAATTATACTCTAATAAAGATGTTAAAAAATTAAAAGAACTACAAATTATTTTTGACATAAATATATATGTTAATATTATATGTGTTAATACTACATATCAATGAATTGGTGTCTAATTATAATCAGATAGTATATATAATTATATGTATTTAGTTCAAATGTACAAATGCATATGCAGAATTCTTATCAAAGATAAGAATTTCATAAGCATGATATGAGTGTCATTTTCACATTTTAGAAGTCATAACTGGAGCAACTTGTATAAAAGTTCACATATCTGTTATTTCAGAAGACTGATTTAGTTTGTTTTTAAGGTGAGGTAGTTTGATAATGTTTATTAGTTACTAATCATGACCTGGGGAAGTGTTTTAGATCTACTGGAGAAAAGTGCCTGTTTATATTACTTTATTTTCTCATTACCAAAACACTCTTTTCTTCTGCAAAAAGCCTACTCATTTCACATGCTTTATGGTTTACATTTTAGCACTTCATCTGTTTAGCTGTAAATAAAATACTTATTTTAATTAATATGTTCAATATAAAGTATAAACTGCTTTTTAAAAGCTAAGAAACCAAACTAATAAATGAATTCAGTAAAGTTTCAGGAAATAAAATCAGTTGCATTTACATATACTAACAACAAACTATCTGGAAATTAAGAAAGAAATCTCATTTACAACTGCATCAGAAAACATACTTAGGAATAAATTCAACCAAAGAGGTAAAAGACCTGTACAATAAAAACTATAAGACACTGATGAAAGAATTGAAGAGGGCATAAATAAATGGAAAGATATTAACACGTTCTTGGATTGGGAGAATTAATATTGTTAAACTGTGCATACTATCCAAAGCAATCTACAGATTCAGTGCAACCCCTGTCAAGTTTCCAATGGCATTTTTCACAAAAAAAAAGAAAAAAAAATCCTAAAATTTGTATGAAACCACAAAAGACCCCAAATAGCCAGTGCAAATAGCCAGTGTTCTTCTTGAGAAAGAAGAACAAAACTGGAGGCATTATGCTTCCAGATTTCAAACTATATTACAAAGCAATATTAATCAAAACAGTATGATACCAGAATAAAAACAGACACATAGACCAATGGAACAGAAAAGAGCCCAGAAATAAACCCACACATATATGGTCAACTAATCTCTGACAAGAGCACCAAAAACATACAATGGAAAAAGGACAGTCTCTTCAATAAGTGGTACTGGGAAACTGGATATCCATATACAAGAGAATGAAACTGGACTTCTACCTTACATCACCCACATAAATTAACTCAAAATAAATTAAAGACTTAAATATGAAACCCAAAACTGTAAAACTCCTAGAAGAAAACAGAGGAAAACTCCTTGACATTGGCTTTGGCAACAATTTTTTTGGATATAACAACAAAATCACAGGTAACAAAAGCAGAAACAAACGAGTGGAACTATATCAAACTAAAACGGAAAGTGAAAAATCAACAAAATGAATATGCAACCTATAGAGTGAGAGAAAATATTTGCAAACCATGTATCTGATGGGGGTTAATATCTCAAGTATACAAAAAACTGATACAACTCAATAGCAAAGAAACAAATCATTTGATTTTAAAATGGCAGAGCACCTGAATAGACACACACACACAAAGTAACTATTTAAGGTTATGGATGTGTTAATTAAATTGATTGAGGTATTCATTTCACAATGTGTACGTACATTAAATCATCACATTGTGAACTTTGAATATAGACGAGTTTGTCAATTATACCTCAATAAAGCTGAAAAAAATAAAAGATAAGAAATAAATTTTCACATAAATTCAATGTAACATTGCATCTGACGAAAGAAAGAGGCCTGTATCCCAGGTCATTCATTTATTCACTCAGTAAACTTTTATTATGCATTTACTCCATGCCAGGCCCTGTACTAGGTAGTGGGAATACAACAATGATTAAAATAGTCTCTGTAGAGGAGAGTCACATAGTCTCAAAATAACGTCCCATAGCTTCTTTATTAATTGCAAAGGAAAACATTTACCTGTAGATGGAAAGATCTGGCAATACCACCTTAACCTAGTTATCAAATGCAGCATCACCAAAAACAGAACAAACGACATTTTAAGTGTCTACTGGTGCGATGAAATGGAAATAACACAATCTCACTTATTTAACGTTCTTGTCATAATGTTTAACCTCACTCTAACAGGAAATACAATCAGACAAACCAAACGGGGGGCATTCTATAAAAAAAAAACTGGCCTGCGCTCTTCAAAACTATCAATATTATGAAAGATAAAAGGCAGTAGGGGCTTTTCTAGATTAAAGAAGACTAAAAAGTCATGACAACCAAATGCAAGGCATGTTCCTTAACTGAATCTTGGATTGGAGAAAAGCAATAAAGGACATTTCTGGGAAAGCTGAAAAAAATTTGAATACAGACTGTATATAGATAACTTAACTGTTTCAATGTTAAATGTCTTGGCTGTAATAACAATAGGGTGGTTGTGAAATGGCTGAAAATGTCCTTATTTTTAAAAGAAACATGCTGACATATCATGACTACAACTTACTTTCAAATGGTTCAGCATTTAATAAAGGAGATAATACAAATGTCCCAAAATGTTAAAATTGGTGAATTTACACGAAGGGAATACTTAATTTTTTGAAATCAAGTTTAGAGTAAAAAATATATAGACCATGCCCATCAGCTTATAGTCTGATGTCACTATATTACCATAGCCTTCAGTTTTCTCTTCTAAAAAAATTAAGCATTTTATTATATTAGAAAAAAGTGTTAATGATTATACCTAGTGCTTACAAATATGCAATGAAGCTGGAATTCTCTTAAACTGCTAGTTGCACTGTAAATTAGCAAAACTTTAGGGAAATCAACTTAAAATAGGTGTATAGAACCAATAAAATCTACTCTAACTTTTTCATACTTACATTGTTGGTAATAAATTTAAATTTACCAAACATAAATAAGGAAATTTTTGCCTGTAAATATCCCCCAATTACTTCTAGGTTTGCCACACACCATCCACTGGCTGAAACAAGTAACCTCTGTAACCATGTGCAGTAGTTGTGTATCTTTGTGCACAGTGAGGTTTATACTTTATATCATCTATATACACCTCACCACATAAACATATAAAAAAGACTTCAGCCTTGAAACTATATTTCACTATTCACTTAAAACATACCCCTGGTCCAACCAGGCTCCCATCCCCTCTGGACCTGCTGACAGAGATCTTCCTAAGGCTTCCTGCCAACCTCACATTCTGCCTTTTTCTAGTCAAAAAAAAGTATCTGGACTATTTGGAGGTCAAACAAGTAGAAGTCAAATATGTGTGATTCTGGTATACCTAAAATTTCTATCATCACCTCACAGAATAAGAGTGTGCCCTTCGCTTTTACTGAAGATTATTTCACAAAGAGTCATATTTAAAATGCTTCAGTATCCACTATAAAACTCCAGTCACTCGATGTCACATCAAGTCCCAAATGACAAATTTCATTTAGAACTGAGTGTTAAGAAAAACCGTTTCCACTGAGGAGCTGGTATTCTTCTCTTATCAGATGTACCTTATTGTTCTGCTGCTGGGAAGCCTAAGAATCAACCCTGACGTTGAATAAAAACAACATTAACATTTATAAATTACATACTGCCTCCTTCTCCTTTCCTTGGTTCTGATCTTCCATTTCTATTTTATTAATAGTCTGTATTAGACACCATTTCCTAGCCCTTTTGAGAAAGAAGCCCAGTATAAATTTGGTAAATAAAGTTTTAAAGTATAATACAACATAGCGATGAAAATGTTTTAGAGATAGGCAGAGGTGATGGCTACACCACACTGTGAATGTACTAAATGCTACTGAATTATACATTCTATTTAAAATAGTTCCCTTTATTTTCTATAAAGTTTACCTCAGTAAGAAAAGAGTACAGCATAATCCCAGCAAGTAGCATATGGTTAGCAGCCAAATAATCATATTACATTCTTCCCATCCTCACTGTGGTGTGTGGACAGAAAACTAATCTGTCCTCTGCCATCTGTATTGCTTCTCCCTTCCTTCTACTCCTTTATGTTCTAGTATCATTTTCAACTGCTCAGTTTACGTTAAAAATCCTTAAACATTCTCTTGGGCCAGCAATTTCTGAACAAGCCTGATTTTTGGACTCAAGAGAATTCTTTTTTTCAAAGGATGATTTTTAACAGAATCCCAGTATATAAAAATCAAATAAAACCAGCTGCTCTGGTTGAAGACAGTTTGTGAGGGGTCTAAGACCTCCAGACACTACAGCCCTGGTGGTCTTCCTCAGCTTACAACCACAGGCCACAGAGAAAGCTGGAAGCAGACACTTTACGAGCAGAAAAAAGACTTTCATTTGACACTTCTAGAAAACCACAACTAAAATGTTATCTTACCTCCTGTGATCCAGATAATTACTTCACTCCTCCACTTCACCCACATATGAGGGATTGAAGTGTTTTAAGGTACAGTTTAATCTCTACCAGTTTCTCTGGTGAAAATTGCTTGTGGCAATTTGTAACAACTTTTATGGAACAGTTAGGCAATGGAATGTCGATTAATATTTAATCATAATAATTGACAGTTTCCCAGAAAACTATGAAACAAAGATGATTTTTCTATAAACTACTTACTCATTTTTATTGTTTTTACTGCTACAGTTAATAAAGGTTTCAAAGGATACTTTCTCATTTTTAAATTGGTGTTTTAATTCAGCTTTGCCAGCCAATGTGACAAGTTCTAGAAAGGTATGCTCACAGTTTTATAAAGACATGCTCATATCATATGTTCATAGCTTCTGAACACTTGGAGCTTTCATATATTAATTTGGATTTTTGGGTCATAAACTCCAAATGTCGTATCTTTACCTTCTATGGAGGAAGTACAAAAGTTAATCCAGCGCTTCCCTGGTGGCACAGTGGTTGAGAGTCCGCCTGCCGATGCAGGGGACACGGGTTCGTGCCCCGGTCCGGGAAGATCCCACGTGCCGCAGAACGGCTGGGCCCGTGAGCCATGGCCGCTGAGCCTGCGCGTCCGGAGCCTGTGCTCCGCAACGGGAGAGGCCACAACAGTGAGAGGCCAGCGTACGGCAAAAAAAAAAAAAAAAAAAAGTTAATCCAATTTCCCATTTCTGGGCAGACAATAGCATATACTGAGTAACTCCAGACATTATAAACTGATTATAAAACACCTGTAATAAATAGTGAGTTTATCTGGAAAAAAGTTTAAATGCAAACAGGTGCATACTAATGCAAGCAATTAAAAAACAAAAATACAGTCAAATCTCAAGTAGCTGGTGTAATAAAAGCAGTCAGGAGGAAAGCTACAAAAAACTGGTCAAAATATGGTATAAAAGAGATTCACTTATTTAAAATTACATCCTGTATTTAAGAATTAATTTACAGGGCTTCCCTGGTGGCGCAGTGGTTGAGAGTCCGCCTGCTGATGCAGGGGACTCGGGTTCGTGCCCCGGTCCAGGAAGATCCCACATGCCGCGGAGCGGCTGGGCCCGTGAGCCATGGCCACTGAGCCTGCGCGTCCGCAGCCTGTGCTCCGCAACGGGAGAGGCCACAACAGTGAGAGGCCCGCGTACCGCAAAAAAAAAAAAGAAAAGAATTAATTTACAGATGTCATCTAAAAATACTCGGTGCTTTGTGACCGCCTGGAGGGGTGGGATTGGGAGGGTGGGAGGGAGGGAGACGCAAGAGGGAAGAGATATGGGAACATATGTATATGTATAGCTGATTCACATTCTTATAAAGCAGAAACCAACACACCATTGTAAAGCACTTATACGCCAATAAAGATGTAAAAAATAAAAAATAAATGAAAAGATATATATATATAAAGTTTATTCAAGTAGAACAGTTTAAAACACCAATCATTAATTGATTTGCTTGACAAGAAATGGCCAAATGTCAAAACATTCATATTATCAGTTTCTCGGCTAAACACTCCTTTCAATATATATTACACATATATAATATACACTTTATATGTACCTTATATATTATATTTATATTTAATATATTCATATGTTTACTAACATTTTTGTTTTATATTTTTATGTATTAAAAATATATACTAAATTATAATATAAATAACATTTTGTATTAAGTATTAGTATATTTATATATTTAATATAATATGTACAATATATAATAATATAGACTTAATATATACGTTACAAATAGGAAAAAAGTTGGACAAGGACAGTCCTAGCTGTATGCTTATAAGTAGCAGAAAAAAATTATCTACTGATTCTTAATTATTGCATTTGATTATAGTAAAAACGTGCACATAATAATGGTTATTATTTTATAGAGTTATGTTTTATTTGTAGACACTCTGTAAGGCATTTTGCTTTTTCTCTAATAAGTAGGTTCTATTACCTCTATAACACAGACAAGAAAACTGAGCCTCAAACAAGTTAAGTAATTTATTCAAGGCCACATAACTAATGGCAGAGTAAAGTTCTAGAAATGTTAAAGAAATGATAACATAGTTCAGTTTTGCATACACCTAATAAAATAAGCCATACTATACCTTCATGGGGAATAGAAGGGTCTATAATAAGAATTTGGCTGGCTTCTAAACCCTTGGAATTTCTCATGTAACAGGAGTATCCTTGTTATTCACAGTGGGCCCTTAAGACCATACTTGATGCTTAGGACATGCATGCTTCCAAGGTGACTTGTGGTAAACCCCTTAGAGAGTTTATGCTGCAAGAAGACTCACCAGAAGGACCAACCATATAATTAGAGGGTGGGGCTTTGTGATAACCTGAGAGGGGAGGGGGCTGGAGACTGACTTCAATTACATGCCCAGTGAGTCAATCATCATGCCTATGTAGTGAAGACTCAAGGAAAACTGGACGCTGAGGTTTTGGGTGAGCTTCCCTGGTTGGCAATACTCTGTGTATTGTCACATACTGATGTTCCAGGATGTAAATCAGAGTACTGAAGACATATCAGAAGAAGGTAAAGTTACCAATTTTACCCTTTCTCTTTGCAATTTCCTGGTGGGGGAGGGGGCAGGAATGTAATATGATGTATCTGTTAAAAATTAAAGAAATATCAAAGGTGCTATCAAAAAGCCTAGCACTAAAGGGCTTGACAATTATTTCTGAAATTGTAAAGTAAAGGCAGGGGCAATATTAAAATGTGATACATGCATAGTCTCGGGAATGTTGCTATTGCATTAAATGAAGTACACCTCTAGAGGAAAGACAGCAATTCTGACAGCACAAAATAATGAAGAAAAACAAGGGAAACAAAGCACAAGAAATGAATGGCAACTGCAGCCACTATGATGTAAAGTAGCAGCTCAATAAATACAGGTTTAATGAACCCATAAAATGACAATTATGAAAATATTAGCATTAGTAAATTGCAATCTTCTCTACAAAAAAAAAAGCAAATTTTCAGGAAAATTATTTTCAAGTGCATTAAAACTCTTATCAGCTTGCACAAGTTTTATTCTTCGTATCTCCAATGTACCTGGCACAAATTAGCCACAGTAAGTGACTTCTGATTTCTAATTAAATCTGAATTACATTGCTTTATGAATAGTATAAATAAAATTTTTAGGTAGACTGTTTTTTGTTTCCAAATATCTTTAAGCATTGAGATGCATACTTAGAGTTAAGCTGGCTACAAGATCTTCTTGGCTCTTTAAATCCAAATTCCCTAAGGATATCTAATAAACAAAACATTTCATATATCGTAGCCTTTATTTTCAACACAATAATTCAATTATACAATTAAAACTCAAATTTGGATTTTTCACCAATTCACATTTTCCCTCCCAAATACTGCCAAATAATTGAGTTTCACTCAGACGTATTTAAACCAAGTTATTTAATTTTCTTGAAACTATATTAATTATAAGTATAGTAATGTATATGCTTCTACTAGGGAGAAGAAACATTTTCTGTTTTAAAAGATGCTCATTTAATGATGTGAACAAGAAAAAAATCACATGGGGATTCTGGAATCGCCAGCAATAAATAATGCAAAAATGAAAACAAAAGGAATGTTTTGTGAAATACAATTATTTCTAAAAATGCATCATAAAATAAATCTCAATTGTGATTTTTTAAAGTATATAATCCACCATTCCAAAAATGTAGCTTAATCTACTCATATTATTTAATAAGGTTCTTTCTAGTTTTTTTTAAATTGATACAAATGTTAGCACAGATGTTCCACTTTAAATTTTTATGACTTCTCCTACAGTATATAAAAATATTGTTCATGTGAAATTAAAGTGTCATGCAAAAATTGCTTCCAACTTTTAACTCCAAGATTTTAAGTAAATGATACTATCACTTCCAAAATTAAACAGATTTTATCCTGCTATATTTATTCAGCTTCTAAAGAAAACATAGAAGCTGCTAGACTTTATTAAGCAATAGACAGCTTCAAACTGGCAGACTGCTTTTCAACAGAATTTATGGGGTGGTATCTGGCATGTTAGTACAAGGCTGACGCCAGATTCAGACAAGACCTGACAAGAGCCTGCAAGTCCCCAGTCCTTTTTCCCAGGGTTTACAATGATTTGACCTAAAGGTACACACCTTTAAAAGATATATTATGATCTGCAAAGTACTTTACATAATTACATTGGAAACGTGCTCAAATATAACCTTTTACATCTGTCAGATTCCTCTATCTATTCCCAAACTGTTACTTCAAATTTGAAAATTAAGTACTCTCTAAAAAATGCAAACATGAACACCTGTTTTCCCTAATTAAATATATGGCTACTTTTTTATCTACTTCTGATTCTTTTCAGAAAATATGAATTGGTGAGGAATCCAAATTTAAGTTTTAAGTGTCTAATTTAGAGAAGTTAGAGAAAGTAAAGGCTGTTTCTATGTAACTAATCAAGAAGATCAAAATATCTGGTGTTCCCTCCCTCCTATCCTGTCTTTCAAATTACACTGGCTCACTGAAAACTGAAAGAGCTTTCTTAATCAACCTTCCCGTACATAAGTTAATGAATGAACCCTGGCTCTCAGTGCCTCTGTAAAACATGTATGTCCTGTGTGCCCAGAGTCCCCAGTCAACTAGTATTTAGGGCCCACCCTCCATGCGGAAAGTTTTCTGTCCCCCTAGTTGAATGCTATGCTTATAAGTCAACTGTGTCTGTCCCTAGTCCTCTCTGTACTCATTATACAGCTATTAGAATCATACTCAAGTAATTACAATGTAAACTGATAAGATATGAGTTCTAAATGAAAAAAAAACGTGTCTTAAAGGACTGAGACAAGTCACTAAAACAAAAAATGTTGTCAAATCAAGTATAGAGGAAACAGCCATAAAGGAAAATGAGAAAAACTGTAGGATGACTTGGCAGTCAAACCAATTCACAAGTGTTTTTACATTCCGACTCCATTTTAAAGGGCTCTTTAAAGTGTGATTTAGTCAAAAAATAGAAAAAAGACTCCACTCCCATTACATACCCATTTGCAAAGCAACGGCCTTGACGTGGACCTACCTCAAAAGTTTAGCAAATGGTTGGCTTTACTTTTCTTGACATATTCTTTGATGTAGAAATGTTCTCCATCTTAATATGGATGGTGATCCCATGAGATATATATACCTCAACTTAAGACTTAAGTTAATTGACTGATTGTTAATTAATACCGACAGATCTTAAGGGTTAACCAGGGTTTCTTGACCTTAGCACTGTTGATATTTTGGACAAGATAATTCTTTGTTTGTGGGAGGAGGTCCTGTTCACTGTTGAGTAGGTATCTGTAACACCCACAGCCCTAGTATGACAACCAAAAATGTCTCCAGACATTGCCAAATGCCCCCTGGGGGATAAAAACCCACTCCCCTCCCCAGTTGAGAACCACTAGGTTGAACTCCTGGTCTAACAAGGAGAATACAGTAAACCTTTCTTATGACTTCTCAAAGTCTGAATCAGAGTACAATCAGACCATGACTTAGTAATAAAAACTAGAACCCTTGACCTACAAGGATAGAGGAATTTAAAAGGCTTTTATTTGTCACAAGCAATACTTATCCAAGTTGCCTGATCACAAGAAGTACTTGGGATGCTTATAAACATGAATTCCAAGGTGTTTTCCCTAGAAATAAGGTAGGTCTGGGGTGAGGTCTAGAAATCTAAATTGTCTAACAAGCACCTCAGGTGATTTTTTTTATAAACATGCAAGTCAGAGAACAGTAATCTAAGACTGCTATATTTAACGTATATACCTTAGGTAGAAAATGTTTTGGCTATATTGCATGAAAAAAATTCTGAACATTTCCAAAAGCATAATAACTAAGACTTTCTCTTTTTAGCTCGTACCTAAAAAAATAAAATAACAATCTACTAAAGCTGAAACACTGGGCATAGAAGCTGTCTAATATTTTGAGAAAGGCCAAACAAGTGACTGAGGACTCCCCTAGGGACCCAGGAGACAGACACCATCTCCGGATTGCAAGACCTTGCCTTTCAAACCTAGGGCAGTAGAAAGAAAGCCCTATGTAAACTTAAACTGGGATCCTGTTTCCAATAAAGCTTTTAGCCATTCTTTTGCCTCAACAATCTCCCTACTTACCTCCACCACTGCCCTATCTCTCATCACAATCTGTACCGCAACACCCCGCTTTCCACAAGTCCCTCTAATGACCAGCTAGCTCACTCGTTCTGGACACCTGCTCGTACCAGCGGAGCGGGCTCTCGGGCTGGGCATGCTCAGTGATAGGCTCCAGTCCCAGCCAGAAGCAGATCTTTTTTAAACCGCCTGGAGCAAGCACTGCCTTAGCTTCAAGGTCGTCTTCTTTTCAGTAGTTCTTTGTGTTCAGTTCTCAACTGCTCTTCACACTTCTCTGCTTTTCCCTTCCCCCAACGCTGACCAGATAACCTGTTCATTCCCACTTTCATCTGATCTCTGACCTATTACCTTGCCTTCATTTCTCTAACTGGGTTTCCCACACATTGTCTGGCGTTGCTTTCTATGGTTCCCTCATAAAGGTGTGTTTTTATGCCTGGCCACTCCAATTTAATCACAACACTGTACTAACAATAATAATAATGGACTGCTATCACGTGAGCGTTTCCTCCGTTGCAGGTATTATGCTAAATGCTTTACGTGAATTGTTACATCTCACTTCCTTTTTATAATTCTGTAGGGCAGATACAAATATTATTCCTTTCATAGAAGAGGGAAAGAGATTCAGAAGAAGTACTTTGCTAGTTGTCCCAATTCCATGTGGTCTCTGTGCTCTGGCACTGCCTTTTTTCTTGCTTTTCTTCCTCCAAAATACATGTATTTTCTCCATCCCACTTCCCCATACCTCTCCTCTTCTGTATAAATATAACATCTTTTACCCAGTTCTCTACTGAGGACCTATATGCTTTCTCCGTGTTCTTTTTCTTAAAACAGTGGTAGTACCACTCGCTGTCTTTAATTATTTAACATTTTTCCTGCGTGTCTGTTCTCTTCCAAAAGCAATATAAACCTCTAAGGCCCAGGTCGACTGTCACACTTCTTACACCCCTGGATATAGCACAGTCCTACTCAGAACAAACACTCTAAAACAACAACAAAAGTATATGTTCTGTTGAAATCATTTCAACAAAGCATATAATGAATGCCGAATACATATTAGTCAATACGTCAGATGCTAAAGACAGAAAAATGGCATTGTCTCTACCTTCAATGAGTTTACAGACTAGTGGTAGAGAAAGGCTTGCAAATGAACACTAAGAATATGACACAACTTCCATAATAAAGGAGTATGGGAGCCACAGAGGAAGAAGCAACCTTCACCTGGGGGCTGGGGGTTGACATCAAAGATTTTACAGCAGAAATGACTTCAGTAGCTTTTGTGATGATTAGAACCCCACAGCACCAGGATGGTGGATAAGAGGATATTCCCAACAAAAAGACCACCGTGTGAACATAAAGATGTGAAAGGCCATCTGGGCATGAGGAATAGTGAGAAGTTTCGAGAGGCTGGAACGCAGAGCTGGAGTACAGGGTGGTGGTGGTGGGGGGCAGCGGGAAGGGGCAGAAGTGAAGCCATGTTAAGGAGTGTGGGCGTTCTCAGAGTAACCAGGTTAGACATCAAAAAGGAGAGAAACAAGGACTGAAGTATACGGTTGGACCAAAATTACCCCACTGATGACTAGAGTCTTACAGACGGGACACTAGCGCTGTGCGAGGCTAAGCTGCACCCATTTGGAGTGCTTCCATGAGGAGTCAACATGATTTTTCATCATCACCTTCAATACCATGCTGATTACTTAAGCCACTAGAGCTTACAAAAGAGAGCATCTAAAACTCTGCTCTATGGGAATTCCCCGGTGGTCCAGTTGTTAGGACTCTGCACTTCCACTGCTGGGGGCCAAGGTTCAATCCCTGGTCCAGGAACTAAGATCCTGCATGCCGCATAGTGAGGCCAAAATATAAAATAAAATAAAATTCTGGGCTTCCCTGGTGGTGCAGTGGTTGGGAGTCCGCCTGCCGATGCGGGGGGTGCGGGTTCGTGCCCCGGCCCGGGGGGATCCCGCATGCCGCGGAGCGGCTGGGCCCGTGGGCCGTGGCCACTGGGCCTGCGCGTCCGGAGCCTGTGCTCCACGGCAGGGAGGCCGTGGCAGTGAGAGGCTCACGTACCACACACACACAAAAAAATAATAAATAAATAAAATAAAATTCTGCTGTATGTTTGGGGGCCAGTGAGTGTCTGTACCACAAAAAGTAAGCAGCAAAGCAATCAGGAGCTCATTATCAGTTTACTACTGCATTTTTAAAACCTTTTTTACACCTCTTAGAATGTATAATACACAATGGCCTAAAAGAAATGTACATGATAACTTAAAAGAAAAAACGTTTAGGGACTTCCCTTGGTGGCACAGTGGTTAAGAATCCGCCTGCCAATGCAGGGGACACGGGTTCGAGCCCTGGTCCGGGAATATCCCGCATGCAGCGGAGCAACTAAGCCCGTGAGCCACAACTACTGAGCCCGCATGCCACAACTACTGAAGCCAGTGTGCCTAGAGCCTGTGCTCCACAACAAGAGAAGCCACTACAATGAGAAGCCCACACACCACAACAAAGAGTAGCTCCCGCGCACAGCAATGAAGACCCAACGCAACCATAAATAAATAAATAAATTTATAAAAAAAAAAAAAGAAAGAAAAAAGGTTTAAAGACTATATATGTTTAATAGTTCCTCACCGCATTCCAGAAAGGACTCCAAGTGAAGGACTGTCTGTGGATTTCAATTACCACATGCTCTGGAGCTCCCATTTCCATATATAAAGGAGCTATAAATCTCTTTAATACTACAGCTTCAAAAAAGTACTAGGTGCTATAAACTTTGTAGCTCTACCAAGCTGTTCTTTTGAAATGGCATGATTACATTTCTGAGCAACTTGGAAATCACCATGAAGTCATTTAAAGAAATTTTTAACTTGATTAAACCAATAAATGCCTCATTCTTTATAGAAATTTAAGAATGACAGAAGAACCACCATCATTAAAATTTCCTAATCACCAAGTTCTTCACTGCTACATCTAGATAGATGTATTGACTTTAAAAAGTCTCAGACAAATTAAGAGTCACATTCCATTAAGGAATATAAACATACAGAAAACCTTAAGTCTTAATTATCTGCCATTTTTCTCTAAACTCTAGAACCAGGCCCTGAAATTTCTGCATTCCTGGAGACTAACTGCTGATCTCACATCAGGGGATACGGAGAAGCCCAACAGATGTGTATTCTCTAAAGACCTTTCCGACATAATTAACACAAAATTATGCTACTATCCCTGTTTATCTGTTTCTGTAGAAACCTCTTATTCCGGGGCGCTAACTCGCTAATCTTACACTTGATTAGCCTCAACCAATATTTGCTAATGGCCATGGTGGAGCTGATAACAATGGTGGTGACAAGGAAATTTAAACACTCTGACAACTACAAGGTTTTCATGCTTCCACTGTATAACACATAACCAAAAATCACCTCTAAAAATCCTACACTGATACCATTATTGTTTTTGCTTTTCTCCAATGGACGAATGTTTAAATATAAAAGTCAGTTCAATTAGGGATAGCAGATTGAAGCAGAGGAACAAACGCAAATGTGCCCAATGTTCTAAAGCTTAATATGACACCTAAGATAACTACCAAAGCGTATATCACCTCAAAAATAATAAATAAGCAAAGAGAATAGTGTTATATTTACGTCTTCCTTTCTTTCTGGGGAAGATAAGCAGAAACCTATCTCTTAGGAGGTAGAAGAGTTAATATGCTGCTTCCTTCCAGCACAACTAAATTTTCTCCTTTCACCACTCATAAACCTATGAGGGTAGAGGCTGGGGAAAAAGAGATGTGGCAAAGCAGAGATGAACTTCCCCCAAAATGCCTGAAGCGTCATTTTCCAAAGCCGAGAGAATCATTACCACCTTCCTCCAATTGCCTGGCTGCCAATGCAGCCCCAAATGGCCATAAATAAAACATTAATTAAATTAATTAGAGCAATTGCTTCCTGCAGAGCATCTCTTTATTTGGGGCCCTGTGTCAGCCCTGGAGCCAGTACTACCCTCCTTGGCTCACCCCCACCCCAGACCTCTCACCTCCCTACTGCTTATAGCAAGGCTCCTAATTATGCTTCAGTATGTCCTTGACTGATTTCTTCTCCAAGACACCTTCTCACTGTTGACGAGAGACATCATCCCCTGCTATCCTATTCTCTAACTTCGGCAGAGCATGAGTAATAATGTCCACACAATGACAAGAGACCACAACCCTTGACTGGAGGCTGATCGGCCACCTGATTTCTCCTGGGATTGCCCAGCTGCTGAAACAGAAAGTGATACTGTAACTGCTCTTCAAGTAACAGGTGCTCTAATAACCATCAATCAAGCACCTAAGCATTTGGTAACTGTTAATATACTCATAATATCTCCAACATGCCATGAGTCAAAGACAGTGTTTTGATTATCACTCCAGAAAGAAAACGTCATAACAATTTGACTAGAGGTAGTATCAAGAAGCAGTAGCATCCTGATGGCAGCTGAGGCATTTTAACAAGACTGTGCTGTGGCCACCCCTACTGTACGTGCTGTTTCCTGGGCTTAAATTAACTGAAGCTGGTTCCTGGAGTTGTAATCAAACACCCTATACAGGGGGAGCGCTGCTCGTGTAAGGTGCAGGCGGGCGCCGGTGTGCATAGAGGCCACGGCTCGCTGGGCAGCTTCCAACTACCCAGTGGCCAAGATAGCCGTGTGGCTGACAGGGTCTTGGTGCTCCGGCCCGGTGTCAGGGCTGTGACTCTGAGGTGGGAGAGCCAAGATCAGGACACTGGTCCACCAGATAACTCCTGGCTCCATGTAATATCAAACGGCGAAAGGGCTCCCAAAGATCTCTGTCTCAATGCCAAGACCCAGCTCCACTCAATGACCAGCAAGCTCCAGTGCTGGACACCCCATGCCAAACAACTAGCAAGACAGGAACACAACCCCATCCATTAGCAGAGAGGCTGCCTAAAATCATAATAAGTTCACACACACTCCAAAACACACCACTAGACGTGGTCCTGCCCACCAGAAAGACAAGATCCAGCCCCACACACTAGAACACAGGCACCAGTCCACTCCACCAGGAAGCCTACACAACCCACTGAACCAACCTTACCCGCTGGGAGCAGGCACCAAAAACAGCAAGAACTAGGAATCTGAAGCCTGTGAAAATGAGACCCCAAACACAGTAAGTTAAGTAAAATGAGAAGACAGAGAAACACACAGCAGATGAAGGAGCAAGGAAAAAACCCACCAGACCAAACAAATGAAGAGGAAATGGGCAGTCTACCTGAAAAAGAATTCAGAGTAAGGACAGTAAAGATGATCCAAAATCTTGGAAACAGAATGGAGAAAATACAAAAAATGTTTAACAAGCACCTAGAAGAACTAAAGAACAAACAAACAATAATGAACAACACAATAAATGAAATTAAAAATTCTCTAGAAGGAATCAATAGCAGAATAACTAAGGCAGGAGAACAGATAAGTGACCTGGAAGATAAAATAGTGGAAATAACGACCACAGAGCAGAATAAAGAAAAAAGAATGAAAAGAATTGAGGACACTTTCAGAGATCTCTGGGACAACATTAAACACACCAACATTCAAATTATAGGGCTCCCAGAAGAAGAAGAGAAAAAGAAAGGGACTGAGAAAATATTTGAGAGATTATAGTTGAAAACTTTCCTAGCATGGGAAAGGAAATAGTCAATCAAGTCCAGGAAGCACAGAGAGTCCGATAGAGGATAAATCCAAGGAGAAACACTCCAAGACACACATTAATCAAACTATAAAAAATTAACTACAAAGAAAAAGTATTAAAAGCAACAAGGGAAAAGCAACAAATAATATACAAGGGAATCCCCATAAAGTTAACAGCTGATCTTTCAGCAGAAACTCTGCAAGCCAGAAGGGTGTGGCAGGACATACTTAAAGTGATAAAAGGGAAAAATCTACAACCAAGATTACTCTACCCAGAAAGGATCTCAGTCACATTCGACAGAGAAATTAAAACTTTTACAGACAAGCAAAAGCTAAGAGAATTCAGCACCACCAAATCAGCTTTACAACAAATGCTAAAGGAACTTCTCTAGGCAGGAAACAGAAGAGAAGGAAAAGACATACAATAACAAACCGAAAACAATTAAGAAAATGGTAATAAGGACACACATATTGATAATTACCTTAAATGTAAATGGACTAAATGCTTCAACCAAAAGATACAGACTGGTGGAATGGATACAAAAACAAGACCTATATGTATGCTGCCTACAAGAGACCCACTTCAGACCTAGGAACACATACTGACTGAAAGTGAGGGGATGGAAAAAGATATTCCATGCAAATGGGAATCAAAAGAAAGCTGGGGAAAAAAAAAAAAAAAGAAAGAAAGCTGGAGTACGAATTCTCATATCAGACAAATTAGACTTTAAAATAAAGAATATTAGAAAACATATGGACACCAGGGGAGAAAGCGGGAGGGTGGGGGCATTGTGGGGATGGGGTGAATTGGGACTTTGGGATTGACATATATACACTGATATGTATAAAACAGATAACTAAAAAGAACCTGCTGTATAAAAAATAAATAAATAAAAATTTTTTTAAAAAGGCTATTACAAGAGACAAAGAAGGACACTACATAATGATAAAGGGATCAATCTAAGAAGAAGATATAGCAATTGTAAATATTTATGCACCCAACATAGGAGCACCTCAATACATAAGGCAAATACTAACAGCCATAAAAGGGGAAATCGACAGTAACACAATCAAAGTGGGGGACTTTAACACCCCACTTTCACCAATGCACAGATCATCCAAAATGAAAATAAACAAGGAAACACAAGCTTTAAATGATACATTAAAAAGATGGACTTAATTGATATTTATAGGACATTCCTTCCAAAAACAACAGAATACACTTTCTTCTCAAGTGCTCATGGAACATTCTCCAGGATAGATCATATCTTGGGTCACAAATCAAGGCTTGGTAAATTTAAGAAAATTGAAATCATAATAAGTATCTTTTCTGACCACAACGCTATGAGACTAGATATCAATTACAGGAAAAAAAATCTGTAAAAACTACAAACACATGGAAGCTAAACAATACAATACTTAATAACCAAGAGATCATTGAAGAAATCAAAGAGGAAATCAAAAAATACCTAGAAACAAATGACAATGAGAACATGACGACCCAAAACCTACGGGATGCAGCAAAAGCAGTTCTAAGAGGGAAGTTTATAGCAACACAATCCTACCTCAAGAAACAAGAACCCTCTCAAATAAACAACCTAACCTTACACCTAAAGCAATTAGAGAAAGAAGAACAAAAAAACTCCAAAGTTAGCAGAAGGAAAGAAATCATAAAAATCAGATCAGAAATAAATGAAAAAGAAATGAAGGAAATGATAGCAAAGATCAATAAAACTAAAAGCTGGTTCTTTGAGAAGATAAAGTTGATAAACCATTAGCCAGACTCATTAAGGAAAAAAAGGAAGAAAACTCAAATCAACAGAATTAGAAATGAAAAAGGAGAAGTAACAATTGACACTGCAGAGATACAAAGGATCATAAGAGATTACTACAAGCAACTATATGCCAATAAAATGGACAACCTGGAAGAAATGGACAAATTCTTAGAAATGCACAACCTTCCGAGACTGAACCAGGAAGAAATAGAAAATATAAGCAGACCAATCACAGGCACTGAAATTGAGACTGCGATTAAAAATCTTCCAACAAACAAAAGTCCAGGACCAGATGGCTTCACAGGCGAATTCTATCAAACATTTAGAGAAGAGCTAACACCTATCCTTCTCAAACTCTTCCAAAATACAGCAGAGGGAGGAACACTCCCAAACTCATTCTATGAGGCCACCAACACCCTGATACCAAAACCAGACAAAGATGTCACAAAGAAAGAAAACTACAGGCCAGTGTCACTGATGAACACAGATGCAAAAATCCTCAACAAAATAGTAGCAAACAGAATCCAACAGCACATTAAAAGGATCATACACCATGAACAAGTGCGGTTTTAAAGGTGAGGACTATAGCATAGGAGACAGCATTTCAGATAGCTCTGAGAAACTGCTCCAAAGAGGTGGAGAGGAAGGTCAATATATATGTGATTTTGGTGAAAGAGGATTCAACTCAGGTCTTTGTGACTCTAAAACATATTCTTTCCATTACTAAATCACATTCTATCCCTGGAATTTACTTTTGTAATTTACTTTTGTTGTCATATCAAAATATACTTAAAAATCAGTATAGATCACTTAGGTGTTCATAATCTGGATTTCTGAGAAATAGTTTAATTTGACAGATACCCAATTACACTGGTAGTATTTCTCAAAATAAAGTCACTTAAAATCTTATATGTGGACCCTGACTTCCAGTGAGACTGATAGCCATTGATGCTCTGGTTGCCCTGGTTATGTGGACACTGATTTCCCATGACAGTGATAGCCGTTGCCTTTGGTTGCCCTTGTTATCCCAGTAATCAAGGATTATTCAATATATGCAAATCAATGAATGTTATACACCATATTAACAAATTGAAGGAGAAAAAGCATATAATCATCTCAATAGATGCAGAAAAATCTTTCAACAAAATTCAACACTGATTTATGATAAAAACCCACCAGAAAGTAGGCATAGAGGGAAATTACCTCAACATAATAAAGGCCATATAGGACAAACCCACAGCCAACATCGTTCTCAATGGTGAAAAACTGAAACCATTTCCACTAAGATCAGGAACAAAACAAGGTTGCCCACGCTCACCACTATTAGTCAACATAGTTTTGGAAGTTTTAGCCAAGCAATCAGAAAAGAAAAAGAAATAAAAGGAATCCAAATCAGAAAAGAAGTAAAATTGTCACTGTTTGCAGATGACATGACACTATACATAGAGAATCCTACAGATGCTACCAGAAAACTACTAGAGCTAATCAACGAATTTGGCAAAGTAGCAGAATACAAAATTAATGCACAGTAATCTCTTGCATTCCTATACACTAATGATGAAACATCTGAAAAAAGAAATTAAGGGAACACTACCATTTATCATTGCAACAAAAAGAATAAAATACCTAGGAATAAACCTACCTAGGGAGACAAAAGACCTGTATGCAGAAAACTATAAGACACTGATGAAAGAAATTAAAGATGATACATACAGATGGAGAGATATACCATGTTCTTGGATTGGAAGAATCAACATTGTGAAAATGACTATACTACCCAAAGCAATCTACAGATTCAATGCAATCCCTATCAAACTACCAATGGCATTTTTCACAGAACTAGAACAAAAAATTTCACAATTTGTATGGAAACACAAAAGACCCCTAATAGCCAAAGCAATCTTGAGACAGAAAAACGGAGCTGAAGGAATCAGGCTCCCGGACTTCAAACTATACTACAAAGCTACAGTAATTAGAACAGTATGGTACTGGCACAAAAACAGAAAGATAGATCAATGGAACAGGATAGAAAGCCCAGAGATAAACCCACACACATATGGTCACCTTATTTTTGATAAAGGAGGCAAGAATATACAATGGAGAAAAGACAGCCTCTTCAATAAGTGGTGCTGGGAAAACTGGACAGCTACATGTAAGAGAATGAAATTAGAACACTTCCTAACACCATACACAAGAATAAACTCAAAATGGATTAAAGACCTAAATGTAAGGCCAGACACTATCAAACTCTTAGAGGAAAACATAGGAAGAGCACCCTATGACATAAATCACTGCAAAATCCTTTTTGACCCATCTCCTAGAGAAATGGAAATAAAAACAAAAATAAACAAATGGGACCTAATGAAACTTAAAAGCTTTTGCACAGCAAAGGAAACCATAAACAAGACAAAAAGACAACACTCAGAACGAGAGAAAATATTTGCAAATGAAGCAAGTGACAAAAGATTAATCTCCAAAATATACAAGCAGCTCATGCAGCTCAATATCAAAAAAAAACAAACAACCCAATCCAAAAATGGACAGAAGACCTAAACAGACATCTCTCCCCAGAAGATATACAGATTGGCAATAAACACAAGAAAGGATGCTCAACATCACTAATCACTAGAGAAATGCAAATCAAAACTATAATGAAGTATCACCTCACACCGGTCAGAATGACCATCATCAAAAAGTCTACAAACATGGGGCTTCCCTGGTGGCGCAGTGGTTGAGAGTCTGCCTGCCGATGCAGGGGACACGGGTTCGTGCCCCGGTCTGGGAAGATCCCACATGTTGCAGAGCAGCTGGGCCCGTGAGCCATGGCCGCTGAGCCTGCGCGTCCGGAGCCTGTGCTCCGCAACGGGAGAGGCGACAACAGTGAGAGGCCTGCGTACCACAAAAAAAAAAAAAAAAAAAGTCTACAAACAATAAATGCTGGACAGGGTTTGGAGAAAAGGGAACCCTCTTGCACTGTTGGTGGGGATGTAAATTGATACAGCCACTATGGAGAACAATGGAGGTTTGAACAATGGAGAACACTATGGAGGTTCCTTAAAAAACTAAAAATATAATTACCCTATGACCCAGCAATCCCACTACTGGGCCTATACCCGGAGAAAACCATAATTCAAAAAGAGTCATGTACCACAATGTTCATTGCAGCACTATTTACAGTAGCCAGGACATGGAAGCAACCTAAGTGTCTATCGACAGATGAATGGATAAAGAAGATGCAGCACATATATACAATGTTTCTAAAAGAAAACAAAACAAACCAGAAAACTGGTTCTGATGAACCCAGAGGCAGGACAGGAATAAAGACACAGATGTAGAGAATGGACTTGAGGTCATGGGGAGGGTGAAGGGTAAGCTGGGAAGAACTGAGAGAGTGGCACGGACATATATACACTACCAAATGTAAAATAGATAGCTAGTGGGAAGCAGCCGCAGAGCACAGGGAGATCGACTCCGTGCTTTGTGACCACCTGGAGGGGTGGGATAGGGAGGGTGGGAGGCAGATGCAAGAGGGAGAGGATATGTGGATATATGGATACGTATAGCTGATTCACTCTGTTATACAGCAGAACCTAACACACTATTGTAAAGCAATTATACTCCAATAAAGATGTTAAAAAAAACAAAAAAACCTATACAGGAAGGGGCCTTACATTCCTTAACGCAGTGGTTCCCCAAATCTAAACTGCATATAAGTGCCAAGCTGGCTGCATCCCAGCTCCCAGTTTTTAAATAGATTTCCAGGTCCTACCCTAGAGATTCTGACGCAAGGTATCTGGGAGGGGCCCAAGGATCTAGTAGATTGTATACTTTCTGAAACTCCCCACAGGTTCTTATGTGCAACTGGGTTGAAAAACACCCTCAGATCACCCTCCCCACCCCCTGCTGAGACTGATTTCATTAGCCCCAGTGTTGGTGAAAATGGTTGCCAGGGGTCTAAAAATCATAATTTCTGATGGAAGGATGTAATCTCTCTTAGGAATATTCGGTCAGAAAAAGAAATCACTGCTAACATCCAGCCTTCTCATTTTACAAATGAGATTTTTGCCCTAAAACCTATTTCTCCCCCACTCCTCCAACTTGCCTTCCTCTTATCTGTAAATGGTAACAAACCCACCCATTATTAAAAAAAAAAGAAAAAGTCAGCAAACGGGCATCATCCTTAATTGTCATCTCCACAGTAAGCCTCCCTTGACTCATCTCTTACTCTTCACTATGAGTAGCAGAAAACACAACTCAACTCACGTAAACTGAAAACGTCTGCATGTAGGTGTAATCTGGACTGTTCCTATCAGAGTTTAGTTTTTCTCCAGAGTGCCCTCCTCTGTTTCATCATCACTCTGGCAGTGAAATAACAATAACAGTTCCAGGTTTTAAATCTACACACAACAACCAAGGAGGAAACAACCACCAAGGCTCCTTTCTCAGGAGCCCCAAGAAAATTTCTCTCATCTTGCACTGGCACAAACGGATACATTCCCTGGGACTACTGGGTCTCCAGGTACAAACTTATAAAACTGGCTTGCTGCAGGAATCCTGGATAAATCAATGGCATTTCCCACTTTCAAGCTGGGGATGGGGCCAGCCTTTTGTAGCATATGGGCTGAGTGGCAGAGGGAGAGATAAATGAAGAAAATTTTAAGGTTTTATTAGTAAAAGAGAGCTGGAGAATCTACTACACAGCCCAATCAAAAGTTTCCTGCTTTTATTCTCTCATAGCACCACGTTCTTTTCCCTCACAGCCCCTATCATCTTTGAAATTGGACACTTGTGGACATGTAGCTAACATTTCCCTAATACTTTGAGATGGCAGCGTTCTAAATGCCTTATATAAATGGACTCACTTAACCTTCATAACAATGCTACCATCCCCATATTACAGATGAGGAGACCAAAAGGTACAAAGAGATGCAGGAACTTCCCCACGGCATGGAGCCCACAGCGGTAGAGCTTTGAGTCACAGTGATTACACTTCAGAGCCCAGCCCAGGCACTCAACTACTACAATATGCTATTCTTTTTACTCACTTTTGTCTCACTCCTCCACAAAACTCTAAGATACATGAAGCAGGGAATGTTTTTGTTTTATACATATCAGTCTCCAATGGAGCGCCAGGCACACAGGAAGCATTCAGTTCCCCTGATAAGTGAACAAATGAATAGATGGTTGAAAGAATGAGTGAATGAACAAATGAGGTAATGAACAAAGGAACAAATTGTAAAACCGTGACCCAGATTAACAGAGCATTTGTGTCACATGTTTAATTATGGAAGAGTGTGGTCCAGAGCTTCAATTTCCTGTGTCCAGTCTGACTTCTCTAGTTGAAGGTCTGTTATCTCTGTTCCACATGGTCACACCCGCAGAGTCAATAGTCTTTTCTTCTTTGCAAAGCTACCAACCAGCAAATGAAAACTCCAGCAGGAGACAGTCACTTCTTTTGAGATAGATTAATATGTGAACATGTCCAAAATAGAGAATGATTTGAGTAAAGGATGGGATTTTCATCCTCATTTAGCCTATCTGCATTAGACAAACATTTTGTTCATTAAGAGTAAGAACCAAAAACTGAAAACATATACAAAGCCCTTTGTAGTATCAGGTACTGAGGCAATTGAAATATTTTTTTAAATCAACAATTTTAATAAACCAATCAAAGTCTCCACTTGATTTATAGAGATCTGAGTATCCACAGACCATTTGTTGTAATTTTCTTTCATGGTGACAGCATGACTTTTAAAAATAAATCATCTGGAAAATGTAAACAGCTAAGAAAAAATTACAGGACATACATGCCGGTTCCCACTGTCAATGTCCAGAATTAACTCCACTCTCAGCAGAAACATCATAGCCTAATCACAGCAAACAACATCTCCAGAGAAACTACTAATTGGTACAATCACGTTCACACAAAAGCTATTAACCTGCCTGGTTCCTAAGTAAACAGGGGTAATGTGAACGGGGTAAAGTAAATCCACTGCTGACAGACATCAACTTTCACGCTCAGTATGTATATTATAGCCTGTCCTTCTACAGAGTGACTTGCGAGTTTATCTTCCCCTCCGGGAATAAAAGAAAACAATCTGCTAAATAGGCAAACCTGCTATTAAACTATTTATATGTTTGCCTTTTGCCTTAATAAGCAGCTATATGTTTGGTCTTGAAAAATGCACCATCAGCAATATTTATGTCTTCAAGCCGAGCTTACTAATGGAAAGCTGGTTTTCAAAGATCATTTCCATCATTAAAAAAAGGGAGATGACGAACCAGAGATGCTCATTTAGTAAACACGCTGCTCTATCAACGGAGCAAAAGGGTCTCCTACACCATGAAAGGGACCACACGTTGAAGAAAATGTGGAGATGCTCATGGATGGACAAATTATGCCTGAAGGCAATGAGGGAATGGGGAGGAAATGCCCTTTTTGAGGACGAGAAGAGACAGAGGGCCTGTATTTATAAATATAAATGACTGTGGCACTTTTTACTTTTTCCTGGAAAAATAAGGTTATCTTTCCTTGTGTTGTTTATTCTTTAAAGTCGAACCCCAACTCATGGGGTTACTGCCGAGCATGAATATTACCCTTATGTGTATCTTGGTACACGTCCCACTGGCCACTGAAAACTATAATCCAACCTATCAACTGCTCTAATTATAAACATTAGATAAAAAGAACACAAGGGAAGTAAAAAAATATATACTCTGTCACAAGGGCATGCTGTTTAAGCAAACAAAAAAATCCAGAATACGAACCGTACATCTTAATATTGGTCAACAGTTCACCGTGGACACTGGCCATAGTTTTTTTTCTTTCCCATCCCTGGTCTCACCCTGGTGGATCTCTTCTCCATTTATTCATTTCCCTTTTTGATTTTAAAAAATTTTTTGAGACACCTCTTAGGCACTTCCAATAAGGTTTAAAAATCAGTGCCTAAGAAAATGGTCCATTGTAGATTTGGGAGTAAAAACTTACAGAAGCCATTCGAAGTATTTTGAAACTAAACAGCCTTCCAAATGAGATTGTATTTCCACAGAGAAGCCTAAATAACAACTGAACTGAAACTAAAAAATATCCAATTCTTGCAAGGATGTATTTACAACGCCACTCTTGCTGATCATCTTCCAGATGCGTGAATGCTTGATTCACATTATTCAAAGAAAAGGCCGTGGAAATGCCTATTCTCACGTTGGCAGCTTCACTAAACTTCCTGTGTTTCGATAGGGGAGGGAAAAGTCCAACTCAAATTAGTCTACAAAATTTTTTTCATAAACTACACAATTTACTTATTAAAGAAAAGTCTGTCTTATAATCCCATTTAATATTGTAAGCACTATGATGTCTCTACAGTTATAAACATTCATAACAAAAAATACTGTGCAACCAGTACAATAAACACATTAAAATTAATGAAAGGCAACAAACAAGTATGAGAGCATATGCATATCGTTGCCAATAGACTTTAAGTTCTCACCAGTGGATTTAAATTCCCTGAGGGCAGGGACCAATTCCTACTTACTCAATTTGTTGGAATGGACCTTTACTATAGAACTAGGTCTGGGGCATACAACCGTGAACAGACAAGATTGCTCTCCCTTTAGAACTTACATTCTAGAGGTGGTGACAGTACCCACAAAACGTGCTTTAAAAATTAATTTTAAGGGCTTCCCTGGTGGTGCAGTGGTTGAGAGTCCACCTGCTGATGCAGGGGACGCGGGTTCATGCCCCGGTCCGGGAAGATCCCACATGCCGCGGAGCGGCTGGGCCCGTGAGCCATGGCCGCTGAGCCTGCGCGTCCAGAGCCTGTGCTCCGCAATGGGAGACGCCACGACAGTGAGAGGCCCAAGTACCGCAAAAAAAGAAAAAAAAATGAGTTTTAAATGTGTAGGTGCCAAAAGGAAAATAAATAAAAGGCTGAAATAGAAGTGAAAAATTGGGATACTTACCGACTTTATTAGATAGAGGATCACTGGAGGCCAATCTAAGGAAGTGACATTTGTGAGTTAAGCAAAGAACTGAAACCTGAGGGAAAAAACTAATCTAGAAAGGAATGGGAACCACACACACAAAGACTTTGAAGTGATCTGAGTTGGGCTTGGTTAAGGATAGCTGAAACATAGGGAGCGTGCTGGAGAGGGGCAGTCTAAAAGAAGACTGGAGAGACAAAGGGAGCAGAGTCGAGCAGAGTCACGTGAGAAGGAATCTGCGTTATTACTCGGAGAGCAAAGGGAACCTGCTCTGGTTTGTGCTTTATAAGCACGACTCCTACTGCTCCACTGAAGAAGGGGTTGATAGGAGAGCAAGAGTAGAGCAGGGAGAATAGCTGAGAGGAGTCTAATAGTCCCAAAAAGACATGATGGGAGTTAGACCCAGGTGGTGGCAGTGGTTATGGAGAGACATGGACATATTAAAAACTAAGTTTTGGAGGCAGAATCAACATGATGACTTCCTTCAAGGACTGTAACTGGGAAGTGAAAAGTAGGACTCAAATATAATTCCTAGGTTATAAGCATCAACAACTACATATTCCAGTGCAGATGTCAAGTAAGCATTTAGATGCTGAAAGAAGCTGGTGCTCAGAGGAGAGGGCTGAGCTATAGAGATAAGTTTGGGAGCCATTAGCAAAAATTTACAAAGTGGCTTTTACAAAGTGCATGAGGTTTGGAAATCCAGATCTGCTGTTACTTGCTGGCTTGTGTCTTTGTAGGAAAATTACTGACTTAGTTTTCTCACCTATAAAATGGGGATAAGAAACACCTGTTTTTAACAGGTTGTCTAGAGCAGGGGTCAGCAATCATTTTCTATAAAAGACCAGATAATAAAGACTTGGGGCTTGGGGACCATAGGGTCTCTGTCAAAAATACTCAGTACTGTCATTGCAGCATGAAAGCAGCCATAGATAATAAGTAAACAGACAAGTGGGGTTGTGTTCAAATAGAACAGTATTTACAAAATTAAAGGGCATAGTTTGCCAGCCCCTGGTCTAAAGCAGTGGTTATCAAAGTGTGGTCTTGGACCAGCAGCATCAATATCACCTGGGAATTGTTAGAAATGCAAATTCTGGACCTCACCCCAGACTAAGTGAATCAGAAACTCCGGGGTGGGGATCCAGCAATCAGTAGTAAAACAAACCCTACAGGTGATGCATGTTAAAGTCTGAGACACCCCCCCCCCTCAAGAACATTAATAAATATATACTGCTTAGAAGTATTATTAATACATATCTATTATTTTTTTAACCTGGTTCATAGAAGTTTAGAGTATAATTTCTAAAGGTACAATCAAATGCTAGATAATTGTGGTGGATCAAGCAAAAGAGAGATAACAAACTCTGTTAAACTACAAGGTGGACTTAGGTAAGAATAGTTGAGAAATTAAAGACTGTTTTTATATACTCTTTATTTCAGAGAACTCCTATACTTTCTCATATATTAAGATAGATTTAATTTAGTCATGTTCACACTTCACTTATTAAAAATGAACAATATAATTTCAAATATATATCTTCAACCTCACTTCCAATAGAAGGGTTAACACCAATTAACTTCCAGACCCCGAATGGCATTTTAGCTATGGGTTAGTAGTCAACTGCTATAACTAACACACTTAGAATATAGAACAAGCAAATTTATCAAATGCCAGTTAATATTTTAACAGAAAAATTTGACCATTTGAATTTAGGATCAATAGGGGAAGTTAAAACATAAAGGGCTGTCAAGAAACTAAATATAATACCACCCACTTTCATATTGCTTTACTAGTACTATCAGAAACTAGGCAGAAATCTGGTGTCCTAGATCCAGCCTATGGAACCCTCCTCGAATTAGATAAAAGAATTATGGATGAATATAGAGGGGTCATGCCTACTACCTACTACCACTAGGCTATATTCATGACAACTGGCCTTAGCAAAGTTCCATATGAAAACTGAAATAAAATCAGTAAACAATGGTTAACAGCTTTGGAGGGCACCAACAGGAAGGGTTAAGGACCCGACAACAGATCGTTCCTCAGAAGAGGGAAGGCCAGCTTCCAAAACTGAAAAGAAATTCAATCAAGCAGGCAGTGCACAATATTCAAAGAGTCAGAGAGTAGGGCTTCCCTGGTGGCGCAGTGGTTGAGAGTCTGCCTGCCGATGCAGGGGACACGGGTTCGTGCCCTGGTCCGGGAAGATCCCACATGCCGCGGAGCGGCTGGTCCCGTGAGCCATGGCCGGTCTTCAAAGTGAGCAACAGGATCAGACAGATACAACACAGAGTAATCGGGTATCCCACCAGGTATAAAGTACATGTCACTGGAAATCTAAGGAGAGGAAATATTTGTAGAACCAAGCGAGAAGGCCATCAGTTTAACTTCAGGTAAACTCAGAAGAATCTCTCAAGCTGCCTAGCTAATGAGAATTAAATGGCTGAAACCAGAGCAAGAGGTGAACTGAAAAAGCTGGGAGCTGTCTGGGGCCAGAAAACAGACTTGCTTATTTGTTTGTAAAAGCTTAAGCCATAAGGTATTTGTCCACATTGTATAATGAATTACTGAAAATGTGTATGAAGATACAATTGTGAGATACAAAATACTACTTGATTTGCTCAACCAGAAGCACTGACTTGCAATCTGAAACTGATCATAAATGACTCACAAGTTATATAATACTGGTAGTACAAAGTTCCACAGTTCTAAATTTGAGAATTTTAGAAATTCCTGTAAAAATTCACAACAGTGCCAAAGTGAAGACTGTCCAACTAGTTAAGGGCATCCACAAAATAAAAGAACTGAAGCAGCAAATTTAGGCTTCTATATTTAACCAGGAAGATCCCATTACTTGGAGATCCTCTTTCGAACCCAACCTCTTACAAGAAATGAAACTTGAAAGGGATCGGTAACTTGAAAAAGAATAACTCCGTATCTTTTTCATAGGGCTGCAAAAACCTGCGTTAAGATTATCTGAAATTAAACCAACCAAAATTTTAATCTCATATTTTTTCCCTTTCTGTCATAGGATCATAGATGACTGGAATCATATTAAATAACACCTGAAAGTTTAAGCCAGGAGTTTTCCAAACTTATAGTTGTTCAGAATCCTTTTAAAGGTAAATTAAGGTGTTAACATAATTATTTTACTGTTACTTTATTTAAATATGTTCACAAAAATCTAGATATAAACTTTAGATGCTTACAGCTCTAGCTTTTAAAAAGCTTTTTTTTTTCCTTTTTGGAGCAAATTATAGCCACTTTATTCAGAAAGTCAAGAGTCTGAGAAGATGATGGACTAGTGTCCTTGAGACCCATCTTACCGGGGTCTGGGTGCTATAGTTCATTTTACAGAACAAAGAAAGGGGGAGGTAAGGAGGTAAAATCTAAAAAGCTTTAAAACCAAAACCAATTTACAAAATACCTACAAACGCAAGCATAAAACTAGGAATAATTATACTAACAAGCTAAATTCAATGGGATGAAAGATGTTATTTTTCAAAGCACATGCCTACAGCACTGAATGCTACAGCACAAGTTCAGCATGCTAATGTTACTGTGGACTCCAAGATTGCTTTTTTATGAACCATTTTTCTCTACTTGAACTCTTACAAAACCATACATCAGCCCATTAGGTCAATGGGCTTTATCTAACCTTAAAAATTTACATATTCTTTTCCCTTTAACCCAAGGTAATTAAAATAGCACAACTTGGTGCCAATATTTCTTGCTTTATTGTATGTTTTATAATGATGGTAAGATGCATTATTTTTATAGTATAATTTTACACTTTATACTATATAATTATATACTTTTATATTATAATACAGTTTATAATTTATACTTCGTACTTTGTTATACTTTACAATATTTGTATCCTTTATGAGTCACTAAAATATATTCAAATGCATGGTTGTACCTGTTCTTAAATACATACCCTAAAGATTTTTTATTCTAAAGTAGTGTTAAAGATTGCAAACAGACTCTCATAATTTACTTCCCTGCCACTCCTAAGGACACTACGTAAAAGATACACCGGAGTTCAGTTACACCAGCCTAACAAATCATACAGACTTTTTTTACTTTCCATTAAAATAAAAATACACACTGGCAAAACTATATCCAAGCATGCATTCAGCATTTCATTATTATTTTACAAATTTAATGAGCATATTTAACTGTGGAGATTTTTAATATAAAAGTGGGGGGAAGTGGACAAATACTGCATGATCTCACTTATATACAGAATCTAAAAAGTCAAACTCAGAAATGCAGAGAGTAGAATAGTGGTTGCCAGGGGATGGGGGATGGGAGACATGGGGAGATGTTGGTCAAAGGGTACCAACTTTCAGTTATGCAGGATGAGAAAGTTTTGAAGATCTAATGTACAGAAAGCATGGTGGCTATGGTTAATAATACTATATTGTATACCTGAAATTTGCTAAAAGAGTAGATCTCACCATACACAGACAAAACGATAACCATGTGAGTTGATGGATATGTTAATTAGCTTGATTGTGGTAACCCTTTCATTTGATACGTATATCAAAACACCACACTGTAGCTTTAAATATATACAATTATTTTTTTTAATAAATTTATTTATTTATTTTATTTTTGGCTGCACTGGGTCTTCGTTGCTGCGTGCGGGCTTTCTCTAGTTGCGGCAAGCGGGGGTTACTCTTCATTGCGGTGAGCGGGCTTCTCATTCCTGTGGCTTCTCTTGTTGCGGAGCAGGGGTTCTAGGCACACGGGCTTCAGTAGCTGTGGCAAGTGGGCTCAGCAGCTGTGGCTTGCGGGCTCTAGAGCGCAGGCTCAGTAGTTGTGGCACACGGGCTTAGTTGCTCTGCGGCATGTGGGATCTTCTCGGACCAGGGCTTGAACCCGTGTCCCCTGCATTAGCAGGCGGATTCTTAACCACTGCACCACCAGGGAAGTCCCTACAATTTTTGCTCATTAGTTATACCTCAATAAAACTGGAAAACAACTATCTTAAAAAAGAATGGGAAAAAGTGATAGAATAAAACTTCATATTACTAACGACTAAAAGCTAATTTTTCAACAATTGCATTCCAGAGCAGCAGATAAGAGAACTATCTACCCAGACTGGAATCAGCTTCTATCATTACAAGGCTTGTATCCTCGGGGAAATATTTAACCTTTCTTCACCTCCGTTTTCTCAACTGTAAATGTGTCAGAATCACCTGGTCGGCTTGTTAGAACAGACTGGTGGACCCCACCTTCAGTTTTTGATGATGTCAAGTTCCCTGATGATGTTCAGTAGTTGTGGCACAGGGGCTTAGTTGCTCCGCGGCATGTGGGATCTTCCTAGACCGGGACTCGAACCCATGTCCCCTGCACTGGCAGGCAGATTCTTAACCACTGTGCCACCAGGGAAGCCCAACATTAGAATATAGTCCCTAAAAATTGTTTATTCCATCTGCAGAACTTAAAACTTTGGCTTGAAAGGTAAAGTTTTCATTCAACATATGGCTAGTCTTATCACGCCTGGCAGAATAATGTCTGTCTGGAGAAGAAGATATGCAAAGCTATTAAGCTAGAAAATGACGAGTTTCTTAAAAATCTTCTTTAGTCACGTATTCCTCCTCCTCACACTCAGCCTGAACTTTCAAGTCTGAAAACAACTACAAAAATAACCAGGGGAACAGAAGTGGTCATATTCCCAACCAGATGAACAAAATCACTGAGGGCAGTTCTCAAACTGTGGTCCCCAGGCCAGTAGTCTGAACATCATCAGGGAACTTGACATTTTTACCTTTCCTCTAGATATTGTCGTCAAGATTCTACCACAGAGCCAGGGCAAATTAATCCACCTCAAATCAGAAGGGGAGAGAGAGGTTTCCCTGGTGGCGCAGTGGTTAAGAACCCACTTGCCAATGCAGGGGACACAGGTTCGAGCCCTGGTCTGGGAAGATCCCACAAGCCGCAGAGCAACTAAGCCTGTGCGCCACAACCACTGAGCCTGCACTCTAGAGCCCGCGGGACACAACAAGAGAAGCCACCACAATGAGAAGCCTGCGCACCTCAACGAAGAGTAGCGCCTGCTCGCCACAACTAGAGAAAGCCCACGTGCAGCAACAAAGACCCAATGCAACCAAATATATAAAAAAAAAAAAAAATGACTACAGCAAACATGAGGAGAGATCTACCCAGAATAGCACAAAGTACTCAGAAAGCAAACAAAGAAGTGTGAACATTTCCAGATTTCTATTTCTCTGGTTTCCTTGCTAGCATACTCCCAGAGCCACTGACCCTTAACTCTGAGGAAGAACTGAAAATGACCTTTTTGAAGTATATCACTGAAAATTAAGTTGAAAATTGGTTACCTGAGTAAAGCTCAGAAAATACTAAATATTTTAAGAGAAACAAACAAAAAACCCACAGACTTAGAGAATTTAGTGCTAAAAAAAACTGGTGTCAAGTTCATTTTTTAATTTTAAGAACACAGTTTGTAAAAGCTCTTTGAAAGTACGTTCTTTCGAGCTTCAAGAAATATATACATAAACAAAATCAATGAAAATTATAGCAATCATGTTTTTGTCTTTTTAGGACTAGTCATTCTATAATTATGAAGTATATGCTGTTGTCTAATGGAAATGATAAATAACACCTTTATTCTCTAACAATAGTTATAAACACTAACAATTCTTATTTTTTAATATGATAAAAATATATATAACATAAAACAAATTCTACTTTTTAATAGGGAAATGGAGATAATGCTATATATATATATATATATATATATATATATATATACACACATAGCCTCTTTCTGAACGTAGTTTAAAGGTAAGTATTTGAGGAATATTAGTGACCTTCCCAAGATGTAAGGTAGAGAATCGGATATTCTTGGTTCTCCAACCAGTTTTAAGTCTACAACTCCATTTATGCCAGTGTGATTTGTTTATTAAGTTATGTACAGTTAAGCACTTTTACTAGTTCAAATATCCAACTTTGGCTGAAATGTGCTAAGTCTGACACTCCTCCTATGCAAGACTACACATCTTGAATAAATGGGATCCAATCTGTATTGGCATATATTTGATCTGAAACTGGTTCATTTGCTCCCAACCCATACCCCTCTTGCACCTGGCAGAAATAGCTATGTATGTATCAGACCGTTCTGGCTGAGCACTGCTTCAGGCTGACCCAGGTTGAGCATCCTTAGGTTGACTCTGACCCGGAAGGTGTGGAGCCACAGGGCACATCACTATGGCAACTCCCCACAACAGACCCAAGCTACTTGCGCAGTGTTCCCATCTCTGAGGTCACATGTAGATCCACACCCCCGCCCCCAAAAAGAAGATGTGTGAGTAGATATGTTGCAAGGCATTATCGTTTTATATATAGAAACCACAATCCTCCATCTCAGTGGCTTGGCAGAAACACGAACTTTGCCAATTATCTATGGTCACCCATGTCCCTGTTTGCCCTAAACAGTCCAGTTTTATACCTGTTATGCTTGTGTCATTTTAATGATGCCCCCTTTCTTAATAAAAATTGTCCTGGATTAGACAATAAATTATATGGTCATCCTACAGGCAGGCCCGTTTCAGAAAAGAGACAGGCATGACAGACAAAGCAGAGGCAAGTTTACTTGGGGATGTTTTCAGGCCTTTCTGCTCCAGGCCACCTTCCAATATTTTGTTCAGTGACTGTAGAAAATACTTAGGAGACTTAACAATAATCTTAAAGTCCAACTAAAAAATTCTCTACTTCAACTGTAGAACTCAGCAGCAAAGCAAACAGCAGGTCCTCTTCCTTCTCATCTCAAAGGTGCTCAGAATGGTCCAGAGGTTCTACTCTATACTAGGCATACTACTAGACGGTAATACTGTGATGAATCCATCCCTCTAACAAGTTCAATTGCAGAATCATCACTTCTGGGAGTTTGACTCATAAATTTCCCCCCCCAAATTATCCTAACTCTCCCCACTATTTCAATAGGAAATGTGACAAACAGTACTCAGTATCTAATGACTGCACTTGTCCACTCAACAAATATTTACGCCCAAGATCAAACGTGGCAGCCCTTAGATCTCTGAAGCCAACCTTCAGATGTGTTTTGTTTAGCCCAGATAGGATTCTTGTATGTTTAAAATATTTGCTGATACTTTAAAACGTGGACTCATACATAAAAATCCAGATTTCCATCTTCTCTTGAGAAATCCGAAGCTCCGGCAACCCTGGGCTTATATTCTGATAATGTAATTTCCAGTTGGAGCTACCAGCAGCTTGAGAAAGGACCTCTCTATCTAGTCCTCTATGGCCCTCACTCAACCTTCTTCCCCTCAGTTTGAGTTTGTAACCCCTGATCTACAGCTGGAGATAATCCTTAGGTAGACAACAACTGGCATTTCAAATTAATTGATCCTCTGCCAGGGGCTCTCTAGGTTTGGAGCAAATAGGAATCTATATCTTTAGATCAAAGACTCAACTGGGAAATGGCAATAAACAGGAAAAGTTTGTTTTTTCTTTTATCAAAAAGCCATATGGCTTCCACTCCTCCTACAGGACCAAAGGGGGGAAATAAGCCTAAGCATGTTATTATTTGTAAAGAGCGCATCCAACCTCTAATATCTAAATACAAAATGAAAGTAAATAAAATGAGATTTTTAATTGACCTTCCAATGAGGCCAGGGAAGACTCAACAGCCACTGTTGAGAATTTAAGGTGCCATAACCCATAAACAAACTTTGACCATCAATGAAATTAGCAATGATGTGTCATGCATCAGATCTGAAGAAAATAACCACCAAGAATCATAAAACATTCCTTAAAGTCCTGGAAAAATGCAACCACTTCCACCTCACTGACAGAACCCAAAAATCTTAATACAATAAAGATGGTGATAACGTTCAGAATAAAGAACATGCTGCACTCCAATTTCAACCTAGGTGAAAGCTAAAAATAAATTTTTAACAAATAAGCATAAAATGAAATTCATTTTAATCATGGTTAGAATCCTGAGATCATCTGTGGTAAGGTATTTTACCATAACGTAACAGCGGTAACATTAACTAAAATATTGGGAGTTCTGAGCCCTTAGGATATATTAAACTAGTTTACAAAGTAACTGATGGAATCTAAAACAATGAGCTTTATTTTCTTCAGCTCAGCTATAGGCCTTTTTGTGAAAAACTATTGGACAGTCTTTCAATTACAGATACTAGAATACATGAGTTTTCAAAAATTAAAGTCTTATTTATAGGAAGTTTTTCTCATCTGACTATTAATTTCCCAGCTGCTAAAGAAACCCGCCACATAGTACAACTGAGACTTTATTTATTTATATTTAGACAACACTATTTTCCCAAAGAATTTGAAGTACTTTGCCCAAACAGTCAGTAATTATTATAAATAACAGCATCTGGGGGGCTTTTGATATGGTAAACTCCTTACACATTTTTTAAAGAGGGGGAGGTGCTGTTTTTCAAGACACAATCACTGTAGTAAAGATTGTTTAGATAACTCTCCAGAGGAAAAAGGACTGTGTCCGTTTTTTTTAAGGAAGTAAAACGCAGTTTGGTAACAGGCACCTTGATTTAGTAAACTCTGGAGAAATATTAGAAAAGAGATGTTCACCTCTTCTACAACACTGATTTTTAAATCACCCAGGTAGGTACTGATTCTGTCTCCATTTAGTGTGGGAAAAACTGCAAAAAAAAAAAAAAAAAAAAAGTCTTTCCACTCAAAATCTAAAGGCAGATTCGTATTTTGCTGACAATGTGACAACGTCTAGTAACTTCTCTCTAAGCCGGGCTCCAAAACAGCTTCCCAGATCCAAGATCTGCAGGTGCCGCTGTGACTAGGATGCGACTGTCCTAAGGGGCCAAGGTGCCGGACTCGGCCAAGACCGAGAGTGTGTGCAGGGGCCTCTAGGAACCCAACCCTCTCCCGCTTTCCCTCTTAAACACACGCGTGCACGCACGCACACACTCGGCCAAGGCCGGGGATGCCATCTCCAGGCACACCCCAAGACATCGAGATCCTCCCGGCACGCGCGCTGCTCCCGCATTCTCCTAGGGCGCACCAGCTCCTCCACTGTCCCGAGACCACTCTCCGCCTCCCTCCCTCTTCCTCGGCCCTGCGGGGAAGGAACTGCCGCCAGAAGCAAGCTCCGGACTCGGGGTCCCAGGAGCGGGACCAGCCTGCGCTCAAGCGCGCCACGTGGAAGGCGCGCGCCAGGAGCTGGACCAGAGTCGGTCTTTAACGTGGGGTCCCAGCGCCTGCAGCCCTGCCACTTCTCCCGGGTGTGATGGACCCTCCCCCGTGCCTCCGAGCCGCGGTCTTGCCTGATTCGGGTCTGTGGCGCGGAAAACGTGGCAGGCCATCTGCGACTCTGGGTCGTCTGGCTGCGCCTTGATCAGGTAAGCAAAGTAGGTGAGGTCGTGGCTGTTGTGGATGAAGCGCGAGATGTGCTGCGCCTTGTGCTCGAAGATGAACACTGCCGGGTTGGGCTGCGCGGCCGTAGGGCCACAGCCCCCAGCGGCACCGGCGCCCGGCGCGGGCACGCAGCGCAGGAGGGGCGCGCTGAGCACCAGGAACACCTCGCGGGGCGCCGGCGCCCCGCAGCCGCCCGCCTCGGGCTTCTGGCTGCGCCGGCGGATCTCGGCCATGAGCCAGGGCAGCATGGGCAGCGTGGTCCTGCGGTCCAGGCACGACCCTCCCACGTACCACAGCCGGAACCTCTTGTCTCCCGGCTTCCCCTGGCCAGGCTGCGCAGTGGCGCCCGGCTCGGGATCCAGAGGGTGCGGGAACGGCTCATCCTGAAGGCAGCTGGGGGCCTCCATAACTCGCGCCTCCCGAGGGCACGGAGGCGGCCGGATCGGCGCGCCGCGCCCCCAGTTCTCGCGTTGAAGGCGCCGCCGAAACTGTGCCAACAGCCGCGCTGGGCCCCTGCGCCCGCCTCGGCGCGACCCCGAACTCCGCGCTTTAGTGGCCCTGCCCCATGCGGCACTTCGGGCGCGGCTCCCAGGCTCTGGCGGCGGGCACCCGGGGAGAGCCCGGCAGCAGGACTGGCAGGAGAGGGCGGGTTAAATCGCTATCCTCCTTTCTCCGGCTCGAGCCTGGGGCCGCACTTCCCCCTTCCTCGTCCGCGGCTCCGCTGGGTCAGAGGACAACGCCGAGGGCCCCGCGCCTCCGCCGGTCGCCGCCGGTTCCAGCGCTGCAGAGCCGTTGCGGCCGCCGCGCTCGCCCCGGGCGGGCACTGGGAGGCAGGGCGGGGAATGGGCTGTGCGCCGGAGGGGGTGACTTGGGGCGGAGCTGACTCCTACCAGGGTGACCAGCTGTCACCTGGAAGGTCGGGGCTCCCGGGCTTCGGCGCGATCGGTTCTCTGGGAGGGCCTGCGAGAACTATTTCGATGGAAAATAACAAAAACAAAACGTGGCCTCGCGGGGGCCGCTCCTCCTCCGGTCGCCGCAGCCCAGCTCGCTGCTCCTCCTCCAACTGTTCCCGTCCCTCCCTCGCTTCTTCCTTCCTTCCAGGCTGCTTCTTTAATCGGGCTGCCACCCCGCCTCCCGTCCGGCGGGCGGAGAGTGGTGCCTATAAAAGCTTATCTGTGAAGTCACCTCTTCGCCTCTTTCTCCGGCCGCGATCCCAGACCGCCCCTCCAACCCGCCCCTCAGGCAGCAATACTGCGCCCGGCGCCGGCACTGTCCGGACCAACTCATCATCTCCCGGGTCACCGATATCTCCGTCTTCTTCTGGGAGTCTCTGCTGCCCCCTGGAGAGGGGACCACTCTCAACGGGGCGCTGGGATTTTTTTTTTTTTTTAATTAATCATATTTGCTTGGTTTCAATTCCTTCTAAAGCCTGCATCATAATTTCTGAATATTATTTCCTAATAATCTCCAAAAAAATACTCGTGTTTTAAATCACGAAATTACGATGAAATTTCTTTTCCATTTCAAAAGAAATTTATTTATGATTTTTTTATTAACACACATAGGTGCTTTGGTCATCTGCACAAAAAGAAAAACAATTTTAAGGCTTTTTAGGTCTTTGTTTTTCAAGGCAAATGAACACTTGTTACATGTTTGATTTTGACCTCAAATCCTAGTCAGATCTACTGCCCTGGTGACCTAGAAGGGACTTTATGGGCCCTGATATGACTTTTCCTTTCTCCAGGCTCTCAAGGCTCTTGGTAGATTGTCTCTTTGACGCCATACTCTTAAACCTCTGTAATGTGTGAGGATATTACAATAGTAAAGCGCGCTCCATCATTCCCTATTCAAACTTCTTTGTCGTTTAGGGTCAGATAGGTTGTCTAAATAAACGCACCTGACAGGTTATACAATAAACACGAGACAATATGCCACAAAACATAGCTCTCCTCCTTTGTCTCACAGAGGTATTCAAGTTCCATAACATGTGCCCACTGTCTTCCATCTCCAACTCTCTTTTGGTTTTTCCCAGTCTTATCCAAAGCAATCTCATTCCTACATTGCTTCACCAGCTACATCCAAGTAGTGCCTTCCACTGCACCTCTAAAGTTGGAAGATTCTGACCCCAAGTCTTCACACGGGTGTTCCAAAGTTCCAGAAAACAATCAGGTCACATGATAACACCAAAATACAAGGCCATGCCCAACATTTCCAAAACACTGCAAAGTAACAAAAATAAACTGAAACAAGTTTTGATTAAGCCCTGTTTCCCTTATGAGAGTATTTCTCAAAAGAAAGTTATTTTTAGGAACCAAATACATTTCACAATCTACACTCATATCAAGGTCACCAGCCACTGACCCTAAGGGACATTGTTACATGGGAGTAAAAAACATACAAAAACTGAATAGAGAAAATGAGCGGTTTCAGTTTCTTCCAGGTATCCGCCCATCCTTACCAGCGGACCAGAGTCCATCAGCTGTGAAAGCCAACCCTCCTTCAAGACGATTTGCTTTTCTCTATCTGCCAGACCAGCTCCACCATCAAATCTGCCATCTTCGCAATCTCCTTGGCTTTCTCCTCCACCTTCCGGCACAACTCTGGCACTCTCTCATCAGCTTCCCCACTGGGATGCTGAAGGTGATTCAAGGCTTTCTCCTCTGAGGTCTCCACCTGCATTTCTATCTGCATGAGCATATTATCCATCTTCCACAACTTACTCCTGGTCCTCAGGTACACTCTCGTGGGAGAGCCACCATATCCTCCCGCACCCCATGGATGACTGGAAGCAGGAACTGCTCCAAATCTTCCTAGGGCCCCAAAACTTCCACTTCCGCCGGTGCTTCTACCTTGTCCCGGTCCAAGGGGCGCATTTTTCCTGCCTCATCTTCAGAACCACACGACCCTCACGCCCTGCCCTGGGACAGCTGATCAGCAGTTACTGCTCGGGTCAAAAGCGACCCACGCTCCTTGTCAATAGTGTTCCTGAACTATCTTTTTAAAAATATCTCTTTACGCCTTTTGCTTCACCACTGCTCAGGGAGAAAACAGCCTCACATGTAAACTGCAGAGCGGTGAACAGAATCACGATCAAGTATTTTTAACTCCAATTTCCCTTTAAAATATAACATGGTATGACAAACATGAATCGTCATAGCTTTTAGTGCAGCCAATACATTTTATTCATTGTATTTACCCAGTTCAGAGCTAGTGTAGAGATTTCGCACCCTTTTTTATGTAGTAATATATATTTCCAGGGAACTCAAAAAACATTCTAGGGATAATTTAATCATTCTAATTTTAAAGAAGAAAGAGAAGTATTCTTTTTTCTTTTTAGCAAATTGGACTTTCATTCTTTTTACTCTTACTAAATTATAATTAAGAGTTAGGTAACAGGTAAACAAAAATAAGTGGGAAAGACCCTTAAAGTTCCCAATTTTCGGGCTTCCCTGGTGGCGCAGTGGTTGAGAGTCCGCCTGCCGATGCAGGGGACACGGGTTCATGCCCCGGTCCGGGAGGATCCCACATGCTGCGGAGCGGCTGGGACCGTGAGCCATGGCCGCTGAGCCTGCGCGTCCGGAGCCTATGCTCCGCAATGGGAGAGGCCACAGCGGTGAGAGGCCCGCGTACCACAAAAAAAACAAAAACAAACAAACAAAAAAGTTCCCAATTTTCTCCAAAGGGCTCATAGGAAAAATGAAAACTCTCCCATTCTCTCTCTCTCTCATTTTTTTTTCCTTTAATGGTATTCTCACTGTCTATAAAGCCTTGAGACTATTTTTTATCCTATATGTAATATCACTACAATCAATTCCCATTATTCCCATGCAGAATTTCTGGGTGCACCCTGATGGCTCCCTTATAGATAGAATTTAAGCTCCAAGATAAAGACATTATTAATTGGTTAGATTCACTCATTCGGTTTACTCACACCACCACGTTTTTGTGCAAAGTAGAACCATGTCTTCAAGAAGCACTGAAGGGTTTCCCTGGTGGCACAGTGGTTAAGAACCTGCCTGCCAATGCGGGGGACACAGAGTGGTCTGGGAAGATCCCACATGCCGTGGAGCAACTAAGCCCGTGCTCCACAACTAATGAGCCTGCGCTCTAGAGCCCACGAGCCACAACTTCTGAGCCTGCGTGCCACAACTACTGAAGCCCCCGCGCCTAGGACTTGTCCTCCGCAACAAGGGAAGCCACCGCAATGCGAAGCCCACGCACCACAACGAAGAGTAGCCCCCGATGGCTGCAGCTAGAGAAAACCCTCGCGCAGCAACGAAGACCCAACACAAACAAAAATAAATAAATTTTTTTTTTTTTAAAAAGTAGTGAAAAGTTGTCCGAATGTGACTGAAACCTTGTAGAACCTTGCCAGAAACTCCTATATAGATCCTATTTCCCTTGGCCACATATCTGAGATCTATAAAAAAGAAAGAAAAGAACAGAGATCTGGGGAAAGCATGGAAGTCTTGTGGGTTCTACCAAATCAACCAGCTTGGGAGCTAGGAATGAATCTGGAGCCCCAGCAGGCCGTTTCTTACTGGTGAAAGAAAGTGATGCAATAAACATCTACTTATTGACAGAAACACAGAAGAATTGTCTTTTATTACATGACATCCTAAGTGTGATTGTTTCCTGCTCTGGAACATCCTTAGCCCTCTCTTTGTAACCTTTTTGTGATGTTTTGCTTACTGTGCATTAATGAGCATTATTACTGTTTACCAATACCTGATCCTCTCTGCATCCTGACACATGGGAAGGCAGGCACGATCCTAAGAAGTGTTTTGGAAGTGAAATGTGACCAGAGGTGACTTGGGTCATATCTTTGAGTAGAAGCATTTAATTGCCAATAATCAACGCCCCAGCCCTCTCGTGCTGTCCATCCCCACACTTCCTCTTCAGTGGTCATTATGGAAACATCAGTATGGAGGTTCCTCGTGATCGAAGCAGTCCAGAATGCTGCGCCAGTTCCTAGAGGACAGCTGTCTTGGAGACCCTCCCAGGCACACAGCACACTTCTTGTAGTGGGAAATAAACTTTTTTCTTTGTTAAGCCACTGGGATTGTGGAGTTGTCTGCTACCTTGTTGTAAATCTATCCTATCCTGTCCGATAATGTTATTATACTACAGTATATATTGTATCTTATATAACTTGCTTTATTATCATTTAGACATTTGACTTATTGCATGAATGAACTATATGGTAAGCTATTAGTTTCTTATCATCATTGTATCACCTGCAGAAGCTTAGAGAATTGCATGCACATAAAAAAAGTGTTCAATTATAGTTTGATTACTTGAATTTAGAAAAAGACAAGAGGATGATACAATTTTAAATGTTTGCCGGCTATTACACTGAATATGCAGGTCTATGATGTTTACTAAATGGTGGGGCAATAAATCATCCTCTGACCCCCAACCCTTCCACTCTCAACCCCACTGTTGCCCAAAAAAGGGCCAACGAATATGCTCATGAAAAGCATTTCTAACAATCTGCAAGAAGTATCTCCTGAATAGTCTTGTAGCCACCTCTACTATGATATCCAAAAGTAAACACTTATTTTTTTAAAAAGTGCTCCTCTAATATCCCAATATTATAATGCTGTTAGCATTAATTAGAAGTTGTAACATTCAGTCAAATCCTAGTTTAAAAACTATATACTACATGAGAAGTATAAGGGCCTGAGCTAGTGTATAAGACTGGAAAGGTTCACCTCAATCTCTTAGCTTGTCTCCTTGCTTCCAAGCACAAATGTACTCTCTCTTGTTTTCTCTTTCTATCTCTCTCTTCCATTCTGTACCCTCCCCCAATATCTACTTTTCTTCCCACTTAAAAATCTTTAAATGAAGATACATTTCCTAAAGCTCAAAGCACGAATCTTTCTAGTCTTATATTTGCTGCTCTTCACTCCCCCACTCCCTCACCCAGACAACCTTTCCATTCCCAGATGCATTACATGCTCAGGTCTTCATGGGGCTTCCTAAGCTTCTTCCTCTCCCCGATTGCTCTTGCTTCCTAATGCCCACAACTTGAATTTCCCCCATCTTTCACTATGGAAACATTTATCTATTGTTCAAGACCCAAGTCAAGAATCATGTCTTCTGTGAGGTTGTTTCTTACTTCCCCAGTCAGTGTTAGGGGCCCTCTCTTCTTGGGTCTTTTTTTAAATACATTTCACTGTTATAGCTCTCATTACAGTTATAATTACTGGGTAGTTTGTCTGTGTCCCCCACCACAAAGACAGCATCTTGAGAGAAGGGATTATTTGTTTTGTGCTCTGTTTTCCTCCAGAAGAAAACACAATAGCTGACGCTTAATTGGGTCTTAATAAATACTGAGTGAATGAATGAACTGAATTGAATAAATGGCAAATGAGAATTTAAGAAACTAAAGATTAAGAGGTTATTTTACTATCACAGAGGTGATACACCAAATAATTATATAATTTCATGTAAATGTACTAAATATATCCACTAGCTAATGATAAAATACTAGAAAATAATAGAATGCCTCTTCAAAATCATGGTGGAGTTCTGACTGGAGATAGTAAACAGAGCACAAGTGTTTGTGACTGAATAACAATTTGAGATACTATCAGGGTTTTCCCCTTATTGTTCCTTGTTCCCTGTGACCTTCCCCCAGCCCAGGCAGCCAGGGCATTGCATCTTCGCTGATCCAGGGAAATGAGGACACAGCAGAACACAGATAACAAAAGAGTCCATTCTTAGCTTTCAGGTTTCAAAAGCTAAGAACCTTGCAAAGGGAAAAGATTTGGAATACTATGTGCTCTCAGAGTCAGTTTCTCTTGCTCTTCATACTAAAAAAAAAATAAAAGTTTCCCAAATTTGGGAGACGGAGACAAAGAGAGAGGAAATAAAAAAAGGATAGCTGCTAGGAAACTAGATGTAAAATATATGATTTTCAAATTAGTAGAATATTGATCTATCCAGTAGGAAAGGAAAGGGAATAAAAAGAAAAGAAAGGAAACAAAATTAAACTGTGATAATTAGAAAACTTAAAATAGTATGGCTACAGTAACTCCATATAGTAACTATAATAAATGTAAGTTAGTTACTCTAACAGACCAAAAGATAAAGACTTAAAGATCCAGGAATGTGTTGTTTACAGAATCACTTTGAAAATAAAAGGATATGGCTTCCCTGGTGGCGCAGTGGTTAAGAATCCTCCTGCCAATGCAGGGGACACAGGTTCGAACCCAGTCTGGGAGGATCCCACATGCTGCAAAACAGCTAAGCCCATGCACCACAACTACTGAGCCTGCGCTCTAGAGCCCATGAGCCACAACTACTGAACCCACGTGCCTAGAACCCGTGCTCCACAACAAGACACTGCAATGAGAAGCCCACGCACTGCAATGAAGAGTAGTCACCACTCGCCGCAACTAGAGAAAGCCTTCAATGAGAAGCCCGCGCACAGCAACAAAGACCCACTGCAGCCAAAAATAAATAAATAAATAAATAAAATAAATTTTTAAAAAGAAAGGATATAGAAACATTGAAAATAAATAGCAGAAAATATATCAGGCATACATGAATGAGAAGAAAATCAGGGTCGTGGTTTCAATGTTAGATTAAATAGAATTTAAGGCTAATGAAAGGGGTCATGAAGAAATATTTGCCAGCATAAGTATTAAGAAGATGATTTTATTTTTAAACACATGCACACTAAATAAATTGCTCTCAGCTACATAAAACAGAAACTAAAATAATGACAGGAAAAATAAACAGTTGGTGACTTTAACAAATCATCCACATATACTATAAGATTAAATAAATTAAATATAATCAAATTTATAAATTTTGATAACATAATTAACAGTTTAAATATATGTAATGAATAAATGAGTAGAGAATACAAAATTTTTATAGAGCACCTGTGAAGAAAGCTAAAATTGACTATGCACTGTGTCACCCAGGAAACCCATAAATTCCAAAGAATTGCTATCATATACATGTTTTCTCTTTATTATTCAAGGTAAACTAGGAATCAAAAACATAGGTTTAAAAATCCACATATCTGGAAAGTAAGAAACATAGAGTATCCTGGTTAAACAGAAAGTTATAGGAGAAAAGTTTAAAGATATGGAGTTAAGTTTAAAAAGGAATTCTGGCAAAACTTGTGGACTACAGATAAATGTATTGATTAAAGTACACTTATCAAAATAAAAGAAAGAACGAATAAAAACAAAGTAAGAATTTAACTAAAAAGAGAAAAAAATGACATGGAAAAACCCAAGGAAATAATAAGGAAAGAAGGAATAAAGTTAAGTCCAGAAATCAGGAAGATAAAGAATGGGAAAACAATAGAAAGGAATAGCATGGAAGAATGTTTTCATATCTATTGATTATCTATATTGTTTTGAAGGACTTGGTGATCATATTTTTTTGCCTGTTTTTTTAAACTAGGACCAAATTATAGAATCTCTCCATATTAGGAAAAGTAACATTTTGTTCAGCATACATTTTCTATATTTCTCCCAGTTTCTCATTATTTTTTTGGACATAACAAAAACAGAGAATACAGATTTTTTTTTTCAAACACTCATAGAATAGTCAAAGAAATTAACCACACCTTGTCTTTTAACAATGTTTAAGGTGTCTTCACAAAAACTGAGGTAATTTTTTTTTTTTTGCAGTACGCGTGCCTCTCACTGTTGTGGCCTCTCCCGTTGCAGAGCACAGACTCCAGATGCGCAGGCTCAGCGGCCATGGCTCATGGGCCTAGCCGCTCCGCGGCATGTGGGATCTTCCCGGACCGGGGCACGAACCCGTGTCCCCTGCATCGGCAGGCGGAATCTCAACCACTGCACCACCAGGGAAGCCCTGAGGTAATTATTGATTTACTTCAGCCCACACCCCAAATATAGGTGCTACTTCTTAATACTCTTGACAGAATTATAAAAGTGACATTTTTTAATTAGGAAATTGAGGCACAAACTAAGCAGGTAATGAGAGTAATGTTGTAGAAAACGAACACAATAATAGCAACTGATTGCTAATCAAATGCACAGTGCTTGGCACAGAGAAGGTGACTAATAAAATTCTGGTGAATGAACATGTTTAGAGCTCTGTTGAATGCCAAAGAACAGAATCAGTTACTTACAGAGGTTAAAAAAATGTTTTGGAATATTTAAATTTTATTGTATTTATTTTTTTATATAGCAGGTTCCTTTGCGTATTTTGCATAACAAGACTTTATTAGATGTGTCTTTGGCAACTGTTTTCTCACAGCCTTGAAGAAAACATTTCCTTGTCTTCTAATCCTCTTGATACTGTCTTTTGTGGAGCAGAAGTTTTTAATTTGAATAAAGTCCAGCTTATCAATTATTTTTTTCATAGATTGTCTTTTTTTTAACTTTATTTATTTTTTATATAGTAGGTTCTTATTAGTTACCTATTTTATACCTTTTAGTGTATATATGTCAATCCCAACCTCCCAATTCATCCCACCCTTCAACCCCCCCGACTTTCCCCCCTTGGTGTCCATGTTTGTTCTTTACATATGTCTCTATTTCTGCCTTGCAAACAGGTTCATCTGTACCATTTTTCTAGATTCCACATATATGCATTAATATACAAAATTTTTCTCTTTCTTACTTCACTCTGTATGAGAGTCTCTAGGTCCATCCACATCTCTACAAATGACCCAATTTCGTTCCTTTTTATGTCTGAGTAATATTCCATTGTATATATGTACCACACCTTCTTTATCCATTCTTCTGTCAATGGGCATTTAGGTTTCTTCCATGACCTGCTATTGTAAATACTGCTGCAATGAACATTGGGGTGTATGTGTCTTTTTGAATTATGGTTTTCTCTGGGTATATGCCTAGTAGTGGGATTGCTGGGTCATATGGTAATTCTATTTTTAGTTTTTTAAGGAACCTCCATATGTTCTCCATAGTGACTGTATCAATTTACATTCCCACCAACAGTGCAAGAGAGTTCCCTTTTCTCCACACCCTCTCCAGCATTTGTTTGTAGATTTTCTGACGATGCCCATTCCAACTGGTATGATGTAATAACTCATTGTAGTCTTGATTTGCATTTCTATAATGATTAGTGATGTTGAGCAGCTTTTCATGTGCTTCTTGGCCATCTGTATGTCTTCTCTGGAGAGTTGTCTGTTTAGATCTTCTGTCCATTTTTTTATTGGATTGGTCTTTTTTTTTTTAATATTGAGCTTCATGAGCTGTTTACATATTATGGAGATTAATCCTTTGTCCATTGATTTGTTTGCAAATATTTTCTCCCATTCTGAGTGTTGTCTTTTCGTCTTATTTATAGTTTCCTTTGCTGTGCAAAAGCTTTTAAGTTTCATTAGGTCCCATTTGTTTATTTTCGTTTTTATTTCTATTACTCTAGGAGGTGGGTCAAAAAAGATCTTGCTGTGATTTATGTCAAAGAGTGTTCTTCCTATTTTTTCCTCTAAGAGTTATATATTGTCCGGTCTTACATTTACGTCTTTAATCCATTTTGAGTTTAATTTTGTGTATAGTGTTAGGGAGTGTTCTAATTTCTTTCTTTTACATGTAGCTGTCCAGTTTTCCCAGCACCACTTATTGAAGACACTGTCTTTTCTCCAATATATATCCTTGCTTCCTTTGTCACAGAACAGTTGACCATAGGTCCATAGGTTTATCTCTGTGCTTTCTATCCTGTTCCACTGATCTGTATTTCTGTTTTTGTGCCACTATCATACTGTCTTGATTACTGTAGCTTTGTAGTATAGTATGAAGTCCAGGAGCCTGATTCCTCCAGCTCCGTTTTTTTTCCCTCAAGACTGCTTTGGCTATTCAGGGTCTTTTGTGTCTCCATACAAATTTTAAGATTTTTTGTCCTAGTTCTGTAAAAAATGCCATTGGTAACTTGATAAGGATTGCATTGAATCTGTAGATTGCTTTGGGTAGTATAGTCATTTTCACAATATTGATTCTTGCAATCCAAGAACATGGCATATCTCTCCATCTGTTTGTTTCGTCTTTAATTTCTTTCATCCGTGTCTTATAGTTTTCTGCATACGGGTCTTTTGTCTCCCTAGTTAGCTTTATTCCTAGGTATCTTATTCTTTTTGTTGCAATGGTAAATGGGAGTGTTTCCTTAATTTCCCTTTCAAGTTTTTCATCATTAGTGTATAGGAATGCAAGAAATTTCTGTGCATTAATTTTGTATCCTGCAACTTTACTAAATTCATTGATTAGCTCTAGTACTTTTCTGGTAGCATCTGTAGGATTCTCTATGTACAGTATCATGTCATCTGCAGTGACAGTTTTACTTCTTCTTTTCCAATTTGTATTCCTTTTATTTCTTTTTCTTCTCTGATTGCCTTGGCTAGGACTTCCAAAACTATGTTGAATAATAGTGGCGGGAATGGACATCATTGTCTTGTTCCTGATCTTAGAGGAAATGCTTTCAGTTTTTCACCATTGAGAATGATGTTTGCTGTGGGTTTGTCCTAGATGGCCTTTATTATGTTAAGGGAGGTTCCCTCTGTGCCCACTTTCTGGACAGTTTTTATCATAAATAGGTGTTGAATTTTGTCAAAAGCTTTTGCTGCATCTATTGAGACGATCATATGGTTTTTATTCTTCAATTTGTTAATATGGTGTATCACACTGATTGATTTGCATATGTTAAGGAATCCTTGCATCCTTGGGATAATTCCCACTTGATTATGGTGCATGATCCTTTTAATATGTTGTTGGATTCTGTTTGCTAATATTTTGTTGAGGATTTTTGCATCTATATCCATCAGTGATATTGGTCTGTAACTTTCTCTTTTTTGTAGTATCTTTGTCTGGTTTTGGTATCAGGGTGATGTTGGCCTCATAGAATGAGTTCGGGAGTGTTCCTTCCTCTGCAATTTTTTGGAAGAGTTTGAGAAGGATGGTTGTTATCTCTTCTCTAAATGTTTGATAGAATTCACCCGTGAATCCATCTGGTCCTGGACTTTTGTTTGTTGGAAGATTTTTAATCACAGTTTCAATTTCATTACTTGTGATTGGTCTGTTCATATTTTCTATTTCTTCCTGGTTCAGTCTTGGAAGTTTATACCTTTCTAAGAATTTGTCCATTTCTTCCAGGTTGTCCATTTTATTGGCATACAGTTGCTTGTAGTAGTCTCTTAGGATGCTTTGTATTTCTGCGGTGTCTGTGGTAACTTCTCCTCTTTGATTTCTAATTTTATTGATTTGAGTCCTCTCCCTCTTTTTCTTGATGAGTCTGGCTAATTGTTTATCAATTTTGTTTCTCGTCTCAAAGAACCAACTTTTAGTTTTATTGATCTTTGCTATTGTTTTGTTTCTATTTCATTCATTTCTGCTCTGATCTTTATGATTTATTTCCTTCTACTAACTTTGGGTTTTGTTTGTTCTTCTTTTTCTAGTTCCTTTAGGTGTTAGGTTAGATGTTTATTTGAGATATTTCTTGTTTCTTGAAGTAGGCTTGTATTGCTGTAAACTTCCCTTTAGGACTGCTTTTGCTCCATCCCATAGGTTTTGGATCATCGTGTTTTCATTGTCATTTGTCTCTAGGTATTCTTTGATTTCCTGTTTGATTTCTTCAGTGATCTCTTGGTTATTTAGTAAAGTATTGTTTAGTCTCCATGTGTTTGTGTTTTTTACGTTTTTTTTTTCTGTAATTGATTTCTAATCTCATAGTGTTGTGGTCAGAAAAGATGCTTGATATGATTTCAATTTTCTTAAATTTACCAAGGTTTGATTTGTGACCCAAGATGTGATCTATCCTGGAGAATGTTCCGTGTGCACTTGAGAAGAAAGTGTAATCTGCTGTTTCTGGATGGAATAGCCTATAAATATCAATTAAATCTATCTGGTCTATTGTGTCATTTAAAGCTTTTGTTTCCTTATTAATTTTCTGTTTGGATGATCTGTCCATTGGTGTTAGTGAGGTGTTAAAGTCCCCCACTATAATTGTGTTACAGTCGATTTCCTCTTTTAGAGCTGTTAGCAGTTGCCTTATGTATTGAGGTGCTCCTATGTTGGATGCATATATATTTATAATTGTTATATCTTCTTCTTGGATTGATCCCTTGATCATTATGTAGTGTCCCTCCTTGGCTCTTGTAACATTCTTTATTTTAAAGTCTATTTTATCTGATATGAGTATTGCTACTCCAGCTTTCCTTTGATTTCCATTTGCATGGAATACCTTTTTCCATTCCTCACTTTCAGTCCGTATGTGTCCCTACGTCTGAAATAGGTCTCTTGTAAACAGCATATATATGGTCTTGTTTTCGTATCCATTCAGTGAACCTGTGTCTTTTGGTTGGAGCATTTAATCCATTCATGTTTAAAGTAATTATCGATATGTATGTTCCTATGACCATTTTCTTAATTGTTTTGGGTTTGTTTTTGTAGGTCCTTTTCTTCTCTTGTGTTTCCAACTTAGAGAAATTCCTTTAGCATTTGCTGTAGAGCTGGTTTGGTGGTGCTGAATTCTCTTACCCTTTGCTTGTCTGTAAAGCTTTTGATTTCTCCATCAAATCTGAATGAGATTCTCGCCAGGTAATCTTTGTTGTAGGTTCTTCCCTTTCATCACTTTAAATATATCATGCCACTCCCTTCTGGCTTGTAGAGTTTCTGCTGAGAAATTAGCTGTTAACCTTATGGGAGTTCCCTTGTACATTATTTGTCATTTTTCCCTTGCTGCTTTCAATAATTTTTCTTTGTCTTTAATTTTTTGACAATTTGATTACTATGTGTCTCAGCCTGTTTCTCCTTGGGTTTATCCTGCCTGGGACTCTCTGCACTTCCTCGACTTGGGTGGCTATTTCCTTTTCCATGTCAGGGAAGTTTTTGACTAAAATCTCTTCAAATATTCTCTCCAGTCCTTTCTCTCTCTCTTCTCCTTCTGGGACCCCTATAATGCGAATGTTGTTGCGTTTAATGTTCTCCCAGAGGTCTCTTAGGCTGTCTTCATTTCTTTTCATTCTTTTTTCTTTATTCTGTTCTGTGGCAGTGCATTCCACCATTCTGTTTTCCAGGTCACTTATCCTTTCCTCTGCCTCAGTTATTCTGCTATTAATTTCTTCTAGTGTATTTTTCATATCAGTTATTATATTGTTCATCTCTGTTTGTTTGCTCTTTAATTCTTCTGTTTGTTTGTTCTGTAATTCTTCTAGGTTTTTGGTAAACATTTCTTGCACCTTCTTGATCTTTGTCTCCATTCTTTTCCCAAGGTCCTGGATCATCTTCACTATCATTATTTTGAATTCTTTTTTTGGAAGGTTGCCTATCTCCACTTCATTTAGTTGTTTTTCTAGTGTTTTATCTTGTTCCTTCATCTGGTACATAGCTCTCTGCCTTTGCATCTTGTCTACCTTTCTGTGAATGTGGTTTTTTTCCCACAGGCTGCAGGACTGTAGCTCTTCTTGCTTCTGCTGTCTGCCCTCTGGTGGATGAGGCTATCTAAGAGGCTTGTGCAATTTGGGAGGGACTGGTGGTGGGTAGAGGTGGCTGTTGCTCTGGTGGGCAGAGCTCAGTAAAACTCTAATCTGCTTGTCTGCTGATGGGTGGGGCTGGGTTCCCTTCCTGTTGGTTGTTCGGCCTGAGGTGACCCATCACTGGAGCCTACCTGGGCTCTTTGGCGGGGCTAATGGTGGACTCTGTGAGGGCTAATGCCAAGGAGTACTTCCCAGAACTTCTGCTGCCAGTGTCCTTGTCCTCATTGTGAGCCACAGCCAGCACCACCACCCTCCCCGCCCACCGCAGGAGACCCTCCAACACTAGCAGGTAGGTCTGGTTCAGTCTCCTATGGGGTCACCGCTCCTTCCTCTGGGTTCTGATGCACACACTACTTTGTGTGTGCCCTCCAAGAGTGGAGTCTCTGTTTCCCCAGTCCTGTTGAAGTCCTGCAATCAAATCCCACTAGACTTCAAGGTCTGATTCTCCCTGAATTCCTCCTCCCGTTGCTGGACCCCCAGGTTGGGAAGCCTGACATGGGGCTCAGAACCTTCACTCCAGTGGGTGGAATTCTGTGGTGTAAGTGTTCTCCAGTTTGTGAGTCACCCACCCGGCAGTTATGGGATTTGATTTATTGTGATTTCGCCCCTCCTACCATCTCATTGTGGCTTCTCCTTTGTCTTTTGATGCGGGGTATCTTTTTGGGTGAGTTCCAGTGTCTTCCTGTCCTTGATTGTTCAGCAGTTAGGTGTGATTCTGGTGCTCCCGCAAGATGGAGTGAGTGCATGTCCTTCTACTCCGCCATCTTGAACCAATCTCTCCAGAGGTTAAAAATTTCTGTGGAGGAAGTAGCTTTTCTCTTTTTTCATAACTTTACAATACCCATTTTTGTCTTACTGCCTAAATCAGAAGTGCCTCGAGTGAAAAACTCTGAAAAACTCTGTTGTCATAAAACCTATTTGAGGGATGAAAAGAAACAGGGTTAAAATGAACATTTATTTAATGCACGATTTCAGGCCAGACAGCTTCACATCAGCCAAGCATATGCAATCAAGCACAAGTTATGAAATATTGTATATTTGAATGAAGATATTAGTATGGAGAGATTAAACACTTCCTGCATTATGCCTTCCTTTATCAGTAAGTGGAATTTCACATTTATGCTCTTCAGAATTATGTGGATTTAAACTGATATCATTGACTATTTTCTCTTGAACCTAATGAAAATCTTTGCAACTGAAAGCAATAGTGATGCTGCAATGAAACTGTCCCCCTGTAAAAATTCTTCCTGTTTAATTACTATTTCTAATGGGCCCTAAGAAGCTTAAAAATAAATATATTTTAAGTCTGTCATGGATGAATTATTCCACATTTTCCTTGCTGAGTTTAAAATGCAACACTCAAGCCACTAACATAATAGAGATTAAAATGAACAAATATACATGTAATATTTTTCAAACCAATAATTATTTTGAATAGGTAATATATGTAGAGGGTAGAGAGTTTGAATGTTACAAAAAAAGGTAAATCAGCAAAATGTAAGTCTCTCTTCCACTCCTTTCCCCAGATACCCATTTTCTTTCTGGAAACAACCATTGTTATAAGTTTACTATGCATGGATCTAAAAATGAAATAATAATAATAGCCACCATTTGTTGAATAATCACTCTGCACCAAGGTTCCTCACAAAAATGGTATGAGATAAGGACCGCTATTCTCCTCATTTTACTAATGATAAAACTGAGTCATACAAACATTAAGAATCTTGTATAGGGTCACACTTTGTAGGTGGAAGAATTTTGATTCAAACAAGAGCTATTACTCGTATTTGTACAGGCTGTACTCAAACAGATACTATACTAGAGAAAATAGCTGAACTAGAGTAACAGTTGCTAGGATAATTGAGATTTGATAAAACTTTACAATGATACGTTAATTTAAAGGGTCTTTAACAGTTAAGAACTAATTTACTTACTTATGAAGTAATATTTATTGAAAACCTACTATGGTCCAGGCACTGGAAACATACTTGCCATCCTCACATGAGAAATGCAGGCAAGGGAAAAGCAACTAAAATATTATGCAGTATACAGAATTGGGATCATGCCATAACAAAACTCTAAAATATGTGACATTGATTCCAAGACCATGTGGCAGATGAAAAGGAAAACTTTAGTAGAAATAGCAAGAAAACGATTGCAGGAGACTAGAAAAAAGATGAGGAAACTGCTACAGAAGCTAAAAAAATAGTGACCCATGTCATATAATATAGTGGTAAAACTATCACCTGCAGTAACTTGAAAGATAGTCCACCCAGTAACCTGATGGACTTTTGGATTTGAGCAGAGATTTCTAGGAAGAAAACTGAGAGTGTTTGTACTAGCTGATGTATGAGAAGCTTCAAGAAAGAGATGGGCTCTGAAAACAACTGACCAATATGTAAGCAGAATTTAAAGAGATTATAAAGGGGCTAGAATTTGCCAGTCTGGAATGTAAACTCTTATTTCCAGATTCTCAAGCAAATAAAAGATTTTCAAATTAAGATATGGCCTAAAGATAAAGGATAAAATCAAAACTATGGCCAGAAGACACTTTTCTAACGCTTCTAAGGAATTTAAATTGGTGCTTTCTTGGGCTGAACAAAATGGCTTCTCAAAAGCTTAAAGATGTAGGTCCACAGAAGCCTGATCTGAAAGTAGCAGTAAATTAGTCTAAAAAGAGAAGACTGTCTTGAAAACAAGTGTGGCTTTGGCTTCTAGAGCATGGAGTGAACTTTCATTTGATACATAGAAGACTCCCAAAGTTCTTAAGGGAATTGTACTAGCAAAAGTACTGCCAGCCTGGACTAATAGGGACCGTGACTATTCAATCGTAAATAAGTTTCTGGGTTCCTAACTTTATACAGGCAGGAACAGGCTGAGAAAGTTGCTCAAAGGACATACAAGGAGATGAACTGGAATTGGACATTTGGAATTTTAAGTGTCTGTAGGATATCAGAGCAGAGAAATCAGAGGAGTTGAACATGTGGTTCTAAAATTTAGGAGACAGGACTTCCCTGGTGGCGCAGTGGTTAAGAATCTGCCTGCCAACTCAGGGGACATGGGTTTGAGCCCTGGTCCAGGAAGATCCCACATGCCGCGGAGCAACTAAGCCCGTGTGCCACAACTAGTGAGCCTGTGCTCTAGAGCCTGCGAACCACAACTACTGAGCCCACGTGTAGCAACTACTGAAGCCCATGTGCCTAGAGCCCATGCTGCGCAACAAGAGAAGCCACTGTAATGAGAAGCCCACGCGCTGCAACAAAGAGTAGTTCCCGCTCGCTGCAACTAGAGAAAGCCCACGCACAGCAACGAAGACCCAACACAGCCATAAATTAATTAATTAATTTAATTAAATAAATAAAATTTAGGAGACAGATCTAGGCTAGAGATATAAATTTGAGAATCATTAGCACGTATGAAATACCAAATGCAAACTTTCAGCTTTGGTTGAAATATAAGCAAAATCTTGGGACCCCAAGTGACAATGTTATTCAATGAGAATCTTTAACAGAAGCAGAAAATTGTTGACACAAGTGCTTTTGAGGATGCAGAGCACTGGGCTAGTTTTACAACATTATCATAAAAGTCAGGTTCCCAGAAAGAAAACAAATTCACCCTAGATGAATTCAAATAAGACTTTAATGAAAGGAGTAACAAGGAGCGGGCAGAACTGAGGAGGACAGGGAATGCCGAGGCACTGAGAGCTTTGCAGCAGTGGGGAAACATTATTACACCTATGACTAAAAAGTCAAGAGTAGGAAACAGTGTTTTTTGTTTTGTTTTAAAATATTTATTATTTATTTATTTATTTATTTTGCCTGCATTGGGTCTTAGTTGCGGCACGCAGGATCTTTAGTTGCGGCATACCTGTGGGATCTAGTTCCCTGACCAGGGATCGAACCCGGGCCCCCGGCATTGGGAGCATGGAGTCTTAGCCACTGGACCACCAGGGAAGTCCCCAAGAAACAGCGTTAATGGAACCTAGAGGGAGGCACTGCCCAGCAGAATATATAGTTGGGGAGGAACACAGCTACTGCCAGAGATATGGCACAGAGCACGGAGCAGGCAGGGAAGAATTGCCCTGACCTTGCTCTCCTCTTGTGCTATATGTCCAGCTGGTATACATGCCACTGGACAAGCCAAAGGGGTACAAGTGATATAGTCCTCAGAGGACAGTTTTCCAAGGCATAAGGCAAGGGAGAGGAGGGCAGAGTGTATCCAGAGAAGCAAATGCAAAATAACTAGCACAGGTTTTAGGTAAAGGAGAAGATTTAATAACATTTATAAATCAGGTATCAAAAATGCAAAAGAATGTATAGCACTAGCCAGGTGGGGAGAAGGCCATGTTGAATTTATATATGCAGTTTCTGTATCATAAATATGAATCTCTGGACAGTTTGCTGAGAAGGACAAAAAGAACCTTTTTTGTGATATTCTACTTGTAATTACAAAAGAATTATCATAATCATTGTCATAGTCATCATCATCTCCTTCAAAATGTAACATTAACTCAAGACAATAGATACTACAAAGTTTGTTTTTCATGTTTGTTATGATAATGTATTTATGAATTACATCAGCATTGCATGAAACTGTATCTGTTAGAATGTTTGTTGTAAGAATTGACTCTACACACCTATGCTGTAATATGTTCCCAATCAGCATGAAATAGATTGCTAATAAGGATTCATTAACACATTTATTTTGGCTTTCTCCTTATAGACCTATTTAAACAAGATAATCTTTTTGATTCCAACAACTTCATGTCTAAACACAATGTCAAAGCATTTTTCTTACATGATATGGATGATAATTTCAGTCTGAAGAGCTGATGACATCAACCACAGAGCGCTGACAATGAGAAGGAAAGATGCCTAGGAAGCCCGGAGGAACATCAACATTTAAGGGAAATGCAGACCAAAATGTAGCACGCAAAAAAGACTAAGAAGGATAAACCAGAGGCATAGGAAGAATGTGGTGTCATAGAAACCCAGTGAAAAGAGAAGTGGTCCACATTTTTACATGCTGCATACAGATCAAATAGGGTGAAGAATGAAATGGTTCCATTCCATTTTTAGCCACATGCACGTTATTGGTGACCACAGAGAACATACTTTTAGTAAGAGCAGAAGTAGAATGAATGAGAGATGCAGACATTAAAATGCTAAATATAGGCAACATTTTAGAGATGCTTGGCTCTAAAGAGAAGAATAAAGACTAGTAGCTGAAGGAGGGAGTGGGGGACACGGGTCTGTTTTTCAGTTTGGTTCCATTTAGTTGGTTTTTAACTGGTAGAGAGTATTCAGCACAGTAAAATGCTATCGGGAAGAAATGAGTGGAGTGACAGAAGCTGAATCTACAAAAGAGACAACAGTTAATCAACAAATGGAACATGGCATCTGTTACAAAGTAGATGCTCAGTAAGTCTTTACCAAATAAATGACTGAATTCCTTTATAAGAAATGAGGTATTTAATCCAGAAACCAAGTGAAGAAATTGTCTGTAGACAGGAGGCACCATATCTCTTCCATCAAAAAGGCAAAAAATGAGGACATGAGTGTGGATGCAGTTCATTTGGTAGATGTGGGGTCAAGAATTTGAGAAAGTTCCATTAGATGTTTTCTATTTTCTCTGTGAAATGAAGATGAGATCATCTGAGAAAAATAAAATAACATCTGGGGAGTGGTAGATTGGAAGGACTGAGAAGAATGAAAAAGGTTTATGAATAGTCTCTTGTGTTCTGAAGGGATGCTTCAGAGAGAAGCTCCTTTAAGCAGCTGCCAGCCTCTGCAGTATGCGGGGTGGCTCGTGAAAAATGTTGCCCAGCATATATACTCCCTGTACAGGGCCTCAGGGCTGAATCAGGTGAACTCACCATCATCTGGCATCTTTCCCTGTTCCTCCCTCACTTGAAACTCTTAGCCACAGTCTTCAATATTTTTTCCCTCCTGTTTTCCTGGCATTGTTCCACCAGATTTGGTAGAGAGCTCCCTGGGAGTCCATGACCTTGGACAATTCTGCCTCCTAACCAGGACAATGTTCCACGGTTCCACTTGAGGACACTTTTTGTAGCTCATTACAAGTCTGAGACCTGCTTAGCCAGATACTGACCCTACCACCAAGGCACCCACTAACCTTCAAAGGAGCAAACTGGGCATAAGGTCTAAGAAGGGGGCTAAGCCTACTTCATTGTCTATCCAGTCTCTTCACACAGAGCTTGAGTCATCTTTGCCCTCAAGACCCTGCTCTGGCCTGTTTAAGTCCTAAGGACTTCATTCCCTCTACTCACCCAAGTACCTGATGGTGGAAAGGATCTCTCCCTTTGAGAGGAGATCCTGCTTGAAATCTACCTTAATATGACCTTAGCCCATGGCCTCAACAAGGAAACTCCATTAGGTTATAACACAGAAAGCCTAACACGCCCCCCCAAAGAGAAAATAGTCATAAGATAGGCAGTTTTGTTACAACAGTCAGAAGAACTCCCAAATCTGTATAAGGATAAATAGTACAATATTCTGTTCAACACAAAATTTGAAGACAAAAATGAATAAACTATATGTCCATTGTAGTCATTACCTAACCAATAAATGATGTGTATATAAAGTATTTTAGACAAACTCTAGGGAATTTTAAGTCAGTTCTCAACAAAATTTTAGAGGATGCAACACAAGTTCTTGAATAACACATGTAGCTTTGTAGAAAACTTTGCCAAATAACTGATTATCTAGTATTGAGATTATGTAAGAGAAAACACTGAAAAAGGTGGCCTAGGGAATTATTTTCAGCAAATGTGGAGGGAGAAGGTGAGAGAAACAAAAGTGATGGCTGAGAAATTAAAAGCACTCTGAGAAGCAGTGGGACCATCTCTGGATTATATAGTTACTAAATTTTCTCATCACTTTGCTCTAATGTGTATGAAGAAAGTTATTTAGACCAGGCAGTATTTTTTTATGATTATGGCTATAACTCTAGAGGAGAATTATTCATCTGTTTTGGATCATTAAACTCAATATGTGCATTTGATTAAATTCCACTCTTCTCTCAGCTACCCATTATGATACTCCCTGTTTTAAAGTAATTCTCCCTCGTTAAGAGTGATGCATTGCTTTCCTGTTTAAAAAAGAAAAGAAAAGGCAGTGAGAGGCAGATCTCTGAAAGAGGCTATTTTTTCTTGTTACTTTGCAAAAACAGCAGCAGCCGAAGTCCTGGAACAGGGAAGCTAGAAAATCTATCTCTTTGGACCCTCCTCTCTCATAAAAAGTAAAGGGAAACTTATTTACAAAATAAGCAATAGAAAAAATTTGGCCAAGTGCCACGCAAAATTATTATCATTAAAAGGAGAATAAGAGGCAGAATAAAATCCCCACAAACCATGACAAAAACACTTCGAAAAGACATGGCAACCAAATGTGAAACTATAAAATCTAATATTTCAAAATAAGCTAAAAGAAATTAAGAAAAGTATAGAAGCTATGAAAGAATAACATAAATCAGGATTAGAGAAACTCAAAAATAGCAAAACCAGAATCTGGGGTTATAAAGCAAGGAAGCTGAGACCTTTGTTGAGTTTCTCTCTGCCATTTCTTTCATCTGGCCCTTCAAACTTGAAGCCCATTGAGCCCATTATGCTCAACTTGAGCCCATTATGCTCTAGGCTAACTCTGCCTTTGCCATGAGCCTCTGCAGTGCTGACATGCAATACAGCAGATTAAGCACATGGTAGCTTTCATTGAACAAAAGCCAGTGAGAAAGCAGAAGAAAGAGAGGCAACAATAAAGAAAAGGTAAAAGGTTGAGAAAAGTTATCTTGTGCAAACAAAGACTCAGAATTAGAGATTATTATGAAAAGAAAGCAATGCAGTTTGCGCAGCAAAAGGAAATGTCCACCATGACAAATCAAAGCAAGTTCAAAAGTCCTCTGAGCCGAGAAGTGACCATATTACAGACCTAAGTAAAGCAAAATACACTTAGCAAGGTGGTAAAAGTACAACCAGGCACCGAATGAGGCTGTAAGCACTGGTCCTCCAGGGTTTGTACTTGTTGCTATAGCCCCTAACGACTCTTCCTTACAGGAATCGAGACTCCCTGCTGGTAGAGGTTCAAGTGCAAAAAGAAATCCTTATATATAAAACTGCCACCAAAAAATGATGCTGATGTCTAAGTTGATCAAGGTGCCTACCTGTCTGAGTAAATAGCTGGCCATTTTGAAATCCGTGATGGAGATCACAGAATAAAGGTTTCCAACACCCTAAAAAGCCAGCTGGATCTCACAGTTCAAGAAGGATGCCAAAGTACAGTGAACCTCGTTTGGTGTGATACCAACAGAAAGTTTTTGGATTAAGCCCTTTTTTTTTTTTTTTTAATTTATTTTTGGCTCTATTGGGTCTTCATTGCTGCACAAGAGCTTTGTCTAGTCGTGGCGAGCAGGGGCTACTCTTCGTTGTGGTGGGTGGGCTTCGCATTGTGGTGGCTTCTCTTGTTGCTCTAGGTGCGTGGGCTTCAGTAGTTGCAGCACATGGGCTCAGTAGTTGTGGCTCACGGGCTCAGTAGTTGTGACACACGGGCCTAGTTGCTCCGTGGCATGTGGGATCTTCCTGGACCAGGGCTCGAACCTGTGTCCCCTGCACTGGTAGGCGGATTCTTAACCACTGTGCCACCAGGGAAGCCCTGAATTAAGCCTTTGAGAGGTGGAGCTTACTCCACTGCTATACGACTACAATATGAAAGCATCTGATACTTGAAAAAACAAGATTTTCTATGTTACCTCCTCTTTGATGTTCTGATATTGTTCTATGTTTATCAATGGAATGCCTCTTCTGTAGCTCTTGCCTTTGTTCTAATCATTAAGATCAGGAGAAAACTCACTTGAACAAACAGGAACATGACACTAATTCTAGAAGTTATTATACCATCTTCGGTGGTTTTGAGCATGAGGTAGAGGAGATCTGACAATCGTTGTATGACTTTCAGCCAGTCTTCTGCTCTCTCTCTAGTTTAGAGAGTTTTAAGTATCTTGCAGTCTCTGCTCTTTGGAGTTAACATGCCCGTGGCAAGCATTCATTGCAGCAGTGGGTACTTCACCATTTGGGCTTAGGAGTTTTCCTCGTATATAAATGTGCTTTATTTAGTGATACAAAAAGTTTATGTAGAGAAAAAAATGAGAGAACTCAGGAAATAATTTTAAAAATTTTAAGAAAGCATATATAAGAAACACAAGAACAAATAAAAACAACGAATAATGACAGAAATAGGAGATCAAAAGGAAGAAAATGTTAAAATTCAAAAAGAAATGAAGAAAGAGTTGAAAAGGATTTGAGAGAAAGTGACAGGTATAGAAAACAGTCAGAGAGGTTCCTACAGATGCATACCAGAAGTGCCCAAAGAAGAGAACCAAATCAATGGAACAGAACAAATATTAAAAGCCTATAATCCAAAAAAATTTTCCTGAAGTAAAAAAAATAAACAAAAACTTGAACATACATCTTGAAAAGCACACTATGTACCTGGAAAAACTAATCCAAAATGACCAACATCAAGACTTATTTTAGTAAAACTAATGAATTTTAAAGAAAAACTTTAAGTATTCGTTTTGTATCTAGACCAAAACACACAAATCATTTATAAGGGAAGTGATATCAAATTGTCATCAGATCTTTTTACAGCAACCCTTTATGACTGAAGACAATGCAGTAACATATGCAAAACACTCAAGGCAAGAAAATGTGAGCTAAGGGTTTTATATCCATGCAAACTGACATTTAAGTATAAGGAACATACAGAAACTGTTGTGAACATTCAAGATGTACAGAATCTCAGGCATGTACTCGTGCATGTAAGCATTCAGACTCCATCTTAAAGGGGGTAGTTACTACTCAGCTCTAGCCAATTATTGGCACTGGAGAATGTACATGTAGTATTTTGGGGTCTTCCAGCTTTTTTAAAAGACTCAAATTAAAAGAAAAACTTCGTGGAAACCAAAAGGTCATTTCTGATGAACAATTAGATATGTGACTTTTAAACTGAGGCTAAAGAAAACCACCTATTTATTTATGTATCCATTCATTCATTCAATACTCAGTTTTATTATTTGAAGTTTTAACAACTAGCACATAATTTATAATAAGGTATTTTAAAAAGATAATCACTTGATTTTATTATTTTACAACTTTATTCATGTTTCACATATACTAAAGTATAATTCCTATCTTCAGATGTACACCATGACTTGGGAGAGTTTTAATGTTTAGATTATTTACTCTGTTCACCTTACATACCCCTCAGTCTTATTGTCAATTTCTTTTTAAATGTTTTAGTCAAGTTAGTTTTTCCTAATGATTTGCATGTAAAACTACTTTTAGAAATTTGTTGGAGTCAAACAAGCTTCTTTTACTGCCTATTATGGAACGAACTGCTTACCAATTCATGTATCACAAATCAAAGTAAAAAAAGCACATTATCTGGCTCAAAGTATACTTTAATTATGGCTGTATGTATGATTGAGGCCAGCTATATGATAAAAATTGCTCTATGATGTATCTTGGTCTCCCATCTTGGAGAAGGAACAAATATATTTGTAAACTAAAGATACTAATATCTTTTGACTTTTTAATAAAACATGGTAAATTCTCAGGATATAAAGAATAAGTTATATGGAAATTTTCACACAAATAAAAAAGACAATGGTATAACAATCCCAAATATACACATCACCCAACTCCAACACTTATTAATAAATAGCTAACCTTTCCCTGATCAATATCTAAATGTTTATGGGTAGGAACAGACTCCTCAGCTGATTTGTAGTCACCCTATAGCACTGAAAACCACTGCCACAAAAAAACTTACCTCCTCAAGGGCATGATCAATTTCATTCACCTCAGTATCCTTGGCTCTTGGTATATGTGCTACAGAGGAGACACCAAGTATATAAATGATGAATGGTTAGATGTCTATACTAGAAAGCCAGGGGTTTTTCATGCCCAACTATGAGTGGTGTTTTTAGCAAGAAATAAAATATACTGTCTTTCCTCATCCCCCAAACTAAGCTGCTGCTTCTACAGCATGACGGGGTTTGCACATGTTGGAAGGAGACAGTAAACAGTCTGCTTCTCTAGGGCTTCCCATTTGCCCTGCCATTCATTTGGAAACTCCTATGGGCCTGAACGTAATTATCTGTCTGAATTCCTCCAACCTGTTGCTTAGTCATCATGGCTTAGAATCTACAATCTGCCTACACCCTGCGGTTATGTTCTTGATAATAACAGTTCTTTAATAGCACATCTTAAATATTCCTTTGCCCTTTACCTTGGCACAGAAGTGTGAAACACAATGAGACACGTAAGTGCTTTTCTTTAACAAATGTTCTTCATATGCTAAAATAGTAACTAGCCAAAGATTAATAGCTATTTTCTCCTATGGTACTTGGAATTCAAAAGAGCGTAAATCAGGATCAAGTTAATCAAGCTATGCGATTTGTAATATTCAGTATTTCTGCGTGCTATGAAATGGTGGTTAAATCAATAGCTAGCAGATCCCCTTATCAAATACAGGACTAGTAAAATCAGCACACTCATTGGAGAATGACAGGTGAAATAGTAAAATTCCATTTAAATGGTGGCACCTAAGATTCTTATTCAAATTTGAAAACCTTAATACTTAAACTCTGAAATTCATCAGTATAGTAGAATGTATAGGCTAAATTTATACTAGCATCATTCATTTCATGAGAATATTAATATTAATGAATTAGCACAAAAGCAAGTAGATTACTTCTTCACGCAATATATAAGAAGCTATTTAGCAAGTTACCTCTATACTTTTTAGATGTGTTTAATTATCCCTGTGCAGAAAAGACTTAACACAGCACTCCTGACTGCTTATACTTAAAAAGGCCAGCTGACAAGGTTGGCCCTTGGTTGGCATCTGGGAACTTGGATTCCAGGAGCGCTCCCACCATTGACTGATATGAGTGGCTCACTGTGCCTAAATTGTTTGTACAAACAATGTAGTTATGGAACCCTCTGCATCCCTTCTGGGAGTCTGAAATTTGGGTACATGACAGGCAGGGGTGCCTATATGATAAGCTCCCAATAAAAAAATCTGGGTATTGAGTCTCTAATGAGCTTTCTTGGTTGGCAACATTTCACACAATTTGTCACAACTTGTTGGGTGAGAGATTAAGCACATCCTGCATGACTCCCCTGGGAGAGGAATCTTGGAAGCTTGCATACGTTTACCCCAGATTTAGCCCCATGTGCCTTTCCTCTTTGCTGCTTATACTTTGTACCCTTTCACTGTAATTAACTGTAGCCATCAGTATGACTACATGCTGAGTCTGGTGAGTGCTCCTAATGAATGACCAAAACTGAGGGTGGTCTTGAGTACCCCCAACACAATCCCCTAACCTACTTTTAAAAGAATCACTTAATTTGAGGATTAATAATGTGCACCTCAACGTAAGATATAGCTTCTAAATGCATTACTAATGAAAACTTAAGGATTTCCTAAGCATTGTAAATCAAGAAATCTGTACAATTGATTGTAATTATACCTTGTTCTGATTTTGGTTACAATGGTGTAGTCAACCTTACAGACCATTAATAAGGAATTCTCTTCTAGTTGTTGTCATGACGTTGCCCAAGATCACATCTGACCCATTGTAGGGTACCCTCTGTATCAGACAGGACCCACAGACAAAATTCAGATCTCTTTTAACTAAATTAGGTGTACCTTGAACTATATGTTTTACTTTGATCTTACCATGCCCCTCATGAGTGGTTGGGGGTTGTTTTTCTGGTTTGTTTTGTTTTTTTAACTTTAGAAGATGAACAGTTATTTGCAACCCAATCTAAACCATTGTACAGGATAGTATTCTATGCGTATGTTTCTCTGCACTGAACTTGGCTATACTATTTTCCTACTCATATTTTAATGTGTCCTAACTTCCCCAGTGTTTTCCTAACTCTCTTATTGCAGGTATTATTGCCAGACATTTCAAAAGTTTTCAGGTAAGCCATAAAGGAAGGAAGAAAAGGACTGAATATGTAACATGTCTAAAGAAAGAAAAGCGAAAAAAAGGGCAAGCAGTTAATACTGGAAAATGAAAATTAGTCAATTTATCACTAAGCACTAGATGGACCGGCGGTCAGATGTACTTTGGCCTCCTGGACAGATACACCTCATCTATAAAGGTGGGCGCATTATAATTCCCCTTTCTCTGGTTTCAAGTTCATTGAGCACCCTTCTGATTTGCATTTCTCAAGGAGTGTTAATATGTTTTCAGGGTCTATTATGTTTTACATATGGTGTTCAGTTTTCACAGCAACCCCAGGAGTTGTTATCCCTGTTTTACAGCTGAGGAAATAGCTGGTCACTTCTGCCTGGGGTTGCCCCGCTGGCCTTCAAATATCCACAGGCACTTTTATTCCCACACACAGAAAACACTACATGTTTGTTCTGAGCATGTAATGTTTAGACTATGCGATGAAGTTGGGGGTACAGATATCTCTTTGAATGAATTAATAGAAATGTATAAAACTGCTCACATCACTTATTTGTTAAATGTTTCATTTGGAACAAGAAAATAGTACCTGCAGTCAGTTGAAAATTTCACTGTAAAAAAAGTTTGTCTTAAAATTTTTATTACCTACCTCCAGCACTTCAGGATTTTAAAAACATTTTTCATTACTTATTTAGTTCAATATAAAACTTTAAATCACTGTATATTGAACAATCAATCAACCTGTAATTTTAAGCACTGTAATACTACTAAAGTTTGTTTGTTGCATCAAAAATGACCACAAGATAGGTAATACATAACAATGTTTTAATATTTGGGAGATTCTTAAGGAATGTATATTATCAAATAAAAGTGGTATTTTGTTTCATTTCAAATATTATGTTAGTCTCTAATTTTAAGAGAGCCAGCAATTTTAATTGTAAAATAATAATTCTGCCACTTACTGCCCATAAAAGGACAAATAAGACAGAAAGCTGACAAATTTCAAAAATCTTTATCAAAGTGCAGGATCTCCATTTGATGCACAGTTGTCTCGATCATATCCAAATACACGTCCATGTTGGAACCAAAAGTCAACATATCTGCCCACCCCCTACACACCCAACACACATTGGTGGCGCAGAGACAGAAGAACACAAGGAAGAATTCAATCTCATTTACTTATTTATTTACTTACTGGAAAGAGACGAACGGGAAACACAGCTGTCACTGGTCCACAGCAGTGATGAAATCCTGCCAGGAAGGCATGCAGACCTCCTGCCCAAAGTCAGATAACTAACTCAATTTGTTCAGTCTTCAAAATGGGTAATAGGGGGACTTCCCTGGTGGTCCACTGGCTAAGACTCTGCACTCCCAATGCAGGGGGCCCGGGTTCAATCGCTGCTCAGGGAACTAGATTCCCACATGCTGCAACTAAGAGTCTGCATGCCACAACTAAAGATCCCGTGTGCCACAACTAAGACCTGGCACAGCCAAATAAATAAATATATATTTTTTAATGGATAAAAAATTCTCCACTCTACCACATTGTGTAATAGGCTGACCCGCTGATTTTTATTATTAGTTATTAAATATCTGACTCCCCAATAGATTATAAGCCCTGTGAAAACTTTCTGTTCACCACTATATGCCAAGTGATTCGCAAAGTGTCTGACACTTCAGAGATGTTCAATAAATATTTGTTGAATGAACGAACAATATAACTACTATAGACTACTTAGCCATTATATTTTCAGTGTAAATTAATAAATAAATATTTTGAGTTATATACCCATCTTCACTGAATTTGGTTAGCATGAATCATTCCTCCTGAGGCAAGATCATTGGACGGATTGAGTTTCTTGAGATGTTGGACTAGTAGACCCAACTACATCATCCAGCAAAATGCTATGTATCATAGGTTTACTGCATGTTTGTTTGTTTATTACTTCAGAAGCACAGACGAATACTGGATTAATCATTTAATTGTAGTTCTTGGCTTGTGGCACACTTTCATCATTGGTCTAAACCTAGCTTTTATTTTAATGTATTTTATGTGTTTATTTAATGATATAATAAACACCATGAACTTATTTCCCAACATGAATAATTGGACATTACCAGTAATTTACATCTACTGTGGGTTCCTCTTCTATCCTGCCTCTAACTTCTCCCTGTCTTGAAACCTAGAGGTGACCAATCACCTTGGTTTTGCTTTTCATTCCCTTTATTTATTTATCTTTATGTTTTTACATACATATATTCAGTATTATGTTACTAAGATTAATTTATGATGTTGTGTATACCTTTTGCTCATTTTCTCTCAGTACAATATTCCATTGTGAAAACATACCACTCTTTATTTATCTGTTCTCTTGTCCACAGTCATATGGGTTGTTGCCAGATGAGGGCAACTTCTGGATCGTGCCCTTAAAGCATCCCTTCTAGTGGAGTTTGTGTGTGAAGCCAGGAGTTGGTACAACCACCCTGAACTTGTTGAAGAAGCTGTACGGTAAGAATAGTAGAGTTATAAGATAGAAGTGTATGTCCTTGATGTCTTCAAGAAGAACAAACAGCTCGGACGTGATAAATAATTTTGTCTAATTTAAACCATCGTCATTTTGGGATTACTACCACAGCAGCTGATAACCTAACACATAATTTGTACCTAAAAGTGAGATGCTACTGGAATAAAACGTGTAACAGGAGGCACTGGCAGTCAGGCAACAGGTGGTGAGGATACTGTGGATGGGAACGGTGGTGACTCATGCTATGGCAAAACATCTGATAAAACTATCACCATATGATACTGAAGTTGCAGACCACGTGCTTATAGAGCCTATAGCTCTAAGGTAGTGTTTCTTAACATAGGTCCTCTTGGCATTTGGGGTAGAATAACTTTTTGTTGGTCAAGAATACCCTAGGCATCGTAGGATGTACAGCTCCCCACCCATAAAATGCCAGCAGTGTGATTCAATGATCTTATCTACTAGCCCCAGGCAATATAACAATCAAGAACTTCCTCATACATTCCCTCATGCCCTTTATAGGAGCTAGACTGCCCCCAGGTAAGGACCACTGCACTAGAGGAACTAACTGGAAAAAATGGCAGAACACTGATGTGTTGGCTCCTCCTTGCCACTTTTGGCAAAATTCTACAAGACAGAGAAGCTCAGGCTAGGTTTACGTGCAGAGATGGAGGGAACTTCCCTTTGGAAGAGAGGTTCTGTTTGTGGCTGGATGCAGAATGGTGGGACTTTAGGACTGTCTTCCCTTGGGAAGGATAAACATGTTCTGCAAGTGGAAGGAAGGATGCCTGTAGCTGGTGGACAAGAAGGAAGACTAGCAATGACGCCTGGCTTTCCTTAGAATCCCTTTTCTCCCTGTAGCATAGCAATAGAACTTTTAACTGGGCACACAGCTACCCCGCTAGACATTTTCTAGTCTCCTTGGCAGTTAGAAGTGGCTACGTGAATAGGTTCTTCCAATGGGATGTGAGTAGAATGAGGTGTGTAACACTCAGGACGTGAGTTTATACGGAGAAGTATGCCCTTCCGTCTCCCTCCCTCTCTTCAGCTGACTGGTATGTAGGCATGATGATAGAAATTGGAGCAGCCATGTTTTTCACAAGGTGGAAGCCATGCGTTGAGAATGGCTGGTCAACTACACAGAAGGAGCCTGGAGCCCTCTCTAGCCACCATACCAACTATCTTATTTAGCCCATCTCACTGGGAAGACACATGCACTCTCTTGCATCCATGATCTCATATGTATTATCTTGGCCTGTTTGTTGTTAGCTGGTTCAAATTGTAAACTGAAGGGATAATAACATTAGCTGAGTTCAGGTCATCATTTTCACCAATCCTAAAACGTGAGCTGGACTTTGTGGTCGGACCTATCTCAGCAGGAGAACTCCTTCTTTCAGATTTCTAAATTTCCCCCCAGTTTTACTGAGATATAATTGGTATATAACATTGTATTAATTTAATGTGCACAACATAATGATTTGATATATGTATATACTGGGGAATGATTACCATAATAAGTTAACATCCATCACCTCACATAGTTACATTTTTTTTCTTGTGGTGACAGCTTTTAAGATCTACTGTCTTAGCAACTTTCAAATATATAGTACAATATTGTTAACTATAGTCACCATGTTGTGCATCAGACTTCTAAGGGTTTTTTTTTAAGTTTTTTTCTTTGTTTTATTGAGCTATAACTGACATGCAGTACTACATAAGTTTAAGTGTACAGCATAATGATTTGATGTACAAATATCATGAAAGACTTCTAAGTTTTAATGATCTCAAAATCTACAATACATAACCTATCTAGCACCCAGACCTTGGTTTCTAGTACCACTGTCTAATAAAAAGAATGAGGGTTCTTTGGGAGAAATGACTGATTCAAATACACAAGGTGAGCCTGGAGCATCTTGTAGTGATAAGTGTCAGAAAGCAGTGCTCAAAAATTTTTTTAAAGTTGGCGGGGCTGTGTCAAAGGGGCACAGCAGCCAAATGAAAGAGCTCCCAAGAGTCAAAGTTGGAATGACTTGAGGAAAAAGTGTATTCAATTGTAACCCCAAGTATAAAATAAATATCCGTGAGTTTGTACTGTTATAGATAAATGAATGAGTACGTTAATAATGGGGAGAAGAGATGAATCTCTCTCCCAGAATTCCAAATAAAATATGTAGATACTTCACCATAAAAGAAGGGGAACATAACTCCACATTCCTTAAGTATAGCCTGCAGGTAGTGACTTCCTTCCAAGAGTAAAGTATGGAAAAAAGCAGGTGGACAAGTAACTTTACAGTGGAGAAACAGTCATTACTTCAGCCAGGTTATCAACATCCTCATGAACACTCATAAATCATGTTGCTAGTAGGTACCCTTGATATGAAGTGAGGAAAATGCACTTTCTATCTGTGATACCCATAACTCCAGTTCAGAAAAACATCAGACAGATCCCAATTGAGGCACATCCTACAACATACCTGACCAGTTTGAGTACTCCTCAAAACTGCCAAGGTCAACAAAACTAAGGAAAGTCTGAGAAACTGTCACAGACAAGAGAAGCTCAAGGAGACATGATGACTAAATGTAATATCATGTCCTAGATGGGATCCTGGAACAGAAAAATATATTAGGTATAAACCGAGGAAACCTAATGTATCAATAGTGGTTCATCAATTATAACAAATGTATCATAAGATGCTAACAGGGGAAATAGTGTGGGGTATATGGGAACTTTCTGTACTATCTTTGCAATTTTTCTATAGATCTAAAACTTGAAAGAAACAAAGTTTATTTTTTAAAATCTAAAGTACAAAATAAATTTTTTTAATTATTTGAGGGACTTCCCTGGTGGCGCAGTGGTTAAGAATCTGCCTGCCAAGGCAGGGGACATGGCTTCGATCCCTGGTCCGGGAAGATCCCACATGCTGGGGAGCAGCTAAGCCCGCGTGCCACAACTACTGAGCCCGCATGCCACAACTACTGAAGCTTGCACACCTAGAGCCCGTGCTCCGCAACAAGAGAAGCCACCGCAATGAGAAGCCCACGCACCACAACAAAGAGTAGCCCCCACTCCCCGCAACTAGAGAAAGCCCGCACGCAGCAACAAAGACCCAATGCAGCCAAAAATTTAATAATAAAAAATAAATAAATAAATGAATAAGTAAATAAATATTTGAAAAAACTTATTTGAAAAGATAATTCTGCTTAAGTACTTTTAAAAACGAAGCACCAGCATGATGGAAATTTCAACGCCTTTAATTTAATGTGACTATCTTGCCTTCTTTCCACATAAATCTGATATGTATGTTAACCTGTCTTGGTAGCAGAATATCTGAAAATATTTGGGTTTTGCTTGATGAGCTTGGGGATAATCTATTTCTTTTTAGAAACTAAATGCTCATTAATACATTTTCCAACTTGAGAATCAAGTATTTTCCAAAAGTTTACATTTAAGTCAAGTGTTTGAAACTTGAAACACATTTTCCCACAGAAATGTTGTTACAAACAGTGGTTAATTCCCAGGCCAGCCAGGTGAAGCTCATTAAACTCATAATAAGCAAAATAGACATCTTCAGTGAAAACAGTGTAAAACTATATTATGAGAAAAACTTGCCTTTCAAATTCAAAAGATAAATTTAAACATGCAATTTAAATTTATTCTAATCAAATCCATCACCCAGTGTCTGAGCCAAGGGCTTTCTTTGGGCCTCTTTGCAACACTGCAAATGAGGAGGGGGCGGAAGATGGAGGGTGTTAAACTGGGGTGAGTGGGAGATGGAAAGACCATAAGCACAGTCTGTGAAGGCAAGTGTGCGCTTTTGACCCAGATTGGGTGGGCAGGTTTCTACTTTGATTTCTGGGGATACAATGAAGTTGGTACCCCAAAGGACAGAGAAAGGGATAGAAAGGGGACTTTGTCTTCTCCTAATCCTAAATCTTTAATGTGCTACTATGCAGAGGGTGGGTAATACAGTAGTCTATGGGCAGCTGGTAAGGATGAATGACCAGTTGGCTAACTCTTCAAGCTGGTGGGACTTGAGTACATGGGTGGACAGCAGTAGGCATTGGACCCGCACTCCTCACGACAGTATGCTACCGAGCAGAGGACCAAGAAAGAAAGTGGATTCACACAGGAGATCTGCAGAAATGCTGACAGGGTGTGAAGAGGACTTAAATTCCCAACAGGAAGGCTCAGAAGAGGAAACAAAGGTAAGTGGAAGAAATGAAGTTTCTTGCAGTGATACCAGCCAAAATATCAGACCCAGCTGCGGTCAGGATTTCTATAGCACAGCAAGGCCTACGTTTGATGTATTTCAGGTTTGTCTATCCTGATTTGGAGACACACTATACCATTTGTTAAAATAAGGATACATTGTACCACAAAAAGAACTATAAGAACTTTTCAGAAGCATAATTAAAAAGCAAACATTTTTATCAAGTATTTCTTAAAAACAATGATACATATTTTCTTATAATGCATTATGGATTTGAAAAAAATTTTTTTAACTGCTCTTCCTCTCCCTCTCCAGATACCTTCTCCATCAATGCTTACAACATGGTAAACATCTTTCCTTAATTTTCCTAATTTTCCATTAAGAATTCAAATATATATTGAGTGCATTTTTCAGTTTTATGAAACAACAATATGTGTTGATAATAGCAAATGTATTGTTACTACATATTGATAACGGCAGGTATATGATATGCTGTAACATAGATATGATGAATTTATTCAACCATTTCTTTATTGACAGTCACTGCTCCCTTTATTTTACTTTTCACCGCTTGGGGAAATGCTACAATAAAAATCTTCATACAAATATCTTGTGTTATTCAAGTTTATGCTCACTTGCTGTCGTTAACAAACACTCTAAGCTTACCACAAGAGTTTGTTTCTAGTTCACATCACTGTCTGGTGCAAGTCAGGCTGTTACTATGAGTTTGCCTCCAATCGTGATTCCAGGGCTCCATCTTATGGTTTCCCTATCTCAGATTTCTTCGTTTCCAGCAGTCAACACGGGAGAGAGCTTGGAAGACAAGGAAAGGTTTATGACAAAGACTGGATGTATGTTAGGACACTTCTGCCCAGATTCCACTGGCTACAACCCAATCATGAGGTCCCAACCTAATTGCAAGGGAGGCTGGGAAATGTAGTCTTCCTGTGTGCCCTAACAGGAACTGGATGAACATTTAGTCAATTTTGCACATATTTTTATATACAGTAAGTCCCTACATATGAGCGAGTTCCGTTCCGAGAGCGCATTCATTAAGTCCAATTTGTTTGTAAGTCCAACAAAGTTAGCCTAGGTACCCAATTAACACAGTCGGCTATATAGTACTGTACTATAATAGGTTTATAATGCTTTTCACACAAATAACATAAAACACAAAAATAAAACATTTTTAATCTTACAGTACAGTACCTTGAAAAATACAGTAGTACAGTACAACAGTGGGCATACAGGGGCTGGCATCGAGGGAACAGGCAAGAAGAGTTACTGACTGGAGGAGGGAGAGGAGGTGGGAGGTGGTAGAGCTGAAGGATCGTCAGCAACAGGAGATGGAGGGCCAGCTGCAATTTCACTCACACCTGACGCTGATGGCACAGGTTCTGGCTCCTTGCTGGATTCAATTCTATCGACCCTCTTGAAAAAATGATCCAGTGATGTCTGGGTAGTAGCTACTTTTTTTCTCGTCATAGATGACATCCTGGGCTTGAAATAAAGATACTGTACTACTGTACTCTATACAGTAAAGTACACAAAAGCACACTTGCAGAGGATGTATGCACATGACAACGTACACCAGACATGTGAACTAACTTACGTGACTGGACATGCGAATGCATGTTCGCATCTTTGAAAGTTCACAGCTTGAAGGTTCGTATGTAGGGGCCTTACTGTATTGGTGGCTTTACTCCAAAGGATATATTTCTGGACTGAAATTTCTGGGCTGTGAAATTCTATATAATGTGTGTATGTCTATCACTTCACAAAAAAGGCCATGACAACTCCTATTTCTGTCAGCAGAGTAGGAATATTCAGCACCTTTCTTGCTTTTCTAAATCTCCCTTCCAAAGGTACTAAAAGACTAGAAACTCCACTGACCAGATTCCTGTGTCAACAGGGTCCTGGTTTAACTTCCACCAATGAGAGGCACTCTCACTGAAACTAGAAAAGGTGAAGAAAGCAAGCAGCCTTTATTTCATTCTAACATGTTGACACTTGGCAGAAATGGCCTGTAGTTGCTTCCAGGTGACATCCTGCATTCTGCAGAGATTACTGGCAGGGGCTTTCCCTGAAGTTCCTGCATACCGGATTTTCTAAAAGCCAGCAATGATTTCTCCTGACTTGTTCTCTCAGTCTTTCTGACAGTTTAGTGAACATCTCATTTCTTGTATAAAACCTCTTCCTACTTGAAATACTTAAAGCAATTTGTTTCCAGACTAAGTACTAACTTACACATCAACCTAGCATTTGTCTTTTATCTTTGTTTATGACCCATTTTTTCCCACATATAATTTTTTAATTCTTACATTTCAAATATATTTGTTTTATGTTATAGCTGTGGTGTTGCTGCTTCCCAAGCCTTAGTTAACATATTCTATAAAACGTCTAATTTCTATCTTTTATAGTTAAATAATTAATTCATCTGGAACTTACTTTTGCATGTGTTGAGACTGCTAGTATCATTTATTAAATCAATCCTGTTTTCTCACCCAACTGAAATATCATCTTTGTCCCAAATATCTTGATCTATTTCTAGGCCACCTAGTCTATTCCAGTGATCTGTTTATTTTCCTGAGCAATGCCATACAGTGTTGATTGCTGTGGTTTTATAAAATATTTTAACAACTGTTTTATAAATCTAAATTCAAAAGAGACCATCTAACACAATAACTTGTGTTACCAGGTTAACTCAGTTGTTACATAAACTCATAATAAAATTTATTTTTCTATGTCTGTGCACATATTTGAACTTTCTACAAATATTAATAACAGAAACATCTGAATACTTGGCTAAAATAAGGGAGCAATGACCAATCCTAACCTGATTCCAAATGTTGGAGAAGGAGCAGCCTCACTCTTCTGATTGCTTTCATAAGTTAATGTTATAAAATTGAATTTGTAAAGTAACATTATCCTAATCAAATACTACTTTTGTCATTCATATATACTTTATATATAAGACTATAAAGGACTCTATGTAAGAGTTTGTTTAGAGAGGCGGAGTCAAGATGACTGTGTGGGAAGACGAAGAGTTAGCGTCTCCCCACAACTAGGGCACCTGCCGACCGCTGGTGGGGGACTCTGATGCCCAAGAAGACGCGAGGAACCCCAAAGTGAACTGGTAGGATGAAGGGGGACTGCAGGGGGAGGAGAAGTGGACGCCAGACAGGATGGGCACCCCTGAAGCTGGGGAGATCAGAAGAGGAGTGGAGAGGTTGATTGCCCCGCCCACTCGGACCAGGGGAGCCTGCTGAGCTCCCAGGCTGGTCCTCTGCCCTCCAAGGTCCCCCCCACAACCGAATTGGTCCTGGGGGCATAGAAGGGAGGCTGGGGAGATCAGGAGAGGCAGGAGGCATGGGCTCTTGCAGGCTGGAGGAGCGGGAGAGGAGACGAGGGCGTCTGCCCCGCCCACTCAAGCCCAGGAAGCCTGCTGGGCTCCCAGGTGAGGTCCCCTGCCCTCTGAGACCAGGGCTGGGGGGCACTCCTGGGCCCCTCCTGTTCCTTGAGCCTAAGCCCCACCCCCCATAGCCCCCAGGGCCTTTTCCAGCCCTGTGGGTCCTGAGCATTGGCCCCACCCACCACCCAAACCGCGCCCTTGCTTAGGCCCCGCCCTCCACAACCAAGGCCTCCCCCCACTTCTTTTTTCTTTTCTTTTCCCTCCTCTTCTCTTTTACTATTGTGGTACTGACATACCTTCTGGTTGTTGATTCATATTTTTATATTCTTCCTAACATATCTGTTAGTTTCCCAGTCTAATTTTATTTTTTACTTTGTTACTGTTCTTCTTTTTTTTTTCTTTTCTTTTTTCCACCCCATGCACATTGAGGGATCTTGGTTCACGAGCCGGGGGGTTGGGCCAAAGCTCCTGCAATGGGAGCTCCAAGTCTGAACCACTAGACTAACAGAAAGACCCCAGGGAATATTCAACGGAGTGAGGTCTCACGGAGTTCCTCATCTCAGCACCAAGACCCAGCTCTACCCAACAGCCTAAAAATTCCAGTGTTGGAAGCCTCAGGTCAAACAACCAGTAAGACAGGAACACAATCCCACTCATAAAAAAAAATAAATAAATAAGACAGCAAAATAATATGTCACAGATGAAGGAGCAAGGTAAAAACCTACAAGACCAAATAAATGAACAGGAAATAGGCAACCTACCTGAAAAAGAATTCAGAGTAATGATAGTAAGATGGTCCAGAATCTCAGAAACAGAATGGAGGCACAGATTGAGAACACAGAAGAAATGTTTAACAAAGATCTAGAAGAACTAAAGGACAAACAAACAGATGAACAGCACAATAACTGAAATAAAAATACACTAGAAGGAATCAATAACAGAGTAACTGAGGCAGAAGAACAAATAAGTGAGCTGGAAGACAAAACGGTGGAAATAACTGCCAAGGAGCAGAATAAAGAAAAAAGAATGAAAAGAATTGAAGACAATCTCAGAGACCTCTGGGACAACACTAAACGCATAAACATTCAAATTATAGGGGTCCCAGAAGAAGAAGAGAAAAAGAAAGGGTCTAAGAAAATATTTGAAGAGATTATAGTCGAAAACTTCCCTAACATGGGAAAGGAAATAGTCACCCAAGTCCAGGAAAAAGAGACTCCCATACAGGATAAACCCTAGGAAAAACACACCAGGACACATATTAATCAAACTAACAAAAATTAAATTCAAGAAAAAAATATTAAAAGTAGCAAGGGAAAAACAAAAACTAACATACAAAAGAATCCCCATAAGGTTATCAGCTGATTTTTCAGCAGAAACTCTGCAGGCCAGAAGGGAGTGGCAGAATATACTTAAAGTGATGAAAGAGAAACCTACAACCAAGATTACTCTACCCAGCAAGGATCTCATTCAGTTTCGATGGAGAAGTCAAAAGCTTTTCAGACAAGCAAAAGCTAAGAGAATTCAGCACCACAAAACCAGCTTTACAACAAATGGTAAAGAAACTTCTCTAGGCAGGAAATGCAAGAAAAGAAAAGGACCCACAAAAACAAACCCAAAACAATTAAGAAAACGGTAATAGGAACATACGTATCGATAATAACCTTGAATGTAAATGGATTAAATGCCCCAACCAAAAGACACAGACTGGCTGAATGGATACAAAAAAAGACCTCTATATATGCTGTCTACAAGAGACCCACTTCAGACCTTGGAACACATACAGACTGAAAGTGAAGGGATGGAAAAAGACATTCCATGCAAATGGAAATCAAAAGAAAGCTGGAGTAGCAACACTCGTATCAGATAAAATAGACTTTAAAATAAAGACTGTTGGGGCTTCCTTGGTGGAACAGTGGTTAAAAATCCACCTGCCAATGCAGAGGACACGGGTTCGAGCCCTGGTCCGGGAAGATCCCACATGCTGTGGAGAAATTAAGCCCGTGCGCCACAACTGCTGAGCCCGAGTGCCACAACTACTGAAGCCTGAGCGCCTAGAGCCTGGGCTCTGCAACAAGAGAAGCCACCGCAACAAGAAGCCCACACAACGAAGAGGAGCCCCCGCTCACCGCAACTAGAGAAAAGCCCACGTGCAGCAACGAAGACCCACCACAGCCAAAAATAAATAATTTTTTTTAAAAGTAATAAATAAATAAATAAGCTACAAGGATACATTGTACAGCACAGCACAAGGAATATAGCCAAGACTTTATAATAACCATAAATGGAGTATAATCTCTAAAAAGTATGAATTACCATGTTGTACATCTGAAACTAATATAATATTGTAAATCAACTATACATCAATAAAAAAATGAATGCCAAAAAGGAAGAGTTCGTTTATAAAATGGGTAACATTACCAGTATTTTTTAAAACTATTGGTCTAATACATAAACTTGTGCTGCTTTTAATATCATTCAACTGTTTGTCTGATTTATTTTTCATTAAGATATAATACACATACCACAGAGTTCTTCACTCTTTAAAGTTTCCAATTCAGTTGCTCTTAGTATATTCACAAAGTGTGCAGCGATCACCACTTTGTAATTCCTGTTTGTCTGATTTTCTTTTTTATTATTTAAAAAAATGGAAAATCAAAAGTATAATTTTCATTCAATAAATATCATTTGATCCTTAGGCAGTTTTGTTGCAGAAAGTAAAGTTCATGATTTTAGAATGATGGTAGCAATTCATCAACAAAGTAATCAGTTTTCACACAGTTTCAATAACTGCAGCAATTTCCTTGAACTGTCTGTAGAAATTCTGGAGAGAAAGGGGAAAAACAATATTAATTTTGCTTTTAGAGGCTATTTAAGTAGTTCTTTTAATTATATCTAACCAGCAGAGGCTCTAGAACATATTAAGTTTGCATTTTAATGTTACTTCCTCAACTATTATTATTCAAAAGTTACTATAAGAAACAAACAGGTGTAATTTGGTGCAAGCAAAAATACTACTGTAGAGTCGGATAATTAGCTCATAAATAAGCTTTTTAAAAGCATCCAACGAAGTTCTTTGAGATCACAACAGAAAGATTTATTAAATGCCCAGCACTGTTCTCAACAATGAAGACTTTAAAAAAATGACAGATTGGTTCCCAGGCTCTGAACCACTTTTAATACAGTGAAAGACTGCATTTCAGGGTGATAGGGGCTGTCTTGCCAGTTATACTAAGAGGGACCCAACACTGACAGTAGCTTACATGGTAGAAGCTTATTTCTCTTTCAATTAAAAACTAAGCTGGTATGGTAGTTCTCCTGTAGAAGTCATCAGATAAAACATCAGATAAAAAAGGGATCAAATTCTGTTTTCCTTTCTTATTCTCTACTTGCTGAGAAGTAGGAAGCAAATTTGATATACTCTAATGATTCCATCCTTGTATTTTCCCTCTTCTTTGGACTTAATTCTCTATTTTGCTACTTAAAAGAGTATCTGTATTTTCTTTTAACTCATATGTAAGTTTATTATGGAACGAAGGAGGAAATAACCATTTCTTAAAAAATATATACTCATGATCATAATTTCAGCTACTAGAAAGATAAAAGTCAAAAGCTCAAAGAATGCTCCTTGGTGCTCAGTCCTATAATGTGACTAACAGGCTGTTCGCCTGGTTAGCTGTAAGCCACGTAAGAACTACCTCTAAAAGAGTTGCCCCATTTGTGATCTTTTGACTCTGAGAAAAAAATTTTAAGAGATGGAATCAGGGAGCACAAATGTGGCAAAGAAAAATAAGAATTAGGCCAGTATTATGAATTACAAAAGGACTGAAACCTATATTCCTTTTGGAAGTAGATTTGGTCTTTATGTTCAGTTGCAAGCTACTCACATATCACAATACACTACATTTAGTTCCTTCCAACCAAGTCCTAATTTGCTTCCAAGACACCATTTAGCATTAAAAATAATGAATCTGTGACCCTTTTTTTGTTCTACAGCAGACACAGCTGTTCTAAAAATAGGAATCAAAAGGAGAGAACATCCTTAAAATGTAATTTGTAAAACAGAACTACAATATAACCCACAAATCTCACTTCTGGGTATATATCCAAAGGAAATAAAATCACTACCTCAAAAAGTTATCTGCACTCCCACATTCAGTGCGGCATTACTCACAATAGCAAGGTATGGAAACAACCCAAGTGTCTGTTGACAGATGAATGGATAAAGAAAATGTGGTGAAAAAAAAAAAAGAAAATGTGGTGTGTATATATACACAACAGTATACTATTCATCCTTTAAAAAGAAGGAAATCCTGCTATTTTTGACAACATGGGTGAACCTGGAGGACATTATGCTAAGTAAAATAAGCCAGACACAGAAAGACAATACTGCATGATCTCACTTATATGTGGAATCTAAAAAAATTGGAATTCATGGTAACAGAGAGTATGCTATAAGAAATAATTCATATCTGTTCACTCACCAAAGGGATCAAAACAAACAAAAACAAAACTCTAAGGCCAGTTAAACTAGCCAAAGACAAAGCATTTCCCTGTATGTACATTGAAAAGAAAATGATTTCTCATCCACCCCCTTTCTTCCTTTCTTGCTTACAGAAAAGAGGTAGAATAATATATATAATATTGGATACTAAAAAAAAAATAATAATATATATAACATGATTCTATAAATAAACTATTGAGTTACTCTAATCCCCAGCAGATAAAATTAGCCATCAAGTACTAGTGGTCTGACCTACATTTTGTAAACATTATTAGTCAGAAAATTCAGGGTCAATACTGCTCAAAGGTAAGATTCATTTAGCTTAATCACTCTTGAATATTAAGCCTAAGAAGAATAAAACAGTTAAATGCAAAGTAAATATCCTGCTAGAAAAGATGCAAATTTCTTAAACACACTCACAGATGAGTCCTTGAAAGTGATGGAGTGTCAGTATACAAATTCAGCATATTATATTGAAAATATTGAAAATAATTTATCAAATTCCCAAATAAAGTAAATCCAGATCTTTTGCATGTAAAGCACATCAAAACAATTGCAAATAAAAACAGTTAAAATTTTCTCTTAAAGAAGTTTTTATGTATCTTTTTAAGCAGTAATTACAGAACAATGGCTAAACTGAATGAGTTTTATCACAAACCTGAAACTGTGGAATTGTCATTTCGAAGGACTTGTTCTTTACTTGGCCTGAATGATCTGCCACTTTGAGCATCACTGCAACGTAAGGATACTTAAGTGATCTGCAGCTGTCTGAGCTCACAGCCATACCCAGCTTCCACTGAAAATCTATTAGCTGTAATGAAACAGTACACAATACACCAGTTATAATATTGCCCTGAATGAAGATATTTATTCAATTTTACTGCTCTCATTATTCAAGTTTTAATTTCAAGGCCAGTCAGAATAAAAGAAAATGTCTTCATTTGAATATTGTTAGGGGGATATAATAATCAAATGAACACAGAGAGAGGCAATAAGAGATATAAACAGGGTTGGAAAACAACACTGTCATAATTACAAAAGGGAAAAAACAAAAGTCTCCACCTGATGTGTTATGGAGGTAGATGTGGCAGTACTAGTTTTCTTTTCATTTTGCTCCTGTACTTAAGGGGACTCCAAACGTTTTGGACCATCTCTTATCTCATTTTCCTGTTCCACATATGCCTTGCCCCATTCCACAACCCAAAAGTCCTAAAATGGAAGATGAGTTATATACCATCTTCATATTTGATTGAGGCATACATGGGAACCATACCAGTTTCTTTACTCACCACAGTCCTTGACATGAAACCTTACACTATTGGGAAGGTGGTTTTAGATTTCATCACTGTTGATGATGGATACCTGCCACGTGATGTGCTATGCAGTTTACATGTATTTAATGCCTCACTGAATCATAACATTATAAGCTATTATTTCCATTTTGCAGGTGACAAAACTGAATTTCAGAGAGCTTACGTAATATGCACAAAGTCATGCATTTCTGGACTCATAACTGAAACCAAACTCTGTTTGACTCCAATGATTACATGCTTATTGACTCCTGGTTGCCTCAATACCTTCTAGCTAATTCTTTTCAATGATTGTTCAGTGCTGCCATGGCATAAAACAGGACTGGATAAATGCAGCCCTTAATACTGAGTTTAAAAACATAAGACAATAAATGGAGGAATTTTGTGTCTTGTTCCCAAAGCTTCGAAAGGTATGTAGTACCTAGCAGGCACTCACAAAAAATACCTGTCTATTGACTGATACCTTTTGCTACCAAATGAATGCTTACTGGGCAAATAGCTTTACATATTAATAAAAAAATTTTTATAAAAGGTGGGATTAGTGTAAGGACCAAAATTTCCTCCTGTCTTCATACTGGCATTAGACGAACCAGCTACAGCATGAAGGGCAGGCTGGTCCCGACAAAAGGTTAACATCTTTGATAAGTAAAAAGACTGTACAGGTACTTCTTAAAGTTTCCCATACAAAAATAGAGAAAGGATAGTAGGTTAATAAGAAAAGAACTACAAACAGCTAATAAGCATATGGAAAGGAAACAGGGAAATGCAAATTTAAAACACAAAGAGATACCACTACACACCTACCAAAATGGCAAAATTTTAAGTCTGATGATTCTAAAACTGGCAAGAAAGGATGTATCACAGTGCTGCTGATGGAAGTCTAAATTGGGTCAATCTTTCGGAAAATTGGCTTTACTTAAACTGCAGTTACGCATATCCAGTGATCCGGTGATTCAATTATTAGGGATATAACCTAGAAAAACAGTATACTTGGGGCTTCCCTGGTGGCACAGTAGTTAAGAATCTACCTGCCAATACAGGGGACAGGGATTCGAGCCCTGGTCCGGGAGGATCCCACATGCCACAGAGCAACTAAGCCCGTGCGCCATTAACTACTGAGCCTGTGCTCTAGAGCCTGCGTGCCACAACTACTGAAGCCCGTGCACCTAGAGCCCGTGCTCTGAAACAAGAGAAGCCACTGCATTGAGAAGCCCGCGCACCACAATGAAGAGTAGCCCCTGTTGCAGCAACTAGAGAAAGCCTATGTGCACCAACGAAGACCGAACACAGTCAAAATAAATAAATTTATTTTAAAAAGTTAAAAAAAAAAAAAGAATCCACCTGCCAGTGCAGGGGACACGGGTTCGAGCCTTGATCGGGGAAGATCCCACATGTCGCGGAGCAACTAAGCCTGTGCGCCACAACTACTGAGCCCATGTGCCACAACTACTAAAGCCCACCGGCCTAGAGCCTGTGCTCCGCAACAACAAAAGCCACTGCAATGAGAAGCCCACCCACCACAACGAAGAGTAGCCCCTGCTCGCCGCAACTAAAGGAAGCCCTTGCACAGCAATGAACACCCAAAGCTGCCAAAAATAAAATAAATATTTTAAAAAAGGAAAAACAGGATGCTTATGTGAGAATGTTCCTAGCAGCTATATTCAAAATAGCCCTAACCTATAAACAACCCAGATGTTCATCAGTAATAAAACGGACAAATGAAATGCTGCACAGCAATGAAAATGAACTTCAGCTACACTTAACACCAAAAATCCTGAAAGAAACAAGTCAAAAAGTTGTGATTCCATGCACTTAAACTTGAGAAACAGGAAATATAATACTGTTTAGTGATGCATACACAGATGGCAAAACTATAAAAAGAAGCAAGAATATGACTATCACAAAAGGATAATTATTACCTCTAGGGAGGAGGGCGGGAGATATGATTGGGAAGGGGCATGTGGTGGGCTTCTGGGGTACTGGTAATGTTCGATTTCTTGAGTTTTGATTGTAGTGACACAGATGTTCACCTTTAAAGTACCCATTTTTTTGGTAACTATTTGAGGGGATGGAGGTTAACTAGATGTACTGTGGTAATCATTTTGCAGTATATGTATGTCAAGTCATTATGCAGAGCTGTATTTCAATTATATCTCAATAAAACTGGAAAAAGTAAAATTATTCAGTAAACAGTCCAAATGTTCTGCACGTTTTGGTATAGATGTTATCTTGCACATATAGCAGGGGGAGGGGAGGATATGTTAGTGAGCTCCACATTTCTGGTTGAAAGGAAAAATTTATTTAGGGTAGGTGATCAAAGGAAAGCTTCAGAGGAGACAGAGCTCAGTTTTGAAGAATAACAGAACTGAAATTGAGAGGAAAAAATTTGTTTTATTTATATATTCCATAAATACACACCTAGCAAAGAATAAGTGCTTAATAAATATTAAGCTGAACCAACTAGAGATAAAAGTAGTTCATATCGGGCTTCCTGGTGGCGCAGTGGTTGGGAGTCCGCCTGCCGATGCAGGGGATGCGGGTTCGTGCCCCGGTCCGGGAAGATCCCACATGCCACGGAACGGCTGGGCCTGGGAGCCTTGGCCGCTGAGCCTGCGCGTCCGGAGCCTGTGCTCCGCAACGGGAGAGGCCACAACAGTGAGAGGCCCACGTACCAAAAAACAAAACAAAACAAAAAGTAGTTCATATCTGGCTGAGGGATAGAGCACACTGTCTCAAAGTGAAAGGCTCTTATAAGGAAGTATGGAAAATAAGGCTGACAAGAGATCAAGAATCAAGAGGCCAGTAATTTTTTGCAAATTGTACAAGTTTTCAGAATACTCTCATTTACAGTTGACCCTTAAACGATGTGGGTTTGAACTGCAGGGATCCACTTATACACAGATACTTTTCAATAGTAAATACTACAGTACTACACAGTCTGCAGTTGGTTGAATCCACATGTATGCAGAGGAACCTAGGATATGTGACAAGTAGGATGAAGCTGATCCTGTGAAGAATGGATCACTAGGTCTTGATGATCATCTACAGTTAAGGGAGGTATCAAAGACAACTATAAAATTTTGAGCCCAGATGACTGGGAGAATATATCATATATGAATCAGGACTTTTTACATTTTAAGCCCAAAAGTATTATCAAGAAGTGATAATTAACCTATATGAGAAAAGAATCTAAAAAAGAATGAATATATGTATAACTGAATCACTTTGCCGTACACCTGAAACTAACACAACATTGTAACTTAACTATACTCCAATAAAATTTTTTAAAAAGTGATAAGGAATATCTAAATAGGAATGTTCAATAAGTGGATAAAAATTCAAGAACAGAATTCATGGGAGTTCATGATTAGAGATAGTTTTATATCAGTTCAATGGTGATATTCAAGAAAGTAACTTAACACTTTTTAAACATATCTGCCCCATACAACTCCTTGATGCAAGAAGTTCCATTTTTACTGTCCATAGTAAAATGGGAGATAAAACATTGCTTATTTGACTCTAAAAGTATGAAATAAAACTCTGGATTATCCAGTACATTTTAAGCAGAAAAGCAATTAAGGAACACAATGTTGGAATTCACTGACCATTACAATGGTGAAACTGGCAGGTGGGGAAATTGGGAGAGCTGCCATTTACTGTGCAAAGCTGGTATTCATGAGTACAAGAGCTGGGATTAGGGTTATGGGATGAGAATTTCCCAAATTCTGAACTGAACATTTAAATGCAAATTATCAATAAAAGCAAACCTTCTAATAAGTGTGACTGAGCCTTAAATAGGAATTAACTACAGAGGAGATTTTAAAAAGAATAAAAAAAGAAAAAACAAAAAAATCAGAACAGGGCGAACATCACTATGGAGAATATTAAGAATGAAGTAAGAATGAAGTAACCTCAAAATTCTTGTAGAATTAAGCAAATGATTTAAAAAGAAAAATGTACAGAGAAAAAAAGCTAGTAGTAAAAAAAATATAGGAATAACCAGAAGTAAAATGAATACAAAGAAGAAAAATAATCAGAAAGCAAATATAGATTAAGAGGTAAACAAAGAAATTAGCTGTAGTCTGTCACACTAAAAATAGTTGATATGGTGGCTGAAGTTACTGTTAACATAAAAACATCACTATAAAAACCGCGTACAGGGGCTTCCCTGGTGGCGCAGTGGTTGAGAGTCCGTCTGCCGATGCAGGGGACACGCGTTCGTGCCCCGGTCCGGGAAGATCCGACATGCCACGGAGCAGCTGGGCCCGTGAGCCATGGCGGCCGCTGAGCCTGCGCGTCCGGAGCCTGTGCTCCACAGCAGGAGAGGCCACAGCAGTGAGAGGCCCGCGTACCGCAGAAAAAAAAAAAACTGTCTACAAAGAAAAAAATTTTTAAGACCATTTCAGTTTAAATTTAATTTTTATTTTTCAAAACATAACAGGAGAAAATTTAAAAAATAATCGTGTAAAACTGCATCATCTTAAAAACTATGTTCATATTCCTGTGTCCCCGTTTCTAGTCTTTGTATGCAATTTTTATAGCTACAGTCACAAAATACACACTTTTATGTTCTCTCCTTTTTTAAATGAAAGTTTTCAAATGGAAAGAATGTTAAGCATTCTGCACACATTAATCTCTCCCAAAGTACAAGGAAAAGACTGATTAAACTCATCCAAGGATACAACACTAATAGAGCTGGTATTCAAACCCAAATTTGTCTGATTCCATATTCCATGCCTTTTTCATTATACCTAGCTGCAACATGACTACCATTCAGAATTAAACCAAGTCCTAATAGGTCAAGAAAGTAGACAGGTCTGGGACAGGGCAAGCGTGTTTGGCATCTCCTAAATGCTAGGCCTGAACTGTCCAGTATAGTAGCCACTAGCCAACTGTGACTATTTAAATTAATTTAAAATGAATAAAAGATTCAGTTCCTCAGTTGGACTAGCCACGTACAAAGTGCTCAAGAGCCATGTGTGGCTAGTGCTACCATACTGGATAGCGCCAACAGAGAACATTTCCATCATCGAAGGAAGTTCTATTGGACAGTGCTGTGCTAAACTCTGTGCTTCGTACTTTGTATCTGCAGATATTGATTATGGCATGAGTTATTAGCAAATTTTACTTGAAAATTCATATTAGCTCTAGCCTAAGTGGACAACTTTTGCTAAGTCATTAGCCTTTCTCATCTTGCTTAACGGCACCTTCATCCATGCTTTGATTTTCTTCATAGCACTTAACGGTTTCTAAAATTATGTTAACTTATTCATCCCCTGTGTCCCCAAGGAAATGGCATTATGAATCCAGTTACTACTGAATCTATTACAACATTATCTGATAGAAAGTGAATATTCAAATAAGTATCTGTTGAACGGTTTAGAAGTTCTGGGGTATGTGGTAACTGGTCTCCAAAGATAGCCTCCAGCAATTAATTCCACCCGGCTCTGTAAGTACACGTCACTCTTCACATCAAGAAGTGGAGCTTATTTTCTCTCTGCACGAATCTGAGCTGTGCCTGTGATTGTTTTGACAAGTAGAATATGGCAGAAGAGGTGTTCTGGAATCTTTGAGCCTAGGCCTTAGGAGAACTGGAAGTGTGTCCTTCCTTCTTCATGGAATGCTGGCTCTTGGGACTCTCCTTGGAACCCAGCCACCATGATGTGAGCACCCACATGAAGGAGAACCGAGTCACGCCAATGATCAGCTCTAGCTCAGCTCATAGCCCAAGTCATGACTAGCATGTGAGTGAGCCCTCTTCACTTCCACCCAGCTAAGGCTCCTAGATGACTGAAGCCTCCTAGATGACTGAAGCCCCAGCTGACATGATAAGGAGTAGAAACCACCACCCAGCTAAGCCCAGTTAACCCAAAGACTCATGAGAGACAATTAAACAACTGTTTTAAGTCACTAAGTTTAGGGTGGTTTGTTATGTGGTGACAGATAACTAAAACAGAGCAAACACAACTAGCTGAAAATAGCTTTGTTAATAAACTTATTACGATACACGATTTATCAAAAATGAATTCTCATAACTATACAATCTGAACTATATTGGTTTATAGAAACTGTAGCAAATATAAATAATCAAAACAATGTTTCATATTTGGTTAGTGTTAATACCACCAGTAAAAATAATCCAGAGAACGAAAGCGTTTCCCATTGAACACAATCGCTACTAGTAAGTTCACAGTACTACTGCCATGCAACACAAAACAAGTATCAGCTTTCCTCAAAATGGTTTTTAATCCTCATTTCTTTTCTGATGACCCCCATTTTCTAAGTGACTCAGGTTTGAAACTTCAGTCAACTTTGATTTTTCTCTCTCCCTTACACAAAACACTTATGAATCGCTAGGTACTCAAGATTTTATTTCAGCCAATGCCACTTATTCCCTTCTTCCCAATCTCACTGTTACAGAGCCTTTTAAAAGGCTTGCCTTCAATTTTACTGCAGCCTCCTAATCAGTTTCTTGCCTAGAGTCTTCCTCAGTTCCAATCCACAGGATGGACTCTAAACACTACTTATAAACTTACCAAATCTAAACTTGTAATGTCTACTGCCTCAGGAACTAGTTAACCCTTCCCCTAGCACTTAAGTCATCTCACAGCATAGTCCCAAACAGCTTTCCCACTCGTGCTCAAGCTGGACCGCATCCTCTCTTTATTTTTATTTTTTTTGCGGTACACGGGCCTCTCACTGTTGTGGCCTCTCCCGTTGCAGAGCACAGGCTCCGGACGCGCAGGCTCACCGGCCATGGCTCACGGGCCCAGCCGCTCCGCGGCATGTGGGATCTTCCCGGACCGGGGCACGAATCCGTGTCCCCTGCATCGGCAGGCGGACTCTCAACCACTGCGCCACCAGGGAAGCCCCGCATCCTCTCTTTAAATTATCTTTCAGTCTTCAAACCTTTGCTCATGCTGCTCACCCCTCTTGGAATACAACTCTCAAACACCTATTTAAAATTCAAAACTCCTCTCAAATTCTACTTGCTCTGTAAAGTCTTTCCTGGTTTACTCAACTTTTCTATGAATGGTCACGTCACTTCTTACACCCCAGCACTTAGAACATTCTGACTTGAACAGTAGTCATCTGTGGATCTGTCTCCCTCCCCCACCATCTACTAGACCGTAAACTCCCTGAGGGGAGTTCATACATCCTTACATGACTTGTAGCACCCAACAGGACACACAGAAGAACAAAAACAGACATACGTTTATGAACTATTACACAAACTGTACAAAAACTTAAGTCACTGTCTCATATACGGAAGAGGGAAAAGGGCACTAGATATTGTGCGTCAATATACATATTTCTGTTGATTTATACCATAAAACTGGCAAGCAGGAAAACAATAAAATGTGGCAACAACAGGAACAATCATTCATCTATGATAAGGAGTTCTAACTAGACATCTATAAAAAAGAACCATGAATTACTTCAAAACGGTGATTATCAGCATCAGAATGTGAAGTAATGAGTAACCTTAGACCTTCTGGTGCTGGACAAGGTAGCACGACAGTTTGTTAAATTTAACAAGTTCAGACTCTGAAGTTAGACAGACCTGAGTTTGAATCTCAGCTCTGCTACCTTCAACCCATGTGACTTTGGGCAAGTTACTATGTCTCTATGCCCCAATATTCAGTTAAATATTTACGAAACAATACTATGTTCTAGGCACTGGGACTATAAAAAATAAAACAAAGGGTTCCTGACCTCAGGAACTTACGTTCTAGTAGGGAAGACAGACAATAAGCAAATATATATACAGTGTCGTTGTACTAAGTGTTATAAAAAGAATTTTTTAAAATGCAGGTAAAGGGACAGAGTGACCAGGAAGGCTATTTAGATAGAGCCTGGGGGAGACCTCTGTGAGGAGGTAGGTTTTGAATAGAAAGACACCTGAGTAAAGTGAAGGAAAAAGCCACAAGAATAACTGGAGAAACGAGCATTCTGGACAGAGGGAGAAGCATGCCTGGCCTGCGCAGGGAACAGCAATGAGGCCCGCATGGCTGGAGTGGCGTGAGCTAGGAAGAGAGGTAAGAGACAAAGAAACACTTTCTGAAGGGCCTTTAGGTCAAGGAAAATACTTAAGACATTTTTCTAGTGAGACAGTACTCTCTTAAATGGCTTCGAGCAGGGAAAAGACCTGGTCTAACTTAGACCACAAAAGTCTCCTCCAGATTGATGAACAGGGCATTAAGTTTAAGAAGGAAAACAAAAAGACTCAATTGGGAGACCATTATGGTATCTACACAAGAGGGTGGTGCTTGGGACTCAGGTGGCAGCAAGGCGAGGTAAATTTAGAGAATATTCTTAAAGGTAGAGAAAACAGTATTCTGATGGATTGTATGCGGGGTCTGCACTCTCACGGGAGGTGTGGTCCCAGTTAGCCTCGCTGATTCTTATATTGGTGAGAAATATTTAAAGAAAGAAAGAAGGTATTATAGCTCAAGGAATTTAAACTAGTGTTAGCCCTAAAAATTAGCTATATCTGGTACATTTAAAAAGCATATACTACAAACAGAAATGACTTACTGCTAGGTCAAGGCTTTTCTCCCCTACAAGACTGCTGAATACACATAATCATTTTATCTGGCAATATAATATTTAAAAAACACATCATGAACTATGAATAAAAAGGTTCAATTTAAGAGTTCCTGGAGGTAAAACTCACAAAAGTGTGAGGTCCCCCTAATGACTGGGGTGTAGGTGGGTGCCTGAGATTTTAACTCGGCCTTGTCCACGCTGAGCCTCCAGTAATTCATCAATTATGGTTTAGGTTTTCCTACCCCTAGCACTGGTTTTCACAGAGGTTTCTGTTCTGGTTAAGTTGTGCTTCTCTGTATTCACCTGTCTCTCCAATTTGGGAGACAGGAGCTTGCCCTGTGACCTCATTTTTCTGACTTATCCAAGAAGAACTGTTCATTTTTCAGTCTATTCAGCTTTTCATTTATTTTAAGGCACAGGTTGGGCTTTATAAGAAGGCGGCAGGAGGGTCAGAATCAGAGAAGGCAATAGGATGATGCTGGCAGAAAGAGAAGTGATGACAGAAGCAGAGGCTGGAAGGATGTGCTTTGAAGATGGAAGTAGATGCCATTGCTAAGGAACACAGGCAGCCTCTAGAAGCTGAAACAGACAAGGAAGCAGATTCTCCCTTAAAACCTCCAAAAGGAACACAGCCCTGCTGGCAACCTTGGCTTTAGTCCCACAAGACTAATTTTGGACTTCTGATCTCCAGCACTATAAGGATAAATTTGTGTTGTTTTAAACACACCTCCCCCTACACACACCCCCAAAAGGTTCAACTTTTAAAACCCTATAATCTAGTATAATTCAGTTTCAGGATACCTTACGCAAACATATGACTTAATGTAAGTATAATAAATGGATAAGATGATTTCTGAGACATTGAATCAAAGTTATTGAGCAGTAACTCAGATCAAAGCCAGATAGGGGGTTGACTACTGAGTTTCCCCCTATCTCCCAGGAATCCTCAAAAACAACAGAAAAATCAGCTGGAGACAGATGTCACAGAGCAGTCAAAGGACATCTCTCAGCCCCCGTGTTCTCATTATTTATCTCAGCCCTTTCTTATACTTTGTGGTCCTGGGTAACTCCTATATTTCAAATACTCTAGTTTTAGTACTCTTCTTCTGGGAAGTGTTATAAGCTATTTGCCTAAAAACAGTTTATTAGCTGAAACAGGACGGGAACACTCAGAACAAAGAGACAGTCCTAAGACATATTTAAAAAATCAAATTGTTATTCCAAGCATAAAAAAAACAGACACTGAAAGGTTAAAGAGGTAAACTCTCCCTCTTCCACAAACTGCTTTTTAAAGACTTAAGAAAATGTTTGCGCAGCTATCTTTGGAAATTTTGATAATTTCTTCTCTATATATATTACATCCCCAAATACTATGTACCTAGTATCAAATCAACGGCGCTTAATCAAGGAAGAACAATATTTGGTCTGTACTCTTCGGGCTGGAGTGGGTGGGGAAGATTAAATTACAGTGGCAGTGGCTACTACCTCAGAAGCCAAGTGGAAGGAGCAATGCAGGGTGGCGGGAGGAAAGGCACGGGCTCACGGACATGGGCCCTGGTTTGGGGTTGAGCTGGGGAAGGCTCACGGTGGCATCGTCCCGCGGCTGCCAGAGGCGGGCGGAGGACCAGGTGCAGCCGCCCGCCACTTGTCCAGCCGAGGCCGGCGGAGGCCGCGAGGGATGGCCACTCACTCACCTGGTTGGTGACCTGAAATGGAAGCAGAAAACACAATTTAGGGAACGATCTTTCTTGCTCCGGAGCCCACTGCCCCGGCTTCTTCCAGGCCAGGTCTTACCTTGGCCTTAGCATCCAGCTGTGGCTCGCTACACCCCTCCATAGCAGCGCCCCAGAACCCCACCACCCACTCAGGTGGAAGCTCCCGGGGCCACCACCCCTTCCGCTTCCTCTTCCCGCCCCTCGCGGCCCGTCGCACGCAGCGGACGTGGGGGGAGGAGGGCAGAAACATCTTTGTATACCTCATCCTTAATCTCAATTAGACATCAGTTTTATGGAGCTGATCAGTAACAACGGAAACACTGTAGGGGAAAAGGTCCGAAAACTGGCAGATACCTTGTGAAGGGAAGGATAGATTATCTTTTAGGTATCGTCGCCCCCTACTTATGCCATGGACGTGGACTCTTCCTGCCTGCAGCGCCAGGCGCCCTTTGAGCGAGCGGAGACTTGTAGCTGCGCAGACTTGTTAGAAATTGATGCTAACCGAGTTTGAAAGCTGTGGGACAATCGCTCCCCCTTCCCCACAGATGTTTGTCCTGCGAGGGAGATGCCAATGGGACCTTTAGTTTTATGATTAGCTTCTGTCACTCGGATTCATTTCACTGGCCTAGCTTGGAGGTAGGGTGGGCATGCTTTTTGTTGCGCTCCTTCGTGGAGGATAACACGAAGTGCTGGGAGCTTTATAGTCACATAAGCCTGAATCTAAAACCCTCTACCACTCAGCTGTACGCCTTGAGTAAAGGTAGACTTTCCGGAGATCGGCTTTCTAATTCGTAAAACTCAGGCTGTAGATATTTGTCTCACAAGGCTTTATGAAAGGTTCTGTGACATCCCATATGTAAAGCACATAGCAAAGTTCCTGAACATAGCGAGTATTCAATAAATACCAGCTCCTATCATCATCGTCATGATAGTCAATCCTCAAAAGAAGCCTATAAGTTATCTAGATCACAAATTATCTCCATTTTAAAGTTGAGAAAATGGAAATTCAGGAATGTTAAGCAATATCAGCTAACTAATAGATAAAACTTCAAACTCTGGTTTTAATGTACGGTCTGCAATCTAATTGCAGAGAACTCCAGAGGGGTTTAGCGCTCCCAGTGTACCTGCTGAAATCCTTTTCCAGCTGCCTTGTGCTAATTGAATGTTCTATTTATACTCCAGGCTACTGAAAAATATGGATGATTGTGTGTGTGTTTGTGTGTGTTGCAGGGGTGTTGGGGGAAGTAGATAGTGGTGGAAATCCACGGGCAGCCTGAGCAACGATGCAGAACGGAGAATAAGCATGATCACTGATGCTAGAATCATAGAGGTTTTAGAGCTTAAAGCAGAGTACGTACCACAGATTGTTAGATTTGGGGCCAAATTTGACGGACCTACATATTTAAAACAAAACAAAGCAAGTAAGACAAACTATCAGAAACTGAATGGCAATGCATTTAGATAGGTTTTATGTGTTCCATATTGTCACTGTCCCACATTCTTCTTTCAGCTCACCTGGCCGAGTCACACATTCACCTGAAAGCTGCACGACATACTTTTTAACCTTTGGCTTAAGGGGAACTTATAGAGTCTCATTTAAAAAATGAGACCTAAATAGATTAAGGGCCTGGCTTATAGAAACACAACAATATTATGTTAGTCGTGATTTCTGATCAGGTGCAGACAATTTTTCATCCATACTGTGGACAGATGAGACCAAATTGTGTTAAGTTTTGATGTGTCCTTTTTTTTAAATTAATTTTTATTTATTTATGTATTTATTTTTGGCTGTGTTGGGTCTTTGTTGCCACGCGTGGGGGGTGTCTCTAGTTGCTGTTAGTGGGGGCTCCTCTTCGTTGCGATGCGCGGACTTCTCACTGTGGTGGCTTCTCTTGTTGCAGAAGCACGGGCTCTAGGCTCGCAGGCTTCCGTAGTTGTGGCTTGTGGGCTTAGTTGCTCCAAGGCATGTGGGATCTTCCCCGACCAGGGATCGAACCCTTGTCCCCTGCATTGGCAGGCAGATTCTTAACCACTGCGCCACCAGGGAAGTCCCGATATGTTCTTAAGTATTGCAAAAAGGCTATGTTTTAGGATGGTTATTTGGCAATGCAACAAAGGCTAAAGGCAGATACAGCATGAAGACAGCTGGACGTATTCCTATTATGACAAGTAATATAAGACAGAGTAATCATGGTGGTGTGCCATGAATGAGTTACAGGTGTGTAGCGAAATTGACACCACCACCACCACCACCCCACCACCCCGCCATAGCCCTAAGGAAAGCCAGGTGAGGCCTCATCCTAGAAGATTCCCTGAGCTGGTTATGACTGCAATGACAGCCGTATTTGATTAAGTCAGGTGTTGTACAAATACCGAATTTCATCAATTGTTAGATGCATATTTTTTCGCATCTGACTCCTGAGAAATCATACTGCACATTGCATCAGATGGCTGCTTACAGTGGCGGGTAGGCAGGCAGCAGGTGTGACTCAGTTGTTTTTGCAGGTGTATACGTGAACTTGGTTACAGCTGTTCAACACTTCTATTGAATCACAGGTATTGCTGGCTGTGTACATACTATGTTTAAATGCCATGTGAAATGCCTTTAAAAAGATTATGCTGTTGAGGAGCAGCTAAGCCCGTGCGGCACAACTACTGAGCCTGCGCTCTAGAGCCCGCGAGCCACAACTACTGAGCCCACGTGCCACAACTACTGAAGCCTTGGCGCCTAGAGCCCGTGGTCGGCAACAAGAGAAGCCACCGCAATGAGAAGGCTGCGCATCGCAACGAAGAGTAGCTCCCGCTCGCTGCAACTAGAGAAAGTCTGCACACAACAACGAAGACCCAACGCAGCCAAAATAAATAGACAGACAGATAAATAAATAAATAAATGTTCCTTTAAAAAAAAAATTATGCTGTGATTTGGCATAAAAAAAGTTACCAGGAATGGAACCAGGCATGGAAAGAGAACAGTGTGTTGTAAACTTAGATCAGTAAGGCAAATATGGGTTATTGGGGGGACGACCAAAATTCCATGTGTTCTTACAAATCAACCAAATTACAATTCCTAAAAAGGTGGATATACTTGAGTAGATAAAACAAAAGTGTTGCTTATTTCAGTTCAAGGTTGGAGAAGTTGCCAGATCCCTCAGAATATAAGAAAGAAATTTATAAAAATGAGAGAGCAGTGTTTGAGTCTCAAATACTTTCGTTAAGACATCAAACATCATTTGTCAAAAACTTCCCAGTGTGTTTGAATAGAAGCTGCTGAATTTGCAACAGTTGCTGAAAAAAATGAAACTATGAGTTTAGTCATGTAGGAAATAACATTTTTCGGAGGTTCAACTGCATGTTTTTATTTGGTTATTAGAATTTGGGGCAGCTGTATCAATTATCTGACGACTCCTTTGAATTTGAGTATGAAAATTTTTGGTAGATATAGCAATTAGGTGTTGCTGTGTAAAAAAGCCCTGTCCCCCACAGATTCCCAATGTCATACTACAAACAAACATTTATTTAGCTTACATGTCTTGGGGGTTAGCAGTGAGTTGGCCAGTGGAGGCTGGGCTCAGCTGAGGCATTTCTGCTATGTTCCAGGTGTCCTTACTCTCTTCCTGGAACCAGCAGGCTGGCCCAAGCTCATTCTTCTCCAGGTGATGACACAAGTACAAACAGCAAGCAGAAGCTTATTCAGGCCTGGATTTCGAACTGGCATACAATTATTTCTGCCTCATTTCATTGACCAAAACAAATCACATGGCTGAACTCAATGTCAAGGAGTGGGTAAATATACAGTTAATTCTCATTATAAAGCTACCACAAATGCTGAGTTAGTAAATACTGAACCATTGCTCCTAGTGGAAACAGGTTAAGTTCCTGTGAGCCTCTGGTCACATTTTAATCAACAAATCAACACATTTTTTATGTGCATTTTTGTTGAAAGTCCCCACATTTAATCTATATTGTTGATTCGTAAACACTGATCCCAGGGCTAACAGCACTGTAACTCATGCCTGAAGGAACTTATCTAATACATGTATTTTCTCTATAAGGCACATCACAGTCTTCCTGTGTGTGCGAACACAAAACAGCACATGAGCACAATGCTTGGGGCCATTTTATACAGTGAAATCATCAACAAAAACACACAAATGCCTTAAAAATGTGGCACTAAATAGACTGCAAAAAGGACACATTTCCAATACAAGACCTTGAACAAGAACGCAGAGCACAGACTTGCTTGACCTCAGCTGGGAACTCAATTTTTTTGCCACTCTGAGCATGTCTGTGAATGACCTTGAAAGTGACATGGGTACTGATTTGGGAGTTACAAATAAATGTTAGCAAGTAGGTAAATTCAAAACGCAGAACCCATGAATAATGAGGGTTGACACTACTTTGCCTCTAGTGGAAAAAACTTCAGTGTTACATGGCAAAGGTTATAGATAAAGGAAGAATTAAAACATAGGGACCTGGGCTTCCCTGGTGGCACAGTGGTTGAGAGTCCGCCTGCCGATGCAGGGGACACGGATTCGTGCCCCGGTCCGGGAAGATCCCACATGCCGCGGAGCGGCTGGGCCTGTGAGCCATGGCAGCTGAGCCTGCGCGTCCGGAGCCTGTGCTCTGCAACGGGAGAGGCCACAACAGTGAGAGGCCCGCGTACCACAAAAAAACAAAAAACAAACAAAAAGAAACATAGGGACCTTATACATATGTATAACTGAATCACTTTGTTGCACACCAGAAACAACATTGTAATCAACTCTACTTCAATTAAAAAATTAAAAAACAAAACAACAACAGAAAAAAAGGGAGCCAATAATGCAGAATCTTGGGCCCCATCTTAGACTTATTGAATCAAAATCTGCATTTCAGATTCCCTAGGTATTTTTATGTACATCCAAGTTTAAGAAGTACTGGACTCAATACCATGGTGGGTATATGCATGCCAGAGGCTGAGAATTAAACCCTACAAAGATCAGAGGCTACTACATTCATAAAGTGTTTTTTTTCTTTCTTTCTTTCTTTATTTATTTTGGCTGCATTAGGTCTTCATTGCTGTGCGCGGGCTTCCTCTAGTTGCGGTGAGTGGGCTTCTCATTGTGGTGGCTTCTCTTGTTGCGGAGCACGGGCTCTAGGTGAGCGGGCTTCAGTAGTTGTGGCACACGGGCTTAGCTGCTCTGCAGCATGTGGGATCTTCCCGGACCAGGGATTGAACCCGTGTCTCCTGCGTTGGCAGGTCGATTCTTAACCACTGCACCACCAGGGAAGTCCCTCATAAGGCTTTTATGGGTCCAAAGGTCTAGCCCATAATGGGACAACCTCTCTAAGATGAAGGATAAGCTATTGTACCCTGCAAGAGGCAGAGCACTTGGTGGGTTTCTGGCTTTTGGATGCAGCATACAGCACATTTGGGAATACAGGTGCAACACATTTATTGGGTGATATGGATGGCTGCCAGTTTGAGTAGATCCCTGAGCAAGAGAGTCCTCTGCAGCAAGTCCATGCTGGAATGCAAACTACCTTCTGTTTGGCCCTAGATCTCAGCAGATCCAATGGTGCTAGAGAGGTCCACGCTGTGTGGAGTCCTAGGGAAGCCCTAACAGGAGGGTGACAGTGCAGGACCTCAAGGTTCTGGACCAACGCCATTCCTCTGACAGTAAGTCATTTGAAAAACAACCCCTGGCATGCCACTAAGAGCCTGGCTGTGCAACTGAAGTGATTATGCAACTATGGCTTCCCATGATGAGCTGGACATTTCAGATGTACCACCTCACAGTTGGGTGGTATTGCAACAATCTCTCAGATAGATAAGGAGAATGGGGAGTCTTGGAAATTCCTTGGAAGTTGAATAGTGGCCAGAAGAACATGAGTGGGAGAGTTGGAAGTTCCCCAAGAAAGGCAAGCTCAGTGTAATTATCTTTTCCTCACTCCCTAACTGCTCCTCTCCCTGCATTCCCTCTCTTGGGTGCAGCAGTAACATGCACTCTACCCCAGGTCAGATCTCTGGAGTCGTCATTGACAGTGCGGGCTCAGCAGTAGGATACCCCCTTCAAACAGTATCTCTTTATTCTATGCCTGCCCCTCCTGCCCTTCCGTCACCGCTATTGCCTTAATTAAGTCTCTCATCATTTCACTCTGGCAAATTTTCCACATTATTGAAAATGGGGTTTATGCATATCTGATTATTCCATTCACTCCTCAAATATTTATTGAGCATCTACTATGTGTCAGGCACTGGGTTAGGCTTTGGGGAGAACGATGTGAGGAATTCAAAAATGACATTGCTGCAGGCCTTATGGAATTCACAGCCTGATGGAAAAGAGAGATGAAAATTCTCCTTAAAATCCTTCAGCGGTTCCCCGCTGTTTTCAGTATGAAGCCCAGATATCTTGACCAGTTAGTCCCTTCCTATCTCTCCAAAACTGTCTCTAACCACTGCCCTTCAGTCTTGCAGGCTCTGCAGCCACAGTGCACACTTTCCCTTCTTCCGAGCACCCTCCTCTCTGACTGGCTACCATCGACTTTTTTAAAGGCTCACTCTAGCTGTCCACTTCCTCCAGGAAGCCTTCTGGACACTCCCTTTCCCCGTTAGCTGCCCTTTTGTGTAGTTTCACCAACCTCATGCTACCACTATCACACGTGTATCACACTTCATTGTGATTCTTCGTTCTTTTGTCCACCTCTTCTACCCTACTGTAAGCTTAGCTTTGTGTACCCAACTCTTAGTTACAGCGTCTGACTCATAACAGGTACTTGACATTTTTTCTACACGGAACTGTGTAGGTATATAGAAATGTTCCCCACTCTGTAACAGCAGACAAGGCCGACATATCACTTCTGCACCCTGGCAAAGGAGCTTCTGAGCACGACTGGCGTCCTCTGGGTGTGGGGCCTCCTGACTGGCAGCGCCCAGGTCCCTCCCTCGACGAACAGGACTCAGCGGCGCGCCCCCTAGCGTCTCCGGCTGATGATACAGGCATGGGAGGGCGCCGGAGAGCACGCGGTCCCAGACCCCCGCTTGGCGCATGCGTGGCACTGGAGCAGTCTCGTCGGTTCGGAAGAGTCCAAGCGCGAGGGGAGAGAGCTGAGATTCTTTTCCCTTCTGCAATAGGAAGCTGGCTCCTATTCTTTTCCTCTCCGATTGTATCTTAATTTAAAGTGGAAACCTTGACTTGTGGTTCTGTAGCGAGCGATAAAGGAGCTAGAGTGTTGTTAGACTTTTCTAAGTCTCTCGGCACCCCTCCCTCGGGGCGCAGGGTTGGACGGGTCCAGGTCAGGAGCAAGGGGGCGGAAGCGGCGGCGGCTGTCAGAGCTGGAGAAGGGCCGGGCGGAGTGGCCATGGAGAGTCAGCGCTGGCTGCCGCTGGAGGCCAATCCTGAGGTGAGCGTGGCTCGGGTCTTGGCTTGAGGCCGCGGGCGGGGGCGGAGGGCACCGGGCTGCCGCCTCTAGTCCCGGGCAGTTTGTCGCTAAATGGTGTTCTCTGTTTCGTTTTCAGGTCACCAACCAGGTGAGTGAGGTGTCTTGTCGCTTGGGACCCTGGCCGCCTACACCCCTGCACTCCCCAGGAGTCTGGGATTTAACTCCGTGAGGGTCCTTCTTGCTCACCTTCAGACGGGCGTGCCCTGTTTGCGGCCGCTTCCCTTCCACCTGGGTCCTGGAGATGCTCCCAGCTGTCTCTGGTCCCATTCCCCGTCATCAGCGTTTCCTGGGTTTTTTGGGTCAGAGGTTTTGAGGGACGTTCACCCTGTATTCCAGTTCCTCTTCTCTCTTCGTTTTGCCTCCTGCTAGTGCCGAATCCATGATTGTCCCAGCCCTGTACCTTCTAGGTGACTAATTTGCCTGCAGCACCTGACTCTAAGCTTTGTAAAGGCTCCCACTCAGTCCTTGTAATCTCATCCGCCACTTGCACCATGAAATCATCTTCCAGTCATCTTCTTTCGCCCGATCAAGTCACTTCTCTTCTCCGCCACGCCCCCTTTCTCTTCCAGTTTCTTAAAAGTGGAATTTAGTTGCTTTTATACCATAGGAAAGCTCAATTCCCACGTCATCCTTTGCCAGCTACAACCCTTTAAGTTCGTTTGGGTGTTGGAGGTTCGGGATGGGGAAGGAAGAGGGAACATCTCGCAGCCTCTCGATCAAAAGGACAATAAGTGCTACCAGGTATAAACTTTTTATTTGCTCAGGTGTATTTTGTCTTCTCCTGTTTTTCATTCTCAACAGCAAGTTTACTTTTTACTGCCCTCTTAGTTTATCATACTTCTCCCCCCCCGCAATAATCTTCCTTCTCATCACCAAGGAATAATGATTCATCCTGTACTTCATTGGTTTTCGGTTTTGAAAGCTTGTAGAAAATTCCTTATATAAAGAAAGCAGATAGAAGTGCTTTATTTTAATGTTGTCAGCAAACTTTTTTTATTCGGGTTTATTACATGCTATTGAAATGATTATTACTGCCTTAATTCTTGTCTCTTTAGTAATCTAGTAATTTAGTAATGAACAAAGCTTGGAACACAGCATATATCTTTCATGTTATTAAGGTGGCATTTCCTATCAATATTAATTTTCTTTTGTTTTACCCTCTTTGACATTTGTTGTTCATTTTTTTGCCTAAAACATTTTGACAGCTTTGTAAAGAAAAAAATTTTCCCTCTGAAGAAGTCAGTATTTACAACTTCTGATTTAGTGCCCTAGGAAGGAAGCATATTTCTCTCAGACCTAATTCCAGATATTTTTATAACTTTGGTTAAAAATCAATTTACCGTATATCTGGGCTCTGTTCTATTCTATTGATCTATGTGTTTGTTTTGATTACTGTAGTTATATTACTGTGGTCTTGAAATTAAATAGTATGAATTCTCAAACTTCATTCCTTTTCAAAATTGTTTAGGCTGTTTTAGTTTCTTTGCCTTTCGATATAAATTTTAGAATCAGCTTGTCAACTTACACAAAAAATTTTGGTATGATTTTGATGACTAGGCCTATAGATGTATTTAGGGGAAAATTAACATCATAACAGTATTGAGTCTTGCAGTCCATGAAGCTGGTACCTCTCATCATTTACCTGGGTCTTTGATTTCTTTCAACAGTGGTCTGTCGTTTTAGCATGTCGATCTTGCACATTTTTTTGTTTGTTTATACCTAAGTATTTAATGATTTTTGGTGCTATTGTAAATGATGGTGTTTTAAAATTTCATTTTCTAGTTGTCCATTGCTATATATAGAAGTATAATTTATTTTTACATGTTAACTTTGTCCTGCTGCTGTGCTAAATTCACTTACTCTAGTGGCTTCTTTTGGTAGATGCTTTGGGATTTTCTATACAGACAGTCATATTCTCTGTGGTTAGACTGTGTTATTTTTCCCTTTTCAGTCTGTATGCTTTTTATTTATTTTTCTTGTTGAACTAGTTAGGACCTTTAATACAAAATTGAGTAGGATGGAGAGAGAGAGGACATCCTTGTCTTGTTCTGGAACTTAGAGGGAAAACATTTGATTTTTGATCATTAGATATGTTAGGTGTAGGGTTTTGGTAGATGCTTTTTTATCAGGTTAAGGAAGTTCCCTTCTTTTCCGAGTTTGCTGAGAGTTTTTATCATGGATCACTGTTGAATTTTCTTAAATGACTTTCCTATATCTCTTGAAATGATCATTTAAGGAAGAAATAATACTAATCCCACATAAACATAGAAGAGGGGTGCACTTCTCAACTCATTTTATGGCCAGCATTACCAGACAAGCCGTAATAAGAAAAACTGCAGACTCTCCCTCATGAACATGGATGTAAAAATCCTCTACAAAATATTTGCAAAGAGAATGCAGCAGTATATAAAAAGGATAGTGTATCTTGATGAAGAGCCGTTTCTTCTGTTATTGCAAAGCTGGTTCACTATTCTAAAGTCAATCAGTGTAATTAACTGTATCAACAGACTAAAAAATACAATCATTTTTAGATGATACCATTATTATTTTTAATAAGATGTAAGCTTATATAATTGGAAACCTATATTCTAAACCTATGTTCTAATTGGAAACCTTTGTTCCTGAGTAATCTTGGTAGACTATAAAACACATTCACTTATTCACATCAATTAAATAATATTTGAGGGGCACCTTTTGGAATACCAGATATCTGTGCAGGAGCTGGTTATATTTGGTGATGAAAACATTTATGGTTTTCTGCTTTTCAGTCCATTGGGAAGACAGACAATAAACAAGTAAGCAAACAAATAGTTAGCAATTATTATAAGTGCAGTGGAGAAAATTAATGGTACGGTGATGAAGACCATCAGGGAAAACATACTAGGTTGGATGGTCACAGGAGGCCATTCTGTGGTGACATAAACAGAGAAAAGATATTATTAGTATATGATTGTACACTATTTCTGGCATGCTTTGGTGTGGTTAAGTTTGTTTTAAATTTATTTTCTTTAATTAAAAAAATTTTTTTTGTGTTAGTTTCTGCTTTATAACAAAGTGAGTCAGCTATACATATACATATATCCCCATATCTCTTCCCTCTTGTGTCTCCCTCCCTCCCACCCTCCCTATCCCACCCCTTTAAATTTATTTTTTAAAGAAGTAATGTACATTTAGTGGGAGAATGGACAAGTATCTAAGAAGTAATCAGTGTAACCAAAATTTTTGTAGTTGTTTCTTTATTCTCTTTATGTTAGTGGCAGAACTGAGGATCGAAAATGAATGGAAATTTAATTAACTCACTCAGAATTTGGAAAATTTATAAATTAAGCCACAGATTAATCCCAACAACAATATCCATCCCCACCTTTTCTTCTTTCCTCAATTGAATGGAATCATAGGCCTTTTACTTATCTTGATTTCACTCTGTTACCATTTGTTGCTTGCATGTGTCATTATACTCAGTGTGAGCAAACACTGTTTAGTGCTCTAACAATGCCTAATTGGTATAAGAATGATTAACACATGTCTACTATATGAAGGTTGTTAGTAACTGTTAGACGTTAACTAGTAACCATATGTCTCAGTAGATGTAGTAAGTAGTGATTTCTTTTGTTGGTTTATATGCTGTCACTGCCTTCTCAGGATATTTTGTCTTGCTATAGGTAGGACTTACCTAGAATAAAATCAGTTAAATGATAGAAAAAATTATTTAAAAAATTGAAGCTCCATTTTATTTACATATGCATTTAAGGGGTAATAGCAGCTTGTAGCTGATGGAAAGTTACAGGTAATTAAGCATCAGGAATTATAACACTTTTTTAAAAGAACATTTTGTGATGTGGGCAATCATAGAATTTCCTTTTATGACCACACTAGATTTTCATCTTGATTATGTTTTGTGATTGAGTACTGCACAGCCACATTATGCAATTTTAAATATTGTGTTTTAGAACCACCCATTTCTGATGTGGAAATTCCCTAGAAATATTCCTAATTGTGGATTTTATTGAATAGGCAAAATATTTTCTGGCTGAAGGAAAAGAAATTTACTTAACGTAATTGTTGTATTTAGTTGCTTAGTGTTGGAAAAAGATTTAGAAGTCATCTGCTATTATTGCCATGAACATACAAATATTCATTAGTTAGTGTTTCCCATCTTGGGAAAAACACCCTTGTTACCCTGACCTCCTCCACTACCTCCTCTCTGTTTCCCTTCTTTGTAAATTTTCACAAAGCATTGTCCATAGACGCTCTTGCTACTTTCTTATCAGCGTTTTTTTTTCCTGTATTCACTCCCATCTAGTTTGCTTCTATCCTCACCATTTCACAGTAACTACTTTTCTCAAGTTTACTAATCACGACTTGGCCAGATCCAGCGTTCACTTTTCTGTCACCATTTTCTTGATCTCTCAGCAACATTTGGTAGAGTAGCCCACTCCATCCCTCTTGAAACATCTTTTCTTGGCTGCTGTGATAATTCTGGTTTTCCTCTTATTTCTCTGACTGCTTCTTAGATTTGCCTTTGCTGGATCATTTCCCTTCCAATTACTAAGGAGTTCCTCAGAACTTTGTCCTACACTGCTAATCTTTTTATATTTTCTGTTGTATAGCACTAGTACTGTCAGTTGTCACCTATTCTGTGTGACAGATCCTGTGTTCCTCCAAGTCCTGACTTCTCTACAGAATTGGAAACTACTATATTCAGCTACTGCTTTTACAGTATATCTCCATTTGGATGTCTTATAGATATCTCAAATTTAACATGGCTGAAAAAGAAATCTGGCTTTACATCCTCTCATTTCTCCTGCAAATCCACTTCCCCAGTCTTTTAAGGGTACCACCATTTATACAGTGCCCAAGTCAATGTCATTAATTCTTCACAACTATGCTAGTTTGGAGAGGCCATTCTTGTACTGCTTTAATATCTTGGGTTTGAATCTCTGCTCTGAGACTATAGGCAGTTACCTAGCCTCTTTGTACCTCAGTTTCTTAGTTTCTTATAACCCCTCCTAATCCTGTAAAATTGTTGTAAGGATGAAATAAATTGCTACATGTAAATTATGTATGGCAATGTATAGAACAAAGCATGCACTCTGTGAAGTTTACTGTTTTTAATATTTTTCTTGACCTAACCTCTCAGATCCAATGATCTGCAACTCTGGTAGACTCTTCTTTCAGAATCTATCCCAAACCTGGCCATTCTGTTCATTTCTACCACTACGTACCAAGCCACCATCATCCTTTGTTTGGACAACTGCAGTAGCTTCCTAACTAGTTTTTCTGCTTCTCCCGTTACCTCCCTAAAATATATTCTCAATATACACCCAAGGAGATTTTATAAAAATGCAAATCACGTCTGTGTTTCCCTGCTTAAAACACTCAAAACACAAAACAGCCTTCCATTGCTTGTTCTTAGAATGCACTTCAAGCTGCTTACTCTGGCCTGATGGGGAGGTACTGCCTGCCTCCCACTTTTGCTGGGCTGCAGTCTTTGAATGCCCGTCCTGTTCCTGCTTCAGTCTTTGTACTAGCTCATCCTTTGCTTGAATCATCCTGATCTGGGTTGTTTCATGGCTGGTTCTTGTCATTTGTGTCTTAACTTAAAGTCCTCTCCTCAGTGAGTCTTTCCTGATTATGCAGGTAATGTTCCTTCCTTTTCTCACCACTGGCCCTGAATCTACACTGACATCTTGTCTTGTTTTCTTTTTTTCATAATACTTAACCACCTTGTGAAATTATCTTGTTTATGTGTTTACTTGTTTATTGTGTGTATCATACCACTAGAATGTAAGTTCTGTGAGAACAAGCACAAGTCTGAAGTACTAAGAATGGTGCCTGGCCCATAGGGGGCTCTCAACAAATAGTTATTGAATGGAAGAATGAATAAATTTTATATAGCTCCTTTCATGCTCCAGAAAATCTTTCTTAAAATTATCTTTAATGTCATGAATCTTTTGCTTGAATACTTCAGTGAGCAGTATTCTATCTCATAAAGTGATTTAGTTTTTTATTATCATGAGAATAATGTATAATTAGAAGAATTATATTTCTTTATATTGAAACAAAATCTGCTTTCCTGTAACTTCCTCCAGTTGTCTGTCATCCTCCCATTGAAACCATACAGAGTAAATCTAATTGCTTCTTCATGATATTACTAGAAATATTGGGGGAAAAGGATTATAATAATTTAAGTTTTCTTCGAACATGCCCAGATTCTCCAGCTGTGATGTCTTCCAAAACCTTATCATTCCTGGTGACCTTTCTTTGAGCCTGATTATTTGTTGTCATCCTTCATAAAATAGGCCTACCAGAGCTGATATCATATTCCACTCTGAATAATCTATGTTGAAATAGTGTGTTACTAAATTATCCTGAGTAATACAACTTTTAAAGCAGATCAGCATTGCATCACTTACGTTGACAATTGTGTAGTCCATATTGAGCCTGCAGTAAAGTAAACTCCTTTTTTTCTTGGTTCCTACATAAAATGTTTTTAGTATTTCCCCATTCTGTACTTAAGTAATTTCATTTTTGTTTGTTTACTAAATAGCTATTAAAATTCATTTGGCTGGTTTCCAGACTTTAAAAACCATTGTTTTCTCATTTAACTATTAGTTATTTTCCTAGTTCTGCATCTAGCAGTTACTACTAGTATACTTTTACTAGTAGTGATATCAAGCAATTACTAGATAAGTATAATTTCTGTCATAACCCAAATCATTAGTAAATTAGTAACAAGGCAGAATCTATTGCTGTCCTGAGCTGGCCATTAAAGACCAGAGCAAGTGACTTAAGAACAAATTTGAAAGGAAGATAGATTTAATTTTTCTTTTGTTTTTATATATTTATGTAATCAGAGTTTTTGTTACTTGACTATCACCTAAAGAATGAGGAGGAATTCATTAAAAATGAGGGGGAGGGCTTCCCTGGTGGCGCAGTGGTTGAGAGTCTGCCTGCTAATGCAGGGGACACAGGTTCGAGCCCTGGTCTGGGAAGATCCCACATGCCGCGGATCAACAAGGCCCCTGAGCCACAACTACTGAGCCTGCATGTCTGGAGCCTGTGCTCCGCAACAAGAGGCCGCGATAGTGAGAGGCCCGCGCACCGCAATGAAGAGTGGCCCCCGCTTGCCACAACTGGAGAAAGCCCTCGCACAGAAACGAAGACCCAACACAGCCAAAAATAAATAAATAAATAAATAAATTTTAATAAATGAGGGGGAGAGGCTAACAGTTTTTCAGATATAAGTCCAGTTTGTGTGCAAAAGCAAGGTAAGGGATGGTTATCGACCCTTTGAGAACTTGAAGAGTTCGTTGTGGCTAAAATTAGAGAACAAAGTACAAGAAGGTACTTTAAGCAGTGAGAGACAAGTAAATAAGCACCAGAACATCCAGAGCTTTGCATGTGGATTCTGGCAGCATGACCTTGAAGAGTCACAGAACCTCCCAGGCTCAGTTTTCTCATTGGTGAAAGGATGTAATAATAAAACCTCCTTTGCAGTAAAGGTGAAGTGCATTAAAGTTCCTAGCATAGTTTCTGATACAAGATACTATTTTTAAATATTTACAAATAAATTAAAATATTCTGTATCTGGTGGAAATTTTCTCTTTGGACCATTGAAAAGGATAAGTTAACCAAGGATCTTTTTGGGCACATATTCTAATTTACTAATTGTTTTTCTTGATAGGCCAAACGTTAGTGTGGCATTATAAAAATTTAGTGAGCTAGTCAGTCAGAATTTTTTGTTATTTTATTACCCAATGTTTAAAAAAGCCTGAAGACAGATATTAAAGGTTATAAATCCCCTTATTATATTTGATGCAAACAGGATGCTTCTAATTGTGTAGAGATGGCTCTGCAAGTGCCTATACTATATAGAATTCTTTTCTTTGTAAGCTGGAGAGATTTTTTTGGGAATAGTTTTAAAACTGGCATTATGTTTTATCCCAGTTTTGTAAATTTGAAGAAAATACATGCATATCAGTTCTGTAGATTTGTATCTTTGAAACTACATCTATTGTAAAAATAACACTTTTTAAAAACACTGGAAGATAAAAAGTTGAGTTCCATACCATGCAAGCTAACTACTATTAATATTTTAGAGAATTTCTTTTTAATCTTTCTCTATTTGACTATGATCATCACAAATGCACGTAGGTTCTTCTTTTTCCTTTAATTATAAAAGTAGGATACCTTCGTTATTTAAAACAAAGTGAGAGGTAAAAGTTGGAGACTTTCTTCCTCACCTTTTCTCCGAAGCCCAGAGGTAGTTACTAGGCATAGCCTCTTTTATTCTTTCTATGCATATGATGACTTCCTGTGTGAGTCTGACCCATAACAATCTGGAGTCAGAGGTTGCATCGATGTACTTAATAGATATTAGTTAAATTGAACGTCTTTTTATCAATCTTATTTGATTGGCTATATGAGGAAAAAGTTGAGGAAAAGTATGATTCCAGTTAAATTTTAAGCATTTTTTTATATTTAATTTAATCTTCTATTTAATCATTGATGTGTCCTCAGTTTGATACTAATCACTCTCGCTACAACTGCTGCCTTTGGAGCTTGGTAATTTTTATACTCTTTAGCTTTGGCTGACATGGAACAAGTTTACAACTTCAAGGTAATTTGCCAGTTTTCTCCAGACTGTTTTTTCACTAAGATGTTTAACTGTTACTTTCAGTTTGCAGCACAGATGTAAAAATTACTCTGTTACATGTACCTCTTGTTTTATAACTTTATAGCAATATGGCTATTGGGGGTACATAATATTAACAAATAAATTTAAATTCTTTTATCAGGGTTTATGATACTTTTGTTTGACAGTATGCCTTTTAGAGCTGTCAGTCCTGTGCAGGTAGTATTTGGAGTATTTGGAGCTGATAAATGCCTGGTTTTAGATTAGAAGCCAAATGTATCTTTCCTACCTCTTGGCACAAATAAAAAGTATATGTAAAATATTCATTATAAACATAGCTTAACAGACATGTGTAGACATACAGATGGCTAGATTATCTATTAAGATAGAGATACAATCTTTAACAAATTCAACAAATTTCTTGCAAGTTCAGCAAATAGAATTTGAGTGTCTATGGTTTGGTCAGTACAGTGCTAGGCAGTGGGATTAAAAAGATGAATAAGACACAGTTCCTTCCTTTGGCTTTGCAGTCAGTTTTAGTCCTTTTTTAGTTTCTAGATAGAATTGAATATTGAGGAGGGCATAGACTAAGAATTTCAGAGAAAGTGGAGAAGGGAGAGGGAAGTAGTTTGGAATACTTCATTGAACTTTATTGAAGTCTGGAATCATGAATAGGAATCAGATGAAGAATAGGTATTAACTAGAGAAGGACATTGATTTCTGTGGCCCCAGACTGTTTCAGAGCATGTGACTTGATGAATCTATGGATGTTGAGCACATTCTGCCAAGATAAGTTTTTTAATTCAGAGTATTTCTTATTAAGTGTATCTAAGACCTTATTTTTGACCAACCATACTATCAGTAAGTAGCATTTTTTCTACAGGCAGAGAATTGGAGGGATGTGGAGAGTGGTCCTTTAAATGTCTTGTCTTGTCTTGTAGAACCTGACTGTGAGATGAATAACACTGTTTATGTAATAGGGCATGGCTTCCATTGGTTTTGCAAGATCTCATTTGATGATCTAAGTATGTGTGATCGTTCTTCAGGGAGAAATACCCAAGGCACCTTTTTATTTTTAAATCTCAGTTAATGTTGGAGCTTCCCTGGTGGCGCGGTGGTTGAGAGTCCGCCTGCCGATGCAGGGGACACGGGTTCATGCCCCGGTCCGGGAGGATCCCACATGCCGCGGAGCGGCTGGGCCCGTGAGCCATGGCTGCTGAGCCTGCGCATCCGGAGCTTGTGCTCCGCAACGGGAGAGGCCACAACAGTGAGAGGCCCGCGTACCACAAAAAAACAAACAAAAAAACCCAAACAACAAAAACAAAAAAGCAACTTAAAGATAATGTTAGACCAGTAGATACTATAATGTATTCTCAAAGTAAGGTATAATGATGCATTTTTAGTATGTTTTTTGTTTCCTCTACTCCTTTATTATTTCTATCATGTAAAATTTATTTTGTGATGGTGAACTTTTTAAAACCATCAATTTCCTTCAGTACAGGCATTTATTGAGTTTATTGTGAAATTGACATCATTCTTATTATTATGTTCTTTTTTCCTTTTCTCTCTGCAGTAGATTAGGGTCTGATATTTTATTTCCCTATGAATTCTTTAGAGTTTGAAAAAACCACTGCTCTTTTGTTACAGTTTTTTTTTTTGCTAGATGTAGGGGAGACAGTGAAGCTGAGTAGGTTTCATTGTGTACTGAAAGTCAGGAAGCCAGCAGGTTACTTTATTTTTTATATAATTTTTTTTAAAATATTTATTTATTATATATATATTTATTTATTTATTTTGGCTGCACCTGGACTTAGCTGCGGCATGTGGACTCTTAGTTGCGGCATGCGTGCGGGATCTAGTTCCCTGATCAGGGATTGAACCGGGCCCCCTGCATTGGGAGCGCAGAGTCTTACCCCCTGGACCGCCAGGGAAGTCCCAGGTTACTTTTTATATCAAGCATTTCCTGGTGTTCCCACAAGTTGCTTGGACTTTTTTGGCCTTATACACTCTTTGTTCATTGATAAAACTTGTGATATCGACCTATCATCTATCTTTAAACCTCAGTCATCATTTTTGATAATTAGGATAGACTATGCTGATTTACTACCAAAATAATTCTTTATGTACTAGAACTTAGATGCATTTCCTTAAAAATCCAATGTTGGGAATGAGTTTAAGATACCAACCAAGCCACTTGTATGTGTTCGGTGAAGTCCTGACTTATTATGTTCAATCCCAAAGTAATGGATTTTGAAAAACGGAGTTTTGCTTAATATGTTGTAAATTTTAAATGTTTGTTAACTGATATAAATAAATTGCTATCTCTTCCTACCTTATTCATGGAAAACCTGCTTGACTTCATTCTTATTGAACATCAGTAATATTTGTACCTTCCATTCCCTTTTATGTATCAGATATACAGTATATACACATTATTTCCCTGTTAACACTAAACTGGTTGTTTCCCCTTTTTACCAGTTTCTCAAACAATTAGGTCTGCATCCTAACTGGCAGTTTGTTGATGTATATGGAATGGATCCTGAACTCCTTAGCATGGTACCAAGACCAGTGTGTGCAGTGTTGCTTCTCTTCCCTATTACAGAAAAGGTAATTGTTAAGTAAGATATAGTTTCCAGTAAATGCAGAATTCTCTTTCAATGTTGAATTAAACCTATGCTGTTGAATTAAACCTATGAATTAAGAACAGATGACTCCCTTCTTGCATAAAATGAGGAAATCTAGACAGTGGGGACATCCTAAAAATCTAGTTTTATTAAAGAGATGTATTTAGATTTTGATTTGTAGATTGACAGAGAAGCCCTGAGTCTTTTAAACTCTGGTAGTTTTTTTTTTTTTTTATAAAATATGGTTAGTTTGCCTCAACTGTTTTGATGTGACATTTAACCACAATTTGATGTGTATACTTTAGAACTGTTAAGTACTAGGATATTCTTAAATCTGTCTTAGAAAATATATGAATAAAGAATATTCAAAATTTTAATATATAAAATATGTAAATGTTTTCAATATATACGTAAAGAAATCTTTGTTTTAAGGAGGTAGATGTAACTAATGACATGGGTTACATTATTTTCAGAATAAACTTGATTTGGGTGAGAATCGTTAAGCTTAAATACAATTTAATTGGCAGATTTAGGATATGTTGGGGATTATAAACAGCTATTCTTAGCTCTCTGTATCTAAGTTCAAATCTCCATATTTCAGGCCTTCTAGAATGATATCTTATAGCCATGTGCATTATGGAGCCATTTTAAAACAGTTTTGAGTCTGTATCTTTCTGATTTTTATTTTTAAACTTAGAAATAATAAGATGAACTCAACATTGTAAAAAATGAAGTAAATGGGAAGATGTGAGGAATGAGTATTTATACTTATATAAGTAGAAAATATAGTGGCATCTGCCACTTTCTGATATCTCTTACAATTTGGTCGGTCCCTATTTCAGCTCATAAGTGACATAATAAAAATCACTCAAAGGATATCTAGTGGATGGTTTAGGAAATATGAAGTGTTTCAATCTTCTAAGTTCTAATTTAGAAACTGATTATGTAGTTGTGAATGGCTTCAGCATACTAATAGCAAAAGAATTGTTATGGGTACATCATTATCTTTTAAATAAAGTCAGTTACAGTGTTTTAAATGTGCTTTACGCTATTAATTTATTTCTCTCTGATATTTTTGTTGTCTTTAATTATGGCAGACCACAGTGAAAACACAGTCACTTTCCTTTTTCCTATACTTGCTCTGAATCATTTTAGGATTTTTTTTCTAAACCTTAAATCTTGAGAAGTTATCAAACTTTTTGATAACTTTATGGTAAGTTTTTGATAACTTCAAACTCTTGCTTTGTCACCAAGGAACATTGATGTTAAGCAACAACAATAACAAACTAAACTCTAGGACTGTACAAAACATTTCAGCCCAAGACCTTACTGTATTGAACTTTTCAGTTTTTATCAGTTGAACTTATATGAATGAATTAATGGTTCAGAATTTATTCTGAAAATATTTACAAATTTAATTTTGGATATATGTATATGTATAACTGGTTCACTTTGCTGTACAGCAGAAACTAACACAACATTGTAAATCAACTATACTCTAATAAAAAATAGTAAAAAATTAAAAAAATAAAAATTTGATTTAGGAGCACATTTATAAAAATTATTTTTTCAGGCACAGGTACGTTTGTTGTTAAAAGCAGTTCCTTAATTATGGGTTTTAAATAGACATCATTTGTTTCTTTTATCACAGGGGTCAGCAGACTTTTTCTGTGAAGGGTCAGCTAGTAAATATTTTCAACTTTGCAGGCCTGATAGTCTCTATTATAACTATTCAACTTTGCCTTTTAGTATGAAAACAGCCATAGACAATACAAAAATAAAACTTTACTTACGAAACCAGGCAGTGGGCCAGGTTTGGCCTGTAGCCTGTGGGCTGTAGTAGGGCTCCCTACTCTATTGGAATCTGAAAATTAGAGGAAAACAATAAACAAAACAATAAAATCATCTTCCTACTCTCTTCCTTCTCCTCACTTTTGTTTTTAAATTTATTTAATTAAATAATTTATTTATTTTGGCCACATAGGCTCTTAGTTGTGGCATGCGGGATCTAGTTCCTTGACCAGGGATCGAACCTGGGCCCCCTGCATTGGGAGCACGGAGTCTTACCCACTGGACCACCAGGGAAGTGGAGGAAGTCCCCATCCTCACTCAGTTTTTTAAATATTTATTTTATTCAGGTATAGTTGATTTACAATGTTGTGTTAATTTCTCTCCCCACCCATTTTTTAACCTCATTATTTTTAACGCTTTTTACAATTGGAAAAATGAGGCACAGAGACATTAAGTAACTTGTTGGAGTTGCACAGCTAATAATGGCAGAGCCAGATTGTAGGTTAAGGCAATCAGATGTAGAGCTCACACTTTTGACATTATTGTACCATATTGTTTTTACAATCAGTTGTTATAGATAATGGTGAATGTTATGAATACCATCTACTTATAAATATAGTGTGAAGTTTGTTAATATAATATGATGTAACAGTATAGAAATGTGAAAAATAGAAAGTAAAAATCCTCTAGTAATCTCTTATCCCAGATCTCTTATCTCTTATCTGTTAAGTTTTTCTATATCCTTTAACACTTTTCAATGCATATATAAAGTAAATATTTTTAAAACATAAATGAGAATCATATTAATATATACTGGCCTGTAACCACTCTATAATCATGGACAGATTTCTATGTCAGAATATGTAAATCTATTTTATTCTTTTTAAAATGTTTTATAGTATTGCATTCACATATGCCATGTTAACCAAATCCCCATTGATGTATATTTAGAGTTTTTCCATATTTATATTTAAGTCCTTTTTAATATATTATTTTCACATGTAGGCTACTGATTTTTTTTTGATAGTATGAAATATTCAGAACAGAAGAAGAGGAAAAAATAAAATCTCAGGGACAAGATGTTACATCATCAGTATATTTCATGAAGCAAACCATCAGCAATGCCTGTGGAACAATTGGACTAATCCATGCTATTGCCAACAATAAAGACAAGATGCACTTTGGTAAATAATTTTTCATTACTGCTATCTTCCCCCTGCTTAAGTTATAAGTTAACTTACTGAGCAGTAGGTGGTGTTCTAGTTCTTTCTTTCAAAGTATCAAATAAAGCTTTTCCTTCCTTCTTTCTTTTATAATGGGAATATATATACTGTTAGGGGAAATATTAATCCTCCCCAGGTTTAACAAACAAATAACTTAAGCCCTATCATTTATCCCAATATTCTTATATTCCTAACTTACCAGTAAAAGGGTTTTACCTGAGAAATAGTTAGCATGCTTCTCGTATTTTCATATATCAGTCTCTTTGAGATAGCAAGGCTTTTCAATTTTATCATCTTTAATATTCTCAGAATCTGGATCCACCTTGAAAAAATTCCTGGAGGAGTCTGCATCAATGAGCCCTGAAGAACGAGCCAGATACCTGGAGAACTATGACGTCGGTACCTTTTTCTGTCTTGATCTCATGTGTGGGCAAAATTCTCTGGGATTGTAGATTCTTTTGGGGGGTTTGTCTTGAAACCGTATATTATGCAATTATGGATTTTTGTTGTATCCATTAAAACAGGCCTTTTGTACTTTTGTAACATTATCTGAAATATCCATAAATGTTCATAAATTGCCACTTCTTTTCTATGTCCAGAGCTGAATGAGAGAAAAAAGGCAATTTGATTTAACAATTTATAAAATATCTTATGATTGACTGTTCCTTACCATTCCCTCCCTATAATAAATATATGCTTGGCAATACCCTGTGTGTCTTTCACTGGGAATTTGGAACAAGGCTGAAGACCAATGGAAAAAACAAAGGTTTAAAGGTAGATGTTAGAATATTCTCTAGCTATTTTATCAGTGTAATATTTTTGCATGTGTGAGGACACAGGCCACATAGTCTAAGACGTTTTAAATGATTGTACCTTTTCATAGAATTTAGATTGGTATTTACATTTTATTCTATTTGAAATCTATTTTTCTTTTGAAGGCTTTTTACCTTTTAATGACATTATTAAGTAGATTGTAAGTTCTTTGAAATTAGAAACAGTATAGTGTACAAATTATTTGGCTAGAACAATGTGTTAGGCAGAGTTTGTGCCCAATAAATCCATTGACTTGATTATGTTGTTTTAGCATTCTAATGTACTTTGATTATTTTAAGTTGTATTTTCTTTAAGAAAACCTGCTGATCTCATAAAACGTCTTTATTTTACATAAAAATAAAATGAACAACATAAAAGTCACCAGTAATCCCACCAATGAGAGGTAGCCACCATTTATATTTTTAATAGGGAATATATAATTGTATGCACAATATTTTAAAACAAAAATTTGATCACACTGTAATATTGTTTTATAACTTGCTTTTTTCACGTAACTTATCACAAACATATTACATACCAGTAAGTATATATTTGACATCATCATTTAATGGCTGCGTAGCTTTCCATAGTGTAGTATTTTATTTAACCAATAAATTATTGTCAGAAATTTAATATTTTTCCCTTTTTTTCACCATTTGAAAAAATACTACAAGGTATATCATTGTAGCTAAGTCTTTGCAAATATCATTAGTGATATATAATTATGTACAGTTATATGTAAATATATAAACTCCTAGAAGAGAAATTGCTGGACGAAATAGTTTGCATGTTTTTAAAGCTTTGATACTTATTGCCAAATTGCCATTCATAAAGGTACTTTCACCCGTAGTTTACTTTGACTGTTTCTCTTCATCTTTGTTAATAGTGCCTATTATAAGAGCATTTTTTTTTTTTTTTAAGTTCAGGAACCTAAAATCTCTAGCTTCTGTTAAATGCATGCCTTTTGCTCCACATTTCTAAAGTGCTGACTGAAGCTGCATGATTAAGCATAAATACAGCCAGAGCTGCAGAATAGCATGTAACCTGGAGAAACAGATGAGCTAAGCTTCTTCAGTCTCTATCTGTGAGATGCTTACTTTATTCTAGTCTCAGTTGAATAAAGTGTTAAATGTTAGTTCCAGCAATTAAATAAGATAAATGACTCCCACTTACCCCTGGCAATTACAAATAAGCAGATACTCAGTTTCCTAAGGTTTCAGAGATTTGAGGGTTGGAAAGCACAGCAATTCATTTGCTTACTCAGAAATCATTCTTAAATATTTAGTGTTAAACTGTTCCAAAAATCTCCTCCAATTTGTTTCTTAACAAGGCTTTAGATGTTAAAATTTAGCATTGTTGTTTTCATTTAAAAAGTTGGATATAGTCATTTGTTCCTGTTAATACTTTATATTCTTATTACAGGCCATTCGAGTTACTCATGAGACCAGTGCCCATGAAGGTCAGACTGAGGTATTTCACATTTTTCAAAACTTTTCCTGCCACTTGTAAATTTAACCATAGTTCTATTGTATGACATGTAGTTTTAGAAAATTATTGGGATTTTTTTTCCTTTGAGGGAATTTGCTTACGTAAAAGTAGTCATAAAGTAGCCCAAGAACATGTTTTGACAAACTGTTAATATGCACTTTGATGACAGCCATCTCAGTTTGTCTAATCATTTAGACAGATTGCAGATTGTGTGCTGTTTGCTTTGGCTAACGGGTGGTCTTCGTGTTCCCCATCAGGTTCCTTTGACTTGCAAGTATTTTGAGAAAAATACCTGCCCTGTAGTAAAGGTAGATAGCCAGTATGGTTTTCAAGAGCCTTTATCATGCTCAGCTTCTAGCAAAAAGCTGTAACATTCTCTTTACTCAGGAAATCTGTTCTGGGGCAGTGTGATGGTCTTCACCATCTTTACTCTGTTAGCTAGTTATTTCTTCAGATAGGTCACCTCTCCTCTCCTTCTCTTGTCCCTTTTTTCATTCTCTTTTTCATGAGGGATTCCCTCCCTCCATTTCTCCTTTTTCTTCCCTCAAACCTCACCCTCCCACTCTCGGGGGAAGTTTGTCAGAAGGTATTTCAGTCAAAATGAATAGAGTTTAATTAAAATCATTTGGTGTATTTATAACACATTTAAGTGTTAATACCAGAGAATTATAGATTTTCTTCTTTCTTATCCTATGCGTGACTTGGAACCATACTTTTTCATGTACAAAGATGACATTGCCTTTATGCTTTAAAAATACTTGAAAAAGGGCTTCCCTGGTGGCACAGTGGTTGAGAGTCCGCCTGCCGATGCAGGGGACACGGGTTCGTGCCCCGGTCCGGGAAGATCCCACGTGCCGCGGAGCGGCTGGACCCGTGAGCCATGGCCGCTGAGCCTGCGCGTCTGGAGCCTGTGCTCCGCAGCGGGAGAGGCTACAACAGTGAGAGGACTGAGTACCACAAAAAAAAAAACAAAAAAAAAACCTTGAAGAAATACTGATTTAAAAGTATTGAACTTAAATATTCCCACTATCTTCAAAAAAATTTTTTTAAGGAGAAAACAATTTGATACTATGATATAACTGCAGTTTTTCATAGCTCTGACTGGTAACTGTGAATGTTTATAATAAAACCACTTAGGAATTTAAACATTAATTCTCCATGTAATTGTATCATAGTTTCTTGGTTGCTCTCAGGTTCTGCTTTCAGATGTGTGTACCATTGCTTTCTGACTAAGTTTACATAACAGACGCACACACACACAGTGGCATGTCTAAGTGGTTTCGACACCATATTGGAAATGAATGGGATGCTCTGTTTTTTGTATTGCTTTTTACGATCTTGAGCATGTTCTTAATCTTCACTATGTTTTGCTTTTTTTTGTTTACAAATTTGTAGTGTTAAAATTAGCAGTGATGGGCTTCCCTGGTGGTGCAGTGGTTGAAAGTCTGCCTGCCGATGCAGGGGACACGGGTTCGTGCCCCGGTCTGGGAAGATCCCACATGCCGCGGAGCGGCTGGGCCCATGAGCCATGGCCGCTGAGCCTGCGCGTCCGGAGCCTGTGCTCCGCAACGGGAGAGGCCACAACAGTGAGAGGCCCGTGTACCGAAAAAAAAAAAAAAAAAATTAGCAGTGATGGTGAAGATCAGCATGAAATTATTGTAAAATATGAAAACTGTTAATTGTAGTAAAGCAGTTAAATGCTTTAATACCTGTTTACTTAAAAAATTGTCTTTATGGTGCCTCCTCTTGCCTCCCTTTTGGCCTTTATCCAAATTACGGCTTTTAATACCTCCTTTTAGATGATGTTCACATCTCTTCTCTAGACGTAAACTCCTTCCCGCTGTAGACTATTTTATTTTATATGATTCCTACTATTTGCATTTTAGCTATTTGTTTTCATATTCTTTTTCATTTATTTAAGATGTATATTTTTTTAACATCATAACAGCTCTGAAATTAGGGTGTATCTTACAGTTGATTTTGTAATTTACTTGGTGGTATTACTTTCTTTAGTTGTACATAAAATGATGCATCTTAAAACCACTGGTGCCTTAGATTTGGTGAAATGTGGTGTCATGTCTCCCTTACCGTGGCTCTTCGACCTAGCATTGGTGTTCGATTCCTGTGGGTATGCCCCAGAGTATCCAACACCATTCCTTGTGCATAGGCACAACACATAATTATTAATTCACCAGAATTAGCTCAAAACTAACCTTAGTGGTGTAAAAACTACCAAAAAAGGCTAAATCTTGGTGTTCTGTAGTCCCCTGAGTAAACCAAACATACTATTAGCCACTGTTCCTCAATAGGGCACTATTAACATTTTGGGATGAGTTCAGCTCTTTGCTGTATGGGCTGTTTTGTGCATTCCAGGGTGGAATATAGATTATAATATTCTAGCCACTGTATGTTAGTGACTCCCAGTCACTGAGAGAACAAAAACCCACACCATACATTTCCAAATTCAGTATCAACCACCTTAAAACTCCTGCACCAGGGACAGGTTTTGCGATCACTTTATTTCTGGCTCATCTACCATCTGTGGACTTAAGAGTCTTTGACATATTATTATCTCCATTGCTCTCTGTATTCCAGCACACTATTTTTTGTCAGTTCCTATGACACACCTCAGTCTTTCCCATTTGTATTTGTTTGGTTTTGCTGCCATAGCAAAATACCACAAACTGGATGACTTAAACAACAGAAATTTATTTTCTCACAGTTCTGGAGGCTAGAAGTCAATATCAGGGTGCCATCAGGGTTGGTTTCTGGTGAGGCCTCTCTTCCTCACTTGTAGACGGGTGTCTTTTCACTGTGTCCTCACATGGCTTTTCTTCTTTGTGCACTTGCAGAGAGAGAGAAGTCTCTAGTGTCTCTTCCTCTTCTTATAAGGACACCAGCCCTGTTGGATTAGGGCCCATCCTTATGACCTCATTTAATCTTAATTACTTCTTAAACGCTCTGTCTCCAAACACAGTCACATTTGGGATTAGGGCTTCAGTATATGAATATTTGGAGAACATTGTTCAGTCCATAGTACCATTTTTGTGCTTTGTAAGGGCCCAGTTCTTGTCCAGGTATACCCTTTCACTTTACATAGTTGGTACCTTCTCATCCTTTAGGTTTCACCTTAAAAGTCATTTTTCAGAGAGGTTTTCTTTCATTACCGTTAAGTAGGGCCACCTCAGTGAATTTTCTGTCATAAAACCCTTTTTATTTTCTTCCGGGCATTTTTTAATCTACAATATGTTTTTTTGTTTGTTTATTCCATTTATTTCATAGAATAGGAGTCCCATGAGGACGTGGGTCTTTTTTGTCATATTTACCTTTAATCCCCAGGACAGTGCTTGGCATTGGACAGTATATAGGCATTTATGAAAAAGTGCATAGTATAAAAGTAAGGAGCACAGGATGTAGGTTTGTATACTGACTCTACTATTTAGTAGCTTAGGCAAGATACTTTCCTTAGCATAAAATGAAAAGAATAGCAGCTACCTTATGGGATTGCTGTGAAGATTAATGAGTTAATCATATAAAGTGCTTAAAATAGTGCCTGGTATTTAATGGGCCCTCAGTAAATACTAGGGGTGATTTTGTTTTACCAGGCTTTCAGAAAAATGAATATGAATGGCAGAGGATGAGCTGAAGCAATAGGGGGAAGCCAGATCAAGGGGTGGCTTGAATTTTATAAACAATGGGGAGCCACCAAAGATGGTATGTTTAGTGTTCAGCATATTGAGTTTAAGGTGAGTAATGGGTCATCTGTGTAGAAGTTGGATATGGAGTCTAAAGCTCTAGGGCGATATCTGGAGTTTTGTATTTGGTCGGAGAGTAGTTAGAACCTTGAGAATTCTACAGAGGGAGAATAGTGGTGAACCACAGTGAATCCCTGGGGCACATAGGTGCTAAAGGAGTGGGTGGAAGAAGAGGAGCCAGTAATAACAGTGTAATAACAACTGACATCATTGATACTCTCTGTCAGAACGCTTTCATGGGAATGGAGTAGGCAGGAGCCTTATTGCATGCAGAGAGTTGTAGACTAAATGAGAGATCAGTGAGATGAGCCACCAAAACACAGTAGCCTCTTTAGAAGATTGGCTGTAAATGCGGCGAAAGAGTAGTTGTTTACTTGTATGTTCTGAATCCCACCATGATTGTCTGGCCGACTCTGGCTAATCCAGAAATTTGGACGGTAGCCCCACCTCACTTATGCTTCATTAACCTACGTTGGAAGTTTCTGCTTTCATGTTTCACTTAAGTTTGGGAAGATAGAAGAACAACAATGGGATATGAGGAAATTAAATTAAAAGTGTTTTTTTAAATTGTGAACAAATACAGTGATACAATAATGGAAACAGTATGCAAATCAAACATAAAGGCAAGAAAAGAAAAATCCAAAAGAATATTTTATTTGCCTTCAGACTCTAGTTTTACTTCATCAATACTTATCTAAAAAGCCATTTGTAAAGTTTGTGATTTGCCCATATTAATTTAGGAGCCAGCCCAGATATGAGTAGAGATCTCCTGATGATTTATTGTTTATTTAACTTTTTACAAAAAGAATAAATTTATTATATTGCTCAGGAACCTCCATACAAATTTATAGTAATAATGAAGAATAATAGAAACTGACACAATTGTTCTATGTATGTATTAAACAAACATGCCAGTATGGAAAATGTAGCAAAAAATGCTTTTAGTAGTTATGGTTTTTTTTTTTAACTTCAAATCTTTTTTTAGCTAATTTTAGAACAGTCGAAATCAAACATTTTTGTGGGATTTTTTTCTTAATATTTTATCATGAGTATTTTCCTCATCAAAACCTCTTTATAAATAATTCCTTATGGCACTGTACTCTCATGTGAATGAACCATAATTTACTTTCCAGTAACCTTAACTTTTGATATTTAGATTGTTTTCAGTTTTTCAAGTTAAACGCATAACTTCATTGAATATCTTTGTTTATTCATATATTCATTCTAGGTTCTTTCTTTAAGATCATTTCCTATAGGTAGAATTACCTTGAGTCAAAGGGATGAACATTTTTCAAGTTCTTGTTACATAATATGAAATTATTGTCTGTCTTTCATTTGATTAACCTAGTAATCTGTTTGAGCACCTACTATGCCAGGTATGGTGCTAGCAACTATATATACAGAGATAAATAAGATGCAGTGTGTGTCTTCGAGGATCTCTTACTTCAATGGAGATAGTTCAAAAATAGATGAACATTTTTCAAGTTCTTGTTACATAATATGAAATTATTGTCTGTCTTTCATTTGATTAACCTAGTAATCTGTTTGAGCACCTACTATGCCAGGTATGGTGCTAGCAACTATATATACAGAGATAAATAAGATGCAGTGTGTGTCTTCGAGGATCTCTTACTTCAATGGAGATAGCTTCAAAAATAGCCATTACCGGTGTTGAATTCTATTTTTAAATTTTGGCTTGTTTGATAGAGGGAAATAATGTGGTTGATTGCTAAGACCATTCAAAGATCTGTTGTAAAAGTTTATGAAATGAATTTCAATCATGAAATTAAATTGTAATTAATTTACAAGTGAAATGTGTAATCTGCTTTGGTTAGTGTTGTCCTATAAGAGAAGGTGTTTTTGACTATTGGGAAAGCAGTGGGTAAGTTCTGATTTCAAGTATGTGCTCATGTATATGTATACACAATTTTAAATAAATTGTGTATGTGTGTATGTATATGTATGTGTCTAGTTGGCTTTTCTGGCCCAATCAGTGCAGAATGTCAGTGATGGGGGAGGAAATAGTGTCAAGTTTTATCTTTATTAGTTGTATAAGTATAGTTTGCATGGCTTCATTTTACTCTGAAGTATAGTTTTTCATTATTTTGATTATGTTAGAATTACAAGGAGTTAAGATGCTCTCACATTTATTTTCCTTCTTTACGGATTTATTTTCTTCTTTCCTTGACTCTGAAAGAAACGGAAGATATTAGGAAGAAACTTAGTTCTTATAGAATGTACAATTTAAGGTCCTGATTGTTTTGGGAGAATCAGATGGGAACTGTAAATGAAACTCAGATGCAAGTACCATGCATTTTAAGCTGTATAGTCCAGTTTTGTCAAGAAATCTGAAATTGCATCTTTCTGATCTTTCTTTTTGTTTTCCATTTATTTTCCATATCCCATTTTCTCTATTCCATTCCAACAAGATGTAAGGGAAATCCTTTTGGGGCAACTTCATTTTATGTCATTCTTAAAACTGAGAAATGCTCTGGAACTTCTGTCCTAACTCCTTACACTTTTGCCTTTTTCTCTCCTTCTGTTATCATTTTTTCTGTATATCATTCCCTGAATAGAAGCTGGTTTAAAGCGTATGTGTGGAGTTGAATGGGAGAGCTGAGTTTGAAGGAGGAAGTACAAATTAGGATTAGTCATAGTGGGGGAAATATTATTGAAATGGTTCTTTTTTTGATCCTTTGTTTTCAAGCAGTGATATTGTGTCTCCTTACATGTAATCAGTTCTTCTTTATCTAATATCACTTGAAAATGAATGATAGTTAAATGGATTAAATTAGTTGTTGAAAGGGTCAGAATGTAGTTACTACTCTGTCCTGTTTACACTTTTTTCCCTTTCTTAGGTTAACAAATATTTTGTCCTAAATGAATCAAAATAGTCTGTTTTTTATTCTTTCTGCATCATCTTCTTGTTCTTCTTATTTTCTCCAGTATCAGGGTTTTGGAAAAGGAGATATATAACTATTATTATTTTAAAGTAAATTCTTATATGAACTCATCAGTTGACTCTTCCAGACCTGACTAGATGTAATTCTTCTATCTAAAAATGTCTCCAGCAATAAAAATAGAGTTGAGGTTGTAATGATATTTGAGGATGGTGGATTTTTCTGTTTGTTTTGTTTTAACCACAACTTTCCAAAACAAAGGGTTAAGATTTAAGATTCTTTTCGTTTGTAGTCAATGAGAATCTTATTGGAGCTACTCTCAAATTGTAAAAAAATAATAATAATAATAAAGAATTTCTGGGACTTAGTTTTTGGCCAGCTTAACAATGGTAAGCTTGAGTTTAATGTAAAGTATAGAGATATAGGTCATTATCTTAATAGAGATTTTGGAGAATTGTTAACGGAAGTGAGAAAATACAGTTGTTAAACCAGTAAGAGAAAAAAGTCTTTAAAGAATATCTAGAAATCTGTGGGTATCTTGATTTATTAGGTGAGCAAAATGAAGAAATTTGCCATTTTCCATGGAATATGTAGTGGTATTTTGTGTATTTTGGTATCTAGCTCATGTTTCACTTTGACTTCTTTGCCAACTGAACATGGATACTTTGTAGGAAAGTTTGCATCTTCTGCATGAATCTGGTTTTACTTTCCTATTTTAAATTTGGACCTCAAATTTAGTGTAATTCAATGCATTATACTGAAATTTATTCAAATCTACAGGAGTCCATTTGGAATTAATTTATAATTTTGACTTTAAACTTTTAAAGTTTTATATATGTGTACATATCCTCATGCATGTATGCCTACATTTATAATTTTACTTCTTTTCATGGCATTTGGAAGCCCTAGAGAAGTTCCTAATTTTTTTCCTTTCCATGTGCCATTTTTTTAGACTCAGTGGTATCTCTAAAGTTTGAAAGGACATGTCCTATTCTGGAAATAAATTTAATTGTCATGATTAAGTATATATTTTATCAGCAGGTCAATGAAAGGAATGATTTTGTAGGTATTTAAGACAAAAGAGTCTCACCATGAGATACCTGGGGTTGCTGGAAACTTTGGGAATCATTTTGGGGTGTTACAGTATCAGTCTTGATTATTCTTAAGTGTCATTTATGGGTGAATGCAATGGAAATTGACATGCTTATCAATTGCCAAGTATTCTCATCTTCTTAAATTCTCACTGCTTTTAAAAGTATGTCTGTCATCTTATTATAATGATGGTTACCATTTACTGAACGCATCTTATGTGGTAGGCATTATACTAAGCACTGTGTGTACCCTACTCTAATCTTCTCAATTCCTTAAGGTAGATGTTATCCCATTTTACAGACTGGAAGACAAAGAAGTTACTAACACAGCTAGTAAGTACTGTCCATGCTCTTAAGGCAACAAAATGTATAGATAAATAAAAATTGCTAAAACAAACAAGCTCTTAGTCAACAGTAGATTTTTCCTTATATTAAACATAAAGTCTTACCCATAAACCAACCACAGTCTTTTGGTAATTATGTTATCTGTATTTTGGAAAACAGTAATTATTTTAAGTACCTACCAGCCAATGATCCCTTTATATTTAGGAAATTACATGGTTATAATGATATTTTTCTTAGTAACAGGATGCCCTTTTAGATGGGAAAACATTTTGGGTATAAGCCAAAATCTACTTGCTTTATTTTAACATTTTAGAATAATTTAGATTTAAGCACTTAGGGTAAACTACCAAACACTTGATTTCTTAATAAAGAAGTAATACTAGTCTGCCCCTCTGCCCCCTTTGTTAAAAGGTCTGTATCATTTCTTGTTAGCCTTTACAACATGTCTAATTCTTTGGTTATTATTAAGTACTCTAAAGAGTAATCTATTTTTTGTACACCCAGAGAATGTATATTAACTGAAGGAAAAGTAATTTGGCTTTTTAGACCGACACACTCTTGCCACCTTTTTTTTTTTTAATTATTTATTTTTGGCTGTGTTGGGTCTTCGTTTCTGTGCGAGGGCTTTCTCTAGTTGCGGCAAGCGGGGGCCACTCCTCATTGCAGTGCGCTGGCCTCTCACTATCGCGGCCCCTCTTGTTGCAGAGCACAGGCTCCAGACACGCAGGCTCAGTAGTTGTGGCTCACGGGCCTAGTTGCTCCACAGCATGTGAGATCCTCCCAGACCAGGGCTCGAACCCTTGTCCCCTGCATTGGCAGGCAGACTCTCAACCACTGCGCCACCAGGGAAGCCCCTCTTTCCACCTTTTTATTAAAGGTTTGAAAAATTTTTTTTTTAGGCTTCATGACATTTCTAATTTTGTGGTTATTAAACAGTTTAAAGGGTAGTTGACTCATTTTTTCATATACAAAGTGACATACACATTAACTGTGAAGGAAAAGTAATTTGGCCTTCTGGGACCCAGGTATTTTGGTTTCTTTCTGAACTAGTTATAACTTTGAAGATAGAAAAATTTGAACTGTTGATTGTTTTGGGAATACAGCTAGAGATAGTAATAGGTTTGCCTCTATGAATTAGGTAGTTGACAGTTGATGGGTGGGTGGCTTTGTGTGAGATGAAAACACTGAAATTGGAGCCAGGAGTCATGGGTTCTGCCTCTGCTTTGAGAGTCACTAGTTACATGACTGTGGGCAAGTCAACTAAGTCCTTGTGCCTCTAAAAGACCCCGACACTGTTCTGATGCTCATGGGCTGTGTCCAAATGGCTCACCCTGTATTTTTTTTTTTAACTCAAGAGGATTTAAGTCAGAATCAGAATGCTTAAAAATCTCAAAATGAATGTCTATACCTAATTCCTTTATGCAAAAAATATTTGTTAAACTCCTTAGAGTACTTTCTGAAGAGCAAATCATTTAATTCCTAGGGTTTTTGAAAAGCCTGTTCTGGTTTTTTCAAAACTGTAATGAAGAGATAGGTTATATTGCAGTGGTGTATGTGAAGTCACATTATACCGTTGCAGACCCACGCAGTAAGCAGAGGGGGCACGGGTTCAGTGTTAATGTCCTGGCAGACAGTGATGTCATTAATAATTCTAATGAAATACATAATTTTTGACAACTTTGGATTCCTCTACCAGAACTGAAAAACTGAGGAAGTGAGTTCTTTATTCAGATGCTCTAGAAAGTGAGCTCTTTATTAAAATCTTCTGAAAGACTCAAGAATAAGCTGTAGATATTTGATCCTTTCCAGTTAGTATGGAAAGGAAATTGGCTATTTATTCTGAAGATTCTACTCACAGTTTAAATTTTCATATTTGAAAGCAAAGCTAACTTAGTTACTTCGGCAGCTAATATTATGACAATGTAAAAGTTGGTGAATATGTCTTTAATATTTGTAATTCTAAGAGAAAGCCTAGGAATATTAAGATTCCATAGTAACGTTCTTCATATCAGTCTTTTCATCTCTTAAAAGAATATTACTTGAAAGTCCTTTCCTGAAACTAACACAATATTGTAAAGCAATTATACTCCAATAAAGATGTTAAAAAAAAAAAAGAAAGTCTTTCCCTGAATTATCATATAAACTTTCATTGGAATTGAAAATATATGTGATGTACACAGTTATGTCTATATTATGAATTAAATTATCTTTACAAATTGTACAGTTGGAAAAGATGTGTATATATTGTGTTCCTTTAGCTTTAGGAGGTAGAAGTAAATATGACTAGAGTAAAAATTTAGAATTACTGTTTCTAATGTTTAACAACTCAACATATTCATTTACTTATGGAAAACAATACTTAGTATACTAGCAATATGATAGTGGATAAAAGGTTTTTCTAAGAGCATTACAAGGTAGTTACAAGTAAGACAGTCATAATGTAGTAACGTACTGTCCTGTATTTGATATTGTAAAACAGTTGCCAAATAGAAACACATGCACACACACATGAACCTTGATGTATGGAACTCATTCAGGAGGGTGTGCTTTTGAACATATCCTTTCTTTTTTTCATTCCTTCCTCTTATATATGGAAAACGTGATGAGCAAAAAGAGGGCTAAAATTACCCATAGATAATCTGATAATGTTTGGGCAAAAATTTTATCTTCATCTTTAAATAGAAATGATCATAATTTCTACCTTAGTACGATCATTGTGAGACTCTATAGCATCCGCAGTTTAGAACATTTGGTATGTAATAGTAAGCACTCAGTGCTAGCTATTATTATTGTTGACTGATGAACATATAAAGATACCTGTGTGAATGTATTTACTACGGCATAGTTTATAAATGTAGAAAACTAGAAACAAACTAAAGATGCCATAATATGTTTATGGTGCATCTATTTAAGGAATAATATGTTGTCGTGAAAAATAATGTACATATATACTTACTGAGGTGGATAGAGGCCCAAAATATATGGAAAGTGAAAGCAGCGTGAAGAATATGATTTTTTTTCCTTGTAAAAAATGTTAAAAATTTTAACAAATTGCTAAAGGTCAAGTATAGGCTGGTATGATACTATAAAATCCCTGTAAGCAGTGCCAAGGGGGAGCTCACATCCACTCTCCACAGACCTCACTGGGTGCCTATAAGCATAAACTAGGGACAAGGCAAGAGAGAGGCCCAAGGTGCAGGCCTGGGGGGAGGAAGCAGCTTCTACTTTGGGAAGGGCCTGGATTCTTCTCCCCTATGGAATAAAACCTAACAATGCTGGGACAGAAAACCCTCCCTGGAGAAGGGAACAGACAAAACTACCCCTTCAGGGGAGGTATAGGAAACTCCTATGAGAGAAATCAATGGAGGAGGGGAGGATCCCATGGAAAGCCTTGTCCTTGATATCCAGGTACAAACAACCTACTTATGATGGAGGCTGAACCATGTCAACAAAGAATGCCTTCACCTTCCCACCATTAGACCAGCCAGCACCAACAAACAAGTGTCAAATGTGTGGGGTAGGCCAAGAGCATGAAGAGAGACCTTCTCTGAGGCATAGACTCTGAGAAAAATCCTAAAGCTATGAGTGGAACAAGAACGTTGAAAAAGCAAGCATTCAGCAAGCCAGCTCCTACCCTAAGCACACAGTAATGCGAGGCAGATTTTAAGCTGGTAGATTACTGAGGATAACCATAGCAAAAACAAACCAAACAGCACAACTTCTAACTAGATTGACTCAACTCCACACACTAAAGCCCTAGCAGAAGAGGAGGCATGCCCATTCCCAGACATAAATACATTTGTCTCAGTCTCTCTGCTCCTACACAGGATGTGTGCCTTTTAAACAAAAATTATAAGATGAAGAAAACAAGAGAAATAACACACTGTCACAAGACAAAGGAATCAACAGAATCAAACTCAGATATGATCCAGGTGTTGGAACTGTCAGATGCAACTTAAAATAACTGTGATTAATATGTTAAAGCCTCAAGTAGAAAAGGTAGACAACAGATACCAACAGATGGGGAATATCAACAGAGAGTTGGAAGCTCTAAGAAAGAATCGAATGGAAATCTAGTAATTAAAAACACAGTACCAGAGGTGAAGAATGCCTTTAATGGATTTGCCAGTAGACTTGCAAATGTTGAGGAAAGAATCAGGAAATGTGAAGATAAATTGCTGGAAATTTACCCAAACTGAATCACAAAAATAAAAAATCATGGGAAGAAACCCCACAAAACCCCCCAGGTCACCCAAGAGCTGTGGATCAATTTCAGATGATCTAATATGTGCAGGTAGAATCAGAAGGAAAAGAGAGGGACTTCCTTCGTGGTCCAGTGGTTAAGACTCCGCGCTCCCAGTGCAAGGGGCTCGGGTTCGATCCTTGGTCAGGGAACCAGATCCCACATGCTGCAACTAAAGATCCTGCATGCTGCAACTAAAGGATCCCGTGTGCCACAACTAAAGATCCCACATGCCTCAACGAAGATCCCACAGGCAGGATCCCTTCGTTGCTACGAAGATACCATGTGCCGCAACTAAGACCTGGCGCAGCCAAATAAATAAATATTTTTTTAAAAAAAGAAGAAAAAGGTTTTTAAAATGAATTCGATGGAACAAAAATATTTTTCAAAAATAAAGGAGAAATAAAGTCTTTTAGACAAACAAAAACTGAGAGAATTCATTACAAGCTTACCTGCACTACAACTTGAATCTACACAAAGAATTGGTGAGCACTGGAAATGGAACAAGTGAAGGTAAATATAAAATAAATTTTCTTTTTTAAATTGTTCTAAAGAATGATTAAGTGCTCATGGATAGACCATATTATGGATCAGAAAATAAATCTTAAAAATTTTTTTAAAAATTTAAATTATACAAAGAATATTTTCTAACCATAATGGAATTAAATTAGGAATTAATAACAGTAAAAAGTATCTGGAAAATCCCCATATATTTAGAGATTAAACAATACACTTCTAAATAGCTTGTTGGATCAAAGAGGAAGTCTCAGAGAACATGAGAAAACATTTAAAAAAATTTTTTTTAATTGAAGTGTAGTTGATTTACAATGCTGTGTTAGTTTCTGGTGTACAGCAAAGTGATTCAGTTATACATATATATGTATATTCTTTTTCATATTCTTTTCCATTATGGTTTATTACAGGATATTGAATATAGTTCCCTGTGCTATACAGTAGGACATTGTGTTTTATCTATTTTTTATATAGTAGTTTGTATCTGCCAATTCTGAACTCCTAATTTATCCCTCCCCTAACCCCCTTTCCCCTTTGGTAACCATAAATTTGTTTTCTGGAAAACATTTTGAATTGAAAGAAAAATTATTAAATATATCCAAATTTACAAGTTGCAGCTAAATCAGGGATTAGAGAAAAATCTGTAACATTAAATGCTTATAGTAGAAAAGAAAAGGCAAGGGTTAGAGAAAAATCTATAGCACTAAATGCTTATAGTAGAAAAGAAAAAAGGCTTCAAGTCAGTGATCTAAGTTTTTACCTAAAGGTAGCAAAAAAAAAAAAAAAAAAAAAAAGAGCAAATTATCCCTAAAGTACGCACAAGGAAGAAATAATTAAAAGTGAAAATCAGCGAAATTCGTTATTGTTCTAGAGGTCCTATAGCCAATGCAGTAAGGTGAGAAAAAGAAACAAATGGCATATGGATTGGAAAGGAAGAAATACAGATGTCTGTATTCACAGAGAGCATGATTTTTTTATGTAAAAAACCTGTATATTAAAAAATCCTATAATGCATTTTTTAATGTATATTAAAAAATGTGGGAAGGGGACTGTGTGTTAATGTCATAAAAGACAAAGGCTGTTGGAAATGCTCCAGGTTAAAGGATACTGAAGAGACATGACAAAAAAATTCAATACCTGCTCCCAGATTAGATCCTGAGGGGAAATGCTACAAAGGACATGAATGGATCAACTGACAAAATTAAAATATGGATGGAAGGTTAGACAGAAGTCTAACATGACACCCAACCTACACACATCCTAACACAGCCCATATCTATATGAAATTATGAAGGTGATAACTGCTGTATAAAAGAGAATTTTCTTTTTTAATTAATTATTTTTGGCTGCATCGGGTCTTCATTTCTGTGCACGGGCTTTCTTTAGTTGCAGTGAGCGGGGGCAACTCTTCTTTGCAGTGCACGGGCTTCTCATTGCAGTGGCTTCTCTTGTTGCAAAGCACGGGTTCTAGATGCGCGGGTTTCAGTAGTTGTGGCATGCGCGCTCAGTAGTTGTGGCTCGCAGGCTTAGTTGCTCCGCGGCATGTGAGATCTTCCCGGACCAGGGCTTGAACCTGTGTCCCCTGCATTGGCAGGCGGATTCTTAACCACTGCGCCACCAGGGAGGCCCCTGGTTCACGGATTCTTAACCACTGTGCCACCAGGGAAGTCCAAGAGAATTTTCTTAGTCTTAAGAAATACTGAAGTATTTAGGGGTAAAGGACCATGATATATATAACTTATCCTCAAATGGTTCAGGAAGAAAAAAAAAACAACTATGTAGAGAGACAGGAAGAGAGCAAGAGAGTATAAGTACAGATGATAAAGCAAATCAGAATAAAATGTCATAGGTAAATCTAGGTGTTTCCTGTACTCTTTTTATTTTTGTAACTCTTTGTAATTTGAATTTTTTTTTTAAGTTTTAAAAAACATTCTTCAAAAATGGCAAAAGAAGAGAGCCATCATATTTTAAGTTAGAAATCACTTTTCTCCCAGTAAGCACTGTGAGGGATGAGGTAATGTCTGCCTCCAGAACAAAGACAAGTTTGCTTACTGCTTATTATAATACATCAGTTTCCCCAAGCCCAGTGTTCCTCTCCTATAATGCAGCCCATTGTGTGTGCAGCCATCCATCTGGGCCCTCTGTGTTGCCCTCATGTGAACTGACACTAACAGTGATGATAGTGCTCCTTGCTGGGCTATGAGTAAAGTCCTTTGTCTCTGACATAGCGTCTCATGTCTTCTGCCAGCACCTATGAACAAGTAACAGGATAACTTTTTAGATGGGGGGTAAAGTCAGATCCCAGACCTGATAGTCTAGTCCTCTGAACATGTCATCCTCATTCCTATTTTTGTCTTTTTTCTCACGCTGAATTCTTTGCTAGGAATACCTTTCCCATTTTGCCTGCCCAAACCTTATATGTTCTTTCAATGTATGCCTTTAGTTCTACTTCTGGTTTAGTAATCTCTCCTTCCCTAGATTCTTAGAAAATTTTTGTTTTCTCCACTACTCATTAGTCATCTCTTCCTCTCTTCCTTTACTCCATTTTCTTTCTCCATCCATTTTCCTTTTCCTCTTCCCCACTCTTCTGTCTTTCTCTTATTTAAATGTAATCAGATTGAATATGACAAACATGTTAGACTATGTGAGCGCAGACACTTTATTATATACACCTTTGTTCCCATATAGAGCAAAGTATAGGATTCATTTATGTATTTCTAATTGATTGATTCTTACTATGAGCAGCTAAACTGTTCACAAACATGTTTTTAAAACCCTTTATTTTAGGTTATTGTATTATTTTACATAGATCAGAAGTACTAAGTAGGATCATAGGGTTTTCAGGGTTGAAAGAGTCATAGAAATCATTCAAGGAAAACCCCTTTATTTTCCTAAAGAAAATAGGTCATGGTTAGTGAAATCCATTATCACTAAGCAAGGACTTATATCACTTTTTTTTTTTTTTTACTTCTTCTCACTATGGTTGTTAGTGATTATAATTTTATCATACTGCTTTAAACTCAGTTTCATGTGCTGGTGTTATTTATTGGAGGCGACAATTGTAAAATTATCATTTGGATTACCATTAATAAGTTAGTGTTTATTAGCATGTGCATTTTGTGGAAAACTCTTAGGTCAGATTCACCTTTTGTGGTACAATAGTGTTCGAAAATGTGACTCCCAAAAATCTAATTTTAAGAGGATTACTCCTCTGCTCGTTGGAATCTGGTCTAATAAATGAGTATTAAAATCTTTTTCTTGGCCACTTAGGCTGTACACCACAGTTATTAAGATCATTGGATTCTAGAACTAGATTTGCTGTATTTGAATCCCAGCCCTGCTGCTTCCTGGCAGTGTGACCTGGGTTATGTTACTTAACCTCTCTGTGCTCTGATTTCTTATTTGTAAAATGGAGATAATTACAGTAACTATCTCATGGGTTACTGGGAGATTAAATGAATTAATACGTGTAAAGTGCTTAAAAGAGTGCCTGGCACAAAATAAGTGATACATATTTTAACTGTTTTTTTCTTTTACTAAAAGATGGCTAAATAATCCATGATAGTTTCCATTTAACTTTTCAGCCTAAGTAAGAGGATAGTTTATGCATGGCATCAGCTTCTGAGGGATTTGTTTCACTCCTCTATATTTTGAAGTTGTTTTTTTCCTTAGTGTTTATTACTGCTAAGGAATTCTTTTTACTAGTGCCTGTTACCATACGGTTTTCTTTTACACATAATTCTTTGTATGTTTTGTATGTGTTACATGTTTTTTTTGTGTGTGTGTTCTTTTTTTTAAAAACAGTTTGATGTAATAATTCGACTTTAGTGACTTCTAAATAATTCCATGAGTTTGCGCTATACAAATGAGGGTAGTTTAGATGTGCACTTAACAGAAGCTATGGAATATAACCTGATACTTTGGTTATGTATTTCCACTTCACGTACCTTTAACTAATATTCATTTACGATCCTTTTCTAAATTATGATTGATTAAAAATACTAGACCATATAAATCCAAGTATGACCATACGGTGCTTTTAAGAATAACTGATCTCCCAGTAACGTGGTCTCAGTAAAATGTTCTCTTTTTTAATTATGTAGTCCTCTCCGCCATCCTCATCACAGCCTCATTCTAGCCACTGCAGAGCGAAGGCCTCATCATGGTGTCACCATGCATCCCTGCCCTGGGCCAAACGTAACCATGTAGGCCCTGCAAAGGCTACCAGTCCATCTCTCCGTCTTCGTCGCTGGCGACCCTTCTTACGCCTACCATCTTTGGGTCTCCATTCTGTTGTAAGTGTAGTCAATCTTCCATCTCTTCTTCCAGTGACAGGGGCAGTCCATTTTTTCCCTTAAACTTCTTCAGTCTTCAAAGCGCTTTTCTCTTGGTTCATCAACCATTAGCTTTTTCTCCCCCAGTAAGACTGCAAGCATACCTCTATGTTTTGCAGTCCAGCTTGACTCTCACCAGTGCCTTGGTGAACATCCATCTTTCCACTCCATATAACACCAACAGGTGCCTGCCTTTTGATGAGTGCTGATCGACATTCATGATAATGTTTAAGTTCCTGTCAGTTGTTAAAGTGAATATGTAGTCTCTTACCCTTCATCTTTCCAATTTCATTTAGTTGACTCAGGTCAACAAATGCTGTGTATTGTCTGAGTTCTTTGCCATCTCTTACTTTATTTTTTTTCATGTTTCTGAACATGACTTTAGTCTCTTGTCATGCTTTGGGGTTATTTTACTCACTCTATCCTTAATCTAAGCTTCCATGGTGTAGGGTGTTTCATCTAAGCTATTTTATTCCCTGAGGTGGCTCAGGTACTTGGTTTAATCTTGATCCAATCTTCCCTGCCTATTCAGTTTCTAAAGATCTTTTCTCATGTAGGAGGTGACGATTTTTCTCCTTGTGAATTGATATAGACTTCCCACAAATTTTATAATTTCTCCTTTTTAAGTTGATAATACTAGCAAACTGTTAAAAAGTACATTTGTTCTTGTAATTGTGCTAATTACCTAATTACCTTAAATGTTGAGGTTGATGATGGAATTCTAATAATTCTCATAATTGAAATAAGATGCAGGATGGCAACTATAGGTCTTGTCTTTCTGATGTTTTAGAAAATTAATGGTAATGACTATAGCTTGACAGAGCCTACCTAGAAATGCGACATCCGAAAGATTTGGTGTATGCCATACATTTATAAGAAACTTGACACTTCAGTAAATCATCGTGACTTTTGAAGCCAGAGGAAGTCTGATTACACATACTTTCATGCTTAAAAAACTTAAAAGTTGGTGTCAGACATTCTTTCCTTCCCCTTATTTACTCTTCTAGAGCTATTCTCAGACTATGAGGTGGAGTCTTGGCACTTTTCCTTAAACATCTCCTTCCACCAAATATCAGTATAGTCATCAAAATAGCCTTTCGTCCACAAACTGGTATCAACAGACTGGTGTCTCTCTATTTCATTATCCTCATTGGGTCACAACATGCGTTTGTCGTATTTATCCATCTGATATTTATTGCTTCCCTACTGTGCCATACGCTGGCACAGTAGGAGACACAAGTGAATTAGATGATCAGAGTAAAACCGTAATTTTCTAAATTCTGACTTGGACACAGTTGATTCCACATAGGAATAAATTCCTTTGTACTTAAAAAATATTCTAAATATAAATGAACATGTCATAAAAATTGGCATTCTCAGTGTTATGTTTTTATGTAATATTGATCTTTTCCCCATGTTAATTCCATTGCTTTATAGCTTCATAAGTGTTTTCATAGCCTAGTGGTTAAGAACATGGATTCTAGAATGACATTGCCTGGATTTGAAACCAGATTCTATCACTTACTAGCTTTGTGACCCAGAGCATGTTACTTAACACTTCTGTGCCTCAGTTTTCTTGAGAGTACAATGGGTATAACTATATTACCTACCTCATATGGTTTATATAACAATTAATTGGTCAATTCTTATAAAGCACTTAGAACAGTGCCTGGTATATATTTAGCGCCACAATTATAAATTAAATTTAAACTGTTTTTTATAATTTGAAATTTTTATTTAGCATTTAGTTAATTTCTATCTAATTGATTCGTCACATCATTTTTTTAATCCTTCAAGGTAATAAGCAGTATGTTCTAAATTAAGAAACTTTGTAAAAAATAAGATATAAAAATATAGGTAAAAATTATCTAACAGAAGACATACTGGAATTTGCTTTTTTTTTTTTTTTTTTTTGCGGTACGCGGGCCTCTCACTGTTGTGGCCTCTCCTGTTGCGGAGCACAGGCTCCCAACGCGCAGGCCCTGCGGCCATGGCTCACGAGCCCAGCCACTCCGCAGCATGTGGTATCTTCCTGGACTGGGGCACGAACCCGTGTCCCCTGCACCGGCAGGCGGACTCTCAACCACTGCACCACCAGGGAAGCCCTGGAATTTGCTTTTTATGTATTGTTCTTGTTTTCAGTGGAATAATGTTTAAGCAATTGCATAATTATAGATTTCAGACTCTGACTAATTGAAGTTGACCAAAGGAAAAGGCTTGTAATAGGTGCTGAGGTCTTGTGGAAGGTTTAGAAATTTTGAGCATTTATCTTTTATAATAGTTTGAAGGATTTTCATGCCCTCTTTGGCGTTTTGTATTTTTAGTATGCACTTTTGGACAATGACTCACAATTTTGAGTCACTAGATTTAGTGACTTCTTACATTTGTAATAATGTAGTCTTAGTAGTGTAATAACACATAATGTTTATATGACACTTAACAGTTTACAAAGTAGTTTCATGCATTTCGTTTAAACCTCAAAACAGATAAGAAACCCAGTGCTCACAGGGATTGGGTACATATTCAGGTCTCTGGTTCTGGTTGTATTACTTTTATCTCTAGCACAGTTGTATTTACTGACAAAATGTAAAAACCAGATTAGAGGTATTATTCTTAAGAAGAGATGGTGTTAAAATAAGTAATAATTTTAAAGACATAGGAGCTCAAAAGATTTTAAATATACTTTATATCCTATTGGAGAATTATCTTAAAATAAGTAAATCAAGCCCCTTTCCTAGTTGGATAAGGAATTTTTTGTAGTGTTCGTGTTATAGAATTGAATTTATAGTTTGTTGAATTGCCTAGATTTAACCTTGAAAAATTGGGTTCTCTCTGGTCATTGGTGAAATGGGGGTATTGGATTGAGTGATCACTAAAATCTTTGATTCTCTGACCAGTAAAATAAGGGAACTCATTATCACTGTCTTTAAGTGTTTGAAGAAATATCATGTTCAAGCGGGATTAGACTTTTTTAAGATGATGGAAAATATTGGGAAACATTTTTTGCCTCAGTATGAGGGATAATTCTAACAAAACTGTCAAAATGGAATGGACTGCCTGAAAACCTAGCGGCAGTTCCCTGTTGTTTGCGGGGATACCACAAGATGGGGCTACAATAGAGAGCAGTCTAGCATTGGAGCAACAGTAAAACTACGTAACTGTGATTCCTACCAACTGTGAAATTCTTTAGTTCTAAGTTGAATTTAGGAAGAGCTAGTTTGCCACAGCAATTTATGTTGCGTTGTTGCCATTCGTAATTCGAGGGCAATAATCCCTGAAGAATAAGATGAGGTTAGATGAGTCACTATCTGTAAATGCTTTAGAGGCATCCAGTAAATCCAAGATAGGAATGTTTGTTCTGTTCCTTTCAATTCCTGCATCTGAAAACTTCGTATTACTTAAAACTTAAAATTATATAATTACTTGAGGGTGAAAAAATAGAAATTTTAGAGTTGATACTGTTGTGTTACTTACTGGATATTAAATAATATGAGATATAACTTGATTATGCCTCTTTAAAACTTTTGCCTCTAAAATCTGTACTTACATTTAACAGTGATTATATTTCATTTCAAACCATTTAGATTTGGTATATAGCTAACACATATTAGTGTTATCTGTGTAGTTACTATATATTGTAAACAGTGCCAGTTTATCATGTATTGACTTGCATAAGTTATTTGAATGTCTAAGAAATGTAGCACAAGTTGCTCATGCAAATTGAATTTGGCAAGCTAAAAAAACCTAGGTATAGTTTTAATATCAAATAGTTCACTGAGAAAACAAGAGAAAAATTGTAGGCTAAGTTAAATTTTACTTTAACTTGTTCAAGTTACTTTAACTTGTTCCCTTTTTCTCCTTTAATCTTTTGGGCTATTTTCCTGCTTCTCTTCATTTTTTTTTTTTTTTTTTTGCGGTACGCGGGCTTCTCACTGCTGTGGCCTCTCCCGCTGCGGAGCACAGGCTCCGGACACGCAGGCTCAGCGGCCATGGCTCATGGGCCTAGCATGTGAGATCTTCCCGGACCAGGGCACGAACCCGTGTCCCCTGCATCGGCAGGCGGACTCTCAACCACTGCGCCACCAGGGAAGCCCTTCTCTTCGTTTTTAAACCTTTTGAATCTAGGATGAATAAAAATACTTATTTTATTCTAAGTCTATATTGCATTTTTCAAAAAAATGAGATTAAGGTTACATCATTAAGGGAAGAACTCACTTTCTTGATGTCCTAAAATTTAACTTGCAAAGAGTTTTTTAAACTCTGTTTATGCTATTATTAAACTTCTAAAAACTTTATTATTTCAAATTTCAGAAATTAGACAAATTAGTTCATGCATTCATTTCATTCAGCAAGTATACACTGTATACCTACTATGTATCAGGTGTTGTGCTAGGTGCTGGGCTTCCAGAGTGAACAAAACTTTAGGTTAAAGTCAATTGAGATTAAGAAAGGTGTGCCTTGAGTCAGTGTTCTCCTTGTTGATGGGCAAGCACATTTGTTATAAATGTAGGCGTGTTCACTCTGTCCACTATATCAAAGATTAAGCCTTGAATTATATTGGATAAATATTTTTTCATGTCATTTGATATTATTTGTATGTGTTTACATGTAGTTGATTGATTTGACTACTAATATATATAATATGTATTTTCCCCTCCTATTCCAGGCACCAAATATAGATGAAAAAGTAGATCTTCATTTTATTGCATTAGTTCATGTAGATGGGCATCTCTATGAATTAGGTAAGAACTATTTTAATTTATCCTGGGGAAAGAAATAGTAAATGGGGAAATCTGTATTTCTGATAAACATGACTGTTGATATTTATTGTGTTTACCTAAATTAATTGATTACCATATAACATTGAGTTGGCATAATGGAAGTTTTCCATTTAAAAATTTTTACTACAAAAAATAAATATGTTTTTGATGTTCAAGTAACTTATAATTCAAGAATTCCTGCATACCACCTTTGCATTTTAGCAAAGCAGGAAAATGCTTTGCTAAATCATTTAGGAGACTCCTGTAAATCACTTCAGCAGTCTTTACTAAATTTTTGAGTTGGTTATCATCAACATCTTGGATGAACGATCTTGATCCTGAAACTAGTTTTAAAACATAGCGTATTATTCATAATGACTAGTTTTTGTATTCAATAATGAGTATTACTAGTTTTCAGGCTTTTGTACTATCCTTTTTTATCACATCTGATTTTTAAAAAGACTTTACAGGAGTCTATGTTTTCTGGCAACAGTTCCCTAAGGCATGTGTCAAAGTAGCCATGATTAATTACTTGGTATTTTGGCCTATTCCTGCACTTACCTTTTAAAAGTTTAACTATAGGTGGACTACTTTAGTTTGTATTTGGAGGAGAGGATATTTTCATTGATAATTAAAGGATAATTAGAGGATAATTTTAGAGGATAATAACTCGAGGATAGTTTAAATTGATTCATTCAGGCAGAAGAAACTTTTATGATTCTTTCAAAATTGGTAGATAGTACTTATGAGTCCTTTTTGTCTTTCTCTCTGAGACCTTCTTTGATTAAAAAAGGCCGAATAAAGAAACAAAAAAGTGAAATCCTTTTCAATTTCTAGATACCGTGATTTTTAGTTCTCTTTCTTCTCATTTGCTGTAAATATTAACTTTTCACTTTCATTTTCCTTAATTTAAAGACTGAAGAGTTCCAAAAGGACTCTGATTGTGACTGTAAATGTGGTCCATAAAATTCAGATGGATTTTATATTTGGAATATGGCAACAGAATCATACACTTCATTAAAAAGAAGTGGCTCTATTAAAGGGGACAAGAAAAGGAATGTACATCCCTGTGGGTCATCTGCAATAGTAGAGTGATTTGAGTAGGAATCAGATAGTTGTCATCGGAGTATGTAACAGACCTGCAGAGCGATTTGGAGCATATGCTTTGCTAATTCAGTCTCTAGAATCTACATAAAGATAGAATGTAATAGGGATTGGGGATTTCAAATGTCCGATTGCTGGAAGCTAGTTTCTGCTCTGAATTCTGAATAATAAAGAGTAACTAGTAGAAGTGGAAGTAAAGAGTGTGCTGAGACTTACAGACACATTCTGTTGACTTCAAGAAAGTAGATTTAGGAGAGGCCAGAGGAGTGATAAATATCCATAACCAGAGACTATAAAAGTAATGGTGACCTTCAGAATGGGCGACTTCATAATAGAGCAAACAATAACGTCTAAAAGATATTCAGAAGAAAAGCACCTCTGATCATCTCACGGGAAGGAATGAGTTGTCTAAAAACCTCAGTTTGACTGATTAGCTAGCTTTCTGAGCTCAGAGACTAAAAGGGCAGTAGAAGGAAAGATGTGTATCCGGGATAGGCTACATATACAGAATGGTTCTTTTTTGTAGCATGCCAAGATCAGCACCAAAGTATTTTAAAATTGGTTTGAACTAAGAACATCAGAAAAGAAAGGCAGAACTACTGAGGTCTTGTTTGGTTCAAGTATTCTTTAGCAGGAAGAATGATCGATGTTGCTGATAGAGAATCAGAGCCCTTTGAGGATTACATTCTCTAAATGAGTTTAAAGAATTTCAGAGTTCTACAGAATAGCTGGAATCTTTGAGATGTTAGAGAGGACAGGGATGAATGCAAGACAAATGAAGATGGGCAGCTGCTGACTCATTGCAAGGGGAATTGGTGGTAGCCCTGACGCAAATTCCTAATAAAGTTAAAAGGAATGTTGAGCAAGAGGAGTATTGAGTTAGTGCATAGAAAACAGTGGGTAAGAGAGCAGCATATGGTTTTTAAGAAAAAAGTCATTTCTGGGCTTCCCTGATGGCACAGTGGTTGAGAGTCCGCCTGCCGATGCAGGGGACATGGGTTCGTGCTCCGGTCCGGGAAGATCCCACATGGCGCGGAGCGGCTGGACCCGTGAGCCATGGCTGCTGAGCCTGCGCGCCGGAGCCTGTGCTCTGCAGCGGGAGAGGCCACAACAGTGAGAGGCCCGCGTACCGCAAAAAAAAAAAAAAAAAAGTCATTTCTACATATCCTTATTTTAAAAAACAAGGCTATATAATTATAGACGTGGTGCAAGGTAATTTCTACAGGAAAATTGTATAACAAAGGGTAGTGGTAGTCTTCAATGTATTCATTCTATACCTAATTGTAAGGTTAGCTGATGAAAGGGACTGAGTTATTCATCTTTCTATTATCACCTCTTGTCCTTAGGGCTTCATGTAGTTCTTGGCATATGTCCTTTTTATGTGTCCCTGTCATTCTTTTGAGCACTTTCTAACTTTCTAGTAGAAAAACATTTCCTGGTTCATCCTTTGTTTTTCGTGCCCCAGCCCTGTGTTCAGCCACTTCTCCAAGGAGCCCTGGTTCCTTTCATTGGAAAATGATGATTAGAACCAAGACCTGGGTGCTAAGTGTGTTAATTGCTATTAAGATATCATTACTTCTAGGCTTTCTCAGAGGACAGAGCTAGGAAATATTTGTCTGTATTATATACATAGACACATGTATGTGAATATGGATATACATACACACACAATTATATCTGTTTCTCTATATATTAAAAAGCATTTATTTACATCCACATTTATAATTCTAACCTAATAATATACAGTTTATTCTAGTGTTATCCATATTTGTGACTTCCTTTTCTGAACATGGGAAATCTAGCTCTCATTATCCTTCATTTCTTTTCTGATTTACTCATTCCCCTGGTATATAAACAAGCTCTTGACCACCCCAGCCCAAAGCTCTGTTCCAGACACACTGCTTCCCGCCCCCAGCTGGCCCACTGATCCTGGCCTGGTCCCAGACAAAGAGCAACAGCTCGCCAAAGTGTGTAGCTACCTTCTTCCTGGCATTGTGCAAACTCCACCTGCCTCAGCCTCCTTGAACTCTGCTCTTTCCCCTCGGTCTCCTAAGTGAGGCTGCTGTAGGCTGCTTGGGTTTTCCTTTCCGGCACTGGCAGATAAGTGGACATTACTGTTAGGCTTACTAACAGTTCTGGGCTACCTGTTTCCCAATCTATAAAACAATGGTTTCAGATATCTTGTCCAGGTCTTTAGTTGTTTCCAGTGGAAGGCCTAGTCCAGTACATTATTTCATTCTGGCTAGAGGTGGAAGTTACCTAATGTTATTCCTTGGCTTCCCACAATGAAGATAATCTAGCTTTCCTTTGTCACCCTCTTTACCTACCTATCCCTCCCAATCACAAAAATACATGGTTTACTTTTTCCTGTTCTTCCAGTGTTGTTATAGTTGTTTATATTCTTATGACTACAGAAATACTATTCTCAGATGAGCCATAGTCAATGTACTTTTCTTTTTAACTTTTTTATTTCTTCAGATTTCATAATTGTCCTGTTTTGCTTTTTGGTTTGGTTAATTTTCACTCATATTTTCTTTACAAGTAGTATCTTTTAGTCCAGGTCTATCACTATGTATACATATTGATTCAAAACTTTTTATTATGTTTAGAAGCCATGAAATTACAGAGGGAGTTGTATTTTATGGCTTGAACTTGATGTGCCACTTATAAAACATCTGAAATGATAGGCTTGTATAGAGAGTATCAGTTAACTTTGGGTTAGCAGGAGTTTATATAACTCTGGACTTTTTCATTTTTCATAGTATTGAAAAAGTACTAGTTTATTCAAGGTGATACTGATTACTTTTGGTGGTCAGTAAAATAATCCTAGGTGATTTAGATTGTTGCTCTGTACTCCTACCTTGGTACACAATTAGTAGTAGTAATATATAAACCTTGTAGTGGCTTCCTTTCATTGGTATAAACATGTCAGTCTTACTTAGGAGCCTTCATCAGAAGGCTTTAAAGTGAAGAAAGAAATTTTTTATATTTCTGATGGTCATAACTTTTGAAAAGCTGACATTAATTTTGCATATTCTTTTTAGGAAATTAAAGCCAATAGTATATATTTCTAATAATGTCTGTTTGTGAAGATAATATAGGCTTTCAAACATGGAAACAAGGTTCTAAATAACTATTGGTGTTAAAAATATTCGTAGGTAGCATACTTAAAGTGTTTGTTTTAGGATATATTATTTTATCTTTTAACTTTTGCCTCACTGTGGGAAGAGGAAAATGGATGTTGAAAGTACATTATCCTGTCATTCTTAATTAAGGAGGACTAAAGAGATAGGATAACTAAATAGAATATGTGATTCTTGATTAGATCCCACATAAAACAAAACAACATGGATAAAGGATATTTCTGGGTGAATTGGAAAAATTTGTACATGAAATACATGTTGTTAATTGTTTATAGTATTAAAAAGAAAGAAAGAAAGTGCATTATCCTATACAAACAACTAACCATTCACCTGTTCATGTATTTTCCACAGATGGACGGAAACCATTTCCAATTAACCATGGGGAAACTAGTGATGAAACTTTATTAGAGGTAACAATAAAACTTGTTGGCCCACCTTCAGTGTCATTAATGTTCTTGTTATCTTTAAAACATCTCTAAAGATAACTGGTATAGGACTTCCCTGGCAGTCCAGTGGTTAAGACTCCACACTTACACTGCAGGGGGCACAGGTTTGATCCCTGGTCAGGGAATTAAGATCCCGCATGCCACGTGGCATGGCAAAAATAAATAAAAGATAACTGGTATAACATTTTTCTGTATTTCTCCTTATCCTGGCTCTCTTGAGAAAATCCAAAAAGAAAAATTTGAACTAGCATTAAAAATCTACAGCAAATAAAGAAGTTTGCAGAGCTCTTTGTGCGAACAAGTATCAAATTTGAAAAAGACAAGAATAGTATTGAAAGAGATGCACATCATATCCCATATTTCATTAAATCCAAGATACCATCATTTATATCTTGATCTTAGAGATTTTTAAATTTACAAACAAATTTTATGGCTTAGAATCAATAAAATATGTAATTTTCATGTTAAAAGTTTCTTAAAAGCATTTTAAGAAAGAACACTTAGCAGATCTTATACTTTTGTACTAATCAAATTAAACCACCAGCCATTCACTCTTCTAGTGTCCTTTAAGTTATTTTTTATTTGAGAAAAGAAGTCTGCAGTATAAAATTAGTATGGATTAGGAAAACGTGAAACATTTATCAGTTTTAAGTAAAACACGTTTTTAAATTGAAAGATTATGTATCTTTTTTCCCTATAGGATGCCATAGAAGTTTGCAAGAAGTTTATGGAACGTGACCCTGATGAACTGAGATTCAATGCCATTGCTCTTTCTGCAGCTTAACTTGTCCAGAATGGAAACACCAAATACTGTATTATTTGCAACAAAATTAAATTTCTTCTGCCATACACTAACTCAAAAATTTTGATATTTTCACTAACTTGACTGATTAAACTTTATGTGAACTAAGCTTTGGCTTAATCTGTGTTTTATATTATTTTTGCCTCAAATTAAAGCTGCAGTCCTTCCGTTTCTTTCTTATGAAGGATTTACCTTATTGGATGGCTAGCTGTATCTTTCTTACTCTCTTTGAATTTCATGGGAGATTCTGTATTGGGACACAGGCACAATTTCCATCTGCATAGTATGAACATATATCATATATTTATTTAGCAAACATTTGGTTAGCATCTACTTTTAATGAGCTGAACACTGTTCTAGGCGCTGGAGTTACAGCAGTGAACATTGTGGGCAAGTTTCTTAGTCACGGAGCTTATGTTCTTGTGAGAATAGACAGATGATAAGCACATTAATAAGATACATACCAATAATGACTGCTATGCAGAAATTAAAGTCGGATTTGTGTTAGAGAGTGACTGAGTGGATACTTTAGATTTTTGTGGTTAGGGAAGGCTTCTGTGAGAGGTAACTTTGAAGTTGAGATCTGAATAGCGAAAAGTAGCCAGTCATAGAAATGGGAGAAGAGGGGAGAGTGGTGGGGAGAATAGAGGGAATAATTAATGCAGAGTCCCTAAAGTAGGCAAGTCTCACTGTGTTGTAGGACCAGAAAAAAAGGTTCATAAGACCAGAGCGTTGAAAATAATGGGAAGATAACAAGAGATGAGGTCAGAGTAGGAGGGCTTAGTGATAACAGGAATATGGGAAAAGGAATTTGGATTTATTGCAGGTGTGATGGTAAGCCATTGGAGTGTTTTAAGCAGGAGAGTGACCTGATTTGGTTTATAATTTTATATCACTGACTACTCTGTGGATAATATATTGGGGAGGGGGATAAGAATAGGGGTAGAGAGACGTGAGGAACCCACTGCTTTAGTTAAGAGACAGTGATGGCTAGGGTCTTAAAATTAGTAGTAATTTAGATTGAGGTATGTGAGTGAATTTGGGGTGTGTTTTGAAAAAGAAGGGGCTTCAGTTAAGTCTTAAAGGATAAGGTGGAAGGCAGTGGAAAGGTGGAAGAGTATTTGAAGAGTTAACGTCAAAACACGGTTGGTGTGATGGTCCATCTTTTCAGGAGAATATTGGTTACACAGGTGTATACATTTAGCAAAACTCATTGAAATCTTACTTCACTATATATACATTTTACCCCCCCAAAACAAAACAATAAAAAAAAAAAAAACAGAGCAGAGATGGGGTGGAATGAATATAGCAGAAGACCAGATTGGTCCAGAATGAAGTTCTGAACCCGTAGAATTGAATGTAGATGTTTTATACGTGCTTCACTGAGTTAGGGTGGATTCCTGAGGCTGCAACATGAAATAAGTGGTATTTTAAGAATCTAAAAAAGAGGGACTTCCTTGGTGGTCCAGTGGTTAAGACTCTGTTCTCCCAACGCAGGGGGCGTGGGTTCGATCCCTGGTCAGGGAACTAAGATCCTGCGTGCCACATGGCACAGCCAAAAAAAAAAAGAATCTAAAAAGTGGATATATATATATATATATATATATATATATATATATATATATATATAACTGATTCACTTTGCTGTACAGCAGAAACTAACAGAACATTGTAAACCAGCTATACTCCACTAAAAATTAATTTTAAAAAAGAAATGGTCAGTAACTTGATGCAGGTGTTAACACTATGGTAATTATTTTGAAACATATAAATGCATTAAATAAATTGTACACCTTAAAAAAAAGTTGAATAAATTAGCTGTTTGTTATTTAAAGTGTGGTTACATCAGTATTACTTGGGGAACTTGTTAGAAATGAAGAATTTCAGACCCCACCCTTTACCTACTGAATCAGAATCTGTGTTTTCAGCAAGATCCCTGAGTGATTCATATTAAGTCTGGGAAGCACTGGATTAGAAAAAATAGACTATGATGAGGTCACTTTGGACCTATCTGAAGAGGGCCTGAATGAAATGTTGGCAATAGGGATGAAGAAATAATCTGAAACAATGCTGTAAATGGATAGTATATAGAGATGATGCTTTGGCATGCCAATAACAACAACAAAGTGTTCGGGTTTTTTGTTACATTGTTTGCATTTTGTCCTCAAATTTATCTTGTGTATCATCTTAAATATTTTAAACATTCCTAAGCAGTGTTCTGCCTGTTGCCTTGCTGGATTTCTCCTACATAATTTCTTTTTTTTTTATATATAAATTTATTTATTTTTGTCTGCATTGGGTCTTTGTTGCTGCACACGGGCTTTCTCTAGTTGCGGCGAGCGGGGGCTACTCTTCGTTGCGGTGCATTGGCTTCTCATTGCGGCGGCTTCTCTCGTTGCGGAGCACGGGCTCTAGGCGCGCAGGCTCAGTAGTTGTGGCGCCCGGGCTTAGTTGCTCCACGGCGTGCGGGATCTTCCCAGACCAGGGCTCGAACCCATGTCCCCCGCATTGGCAGGCGGATTCTTAACCACTGCGCCACCAGGGAAGTCCCATAATTTCTTAATAGCTTCTTAATCAGTGACATGTTAGCAAGAATTTACATAGTTTCTCAAAGTTTTCTAGGTTGAGTACTATTTAAAAAAAATTTTATTGAGGTATATTTGATTTACAATATTAGTTTTAGGTGTACAACATAGTGATTCAAAATTGTTATGGATTGTACTCCATTTAAAATTATTATAAAATATTGGCCATATTTCATGTGCTGTACAATATATCCTTGTCGGTTGTTTATTTTACACATAGTAGTTTGTATCTCTTAATCCTATACCCCTATTTTGCCCTTCCTCCCTTCCCTCTCCCTACTCCCCACTGGTAACCACTAGTTTGTTCTGTATATCTGTGAGTCTATTTCTGTTTTGTTATATTCATGCCTTTGTTTTATTTTTTTAGATTCCACATATAAGTGATAGCGAACAGTATTTGTTTTTCTCTGCCTGACATTTCACTAAGCATAACGCCCTCTAGGTCTATCCATGTTGTTGCAAATGGCAAAATGTCACTCTTTATGGCTGGGTAATATTCCATTGTATATATACCACATCTTCTTTATCCATTAATCTGTTGATATACACTTTGGTTGCTTTCATATCTTGGCAATTGTAAATAATGCTGCTATGAACATTGGGGTTCATTTATCTTTTGAATTAGTGTCTTTGTTTTCTTCAGGAAAACTACACCCAGGAATGCAGTTGCTGGCTCATATGGCAGTTCTATTTTTAGTTTTTTGAGGAGCCTCCATACTATTTTCCCCAGTGTCTGCACCAGTTTACATTCCCACCAAGTATATGAGGGTTTCTTTTTCTCCACATCCTCACTAACATAGATTATTTGTGGTCTTTTTGATGATAGCCATTCTAAGAGACATGAGGTGATACCTCATTGTGGTTTTGATTTGCATTTCCCTGATGATAAGCAACGTTGAGCATCTTTTCATGTGCCTGTTGTCCATTTGTATGTCAAGTTCTGGGTCATTTCTGTATGTTGCTGTTAAGGACCATAATATGTTTTGGGGAAATGGGACTGACTAAAATGAAACTTTAAATTTTTTCTTGGTGGACTTTTGAGAGCTGACTAAACATCACCTTTCAGAAGGTGTAATTATTTGCTTTAAATTATTGAAACAGAGGAGCATTTATAAACTCTATAATATTTAACCCCTAATATATTGTGTTCATTTGTGACTAAAACAGAAGTTATCTGTATTTTATGGTGAATCAAACTTTAATATATCTTAAATGCAAACGATCTTTTTTTTTTTTTTGCAAACGATCTTTAATTCTGTAAAAGTTATTTAAACAAAGATCTGATTTAAATTTAATTTCCATCTTAGATTTGTGTACAGTATTAATTAGGTAAGCTTTATAATTGGGTTGTGTATAACATAAACCTGCTTATTTCATGTAATGAAAATATAGTTTAAGAGGTTTTTAGCCATTAATGTTTTTTTAAATAAATTTATTTTATTTTATTTATTTTTGGCTGCGTTGGGTCTTCGTTGCTGCGTGTGGGATATTCTCTGGTTGTAGCGAGCGGGGGCTACTCTTCATTGTGGTGCGCAGGCTTCTCGTTGCGGTGGCTTCTCTTGTTGCGGAGCACGGGCTCTAGGCATGCAGGCTCAGTGGTTGTGGCACATGGGTTCAGTAGTTGTGGCTCACAGGCTCTAGAGCGCAGGCTCAGTAGTTGTGGCGCACAGGCTTAGTTGCTCCGCAGCATGTGGGATCTTTCCAGACCGGGGCTCGCACCCGTGTCCCCTGCACCACTGTGCCACCAGGGAAGCCCCTAGCCATTAATGTTTGACTACTACTATAGTTTTCAAAAGAAGCATCTATAGGCTTAAGATTCCTATATTGATGCTTATAAGAAAATTGCAAAGAGGCGTATTTTCATTACTTTTTAAAAACTTCTATTTATAGAAATTTATTTCTTTTAGGGAAAGTTTACATACATGTATATAGGTGTATTTACACCCACGCATGCATGCGTGGGTGTATATACATTATCTGGAAATTAATAAGTATATATGTGTATATATGTATGTACATATGCATATATGTGCATGTATATATATGTACATACACATTCATACCTTGAATAGGAAAATAACTTTGGTCTAAATTCTCTGCATATTATTAAAATCCCTGACTGAAGTTAAAGTAAAACCAGTTTGAAAAGTGTGTAATCATTGTGAAGGTTTTTAGAGATAATTTAGATGAATTTGTACGCATATAAAGTTTAATAATGTTTTAATCTTACAGAATTCTCTGGCAAGGTCTTAAAATGAGGTTCCTTGTGCTCTCAACGGAATTACTACCAAAAACCAAGTGTGGAATACACTGAGTTTTCAGATATCAGAAAATAAGTTTTGTCACTGCCTTTGTCCCTTTTGATTTCAAATTTTGACCGCTTACAAGCATAAACTATTGTGATTTGGAAGATCCAGTGTCCTAAGGGCATTTTTTTTCTTGGTGCCAATGGTGGCAGTAGATGAGACCAGTCCACCATGCCTTAGTTTCACATAAATTCTTACTTGTTTTGCTTTTCTATAAAAGTTATTCTAAACCTTTCTCTTGATTTCTTCATTTAGGATAGTGGTTCTGAACCTGTCTGTTGCTTCCACCTGATAGGTGAGAGTCCCCAGTATGACATTACTACAGTCCGAGCCTAGATATTATAAGGGAGGCTATGTAGACAACAAGGGCTATATAGATTATGAGCATTAATTTCTTGTCTAATTGATAGGATGGTTGGAAATCCCTGGTTTAGAGGCACTGAATGTACATAATCCATACTAAAAGCTATTTTGCAAAATGAATTATTTAAAATAATTTAAAATGCATAGAAATATGTAATAAAGCTGTTCTAATCTATGAGGCAGATATGAGTGTAAATTGAATTAAAATAAAAATCCATATGGTCAAGAATAAATCCCAAATGATATGAGTGACACATTTTAGTTCATTTAAAACTCTGCCCTTTATCAACATGTAAACATAGTTGGTATTTAAATAACAGTAATTATGCTAATAACATTATGCTAAAACATAAACATTGTTTACGTTGCTTTGCCTACTGAGAGTTTAACTACCTACGGTTGAAGAATGACAAAAGATGGCTTTTGAATTTTCCTTAGGGCTCAGTAGTAGAAAGTTATTTTCCTTTATTCTGCCCTGAATACTAAGTATTTGAAGGCAGACATTCCTCCCATCCTCCACCACCACTGGTAGAAGTATACACATTTGATAATACTGTATACAGTTAATGGGAATGTTACATTGTTTATATATATATATTTTTACCACTGAAACCAAAACATATTTCATGGTCTGGGTATAATTTAAAAGAAACATGAAGAACTGATTTCTTTTATAAACAAAATGCACATGCCTTAAATAGTTCTTCATTTTAATATGATAATATTTGCTCTCATAGCTGTATTCTGGTATGACTTAATAATCAGCTACATATGAAGTATTTGAGATAACAGTACAGTAGTACTGATTTTATTTTAAGAACCTTAGAAAATGTGACTTGTGGGCAAAATAAACACAGAAAGAATGTTTAAAGGGAACTATTCACCTTACTGTTTTAGTTTTTACTATGCTTTTTTCCATTTTCAGAACCCATGTATCTCATTTGCTACAAGTATTCCAGTGGAGGCTCTTAATTTCCCAAGGCTAGTAGCCGTCTACTGTTTACTTACTGTGCATGGAATGCCTAGAGAAAGTGACTTCTATAGCTAAATTAATAAAGCATAGGAGAGAAAATGCTTAGGCTAATTTATTCATATCCCTCCAATATTAATTCTGTAGTTTATAGCTATGTAGATATTAAGAATTTGTTGAGCGGTTAACCTGGTTTAAAATGGGCTCCAGTTATTCTCAAACTTTTCCATCTCAGGAACCCGTTAACACTCTTAAAAATTATTGAGGAGCCCAGAGAACCTTTATAGGTTATATTTGTCGATCTGTAAGTATTAAAAATTTATGCAAATTTTAAGAATTTTTATGAATTCATTTAAAAGTAAAAATAAACCCGTTACAAGTTAAAAAATAACATTTTAATTAAAATAACTTTTAAAATTTAGTGAGAAGAGTAGCACTGTTTCACATTTAACAAAATGCAAAATCTCTTTAATATCTGACTTATTGAAGACAGCTAGAGTCTCCTTTCTGATAATGAAAAGTGCTTGCTGAAGTTGGCAGTTTAGGGAGTCGGTGGTGATCTATGTCAAAACAATTTGAAGACAGTCATTGGAGGACAAAGTCAGTGTCTTTTGCACAGCATTTTATCCTCAGAGTCTGGTACAGTGCTTGGTACATAGTAGGGCCCAGATGATATTCAGTAGGTGATTGAACTATACTGCATTGGGTTGAGATGTGAATAGAGGGTGAAGATACGGATTCAGGGAGCACAGACACCACCTTCAAGCCACTTGGTTGAGAACAGGAGAGAAATTAGGTCATAACTGGATTCAGAGCAGGATCAGAAAGGTCTTTTAAAAGAGTGTTTCTTTGTGAGGAAACAAAAACAGCGGAGAGAAACTGAGGACACAGGAAAGAAAAGGGATGACAGGGGGACCTAAGGAGGGTGGGGATGGGTAAGATATGTATCATCTAGCAAAGCATTTCATACTTTAATAAGCATATGAGATCCTAGATCTAGTTAAAATGCAGATTCTGAAACTGTGTATTTCTAACTAGCACCCAGGCTGCTGGTCTGAGGACCTCACTATGAGTAGGGATATTCTAGAACCCAGCTGAAGAGGTGAACCTTGGAGGAGGAGTAGATACCTCTTCCATTGAATTGGGAGATCTTGGCTGATGGAACTTTTTTTTTTTTTTGCGGTACGCGGGCCTCTCACTGTTGTGGCCTCTCCCGTTGCAGAGCACAGGCTCCGGGCGCGCAGGCTCAGCGGCCATGGCTCATGGGCCCAGCTGCTCCGCGACATGTGGGATCTTCCCGGACCAGGGCACGAACCCGTGTCCCCTGCATCGGCAGGCGGACTCTCAACCACTGCGCCACCTGGGAAGCCCCTGATGGAACTTTTTTAAGAGAGAATTTTTTTTCTCTAATATCCAGTTAGTACCCTTTTCCTTTCTAAATACCCTTTCTAGTAATTTAGAATTTCAGTGTTCCCACAATGCTTGATTGATAGCATGATACTGAGGTTATGACATAAGATATAGTGATTTTACTATTTTAAAAAAGAGACATTATTAGGATCACTAACAATTGTCTAAATGTCATTGCTTCATAAACAGAGCTCAGACTTTGGTGTTAGACATGGTTTGATTCTTGGCTCTGACTGAGTGGTTTTGGGCTATTAACACCTTAAGTAAAAGTACTTTCATGCAGGTTGTTTTGTGAGAATTACAGGTGTAGTACATAAAAGCCAGCACACAAAAAGTGGTGTCTATCATTACCACAATCACTCCACAAGTGCAATAAGCTATATTGAATGTAATTTCAAACTTTGTTTCATGAATCATCAGATTCATCTAATTTTTTAAAATAATTTAAATGAGAAGGTGGAATGAACAGATCACATTTCATTTCTATGCACAAGAGAACTGTGCATATTTCTTCTAGAATTCAGACATGGTTTAACTTAAAAAAAAATCTCAAAATAGCTCAAGTTAGCAGACATGCAATTTTAGCAAGGATGATTGGAATTTCGGCCTTTCCTGTAATACTATTATATCCAAGCAATCCAAGCATACTGCTCATTAGAAAACATTTTTATCTGAATCTTTTACTCTTGGGGGCCAAGAATGCTGTTTTTCTTTTTTATAGCTATGTTTATGGAATGTAAATCACCCTGAGCAATTATTTTGACATTTCAAGTTATAACTACTCATTCTTCATTTATAGCTCTTTGAATTTTGACAAATTTCAATACAGTGACAAAACAAGGTCAGGTACATTCAATATAAGGTTATGGTGTACACCTATTTTAATTTGTTAGATCTACTGTGAAGAAAATGAGGATATACAATATTTCACTTTTTACAGTCGGACTTCCTATACTAAGAACAGACCTCCGAGCTCTGGGAATTTTGAGGCAACTGATCATTGCCCAGTGTCTGGGTATGTGTGGGCTTGCGGTATCTCAGGGAGGGAGTCAGCAGCACAGAAGGTAATAGTCCCTTGACTACTTCTATATTGTTGCTTTGAAAACAGCAAGGCAGAATGTCCTCATTTGGCTTTCTTCAGGAAACACATGCAGATGGCAGAGAGGAACTCAGTAGAAGGTTAAGAAATAAATACTGCAATTGAGATAAAAATTAAGTCAATATTCCAGACTATTCCCAGGCACATTTTACCTGAACTTTTATTGCCAGTAGTCACAGTATTGCAAATAATTAGCTCTGTCTTATCTATTTTATAATCATTGTTGATCTCTTGCACTGGTAGAATATGTGCAGATAGCGGGAGATATTAATATAGCATAAAGCATATTGTAATTTGTAGCGTGCTTTCACATACAAGGTGATGAGGGCATGCAGAAATGTCAGCCAAGCTACTTGAAGCCAGTTGTAGTTTAGGTTTGCGGGCCCAGTGTTATTAAGATCCTGCTGGACTTTGCTTTGAAAAGTTTTTCTCATTCTTCTTCTAAATCTTGTAATTGTTAAGTACTACCTTCATAATTCATGCTCCTATTCTAATCATGCTTTTAAGAGCTTTAAGAATTCTAAGCCCAGGGATCCCTTCAAAAAGACCTGACTAGAGCTTCCCTGCTGGTGCAGTGGTTGAGAGTCCGCCTGCCGATGCAGGGGACACGGGTTTGTACCCTGGTCCAGGAAGATCCCACGTGCCGCGGAGCGGCTGGGCCCGTGAGCCATGGCCGCTGAGCCTGCGCGTCCAGAGCCTGTGCTCCGCGGCGGGAGAGGCCACAGCAGTGAGAGGCCCGCGTACCGGAAAAAAAAAAAAAAAAAAGGACCTGACTAGAAATGGATGCTTATGGTGGGTGCCATGCTGATTTACAACAACTATCCTAACCTGACATTAGATCTATTCAACAGATACAGCAATAAACATGGAGTATACTGATGTCTGATTCTGTAACATTTAGTTATGCACATGAAGAGTTTCTTTTCTCTACTGTATTGGCTGATTATATCAGGATACCAATTAAAAGAAGGTCTGAAAATTAATAACTCCTGCTTTTGATTTAACATCCAATAAACTTTTCTCTGGCCATAATGGCTTAAAGAACTGAGCACTTCCTTGGCAAAGAATTTTTCTGGCATGAAATATTACTGTAAAAATTTTTTTGTTGTATAACAAAATGAAAGGTTAATTTTACATTGCACTTATTTTGCAAATGATATGAAATTTCTACAAGCCACTAGAAGAGCAAAAATAATTTTAAGTGTCTCTAAAATTTGAATTAAAGTAAAAATATTCTTAGTATTTTATCGGGTACATATTTGTGTTTGACTTTTTTGGGACAAGCACTTGTGTATCTTGGTATCTCTGCTAGCTAGTATAGTGCCTTGGAGACTCAGCAAATGTTTGTTGTTGCTCAATAAATATATGCTGATTAGTTAATTTTCATTTTCCCCCATGTTAATGGTTTAGCTCTCCTAGTCATGAATTTTTATGCAGATATAAATTTGGAGATTAAAAGAAATTCTGGAAGGACTATTCTTATTAAGGTAAAAATTTTCTCTAATTTCTAAGCCAGAACCAGAAAAGTCAAAGCATATTTTGAATAATTAAATTGGTAATTTATTGTAGGTGTTGTCAAATAAAATTTTTCTTTCAAAATGGTGAAAACCTAGGCTATTGAAGCTTATCAATTTAGGTTTGTTTTTTGTCTTTTTTTAGAAGGAAGTTAAGAGTGGCTTTATTATTAACAGTAAAGTAGACACCAGGATAATACAAAACATAAAAAACAGAAACAGAGAGGAACGTTACATAATAACAAAAGAGTCTATCCATCCAGAAGACATAGCAATCCTAAATGCTTGCACCAAAAAATAGACTTCAAAATATGAAAAGCAAAAAATGATGAAATTGAAAGCAGAAATAGACACATCAAGGTCCCTTAATTTAGATTTATTTTTAAATATGTTATAGGAAGATAAAAATTATTGAAAATTTGGCCATGGTATAATTATTACTAAGATTTTAGAAAGTGAAATGATGGGTAAATAACATTCTTCTGGCCTATGCCACCACTAGGAGAATAAAGTCAGTTCATAAATGCATATGATACCCAGGTGTCTCTTGGGTATTCCTAAATCTTTGATCTTTTGGAGTTACATCTCCTTTAATTTTCAAATAGAATACCTTGAATGACTATTCTAGCTTCCCCAAATATCTCCAAGGATTTTTAAGAGCACATGTATCTCCAGCCTTCTCTGGTTCAATTATATGCTTCTGCTGAATTGTCAATTTCTGTTTCAGTCTTTCAACTATGACAGACACTGATCTTTCCCGGGTAGCACTTTGCCTCATGTAGGATTACCGTACCCTTCAAAGCACCACTAACATAAAGCTGTGTATCCAACTTTACCAAAGGTCTCCATACTGCAGGAGAGAATTAGAATATAACAATGTCCACCACTACCTTAAATCTATACTTTGAATATAACTATATCTCGAATCTAAGGCAAAAGAGTTAAACCTTTTGCAGGTATATCCAGCTTCCTAGCTATTCTGCCCTACATCAGAGTCCACCCTGTACTTGTTTGTTGGAGAAAACACCTTTCATAAATATTTCACAGGGCCAACTTCCATCCTACTTTAAGAATATTCCACTCACTACCTACAGGAATTGGTTTCTCTCTAGGACTCATTAGACATCCTTAGACACAAGAATGCACACAAGGGGACTTCCCTGGTGACGCAGTGGTTAAGCATCCGCCTGCCAATGCAGGGGACACAGGTTCAAGCCCTAGTCCGGGAAGATCCCACACGCCGCAGAGCAACTAAGCCTGTGCGCCACAACTACTGAGCCTGTGCTCTAGAGCCCGCGAGCCACAACTACTGAGCCCACGTGCCACAACTACTGAAGCCCACGTGCCTAGAGCCTGTGCTCCACAACAAGAGAAGCCACCACAATGAGAAGCCCACACACCGCAATGAAGAGTGGCCCCTGCTCACCGCAATTAGAGAAAGCTCGCGTGCAGCAATGAAGACCCAATGCAACCAAAAATAAATAAATAAATAAATTTTTAAAAACTGCTGTTGTTTAAAATAAATAAATAAACCAACTGACCCATACATTCAAGGAAATCGCTTTGCTTTGTTTCATAAAGAACCTTCTGAAGGAGGTGGGACCAAAGCTGGCCTGTTCTGTGGTTACTTCCAATCCTTGAGGGAACACCTGACTCTCCTCTGTGTAGACTATTTCATGGCTGTGCTGGAACTCTGAATAGACAAAGGCTTCAGTTCTTTCTTTTTCTTTTTTTAAAGGTAGAATATTTATTTATTTATTTAGGCTGTGCTGGGTCTTAGTTGCAGCACTTGGGATCTTCATTGCACATGCAGACTTCTTAGTTGTGGCATGTGGACTCTTAGTTGCAACATGCATGTGAGATCTAGTTCCCCGACCAGGAATGAACCCCGGGCTCCCTGCATTGGGAACGCAGAGTCTTACCCACTGGACCACCAAGGAAGTCCCAAGGGGTTCATTTCATAGCTGTTTTGTAAGGTCTCTTCACTCTGCATGATGGTGAGCATGAGATGTGCTAGAGATCACTCTGATCTCACTACTGATGCCCAGACAACTACTAGGGCTAAATCTAGGAGCACAACTTAGGTCTCTTATTCCCCAGGCCAGTCCATTTTGTAGTTTTGGTAACCTTTCCTTTTTGAAGCTAATATTTTTTCGATATCCACCCACTATTCACAGAATAGGAAGAATGAAGGGGTTATTTTTAAAAATGTAGTTTGAATTTTTAGAAGTTTCTTATAATATATGGGTGTTTCCTCTCTGCAAAAATAAAATGAAATCTTTTATACTTCAAAATATAAATAAAAATGGCTATTACAATTCTAAGTTAATAACACAGTAAATGCTGTGCTTAATTTTTCTTCCTGTTGTTTTTTTTAGCAGAACAAGTTGAACAGACAGTAATGGTGTTGGTCTTTTCAAGTAAACTTAATGAGAGGTCAGGTAGAACTTCTGTGCCAAAACATAAAAACACTAAGAAAGAAAATGTTTTAGAGAAAACAGGGCTTGACTATTCTTATCTTTGATTATTATTACTAAATATATCCTTTTAGGGAAAATACAGAGTTCATTTTACTCATTTCACTAGGTTGCAGGAAGAGAAGTTTAGTAAACAGACATTCTCTCTTTCTTCTTACCCAGAAGCCCCAATAGTTTATTTTAAAGATAATTTTAGGGTAAGTCCTTTTGATCTTACTGCTATCACTTAGAGAATTATAGTGTGGTTTTGCAAATCTGGCTAGAATGCAGGACCTTAACAACAAAAAAACCCCAACAAAAACCAAAGTCTTAGATTCTCTGTTAAATCATTTGAGTTCAACGATAGGAAACTCTTGTACATGCTGAAAAAATGAAACAAAACAAAAAACCCCAAAGCCTTCAGATCTTTACAGTAGGAAGAAAATAACCAACTACTCTTCAAATTATGGGGTTGGTCCCATGTTTTGAAAGTTACCATCTCTACTGGTCTCTTAATGAGCTGTCTGTGCACACAGGGGAAAGGTCAATAAGAACCAAGGGCTTCTATCTAGACTATCCCATCTCCTCTAGCAGATTCAGAAGACATGTTTAGGACCCCTGCCTTTATCCACTGGGCAAAGCACTCATTATCATCATCTTAAGGCTGTACTGAAAACTTCCTCAGTATTTGTCTGCCTTTTGGGGGAGTGATATAGTACAGGATTCACCTAGAATATTTTCCCTTTCTGCTTCCTGCACATCTACATTCCTCCCTCTTACCTTCATTTCTTAAATATTGTCTGTAACATTGTGGCTACTTTTTGCTCCCTGGCTTCCATTTCCAAATCTAGGGTTAAACCTACCTTTCTGAATATCATTATGTAAGTACTGACAACATCCGTAATCCTTTAATTACCAACACTGAAGGATGTATTTTTGTGGGCAAAGATGGGATAATTAGGATTTTATCATTATATATTTATTTATTTTTTCTGTTTACGAGAACTTTTATTTTTTTCCAGTTTTATTGAGACATATAACATATATTGACATATAACATTGTGTAAGCTGAAGGTGTACAACATGATGATTCGATGCACGTGTAATTGCGGAATGATTACCACAATAAGGTTAGTTAACACTTCCATCACCTTACATAATTACCATTTCTTCTTTTTTGGGGGTTATAACACTTAAGTTATACTCTTGGTAACTTTCAAGTATATAATATTGTTAACTATAGTTACCATGTTGTACATTATATCCCCAGAACTTATTCATCTTAAATCTGGAAGTTTGTATCCTTTGACCATCTTTCCATTTCCACCAGTCCCTGCCCCTGGCAATCACCATTCTAGTCTCTATTTCTATGAGTTTGGTATTTTAAGATTTTATATATATATATATATATGTATAACATATGTGTATATTTTCTTTATCCATTTATCCATTGATAGACACTTTGGTTATTTCCATGGCTTGGCTATTGTGAACGTTGCTGCAATGGATATGGGGTTGCAGATACCTCTTCAAGATACTGACTTCATTTCCTTCAAATATACATTCAGAAATGGAATTACTGGATTACATGATAGTTCAATTTTTAATTTTTTGAGGAATCGCCATACTATTTTCCGTATTAGCTGTATCAATTTACATTCCCACCAACAGTGCTCAGGGTTCCCTTTTCCCAGCATTCTTGCCAACACTTACCTCTTGTCTGATGATAGCCATTCTACCAGGTGTAGGATGATATCTCATTGTGATTTTGATATGCATTTCCCTGATGATTAGTGACACTGAGCATCTTTTCATGTGCCTGTTGGCCATTTGTATGTCTTCTTTAGAAAAATGTCTATTTTTTAAATCAGATTTTTGTGTGTGCTGTTGAGTTGTATGAATTCCTTATATATTTCAAATATTAACCTCTTATCAAATAGATGGTTCGCAAATACTTTTTCCATCTTCATTCTGTAGATTACCTTTTCATTTGGTTGATTGTTTCCTTTGCTGTGCAGAAGCTTTTTAGTTTGATGTAGTCCCCCTGGCTTATTTTTGCTTTTGTTGCCTGTACTTCCGGTGTCATCCAAAAATCATTGTCAAGACCAGTGTCAAGCAGCTTTTTCCCTATTTTTTTTCTAGGAGTTTTATGGTTTCAAGTATTACAATTAATTTATTTCCTGTTAGTTTCTGTCAACGGTATAAATTAAGGGTCCAATATCATTCTTTAGCATGTGAATATCTGGTTTTCCCAACACCATTTACTGAAGAGACTATACTTTCCTAATATGTATTCTTGGCTCCCATGTCAAATATTAGTTGACTATATATTTGTGAGTTTACTTCTGGGCTCTTGATTCTCTTTCATTGGTCTATGTGTCTGTATTCATGCTAGTATCATACTATTTAGATAACTATAGCTTTGTAATATAATTTGAAATCAGAAAGTGTGATGCCTCCAGTTTTGCTCTTCTTCCTCAAGATTGCTTTGACTATGTGGGGTCTTTTGTGATTCTGTATACATTTGTTGATTGTTTTTTCTATCGCTGTGGAAAATGCCATTGGGATTTTAATAGGGATTGCACTGAATCCATAGATGACTTTGGGTAACGTGGACATTTTAACAATATTAATTCTTCTAATCCATGAACACTAGATATCTTTTCATTTTGAATTTGTGTCTTCTTTAATTTCTTTCATCAGTCTCTTGTAATTTTCAGTATACAGATCTTTAACCTCCTTGGTTAAATCTATTTCTAAGTATTTTATTGTTTTAAAATAGGATTCTTTTCTTTCTTTTTCAGGTAGTTTGTTGTCAGTGTATAGAAATGCAAATAATTTTTGTATGTTGATTTTGTATCCACAACTTTACTGAATTCTTTTATTAGTTATAAGCTTTTTGGTGGATTCTTTAGAATTTTCTCTATACAAGATCCTATCATCTGCAAACAGAGACAATGTCATTATATTTTTTCATCTACCTTCTAGGAGTGATTCTTCCTGTTAATAAATATGTTTTATAAGCATGAGAAATATACCAGCCATGTGGATGTTGGCTATCTGAATCCATGAGGGTTGACATTTTTATGAGCCATATTCAACCAGAGTATAAAACTCAGTTATTTTATTAGAAGTGTTTCCACTGTACCTGTCTCTTCTTGCAATTCTTTCCAGCCACAAAGTCCCTTCATTCTTATCATCTTTGCCCCAGGCATCATCCAGCCCAGTGCTTCCCTGCCCCTTCCTCTTTCATAACACAGAGTAACTCCTTTCCCACAATTCACCTAACTCCTCTCTACTCTACCCCACACACTTGTTTAAAAAAACTTGGGCACCTCTACTGAACCAAAGCACTAATCGATGAAGCCAGTCTCTCCCTGTAGAGCAGTGGTTCTCAGTTGGTGGTGATTTGGCCCCCAGGAGACATTTTTGATTGTCACAGCTACAAGGGTGCTACTAGCATCTAGTGGGTGGAGGCCAGGGATGCTGCTAAATATCCTACAATGCACAAGACAATCCCTTATGACAAAGAATTCTCCAGCCCAGATTGTCAGTAGTATACCTGTTGAGAAATCCTACTGTAAAGAAATTCTTATATTACCTTCAGTAATCATTGGTATTTTCTACTCTGCTCCTATTAATGTTTTATTACTTCTGTGCATTAAAAGTTATATATTTTATACCCATACCCACACCAGTCAGTAATCAATGGTTGAACACCAGATACGTGTCAGGCAGAGTTAGGCACTCCTAAGTTGCTCATAGTTCTATGAGGAAGACAGACAGTATAATACCTCGTGATTGAAGGGGCTATGATTACATAAAGAAAAGGTACCTGGGCTTCCCTGGTGGAGCAGTGGTTAAGAATACGCCTGCCAATGCAGGGGACATGGGTTCGAGCCCTGATCCGGGAAGATCCCATATGCCACAGAGCAACTAAGCCCATGCACCACAACTACTGAGCCTGTGCCCTAGAGTCCATGAGCCACAGCTACGGAGCCCACATGCCACAACTACTGAAGCCCACATGCCTAGAGCCTGTGCTCCACAACAAGAGAAGCCACCGCAATGAGAAGCCCACGCACCGCAATGAAGAGTAGACCCTGCTTGCTGCAACTAGGGAAAGCCCACGCACAGCAAGGAAGACTCAACACAACCAATAAATAAATTAATTAATTTTTTTAAAAAAAGAAGGGGTACCTAATGTAGCCCAGGATGATCTGCAAAGATATTTTGAAGGATTCTGAGAAGGAAGAGGCCTGAATTGAGCCTGGAAGAATACGTAGGAGAAAGCCAGGCAAAGAAAGGGAGAGAAGCACGTTTCTCACAAAGGGAAAAATATGGGTCAAGACACATGGTTAGAGAAGAGGGCAGCAGCAAGTCCTGAAGGATGTCAATGTGCTGGCAACGATCAGATGGCCCTTAAGCTGGCAACTGGGAGTCCTTGAAGGAGAAGCTAATTGGGTAGAATGATAAGATTTAACTTTAGAAAGGTCATACAATTTCTGAAATCTGGCTGAGAGCTAATGAGGGCCTGAACTAAACTGGAAATGAGGATGAGTAAGAGGGGCCAATTGGAGTGATATTGAGGAGAAAGAAAGGACAGGACTGGGGATGGAGTGGACGTGGAGGTAAGAGACGCGAAGTCCAGCATGACCCCCAAATTTCAGGTGTGGTACCATTTACAAGTCAGGGAAGGCAAGGGGAAGTTTGTGGGATGAGACAGAAAGTCAATTTTGGACGTATCTTTGTGTCATACAAATGTTTTCATTTATAAAAGTAGTATACATGTCTCTTACCAAAAAATTGTAGAAGAGAGAGAAGTATGAAATGTCCATCCAACCAGTGCTAAACTTTGGATGGAGTTTCGTTTTGTTTTGTTTTGTTTTGTTTTGGCTGTGCTGCGTGGCTTGCGAGATCTCAGTTCCCTGACCGGGGACTGAACCCTGGCAACATCAGTCAAAGCCCGCAATCCTAACCACTAGGCCACCAGGGAACTCCCATTTTTTGGGAGGGAGTGAAGTTTTTTCCAATTTGTTCTATGTGGAAAATTATGCATTTTAAAAATACAATCAGCGGGATGAATTGGGAGATTGGGATTGACATATACACACAAATATATATAAAATAGATAACAAATGAGAACCTGCTGTAGAGCACAGGGAACTCTACTTCACTTTGCTGTACAGTAGAAAGTAACACAACATTGTAAAACAACTACACCCAATAAAAAAAAATGCAATCACCAAATTGGGGTGCTTTATAGATGTTTTTTTCCCCACTTCGTAATATATTTTTAAACATCTCTCTGTGTCATTGAACATCCTTTTACATTTTTATTGACTGCACAATATCTCACTCTATGGAAGAACCATAATTTACTCCACATTTCTATTGTTTAGATTGCTTCGAGATTCTCATTTCTAGCAAATCATGTGTAATGCCATCACAGGTTGAGTCTTCCAGAAACTGACAGAAATGCCACTTGAAACATAAGCTATTTATTAGGGATTGATTCCAGGGAAGTGAAGAGGGAAGGAACAGCAATGGGCAAGGGAGACGTTGAACTATGACAGAGGTTGACTGCTTCAACAGACCTCATAGCTACAGAAGGGCCCATCAGGGCTGTCCTGAATTGGGTGGAAATGACTGGGCTTTTATAACCTCAAGTCACTCAGTCACCAGACAAGGGCTGCTCTGGCAGGGCATGACCTCAGGTGAGGCTGCCCTCTGTGGCTGAGGTAGACTTCCAAAGGGAGGCTTGGCCAGTGCATCTCTGTGTCCACTGCAGATGCTCATTGTGTGCATATATTTTCACTCATATCCTTAGGATAAATTCCCAGAAGTAGGACTGCTGCAGTAGAACGTGGGCATTTTAAAAACCTTTAATATTTATTGCCAAATTACCTCCCAGAAAGATGGGTCACTTTCTCCTACCAACAGTTCAGTTCGTCACTAATATATAAGAACATGACAATTGTACTGTTTTATGTTTTTAAATATTGAAAGGCACCTCAAATTCTTTTGGAAAATAAATAATATCTGTGATGTTTTGTTATTGTGAATTTCATTTTTAACTCCTAAGGCAGGTTACCTTTCTCTATAGAGCTGTATAAATCTTTCCAAAAGGATAAAACACTCTAATGACTGATGGTAAGACACAAAGAACCGGATTTCGGTCTCGTGAGTTGTAAATCTGCAACACTGAAGTGACAGAAACGGCTGGTGCGTGAGCTGACTTGAAACAGAATCTGCAGTACCCTACAGCTCTTTCCCTGTGAGTATTTGAGCAAATAAATGAAATTCCCACTTATTAGGAAGAATCCATATTTGACACACTACTGTTAGAGAGAGACGAACGGGAAATAACCATCATTTATTGAGTGCCTGCTCCATGCCAAGCAATGCCCTTGGCTTTTACATACACCATCACATTTAATTCTCACAAGAACCCTTTGAAGTAGTTATTATCACCACATTTTTCAGGTGAGGAAATTGAAGCTCACAGAATTTGGTAACTTGGTAACCTTAGTCATACAGGTTCCAAAGCCTGTGCACTTCTTGCCATCCTGGGCTGCTGCCCCCAAAGCTGTAAGTCAAGTGACACAGCAGTAGCTTTAAATGGTATAGTATATATATATATAAAACAACTGTAGTAACAGTAACTCTCATGAAGCTTGCAGAATGTCTGTCTTTCTACTGGGTTGGAAGTCCATAGGATTAACTATCTAAAATTTTTAAATTTTTGTAACACTTATGATACCCAGCACATCACACATATAATGTGCTCACTAAATATTTAATAGAACAGGTCTTAAATAGCTGGAAAGAAATTTCTTCCTAGTTTCGTTTATCCTTTCATCCTCATTTTGGGTTTGTCCTGATCATGGTGTCGTCAGGAGGCGAAGAGATGATCCAGTTGACCGTTTCCCACTTTAGCAGGAACAACTGTGAGCTCTTCTAAACAGACCCACTGATTACAGACAATGCCAGTGAAAAAAGGGTTGGATGAAAATAAACATAACAAATTCCTCTAGAAGTCACCCCAATCGGGAAGGATGCTGGTGAAATCTTTATTCAGAAGTGTAAATTAGTTTAATCCAGCCTTTAGATCTAACTTCTAGGTAACAGGAAATAGTGAGGGAAGAGAAATATGTTGAACACACCACAAAGAAGCCATAAGACAAATCTAGAAGTCTGCCTGGTTTCTTTTTAAGAAGATAATGTCATTCGAAAAAGGGGGAGGGGGTAGAGTGGGAGAGAAGGAGGAGGCTATTCTAGGCTAAAAAAAAAAGAGGTAACCGAACGCAATGTGTGGTTATTGTTTGAATTCTGGTCTAAGTCAGCTGTAAAAGACATTTTGGAATCCATTGGAGGAATTTGAATCTGGACTGGGCATATATTAATACTAAGTAATTAAGGTTAGCTTTAGTTAGGTGTGAAAATGGTAATATGGTTATGTAGAAAAGAGTTCTTTAAAGAACGAGATGTATATTATAATACTTAGAGAGGAAATATCTATCTTTTTAAAAAAATTTTATTTTATTTATTTATTTTTGTTTGCGTTGGGTCTTCTTTGCCGCGCGCGGGCTTTCTCTAGTTGTGGCGAGCGGGGGCTACTTTTGGTTACGGTGCACAGGCTTCTCATTGCGGTGGCTTCTCTTGTTGTGGAGCACGGGCTCTAGGCGCGCGGGCTTCAGTACTTGCGGCATGGGGGCTTAGTTGCTCCACGGCATGTGGGATCTTCCCGGACCAGGACTCGAACCTGGGTCCCCTGCATTGGCAGGCGGACTCCCAAACACTGCGCCACCAGGGAGGCCCTGAAATATTTATCTTTAAGTAGGAAATATGTATATTTTCAGCAGAAAATGTGACGAGGTAAATAAGGCAAAACTAGGTTTTAGCTATCCATTATACTAGTCTCTCTGCTCTTTGACGTCGTTTTGCATCATAAAGAGGATCAACCAGGAAAAAAAAAAAAAAAAAAAAAAGGTATGGCTTCCTTTACCGGAGTAAGAATCGATCTTTATCTTTTTCCAACAGTGACAACATCAACGTGTGGGCCCGGATAGGGCTTCAGGAGCATGAAGCGAGATTCCAGGGAGCCTAGACAGACGAGCAGGTTCCTTTCCGGAGATCTGATTTCTGTGGGAAAAGAACCCGCGTAAGGCAACCCTTGAGCCTCCTACCCTCCAGTCCTGCGCACCTACCCAGGCCCCCTGCGGATGGTGAGTAACCCGTCACCTTACTGCTCCCTAAGTGTTCCCAGACCACGCAGGGTGGCGGGTGTGACGCTCAGGGTGAGGGCGGGAGAATGCTGGGTTCCCCTCCTCTCCGACCCTTCGCGGAGGGATGGGGCCTGAGTGGCAGGTATCTTCCACCTCACCCACCTGGAAGCGAAGCGGAGAGGGGCTGGCCCAGGCTGGGGGAAATGGGCCGCACATGCCAAGGCCACTACCCTCACCTGCCGCCAGGAGAGCTCTGGCCGCGGCAGGGGGCGGAGACCCGGGAGTGCGGACGTCCTCACCTGGCGGCGGGGCGGGCGCGCAGCGGACTCCGCCGGAGAGGGAGCGGCGCGCTGCGAAGTTGGGCCGCAGGTGAGGGCGGCGGGCTGGGCCGCGCTCCACTGCGGGGGACGTTTCTTGGCTGGGAAAGGTGCAGTTGTGAGCAGTTATTCCTGGTATGTCAGGCGGGCCGGGCGGCCGCGAGCCCTGGGGGCGCCTCTTCCTGGGGCCCCGGCAGAGGGAAGGCGGCCAGGCGGCCGGAGGCGGGAAGGATGCGGACAGGATGCGGGCGCGGGGGCGCATCTCCTCCGGGCGGGGCTGCGGTCCGGCGGGTGGCGCGGGAGCGGGTGCGTGGCCCGGGCCACGGCCTCCTGGCGGACTGTGGCATCCCCTGGGCCAGACTGTCCGACCACAAAGGCCGCTGCGGCCGGGAGCCCCCGGGCGCGGCGGGGGGTAGGGTGGGGAGGACGGAAGCGGCGGCTGGCCGGCCGGGGGTGGGCGGTGGGGGTGCGCGGGGGCGGGGCATTCCGGGAGGGCGGCGGCCGCGCAGCCACTTTTGAAGTCCAAACAGTCCTCTGGCTTGGTGCTGCGCGCCGCCTCTGGTAGCCCTCTCCGCCTCCCGCGCTCTGCCTGGGTCTCCGAGGCGTTTTCAGGAGTTTAGAGAAAGCCCCGGCTTCAAGTTCTCGTGGGTTCGAAACTTTACCGAACTGCAGGGTGCAACAAAGGGTCAGAGAGTCCGGGCGTCTTGCAGCCGGAGAGAGGCCGGAGCAGCGGGCCGGACGCGCGCGGCACTCCCGCCTTTCCGCGCACCCACTATGTCTCTCTCTCCCCCTCTCCCCCTAGTTCTGGAAGTGATGGAGGAGGCGGAGGCCGACTGCGCCCTAGCGTTCGCCGAGGCCCAGAGATGGGTGGAGGTGAGTGCCTTTACTCCTCTTCTTTCCGCAAGAGTTGGCGGCCTTGCGGCCGCTCCCGCCACTCTGCTTTCAGCCGCCTCCCGGACCTTAGCTTGCGCAGCGCCTCAGGCTGGTTCGCTCAGCAGTTTGGGGGACTTTGCAAGTTCTGCGCCTCCTATGATTTAACGTCCAGCGAAGCTTAGCGCTGCCCTCCCCGCCGACGGTCTCGCTGGCTTCCCCGGATCTCCTCTGCCAGGACAGAGTCGAGAGCTTGGCCCCGCGGGTTTGGGGACCGCGCATCTCTGTGGAGCAGCCCACGTCCGCGCCAGGACGCCTGGGATGTACCTGCTGGGCAGAGACGGCCCAGGGTCCTCGGGAGCGTTTCTTTGGGGTGGCTAGAAGTGGAAATGCCTGAAACATACTTGCTTGGGCAGCGTATTGTGTGTTGTGTGGGAGGGCAGATGGAGGAGGTTAGACACCTGTGGCGCACCTGGAGCGATGCTTTCTCCGAGGCAGCTTCTGGAGCCCAGGGTGTGTGAATCAAGTCGCGTACGTTTTCCAAAGTCGGCATTGATAAGACTAAGATATCCTGAAATCACTTACTCAAGGGTTGTTAGTTTCCCAGCTGTGCCTCAGGGAGGAGATCTTCCATTCCCCTCTTTGCCGTTAAAAAGGAGATGGTCTCTTGGAAGTTCCTTGATCAACGCATTAGGGTTACGTTTGTCTGTAGAAAGTTAACACCAGGACTTCTAGCCGTTTTATTATTGGATGAAAAAGATGACTTTTATAATGATGCTAAAGAAGTCTTCGGAGCAGATGTGAATCAGGAACCAAAAGTATTGCCTTTACCAGCCTTGCAGTCATTTAAGGGTTATTGATGCCACGTGCTGGTCTACTCAGCGTATTTAAAAATTCAAATTAGGATTAAAGGTTATTCCATGGAAAAACAAAATATTCAAGAATCCCAAAGCAAACAGTACTTTAAAACAATTCATTTCTCCTTAAAGAAGTAAATTATGTATGTGGGGAAAAAAAAGATAAACTTTAAATGTTATGTTTTTCACGCTAAAGGAAAGTGAATGTATCATTACCCACTAGACAGTGGCGGGAGATGGAGATGGGGGGCGGCTAAGAAATTAGCTTTGCCGTCTTTTTGTACTGAAACTTGAGCTGGTTTGAAGGTGACTTAGAACGGGGTGAGGGGAGCGCGTGGGGAGGTTGGGAGAAGAATAAACACTGTATTCTGAATTGAAATGAGAGTGGAAAAATTCCAGCAATGTAGTTAAGGGAAATAACTTCCCCCATTCATAAACCTTGAAAAGTCAAGGCTTCCAAAGGTAATTTTCCATTAGCAGTATGTACACTGCATAATTTTAGAAATCAAACTTGCCCTTCTGTGTCTGAATGTTGAGATGGAGAGAGGGAGAAGGGAAGAAATATGGGGATACTTTTTTGGCCATACAGGGCTCCTGTGTGGAGTTTGTATCTGCAAGTTCTGTATTTGCTTCAGGGAATCTGTGAATATGGATGATTTCACATCCTTTCCTTTTTCAGTATACGGATATTTGAAATCTAAACATTGTTTTGTGTGTGATAGCTTGCTTATAATTGGAGACTTCTGTGAGAAATTTGTATCTAATAAACTCTGGGGAGGTGTGTTGTGATAAAAGATACCCCGTGTGCACGGTAAATGTGCTCTTCTTCCCACCACCATCCCACTCCACCTAAAAGTGTTTGTCAGCAATGATTTGGCAACTCTGTAGAGTGCTTTGTTCATCATTAGCAGAAAGCCAAATCTTTCTAAAGGCTTTGCCATATAATTTTGATATGGTTAACTCTCATGAAATTAAAATCAAGTGACTTTTTTCCCCTAGTGCCACAGGGAGCGAGGCAGTACGTTCATTGAAGATATGTGAATAATTTACATATTCACATATACTGTTGGTATACTTGGGACATTGAAGTGACAGCATTGTGTTCACTGTTAGGTTTATGTTATTTCTCCAGTTAGTGTCCAAATTTATCTGTCTCCTTAGCTTTACCTTTATAACCAGAGCACATATTTTAAAATATCGCTCTTGCCAAAAGAAGCAGAGTGAATGAGTGTCTCATTCCACAACCACTTAACCCTGAGAACCCCTAATTTGAGGATAAAATATTGAGTCCAAAGTGTATTTATAAACTACTTTGGAAAGCAAGGAAGATTATAGTGTAAATCTTTCTTCTGCTTACTAATAGTTTTGCTCCATTTTTCCATTTCTATCATATTTTCTCCTACATACATTGAAGCATAAGTGGTTCATTCATATATATATTTTTATATATATACAGTACACATATATAAACATATATGTATTATGTGAATTATATCATTCATATATATGTATTTATATATATATACATATAACACAAATAAATACATTAATATATTACATACTATAATATACATATTATATGTATTGTATGTAATATGCATATAATATAATCTGCTACCTTTATTCTCAGCTGCAGCTTTGACCAACCCAAGGTCAGAAAACCCCGATAACCTTGTACATCTTTGAAAGATGACCAGAGTCCATGGCCGTATGTCTTTGCCATTTCCATTCTCTGTCAGCGATTTTAAATAACTAATGTATTATTCCCACAACCAAAGTTCAAGTCTTAAATTTGTTTTGTTCTGGGAGGAGGAGAAAGGGTAAGGTGAGGGCTAGTGCTTGTTATTCTGCCAATTATTGTCATTTCATGACTCTTTTTGTTTATTTCAAAGTGTTCTTCGATATTTAAAAGTGTACATATACTTCTGGTTAGTTTCATATTTGAAATCAAAACAAATGTAGGAACATAACCTTTTAAGGTAATTCAACATCATGATATTGGATTATTATCTGGTTGGAAATGTGGTTTGGAATATTAATAATGTATTGAGCTAGTTTATGATTAAACACGGGTTGAAAGCCAAATAATGTAATGGTTTGAAGGCAGAGGCAGAGGGGAAGCTTGATTCTAGCAAGGTCATGGAGTGGGAGAGGAACTGGTAGAAAATGCAGCCTGGACCCTCTAATTTTAGTCCTTTTCTTCAGCACCTTTTAATTTTCTGTACCTAATAGTTGCCTCTGTCCCTCTGTTGATGGAGCATTTAAAAACCTGTGATAAACAGACAAGATACCAATGAAATTGAAAACTGAGTATATTGCTCATTGCATTGGTTGGTCACCCATTCCAGTCTGTGACTTAATGTTCCTATCTAGGTTGAGGTTTAAACACAGTAGTAATTTTTATGACTGGAGCGGATCAGGCTAACTTAATTCAACACCTTCCTGCTCACCTGCCCGTCCTGTTATCTCTGTGTTCGAAGTTTTCAGTATCACTGTCACCCTGTAGAAGGACCAAAGGGATGCCAACTTGAGCTCATTGCCATGCCTGGCACCAGAATATGAATCCTTCCCCAGTTACTTCCAACTGGTCTGTTTCTCCACCTGCCCCATTTTTGTCCTTTGGGAGTTGTGTGCTGGTCATCACTTTTGTTTGCGTTTAGTGCTAAATTTTTAAAGAATCGCACTCTGTGGGTCCCCCATTGATATTTACAAAATTCCCCTAAGTGGTTTCCCTCTTTCTCTGTAAACTGCATCCCTTCTACTGGTGGTTTCCAACCTGTGGTCTGGCGTGAAAAGGTTTGCTGGGTGCACTTGAATCCTCAGTGCATACCGGTGTTGTCAATAGACTAAATGAGGGTCTTATGATTTGTATTGTTGCTTTTCAAATGGATGTAGAGCGACGTAAACAGACAAGATACCAATGCATTTGAAAATGTTACTGAATTCATAGAAGCATTTCTGGTAATTATATATAATTTCAATTAACAGATATTAAGCTTGAAAAGACTCTGATGGTAAAACTTTGTTTAAAATTTTAAATGTTAGAAAGCAATTCTTACACTAGCTGTTGCAATTAAAATTAGTTTTTCAGAATATAAACCTGATTTTGTTTTTTGTTTTCTGAGGAGCCATGAAAAGATTTTAAAAGTCCGCATTTACATTAAGCTGTGAAGTGTAGCATTCACAGCCCTTTACAATCTGGTCTCCGTCTGTATATCTATCTTTATTTTTTGCTCATTTTCTCCATTACTATTTGCATAGTTGCCAGATAGCATAGACATTAAAAGCACAGATTTATACAGCTATCCCCAGAACTTATTTATCTTTATAACTAGAAGTTTGTACCTTTTGACCACCTTCATCCAATTCATGATGACTGCAATTAACACTGCTGTACAGTATATTTGAAAGTTACTAAGAGAGTAAATCTTAAAAGTTCTCATTACAAGGAAAAAAGTTTTTTGTAACTATATGAGGAGACGGATGTTGACGGAGCTTACTGTGGTAAACATCTCACAATATATGTCAAATTGTTAGGTGGTACACCTTTAACTCATACCAAGCTGTGTGCCAATTAAATCTCAATAAAGCTGAAAAAAACCCCAAAGCACCGTTTTGGAATCAAATCATTGTTCAAGTCCTGGCTCAGCTTCTTAAATGCTGTAGGCCTCAGTCAGTGTTCTTCCTTGAGCCTCCAGTGGTGCTTCGCCAGTTGAATGAGATGCTGACTGTAAAGGAATTAGTGCTCCCTAATCCTTGCTTGTGTTTCCCCGCCCCACACAGGGTGCTGTTTTCTCACCTCCAGGCTGTTGTGTGTGGAATGCCTGCTATTCCTTGTTTACCTAATATGTGTTGCTCCTCTGCATTCTTCCATGCTTGGGCTCTACAGTCAAGCTTTACGTGAAGCCTTTTCTCGGCCACCAAGCCTCCACCCCACCCATTCCTTCCTTATCACTATTGCTTGTATGGATTTTTCTTTTTTGCTCTCTGTGGTATAATTACAAACATTCTTCTGTATTAGACTAGGCGCTAACTGAGGGCAGGAACAATAGCTTGTCTTTTGCTTGAGGATTTGGCACAGTGCCAGGTAAACACTTGTTGAGTGAATGTACAATCCTAAGGCTGGAGCTTTAATGAAACCTAAGGACCAGGACTCTTTCCTTCTCCCAGTGGAAATGTGCATCAGAGTCCAAAGCTGAGCTTGTTGCTTTGGCAGTTGGTTGGGACCAGCTACAAGATACACGTTCATCTGGGTGCCAGTGTGTACTTACCTATTTACGCAGTATTTCCTCTTCTGCCCCAACCCTGTTCCTGAGTGATGTCACTCTACTCCTGTCTTTTAGTTACTGGTTCCCCTCATGGGGACTTACATTCAGTCGTTCTGTTATCCAGAAAATGCCTATGAAGTGCCTACTCTGTACCAGGCACTTGCTGGGCTTGCTGATTCAACTGCCAATTCTTTAGTATCTTTCTAGGACCTCCAGACAGAGTGCACCCCGTGAGGAGCAGACATGCAAACAGACCCTGCAGTGCCATCAGATAATTGCTCTGATGGAATTTTGCCCCGTGTATAGTGATGGCATCTGGGAGGCAGCCTGAGCTCACAGAGGAGGCAGCACTTGAGTCGAGGCTGGAGTGGGGCTAACACCTTTGCCCCCTGAGCTAGAGCATTGTGACTTTGTAATTTGTTGAGAGATGTTGAGGTTGCATACAGCACAACTTTCAGGAGTTGCTTGGAGTAGTTTATTTATTTATTTTTATTTATTATTTTTTATATTTAAAAAAATTTATTTATTTTTGGCTGCGTTGGGTCCTCGTTGCTGCGTGTGGGCTTTCTCTAGTTGTGGCGAGCAGGGGCTACTCTTTGTTGTGGTGCGCAGGCTTCTCATTGCGGTGGCTTCTCTTGTTGCGGAGCACGGGCTCTAGGCACGCGGGCTTCAGTAGCTGTGGTACATGGGCTCAGTAGTTGTGGCTCGTGGGCTCTGGAGTGCAGGCTCAGTAGTTGTGGTGCTTGGCCTTCGTTGCTCCGCGGCATGTGGGATCTTCCCAGAACAGGGCTCGAACTCGTGTCCCCTGCACTGGCAGGCAGATTCTTAACCACTGCGCCACCAGGGAAGCCCCAGAGTAGTTTATTTTTGTTCAAGTAACCTTTGCATGCAGTGAAATGCATAGGTTTTCAGTGTAGAGTTGCAGGATATACCTTTTTGTCAAATGTATAGGCCCGTGTACCCAGCACCCCAATCAACTTATTGAATATTTTTACCACTCAAGAACGTTTCCTTCCAGAAGGGCACATCAGTCTTTACCTCTCCACTCTTCAGATTTCTAGCATCATAGATTTCTCAGGGCAGTTGTGAGCAGCCAAGGGGTGTCTTGATGTCAGTTTGTTTCTTTTTTCTTTATGCAGCATCTTCCTATTTCTTAAACATCCTCTTTATTTAGCAAATAAGAAAGGATCCTAGGACAGGAGGGGCGGCGAGAGATGAGGGCGTTCACAGAATTCTCTTGGGAAGGAACTGATTCACACAGAGAGGAACCAGGGCAGAGATGCTGTTAGAATAGCTTGATTCCAGGAAGGGTAAACAGATATGACAAGGTATTTCCTGAGGAAGTGGGAGGATTCTAGCAGTGTCAGTCATTCTGGATCCTTCCAGTGTACTGGTACACTGAAAGCTAGAAGTGGACCTCTTCTTAAAGTGGGGGAAAATACTAGGAACTTGTACCTTTAATAAAACAGAGTGTTCTTGAACTGGCTAGAGAAATGAAATCCCTGGGCCAAAGGAAATGAATGATTTTTTGGTTCTTTTTTTTTTTTTTTTTTGCGGTACGCGGGCTTCTCACTGCTGTGGCCTCTCCCGTTGCGGAGCACAGGCTCCGGACGCGCAGGCTCAGCGGCCATGGCTCACGGGCCCAGCCGCTCCGCGGCATGTGGGATCTTCCCAGACCGGGGCACGAACCCGTGTCCCCTGCATGGGCAGGCGGACTCTCAACCACTGCGCCACCAGGGAAGCCCGATGTTTTGGTTCTTGATGCACATCATCAAGTCACTCTGTGAAAGCTTTGTGCTAATTTGCAGCCATGAGCAGAGGCTGGGGGCCCCAGCCTCTCATTATTCTGGCCAGAATTAGAAATTGTCATTTGCATTTTCCCTCTAAATAAATAGATGAAAGATGTGCATTCTACTTTTTCTTAGGTCACTAATGATGTTAAACATTTGTCTAACCGATGACTCATTGGGTTTTCTCCAGTGAAGCTGAAACAGGGAGGGTTCTACCTCCTCTAAATGAGGTCGCAAAAGGCTCAGAGGGCCCCTGGCCTGGTGATGTAAGTCTCTAACTTCATAGGCCAGGGTAGGGCCATTGAGGAAGCGTCCCCTGAGTTGTCTCACTTTGCTTTTGGGTTGTTTGGAGATAGGCCCGTTGAGTTCTGAACACAATTATGAGATAAAGAATGGAACAGTTGGCTGTTTTGAGGCATTCTTGAAGCTTCTCCGAGGCTGAGAGAGGAAGAATCTCCCCGGTGTGTGGAAGGAAGTGTGCGATTCGTTTAACCTGTTGGGCTCTTGGCCTTCTCTGCGGTGCTCCAGGGCGCTCTGTCTCTGGATGTCCAGAGGGCTTTGGGTGGTCAGGGATTTCTACTGAGGCTAACTGGTCTCCTTTTTTTTGCGGTACGCGGGCCTCTCACTGTTGCAGCCTCTCCCGTTGCGGAGCACAGGCTCCGGACGCGCAGGCTCAGCGGCCATGGCTCACAGGCCCAGCCGCTCCGTGGCATGTGGGATCTTCCCGGACCGGGGCACGAACCCGTGTCCCTTGCATCGGCAGGCGGACTCTCAACCACTGTGCCACCAGGGAAGCACTAACTGGCTCCTTTTATCTCCTGCTTCCTTTCAAAATTACTTCTCAACATAATAGCATTTGAGTTTTAGAAAAGCACTAGTTTTGACAACGTTAGTTAAGAAAAACCAAGCAACATCAGCACATTTACCTGATTCTTTTAGTTCGGAGAAATCGATTGTCGGTGAACTCTTTCAGCTATTACATCTATTATCTGCAGATTGAATTGTCCATATTGTTCCTGTGCTCTACAGTCCCTGACAGACAGTTCTCAGGTTCTTGTTGAACAAATGAAAGTTTTGTGTCCAGTCAAAAGGTTGGCTGATTTAATTGATGTCTGTAGATCTCCTTAAATCTGTTAACTGTCAAAAATGTATCTGAGCCCGAGGAAATGATAAACTATGTGTTGTACCCGTGTTTACTCTTTCCAAAGGTAATTGTCGGGTATGTTTCTTTAAAAACACTTTTGATGTACTCAGAGCTCTTAACAAGGATGATACCTCTCATATATGCACAGCTTTGAAAACAGGTTTAGCACACTCACTCTGCCACTTACAGATGAATCGCCATACGGCCCCATAAACAGCCTTTTCAAAGACTGTAAAATCCTCCCTGCTAGGCTTCTCAAAGCCTGGTTCTAATTCCCGGGTACAGGATGCTCAGTTTGGTGCTTACGTGTGTTTAGGTGATAGTGCGCAGCCCTAGACATCACATCTGTCTTTAAGTACCTGGGGGATTGTCTTAAGGAGAGAGAATAGAAAAGTCTTCTGTGGGCTTAGAGGGTAGAACTGGTAATAACTGATTGAGCACAGTGAGACTTTTGACTCAAGTATTTTAAAGACCCTTCTATAAATAAAGAGCTGTCCTACACCAGAATGGACTGACTTGAATGGTGGGTTACCGCCTAGTGAAGGCTTTCCAAGAGTAGGTAAGTAACTGACAATTAAAGCAACTAGTAGTTATTTTTTTTAACTATGTGGAAGACATGTGGCTAGAGCATCATACCCACATGCTCTTATAATGAAAGACTATTATTACCCAAATATGTGTGTGTGTGTGTGTGTGTGTTTCCAGATGAGGAAAAAGAAGGGTGAGAGGTAAAATAATTTGCTCAAGGAAACACTAGAACTAGTAAGTGGTGGTTGGGGATTTGAACCCAAGCAATCTGACTCTTAACCAGTATATGCTGTTGTTCAAGAGGTGCACCGGTCGGTAAATCGTGGCGAAGGATTTATAAATCAGGAAGAGAATGGGCTGTCAGTCTTCATTCCGCCTAAAGCTGTAAGATTAGCTGCTTTCTGTTTATGACAAGTCCTCCACACACAACAGGTTCTGTCTTGTGATGTTAGTGCCTGGAAAGCTCATGATCGAATATTATGTAAGCTACAGCGTTGCTAACAGATACTCTTGAGCAACTGCAGACTTTAGATTTGTATGTTCTGGTGTATCTAAGTGCTCCATAAACCCTTGAAAGTGTTACAAAACGGAAACATGGTTATATGATGACACTGAGTTATACTTTGTACTAGAGTAGGAGATAAATTACATCTAACTAGTTTCTTCTCTAAACAATTTATAAAATTCCCAATTTTTTCTCTTATACTACCTGATTTTAAGTAGTACATGGTATACCAAAATTGTACAGTCTGTTACTATATAGTGCTTCGAAATATATTTCGTATTTTTGATGAGGATACTTTCTAGTTAGTGTTTTAGACTTGTAAGGACTGAAGCCAAGATCATGATCAAAGATTTTGCATTCTTGACTAGATTTAAATTTGACTTAGGTGTCTGAGCTAGGAAGGAAATACCTGATTTATTATATCACCATTTCATAATATTCAAAGGAAGGGTGGTTGTTACCAACCTTGTTACAAACTTTCTCATTAGAGTTTGAGGTCTCTCATTCTACCTGAGGAAGGAGAAGATAAACAAGCATTTTACCTTTACTTCTTGAGTGGTGTCTAATCAATTTGGAATTTTACCCTATTGCCTGAAAAAATATCGTCCATCTATCAGTAGTGTCAGACATAGTTGGCCACACCTTCCTTCTTGAAACATTTCCTTCAATTGCCCTCTGGGTTTTTCTCCCATTTAACTTGATATTTCTGATTTTCCTTTGCTGAATCCTAATTATTTGGGTAGATGTTAAGTGCCCTGGGGTTCATTCATCTTTCCATGTTGTCTCTTCTTTGTCTACAACCTCTCCCTTGCGGGTGTTATCAGATCCATAGCTTTGTACACCTTCTGTGTGCTGATAGCTTCCACGTTTATATTCCTGACCCTGACATTGTGTCTGACACCCCCCTCATATACGTATGTGTATACACACACACACAGTCTCAAGATTTCCAATTGTAGGTCAAATAGGCACATCACACTTTGTTCAAAACAAAATTCTTAGTTCCTCTCCCTCCCTCCCACCCACCTACTCATCCCCTCAATGTTTCCCATTTTAGTAAATGGCACCACCGTTCACCCACTTGCTCAGGTTCCCAACTTCGAAGTCACCGTTGCCTCCTATTTTTATCACACCCCACGTCCAGTCTGTCAAGAAATCCAAGTGGCTATATCTCCAGATACACCCAGAATCTGACCACCTCTTACTACGTCCATCATCACCTCCCTGCTTCCAATGTAACAGCCAGGTTCCTCTTTAAAAAAGTGAACCAGAGATTGTACATTCAACTCTTGCCCTCTCTTCCCTCCACAACGGCTACCATTACATTGAGAATAAAATCTGAGTTTTTAACCCATGGTCTCCAGGTCCCCACATGACCTATTCCCTGTTTGCCTGTCTCCTCTCTGCTCCCACTCTCCATCTTGCTTGCCATGCTCCAGTCATCCTGGCTTCCTGCTATTCCTTACATGTGCAAAGAAGGTTTTTATTTTAGGACATTTGCATTGCTGTTCCTTCTGCATGAAAGCATTTCCTTCACCTATTCAGATCTCAGCTTAAATGATACCTCCTCCTCCCTGTCTCCCTTTCTTTATTTTTATTTTTTTTTGCGGTACGCAGGCCTCTCACTGTTGCGGCCTCTCCTGTTGCGGAGCACCGGCTCGGGACGTGCAGGCTCAGCGGCCATGGCTCACGGGCCCAGCCGCTCCGCGGCATGTGGGATCTTCCCGGGCCGGGGCACGAACCCGTGTCCCCTGCATCGGCAGGCGGACTCTCAACCACTGCGCCACCAGGGAAGCCCCCTGTCTCCCTTTCTATAAAATAATCAGCCTTGTGACCCCATACTCTTATATTTCATAGCACTTATCATCACTTGCTGTTGTATGATATATTTTTTGCTTTGGCTGTTACTCCCACAAGCATATGAGTGTTTTGATTTGTTTTCAAGCCTTGAATAGTGCCAGGTATTTAGTAGGCACTCAATAAATGGATAAATAAATGGATGAATGAACAAATGTCTTTTAATTCTTTACAGTTGATGTCTTTCTCACTCTGATATGACTGACTTTCAGGCTGTGCTTCCCTCAGTAAGACAAGTTGGTTTTGTTATATTAGGGTTTTGTTGGTTTTGTTTTTCTTGTTCAAGTTCCGTTCTGGATTGAGCAAGTTCAAAGCATGTTTTTAAGAAACAAGTTTCAACCATGTAAAATTGACTTTGCTCAACCAATTGTAAAGATGCCCAAAGGTAAGCAAGTATCGTAAGGTAAGAAACATCCTAGAAAATTTGAAGATGAGCCTCCTTAGCTGAATATCCTGCACTGAGGACAGTGCATCGTCATGAAACTCTGGGTTTTAGTCATGAAAAAGATCTTACAACTCCCTGACTGGTGTCCTCCAACTTGAGCATGGACCATCCCCAGGAGCTAACTGGAGACAGAGCAGAAGAAAATAGCTTTACCTTGTTCAAAAACAAAAGAAAATAATTAAAAATTTGAGAGCAGAAACACTTCCTCTGTCCCATCTCAGACATCCGAGTCTACTTCACGCTTTCCCAGTGTTGCACTTTATACCACTTTTTTCAGGAGTCATTCTGAGATGGCACATAAAGCCGAGAAGCGCAGGTTTCCAAAAGAGCGTCATTCAGAAATGAGGGAAAAAGGGAAGCTGAAACTTTTTGTCTGTTTTTATGCAAGCGACTTTCTCTTAATGTGATTTAAAAAAATTATTCCTGGGCTTCCCTGGTGGTGCAGTGGTTGAGGCACGCGGGTTCGTGCCTTGGTCCGGGAGGATCCCACATGTCGCGGAGTGGCTGGGCCCGTGAGCCATGGCCGCCGAGCCTGCGTGTCCGGAGCCTGTGCTCTGCAACGGGAGAGGCCAGAACAGTGAGAGGCCTGCGTACCGCAAGAAAAAAAAAAAGTTAAAAAATTATTCCTCCGAGCTGTCATATGGATTAAGTGATAGCTCTCTTTTCATAAATAGAATGTTTTATTCTGTAAGTTTCAGGTGGACAGCATTATAATTCGACATCTGTATACACTGCAAAGTGATCAGCAGCACAAGTCTAGTTACCATCTGTTAAATATAATTTCTTTACAGATGAGAAAAGAGCGGCTCAGAGAAGTAGAGTTTCTTTCCCAGCACTGCTGATACTGTTAGAACAAGTGTTTGAAGTTATATTTTTCTATCAGAAGAACTCAAGCTCTCAACCATTTCATTCACCTTCCTCTGTTTCTCTTCCTCTTTTATGACTGTACCTGCTTTTTGGCACATACATGCTGTGTTGTACTGTTCCGTATGTCTGCCTCTGTCTCTCTTTTTTTCTTATTTCACAATTAAAAAGCATAAGAAAGTGCTTAGACTTAATATAAATGTGATGTAAATTCACACTAAGATGTAAGTAGATACTGTTGAATAACTTCCTGCCGTTGGGATGAGACGGGCCTAGAGACAGCATGTGTGTGTGCGTGTGTGTGTATTGAGGAAGGGGAGGCTTGGGCACTGGCTTTGGTGGTTCTTCCTGGGGCTCGTCCTGGCAGGGAAGAGACAGTCCCAGGGCAGCATGGGGATAAGTGTTGGAGAGCATATCTCTGGGGAGATGGGAGAAGCCTTTGGAGGCTCTTAGAGAAGGTCCTTCTGGAGCTGGACCAGAAAGACGATGGAACACAGTGTGCAGGGCAGTTGAGTTGGGTAGCGGTGTCACTGGCATGAGCAAGGGCCTCTTGGATTGTTCTGTTGGCAGGACAGAGAAGCTCATAGTCTACTTAGCGTGGAAGGTGCTTATTTGAAGGTAGTGAGAATTTCAAGCCCAAATTGTGGATAAAGAAGTTAATTTTTTTTTTCCTGTGAATGTCATGTCAGGTGATGTTGGAACCCATGGGACAGAATGGGACGGTGGAGGGGAAAGACCATATCACCTAGAAGATCAAGGTGCTTGCCTTGGGAGTCAGTGTCTTTTGTTAAGAGGAAAGGAAGAGCAAAGAGAGGTTGTGGTCCAAATGCAAGGCAGAAAACCAGGAGGGTGTTAGGGACCCTAAGGGAAGTGTTGGTTCCGTGAAAGGTAGAAAGGAAGAGGATGGTCAGCAGTGTTCAGGACTAAAAGAAGTGATCAAGGGAAAAGAAGATGGAAAAAGGCCATTGAATTTGGCAAGAGACGTCTCTCACTTGTTGAAAATAGAGCTTTGGCTTGTTAGTGTGAGAGCCAAATGAAGCCTCAGGAAATCCTGCTGGGAAGTCTCAGTATAGGCGTGCGAGTGCCCTGAGAGAAGAGGTAAGGAGAGCTATTCAAGAAATCTAGATTCTCTTTACTTGTGTTACCAAATCCACTCCTTACCCCCAGCTTACATATACTAAATGTTCAAACCGTTCATACTTACGAGAAGTACACTCTAGGACAACAGGTCCGAAGGCATCATTGTGGTCTCTACATGAAGTACTAAAGTTGAAGCATACTGTCCTTTTGACATCTGTGCCCTTCACGTGCTGAAGATCATTTTAATCTCCTGAATTTATTTCCTGTTTCCTTAGCAGGGAAAATGTCTCTTTTGTCCTCAGGGTTTTTAGCTGATAATCACTTGGTAAAGTTACTTTGTTTACGGTATTTAGAATAAGTATATCTTTTTTTTTAACATCTTTATCAGAGTATAATTGCTTTACAATGGTGTGTTAGTTGTTGCTGTATAGCAAAGTGAATCAGCTATACGTATACATATATCCCCATACCCCCTCCCTCTTGTGTCTCCCTCCCACACTCCCTATCCCACCCCTCTAGGTGGTCACAAAGCACTGAGCTGATCTCCCTGTGCAATGCGGCTGCTTCCCACTAGCTATCTGTTTTACATTTGGTAGTAAATGTAAAATAGATATTTGGTAGTTATTTTGGTAGATATTTGGTAGATATTTTACATTTGGTAGTGTATATATATCCATGCCACTCTCTCACTTCGTCCCAGCTTACCTTTCCCGCTCCCTGTGTCCTCAAGTCCATTCTCTACATCTGTGTCTTTTATTCCTGTCCTGCCCCTAGGTTCATGAGAACCTTTTTTTTTTTAATTTTTAGATTCCATAAATATGTGTTAGCATACGGTATTTGTTTCTCTCTTTCTGACTTACTTCACTCTGTATGACAGTCTCTAGGTCCATTCACCTCACTGCAAATAACTCTATTTCGTTTCTTTTTATGGATGAGTAATATTCCATTGTATATATGTGCCACATCTTCTTTATCCATAGAATAAATATAAATAGTTTTGATTTAGTGACTCTAAGAAGCTTAAGGTCATATTAACCAGAAAACAGATGATAATAAAAGAAATAAAACGTTTAAAACTTTTAAATATCGATGCACATCGTTGCCATGAAGGTGTACATTTTTGGCCTGTTGGGTCTGTTTCTTTTCTGTGTTTAGCGTGGTATAGTGGCGAGAGTGGCAGGGTTTGAGGTAGTACTTCATAGGCATAGCTCGTACATGGCAGGTCCCAGAGTAAAAGGTGTGACATGGACAAGACACGTAGCATCCCTAGGCCTAAATTCTCGCTGTAAAGTGAGGGTTGCAAGGTGGTGATAAGGTTTAAAAAGAAAAGAAATTTGGGAGACGTGTAGGTTACTCAACAAAGTGTCCATGTTAGTAGTAGTATTCTACTTGCATCTGTATACAGTCAGAAAACAGATGATTAATTGATGACTTTTTTGGTTTTCCCTGGAATGGCTAATTTTTATGGATGTGTGTGTACGTGAGCGCATGTGCGCCTGCGTGTGTGTGAATCTCAAAATGCACTTAGATAACTTGCTGTGTATTCTAACCTCTGGTTTTCAATTATGGGTCTTTATTAAGTTCTTCTGTATTGTTCTTAAGCTGTGATAAAAAATCCTTTCATTTATAAGGACTTGAAGTTAGAATGAACAAATGCCCTATGAGTAATGAATTCTGTTTCTTTTTTTGGTTTGTTTTTACTTTTTTTCTTTGGCTGTGCTGCACAGCCTGCGGGATCCCAGTTCCCCACCTAGGGATCGAACCCTGGTGGGTTTGGCAGTGAAAGTACAGAGTCCCAACCACTGGACCACAGAGAATTCCCTGAATTCTCTTTCTTGATGATACTTCTGTCATCATCATCTCTCTAGGGACCCTCAAGTTCATTTTAGCACATCTTTGCTATTGATTCTTTTCTGTCAATGGACCTACAGTATAAATCTAAGGCTAGTCGACCTGCCTGAGACCTTTTAAGTTGAAGGAAGAGAATTCCATATTTATTGCACTGTTGAAAACACTGCCATATATTCAGTCCTCACTGCTGCTTTCCGTTCAGCTACTAGTTTCAGATCAGAGAGAAGGGTATGTAGATTATGTGCATTAAGATTCTTTCCACATAAATTGTTTTTTTCAAGTCTCTATGCATTACTGTTATTTCAGTTATTCTTTGTTCTTCATGCGTCTTTTTTATCCTTTAAGTTACTTTTCATGTTTTGTGTGTGTCTTTGAATCATCTCATTAATTTCGCTTTTCTGCTGCATTCAGTTTGGAAGAGGCAATTGTAAGATCCTTCCAATAAAGACACTTTTTGATGTCATCCTAAAAATGAGCCTAATGGGCTATTTTAGAAAAGAGAAGCTTTTACCGTTTCCATGAAGAAAGGAAATGCATTTTTAGGTGTTTTATTCAAAGGATAACATTATACAACTGCTTGTTTTTAAGCCAATTTGCAAACATATTTAGACTTGGAAAATGCTTGTAAGCCCCGAAAGGTATCACTTGCCAAATAGCTGATCCTTTTGAAATTTGGCCTCACTTCTGGGAAAAGAATGTGGTTGACAGCACACTGCAATGTGCAGTAATCCTTTTTGTGTAAGGAAATGAATCTTCTTGGCTTGATAAACTCCAGATGAGTTTCTGGCTCTTTGATTATTACCAAGTCATTTAAAATTAAGGTTTCATTATCAGTTTAGGTACAGCCACCGTCTCTGTGCTTGTAATGGCCAATGTGATGTTCAAATCCTTTGCACAACTGAAGCATTTTGGGGAGAAATTACATTTGGGTGGGCCATTTGGGGGTACAAGCTTATGATGTGCCTTAAGGAGGTCAAGTTGAAGACCCATAGGAAGTTCCGCTGGTGTCATAAAGGAGAATTTTCTTGGAAGCCCACCTAGATGTTTCTACTTAACTTTTCATCAGTCAACCTTTTCTGCAAAATAGTCTGAAAAATGTAGCTGGACACGTAACTGCTCCCAACAATACGGCGGTTTCATTACTAAGGAGGAAGAGGTTGACAATGAAATCTCTGCCATACTTATTTTCTGATTGTTCCTTTTTTTGTAGCATTTTGCTTTATTATGATTGCAATCTAGTGTCTTAGCTCTTTGAAGATATTATAATCTTTTTTTCCCCTTTACTCCCTGCATTGTCTGTGTCTTCCAAGCTCCTTTTCTGTTTTTTCCCTTTTGGCTTTGGTCTCTTTTAAATTGGAAGTTTCTCTTAAACCTCTGATGATCATTGTCTAACTGCTCTTTAGGTTTTCTGTCAGTTTCTGTATGTGGGGCCATGTTCCTCACTACCCTCCCTACCCAGAGGACCCATTGCCTCTAGACTCTGATTCTTTTCTGGAGGAACTTGCCTGCTTTGGTTCTGCACTATGCCTTTGCATGTCCTGAAGTTGGAATTTCCTCCATTCTGTTTGGTTGGGTACCACTCCTCCATCTACTTTCCACGTCCAAATGTTTTTTCACAGTTTTCTTCTACTGTTGTCTCTTTTTGAATTCCCTTTGTCTTTGTGGATTAATGCCTTAAATTTCTGTGCTGTCATTTTGGTGAGGTTTTGGGAGGCAATGGAGAGAAATGTGTAGCCAGTTCATTGTGTTCAAGCAGAAGTCCAGTGTGTGTGTGTGTGTGTGTGTGTGTGTGTGTGTGTGTGTGTGTGTGTGTGTGTGTGTGTGTGTGTGTGTGTGTGTCTACAATAGAATAAAAGAGTAGAAAAACGTGGGTTGAATGACGGTTATAATTATTGCCTAGGTGAATTTCATACTAGTAAAATAAATGCCACCTTATATAAATTTTTAAAGAATCCTATCTTATTGTAAAATTAAATTGAGGGGCTTGTATAAATACATACACTGTAATGAGGCAAAATTTAAATCACAAATAAAGGGATAGTGAATGCAGGACAAGCAGAAAATGAGCATAAGAAAGAAACTAAAGCCACAGATGAGTTGCAGTTTCTGCTATGTTTTCTAATACCTGTGCTAGTAATAGGTCATAAACTTCATCTTTGTAGCAGTTAGTTCAGTTCAGAGACAGAATCTTGACCCCATCTGCGCCTTTCACAGCCTGGCTTTTATGCACACTCTTTCACTCACCTCTGAGGAAACTTGGCCCTTCAAGGGAAAAAAAGGAAGTTGACATGAGTATCTAGGTTCTAGTCACTTCAAATAACTACATCCTACAAAGAAGAGGACAGAAGATCAGAGAGCCTGAGTAACCTGCCCAAGGAAGAGCAAGCCATACCTCCAATCCTGGCTTCAGTCCTGCTGTCCTGTCTGCGACATCACAGTTGCTTCCAGTGACACCCCTTCTGTGAATGTTTCCCTAAATGAGAACGGCACTTCACTTGTTATAATTAGTTGTTTGTCTTTGCTACAAGCTTCTTCCTCTTTTTTTACCAAAGATTTAATATTTATTTTATTTGTTCCCAGTTTTTTTTTTTTTTTTCTGTACGCTGGCCTCTCACTGTTGTGGCCTCTCCCATCGCTGAGCACAGGCTCCGGACGCGAAGGCCCAGCGGCTATGGCTCATGGGCCCAGCCACTCCGTGGGTGGGATCCTCCCGGACCGGGGCACGAACCCGTGTCTCCTGCATCGGCAGGCGGACTCCCAACCATTGCGCCACCAGGGAAGCCCTGTTCCTAGTTTTATTGAGATATAATTAACATATAACTTTGTATTACTTTAAAGAGTACAACACAATGATTTAAGTATATTTTATGAAATGATCAACACAGTAAGTTTAGTTAACATCCATCACCTCACATAGGTACAGATATTTTTTCTTGTGAGGAGAACTTTGAGATCTACTGTCTTAGCAACTTTCAAATATACAAAACAGTATTGTTAAGTGTAGTCACCATGCTGTACACTATGCTGCAAGCTTCTTGAGAGGAGTTGCCAAACCACCTAGGGCCCAAGTACAGTACCTGGACCCTTAAGGATGGCTCAGTAGAATTTTCTTGAAAGAAAAAAATGTTGAATAAATTTAGTGCTTTGCACATAATACTGGTACTATAAATCCTTACTGAATGAGACCTGTGACTTGGTGACTTAGACGTGTAACCTCTGGAGGAAAGAAATGCTGGGGCAGAGAAGGAAAGCTATCAGTACCACTGGAAACAGTGTGTAATGGTGCTGGTATTTTGTGGTTAAAGGGAGTGTACTCCAAGTCTCTGATGACAGAGCCCAATAAATAGTTTTCTGTTACTCTAGTGAATTTACACCTGTAATTCTGGCATCATTAGTCAATAAATAATTCACAACTTGACCTGAGGATTATTAGAGATGTTTATAAAATACTCTACAAAACATAAACTTAGATTAGATTTTACTAATCACATAATGCACAGTGATCTTAAAGTTAGCAAATAAATAATTTAAATTCATTTTGTACTTTTTCTTTTCTTTGCAACCATGGTGGGTCTCTCTATGGCGAATGTAATAGAATCATAAGACAACACAGGATCCTGGGGTTTTTTTTTTTTTTCATATGAAAAATACCCCTTTCTCATTTTTATCATTAATACACTATCCTCTACCCTTTCCCCAAAGAAGAAATTTGGAATGTATATCAGGATCCTAAGCAGGAAACAGACCACAACTCACATGATTCAAAGAAGGCAAGGTCTTACAAATGTGTACAAAGAGGTAAAGGAACCAATAAGAAACAAATCTGGGGCCATTGAGGAGGACAGGCAGGTTTGAGTTTTAGTTGTGAAGTTTCTTGAGAGGCAGTGGAAAGGAACAGGGGAAAATAATACCCTGATCGTTCTGTTATTCTTTGTCACCTACATCTGACACTTCTCGTTGGACAAATCCAGTCAGAGGCCAGTTGGCTAAATAACCAAGATGATGCAGTCCTCAGGGGGGACAGGAGGGGGGTGTAATCAGATCGGGGTGGGGGGGAGCTAGAGAATAGATTGGGGTGGAGGTGAGAGCAAACAAACTAACCAGCATAGATTTCACCCATTCCCATCTCTTTCTTTTTGTGTAGCCCAATTTTAGGTCTGGACTGAGAATTTTCCTTGTAGGATTTTGATCTTAAGTGTCCTCGTTGAACATTATTATATATTCCAGTCTCATTACTCAGGATCTTGGTCTACCGTTGTTTCTTCTTTTTTCATCTCAAGACCTCTGATACATGCTTAGATATACTTATTTCTCAAATATTTTCCTTAGGTCCTATTTTGGGTAAAAACGTTTCTGAAGCTTTGCATATCTGGAAATGTCTTTCTGTTACCTCATGGATGAATGATTCTTGTCTGGCTAGAGTTTTAGATTGCAGGCTTCATACTTCTGAAGTCTGTAGAGATGTTCCACAGGCCTCTCATTTCTAATGTGGTCGGGGAGAAGTTTTTGTAACTAGTTCTTATCTGGAAGCTTGTTATATTTTTTCGTGTAATATTTTGATCCGAAAATATCAGATTTTATTCAACTCAGTGAAATTTTATTCCATTTGTTTAATTATCGCTCCCATCTTTAGTCACCTCCTTTTGTTGGTATTTAGGTCTCCAACAGCTCTCCCAGAAGTCTACTCATGATCTCTGTTTGTAATTTTGCTCTGTGGCAGACATTTCTTTGAGGCCTCTGCTCTTGGGAGTGCTGACGTTTCAATTCACCCGCTAATTTTTTTAGCTTATGGATTATACATTTTTTAGGTTACAAAAAGGATGGTTATTATTTTTTGGTGTTGACTTGAATTTCCTGAAGTGCTCGTTTTTTGCTCAGGTTGTCATCTGAGCCTGGCGGTAGCTCTGTTTCATTAGGAGTTGGGAAGATTTTTCTTGTTTATTCTTCCTTTGGCTGCTGGGCCCCCGTAGATATGTAGTTATTTTGCCTTGTCTCCTCATTGCAGTTCAGGTCCAGCTTCTGGGCTTCCTTGTATGATGGAGGCTTGGTGGTTTCTATCCACGTGGTGGGCAATGAATCTGTTGATGGGTCCTTGGTCTGTCTATCTTGAGACACCAGCAAGAAACTCCTGTGCTCTTATGTGTTTTTATGCTCTTCTACCCTTGTCTGGATACATCCCTGTCTGCTCTCATCCCGGGGCCTGTGGAAATTGACCGTGTTCCCTTAAGGATTCAGGTCTGTCTGTGGGTCACTTCTCCCTGGGAGCCACTCTGGTCAGAGGTTTACCCTGGGGTCTTCCACTTTTGGTCCCCCAATTCTCTCATGCTGAAGGGGAGACAGTCCTGCAACAACTCCTTGTTTACTTGTTGGGGGCCCGGTATCTTGCCTGGAGCTGTGGGTCCAGGGGAAATGTATGGCTTAGATTTGAAGTTAGGAGAGGGAAAAAGGCTGTACATATTTAATATGCTACCACCTCCACTGTATTTAAAAATCTCTTGAGCTTCCCTGGTGGCGCAGTGGTTGAGAGTCCGCCTGCCGATGCAGGGGACACGGGTTCGTGCCCCGGTCCGGGAAGATCCCACATGCCGCAGAGCGCCTGGGCCCATGAGCCATGGCCGCTGAACCTGTGCATCCGGAGCCTGTGCTCCGCAACGGGAGAGGCCACAACAGTGAGAGGCCCGTGTACGGCCAAAAAAAAAAAAAAAAAAAAAAAATCTCTTAGGCTTTCTATAGATACATTATTAATATTTATCATGTTTTTGACCATCTATTCAGCAATTCAGAGTGGTTATTCACCTTTGCAGTATGTTTAAAAGTTTAACTTCAGAGTGTTTTAGTGCATAAAGATGTTTTTGCATTTCAAAATCTGGACTGTAACATTTTCTCTTAAATTATGACTTTGGAGTAAATGCAGGCAGATTTTGTATACTAACTGGTTGTCATAGTTATGGTTTCAGAGATGCCATGTTTAGCCTGTGGTTAGTAGACTTTAGAACGTTTGTAGTCAGTGGAGAGAAATCCTAGACAACAATTTTCATTTGGATGTAAAATGTGTGGCTCTTGGAAAGGTTACATCAATTCTGTTGGCTATGAAAAAGCTTAGTTCAGGTCTGGCACACTGGCAGCCTTTCTAAGGGCTGCCCTGTGAAGAAGGTTAGACTTTAGGACCCTTCTTTCCCTTCCCTTCTTGAGGGAGATTTGATACGATTGTTTCAAATTACTCTTCTGTCACCTTTTGTGAGAAAAACAAACTCGTCCTGTGCTGATTTCAAATAGTATTGGTATTAGTATTGGTATTTAAATTTTATATTTAAAAAAAAAGTAAAATTAATATCCAATTCATAGGAGCTCATCATTGGGGATAGAAATTATTACTAAAGTTTTTGTCACCCACAAGTAACCTTGATTACTAAGTGCCATTTAAAAATAAACGTTAGTGAGCTTCAGTTTTGTCTTAAATTTTTCATGGTCATTATATTTTGTTCCTTTAGTACATTTTTCTGTCCTATTTTGGACCATTTAAGAATGGGCCCATTTTAGGGAGGGACTGATTAAAAATTCATTTCTTCTTGCATTTTTTTTTTTTTTTTTTTTTTTTTTTTGTGGTATGCAGGCCTTTCACTGTTGTGGCCTCTCCCGTTGTGGAGCACAGGCCCCAGACGCGCAGGCTCAGCAGCCATGGCTCACGGGCCTAGCCGCTCCGCCGCATGTGGGATCTTCCCGGACCGGGGCACGAACCCGCGTCCCCTGCATCGGCAGGCGGACTCTCAACCACTGCGCCACCAGGGAAGCCCTTGCATTTTATTTTGGCATTTCATAAGGTTCCAGGAGAATCCAGGAATATATCCATTCTCTTTAGATTTTCAAATTGCAGTTAATAGTTTGTAATATTCTTATAAAAAACTTTATGTATTTACTGAAAAAATGTTTATCGAACACTTACTGTGTTCCACGTGATATAATTAATGGGACACAGCAACAAAGAAGTAGGTATAAGTCCCTAGCCTCGTGGGGCTTACTTACATTTTGGTGGGAGAGATTAAAAAAATAAACGAGCTGACGTTGTATTAAAGTTTTGTTTATTGCTCCATTTTAGTCTGTTTTTTGCTCATTGTAGTTTATCCTTTCTAAAAAGAAAATTTTAAATCCCACCACACTATCCAGAGGTATGTGTACCTTATTGATCGTTTTCAAGAACGAATTTTGATTTTATTTACTTCTAATTTTGGTATGCATGCAGGGGATGGGATTCCTATTTCATTGTTTCTGCCCTTCTCTTTAATATCAATCTTACTTCTTGTTTCTTGGCTTTCTTGCTTTTTCCAACTTCTTAAATTCCCAGCTCATGGGGCACGGTGCCTTCAGTTCGTGCCCTGGGAGACCGAGTGATTGCTGTCTTACCCCTTTTCTAGTCTCAGGGTCTTGTCTTTACTACTTTTGCTTTGCTTCAGAGCTGTCTGCTTGCCAGTGGGAGAGGGGCACCTCGGTCTCCCGAGGTTGTCGAGTTAACCACATGCTGTGCCATGAGGAGAAAGTACCTTTGTTTCCTAAATATTATTCCATTCGTTTGTCATGATTCCTTAGAAACCCATTCCCTGGAGTTTTCGAAATTTTATTTGAGTCTCCCTCCTGAGTAGTAGAAGAGATGCCTTTTGCCTCGTCAGGATTTTCAGGTGCGGAGCAGGGTTGGCTGATAACAGGTACTTTGTCAATGGAATTTAGAATGTCAGTAAGGGAGTATGGGGTCTCCAGGAGCGCAGTTAGTTAATAATGCAAGGCCACAGATAGTTTTGCAAACTTGTATTTTGACGTTTAGTCTTCTCACTGTTTACTTCAAATCCCTTATTCTAAGAAGTTTTGATTATTCTCTCCAGCAGTAATTCTTCCTCCTACATGTTATTCTCCTACTTTATTTTTACCTCTAGTGTAGATAGCCATATCTTTTAGCGTTTTTTTAAATTGAAGTATAGCAAAATGAGTAAGTTATACATATATATTATATATTCCTATATAATATATATATTCTTTTTCAGATTCTTTTCCCTTATAGGTTATTACAAAAAATTAAGTAGAGTTCCCTGTGCTATATAGTAGGTCCTTGTAGGTTATCTATTTTACATACAGTAGTGTGTATATGTTAATCCCAAACTCCTACTTTATCCCTCCCCCCCACCCCTTTCCCCTTTGGTAACCATAAGTTTGTTTTTTATGTCTGTGAGTCTGTTTTCTACATAAGTTCATTTGTATTTTTTTAAGATTCCACGTGTAACTTATTTCATTTGATATTTGGCTTTCTCTGGCTTAACTTCACTTAGTATGATAATCTCTAGGTCCAATGGCTGAGTAATATTCCATCGTGTGTGTGTGTGTGTATATATATATATATATCTCTCTCTCTCTCACATCTTCTTTATCCATTCATCTGTTGATAGACATATAAGTTGCTTCCATGTCTTGAGATAGACATCTCTTTTAAAATAGTGATTTTTGCTTGGCTTCCTCTCCCATCCTAATGTGGGAACACTTGAAGGGCTGAGGCCCTGTTTTTTTCATCTTTGTGTTTCCCATAATACTGCGTGTGTGTGTATATATACATATATATATATATAGTATGTGCCAAAAAAAGGCTGAGGTGTTATTAAATTAAATATTGTCACATACTAGTTTTAGACAGAAAAGGTAGCTTCTTGACATTGGATGGCCAAGAATAAAATTCATGTACATGAATTTTACATGTGCTTTGTAAACTGCTAAGTGAGACCATGAGAAAGTGACTGAACTTCTCTGTGCTTTAGTTTTCTTATTGCAAAACGGTGGTCAAACCTGCTTCATGGGGTTTGGAGGATGAAATGACACAAGTACAAAGCTATTTCAACTGGAGTTTTTAAGGAATGCAGAAGACATGGACACCAGAAGTAACGAAAAGGGCCAAATTCCAGAAGAGGTAACTAAGACACTGGGAGCACACAAAGGGATAAACAGTGACTCTGAACCAGGACTGACTTCCAACCCCTGCCTCCTGTTTCTAGTTTCCCTTTGTCCGCTTGCTGGGGAGTCCAGGAGGCATGAAAGATGCCCCTGTGCCAGCACTGTCACGTTCAGAGTGCGTCTGTGCCTTGTCTCCTTCTATGCTTTATTTTTATTTTATTTATATTTTAGCAACTTTATTGAGCTATAATTTACATCCCATAAAATCCTGTGCTTTATTAAAGATTCTTAAGCATCCCACCTACCCTATAAAATTGTTGTCACTACATAGGGTTACCTTTACAGCTGAACAATCTTTTTTTTTTTAATGGGTGTGCTTTACTACTAGAAATTGTAAATTACAAATGTTTTGTATATGGAATTTATAACCTTAGATTCTCATTTACCTGCCAATTTAAATTTTCTTCTTTGGGTTTTCAAATTCTTTTTTTACGTGACAAGTAATGCGTTTAACTGAATGGCTACTCAAGCCTGACCTTAACTCACCCTTAATCATGTGTTAAACTAAATTTCTTAATGTTCCCAGAGTTCCTCTCTGTGGTACTCATGGAATTTTTAGAAACTGATCATTTCACAAGGACTATAATTTTCAGCTGCTTTTTGGCTTTGTCATTTATCTTTACATACTTGAAGTATTAGACAGTTTTTTACAGTTACCCCGAGGAGGTAATGATTAACCCCTGAAGGAGGACTGTGTGAGCAAAGATGTTGATTTCAGTGTCCCAGGTTCTCATCTCTCATATTGATGCTAGGGAAGAGTGGCAGATGAAGTTCCCATTTTACAGGTGAGAAAACTGAAGCACACTTAAGAACTTAATACACAGCTTCCAAATGGTGGAACTGAGGGCCTCTGATTTTAATCCTAATATCATTTGTGGATTGAGAATATTTTCCTGTGGATTATTCTAGTTAATTAAAAGTAGAAGGAAAGTTTTTAAATATTCAATTTTAACTCACTGAGTATTGTTGATTTCCTGGTATGTGCCTAGGAAAAAGAAGATCAATACATCCCCATGAGGAAAGCAGCTGGCCTTGGGGAATAAATCCAAGCCCTGACCCTGTTCACAGAGGAGGGGACCTCTTATTAATTCCCTTTAATTATCCCACCAACCTTTTTTTCCTTTTGGACGTTTCCTGACTTTGATTAATGCTGAGAGTTTAAAGGAGCACTTGTAGCATCCTTAAGCTAAATAATGTCTTTGAAGGGACCAACACACTGAGTTTCTCATTTGCTTTTTTTTTTTTTTTTTTGTGGTACGCGGGCCTCTCACTGCTGTGGCCTCTCTCGTTGCGGAGCACAGGCTCTGGACGCGCAGGCTCAGCGGCCATGGCTCACGGGCCCAGCCGCTCCGCGGCATGTGGGATCTTCCCGGACCGGGGCATGAACCCGTGTCCCCTGCATTGGCAGGCGGACTCTCAACCACTGCGCCACCAGGGAAGCCCCTCATTTGCTTTTAAGGCTGATGGTAACTGAGATGACTTGTTATGTAGGGGACAAGAATATTGATGATTGCTAGTGAGCTTTTGAGATGTCCTTCATGACTGTGTATATAATTTACCTGATCATAGCAAAGGTAATAAATCTGTTTTAATTGCTAAGTATAAGACTTCTATATCTAAGGATTTTCTCTGAGATATCTGTATTTTAAATTTAGATTTGTAAAATATTTAGTCATACTTTTTTTAAAAGTTCAGGCATAATTTTTTTTTTTTTGCAATACGTGGGCCTCTCACTGTTGTGGCCTCTCCCGTTGCGGAGCACAGGCTCCGGACGCGCAAGGCTCAGCAGCCATGGCTCACGGGCCCAGCCGCTCCGCGGCATGTGGGATCTTCCCAGACCGGGGCACGAACCTGTGTCCCCTGCATCGGCAGGCGGACTCTCAACCACTGCGCCACCAGGAAAGCCCTCTGGCATAATTTTTATTCCTTTTCATATCACATGCTTCTTTAATCCATATAATTTTAAATAAAATTTTGAATTAAGATTTTGAAGTTGTAATATGTTTTAAGCTATCAGTTTAAGAAATATGAATTTAAAACAGTATACATAATGATACTGAAGTTACTAAAATAAAGTGCTGATGTTTTTATTTACCTCCCTGGGTTAATGTTTTAGTAGGGCTAGTCCTACCAGTTTTAGCATGGTTGGGGTCAAATGCTAACTGTAAAGTAAAATGGGTTTAGATTTACCTTTAATTGTCTTTAAGCTAATCATTTACAAATTGTTATGCTGAGGAACACAGGATAAAGACATTGCATTCTGTTGAAAGGTAAAAACAACAACAAAAATTCTTCTTCCTGGGGTGTAATGCAAAAAAGTAACATAAAATTCATTGTACTACAACTTTAGTTATTGCTTATTTTGTCTTTAAGAATCAAAATAGGACTTCTAAATGCTTAAATAAAACCTTTTTAAGTTTCAAAATCTTGTGATGAATCAGTACTGATGGTGAATACTGGTATATTTTAGTTTGGGGGCCATTTCTGGTTTTTATGTCCGATGTTTAAGATACAAAACACTTCTGTATTGCTTCTCATAAAATTAGAAACATTTACGTGAATATGATTTTTTATATAAAATAAGTCAAGTAATATAATGACTAGGGAATAATTAATATTAGTAATTAATATCTTTGTCTTCATGTATTCCATCTAGAACTTAACATTTACCAAATGAAAAGTTTGATTTTCTTTTTACCAACTGCAAGGTACATGTGGAATCCAATGACAGGGTTGATTTTAATTTAGATAACTCCTAGTCCTTGAAAGGATATTTCTAAATATCTTTGGAAGGCAACAATAGATATATGTGTTTCTGCTCATAGTTTTTTGGGAAAAAAAATTTATGTTTCATGGTTGAAATTGATAGCTGAAAAATTTTGTTTTCAATTAGAAAAAGCATTTATGTACTGCTTTTGTGTTTAGTTATTTTAAAAATCTGAAAGTAATTGATGATTTAATTCTTACTGAATTATATACAACTGATAGATAAAATGTGGTTTATCTCCTTTGAAAATATACATCTGTTCTTTAGGTTTGACTATTTCCTACACATTTTTAAAAATCTAGTCTTCTTTCTAGAAATTCCCTTGATTTTCTTCCCTATGTCAAGATGCTTTTATCAGTGCTTTTTTTCTGTGATATTTTCTCTTTGCTCTGCAGTGGTGACTCTGATTTTTTTCTCGGTTTTTATATTTGGTAAATGGGATTTGGGGATAGACAAAGGTGAATGTAGGAAGTCTGTCGATAAATATTCTTTTTTTTTTTGATGTTGGGGGTAGGAGTTTATTAATTAATTAATTAATTTTTGCTGTGTTGGGCCTTCGTTTCTGTGCGAGGGCTTTCTCTAGTTGTGGAGAGCCGGGGCCGCTCTTCATCGCGGTGCAGGGGCCTCTCACTATCGCGGTCTCTCTTGTTGCGGAGCACAGGCTTCAGACGCGCAGGCTCAGTAGTTGTGGCTCACGGGCCTAGTTGCTCTGCGGCATGTGGGATCCTCCCAGACCAGCACTCGAACCCGTGTCCCCTGCATTAGCAGGCAGATTCTCAACCACTGCGTCACCAGGGTAGCCCCGATAAATATTCTTAAATATTGCTTTTAAATCTAAAATGTTGCTTCAATTTAAACTTTACTATTCCAGTTGGCTAAGAGAACACAGGAATGTGACCTCTTCTCAAGCTGGGCTTCTTGCTCACCGTGGACATAACAAAGAAATGTTTTCTAGTCCTTTAAGTACACTTTTATATATATCCAAACATTCAGAAATATGTTACATGGATTATGTCTTTCTTGATCTCATCATCGCCCTTTTTTACACATTCTGCATTCATAGTACAAAATCATAGTAAGGTAGTATTTCTGTAGCCAACATGGTAAGTCTTATTTACATGAGTATTCTCTGGGGCCCTAAAGCTGGTAAAAATGAACTTTCTCTTGCTGAGTTTAAATTAGCACAACGGCAGAGGGTCAGATATGTGTATGGAATAAAATTGTTTTAGTATTTTTTACTTTTGAGGAAATAAAATGGCTACTGTGAATTATACTAAATGCTTCATAGTAGTTTAAAATTTTCTTTCATGCTCTTATCCTTCGGTGGAATAACCTATTAGATTTTTTAGTAATTTCTTTAGAAATTTACCGCTTTCAGAAAACTTTCAATTTTTTGATTGAGGTAAATTTTAGAAGCAATTAGAGTTCAGAAAGAAATATGTTCTGATAGTTTCCTTTTTTCTGTAGTATAATAATTGTTTTTTTAAAATATATTCTGCATGTTTAGAAGTAGTCATTTATTTTATAAACTTTATATGAGAAAAGATCAGATTTACTTTTGGATTCTTATTTTGTAAGTTAATAAAATTTTAGTCTGAGTGGAGTAATTAACTTGATAGATTTCTAATTCAAGGGGCAATTTGTATCTACTTGGCCTACATTTTATATGTTTTGTAACTATTCATTGTTGAAGGCTAATATTGTTAATAAAGTAGAGATTTTTACAAGCTTTGGTAGTTACTCAATTAAATGTATATTTTCTATTTAAGATCCTATTTTCTGCGTTATGAAAAGAAAATTGTGAGAGGATAGTTAGATGATATATCATAAAGTATTAGGATTTTTTCCCAATAATTTTTGGTGTAAGAATATTATAGTGTGTTTCTGATATCAGTTGGAGTCAAAGCAAGCTTTTGCTTTTAATTTGGTAATGTCTTGGGGGGTTATTTGTATTGATATAAATCATGCTTACAACTTACACCGAAATGCCTTTTAAAAATTGACAATAAACTGGCTTCTATTTGGCAGACGGATATTATGGTGACTGTTTAATTTTGTAATTGTAATCTTTTTTTGAAAATGAAGTTTTCCCATTTCTTAATTCTTTGTGTCAGGATTTTGAAACTTTAAAAAGTGGAAATCTTCCTAAAGTGTTTTCATTACTGCTCCATTAGCTCTAGGATGAGGCATTTAATATTCTTGATCACTTAGAATGGTGTAGAGTTGCTGCTGCCCTGGGACCTTACTGTGTTCCTAAGGCCATTCCAGCGTTCTGCAGGGATGGAAAGGCAGCACACTGGTCCTTTCATTCTCTCCCTGTATTCACATCCATTCACATCCAGTAAGTAGTCCTAGGCTGGTAAGAGAGGACTCACGTGTAGGCTGTTTAACTTACCAGGTCTGGGGACTGTTCCCCTCTGCGTCTGCCCTCCTTGACAAGCAAGAGTGTGATACAGATTGGTTCCAGCACCGCAGGCCCCCATACCCAAATCCACACACGCTCAAGTCCCTTGTATAAAGGGGCCTGGTACGATTAGCCCTTTGTGACCTGACTTGTCACTCTGCTGCTGGTCCCTCCCATTTTCTTCCTTCTTCAGTATTTCTCATTGTTTACTTTGTAAACTTAATCTGAAAAACATAGCCAATCAGAGTGCTTTTTCATTTCTCTATGAGAGCTAGACCATCTTAGCTCTTCACCTGTCATCTTAGAATTTTTTCCTGGTCACCCAACATGGTTACTGGGTATTTTGAGTGTTATTTCTCCACCATCAGAAATGATTCCTGTCACCCATCACATCTGTCCCCAAATTCCTTTTCTTTACTTTATTTGAATGTTGAGAGGTCTGAAATACTTAGGTAATTGAGATTCTACTATAAAGGAGAACCTCCTAATAATTTTGACGTTGGGAAGTAGGATGAATAACTTGCTTATATCCTAGTAGGGCAGGTTGTCAACCCATGTGTTGATATTTCTAACTGGGAGAATGATTGAATTTACTTCTTCATTAGATTAGTATCTATTAAGGAGTGTGTGTGTGTGTGTGTGTGTCTGTGTGTGTATTCAATGCATGAGTGAAATTCTGGGCCTTATTCTGGGGATACAGAAATGAGTAGCCTACATTATATTTCTTGGTTTAGTTGTCTGATAAATGTCATCAGGCAGATAGGCAGAGGGAGCTGTGGGGGAGGATAGAGCACACCAGAATCAGACTGTAGGGGAAAGATTAGGAAATGCTTTCCAAAGAGGCAATACTTAATCAGAGTTGTGGCCATGGGTAGGTGTTAGCTGGAATACGTGAAACTGAAAGGCTTTTCTTCTAAGGAGAGGGAACAGGGTGTGCAGCACATGAGAGAGAGTGGCGTGCTCAGGGAATTCCCTGAAGGTTGGGGTAGCTGGAGCTTCCAGGGGCAGCTGGACTCCAGAGGGAACCATCTAAGGTAGCAGTTTTCAAGGTGTGGGTTGAGACCCCTGTGAGATCCTTTTATTTATAAAACAATACTAAGATTTCATTTGCCCCTTTCACCCTAATTCTCTCAAGAATATGCTAAGAATTTTCTAGATGCTGCCGTGTGTATGATGATATCATTGTTCTCTTGTTTAACAGGATGTGTGCTTGTGGATTCTTGTGCTTTAAAAAATTTTCTCACTTTAAATTTCTAAAACAGTAAATATTGATAGATAAGCCCACATAAACAAACGTTCTTTGGGGCCTTCAGTAATTTTTAAGAGTGTAAAGGGATCCAAAAATCAGAGAATGCCCTTTTAAGAGTTTGGATTTTATCTTGAGTGTGGTAGGGAGTCATCAGGTAACTTTTGCAAGAGTGTGACGTGTTCAATGTTCTTAGAGAGCAGGGGTGCTGATAGAAACACAAAGTGCCTAGGGGCCAGCCTGAGGCAGAGAGACTGTTCCACAGCTATTGCTGTCATTCCGGAGAGATGTGAGGGTTTGAGCTACTTTTGGTGGGATAGACATGGTGGTGCAAATGGGGAGACCAAAAAGGGGGTAGAATCAGTGGCTCTGGGAGGGTTTGGCTGTGAGGAAGAAGTTCAGCTCACTCCCAGGTTTTTGATGTGGGATGCTGGCAACCAGTGGTATGATAAACTGAGTGGACAGGTTTGTTTGTTTTTCTTCTCCCCAGCATTTTATAGGTATGTTCCTCTGTTTTCTGGCTTCTGTTGCCTCTGATTAGAAGTAAGCTGGAATTCAAATCATTGTACTCCTGTAAGCAAAGTGTCACTTTTCTCAACTTGCTTTCAGGATTTTCTGGTTATACTTAGTTTTTAGCAGTTTGATTCTGACATGTCAAGGAATTATTTTCTTTGAATTTATCCTGCTTGGTATTTGCTTATCTTTTTTTTTTTTTTTTTTTGCGGTACGCGGGCCTCTCACTGCTGTGGCCTCTCCCGTTGTGGAGCACAGGCTCCGGACGCGCAGGCCTAGCGGCCATGGCTCACGGGCCCAGCCGCTCCGCGGCATGTGGGATCCTCCCGGACCGGGGCACGAACGCTTGTCCCCTGCATCGGCAGACGGACTCTCAACCACTGCGTCACCAGGGAAGCCCCTGCGTATCTTCTTGAATCACCAAATATGTTTTCCAATTTTTGAGGAAAGTTTGGCCATTATTTTATCAGATTATGTTTTCCTGCCATTCTTTTTTTCTGGGACATCAATGACAGTTGTTATGCTATTATGTTGGACATTTTAACAGTGTCCCTCATGTCCCTAAGATTCACTTTTTTCAACCCTCTATCTTTCTTTTCTTCAGATTGAGTAATTTGCATTGATCTATCTTCAGCATATCTTCAGTATCTTCAAAGGTTTCGCTGACTCTTTATCATCTTCCTTCTGCTGTTAATCTCGTCCAGTGAAGTTTTTATTTCAGAAATTTTATTTTTCATTTCTTGAATTTTAATTTGTTTTTTGTTGCTACTGTTATTCAGTTTTATAGTTTATGTTTCTCTGCTGAGATTGTCTTTCATTATTAGCATTTTTCCTCTCTATACTCGAGTATTGTACCTAAAATGCTTGCTAATTAGAACATCTGAAACATCTTAGGATCTCCCTTGATAGACTTTTCCCTTGGGAATGAGATCCTGTTTCCTGGTTCTTTTATGTCAACTTATTTGGACAGTATCCTGGACGTTATAAATGATGAGTTGTGGGAACTCACAATTCTGTTACATTTTGCCAAGAAGTGGTATTTTTATTTATTTTTTTGGTTTTGTTTTTGGTTAAAGCAGGTACGTCATTTGCCTGGATTCAAACTGTAAATTCTGTTTTACCTGTGGTGGTGGCAGCTTAAGTCTCAGTTCAGCTCTTTTTCCCTTAGTCTGGTGCTTGGAATCTGCCTGCACATCTGTGGTTTGGGGGCCTTCAGAGATCTGGGAGGAGTTTGTTTTGTTTTGTTTTGTTTTTTTGTGGTACGCGGGCCTCTCACTGCTGTGGCCTCTCCCGTTGCGGAGCACAGGTTCCGGACGCGCAGGCTCAGTGGTCATAGCTCACGGGCCCAGCCGCTCCGCGGCATGTGGGATCTTCCCGGACCGGGGCACGAACCCGTGTCCCCTGCATCGGCAGGCGGACTCTCAAGCACTGCGCCACCAGGGAAGCCCTTGGGAGGAGTTTTTATGCTTCCTTTCTCTAACTCTCTCTGGCCTGGAATTTCCCTCTCATCTTCTGGTGACTGTGGTTTTCCTGGGCTCCGTCCTCTAGTTCTGAAGCCCAGTGAGACTGTGAGATTTCTACCAGAATTTTAGCCACTTGCATGGTACAGACTGGGGCCTGTCCTCATCTAGCGTAGTTCGTTCATTCTTTCACATGTCAACTCACCTCCAGGCATTGCTTGTTTTCATTTCTTCCTCCAGGGCCTTCAGAAATTTTCTCTTTTTTTTTTAATGTATTAGTCCTAGGTTTATAGTTCTTATCTGTGTGAGAGTTGGCCTGATAGGAGTTATTTGGCCGTCCCAGAGGTGGAATTATGGTATTGTATTGGTATTATTTACCGAGAAAGAGAGATTATAGAAAGACAGTCTAGTTAAGTGGGAGGTGAGAGGAGCAGGATGGATTTGATTCTGGTCGTGCTGAGTATGATGTTAACCAAAGTAGAGTTATCCACCAAGTGGTAGTTATGGAAGTGTGACACTTAGGGGTGTGATTTGGGCTGGAGGTACAGATGTAGGACTTCTAAACATGCCAGTGATGACCGAGGTCATGAGAGTGGATGAGCAAGGAGGAATGTTTTGAACCAGAGGACTGACCTGAATTCATAACTCCTTGTTTAAGAGGTAGGAATAGGATGAGGAACCCAGGAAGGAGATTCAAAGTGGAAGTGGAGTACAGTGGACCCTTGAACAACATGAGTTTTGATTGCACGGGTCCACTTATACATGGATTTTTTTTGTCATCGATTGTGCACTACAGTACTACATGATCCGCCAGCCATTTGTTGAATTCGTGGAACTGTGTATACAGAGGGTCAACTGTAAAGTTATACTCGGATTTTCAACTGCCTGGAGGGCACCCCTAATCCCCTAATTGATCAAAAAGTCAACTGTAATTTGTAAGGGAAAGTTGTTAAAGAAACCAAGCTCGTGATCAGCAGTTCTTAACCTGGGATCTCTTGACCCGGTTGGTTCAGGATTAAGTTTCAGGGGGTTTCTGAACTCTCTGCAGCGTGTGTATGTGTAGGATTTTTCTGGAGAAAGGGTTCATACCATTCATCAGATTTCCAGGAAGGTTTGTGACCTACAAATAGTTAAATGTTGGAATAAACAGTATCAAAACAACCCAATCAAAAAATGGGCAGAAGACCTAGACATTTTTGTAACAAAGACATACAGGTGACCAAAAAGCACACGAAAAGATGCTCAACATCGCTAATTGGTAGAGAAATGCAAATCAAAACTACAGTGAGGTACCATCTCACGCTAGTTAGAATGGCTATCATTAAAAAGTTAACAAATAATAAATGCTGGAGAGGGTGTGGCGAAAAGGGAACCCTTCTACACTGTTGGTGGGAATGTAAGTTGGTGCAGACACTATGGAAAACAGAATGGAGGTTCCTCAGAAAACTAAAAATAGAATTACCATATGATCCAGCAATCCCACTCCTGGGCATATATCCAGACAAAACTATAATTCAAAAATATACATGAACCCCTATGTTCATAGCAACACTATTCACAATAGCCAAGACATGGAAACAACCTAAATGTCCATTGACAGATGAATGGATAAAGAAGATGTGGTACATATATACAATGGAATATTACTCAGTCATAAAAAAGAACCAAATGTTGCCATTTACAGCAACATGGATGGAACTAGAGATTATCATACTAAGTGAAATAAGTCAGAAAGAGATAGACAAATACCACATATCACTTATATGTGGAATCTAAAATATGACACAAATGAACCTATCTATGAAACAGAAACAGACTCACAGTCAGAGAACAGACTTGTGATTGCCAGGGGAGAGGGGGGTGGGGAACAGATGGATTGGGAGTTTGGGGTTAATAGATGCAAGCTATTACATATAGAATGGATAAAAAACAAAGTCCTACTGTATGGCAAGGGAATTATGTTTAATGTCCTGGGATAAACCATAATGGAAAAGAATATAAATAAGAATGTATATATGTGTGTAACTGAATCACTTTGCTGTACAGCAGAAATCAACACAATATTGTAAATCAACTATACTCCAATAAAAAATAAATTAAAAAATAAACAGTGTCAAATTAAAGTTCAGAAAAATGACTGGAGAGTGTCTATTTAATCTACAAATTTGGAGCTCACTAGTGGCTGAGAGCGATTTCAGGGTGCAGGTGGAAGACAAATTAGACTTCACTGAGAAGTGAATCGGAGATGAAGATGCAGAGCTAAGGGCAGGGAGTATAAAATTCTCCTGCAGGAAGTGTGGATGGTAAGCGGAGGAGAGATTGCCTGATAGAGGGGAGTAAGATTAAGAAAAGCCTAGCAATGCCCTGCCTGGCCTCAAGTGTCGCAGGGCCCTTGCCACACTATCCCCTTTGTGCTTATGTCCTGAGATTTTTAGTTTGTGAAAGCTGCTCTGCTGTCAAACTCTGGAGACTGCTTGTGTGGGCCGGCATGCCCGCACTCATAGCTTTTGATCCCAAAGATGTTACGAGCGCCATGATGATGACTGTTTATTTTTCTCTTTAGTTTGGTGTTCTTCCCCTATAGCACATTTTATTTTACTCTGCATATAGTAAAGGCTTAATGTCAGTGGCGTCAGTTTCAGGATATGGGATAGGGCCATGATCCGGTGGAAACAGTGGTCCCAGTGCCAAGGGTGTAGAGAACATCTCTGGTGCATGGTTTCCCTTACAGCTCTCCATGGATGCTCTCAGGTCTCTGGGGGGATTCCAGGTTGCTATGTATGAAGGTTTCCCTGTCGTAAGCCCTTAGAATAGGGAAAGGCTTTCAAAACGTTGTCCAGGAGAAGTAGGGAAGTATGGAATATATCCCCCCCCCCGCCCATGCTCCTTTCCCCCCACCTTTGGACTTCTTTTCTTAAGAGAGAAGTGCGATTAGATGGGAAGACACTAGGCTGAACTACTGTGGGAATCAGAAAAGTAGGCTGAACTAGGGAAACTGAGATTTTGTAGCTTTCTGAACTCATCCTGATATCCTTCAATTAAAGGAAATCTGCAGAATACCTATTGTGGCTCATACCTATTGCTTGTTGTATTTTCTGTTGCTGAGAAGTAGAACACTTTCCAGCCTGCCTGTGTCCCCTCCTCACCCGAGCCAGCTACCTTAACACCAATTCTTGTTACTTCCAGCCCTAATGAAGCCGTGCAGTGTCACTGTACTTCTAATATCAGATAATGGTGAAAATAATTGATCAAAGATTAGATGAGAGCTAATTCTCCAGCAACATTCAATTCTTTTTTTTTTAAAATTTATTTATTTATTTATTTAGTTTTTGGCTGCGCTGCAGGGCATGTGGGACCTTAGTTCCCCAACCAGGGATCGAACCTGTGCCCCCTGCCTTGGAAGTGTGGAGTCTTAACCACTGGACCGCCAGGGAAGTTTCTCAACATTCAATTCTTATACTAGAAACTTGTTAAGAAATGAATCTATAGTTGGATAAATTTGTGGTAAAGACATTTTGGACCCTACCTTTCTTAGACTCTTAGACAAAGAATAAAATATATCAAATCAGTTTAGAAGTTCCAGCTCCAGAGCCAACGCACTGCCCTCCTCACCTCTGTGAAAGCTGTGTATCACCTTGAGTTGTCACTGCTTGGTGAGAAAGTGCAGGGCAAGTGCGCACAGAAAGTGGAAAAAGTATTCACAGGGCTTCTGAGAAGCCTGAATGCTTTGGATAATCTGCATATTCTGTTCACTGCTTAATTTCTAAAAGTACAAATGGAAACGTAGTATACACACTATTCCGTTCCATGATTTTGGTACTTAACAGGATAGCTCGACTGCCCTTATATATTGGCACATAAAGGGCTTTAAAATTTTTTTGACAGTTGCAAAATCTAATATTTGTAATTACTGTATTTTATTGACTGGATGAACTAGAATTTATTTAACCTGTCCCCTTTTGACAGATACTTAATTTTTTCCTGATTTTTATAATTATACGCAACGCTTTTGCGAATGACATCGGGCGTACGTCATTTTGCGTGTGTGCGGTTATAACTGTAGGATGAGTCCCAGCAGCTGAATTGTTGTTTTCCTCTCTAGAGGGTCTGCCAGTTTACACTCCCACCAGCCACGTAGGAGAGGGTCTGTTAACCCCTATTCTTATTCTTTGTCAGAAAGATGAAGATGGTATCTTGTAGTTTTGATTTTGTATTAATCTTATTTATGAGATTGACCATCTTAATATGTTTAAGGGTAATTTGTTTCTTTTCTGTTAACTATATTGCTTTCTCCTTTTTGTAAGAGCTCTTTATTTATTAAGGAAATTGGCTCTGTCTAGGATGTGAGCTGCAAGAGTTATTGTGTGTGTGTGTGTGTGTGTGTGTGTGTGTGTGTGCACGTTGGTTTGTGTTTTGACTGTTTTCCTATGAAGAAACTATCTTAGTACGTAGTTGAGTTTATTAATCTTTTCTTTTGTGGTTTCTGGGTTTTGTATCATAGGGACCTTTCTCATTCCTAGAGTACCAAAATCTCCTAGTTTCTTTAGGTTATTTTGTAGATTCATCTTTTATACTTTAAAATCATTGATCTGTCAGGAATTAGCTTACTCTAAGGCATGAGCTATGGATCTAACTTTCTTTTTCCCTCAGATGGCTACCCAGGTGAATTCACCTCTTTTTTTTTTTTTAATGTGATCTACCTATGGCAGACATTACAAGTTGTCTATCTGATATCCATTCTTCTCTCGTCACCCTTTGAACAGTGACATTTATGAGAATGTTAGTAAATCCAGATGAAAAGATTTGTCTTCTTAGACACCCTTGTGCTGAGAGTGTCCATGTGTCACAGGTGACTATAGGGTGGAGCTTCCAGGAGAGCTATTGCCTGGGTGACAAAGAGGGACAGGCTGATAGCATAACCCTTTGGTTTTATCCTTTCCCTCTTTTCCTGCCTAGGTGAGGGTAGAAGGTACAGATGGCCAGCATTTGTAGGCCATCAGGGAAATGATCGTGGATTACACTTTGAGGATGGATACTAAGAACTTTACAGAAAAAAGTAACTGAAATAAAACACTTGTGGAAAAAATTCCAATCTCTGGCAGCAGAAGTCAGAGTGCTTCTGTGTATGTGTATGTTGGCAAACTCAAAGCAGAGGGTGAGGGCTTCCCTGGTGGCGCAGTGGTTGAGAGTCCGCCTGCCGATGCAGGGGACATGGGTTCGTGCCCTGGTCCAGGAAGATCCCACATGCCGCGGAGCGGCTGGGCCCGTAAGCCATGGCCGCTGAGCCTGCGCGTCCGGAGCTTGTGCTCCGCAACGGGAGAGGCTCTCACAACAGTGAGAGGCCCGCGTACAGAAAAAAAAAAAAAAGCAGAGGGTGAAATACAATGGAAGAATGCAACTAAACAGAAGGACCGACTTCTTAGCTTTTATTCATAATATATTGGCCTTCCCCAAATTGGACACAAGAATTGGGGTATTCACAAAACTACGATGAAATACGAAGGCATCTCAAATCAAATGTGTTGTTTTTCTCACTCGGTTGTAGCCTGGTTTTTGAAAGGTAGAGAAAATCTGCTCAAAGGATGTGATCTATTTGGTTTCAGCTTACAGACAATATCCTGATTAGAGTAATGAAATAAATAGTATCCAATATTTAAAAACTAGAGATTGAATTATAAAGGAAATACAAGTAATAATTTATTGAAATTACTGGATCGAATCTGCCAGCAACAGCAAATAGTTGTGGCGAATATATGGTTTCAGAGTCAATTTCAACTCCCCATCCCTGCTGTTTATAATTTTATTTTCAGGTTAGATTATAACAGAAGAATGTTCAAACATATTTGTACCCTGTATTTCCTTTCAGTTAAAATCTTTTCTAAACCAGATTTAAGTTAGGTTCCACAGTTGTAAAACAAATGTTTTCATGAAACAATGTTTAAACAGACTTATTTAGGAAATTGAGCTTTATTTTTTTTTAAGGTTGATACATCCTCCCCCCCCCCCCCCCAATCTTAGCATTTGTTTCAGTTCCAAAAATAAACTTAAACACACTTTTTTGGAATACATTCTCTCCTCTATGGTGTTGATGGAAGTCTGAACCAACGAGACAAATCCGGAGACATCTTTGTCGCTAGAGGCAAGCTCTGGAGGTGGTGGGTGAGCCTTCTCAGAGGGAGCTCTGTATCTAAATGTTACCCAACCACTCATTGCTGGAATGCTATTCTTTAAACAAAGAATGAGTTATTCACTTAGCTGAAGAAGGTGGTCAATGAGACATGATGCTTGTAACAGAAAATTGAAGAACATTTTTTAAAAAAATTTATTTTTGGCTGTGTTGGGTCTTTGTTGCTGTACGCGGTCTTTAGTTGCAGCGAGCGGGGGCTACTCTTCGTTGCGGTGCATGGGTTTCTCATTGCGGTGGCTCATCTTTGTTGTGGAGCATGGGCTCTAGGCGTGCAGGCTTCAGTAGTTGTGGCACGCAGGCTCGGTAGTTGTGGCTCGCGGGCTCTAGAGCACAGGTTCAGTAGTTGTGGCACGTGGGCTTAGTTGCTCCGCAGCATGTGGGATCTTCCCGGACCAGGGATTGAACCCATGTCCCCTGCATTGGCAGGCAGATTCTTAACCCCTGTGCCACCAGGGAGAACATTTTATCAATTGTCTCCCTCTTCGTAAATGTCTCCTCCTTGTGAAACACACACACACACACACACACAGATGTCATTTACACGGTGCCTCTTCGAAGAAGCAAAGTAATAATTAAAATACAGGGGAAATTTTAGAAAGTTTCCCCTAAAACTACATATATTTTTAGAAGATTGCAAATATAAAATGTAGCCACCTTCTTGTTTAAAGCATCCTTAGCATTCTCTGTGGAGCAGAGTAGACCATCCGTAAATGTTAATGGAATGGATGAATAAAATTACGCTGTCAAGAACAGCATATTAATTATGTGACTTTCTCCAGACTGAATATTTGACTGACTTGATGAAACAGTGACTGTGGCTACTCACTGATCTCTGTGATTGCTAACGGAATTATAGTTAACAGAAACAGATTTTTCAGAGTTTACCCTGCTGCATCTAAGTTGTACACAGAGAAGCCAAGCGCTGGAAGCTGGTTTCTTTACATTAATATGGATACCTTCTCAGTGTCTTTGACTGCAGGGGGGCCGTGAACCTGAGGCAGTGTAGCAGGTAATGTAACACCAGGACGGGGGAGCAAGAATTTGTGAGGTGTTGATTCTCTTGAATTCCGTGAATGTCCCTCTCTTTGTATCAATCCACACCTGAAGATTAGGTTTGTTCTCCTCTGGATAAAACATTCCTTATTTAATGCATTCCACAGCAGCTACCAACTGAATGTGAAACTTAAACCTTGTTTCACTAGCTAACAAAGATGAGAAGACATTGCATTATTAAAGCTTTTAGCCAATAAGAGGGGTGTTAGGTACGTAAGTGGAAGACAACCCCGCCCCCTTCGTTGTTTTTAAAACAGAAACAACTATTCAGGGGTAATACTCTTCTGTAATAAGGTGGCAATTCTTTGATGATTACACCTAAGGCCTTTTTCAAGGTCTTTTAACCTATGAAGTGTTTAAAATTGTAAATTGAACCTATTACTTTCAGTCTACAATTGAAGCTTTTAATACGAAAGCTATGAAGTTTTACTTTTGGATCAAATTCTGGTAGCTCAGCTTTTATTTTGTGCCCAAGATAAGAGCAACCTGTCTTTCTTTTTTAGAGAGGTTTTTAAGGCTTTGTTTATGGTATAGAATGAGCCCAAGTATTTTTTTTTCCTGGATTGTTTTCCATGATTTTGTTTAATTCAGAAGTGACATAGCTATAATCCTACCTACATTAAACACTAATAAAACCTGCATATTTGGAGGAATGGCCTGGACACTGGTGGGAGATATAGACCTCGGCAAGTCCTCTCTACAAAAATCTACACTAATACTTTTGACTAATTAGAGATTAATTTACTTAATGGTTCTTTAAAATTGCAGTTCTTTTCTGGGAGAATTAACAGTTGTCATTCAATTTTACCAGTATCTGCAATCAGAGTTTGACTCACTGGGGATATGTTTTGTATTGAAGTTTATAAGCTGCTTTATATTGAGATACTTATTCAATAAATAGGAGTACCTACTATGGGCTAGTGACTTTGTAGGTATTTGGGATATATTAGTGAAGAAACCAGACAAACATACAGAATAACTGTAAGTGTTAAGTTTATTACATAATTCAGCCAAATTTACTGACTTTACTGAAACCCTTATAGTAGAAGTCAGCTAGATTTCTTGAAAGCCTGAGCGAACTTTCTGGCCAACCCGATAGGCTGTGCATTTATCCCTGCAACCTTAGTTTTTAAGGAATATTTTCTAATGGGGCTCCGCAGGGCAGAGTTTCCATGGTGACCTTTGGAAGATGGGGTGGGGATGAGATTTATAGACTAGTGTATATGGCTCTTCAGTGATGCTCAGAATCTTCTGCCCCCCACACCCCTTTTTTTATTAGACCAGCTCTACGCCTATTGGCTTACACATGGGAATTCAGTATACTATTTCTTTAAAAAGGAGCGATCTACCTTAGTTTATAAATGGAGTGGGTGAGTGTTGGAAAACGGAGAATTATCTTTTTGTTTGAAATTTGCCTTAGACAACAGTGGTTTAGATATTCTAAGATTAACCTTTGTTGCCATATTATTCTGTGTTCATCTATGAATTTAACTACTTTCTTGTCTTTCCAGCTTGGTAAAACTGTTCAGGACACTAAACAGATGATTATCTGAAATCCACAGCTCTCTTAGATGAAAGTTTGGAAAAGACCTTATACATAATCTGGCATTTGATCATGTTTTTTCTGCTCACTCCCTCAGATGAAGAAATGATGAGAGGGTATTTGTATCAGCTTTTGCCATGATCATGCTGTGTAACAACTTTAAAGTGTAGTCTTTGGACCACCTGCATCAAAATAATCTAGAATGCTTTTTTTTTTTTTTATAAATTTATTTAGTTATTCTTGGCTGTGTCGGGTCTTCGTTTCTGTGCGCGGGCTTTCTCCAGTTGCAGGGGCCACTCTTCATCGCGGTGCGCAGGCTTCTCATTGCAGTGGCTTCACTTGTTGCGGAGCACAGGCTCTACACGCGCAGGCTCGGTAGTTGTGCCTCACGGGCCTAGCTGCTCCGCGGCATGTGGGATCTTCCCAGACCAGGGCTCGAACGCGTGTCCCCTACGTTGGCAGGCAGATTCCTAACCACTGCGCCACCAGGGAAACCCTAGAATGCTTTTTAAAGCTACAGATTCCCAGCTCCCAGCCTGGACCCACTGACTCAAGTTTAAGTATCACTATCTTAAACCTCATTTCATATCAGCTCAGAGAATGGCAACATTTCTGACAGCTGTTTCACATCACGTGTCTCATACCTTTTTTTAAAATTGAGGTATAATTTACAGTGAAATTCACCCTTGGTAGTGAATTGAGATCTGACAAAACGCAGACAGTTGTGTGACTGCCACCTCGATCAAGTTACAGCAGTTTCATCCCCCCGCCCCCCTCCCCCAAATTTCCTTGTGTACCTTTCGTAGAAGATCCTTCCTTTTTTACCCCCTGTCCCTGGCAACCGCTGATCTGTTTTCTGTCCTTGAAGGTCCTTGTGGTTTTGTCATTTTGAGAATATCATATAAATGGAATCATACTATTTGTAGCCTTCTTTCACTTAGCGTAATGCAGTTGAGACTCATTTGTATCAGTACTTCACTCCTTTTCATCGCTGAGTGGTATTCCTGGAACAGATGCACCTCAGTTTATCAATTCCCGTTTGAAGTATATTTGGGTTGCTTTTAGTTTTGGGCAATTATGAAGCCACTGTGAACATTCATGACAGGCTTTTTATTTCACTTGAGTAAATGCTGAGGCATGGGATCGATGGGTCTTCTTGTAAGTGTCTGTTTAACTTTGTCAGAAATGGACAGACTTTTCCACATTGAGTCTTTCTCTTTATTACGCAGGTGATATTGAGCATTTTTTGTGTGCTTAGTTGCCATTCGTATACCTTCTTTGATGAAGTGTTTGTTCAGATTATTTGCCCATCTTTTAAATTGGGTTATTTGTTTTCTGGAGTTCTGTATTCTGGATACAAGTCGTTTATCATTGTGTTTTGCAGAAATTCTCCCAGTGGTTTGATTTTTTTTTTCAGTGTCTTTCAAAGAGTAGAATTTGTGTCCCAGCACTAATTATTGTCATCCTTATTTAATGCAATCATATATTTCTGTTTTTCTTCACAGATTCCTATTCAGCTGTGCCATTCTTCTCTAGTACTTTTAAGCCCACAAACATATCAAATATATCCACTGGCAGTATGGCGTAGTGGGAAAGAGTATTTCCTGTGTATCCAAATTTGTCACTTTGACAGTTCATAGTCATTTTTTTCTTTTTACAATTTTTGTCATCCAAGGCAGAAAGTCTTATGGGAAGGGCATAGGAGTTGGCCAAACTTCTTACGAAAATTTGGTTCAGTAAGAGAAAAAAGTAGAGGCTTAGCAATTCTGTAACTTAGCTAGAGAGTGTCAGAGCCTGAATGGGGCAGCAGGTGTCTGACCCAAAGCTTGTGCTTGTTACTATGCACTGTCCATTCTTCACTAACCATTTTACTCTTCTTTGTCCGTTTCAGCGAAGAGCCTTAGTTTTTTCCTCTTACGTATTGTGATGTACAGTTTACAGAGAGCTTTGGTTGACAGCTATTGAGTAATCTTAGAGGCCCCTTCAAGGTTTGATCATCTATGACATTGTGATTTATCGGATTAATTCTGGTAAATTCCACCCATCTTCAGCTATTTGTAAGTTATTGCGTAAAAGCAGTGATATTGGAAAATTTAAGCATGTTTTCTGTAACTTTCCAGTTCGTTATCCCACAGGTAATTTTCCCAGAGCTTGTTAGATTATGAAAAAAGGTTTTGCCTTTGAGTATCCTTTGGTTTAGATTTTCCACGGAATTTGCCTCCATTTCATTTTGCATAGATTTACTAAACATCCTGTAAATGCAGACTTGAACTTGGAGTAACCTGCGTTTGCAGTTTCTGTGAACCCCGCTGGCCGCCGGGAACTAGGCTGCCACACCACAGATTTATGTTCTTTCCCCCTTCTGGCTAGAGTTGACTCATGCTTGTGTAAAGTTGAAGGAAACTAAAGCCTCATCCCACACTATTGTCTTCCAAAAGCACGCCAAAGAAAGAGACCAATTAAAAGAAGAAAGCCTGGCAGTGCATTTTAATCTTCTGCCTGTTCTGGGTGGCCTGCAGGCTCTGTGGAGGAGAGGAAGCAGCAGAGCCTGTGGAACATTTACTTGGATTTGTCCTATGGAAACTAACTCAGAACTCAGCTGCTCAGGGTTTGCACCGAAACAGCTCACGAAGAACATGTTGAAATGAAAGCCATGCTTTCCGGCCGACCTTTGAGTGCAGAGCTCTGTGAGGCCTCTGCAGTGGTGGCTGACAGACACGGACATTCAACAGTAAGAGAAGTTGGAGGAAGCCTGCATACAGAGGAAGTATCTACGGGTTGTGACAAATGACAAAAAAATGATACAATTTAGTAGCAAGTTTGACGGTCCTTTATTCAAGGGAAGATAATTCATGGATGGAGGGAGTACTGTTTCTGAGGGATTTGGGCAAAAGCGAGTTGACAGAGCCTTTGAGGCAGCAACATGGACATTGCATGATTGACCAGGAGGCCAGGAGTATCCTGGGAAGGCTAACAGGTCTAGCGTTTTCTAGCGTGAGGTGAGCCGAGCTGGAGGATTGGGGTCCGTGTATGTTAGGTGTCCTTGGCAGTTTTCCGTGAGTGTAGGCTGACTTAGGTTTAGGTTTGTGATGTGGGCCGGCCCACTGGAGTGGCCTCCATTTTTTTTTTTTTTTTTTTGCGGTACGCGAGCCTCTCACTGTTGTGGCCTCTCCCGTTGCAGAGCACAGGCTCCGGACGCGCAGGCTCAGCGGCCATGGCTCATGGGCCCAGCCGCTCCGTGGCATGTGGGATCTTCCTGGACCGGGGCACGAATCCGTGTCCCCTGCATCGGCAGGCAGACTCTCAACCACTGCGCACCAGGGAAGCCCTTGGCCTCCATTTTTTATCAGCCGTAATTATGTATATGAAATAAGGGGTGATGAAGAGGGAGAAAGTGGCTACTTCAGTTGTATCAATTTACTGCGAAAGGAGGCCCCGGCATCCAAGATTTCCCTCTTACCTTTTTTTTTTTTTACCCCCTCCCCCCCCCTTTTTTTTTACAAGGGGTAAAATATGTTGACACTGGCTTTGTGAGAGGGGGCTTAGCTATGACAGACTAATGGAATGTGTGCAGAAGTGTCTCTAGGCAAGGTTTGTGGAAACAACACCCGAAAATAAATCCTTACAGTGAAAGAACTGGCGGAACATTAGGAGAAAGCGGATTACACGTGCAATTGGTCATCCCATGGGGAATGAGAGACCCTCTACAGGGTCTGCCTGCATGAAGGCTGTTCGCCCTGTTCTGGACTTGTTATTAGTGACTCTTTCCAGAATGTGTTTCTATAAAGTGACTACCGGTTATATGGAAGGGCTAAACCGTGACTGTATTAGGATTTGTTTGGTCAGAAATATTCGGCTGTCATGTGACATTGAAGTCTTAAGTCACTGGAATAAAGGATGCATAACTGTTTGAAGGAAAAGGACTTGGGAAAGCTCCAGAACACAGTACGAGTAATTTGGGAGAAAGCTGTGGTAGGGGATAGCACTTCTGGGCCACCAGAGGGCAGCATGCATTCAACAACTATTTTCTGAAGTCTGCATTTTCAAAGTACCACTGAGGACTGTGTGAAAGGGGGGCAGACCCTGGAGTGAAGTCAACTTTGTACTGATTTTATGCTCATCCCATCCACCTTGGATAACTCCAGCAATATGTCATTTTTTGGTCTCTCCATGTTTTTCTTTCTCCCCAAGCAGAGTTATTCCACAGCTTTCAGTATATATCTCTATATAGCACTTATTATATTTTTCTTTTTTTACTGAAATATTTTATTTGAAGGAACATAAAAATTAATTGCTTTTACCATGCGACTGTGAAGAATTAACTGCACCTTCCCAATAAAAATTTAATCGTTACTTTTATAACATTAAAGTAATTAAAGTCATTTACAAAGACAATATCAATTGAGACTCATCCAGTTATAACTAATCCGTTATAAACAAATAGCAATCTTAAAATTTCAGAATAAGTATCATTAAACTGAATTCGAATATAGGAAGCTCATTGACTATGCTATAACAAATAGATGAAAACTAAAATGGATTTTACACTCTAGGGATATATAAGTGTTAAACATTCTAATTTCTTATACAGATAACAGAAAGCTTCATTTCATTATTGTAAGCTCTCAAAATTTATGCTTATTTTTTCTACTTCTGTCAATTTCCTGACACATTTAACACAAGCATGGAAATCTTTTCAGTAAATTGAGCATGTGCACCTCACACATGTAGTGAAGGATACTGGCCAAGTGACATATGTCTCATATTGTTTGAGTTTCCGATCTATTCTTTGCTTCAGACCCCCATACAAGTTTATTCTTTTCTCAAGCAACCTGTGAATTTGCAGTATCTTTTTTGGCTTTTACAGAGTTGGGGCTTTCAGCGGCTCTGATAGGTTTACAATAAGCTCTCCTGTGGCCATTTGGTTGCTGAGTTCTCAGCTTTCTCCATTTTGCAGTTGTCCACAGCCTGGTCTATGCTCTTGAAGGCCTGACTTATCATTTCTTTTTCTTTTTTCAAACCTATCCCTGACTCCAAAATACTGAATACGTTCCTTCCACTGGGCTTTATTTAAAGATTGTTTCTGACAAGGTGCCCCTTCATTCTTCGATTTATCTTTTCTGGAGAGTTTCTTTCCACCCCGCTTCCGCTTCCCAGGCTTGAGGTCAGGGTTTCATGTTTGGAATGCTTTTTATGCAATTCTTGAAATTTATTCCACATATTTAAGGGAATTCCAGAAAGGCACACTTTGTGTGCACTTACATGTGGCTCTGTTTCAGTTTTCTGTCTATCTAAGAGAAATCTGAGATTTGTTTTTCTCATTATCTGACCTTTCTCTTCCTGTGGCTTCAGGCTTCATCGGCAGAGTTCAGTGCAACATCACGTAGGCCAGGAGGAAGCAGCCCACGCCCTGTCTTTTTCTGAAGTTCAAGTCTTTAAGAGAGTAGCTCTTAGAAAGGTACACCTTCTCCTGCTGGCTGCACACCTGGAAGCCTGCAGGTTCTGGGGCAGAGCCTCACTATAATCCCAATGTGGGAAGAATCCCCTCCTGGGCATAACACTCAACGGCCAGGTCCCAGGTAGGATTTCTAGCCTGTTGACATTTTCATGCACTGTAAGTGTTTTCCAGGATTCACTGATTATAAACATAGTCCATTTTCTCAATGGGAAGCATCCTTACCCCCTCACTTTGGTGGGACAGAAAACCCCTTTCCCACCAAAGAGCTTGGGAAGGTGCTGAGCTGCCCCTTCCAAGGAAAATATGGACCTGGCTGGGGTCTTCTCTGGCCTAATCTGCCCGTGCTGGGCCTCCTGACAGATCCTCTGGAACTGTCACCAGGAGCCCAAGCCCATATTTAATTTTGTGTTAGGCTTTATGGGCAATGGATCTTTGTTAGGACTACTCAACTGTCTCTGCCCATTGTAGTGAGAGATCTCATTGCAATCGATTGGAGTTTGGGTTCCAATAAAGTTTTATTTATAGAAACAGTTGGCGGGCCTGGGTTTGGCCCATAGGCCCTAGTTTGCCCACCCCTGGTTTAAGATGTGGTTTCCAATAAATTAGGTTAATAAATTATTTTGTCTCCCATGTTGCTTTAACATAGTACCAAGCAAATTCATAAAGTACATTGATTTTGTTGAATATACTCTGATGTACTTTGAACGTTCTTTGTTCAGTGATGAAGAGTTATTTCCAATGGCTGAATAATAATTATAGCTACTTTTTCTGGTAATGCTTCAATGAAGTTCTCAGAAAATACGTAAGGGATCGTCTATGTGTTGTATTTGTAAATATTTAATTTACAGTTAAAAACTGGAGATTTGATTTTAGTAAATGAAAAGTTTTGATAAGTGCCTTTGGAGTGTATAGTCTAAGCAAAACTGAAAGGTTTTCCTAAACCAAACTGTGACCGAGAAGAATGTTTTTAAAAAGCTTTAAAAAAATTAGTTTTGCTTCAGGTAATGTGAATATAGCCAAAATATCTCTCTGTTTATAGACAAGTGGCTTAATGTTTGAAGTATTATTCATCCCGTCAGTCTCCTGGGTGTGTGTTGAGTAGACAATGTTTTTTCAGTGTAGTTTCAAAACGCAGGATGGTTTATCATAAGAAAAAAATGCAGGATCTGTGTGGTCTTGGCTTGACTTAGAGTCGCAGGTTACTGACTGTTAAATGTAATACGGAAATGTTTAAATCACACCGAGGTCTTCCCTGTAGCCGCCTAACCTCTTGTATCCTTACTGTCAGTCAGCCTTTGTCCCACCAAGATGGAAGAGCTTCGGTCATGGTGCTCAACGCTTGGCTTCTTGGTCCAGTGACCTGCTTCCTCCCAGAGCTTTCCACTCTGTCCCCTGGAACAATTTTATGGTGAACACTCCAACATTTACCCCTCCCCTAAACCTTCTCTTTACCTCTTTGCCTTAAGAGAAGGCCAGTCCTCCTTTTTTCCTGTTGCCTTCTCCAGTGGAGTTTGCCATCTCTCGCCCACCTCAGGGCTGGAAGAAGTGGCCACTTCCAGAGAGTTAGCCTGAAATGTTCACACAGCAATATCTATGTCTTAGATCAGTTGGTTAGACTGTCCAATATCCTTCTTCCTCGCTGCTTGCTGACCTCTGACCTCTCACTTGCTCCTTTTTATTCAGTGAAGACTTGAGCACCTGACTCATGCATCCCTCCTGCTCTGACCTCCCATCACCCTGGGTAACACAGTGTAGACCGGAAGGGTGCATCAGGTTCTCTCACTTCCCAATCTACGATATCCTTTCCTACTCCAGCCACTTTCTTTGACGCCCTAATCCTGGATTTAGTTATTTCCTGGAAGGGCTGCACTTCTGCATTATTAAATCCCAGCATCTGGGCTTCCCTGGTGGCGCAGTGGTTGAGAGTCCGCCTGCCAGTGCAGGGGACACGGGTTCGTGCCCTGGTCCGGGAAGATCCCACATGCCACGGAGCGGCTGGGCCCATGAGCCATGGCCGCTGAGCCTGCGCGTCCGGAGCCTGTGCTCTGCAATGGGAGAGGCCACAACAGTGAGAGGCCCACGTACTGAAAAAAAAAAAAAAAATCGCAGCATCTTACTCTACAGCTTACTCAGCAGCTTCAACTAAACATGCTTAGTCAAAGCCCCTTTACTTTCTTTCTTCTTACCAGCTGCCTGTCTCTACTTCCCTCCCTGCTTAGTGTAGTCTGCACGGTCTGACACTAAGCCACTTTCTTGAGATTGTCTTCAAACTGGCTCTCTTGTCCTCTCGCATCTACCTGGGAAAACGCAACTGCTGACGGCCTGGTCAGGTAGTCTTGATCTGCACGAACTCCAGGTTGCCCCGACCCTACTTGTGTGGAGCGGGTCCCAACAGATCCCAGCTAGTTTCAGAATCCTTGGTCTACTCAGTGTCTCTTTTTTTTTTTTTTTTAATTTTTTTTTAACATCTTTATTGGGGTATAATTGCTTTACAATGGTGTGTTAGTTTCTGCTTTATAACAAAGTGAATCAGTCATACATAAACGTATGTTCCCATATGTCTTCCCTCTTGCGTCTCCCTCCCTCCCACCCTCCTTATCCCACCCCTCCAGGCTGTCACAAAGCACCGAGCCAATATCCCTGTGCCATGCGGCTGCTTCCCACTAGCTATCTACCTTACTACATTTGTTAGTGTGTATATGCCCATGACTCTCTCTCGCCCTGTCTCAGCTCACCCTTCCCCCTCCCCATAACCTCAAGTCCGTTCTCTAGGAGGTCTGCGTCTTTATTCCTGCTTTACCCCTATGTTCTTCATGACTTTTTTTTCTTAAATTCCATATATATGTGTTAGCATATGGTATTTGTCTTTGTCTTTCTGACTTACTTCACTCTGTATGACAGACTCTAGGTCTATCCACCTCATTACAAATAGCTCAATTTCGTTTCTTTTTATGGCTGAGTAATATTCCATTGTATATATGTGCCACATCTTCTTTATCCATTCATCCGATGATGGGCACTTAGGTTGTTTCCATCTCCGGGCTATTGTAAATAGAGCTGCAATGAACATTTTGGTACATGACTCTTTTTGAATTTTGGTTTTCTCAGGGTATATGCCCTGTAGTGGGATTGCTGGGTCATATGGTAGTTCTATTTGTAGTTTTTTAAGGAACCTCCATACTGTTCTCCATAGTGGCTGAACCAATTCACATTCCTACTCAGTGTCTCTTAATTAAGAGGTTATTTACCCAGGACCTGCAGGAGGGCTGCAGTTCCCTCAGCTCTTTTCTAGTTATCTCCGGATCCTTCACGCATGTGTACAGCTATTCACGTTCCTTCTGGGTTATCCAGTCCAGTTTTAGCTCTTTCAACCTGAAGCATCACTTCATACCAGTTATCAGATGGCTCTGCCTTTTCCCACAGCGTCTTCCTGGAGGTCTAACTCCAGGAAGATTTAACTCATTCCATCAAGACTTTTGTAGAAGGCAGATAAGACCAGTCACCTTCAGTCTTTTTTTATTTTATTTTTTTTTAACATCTTTATTGGAGTATAATTGCTTTACAATGGTGTGTTAGTTTCGGCTTTATAACAAAGTGAATCAGTTATACAAATACATATATTCCCATATCTCTTCCCTCTTGCGTCTCCCTCCCCCCCACCCTCCCTATCCCACCCCTCCAGGCAGTCACAAAGCACCTAGCTGATCTCCCTGTGCTATGCGGCTGCTTCCCACTAGCTATCTACTTTACGTTTGGTAGTGTATATATGTCCATGCCTCTCTCGCTTTGTCACAGCTTACCCTTCCCCCTCCCCATATCCTCAAGTCCGTTCTCTAGTAGGTCTGTGTCTTTATTCCTGTCTTACCCCTAGGTTCTTCTTGACATTTTTTTTCCTTAAATTCCATATATATGTGTTAGCATACGGTATTTGTCTTTCTTTTTCTGACTTACTTCACTCACCTTCAGTCTTATTTCGACTTTCGACTTTGACTGGATGCAATTCAGAAGCATCTTGCCTTGTGTAGACAGGCTAGAGTTCGTAAGGCACTGTGCATATACGCTTGTGTAAATTAGTCTGCTCATTTTGAGGATTAAGAGTATGTTGTTATAGAAGCTGTAACTTGGCTTGATTTCTCACATTGAGATGTGGGGAAGTGGCGTGGAAGTGTATGGTTCTCCCCAGTCCACGACTCTCGTGATCATTTTGGGTCAAGTGTGTGTGTAGGTGTGTGACCCAGCCTTTTGTTGTAATGCAGTTACCACAGTGGCCTGGAGCATCAGCTTAGGGTTCAAAAAATAACAGCATTCATGGCATAAACGGTGATCATCGTCACCAGTGAAAGCACTTATTAAACAACCACATTTTGTAAACTGTCCAAATGTAGTTGAATAACGAATGCAGGCGGTTTTAAGTCTTTTTGTTCTGCACTGACGTTTGTTCTATTATTAGCCTCTTTCTGGAATATGGCTTTCGTGGTGTGGCCATTAAGGAATTCATCAAAATTTCATGTGGCCTGCATGGGTCTCCATTGTCTGTGGCTGCCATCTGGCTCTGCTTTAGGTGCGGCGATCATTATTTCATGCGGCACTCAGGGTCCCCGTCCCTGCCCGATACCCAATCTGTTTTCCTTCTCCTCCGGCTTTTCTGTCTTCTGACTTCATTCTCTGTTCCAGGATGTAGGACGTCTGTCATTATTCTCTGTTAGGGGAGGAAAATATTAGTTCACGCTGGTTTTCGGCTTTTCCTTTTCCCCCAAGACATTAGTTAGGGCTTTCATGTGCTGCCAGAACCTCTCAGGTGTTTTTCCCCAGTGTAGGTACCATCTGTCTGATCCAGGACTCTTGTTCCTGGATCACGGCCTGAGAGGTAGGGAGGCTGGTTTGCTCTCCCATCCCCTCCCACTTTCCACTGCTGCCTTTTCTTTTTCCTGAGCTGTGTTCTTTTAGTCTCTGAATCTGAATTAAACCTTCTCTGTATATCTCACACAGCAGTTTCTCTTTTTCTCCTTTTGGCCTTTAGGAGAAGTGAATTAAGATATTTTTTTTCTTACAGATGTTTGTTGTTGTGTATGTTACGCAGTGGGGGAGGGCAGGAGAAGATGTGTAACCTTGACGGAGGTTCCTGAGCTCCAGAAAGTTTCAGTGTTGGACAGAAGAGCAGACATGGCCACTTGATGGTGACATAAGGCAGAACGGGGTGTCTACTGAACTAGTGGCTCAGAAAATCCGTCTCACAGAAGATGTAGAGGGAGAAGGACTCTTTTGGGGGCAGTGGTGTTTGGGGAAAACAGTGGAGGGTACACTTTGAGATGTTGAGATGGAGGGGTGAAGGCCCTGGAGGATACTGATTGCTTGTGTTTACACAGAATCAAGGAATCACGTGTGAGAATCCAGGGGTGAAAGACCTGGAGGGAGGGAGGGAAGCCTTACCCTAAGGGCAAATGGACCTTTGGAAGATTTTGAGCAGTGGTTTTTGATTTTTAAGGAATGATAGGTAGCCTTTGAAGTACAGAGTAGAAAAGGGAGATTAAGGCAAGGTGATCAGTAGGTTGTTGAAATGTTACATCTGCCAGAGGAGAAGCCGAGAACTGGGGTGGAGAGAATGACGTGGATTTGGAGGGACAGGAAGGTTCATGCTCGTGTTTTGAGTCTGGGCAGCTGGGAGGGTGTTGGTATCATGACTTCAGTAGAGAAGTGGGGTGTGGCGGTTCAGTCCTGGGTGAGAGGGTGAGGCCTGTCTTACATGTGGGCTCTGTGGTGATGTCTGGGTGCTCAAGAGGAGATGCTCAGCAGGGAGGTGTGAATATGAGGCTGGAGGGGCGCTTCAGGGGAAGGACAAGGGTTGCAAGTTCAGGGCTACCTGCTTGGCGTTTGTAATTGAATGAACAGAGTTTAGAAGGTGGAGGAAGGCCACTGAGCAGGTGAACTGAAGAATTTGGAGGGCGTGGTTGGCAGGTTAAGCTTCACAGTTTGGAAGAGGGTGAAGTAATTACCCTGGAGAAGTTTTCCGGACTAACCCATACCCTCCTGCCTTGCACACATTCTGTCACACCCAGCTGCCCTCTGCCAGGGATCCCTCTCGGTTTTGCCTGAACATTCAGAGGCATCTTCAGTTTGTTGTGCTTGGTTGCCTGCCCATATTATCTCCTTTTTAAAGCATAGTTCTAGGCTCGGAGAGCAGAATCCACGTACAAACCTAAGCCTCATAGAACCCAGATCTGTGAGCTTCCCTGATGCTTTACTGGATGAGAGAGAAATCATCCACAGTCCTGAGAGGAATCTTAGAAATCTCACCCATATGTTCGAATATTTTTTATAACAGGAGTTTACTTTCTGCAAAAATGCAGATCATTCCACATTGGAGAATTTTATTATGGTAGAAAGTTGTTCCATGTAGTTGGGTCCCAGGTCTACCTACCATTTAAACAGACTGTATATCTTAACGGGCAAATTTTTCTACAGAAGTCTCAAAATCTATTGTGTGTTTCAAAATCAATTTGGTAGAAACACATCAAAAGCTCTTATAGAATGAATAAAGGAGACAGATTAGTGGTGTTTATATTAATTTTTTTCAGCCGTATTGAGGTATAATTGACAAATCAAACTGTAAGATATTTCTCTTTTTTGTTTTCATCAAATGTTGCTTGGTGATATGTTATTAAGCTATTTTGTTGAATTTTTAAAAAAATGTACTTGGATCTAGCCGTGAAAACTAGGAAACAGTAATTCCTTAACTGAGGTATTAAACGGCAGCTTATACCTCTGCAGTACCAGGAACTTGCCAGTAGGTGGTAGCAGAGAGCAGGAACTGATTTCCTGTTCGGTTTCCTTCGATTTCCAATAAAGAACCAAAGAAAGCATTTAGAGTTGTGAGCTGTAGTGATGATTTACTCCAAATTCTTTTTCTTATAAGGAAATCAAGACTCACGGAGCTCTAGATACCTAACACTAAAACAGTGTTTATCGGAGACCATTCTTAGCAAAACTCCGTAAGGGTACTTCTGGAAACGTTAAACTTCAGGTGTCTGTCTCAGGCTCGCTTAGAGAAAGGCCTGGGACCTGTATTGTTTTACAGGCGTCACAAGTGATTCTTTTACACGCTAAATTCTGAGTCAACGAGTGAGAGTCCTTCCTACAGGGCAGGATTTATGCTGGGCCTTCAGAATGCAATGAAAATCCCTGTGGATTTTCAAACTGACATGCCTGCGGGGCCAGCCAGGTGGTGAGCTGGGGCGAGGAAGGGTGGGTGTAGCAGATGGGAGGGTAGGGTCTGTGGCTCTCTGCAGAGTGTGTTCTCCCCAGGGCCGCCCATCACTACCTCAGGGCAGCCAGTTGTGGCTTTTCAGGTAATGCATGCCCAGCGTTGGCAGACCATTTCTTTTTTTAAAGAGAAGCTGGTAACCCAGATCTTTGCTCCCTCTTGCCCAACATTGTGCGTGGGCCAAACAAAACGTGTTCAGGTTGGAGTCAACCTGTCGGCTGTGACAGCCCCTTCAAGGACTTAGGCCAGTAGGGGAGCCACGAAGGCGAGTACACGTGTGCCTGCGGTGATGTGAATGTCACGGGCAGCCAGGAGTTGAAGGCGCAGAGGGGGAAGAGGGAGGCCTCAGCACTGCATGAGGGGGTCAGGCACACATCCTGACATTGAGCTCTCAAGGTCTGCGATATATATATATATATATATATATTTTTTGGCGTGGGGGAAACAATCTCATCCATTTGTATGGGCAGAGTCTTCCTTCTGTTATCCTAAGATGGAACATTCATATCAATCTTTTCACATGTCACTATACCAGGATACAGTTGTCCCTTGGGGGACACCTGTATCTGTGGGGGAATTGGTTCCAGGACCTCTTGGGGACACCAAAATCCGGGGATGCTCATGTCCCTCAAATAAAATGCCCTAGTGCAGTCGGCTCTCTGTATTTGTGGGTTCCACATTCTCAACACTCAGTACAGAGGGCCGACTGTGGTGCTGAAGAAGTTACTCTCAGTCCTTCCGTTTTTATAGTCTTGAAACAAAATTAAAATTATTATTAAATTAAATTATTACTGACATTATTACTAAAAACTAAAATTATTACCCAGCCAAGGATATTTTAAACTAATAATTAGACGTGTTATGGAGCCCTGAGCAATATCTACTTTTGAGATAAATAATCTGGAAACTTTGTTGATCTATTAAGGCCCTAGAAAGAACCTAGGGGAAACTTTGTTCCTACAAGTCGTTTGAGGAAAACTGATTTCTGAACCATTCTGTTGTGGGGATGGTAATTAGTTCACAACAGGAGCTAATGTGGAGGTGCTATGGCCCTCTGTGTCCCATCTTACCTGTGTTTTCTGTTTTGAGACCATATACGTAAAGTGAGCTATAAAAAAAGGCCATAACTGCACTTGAGAAAACTTAGGGTTGTAGAATTGTTTAGAGATAATGCAAAGATGACACATTTAAAAGTAAAAAGATAGATGCAAGTATATAAAAGGAAATATCGTGATTAAAACTTTTCTGTATGTGAGGTAGTGGGCTGGAAGTTTCACTTTGCAAATTTAGACCTATTCCTATGAAATTATAAGTAAGTTTTTTAGGGGGATAGACGTTTAGGAGATAGTAAACAAATTACTTTAATAGCTTAACATATATTGAACTTCCTTTGTGTATGGGGTATGAGATGGTATTGAACGCCTTTTAAAAAGTCTTCTTTATTGAACTTGAATAAAATGCACAAATTTTTAAGTGTGCAATTCATTGAGCTTTTTTAGAACATGTTTATTGAGATATAATTCACAAACCATACAGTTCACCCTTTTGAAGCGTACAGTTCATTGGGCTTTAGTGTATTCGCAGGATTGTGCAACCCTCACCCCAGCCTAATTTCAAAATGTTTTCATCACGCCCGGAGACACCCTATACCCATTAGCACTCACCCATTCTTCCCTTCCCTTAGTCCCTGGCAACCACTAATCTACTCTCTGTTGCTATGGTTTTGCCTTCTCCGGGCATGTTACAGAAATGAATCATCATATGTAGTCCTCTGTGCCTGGTTTCTTTCACTTAGCCTCATGTTTTCTAGGTTTGTCCACGATGTAGATGTATCAGTACTTCATTCCATTTTATGGCTGTATGATATTCCATTGTATGGTTATACCATCTTCTGTTTATTCATTCATCAGTTGATGGATCGATGGGTATTTTCAGGTTTTTGGCTAACACAAGTAATACTGCTATGAAAACTCATATACAGGTTTTTGTGTGAACATGTGTTTTTATTTCTCTTGGGCATGTACCTAGGAATAGGAGTGTAATTATCTCTTTGCTTCCTAGAAATTCACTGTTGAATGGAAGGAAGGCTGACGACTGTGTACCAGAAGGACGACATTGTTAGCTTGCAGTAGGAATCCATCAAGAATCATTTAGGCAGCTCCTGTGTCACAGGTCGCCTCAAGTTCGTCCCATAATGCCAAACTTACACTGGAGAGTAAAGCATATCCTAGGGGTGTGACTATCCATTTGAAGTTCATGTAAAATAAGTAGTGACTGTCACCTGTAATACAGATACACTATTTCCCACGATGAATGTTTCCCACAGTGATGACTCTCATAGTAATTCACCAGGAGGTAAGCAGGTTAATTGTTGAGACTTGCTAATGTGTGTGTGTGACATTTCTGCACAAACCAATGATGTCTCTTGAGAACCAATGATTATATTAAGCGTTTGAACTCTACTTAAACTATCCTGATAATGGATATTCACGTCTACATGTGCCTTGTGTGCTATTTGTTTAAAAAAACTCCTTGATCGAGGAGCAAACAATAATTTATGCGCTAGACTAGGCTTTTGGTGGACTTTTTTTCCTTTGCAGTATTTTACCTGTTGTCTGCAGCAGCATAAATTTGGAGTCTGAACTTGTATTTATAGACAACAATGTACTTTATACTTTATTCTTTAGAAGTAGTTTTGTGATCCTTCGCAGAACAAAGTATAGCTGTAGAGCTCGAGCACATTTTTGTGTGTGATGTTTCTGGTGAATTTAACTAGCTGCCAGTAGGGTTCAGGTTGTCTTGGATTTCGTATGTAGATGAAACCTGGTATGTAAATTGTCAGCCCTGGAGCACATCGTTCTTCCCTTGGTTTTATATAGTTCTTTCCAGTTGTGGCTTATTAATAGTTGAGGTTCAGCAAAAATAATCGGAGACTCTAAGCTAAAAGTTAGTATCAGGAAGTGGCCACTTCTTCTGGACCAGAAATTATGTTTAAATTCATTCTTTCCCCCCGCCCCCCAAATATCTGAGTGTAGCTGGCATTTGGCCTAATGATGATTAAGAATTTGGAGGGTTTATAAAGACAGTTGGCTTTTAATTATCCAGAACACACTGGGAGCTGTGTACTTTGCTGTTAGTCTTCCCTTCCCGGCTGCGTGAAGACTTGGGAGCCTTCCCAAGAGAAGGGGAAGTGGGGAGGTGTAATTTACACTAGCCGCTAAGACCAAGGGCTTACCATGGGCAGTGGGGTAGAAAATGTTCAGATTTTTGACCACTATGAGACTTTCGGATTCCATTTAGAATTCAGTGATCTGTGCAATTCTAATACCACGATTTTGGAAGACTGTGCGTTGGCTTTGGGTTTGCTATCAAGTGATATTAGCATTGGCAAAAATAGTCCTGGTATATGCCGGGATATTATGTAGTACAATGCCAAGTCTTAAGAGAGGCCAGTGACTTGAGAATTACGTCACTTAAAGCAATGCTGAGTATACAGTATAAGTTAACGAAGAACATGCTGTAATTCAGAGGCTTAACCACATTTTAGAGAGATGCCTAGGCTTAAAATGCCATTTTGACCACATATTTCAAAACAGGGTTATTAGACTTTTAAAGAGGAATTTCCAAGAATTGCTTCATCTTTTTATATTCCTAGCGCCAAGCACCGTGCCAGGTACGTGCATAGCAATTGCCATTTCGTGATTTTTGAATGAGTGAATAACCAAATACTTTCTTAGTATCTTAGTTAAAATTAAGAAAGATTATTTAAATGGAAAATTGAATTCTAATGTATTCTTCGGTCTGGAAAAAATTTATGTAGCAAATCAGTGGTGAAATGCTTTCAACTGAGGTTTTCATCTAAGAATATTCCCTTTTAAAAAGGTATATCACTAGAGTGATATGTTTCCATAGACTCTTGTATGTGTTTGTTCTTGAGCTAGTGACAAGACTAGGGTGAGTGATTTTGGGGAACTGAGGCAGGTTCTTCTTCTAAAACACAACCAATCTCCACCCTCCCTACCCCCCATACACTTGAAATTTAACTAGCAGTTTTGCTTTTTTTGGGGTCTTGTTCTTTCTTGTTTCAAATACTTGTGCAAATATTCATCAGAAGAGTAATTAGATTTAACATAAGTGACAAGTATGTGTAAGCCATATTTCAACCAATGAGAAGTTGGGTAAGACAGTTCTGCCCTTGAGAGTGTGCAGAATAGGCTGGGATGGCTGGGAATAGGTTCCTAATTACATTGTCAAGTTCACTCAGCGCTTCCATAGACACTCTCACTGGATGCTCACTGCCTGTTATGTAGGGACTGACCTAGGTCTCAACTCAAGCAAGCATAGTTTTACTCAGTTTCCTCATGTCTAGATGGGGTAAGAGTGTCCACCACACAGGGTTGCTGTGAAGATTAAGGGAGATCGTGCACGAAGTAAACAGAGTAAGGGTTAGCTGTCAATCCTGGAACCCCTTTTCTAGCCGAGAAGACTGAGGCCTGGGGAAATTGGGAGACTTCATTATACAAAGGAGTCTGAGACTCCATCTCAGCTTCTCTGACTTCAAATTTTTATTAGTTTAAAAAGGCCACTACCCAGACTCCCAGGTATTGAAACCAAACTTATGGTTACCAAAGGAGATACGTCGGGGGTGGGTTGGGGGGAGAGCTTGGGATGAACATACGCACACTACTATGTATAAAATAGACAACCAACAAAGACCTACTGTATATAGCACAGGGAACTCTACTCAATATTCTGCAATAACCTATATGGGAAAAATATCTGAAAAAGAATGCATACATGTATTCAATATATGTATACTGAATCACTTTGCTGTACACCTGAAACTAACACAACATTGTAAATCAACTGTACTCCAATAAAATTAAAAAAAAATAAGATTAAAAGGATAGAGCCCCACCCTTTTTGGAAGAACTGGTTTCTCTAAAATTGTGAATAACCTTTTCAGTAATTTTACTCTGGGCAAGGAAAGAGCTAGAAGGTAGACTTTTTATATTTAAATTATGTTTAGTTTTTACCTGATATTTTCGACTGTGTGCCACAGTCCTTGCATTATAGGTTTTTAGTATGTGTGACCAATGAGATTTGTCAAAGTTATTGAATCTTGAATAATGTATACGTCTCATGGAATTCATCATAAAAATTGGACCTGTTTTGCGGCATCATGGGATGCTGCAAAAAATGAAGTTTGATGGAAGAAAGGAGAGAAGGGTGTTTTTAATTCTTTGGTGGCTTCTTAGAGACTGAAAACACGACAGCTCCTTGATGTGTGCCGGCCTGGGGGGGAGTCTCTCTGTGGAAACCATGGCCTATAAGGGCTCTCTCGTTGGAAGGTGGGATATACTAGGTTATGTTTCTGAATGAAAATGTTAAAGCAGACCCATTGTTTGTGAATTGCTTCATGATGTGGTTCCTGTGTTCCCCAGTGCTTTCTGAGGGTAAATATTCCTTGGGGTTTTTTTTTTTTTTTGGCATGACTTTGGTTGAAGTGATTGGCATGATGATCTCCTGTGTGTATCTTAAATGTCCTGATGTAGTAGCTGATCAGTCAATTAGTAACTTAATTTGGAATCAACTATGAGCCCAGTTGAAGCTCATCATCTAGTTTTTTGGCAGCAAACATCCCTTTCCCTCTTTTTTTTTTTTTTTTTTTTTGCGGTACGCGGGCCTCTCACTGTTGTGGCTTCTCCTGTTGCGGAGCACAGGCTCCAGACGCGCAGGCTCAGCGACCATGGCTCAAGGGCCCAGCCACTCTGCGGCATGTGGGATCTTCCCAGACTGGGGCATGAACCTGTGTCCCCTGCATCAGCAGGCGGACTCCCAACCACTGCGCCACCAGGGAAGCCCCCTTTCTCTCTTTTAATACAAGCTCAAATGGGCACTGTGTTTTTGCACTGTGATTCACACAGAAGTATGGTGGAGAGTGCTTTTGGGATTCTAAACATCTTTTAAATGGCTGCTTAAAAGGAACTGAAAAATTTAAACGAGATGAGGGCCTGCTGACTTGCATTAGTGAGTGTTTTGCTGATACCAGTCTGCTATAAAGCGGTCTTTGAAAAGTTCCCAGAATGTTTGGGGTTTAGGTCATGTGGTTTCTTGGCCAGAATTGGAGCTGAGATGTGAAGTTTTAGAGAAACTTGTTGCTTAGATTGGTGGGAAATCTCCTCCAGTGAGAGGATTTAAATAAAGCTGTGAACCAAACAGTAAAGGGTATGAAGATAATTCCCATTGATATATTAAGTTAATATATTTCATAACAAAAGAAATGGGTTTTTTTGAAATTTGCCAACTTGGCACTTATTGAGGGTGTATTCAGTTGGTAGGTATTTTATTCCACAACATGTGCCCTTTGAAAGCTTTGTATCAAGGGCTTCTTTGGAGGCTACAGGTGGTAGGACGGGTTTGACGGCAGTGTTTGTGCGGTGTGTACTTTTGGCGCGCTGCTCCGCCCTTAACTTGCTCAGGGGGAGTAATTATAACTTCACAGGAAGCATCTCACCCAAGAGCCTCACACTTGGCCCTGTTGCTTCTTAGCTTCTTTCCAACAAGATGGCTGCTCAGCACGCAGGGACACATGGCTGGAAGATGCAGTGGCCTCGACTACAGTGTGTAGTCTTTTTTTTTTCTTTTCTTTTTGAAGATATCAAATATTTTCAAATATCATTTGTGGGCTGTGAAGTAGATATGGCAAATACTTCTTTCCCTTTGAAAATCAGGGGACTGAGCAGTAACTTAATAGAAGTGTGTAGAGTGAGATGGGTCCAGGATCAAACCCCAGATGAAATCTGATGTACGTCTTAGGTTATTTCAGGTGGTACTGATTTTATTCAACTGCATTAGGAAAATATGGAAAGGGACAAGGAAGAGGGAAGAAAACAAGTTTTTACAGAAGGCAAGGTGTGGCCGTTTGACGACATAGTGATTACTCCTGTTTGTGTTGACTTTTGATAACTCAGTGGGAAACACGTGGTCTCTATTTAGTTCCTGTGAATCACAGCCTCATTACATAAAATGTATCACACCTCAAATAGCTTGCTAATGAGTGAGGTTGAAAATTATTGAAAATCACAATGAGTAATTGTTAGATTAGAACTACCAAACAATTTTTCTTTCAAAATTCTGGAATTTCTTTTAGCATACTGAATTCTTCAAATACGGATGCATTCACATTTTAAAGTATGATTTCATTTTTTTGAACAAAACAGCCTTCACTCTATTTTGAGGTCCTTTCTAAATCTCTATAATTTTTTTTTTTTTTTTTTTTTTTACAGTTTCCAGGATATAGAAGGTAGTCTAGTGGAGTTTTATAATGTAACTCAGTTTCTTCCTTTTAAGTAAAAGATGTTACTTCTGGCAACATGGACTTTCTCTTTGCTAAGATGAAACTTTTATTTTCATTCTACAGAGGGATAGTAATAGCTAATTGTGCTAACATTTGTGAATGCTTTTTCTGAATCAGGCAAGTGCTGAGGGCTTCATATGCAGTATCCCATTTAATACTCTGTGCAGCCCTGTGACATAGGTACTACATCTCTGTTGCATCCCTGAGAAAACAAAGAGGTTAAGCATCCTGTCCAGGGTTATAGGTAGGAAATAGTGGGGCAGGGATTCACAGGCTCTAGAGCCCCACCCTGGCCTCACCTGGCCATGGTAGGTGCCGTGCTGTGTGTTGCTGTGTGTTTCTTAAGGAACGTGGCCCAGGCAGCTGCTATAGACTGAAAATCCCTGCTATGAATTTATGTTCTCTTTTTAGTTTAAAACTCTTGGGAAAACTTTTTTGTTTTAATTTCTTAGGAGAGGTCTTAGATGAGTTTATATTTATATGGATATATAAATTGCTAATTAAAAATTTTAATTTTTAATTAATCAGATGGTTTTCCTTGTTGAGCTTGAGGTAGATAGTATATACAGTGTATATATATATATAGTATATACAGTATGAACTGATAGTATATACAGTATGAACATTTTGTAATGTTCATGAAAATGTCAAGAGAAATGCTGAAACGATTAACAGATGAGTTTTCATTTTATCACACACACACACATACACACACACAGTCATTATGTGTTAAGACACAAGTCTGTTTTTTTTCAGGAACATTGAAAAAAAGTTAATTCAACATTTTTTATTTACAGAGTTACCTTTTTAATACCCTTAACAGTGGAGGATTATTTTTGAAGGCACATTGCATGGTAAAATACATTAATTTAAATTAAAAAAGTCTAAACACAGATGGAAGACAACTTAATTTTTTTTTTTTAGTTTAGAAACACTTTGTGTCTGATGCATTTGAAACATTCTCTTACTGAGTGCTTGTAAAATGCTGTAGGTTTTTGGTATCTGTTCCATGTGGATGATTCTATAACTTTCTAGAAAGTTAAACTTTCTGAACCTCAACCTTCTTACTAGTGAAAGGGGGAATAATAAGAATTATTAAACTTGAGGATGTGTGCATTTCATAGATGAGAAAAATTACCCACATGAAAACTGGTGTCCTTCTCTTCCTTTATCCTTTAAATGTAGGAGACACAGGAAATTGACCTAAATCTGATGGAATCTGACTTCTTATTAATTTATATATCTATTGCACAAGAAGCACCTGTGGTTACTACAGAATATACAGAAGCAAAAAAATACTAAAATCAGCTATAATTCTACCACTTAGAAATAATTACTGTTAATATATTTATTCTATATTTATTTATATAATGCATACTTATATATGCATATTTATATAATGCATAGAGTTATACAAATTGGGATCATACTCCATGTACTTTTTGACAAATTGCTTTATAATTAATATGTTCAGTATTCTCTACAAGTGATAAATCTACTTTTCTGACATGAATTGTAATTTCATGAAGTTTTCTGTTTTATGGTTATATTATAATTTATCTGATTTCTTATTGTTGAGCATTCAGGGTGTTTTAAGTTGTTGCTATTATGTGTAATGCTGTGAAGCAGTTCTTCTACTGATGTCTCTGAGTTCTTGTCCTGTTGACTTAATATAAATTCCTAGATCTGCACATAGTGTGCCCAAGAGAATGTGTGTTTAAGATGTCAGACACGGGCTTCCCTGGTGGCGCAGTGATTGAGAGTCCGCCTGCCGATGCGGGTTCGTGCCCCGGTCCGGGAAGATCCCACATGCCACGGAGCAGCTGGGCCCATGAGCCATGGCCGCTGAGCCTGCGCGTCCGGAGCCTGTGCTCCGCAACGGGAGAGGCCACAACAGTGAGAGGCCCGCGTACCGGAAAAAAAAAAAAAAAGAGAGATGTCAGACACATTTTACAAATTGCCTTCAGCAATGGTAGTGTCATTTTATATTATCTTTAATAGTGTACAGAGCATGCCAGATTCCCATGTCTTCAAAATATAGACTCTCATTTAAGAATCTGTTTAGTTTTACATTCTGTCTTTGTAAATACAGTATAAATGGAGTCTGGTCTTATATCATCATTATTTAGATTTTGATAAGTGTATATGTACAAGAGTGCATTCATATTTTGACATATGGAGGGAGGTGGTCTGAAATCCGCTACATACGATGATTTTGCCTTTCTGTAGTCTTTTTGGAGAAATGAACCATTCTGGATAGTTGGGTTTTCTAAATATCTATCTCTATTCCATTATTTCTACTTTGTTAATATTCTGAATCTAACTCAGCTTTTTTGTCTATATGGTGCAGAGGTATTCTTTTTTTTTAACTTAAAAAAATATTTATTTTTGGCTGTGTTGAGTCTTCGTTGCTGCGCGTGGGCTTTCTCTAGTTGCAGCGAGCGGGGGCTACTCTTCGTTGCTGTGGGCAAGCTTCTCATTGCGGTGGCTTCTGTTGCAGAGCACGGGCTCTAGGCACACGGGCTTAAGTAGTCGTGGCACACAGGCTCAGTAGTTGTGGCTCATGGGCTCTAGAGCGCAGGCTCAGTAGTTGTGGCGCCTGGGCTTAGTTGCTCCGTGGCATGTGCAACTAAGCAGCCCTTAGTTGCTCCAGGGCTCTAACCCATGTCCCCTGCATTGGCAGGTCGATTCTCAACCACTGCGCCACCAGGGAAGCCCCCAGAGGTATTCTTTTGAGGGCTAATTCTTGTGATGTGTTGTCAGCGTGTTACTTGAAGGTTGATGTGTGTATTGAGGTTAAGCATATACCTCTGTGAGCTACCCTCAGGTACCTGATTGCACTGCATCTTGGCCATTATAAGCTAATAAGTCGGTGATATTTACCCTGTTTCAGATGAGCAGACTGGGGTTCATGGAAGCTATTCAACTTGCTTAAGGTCACACAGCTACTAGATAATGAAAGTGGGATTTGAATATATTTTTGTCTGACTTGCGCCCTTTCTCCTTCCATTTCGTCACTTGCTACACTGCCTCTCAACTGGCCCATCCAGTGCTGTTGACTGTCACTCTTTACTGCTCTCCATGTGTCTGTGGGGTCACAGCCCTTCTTCCTTCTAACTCACTGCTTCTAATCTACCTTGATTTGGGAACGTAATCCCTAGATTGTTTCAGTGGTGGGTAATTGAGTATTGGTGGCTCTGAGTGGCTTTCCTAATGACTAGAGAGAATGGGCTTTGACATCCGCTTTGGCCGTTCCTGGGACTTTTTCGTGCTTTTTAGCTTTGGGTAGGAGTTCCCAGATAAATGAGATGCTACTGTGTTTTCACTAGCTGGGATTAGTGCTCACCTTGAGTTTGTTTTGGATTTATTTGGGGAAAATTCAAGAGAGTTTGTGCTGCATAGGTTACCTGGGATAATACATGGGCCACTCAAGGTTATCCCTGAAGGAATATACCATTCCATTTGGATGTTTTACTGAACTCTTAAACTCTGTGTTTTACTTACGTGGCTGTGAGCTCCTTGCATTTTTTTTTTTAGATCTACACCCAGTATCTAAGTAAGTGCACGTAACGGAGACACTCAGCAGATGTTTAATTCATGCAGCAACATAGCCCTTCTGTAGATTAATGACCTTTGTAGGAAAGGATCTGCTACTTCCTCCTGCTTTTGAGTGTGTCACCTCCTGACACAGGTTCCTGTCCCTGTTTATAGAACCAGCTTATGAGAAACCAACTTTAATTCTAGAAATAGCCATTGTTTTGTCAGTGACCCATTATTATGTGTACCTGTGGCACTGTTGGGTGTTGTGGAAAAGATGCAGAAGACATACAGGGGCTCTAGGTGGACGGTAAAGGTCACAGTGGTGAGTAAGGACAGCAGGAGCTTTGTAGCTCACCTAGGGTTTAAGATTAGTGACTTCCCAATCAGGTTTCCGAGATCAGATTTCTCCCTGAAGTGGCAGGTGGAGCAAGGCCTCTGCTTCTGGGTGGTGGGTCCATCTCTAGGGCGGCTGCTGTCCCAGCTGTTGTGGTACACCTGTCCACACCCTTGGCTGGGGACTCAGTCCCAGGGTATTCCTGGAGCACCTTTTCCCTACATGGCCTCCATTTTCTCTGCTACTCTTGTCCCTATGGAATCCACTTTCCTCCCAACCACTCCACCGTCAGAAGACAGAGGAAGACAGAACTGGTAGACATTTTTTCAGCAGTTTCACTAAGAACATTGGTGGCAGTAATGGTAGATGGGCTGTTCATATGTAAAAGCCTTAAGTGGGGAATTGTCTGTTTAGAGTGTGTACCATCTTCCCTCTCTGTCTTTTCTCTCTCAATGTCAGGATTTAATCTTTTTCTTCCTATTGCAGTAAATAGCTCTTTACACAAATCAGGGCCATTTCATGAATATGTTTAGGGAGAGTCATGCCCTCTGCTATTTAGCTTTGTAATGAAACTTGAGGAATTTAAGGGTGAAATTGAAATTAATGATGTGCGTATACAGTTGGTATTTCAAGTTTATATCTTAATCTGGTTTTATTTACTCTTAGTAGAGTAGATTGCCCACAGGGCTTCTTTTTTAAATAGAAAATATGCTCGAAATTAAGCTTCTAACTTTTGTTTACCCTTCATAAAATGGCTGCGTCATAGAAACCACTTGTTGTGGGTTTTTCTGTTTAGATTTGTTCATACTAAAATGGTTAACATTCTCTTTATAACATAGAACAGTGCATAGAATTTCCTGTATGGAACAACTTTTGGTGATACATGCACGTTCTCCAAGTATGATATTAGATGCATGTTAATTAATCTGATACTGGATTTGACTTGTGTATAATGCCTGATTTAGAGAAAACTAATACCCAAATATGTCTTTCAGGCAGTGACAGAGAAGAATTTTGAGACAAAGGATTTTCGAGCCTCCCTGGAGAATGGCGTTCTGTTGTGTGAGTAAGTATTTAAAGCATTAAAAAAATAATTCAAAAGCAAAGGGGCGTGCGTGTGCGTGTGCGCGTGCGCGTGCCTGTTATGAGGTGTCTTCATCCACCCCCACCCCACATGGCCACCATAGTCACTGATATGTCTTCTTGGTAACAAGTGAGATTTGATCCCTGCAAATTGACACCCTGACAGTACCAGACAGTAGGAAGGGGTTATCGGTCTCTGTATCTAAAGATAACATTGGTGAAATATATATTATTTTAAATTAGTAAACAAGAAAGATTCTGTTATTGATTGATGGGCCAGTAGGGGTGGGTGGTTGAGAAGCAAGCCCTATCGCATAGCACCAGCTCTCACTTGCTGTGGAAATTCTAATGTATGGAGTTGCCTGGTTTAGAAGTTAATATAAAGCTTGTTTCCTTCATCAGTAAACAGTGATGATTGTAGAACAAATTTAGGCTGTAGCAAATATTTCTTTGAACCTTTAAGTGGAGTCATTACATTACCACAATCAATTTGAGTCACAGGCCAGCCATTCATTCAATTAATATGATATTACTGAGAATCACATCTGAGGCTTTGGTTATCCTAAGTCAGATAGGCTTGTGCCACGATTGATGGTGTGGGACCTACAGTGTATGTTTAGTGTGATGTTTTGTTCCCCACTGGATGCAGAGTACAGTTAGCCGGGTGGTGACCTTTGGGGGTGAGGGGCAGACAGTCTATGGAACAGAAGAATGCAGTCCTGGGTGAGGGTCCAGGTTGCAGACGTGAGCAAATAAAGTATAAGAATGTACTTGTGTATGTACCCACATTTTTGAAACCACTTAAGTATTCCAATCTAGACACTTATCACATAAGTATTTATGGAATCTGTCCACAAGCAACCACTGGGAGTGTATGTGCTCATACTTAGATGATTTTGATTATCCTTTTAAAGGAAGGTTGTTTGCAGCAAAGATCCGGAGTCAGAGGGCTTAGGTTTGGTTCCTTGCTTCATACTTTTGGACATTTGAGCAAGTGACTTAACATCTGAGCCTTATTTTCTCATCTGTAAAGTGGAGATCAGGGTATCTGATCTGCCTAATTCACAAAGGTGCAAAGTTCTATAATACGTATATTAAGGTTTCCATAAACTATCAAACTTTGTATGAATACAAGTTGTTGCTAGGAAGACGGCCATGAAGATAAGTCTTTATCTCATCAGTTCTGTTGATAGGTGTTCACACTTCTTTGTCTTAGAGCAGTGTTATAAAGTCGAATCATATGAAGTGTTGATATTCAACTACGTGTGACCTACAGAAATGTCAATTTCATGTGATTCTACCAATATGTAGTAGGACAGGCATATGAATAAGGGTCACAAGTAAAGTTTAAGGGATGTTTCTTGTCCTTTTCTGATGCCACGTTCAGAGTTGTTGTTGCCAAATAGTGTTTAAACTAATATTAGTAGGTCACGTGGCTAGCTCAATTGGTCACTGATAGGAAATTATCTTGGTTTGCAAATTATATGTTTTATATAGTCTAGTGTGTTCAGAAGATGGGGGGAAAAATGGTTGTTAGACACATGTGATCTGAAAAGAACCTTAGCTATGAGTGTAGACTATTTAGAGCTTTGATGCAAATAACTTTGATGTCAGTTTTAAGTCCCATAAGTCAGGATAGGAGTTAGGTGGGCTTATGTAGGCAGTGGGCCTGTGGAGCACAGAGTTGTTTTTAGACATATGAAAGCATGCAACCCAAATAGGTGATCTTTTTAAGAACTCACTTTGTGGTTATATAGTTCCAGTGATGAACTATTACTCAAAATAGTTGTAGGGATCCCCCTTTTGGGGACATAGCCTCCATAACTAGGTCATTAAACATACTTGAGAGTGACACTTAGTGTTTTATTTAAAACGCAATTTATGCAGCAGCCTAAATTACTTGAGGTGATTTACAAAAACTATATCCAACCTGAGTATATTGTTACCAGGAGGATATTCAGAGTTGATAAAAAACTGTTTTGATCACAGGCAGTACTGTTAGATTAAATATTATAAGTTCTACCTTAATGGTCACAGCAAACATTTAGATGCATGTTTAGAGATATATTAGTTTTTTTTAAATGTCATTTAAATTCACAACTTCCAGAAGCTCATTCTTAGATTGTTTCCTTATTGAAATAACACCAATTTGGGGTTTTGTGCATTACCAGCTAAGTCTAATCAATCTATTTAGTACCCAGTATTCTTTATTTTTAGTTTTTAAATTTATTTATCTTTGGCTGTGTTGGGTCTTTGTCCGCTGCGCGCAGACCTTCTCTAGTTGGGGTGAGTGGGGGCTACTCTTCGTTGCGGTGCGCGGGCTTCTCGTTGCAGAGCACAGGCTCTAGGCGCATGGGCTTCAGTAGTTGTGGCATGCAGGCTCAGTAGTTGTGGTTCACAGGCTCTAAAGCTCAGGCTCAGTAGTTGTGGCGCACGGGCTTAGTTGCTCCGCAGCATGTGGGATCTTCCCGGACCAGGGCTTGAACCCATGTCCTCTGCATTGGCAGACGAATTCTTAACCACTGCACCACCAGGGAAGTCCACCCAGTATTCTTTAAATGAATGTTTCCCAAAAGTAGTGTCAGTAAATATTAAGCTGTGGTAATCAGTAATTTTAGTTTATGATGGGATCCCAAAGTACCGCATGATGTTTGTATTAAAAAAATTTCTTAATGGTGAATTGCATTATTTTTAGCCACTGGTTAATGAAGGCATTTTAATCTAATAGATGTAGTGTTGGAAAAAAGTCCGGGTAACTATATTCTGTGTAAATTTATAGCTAAAGAAAAGCCGAGCTGGTTGGTCTACAAAATGATTAAGCATCATTGTTTGATCACATATGCCTGAGTAGTTATTATGTCTAAGAGGAAAGCAAAACCTGCTGTTCAGAAGCCTGGTATTGTAAACCCTGACTTTTAAATTAGTGGTAAATATAGTAAGCTGTCTGTCTTCGAGAATATCTTGCCCATCTGAGATCTCAAGTTTTAGCTGAATTATGACTTAAAAATAAATTCAGATTTTATAATATTCTATAGGAAAAGGCTGACTTCTCTTTGGTTCACTGCCATAAAAATGACCAATTCTTGTGAAATATTGGGTCTGCTTATTGCCTTTTAAAAATCTCTAGGCATCCTAGTTCATTATCACCATTAAACAGTTTTCTTATTATTTTATTTAGTAATTTCAGCAGTCTTTTATGCTTTAGTAGGAGTTTATCCTTTTTGAACTGGCATTCTGGAATATCAAAGTCAAGAGTTGGAGGAAATGAGCTCATTATAGCTTTTCCCAACTGGCACTGTACTGACATTTCAGATAGTTTAAATTGGGTGTAAACTCTGCACTGAGGTTTCAGACAAGATACACATCTGAATAATGAGGGTAGTTATGTGCATTTATTGCCTTTTAATCTGAAGGTAGTATCTGCTGTAAATCATTTTAGTATCATTTAGTTTGATTGCCTGTGGGATCCAATCAGTTGAGGGCTAAAGAATACTCCCCCAGTTAAAGTCTGTTGTAGTAATTATTTTACTGTATACCTTAGACATGCAGTCTCTCTTGGCTTTATTAAACAGTGAAATGTGAACGAAATCTAATTTGGGTTTTTTTTCTAATTAGTAAAAGGATTGACAGGGGTCTATAAGGTGATTTCAACTCCTGGTTATAATTTTCTATGGATTTTATTAATAGTATTCATTCATCTGTCTCCTATCTTCAGTGTTTATTAGGGTTCCTGAAGACTCCCTTACTATATATTTAAAAATATAAGAGATTTGCCACTACGTAAGTATCTGCAGTCCTCTCTTGCTCTGTGGTTCTGCAGAATTATATCTCTTTAAATATATTTAGTTGGAGCATATCCAGCTAGTGATTAGTAATTTCATAGTTACTCATCTTATGATAGCAATCTTGGAAATATTTAAATGGAAACATTGTTTATTATCTTTATGAAGTAAGAAGATGTATTTGAAGGTAATCTTATTGGGTGTGTCTCTGGTTAGTCAGTCAGTACTTCCCATCCCTGGAATAATGCCAAGTCTTTGCTCTGTCCCAAGTCAGCCATGCAGACGTTTATGCCTTTTTGAACTCACAGCTCACATTTTTGAGGAAACTCTTCTCACACTGGCACCAGGCCTTCCTTTCCATGGCTTGCAGCTTGGAAAGAGTGGAGCAAATAAACATTCACCTACTGGTTTGAGAAAACCTGTTTCTATTTATATCTGCTATGTGAATACTATACTGTCTTCCTGAAACGACTGTAGTATTTTGTTAAAGGTGCATTCAAAAAAAGAAAAAAATTATTAAAAAATACTCCTGTTAATTTACTGTGGGATACTCGAGTGATTGTTTTAAGACATCAGACAAGATAGAGACCTTGCCACTTCTCATTCATGCGAGAGGGCTCTATCCTTTGTTACAGTTGGAGACGTTCACACACTGAGTGACAGCGACATCAGTGGATTCTTGGGGCTTCTATGCAGAGCTCCGTGTAAAGCTCAGAGGTCCTTCTGTAAGGATGAAGTCTTTTTTCTTAGAGCTCTTACTGGTTTTGAATTTCCTGAGGACAGGTGCGTTCATACAGCTCACCAGCACTATCAACTGACCCTGATCCCATATTATAGCCATTTAAAATTTAAGTAATAAGAACTATTTTTCTTCACTTAAAGTGGTACAGACTTTGAAGTTTCTATATTATTTGATAATCCAGTAGTTTGCAAAGATGCACGTGTTCAAGTTCATAAAGATAATTAAAATTTTTAAAACTGCTTTCTCTTCATGGCAGTGTTTTATGGTTGCCATCTGTATGCTGTCTTTTTAACCTTCACAGTCATTTTTTTCTGTAATTTTATATCCACATATAGCAAACCGTCATTTTTTTAAAAGTAGTTTTTCAAGTTGAAGGTCAGCTTGGCAAACATCAATTAAAAAATTCACTTCTGTAATGGTAGTCATGTTATACAGACTCATTGCAAATTTTGCAGAGGTTTTTTTTACATTGTGGCCTCAGACTTGAAGGTAGAAAGCTTTGGTCCTGTCTCATGAACTTGCTGGTACCATCTACAGGGCTTTCTCATCCTAAATATAAATTAGTAAGAGGAGGGCACACAACATTTCAGTGCTAGGGTCTCTGAGGAAAAAAAAATGAGAATGGTGTTCTACTAAAAATAAATAGGAGTAATGTATGTGCTAAATGTGTGTAATATAAACAATTTATATTAAAGTTGATCAGAAAAAAGTTATTTTTGAAGTAGTTTCTTGATGTCATGAAGGCTCTCAGGTAGGTAATGGAAAACCACGTGTTGGCCAGGAAATGGTGAAAGTATAGGAATTCTAGTCGGTGCAACGAGAAGTATTAAGAAAGGGAAATGAATATTGCAAAAAGGACAAATATATAATGATATCACATCAATTAAAAGTAGAGTAATTGCCTTATATGAGAGACTTAATCTCTAGAATTTTTACTTACCAACAATCATCAGTCAGAAGGTCAGATGAGATCTAAGGGATAAAAGGCAATAGTGAAAATGTTTAGAACACAGTTTACTGTTTACTTGAGAGAAATGTGTGAGACTTATATTTTGTATGTTGAAATGTAATGGTAAACTATATGACTTAAGAAATGGAATGAAAAACTGTATTTCCAATAGTTGTCAATTTGTTTATAATTTTAAGCCAATACCCATGTTAAATCTAGTCAGACTTTTCTTAGAATAAATAGGATTTTAACATTCACAGGGAAGAATAAACAGGTGAGAAGAGGAAAAATCCTAAAATTAAAAATTTCTGTGGAATGATACTGTCTCAATATTAGAACAAATGACAGACTTGAGAAAGCACAGTAATTAAAAAATTATGGATTGCTTTATAAATGTACATATTAATGTAATTGGAAGGTCCAAAATACATTCTTATGCATAGGAAGTTGTGATAAAGGACAGATGAGAGAATGGAGAAGAGATGAGTCACTCGATTATTTGTATTGGGGTACATAATTGGCTAAGAAAATTAATTTACAAACTCAGCATATACCACAACTCAACATCAAAAAAACAAACAACTGGGCTTCCCTGGTGGTGCAGTGGTTGAGAGTCCACCTGCCGATGCAGGGGACACGGGTTCGTGCCCCGGTCCAGGAAGATCCCACAGGCCATGGAGCGGCTGGGCCCTTGAGCCATGGCCGCTGAGCCTGCGCGTCTGGAGCCTGTACTCCGCAGCGGGAGAGGCCACAACAGTGAGAGGCCCGCGTACCGCAAAAAAACAAAACAAACAAACAAATGAAAACAACAGCCTGATAAAAAAATGGACAAAGGACCTGAATAGACATTTTTCCAAAGAAGACAGGCAGATGGCCAATAGACACATGCTTAACATCACTAATCATCAGCGAAATGCAAATCAAAATCTCAGTGAGATACTATCTCACACCTGTCAGAATGACTATTATCAAAAAGACAACAAATAACAAGCGTTGGCGAGGATGTGGAGAAAAGGGAACCCTCGTGCACTGTTGGGGGGAATGTAAATTGGTGCAGCCACTATGGAGAACAGTATGGAGCTTCCTCTAAAAATTAAGAATAGAATTACCATTTAATCCAGCAATTCCACTTCTGGTTATTTTCCCCAAGAAAACGAAAACACTAATTCAAAAAGATATGTGCACCCCTAAGTTCATTGCATCATTATTTACAGTAGCCAAGATATGGAAGCAACCTAAGCACCCATTAAGAGATGAAGGGATGAAGAGGAGGTGGTATATACGCGCAGTAGAATATGACTCTGCCATAAAAAGAATGAAATCTTGCCATTTGTGACAACATAGGTGGAATTAGAGGGTATTATGCTAAGTGAAATGTCAGACAGAGAAAGACAAATACCATGATTCACGTAAATATGGAATCTAAAAACAAAAACAAGTGAACACATACAAAAAAACCAGAAACACAGTCATAGAGAGCAAATAGGTGGTTGCCAGAGCGGGGGGATGGGAAATAAGTGAAATAGATGAGAGAGATTGAGAGGTACAAACTTCAGTTATAAAATAAATGAATGACGGGAGTATAGTCAATAATATTGTAATATCTTTGTATGGTGACAGATGGTAACTAGATTTATCATGGTGATCATTTTGTAATGTATAGAAATATTGGATCATTATGTTATGTACCTGGAACTAACATAGTGTTGTAGGTCAATTATGCTTCAGTAAAAAAAAACCCAAACCCAAACCTTACGTATACTAGAATATAGCCTGGATTAAAATAATAAAAAACTGAGAAAATAAAACAGAAGAATTAAAAAAATTTTGGAGGCAGTTTAAGATTCTAAGCTTTGAAGGAATAGAAAAAACCCAGAAAAAATAGACTTGAAGTTTTATGAAATAGATAACTCTGGCAAATAACATTCTGGGAAAAATATTTTAAGCAGAATTGGCTTAAATATTATCTGGAGTTCAAATAAACTGGTAAGGTACACGTTTGAAAATCTCAATAGACAAATGAGCAAAGGATGTGACCAAATACTTCACAAATGAAGAAATACTACTGGAAATAAATAGTAAAATCTCTACCTTCAATAGTAAGAAATAATTATGTTAAAATCAGATACGATTTTTAAATTGAACTAGTAGATAATTTAAAATCTGTTAAAAAAAATGATGGCCGTGTTATGGCAAAGTAGTCTATGATATTCTCAAAATGACCAGTTGAGTATAAGCTGGTACAGTGCTGAACAGCAATTTGGCAGTATCTACCAAGTAATTATATGCTAGTTTATTTATTAATATAAACATATATTTATTTATCATAAAGGTTATAAGACTTTCCCCAATAATTCTTTTGTTTTGGACTCTAAGAAAAGACTACAAAATGGGAAAAAGGTATGCATAAAGCCTCTTCATAGTGGAAAATATTAAAAAGAGCTTAAATATCTAACATGTGATACATAAAACATTGGTAAAATTTTTTATATCCCTTTCAAGCAGTGCTTATAAAGCCTGCAGCACTAGGGAGATCACGCAGTAGGGCTGACAGGCAGAGGGAAACAGTGTCGCTGTTTTATCATACCATGAGGTAGACACAGGAATGATACCAGCTGATGCAAAAGTAAATTGGTTCATATTGCCAGGTTCCTTTCCAGACAAGTACCAAGAGCTTGTCACTGATGGTTTTATTTCTAGAAATAGAATATAAGAAATGATAAGGAGCATGGTCAAAGATATACATATAGACATGCATCCAAGCATTTTTACAGTGGCAAAAGTTGGGAAGAACCTAAGTTCGACTGTGAGAATCCTCTGATTTATATGAAGGGATGGAGCAGAAGTTGCGATGTTACTTAGTAGTAAAGAGCAGAACTAGGACAGGAAACCAGAGTCCTCCTGCTAACACGTATGGCTATCGATGTTGTATTGGGAAATGTCCTGTTACTCAGCAAGATCCATTAGTGCCATGATTATTGATGTTGCCTAGAATAAGAGGACTCTGCTGTCAGACCACTTGAGCTTTGCTGGACTCACTGGAGGATGCTTCAGGCATAACAGTGAAGCTAAACGGAAAGTCCTATCATCATGAAATGATGATTATCAATGCATTGGTACTGACTTGTTGCCGCTTCACTTACTTTCCCATCTTAGCATGTCTTGTTAACCATTTATTTGTGTTGTATCCTTAATTCAGCAGTATTCAAAATTACTGCCACAGGAATTCTAGAAATCAAACTTATATGAATTTTACTACCAGTCTTTAAAACTATCAATACTGAAGTAATCATAAAATTCTGTATTGAGTGTTTTTTTTTTTTTAGAAGATGTTGGGGGTAGGAGTTTATTAATTAATTAATTTAGTTTTGCTGTGTTGCATCTTCGTTTCTGTGCGAGGGCTTTCTCTAGTTGTGGCAAGCGGGGGCCACTCTTCATCGCCATGCGCGGGCCTCTCACTATGGCGGCCTCTCTTGTTGCGGAGCACAGGCCCCAGACGCGCAGGCTCAGTAGTTGTGGCTCACGGGCCTAGTTGCTCCGCGGCATGTGGGATCCTCCCAGACCAGGGCTCGAACCCGTGTCTCCTGCATTAGCAGGCAGATTCTCAACCACTGCGCCACCAGGGAAGCCCCTTGAATGTTTTTAAACTTTAAAATTTTAAATTACATATGCTTATTACTTTATCCATGGATGTGTGATCACTACTCAAGATGGTTTTTATTTTTAAAATATTACAACTTATGAATTTAGCTGTAGATAATTAATTAAAAATATTAGTAAAACATGTACTTATGATAACCATTCTAAATTAATATATCTGGTAGAGAGCTTACTCTCTCTTTTTTCAAAAAATATTTATTTACTTATTATTTATTTATTTAGGCTGCGCCGGGTCTTTGTTGTGGCCCTTGGGATCTTTGTTGGGCATGCGGGCTTCTTAGTTGCGGCATGCATGCGGGATCTAGTTCCCTGACCAGGCATCGAACCTGGGCCCCCTGCATTGGAAGCGTGGAGTATTACCCACTGGACCACCAGGGAAGTCCCTAGAGAGCTTACTCTCTTGATCAGCTTTTGACAATCAAGAGAGAACACTGAAGATTGACTTGTTTGGTAACAAAAAATGACAAAGGGGAATAGCACAAAATCATGTCTAGCATTTGAGTGAAACTAAAAAAGTTCTTCTAAATTTATTTCTACAAAGAAGATAGAGATTTTGAATCATTCACAGAAAAATTTCTGCGTTAGAAGTTAGTGGGTTTATAAAATATTTGATATGCCAGATCCTTCGATAAGTGCTAGGAGATGTGTTTGGAATGAGAGAACATCCTTGCACTTAGCACCTTCACTGGCTGGTTGCTCTGTGGCTGGTCCCAGTGCAGTGCTCTGTCTTTACTTGACATCTGTTTGTTGAGCAGAGTCTGCATCTCGAAGAAACCTAGACAAATGATTGTGTCGAGTAACAGATAAAACAAGGCATTGCTCCTTAATTTGTAAGGAAATGTGTAATATCTTTAGTATATCTTTTAAACAAATATTTAGCTTACTGACAGGAAAAGTTTGACTAATGTGGGGATATATGTTTAGAAAATGCAGCCGAAAGAAAGGTATTAAAAATATGTATGTGTGAATGACTAACCAAATACTTATAGGTGAAAAAGTTCACTCTCATTGCATTGATATACTCTTTGATGTCAGTCTTTGTGGTACATTTGGAAAAAATCTTTGGAAATAGGAAGTCAAAAGATGTCTCTCGATTTTCTACGTCTGCTGAAGAGCTTTCTGATAAAGGGGAAATGAGATTTGGCATTTGGAACTAGTTCCTGGAGACCAAGAGACAGAGCATCACATTCTAGTTCTCATTAAAGCCTTTTATAACTGAGCCAGACGCCATATTGAGCTCTATGTGCAGTTTTCTTGGAGTGTTGCCTCTGACTTATATTTAAAGTCAGGTCACATTCACTGGTGATGAGATTTCTGAACAGAGACAACTTCCTAGCATCTGTTATGTAACTCAACTCCCTTGGAGGGAGGGGCAATACATTTTGGGGAGGAGAAGAAGAGGAAATAGATAAAACTGGAGGAAAGAGATGAAGGAGAGGGGTTGTAGTCCTTTTTGCGGGGGTGCTCTACCATGGGAGATAGCAAGTGACTAGGTGTTTCCTGTTCTGGTTTTCATCTTACTAAAGGAGCACACCCCTGGTATGCTAGCAAAGTACATGGCCATGAGGGAAAGCTTGGGGGAGTCGAGGTATGATTCTATATAGGATTAGAGGGGTGGGGCAAAGGGATGCAGGCAGACAAAGTGGTCCCTTGACTGCCTCTAGTTCCTTGTGTACAGAGGTATCTGGAAAGTTAGCATGTTATATGGTTCTTAAATAGAGCCAGTGACCTGAAGCCAGTGTTGCCTTTAGGAATTCCACATGTATAATTGAAGAATACTTATTATGCAAAGAAGTTCCATTTGTAAAAGAGAGTAGTATCTCTCTTGTGTGGCACTTGTATTTTATTTGACATAAGACTATGCCCTATTCCTTTAGATAGACTTAAATTTCACAGAATTTTAGATTTTATGAAACCTGTTTTTCTCCCCAGAAGAAACATCCTAGTCTTTCTTTAATTGTATCTGAAAATAATTACTCATGATTCATAATCAAATTGGATGGTCACTATTTGCCAAAACTATATGAGCATTTTCTCCATATTCTAGTGCTTAGAACTGATACCATTTTAACAGTTGACAAAATAAAACAGCATTTTCCTCTAGTCACACTGCTTTTTTTAGAGGGTAGTTTGCATGTTATCCAGAGTGTTGTTTTTCCTTGTGGTTATTTCCATGTTTGTACACATACGAGGAGGTTCAGGAATGGATGCCAATCCATTGGGTGTATGTTGCTTCTAAGTAATAGCTCTGAAACTTTCTGATGAGGGAGGAGTCCATTAACTCACTATTGGGAGATGTCATTTATCTGTGCTGTTTGCTTTACCTCTATCCCTTGCCTCCTTTGGCTGACTTAATTGAGAGTAGGCTGTGTTATTATCCATTCCAGAAACTGTATTAAAAAAAAATTCTCGGGCTTCCCTGGTGGCGCAGTGGTTGAGAGTCTGCCTGCCGATGCAGGGGACACGGGTTCGTGCCTTGGCCCGGGAAGATCCCACATGCCGCGGAGCGGCTGGGCTCGTGAGCCATGGCCACTGAGCCTGCGCGTCCGGAGGCTGTGCTCCGCAGCGGGAGAGGCCACAACAGTGAAAGGCCCAAGTACCGCAAAAAAAAAAGAAAAAAAAATTCTCTATTACTAACGCTGTAATACAAAAATGGTAAGCGAAGTAAACAGATAAATTGAATGATCTGGCCAAAGTTACCGGTGACTCAAGTGGGTGGAGGCGGAATTTATGACACACTTCCTTTAATAAGGACAACTGATGTCAGATTTCCCTGACATTTTATAAGATGCCCCAGCTCATATTGGTGTCTAACTTTTTTTTTTTTTTTTGCGGTACGCGGGCCCCTCCCGCTGCGGAGCACAGGCTCCGGACGCGCAGGCTCACGGGCCCAGGCGCTCCGCGGCATGTGGGATCCTCCCGGACCGGGGCACGAACCCGTGTCCCCTGCATCGGCAGGCGGACTCTCAACCACTGCGCCACCAGGGAAACCCCTATGTCTAACTTTTAATATCACAGAAAGATTACATTTTAAGGTTCAAGTTCCGTAGGAAAGTCACTGTCAAACTAGTGGTCAACAACTGCTATGAATTTCTTGGTTGACGCTATGTTAGAATTATGTTTCTGTTAAGTAATGTTTCAGTTATTTGTACTATGCGTTGCAAGAAGCCACCAGTAATAGAATTCAAGAAATACTTGCTTAATAGGGAACAACTAGAACAATTAAATTGGAAATGTCATTTCTTATAAACCTGCTCAATTCTTTGCTAGCTCTTCAGCTAGTGATTAAAGAAAAATATTGTGACCATGAGGGAGAAAGCCTTCCTTCCTACGTGATTTTCAGTGCACAAATAAGAAATTAGGAGTCAAAGAGTAACAGTTCTTGGAAATGCTTAAAGTCGAGGGGTGGTTCTGTCATCTATGTTATCTAAAGATCTTTGTGTGAAGAAACTATGAAAACAGAAAAACAGCTTTTGTTCACCAGACTAAATCTTCATAAGCCACTGTTTGGTAATTTTGAATCCTGTTAACAACATTCTGAAGCTTATTAAGTTGAGACTTTTGTCTTCTTTATTTTTAGCACACTCAAGTGTATATATAAATCTCTGGAATGTTGAAGGAGTGACATTCCACAAGTGTCAGATTTTTTTTTTTTTTTCTGTTGCCCATTGTGAAGGGGAGACCAGTAAATTAAGAATGTTTGATTCTTTCTCCTATATTTGCTTTCCTTTTGGAACTCTGTTACAGAATAAAGAATTGTTTTTTTGTGGAAGCATTACTGAATAGGAAAATCATTGTTTCAAATTATAGTTTTCTGGCAGTGATTAATGATTAATTAATGAGGCTAGCTTTACTAGAAAAACATTATTATAATATTAAATTTCTACATGGCTTGGCACTATTATCAGTGCACAGCAACAAAAATATAGAATTCACCATAATCTAGATTTAGAACCAAAAATTGTACTCTTAAGTTTCAGGTGTCAAAGCTGGGCTCTAAAAGTGTTTTAGAATCTAGAGACTTACAAATATCCTTGCAGATTCTGTAATAGCAACATAAACTTTTGTTCAGTGTTAGATTCTGAAGTGACTGTTAGCCTATTTTGGGGAGTTCCGGTGCATTTAAATTTTTACCCAGTCATTCCGCAGTGATAACAAAGCAATCATAGAGTTGAATGAGTTACCAATGGGAAATAGTTGTTATTTGGATGAGTTCCACTGCACCCTTTACATATGGCAAAGAAAAAAATATGGTTTGAATCTACCTTTTTAAAACATGGATCAGTTTGAGAAAAAAAAATCAGTAAAAATGATTAAGAAAAAAGTATTCTTAGGTTGAAGAGAACTATATTACAATGAAAGAGATTCTTAAACTAACTGTTGAAACAGAATCAAATATTACCTTACTTTAACAAATGTGGAACTATTTTTAAAGGACATGTCTTTGAATGTAGAAGTGTGTCTGTATGTTCTAAGAGGCCCGTGTCACTGTTGTTGGCATTGCTGGTCTCTGTTTCTTGACTTATTTTCTTAGTTGTTTGCTTTCTGTTGTGCTCTTGGACCTGAAGAAAATATTGGGGTGGATGAATGACATGTATGATTTTTGAGGATGTTAAAAAGAACACTAAACTAATATTGGCATTCTTGTAACTGCATACGTTGTTTCTTTATTTACTTTCAGTTTGATTAATAAGCTTAAACCTGGTGTCATTAAGAAGATAAATAGACTGTCCACACCAATAGCAGGTTTGGTAAGTAATAAATTATCTTCAAAATTATACTTGTTTCTGAAATGTAAAAAGATGGGCATAAACACGTGCTCTTATCTGGAATTATCATAGATATTAGGTTTGGGGTCTTTTTTTCTCAAGAAAAGTATTTCTTGTGATCTTGTCCTTATATCTTTAGTTCCTCCTTCTGTTTCCATTCTGCCTGGAGGCTTTTATTCTATTTATTTAATTTTTTGTTTGTTTTGCTTCTTGTGCCCTCAAACTGCCTATATCCCCCCTTTTGGCCCATTTCTTCCACAAATTGCATTTGTTTAGGATCACGGTCTTTCCGAAACTCAGCCCTCCGTGTATTGGTTGCTAGTTGACCACAGTTTATGGAAACTGGCCAAAGCTGATGAGTTGTTACATTTCAGGTGCTTCGTGCTTATACATTGCCCTTGCTCAGCATGCAGGTTTTGGAGTGTATTTGCAACATACTTAAGACCTGTCACCTCTTTTGGTTTCCTACCAACATCCTGTGTGATGTTGGGCAAGTCTCTGTCTTCTACTTTGCCTCAGTAACCTTTTCCATAAGATGACTATGGATGACTCTCTAGATTCATTCTAGCTTTAAATCCGGAGTTTTGTGTATGAAAAACGCCCCATACTATCATTATATAGATTCTCTGCTGTATCAAGACCCTAGAGAGATCAATAATAATGTGGGACCATATCTTTGGAAATAAATAATTTATAATTACAAATGATGGATAATTTTCAAAATGTTAGCATTCCCGGGGCTCCCCTGGTGGCGTAGTGGTTGAGAGTCCGCCTGCCGATGCCGGGGACACGGTTTGTGCCCCGGTCTGGGAAGATCCCACATGCCGCAGAGTGGCTGGGCCTGTGAGCCATGGCCGCTGAGCCTGCGCGTCCGGAGCCTGTGCTCCGCAACGGGAGAGGCCACAGCAGTGAGAGGCCCGTGTACCGCAAAAAAAAAAAAAATGTTAGCATTCCCTAAGAATCAAGGCTGATGATGGGAGTCAGGTAAAAAATTAATTTTACAAAACACTCAAGTTTAAGACAGCTAATAACTGGAATGTAAATAAAATATTGTTAATATTTTATCTTTGGAATAGTCAAGCTGCTTATAATACATTCAGGAACCTTCTGTTTGGCCATGCATGTGTTTGCAGGTATTAAAGGCATGACGGATTAAAGGTAGCAGTACTAAAATTTCTGGGTTTGCAGCTGGCATGAAGATGTCATCAGAATTTTGACAGGAATAAGTTGGTGGCAGAGTGTTTATTATTAGAAAATACCTGTCTAGGAGAGAAGGAAAGAAGAGTTTTTACAGTTGTCTCTTTGAAAGATCAGAAAATTACTATTTTCTTTTGAAATATAGAATGCAGTGGACCCTTGAGCAAAGCGAGAGTTAGGAGCACCAACCTCCTGCGCACTTGAAAATCTGTGTGTAACTTCTGACTCCCCCCCCAAACTTAACTGCTAATAGCTTACTATTGACCAGAAGCCTTATTGATAACATAAATAGTCGATTAACCCATATTTTGTATGTTATATGTATTATCAATATATACTGTATTGTTATAATAAAGTAAGTTAGATAAAAGAAAGTGTTAAGAAAATCCTAAGGAAGAGAAAATACATTTACAGTACTGTACTGTATTTATTGAAACCATAAGTTTACATTGTCTGTTTACAAGATGAATCATCTGTCTGTCAATACCAACATCAATATTGTCTCATATGATACAAAACACTATAGCTGTTATACATATTACTGACATTAGTCATAAAATTGAAAAGGTAATGTGAAAAAGAAATTCATATTTATTTAAAGGTATAATGATTCATGCATTGTTAACAAAGAAACAACACTATGATTGCTTCATGGTTACCAAGCCTATACACTAATAAATGAACCATTATATGATTTTTGTGGCGTACAGTATTACAGTCATATTTATAATACAGTATTAGAAACATTGTTACATTGAAAAACCCACTTACCCGTGATGATAGTCCGATATGCAGTTTCTCCAATCATGAGAGAGAGAGAGGCATATTGTACTGTAATGTAATTCCTTGAAAGCAAAGTTATAAAACAGTAAGAAAACTAACAAATAATTTTATATTAAATATCACTCACCTTATGCCTGTGTAAAGGTTATCTACATATATTTTATGCATTCACGATATATACTAACTTTTTCTTAATTTTTTCGATATTTCTAGGCTACATGGTTCATCTGTGAGTTTTTTCAAATTGTCACAAATCTCCAAAAAATTTTCCAATATATTTCTTGAAAAAATATCTACGTATAAATGGACCTGTGCAGTTCAAACTTTTGTTGTTCAAGGGTCAACTGTCTATATATAAAGTTCCAGAGCAGTTGGGCTCAAATATTAATTCCTTCCTTCTTACCAAGTTACATCTGTTCTATTTCTGTCATGACTAAGCAACTGACATGATATTTTCATTGGTCTCAAACTTGGTTGGGTAAAAAACTTTCATATATATGCATGTATTGCAATGTATATATATGTATGAATTACTTCTAGCAATATAGGAGTCAGAGGTGTTATTTAAGGAATAAAGTTAAAGAACTTTTGTTTTTGAAGTCTTCCTAGGAAGAAACATTCAATTTAATAGAATAAATATGTTTTATATGAAAATAACTTTTACGAAATAACTTCTGTGACAATGAAAAGTATGAATTGTATTGAAAGTACTCTGTTTTTTCAGATGTCTTGAGTTATTCTCAGTGTTATAGGTTGAATTGTGTCCTGCCCCTCAAAAAAATGATACAATGCAGGCATACCTCAATTTATTGTGCTTCGCTTTAGTGCACTTTGCAGATACTGCATTTTTTATAAATTGAAGGTTTGTGGCAACCCTGCATCGAACAAGTTTTATCAGTGCCATTTTTCTAACAGCATTTTTTCACCCCATGTCTCTGGGTCATATTTGGGTAATTCTTGCAGTATTTCAAACTTTTTCATTATTATTATATTCGTTGTGGTGATCCATGACCAGTGTTCTCTGATGTCACTTCTATGACTCTCTGAAGGCTCAGATGATGGTTAGTATGTTTTAGCAATACAGTATTTGTTAATTAAGGTATGTGTGTTGCTTCATTAGACATAATGCTACTGCACACTTGATAGACTACAGTTAGTATAAACATAACTTTTATATGCACTGGGAGACAAAAAAAATTCACGTGACTTGCTTTATGGCGGTGGTCTGGAACCCAACCCACAGTATCTCTGAGGTATGCCTATATACCGAAGTCCTAAACTGCAGTACCTCAGAATGTGATCTTATTTGGGAAGAGTGTTGTCACATGGAGTATGGGAACAGAGGCCATAATGGAGTAGGGTAGGCACCCTAATCTAATATGATTGGCATCCTTATAAGAAGATGGCCTTATGAAGGCAGGTACACACAGGAAGAAAGCCATGTGACAACTGAGAATTGGCGTGATGCGTCCACAGGCCAAGGAGGAGCAGAGATTGCCAGCAAACCACCAGAAACTGGAAGAGGCAAGGAAGGATTCTTCTACAGGTTTCATGGGAGCATGGCTTTGTGCATACCTTGATGTTGGACTTCTTGTCTCCAGAACTGTGAGACAATACATCTCTGTTGCTTTAAGCCACTTGGTTTGTGGTACTTTGTCATGGCAGCCCTCGGAAACTAATACAGATAGGTAAATGTTTCAGTTAATACTTGCCTTTTAAAAAACTTTTTATTTTGAAATGTAGATTCAGAGGAAGTTGCAAAAAAAGCAGTACACGGAGTTCCTCTGTGCCTTTCACCCCAGTTTCCCGCATTGTAACATCTCGTATAACTCTGGTACAATATTGAAACCAGGAATTCACACTGGTACATTCAAAGACTTTAATCAGATCCACCAGTTTTACATGTAGTTAATGGTAACAAAGAGCAAAGATGCTTTCAAGCTACGTGAGGTGAAGAGTGTTTTATTGTAAGGATTTTCCAGAGGACTCTCGTTAATCTAGTGCTCAGGCATAAACATGGCAGCTGGGTTCAACATGACTACTTTTTTCTGTCCCATTTCTAACAGGAAATGGCATCCCTTAGTTGCGTTTCCCAAGAGAGGAATCTGAATGGATCAGATTACATTTTCTTTTTTTTTTTGTTAAATTGGAGTATAGTTGATTTACAGTGTTGTGTAATGTTGTGTTAGTTTCAGCTGTACAGCAAAGTGCATCAGTTATACGTACACATACATCCACTCCTTTTCAGATTCTTTTCCCATATAGGTTGTTACAGAATATTGAGTAGAGTTCCCTGTGCTATACAGTAGGTCCCTATTAGTTATCTATTTTATATATAGTAGGGTATATATGATAATCCCAATCTCCTAATTTATCCCTTCCCCCCAGGTTTCCCCTTTGCTAACCATAAGTTTGATTTCGAGATCTGTGAGTCTGAGATTACCTTTTTCTTTCCAGGCTACAGATCTCGTGGGTCAGTGGCCAGCTAGTAGGTGAGTTCCTTAAGGGAGAGAGTGGTCTTGGCTGACTGGGCTGTGGTCAGGAGTATTCATTTCCTTTAGTTTGTTCAGTTCTGGTGTGTGAGTTGAAGTTGTTTCATGAATGAAGTTTGTTTGGGGGTAGATACCAAGTTAGGTCAAATACAGCAGTAATTACACAATTTCTGTGTAAGGGTTTGTTAAGCTATGTGAGTGTAATGCTCCAAGCCCCCTCTTGCATTCCTCTCTTTTTTACTCTCTTCTTCAGTTATGACTTTTATCTGTTTCATGTCCACTCCCATGTGTATTTAGCTTTGAAGCTAAATGGTCTATTTGTATTTTCTAAAGCAAGGTTTCTCAACCTTGGCACTATTGACATTTTGGACTGGATAATTCTTTGTTGCGGGAGTCTGTCCTGTGCATTGTAGAACGTTGAGGAGCATCCCTGGCCTCTACTCAATAGATGCAAGTAGCACTGTGCCCTCCATCCCCGCCTTGTGACAACTAAAAATGTCTCCTGACATTGCCAATAACCCCTATGGCATAAAATCATCCCTGGTTGAGAACCACTGAGCTAAAGAATCAAGAAAGTAAACCCTACTCTTTTATATGGACTAGTTTGCTGACTGACTACAGATTTCATTGTTCTCATGCTTGGCATTTCAATTGCGATTTCCCTTTGAAAAGCAATGGTATCCTAGAAAATTTAGTTTGAATCATTTGTTTGTTTGAATGTTTGTGTCTGTCAGTGGGCTTAGTAGAAAAATCCTTGGTATATCCGGACTTGCATGAAAAATATGGGCTCAATTTGAACATCTTTGCTCTAAAGTGTTATTCTTTCAGATTCCTTTAAGAGTGGAATGTGTAAGGTTGACTACAGAGGCTGGGAAAGTTGTCTCCTCATTCAGGAATGCTGTAGAATGTAGGAAATGGGCAAAGGTGCCAGCTAGCTTAAGCTGTTAGATGTGTCATTTTCTCCTGCCTTCATAATGGTTATTTTAAGAAATAAAGCAAGTCTATGGGTCTGCCATTTTTCAGAAGGTTATTAGTGGTCAGTGTTCTTGTACCTGTGTAAAATTACTTCTGATTCATTCATCTTCACTCACCTATACACTTGGGTGTCAGCAAAGTAGTGCAACCTAGTCTATGCCAAGGTCACTGTTGAAACATCTAGTTGTTCCCTTCCGCTGTAGTAGAAAATTCACCTGAGGAATCAGCTATAAAATTTAAATATTCTGATACAGGTTTTATCATGTACTTTTCTGAAAACTACTCTTAAGCAATGACTATATTTATCCCATTAAAAATTTTTTTTTAGTAAAATAAGCCCAGGGGTTGGGAGAGGGGAGGTTTGTGAAACGCTGAGTTTGCGAGTTCTTTCTACAAGTAAAATCAAAATGTGAGACCTCAAGACAGACTGTTTTCAGGAGAAAAAAACTTTCTTCTGTTTCCTTTCTCTTCCAAGTTGAAATAATGTAAGAAGTACAAATATAATTACTAGTTTCATTCAAGGGTGGTACTTTTCTGGGTAAGAGGCAGGAATGAATTTTGTATGGTTGAAGAGAAAGTACTCAAGGAATATTAGAATGTGGCTTGGATGAACAGCCAGTATGAATATATGCCTTGCTTGAAAGAGTGGTGATTGAGAGTTGCTCTGTACTAGGTCAAACCCAATGTGTGTCTCAGAGGGAATATCTCTCTCGTTGGTAATAAGCAAGATGCATTTGTGAAAATATTTGGATGTTAATATATGCAAAACACTGATAACAAGCTGCGGCATGAGAAGAGAGGGGAAAATGGTGTACAGCTAGTTTAAAATAACCATTTAATGGTAAGATCAGTAGTGTCTATTTTCTGGTCTTTTTTTTTTTTTTTTTTTTGCGGTACGCGGGCCTCTCACTGTTGCGGCCTCTCCCGTTGCGGAGCACAGGCTCCGGACGCGCAGGCTCAGCGGCCATGGCTCACGGGCCCAGCCGCTCCGCGGCATGTGGGATCTTCCCAGACCGGGGCACGAACCCGTGTCCCCTGCATCAGCAGGTGGACTCTCAACCACTGCGCCACCAGGGAAGCCCTATTTTCTGGTCTTGAATTTTATTGCTGACTTCGTAGATTTGTTGAAGGAGATCTTCCACCTAGTAAATTTGGGAGAGGCTTCCACCAAGCAAATTCTTTTTGATTCACTCATACTTGCCAATTCGATTATTTAGCCAATAAGAGCAGGATTTTCGTACTGAGCTGATTCTGACTGCCCTGCCCCCCATCTTTAGATGGATGGGGGTCAACATGGAGGTCCCCTCCCATAACCCTACTCTTGCCTCAACTCTTAGTTTTCATGTTCTTTATTTCCTCACAGTTGATAAATAACAAAGGCTAAATGTTTCTATAAATTACCATTTCTCACCTCTTACTGTATTGGAATAATTTCATATATGTTGGGTCATATTGGAGTTTTGAGTTAAAAGTTTTTTTTCTTTTCTTTCATTTCCTAATGAGACAGTGAAGGTTAAACTATATCAATACACTTGATTAAAACTGCTCCATCTTGGTCTCATGATTAAAACTCTATTAAAGAAATGTTTTTATTACAAAGGGAAGGCGAACCACTGTTACAAGCTGTGTAACACTAACATTTAAACTATTCTTATTTTACTAGCATGCCAATCTCATTATTTTCTTTGAAAACAAAACACCAATAACACAAATACGGAGCACTTTTTCTTACTTCTTAATAAAGACATAGAAGAGTACTATAATGTTACCATTTTTAGTGTACTATTGCACTGGTGTAAGAAATCATAGCATAAAAGTTAGCCAGTACTATAAAAAAAGATCACTTTGTGCATTTGAAATGACATTTTCCATGGTTGTATTTTAATGTAAATAGCTTTTTTCTAATGTATCTTTTATTGGAATTTCTGTGGATCACCATCTGTACTTTGAAATGGTTTGGGGTTATCCAGTAATCAAGTCTGAGGAAACAGACTGATGTGCATTGGATGTCTTCAAGGTAACAAATATTAGATATTAAATATCCAAATGCCTTAATACCTCCATGTAAATGGCATATAAATAAGTCAATGATGACTGAGTTATTTATATATTTTTAGGAGATCTCCTCAAGTTTTCTTGTCACCCTATTTTTCTCCAACTCTCAACTGAAATTAAGCATCACCAAGAGTAGAAACTTAGTGTCAACATTGAAATTGGTTACAATGCCCTTATAATGATGCAGCACTGTAAATCAGGAAACTCCGGTTTTATTTCTAGCCATAATCTCTTAGTCATGGCATTGGCACAAGTTTAGGAACACTTCCCTATGGTTTCAAAACTTACTCGTTTTTAAATCTAAGATGAACATTTATGTGCCAACTTTCAGCCTTGAGGGCAACTTTTTTCAAAACATTAATGAGGGCTTCCCTGGTGGCGCAGTGGTTGAGAGTCCACCTGCGGATGCAGGGGACACGGGTTCGTGCCCCGGTCTGGGAAGATCCCACATGCCTCGGAGCGGCTGGGCCCGTGGGCCATGGCCGCTGAGCCTGCGCGTCCGGAGCCTGTGCTCCGCGGCGGGAGAGGCCACAACAGTGAGAGGCCCGCGTACCACAAAAAAAAAAAAAAAAAAAAAAAAAATTGATTCAGAGTAAGATTATGTCATACATGACAGTTTTATTCAGATACAAAGACACTTTGAACAATCTCTCTTTAGGCATCTTTTTAATGTAGAAATTGGAAATGGAAGAGCAGATGACGTTAATATGAAATAGAACCCAGGTGTAAGACTGGTGTCAGGGCATTGGTTGCTTGATGGGGTTTAGGCCCATGACTATCCCTCCTTTCCTAAAAATACTGAACACCTACTCTGTGCCAGGTACTGTTCTAAGAACTTGGGACACAACCACAAGTAAGGCAGAGAACGTTGCTCCCTAATGGAACATAGGCAGTAAGTCCATAATAACCTGTCAGGTGCCAATGATTACTGTGAAGAATCTATAATACCTTGCCAATTACCTTAATTATACTGAAAAAATAAAGTGAATGGGTAGAGAATGATTGAGTGCATGCATGAGAAGTGTTACGGAGAAGGGGCTCAGGAGCATCTTATTTCAGGGGCTGGCGTTTGATCAGGGACCTGAGTGAAAGGAGGGAGTGGGAAGATATGAGGATGGGTGGGAGTTTTCCATAGAGAAGGAAAAGAGGGGTGGGGTCAAGGCAGGATCAAACCGGACCATTAAGGAGGACTCTGCGTCTGGAACTGAGTGAGGCAAAGAGGTAGGCCAGCAAGGTTGTATAGGGCTTTGTGGGCTTTGGTGAGTAGACTGCATTTTACCCTAAGCCACTGGGGATGAGAAGCCGTTGGGGACTTTTGAGAGTAATTTAATTTGTTGTTAGAAATTATTGGTTGTCTGTGATAAAGGATGCACGTATTTGTGAATACACTGAAACCCATTGATTTGTGCCCTTTGGATGAATTGTATAGTATGTGCATTAATGTCTCAATAAAACTTAAAAAGAGATCATAGATTGGTGTTTGAAGAGTGGACTGAAGGAAACTGAGAAGCAGGAAAGTCAGTTAAGGAACAGCTTCAGTAATTGTGATGATTCATTTTATGTGTCAACCTGTGCTATGGGGTGTCCAGATATTTGGTCAGACATTATTATATTATCCTAGGTGTGTCTGTGAGGGTGTTTTGGATGAGATTAACATTTGAATTGGTAGACTAAGTAAAGCAGATTGCCCTTTCTATTGAGAGTGGGCCTCATCTAATCAGTTGAAGGCCTGCCTAGAACAAAAAGTTCAACCCTCCTGTGAGTAAGAGGAAGCTACTCCTGCCTCAGTGCATGAGCTAGGACATTGGTCTTTTCCTGCCTTCAGACAGACCAGAACTGAAACATTGGCTCTTCTTGAGTTTCAAGGCTGCTAGCTTTTGAACTTGTAGTTATACCATCCCACTGACTCTCCTGGTTCTCAGGCTCTGCCCACGAACTGGAACTATGCCATCAGCTCTCCTGGGTGTCCAGCTTATAGATGGGCAGATTGTGGGACTTAGCCTCCATAACTGTGGACTTAGCCTCCATGATTGTATGAGTCAATTCCTTTTTATAAATCTCCTTCATATATGTATCCTGTTGGTTCTGTTTTTGACTAATACAGTAGTTCAGGCAAGAGAATGTGGTGGCAATATTGGGAATGGTGAGAAGCTGTCAGAGTTTCCAAATGTTTTGATGGAAAAAGTGTGTAGGATTTACTTATGGGTTGATAGAGAAGCCAGGGTTTTTGTATTAGTAGTTTATTGACATAATACATATGGAGCAGAGGGTTGGTGGAGGGGAGGGGAGAATCAAGAGACCCTGTGGAGGATGAGGCGATTTGCATAGGTGGCAGATTTGCAAATGTCCAAAAAAGTGGTCAATGTTGATTTTAGATGTTATTCCCTAACAACATCATGGAAAAGATGATTAAAGGGATGGTTTGTGATTATTTAACAAGAAGGAAAATAATCACTAGAAGCCAGCCTTGTCCACCACAAACAAATGCTCTAAAGCAACAGATCACTGGGCTGGTCCCATGGAGAGTCCAGGAGACCTACTAGAGGTCATGAAATGGCCCACAATGGATTTTGCTTGACTCACACAGGTTTTGCTTGTCTTCAAAATTTAAATCAACATTTGCATACCCTCATATTTTAGATAAAATCTTCATCTCTAGCTTTGCAATGAATCTGGTAACAGCAGGCCTGTATTCCCCCAAGGCAACCATTATATGGGGTGTCCCATAGACAGGATGGGAGCCTCTGGTTTCTTTGTTCTCTTTTGCCATCTCTTTGACATTATGCCCGTTTTATTCATTTGTATTTGATTTATTCATATGACCATCCTTGGCCTTTTAGGCATCTGTCTTAATTCCTGTAATGTGTCTGTTGTTGTAGCCTTGGTAGTTGAGATGGAAAAGCGGACCAGAATAATGTCTGTAGGCGAAATCTTAAATAATTGAGAAAAAATGCTCAGTTTTAAGGACCTGAATGTAAATCCATGTAAACTTGGAGAGAGGTTTCTGGCAGTTTGCCTTAGGGCTTGTACTTGCCCTAATTTTATTAAAAAAAAAAAAAAGGTGGGATGAAAACATGGGAAATTTACCTAGTCTAGTTTATAGATGTTGGAGCAATCACGCATAGCTCATGTACTGGATATCAAAAACTGAAACTAAAAACGATCCGAATGGGCCTCAGTCTCCAAAAGGATATTCATCAGGAATATATTTCTACTGTATTCTACTGAAAAAAAATCAATCACATGAATTCTGTGATTTTATATTGGCTACAAATGGAATCATGCATTTTATGCCTTTTTCTGTGATACCTCACTAATAGCATCACATGACATTCAATTCAGATTCTTTATATCCACCTTATATTTATTCTAAATTTGACTAGCTTCCTGGTCTGTTAAAACTAACAGGTCTTCTTCCTATGAACTGTGATGTCAATTCATAGGAGGTGACTACGCCACTCTATGTGAGCTCAGCTGACGGTATAATATAGATGCCACAATACAAAGTACCTGTGGTCTGCAACAAGAGAAGTTGGGTAAATTCTCTCCATTTACTGATTACTTACTATATGCTAGAAACTGTGCCAATCACATATCTATTTCCTCATTCCATCCTCACAATCACCCCATTATCCTCATTTTACAAGATGACCATTATTAATTACCTTTACAGTGATGGTTTTTTGTGATAATTAACCACACTTGGAGTCCTGTCTTGAGTTACAGATGCTTCACTCTGAGAAGGCAATAGCACACAGGAACCTGTCTTTTTTTTTTTTTTTTTTTTTTTTGCGGTACGCAGGCCTCTCACTGTTGCGGCCTCTCCCGTTGCGGAGCACAGGCTCCCGATGCGCAGGCTCAGCGGCCATGGCTCATGGGCCCAGCCGCTCCGCGGCATGTGGGATCTTCCCGGACCGGGGCACGAACCTGTGTCCCCTGCATCGGCAGGCAGACTCTCAACCACTGCGCCACCAGGGAAGCCCCAGGAACCTGTTTTTAAGGAGGCTTGGTAGCTGTAGGCAGAACATCTCCCAAAGATGTTCACACTCTAGCCCATTGAACCTGTGGATATGTTGCAAGGCAAGGGGGGCTTAGGTTGCAGGTGGAATTCGGGTTGGAGGAGAGGAGCCTGGATTAGCCAGGGGGGCCCAATATAATCACAAGGGTCCTGATAAGTGGAAGAGGGAGCGAGAACCAGACAGATGGTAGTGGAACAGAGACTCAGCCCGATGCTGCTGGTTTTGAAGATGGAGCGAAAGAAGCCTCAGGAAGGAAAAGAAAATCGATTTTCTTCCAGAGCCTCCAGAAGGAATAAAGCCCTGCCGACGCCTTGATTTTAGCCCAGCGAGACTGATTTTGAACTTCTAACCTCCAGAACTGTAAAATCATAAACTTATCTTGTGTTAAGCCACTAAACTGTAATTTGTGACAGCAGAAATGGGAAATTAATACAGTGGTTAAGAGCACACACTTGAGTTGAACTGTTTGGTTTGAATCCTAGCTTCACTACTTACTGGGTGACCTTAGGCAAGTCACATACCTCTTAGGCCTCACTTTCACCGTGTGTAAAATGGGAACAGTTAGACTTTGTAAGCTTCTTTTCATGGGAAGTTGAGATTATTGGGAAAATTAGCTATTCTATGGAGAGCCAGTTGGGATAATAAGAGAATGGAAAAATGTCACATGAGCGACCAGAGATGTTGAGGAAACCAGGAGAAGCTGTGAGGTGGGGGAAACACATGGAGTGTACGAAGTAGGAAAGCTCAGGGGCTCTCCTGTGGGAGAAAGATGAGATTCATTTTGCATTAAGTAGGCAGGGATAGGATCAATATTTTATAATTACAGTGAGAAGTCTTTGGACTTTTTTTTTTTTTTAAATTAATTTATTTATTTTTGGCTGTGTTGGGTCTTCATTTCTGTGCAAGGGCTCTCTCTAGTTGCGGGGAGCGGGGCCCACTCTTTATCGCGGTGCGCGGGCCTCTCACTATCGCAGCCTCTCTTGTTGTGGAACACAGGCTCCAGACACGCAGGCTCAGTAGTTGTGGCGCACGGGCCTAGTTGCTCTGCGGCATGTGGGATCCTCCCAGACCAGGGCTCGAACCCGTGTCCCCTGCATTAGCAGGCAGATTCTCAACCACTGCACCACCAGGGAAGCCCCTTTGGACTTTTTTGACATAGAAATGACTAAAAGTGAGTCAGCCTCATAAAGCAAGGAGTCCCTGGGGTTGGAAAGACTTACAAAAGGGCTGATGATCCAGACATATTACCTGTAAAAGAGTCTCTGAAGGGGGTGGGGTGGGGGCACTGAAGGAACACGAATTCCCAACCATCTCCAAAGTTTTACTGTGTAGTTTTCCTTCATTAAACATGCTTTATTGATTCATAAGACATGCATTTTAGCATCATTATGACACGTTGATCTAAGCAATTACATGTTTCACTTTGGAACATACAACATGGATAATTTGAGGACAGAACTTTGTTTTCTTTTCTTCCCATTTTGTCCCGTCCCCCCACCTCTGGCAACCAACCAATCTGTTCTCTGACAGAACTTCTTAAGAATCTATGTTGGCACCTTTTTTTTCTTTTTTTAACAGAGTAGGTAAGTTTTAGAATTACTTCCTTTCTGATGTAAAGTTTAATAGAAATAATATGTAAGACCGTACCTGACTTCATGCTGCAGTTTGACAAAGGCTGTTATGGCTCCTGTGTGGTTAATTGTAACCCGAGTTGATTAAGCATGTCAATAACTAGCCTTTTTTTGTTGTTGTTGTTTTTAACATCTTTATTGGAGTATAATTGCTTTACAATGTTGTGTTAGTTTCTGCTGTATCACTAAGTGAATCAGCTATACGTATACATATATCCCCATATCTCCTCCCCCTTGCGTCTCCCTCCCACCCTCCCTATCCCACCCCTCTAGGTGGTCACAAAGCACCGAGCTGAGCTCCCTGTGCTATGCAGCTGCTTCCCACTAGCTATCAGTTTTACATTTGATAGTGTATATATGTCCATGCCACTCTCTCACTTCGTCCTGGAGTGAGGTGGATGGACCTAGAGTCTGTCATACAGAGTGAAGTAAGTCAGAAAGAGGAAAAAAAAAAAAAAAAGGTTCTGAAGAACCTAGGGGCAGGACAGGAAGAAGGAAGCAGGTGTAGAGAATAACTAGCCTTTTACGGGAGCACTCAGCCCTCCATCCCTCTGACCTGCTGCTGCCCTAACCTGCTAGCTCTCAGTCTCTCTCTCTTGGTCTGGCTTTGCTCTTGCCCCATTAGACAGTGCTGGGGCAAAATCAAACCACCAAGCTGCCGGCACAGTTATCATGTATAAGCCCCAGGCCCTCCGTGTCACCTGGCGATTCCTTTTAAGCATTTCTGGTTGGGTCCTATTTTCACATGTGACAGAACTTTACTGCTCTCCTTGTCCTCAATTCCTTTCTTACCGGCAAGTGACCGAGCCTTTTTCTTTGTAGAGAAGTAAGCACCCAAGGACAACTTAAAGACGAGCTGCTTATTTTCTTCACAAATAAGGATGGAAGTCGAATCTCTTGTGTGTTTACCTACATATTAGAATCACAGATTGTAGGTGTGCTACTTCACAGCTTACATTTATTAACTAAGCCGTAAAACAGGATGAACTTTCCAAAACAAAAAGAGCTAGGGCTAGCTGATCAAAACTGCGACTAAGCTGCTTTCTTTTTCTTTTTTTTTTTTTTTTTTTGCGGTACGCGGGGCCTCTCACTGCTGTGGCCTCTCCCGTTGCGGAGCACAGGCTCCGGACGCGCAGGCTCAGCGGCCATGGCTCACGGGCCTAGCCGCTCCGCGGCATGTGGGATCTTCCCGGACTGGGACACGAACCCGTGTCCCCTGCATTGGCGGGTGGATTCTCAACCACTGTGCCACCAGGGAAGCCCTAAGCTGCTTTCTTAATGGAAATGGTATACTTAAAAGGCAAATTTGGATATATTGTCATTGTTGCTTGGGAGTTGCTTTAAAATCATTTTGAATGACCACAATTAGTGTATCATAAGAATGGAATTCAATTCACTTTTAGTCATGGTCCAATGTGAGCTCTATAATACCTAGGTGTTTCGTGTTTACGCTAACGAGAAATACTGCTTTAGTTCATATTTGGAAAGAGTGTCCTTATTTTGTTATTTGTCAGAGAACTTGTCTACAAAGACTCTAATCACCTGCAGGAGTATCTTAGGATGCGCATTGCGATTCAGTAGGTCTGGGGTGGAGCTGCAGCTTCTGCATTTCTGACAGTTCCCAGGTGATGCCAGTGCTGATGGTGTGTGGACCACACGTTGAGTAGCAAGAGGCTAGGTCAGCTGTTCTCCAGTTTGATCCCCATCAGCATCGCCTGAGCGGCAGTACTGCGTGCCCCTTTGGTCATTCTGATGTGGCTGACAGGAGACTGTCACTCTAAAGCATGGACTTAGTTTCTCCGCCTCCAGCAGTGCTTACACCCTCTTGCTTGCTGGCACGTACCTGCTAACTTTCTGGCACTGTCAATTCCCGAGGCAGAGGAAATAGGGGCCATGTCATTAATAGAAAAGGAGTTGAGGTCACCAAGCCTCTTGGCCTTAGGATAAATTGACCGGCACCATCCTGTCCTCATGTTCAGAGGAATTGGATAACAGGCTCTTTTGAAAATGGAAGAATCTTGTTTAAAGTAGGCATAGAGCTGTACTGGGAAAAAAGGTCAGACTGAGCATGGGAAGATCGCTTGGTTCATTGATGGGAAACACTGCCAAGTGACGCCATTCTGGGAGCTTTGGTTTAAGATGTTGCTGGTATGGCCCTCAGGTCACAGGCCTGAGCACAGCTTCACTCTTCTTTAGAATTAGTTAGGATTTTCATCTTATTCAGGAATTCTGTAATAAATCTCTTTATTAGTCTTGTCTTTATTTAAAGAACCCATTTTTGTGTATGACAGCTCTTGACCCTGTACACTCAGGAAATTTCTGCAGAGGTGGGTCTAACTGGTTTGATCTTAAGAGCAGACAGTTCCCCATCTGTTGTGGCATTAAGGTTTCGTGATTCAAAGTATTCCCTCTACATGTTGGAAGTCATCACACTTGAAATTTTATCATTAATGATACTTAAAGGGGCTTCCCTGGTGGCACAGTGGTTGAGAGTCCGCCTGCCTATGTAGGGGACAGGGGTTTGTGCCCCGGTCCGGGAAGATCCCACATACCGCGGAGCGGCTGGGCCCGTGAGCCATGGCCGCTGAGCCTGCGCATCCGGAGCCTGTGCTCCTCAACGGGAGAGGCCACAAGAGTGAGAGGCCCACGTACTGCAAAAAAAGAAAAAAAAAAGATACTTAAATAACAAAAGGTCCTCTAAGTAAGAATAAAAGTGGCTTTGGGCAGGTGAGAGCCTAGAGAGGTGGAGTATACACTTTAATGAGGATTTAGACTTTGTGTAACAAAATGATTCAGCATGTAAGAGAAAATAGTTTGTTGAGAGTAATGCAATAACACATCATTGTATACATACGTGTCAATCCCGATATCCCAATTCATCACACCACCACCACCACCCCCTGCTGCTTTCCCCCCTTGGTGTCCATATGTTTGTTTCTTTATATCTGTGTCTCAATTTCTGCCCTGCAAACCAGTTCATCTGTACCATTTTTCTAGGTTCCACATATATGCGTTAATATACGATATTTGTTTTTCTCTTTCTGATTTACTTCACTCTGTATGACAGTCTCTAGATCCATCCACGTCTCAACAAATGACCCAATTTCGTTCCTTTGTATGACTAATATTCCATTGTATATATGTACCACACCTTCTTTATCCATTCGTCTGTCAATGGGCATTTAGGTTGCTCCCATGACCTGGCTATTATAAATAGTGCTGCAATGAACATTGGGGTGCATGTGCCTTTTTGAATTATGCTTTTCTCTGGGTATATGCCCAGTAGTGGGATTGCTGGGTCGTATGGTAATTCTATTTTTAGTTTTCTAAGGAACCTCCATACTGTTCTCCATAGTGGCTGTATCAATTTACATTCCCACCAACAGTGCAAGAGGGTTCCCTTTTCTCCGCACCCTCTCCAGCATTTGTTGTTTGTAGATTTTCTGATGATGCCCATTCTAACTGGTGTGAGGTGATACCTCATTGTAGTTTTGATTTGCATTTCTCTAATAATTAGTGATGTTGAGCAGCTTTTCATGTGCTTCTTGGCCATCTGTATGTCTTCTTTGGAGAAATGTCTATTTAGGTCTTCTGCCCATTTTTGGATTGGGTTGTTTGAATATTGAGCTGCATGAGCTTTTTATATATTTTGGAGAGTAATCCTTTGTCCATTGATTCGTTAAGCAAATATTTTCTCCCATTCTGAGGGTTGTCTTTTTGTCTTGTTTATGGTTTCCTTTGCTGTGCAAAAGCTTTGAGGTTTCATTAGGTCCCATTTGTTTATTTTTGTTTTTATTTCCATTACTCTAGGAGGTGGATCAAAAAATATCTTGCTGTGATTTATGTCAAATAGTGTTCTTCCTATGTTTGACTCTAAGAGTTTTATAGTGTCCGGTCTTACCTTACATATAGGTCACTAATCCATTTTGAATTTATTTTTGTGTATGGTGTTAGGGAGTGTTCTAATTTCATTCTTTTACATGTAGCTGTCCAGTTTTCTCAGCACCACTTATTGAAGAGACTGTCTTTTCTCCATTGTATATCCTTGCCTCCTTTGTCATAGATTAGCTGACCATAGGTGCATGGGTTTATCTCTTGGCTTTCTGTCCTGTTCCATTGATCTATATTTCTGTTTTAGTGCCAGTACCATATTGTCTTGATTACTGTAGCTTTGTAATATAGTCTGAAGTCAGCGAGTCTGATTGCTCCAGCTCCACTTTTTTCCCTCAAGACTGCTTTGGCTATTTGGGGTCTTTTGTGTCGCCATACAGATTTTAACATTTTTTTGTTCTAGTTCTGTAAAAAATGCCATTGGTAATTTGATAGGGATTGCATTGAATCTGTAGATTGCTTTGGGTAGTAGAGTCATTTTCACAATATTGATTCTTCCAATCCAAGAACATGGTTTATCTCTCCATCTGTTGGTACCATCTTTACTTTCTTTCATCAGTGTCTTATAGTTTTCTGCATACAGGTCTTTTGTCTCCCTAGATAAATTTACTCCTAGGTATTTTATTCTTTTTGTTGCAGTGGTAAATGGGAGTGTTTCCTTAATTTTTCTTTCAGATTTTTCATCATTAGTTTATAAGAATGCTAGAGATTTCTGTGAATTAATTTTGTATCCTGCAACTTTACCAAATTCATTCATTAGCTCTAGTAGTTTTCAGGTGGCATCTTTAGGATTCTCTATGTATAGTATCATGTCATCTGCAAACAGTGACAGTTTTACTTCTTTTCCAATTTGTATTCCTTTTAATTCTTTTTCTTCTCTGATTCCTGTGGCTAGGACTTCCAAAACTATGTTGAATAATAGTGGCGGGAATGGACATCATTGTCTTGTTCCTGATCTTAGAGGAAATGCTTTCAGTTTTTCACCATTAAAAATGATGTTTGCTGTGGGTTTGTCCTATATGGCCTTTATTATGTTGAGGTAAGTTCCCTCTATGCCCACTTTCTGGAGAGTTTTTATCATAAATGGGTGTTGAATTTTGTCAAAAGCTTTTTCTGCATCTATTGAGATGATCATATGGTTTTTCTTCTTCAGTTTGTCAATATGGTGTATCACATTGATTGGTTTGCATATATTGAAGAATCCTTGCATGCCTGGGTTAAATCCCACTTGATCATGATGTATGATCCTTTTAATGTGTTGTTGGATTCTGTATGCTAGTATTTTATTCAGGATTTTTGCATCTATATTCATCAGTGATATTGGTCTGTAATTTTCCTTTTTTGTAGTATCTTTGTCTGGTTTTGGTATCAGGGTGATGGTGGCCTCATAGAATGAGTTGGGGAGTGTTCCTTCCTCTGCAATTTTTTGGAAGAGTTTGAGAAGGATGGGTGTTAGGTCTTCTCTAAATGTTTGATAGAATTCACCTGTGAAGACATCTGGTCCTGGACTTTTGTTTGTTGGAAGATTTTCTTTATTTTTTTTAATTTTTATTTTTTTGTGGTACGTGGACCTCTCGCTGCTGTTGCCTCTCCCGCCGCGGAGCATCCGGACGCTCAGGCTCAGTGGCCATGGCCCATGGGCCCAGCTGCTCCGCGGCATGCGGGATCCTCCCCAACCGGGGCACGAACCTGTGTCCCCTGCATCGGCAGGCGGACTCTCAACCACTGTGCCACCAGGGAAGCCCTGTTGGAAGATTTTTAATCACAGTTTCAGTTTCATTACTTGTGATTGGTCTGTTCATACTTTCTATTTCTTCCTGGTTCAGTTTTGGAAGGTTATACCTTTCTAAGAATATTTCCATTTCTTCCAGGTTGTCCATTTTATTGGCATAGAGTTGTTTGTAGTAGTCCCTTAGGATGCTTTGTATTTCTGCGGTGTCTGTTGTAACTTCTCCTTTTTCATTTTTATTTTTATTGATAATTTTATTGATTTGAGTCCTCTCCCTCTTGATGAGACTGGCTAATGATTTATCAATTTCGTTTATCTTCTCAAAGAACCAGCTGTTAGTTTTATTGATCTTTGCTATTGTTTTCTTTGTTTCTGTTTCATTTATTTCTGCTCTGATCTTTATGATTTCTTTCCTTCTGCTAACTTTGGGTTTTGTTTGTTCTTCTTTCTCTTGTTCCTTTAGGTGTAAATCTAGATCGTTTATTTGAGATTTTTCTTCTTTCTTGAGGTAGACTTTTATAGTTATAAACTTCCCTCTTACAACTGCTTTTGCTACATCCCATAGGTTTTGGGTTGCCGTGTTTTCATTGTCATTTGTCTCTAGGTATTTTTTGATTTCCTCTTTGATTTCTTCAGTGATCTCTTAGTTATTTAGTAATGTATTGTTTAGCCTCCATGTGTTTTTGTTTTTTACATTTTTTTCCCTGTCATTGATTTCTAATCTCATAGCATTGTGGTCAGAAAAGATGCTTGATATGATTTCAAGTTTCTTAAATTTACTGAGGCTTGATTTGTGACCCAAAATGTGATCTATCCTGGAGAATGTTCTGGGCACACTTGAGAAGAAAGTGTCATCTGCTGTTTTTGGATGGAATGTTCTATAAATATCAGTTAAATCTGTCTGGTCTATTGTGTCATTTAAAGCTTCTCTTTCCTTATTTATTTTCATTTTGGATGATCTGTCCATTGGTGTAAGTGAGGTGTTAAAGTCCCCTCCTATTATTGTGTTACTATCCATTTCCCCTTTTATATCTGTTAGCAGTTGCCTTATGTATTGAGGTGCTCCTATGTTGGGTGCATATATATTTATAATTGTTACATCTTCTTCTTGGATTGATCCTTGATCATTATGTAATGTCGTTGTCTCTTGTAACATTCTTTATTTTAAAGTCTATTTTATCTGATGTGAGTACTGCTACTGCAGCTTTCTTTTGATTTCCATTTGCATGGAATATCTTTTTCTATCCTCTCACTTTCAGTCTGTATGTGTCCCTAGGTCTGAAGTGGGTCTCTTGTAGACAGCATATATACGGGTCTTGTTTTTGTATCCATTCAGCCAGTCTGTACCTTTTGGTTGGAGCATTTAATCCATTCACTTTTAAGGTAATTATTGATATGTATGTTCCTATGACCATTTTCTTAATTGTTTTGGGTTTGTTTTTGTGGGCCCTTTTTTTCTCTTGTGTTTCCGACTTAGAGAAGTTCCTTTAGCATATGTTGTAGAGCTGGTTTGGTGGTGCTGAATTGTCTTAGCTTTTGCTTGTCTGTAAAGCTTTTGATTTCTCCATCGCATCTGAATGAGATCCTTGCCGGGTAGAGTAATCTTGGCTGTAAGTTCTTCCCTTTCATCGCTTTAAGTATATCATGCCACTCCCTTCTGGCTTGTAGAGCTTCTGCTGAGAAATCAGCTGTTAACCTTATGGGAGTTCCCTTGTATGTTATTTTTCGTTTTTCCCTTGCTGCTTTCAATAATTTTTCTTTGTCTTTAATTTTTGCCAATTTAATTATTATGTGTCTCAGCGTGTTTCTCCTTGGGTTTATCCTGTATGGGGCTCTCTGTGCTTCCTGGACTTGGGTGGCTATTTCCTTTCCCATGTTAGGGAAGGAAATATATAATGTCTATAATGTCTTCAAATATTTTGGCAGGTCCTTTCTCTCTCTCTTCTCCTTCTGGGACCCCTATAATGCAAATGTTGTTGCGTTTAATGTTGTCCCAGAGGTCTCTTAGGCTGTCTTCATTTCTTCTCATTCTTTTTTCTTTATTCTGTTCAGCAGCAGTGAGTTCCACCATTCTGTCTTCCAGGTCACTTATCCGTTCTTCTGCCTCAGTTATTCTGCTATTGATTCCTTCTAGTGTAGTTTTCATTTCAGTTATTGTATTGTTCATCTCTGTTTGTTCTTTATTTCTTCTAGGTCTTTCTTAAACATTTCTTGCATCTTCTCGATCTTTGCCTTCATTCTTTTTCCAAGGTCCTGGATCATCTTCACTATCATTATTCTGAATTCTTATTCTGGAAGGTTGCCTATCTCCACTTATAATTTAGTTGTTTTTCTGGGGTTTTTTCTTGTTCCTTCATCTGGTACATAGCCCTCTGCCTTTGCATCTTGTCTATCTTTCTGTGAATGTGGTTTTTGTTCCACAGGCTGCAGGATTGTAGTTCTTCTTGCTTCTGCTGGCTGCCCTCTGGTGGATGAGGCTATCTAAGAGGCTTGTGCAAGTTTCCTGATTAGAGGGACTGGTGGTGGGTAGAGCTGGCTGTTGCTCTGGTGGGCAGAGCTCAGTAAAACTTTAATCCTCTTGACTGCTGATGGGTGGGTCTGGGTTCCCTCCCTGTTTGACGTGAGGTGACCCAGCACTGGAGCCTGCAGGCTTTTTGGTGGGACCCATGGCAGGCTCTGGGAGGGCTCAGGCCAATGAGTACCTTCCAGAACTTCTGCCACCAGTGTCCCCCTCCCCACGGTGAGCCACAGCCACCCCCTGCCTCTGCAGGAGACCCTCCAACACCAGCAGGTAGATCTGGTTCAGTCTCCCCTGGGTTCACTGCTGCTTCCCCTGGGTCCCGATGTGTACACTACTTTGTGTGTGCCCTCCAAGAGTGGAGTCTCTGTTTCCCGAAGTCCTGTCAGAGTCCTGCAATCAAATCCTGCTAGCCTTCAAAGTCTGATTCTCTAGGAATTCCTCCTCCCGTTGCCGGACCCCCAGGTTCAGAGGCCTGCCGTGGGGCTCAGAACCTTCACTCCAGTGGGTGGACTTCTGTGGTGTAAGTCTTCTCCAGTTTGTGAGTCACCCACCTGGCAGTTATGGGATTTGATTTTATTGTGATTGTGCCCCTCGTACCATCTCATTGTGGCTTCTGCTTTGTCTTTGGATGTGGGGTATCTTTTTTGGTGAGTTCCAGCGTCTTCCTGTCCTTGATTGCTCAGCAGTTAGTTGTGATTCTGGTGTTCTCGCAAGAGGGAGTGAGAGCACGTCCTTCTACTCCGCCATCTTGGTTCAGGCTCTGTTCTTTGTTGTACAAGTATTGTAGCCAGCTTCTAAAGTGGTCCCAGTGATTCTCACGTGATAGTCACTCCCTTATACCTATAAATTGTACCTAATTAACTAGATGCTCTAGCTGAAATGATTTCCTGGTGGAGTGTTAATGTGCTTCCTGGCTTCCTCTTGATGATTATAGTAAAATGCGAAAGGTGAAGTGACAGGTAGAATAGTAAACACAAGGGGTCACAGGAATTGCTGGTTTGGGGAATTATCAGTCTCTTTATGTTAATAAATGATTAATTTTTTTCTGAAAAATATCAAGAGAATTGAGAAATGGGTTTTTGGCAGAGATCAAATTCAGAGCACTTGCAGGAAAACAAGATGGTCTAACGATGAAGCTGAGGGTGTGGTTGTACAATTGCTTAAGATCTTAGAAAGATACAAAGTGGTACCTTGGAAATCTGTCTGGTCTAGCAATAGGGCTTCTAAGAAGCTTAAGGGTGGTGTCTCTCAGTCTTCTCAGCACATGAAGAGAAGGGCTTGTCTTGAAGGAATTTGTGGTTGTGGCTTTTGTCTAAGGGAGTGAAGTCCAATAAGATTCACAGAAGACATATGGTATTTTTGAGGGAATTGTATTTGCATAAACTTTGAGGGAATCATATTTGCAGAAACTTTGTAAACTTAGACTGAAAGGGAAAGAGGATTACAAAATAAAAAGACCTTTAGTCCTCCAAACTTCTTCAGCCAGGAAGCAGACTGAGAAAGGTACACATCTGCAAACACAAGCTACTTTCCAAGGAAATGGAAAGATAATTTTTAAGGCGGAGCCAAGTGTCCGGAGAGTGAAGCAGAAAACCATGAAGGAGGTGTTCCCTGGCCTTGAATCCTAATGAAGGACCTGCCAACCTATGCTTTGCAGGACTTCAGAATCAGTGACCTTTCCTTTCTGCACACATTGAACTGGAGTGTGTCTATTGGTTACCCTACACCTGTCCCACCATTGTATGTCGGGTGTATGGGGCAGGTAACTTGTTGCTTCAGTTCACTGGCACTCAAGTTGAGAGAGCTATTCAAGGGCTGTTTCTAAGGCACCACACCTGAGGAGCCTACTGCTCCTCAGACTGAATGCCTTCCATTGAGCTGTTCAACTTTTGACTTAAGTTCCTTTAATCTTTGACCTCTGTTCAAAATGAATAAAATGAATCATGGATGGCAGCTTTCAGCTAGGTAGTTCGCGCTGCCTTTTACTGATAGTACGTACACTAGACTAACATCCTACCGCTACAAACAGGTTTTCTTTAAATGTCCCTGAGCTCCCTAACAGCATTGTTTTTCTCTGCCATACATTTGCTTCCCCTTTCCCTAAGTCCTCTCACACACCAAGAACCCAAACTGTTGAATTTAGCCTCTTCACCTTACTTCATTTCCCTTTCGATCATTCCCTCCCACGTTGCCATCGCAGCCTGCCTTTTCTTCCTGTGGAGATGAGCTTCCCAGCATGGGAAAAGGGTAACTGCCTCTCTCCACGTGGCAGAGAGGACCCTCGCGGCCACCTGTTAGGGAGTGAGGTGAGCTTTCAGGGGCCCTGAGCGGCTCACCCCTCAGATGTGGCGTTGCCAGCAGGTGTGAGGGGACCAGCCTGTGCTGGCATGTGAGGAGGCCATTCTCTTGCCTGAGAACCTAACAACGTGGAAGGTGAAGAGTCGCATGGCATCTGCACAAGCTCAAGCCCATAAAGGATTTTCTTTTTTGAAGTGGAGTAAAGATAGAAGCTCCAGCTAATTTTGCTCACCCGGTGTGTCTCTACTATTGTCAGTGTTGGTGCAGCTGTTGACGTGAATGAAGAGCCTTGGTTTGTGAATGGAGGATTTGGGTTTTGAAGTTAGACAGGAGGGCAACCTAGATTTTCCCGTTGTGGAGGCCCTTCCTGAGGCAGGTGCAGGGCATGAGTAATGACCACACCTCAGCTCTGCGGCTCAGCCAATGATCACTGGGCTTCTCCTGGGTCCTACAGTGTGGTTTCCCTGTCTGTCAGGAGCCGGGTTAGCAACCAAACCCAGATTCCAGGTGTGGTATTCCACAGTCGTTCTGTAATTTGTAATCATAGAAACAGAATGTTCCTCCTCTTCTTTCTTCCCTGCCAACAGTTTCTGGGTGGGTGAATGTCAGTAGCTGGAGTTATTTTTAAAGAGGAGAGGTGAGGCTTGTCGTGCAAAGCTGGGAAGAGGGCGTTTGTTTGCAGAGCAGAGCTGACATCCAAGTGTAGATTACTGCTCAGTGGCCAGGCACTTGTCCTATAACAGGTAATGTTTAACGTGTCAGTCACAAAGATCACAGGAACAGCATATGCCTGGCATGAGAGAGCACTGCCGTTTATGCTCTGGAAAACTGAAAGGCTATACGTGCACATGTATTAATATTATTTTTTTTTACGTACATGAGTGGCTTGGTCTTGCTTCCTCCTTTTTTGCTGGCTGTAATTGGACTTTGAAGCTTGGAAGTTATATCATAAAAATTGGTAACCTTTGTCTGAGAGAGAGCTCGGCTAAGCAATCACTTTCCACTTCTTTTCACAGGATAATATAAACGTTTTTTTGAAAGCTTGTGAACAGATTGGATTGAAAGAAGCCCAGCTTTTCCATCCTGGGGATCTACAGGATTTATCAAATCGAGTCACTGTCAAGTAAGTTTCACTGGTTTGTTACATGTTTTTTTAAACTTAGGGCTTGTGGCTTAAGTGTAAATAATTTCTGAGAGCTCTGATTACAGGAGAATTGTCCCTCCGTCTTCCTCTGTTTGCATTCCAAAACAGACCATTTAAGAAATAGTTTAGGGATTGTGAGTGTGAAGCTGTCTGTAACTGAGACCATGGTATCTTATTATTTTAGATTCCTGTATTAGCCAAAATGGTGGTTTATATTTTAATGCTTGTCCAACATCATAGTGTTTGGTTGCTAATGGTGAGGATGCTCATTATATTTATAAAGAAAATGGAGAAGGTTATATTTTAGCTTACAGAGTAAAAATTATTTGAAATTAAGACATGATTGCTAACATAAAAATGAGAGTGGGACAGTGATAAAAGAGACTTAATATTTGGAAAGCAGCGGTGCTTGGGACCAACATGTACCGCTAATGACTTTTGTCAACTGGCTGATTTCTAAAAATGAACTGTTTTTCACTCTTTTAATAGTATGGATGAGAAAGTGAAAGTGGGGGGGGGGTGTGTGTGAAAACATGTGCGCAGGCGTCTGTGTTGTGTTTTAGATGGAAAATGCTGTTTGTGTTTGAGTATATGGTTTCAGGAAATCTGGTTTTAAACTCTTGTAAGATTTTTCTCTTATAAATCTAAATTTGCTTTCAGTGAATCAGAATAAACTCATGTTACCAGCTCAGTGTGACAGGAAAATGATTTAATTTTGTAATAATGACTTCCTCCTTATCATGGCTCTTAAACATAATTAGCATTTTTCCATTGGAAAAAAATAAACACCTTATTCTATCTATAGAAATAATAGAAATGAAAAAATTAGCTTTTACCAATTCAAAGACTAAGTTTGAAGAGTTAATATCTCTGTTGTAATAGCTTTAAAGTCATTAAAAAATGACTGTAAAATCTTAAATATGGTCAAGATTTTTTTCTAAAGAAGAATAACCCTGTCTATAAATATTTTTTATAGTAAACATTGTCTTTAGCCATATAACCTAAAAACCTGGGTAGGATTAATCTTTTAAAAGCAATGATATATTTTTAAATGAACAAGCCATTTCATATCTATATGCTTCTAGTTCTGTTGAACAAGCATTTCTAAACGACACAGCAGTGATACGTGCATAGCAGGGATGGGTCTGTTAGCATTTCTGATTAATTGGAAGATTGTTGAGAGATGCTAAGTTTCATCACCAAAATGGCATGTTTACTTCTGCAGTATTCGAGGTCATGTTTAATTTCCATGAAAAATAACTATGGATGAATTTATTTTTCCTAATCAGCATTCTCTCATATGACCTATCTGATGGGCAAAGAAATTTTTAACTTTCAAAGTGTTTTTCTTCAGTTGTTGCTGTCTATTAAGAAGAAATGTCTTTTCCCCTTAAAATCATACTGTTTTGAAACTCTGTAGCCGATGTTCAGGGAGGCTATGAACTTAATAAAACATGTTTGTTGGCTTCTAATAACAAGAGTGCCCTGAGTGAAACTTGCCTGGAGCCTGTTTCATGAGACACTGGGTCTAAAGTGTTCAGGAAAAATCAGTATCTGGGCTCAGCCTTCAATGAAATTAAGTTAGTGACAAACCGAAACCGGGAGGTCACGTAGTTACAGCCGTAGTAGGAAGTATGCAGAACAACTTGTTTCAGTGGAAACCACAAGTCCATAAAAGCAAGAGGTGTCCAAGCAGTCCTAGTGAGAACATCTGCATGAGGACCTCGACACTCTTAATTAAGAGCATCGCCCCGACAGCTCCGTCTTGTTGGACCAAAGAGCACAGGGGTCGATCGTGGGACTGCTGCAAAGGAAGTGGAGGGTGGAGAGTGACAAAGCTGGCAGACAGCTTCTTTAAATGGTTGGCCAGAGCTCCTCTGCCCTGAGATAGCATTTTTTTTTAAAAAAAATTATTTATTTATTTATTTTTGGCTGCATTGGGTCTTCACTGCTGCGCGCAGGCTTTCTCTAGTTGCGGCGAGCAGGGGCTACTCTTCGTTACGGTGCGCAGGCTTCTTATTGCGGTGGTTTCTCTTGTTGCGGAGCACGGGCTGTAGAGCGCGGGCTTCAGTAGTTGTGGCACGTGGGCTTCAGTAGTTGTGGCTCGCGGGCTTCAGTAGTTGTGGCACGCGGGCTTCAGTAGTTGTGGCACGTGGGCTTCAGTAGTTGTGGCTCGCGGGCTCTAGAGCGCAGGCTCAGTAGTTGTGGCGTAGGGGCTTAAGTTGCTCAGCGGCATGTGGGATCTTCCCGGACCAGGGCTCGAACCCGTGTCCCCTGCATTGGCGGGCAGATTCTTAACGACTGCGCCACAGGGAAGCCCTGAGATGGCATTTTTATAGAAGGAAGGGAAAATGTGAAGGAAAGCAAATAATTCCTTACGAAATAGTAATGCATTTCTCTTTAGTTTCAGTTCTTATGTAACGTGGAGGCTTCTGTAGGTCAAAGATCTTGTCCTATATTTATTGTAGATTAAAAGCCTTGGTGTTGGTTAGGCTGGTGGTTCTCAACTGGGGGCATTTGGCAACGTCTGGAGATACTTTTGGTTGTTATAGCTGGGATGGGGTGCTACCGCCATCCTGGGGGTCAGGGGTGCTGCCAAATACCCTTCAGTTCAAAAGGGTATTTAGTGGCCTCCGTAACAAAGAATTTCTGATCGCAAATATCAGTAGTGCTGAGGTTGAGAGGGCTTGACTTCAAATTTTTAGATTTCCACTCTGCCAGCAAGATAATTGTGTGGAAGGGAGGATACTGACATAAATTTTCAGCTGAAGTGTGACTTTTTACTTACTAATATAATAACATGTATTTCTGTGTTAGTATGTTTGTTCGTTTTACGGAAAGGCTCATTGTATTTGGAGCGTGCAGTAAGGTGTGAGTACTTGGACATTACCGTGCCCATCCATGTACATTAAAATTAGCAAAAGTAAAAAAAAAAAAAAACAAAACAAAAAAGCTCAGGGGTCTTCCCTGGTGGCACAGTGGTTGAGAGTCCGCCTGCCGATGCAGGGGACACGGGTTCGTGCTCCGGTCCGGGAAGATCCCACATGCCGCGGAGCGGCTGGGCCCGTGAGCCATGGCCGCGGAGCCTGCGTGGCCGGAGCCTGTGCTCCCCAATGGGAGAGGCCACAACAGTGAGAGGCCTGCGTACCGAAAAAAAAAAAAAAATTAGCAGAAGTGTGGCAAACTATTTATTATTTTAAATGCTCTATCAAAATTCAACCCCTAAGATACTGCATTAACAGTTCATAGACCTGTTGTTGGTCTTCCTGCACATGTAATCTAAGATACACGTTTGCAGAACATACTGAGAGCAAAGAACTACATGTTGGCAAATGTGAGGTATTTTTTTTTGTTAGTGGATGACAGTCCACTATCTATGTTATTAAAAGCATAGATGACACACAGAGCCTAGGAGAGTTGTGTGTGGTGAGAATGAGTGGCAAGAGCTGAAGCAATTAATATAAAGACCCACTGCTGTTGAATCACTTCACTAATCCAGACCCTGAGTACAAATCTTATTTTCCAGTAGTTTGAGATTTACCATTTACTTTGTAACAATTTTCGCTAGTCAAACAAGCTAGGGTACTCTTTATATTTCTGTAATTATACATATTAATTTTCTAACTGAATTATTTTATTTGAAGGAAGTAATAGTTTGAACTTTTCCAAATATGTTTGAATTATTCCACTTATTTTGGGACTACATATATGCAAAAGTCAGTTGATACTTTTAATTTTGACATTCCTGACTTTGATGGACAGGGTGTATCTTTACTCCTTTTCTTCCCGAAAGGGTAGTAAGCAAACTGGGGACTTAGCCTCCATGAATGGTAGATTGAGATTGAACCTGTCCTAGTTGAGATGTTTCGTGAGGCCATGAAATTTAGCTTCTGCACCAATGATTAACTGCACTGTATTATTAACCATTTACCAAATATCCATACTGAGCTTAGAAACACACACAATCTGCAGAGAAGAGGGGGTGTGACTCCCACAGGGCCATCTCTGCACACTTTCTCTAAAAGGCCTGTGGGAGAGCAACCACAGCACACTGCAGAGCTCCTACAGCAAGTGTCATGGGCTTTGGTGGCATCTGGTCATTAAGAGGCACAGAACAATGGCTCGTTGTGGAAAGCAACTCAACAGAGCAGCCCAGACGTCCTGTATTGGAGGATTGAAGTTGACAGAAAGGTAGAGTTGAACATTAAAGGTTTTAATTTTGTGTCTAGCATTTTGACTCAGACTAAGTCCTGCATTTAAACCATTGCTCTAAACCAAATTATATATTGAAATTTCTAAGCTGAGAATTTGAACAGATTATAAACATGTTTTCTGTTTCCACCCCCTTACCATTCCAATCCAGTTTTTCGCACTTCCTTAGATGCATTCTGTTCATAATACAATTATAGGATGGCGATGCTTTTGAACACAATATTTGTCATGCAAAGAAAAAGTATTTTTTAGTGTACACTTACTCTTTTGTTATTTACGATATTAATATTTTAGTTCTAAAATGTGACTTGAGATATTATTGACTGAGTTTTTTTAAAAGGTCTGTTTATCAAATGGAGGGTGGAGAAATCAAGAATCTGTTATTTTTACATGTACTAGTTACCAAAGGAACAGTAGTTGGAAGCGAAATTAATGTTCACGTATTTCCCTTGTGAAAATAACGGAGGCTCAAAATGATATTTTAAGGATTTAGCTGATCTCTAAAGCTTCAAAAGGTGCTTGATTTTGCAGCAATACTGTAAAGTCATGTCTTAGGAATTAAGTTCCCAGATGGCTCTCTTTTACAGTCTGCCAAATTTGACTTGAGATATGAATGTGTATGTGTATTTTTTTAAGGTTGTTATTCATGTAAGTAAAAATATACCTACTTTGAATTGGATAATTTTCAACTTTCTCTCATTTAAACCTGATTATACTACTTTTTTTTTCCAGATGTGTCTTTCAAATGAGTTTCTCAATGTCTTAATCTGTTTAAAAAGAACGAAAAGGAAAAAAGCAACCTTAATGATATCCAAACTTGGATCTGTAACTTGAGTATGGGGAGTTCCACCTGTCAATTCATGTTGCTATTTTAAAATGTTCCCTCCCTTCCTACCAAGTAATTAGAACAGAATAAAAGAGAAAGGAAGTTTACTGCATCACATATATCTCTATCCCATTCATTCTCTGGTGTTAGGTAGTTACTGAAAGGGGGACATTAATTCTTTTGGGTTGCCGAAGTCCTGTTTAAGGCCAGCAGCAAAAATATATGGTCACATTTTTCAAATGATCTTTAATTGCAAAGTTTGAATTTCTAAGAGTCTGCTCAACTGCAGAGAAGGTGGTGGGATATGAGCTGCAGGGACAAACTGTAGAATAACTAACAGTTTTACCTGGCATTTATTTCGCTCCATTTCTAGTTCTTAATTTATTTCTTCGATAGATCGACACTTTCTGGATGCCAAGTCTCCTTCCTCAGCTCCCCACTCCCTCAAATCCAAAGAGCCATGGGGTCTGATTTTGTCTTGGTTTGCTGGGTGAGACTTCATGTTATAGACTTTGATGGCCAGGATCTTTATCTACAAAAGTAACCCATCCTAACTTCATTGCTCCAAAGAATCTCACTTGGTGGCTCATTTGATTAGCAATTGTCATGAATCAGTTCATGGGAAGGTGGTAGAATTTGCTTCGCCTATCAGATAGCATTTGTTTTATAACGTGGTCCTTCAAAGGGTTAAACCAAAGAGATATTTTTGTTGAAGAGATTCTTTTTTCACCTAATTATCTGTAGGGCTGCCTATGTTGAATTAATCAAACTTTTACAGTTACATGCACTGTAATATCTGTAGTCCTGTCAGTCATTTTTGAAAATGAGAGCTTCACCGGTCACTGGAGATGTTAAGCATTGTTTTCCCCTGAATTTCATGCTATATTCTGGTCTGATTTAACTGATTGTTTGAGTGAAGGGTGTACATGTGAGGTGCGTGTGCTTACATCTGTTTCTGGAGCTACAGAGTAGAAAGTGGCAGTTAATCCAGCTATGGGGAAATTTTGGTTTCATTCACTTGCCAATCATACAGCAAGCATTGATTCAGCATCTTCTCTGTGGCCGGTACTTATACAGACATAAATAAGATGGAGTCCTGCCGTTAGAGGGGTTCACATTATAATTGAGGAAATGTCCTCATAAGTTAGAACACATTGTGTTAAATGCACAGGGCTCTCTGGGACTATAGAGATGAACAGTCATTTCAGCTTTTTAATCAGGAAACACTTCTAATTGAAGGTGACGTTGGTCTCTCTTCTGGGCTTTCAAAGCATTTCTTGTTTTTACCTACATCTAATTTTTCCCTAGGCTTGAAGCTATCTGAGGGCAGAGATAATGCATTTAATCTCCTCCTGACACCTTAGGTGTTAAATACTTATTTGAAAATCAGATTTTAATTATGAAGATAATGGAAATCTTAAAACCGGGCTTCGAAGATGAGAACTGAATATTTCTTTGCTAAGTGCTCCTATCTTTCTTCCTCATCTTTTCAAAATTGCAAAGCAGATCTGGGAAAGCAGTCACTAAACTTTTGGTTTGCTGGGTGAGACTTTTACTTATCATTTCAGAATATTGCAACACAATCTGAAACTTATACAGTTTAAAAGAAGAATGTGTGTTTCCTCTCAGTTGTGTGGGTAAAACTAAAATTGGAATGTTGGGCCATGTACTTTCCAAAGTATTTGGTGGAAGTTTTAATCCTTATGCTGATGTCCAATGATAAATGCTAGTATTGTTTTAACTGACATTTGAGGGATGTTGTTACATGCTTATATTTATATGAAGCTTTAGAAACATTTTAATTGTTCTCATACCATCACCAATCTAAATGTATGCTTAAGGCTTGGGTGGAAAAGTATAGTTGTTACGTAGGTAGTTGGAATATCTTGTAGAAGCTCAAGGGCAAGGGACAGAAAATTTTAAAAGCAGGAATCAAGAGTGGAGGTAACTTAACGGGAAGTCATTAAAGTTACTTTAATAAGAAGTTTTACCAACAAGTTTACAGTAAGCCTTGTTTCTTCCAAAGTCAAGCTATCTGCCTTGGTACCTCTTACCTTTGCCTAATATTAAACACCAAAGCCAATTTGAAAAAAGTCACAAATTGCCTTTGACTTTGGCATGATAAAAACTATTTGAAGAATATGAGCGCACAGAAACATGAAGATTTCTTAGCAGTTCATTTGAATTGTTTCTAGTATACCCCAGGCTGGGTTTCTTTCTCACCCAGGATGGAATAGAATTTCAGTTGATGTGCATCAATTGTCATGAATAGACGATCATCCTAACAATAGCAGGGACTTTAGGTGCCTGACATGGGTTTAATCCCATCCCATTCAGTCACCTGGTGGCTGAATGACCTTAGACAGGTTAGTTTTCCTCCCTGTGATCACTTTACTGCTCAGTGAACAAGAGAGATGGAATGGCTAATATCCTGGAGCTTAGCAAATAATACCATTTGGGGATAGCCCTACTCCGCAAGGATATTGTACGGATTTTCATAAAGTCATGTATGTAAAGTGTATAGTGCTTGACATATAGTAGTGCTCAATAAGTGGTACTGAATTATCAATTGTGACCATTTATTTTATTTTTTAACATCTTTATTGGAGTATAATTGCTTTACAATGGTGTGTTAGTTTCTGCTTTATAACAAAGTGAATCAGCTGTACATATACATATATCCAGATTCTTGACCCTATGAAGTGAAGATATGTGTGCTCTGTAGAAGAACATGGAGGGAAAAATTTGGCCCCCAGCTACTTAAATTGTGATGATTGGCTATAGGCTCTTTGTTTTTTTATGAGAATTTTAGCCATTTTAGACTTATCTCTTCTTTCAATTAGGAGCAGATATTAAAACAGATGTTTTTCTGACATGTATGTTTAGTCAGCTTTTTACAGTGTATCTGTTTCATTAGAATAGCAAAGCTGGAAACCAGAGAACGTATACCTAAGTTATTTACTCTTCCTCCTGTTTATGTGGGACCAGCATAATTTTTATTAACTTTTTGAGACCTCAATTTTCTGTGTATTTTATGAAATGTTAGAAATATTGTAGTTTGATTTGGATTTATTTCCTTAAAAAGTTTCTATTTCCATATTTAAAAAAGCAAAAAAAAAAAAGACATGAAACCACAAGCAGTCCACAACACAAATCCAAATTCAAAACTTTACTTTGGTGATTGGTTTAATATTTTCATCCCATTTTTCCTCTTCTGTGAAAATTCTTATCGTTTTGGTCATTAGGAGAGGAGAGGTGGTTATCCTTTGGATAGGCAAGATCAGATCAGATGCTGTTCTCTAAAAGGCTTTTGTAGGCCTTATGAATTTTTTGGCGGGGGGGCGGATAGGTGTTCATAATGTTTACAGAATTCAAATGCACACTGCAGCTATGTTGTCCCCCAGACAGAAAACTTAGCTGCTCCTTTTGGATATCTCCCATCTGTGCTGTCCATCAAAAGGCTACTGTACTGATAGCATAAAGGTCTTGATTATATTCTCTAAAATATTTGTAGTTTTAACTCTGGACATGAACAATCATAACTAGCAATAGGCACTGTTTGTGAGGTCATGAGCCTTGGTTCTTATTTACTTCCAGTTGTACGTGGTGAAACACATCAAGAAACTAGGAAGTATACTTTCATGTTGATGCTTTGACATAACATTATAGCTTGGTTCTTTTAAAATGAAGAGACTCGCTATCAAATGTTGAATAGGTATAAAAGTTGTATATTGATCATTTATTGGTTATTTTAAAGAGTCTAGGTTAGTGGAGTAGTTATATTTTAGGGGTAATTGCCCTGGTATAATTTGTCATGCTGAGCAGCCCTCCCAGGTGGGATTGGCTGCTGATGGACTGATTCTCCGTTTTTCAGAGACATACCTTCTGCGTATCCCTACTGAACTGAGAGGCAGGGTGATGGTCACTTTTTCTTAAGAGCTTAAAAGCATTGCTTCAGGTACTACTGACCAAAATATACACAGTAAACTTAAGAAAACATGTTCCAAAAGTGTTACTGAGAAACCTTTAATTTTAAGGAAAAGTGTACACCTGCTGTATTAATTAAGGATACTTGCCACATTAAATGCATATGATAGTGTAATAAAATTCCATTCAAAAATAAGTAGGTTAAAAACATACTTGAATTAACACACTTCAGGTAAGCCAGTTTTTCTTAAGTTAAAAAAGGAAAAAGTGGGGGATCTTGGTGGCCTGGAAAAAGCAGCTGCTTTGAATTAAGCTCTGTTTGCATTAACCACCATAAATTTAAGAAGGGTTTGTGCTGTGTATTTTGAGCACTTTGGGAGAAATCCCTAGATATCAAGTATCACTGTTATTACATTTCACCATTTCATTACATTATAATAACATTGATGGCTGCTAGACTTTGTGAAATGCTTTTGTTCTGTATTTTTTCTTTCACTTTTACTGAGATAAACGGAAATAATCTTCAAAAGAATCTATGTCTGGGTAGACAATTTGGCTGACATGTTACTAGGCTTCTTTTGACTTAATATTGAGAAGAAAAATTCTCTACTAAGTGGGGAGCTCAGACTTTATTTTGTGTATAATGTGTATTCATCTCAAAAGTGTGCAGTAGAGCACACACGTGTACACACACTAAGAACATACGTGAAAATTTGTAAAAGGCTTCAAAGACTGAGGCACCAGACCCTGAGGGTCCCTAGATCCTTTTTTATTTTAGTGAAGAATTCATTTCACCAGAAGGGCTTGGTCCCTGTCTTGGAGGAGAAATAGGAATAGTATGATTAAATATTGGTGTCTAAAGCATGCCCATCCCAGATTAAGAAATAGAGCTCTATGTCCTTTCTCATATTTTTCATTCTCTTTTTCATTCTGCTTACAAGAAAGAGTCAGGGTAAAAAATTCCCGTAAAGACTGATATCCATTGATGTAAGCTTTGAGCCGCTAGAGCCAGAGATTACTGCTGCTGGGGTATCTAGAAGCAGCACAGTCCTGATGGGCTGAAGAGGGAGGGTGGACAGGTACATGAGGCTTAGCCTAGGGGTACTGAGTTCTCTCATCTGTACACCTTTTATCTTGTGGCTTGTCAGCCGCAGCCATTGAATATTTAATATGTGCTGTGTACAGACCCTGAATCCTGGGTGGGTAGAAGAGAAAAAAAACCTACTCTTTCTCTACCTCGTTCTTAAAACCATAAATGGGGAAGATGAAAAAAGCATTCTTCAGTCTTAATGTTTGCTTTTGTGTCTTAAAGAGCATTGCAGTGATTTACAGTTTACAACTCTAAGGGAACGAGGGATTTGGACTGATGAATATCAACTAGGTGAGGGCATCACTGTACTACAGTGTCCGGAATATTTCATAACTACTCCATCAGGTTTAGACACCTGACAGACAGCTAGCTATCTGTCAGGTGTTTTACATTAGTTATTTCTAACCTAGTAACAGCCCAGCCAGCCATTTTGCTTCCAATGCATGAAATGAAGGGAGTCAGAGAGAAGAGTAACTTGTTTAGCTTATCTTGGGCAAATAACAGAGCTAGGATTTAAATTCAGGGGGTGTCTTAGCCTTCAAAGCTTGGATTGCTTCCACCGTATTGTCTAAACAGACTTGAACAGACTTTAAAAACTTGCTAATATTCTTTCTAGTGCTATGGGACTGAAATTGTCTGAGTTGCTGCTTAACCAGGCCAGCTATAGCCCAGATGGATTTGTGTGTATGACTGATATTACCTCATTTGATACATGGCCAATATCTTTATATTATAATTAAAATTTCCCCCTAGTTTGTGAGCTAAGTAACTTCAAATAGATACAATATTACTATGTGCCATTAAATCTAAGATCAGTGCTTTTAGATCTCCTTATTTTAGAAATGTTAAATAGACACATGTGTACCTTAGAATAGAAGAAGTATGCTACATGTGTGGTCTTTTCTCCCTGTCTAGTAAATAGAGTATTTGGATTTTATTGATATGCACACATAAAGGCCTTTGTAGGTTTTATGACCTTTACACAGATAGTTATGAATGTTCAGTTGTATTTGCCATTCTAATGGAACATTCCTGTTAGAGGCTGTGGATTGTAAAACCTTACTAATCTAAATTGCTCAGGATCATACTACCACACTTTGACCTTTACAGCATTGGCACGAAACGTATATTTAAAAACAGAACTGGCAGGAAATTATTCTAAATAAGTTATTAATTTACCAATTTTTGATGCTTCATTTTACTTGTTAAAACCAAACCAAAAAACTCTCCAGAAAGTGGGCATAGAGGGAACCTACCTCAACATAATAAAGCCCATATAGGACAAAACCACAGCCAACATTATTCTCAGTGGTGAAGAAATGAAAGCATTTCCTCTAAGATCAGGAACAAGACAAGGATGTCCACTCCCGCCACTATTATTCAACATAGTTTTGGAAGTCCTAGCCATGGCAATCAGAGAAGAAAAAGAATTAAAAGGAATACAAATTGGAAAAGAAGTAAAACTGTCACTGTTTGCAGATGACATGATACTATACATAGAGAATCCTAAAGATGCCATCTGAAAACTACTAGAGCTAATCACTGAATTTGGTAAAGTTGCAGGATACAAATTAATGCACAGAAATCTCTTGCATTCCTATATCCTAATGATGAAAAATCTGAAAGAGAAATTAAGGAAACACTCCCATTTACCATTGCAACAAAAAGAATAAAATACCTAGGAGTAAATTTATCTAGGGAGACAAAAGACCTGTATGCAGAAAACTATAAGACACTATGAAAGAAATTAAAGATGGTACCAACAGATGGAGAGATAAACCATGTTCTTGGATTGGAAGAATCAATATTGTGAAAATGACTCTACTACCCAAAGCAATCTACAGATTCAATGCAATCCCTATCAAAGTACCAATGGCATTTTTCACAGAACTAGAACAAAAAATCTTAAAATTTGTTTGGAGACACAAAAGACCCGAATAGCCAAAGCAATCTTGAGGAAAAAAAAAACAGAGCTTGAGGAATCAGACTGCCTGACTTCAGACTATACTACAAAGGTACAGTAATCAAGACAGTATGGTACTGGCACAAAAACAGAAATATAGATCAATGGAACAGGATAGAAAGCCCAGAGATAAACCCACACACCTATGGTCAACTAATCTGTGACAAAGGAGGCAAGGATATACAATGGAGAAAAGACAGTCTCTTCAATAAGTGGTGCTGGGAAAACTGGACAGCTACATGTAAAAGAATGAAATTAGAACACTCCCTAACACCATACACAAAAGTAAACTCAAAATGGATTAAAGGCCTAAAAGTAAGACCCGACACTATAAAACTCTTAGAGGAAAACATAAGAAGAACACCCTTGGGCATAAATCACAGCAAGATATTTTTTGATCCACCTCCTAGAGTAATGGAAATAAAAACAAAAATAAACAAATGGAAACTAATGAAACTTAAAAGCTTTTGCACAGCAAAGGAAACCATAAACAAGACGAAAAGACAGCCCTCAGAATGGGAGAAAATATTTGCAAATGAATCAATGGACAAAGGATTACTCTCCAATATATATAAACAGCTCAAGCAACTCAATATCAATAAAACAAACAACCCAATCAAAAAATGGGCAGAAGACCTAAATAGATGTTTCTCCAAAGAACACATACAGATGGCCAAAAAACACATGAAAAGCTGCTCAGCATCACTAATTATTAGACAAGTGCAAGTCAAAACTACAATGAGGTATCACCTCTCACCAGTTAGAATGGGCATCATCAGAAAATCTACAAACAACAAATGCTGGAGAGCGTGTGGAGAAAAGGGAACCCTCTTGCACTGTTGGGGGGAATATAAATTGATACAGCCACTATGGAGAACAGTATGGAGGTTCCTTAAAAAACTAAAAATAGAATTACCATATGACCCAGCAATCCCACTACTGGGCATATACCCAGAGAAAACCATAATTCAAAAAGACACACGCACCCCAATGTTCATTGCGACACTGTGTACAATAGCCAGGTCATGGAAGCAACCTAAGTGTCCATCGACAGAGGAATGGATAAAGAAGATGTGATACATATACACAATGGCATATTACTCCGCCATAAAAAGGAACGAAATTGGGTCATTTGTAGAGACGTGGATGGACCTAGAGACTGTCATACAGAGTGAAGTAAGTCAGAAAGAGAAAAACAAATATCGTATATTAACGCATATTTTTGGAATCTAGAAAAATGGTACAGAGGAACCGGTTTGCAAGGCAGAAATAGAGACACAGATGTAGAGAACAAGCATATGGACACCAAGGGAGGAAAGGGGGGTGAGATGAATTGGGAGATTGGGATTAACATATATACACTACTATGTATAAAATAGACAACTAATGAGAACCTGCTATATGGCACAGGGAACTCCACTTCACTGTACAGTAGAAACTAGCACAACATTGTAAAAGAACTATACCCCAATAAAAGATAAAATAAAATAAAATACACGGAATCACAAGAGAAACCAATTACATTGAAACATGGTTGTCAAAATAGTTCTGAAACACAAATATGAAATATAATACTGTGTTTTTATTAATGTATTAAATTTTAAAATACAAATTAAAAATAAATTTATCCTTAAAAACTTAAAAAAATTAAAAATTAACTTATCTTAAAAAAAAACGACTAAACCATGACTCCCTCCTCCAAACATCCTTGGCTGGGAATAAATGCTTATAAATTATTTATATATATACATATAATATAAATATATATATATAATATTTTCATTTCAGTTTAGGTTATTGTGTATTAAATCTTATGTAGAACCTTAATGCTTGATAATTTGAAGTCCTGTCTGAAAGCTCAAACTAAAAGCAAGAAGATAAATTATAGTCATATTACCTAGCTTATTGAATTAAAGAAGAAGAATTACTTCAGTACATCACTGCAAGTCCTGCTATCAGTGTAGCCATTGGAGGGTTTGAAACAGGTGGTAAGTACAAAGCACCAAGTGTAACAGTAAATAACACTGTCTAATTTCGGTAAGATGAAACTCCTGGGGGATCAGATAGTGACTCAGAAAAGCAAAGTCCAAGAAATGACTCAAGCACAGAGACACTTTAAGAATTCCTTTACTAAGACTTATGACAAGTGGAGTGATCACTTCTTCTACCAAGTCATTAGAAGTTATTTCTTGCTAGTTGTTGAATGTAAATCTTTCATTCATAGGAAAAAATATTAAACTTTTATGTTGTGAATGTGATGTTTTTAGAAAGCCAAAGATAGTTGAAACTAACAGTAGCCTAAGATACACGTATAAGAGAAGAATACAAAGAAGGAAAAATTTCCTTTTAAATAACTAGTGGGATGGGTTAGATGCAGTAATAGAAAACACTTGTTTTAAGGCTGTTGAATATGTAAAAGGAGGAAAAGTACTGCTTTTGAGAGACGGAGTGGAGGAGAGTGGAAAGAAAGTAACATTTGAATGCTTTGCTTAATGCCTTGTATAATCTTACACCCTCTTTGTTAGAAAGAGTGGCTGCTTGAGTATACAGGTATGGAAGCTGAGAGGTTTGGCCTCTCACTCAAGGTCATGTGCCTAGCACAAGTGGGAACCCTCATTAGGACTCCAAACCCAGTTTCTCTCCATTATAATAATTCTGCTTTCAAGTGTATCCTAACGAAAGACAGGAAGGTCAAACAAAGGAATTTTGAACGTGTTAACGTGTATCTGTCAGACACGAGCTCCATGAAGTTGGTTGGATAGGAGGGAAGTTTTGGAGATACAGAAGAATTTGTAATTTCTAGAAGCTGTGGGTGAGAAATTACCCAGACTTTACTGAGAGTGAGAGTGCTTTAAACAAGTGCTTCTCAAACTTCAATGTGCACGTAAAACACCTTGGGCTCTGATTCAAATGCAGATTCTGATTCATTAGGTCTGGACAGGGCTGGGATTCTGTATTTCTAGCAAGCTCCCAGGCTGTGCTGATGAGCACCACGCTCTGAGTTACATGTATTTAGGCAATTAATGATAGTGATCGCATACTGGAGTGAGGGTTTAAGATATTGGGGCAGATGTAAGGGTTTAGTGTGGATCTGGAAGATAAGTTGGATTTGAGTGAGGTGGGAGACTACTACAGGAAGACTGGCACATCCAGAGGCACAGAGGTGAGAAGTTCTAATCATTTTAGAGAGCCCTTTAGATGCAAAGCAATGAGTAAAGTTAAGTAAGATCTCTGCTCTTGAGGCCTGAACTTATTTGTGGAGAAGGGTATGTATGCAAGGCATGAGTTTCTAGTCTAGGTTGGCAGATTAGAGGAGGATGACAGGTAGGTTGGGACCAGCTTGAGTGGTACCTCGAGTATCCTGGCTGGGGGAGTTTGAGCTATCTCTTAGGTAGTGGGATTACTACCGAAAGCTTGGTGCAGAAGGTTACAATGTTAAAATCAGAGATTTAGAAAGATGGGGTAATGAAGTAGTATATAATATGGATTGACTGAGAACTAGCTTGGAGGCTGGGACAGGTGTTGGGAAATGGTTGCAGTTCATGGGTGTTTTGATAAGGATGCAAACTGCTGAAAGCAGTAAAAATGTAAAAGAGGAGAAGATATTTGAAGTAGACATGATGGGGGTTGATTAGAATGAAAGAGCAAGAAGGGCCAGCTTTTGAGCTTGTGCAACTATTAGCAGAAACGGGAAAGGTAGCCAATTTGGGGGCAAGATAGAAATGAGGTCTTACCACACTGCACTGGACATGACAGTAGAGTATCCAAATGGAAATGTAGGAGTTGTTAATGCATTTAATCAGAAATTATGGTCTTTTTTCCTTCTTTTAAATGCCAACAAAAAGAAGGGATTATTATTTGAGTCCCAAATCTCTTTTCTGTAGCGCCTTCTGGAAGTGTTAGGCCGGATTTCTTGTCCTAGGAACTATGCTTTCGGAGTAAGGGCAGTGGGAATGTCATGCCCTCACAGGAAACACTGTGGGCTTGGCCTCTGGGCTCAGGTGGATATTCAGATCAGTTCAGCGAATCCAACATCACTGTGTGTCCTAGCCTTGGGGTCCTTAAATCATAAATACCCCTGTTTGCGTGGTAGCCACCATCTGGACCAGTGTTGCCCGTACTAATCCCACTCACTTGCTTTGTATTTTCTCCTACTACCTGAGAAAAGTTGTCCCTTGTCTTTCTTGTCAACGTCTTTTAAATCTAAACTCTGCGTCTCTTGTCAGCAACTGTTCCAGACAAGAATATGTACAACTCCCCATAGAATAGACCATTTCAACCACATTGTGTCCAAATTCGTACAACAAAATGGACTTATCTCCTTGTTTTTTCTCCCACCCATGAAAACCTTACTCCCAAACAACAGCATTGAAAAACAAAACTATGGAGTCTGCAAAACATCTCATTCAGCCTGACGGAATTTGATAAACCAAAACTGCTTCCACTTCTGTTCATCAAGGTTGGAAAAATAACAGTATTTTAGGGCAGGTGTAACACCAGGGAATTTGATTCAATAACTAGATGGATGGATAAATGAATGAGTTTAACAAATATTTATTGTGTTCTTACTCTGTGCATGGCACTGTTCTAGGGATTGGGGATCCAGTTTTGTGGTGAAAAGGACAAAGCCTTGCCATTCTTAGGCATAAATTCTACTAGGGAGGACAATAATGAATAAAAATATAAAATGATGGGAGGTGGTGATAGGACTCTGAAACAAAATAAATCAGGGGTGGAGAGAGCACGTCAGGAAGGTTCGTTTTGATATGATATTTTAAGCATAGTTTTAGATAAAATTCTACATGCAGTAGATTTTAAAGGTACTAATAAAACTAGCTATTGGGATTAATGTTACATTTTATTAGAATCATAAAGAGTTTTGGTAAACTCTTCTCCTAAAACAAGCTCACTGATTTGAAGCTTTAGTGTATTTTAAAGTGAAGCATCAGAAAGGAGGCCCATTAACCTCTGAAGGTCGGGCTGCAGGTTGGGGTGCGTCTGCACACGAGGCTTCCCCTCCTCTGCACCTGACTCCCACCTGGCAGCCTGCTGGCTGGCAGGGCTTGTGTCTTTGCATTTAGGTTTCACCCTCGCAAATGAATTAAGGGTTCAGTTTTTGTTTTAAGATTTTATATGGTTTGAATTCAAGGAAGCTTGCTTTGATCAGATAATTAACTACTTATGGTATTTTGACTCCTGCTTTTCATAAAAGATTTCGTATTTTGTCTGTTAGTCTCAAGTCTCATATGTGTACTTGAATCATGTATTCCCCCTCATGAGCCCATCGTGGTTCCCACTTACCCACAGGTCAAGTCCAAGCACACTTGAGACTTTAATGGAGTTCTACTGTCTAATCATGTGTGGCTTATTTACTTGCATTTTTATTTCCCTTCTACGTGAGCTTTGTCAACCAGTCGGGCCAGCCTCTTCCCCTGGACAGCCATTCTTACAGGCCAGGCACCATCTTGCCTCATCCGGGAAGCCCTTCCTCCCTCACTAAGAGAGGAAGCCAGATGCCTGGTTGTTAGTCCCAGGCGGCCAGTGCTGACTGCGATCTTTGCTCATTTCCCTTACCCTCTCTGTCCTTTCATTTCTTTACCTGCGAAATAGAGGACAACACTAGTACCTACTGCACAGGGACCATTGTGAGGATTAAATGAGTAAAGGTGAAGAACTTGGATGCCTGACACGTGGCACACATCCATTATACGCTGGCCGTTAACTACTATTGATACTTTACGTAAAATTTTAGACTACTGTGTTCTCTAAATATGGTGTGTATGATCTGCATGATAGCTTTTTTTATTTCCTACTCCATTTTTTTTTACCTTTATGGTAGATTTTTAAACTCCTAACTTTTAATATATCTAGAGCTAGATTGAATTATAACGTATTTGGTGATTGACGATCAGGTAGGAACAGGAACCCTATGGAGGGAGCAAAGAACACTTAGGGACGGTCCTTGTCTATTGCCCTTGTCTACTTAGAGGAAATGCTCGAGAGGAGGGGATGGACCCAAGGTGCTGAGAGAAAGTACTGCTGAGTTGCTGCCTTTTTTCTTTCTTGACTGTCTTAGATATGAGTTAATTTACAAATTTTCTCATACTAATTTCTTTTTTGTTATAGTAAGAACACTTAACATGAGATCTATCCTCTTGACACATCATTAGGTACACAAGCCAGTGTTAACTATAGGCATAATGTATCAGCAGATCTCTAGACTTATTCATCTTTTATAGCTGACACTACATACCCACTGAAAAGCAATTCCCAGTTTCCCCTTCCCCTGGTCCCTGGCAACTACCATTCTATTGTCTGTCTCTATGTCTGTTGACTATTTTAGATATCTCATTTAAGAGGAACCATGTCCTTCTGTGACTAGCTTATTTCACTTGGTATAATGTCCTCCAGGTTCATACATGTTGTTGCAGATGGCAGGATTTCCACTTCCAGGTGTATAGCCATAAGAATTGAAGCCAGGATCTTTTTTTTTTTTTTTTTTTTTTTTTTTTTTTTTTTTTTTTTTTTTTTATTTTTTAACATCTTTATTGGGGTATAATTACTTTACAATGGTGTGTTAGTTTCTGCTTTATAACAAAGTGAATCAGTTATACATATACATATGTTCCCATATCTCTTCCCTCTTGCGTCTCCCTCCCTCCCACCCTCCCTATCCCACCCCTCCAGGCTGTCACAGAGCACCGAGCCAATATCCCCGTGCCATGCGGCTGCTTCCCACTAGCTATCTACCTTACTACGTTTGTTAGTGTGTATATGTCCATGACTCTCTCTTGCCCCGTCACAGCTCACCCTTCCCCCTCCCCATAACCTCAGTCCGTTCTCTAGGAGGTCTGCGTCTTTATTCCTGCCTTACCCCTAGGTTCTTCATGACATTTTTTTTTTTCTTAAATTCCATATATATGTGTTAGCATACTGTATTTGTCTTTTTCTTTCTGACTTACTTCACTGTGTATGACAGACTCTAGGTCTATCCACCTCATTACAAATAGCTCAATTTCGTTTCTTTTTATGGCTGAGTAATATTCCATTGTATATATGTGCCACATCTTCTTTATCCATTCATCCGATGATGGGCACTTAGGTTGTTTCCATCTCCGGGCTATTGTAAATAGAGCTGCGATGAACATTTTGGTACATGACTCTTTTTGAATTTCGGTTTTCTCAGGGTATATGCCCAGTAGTGGGATTGCTGGGTCATATGGTAGTTCTATTTTTAGTTTTTTAAGGAACCTCCATACTGTTCTCCATAGTGGCTGAACCAATTCACATTCCCACCAGCAGTGCAAGAGGGTTCCCTTTTCTCCACACCCTCTCCAGCGAAGCCAGGATCTTGAGGAGCTCTCTGCACCCCCATGTTCATTGCAGCATTATTCACAATAGTCAAGATATGGAAACAACCTAAATGTCCATCGATGGATGAATAGATAAAGAAAATATGAGACATTACATGCTATGTACAATATTATTCTGTCTCATAGTAATCTTAATTCTGTATGTTTTCCTCAGTTTAAAACCTTAGTCTCCAATGCCCAGTAATATCTCATTTAATAAGATGCAGTAGAGATGACTTTGTGGTTAAAAATTGTAGGTGAGTTTTTTTTTTTTTAATAAATAAATTTATTTATTTATTTATTTTTGGCTGTGTTGGGTCTTTGTTTCTGTGTGCCGGCAAGCGGGGGCTACTTTTCATTGCGGTGTGTGGGCTTCTCATTGCAGTGGCTTGTCTTTGTTGCGGAGCATGGGCTCTAGGCACATGGGCTCAGTAGTTGTGGCACGTGGGCTCAGTAGTTGTAGCTTGCGGGCTCTAGAGCACAGGCTCAGTAGTTGTGGCGCACAGGCTTAGTTGCTCCGCGGCATGTGGGATCTTCCCGGACCAGGGCTTGAACCTGTGTCCCCTGCATTGCCAGGCAGATTCTTAACCACTGCGCCAGTAGGTGAGTCTTAAGAAAGGATTGTTAAGAGTGTGTTTCTTAAATGAACTAAGCAATATGATTTTACCCTTGGGGTAATAAGGCAGAAGGGAAAATAAAGGATCTGTCCATAAAAGGAGATAGAGGAGGGAGAAAGAGCTGTGTATATGGAGAAAGGAGAGGTGTGGCAGAGGGACAAGAGTGACTCCCTCTGCCAGAAGAGAAAAGTGTGACCCAGGTGACATTCCTGTAGACTCAGTCTATGCGACAAACAATAATAGGAAAGGAAGGACCTCTACTCTTACCCTTATGTGTGAAGAGGATAGTTTTTCTTTTTCTTTTTTGTTCTTTGATATTTAGAGTAAATGGAGAAGTATCTACCAACTTAAATCTTAAGAAATGTAAGACTACAGATCTAGGGATAACTGATGATCTCTCCATAGTCCTTGGATTTTTTTTTTTTTTTTTTTTTTTGCGGTACACGGGCCTCTCACTGTTGTGGCCTCTCCCGTTGTGGAGCACAGGCTCCAGACGCGCAGGCTCAGCGGCCATGGCTCATGGGCCCAGCCGCTCCGCGACATGTGGGATCTTCCCGGACCGGGGCACGAACCCGTGTCCCCTGCATCGGCAGGCGGACCCTCAACCACTGCGCCACCAGGGAAGCCCTGTCCTTGGATATTTTGATTACTATGATAACAACTATAAGCAATTGGATTTATTTTATATAAACAGAAAATATCCAACAGTGTTCTTAGGATGAAAAAGTTGAAAGCAAAAATAATTGAATAGCCCGCTAACGATTTATTCTTGCTTTAATCTTCTATTATTAGGAATGATTGTTTTTACTCTTTCCTTAAAGACTTATAAGTGGATAATTTGTCCTCTTAATTTGACTAACAGTTGTGTTAAAGAAAACTATGAAAGTAAGAAGGGCATTATCTCACCAAGAAGTTAGTAGTAAATCATTTTGCTAAAGGTCTCAAGTCTTACTAGTTCATTCATAAAACAGAATGATGCAATCAGGAAGAACTTACCTTAGTAAACTTTTACACTTCTATGTATTCACTTCCCTCCCAAATACACTGTTCACGATTCTCTTCATCCTCCCTCACTCCTAAGTAAATAATTTGACAGTCTGGTGTTTGATCCCTTTTTTGTGTTCTATTGAAAGTTTAAGACAAAATTTGGGGTTACATTATTTGAAAGGTTGTTTTTTATCATGTCTGAGAATTGCTTTCAGGGAATGACTTTGAAAACTTATTAATTTTCTGCTATCAGTTAACTCACTTGTGATTTCAAAAGCATTTTTAATTTCATAAGCCTTTAAAAATTGGCATATAGTTATGAGGAGATAAATACTGTATTCAAAAGTTGTCAGCCTTCAACTCTGGAGCACGTTTATACCACAATCGTAATGAAGGTAATACATGGGAACATTTATTTATATTAGTTCAAAATGCTTAGTCACATCATGCAGTTGATGTGAGTGTTCACTGTTTTATTTGAACTTACCAGAAAAGCTCTCTAGGGAGTCTCTCTGCTGCCTTTCATATCAACTTAAAAATTGTGGTGGGAATATTCCTTTATAAGAGGTAAGAATCAGACTATCGGAGCTGGAAGGTACTAAAGAGACAGCTCCATCCAGTGCAGTCCTCCTTTCACATGAGAGGGAAAATGTGGCCCAGAAGAGGTCAAAATGCTATTCCAAGGCCACTCGTGAGCCAAGACATGTATCCTGACTTAAGTCCCACCTTCTGGTTTGGGTGTAGTTATCTCCCCCCGTGTCTTATGCCCAGCTTAGCCAGGGCAGCAGAAGACTTGAACAAGAATAACACTTAATTTCACCTGGCTTTAACCTTTTCTTATTTCAGTGAGTGACTGTCTATAATATTGATACTTTGTCTACATTTTAGTTTATTATTCTACTTCAGATTTAGTAACTTGAATAAGATAAGGGCTATACTTAAATTTCAAAGGCAACCACCTTCTTTAATCAGTAGACCTGAATATGTTCACATTATTTCACATTTTAGAATATAAAGAAGGAAATTTACCAATGGCAATTTAATTGGTCTGTGCAACCGCTATCCACTTTTCTTTATCCATGTTTTGTACCTGTTTTCAACAAGTTGGTCTGTGTTGGTGTTTGTTAGTGGTGCCTTACAACCCTAATATACACAACTATTTTTATGTAAGCTACTTTGGTGTTATAATTTTGTGTGTAGGATTTTCTGATAACGTGGTCTTAGATTCATGCTCATTTAATCTTTCACCAGATGCATTATTCCAGTGTTACCTAATCCAGACTTTCTTCTTAACTGGGGAAAACAAATTAGAGATTAGGTAATACAAAAATAGGTCTAGGACAGTTTCTCACCAATTACCCTTTTTCAGAGATATATAACAGGAATGTATGATATTATGAGGAAATTATAAGATGACTGTAACAAAATTAACTTACTTTAACTTTCTGAATAGCATTCCTTCCTTTAAAGCTGACAGTGGTTGGCTTTTCAGAAAACTTATAGGAGAAATCATTTCTGTCCTTCTTGAAACATTGTGTTCTGTGGACATGGTAGGTGTGTTTCTATGTTTGGGTGTTCTCTTCTGGATCCCATGGAGTGTTGGTGCTTTTGGAGTGTTAAGCAGTGAACTCAGTGATCTTCCCTGTCCTTTAGATCCCCGGACCAAGACATCCTAAGTGACAGCTTAGTGAACAGCGACAGCAGCAAATCGAGTGCATTTTTATGGTGCTCTCTTAAGCCCACGCAAGCCCAGGGAAACACATTGAAGTTTTTCAGTCAACACTTGAAAATCATTGGCAGCAGTTCCAGGCTTTTCACTTAACTCTGAGTTTCTTTGTGCTTTTTATTGTTTGTTTTTAATTCTAGTTGGGTAAGGCTAGAGGAATTATGTTTCAGTTTAACTTCCTTTTTCAGAGAAGTAGCTAAAGTAGTTGAAGCTGTAGCTTCGGTTAAGCTGTAGTTTTAACTTTGGTATGTTTCTAGGGCACTGACTCTCAATCATTTGCATGCATCAGAGTCACCCGGAGGACTCACTAAGACCCAGATTCCTGGACTCCTAACCCCAGAGCTGCTGGTTCAGGAGGTATGAAGTAGGGTCTGAGGGGTTTTATTTCTAACAAGTTCTGTGGTACTGTGGATACTATGGTCTGGAGACCGTGGTTTGAGAACCTCTGTTTTAGGGGATAAATCAATGGGAACTACTCAAAGAGAAGGTATGTGACATTATTATCCTAAGAATATTTTTACTTCATCTTGTATAGATATTCAGCAAAACCCTCAGTACAGTTGACCTTTGAACAACATAGGTTTAAACTTGTGAGGGTCCACTTACACGTGGACTTTGTTCACTAAATACGTACTATGGTATTACATGTTCAGCACTGTTCAAAGGTCAACTGTAAGTGAATAATGTTTGTGGAAAGAAAATAATCCTCAAAGGTCCTTTGGAGGTAGTGAGACAAATACACAAAATGTATTTTATTAACGTCAGTAATGGATATAAGTGGATGAATAATGGTATGGCTCTATATTTGCATGAGTGATTGGGACTCTAAAGTGATGGTGTATCAGGGACTTGGCAATGTCCTATGGGAGTTTCCTGGAAATTGACATTTAAGAGTTAAATGTGTGACAGATTCTGGGCATTTTAGGCTGAAGGAATGGAATATATAGCTCTGGAGTGAGAGTAAACAGGTCCTGTTGTGTTAGACTTGTTTGATTAAAGTCAGAATAGAGTGGGATGCAACAGGAAATGGCTGAAAGACGGAAATGGGGATGTAACTAAAATTAAGTTCAAGATAAAGCATGGGGAGCCCTATGATTTAGTGGGGATGAGAGGGAGTAAATGGCCCCTTAAAAATGATTCTAGATGATGGGTAGGATAGATTTTTAGAAGAGGCTGAAGATTAATCTCTTCTTTCTGGTAATATTTTAGTGCCTATATTTTAAGTACTTAGCCAGAGATGAAGAATATTCTGTTTCTGAATTCATGGAGTTCACAGTCCAGTGGGAGAGACTAGGAAGATAATTTAATGGAATGCTTTAAAAGCACTCTGTGCGGAGCACCCATGGGCTCCCATGAGAGAGGCCTCTAGAAGATAGGAAGGCTTCAGAGGCTGGTGACATTTGAGTTTAATCTGAAAGGATGAACAGTTCAAAAGTGGGGAGAACAGTCAAGAGCCTTCTAGGAAGAGAAAACTTCCTGTTGTCTCTTATGTGGAGGTGGGAGAGATCAGGGCTGTTGAGAGAGTTCTAGAGCTGTTTTATAGAAAGAGTGTTGGGTTTATGCTGGGGCAGGTCAAGAAACGAGGTGACCGAGAGTGGGCAGATGATGAATGTGAATGCTATGTTTTGAACTTTACTTGAGGGAAATAAACCGTAAGAGGTAAGAATGTCAAGATAGGAGACTTGGGGCTTCCCTGGTAGCACAGTGGTTAAGAATCCACCTGCCAATGCAGGGGACACGGGTTCGAGCTCTGGTCGGGAAGACCCCACATGCCACGGAGCAACTAAGCCTGTGCACCACAACTACTGAGCCCGTGTGCCACAACTACTGAAGCCCGCGCGCCTAGAGCCCATGCTCCACAACAAGAGAAGACACTGCAATGAGAAGCCCCAGCACCACAACGAAGAGTAGCCCCCGCTCACTGCAGCCAGAGAAAGCCCGCGCGCAGCAGCAAAAACCCAACGTGGCCCAAAATAAAAATTAAAAATAAATAAATTTATTTAAAAAAAAAAGATAGGAGACATGGAGAGGATTCCATTTTAGGACGATTGTTCAGGAATCTCTGGGGAGGAGGAGGACCAGGGGGAAGATCGAAGACAGGAAATACATCTGAGAAAGAAGCAAGGAATTGCAGAGAGATTTAGGGACTAGAATTGATAGGACTTGTTTGGTGGGGAAGTGAGTGTTCGAGGGAGATGTTGTTTGGCTTAGGCCTTAGTTTTCTGACTCTGAAATTTGGGGCCCTTCACCAGTGCAGAGCATGTGGAAGGATGAACAGGCTCGGGGATTAGATGATGCATGCACTTACGAAGACTTATTCGATTTAAATTCTGAACTGCTGATAGTGGGAATATAAAGGGCATATCTGAGAAAAGTTGCCTGGGAAGTATTATTTGAATTTGGTTTAGATTAAATATGGTGAAGGGGAGAAAGAAGAAGAAAAAACTCATTCGATTCATTAGTCTTGGAAGTTTCAAAAAGGTATTCACAGAAAATGGGAAAATTGAAATTGATTGCAAGAAAGGTTAACTACTCTGAAGGACATCGGGATCGAATGTGTATTGAACTTGAAAGTTAATTGAAGAAGGCGGTGTTATATTAATCTGAATTTGAAAACCAATTATGTTATTCCTTTGAAGCATGTCCATTCTTTCTCAATGACTTATACAGAGTGATTGGTGATACTTTGATAAGGTTCTGAAATTTGAAGCATTATATGGAAGACTAAGAAGGAAATGGCACATCTATGGAAGGTGGTACATGTAAATGGAGATTTTTAAATGATCCCTGGTGTTAACTCTCTAATGAAAGACAGGCAGCTTTGTACAAATTGCAAGGGAGATAAGTCATAGTATGTTTTTAATTTAATAGTTGGTCATTCTTGGAGAGTGAGTCAACTCCTCAGACTTCATTTACTACTCATGAGACTGGTTTTGGTTTCAGCTAATTTTAGGCCCATGGAAACTTGAGTATACTTTATGAAGAGGAATTAATTAAATTCTTAGATCCTCTAAAACAGTGGTTCTCAACATCGGACAATTTTGTGCCCCAGGGGATATTTGGTGACGTCTGGAGACATTTCTGATTGTCTTGACTAGGGTGAGGAGAGGTGTCTAGTGAATAAGGCCAGGAGTCTGTTTAACATCCTGCAATGCACAGGGTAATCCCCCGCAATGAAGAATTGTAAGGTTCAAATGGTAATATTGTCAAGAAACTCTGTTCTAAATATATATTGCCCCTATGAACCTTTGGCTTAAATATAGTTGTGAAAAATTTGGTGTTTTTTTAACAAACACTAAGATAAGAGAGGCTAATCTAGAACAGGCAAAATTTAGGACTAAAAATGATTTATGAAAAACTTGGGCTAGGGATTTTTTTGAGGAGGCCGTGGTGCTGATTTTTCCCATGGTGGAATTAAAAGTTTGAAACAAGTGTCACTTATAGGCAAGGGAGAATAATGTGCTTAAAAGCAATATGGACCCTTCTGAATGTGTAACGTGAATCAATAGTTTGGTATGCACTACTTTGTCAATACAGCTTTGTACTATTCACACATAGCACATTTAATATAAACTACAGCTAAGGAATTGGTGTAATGGTATACTAACTTACTACTAATAATTTACACCTTATGCTTTCATGGTCATCAGAAAGAAAATAAATATTTACGTGCTAGGCACTTTAAATATATTTTGTTTAATTTTCACAAACCTTTAGTAGATTTAGCTTTCTTTTTTTTTTTTTTAGATTAGAAAATGTACCTTCAGGAGACTAACCAAAATGTTTTCCCAGTTAATCTTGTTTGTGTTTAATTTATAATCTTTTTATTTATATTCGATGGGTACTTGCCTTAAAGAAACTATACTCATAAAGGCTTAGCAGTGATAAGAACAGGTAATCTCTGCCTTGCGTTTCTCTCACTACGAGAATTATTGTGATATATTTCATTTACTTAGAAGGAAGTCCTTTAAAAAATGTTTTGGCAATTTTCCATCTGCAGAATCCCATAACGGGTTGTATGTGCAAGATAGTACAGTACAAATCTAAATTTTGCCAGAAAAGGTAGGGGGAAACTTCTGCCATTGTCTTTGGGAGACAGATTTAGGCAGGAAATTATTGTTGCCATAGATAGGTTTTGAACCAACACTTGGAGAGAATGTTGAGAGACATTTATACTTCTCAAGGATATTACAGACAATTATTTTTCAGGATTAAGAAAGAAGTAAATTATTAAAAATGTATTAAGGTAGAAAGGGTGACTGCACTAATACTAAAACAGGGTTTTAGTCCATAGCTCTTAGTGTATGGCAAGTACGGATCACATCAAGTCTTAATAGTTTTGTGACCTTGGGGAAGTTTTTAAGCCTTTGGAGTCCCAATTTCCTAATCTGTAAATCATTAGATTGTTGTGTGGATTAAAGGAGATAATAATGCAATACGGTCAACGTAATGATTAATATAAAGTGCTTAATAAAGGTAATTATTATTAATATACATGATACAATTAAGCATAAAGTGGACTTAAACAGGACACAATTGGGAAATACTTCATTGATACCAGAATTCCTTAAGATTTTAGTAACTGTTCTGCCAACAACTATGAGAAAGTGAATTTTTCAAAGTATAAGTAAAATGGATCTCTTGTTGTAGGGCTTTTCACAACTTCAATTTTCTGTTATGTGTTAAGGAGAAAATATGCAACACTTTGTAAAAAGTTTTGACCTTAAGCCCCATTCAATCCGCCAGTTTCTCATGCTTCGTGGTACACAGTTTGACAAATACTGACTTGGAAAATTCCTCACCTGGCACATTATTATTCCAATATCATGATGCTAAAGACTAGAAGATTTATACCTATAGTCGAATTTCTTGTTGGCTTTGCTAAGTGTGGACTCAGAAGTCTGGAAGGGCACCTGAGCCATCTAGCTCAGTATTCTCCCAAATTGTATGTTTAGGAACATCGGTGGTTTTGACGAGATTTTTGTTGATGTTAATACTTCTTTCTTTTTCTCCTTTGAGGAGAAGTAATTAGTAATTGAGTGAGTGTGTATTACATGTGTGTAAGATATTATAAGGGTTAAGAAAAGAATACAGGGCTTCCCTGGTGGCGCAGTGGTTGAGAGTCCGCCTGCCGATGCAGGGGACACAGGTTCGTGCCCCGGTCTGGGAAGATCCCACATGCCGCGGAGCGGCTGGGCCTGTGAGCCATGGCCGCTGAGCCTGTACGTCCGGAGCCTGTGCTCCGCAACGGGAGAGGCCACAACAGTGAGAGGCCCACGTACAGCAAAAGAAAAAGAAAGAAAAAAGAAAAGAAAAGAATACAGCAGTAATTCCTCAGCGCTCATCCTCATTCCCCTCTAAACAACATTTTTGACTGGTCCCTCCGTCTCGCTCTCCTTCCCTCCGGCGTGCCACTCCCATCACATTGGCTGGTCCTTCTGTGTCTGCCTTACTGGTTTCTCCTCCACCTCTTAGCCCTTATGTGTTGGGTTTCCCAGCCCTCAATCCCTAGACCTCTTCTCTATCTACACTTATTTTCTAAGGGGGTCTCATGGTAGCTTCATGACTTTACACTTAATCTCTATGCTGACAACTCCCCAGATTATATCTCCAACCTAGATTTCTAGCTTGAACATCCTACTTGTATGTCTAATTACCAGTCACTTCACATTTCTACTTTGTCATGTGTCTCAAACTTCCCATGTCTAAAACCAAGCCCACTCTTCCCATTGCTGCTGCTACCTGGCATTGTTACCTACAGAAGTAAAATGATGGGTAGGCCTGTAATTGACACCCCCTGTAGTCTCTCCCCAGCACATTTTATATAATTGAAGGTCATAACTCCATTTAGTACACGGAGCATATATCATGGATATTAAATTCTATATTCAGGAATTGTCTGTTTCTGGGTTACCATCTAACAGGGGATATACATGTGTGAGTCTCAAATTGTGAAATCAGTTTTATGTAATAGCCAACATACTCCAAAAAGTAGAAAAGATTTGCAAAAAGTCTGTGGTTGAGAGAGTTAGAAACAAAACCCACTTTTCAGCTCCTGCAGCAGCTCCTCAGGTTCATTATTTAAGTGGAACTGTGTGCCGGTGTCTTCGAATGCATGTGGGTTTGTTTTTTCCTTTCTCTTTAAGTGAAACTTAGCTATTCTTAGTACTGTGTGGGTGGGGTGTGAAATTTAATAAGAAATGATTTTTAACGGGAGGGTAGTTACTCATTTGTCATGTTTGGAATAAGCATTATGTTCCTAGGGCAAAAACTGTTGAATTTCCAAGAGTTTTGTCTCACATAGGTAAGTACAGAAATCATCGTTTATCAATTTTTGCTCACTAATTATCTCCAGATTTGGTATTATTTTCTCAAGTGCCATTTTTACAATTTCCAGTCAGGTAGAGCTGCATTTTGTAGCAATGGCAGATTAAAAGCTATGAGTCACATGGTCTCACATTACTGGCAGATTGTCAAATGGAATACAGTTTCATTTTTAGGGATGAAGGTGGGAGGAAAGGAAGAATTTCAACTTCATTTTTTAAAATGCAGCTTACTTTTTGAGTGCAGTATTCCAAGAATTCGTCTTTAACTTTTATCCACACATTTCTTCCTCCTTCTATTTGCCAGTCATTAGAGAAAGGTTTGCTCTATTTTATGTAATGCAATGGAAGAGCTTCCATGAATAATGTCTGTTAATAGAAAAAGGAGCCGTTACCTGATAGATTCCTAAATTCCTTCTTCACTTCCTGCATTTGGAATAAAAACAGCCCCTTCCCTCAGAGACAGTAGCGTCAGAAATTATGATGTCACTGTGCTTCTTAAAATTTCACTCAGTATCCTTTCCTCCCATTTGGAGGCAGACTGTCTTGTCTCTTATAGAAAACGATGCCGCAGCTGTAATGAGAAGGGCATCTGCTTTGAATGGTCTCAACCGTCTCCCCTGACCACACACATGCCTCCTCCCTAACCTCATGCATACCTGACAGATTGAAAGCAGATACGGTCCACACACTTTTTTCTACTGGTGACCGCTTATGAAATCATGATCTAGGACCTCATTTCTTGACATTTTTTAAAAAGTTGTGAACAGGTGGCCAGACTACATAAGCAACAACTGGAGGGCAGGGATTACTTAGTGGCTTGGAGGAGGACCAAGTATTGTGTGAGCCCAGCTTCTCTAATGTCAACCCCGTTTCCCAAGCAGCACATCCCGGTCAGCTGAAACCACCCAGGGCAGGGCAGGGCAGGGCTAGAACTGACTCTGGAAGGGTTGGGTCCATGCTCTACTCTGGAAGTAGCCTCAGGAAGTGGATGCTTGGGGACAAAATCACCCAGTGAGTTGCAGTTGTTCTGAGGAACAAAGGTAAAAGCTTATTTGAGACCAAGAAAAGGGGATGATCAGGGCTGTAGGATTAGGGATAGAAAGAGGGGTGAGTGTGTATGGCAGGGAGGAGACCCGGTGGGGTAGGAAGTTATACTTGAGTCTCTTATTGAACTCCAGATTCCTTGTAGCCAGAGAAGCTTGGGGTAGTGGCAGGTGGTACCACATGTCTCATCTCTCCTGTTAGGATGTAGGGAGTCTTCCCCTGTGGTATCTGGAGCAAAGATATTCCCACTCTATCAGAAATTCCAGCATGAGTTTTTCATCACACGCTTCCTTGTATGATGCTTCAGTAAGACAACTGTATTTGATCTTAACCGAGGTTGGATTGGGCAGGGTGTGGGCTGGGATTTAGGGAGGAAGGATGATTTTGGAGCACGGAGAGTTCAGTGCTAGGGGATTTTGCTCTTAGGGCAGAACATGACAAGATTGAGCTTACGGTGCTGTCAGTGAAGAAGTTGGTACCTTGAGGAAAAGGTGTATCAAGATATGGAAGAAGAAAAAAAAAGGAGAATTGGGAGTCGGTTTCAAGCTCTGTGAAGCTTTATCTTATTGGGGGGGAATTTTCCTCCAACTCTTTGTCCTTGATCTGCGGGACTGGCTCTGTGAGTGGCTTTAGGTGACTTATATAGGAGCACTGGAAGCTGGGCAGCTCTTAGCCAGGCCTGTGGTTGACTCCAGGGGTACAGTCGTGAGTCAGGTGTGGTTCCAGCTCTCTGCTGTCCACCAGGAGAGATGCTATGAGAGGCTGAGGTGGGTGCATGCATGTGGGCCCAGGGTTAGCTCTTTGGATAAACAGAACGTTTTTGGAAATATTTTTGATGACGCCCTAGAATACAGCTGGCCGCACCAAGCTATAATAAAACTAGAATCTCATCCTTTAACACTCTGTTCCCAAACTCTGCTGTCAGATAGGAGGGAGATAGACTTTGGCAATGCAGGCACATTTTTTTTCTCTCAGATTTTGAGCTTTTGGAAAATTGAAGGGTGTTGGCCTAGGCAGTCCCTGGTAGATAAAGGGCGGGTGAGGAGGGCTGGCTTGGGGCCAACATGGATGTTTGGCCAACAAGGGTCATACCACACTAGTTGGCCTTGCTCTTTGTTTGACCTTATTCTAGAAACAATTTCTTGTTCAAAGCCTTTCAGAGAAAGAGGGAAAGGAAAGAAGAACATGAAAGAGTGTCTTGAATTGTGCTTCACAGAAATGTCTCTTCTAGGGGGAAAATACTATGTGTGGGGAGACTTGCCTGTCCTCTCGCCACTTCCCTTCCACCATACTGTGTGGTTGAGATGGGTAATTGGAGGACAGTCTCGAAGTGTCTCCTTTACTTGATCTGCTTGGGTTCAGTACTTTTCAAATGTCTATCTTAAGCCCAGTGAAATGGGTATGTGGTTTCCAGGTGAGACTGTGGAGGCAAAGAGTTAGATAAGCATTGCCACATTCTCACAGCTCCCAAAAGTGGAGCCGGAAATCACACCCAGGAGGTCTGACTCCAGAGCCTGCCCTCCTAGCCACCCTGCTGCCTCGGGGAAGAATGGGCTCTCCCGATGAGAGCCAGAGCAGCCACATGGATTTTATTTCCCTGGTCCTTTCCTTAGAGATGGTGCTCTTTGATGGAGGATTTGTACGAGTATTTTAAAACAGCTTTGAATAAAGAAAGGATCAGACCTAGAGTTTCCTGGCTGTAAGTATACCTTGAAGTTAGGATAAGGTGGTTACTGATGGATCTTGTTCACTGATGGGCTTACTTGAGGGTTTATGGCTCTTTTCTTCCTGGCCTCTGGCAGAAAGTTTAGAGCTCTGTGATGAGCACATGTTTTCTGGTCCTTTGTCAGGTAGTGAAGAATTACCAGAGCTATTCCATTAACAGAGTGGAAGATGATATCTATGTCATACTTGCTATTTCTTGAATATTAATATTTAAATTAGTGTGTAATACACAGAGAAGGCTAGCAACATATTCAACATAGTCATTTTTTCAAACTATTAATGTTTCATCTCTGTCCCTTTTTATGGTAAATTTGGGTTTCAAGGAAGGTTTGGATTCTTTGGCCTTTGTCTCTCAGAGCTCTGCTGGGAAGCTTTTTTATCCCAGAGACCATCACTTAATCTTTGTACTCAGCACTTTGAAGCTGCCGTTTGTTTTTGAACCTGTGCCTTTTCTGGGTTATTGATCTATGATTATAAAGAATTCCTTTTATTGCAATTTTAAAGAAAATACCTTTTAAAAAGAAGCCCAGTTATGAGTATCAATACAGTTGGAGTCAAAACTGGATGTTTTAAGTAAGCTAATGTAATTTAACTGTCCTTTGACGTCACATAGGAATCTCCTGAGCTTTTATCATTTCAGGATTTCTTTTGCTGACTTACATTTCTGTAAGCTAAATAAATGTGTTCAGATTAGTATTGGTGAGCATCTGTGTGCCATGCACTGTGCTAGGCATTTTTTAAAAAAATTATGGAAATAATTAATTTAGAAAACTCCAGGAACTCAGAGGTTTTGTTTTGGTTTTTGTGGCTTTTGGCCACGCTGAGTGGCATGTGATCTTAGTTCCCCGACCAGGGATCGAATCCACGCCCCCTGCGTTGGAAGCATGGAGTCTTAACCACTGGACCACCAGGGAAGTCCCATGTGCTAGGCATTTTTAATAAAATATTTTAACGTACTTGTCAGGTGGTAGACCCTGTCTTAAGACACTTGGGATATGACAGTAAATAAAATCACAAAAATTCCTTTTGGATTATGAAGAGACAGATAATAAACGAATGCATGCAGTTGATGGTTATAAATACAAAAATAAAGCAGGGATGACAGATGGGGAGTGTCAGGCAGGCTGGTTGCAAGTTAAATATTGGGGTCCAGCATGGCGTCACTAAGAAGCCTGTGTGGGTAGCTTGGTAAAGAAGTTGGGCCCTGCCCTCACATAGCTTACAGTCTAATGATAACTGCTGCTTGGTGAGCACTTACCATGAGGCTAGGGACTCTGCTAAATACCTGTGTACTTTTCTTCTGATGTCCTGGAATAAGGGCCATTATTTGCAGTTTCTCCAGAAGGAGATGGAAGCTTCAAGAGTTAAGTAAATTGCCGAAATGAACATAGCTAGTGGGACCTACATCTGACCCAAAGACCATGCTTTTGAACAGGGAATTATACCATGTCAGCTGTTGAAATATCTGTTGTAAGGGAATTAGCCTATTTGTAGATCAGACTGTCTTATTTTGGGTTCTGATGGGTTAGGCAATATCTTGGATGGCTCATAGAGAGACTGATACCATGAGTTTCTCCTCTGCCCTCATGCTTGCTCTATTTGGAAGGCCTTGGGGTTGTGCCCTGTGGCCACAGCAGGGAAAGGAGCCGCCTGGTTACTGACTTGCATACAATGAGATGTGTTTGTTGTGTGTCAGAAGTTGACCTCTATTGACTCCAGCAAATCATTGACTACTTGAATTCCTGGCATTACATTTCAGTGATAGAACAGCAGTTTGGCTGGCATGTGTGTCACTGTGTTCAAGAGCATGTTATAAATGCTCATATTCAGAAGGGATTGTGAAATGAGGGAAAGGTCGTAGTGCCAAGGTCACTGCTTATTGTGAGTGTTTATTCCAAAATAGGTCATACCTGGTGTTTACAATTATTGCTTTATCATAATATAAAGTAAATGAGTGTGTTGGATTAGAAACCTTTAGAGAGGGCTGTGGAAAGGAGGCCAGGGGTTCAAGAGAGCTCTGTTCCTCTTTCGGCCCTCAGTGCACTTATGAGAAAAGTGGGGTGGTTTGCATTGACTGTTAAGAGTGTGGTGATTTTCAGCCTAATGTATCCTTTTCATTGAGTATTGATGGTTCTTTGTGCTTTGGTTAATGTCTGAAGTGTGTTTGTTGGTCATTAATATAAAAAGAGGCTATATATTTTATCACCTTTTTTTTTTTTTTGCCCATGCTGTGTGACTTGCGGGATCTCAGCTCCCTGACCAGGGATTGAACCCAGGCCATGGCAGTGAAAGTGCTGAATCCTAACCACTAGACCACCAGGGAATTCCCAATATAACTCTTATTTTTTTTAATTGTCAGTTTCTAGTGATTTTTTTCCCCCCCACTTCTTTGAAAAATGTTGATTTTGTTTTTACAAGATGATTTTCTTTTTTACTTAAGAGATAAGCTATGATTTAAGTACTTGGGCTGTAAAATTTATTTGCTTTTTTGAAGTATGTATCTTTTTCTATATGTGTATTTTAAGTGTACAATTCACAGACTTTAGAGATGGAACTCACTTAAATAGCCAGCTTACAGATCAAAATATAAGAAATTTTCAGCGCCCTACAAGCCCCTCACCTTTTTCCAGTCACTTCCATCCTCCCCCACCAGGGTGAACAGTATCCTGACTCCTAACATCATATCTTTGTTATGCCTGTTTTTGTTCTCGACTTGAATGAATAATACAGTCTGTGCTCTGTTTGGCTTCCTTTACTTCCCATTGTTTGTCAGATTGAACCATATAGCTGCAGGTTGTTTGTTCTCATTGCTATGGAATATTGCATTGTGTGGATATTCCATAATTTATCCATTCTACTGTTAAAGACGTAGGTGTAGCTCCAGTTTATTCTATTATGAATTGTGCTTCTATAAAGGTTCTCATGTGACTTTTGGTGAGCATCTGTAAGCATTTCTGTTGGGTATATATCGAGGAGTGGAAGTACTAGGTCACAGAATATGCGTATACTGTATATTCCGCTTGAATAGTTGGTACCGAATGTATTAAAGTAGTTGTACCAATTTACATTTCCACAGTAGGGTGAGAGTTTGTGGATTTTACTTTTGTTATTGCTGTTTTGGGGGTAGGTGAGAGGTAAATGTTGTTCTTAAGTTCATTTCAGTTCATGTTTATCTTATGGGAAGGAATGGTTGTAGCTGTCTTCATGGATTCTTTGAAAATGAAGTTAAATGTTTGTCTCCGTTTGTGTGCTCATTCTCTCCCCCTTTTCTTTGTCCCCCTGTGTATATATGTTATATATGTGTGTTTTATATGTCTTACACACATGATGTGTGTGTATACATATATATTTTCTTATAAAGGTACTACTTATGACTCTTAGACTGAAAAGCGACCTTGGAGGTCATCTAGTTCAGGCTCCTGCATCTCTCTGAATTAGCAATGATCCTGCTTAAGTCTCTGATGGAAAGCACCAATAGTTTAGGGTCATCCATCGCTTTGTTAATTAGCTTATGTTTTTTCGTCTTCAACGTTGCGGTGACATCTGCCTCTTTAACTTTCCCCACAAATGTCATGCCCTTTTACAGGTAGGGGGAAAACCCATGATGCTTATAATAGAGTGAAATCTCTTTAGGCAGAGATTCATGGCTATGTTTTAAACTGCACTTTTCAGCATCTGCAGGGTTTGGTCTCTGAGCAATTTTCTCTGGGGAACTTGAGTGAAAAATCCCTCACGCAAAGTGGAAAAGAAAACTCAGGGCAAAATTACTTTTGTTTTTTCCTATTTAAGGTTTTTTCCCCCCATTTCCTGATTTATTTTCTGCCGTGAGCACGCATTGATTTTTTTCCCCCTTTTGATTGGGTTTAAACATTGTTTAAAATGAAAACTTACAAATGCAAATAACACATTTAAAAAATCAGACTGGGGCTTCCCTGGTGGCGCAGTGGTTGAGAGTCCGCCTGCTGATGCAGGGGACACGGGTTCGTGCCCTGGTCCGGGAAGATCCCACATGCCACGGAGTGGCTAGGCCCGTGAGCCATGGCCGCTGAGCCTGCGCGTCCGGAGCCTGTGCTCCGCAACGGGAGAGGCCACAACAGTGAGAGGCCCGCGTACCGCAAAAAAAAAAAAAAACCAAACAGACTGTAATGAATAAAGTAATGAAAAAAAGACAACCTTGCTTTTTATAGAAAACTGACAATTATATTTCATGAAATCAATGAATATGGAAAAATCCTTCTGATGGATAATATACTGACTAAGGTTTCTGAACTTTCAGGTGGTATTAATATTCATAGAACTTTAGAATACAAATGAGTTTTTTCTAGTTAATAATTAACAATTTAAGGTTCATAGATATTACTAATGGATATTTTCTTTTTTCTTTACAGGCAAGAAGAGACTGATAGGAGAGTGAAAAATGTAAGATATATTTAATGGGACATTATAAATGGTTTTTTACTTACATGTTCTGTGAAAAGGTAGTGGGATCTAAAAATATCTGATATATTCTCTATCCTTTTTCTAAGTTTTGCTAGAAACAAATTCTAATTGTGTTTAAATATGGTTGAAACGTGTATTTTCTGACCTCATAGTATAAGAAGGTGGGTTAAATCTAGGGAGTGGGTCCTTACATGTTAGTAATGTGGTAAAGGCAAATGAATAGGCTATAGGATTTTTAGGAGAGCAAGTCAGAAACCACCAAAATCAGACTTTAAGGAAAAACACTAAATGTTTAAGGACTCTGGGCAATTGCCCAATGTAGACTTATATCTATAATATTCTGCATATTAGAAGAATTTCTAAAAATGTGACAGCTTTATTGAAAAACATAAGAGCTCAATATCATTATTAGGGAAGCTGAGAATTTTTGATTTTAAGTGTGCAGTCTGTAAGATTGTTGGAAAACTATTACTTTAAAAGTTTAATTTATGTTTTCTTACTGTAAATTTTTTCCTTCTCCATGTGTACCGGTAGAGTATAAATACCTGTTGGGGTCTAGACTTTTGCTCTGAGAATGTGCTCAGAGATGGAAATCTAAGAAGAATTAACATTTTTAGTGACCCTTCTCCTTTACATAATTTAAAAGAAAATCTACTTTTCAACCATAGATACTGTCTTTTATCTAGAGTGCTCACTTGCATTTGAGCTTGCCATTAGTTACTAAATAGACTGATCTTGTTGTTTCATGGAATTTTTTTTTTAAAGGTTTTGATAACTTTGTACTGGCTGGGAAGAAAAGCACAAAGTAACCCCTACTATAATGGTCCCTATCTTAATTTGAAAGCATTTGAGAATCTTTTAGGGCAAGCTCTGACTAAGGTAAGGAAACTCTATCTATATGAGACAACTACTCTAACTAGTACTACTTCTCATCTTCCCCTTTCCCCTTCGTCTCTTTTTTCCACATGCCCTCTGCCTTCTTCTCCTCCCTCTATGATATATGGCGGCTCTGATTGGGATGGGTGGAGAGGACTGTTACTCATTTGCTGGCTTTGTAAGCCACCACAAGGAGTGAGTAAGTATTTCAGAGCAGTTTCCAGGGTATATGATATAGGTATATGTATTTATTTCTTAATTTTAGGTAACTCAACAAAATACTAATTTACTTTCTTTCTTAGGCACTTTATATAACCTAACTCTTTCTATATTCATTATGAACTTAACCTGTAATAGAGAGGTGCTTCAGGGCTATTAAAATATATGGAAGTTACTCGTTTCTTTATCTTACTGTCTTGCCATGAGTCATTATATCTCAAGTGCCAGCGCTGACCAGAGTTGGCCAAATCTTCACTCATAATATTCAGATGGGAAAATTAACTTCACTGTGGGGGTATTTATGCAGGAGAATCTGCTGTGCAGAAGAAAATATGTCATCAAATAATATATGGTCATCTAATTAATATTAGTTGCTTGCTGGGTCTTTATGATGATTAATCAGGCATTTAACATTAGTCTCTGGCACATTGTAAGGGTGTAATAAATGTTAGTTACTATAATTGGAAGATAGAAATTTTAGGATGAAAATGATCACTTTGCCTTATAACTACTCTGATCTCTAAAAAGTTTTGCCTGAACCCAGCCACATACATTATAGGGAGATGGGATTATAGTCTAGAAGGTTAGGGTATTCCTTCTGGATTTTTATTTTCTAATTGTAAAGAGTTGATAATACCCTATTTAAATTCCTTAAAACAGTTAATTCAGATAACAGTTGAGATAATACCATGCACAAGCATTGTACTAGTTGTTGAGAAAACACTCATACAAGGCTGATGACCCTTCCTTACAGCACAACCCTCTGATGTAGACAGATGAACAGGTAGGTCAGTGCAATGGAGGAGGGCAAGGCTCTGAAGGATGAATGTGGCAGGGATTTGAGCAAAGGCAAAGCCTTGCCTTACAGGTATTTCAGCTAAGAAAACATCCAGTTAAAAATAACATAGGACTTTGGCTCTTGCATTAGTGTTCTCATTACAGCCTTTGGTTCTTTTTATGGCAGTCTGACTCAGGTTGAATCATCCTAGTAGAGTGTTTGTGCTGGGAATGCTTTATTCGAGGCTGCTTCCTATCACCAGTATCAAAATCAGAGTAGATGAAAAAGAATTTTCAGGGACTTCCGTGGTGGTGCAGTGGTTAAGAATCTGCCTGTCAGTGCAGGGGACATGGGTTCGAGCCCTGGTCTGGGAAGATCCTGCATGCTGCAGAGCAACTAAGCCCGTGCGCCACAACTACTGAGCCTGTGCTCTAGAGCCTGTGGGCCACAACTACTGAGCCCGCATGCCACAACTACTGAAGCCCGTGTGCTTAGAGCCCATGCTCTGCAACAAGAGAAGCCACCGCAATGAGAAGCCCATGCACCACAACAAAGAGGAGCCCCCACTCGCCACAGCTAGAGAAAGCCCACACAGCCATATGACCCACGCAGAAGACCCAATGCAGCCGTAAATAAATAAATTTATAAAAAAAAAAATTTTCATAGGTAAAACTATAGTTGTGGTTCCGTTCCATTATTGTGGAGTGTGGAGAGCCATAAGAGGTGCGTGAATATATGAGCTGTTTTGCATCTGTTCTGTTAAAATCAAAATCATTGTGTTCATCAGACTTTTCTCCCTTAACTAGATAACGCTTAATGGCCAATCCAAAATATATATTAAAAAAAATACTTGCAGTAAGCTGTTGACCCTTAGTCATCCTATAAGTTGTAGGTGACTTGTCAGAGTAAAGTCCTTGGTGGGGGTTTGGGGGAGGAACCAGGCAACGGGGCCAAACTTAGGTTCTTTTATAACCACGGTGGCACATCATCATTATCTTTAACACTTACGAGGCCAAAAATCATCTCCTTGAGTTGAACTCTAAGGCTTCAACAAGTGTGTGTCTAAGAAACCTGGTAAATCTAAAGATTTACTTAGAATTTTAAAACCTATATTTTTTAAGAAGTATTTTGGTGGTACCAGCACTAAGCCCAGCTTCCCTACCCGCTTGGAAATAGGGTACAAAGCAGGCACTTTCATTTTCATGCTAGGATGTCAACTCTAATTCCAGGGTGTGTGTGGCGTCCAAAATATATGAAATCTCACATAAGTCTACTAGACCCTACTGGCACTTAAGCATTTGTCAAACAATTCAACCACGAATTAACATCCAGTCTTAGCCAAAAGTATGCCTGAGACAGCTGCTAATTATTCATTGTAAACATTCTTTCTTCAGCTTTTTATCATATCTTGAGAATGTTCCTAATTAAAAGTTGAAAGAATAGTACAACAAATACCCACCTGTGTTCCGTCGGATTTAATCATTAAACATGTCCCATATTGGCTTTATTTATGTATCCATCTGTGTTTTAATTAATCGTTTCAAGGTAAATTGCAGACAACTCACCCCTAAATACTCAGCATGCATCTCTTAACAGTAAGAATATTCTTCCATATACCTGTGATGTCTACTAGACCAAAGAACAGTCATGAATTCCACATTAGTTAATATCCAGTCTATATTCAGAACATCCCAATTGTCTCCCAACTCTCTTTCATAGCTTTTTTTCTGAATAATGATTTAATGAAAGTTGACATATTACATTTGGTTGTTAAAGAACCTAGGAGTTCCTGGGGCTTCCCTGGTGGTGCAGTAGTTAAGAATCCTCCTGTCAACACAGGGGACACAGGTTCGATCCCTGGTCCAGGAAGATCCCACACGCTGTGGAGCAGCTAAGCCTGCGTGCCGCAACTACTGAGCTCGCGTGCTGCAACTACTGGAGCCCGCGTGCTGCAGCTACTGAAGCCCGCGTGCCTAGAGCCATTGCTCCGCGACAAGAGAAGCCACCACAATAAGAAGCCCGTGCACCTCAACTAGAGAAAGCCCGCACACAGCAACGAAGACCCAAAGCATCCAAAAATAAATAAAATTAAAGGAAAAAAAAAAAGGAAAACCCTCTGCTTTAAAAAAAAAAAAAAAATAGTTACTAGCTATTCATTGAGTACTATGTATTAGAACTATGCTAAAGGCTTTATAAATTCTACTTACATGCTAATTTTAAAAAGTCCGGTTGTATTTTGCTATTAACTTTCCTAGAGGAATGTTAGTTAAAGATGCTTATTTTAGTAAGTTCTATGTGATTTACAAACCTATGGTTAATAACATTTACATATTTCTATATAGCTGTTATATGAGCTAAACAAGTATTTCATTTAGATCCAGGGAAAATGTTTTATATTCAACAAACAAGTCTACTTTCCTTGGTTCACATCTAGGTTTTGAGTGAAAATAAATGAATTTGTGAAGTGTACGCCTGCTATTCTTGCCCCTCTCTCTTTTAAAACTTTTCTTTCTGTTAAAGAACTTTGTTATGGCTTTTTTGTTTATTTAATAAAAATGAGCCCTAATATTTCCTGGAGGTAGGCTGAATATAATCTTATTAACTTTTCTCCTTTTGGATATCAAAATTAAGGTTGGCTTTTCTCATTGCCTCCTTTCATGTTTATTGCCAGAAAACTGTAGATAATAATTGATTTTAGCCTTTGAATGTTACTCTAATTATTAGCTTTTCTTTTATTAAAACGTTCCCCCTTATTATTACCTTATTAAATAATATTGAATACCTCCATATAGTCACATGAGTGCCAAGTATTAGTTGTGGGAAAACATTTACAGATGTATATTCTGATTTTTATCAGATTTTTTCTGATTTTTAATGGGGCAGTCTCATTGCCTCACCTATCAAATGCAGCACAACTTGAACTATTGCAAATCAGTAAGCGATAACTGATTACATTTTTGGAAGTTTATGCTAACTTACAAGTCTTTAAAAAATGTTCTTCAGGCACTCGAAGAGTCCAGCTTCCTGAAGAGGAGTGGCAGAGACAGTGGTTACGGTGATATCTGGTGCGCTGAGCGTGGAGAATTTCTTGCTCCTCCAGGCAACTATAAGAGAGAAGATTCATTTGAAAGCTTGGACTCTTTGGGGTCTAGGTCATTCACAAGCTGCTCCTCTGATATCACGTTGAGGGGGGCACGTGAAGGTGAGTTACGTTTTGGACTGGACGGTTTATTTTTATTTCTTTGTGTATTGAGAGAAAATTGGGAATTGGAGAGAGTAGAAAAATGGAGTGAAACTATTGAGGCAAAAATTTCGCCAAGAAGTATATTTTTGTAGAGATGGAAATATAATTGGGGGTGTCTTTTCTTTCCTTCTTTCCTTCCTCCCTCCCTCCCTCCCTTCCTTCCTTCTCTCTGTCTCTCTTTCTGTCTGTCTCTCTTGTTCCTTCCTCACTATATTGCCACTAGAGGGGTGATAGTTTCACTTCTTTTAATCTTCTGTTTTTAGAGGAGTTTGGGGAAGAGACAGTTAACTATGACCTGTTTTATCAGCGATAATCTATCCTAATTCTTTTCTCTCCAGATTCGGGTTTAATAATCTCTGCCTCTGAGGCCTAGTAACTGATATATCTAAACATAAAGCAGAAAGTAAATAAGATTCTATAAAAGTCTGTTCTAGCTCCTGAATAAGCTTTCTTTCCTTTTCTTACTTTTCTGCAAAAGATAAAAAAAAAAAAAACTTCTAAGAAAAAACAGGAAAATATTTTAATAATTATCTCTACCTAAGAAAAGAAATGATTGATATCTGTCATGATAGAATATTATGCTAAACTTTGATTAAGTAACAACACTGGCATTGTGTTAGAAAACATCTTTTGCGTCTGTCAGGGTCAGAGTAAACCCAGGACAAGTGTGAAAGGAACGTGTTAATGAAAGTTTCTGTTGTGGGAAGGAACTTTCTTTCAAAATCCCAATATTGTGGTCAAATCTGTTATTTAAATGCAAGTCTTTTGCCCCTGGCTATTGGGTGGTGTCAGAAATTTCTGACTGTATGCCTCTCGCAATTCAAATTGACTAGATTGAAACCACAAGTGAAGTTTCTTGAACTATTTCTGTTGCTTCCACCATCAGCATGAAAAATCGAGAGTTCTGGTTGTGAGTTTTTGCCGGATTGTTAGAGAGTTTTACTTTGCTTGTTTATTTTGATTATTATTCTTTATTTTAAGTGTTTTTCGTAATTTTTTTTTTTGCGGCCTAATGTTTTTATTATAAAAAATTTCAAACATCAGCAAAGTTGGAAGAATTTTACATGAATACCCATGTACCTGCCACCTAGTTTTACCGTAACATTTTACTGTGCTTGCTTTATCACATACCAAGCTCTCATTCTCTGTGCATTAATTATCCATCTTATTTTTTGAGGCACTTCAGAGAACATTACACTTGTCCTAAATGCTTCAGCATGCAATCATTAGCTAGAATTCAACCTTTATTTGCTGTTGTTCTTTTTTTGTTTTGTTTTGTTTTGTTTTTTGGGTTTTTTTTTGCGGTACGTGGGCCTCTCACTGTTGTGGCCTCTCCCGTTGCGGAGCACAGGCTCCGGACGCGCAGGTTCAGCGGCCATGGCTCACGGGCCCCAGCTGCTCCACGGCATGTGGGATCTTCCCGGACCGGGGCACGAACCCGTGTCCCCTGCATCGGCAGGCGGACTCTCAACCACTGCGCCACCAGGGAAGCCCTATTTGCTGTTGTTCTTTTAATGTAAATTTACATAAAAGCAATGTACAATGAATTTGTTTTTCAAAAATAGAATGAATCCACAAATATTATAACAAAACCCCAAATTCTTTAGCTTTTTGAGTAGTCGTGGCATTTAAGCGTTTAAAAAGTTAATGGCTATTTGCGTTAACCTTTACAATTAGTGCTGTATTTGTTGGCTGTTTGCTGTCTAGCTTTAATGTTTTCATAGCCCAGATGACTCTTATAATAGTTTTAAGGAAATGAATGAGTTCATAATTCATCTGAGTGATTAAAGCTGTAAAAGCAGAGGTTGACATTCTCAACCCACTACATTACTTTGTCCTGACTGAAGAACCTAACACATGTGATGTTTGAATTCATATCTGACCAACAGAAATAAAAGGGACCCGTATTGAAGGCATGTGGGAGTATACAGACTCCAGTCAGTTCAAATGCACTGATCCAGTGGTGTGACTTGAAGCACTGTCCTCAGATGCTTGTTGGGTTGGGTTCCTGGCCCTTGTGAGGAAAAGCAGAGGGTTACTGTCACGCTGCTTCCTGATCTTGGGAAAGGAGTTGCAGACCATGTTTGAAGAGGGTGGAAGTGAAGACTTGGTAATTACAACTAAGGGAAAAAAAAAAGAAAATCCTGGGGGCCACCAGGATGATAAAACATTTTTGTGATCAGTATGTTGAAATTCTGCTACCTACCAGGTTGTAATCCCAAATTGATGATCAATATAATACTGATGTTAAGATAATATTTTTAGGTTAACAGAATTGCAAAGTCATATTCCTTAGTTTTATATGAAGCCTCTGTTGACTGAAAAAAAAAAAAAAAAGCAAAAACACAATCTAAAGGTTGAGAATTATGTTTTATTCAGCAGACTTGCTGAGGACTTAAGCCCAGAAGACAGTGTCTCAGATAGTTCTGAGGGACTGCTCTGAAGAGGTGAGGGTGGAGCTGGGATAAATAGGAGTCTTTGTAAAACAAAACAAACAAAAAAACAAACAAAAAACAACTCACTCAGGTAGTCAGAACATCAAAAGATTACTGTTAATTAAAGAAAAGCCAGACATCTCAAGTTAATGAATTTCAAGCTTTCCTATGTATGGAAAGATGAAAGAGTCTGGGCTCACTGAAATCATTCCTTTGACATGCACCTTAACTATATGGGGCGAGTAGCCTGCTTTTCTCCATCCTGAATCCCCTCAGGGTGCACAGTCGGGGACAGGTGCAGTGGCTGCTGGCTGGCTGGCCGCAATATCCTTTGTTTACTGATATGGCTGGTGGCATTTTTCATCCATCTCTCTTACCAGATCAAGAATATTTGCCTACTCTGCAGCATACTGTGCTGGACTAAAAAAAAAAAAAAAAAAGTAGCTTTAAAAATTCCGAAGTAGAAGGATCTTTTGTACAAATTTCACATGTACAAGATTTTAGCAAGAATCCTTGACATTTCTCTCTGATTTTCAAAAAATGTACTAATTTAGGAGGCAGTAAAAACAAAGCGCGAGATTATTGACTATTAATCCTTCTGGTCATAGCTGCTATACTTCCTCCTTTCTTTCCATGACTCTCCTTTCCCTGTTCCTGTCTCAAGGTCTCCTAGCTGTGTGTTCAACCGCTTCCTGTAGCCTCCTCTCTGTTACTACTGTAGACTCCTGCCAGGCACGGTGGAGGGGACGAGACTGCCTTTGGCTCAGGTTTACCCTGCAGGTGTGCTCCTGCCTAGAGCCCACAGCTCCCAGGTCCTCAGGTACCGTGCACAGCCAGCCTCTGAGAGCTCCGGCGGGAAGCATGCAACATTTGCAAAGTTTCTTAACAAATACACAGAGGCAGGAAGAAAAGGGCAGAATGGGAGGCAGCTGAAGCTTATATCTATCGTATCTATATCGTATCTATTGTGATGTTTTGTACCCTCATTTCTTCCCATGTATTTAAAAGAACAAACTGACTTTTTTTTTTTTTGAGAACAGATTAGTGTTTGTATCTGTCTGACCTTGAGGTGTATCAAAGTATATTCTTTCAAATTTGTGTGTAAATGATGTTGAATCAAAATACAAGGTTCCCAATATTTCCGTGACCACCATCAGAAAAAGCCTCGAGTTCTGTGTTCTCTTAATATTTTGGGGGGACATTAGAAGTCATTTGGTCCAACCTCATGTGTAATGTGTGATTCTTGCTCATAGGGGTCTCACAAGGATCTATCAAACTTCTTTGTGCTTTTTGCATCTCTTTCTTTGTCTTCCCTTGTCTCTCGCCTCACAGAAATTTTGGGTGACTGCATGATTTATTTTCAATGACTGAGTTTCCCTCGAACTACATTCAGATCTCGTTTTAGCCACCTTTGACTTGATTGCTAGATTTTATTCACATGTATTCCATCAACAAATTTTATGACAAATCGTGAGGGCAAGGAAGACTGGGAAGAAAAGGGGTTCAGCCATAAACCGGGACTTTTTCTGCTTAGAATGTGCAACAGTGAAAGAATGTACTGCGTGCATCTCCAGTATGCAAAGCAAGTTCCTCCTGATGGGTCTTATCACAACTTCATGACAAATTTCTAAAAATATTCCCTGCAGTTAGCAGTAGAGCACTGGGTTTCCAAGGGAAAGACAAAAGCAGGCATGCTGTGTGGGTTTCAGTTGGACGAGTAATCTGGAGAGTAAAGCAAATTCTTGTGCCTTTTTTTTTTTAATAGGTTGTGAAAGTGACACAGATTCTGAATTTACATTCAAAATGCAGGACCATAATAAAGATGATATGTCATATCGAAGGATTTCGGCTATTGAACCAAAGTCCGCTTTACCATTTAATCGCTTTTTACCCAACAAGGGTAGACAGCCATCCTATGTGCCGGCGCCCTTAAGGAAGAAAAAGCTGGACAAAAATGAGGATAACAGAAGAAGCTGGACAAGCCCAGTCTGCATAGAAGCCGATGGAACATTTCCAAGGTACTGGGATGCGAGCTGATTGTTGAATTTTAAAATTCAGTCTGCTTTGTGAATTTGCCAGGATATTTAAATTTAGTAAAAAGGAATGGTCCTTAAAATGTATTTCACAGATAACATAGAACTTCATTAATGAAGTATTTCTTTTACTTACCTATATTTTTAGTCATCCGTATCTTGAAGAGATTTCTTCCGTTTTAGAATGTCAGCGTATGATTTGCCGGTTCTTTTTTTAGATGCATGCCTTTAGCTCACTGGTTATCTTTCAGCTTCCTGGATGACTTACGTTGTTCATTGTGAGCTCTGCTGTGTTACTTTCTTCCATTATTTTTTTTCTGTGTTGACTGAGCTCAGTGGACACAAAAAGAATCCTTTTATTTCCCATCAAATCAGCAGAGCAAAGCATGATTTTTCGAATCCAGATTCCTATCAGAAGGAGGTGTATGGTTCTGAAAGTGGATCAGACTCGGAGGAGGAACGGAGGTTGCCGGATATAGTTTTGGATGACTTAGCCAACCGTAGATTCCAAATGAAAAAGAGGCCCGAGGGTTTCATCTCGAAAAGCATCTCTCCTAAGTCTTGTGCACCAGTCTTTTCTCCTGCTGACCCATTAGCCACTGAGCTATACAGAATGACGAGGTCAGAAAAATTTCTCTTGGATTGGAATGTCTATTATGCTCTTGATTTTTAATATGTAAAGTAACACCCCAGATGGTTTGCAATTTGTCTCTCTCTTTTAACACATTTTGTAGTTGTCTTTGGCCCTTCTGTATCAAGCTCTTCTCTAATTAAAATGAGATGCTATTATAATGCCTTAACTTTGTTGTAGGAGCTGGAATGATGAGACTGATGAGAATGGGAACTAATTGGCTGCATTCACAGTGTAAACTTTGTGAGACAGAAAGCATGCCTCTTGTGTTCTGTGTCACAAATTGCTCACGCGGTGTCTTAACTGGTTGGATGTTTTGAACAGTAACGAGAGGAGAACTTGGGGCACAAACGTGGAGAACTGGCCAACAGTACAAGAAACTTCAGACTCCTCTTGTTATTTGGAAGAGGCAGAAGAAAAGACAAGCATACCCAACACTGTAAGGGATGATCTTTACGTGCGAAAGCTAAGCCCAGTCATGCCAAGCCCAGGGAATGCTTTTGATCAGTTTCTTCCCAAATGCTGGATCCCAGAAGATGTGAACTGGAAACGAATAAAAAGGGAAACTTATAAACCATGGTATAAAGAATTTCAGGGCTTCAGGTTTGTCTCTGTGCATGTTTCTTTTATTCTGGTGTCCGCTCAGTACCCTGGCTGGGTACATTCTATGTGTACTTTTCATGAGAGAGGTTAATTTCCCTTCAACATCTGTAGAATTGCTAACTGAAAAAAACTACTGTCTAAATTTAAACTTTAGGATCTGGATCGTAAAAAGTCCTCTCCATAGCCAGAGCTTGACATTATTTTTAGTCGCATCGTTCTCCAATTCTTTGTCTTCTTTTCTCTTTCCTTTCTCTATGTCACTCCACGGTAGAGGGAATTCAGACTCTGACGATGAGGATTCAGGCTCTGACAGAAGCTCCGCCATTTTTAGTAGAATACAAAAAGCAGATCATAGGCTAGACAGCAACTGTCAGAGATGTTCACTCTTGCTGGAACTGGCTAAGAAATGGACCAGAAACTCCCGGGACACCCATGCAGCCAGGAGAACTAGTGGTGCTTCAGATGAGCCCAGGTGTACCTGCCTGCATGAGCCCGCCTGCTTGGAGTCTGGCCTGTGACGCCTGTGCCAGCTTCTGCTGCTACTTTAACCTCTGACCATGACGTGCTGAGTCGTGAACACTTAGGCACTTAATGTTTAGTTATAAAAGCATAACGTATGACATCGTGCTTTCTGTACAAGCATGTGAGCTTGAAATTCTATAGGATTAAATATTCTTTAGCACAATCACGTACAAGAGAGTATATAGTTACATGTGGCATAGACAGTTCTTGGGAAAACCGTTTTGAAAAGGCTTTTTAGGCAGTTGACCTAATTTTACAGTTGTGCGATGTGTGGAGCTGTGGAGAAAGGAAATAACTTATAGACAGACACTGGGACAGGCGAGACTGGTGGGAAAATGCAAAGAGAAGATTCATAGGAGTCTTTAATAAAGCTTCAGAGCATTTTATTTAATCTGCTGACAACCTGTGCCTGTTGCATAAAGTGCTTGTTGCTCAGCTCTTGAAGATCACTGCTGCTTCTCTGGGAGGGGACTTAGGTCGTTGTGGCCAATGGGATGAGGAAGGGGTGGAAGGGAACACTGTGTGTATCAGGGAGCTTCACTCTCTTCCCGTTCTGGCCCCATCACTTGGCCTCAGTGGTGCCCACTGAGAGATACACTCTGCTCTTATTCCTTTAAATGGTATCCAGGAAAGTCATGGATTACGGCATTAAATGCTGGTCTTTCTTCCCAGCAAGAGTCCCTCCCATGGCCCCCCAAAATAATTCACCCACAGTGACTGGCTAGTTGGTCTGCTACCTAATTACCTTTTCTCCCCAAATTTAATAAGATTCTCCCTTCCTTTTTCTTTTCTATGCTTCAGTCAGTTTTTATTACTTCAGGCCCTCCAGACATATTCTGATGACATCTTGTCTTCCGAAACACATATCAAAATTGATCCCACTGCTGGCCCAAGGCTCATAACACGCAGAAAGAATCTCTCTTATACACCAGGATATAGACCAGATGACCTGGAGATGCCAGCCCTGGATCCTGACTTAGAGAATGATGATTTCTTTGTCAGAAAGACTGGGGCTTTCCATGCAAACCCATGTGTCCTTCGGGCTTTCGAAGACTTAAGAAGGCTTTCTGGGCAAGACGATCCTGTAGAGCAAGATATAATACTGCAGTGTAGGGAAGGTGAACTTGTACTTCCAGACCTAGAAAAAGATGATATGATTGTTCGCCGCATTCCAGCACAGAAGAAAGAGGTGCCTCTGTCGGGAGCCCCAGATAGATACCAGCCAGTCCCTTTCCCCGAACCCTGGACTCTTCCTCCGGAAATTCAAGCAAAATTTCTCTGTGTACTTGAAAGGACATGCCCACCTAAAGAAAAAAGTAATAGCTGTAGAGTGTTAGTTCCTTCCTGGAGGCAGAAGAAAGATGACATGTTGGCTCGTAAGATCCAATCTTGGAAGCTGGGAACTACTGTGCCTCCAGTCAGGTTCACCCCTGGTCCCTGCAGCGAGGCCGACTTACAGAAGTGGGAGTCCATCCGGGAGGCCAGCAGACTTAGGCACAGGAAGCGGCTGATGGTGGAGAGGTCAGAGTGTGTTTCTGCAAGGATTTGCTTGTCATGGATGGTCTTGTGTGACTTTTCTTGTGTGAGAAAGTGGCATCGTGTTGCCCAGCTCTGCATGTCATGAGCCATTTGGAAGCATCCTGTAAAACATTGATTTTGCTTTGAGAAACCTTTAGTCTTTGTGTGGAAAAAGTGCAATTCCATATTTGCACATCTCAACATCCCCTCTCTGAGACCTGTTTAAGAAGGTGTATACACAAATGTTGCCCTTGGCCTTAAGGATGACTATGATACTATTCTGCCACATTGACGTTTCACGAAAATGTTTTCCAATTGTATTTACAGACTTTTATTCTCACGTCCAGGCATTTCTGAAACAGTCTGGTTGTTTGGTTTTCCATGTTTCTCATATTTCGGAGTATATGATTTTTGTGTAAAAATTTCCCTTAAAATATGGCATTGCAAGTTTCATTTAACTTGATTTTGATTTTGACCTAGACTTCTTGGACTATCGATGTGTGACTTTTTAAATTTATGGTTTAAAGTTCAGTGCAAACATTATTAAAATGCATGAATGTTATTTGCTGTCTGCTACACTTTACATGTATGTAATTATGGCCATTTTGATAATGAGTCTGCATTTATGTGTTATGCAACTTGCTGTTTTCATGACTGTTCAGTTTGTTGAACTTTGGGATCGACAAATATTGGGTTAAATGAAATTAGTAGATCTAAATCTAACTTATTAGTTCCTGGCAACAGGAAGCTTTTTTAAAAATGGGTTTGCTGGTTCGGAGGGAATCAGGAAATTCTTTATCTTAATCTGAATTCCTTGAGATATGAGATCAATGAGATTTTGAGACATGATCAAGAATGTGACTGAAGAAACAACCTTTTGAGATTTGTCCATCTCTAGTTCAACTCTTAAAGATGCTGATTTAGAAACTAACACAACTAGAAAAAAATGACTTTTAATTTTTGGTTTTCTGATTTCTTAGACTCTTTCAAAAGATTTATGGTGAGAACGGGTAAGTTTTGTGGTTCACAGTAAAAAAAAAAATCTGCATTTTCTTTGTCCTTTTTGTAATACGTCCTTGCATTTCTATCCTGGCATGCCACTAAATGGGGGTGCTCTGTGCTGTGCATGAGACTTAAAAAATGGGAAATCTTTCTTAATTCTGAAACCAAATGGTAATATTTCTGTCTGAGTGCCCAGTGCATGAAGTCCTATAGGACAGCAACAGTTTGTTTATTAGAAATCGAAAATTCAGGCCCTTTTTTTTTTTTTTTTTTTTTCTTAAGGAGTTGATGAAAAGCCACAAAAACACGTGCCTGAGATTAGGTGTATTTATTTTGGTATCTGATTGCTGCATAGACCAAACCTCTCATTTCTGGATGTTGAAGCCCAAATAACTACGTTTTAGAATATCTATGATGGAAAGAGAGTATTAGCATTTACTTTGAGGTTGGAATGCATGCAGTTGGCATTATCTGTGTACTCTCAGTTCAAGGGGAGCTTTGTTAGTTGGGATGGTGAGTGGCATTAGTCTTCCCTTAGTAGGATTTGGAAACACTTTCAAGATTCCTGATTAGGGTAAAATTTTATAACATGGCTGTATTATAAAGGCAAATCAGACTTCCAAAACTGCAAAAAAATTAAAATATTGGTAGTTTCCAATATAGCTGCAAGAACTATATTTAGAACTAATACCCAGTTTTTGTCTACATTGGTCCTCTGTGTCTGAGGATGCAGATCCTGGAGCCAATCCCCCTCGGTTACGGAGGGGCGACTGTCCAGTTGTTTAATTCTAGTCACCTGGTAGACATAAAATATGATAAAAATAATTTTCTGGAAGTATTTTCCCTTTCTAGAATAACTAAGTTAAAATAAATACTTCTTTACTTTTAGTACACACCAACTATGTAGTCTTAGTCATTCTTAGTGCAGAATAACCAGCTGGCTACATCTTAATATTTTATATCAAACTTTCTGTAACTTTGTGAACCTACCTGCTAATACTTTTTGATCAAGAAGAAAATTTAAGTATGTCAAATATTTTAATCTGCCTAAGCCTTTTCATCTCTAAGGTTCTCTAATTTTCAATTAATTAATTAATTAATTAATTAATTTTTGGCTGCGTTGGGTCCTCGCTGCTACGCACAGGCCTTCTCCAGCTATGGCGAGGGGGCGGGGCCACTCCTCATTGTGGTGTGCAGGCCTCTCATTGCTGTGGCTTCTCCTGTTGCGGAGCACGGGCTCTAGGGTTGCGTGGGCTGCAGCAGTTGTGGCTCGCGGGCTCTGGAGCGCAGGCTCAGTAGTTGTGGTGCACGGGTCTACCTGCTCCCGGCATGTGGGATCTTACCGGACCGGGGCTCGAACCCGTGTACCCTGTTTGGCAGGCGGATTCTTAACCACTGTGCCACCAGGGAAGTCCCAGGTTCTCTGATTTTGATAGCTTTGGATAATTTTGATAATGTGGAGATCTTGGAAGGTACTAAAAATTACTATTTAAAGCAATATAACCATTCTAGATGTCAAAGATGTAAAGGAGCGATGGGCAGCTAATTTCAAGTACTTCTCAGCCATTGATTTTAAAAATCAGGCTCCCAGCATGCTTTAAGTGTGCCTTGCAAAGGCACATTATCTCCTATCCAGTTTCTCATGTGTGCTTAAAGCGTTTCCATCAGGGAAGGTGAACAAGGCAATTTTTAGCATGACACTTAAGCATCTGCTAATCTCAGTTCATCATGGGAAAGCTGTTTTAACTTGATAAACAAATCTTTGCAGTATCAAACATTTTGAATGATAAGTTTCAGAGGAATTTTCTTTGGTAAATAAGGCTTTATGATGTAAGCAGGTGGTTTTTCTTGACGAGGATACATATACACTGAGTACAAGTGCTTCACGCGAATGTAAACCTGTACAGCTATTCCAATGGCTCTACCTGTTCCCTCTCAGGAACACACTGTATGACTGGGTTAAGGAAAGAAGAGAAAAACCCAAATGCTGAGGCTCAGCAAGCTAAGGGTTTTCCTGGGCCAGAGCCAGCAGCAGCAAATGCCTTCTGTAGACCGTTTCAAGATTGCTGCTTGCATAGTACACTATTTGTTTTAAAGGCTGTTCCCCATGCCGTTTACTGCCAAGGTAACACAAATAAAGCAAGGTTGTCTGTAAATGCAGACTGATGAATAATGCATGACTTGTCAAATAATGGAAAGTAAACAGATATATCTTCAGAAAACTGAAGTGCATTTTAGACCACTTGCAATTAAAATATATTATTTGGGATTAAAAAAAATTCTCTCAGTTACCAGTGTTTTTCTTAAATTGATCTGCAGTGAAAACAAAAAAAGATTTAAATTGGATTGAGTATAGACATTCAATCTAGAATTCATCTCATGTTTATAAACATGTTTGTAAATGATTATAAACATGAAACAAGTGATATTTCTGGGTGGTATTCCTCTGGATATCGTGTGTGTTGTCAAGCTTGGAACACTTACCCGGAAAAATCATTATTGCTCAACATCCTGTGATGGAAAAATAACTGCCTATAACATGAATGCTTTCTTTTTGGTAAGAACCAGGTTAAAGAGAAATGTGCCTCACCTTTTGCAGGCTTCGATTGTTCATTTCTGGCTTGCTTTTTATTTGGCATTTAATACTTCTCACTTTATTTTTAGTAAGACGCTTTGTATGTGGCAGTCATTTTCTCACATGTGCTTTTGTGTTGCATGATTTGTCTTATGGTCCTGTGACATTTGAAAATTTGGTTATGATGCCTCTTGGCAGAAGCTGTTAATGACAAAGAATTTGTAATGATATATAGCTATAATTTTGTAATATGATTAAGCCATTGAGTCTACTGCCAGTAGCAACAGGAAATGAACATTGATTCAAGGTGAAGTTGTAATCAAAGACAACTAAGACACGTATATTTTACTTGTGGGGTTTTGGCCAAAAAATTCTGTAGAACTCTAAGACACGTAAGACAACAAGAAGGAAGGAAAAACAAAGTTGATGTGAGTTACTTTCTGAAGATTTTGCCCCCAAGGGACATTCAGCAATGTTTGTCGACATTTTTGATTGTCACATTGGGTGGGTTGAGGGGAGCGTTGCTACTGGTATTTAGTGCTTTTATAGCCAAAGATACTGCTAAATGTCCTACAGTACACAAGATTGCCCCCTACAATAAATAATTTTGGGGCCCCAAAATGTCAATAATGCAGCTATAGAGAAACACTGATTTAGACTCTAAACCTATAAAGGAAAAGTCTCTTATGTTATCTTATCATTATAATTTATGGTAATTCTAAAGCCTCTTACCCTGGTTTTAGCATTAATTACTCTTCAGAGAATTCCTACAACACCTAATGGAAATATATTTAGAGGTGCATAAATAGATATATTCTTATCTTCCCTTGAAAGGTGGGGACCCCAAACTTAGCATCATGGAATTTCTGTTTGCCATATAAGGTTATCGGTGATTTTATATTTAGGAAATTTTGCTACATGTTGTTCCTTTTTGATCCCTTAGTTCCTAGATATTCATCTATAAATATCCTGAGATTGTGTTCTAAAAAAATATCGTAACACTAGTCCCTGCACTGTGGGAAAAGAAAATAAGATTTTAGTGATCTTGTTTTATAATCTACTCCCTTTTTCTTAAACTTCCCCTTCTTTCTCTCTTCACCCTACATGCTATTTAAAAAAATTCTATTCAACTGAAAATACAACATAATAGACCTGTAGTTTTTTGGAAAAATCCAAATGCAGTTTTAAATTGGAGCTTTTGCAAATAAGGAAATACAAGGGTAAATGAACTGCAAGGGAATTATTTGCTAGTAAATAGTATCTCAGTTTGCAGAGGTAGACAGGTAGGTGTTATGTGCATTTTAGAGATGTGGAGAGAGAAACAGATGCCACAGCTTTCCCAAGGACCTGCAGCTCCTGAGTTGCTAGAATCAGACTAGGGTTTCGTACAATGAGGTAATCCATGGAGACTGCTCGGCGGTTGTTGTTGGCACACAGTAAGCCCTCAGAAGTTTAATATTATGCTGTTAACTCTGATAAGGAAGGAAAGAATTCTTCATGATCTGGCTGAAAGACTCCTACACTCAAAAAGTTCTCGATTTTATCAGTGTGGCCTGGGGTGACCTCTCTAATTTGAAACTGCTTTGGCAGTTAGTTTTCAGTAGATCTCTAATGAGCATCTTTGCCTTAATAAGAATAGTTGGTGTATAGCAACAGATGGTTATTGAAATGCCATCAACATAACCTGACCCATTATTTCTCCTAACGACTCCTTCCTGGCTTAGCAGACAAGGAACTGAGGCTGAGAAAAGTTAAGTGGTGTTAGGTGGGGGTGAAAATTGGTGCCTCTGCTGGGTCTTACTTCCTGTCTCATTCTGGTGCCTGGCTCAACCTGTATGGAATGTGCCAGGCTTTCTAGAGGTAACTTTATCGATCCCAGGGAACACAAGGGGCTCATATTCCTGCCTTCCACAGGGACTTGTCTACTCTAGCCGTTGTTTGACTTACTTTGTTCATATTGGGGGGACCTCCTGTGTGCCAGGCTCTGTGCTTTGGGCTCCCCGGAGGGTGATGCAGCCTTTGCCCATGGTGATACCATGTTTTCTGAAAAGACACATGTTAAGGTTTCATAGTGCAGGAGGGTGAGGGCTGAAAGGGTCTGGGCCAGTTGAGACTGTCCAGCCTTCCTCCCACCAAAAGATTACTTAAAATATTTACATTTCCAATTTTGTTCTGGAATTTATGTAACCTCATGTGTTGGGCATCCACATTCCCCTCGTACCTTCGTCCTGAAAAATTTTTCTTTTTAGTGAGTCTGTTATTGTATTAGTTCATATAGCCTTATTCTTTGCAGTTATGACTTGAGTTTATATTCTCAAATCATATGATGATTTTTATATAGTCATACCTAGTTAATTATATATGATGTTAACAGCTCAATATATAATTTCATATATGTACTCATGTATGTAATTCCTTAATATTCTTGAATAAATCCTATAAAGCTTTCTATATAAAACTTTGGGGAGGAGCCACAATTTCTTACAAAATTAGAAACATTTCATAGCTAGTTTATTTTGCATGATTAAATAGGCTAAATCATACCTCATTCTTACCACAGATGTTAAATGAGTGTGTCCTGCATGCCCTGTTAATGTGTTTTCCTTCCAGGCAGCATGTGAACTTGTGAGGGAGGAAAGCTAAACATGCATGCCTGCTTGCACACTACATATGACATAATGCTGAGTGTTAAGTGCCACAAGAATGGTATAACTAAAGCATCGCTTTTTGCAGGAAGACTTTATCAAAGTGGGAGAAGATTATCTAGGTCATTAGGACATTTACGAGCACCTACCGGGGCTGGGCACTCTTTTTAGGCGCTGGTGATACAGCAGCAAACAAGTCAGACAAAATTCCTGCTGTATAATCTTACAGGGCGAGGCAGGTGATGTGTAAATAACCATACAATTCAGATGGTGATAAATGCTATGGAGAAAACGAGGGATAATGTGAGTCAGGGGAGAGGGGCATTAGCTCGTCTTGTAGGGTGGTCAGGGGAGGAAACCCCCGAGGTAACATTTAAGCAGCTGATGGGAAGTGAGAGATAAACCATGTGCATATTCGGTTGAAGAGCATTCCAGGCAGATTAAGAGCAGGGAGGGAAGAGGTTGGGCCTGAGCAGGGAAGCCAGTTGGCTGAAACAGTGTGTGTGAAGGGGAGCTCAGTGGGGACAAGAGCAGAGAGGTAGGCAAGGGGCCAGGTAGTGTCAGACATTGAAGGTCTTGGAAGAACCTGCTTTTAACTCAGGTGAGATGAGAAGAAACTGGTGGGTGCTGAGTGGAGTCCTGTCACGACCTGAGTGCAATTTCAAAAAGGTCCTTCTGGCTGCTATGTTGAGAATACGCTGTTGTGCAGAAAGTGGTGGAAGCAGGGAGACTGATTATTGTAATAATCCGGGCAGGAGATAGGAGGGCCTGGATCAGGATGGCAGTGGTGGAGGTGGTGAGGAGTGGTTGCCCCTAGATATATTTAGAAGGTAGAGGGACAGGATTTCCTGATGGGATCAGTTATGTATAAGAGAATGAGAAATCTGGCATGACTTAAAGATCTTTGGCCCAGGGCTTCCCTGGTGGCGCAGTGGTTGAGAGTCCGCCTGCCGATGCAGGGGACACGGGTGCCTGCCCCGGTCCGGGAAGATCCCACATGCCGCGGAGCGGCTGTGCCTGCGCGTCTGGAGCCTGTGCTCCGCAACGGGAGAGGCCACAGCGGTGAGAGGCCCGCATACCGCAAAAAAAAACAAAAACAAACAAACAAAAAAAGATCTTTGGCCCATAATACGAAAGGATGGAGTTGGCTTTTGTTGAGATGAGGAAGATGTGAGACCATGTTTTTGGTCTGTCAAGTTAAGTTTGAGTTGCCCATGAGACTTCTAAGCAGAGAATGAACAGGAAGTTGCATGCACCCAACCAGACTATAGTCTTGCAGGGATCCTGAGGAATGAGTGGCATTTAAAAAGGCATATATACTGGTGAAGGGTTTCTAAGTTGGAGGGAAGAGTTCAGGAGAGACCTTTACTGGATTTGGAGCCTGGGTGATAATTTAAGAAGCTTTTAAAAAAGTCTAGGTAAGAGTTGACTGTGCTCTGATCTAGGGTGTTGGCAATAGAAATGGAAAGAAAAAGACACTGAATAAGAGGACTTGATAACTAGGGAGAAGGGAGAGAGAAAGGTGAAAAATGGTTCTTCGGTTTCAAATGTGGGTAATTGGGGGCAGGTAGCATCACTGATAAGAGGAAAAGCAGGTTTGGAGACAAAATTGAGTTTGGCTACATCAACAATAATCATGTGTTTAGTAAGTTACCATTTACAAAATCCTTTCTAGGTATTATTTCCATTATCCTTTTACGGTGGCCGTGCAGAGATGTTTATTTAACGAGCAATTGGAATTGACTCAGACTGGGCCTAGGCCGTGGATTTGGGGGAGTCATTTACATAGAGAATGTAATTGAATTCTTGAGCTGGCTAAGGGCAAGCATGTTATTAAAAAAATGTGGTGATGGCAAAGTCTTGGGGAAGGCAAACTTAGGGGCTCAAGAAGGAGAGGGAGAGTTACTTAAATAACTAAAAGTGGAGTCAGTTACAGTGAAATAAAAATTTAGAAAGATTGGTAGGAAAGAAGATTTTGGGCACCCCACGTTTGAAAGCTCTGTGTCTCTCTCTTCTTCTCTCGTTCCTCCTAGCTGCTACTCAGTATTCAGATCTGACACCTCTCTTTCCTGGAGCCCTCCCTCAGTCTCCCTTCTCTGGTGTAGCTCACCATACCCTTCTGTGTGCGTGTACAGCACACGTGCCTCATGGGCGGCACCCCACTCTCCTCAAACTACCCTAACTTGAACTCTTTGACACCTAACCCGCAGTACGTCCTCACGGCAGGGGTCACACATGGACAAAACGAAAGCTGCCTTAACAAAAAAGAGGATTATAATAGAGGTTATATTGTAACTGGCTATTGGAAACCACCTGTGGTCTTTGAGACCAAGCCCAGTGCAGTAGTGGGGCGGATGTTATAGAATCTTTGAGAAGCAGTGGCACATTTATTCCTGGTATTGAACTTGAGGAGAAAATATCAGGTAATCGTTAAATTATTTAATAAGTGCTCAGAAAAGGCAGCCAAACCTTAAAAGATTATCTCTGGGGGAGATAGAAAAATAAAGACAGGTGATTCTAGGGACTAATAATTATTTTTTTCCTAAAGTAATCTTTTTCTGCATCGACTACCTAAATATGAACATTGGGTTATTTTTTCAGACTTGTTCAGGGTTCATTTAGCCATTTTGTGAAAGAATTCACGCTTGACTTGAGTGCTAGGCTCTTGTTTCTGCGTTTTGGAAAAACACCATTTATCTCTGTAGTGCTATTTCTGTGATATTATCACGAAAGCATCTAGGTAGTACTGCAGAATTTTAGATGGAATTTCCAAATATAAGCCCAACCTTCCAGTTTTACCTTAAATCCGGTCACATGAACCTTGGTTACCATGGGTATTTTTGTCGTAGGAGCAAGTCCATGAGTGATGTCAGCGCAGAGGATGCTCAGAACTTGCGTCAGCTGCGTTACGAGGAGATGCAGAAAATAAAGTCACAGTTAAAAGAACAAGATCAGAAATGGCAGGATGTGAGTATTATTTTTATTGGGAGATGGGGAGGCAGGGAGGATGTATTTGTTTGACTCTTCCTTCTTTAAAAAGAGAGTCAGTATACTCAAGGGACGATTTTCCTTGCTATTCCAGATTTCAGTTCTGTAGAAAATGTGATGTTTTAACCATTTTGGTCTATTACTGCTACATATCTTAAAGGCCATTGTGTAAAACGGAAGCTGTTTGTCTTCTAATATTTTCTGTGAGTTCTCAAAAATGAGAAGCTGCTTCTGTGCAGTATAGGTAACTTGTTTACTTGCTTTGGTGGTTGAACTTGGCGTATGACTGTTACCGATGCTCATGAAAGGAAACACTTTGCTCAAGGTTTAGGGAGAACAGGGGAGCAGAGGGTCCAGCCCAGAGACTGGGTATCAGCAGGGAGAGAGGAAAGGGTTCTTAGAGTTAATAGAGGAGGTTTGGGGAGAAATACGAATTATAACTCAGTAATATTTTGGTTGAAAAAGCAGTTATCTAATGTGAATCAAAATTAGGTGTTTTTACAGCAATGACATTTGGATAAAGATTTAACCTTTAGTTTTGTCCCCGGCAGAAGGGAACTCTACCCTTTTAAAAAGCGTTAATTGTTTTACACCAAAGGAGTGTAAAGAAATACGATAGATAAACTACACAGAGCAGACCCAAAGAAGTCTGAGGACAACCTTTTGGTAAGAGGGTTGAGTGGTAGCATAAACAAAAGGGCTAGAGATAGTAAATCTTAATTTTCCAAGGAGTTAAAGATTACATAATACAGATGAAACCTCTGCCTTGGCCATGTTTCTAAATTCCAGTTCCTCTTTTATTTGGGAACGCATTTTAATTGTCAAGAAACAGAAATTCAGTGTCAGTTTGCCAAAATGCATGATGACTGAGGCTGAAAATGAGAGGTATGGAGGGTTTATCCCTTAGGTTAAGTCAGACGAAAATTCACGCTGGTTACCTTGTAGGACTAATGTGCACTGCTTTTGTTCTTTCTGAAAATAGTTCATATGGATTTCAGGCTGTTTTTAGAAGCAGGAATGGCCCTGTCTGCTCCCAAAGGGTATATATGTGCCCTGGGGATGAGTTTCCTCTCAGTTTGAGAAGCTTACATGAGCTTCTGTTGGGGCTGCAGTGCCACTAGGAAGCATGGGATTTCTCTGTTTTGATGACATAGAAAAGTTGGTACCATCCAAACTGTCTTAACCCCTGGGTGTCAGAACCAGCTTAGGCTGCTAGGACTAATTTTAAAGGAGAATTAGGTTGATTGTCCTGGGGTCACCCAGCTAGGTGAGACTTAGGTTCCTGGATGTATGGAAAGCAGATGTCCACTTGTTCCCGTGTAATCCTCCTTACTGCCCTGTCTTTATGAGGAGTTGACCCGCTTTGAAATCACATACTTGAGGCTGGCTTCCCCATTAAAGCCTTTCCAAACTCCGCCTTCCCCTGCCTGGGATAGAAGTGATCACTTTCTCCTTTGGATCCCTGCTCTCTCACACAATCCTATCACACTCATTGTTGAACTTTATTTACCTGTCTGTCTTTCCCTCTAGACTGAGAGTTCCTTGAGGGGAAGTGCACCTTATTCATCTGTGTTTGTGGCCCCCTTGTCTCAAAGTAGGGATTGAACTCAGTATTTGTTAAATGTATGCTTCTACGTTTAGCCATTTTACAGTCGCGTTTCTCTTCCAGTCTGACTAGTGAAACATGTCATTTTGTGTAAGAGTCAGATTATTGGAGTGAGATGGAAATGAATTTGAAACAGTTCCTGATCTTCTCTGACCTGGCATCTAATTACAAGCATTTAGCATTCTTTGTGAAATGGGCAAGTGAGGCAGGCTACCTGGGAAAACAAAAATGGGGCCTATCTTATTAGGTCAGGGCTTTTAGACAGATACATGAGATAAAAGGCTTGGTACAGAAACGCTGGCTATAAAAAGCAAAATTAGGGCACCTTGGCATCAAAGTTGTAGTGAATAGTTTCAGCGATGTAATGGGATCCTCTGGCGCGCTCTCACTGCTGGAGAGGGTGTGTAGAAATTCAGGTGTGCCTGTGCTGATGTGATTTTCTTCTGTCAGGACCTTGCAAAATGGAAAGATCGTCGGAAAAGCTACACTTCAGATTTGCAGAAGAAAAAAGAAGAGAGGGAAGAGATTGAGAAGCAGTCACTTGAGAAGTCTGAGAGAAGATCTAAGACATTTAACGAAATGCTGCAGGACAGGTAATGAGGCTGAATGCATCTCAGGGTTGGAGATACCAGAGTTAGAAATAGATATTTTGTGTAAGTGTAGTGGGATGTACATGTGCACCAATATTAAACTGTCATTAAATGTGCATAACCTTCGAGCATTTTGCTCTGCAGTGAAAAAGCAGAGCATTGCTGTAATAAGTAGTGACTTGGATTAATGAAAGAAATGAGTACCTAAGGGTGGTGTACCTAATTTCTTCATTTTACACTGTATATTCACATGCAGGATTGGCTATATATGCAGAAAATAAACAACTTTTTCTCCTTTTAAAGTAAATTTAGGAATGGAATGGTCGGATAAAACCAGCTCTTACTCTTAACTAAATTGTGTAAAAGTATAGCAAAGTTCTTTTTCACGTCTTCGTGGTGCAATTAAAATTGTATTTTTAAAGGAAGACTATATAAACATCAGTGTGAGGGTTTGTTTTTTTTCATTGCAACATAACAGGATAAAGGTCCAATTTTTACTTGCCTGTGGAGCAGTTACTATGTGAAACCTTGAGATATTTACAGGTCAGGGAGAAGGCAAATAGTCTTTAAGGATAATGTCAAAAAGGAAATGTGCTGTCAGGTGAAATTAAGCAAAGCTCCTTTGTCCCCTAGAAGCCAGTGGTAAACACAGTTTCATTCACTTAAACGCAATGCAGTTGGCTTGAGAGGTACTCCTTACTAAATGGTAGCCGTGAGGCTGTTTCATCAGCCTCTCTATAGACAGGAATGGTGACTTTTAATCTGCAATAATTTTCCATGGAAATTCTATCAAGCTGTGTGAAATTATAGACTAACTTGATCTTAATGAAAGTCTGAGTCTTTTGTGGTCTTCTGTTTTTACGAAGCTATTATAAATTGTGTACAAGAGAACTCTCAACCCTGTTAAGAAATCCACATCTTTGGAGGGTTCAAATTGGTCGTCAATTAGTTATCGTTATAGTGTGTTAATTTTGGAAGCGTTATACACTTGTGGATGAAATTTTGAATAATCCCTTATTAAAGTTTTCTTATTAAAGTTTCTTTACAATTGCATATACTTCAGGGACCTTTTTTTAACCTCTTTAAGAAAAAAAAGTCAAGCTCTTAATCTTTCTTAGTGTGACATTAAAAAATTTGCATGTATTTATTCCCGCATTCTCTTAATATTGTGTTATGATATGAAGTCAGTAGTCTTTTTGTTCCCACCCATTTTTTTATGTTAATGACCAAAATAACATCTGTCTCTCCACCTCTGTGTGTCAAATGCCTAACTTTGTGGTTTTGGCGTTTCTTTCTGCTAAGGGAATCCCCAAATCAGATGTCTACAGTGACATCGAGGAGGAAACTGTATTCTTCTGATGATGGAGTGAATGAAGAAAAACTTCCCCCTATGCTGACTATGTCCGAAGTAAGTTCCCAGAGTGAGAGAGTAGAAGAGAAGGGAACCACTTATCCGACGGAAATTCCTAAGCAAGATTCTACAGCTTTTGCAAAAAGGGAGGCTACTATCACAGCTGAAATTCAGCTTCCTTCGAAAAGCCCCGTGGAAGAACAACGCCCAGCCTCTTTGTCTTCTCAGCATTCACGACAAATGGAGTCAACTCGAGTTTCAGCTGCTCTCCCTAGAAGTTACCAGAAAACTGATGCGGCCAGGTTAACGTCTGTGGTCACACCGAGACCTTTTGGATCTCAGTCAAGGGGAATCTCATCACTCCCGAGATCCTACACGGTAAACGTGTTTCTACTTCACTTAGTCTGTTCGCCAGCGCAAAATACCGGTGAACTTGTGCAGAGGTTTGAGTTACAGATACTTGATGGGTAAAATGTATATAACTTGTATATAAAGCAATTGTATTTTTACCAATTTAGATTCAATAGACATTTAATGCTTAAAATATAGCAACGATGCAGAACTGATTAAACTTTAAATTCAATGAAAGTCGAGCTGATACATTTAAAAAAATAAGTAATCTACATTCTAAGGCAGAGCATTTATTTTTTAGTGTCATATTTTCTCAAATATATCTTTTGTAAAGTATTAGGTTGCACTGTATGAAGTTGCCAATAGTCAGTTCTTTTTGACCTACAAAACAGCAATTTCATGTGGTTTAACCTAAATATTTTCAAGTGATTATGCACAAAGTTCTATTTTTCCTGATTTCCCACTTCATTAGAACTTGATATATTTGATTATAGTTATTAAAATGTATCTCATGGTTCAAAAAATACATATTTTTATTGGGGTTTTAAAGGATATAGACTCATTTGCCCTGAGAATGAAGCAGGGCTGAAAGTGAGTGTATTATTTTGAATTATTTAAAAGGAAGCAATACAGTCTTGAGCACATTGGTGTTCAAATTCCTTTTACCTCTGCCAATGAGGAATCCTAAAATTTGAAAATAGAAAAAAATTGATTAAAAAAATTCAAGATGAGGGAAGCCTGCCTACACTAGCCAGAAAAACCGCTGACCATTATATTAAGTAAATACAGGCATATTTGACAACATAAAAATTAAATTTATATGGTAGACACCATTAATGTAGTCCAAACGACAATTTATATAGGCTCAGAAAATATTAGTAAAATGTATTTTATATATAGGTTTACTATCCCTGAGATTTAAAATGCAAATTGATAAGGAAAGATAAACAGTAGAAAAGTGAATATAGAAATGGTTCAAGGGAGAGGGAATTTAAATGGTTGGTAACATAAAGTACATAGAAGCATGTTCAGTCTCATTAGAGCAAGAATGAGCTGTACAACTTTTCACCCATGAGATTGACAAAGATTTAAAACATTCAAAACGTCTAGTGTTGGCAAGGATGCAGGGACAGAGACATTCTTATACATTACTTTGGGAGTGCATTGCTACAATTTTTAAAGATATATATATATAAATTATATTTTATACTACATACATAAAATATTCTTTCATCCAGCAAGTCTACTTTTGGGAATCTGTGCTATAAAAATATTCTGGTTATAAAAAGATGTGCAATATTTTTGGTACACTTTAAATGACATTGAATGCATATCAAATGAATAAATTGTAGAGATCCATAGTGTGAAGTATTCAGTTGATCTAGTTTAGATTTCTGTCTGTTGACCTGGAGTGATGTAGATGGTCAAAGCAAGTTTCAGAGGTCTGTTTATAAAATAAACACTTCTGTAAAAAATAACTACTCCTACCACTTCATATGTACGGATCTGTTAGTGTGAAACCATGCTCCAAGCTTTTAGTAGTAGTTACTTTGCTGAGGGAGGTATATATTACTTTCATTACTTTAAAGTATTAATTTAATGTATATGCTTTTTAAATAGCAATCTAACAGAATACGAAGTTTAAAATGATGTTTCCTATTTAGATGGATGATTCTTGGAAGTATAATGGAGACGTAGAAGGCATTAAGAGAACCCAGAGCAGCTCGGTCAGCATCTCTGTGCAAAGACCTGACACGAGCCAGCTTGCGTCCAGGTCATCCAGCGAAACAGAGGCATCAGCACCCAGAGAAAGTGTGATGAGGCTGCTCTCTCCTACACCCACCTTCTCATCTCCTTCCCAGGGCCAGGCTGCCACTTCGAAAGACACGTTATCTTCAACATCTAGCCCTGATTTAACGTCTGAGCTTGGAGAAGGGAGAAGCTCACAACAGACAGAGGTCTCAAGATCACAGGTGGGTTTGGGAAGGCTTTTCAATCACCTGCTGCCCAGAAACATAAGTAATTAAATCAGGAAACCACGTTTCTAGCCTCTAGGCACTACAGTCTGGGCTGATAATGTAGAAAATGACATTGCATTGTATTTGTAACAGATCTTGGCGGAAATAGATCTCTTCCAACTCTGAGTTGATGGATCCAGATGACCCTTGTGATATGGGTGTATGGAGACTTTTTGGACCCGTCTCCCTGGAGTTGGCTGGCTTTGCTCTCTACTCCCCGTTTCAGCAGCTGTTGCCTTGCACCGTTAGCACTCAGTAGTCCGGGTTTGGGTGCAGGAGTCACTCAGGAGGTTTTTTTAGATGCAGGTCTAATAGAAAATGGGCAATAAAAGCCCCTTCTCAGGGAAGTGAACTGACCACAAGGAGAAACTGGTACACATGAGAGGGGAACTTCTTTCTCTACCATATGAAAAATCCTAGTGACTTTCAATAGTAATTTGTACTTTGGGAAGCCTAGAATTTTGTACCACTCCTTTTCTTTTAAGGGGAATACTGAGGCTTAGTTACAGTATGACAATTGCGTTCTTTAACATTTGGAGTCCAAATAAAGTATACCATCAGATGAAGAAGGACTGGGGGCATTTGTAGTTTTTCCTACTTAAAATCCCACAGATGACTTTAAGAGAATTGTTAGGTAATGAATGTTCTTTTAGTTATGTTTTACACATAGGCTAAAGAGTTGTTGCTTGTCTAGAGAAGAGAAAGAAACTTTTCTCTTTTAGAGAAAAACCTTCAATAAGCAATTTGATAGTTGTATGAACCCCTTAGTGTGGAGATGCTTTTATGGTTCTGTGGCTTAGTCTAGCATTTTCTGATGCCTTACTAAAGTGTATTTTTTCCCCAAGGCACAACATCAAGTATATAACTTGGCCCAAGTTATATTAATGAAATATCTTTGTGTAAAATATGATACAGCATATTTTAGTATCATTAGTTTTTATTAGTACAGGAAAGCTTTACAAGTTTAAAGTAAGCTTTTTTTCGTTGTGATTATAAAGTACTCTGTGCTTGAGAAAACTTGGAAATGCAGGAAAACATACATAATAAAAATGACTTGGTAATCTCATCATTTAGAGATATTCTGTAGCATTTAGATATATTTCTTTCAGTTTTCCCATGTATATTTACAAACATATCTAAATCCAGTCTCTTCAGGTTGCTAAAATCATTGGTTGTGAATTATTTTTTTAACTTCACTTTTAAAGAATTGGGAATACGTAATTAGCATCATAAGTCTCAGTGGATGAGGACAGTAGCCTCTGTTATACTTGGGGAACATAAGGTACCATGGATGAATAATAAAGAGAGAAGCAAGGTGTCTTCTGTTTTATGGACTTGCCTGTTTGCCTTCGCCTTTTCAAATAGCAAATCCCACGAAACAGCCTGATTATTGTACTGTGTGCTCAGTGGTGGTAACTCCTTCAGGGTGGCAGTTGACTAGCTGCATCAGTGGATTAAGAAAAAGAGGGTGTGGGTGTGGCTTCCAGGTTAGAGCAGTTCAGAGGAATGTGAGTTAACATGGTGTGGTTTCAGGTTTTATCATTAGTGGATTTATGCTCTTTAGTCACCCAACTTGAAATGGAATGCTACCGGGCAAAATTAGGCTTGACTTAATAAGTGGAGCAATCGGAATTCTTGAACAAATGTATATATCGTATGGTGACTTGCCTATCCCTGAGATGCTTGGTGTGTCCACGTCTGCACTCTGAGGAAAGTAGCTTATGTAGCATCACCCTGCTCTTGTCACTGAGAAGGAGCTGACTGACTTGGGAAAAGGGCTGGGAATGCACAAACAGCCTAGGACCAGTATGGCCAGGGCATACGCAAAACTCCTCCAAACTACCTAGTTCTAGGAGTTCAGAAAAATAAAACATGGTGTCTGGCTGAACATCTAGATGTCTTTCTCTTTTTTTTTTTTTTTTTTTTTTTTTTTTTTGGTACGCGGGCCTCTCACTGTTGTGGCCTCTCCCGTTGCGGAGCGCAGGCTCAGCGGCCATGGCTCACGGGCCCAGCCACTCCGCGGCATGTGGGATCTTCCCGGACCGGAGCACGAACCCGTGTCCCCTGCATCGGCAGGCGGACTCTCAACCACTACGCCACCAGAGAAGCCCGATGTCTTTCTCTTTTAATTGAAGCGTACTTGATTTACAATATTATATTAGTTTCAGGTAGACGTCTTGGTAGCTTTGTAGGAGAGTGTTCTTCAGGTCCTCTTCCTTACTCACACTTGTGCTGGCAGTGTCCTTTCATTTCTTCCTACAGCATCTCCCTTGATGTTGTTACCCTTTTCTATCCCTGCTTCCGCTACCCTAATTCCAGCCCTTTCCCTCATCCGTGCAAACACTTAGTAAATAGTCACGTCTTTGTGCATTCTACACAAGGCTGGCACCAGGTTAATTTGCATGATGCCGGGCTGGACTGGGTAATTTCTCTGCTTCAAAGCCCCCAGTGGCATGCTGTGGTCTGTTCAGTGAAGTTCAAAGCACTCAGGGGAACACCGAGGTCTCTCATGACTGTTCCCAAACTCCCTTTGTAGTGCCGAAACGGCTAATGTTTACTGAGTAGCTGCTATGCCGACCAGGCTTCGCAAGGCATTGTTTTATTTAATCCTCACAGTGACCCTCTTATTGCTGTTTTGTAGCCATGAAAATGGAGGCATGAAGTGGTCATGTTACTTGCCCAAGACCATGCAGCATAGCGAGTGGTGGAGTCAGGATTTGAACTCAGTTAGTTTGTCTCAAGATTGCCTTCACTGCCCTGTGTTGTGAGAAAGAGAGCGGAAGTAGGTGATATCTAGCCACATGAGTCTGCTTGGTATTTCTGGAACATACCCTATACTTTCATGAACACATCATATATATTTTTATTCTTATTGTTGCCCTATTTAAAAATGTTCATTTCACCCATCTCTGTTTTTTGAAGTTCTCCTGTTCCTTCAAAGCACAGGAGGCTCGGTTCCTTCATGGATCAAGAGATCGCCTCCCCCTTGTTGGAACTGAACTTCCTACCCTTGCAAGTTTCATTCACTGAATGCTTCCTTTTCCATATGTTCGTTTCTCCTTCTCCGGTATTGTTTATACCCTCCATAGCCTTTACCCATAGTTGGCACTTAAGTATTTATTGACTTGAATTACATTCAAGGCCTTGATTACTAGACTGAAGTATGAACTTGATTCAGCAGGTAATTTAGGTCTTTATAGGTTCTTTAAGATTAAGGAGTGTTTTAGGAATGTGAGCACTGTGATGCTATATAGAATTATTTGAAGGAGGCGAAATCTGGGGGCAGAGATGGGCTAGGAGCCTCTCACAGAATTGTGATAAGAAGGGAGTTCATGGCATAAAGAAGCAAAGACTTAATGAGGGAAGAGCTTAAATGACCTCGTTTAAAATCTGCCCAGGAGTTTCTTTCTCACCTCCATTGCTAGTCTGGAGTTCTGTTTCTCTCTCTTCCCTTTTCTCACAGACTTCTCTTATGGTACTGCTTCTTTTCCAGCCTCCCCTGCCAGACTGGGCTGCCAGGGCAATTCTTGGGGCACCCGAACAAGGGGAGGCAGTGGGACTCCCAGAGTCCTCCGTCCCGCTCCAGCTGCCTCACAGATGTGGCTTTTCCCCCAAATTGGTGTTGCATACAGGGTTTTGGTTTTTTTTGTCTTGTCCAAGCCTTCTGCCCCCAAATCTCATCCAAATCCACATTTCAGGACCTTTGCCCCAGATTTTTAAATCAGAACCCAGAAATAGGATGATACATGTGGAAGGAAGGAAGATTTTTACACTTCCTAATGCCCAAGTCTACGAGAGTACCTCTTTTAAGAGTACCCAGGGTTTACCTTATCACATCTACCTCCTGTGCATTTTACCTGCTTGTCACCTTCACTAGACCCCTACCCTATCTAAGGGTAGGAAGCAAGCCTGTTGTGCTCACTGTTAGTACGGTGCCTGGATCTGTAATTATACGTTGAATGCTGACCGAGTTCTATTAGCTTTAGAGCTACATGTGTGAGAGTTAAATAGGATTTTCTTTAGTTGATCTGGAAACTGCCTAACCAGCATATATTACATGTATAACATTGTTTCCATGGGAAAAAGAAGATAATTACTGGCCATCAACCATGTGGCTTGGCACCTTTTAAAATGTTTCATTTAATTCTCTCAATAACCTAGCAAAGTAGGTGGTATTATACTCACTTTTACCAGTGAAATACTTGAGAGTTGAAAGTTATGTAACACACCCTAGGCTAGTTAAATGCTTAGGCCACATTTGCAACTTCTCCGACCCCGATTTTTTTTTGAAACGTGACATGCTTAAATTTGAGAACTGCCTTAAAACACCAAATGTTGACTTAATTTAACTTGGCCATGTCTCTAGAATTTTAGAGCCAATATGGACTGAAATATCTTCTGGTTCATAAAGAGAAAATCATTCTTAAAATTATTTTGAGGAAAGGTAGATATTTATCAAAACTCACCCGAACTGAATCTAATTCTGAGGTGCAGACTTCAAACTCTACCCAGCAGGCAATAAGGAGCTACCAGCAATTTTAAAACGGGGTATGATATAATAATTGGTACTTTCTATAACTAAAGTTCTGGCAGATGTGAGCAAGATGGGGGGAAAGAAGTGCTGGAGGCAAGAGAGCCAGTTAGGAGGTGACCCACAGCAATTTAGAGGGGAAACCGTGACCTGAGTTCAGATGAGAGCCTGAAGGAGAATGGAAGGATGGGATGGTTCCAGATGGATTTATGGCTTGTGGACTTGCTGACACTTTATTAAGTGCATGTGTGTGGTGGTGCTTGGGAGACCATTGTGTAGAGGTTGTGTGGGGAGCACTTAGGGGAAGGAAGGGGAAAGAGGCCCAGAAAGATCCTGATGTTTCTAGCTTGGGTATCTGGTTAGACAGTGATGTGATTAACCAACATGTGAAAAGCAAGAGGTGGAAGAGCAGGTTTGGGGGGGAAGATAATGAATTTAATTCTGAGTATGTTGGGCGTAGATAGTAGTTGATGACAATGCATGAGGTTGACTCAGGAAAACATGTGGTCAGGAAGGTGGGAGACTGACTAGGGGTGAAGAAGAGCAACAAAGAGAAAATAGAATAAAGAGGAACACACTAATGAAGCTGAGAGGTGGCCAGAGGGATAGAGGAAAAAGGCAGGAGAAAATGGAATAATGGGTGACTTGGAAGACCGTTTCCCATAAGCAAGAATAGTTTGTAGTGCCTGATGGCATGAGGGCCGAAAATGGATTTGGTAGGTAAGAGCTAAGCTGGGGAATGGGTTGACTCAAGTGGTAGAGCTGGAAACACCACGTGCTTCTTTGGAACGGATAATGGAGAGGGGAAACAAGTAGGTATAGACGCATCTTTGGTGAAAGAGAGTAGCTCCAGTGCCAGAGCTGCACCATGAGTTGAGGGCTACTCACTATGTTCTCGTTCCACTAAGACCCTGAAAAAAGAAACTGAAGAGCCGTGTAACAAAAATCAAAGATTATGTATTTCCTCTGTTATTTGTGATTTTATAGCCTGAATCTACTTTCAGTGTTATTTGGTTTTATCAACTTAAGTAGGCCTTCTTTAAGGGAACATGTTTATCTAATTGAAAAAGTTTGAGGAGAATGGCCATCTGATTGACCCTGTTGTTTATTGATTCCCATCTGTGTTGATACGAGAATCTTAATTCATCAGATCTCATAAAAATAAATCTTACCATTGCTATGCCAGATCACCATGTCATTATTTTAAAATCTCAGATTTAAGTGTATATTTCTGTTTAAATTGTACCTAAATTAAGGGAAGTTATTTTTATTTTAGATGCTGATATGTTGGTGACTGTATTTTATCTTTCCCAGAATAGGCAACTGTAACCACTTGGGATAGTTCTTTATCAGTCATCAAGAATCTAGATTTCTCCCAATAATTTATATTCCTGGTTCCATCCAGTTCAAAAGGAAATTCCCACAGTGCCATCTTCTGAAACACGGACCCTTTGTAGAATACTCACATGGCATATATCTTGCAAAGAAAAATAAGGAAGTAGAAATCCTAATCATTGTTGAATAGTTTATGCTTGACTATAATTATAGATATATTCACCTGCAAAAAGTCTCAAGGATAATTTAATTCAAGAACCCAGGATTCCACAGAGATGCCAGAGAGACTGTCATGGTGGGGAGGCCATGCAAGAGGGGCCTCTGGGGCCCTTTCCCTGAACTGCCACCACCTACTTTAATCCTTTCTGTGATGTGGGAGGGAGATGGTCTGCATTGCAAGATAGGGTTTTGAAAACAGAAAGCTTTAAAATTAATGTCATTGTGAGAGAAAATTCTCTGGAAGACTCAGTGACATGCCTGAGGCCACCTGGCCATTGACAGAAATAGTCCTGTAAGTGCTCACATGGTTCTCTCTCCTTTGCCTGTGTGCACTCCCAGGACCCACGTAACAGGCTGCCAGGCTGTAGCCACAGTAAGGCTGACCTCCTCTATTAACTATTTCAGAGAGGTGGTTATTTGCCTTTTTATTATGTTCAAGTAGAGATTTATCTCCAAGGTAAGAGCAGTCCTTTGGAGGACAGTTCTTCTGGTCTAATACAATTGTGACACTCTGCCATCTAGAGCTTAAGCTCATTCTCTTTTATCCTGTGTTTGGTGGAAAAGGGTAATATTGTTCACTTGCTCTCTCCCACAAAGTATTCTTTATTGTAGTTTGAAACTATTTATTAAAACTCCATCCTGTCTCTTATTCTTCAAGATAAAAAAACCTCAATTAGTGTCTTGGAATTTCTAACCCATCATTTGTCTCTGTGCCCTTATATAGCAATAGATTCTGCACTCTAATTGGCTTTAGGTCAGAATTTGGTGGGGGGAGTAGAGTGGGGTAAAAGTGGTGAAGATGACTGTTTATTTTCATTGAGTCATCTCTAATTTAAGTGTGTGGTGGTTTTGGTTAAGGAGTAGAACTAACCAGTAATTTTTTCTATTCATAGCAGAGTTTTGATATACTCTGGAGATTGGTATCCATCAGACTGATCATTAATGACTGTTCTCACTGTCTACATCTGGGTTCCCATATTTCAACTGCTTTACATGATGTCTGATGAAAACGTTTCTATATTACTAGCTACAATTTTTTTCTTAAAAAATTCCATACCCACTTTGAAGAGTCAGTAATCGTTTCTTGAGAGCAAGGACCATGCCTAATTCATCTTTATTTCCCAAGTGTTTTATGCAGAATAGATGCACAATAAATGTACGTTGAACAAATGAGCAAGTGTGTATTGTTACAACACTAATTACTCATCTCCATACAATACAGTAAGTTCTTGATCCTTTATTCAATGCCTTCCTTGTCTTCTAATTCTTATATAATATCACAGTGTTTCTTAGAATATAGTCACTTAGATTTCAAACTTGTTCTAAAGGTAGAAAAACTCATGAATTGCCCTGTTGGTCCTAGGACTGGACTTAACTGCTAAATTAAAATAGAGGAGTTATAGGCCTTTTTCTGGAAAATAAAGTGGCTTTAGGAAGAATTTTTCTTTTTAAACAGTTAAGTCTAAGTTCTTGATAATTATGAATCAAAGAACTGGAAACACTAGTCTGGGAAACACATGCTGAATTTTATGTCTGCTGTTTACCCAAAACAAAAAATGTAAATTATGGAAGTTAATTAAAATTTTCACAGACCTAGTATACTAGAGTGTAAAACTTAAAATATTTGTTTTGGAAAATGGCCTAAGAAAGTCCGTGAAACTGAGAATTTGTGGCTGTGGACTGTAGGGATGGAGATGAAAATAGAGGTCTGCCTGTTGTCCAAGTTCTGGGGCCTGCGGGCTGTTGTTACTTCAAGGAGGTTGTGGCCTGGAGCTCATGGTGTCTCAGTGGGGCCCTCTTGGCATCTTACTGGTGGTTCCTCAGGCATGACCCAGTTCTGCATTTTGTAGCAAATGTAGCAGCTCTGCCTTTACTGCTCGACCTTCATGCAGCAGTAGGACAAGCAAAAATGCCTTGCCAAACTTTCAGATACCCATTCGGGGGTGGTACCGGTCCTAGATGAGTGATTCTGGTAGCTGAATTTTGTGTCTATGAACCCCTCAAAATTATTTGGCTAAATATATTGAATGTTGGAGGTAGTTTAAGTATTGTGACATTTTAAAAATAAATGATTTAAATCTTTTTTTGCATTTTCAAAGATGCCATTTTATTGCAATGTATTTGAGATATGTGTAAATTTTAAAGGTACAGCATGTTAATTTGATACACTTATATATTGTTATGTGACTGCTGTTGTAGTGATAATTAACATCTCTCACATTACATAATGATCCTTTCTTTTTAGTGGTTGGAAGTTCTAGTCTCTTAGCAAATTTCATTATAATAAGATATTGTTTGTACTCACAGTACTGTGTATTAGATCTCTAGGGCTCATTTACTATTCACTGGAAGTTTGTACCCTTAAACAACATCTGCCCTGTCCCCTCACACCCATCCCCTGGTAACCACCACTTTACTCTCTGTTTTATGAGTTTGGCTTTTAGACTACACGTATAAGTGATATCATACGTACTTGTCTTCCTCTGTCTGACTTACCTCACTTAGCATAATGTGCTCAAGGTCCATCCATGTTGTCACAGATGGCAGGATGTCCTTTTTCTCATGGCTGAATTCCATTGTGTGTGTGTGTGTGTGTACACACACACACACACACACACACACACACACCCCACATCTCACTCAGCTTCATTCCTGGGTTATAAAAAATGGTCTGGGGCTTCCCTGGTGGCACAGTGGTTGAGAGTCCGCCTGCCGATGCAGGGGACACGGGTTCGTGCCCCAGTCCGGGAAGATCCCACATGCCGCGGAGCGGCTGGGCCCGTGAGCCATGGCCGCTGAGCCTGCGCGTCCGGAGCCTGTGCTCCGCAACGGGAGAGGCCACGACAGTGAGAGGCCCATGTACCGCAAAAAAAAAAAAAAAAAAAAAAAATGGTCTGTAACTTAGACCCAACTGTATGGTGGGCAAAAGCCTAAGCTTTATCAATATAAATCAACTGATTTATATTATGCACGTGAAGAAAAATATCTATGGATATGACGATTTCCCTGATTTTAGCAGCAAAATAATAAACTCAGAGATATTTATGTAAGTGAAGGTTTTACCAAACCCAAGGGGAAAAGAATGAAGCTTCCGGTTTATCATGAAATAATTCAAGTGTACCTTGCGTGCAGCCTCCCTTCTTTCACGGATAGACTTTCCTCCACGTGGGTGCCAGGGACACTTGATCCCACCGTTTCATGTTTGTTTTCAGGATCAGTTCAGTGATATGAGAATCAGCATAAACCAGACGCCTGGGAACAGCCTTGACTTTGGATTTACAGTAAAATGGGATTTTTCCAGGATCTTCGTAGCATCAGTCGAACCAGGTAAATCATAGATTGAGCTCTCCTGAAGTTTCTTCTCCTTTGTTGTCCTGTGCTGTTCAAAAAGCCCCCAGAGAAATTAGTTTATTTGATAGAGGAAGAGAAAACACATGTGAAAAATGCAGCAGTAAAGTGAAGAGGCGCATCCTCTTCCCAGAGACTGATAGTTGGAGTTACAAATTACATATTGTTTGATCTTGCCTCGTTAATTTTAGTTTTGAAGGGTCGTAATTTTGTGACTTTTACAGACTTCAATTATCAAAACTTTAGGCTTAATATTTGGAAATACTAACAAACAACGCTAAATTGAAGAGCCAGAAAGAACTTTCCCTGATCATTTGTGTTTGTGATGGATACATAGGTGCTGTATAATCAATATGTTCGGAGCGTCCTAATGTATCTGTTGCCCAAGGACTCCTGAGGATGCTTTGGGACTTTTACAAAAGCACTGCCCCTCCTCCACCAAATCAAGCCCAGAAACTCTTAGCAAAATATTACAAGACCTAAAATGAAAACGAAAGCTATTGTATTTATGAGGAGTTCCTCATTTACATATTTTAGCTATATAAAAATGCATGTGAACTTTGGTTCTTTCTTTGAAACTTCAAGGCTGCTTTAATTAGATAACGGTAAGTAGTAATTTTAAGCCATTTTAAGCGGCTCTGTTTTTTTCTCCATTCTAGAGTGCATCTGGCTTTGGAAGCTCAGCTAAAGCGGAATATATATTTCACATTTTTAATTTAAAAATAATTTAAAATTTTCTTCCTAGGGGGTTAATAAAGAAATTTTATTGAACAGATGGGTTTATCATTTCCCTTTAAACGTTAAGGAAGATACATTCTATAGGATTAAAAAATGCCTTTGGTTGCTTTGTAATGTTGTAGCTACTCAAATATTTGATAACTTTAAGAAATTTTGTGACTCACCTGCACCTGAAAAGAATATGAGAAGTGATTCGGTGAGATTAAGAAGTCATTTTTTCTCTTAATTTAAATAAGCAGTGACTAGTAGGACATGTTTTTATTTTTTATTGGTAGTTTAATTTATTTTGCTTTATTTAGGTAGCCCAGCAGAATTTTCTCAGCTACAGGTAGATGATGAAATTATTGCTATCAACAACACTAAGTTTTCACATAAGGACACAAAAGAGTGGGAGGAAACCATGGCTAATGCTCAGGAAACTGGAAACCTAGTAATGGATATCAGGCGCTATGGAAAGTCTGGTGAGTTGGTTATACCACCGTGTTTGGCTTTCTAAATTGGGAACTGGTCTTTGGCAAGTGGTTATAACAGCTCGCTTCAATAACGTTTTCTTCTCTCTTCGTTTCACTTTTTTATTTTTTGGCTTAAAGATGTTTTGTGGTTATGTCGAGACAAGTCTTGAATGATGCTTCTTTGGATGTTCTGTCTGAAAGCTTTTCACTAGCAAATTTACTGAATTCTGCATTATTTATTGACTGATTTATATGCTGGACTGGCTTTGAATGCACACATCAGCTGAAGGCTCTTGTAATTATATCTGCATTTGGAAGTCATATGATGATGTTGAATATTAAGAATTACACCATGGTTTCACTTCCTCTACAGCATCATGACTGTAACTGGTATAAGAGAGAGCACAGTAGGTCAATATCCCAGTTGTTCATTCATGAAGAACTTTCGATGTACATTTCATTATTGTGTTGCTTAATTGTTGAGGTTAGATGGGGAAGGGCGTTAAGCCTTCCAGACCTACCAACTTATGATATCAAAATATAATACCCAGTCCTGGTTTACAGAAAGATTCAGCAAATTTGCCAGTCTTTTCACTATTAACATGCTCTAACCCTCTGTTTTTGGAAGGTGATCTGTTGGTAAAAGGCCTAAACTCTTCATTTCTTTCACACACTATCTGACTTGTTTGTCTTCTGTGTGTGTATTTTGTATATGTACATTCAGTACTTCGTTCTTTCAACTTCAACATTTACGTGTACTCATTTATTGATCTTCGTGTACCAATCAGACTGGGGCAAAGACCAGCCTTCCCTGCCATTTACACGGCATAAAACCCTCAATCTCACCAGTATGGCTACCAAAATTATAGGTTCACCTGAAACAAAGTGGATTGATGCAACTTCTGGAATTTACAGCTCAGACAAATCTTCAAATCTATCAATAACAGCTGATTTCTCAGAAAGCCTTCAGAATTCTGTAAGTATTTCGAGAAGTGGGAGTATTTGGGTAGAGCAGAGCAACTATAGGAAGTGTGTTTGTGGGGGGAAAGAATCTGCTTTCTTTGAACAATTTTGATGCTGTTTTAAAAACAGATAATTGAATAAGGTAATTTATAGTAATGAGAATAAAATATATTTTTGAAAATCATAAGGCACTACTCATTAATAATTTAGAGTAATAGTTATATAATGAAAAAAATCAAAAGACCCCATAGTGATGTTTTGTAGGGTTTTTTTTTTTAAACATACATTTATTTATTTATTTATTATTTATTTATTTATGGCTGTGTCAGGTCTTAGTTGCAGCGGGTGGGCTCTTTGTTGCAGCGCGTGGGTTCTGTAGTTGTGATGGGCAGGCTCAGTTGCCCCGTGGCCTGTGGGATCTTAGTAACCTGACCAGGGATCGAACCCACATCCCCTGCACTAGAAGGTGGATTCTTAACCACTGGACCACCAGGAAAGTCCCTGCAGGTGTTTCTTACCAATCCTTCATCATTATACCCCTCTCTCAGATCTTTGTGAATGTGAAGTAGTTAATTATGTAAAATTATACACTATAACTTTTCTATGCTTTCCTTAGTCTTTACTGGTAAAATAGATATAGTAATTGTGTGCAGTTTTAAAACCTCATGAAGCAGTTTTAGTCCTTGTGTGGATGAATGTGATGGGTAGATTTACATATGTGGTTAAGAGATACACAGTTACATTAATTGATTTAAAATAATTATAATGTAGAAAATTTCTAATTATCAAAGTAATAGTTAAATTTAAATTTGCAAATAAATGTGTTTATATTGACTCCCTAGATATAATGGCTGTTATCCCAAGATGCTCCCTTTCATGTAATAAGGAGATCCTGCTACCTTGTATAAGAAAAGTTTAAATGTTAGAGAATCCTATATGACTGTGTTGCTTACTCATGAATATAAACCGAATGGACCAATGATTATTTGGCCCATCATGTTTCTTGGAAAATTAATGACTGATTGAACTTAAAGCTATTCATGCTTACAGTTGGTCATTAATTCTTCCACAAATATTGAAGAACAATGAAAAAATTATGTTTCTATTATATGTGAAAGGCTGTAAAGAATATATTAATACTGTGAAAAATTCATGTCATTAGAAGATATTTTCACTAATGAGAAATGCATTATTTAAGCTTGAAGTCCAACTGGAGAGAATGTTGTTAACTGGCATTTTTATCCTTTCTAGAATACTGAATCAAAGGAAATTAATGGAATTCGTGATGAAAGCAATACTTTTGAATCAAAAGGTAAACATTACCATAATAGCTTACATTTATAATATAGGAGAAGTCATTGCACTCAAGTTCTGCTACTATAAAAATTAATATCTGTGAGTGAAAGCAAAACTGATCTACTGCAAGTTGAAACTCAGAGGTTAGCGCATAGATCCAATTGCAGCCAGGTGGAAGGGCATTCAGTTCCAGTGTTGAATAGTCCAGGAACTGCAAACAAAGCTTTGGCAGCCTGTCCAGGAGCTTTGAGTGCCTGTGTGTCTAATCCAAATAAGAAAGACTGGTTTTCCCGAGGCCATCAGCCTTCTCGCTATGGTGTGCTGGCAAAGGGAATCTTAGTTAAATACGAGGTTTCCTTTCTCCCTTTTATGTTGTGAAAGGGACAAGCCTGGAAGCAGCTAGTAATAAGGAAATGCCAGTGGCAGTAACAGTTGTTAGCAGAAGTGCCCATCTGTAATGAAAAAGCAGACATAGCATCTAGGGAAATTTTGCATTATGGAGTCATCACTCCCTTCCTTCTGCTGTCTATCTACAAATAATCGAGCTGCCACATGCTGTGTGCTATAGCTTAGGCACACAAAATAAATAAGAAAGATCTGGTCCACATAGACAGGGGAAGAAACCCAAAGAGGATGAAGCTTCTCTTAGCATGAAACTAGACTGCCGGGCACAGATCTGGGTTTTCTCAGTGGTTTGGTGGTTTTGAATCTGCATTTGTCAGTTCATAATACCTTACGTCAAAATCAAACCAAATTTATAAATTTCCCTTCCTTTATTGATTATTTATGTATCTAATTTCTGATAATTATGTGACTATATTTTAATTGTTTGATATTGCATTCTTTGACTGCTTTTCTCTTTATGATATTTTAATCTAAGATGTGCGGGTCCCGTTCTGTCTGTGTCTCAGCAGAGCACTTGTTAGTGACTATGGGGCGATACACAGGCCCTGTCATTTGAGGGTTTTGTTTAGATAAGTAAATATCAACTAGTGTCAAATAATAATTACATTTACATTTTATGAATAAACTGAAGTATAATAATCATTTGCCATAATCTTGTGACAGATCTGTAGAAGTCAGAATATTTTCTTTTTTATCTGATTGAACTCTATTTGCTTTATGTAAAGTTAGGGGCTATAAGATCTTGGAAACTAGGGCAAAATAGTCTAGTCAGAAGAATATTTTAATTTTAGCATTTGGGTTTTTTTTAGAATTGTTCTCTGGATATTTATTTTCTTGTCCTCCTCCCCATTATTTTTAGTTCCTTTTTTACTTACTAGTACTATGAAAAATCTTAGTTACAAACAATTCTTCCTGTACTAGAAAAGATTTTGAATTGATTAACCTAAGCAAAAACATTTTAATTTCCACTTCCCTAAAGGGGTGTAATCTAGCACGGAAGATGTTACTTCAGCTACTTTGAAACTGTGATGCTACCTGCTAAAATGTATTAATCAAAATATTAGTTCCTTTTACTAATTTGAATGTAGTATAGACTACTAAAACTATGTGTGTCTTTGTGCATTGAAATAATCCCTATCTTCTATGGCAATCAGTTTTATCATTTTAAAAATAATATTGCTACAGAATGGAAAGATGTATCAAGTATCATTTAGTTTTCCAGTGGTGAGAGAGTAAAATGAATGACATGGTATTGATGTGTTTTTTTTTGTGTTTGTATTTTTCAACTAGCCTCTGAACCTATTTCTTTGAAAAACTTAAAAAGGCGATCACAATTTTTTGAACAAGGTAAACTGCCAAGCTAACAATTCATGTACTTTCATGGAATTGTTCCCACTCTCCACTCTTTTCCTGATAGTCTGTGGTGCTGGGCACTGAGCCTCTTCTATTTGGCCATCATTATGACCAAGCAACATAACCCATTTCCATTCTTTCCCTAGGGTCATCAGGCTTTTCTTACAGTTCATGGGTCTACCTCTGTGGTAATGGGTCTTTGTGTGTCCTTTGTATACCTCTGAAGTTTTTGTTTTTTTTTTAATTAAAAACATTGAGATGCTGTTTAAACACACACTACTTGCCACTGGGTGACAGTAAGAAATGAGGAATTTCATTTATGCCTTACTGCTTCCTACAAATTGCATAATATTAGATTACACCAACATACAATTGGCCAACTTTTAGAGTCAAATTTTGGGTTTTGGAAAATGCTCTGAATAAAGAACAGAGTTGTTGATTGCTATTGGGATGATGGCTTTGGAGTGTTAATAGGACCGCTCTGTAAATTTGGTCACATCTGTAAACAAGTACATTTTGAGATTCTCTTTGTTGGTGTAGTCGGGCAGTGCTGCGTTACAATGTGCCGTGCATGTGGCATTTCCTCCCCTTTCACGTTTGTCTAATGCTCTGTCTCATGAATGCAGTTTGAACTCTGTGCTTTGCGGTCAAGAGCTTAAAAGTAATATCCAACATTTGAGATGCAATGGCACAGTCAGTAGGGGGTGTGCTGTTGGTGTCTAAAATGTTATTATTTCTTACTTTTAAGATTATCAAAAATATTTCCAAACTTGCCTTATAACATGGTACTTACTGGATTTGTGTATTTTGTGTTAATCTATTCGTAGTCTTTGTTGGTGAATTAAGATTTCTTTTTGACCGTAAATAGAAGTAGCTTACCAGCTCTGCATGTACAAGGGTCCATTTGTGTCAGTGTCCTTTGTGTTTTTGATAATTTTTGTTCAACTCTTGTTATTCTATGGTAATTTAATTGAAACTGTGTGATACGCCTAGCTCAAATTGGCTAAAATAAAGCAATTCCTTTTCTTTCTCCATTTTCACGCACTTTTCTTCAACAGACTATTTTAGGGAAGAATATTTTCTTAAATCTCAAAGCAGTTTTCTTAAAAATTTGATTGTGTAAGTGAATAATTTATTTGACAGCTGAGGTTTCAGGAAAATTTAAAAATACAGCACGGTAGTGTTTTTTATGAAATTTGCTTACATGTTTATAATCATCGTACTACATACAGGCACACACAATTATGTAGGCCCCATAAGAATAAAAAGAATAACGTTCTGCCCATAGGGTTATACATGAAGTCTGAATATTTTGTGTTTCAAATAATAGGAGTGGAAAGGGAAATGTTTCTTGAATATGTTTGTTGGTGGCTTATTTCAGAAAAGTAGCTCCTTAGCAGTAAGGCCTGAAAAATGTGACTTACACCTGTCACAATGTAATTGAATAGCAGCAAGTAAAAAAATTGGGTTTGGTAGATGTTGTAATATTTGAAATTCAATTTTTCTTCTATTAGGCCAAGTTATGAGAATACTATCCACTTTATTAATAAAAGAACCCTGAACCCTTAGAAATAAGTACACCAGTATCTCAGCTCTAGCACCTAGAGATAAGATGAAACTTCGGCATCCACTGTTTCTCTTCTTTTTACTGACTTTGAATTTGGAAGATGAGTAACAAACGGAACTAAAGAGAGAAATGTACTGTTGTTTGAAAAAACTGATGTCACTTAGTATATTGGCATAGAGACAGTTAGTGATACAACTTTCTGAAAGGAATTATTTCATAGAAATGAAGATTTATATTGTTTTCTTTTTCTTTCCTTGCCCACGTGCTGTAATATAGGAAGTTCCGATTCTGTGGTGCCTGATGTAAGTAGTATTCATTTGGTTTTGGAATAAACAAGGAGGCCTGGGTGGGACTGAATTAGCACACAGTAGCATCGCTTACCGTTATTTTAAGCTGCATGAGAGTTTATCCAGGAGTATCTTTCCAAGCTAAAGAGACCTATTTTTTTTTTAATTGAAGTATAGTTGATTTACAATGTTGTGTTAGTTTCTGGTGTACAACAAAGTGATTCAGTTTTATATATATATATATATATATACACACACACATATTGTTTTTCATATTTTTTCCATTATGGTTTATAACAGGATATTGGATATATCAGTAGTTCCCTGTGCTATACAATGGGACCTTGTTGTTTATCCATTCTATATAAAATAGTTTTCATCTGCTCATCCCAAACTCCCAATACAACCCTCCCCTGCCCCTTGCCCCTTTCCCCCTTGGCAACCACGAGTCTGTTCTCCATGTTTGTGAGTCTCTGTTTCTGTTTCGTAGATAAGTTCATTGTGTAAGAGACCTATTTTGATATATAAAGCCCACCCTCCTTTAGTACAGCGTAGGCCAAGGGTGATATGAATAATTTATGTATGCAAAAGTACTTCGGTAGGGCTTCCCTGGTGGCGCAGTGGTTGAGAGTTCACCTGCCGATGCAGGGGACACGGGTTCGTGCCCCGGTCCGGGATGATCCCACATGCCATGGAGCGGCTGGGCCCGTGAGCCATGGCTGCTGAGCCTGCGCGTCCAGAGCCTGTGCTCCGCAGCGGGAGAGGCCACAACAGTGAGAGGCCCGCGTACCGCAAAAAAAAAAAAAAAAAAAAAAAAAAAGTACTTCAGTAGATGACTTAATGAAGTAACATATTCTGCTTTGCACCTTTTCTCTTGTAACTCGGCAGCTTCCAGTCCCGACCATCAGTGCCCCGAGTCGCTGGACGTGGGATCAGGAAGGGGAGCGGAAGCGGCAGGAGAGGTGGCAGAAAGAGCAGGACCGCCTGCTGCAGGTAAAGCAGGGTAGTGTGGGTCAGCAGGAACACAGTTTGCTTTAACAGCTTTTCCTGCTCAGTGTCAACCTACATTAAGAAGCAACTTAAAAAAAATTAAAAGCCAATAACCTCATAATTAACAAATCTTTTGATATGTAGCACATTTTTAAAAAATAAATAAATTTATTTATGGCTGCGATGGGTCTTCGTTGCTGCGCACGGGCTTTCTCTAGTTGCGGCGAGCGGGGGCCACTTCTTTGTCGCAGTGTGCGGGCTTCTCGTTGCGGTGGCTTCTCTTGTTGCAGAGCACGGGGTCTAGGCGTGCGGGCTTCAGTATTTGTGGCATGTGGGCTCAGTAGTTGTGGCTTGCGGGCTCTAGAGCGCAGGCTCAGTAGTTGTGGCGCAGGGGCTTAGTCACTCCGTGGCATGTGGGATCTTCCCGGACCAGAGCTCGAACCCGTGTCCCCTGCATTGGCAGGCGTATTCTTAACCACTGCGCCACCAGGGAAGCCCCTGTAGCACATTTTTTATGAAATACTTTTCCATTTTGAAAATTTCCAGAGTCCTCCTTTTAAAATTATTTATTAGACCCTTTGTATATTTTTAGAGTATATGGCACCATCGTTTTATGGATTTTCCTATGCATGAGAGGTGTAGAGATTTGTCAGGACCTCCACCTGCATAAACTGTGTGCTTGGTCCATTGCGCCGTAATTCAGCGCCCTTCCAGTTAGCTAGGGGCGTCGATGAATTACAGCCACAGTAAAGAGTGGATATGGGTTCAATTCTGAATGTCTGCCCTTTCCCAAGTCTGTATTTTAGCTCAGTATAAGCTATGATCTACTTTAGGGGTGCAAATCTGATTGGTTAAACCAATATCTCTGTCTTTAAAGATGGAGGTCGAGGGTAGAACTGGCAAAACGCAAATGAGAGATTAACATCATTAACCTATTAACTAATTAATATGCCATCTCATCTTGTAGGAAAAATATCAACGTGAACAGGAGAAGCTAAGGGAAGAGTGGCAGAGGGCTAAGCAGGAGGCTGAGAGAGAGAATTCCAAGTACTTGAATGAGGTAGTGTTGGCCCACGCCCTCTTCTAACTTCTCTACCTTGTTGGTGAAATTCGCTGTAAGCTGGAAGCTGCCCCGTTTCACCTGGCTTTTGTCACACATTCACTGTGTAGTTCTCTGAACATACCAGCTCTGGTTTGTCAATTTCACTGTGACGTTTCAGCCTTTCTCCTAGCTTCTCTACTGTATCACTAAATAATCCTATCGCTAGGCTCGAAGTGCATCTTCCTCTTCTGTGTTACAGCTCCACCACCCATGTGTGATTTTTGTTAGTGATAAAACTTTTAACGTTATTTCAAGTGGAATTCTGGGCCAACTACAATAAGTATCATTTAAAACTGAATATAGACGTATCTGTGCATAGTACAGAAATGCACAGATTCAGATGGGTTTCTTTTCTCCCTGGTCGCGTAGGAGCTAATGGTCCTAAACTCAAACAGCATTTCTCTGACCACACGGGAGCCTGCTGTGGCCACCCGGGGCGAAGAGTCCAAGGCACCTGACAGCGAAGGAACCCCAGCAGAGGAGGAAACGAGGCAGCAGCAGCAGCAAGAGAAAGACCAGGAGCAGAAGCGGCGCCAGGCAGAGGCAGAGGCAGAGGCAGAGGCAGACGAGCAGAAGCGCCAGGCGGAGAGAGAGAGGGAAACTTCTATCCAAATATACCAGTACAGAAGGTCTGTCCCCACGGCCGAAGGGCGCATGTGCTTTTTCAGTTGATCTGACTTGGGTGCCTCTGAAGTGGGGAATGGATACAGCTAACTGGTCCCCCTGCTCCCTGCTATCCGTCCTCCACGCAGGGCCACACAAGCAGAGGTGAACCTTTTTCACTGTCAGTGATCCTGTCACCTAACTTCCCTCCTCAAAGTTCCCACATGGCTCCCTGTCACGTTACAACATCACCCAGAGTCCTCGCCGTGGCCCCGATGGCTTGAATGAATTGCATCTCGGCCGCCTTGTCCACCCGGCTTCCAACCACTCTTCCCCTCACTTGGTCGCTTACAGTCACACTGGCCTCCTTTTCCTTCCATGAAAATGTCCGACTGACTCTGCCCCGGGACTTTTGCATTTTCTAGTCCCTGTACCTGGAGAAAACTTCCCTCACGTGTTTGTGTGGCTTACTCATTTTCTTTAAGTCTCTGCTCCAATGTCACCTTCTCAGACTTTGCAGCATACCTCATCAGAAACACGTCTCTTCCCCCGACCCTTTCTCTCTAGTGTGCACTCGCCTGCTTTACATGATGCATTTATTTGCTTGTCTGTTAACCTGCCCCATCCCACTAAAATGTATTATGAGGCCAGTAAGTTTGTTTTGATGGCTTCGGTAGCCCAGCCCTGGAATAGTACCAGAACATAGCCGGCACTCAGTGTATGTTTGTGGAATGAATGAATTGCAAGTGTCTGTTGGCGGTAGTAGGTCTGTTTTCCGTAGGGATGGATTGAAATACTTCTGTATGTTTAGTTTTCAACTCAGAGACCATTCTCATAAAGAGGCTGGAATAACATTACTTTGATATCCATTTCTTAAACTCTGGGCAGGCATTAAAGTCTAATACTTTGAGCATGAACTCTTTTTCCATCTTTTAGGCCGGTTGATTCCTATGACATACCAAAGAGAGAAGAAGAATCTTCAGGTTTGCTTCCTAGTGACAGGTGTGTAGCACTTTAATTGTAATTTGGTTGGAGTAATTGGCCTCTGAAGAATATTTGAGGTCTTGCCTAGATGTTTCGTAGGACTGCTTTAGCGCCTGCTCTTTTGTGGGAGACAAAGATATCCTGCTGGTTGATGTTTGTATCAACTGGCTTTTGCCGTGTAACCAACTGCCCCTAAACTTAATGACTTGACTTACGATTTCGTGGGTCAGCATTTTAGACTAAACTCAGTTGGTGGTTCTTTTAATTGATTGGGTCCCTAGTGCATCTACCACCAGTTTACTAAGCAGTTCTGCTTTGGGGAGTTGACTGGCCGTCAGCAGGGACAGTGAGAACAACTAAGCCATGTGTCTTTCAACATCCAGCAAGCCAGTGCAGTCTTCTGTACATGGTGGCTGGACAGAGAAAAGAGAGAGAATTAAAGAGAGAAAGCGTGCGAGGCACCTTGCAGTCTAAGGTCTGACCTGGTGCACCATTGCTTCTGCCACATTCTGTTATCTAAAGTCACAAGGCCAGCGCGAGTTCACGGAGAGGAGAAAAACCCTCTCTCTTTGTGGGAGGAGCCACAATGCAAGGGTAATGGACACAGAATAAGACTTGTGTTCATTTTTGCGATCTACCTGAAGCTTTATTTTAAAGAAGTTATAAGCAATGGCATAAGCTTACCAAAAGTTCCATGCGGACATCTGAAATGAGAATTGTAGCCTTCCTCTTAGTTTGATTAGAACTACTAGTCAGTTTCAGGGAATGAAGATAGGATTTCAGATACCTGAAAAGTTATATATTTCCTAAAACATTAAATTTAATATTTTAAAAGAATTTAAAAAATGCTTTGCACTCTTGAAATCACTAAGGACTTCTGAAAAGTCTGTCTATATATATATCCAGTGTATGACCATTAATCTGTGTTTTCACAGCTAAAATTTCTCCTTTAGGAAGTTCACCTTAGAAATAAGGAAGGGCTCATCTCTATAGGCAATCAGGATGACTAAATAGGGCTCAGAGTAGATAGGGAAAAGAAAAACAACATACATAAAGGTACTAATGGGCTGACATTAAGCTAGACAAAAAATTCTAGTGATGGATAACCTTATTTATAGTGAATGTTTCTGGGTAACTTTAGATCATTAAAATGTGTCTCTCTCTTTTTTAAAGCTGTGATTTATTTATATATATAGAAATAAGCTTGATGTATGTGGTTCATTACCTTGAGAAAATAAGTAGATTTTAGGGAAAGGAAACTTAAGGAATCCTGGAAAGTATGAAACGCTCGTAGGTAGTTGTGATAAAGCACGCCCTAGAGGCATTAAGGAGCGTAGCTAGACATCATGCATTAAAAATATTTTCTTCTACCTTAATACAAATGAAACCATTCATGGATGTTGCCAACAGTTGTGATATAGTGTGTGTTACACATAATTATATGTTGTATTGATTATTATAAACGTCTGCATATACCTATGTATGACAATGTATATTATTATTGTATAATATATCATTATTCATTATTATTACTAGTATTTGAAGTTATTGTGCCTAGGAGAGTGAGAAAGAGATGAGCATGGATTGGTATATGGCCCCAAGGTTTAGGCCTTTTCAGAAGTTGCCTATGCCAGTGTGCTCCAGTACCTCTTTGGAATGCTAGGATAACATTTGGTGAGTTGCTGTTTCAGAGTAGGACCCTAATGCCCCCAAAGATGACTTCCTGACCCTCGGGCAGCGTGAAGGAAGTGCTGACAGTCTGCTGTTAGGTGATCTGATGACAGATGCTTTGTACAGCCTGGGAAGATTGATGTCTGGAAGAGAAGAGAGTCAAAGTATTCAAGCTGGTCAGAAAATCATAGGCTTTAACTGACATCAACTTGGAGAGGATTTTCACATGCTTCTGTTCCTAGCATCAAGCTCTTTTCTCTTTAGAGATGTCTTGTTTTCTGCTAGTTTGTGCAACATGAAAAATGCCTTCATATGAAAATACATATGGCTCTCAACAGACATGGGAAATAAATCAGCTGCTTTAAAAAGTAATCTTTTGGGGGTTCTTACTTCATAAATATGAAAAGGATGTTCTTAATGAGATGTATGTAATCTGTTCTGTGTTTTAGGAATAAATCCAGATCCACTACTGAACTGGATGATTACCCCACAAACAAAAATGGTAAATGTGAATTTTTTTCAGAATTCTTCCGCGCAATTGCTTAGTTATGCTATTACACCCTATGATCAGTATTTTTAAGGTCAAGGTATTTCAGGTTGATTAAGATTACGTATTTAAAATACAACAGATTTTTAGCACCCCTTCCCATTTGTGTATAAGAACAAAATTATCTTGTGCTTAATTTGGCTTTATTTTATGATGGAGGGAGTACTGCAAGATTAAAATGATTATAAATAGCTAAGGAAATCTGTGGAAATTTTGCAAAGTGATGCTGATACGATTTTGTATAGTGAATTTCATCTTGCCTCCAAAGAATTGGGACAGAAAAGTTTTCTGCAGAGTACCAGGGAAATTGTATATAAACCCGAAATTGCATATAAACCTGAGATTGGACATTTAGATGACAAGATTCAAAAAATTCAAAATGGGGCTTCCCTGGTGGCGCAGTCGTTGAGAGTCTACCTGCCGATGCAGGGGACGCGGGTTCGTGCCCCGGTCCGGGAAGATCCCACATGCCGCGGAGCGGCTGGGCCTGTGAGCCATGAAAAAAAATTTACAGCCCTCTGTGAACAAAACAACATCTGCAGGCCCCAATGGTCTGATGGCAGCTCTGGTTAAAGCTTGTAGAATTTACAGTTTCTAATAGGTTCTGTAATCACCCCTTTCCCCTTAACACAGAGGACCTTCCATAGTCTGGTCCTAGTTTAACTTTCCAGCGTATTTTGCTGTTTTCCCCATTAGGGGCCCTTAACTATAACCAAATTGTTCTCTCTCTCATTTTCCAACTTATCAGATGCTTTCTGATCTAGTTCCTCTGCTCTCACCTGTTTGGATTTCCAGTTTCTTCTCCCCTGAATTTGCCCCTAAGCACCGTTAAAATTAAAGTTTAAGTACTTGAATCTGCCATGAAACATTTTTAACCTGCAGTGATCATATTCTCTCTTGAATGTAAACACGGGACCTGTTAGTAATAACAAGTGTGACTCTCAGAAATAGTTTTGTTAATATTTGTGACTAGTGTTATTAATCTGGCTATTCTTCTATGTATGTTTTCTGCCCTTTACTAACTGTAAGCTCTTGTATAGCACATGGTAGAGTTATTAAATATTTTATTGAAAAACTTGGCTATGCCAGTAAGGCATCTTTAAAATAGAAAACATTTTATTCCAAATCTGACCAAATTGATAAGCTGTGTGCATACACCAATGTAAACATAGGCGTGTATAAGAAACCTTTGGTGGCCTTGTTCATTGCTTACTGGAAGATAAACTAAGGCAGAATGAATTTTGAAAGAAAGACAATAGCAGTGAATCTGGAGAGCAAAAGAAAATAAATCCTTAGATGAAATTTTCTAATCCAAATTGAGATGGGGAGGATACATCAAAGTTAGGGATGTTTTACCCATATCAGGAATTAATCAGCAAATCCAAGGAGACAACGCCTTCAGGATAAAACCTGACTTAATTGTCACTCATCCAAATTATCGTTCTGTCAGTTCCTTTACAGGAGATACAAGTCTGATAACATTCCTTGCTTATCATTTGGATTACTTGGCTAGTTTTCAATTTCACAAAAGCCATTTCGGTCATTGAATATGCTCTCATTCCTATGATTTGGTCATGACTTATTCTGTGACTTATACCGTGAAGACTCGAGCCATGTTAGCTGGAGATGCATGCGTTTCTGTCTTCGCTCTCTCCGCAGGGGGAGTGTACGTTTTTGGAAAGAACAGACTGCCCTGTTCCCTTGCAGAGTTGTCACAGCAAGCATTCAGTGAGCAGGTGCTTGATTGATTTTAATTTAGGAAGGAAGGAAATAGTGGAAGAGAAACTTTCTAGATGAGCAGTTTGTAATGTAATACTGCTGAAATCAAGGCTGGTTGTCTCCTTTTTAGGCAGCCCTCTGGAATGCCTCTGGGTGTGGAATTGGAATTTCTAGGGACAGGAGACTGTTCCTTTATGTTCTGAGGCAGCAGTCTCATTGAGAATTGATAATGTGAGCATATGTGCCCAGTGTCACTTTTTTTTTTTTTTTTGCTCCACTGTATTTGAAGATTTATCCACTATGCCTTTTTTTAATGTGCTAATCCCAGAGCTTTTGATGTTTTTAATTTAGGAAGCAATAGATATTTAGACCGAACTGGGAGCAGTAGCTCATCGCAGAAAAGCTCCAAGAAGGAACAAGTCCCATCAGGAGCGGAGTTGGAGAGACAGCAAATCCTTCAAGAAATGAGGAAGAGAACGTCCCTTTATGATGACAACAGCTGGATCCGACAGCGCAGTTCCAGTGTCAATAAAGAGCCTATTTGTCTGCCTGGGATTATGAGAAGGTGAGAGACATCTTCGGAATTATTTCTCCTTCTGTACTGAGGTGCAGATATTTAATTTCTAGACGTGCTGGCTGCTTTGGACAGGAGAGATGTCATCATTTCTTTTCTTATGTAAGATTTAGTGGGGGAAAGAGAAGGAGAGCAGATGTCATTGGGCACTTGTCACAGAGCACTGATTAGTGCCAGACACGTGCCAGGTGCTTTGTCTACATCATCTCACTTAATCTGGAAGGAATGTCTTGAGGCAGGGGTAGTAATTCTGCTTTTCCGTACGAAGAAGCTGTGACTAGAGCAAGCAATGCACTTGGACAAAACCACACGGCTAATAGGTTGCCAGGCTGCCTGTGGAGCTCTGATGTGTGATTCAGGTACTTAAATAATTGATGTGCTCTTAGTGCTTCCGTGGATGACGCTGAACCACAAAAAAAAAAAAAAAATTAAACCTCTGTTTATAATGAGACAGTGGTTAGATTGGAATCATGAAAGTAGTGTTCACAAAGTGTGGACACCTAATTTTTGTAACTTAAAGGAAAATACAGAGATATCAATTAATTGGAGATGAGAGGATGAACTAAACAGATGTATCCTGGGTAAGTGAATACTGAAGCTACTTCTATTTAGTATTTCCACAGCTGACCAACCGAGGAAAATTACTGACAACACATTACAGACCAAGGGCTAATTACCTCAATGTAAAAGTAACTCTTGAAAATCAGTAAATAAACCCTGACAACTTTATAGAAACATAGACAAGTGATATGAGCAGATAGTTCATAGAAAAAGAAACAAAGTCAGTAAGCATATGACAGATCAACACTTCTCCTAAAACAACAGTGGTATGCCTCGCTGGTGGGATTTGTAGAGTTAAAAGGTTGATTAAATCTAGTATTGATTAAATTAACTTAAATCTAGTATTGATTGAATCTAGTATTGATTAAATCTAGTATTGACAATTGTATAAGGAAACAGGAATTCTTGTTCCCAACCGGGTGGGCAGTGTTTTCAGTGTTTATTAAGCAAAAGTTTTTGCGTATACCCCGTGAGCACTTGAGTTTCTGACACTTTATCTTCTGGGTATATTTGGATAAGTATGCAAAGATAGTATTGGCAGTAGCAAAAAAGAGAAATAATCAGAATATGTACAAATAAGAGTGTACTTGGTGCTCATTAAATAAATAGTGGCACCCTGATAAGTAGAATACTATACAACTATTAAAGAGTGAAAGAGACATCACTCTATAATATGCCACCTCAACAGTGAGTGGGTTAAAATAACAATCACTACTCTCAAAATTCTGAGCGTTGGCCGGGCAGGTCTTTGCATGTATTGGTTGGGGCACTTGGCAGCTGTAGTCATTTAGAGCTGCGGTTGGCAATTTGTTTTGCACTCAGGACCGGATTGTAAATAATTTAGGCTTGGTAGGCCACCCAAGTCTGCGTCATGTATTTTTTGTTGTTTTTTTTAATGACTGTTTGAAAAGATAAAATACCCTTAGCGCATGCATTTTTCGTATGCTGGCAGTGGGCTATAACTTGCTGACCTCTGATACTCCACTGAGAGCTCAGCTGGAGCTATTGGTTGGGAGCTGCTGTTCTCCAAATAGGCCTCCCCACATAGCTGCTTGGGTTGCCTCATAACCTGGCACCTGGATTTAAAGAGGAAACCTTGCAAGAGGTATAAGCCCTGATGTGCAAGTGCTTATCAAACCTCCATTTGTCTCATGTCTGCTAATGTCCCATTGACCAACATCTCGCATGGCTAAGCCCAGAATCAGTGGGAGGGGACCACACAAGGATGTGGATACCAGGACGATGATCCACTGGGGGCCACCAAAGTACCTTCTATCACCTGAACTGACATGAAGATAGTTCTAAGAAAATGCATATTACATGCAATAAAGCAAGTTATGAAGAATATGAGTTGTAGAATAATCCCATTTGTTTAAGCATGTTAAACATATGAACACATTACATATGTATATAGACATGGTTATCCGTACATATGTAAATTTGTATATGTATGTAAATATATACTTGCATGTGTGAGGAAAGAGTCTAGAAGGATACACAGTCAACAGTGGTTACCTCTGGGGATTAGGGCAGGTAAATTGTAAGTAAAAGTGTATATACCCTGCTGGATTGCTTGGGTCTTTCTCATCATGATGATATAATACTTTTATAATTTGAAAAAAATACATATTTCAAACTTGGGATAAGAGAGAAAGTTTTAAAAGTCATAACAACAAAATTGACCAGGTAGGAAAAAACCCTCATAATTTGGAGTCAATCTTTGTAGGTCAGAATTAATGTCAAGTACATAACGATCTTATTTACAAAGCAGAAATAGAGACACAGACATAGAGAACAAACGTATGGATACCAAAGGGGAAGGGGATGTGGAATGAATTGGGAGACTGAGACTGACATATAAACACAATTGATACTGTGTATAAAATAGATAACTAATGAGAACCTACTGTATAGCACAGGGAACGCTTGCTCTGTAGTGACCAAAATGGGAAGGAAATCCAAAAAAGAGGGGATATATGCATACGTATAGCTGATTCACATTGCTGTACAGTAGAAACTAACACAACATTGTAAAGCAACTCTACTCCAATAAAAATTTAAAAAATTAAAAAAAATAAATGAAGGTTAATTGAATATGAAACATCATGATGCCTTTGATGAAAAGGAACTTTAGCTGTTAAAGGTAATTTTATATGTAACTGGCCTTGTTAGATTCATACCTGCTTATAAAATACATGGATATTTTAATGACTGTAATGGTGTTAAGTGGATTTCTAGTTGAATGTGTTCTATAACTTGGATGAACCCTTTCCGTGTTTCAGAGGTGAATCTCTAGATAACCTGGATTCCCCGAGAGCCAGTTCTTGGCGACAGTCCCGTTGGCTCAACCAGCCTTCAGGAGTCTATGCCACTTCCTCTGTCCAAGACTTCAGTCGCCCCCCACCTCAGCTGCTGTCCACTTCGAACCGTGCCTACATGCGGAACCCCTCCTCCGGCGTACCCCCTCCCTCAGCGGGTTCTGGGAAGACCACCACCCCGTCCCCCATACTGCGCAGCCATTCCCCTGCGGTTCCGCAGCCCGGCTGCCAGCCACGCAACAGGTGAGGCCCTTTGGGTTTTCCCTCTTCTTCCCTTCGTCTCAAGGGGTTGTTTTTCATTAAAAATTTCCCAAAATCTTGTCCAAGATTTCCAATGAAAAAAGAAAAACAAGCCTTTTTGAGTGTGTCAGTTTCAGTGTTCCTTTCCCAAATCAGTTCCTTGCTATCTTTCCATGCCAACCCAAGGGCATTTATGGATGTCTTATGAAGCCATTGGAGGCCTTTAAAATGTTGACTTCACTGCCACTGCCTCGTTTACTTGGGCCTGTGGTCAGTGTCTTAGATGCAGACGGACCTGAACAGTTCTCACTCTGGAATCATAAAAATATACAGTAGCTCAAGAATGCATGACAAATTGATGAGTAAAAGCAGTATTGTAAAATGTTTGACTGTTTTGATGAGACTGTAATATAAAATCATTTTATAGGAACTGAGTATGAAAGGAAAGCATTATAACCCAGACCCATCGTCTGTGGAACTTTGAACAAGCTGGCTTAAAAAATCCTTAAGTTAGATATGGCATTTTGGGTTTTTGATTTCCAAGACCACTGCTTGTCTCTTATCTGGTTTTCCAACATCTTACTCAGACTACATCAACTGAATTCTGCAGGTCATATGCTGCGGGAACTGTGTGAGAGTTATAATGGTGGGTCTTGGCACTTGCCTTTTGGTATGGGTCAAAGCTCAGATTATCAGCCTGTGTTGGGGTGCTATATCTGTGTAGCTTCTCCACAGATCACTGATGCTTCACAAAGCCACATACAGCAGTGTTTCTGTTGAGACCTGAAGGGAGTGCTACTGGCCTATGCTACTTTTCATCACTATTGAAATACTGAAAAGTAGAAACACAATGATTAATATTGGGATTTTTTTTTAAGCTATCAACTAAAGGATTTCATTCGGAGAAGATATTTTTATCTAGCTAAAAATGTTGCTTGTGCCAGGATTTATAAAATGTGTATCAGGGAGCTTAAATTAAGAGAAGAAGAGATGAGGATTTTTGGTAAATTTGGAGGGAAGATAGGGACTGCAGAGTCGGGGAGAAGCCAGAGGAGAGAGTACCTGTTTCCTTACTGAGAACCCTGCCCTCGGAAAGCAGAAAGGAGACGGGGCTGTGGACTTCTCTGCCCTGAAAAGGTCTCTAACTAGAGCACGTGGTGCTCTAACGTGAGGCACTCAACAGCTATGCCCTTTCCAATGTCACTGAAGTGCTGTGCCAGTCCAGTGGGATGCAAAGATAAGAAGTAGCCTTCACCTTTCGGCCTGGGAGAAGAGATAAGCCTTGTAAATAAAGCAAAGTAGAAACTTGCCTTACCTATCTAAATGGTAGCTGTCAGGCAGTTTTCATGTCATTCTCCGCAGAGGCAGCCCTGTAAACCAGAGGTACAGTCAGGAAAGCACTGATACTTCTGTTGACCTAGAATATCGGGTGAATGAGAAAGAGGTTGAGAAAATAAGGTTGAGGCGGTAGGTTGAATAGACTTGCAACACCTCTCCGAAGCGGGGCTGCCCTTTCGGTGTTCGATGAGCAGAGGCATGATTAGAGCTGTGCCTTGGAGGGTTTACCTGGCAAGATGATGTCGGCTGCATTAGAGGAGGGGGGACTGTTGCCGAGTACAGATGCGGTCTGAGGGTGATAGCACCGCGAAGTGCAGCATGGACTGATTACACGGAAATCCTTCGTGTATGTGACTAGGTGTCAAGGGTTCCAGAGCCGTCGTGGAGGTCCATCAAGGTACAGTATAATCAAGGCATACTTTGGTTGGCTGGTGAACGTTTTCCTGCCACAGGTTTATAAAATAAAGAGTTTCGTAAACTATGATTCACGTTAATACCAGAGTGTGATTTTTAGATAAGAGCTTTGAGCTACTCGGATGAAAGCCACCCTTCCATTCTCGTTCTACGTCTAGGTCGGTCAGTGGGAAGCGCATGTGCTCCTATTGTCATAACATTCTGGGCAAAGGAGCCGCCATGATCATCGAGTCCCTGGGTCTTTGTTATCATTTGCATTGTTTTAAGGTGAGACTGAGCCAGACAGCCTACAGGCCCGCATTGCTTTGCTTGGAGAGAGCATGGCTTCTTGCAGCGCTGGGTGTGGACCTGCCACTAACAAGCTAGGTGCTGCCTCTGTTGGTCTGTGCTGCACTTTGAATCACAAATGGCCTGCTACTGCTACTAGGTTCTCAAACCTTGAACCTGGCTTCAAAACTTAAAGCCGGAAGCACTATGCACTTCCTATTTCCAATCTAAGATTCTATAAGTAAAATTTACCGTGCGTAAATGCTTTCTCTGACATGCTGCCACGGTTATTAACAGCATGGGGACATGAATTATAACAGTGTCCAAACCCTAGCTTTGAATAGGGAGAGTATGAAAGGAAAAATAATGTATTTTTACAGTTGCACAGTCTGCTTGTACCTCAGGGGCTCTTGCACATAAGAAAGAAGTAGGGCTCTATGACTCCCTTAGTTTGCAGTATGTCTTTAGAGACACATCTGTTTGATTCTTGAACTTGCGTTGGGCCAGAGAGAGAGATTCCGGTGGTTGATCCTGGAGTCCTTTAGAGCTCAGCTTGTTTAAGCTTGTCTATCTCTGGCTTGGGTTGTTCCTAGGCATAGCAGAATGAGTCAAAATTATTAGTGTTTGAGCACATGGAACCAAAATACCCGGCCTTGAAGGGAAAGCACTGTGAGTGAACCTCACCGAATTGGTGCTGGGGGGAATGCCTGTGGTGACCCACCCCAGGGCAGAGAGCCAGACACCCAGTCTTGGTGCCCTTCACCCGTTCCTTCCTGTGGTGCTTTATCCTCTCCATTCCGCTGGGAGAAAGGAAGATGCAATTTCTTTAAACCAATCAACGAATCATTTCTGTTCTTTTGGTATATTTAGAATGATATCTTGGCTCTTAAAATTGGCTTTATGAATTCTTTAATGTCTCATCTGGCAGGTTTCCTTTTCATCTAATTATCTTTGGGCCTTTTTTTTTTTTTCTTCCTTTGCTGAAATGTATCTAAGAGCTTAGAAGCTGCATTTTGCTCAAATTTTTTTTTTTTTTTTTTTTTTTCTGGGAGTGCCCCAAGCTTTCTTGAGCTAAGTGTGGACGTTTCCTGTTTTTGCTTTTTTTTGTTTGTCTCCCAGTGTGTGGCCTGTGATCGTGACCTCGGAGGCTCTTCCTCAGGAGCCGAAGTCAGAATCCGAAACAACCAACTGTATTGCAACGACTGCTATCTCAGATTCAAATGTAAGAGAGCAAATCAGGGAGAAAATTTCTTGTCTTTTACGGAGACCACGGGTTCCCATGCATTTCCCTGAACCTGCCACCAGCTCCCCTTCAAGCTCCCTGCCCCAGAGCTCCAGGCTTCAGGAATCTCAGAGTATCCCCTTCAAAGAGGGTCCGGTGAGCGGGTCAGTGGGTCAGTGCTCAGGATTCCAGCCACACAAGGGTGGGTGTGGGACCAAGGAACCAGAGAGGGATGCGTGCCAGGAGTCAGGACGGTGTGCTGTGCAGTCTGCTGAGTCTGGAGAAACTTCTGATGACTCAAGCATAAAAACCAACCAAGACCAACAGTCAAAATGAATCTTCTGTATAGACTCTCATCAGTTTCTTGGCTAAGAAACTCTCATCATTTTAGCTGATTTCTATTATTTACTAATGGGGTCTGATTATGTGATTTAGAATATGACCAACTTTAAAAACTGTGGTTTAAAAAGGTAATAAAGAATAGTCAGCGTATGCTTTGTTACTCTATAATCATATGCTATCAAATTATACAATAATTTAAGCATTAATTCTGATGACATAGTGTTTCAGTGTCATTTTTGGAAAAATTGCGTTTTTCGAAAACTTCACATGCTATTCTGTGTCTAAGCCTGTTTTTGCCTGTAAGTGTGTTATAAACATAGGGTAGCGTAAGTAGATTGCATATCGTTTATAGCTACATAAAGACAACCATTCCTCCTTTTTATATTTTGAGCCTTGATGCTGGTAACATGTGTTTCTTCCTTATTGTGAAAGGGTGTTTGTTACAAGTGGTATCAGCCAAACCATATGCTTTTGAGCTCTGAGGTATTTATATGGCCTTTATGTGAAGAGTGCTTTGGAAATGGCTTCAGCCCAGTCAACTCTCTCTTATCTGTCACCGTGTTTTGAGCCTTCTCACCCCGTTGGTCCAGACCTTTCCTGGATGCCAGCACTGAGGTGGGAGAGTGTCAAGGCTGGGCATGGAATGGGGAGGGAGTGTGTGTATGTGTGTGAGCTTTTCTCTCTTTAGTCAAAATTCCAAAGCCAAATATAATTGATTTTTGGACTCATCATGGAAAAATTGCCCATGCCTTTTCTCTCCTCCAGTACAAATAATAGAGAGTTGAGTGTAACTTGTTTCTATATCAGCAGTTAATTTTTACTCCATTTTTTTTGCAAAGAAAGACTTGTAGAACCCAGAGGTGTGATTTGCCCAGCTTTATCCTAAGTGAGTAACAGGGTAACTCTTTCTACCTCATGGGGTCATTCTCTGAACGATTCCTGCTATGTATCCCAGGTGGCGATATTCGAGTGTTTCTGAATCTAAGCGCTTTTCTTTCTTCTCTCTTGCCTGATCAGCTGGACGGCCAACCGCCATGTGATGTAAGCCTCCACACGAAAGCACTGTTGCAGATAGAAGAAGAGGTGGTTGCTGCTGGTATAGATCTATAAATACACGTTGTATGTCCTTTTGCTCTCTTTTTTAAAAAGAATAATACTTTTTCTGGCCTCTTTAGATTACATCAGAGCATTATAGTCTTGGTAGAACCTGTATTTTTGTTGTTTATTTATAAGAAGGTAATTATGTGTGGGGAAAAGTGCAGTATTTCCTTTTTGAATTCAGCATTATAAAAGCACAGGGGAAAAATAAGAACTTCAAAATATTTTTTTGATGCTGATAATGATCTAGTTTGACTTTCTAATGGTGTTTTGAGGAGGGTTATTTTATTGTTTTTTTTTTTAAGTTTTGGAAACATTATTTGAAATAGTTAATATAAATATGTAATTGCATTTGCTCTGTTTATTATAATGTATTCTAAATTAATGCAGAACAATACGGAAAATTTCACTAAAATCCACCCCCAAATTTGCTTTCTGTATCCTTCTTTTCATTTATGTAATATTATTAAATTTTTTTTTAGCTTATATGACATTTTATTTGCTTGATTAGGGGAGCTCTATTTTCTTCACCAGAATTGTCACTAAGCAATTCCCAGTAGAAATTGCTTCTTTTCATTCATGGAAAATCATCATGGTTTGTATGCCAGAAGTTTTCTCCAGAAACTAGTGAGCCTTTCTGTTCAACTGCATTTGTAAATAAACTTGCTGATGCATTTAAAGAGTGGTTCTTTTTCTTCTGTGTGTGTCTGTGTTTGTCTACCTTTCAAGCCTTTTAATTTTGTTTCAGTGTGTGGCTTTTCTTGATACTATGTTTTATTTAGCATATTTACTGAGTAATAAATTGACATACAATAAAATGCACATATTTAAACTGTACAGTGACAGGTTTTGACATGTGTATATACCTATGAAACTATGACTGCAATCTTGATATCATTTTTCCTGAAAAATTTTAACAAGAAACTTTATTTTTGATGGAAAGTTGTTTTTGAATGCAATACGTTTTTATGGTGAGAGGTGAAGTGAATGGTGAATTATTGGATGATGTGCATAGAATCTTTACATATTCTTTTACTTCCTCAGTGATAAGTTTAGAAAATCTATAGGATAAAAAAAAATCTATAATGTTTTAGAAATCTGGAGCGAGAGTGCAAGAACGCAAGACTTTAGCATGTTTTGAGCAAAAATATAAGCTTGCTTGAATCCTTTATAATAAGGAAACTGGAGTGGTTAATTCTAGGATATGAGAACTGTACTGGGATAGGTTAGAAGTATATAAGAAGCTGTAATGTGGGAGAACATAAAAAATTTAGTTCCAGTTTTTATTTTTGTTTAGTATTCTTTATTTCTGATTATTAGAGTAATGTGTGTTTTTTGATGAAAATTTATCAAGTACCTAAAGCGTGAGGAATATAATTCTCAATTCCAAACTTCAAAGACAAGAGCTCTGTGTTTAAGCTCAATCCGTACACAGTTATTTATCCTGTGTTCCTAGTTAACATTGGCTTGTGAGTTTTCCATGTTCTTAAAACCATTTCTATATATTTTTATTAATGGTTGCATAATGCTCCATTGTTTGGTGCTGTTAATACTTACCTGATAGTTCCTCTACTGCGTGCATCTCGATTGTTTCTAATATTTAACACTTTTTTTAAACAAATAGATTTTATTCTCTTTAAAGTGATATAAGTTACTTTTATTTTTTCCCCATTATTTTGATCTTTTATTGGAGTAAAATTGCTTTACAATGTTGTGTTAGTTTCTGCTGTACAGTGAAGAGAGTCAGCTATATGTATACCTGTATACCCTCCCTCTTGGACCTCCCTCCCCCCTCCCCCCCCCCATCTAGGTCACCACAGGGCACCGAGCTGAGCTCCCTGTGATATATATAACATGGTTATATATACTATATGTATGCATATATTTCTAGTATAAAGTCTGTGATGGACTCTCCATGATCATATCTATTTCTTTATATTATTTTCATAGACATGAGATTATTGGCTCAGAGGTTATGCATCTTAAGGCTGTCACGATGCATATTGCCACAGTGGTTTCCAGAAAGATGCTACCAACTTAGACTCCCACTAGCACCACACAGGAATTTCCGTTGCCTTGTTCTCTGCCTGACATATAGTAGCCCTCAGTATGCAGTAGCTGAATAAATCAATAAATAAACCACTGCTTCAATTTCTGTCTTGTTAATTCTGCTTGTTCCTACCTCTAGTACAAGCTTTATTTCTTACCTCACAGTTTTAGTTTTCTCATCCGACATCTTTACTGATCAGTACTCCTTTTCATCTAAATCCTGTGTCTTTTCATCTTAAGCCTTGTATACTGTTTTTCTTCTTCTCTGTACATTCTTATGACTTTTTTCCTCATCTCTCATATTATCTTGTTAAGTGATAATAATTTTGTTAGTACAAGTTGTTAGGACAGCTTTCAGAGATTTTCTTCTGAGACACCGGTGTTATAGCACCTTTGTATATGCCCATGAGAATTTGTAACTTCATTTAGGAACAAGGAAAGATTCAGTCATTCAACATTCTTTATTCAAGCGGTATGCGCCAGGCATAGTTTTAGGCACTGTAGATAGTGCAATGAAGAAATACAAAGTCTTGTCTCTTACTGGGCTTAGATTTCCAGTTGGGGGAGACAGTGATAAACGCAATAAAATGTAACATGCATGTGGAGATAAGGGTGTTGAAGCACAAATGAGCAGGGCGAGGAGGCTCCATGAGTGTTGGAAGTGAAAGTTCCGTGGTGCCTTTTTATATGGGTTGTAGAGACATCCTCTCTGATATTTGAGCCAAAGCCTGAAGGATTGAGGGAGCAGACCTTACAGATATCTGAGGGGAATGCATTCCGGATATAGAGAATAGCAAGTTCAAGTGTCCTGAGGCAGGAGAATATATGGTGTGCTCAGAAAGCGACCATGTGGTTAGGACGGATCAAGTGAGAGTGATGTGAGCAAGGAGGTGTGGGCAGGAAGACGCAGGTCTGCTGAGCAGGACAGAGACATTGGAGGGTTGAGCTGAGGAGTGAAATGAACTGACTTATGTTTTAAAATGACTGCAGACCACCACATAAACAATAGGTTGCAGAAGAGTAAAGGTAAAAGCAGGGAGGCGAGTTCGTAATCTATTGAAATTGTCCAGGTGAAAGATGTTCTCTTCAGCAGGGCGGGAGCAGGGGAGGTGATGAGGAAGGTGACAGATTACACAGTGTGCATATGTATCTCGAAGATGAAGTGACAGATTTTGGGGATGGGTTGGATGTAGCATAAGAGGAAGGGAAGAGTCCAAGTCTCAAGTGTTGTCTTAAGGAGCTGAACATGGAGCCACCACTTTCTAAAATGGATAAGGTGGTAGGTGGAGCCCAGTTGGGGTTGGTGGGGCAGGGAGATCAGGGTTTGGATTTTAAACATGGTAAGGTCTGAACAGTATTAGATAAACTAAATGACAGTGTCGAGTGGGCAGCTGGCTGTGCAAATCTGGAGTTCAAGGCAGAAGTCCAGGCTGGGGATGTAAGTGTAGGGTCATCAGTATATGGATGGAATTTAAGCTGAGAATCAAGAGGATATCACCTGGATTCTGACTGTAATTAGAGCAAAGAATATCTCAGAAGGACCAATTCCTGGGGTCCTCCAGCATTGGAGATCAGAGATGCAGAGGCAGGAGAAGAACCCACACACTGGTGTTCTGGAAATCAAGTCAATAGCATATTTCAAGGCGGAAGGGACCTGCTGTGTCAAAGGCTACCCAGTGATGCAGTAAGATGAGAACCCAGTCGATGACTGGAGATCATGTACATTTTGGTGTTCGTGGATTGACCACCTCAGATGTTCAGTTGGGCGGTCTTTCACGTACACAGCACCCAGCCCAATTTCCAGTGCCTAGCAACCTCTGAATGTCCTGATGTGTTGTCTATTTACCCAGTGAGATGAACTGAGGGAGAGCTTGGAAAGCCATCTCCAGGCCACGTTCTGTCCGTACCGCCCGCCCCGCGCCCATGATATGTTAGGAATCAGAGCTGCACTTCCCAGTGTGCTGTGAGTGAGTTCCCTTGACACGTGTGCTGCTTCCCCTTCACCACTTGCCCTGTAGTTTTGGGGGACTCTCAGAATGTCCTGGAAACAGAGGTACTGGGGTTGGAGTGCACTGGCTGCTTCCAGAGGCAGAGACAGCCAGCTGGGTTCTGTTCTGCCGTGTTCTGAGACGCAAACTTTGGGTCTCTCGGCTGAGGCCCCGGACTTGGTCGCTCTGCCTTACTTCAAGCTACAGACAAGCTTTGGTCCTTAAATTATGATTCACAGTTGAGTTTCATGGTAGTTGATTGAAATTCTGTACCCTCCCACCCCCGGAGTCTAGCATTGCCAGTGGTAGATCTCAGTGTTAAGGCTTTTCATCACTTTCAATGTCTCCATGTGTGCTTTGTGGGAAGCAGGGAGAGGCCAAGTCAGAAACTGCCGTCTAGGGGCCATATATTTTTTTAATTAATTAATTTTTGGCTGCATTGGGTCTTCATCGCTGCGCACAGGCTTTCTCTAGTTATGGTGAGCGGGGGCTACTCTTCTTTGTGGTGTGCGTGTTTCTCATTATGGTGGCTTCTCGTTGCGGAGCACGGGCTCTAGGCGCACCGGCTTCAGTAGTTGTGGCACGCCGGCTCAGTAGTTGTGGCTCGCGGGCTCTGGAGCACAGGTTCAGTAGCTGTGGCGCATGGGCTTAGTTGCTCCGCAGCACATGGGATCATCCTGGACCAGGGCTCGAACCCGTGTCCCCTGCATTGGCAGGCGGATTCTTAACCACTGTGCCACCAGGGAAGTCCTAGATGCCATATTAAGACATAAGAAAGTTCTACGTTTTAAAATTTCGTAAATATTCTTTAAAGTTACCCTTTATAATCTTGACTTAAAGAGGCCGTAGGTACATGTGTATTCTCTAGCCTTTCATTTGTTTTGTTTACACATGAGAATTATCTGTGTGTGTATGGGGAGGAATAATCAGAGTGCTGGGTCCATTGGGAATCTTTATAAGAGGCAGGGATCAAAAAATATCACCGTCATTTCTGCTGGCACACTTCCTGCTTCCTCCTACTTGAATTGAGCTTAGCAATTGAGTAGCCAAGAGAAGAGCTCTCTGTCCTCTGTGTTTGTGGGAGAACGACATGGGGGGAGAAGACGGCACATGGCCTGTGGACAGGCAGCTTCATAAGACAAGGCCAATAAAGGATTGAAGGGCCAGGCCATTTGTGAGTGGCTAATTCTAACATCCAGTCTGTCCCAAAGAGGTAGTGGGGAGGAGTGAGTGAGTGAGAGGAGTAGAAGGAAGGGATGATTTCTTCAATATTTTTGAGAAATCAAAAGTTTTTATTTTATGGGTAGGCATGACTGGTAGAGGAGGGAAGAGGATGCTTTTATCCCCTGTAGCCATTAAAACCCAGAGCCTCTGCAGTGCTAGATTCAGAAAGGAAAGTAGCGTGAAAATTAAATTTGTTCTATTCAAGAATGTAATCTAGGCATTTTATTCAATACTTAATTTTCATTTCTATCACGGTGTGAGAAGTAGCAAAAAAAAAAGAAAGAAAGAAAGAAAGAAAGAAACTAGCTGGGTTCCAAGGAATAGGCCTGGAATAAAAACTACTGCCTGATTGTTAGTTGAGAGACATCTCTAATAGTGTATATGCCAGGGCTGGGAGTTTGCTCATTTTATTTACTGCTCTAACATCAGTCCTTGCAATCTGGAAGAGTTGTTAAGGTATGCTAATGCAAGTCCCAGTTTATACCAGTAAAAATGGCATAAAAAGAATTTGAACTGTTTGTAGTGAGGTGGATGGACCTAGAGTCTGTCATACAGAGTGAAGTAAGTCAGAAAGAGAAAAACAAATACCGTCTGCTAACACATATATATGGAATCTAAAAAAAAAGCGGTTCTAATGAACCTAGGAGCAGGACAGGAATAAAGATACAGATGTAGAGAATGGACTTGAGGACACGGGGAGGGGGAAGGGTAAGCTGGGACGAAGTGAGAGAGTGGCATGGACATATATACACTACCAAATGTAAAATAGACAGCTAGTGGGAAGCAGCCGCGTAACACAGGGAGATCAGCTTGGTGATCTGTGACCACCTAGAGGGGTGGGATAGGGAGGGTGGGAGGGAGACGCAAAAGGGAGAGGATATGGGGATATATGTATACATATAGCTGAATCACTTTGTTATACAGCAGAAACTAATGCAATATTGTGAAGCAATTATACTCCAATAAAGACGTTAAAAATGGCATTTAAAAACCCTAGTATGTGTTTAAAATCCATGTGTACAGGACAGGAAAAAAGCCATTTTCAGATTAATGTTATAAAACATGGAGGGAATATTTGATGAATACAAAGCAATCCTTATTCTCATGGAGGGGAAAGGCACATACCCAAAGGATTCTAGTGCCTGGTAGTAAAGACCAGGGCTATGAGAGAAATCCAGTGTGTGAGAATCCATGAGACATTTCCATTTACATTTACTCAGTTGTGAAGCAACTTCACAGCCAAGTTGATATTTGAACTACATCTTTAAGAGCAGACATAATCTTAGCAGATAGAGCATGCAGAAGGAACAAAATACCATTTCTGAGTTGGGATCAAATCCCCAGAGGTGCCTCCCTTACGTTGTATTCGATCAAAAGCATACACACTTGGGCCTCTTTCGCAGAGGAATGAGGAGATCCCTAGTTACACTATGTGGGATCATGTCTCCATGGAGTGGTGAAGATCTGACGTAGGGTGGTGAGACCGCAAAAAGGAATAAGTCAATGGATGAGAGATCATGACTCAAAGACATGACACGACCTAAAGAGAAGCAAAAGAATAACTGTAGGACCCCAAGCCTGGGTAGTGTAGAGACTGATATTGTTGAAAAAGGAAATGAGTTCTGTTTTGGACATGCCACAGTACTACAGGGTTGACATACATAGAGAAGAAGTAGGTGAAGGTAGCTGGAAATAGGGGTTTGGGTTTAACTAGAAAGAAATGACATCCATTAGAGTTGGTTCATTTGCAAGCTCAAATTGATTTAGATATAAGTTTATTTCCTCACCTGAGAGAAAGTCGAGAAGGTCAGTTCATCCAGCAGTTTAATAGTGTCATCAAAGGCCCCTATCATTCATCTCAGGCTGTTTGGCCATCACAACGCTGGCCGCTCCTAAGGCTGCTTATTACCACGGTTGCAAGATGGCAGACAGGCTCCATGCTTCTTTTTTCATATTCACTGGAAGAGATGCTGAGCCCTCATTGCTCTTCAGCGTATAAGGGACCTTTTCCAGAAGCCATTGGCCAAACTTCTGTCTTCTCATAGGCCAGGCTTGGCTTATTTGCCCAGTTTTGAACCAGGGGGCCCCCTTAAGTGAGAATCACCTAGTGATGCCTAGTGATGCTGACTGATGGGAGTTTGGTGGAGTAAATGTTGGGGGTTAACCACAACATTTACCATAGTTAGCCTTTATGAATTCTCTTAAAAATTGCATACTTGTATCAATATGATGTGAGATCCTGTCTTTCAAAATTAGAACCTTGTAAGTTGGCGAGTTTCTTAAGGAACGACATAGAGAGCACAGGGGAGAGGACAAGAATATTTCCTCTGTCGTACCCACCAAGGATCATGTGAGAGAGTACTTGAGAAAATTTGTTCTGTTCAAGCAATCATGAAGAGATCATGGTGGTGATGAGGTGAAAAATTGGTAACCTGGATAATTTGTAAATACTTGTGACTACTTTATGAATATAAAGTGTGAAAAATAGTCTCATACTTTTTCAGGTTTTTTCTGTAAAAATTCATGAAAGGGAGTGGTGGGTTCAATGCTCATCTTCTTATGATTAAATTTGAAACTTAAGATTGTGGGTTTTAGGTACTGTAATCCCATGAGATCGTTTAATACATTTAGGTGACCCAGTAATTCTCTTGATGATTCTGTTTGACGATTCTGTGTGAAGCTCTTTAATGCTTACACTGTAAAGATCCTCAAAGCTCGTCATGGAGAGTATTTTTCAACACCAGTTTTATAACACAATCCTGTGAAAGATTATCAAAACTCCTTGCTGTTAAAATTAGATTGGGGAAAATAGGATTTATTGAAAATTCCCTAGGAGAGACCTATTAGAATCAGGAAAAGGATGGAGCAGTGCTTTCTAGGTTACATCCAGGCTTTTAACTTACATATTTTTGTGTGCTACGTGCTGTTACTTAAATTTTTTTTTTTTTGTATTTTTGATAGCTAAAGTGCTTTATTAGATCTGTAATGAATTCATTGTCACAGACCTGCATGGGAAGCGTTGGTCTGCCTGTTGCCATTTCAGGCTAAATAGAGAGTTCTTCTTACATTTGTCAGAAGCTCATTTGCCCTTTCAACCTGTTCTACGGCAGCAGGAAAACATCCGTCACAGATGGCCAAGAGAGCTCCTGGGTCAAGCTTGCAAGTCCTCTGTGTTCTTAAATCCATTTCTACCTCCAAATCAGACTAGCTTCCTGGGAGCCCTTAGTCGTAAAATACTGACTTTGTGTCAGTTTCAAGTTCGGATGTATAGTGAGGTTTAGGATATCCATGTTGCCTTCTTTCTGAATACATTTAAGTTCTAGGGTCAGGAATATAGCTCACAGCTGAAGAGGAGGCCAATGGAAGTGCAGAGAGAAGCCAAGAAAGAGCCTCTCCCATGACCTGAGTTCACCTTAACAAGTCTTTATTGAGTATTCATTGTGTGCCAGGTGTATTAGGGACACGGTACAAGTGTGGTATTTTCATACTATAAAATAACTATGAATTCAGCTATGAAAATTAACATTTTTATAATTAAAATTATTTACAAACAATTTTATAGTCAAAATGAATATATACTTAGAGCCCCATTCCACCTGAAGGCAAGAAAACTCAAATCTAATCTTGCCCATTTCTTCTCTCCAGCTTTTTCAGATTTAAGTCCAATCAAATCAGGATATTCCCTAACCCCTCTTCTGCCCCACAGTTGTTATCTGACCTTGGCTTGGTTTGCATGGTGACAGAGTCATGGCCCCGTGGTGGACCTGTGGAAGCACCTTGTTCTATGCACCTCGTTGCTATGCCAGTGATCACTGCAGCACCTAGCATCCTGTCTGGTCTTTCTACCTGGTTAGCCCTTCACGATGGCATCCACTGGGGTGTCAACTTTCCCACCTGATCCATGGCTTGAAGGACCATGCAGCACAGGTCACCCAGTGTTCAGCTTCAGCCCTCATCCCTTCATCTCAGGCAGGTCATCTCTTTGGGTCAACAGGTCTGCTCTGTCAACCAAAGGTCCTCTCTGCCCCTAGATCCTGAATCAAATCTGCAAAGTCCCTCTTTCACATAAGGAAACATACAGCTTCCAGGGATTAGGATGGGAACATTATTTGGCATACCACAGTCACTTTGATATTTACCAACTAAAACCAGGAGTTAGTATTCTCCCCTTTTGCCACTATTTAAAAAGAGATCATTAGGATGACTCTGACTAAAAATGTTAAAGTTTTTTCTCAAATAATATGTATAAATGTGTGCTCATCACTAAAAGGTGTAATAAAATGACATTTGTCGACTCAGTAGGCTTAATTTTCAGTGGGATAGTGGTGGTTCCAGTGACCTCTGCGTTGCCCGTTTTGCCTCATTTCTTTGGGAGCAGTCCCTACAATGATGGGCAAGATGATCCATTGTGCTGTATGAAGAACATATTAGAAAATGTATTTGTATGTGTTTTTATATTTGAAAAGAAACATTTTAAGCATTTCTGGTATTTCATAGAAGGGTTGGCACAGACACGCTTGTCGTTATGGCTGTGTTAGTCACGTGTAGTGCAGAACGCATAGTGTAGTACGTAGATGTCCTGAGGACTGAATGAGCACCCCACCCCGCAATGGTTTCTTCATTTGGCATGTTGTGATATATTACAATTTATTTATGTCATCACTTTGCAAGCAAGATTTTTAGAAACATGAGGAACACGAAGAAGAACATCTACAATTTTTCCAGTGATGCTTGAAGTCAAGTAAGATTTAATCTCTCCTTGACATACTACATACAGTAATAAATGTTTACAAGCATCTTTTGAGCTTACATAATAGCAGATGCATATAACGGCAAATCCCCTTGCTCTTCTTACTGAGGTTAAAATGGCTGAAATAAAATACTGGAAATAACATGGAAACTGACACAAGTATATTCCTTTGTCAGCAAATATTGCTGGAAGAGGCACAGAAAACATCACCGAAGTAGAGAAGAAACAAGAATGAGAACAAATAATTCGGTGTGAGACGTTTGCTCCATAATACAGGTGTCTCCATCGTATCTCAGCTTATGGTATTTGCTAAATTGTTTCAATGATGAAATACAAAAAGAACTATTTATGAGCCATTAAAATGTTTTAGGAGACTGATACTCAACAGTAAGTTACTTCTTGATTAAAAACAAGGGACTTCCCTGGTGGCACAGTGGTTAAGAATCCGCCTGCCAATGCAGGGGACACGGGTTCGAGCCCTGGTCTGGGAAGATCCCACGTGCCGTGGAGCAACTAAGCCCGTACGCCACAACTACTGAGCCTGCGCTCTAGAGCCCACGAGCCACAGCTACTGAAGCCCGAGTGCCTAGACCCGGTGCACCGCAACAAAGAGTAGTCCCTACTCGCGGCAACTAGAGAAAGCCCGCGTGCAGTAAGGAAGACACAATGCAGCCAAAAATAAATAAATAAAAATAAATAAATTTAAAAACAATTTATGGTAAAACTGGGTACATTTACCCATTGATGGAATGACTATTTTGGAATAAAAAAGAGATTCCAGAATATAGTTACAGAGTCTCTATAATATTACTATATTATTTTTACTGCATCATTTATTGCAAGTTTTAGTCTCAAACTGTAGTCAGAAATTAGCAAATGTGGTTCATTTTATAAAAAACGATTTTTTTTCAGCTTTATTGAGGTATAATTGACGCATAAAATTGCCAGATATTTAAAGTATACAACGGGCTGATTTGATACACATGTACATTGTGAAAGGATTTCCCCCATGGAGTCAATTAACACCTCCATCACCTCACACAGTTATCCTTTTTATTTGGCGAGAACATTTAAGTTCTACTCTCTTAGCAAATCTCAACTATACAATACAGTGTTATCAACTATAGTCACTATATTATACATTAGATCCTCAGACCTTACTCATCTTATAATTGAAAATTTATACCCTTTTACCAACATCTCCCTATTTCCTCCACCCACAGCCCTGGGCAACCACTTTTCTACTCTTTAAAAACAAGATCTTGCTCCAGTGTCTCGTCTGCAGTCGGTTGTGTGGAGGGAAGCGTCTTGGTCCGTAGGCGCGAGGAAGGGAACAGCATCTATTGTCTGTGTTTGACTCCGTAGTTTCGTCCTAGGCCTCCCGGAGCTTTCCCGGGGCGGTCAGCAGAAAACGCCGCGACCACCCCGCCCCTCCCCTCCGTCCCGGACCGGGAGGGACCCAGCCCGCGTCACGCCGCATCGCGCCCCCGGAATCAGACGGTGCCCCATAGATGGCCAGCTTTCCCCCGATGGTCAACGAGTAAGAGGTCGTGAGATCACGTACTACAGGTGAACTCTTAGCTCCTGCAGCTCCTTTTGACAAGAAATGTGGTCGTGAAAATTGGACTGTTGCTTTTGCCTTAAGAACTTTCTCTTGCATGGCACGAAGAATATCACCAATTCAAGCAGTTTAAGATTGTCAGGACAAAACAGTGATGGTGGTCAAAAAAATAAGCCTCGTGAACATATTATAGACTGTGGCGATATAGTCTGGAGTCTTGCTTTTGGATCTTCAGTTCCAGAAAAACAGTCGCTGTGTAAACATAGAATGGCATCGATTCAGATTTGGACAAGATCAGCTACTCCTTGCCACAGGGTTAAACAATGGGTGTATCAAAATATGGGATGTATATACAGGAAAACTCCTCCTTAACTTGGTAGGTCATACTGAAGTGGTCAGAGATTTAACTTTTGCTCCAGATGGGAGCTTGATCCTGGTGTCAGCTTCAAGAGACAAAACTCTGAGAGTGTGGGACCTGAAAGATGACGGAAACATGATGAAAGTATTGAGGGGCCATCAGAACTGGGTGTACAGCTGTGCATTCTCTCCTGACTCTTCTATGCTGTGTTCAGTGGGAGCCAGTAAGGCAGTTTTCCTTTGGAATATGGATAAATATACCATGATACGGAAACTAGAAGGATATCACCATGATGTTGTAGCTTGTGACCTTTCTCCTGATGGAGCATTACTGGCTATGGCCTCTTACGATACTCGAGTTTATATCGGGGATCCACACTGTCATCCACACTGGAGACATTCTGATGGAATCTGGGCACCTGTTTTCCCCACCCACTCCAATATTTGCTGGAGGAGCAAATGACCGATGGGTACGATCTGTCTCGTTTAGTCATGATGGACTGCATGTTGCAAGCCTTGCTGTTGATAAAATGGTGAGGTTCTGGAGAATTGATGAGGATTATCCAGTACAAGTTACACCTTTGAGCAATGGTCTTTGCTGTGCCTTTTCTACTGATCGCAGTGTTTTAGCTGCTGGGACACATGATGGAAGTGTGTATTTTGGGGCCACTCCAAGGCAAGTCCCTAGCCTTCAACATTTATGTCGCATATCAATCCGAAGAGTGATGCCCACCCAAGAAGTCCAGGGGCTGCCGATTCCTTCCAAAGTTTTAGAGTTCCTCTCCTACCGTGTTTAGAGGATGCTGTCTTCCCTAGTATTAGGGACTGACAACACACTTTACACAAACCTCAAGCTTTACTGACTTCAAGGTTTAGGAGATTTATTTAATTTGATACATTCTTGTATTGCATTTTCATCAGTTGAGCTTTTAAAATATTATTTATAGACCTTAGGAGAAATATTTCTGAACATATCAAATGTAAATATTTTTCTAAAATGTAACTGTGAGACCATATACATACATGTATATATTTCGATATAAGCTGCTGTGTGTTGAATGGACCCTTTTGCTTTTCTAATTTTTAGTTCCAACATGTATACATTGCTTCGGTAGAGCCACAATATGTATCTTTGCTGTAAAGTGGAAGGAATGTTTTCATTCTGGGACACTGAGTTAGATGGTAAATACTGACTTAAGAAAGCTGAATGCCTCATAACAAAATGTGTATTTGGTTGGGGGGTGGTCAGGCAACTGACCTTCAAGTAAAACAGCTTTTGTCTAGGGAAGGATTTTGTTTTCCTTAGGAGTGGCAGCTGAGAGGTAGAATTTGAATGTGACATTATTAAATGAAAAATAGCCAGGATGCAACCAGGAAAAAAGGGTGTCTTTTTTTTTTTTTTTCCTAACTACTGCTTGTGGGCCTTAATTTTGGAAAGCAGCTGGCTACTTTCACCCCTATGGTATAAATAAAGTATTATAATAAATTTTAGTCAATTTGAAAAATCTGTCTACTGCATTATTGCTAAATATTTTGTTGTTTCTACTAAGGGACAATTATTTTATGACTGTAGTGGGTATTTTTGCTTTTTGTTTATTTTTTACACATATCCTATGTTTCTGCAGGGGATAATATTGGTGACTTGCCAAAGAGAAGCAATACAATTAGTATATCTGTTTTTGCCTTCTGTTATTTATCTTACCTGCAGATATTAAGAATGGATGCATTATGTAAAATGCTTGATTATATATTTTTGTTGAGCTTTTTTTTTTTTTTTTGCTGTACGCGGTCCTCTCACTGTTGTGGCCTCTTCCGTTGCAGAGCACAGGCTCCGGATGCGCAGGCCCAGCGGCCATGGCTCACGGGCCCAGCCGCTCCGCGGCTTGTGGGATCTTCCCGGACCGGGGCACGAACCCGTGTCCCCTGCATCGGCAGGCGGACTCTCAACCACTGCACCACCAGGGAAGCCCCTTGTTGAGCTTTTTAATTAAAGACTTGTTAAAAAAAAAAAAAAAAAACAGAACAAGATCTTTACTAGAATAAAATAACATTTTGTAATGAGATAGGGAATGACCATGCAAATATTTTTTTGCTACACTTGATGGCAACAACGTTTGATGGCTTTGTTTTCATTACTTTGGCAGTGGTTGAAGATATTCTGCAGATTTTCCTTTGCAAAAAAAAAAAAAAAGGGGTTTTCAAATTTGTTGACCTTTTCCCAAGGTGGCTGCCTGTAGTTTTCCTAGTAGATACTTAAAATACAAAAACAAGCTTAATAATCTTCTTGTACAATAAAGGTGATAAAAACAAATACAATGCATAACCCCTTTTGAAAGAAACATATGCTATGAGAGAACAGTTTGAAAATTAAATGTGTAAAAAGTTTCCATTATTATATGGTTTTGTTGCAAAAAAACCCTAAATATTACACACATTTCTCATCAGAAACTAAAATGTTTAACAGTATTTTCAAGTGATATATTTTTAGCAGAATTTGAACCAATTTGTTTAATTATACACAAAAGGCAGAGGACTCAGTGAGTGGAAGTAGTGGGATGGAAATTAACTAGCTCATCTTTTTTTTTTTTTTTTTTGCTGTGGCTGGGCCCGTAGGCCATGGCCGCTGAGCCTGCGCGTCCGGAGCCTGTGCTCCGCAGCGGGAGGGGCCACAACAGTGAGAGGCCCGAGTACCGCCAAAAAAAAAAAAAAAAAATATATATATATATATATATATATATATATATATATATATTTTTTTTTTTTCCCCTATGTGTTGGGTCTTTGTTTCTGTGCGAGGGCTTTCTCTAGTTGCAGTGAGCAGGGGCCACTCTGTCGCGGCCTCTCATTGCGGAGCACAGGCTCCAGACGCACAGGCTCAGTAGCTGTGGCGCACGAGCCTAGTTGCTCCGCGGCACGTGGGATCCTCCTAGACTAGGACTCGAACGCGTGTCCCCTGCACTGGCAGGCAGATTCTCAACCACTGCGCCACCAGGGAAGCCCCAAGCTCATCTTTAACAAAATGTCTGCCTAAATGGTAGATGCCATTGAGCAATGAGTAGCTGCTTAGTGTGACTCAGTAAACCAGCCAAGGTCAAACTCCTTCCACCTGTCCCTTTGTGCCAGCCATGCACACCAAGGATGCCTGTACATTAGTCCACGACAAACTCTTCCAATCTTTGTATCACCAATCAAGATATTTTGTAAGATCAGAATATTCAGTCATATTGTGTTCATAAAAATATCTAGAAAAATAAACATTTTGAGGGAGGAAAGGCTTTATTTTTGTGCAGCAACGAAGACCCAACGCAGCCAAAACTAGCTAAATTTATTTAAAAATAAATAAAATAAAATAAACATGTTTACAGTTCTGGCAACTAAAACCAAAAGAAGTAAAGTATCTCAGACCAGAACTGGAACTTAGGTCTTGTCCTGTTTGGGATTTTCCCATCTTAAATCTTTTTTTTTTAAACATCTTTATTGGAGTGTAACTGCTTTACAATGCTGTGTTAGTTTCTGCTGTATAACAAAGTGAATCAGCTATACATACACATACATCCCCATATCTCCTCCCTCTTGCATCTCCCTCCCACCCTCCCTATCCCACCCCTGTAGGTGGTCACAAAGCACGATCTCCCTGTGCTATGTGGCTGCTTCCCACTAGCTATCTATTTTACATTAAATGTATTTTTAAAATTACTCCAGGTGAAGGGAATTGCACTAAAACACACATCTGTTGGAGAATTGGAGCATTAGCGGTGGGACTCACTCTATTGTTTGGTTATAATACACATGGGGTAGAAACTTGAACTTTCAGAGACACAAATCGCCATGTGAAAAGCCTTTAGTGATCAAATAAAGCGCTCGGTCTCATCCTGATTTTGCATTTTTCCATTAAGAGCTGTATTTACTTGTCCCCCAACTTGTTGATGGTTGGATCCAAGTGTTCTAAATATTTTGTATCACCTTCATGGCAATTAGCACTTAGAATGTGGGGCAGGACGCTGTGATGGTTAAAACAACAGTACTGAGTCACAGGGTCTGTGGCTCCCTGCTTACCAGAGGTGTAACCTTGAGTGACTTACTTTCCCTCTCCGTACCTCAGTTATGTGTAAAACAAAGTTAATATGAGTATTACTAATAATCTATATCTCATGAGCTTCTTGTGGCCAAGAACAGTCCCAAGTCAATTCACGTAATGCCCTTAGGAAAGTGGCTTTTGCCAATAGAAACAGATAATGCACGTTAGCTCTTCAGCTGAATGGCAAACGCTGCATGTTGGAAGAAAGAATAAATAATCAATCTTCTAAAAACTCGATTTCGGCTTTGAGATGATACAGGGTTGACACAATTTTAGAAAATCAACAATAAATAACAGCTGAGAGTGCAACTATGCTCCTAATTCCCCATTTCTTTGGAAGGATTTGCTTGCAGCGTTCCTTTTATGTATTTTTAACAATAGGTGGCAGTGTTGGCACAAGATGGGGAAAAAAAATCCACCAGGTTTTTTTGTTTTGTTTTTTTCCTTTTCCCTTCATGTTTGATAACTTTCTGATTAGTTTTTAAATCACCGATCAGTCCAGTATTAGCAGTCTGGGCACACCCCAATGCTAAGTCCAACAGGAGAGCGGCTGAAGGATTAACAGGAAATTTAAACGATCATTGCTTCATAAGGAGAAAATCCGGGCTGTTGCCGTGTGGAGAATCTAGGTCCTTATTTCTCTATCAGATGATTACACCCTATTTTAGGGCTTTTTTTTCTGCGCGGGAGTAGATTTAGGAACGCTTCAGCTCACTAACCGGCGGCCTGGAGACTGTCCCGGATTGCGCTGCCCGCTTAGAGAAGCTGTCCTGTCTCAGGCATCTCCACGTTTCCTCAGCTAATGAGCCACCTACAATCTGCCTGGGGGATTTCGTTGCAACGATTACTGACTCTCTTTGTGGGAGAGGCGAGTGACTGCCAAGACATTTGGGTCTTGCCTTTAAAAATTACCAGTTTTTAAAATAATTCTCTTATTGTTTTAAGATTTTTCACCTGGAGCTTCTCTGAGAAGGGTGAAGGTAGATTATCACCTGTTAAAATGGAAAAAAAAAAAAAAGCAACTGACACAACTGGGCAAAGGCATGGGGCCCACAGAAAGATGAGGATTCCTCTTCCTCCTTTGAATTGGATTTTTACAATGTTAATTGAGCCCAAAGATTTCCCATCAGGCAGATGAACTCTTTAATGGATTTGGGCATATATCTCTGTCTTTATATCCACACACACACACAATTTTTAGTCATTCAACCCACAAATACGTTTTGATTGCCCACTATGAGCTAGGCATTGTTTACTGAAAAGCAATATATGACCTAAAAGGTGAGAATTGTTTTATTTGGTGGACAAAATTGAGGACTTAACCCTGGATGGCAGCCTCTCAGATAGCTCTGAGGGATTTCTCTGAAGAGGTAAGGGAGGAGCCAGAGTTACAGAAGTGTTACCACAAAAACCAAGTAGTCAGAACATCAGAAGATTGTGAGCTCCCTGGTGGCCTAGACGTTAGGATTCTGGGCTTTCACTGCCATGGTGGCCTGGGTTCAATCCCTGGTCAGGGAACTGAGATCCTGCAAGACGTGCAGCATGACCAAAAAAAGAAAAAATAAAACAAGATTACTGTTAATTGAAGGAAAACCAGACATCTTAAGTTAATGAATTTAGTGCTTTTCTCTGGATGGGAAGATGCAAGAGTCTGGGCTCACTGAAATCATCCCTTTGATATGCACCCTAACTACTAGGGCCAGTAGCCTGCTTTTCTCCATCCAGAATCCCCTCCGGGTGCACAATTGGTGGTGACTGCAGTGGCTGCTTGCTTGATGGCCACAACATCCTTTGTTTATTGATATGGCAGGTGACATTTTTCATCCACAGCACTGATATCAACAATGCAGATAAAGCCGTGAACGAGACACATGTCAGCCCTCTTGTGGCGCTTATATTATCATACACACAAATGTGGCAGGTGGTATATTATCCTACACACAAATGTGGCAGGTGGTAAGTGCTGTGAAATAAGTGGTGTAAAGTGATAGAGAGAGATGGGAAATGAAGGGGATTCTATTTTAGATAGGGTGGCCAGGAAAGGATTCCTGAGTGTGGTGACGTCTGAGGAAGCACCTGAATTACCATAGATTGTTCCTGTCTCCCCCAAATTCATTATGTTAAATCCTAATGCCCGACGTCATGGTATTTGGAGATGGGGCCTTTGGGAGGTAATTATGTCATGAGAGGGGAGCCCCCCACGAATGGAATTAATGCCCTTATAAAAGAGACTCCGTAGAGATCCCTTGTCTTTTCTACCATGTGAGGACACAGTGAAAAGACGGCCATGTAAGAACCAGGAAGTGGGTCCTCCCCAGACACCAAATCTACTAGCACCTTGATCTTGGATTTCTCAGCTTCTAGAACTGTGAACAATAAGTTTCTGTTGACTAGAAGTCACCAGCCTATGTTATTCTGTTATAGCAGCTCGAGCAGCTAAGACATGAATGAAGTGAGGGAGTGAAACAGGCAACGTTCTAGGGTAAGACTATTCCAGAGGAAAGGGCATATAAATGCTCTGAGGAAATTGGGTCATAAGGCACTGAGACAATCGGGGCAGATGCAGACTGATGGGGTCTGAAGCTTATGAAAATTAGCCACCCGCTTTAAGAGAGAATATAAAATTAGATACAAAAGTGAATATGTGAATAAAAATCCCAAGAAATGACAAAATTGTAAAAGTTGACAAATTGTGTAAGCATCAAAGTCCAGTAAAGACATCATTAACTGCCCGACACACCTATGAAATAGTTTTTTCCTGTAGTTTTGGCTACATACTCTTTGATTACTTCTTCATACGACTCTGGAGGTATAATATATTTTTATAGAGATAATAGATAATTTAGTCTTTCCTTTAACATCGTTGAGCAGAATATTATTGACAGTTTATAAATTTCTTTTTGGTTCTTTTTGGTTATGCCATGTAAATTTTCAAGATTCTCAGAGTTGAAAAAATCTCAAAAATTTCTTTGGAATATGAACTTTAAGATTTGGAAGAATTTTCCACAGAGAAAATTCTGGTTTTGTTCATTTCCACTATGAATACTTTAAAAACTGGTTGCTGTGGAACCACATTCATATCTCGTTTGACTTTTGCCCTCCCGTCTTCACACCCCGACACTGGAGGGTGGGTCAGCGTGGAGAGGGCCGGGCATTTCCTGGAAGCCCTTCGTGAACCACAGCAACTACCACGCACAGAAGTGACTGCAAGCCGCAGGGATACACCTCACACAGATCACATGCCCTTCGATCTACCTCCCCTTAGCCAGATCCCAAATGCCCACGGCCACACCACTGCCCTCTGACAAGAGGGGAGATGTATCAGAGGGAAATTAGGACTGGAAAGGAGACAGAGGCCTTAACTGATTGGGGTTGAACGATTTTTCTTTTGCAAGCTTTACAAATCTTATGAATACATTGACACATTACTGTACAAGTAAGGGCCCTGAACCTTAAGCTTCATAAACTCCATGGAAAACCCACCTCTCCTAGAATGCGAAGATATCTCTGCCCTACCCTTAGTTCATTGAAGGGAAAGGAGGTCCAGCAGTGTGGGATTTGTTTGGGAGAATACCTTAATATAACAGAGTTCCAAAACATACCCAATAAGCCATGGCAGACAGATTTCCCATCTTGGGCAGTTGTATTTCCCCAAACAGGGGTGACATGAGACCATGGGATGAACACGGCAGAGTCTGGGATGGTGACTTTATTGGATGTCTGGTGGTGAAGAGTGAAGGGGAGGTGGGTTTGGTAGTTTCACTGATAAGTTACTAGTCATTTTAATTTTGAAATATTTTTTAAAATATGTAAATCCCATCTATAAATTATGCTGATTTCATGTGAAGTTTTGCACAGGCTCAGCGGCCATGGCTCATGGGCCCAGCTGCTCCGCGGCATGTGGGATCCTCCCGGATCGGGGCACGAACCCGCGTCCCCTGCATCGGCAGGCGGACTCTCAACCACTGTGCCACCAGGGAAGCCCGCATGTGAAGTTTTAGGCTAAAACAATCTTCCAGGAGAACTTCTCCCTTGCAGTGGCCTGCTGTAGGGACAGCACGATAGCCTTTTCACAGTTAGGGCTTCCTCAGTAGGAAATATAGGGAAATGTATTCAGACTAAATGTTCCATCCTGTAGTGGCCTATGATCCCTCATTTACCAATGTGACACTCCTGACAACACTAGAGCTGATGGTCTTTCTTTACAGTTTCAGTTATTCACACGATCTATTTGTATGGTTAAACAGTACAGCACAGAGGTTAAGGGTGCAATCTTTGGCACCAAAAGTCACAGTTGTTATGAGCATCAGCTGAATTAATTTTGGGCGTTAGTCATTGGTTGGCACAAAGTAATATAGCGCATGTCAGCTGCTTGACTGATTTCTCCGGGAGAATTCTCCTCAAGCTCTTCCCTTTGCCTCATCAGTCCTCACTGATTAGACCAATCATTGGCATTCATGGTGCCACTTCTGGAACATGTCAGAAGGCCCGACTAATCAGGATGGGACCTGCCACCAGGCCTTATGAGGGCCATGGTCTAGCCTGGTCATATTTTTTAAGTTGTCTTAAAGCAGAAGCTTTGCCTTCCAAATAAAATCTTATAAAATGCAGCTTTTCAGGTTGAACCACAGATGGGGGACACAGAAGCCCACCTCTTTGCCCTATATTACTACCCCTCCCTTCCAGAGCCCTGGGAACCCTCCAAAATCTTATTGTTTCATAGAACACAGTTTGGAAGCCCTAAAAATCAGCAAATTCTCTTTCCTAAATGTCACAAGAAAAGGCAGATATTTTTCTAAATATAGCCATGACTCCTTGTCATGTTAATGGGGCCAGGCTTACTGAAGGCTGTTTATCCACCTGTAAATCCAGAGTCGTGATCTTGTGTCTCAACCAAACCTTCTAACCAAACTGTTGAGTGGACTGACTTGAGTTCCTTTTCTGGTTCCTGCTCTGTGTATTTTATGGTTTGGGGGTGGACAATGGCAGGAAGAAAATTGAGGGTTAGCTGTTTCCATTTTAGATTCAAGTAACATTTATTGAACATCTAGATATCATGCCATGAACGCTCATTGTTAACCTGTAAAATATGTTTTCAGATGAATAAAGTGAGCTCAGAGAGGTGAAGTGCTTCCCTCACCTCAGAACCATAATGACTTAGAAGCATTTCTTAAAAAGTTGTATATTTTATACTGATAGTCCAGTGTGATGTGAAAATGGTAACAACCTGCATTTATTTGAAGCTCTATTATGTGCAAAATTCTCTGACTTTTGAAAATTTTGACATGTGGTTCTCAAATATAGTTTCTTTCCCCCCAGTTATTGGTCTCAAACTAGGCGTAGATTGAAGACTGAAACCGCACAACTCAGGTTGGGACTTGAATCCACTGTCTCTTTTTTTTTTAATAGATCTTTATTGGGGTACAATTGCTTCACAATACTGTGTTAGTTTCTGTTGCACAACAAAGCAAATCAGCCACATGCATACACATGTCCCCATATCCCCTCCCTCTTGAGCCTCCCTCCCACCCTCCCTATCCCGCCCCTCTAGGTGGTCACAAAGCACCGAGCAGATCTCCCTGTGCTATGCGGCTGCTTCCCACCAGCTATCTGCTTTACATTCAGTAGTGCATATATGTCGATGCTACTCTCACTTCGCCCCAGCTTCGCCCTCCCACCCCATGCCCTCAAGTCCATTTTCTATGTCTGCCTCTTTATTCCTGCCTGCAACTAGGTTCATCAGTACCATTTTTTGTTTTTTTTTTAGATTCCATATATATGTGTTAGCATATGGTATTTGTTTTTCTCTTTCTGACTTACTTCACTCTGTAAAAATCACATACCTGGTGCCAGGACTTACTGAAGCTCAGGTTCTTTACGTCTCAGCGCAGAAGTTATTCAGCGAGAGGCAAAGTGATAGGTAAGAAGTAGATTTATTGAGAGAGATACACACTTCACAGACAGAGTGTGGGCCATCTCAGAAGGTGAGAGGGCGGCCCCGAACTATGCGGCGTTTAATTTTTTTTTTTTTTTTTTTTGCGGTACGCGGGCCTCTCACTGCTGTGGCCTCTCCCGTTGTGGAGCACAGGCTCCGGACGCGCAGGCCCAGCGGCCATGGCTCTCGGGCCCAGGCGTTCACGCAGCATGTGGGATCCTCCCGGACCGGGGCACGAACCCGTGTGCCCTGTATCGGCAGGCGGACTCTCAACCACTGCGCCACCAGGGAAGCCCAGAATTTTCTTAATATGCTTTGACTTGGCTGCTTCTGCCCCTGGGAGTCCAGCCCCACCTGAAGCACTGCAGGCTTCCTTTTTTTTTTTTTTTTTTAACAACAATCGTGCCTGACTCCATGGAAGGTTAGCCAGGTGGCCGGAGGGCCTGGCAACTTAAACCCCTTCATTAGCAAAGGAAAATAGCCTTATTGACTAAGAGAGGTGAAGCGAAGGGAGACCACTATGTTGTATTCATTAAACGTCCAGCTTAAACTTCCCTCAGCCCTCTCCAGCCCTGCGGTGGATAGAAAAAAACATGGAGAGGAGTGACGAGACCTGGATTCCAATTCTGCCTTTTAGTACTTAGTGACCTTGGGGAGGTCGCTTTACCTCTGCAGCCTCTGGTTTCTAGGTAAAGAATAAAATGAGGTATTTTGCCTCATACCTGAAGTGGGCTTATCTTACCACGAGGGGGCAGGCAAATACAACCCGTGAAGTTCTTGCATATCTCTCACACGCAGGAGTATACAATGAAAAGTTATAATACAAATAAATTTGTAGGAGTTTAAAAAAATTGGTACAATAATATACGGATTTTATGATAGGGTGTTTGAGGACTCTCAACTGTAGTTACACCTTCCATGTTGTTTGGGTTTAGTTGCCTGTATTGTACGTTGCAGTAATGGCTAGCATTTATTGAGTGCTTGCTGTGTGCAAGGTGCTGTGTTGTACATGTTACCTGTAATCCACACAACAAACTGTGCAAGGTGGGCATTATTCATGCTTTACCCAGAAGGACCCTAAATCTCAGCAAGGTTAGGTGGCTTGCCCAAGGTCAAGCAGCCAGCAACTGGCAAAGCTAGGATTCAGATGTAGGTCTGATTTCCCCTCAGCCAGACCCTGCTTTTATTCCCACAGTTAACCTCCTTCCACAGCTGCATGAGTGTGTGCACGTGGCCTGATCCATCCAGCCCTGCAGTCATCCAGAGGCACAGTGATGTCATGGAAATATTCAATATTTCTCTCTTTGAATGAGTGACTCTGATTTCATAAAACCACAGAAATCGCTGGTATAGAAAAGGTTAAATCATGACATTATTGCTGGAACATCATGGATTCACCTGTTCTGTTTCCATCGGTCCCACAGAGCTCTGAGGCCCACACTCCACATTCCCACACAGCCTGATCCCTGGAGGCCTTCCTTCTCCAGCTCCCCTCCTGTCCTCTCTCCTTGTGGTGCCCAACAGGAGGTGACAGCTTGTGGCTCTGTACGCTCTCTGTTGGGATCCTATAGAGGCAAATGCTGAAGGATTCATTACACAGTCTTGCATCAGCCATCAATGTCCTCCTTCTGGCCTTCCTCTCTCACCTTAGCTTAGGACCTGCTACTTCCAACTATGCAAATCAATGTATGTTTCCTAAAACCACCCAGCATTTCAGATACCTTCTCTCTTACTTGCTCGCTGTCGGGGTTTTGTGTGTGTGTGTGTGTGTTTTCATTTTAACATCAATTTCAGAATGTCTGCTTCCAAATGCTTTCCTTGAGTATCACTACTCCACCCTGAACATGGCTTTGCTTAGCTTTCAGTTTCCATTTTGTTAATTTTGTCACCTTGTACGTTGCTTCTCAGATCTCCCCGTTCATGAGTTGGTAGTATATTTCTAACCGCACTGTAAGTTCCTTGAAATCGCTGGAATTTGATTTCTCTCAGGATTTAACTGAGTGTTAATAGTAATTAATACTGAGCTGGATTCCATCCCTTATCCTCATTTATGAGGCAGGGATTAGGGTGCATCATTTCAGTAGCTCAGGGGATCATCAGTATGCCCGCTGGGGGATATTTATGAGCACCTATAATGTTCCCAAGTCTGTGTTTTGTGCTTTAAGCCGTGGTCTGGTATCATTTACTGAAAAACCCAGTGAGGTAGCCACCATTATCATTCCTGGTTAACAAATGACATCTCTCATTGTCAGTAGTCTTGTCCAGAGGCAGAGTGCTGACCGGGGCAGGATTTGAATCCAGGCAATCTGACTCCGAAGGTCACGCCTTTAACCACTGCTCTATCTGCCTCATATCCAGACTTTGGTCCCGTTTGGCCTTCAGAGCCGAGTTGTGAGAGGGCGGACAGGAACGATGATGGCAAGAATGATGAAAGCGGAACAGGGTAGCTGGTGGAAGTCTCTATTCCACAGTGTGACTCTCCCTGTGACCCCGAACATCTTGAGTAAACTCTACTAAAATTCATGAAACGTTTGAGACCAGAGTTCTTGCAGAAACCCTGGGAAGAGGCAAAGTAGCTTGACAAGATTCAGGCATCATGGTGAGAATGCTGATTTTATCTAGATCTCTGAAAGAAGTGGGCACCTCAGCTGAACAAAAATTACTATTTTGACACTAGTCTCTAAAACAAAAACAAACCAAACAACAAGAACTATGTATCACCTTGAACTAAAATGACTCAACAAGAGGCCACATCTCTGTCAATTGAGAGAGAGTTCCCAGCTGATCGTCACTAGGCTTCCAGCACTGCTGCTGGGTCACCGTGGGGACCGCCTTGGGTGCAGTCAAGAGGGGGAAAGCAAAGGCTCCCTTACCCTTTCTTTTGTTTCTTTGCATCTGTTACAGTTGCTGCAGAATAGCAATCCCATCACTCAAAATGGCCCCAAGTCCCTTACTCATTTGTTAGTATTGGTGTTAACATTGAAAATATTGAACACCTGGACTGGCCCAGGCAGCGACCCTCAGAACAGATGATAATTATAAACAACTCATGTAGGTAGGTGGTGTCAATTAAGTATTAGATATGGTGAGCCTAAACATGGGCTTTACCGTTTCTCTGATTGCAGGCAAACAAGGAGGAAGTGGTAAAATTAGCTCTTGCCCGGACTTCAGGCGGCAGAGAAGGTTGGGATTGGCTGTCACCATCGGCGACTCTGGTGGGTGTTCAGGGAAATACTAGGGGGTGATGAAATTTTACGTGGCATCGCGAGACAGAAGGTCAGGTAAGTGGTACCCAAACCTGGCTGATTACTGGAGTTACTTTGTGAGGTAAAAAATATACAGATCCCAGGTTTTGCTTAAGGCCTGTTGAACTTTTAGCCACGGGGCTACATTCATAAAATAGAAATTCCCCAGGTAATTTCTGATAATCAGTTTGATCAATAACTTATTGGAGGGAACATTCCATTATTGTTATTTATTTTTTCTTGAGACGCCTCCCTTATTTCCTGATTGAGATCCAGAACTCTTTCTCTGGTTACGAAGGTCAATTATCTGAGCAAAGTGATATGTGGATAGGGCATTCAGAAGGATTTATGCCATCCGTGTGTGTGTGTGTGTGTGTGTGTGTGTGTGTGCGCATATAATGCATTTGAAATATGACTTTTAGTCTATAATTAAGCCCAATGAAAATGTGATATTTTAAGCCTTGGTTTCATTATATGTAAAATAATAATGATTATAATAAAAATGATGATCTATGTAAACCATCTCAATGGCATCGGTTGTGCATCTCTGCCTAGTACGTGGCTGTTGCAGGTAGAGTTTTGCTAATCCCACAATCAGCCTCAGGGTTTTTTTTGTTTTGTTTTCTTCTAGGTTGAGAGAGTTATGATTTCTTCTCTCCCTAAACTTTTAGTCTCTCATAGACTTCCCAATGATAGAAAAAGACTAGTACAATTCCCTTAATGACAGTTGCCCTTTTCTCAGGTTTTCTAATGTAGGGAAGCAGTTTTTGAGTCAATAGATTGGTCAGTGGGAAGTCTATACTGAAATCAACATCATGCCTATAAGTTTGCTTGGGGATTACTTCAATAAACTCTGGGAAAGAAAACCCTTTCTGCAGAAGAATCGATCATACTTATCTGGCTTGGAGCCCGTTCCGAAACAAAGGGCCATCTCACTGGATATAGTCCTGTTTCTAAACTAAGTGATACAGAATGTTCTTCATTGTCAGAAAGTGATAAAAATAAATATGGTGATTAGATACACATTATGTTTATCAGGAACTCCAAAGCAGAAAAACCATTGTTGGAAACTCTGTGATCACTATAAAAATAAACTCAAAATAAATTAAAGAATTCAAAGCTGCAATTCTCAATCAGGTGTCTCTAAACTAAATAATGAATGGGGAAAGAGACTTTTAATTAAAAAATTCTAATAAAAAGCATATGTCCTCCACGCAAAGACCAAATTGGTGGCTATTTCTTGGGAAACAAAACTTTTAAAGATTGGGCACATAAAGGTATAAATGGAAATAATAAATGTAGAAAGGTTAAAAATGGTGAAAAGTTTGCTTCAAGGTGTTCATTATTCAAAAAGAAACTGGGTTCCTTGGATCTAATTGCATTTTATGATAGACTTGAGCATATCATTGAGGATAGTGGACCCCAACTTCTTAAATGCCCCAAGCTCATTTTTTCCCCGATACACTCAGCACAATATTATTTGTAAATTTATCTTATAGTAATTGTGGTGATTCATAATTACAAGACCACAATAAATAGCTTTTCATATACGTGGTATTTCATAAATGAGAGCAGCACATATAAACTATATAAGATTTAAAAAAAGTAGCAGCTATATGTGCAAGAAATGTATGTCATCTACAGACAATGTTTGAGGACATACACTTGAAAATATAGATTCTTCCACCCCTCTTTGTATTAGCTCTCCAAATCTCTAGGTGATCCACGGTCCACATATTTGGGATCACTAATTTATCGAGTGAAAACAAGAACAGTGCATGGTTTAAACTCTCCCTCAGATACACTGTCTTGAAAGACTTTTGCCTGAAATGTATTCTTTCCTACTTCTGTCTGTGTTGACCACCGTTCACATCTGGTGGTACCCATCTTGCTGACTGTGATCCTTGGCAATTTTAGCCTGTGTCTCAACAATATGGTGTGGGACTAGAAAAAAAGAACTAAGGGAGAGCGTCCAGATTCTAGCGCTGGGTTGGGACTTGGGGTTAATCATTTTGACTCCCTTTTTATATGCAACATAAAGACTCCAATGCTCCTGTTATTAACCCAGCTCACAGGGGACCTAGAGGAATAAAGTTAATACGAAGGAACAATCTGAAAGCTTTGGCTGAAGGGTATTATTTAAGCCACTGGAGAAAACTGTCCAATTATGGATAAGAAAGTAGTACGGATGTGAACTTGTGGGTTTTTTCCATTTACGTAAATTAGTGGTAAGAGGTCTAGAACATACAATTTTCTTACGTATATTTTATTCCTTCACTAGTAGATAGAAATAAAGGCGCCCAGCCAGCAAGAGAAAGTTGGGAACAGTGGGGCTGAAATGGCTATTCTTGTTATTTTCCCTTCCCGGGAGCTAGCTTCATGCAGTCATGCTTCAGGGTCTGGCTGAACCTCCCAGGGCATTGCAATGCCTAATACTCAGTGCAGTATAAAGATTCTTTGGAAGTTTTTTAGATGAATACATAATAACTTTTCATACATTCACAATACCTCTTATTCCTTGAATTCACAAGGGAGAAACACTAATCATGGCAATATTAAGTACTGTAATGAGCGCAAGGTAGCATATGGGCCCTGGGGTAAACAATTTCCGTACTGTTGATGTACTTATTTGCTTTTCCTGTAAAACGTCCACGACCTGAACCATTGCTGCAGAATACAAATACAGGTTTTCAATCTAAGCCACACATTAAGATTCTTTCTTGAAAAGAATCCGAGTGTTCTCTGGAAAGACAAAGGAAGGCTAATTAGTATATTGGGCCCTGGAAACCAGTGTTTTGCAGTATAAGTGAGTTTTTGAGGATGGATCCTCTATAAAGAACGCCACAACTTCTATCAAGACACCACCAATATGATTTCATTTGCAGATGCTTCTATTTAGAGTTCAATATCTGCCTGGCATTCTGTTGTATATTATCACATCATGAAGGTATTGAGGTATGATTTCTTGTCTTCAAAGAAACACATAATATTTACAATATTCATATGATTCCTGAGAGTTCACAGAAGACATATAAACATATAAGATGCAAACTTAAATGCCTCAGGGGCCAGGCAGATAGCGTCAATGTGTGGTGCTGCCTGGTATAAGACAGTAGGTTGTGGTGGGGACTGTGGCCAACTGGGAGATGCATTACCCTCAAGTTCAAAGTCACATTTAAAGAAAACTGCTCTGCTATTCAAATGAAACATATACGTGGGCTACATTTACCCTGTTGACTTCTTTTCAGATACGCACAATCTCTTTTGAGCCTCTAGCAACTGTTCAAAGTTGACTCTAGACGCCATTTTGCAAAAGAGGAAACAGAGGCTCTGTGAGGTAAAAGTCTTGGGCAAAGTAACTCAGCGAGTAACTGGGAAAGCAAGAATAAGAAATTGAAGTTCTGTGGACCCAAGCCCAGTTATTTTTGTAAAAAACTAGTAGAGTAGGAAGGGGCAGAAATTGCTATTTCCTTTGAGATTTACTCACTCTTCTCATATCTAACTCATCATCCAAGGGCTCCTCCACTGATTTGGGTTGCCCTTTCCCCATATTTTTGTACAACATTAAAGAACACAGTATGTGTGTGTAATATCCTCTAGTCAACATGCTTCTGATTTGTCAGAAGTCTCTGGGCTGCTTTCAATACATTGATTTGCTCTCCAAAGACAAGAAGAAATTGCTGAGAACATAGCTTGATGCAAAAGGTTGCTGCTGTCATCGGAGCAGGCTGGTCAATCCAGGGTGGATCCAATGCAGAGCTGCAGACCTCAGTAGGGCTGACTGTGTAGGATGCCTCAGAGCATGGGTACACATCACAGACATGAAGAGCTATCCTTATACCCAGTTCAGGTGGCAAAATATAGGCTTCAGAGTCAGAAAGAGTTGGGTACAAAGCATCTTGTCCTGGGTGGCCAGGGCAATCTAATTAAACCTTCACTATCACTTTTATTGTTTGAAAATGGAGGAGACAATTATCGTGGGGCTACATAGGTGAATGTATTTGGAACAGGCGTTGGGCAGTTGTTACTGAATACTAGATGCTCAGTACATGCTGGTTCTCCTCTCTCCCTCTTCCTTTCCCCTGGCTTCATGCCCAGTGGAGGAGGCTTAGGCCACGCTGGTAAAATGAGAAGTTGGGAGATGTGCTTTGGGAGCTGGAAGACCACAGTCCTCATTGCCACGACCCATACAGTGTTGACAGGGATAATATCTGCCTTGGGGTGCTCCAAATACTTTATCACTCTTAAGGGACAGTGAGTAGGAAGTAAGTTATGGAAAGTGAAGTAGAATTTCTGTAAACTGCTGGTGCAAAATCTCTGACAGGATCACATGCAGATTAGCATAATTTTTGTTCTATTTTTGTCCTGTGAGATACTTATTTGAGTTTCATTGTGCCCATTGTGTGGCTTTTGTTCTGAGGCTATGGGTTTAATTATTTAGTTATTTATGAGTGCATCTGGGCATAAATGCCACAGTTTTATTTCAGTGACAAATTTATGGTCAGTGAATTTTAGTAATGAATGAATAAATTATTTCTCTTTCATAAATGCCCCTGCAGTTTGTGATTTCCATGGCAATTCATAATACTTAAGAAAGGTTCTTTATTAGTTGAAAAAGCCAATGCTAATGGAATCAGGAAAGGAGAGATTTTAAATTGCTTTAATTAACTGTGTTAATTAATATCCAGCATGTGTAAGATATTGAATTGGCTTTGGTTGGCTCGATTAGAATTTAGTTGCTTAAAATCTGTCTAATATATAAATGTTCTTTGTTAAAGGACATTCTAATTCTTTTGTGAAGTAAATGGCAGGAATAAAAGGATTTCCTTTTCTGTAATCTTTGATTCCTGGTATGTTATTGAAATAATGAAATTACTGAAATTTGCCAAAAAAAAAAAAATCAGCACATGCAAACAAATCCACATCTTGGCTTTGTAATAAAGAAGCCTTAAAGCCACATTGTGATGTGATTTGAAGGAATTAGGGAAGCTTATGACTGATTGCATATTTCAAATCTTTTTCAAGAAGAGTCAACACAAAGAAATTTAAATAAACCCTATTCTCCACAAATCACTGCACTAGATGGACTGGGACAAAAAAAAAAAGACGAAGAAGGCTAATCCCTGCTCCTGTGGAGCACACAACTGAGCGAAGATGGGAGACTCGCAGTTACTCAGATGAGGAGCTGGGAAGAGTGTTTGAAGAAGGAGGAGATGCCGAGTATGGTTTCTGTGCAGAAGGCACAGACTGTTAATCCTTGAGGATAGTGAATGCCCTATTTTTAGAGCCTCCTAGGCTTAGCATATGTTTCCTCAATGGAAAACATCAAGACTCATTCTTGATTTTTCTTTTTCTTCACACTCACAACCATTTCATCAACAATTCCCATCAGCTTCACATTCAAAATATGTATCGAATCTACACACTTCTTATCACTTCTACCAATACCACATAGTCCAAACCCCTGTGCAGATTTCCTATTTCATCTAACTCTTCCCAGGGCCTGGAGAGAGTTAGCAAGTGCAAAGGCCCTGGGCCCTGGATATTCCCTCTGCTGGAATAATTTCCCTTTAGATATTCTCAGGACTCATTTGCTACCTCATTCAGGTTTCTGATCAAATGGTACCTTCTCAAAGAGACTTACCTGACTACCCTATCTAAAATAACCTCTTGCTCTGTACTTGTCTGACTTTTAAAAAATCATGGTACCTGTATCAGTCAGGGTTTAAGCACAGAATTACATATATATATTATATAGATATAATATATATATAGTATTTGCATCTGGTCAGGAGGGGAAGATGGATGTGGAGTGGGGAGATCAAGAGTTGGCTGGAACCCACAAACATGACCTGGAACACCATGGGGATGGACTAAATAAAACTATCCATTTTTTTTTTTTGTTTTTTTTTGCCACTGGCCTTGCTGACAAGGGTATCCTGCAGAAGCCAAGGCACTTCATCAGGGAGCTAAACACACGCACCTGGCCCAGGAGTCACTGGCTCAGGTGTTAAAGAAGCTGCAGGAGGATAGGGAAAGGCAGTCCAGCTACTGCTCTATGCCCCTGGGGTATCTCAGCAGATCAGCAACAATGGGTGTGAGCTACAAATAGGCAGCTGCTTCCCTCTGCTCTCTACGTCTCCCGGAATCTTCCTGTGGTCTAATCAGAAAGACACAAGAAATGGAATTCTAGAAAATGTAATTCAGCCCAGCCAAACTGACATGTTACAGAGCCATCACGGTATCTATAGTACCTAACATTGTGCTATATATTTATTTGCTCCATGAAAGCAATTATTTTTTTCTTCTCAACAGAGTAGATTCACATATGTGATTTGTAACAGAATCTTTCTAGATTGTTACCTAATTTCCATATATCTCCCCCATCAGCCTCTTGCTACTGTCTAAAATAATATTACTGATTCTTTCCTTGGTGTTATTAAGAATTCGTCAACAATTTGACAATGTTCAGATGACCTCCTCATTGTCACAATGTGACAATTTTGTGCTAAGTGTCTAACAAATACTTCATTTAGTTAGTCCTCACAACAACTCTGAAAGTAGATGTTATTATCTCCATTTTACAGATAAGGAAACTGAGGCTTAGGGAGGTTAATACCCCAGTGAGGTCACATAGTTAGTAACAGAGCCCTGCAGGATTTGAACCCAGGTCTCATGGATTGAGAAGTTTGTTCTATTAAACTCTATATGTGGGTAATTATAGTATAAATGTTGGACTAACTGAGATCACTGTTATCCTTTTGAGAAGTGGGAATCAGCCACCGGTGTCTGGGTCTAGTATTCTACAGTGTGAGGCAGGATGAGAACCTGCTGGTCATTGCATTGTATTGATCTAAAGCTAAAGTAGTTAAAACCAAACGGGTGGCAAAATCCAGAAGATGGACTAATGTAACACATGTGATCAAATAAAATCAATAAAAATGGTTCAAAGGATTGGTCCCTGACAGGAATTATTGATTTAAGCGGGAACAAGTTAATATGGATTTGACAGCAAATCTAGGTTCTAGGCAGCCCTTAATGAATGGACTCTTGGATGATGGGTAGAAATTGCACATCTTCAATATCTATGTTTTTCCTCTCTTTCCCAGGCACATAGCTGAACTCCATTTCCCAGATCCTTAGCGGTGACTCTGGGGCCATTTGACCAAGTTCTGCCTAATGAAATATGGGTAAAGTGAAGCCTGTCACTTCCCTGCCTGACTCATAAAAAGCTCTATGCATGACCCTCATCTCTTCTTTCTGTACTGCTGTATCCTCAGAAGTCACTTTATTTTTAAAAAATTTTAAAAAATAAATTTATTTATTTGTTTATTTTTGGCTGCATTGTGTCTTTGTTGCTGTGCACGGGCTTTCTCTAGTTGTGGCGAGCGGGGGCTACTCTTCGTTGTGGTGCACGGGCTTCTCATTGTGGTGGCGTCTCTTGTTGTGGAGCACGGGCTCTAGGTGCTCGGGCTTCAGTAGTTGTGGCACGCGGGCTCAGTAGTTGTGGCCCACGGGCTCTAGAGCACAGGCTCAGTAGTTGTGGCGCACGGGCTTAGTTGCTCTGCGTTGTGTGGGATCTTCCTGAACCAGGGCTCAAACCCATGTCCCCTGCATTGGCAGACAGATTCTTAACCACTGAGCCACAAGGGAAGCCCCAGAAGTCACTTTAAAGTAAATGTACTTTAAGAATAAAGGAGTCTGGAAGCCTGGGTCCCCCTATTATTCACTGCTTCTCGCCCTCCACTCTTCACCCTGCCTCACTGACTTACGTTGGACTGTGGCATGAGAGAGAAATGAACTTTTGTTGAGTTAAGCCACTGAGAACGTGGACTTTTGGTTATATAAGCCACTGTTATTTATTCTGTAAGAAGAGCATGCCCAATGGCTCAAGCTCACTTCTCCTTGAAGTATCAGTGCTGCTACTGGATTTTCTGCCTGTTCTCTCCTATTACTTTCAATACCAGAACTCAAAGGTGTCCAAGCGCCTAATGATAACCAGACCTTAGATGCCAGAACCAGGAGCTAAAGCACAGGCTCCCTGAGTCTAGGTCAAAGCAAAGCTCGTAGTCAGCATTTGTGTCTGCTTGGGTCCTTGAAAAAAATAGCAGGCCTTTGATGGTAAAGAGGATTGTAAATTCTGAGAGGTTGCAAATCACGTCACATAAGATTTCATAACTTGGGCTTCCCTGGTGGCGCAGTGGTTGAGAGTCTGCCAGCCGATGCAGGGGACATGGGTTCGTGCCCCGGTCCGGGAAGATCCCACGTGCCACGGAGCAGCTGGGCCCATGAGCCATGGCCTCTGAGCCTGCGCGTCTGGAGCCTGTGCTCCGCAATGGGAGAGGCCACAGCAGTAAGAGGCCCATGTACCGCGAAAAAAAAAAAAAAAAAAAAGATTTCATATCTTGTGTTGAACTATGCTGGTGGGTGAAGAATTGATGAGATAGAAAGGAGGGAACTTTTGTACTTTTGGAAAAGAACGGCCACAATAAATGTGGTGTATAAAATGAGTGGACCCTGAGACACAAGTACAGACAATGGAAGAATTAAATTGTGAGTTGAAAGATCAAAAGAAAGCAGTGAATAGATAAAAGGAAAGGAATAGGTAAAGAGATGCTTTGAAGGAAATAAAACAAAGTTGGTGACGATAAGCATTAAAGATGGGAGGGAGGTGAGTCAAAGATAACCTAAAAGTTTCAAGGCTTGAAGATTTGGGAAAATAAATGGTAGTGCCATTGGCAGTGACAGCAAATATTTGGAAGAGGCATAGTTTTTTTATTGCCATTTAGTTGACCTACGATGTTGGTTTCAGGTGTACAACATAGTGGTTTGATATTTCTATACATTACCAAATGATCTCCACAATAAGTTAGAAACCATCTGTCACCATACAGTTGCTATTACAATATTGGTGACACTATCCCCTATCCTGTACATTACATCTCCATGACTTATTTATTGCATGAACGAAAGTTTGTACCTCTTAATCCCCTTCACCTATTTTGTTCATTTCCCCACCCCCTTCTCCTCTGGCAGCCACCAGTTTGTTCTCTGTATCTCTAACCCTGTTTCTGTTTTGTTTGTTTTGGTTTTTAGATTCCACGTATAAGTGAAATCATACTGTAATTGTCTTTCTCTGTCTGACTTATTTCACTTAGCATAATAATTTCTAAATCCATCCATGTTGTTGGCAAGCTTTCATTCTTTTTAAAGACTGAGTAATATTCCTTTGCATATATTTACCACATCTTCTTTATCCATTAATCTATCCTTGGACACTTAGGCTGCTTCCATATCTTGGCTATTGCAAATAATGCTGCAATGAACATATGGGTTCATATATCTTTTTGAATTAGCATTTTTGTTTTCTTCAGGTATTTACCCAGGTATGGAATTTCTGGATTGTATAATAGTTCTAGTTTTAATTTTTTGAGGAAACTTTATACTGTTTTCCATAGTGGCTGCACCAATTTACTATCCCACCAACAGTGCAAGAAGGGGTCCCCTTTCTTTACATCCTCACCAACACTTTTGTTGTCTTTTGATGATGGCCATCTGAAAGGTGTGAGGTGATGTCTCATTGTGTTTTTGATTTGCATTTCCCTGAGGCTTATTGATATTGGAGCATCTTTTCATGTGTCTGTTGGTCATCTGTACGTCTTCTTTGGAAAATGTATATTCAGGTCCTCTGCCCATTTTTTAATTGGATTTTAACCCTTCGGGTTTTCAAAGCCAGACATTGGGCTCGTCTTCCCTGTGCAGCACCCCCAGGCTGGGGAGCTCGATGTGGGAATCAGATTCCTGGCTCCTTTAGGAGAACTCTGCAGTTGTGATTTTCCTCCCACTTTTGGGTCACCTTGCTGGGGGTGGGGGTCCAGACTAGATGCCCTTTTGTTGTTACTCCTTCTTTATATCTTTTGTTATGGAAAATCCTTTCTGCTAGTCTATAAGTCACTCTCAAATATAGCTGTTCTGTAAGCAGTTGTAACTTGGTGTGTCCGTGGGAGGAGGTAGCCTCAGGATATTCCTGCACCACCATTTTGTTCCAGATTCCAGGAGAAGAATAATTTTTGATGGAAATGTGATGATTTTTTTGTGTGTGTGTATGTAGAGTTTCAGTGACTGAGACATTTAGAAATGTCCAGTAAGCAGTTGATAAATTACTTTCTAATCAGGATGACTTTTCTTTTTCTTTCAAGTATAGTAAAAACTAGGCTTCTGATCATTGGAGTCTTTTTTTTTTTTTTTTTTTTTTCAAAACTGAAGTTAAACTAATACTTTCCAGGCATTTGATATATACCTTATGATGGTGACAATGCTTAATAACTCCATCATTTTGCTGCTGTCTCTTGTTCTATTTCCCTTCCCACCACAATAATTGAGGCTTCTATACTTTGCCCACACTGCTAATGTATTTATAAAGCATGGCCCTGCTGTTCTTTCATGCCCTTGCTAGTTGCAATGTATTTTGTGACGTGGCCTTTTGACTTGGCCTGTGCCTGTGTCAAATTGTCTTATACACGTCCTTGATCTTTTGCCCTGCTAACATTTTACACACTATTACATTTCAGGGTTTGGAATCTTTAATCATGCAGTAAACACTGATGCTGCATTAATTTTAAATTCAAGAGATTGAAAAAGAGGGAGATTGAAAAGGAGGTCAACTTGGATCTAGAGATTGACTGAATTTCTCTAGGAGGCAGAGCACCTTAAAAGCCTGCATTTCAACCAGATGATTTATGAGTGACCTGTGTGGCTGATATTCAAAGAAAGAAATTACTGCTTTGGAGGTGAGAGCCAAGATAGTGCCTCACTGCTGGTCAGTTTCTCATCATCTTTGGAGAATAAAGGTAGAGAATATCGGGGACTGTTTGGACCAGAAGAACCTGGTTGGTTAGGACCCCACTGGGTCTCCAGATTATGCCAGGAGAATGGGAATGTGTTCTGTGAGGAGACAGTGCTTTTTCATCTCCCTACATATAGCAGAAATATTTGGAAACAACTCCATCCTCTCCCTGAACTCAATTTCACTGGCCTTACTGCTCAATGCTTTTTTTTCTTCAATATCTTTCACATGAACAGTGCAGATCCAACAGAACCAACTGTCACTGACTTTGGTGATTGTCAGCAAGGGGGGGTAAATGTCTCTTTGATGGGTGTTTTGATGTGCTTGTTTAAATGTGCCCTCTGTCCACTGATGCTTGTGGAATGACCTCTTGTTGTCTCAAAGGCTGGCCTCTCTTATTTCTGCATGCGAGGTAGAAGTGTGTTCTTCCTCCCACCCATTTCAAGTCTTGTCAAAGCAGACATCGAGATGAATATTTGCCCTTTCCTCCCTTCTCAGGCCAGCTCTGCAAACTAGTAACATTATTGACATGAAGTGTATAGATATAAAAACAAAGAGATAAAATGATACTTAGTACTAATGAGCATAGGGTAGAATAATATATGTCTGCAATATGACTTGAGCTGTGCACAAACAAATGCACAATGATATTTTTCAGATTAACAGTGGACAGAGGGCATGTCAGAATAAATTGGGGGACTCTTCTTCAAATATACTTACCAAGGATACATCTTCTCTGTGACAAGCAATGACAGATGAGACAGCTAGAAATGCACTGTGTATATGACCAGCATAGAGGAGAAAAAAGTTGAGCACCAAATCCTGTGTGATTGATTAGAATAAGATAAGAAAATCTTTGTTCAGGTTGCAGTCTTTATTGATAGCAGATCAGAATCTGAGTATGAAAATCAGACCAAATATACTTGTAGAATTCAACATTTCTATGTATATGGACTTAGAATTAGATTAGGCCTCTTTATGCCTCAGGTTTAATAAGATTAGAAAATCATGTTGCAATTTTGCATGTTTAGATGAGAAGGGATAGTAATACTTACCATGTGGCTCAAAATCCTCATTTCACGGAGGAGAGTTCTGAGGCCTAGAGAAATCATGATTGTCCATGGTCACAGTGGTGTAATGGCAAAAACTTAGGCTTTGGAGACACAACAGTCTGAGCTTGATTTCTTGACTTCCATTTGACCTTGAGCAAGTTTCTTAACTTTGCTTAGTCTTAGTACCCTGATTTGTAAAATCAAGATGTTAATCCCTGTCATTCAAGTTTATTGGAAAAAATAAATAAGCTAAAATCTCCAAAACAGTTATAGGCATGTAGTAGGCTCTGAACAAAGGGAGACTGCTAGTATTATTATATATGCTGAGAGAAGACAGATTTGGGAATAGAATCTATATCAACATTGTAGGATACAGCTTTTGTTTTTCTACCTCATAGAGCTCATAAATCAAGTTTCTATCAATGAAAACTAGCACTTATGGAGAGTTTGCAAACACTTTCACATCTGCTACTCATGACTAAATGGAGGGGCCAGTATTACAATCCAGCTATAGGGAACATTGACTTTTAACTTTAGGTTAAATGACTTGCTCAATAATGCTAATAAGGAATAGAGTTGGGACTGAGTCCAAACTCGGGTCTTCCCCTACCCTGAACCATTCCAGATTTGCTCCTTTATAATCGATGTTTCATGGCTTGCCATTTCCTCCATTCCCTAATTAAAGTGCTGTATCAGTGCTCCACAAACATACTCTATTTCTTATTTTATATATATACTTGAAGTGGTAACATAACTGGTATATTGAATTAGTTGAACACTATAGGGTGCAAGTAGAAAACAATTTTATCTCATTATCTCAAACATTGTGGACATTTCACTCCTGTAACTAGGATAAAATCTCAGCCAGCCACTGATGTTTCCAGGCAATCTTAGATAATAAAATTTCAATTGACCTTCCAGCCATGATGGTAATTGGTACTTGACTGGCTCTAGCAACGTAAACAACTATAAAGCTAGGCAAATATATATGGAACAGCTGTTTTCAGATGATGGACGACAGGCAGCAATGGACTGTAATCCCTAGAAAAGGAAAACACATGATCCTTATGATTACCCCAGATTTTTGACTGAAGGCACTTTGAGACCATGGCACAGGAATTTGAAACCCTAGCAAAGTATGACAGTCTCACTGAATGGAGTAGCCAGAGTTTGGGGCTGCTGAGGCTGGATTTGTAGGAATGGATATCTGAAAGAAGGCAGCTGGTCAGAAAATAAGCTTCAGAAATCTGCCTAGGGGTCCCCTCGAATCGTTGGCCAAATACTAATCGGCATGTACAGGGAGAGACACGGCAAGGCTTGACAGCAAGCAGTTACTTAGGGAGCTGTGAGCTGACCTGAGATTTTTGAGATCACAGAGTTCAAGGGAGCATTAGAATTCTGACCAACCAAAGTAGAGAGGTCTTGCTGAAACTTCAAGTGTTCAATTGAAACCCCATAAAGGCCACATCTCAGATGTTGGGCTACTCTGGCCTTAGAGAAGGAAGTAGGAAAGTGTGCCTTATACCTGTAGAAAAAAAATGATCATTGGAAGCAGACCCAGAGATGGCAGAGATATTGGAATTAGCAGGAAAGAACTTGAACAGCTATTATAAATATATTCAGTAACTTAAAGGAAAATATTGTCATACTTAGTGATGAACAGATGGATAATTTCAGTAGAGAAATTGGAATTATAAAACAAGAAGCAAAAGAAGCATTAGAACTGAAAAAAAAAAAAGGAAATGAAAAATTCACTGGACTAGCTTAACAGAAGATTGAACACTTTAGAAGAAAATATCAGTAAACTATCCAAATTGAATAACAGGAAAAGAGCCTGAGAGAAGGAACAGTCTCAGAGATCTGTGAGGCAACATTAATCGGTCTAACTTATGTGTAACTGGAGTTCCCAGAAGAAGCAAGAGTGAGACTGAGGCAGAAAAACAAGAATGAAATAATTAGCAAAAATTTTAAATTTGATCTTTAAATTTTGGAACAGGGGAAGGAAGTTCACTCTTAAAACTTCTTTTCAAAATTGTACTGGATGTATTAGAACTAGTAAGTGAATTTAGAAAGGTTGTAGGATTCAAGATCAATATACAAAGACAATTGCATCTCTATATACAAGCAAGAAATAATTGGAAAATGAAATTAAAGGTCAATTCTATTGTCAATAGCATCAAAAAATATAAAATACATAGGAATAAATTTAACGGAAGAAGTGTAAGACCTCTATACAAAACACCAAAAAAGATTGCAAAAAGGAATAAAAGACCTAAATTCATGGTGAAATATACCATTTATGGATCGCAAGATTTAATATTGTTAAGAAATCATTTCTTTCCAAATTGTTCTATAGATTCAGACAATGACAATTGAAATCCAAGCAGTTTTTAAAAAATAGAAACTGACAAGCTGATTTATATGGAAATGCCAAGGACTTAGAATAGCCGAAACAATTTGAAAGATAAAGAACTTAGACTACTTGATTTCATGATTTACCTTAAATTATTATAATCAAACATTATTATTGATGTAAGGGTAGACAAATAGGCCAATAGGATGGAATAAAAGAGTCCATAAATAGACCCACAGGTTTATGTTGTTATGGTTTTAAAGATGACTACAGATTCTTAGATACACCTCCCATCAGGATGTGGGGATCCCTTGAATCTAGATGGGACTGCGACTACTTTGTCCAAAAGAATATGATGGAAATGAAACTGTATAATTCCTGAGAGTAAGTTGTAGGAGGCAAAACACCTTCTGCCAGTTTCTCTTGGGACACTCCTTCTGTGGGAAGCCAGGCTTATGTAAAAAGTTTGACTACCCTGTGGCTACTGTGCTGGAGAGGTCATGTGTAGATATTTTGATTGACACTCTCAGCTGAGCCCCTGGCAGCCAGCCAGCATGCCAGTCATGTGAATGAGCCATATTTGACCCTGAGCCTAACTGAACCTTCAGAATTCTACAGCCCCATGCAACACCTAAGCGTATCCACATGAGAAGCTCCATGAACAAACTCCAGCAGAGCCTTTCTCAGATTGCTGACCCATAAAATAGCAAAGTAAAATCCTTGTTCTAAGCCAGTCATTCTGGTGGTAGTTTGTTATGCAGCAAAAGTAATTGGATAATTTAGTGGGTAAATGAGACTCCTTTCAAGAAATGGTGCAAGGAAAACTGGATATCTGTATGGAAAAAAAGAACTTCAACACATACTTTGTACTATACATAAGACAGTTCAAATTGGAGGATCGACTCAAATGAAAGAACAAAATATGTAGCGCTTCTAGATAAACACATCAAACTATATTTATGTAATGGAATATACTCAGCAATAAGGAAGAAAAATAACTCACTGATACATGCAACGTCAGGGATGTATCTCAACAACATTACCTTGAGTAAAATAAGCCAGATGTGAAAGAGTACGTATTATATGAATTTATTTATATAAAGTTCTAGGACAGGTAATCTACAGTGATATTGAACAGTAGTTGCCTCTGCAGAAGGGATGAAATTCTGGCACTGGTTCCCTCTGTTTATGGCAGGTCCCTAACACTGATTATTTTTCTTTTAGGTGCTTTTGTGACTTCCACAGAAACACTCCTGCTGGGGCTCTCTAATTGTAATTGTCATGATTTGAGTCTCAGCCTTTGTATATGCAGTGACCCATCTCATGCTAAGTCTCTCTTTAGGGTTCCATCATACATTCAGGGCATCTCCTGAGTAAAGTTTACTTTAAGGCAGCTCCAGGTCAGCTTTCTTCCCCATGTGGTCCACATCTCACCAATGAAAATGCTCAGAAATATTTGTCCCACCAAGAACTGCAGTTTGTTCCCAGTGCAGGGCTTTCGTCTTTGGCCATGGGCTTCAGCTTCTTGCCTCAGGCCTTTTCAAGCATGGTTCTGACATCAGTCTTGGACCCCAGATATGCCAGGCAGTCAAGGTCAACTGCTCTGAGCCATTCACCAGATGCTTCTCTTACTTGCCCTCTTCCCCTCCTCTATGATGGGAAGAGAAAATATTACAGTCCTCTAGAACTGGCCGCAGTATTTCTGCTTTGCAATCCCTTTAAACCTCAATCCTTTTATATCCTCAAGAGGGTTGCTGAGCGATTCACGGCAACACTGATTTATCATCATTTGCTTTGGAAGCTCTGCAGAGGTGGTGTCGCCCTACACTTTGTAATGTAGGGTACTTAGTACCTATTGTTTACTTTCTCCAATTTTAGACTGAGGCAGAAATAGTCGAATTTTAACTTCTTATTACAGAAAGGGGGCATTTCAAAGCCCTGGGAGCTGACCTTTAGCTGACATTTTTGGCTTTGCAAAGCAGAGCACTTTTACTAAATTATTAGCTGCAGAAAATCTGTCAGAAGATTCAGTTTGTCCACAATTAACATTAATGTCAAGTGTGACAGCTATTTTTGTGATGATTTCAGCGGTGAAAATTCTCTTGCCTCACTAGTGTTCCTGCCACCTACAAATTAAAAAAAGCTCACTCTTAATGGGCCTCAGTTAGTTCTTGTGCCCTGTGGAATAATTCTATGTTCTCACTTTATAATTTTATTTTAAAATAAAAGTCACTACATTTGAGGGTGACCTACAAGATGGTGAAGGAGTAAGACGTGGAGATCACCTTCCTCCCCACAAATACACCAAAAATACATTTACATGTGGAACAACTGCTACAGAACACCTACTGAATGCTGGCAGAAGACCTCAGACTTCCAAAAAGGCAAGAAAATCCCCACGAAACTGGGTAGGGCAAAAGAAAAAAAAGAAGAAAAAGAGACATAGCAATAGGGATGGGACCTGCACCTCTGGGAGGGAGCTGTGAAGGAGGAAAAGTTTTCACACACTAGGAAGCCCCCTCACTGGCGGGGATGGTGCGGGGAGCTTCAGAGACACAGAGGAGAGCACAGCAACAGCGGTGCAGAGGGCAAAGTGGAGAGATTCCTGCACAGAAGATGGGTGCTGATCAGCACTCACCAGCCTGAGGCGCTTGTCTGCTCACCTGCTGGGGCAGGTGGGTGCTGGGACCTGAGGTTTGGGCTTCAGAGATCAAACCCCAGGGAGAGGACGGGGTTGGTTGTGTGAAGACAGACTGAAGGGGGCTAGTGCACCAGAGCTGGCTGGGAGGGAGTCCTGGAAAGTGTGGACCTGCCGGAGAGGCAAGAGACCATTGTTTCAGGGTGCAAGAGGAGAGGGGATTCCTGCTCTGTGTGCCCATAGATGGCAGAGCACCGCCTAAGCAAGCTCCAGAGACAGGCACAAGCTGTGGCTATCATCTTGGATCCCAGAGGCAGGCATGGACTGCTACCACTGCCACCACTGCCACCACAGGTCCTGTGTGCAAGCACAGATCACTACCCACACCCTCCCAGGAGCCTTTGCAACACACCACTTCCAGGGTCCTGTGATCCAGGGCCAGCTTCCCCGGGAGAACACACAGCGTGCCTCAGGCTGTTGGAATGTCACACCGGCCTCTACTGCTGCAGACACTCCCTGCATCCCAATTATGACTACCGTACCCTTCCCTCTCCCCAGCCTGAGTGGGCAAGAGAGCCCTAGTCAGCTGCTGCTTTAACCCCCTCCTGTCTGGTGGGGAACAGATGCCTGAGGGTGACCTACATGCAGAGGTGGGGCCAATCCAAAGCTGAACCCCAGGAGCTGTGCAAACAAAGAAGAGAAAGGGAAATTTCTCTGCACAGCCTCAGAAGCAGTGCATTAAATCCCTGCAATCAGCTTGGTAAACCCTGCATCTGTGGAATATCTGACTAGACAATGAGTGTTCCCAAAACTGAGGCAGTGGACTTTGGGGGCAACTGTGGACTTGGGGTTTGCTTTCTGTGTTTGATTTGTTTTGAGTTTTATGTTTATCTTAGTTTAGTTTTTAGTGTTTGTTTTCACTTGTGGGTTTGTTTATTGGTTTGGTACTCTCTTCCTTTCTCTTTTCCTTTTTTTCCCTCTTTTTGTGAGTGTGCGTATGTTTCTTTGTGTGACTTTGTTTCGTTTTGCTTTTACCCTTTGTATTGGGGTTCTGTCTGTTCGTTTTTTCTTTTATTTTTTTCTTCCTTTTCTTCTGTGCCATGTGGCTGGCAGGGTCTTGGTGCTCTGGCCAGATGTTGGACCTGAGCCTCCAAGGTGGGAGAGCCAAGTCCAGGATTTTGGACAAACAGAGACCTCCTGGCCCCATGTAATATTAATCAGTGAGAGCTCTCCCAGAGATCTCCATCTCAACACTAAGACCCAACACCACCTAATGGACAGCAAGCTCCAGTGCTGGATGCACCATGCCAAACAACTAGCAAACCAGGAACACAATCCCACCCATTAACAGAGAGGCTGCCTAAACTCAAACTAAGGTCACAGACACCCCAAAACACACCACCAGATGCAGTCCTGCCAACCAGAGGGACAAAATCCAGCCCCACCCACCAGAACACAGGCACCAGTCCTCGCCCACCAGGAAGGCTACACAAGCCACCGAATTAACCTCACCCACTGGGGGCAGACACCAGAAGTAAAAGGGACTATGAACCTGCAGCCTGCAAAAAGGAGACCCAAAAGTTAAACAAAATGGGAAGACAGAGTAATATGCAGTAGATGAAGAAGCAAGGTAAAAACCCACCAGACCAAACAAATGAAGAGGAAATAGGCAGTCTACCTGAAAAAGAATTCAGAGTAATGATAGTAGACATGATCCAAAGTCTCAGAAATAGAATGGAGAAAATACAAGAAACGTTTAACAAGGACCTAGAAGAACTAAAGAGCAAACAAACAATGATGAACAACACAATAAATGAAATAAAAACTACACTAGAAGGAATCAATAGCAGAATAAGTGAGGCAGAAGAACGGATTATTTACCTGGAAGATAGAATAGTGGAAATAACTGCCACAGAGCAGAATAAAAAAAAAAAAAGAATGAAAAGGATTGAGGACAGTCTCAGAGACTTCTGGGACAACATTAAACACACCAACATTCGAATTATAGGGGTCCCAGAAGAAGAATAGAGAAAGAAAGGGTCTGAGAAAATATTTGAAGAGATTGTAGTCAAAAACTTCCCTAATATGGGAAAGGAAATAGTCAATCAAGTCCAGGAAGGGCAGAGAGTCCCATACAGGAAAAACCCAAGGAGAAAAATGCCAAGACACATATTAATTGAATGATCAAAAATTAAATATGAAGAAAAATGTTAAGAGCAGCAAGTGAAAAGCAACAAATAACATACAAGGCAATCCCCATGAGGTTAACAGCTGATCTTTCAGCAGAAACTCTGCAAGCCAGAAGGGAGTGGCAGGACATATTTAAAGTGATGAAAGGGAAAAACCTACAACCAATATTACTCTGCCCAGCAAGGATCTCATTCAGATTTGACAGAGAAATTAAAATCTTTACGGACAAGCAAAGTTTAGAGTATTCAGCACCACCAAACCAGCTTCACAACAAATGCTAAAGGAACTTCTCTAGGCAGGAAGCACAAGAGAAGGAAAAGGCCTACAAAAACAAACCCAAAACAATTAAGAAAATGGTAATAGGAACATACATATTGATAATTACCTTAAACGTGAGTGGATTAAGTGCTCCAACAAAAAGGAACAGACTGGCTGGATAGACACAAAAACAAGACCCATATATATGCTGTCTACAAGAGACCTGCTTCAGACCTAGGGACACACACAGACTGAAAGTGAGGGGATGGAAAAAGATATTCCATGCAAATGGAAATCAAAAGAAAGCTGGAGTAGCAATTCTCATATCAGACAAAATAGACTTTAAAATGAAGACTGTTACAAGAGACAAAGGACACTACATAATGATCAAGGGATCAATCCAAGAAGAAGATATAACAATTGTCAATATTTACACACCCAACATAGGAGCACCTCAATACATAAGGTAAATACGAACAGCCACAAAAGGGGAAGTCGACAGTAACACAATCACAGTAGGGGACTTAACACCCCACTTTCACCAATGGACAGATCATCCAAAATGAAAATAAATAAGGAAACACAAGCTTTAAATGACACATTAGACCAGATGGACTTAATTGATATTTACAGGACATTCCATCCAAAAAAAGAGAATACACTTTCTTCTCAAGTGCTCATGGGACATTTGCCCGGATAGATCATATCTTGGGTCACAAATCAAGCCTCAGTAAATTTACAAAAATTGAAATCGGGATTCTCTGGTGGCACAGTGGTTAAGGATCCACCTGCCAATGCAGGGGATGTGGGTTCGAGACCTGGTCTGGGAAGATCCCACATGCCGCAGAGCAACTAAGCCCGTGTGCCACAACTACGGAGCCGGTGCTCTAGAGTCCACAAGCCACAACTACTGAGCCTGTGTGCCATAACTACTGAAGGCCGCATGCCTAGAGCCCGTGCTCCACAACAGAAGCCACTGCAATGAGAAGCCTGCACACTGCAACGAAGAGTAGCCCCTGCTCACCACAGCCAGAGAAAAGCCCATGCACATCAACAGAGACCCAATGCAGCCAAAAATAAAATAAATAAAATTTAATAAATTAATTAAAAAAAAAGAAAGTTGAATTCATATCAAGTATATTTCTTGACCACAATGCTATGGGACTAGATATCAGTTACAGGAAAAGTTGTAAAAAACACAAACACATAGAGGCTAAACAATACACTACTAAATAACCAAGAGATCACTGAAGAAATCAAAGGGGAAATAAAAAAATACCTAGAAGCAAATGACAATGAAAACATGAGACCCAAAACCTATGGGATGCAGCAAAAGCAGTTCTAAGAGGGAAGTTTATAGCAATACAATCCTACCTTAAGAAACAAGAAAAATCTCAAATAAGCAACTTAACATTACACCTAAAGCAGTTACAGAAAGAAGAACAACAAAAAACCAAAGTTAGCAGAAGGAAAGAAATTGTAAAAATCAGATAAGAAATAAATGAAAAAGAAATGAAGGAAATAGTAGCAAAGATCAATAAAACTAAAAGCTGGTTCTTTGAGAAGATAAACAAAATTGATAAAGCACTAGCCAGACTCATCAGGAGAAAAAGGGAGAAGACTCAAATCAACAGAATTAGAAAAGGAGAAGTAACAATTGACACTGTAGAAATACAAAGGATTGTGAGAGACTACTACAAGCAACTATATGCCCATAAAACAGACAACCTGGAAGAAATGGACAATTCTTAGAAAAGTACAACCTTCTGAGACTGAACCAGGAAGAAATAGAAAATATGAACAGACCAATCACAAGCACTGAAATGGAAACTGTGATTAAAAATCTTGCAACACACAAAAGCCTAGGACCAGATGGCTTCACAGGTAAATTCTATCAAACATTCAGAGAAGAGCTAACACCTATCCTTCGCAAACTCTTCCAAAATACAGCAGAGGGAGGAACACCCCCAAACTCATTCTGTGAGGCCACCATCACCTTGATACCAAAACCAGACAGAGATATCACACAAAAAGAGAACTACAGGCCAATATCACTGATGAACATAGATGCAAAAATCCTCAGCAAAATACTAGCAAACAGAATCCAACAGCACATTTAAAGGATCATACACCATGATCAAGTGGGGTTTATCCCAGGAATGCAAGTATTCTTCAATATATGCAAATCAATGTGATGCACCATATTAATGAACTGAAGGTTAAAAACCATATGATCATCTCAATAGATGCAGAAAAAGCTTTCAACAAAATTCAACACCCGTTTATGATAAAAACTCTCTAGAAAATGGGCATAGAGGGAACCTACCTCAACATAATAAAGGCCATATATGGCAAACCCACAGCCAACATCATTCTCAATGGTAAAAAGCTGAAAGATCAGGAACAAGACAAGTGTTCCTCTAAGATCAGGAACAAGACAAGTGTGCCCACTCTCACAACTATTATTCAACATAGGTTTGGAAGTTTCAGACACAACAATCAGAAGAAAAAGAAATAAAAGGAATCCAAATTGGAAAAGAAGTAAAACTATCAGTATTTGCAGATGACATGATGCTATACATACAGAATCCTAAAGATGCTACCAGAAAACATAAGAGCTAACCAATGAATTTGGTAAAGTAGCAGGATACAAAATTACTGCACAGAAATCTCTTGCATTCCTATACACTAATAATGAAAAATCTGAAAGAGAAATTAAGGAAACCCTCCCATTTACCATTGCAACAAAAAGAATAAAATACCTAGGAATTAACCTACATAAGGAGACAAAAGTCCTGTATTGAGAAAACTATAAGACACTGATGAAAGAAATCAAAGATGATACAAACAGATGGAGAGATAGACCATGTTCTTTCAATCGGAAAAATCAACATTGTGTAAATGACTATACTACCCAAAGCAATCTACAGATTCAGTGCAATCCCTATCAAACTACCAATGGCATTTTTCACGGAATTAGAACAAAATATTATATAAGTTGTATGGAAACACAAAAGATCCTGAATAGCGAAAGCAAGCTTGAGAAAGAAAACAAAGCTGGAGGCATCAGACTCCCTGACTTCAGACTATACTACGAAGCTACAGTAATCAAGATGGTATGGTACTAGCACAAAAATATATAGATCAATATAGATCAATATAGAAATCAATATAGAAATATAGATCAATAAAACAGGATAGAAATCCCAGAGATAAACCCATGCACCTATGGTCACCTTATCCTTGATAAAGGAGGCAAGAATATATAATGGAGAAAAGACAGCCTCTTCAATAAGTGGTACTGTGAAAACTGGACAGCTACATGTAAAAGAATAAATTAGAACACTCCCTAACACCATACAAAAAATAAACTCGAAATGGATTAAAGACCTAAATGTAAGACCAGACACTATAAAACTCTCAGAGGAAAACATAGGCAGAACACTCTATGACATAAATCACAGCAAGATCCTTTTTGATCCACTTCCTAGAGAAATGGAAATAAAAACAAAAATAAACAAATGGGACCTGATGAAACTTAAAAGCTTTTGCACAGCAAAAACAGAAACCATAAACAAGACAAAAAGACAACCCTCAGAATGGGAGAAAATATTTGCAAATGAAGCAACTGACAAAGGATTAATCTACAAAATATACAAGCAGCTCATGCAGCTCAATATCAGAAAAACAAACAACCCAATCCAAAAATGGGCAGAAGACCTAAATAGACATTTCTCCAAATGAGATATACAGGTTGCCAACAGACACATGAAAGGATGCTCAACATCATTAATCATTAGAGAAATGCAAATCAAAACCACAATGAGGTATCATCTCACACCAGTCAGAATGGCCATCATCAAAAAATTCACAAACAATAAATGCTGTAGAGGGTGTGGAGAAAAGGGAACCCTCTTGCACTGTTGGTGGGAATGTAGAGTGATACAGCCACTATGGAGAACACTATGGAGGTCCCTTAAAAAACTAAAAATAGAAATCCCATATGACCCAGCAATTCCGCTACTGGGCATATACCCTGAGAAACCATAATTCAAAAAGAGACATGTACCACAATGTTCATTGTGGCACCATTTACCATAGCCAGGACATAGAAGCAACCTAAGTGTCCATCAACAGATAAATGGATAAAGAAGATGTGTCATACATATACAATGGAATATTACTCAGCCATAAAAAGAAACTAAATTGAGTCATTTGTAGTGAGGTGGATGGACCTAGAGTCTGTCAGAAAGAGTGAAGTAAATCAGAAAGAGAAAAACAAATACTGTATGCTAACACATATATATGGAATCTAAAAAAAAAAATGGTTCTGATGAACCTACTGGCAGGACAGGAATAAAGATGCAGATGTAGAGAATGGACTTGTGGACACGGGTGGGAGGTGAAGCTGGGACAAAGTGAGAGAGTAGCATTGACATATATTCACTACCAAATGGAAAATAAATAGCTAGTGGGAAGCAGCTGCATAGTGCAGGGAGATCAGCTCTGTGCTTTGTGACCACCTAGAGGGTGGGATAGGGAGTATGGGAGGGAGGCTCAAGAGGGAGGGGATATGGAGATATATGTATACATATAGCTGATTCACTTTGTTATACAGCAGAAACTAACACAACATCATAAAGCAATCATACTCCAATAAAGATGTAAAAAAAAAACAAAAGTCAATATATTTAATAGTATAATGGGATATGTCATAGTCTAATTGATTTTAAAAGAAATTTTAATTTTTTGTGTGTTTTTTAACTTTATTGAGGTATGATTGATATATCAAGAAATCCACACATTTGATGTATACATCTTGATGAATTTCGATATATGCATACACCTGTGATGTCACCACGACCAAGGTACTAAACATATCCTTCACCTCCAAAAATGTCCGTGTGTTCATGTGTGTGTGTGTGTGTGTGTGTGTGTTTTGTGATAAAACAATTACCATGAAATCTATCCTCATATTTAATGATGCATCATAATGCAATATCGTTAACTTTAGATACTATTGTTGTACAGCAGATCTCTAGAATTTATTCATTTTTCATAGCTGAAAGTTTATACCTATTAATCATTCCCCAATTGCAATTGCTATTGGATCAGCAGTTTCTGTTGCAATGACAAGTATCTGGGACTGAAGTAACATGACCTCTTTTTTTGTTTGTTTGTTTTGTTTTGTTTTGTGGTACGCGGGCCTCTCGCTGTTGTGGCCTCTCCCGTTGTGGAGCACAGGCTCCGGACGCGCAGGCTCAGTGGCCATGGCTCACGGGCCCAGTCGCTCTGCGGCATGTGGGATCTTCCCGGACTGCATGAACCTGCGTCCCCGCATCGGCAGGCGGACTCTCAACCACTGCGCCACCAGGGAAGCCCAACATGACCTCTTTTTAACAAGTTTTGTCAAACAAGATGATATAGTAATGGTTTCCCCTGATAGAAATAGTAACCAGTGTGAAAAGCAAACCAGTACCCAAGAGTGTGTAGTGACTACTATGGTTTTCTTGGTGAAGAACAGATTTTTCTACTTGGAAGTTGAATTTCCTTCTTCTCTTCCGTGCTTTTGATCGCTCTCTAAATGCCATTTTTAGTTATAGAATTGGTTTTCTTGTAAGAAGATCCGGTTACTTCCACTTAAAGTTGTCATTTCCCTCCTTTCTTTTTGGCTTATCCAAAAGCAACAAGAAAAGAATGAGAAATAAAAACATAATATCTGTCTTCAGAAGAGACAGCATAAATTTGGGACAACAAGGTAGGTGAAGAAGTATAACGATGGTGGCGATCAAACAGAGGGATGGAAAGAATTAGAAGATATCCCTCTAGAGAGATCCCAGAAATCAGTGTGCTTTTCTAAGGTAGGGGCCTTAGAGGTGCAAAACTAAGACCCTTGCCAGGAAATTGGGAACAAGGTTCACTGACTGGCATAGTCGTTTTCCCTCTGCTTGGTTTTTTCCTCAGAAATGAAAAGCAAGGCCAAATGAGGAATTACACAAGTAATACAATTTTCAAGAAGCAGTCCACCCTTGTGGTGATGGGTGGACATGCAGGGGTCTTTATATTATAAAAATTCCTACAACTGACAGTCTCTACAGCTAGGGAAAACTAAACTCCCAAAGAGCTCATGGATACTAGTATGGTATATTAGGAGCCATATCCTGGCTCCTACCCCACAATTATATGACCTCATTCATATAATTGGTTCATGAAACTTTACCACATTCAAATAATGAAAAATTAAAAAAAGAAATCTATATCTATATATAGAGAGAGTTATTACTAGAAAAAAGAAGGAATGAGAAACAAATTTTGGATAATGAATGCTTACTAGAAATACATTGCAGGTGGAAATTGTAACCAGATATTTCACATTCATTAAAAAAATTAAGGAAGCAATTGTTCTAATATAGAAAACAGACAAAGCAGAAATATGAGGTCAGGGAGAGGTAGTTAGAGAGTACGAGGAGATCACTGTGAGCTGGCAGAGTTCAGGAGTCAAAGCACAAAAGAAATAGAATATAAACAAAACTACTCTAGAACTAAAGGCAAAACTATTAGCAGACAAACAGAGTCTAGACATTGATGAAAATACAATAAGGGGCCTGATAAAAATTGGCACACTGAAATGGAAGCAAAGAGTTTAAAAGGTTAGAGAAAAAATAATAGACAAAGGTGATATGTATAATTGGTGTCCTAAGGAGGAAAAATGGAGATAATTATTCAGAAAAATATTTAGAATATTTTATGGATAAAAGGAGAATCTACAGTTTGAAAGGGCATGCTATTTCCTAGGAACATTTGACATAGAATTATAAATACAAACTTCAAGTAAAAGAAAAATTTCAGTAAAACAAAAACAGTCCAGGTTCAGACTTCTTCACAGAAAAGAGTGGGCAGCACTTAAGAATTTCATACCCAGCTAAAATATTTTTCCTGTATTAAGACAACAGACATTCACGAACATGTTAGAATGTAGGGAATTTTGAGTCCATGTATTATTTCAAAAACTACTTAAGGATAAGCCTTAGCCAATCAGGAGATAAGTGGTAAAATATAGAAAAATGGTGGCATATACTGAGTCTGTATAATTGCACAAAAACAAATATGGGGAATATGGCTATAGAACCCAACATAAATGTTATAAACCCTGACAAATAGTGGAAAGAGATAAGGAGAGAGGAGAATGTTTATTATTAGTTGGCTGGTTTTCTTATCTTTTACAGTGAAATGTTAAAAGATCAAGTAAAGCTGATAAAACAACTGATAGAGGCATACAAAGGGGGTAAGTGGCAGTGGGGTGGCCTCTCCTTATAAGAAAGAATATTTTATCACTCGTATTATTGGAGCAGTGTGGTAATGATGATCAGACTGACTTGTAGTTGGTTTTATTATTATTTGAAAATTTTCTAAAGAACAATGCATGTTCTTCTTGCACCTGGCAGGAACTGCTCCTACAGACTCATCCTTGGTAATTCACCGGATAAAGGTACAATTAAATTTACCATTACAAAGGCAAACGCTAAAAAGATAATATCAGCTAGAGGGAGGCAAAGAGAAAGCAAAAATACATGCGCTAATTTCTCTTTGGTCGAAGTGCGGAATTATTTGGTACTGCAAAAAATACGCCCCTGTGAATCTGAGTAGGCGAGAATTTATTAAAAAAGAATCCCACAACACAAACCACAAAAGAATGATTTACAACCTATGATAATTCTAAAAAACTTCTATTCTTCAAAATACACAGAGGACTAAATGTATTATATAACGTTATAAATATGAATGTTATCACTAGGAAAAAACTCTTCCAAATTTTCAGAAAGAAATCAGATACAATACAAAATGGAAAACAATAGACCACACAGGAAAAGATCAAAAAAAAAAAAAAGAATATTTCTCTTAAGAAAATGAGAAGTTTCTTTCTCCACAAGCTGTCATGGCCTCTTTATCCATTTTTCTTATTTTGTTGTTTCTTGTCCTGCATGTCTTGCACGCAGAAGCCATGAAAAAATACACCTTTCTCTCTTGGAAAGGCTTGTGGTGGGGTGGGAGGTGTGCGGGCACTAGAGCAGAGAAACCCAGGCTTCTATAACCGTAACTATTATCAACCATCATTGATCGTCTATTACTTTGCCAACTTTTAGTTATGCCTGGGTTGGCGGGGAGGGGGGGAGTCCCAAACTCCGCCCACCAATTTCATTGGCTTCAGTCAGAGGTGAAAACCCTATTGATCTGTCCATGTGGACGCTTCCTTCTCTCTGTGTGAACTCTGCCTTTCAAAGAGAGCTTGCAAGTTTCGGCAGGGATCATGGGATCTGACTTGAAACGGAGAGCCAATGTTCAGAAGAAAGGAAGTTGCCTAAGCATGTTAAATGCATGTAAAAGACTATTTTGGGATTTGGAGATGGAAATCTTTCATCCCCTCCCTCTGCCGCAGCCTGGGCCTGCTGGCAGCATATCGTGTCTGGCTGTGGGCAGAGAGCAAAGACCTTGGCTTTCCTGTGGCTCCGCCTCTTCAAACTTCCCAGGAGGAAAAGAACCTTATTCAATACTGTAACAGATGAGCTCTTGAGTTCACCTCATTCCCTGCCGCCATCCATCCTCACACGACCAGCTTCTTTGCAGTGACGACTCTTGATTTTCGAAGTCCCAGTAATTTATTCGTGTTGCTCAAGCACTACTGTGACCCTACGTGGAAACAGCAGTTGTTATTACTGTTTGCCAATATATTTATCTCCAGTCCCGCGGCCATGCTGAGCCGGTGAAACAGATGCCTGCGAGGCTCTTTGCTTTTTGCCTCTCATGGAGATGAACCTGGCGGGAGTGCAAGGCCAGAGCAGCCAAGGGATAGCCTCAGGGTCCCTTCCCCAGCTGGCTTCCCAAATGGTGCAGGCAGACGGTGTGCAAAGCTACTCGTGAGCGCTAAGGACTGCAGGCTCGGCGCCACGCCCACGGCCCCTGCTCCTCTGTTTTGCCCAGGACAATGGGTCTGAGATGAGTTGTTAAAAACCATCCTGGCTTCCAGAGCCCATGGAGAGCTGCTGCCTTTCACTGTAATTACCCTTCACACCATTGCGCTGTTTAGCAGGGCCAGTTGGCTCTTTGGATGAAATTAGATTCCGAATATAAAGCCACGTGGGCATGAAATTATGTTCTGATTGGGCCATGGGATCGTAGTCCCGGCTACCTCTGTACCTCAGTCCGCTCCCCACACCCAACCAAGATGCTATTGATCTTCCCATGTTCTCGCTGGAGTCTGAGTTCAAACAGGCTCTAAGGGATAAGGTCACGTGGAGAAAGCTGAAAACCTTCATAAGATGAGCCCAGTGGGTGGTTACTGGGCTTGAATGCTTCCAAATATTTCTCTGCAGTGGACAATATTTCTTTTCAAATGACAGTGAATGCATTGTAAGCTTGGGCGAGGCAGTTGTGCCCTGTTTTTTTAATAGTTGTGATTAAAAGAAAAACTAGAAATTAAAAAAAAACAGATTAAGCAAATTTAAAAAATCAATTAGATGAGATTGAGTGTGTCCAGGGTGGTGTATACTACATGATTCCACTTACATGATGTATGTAAAATAGTCAAATTCATAGAATCAAAGAGTGAGTGGTGGTTGCCAGGGGCTGGCAATGTAGGAATCTGCTGTACAGTACTGTGTCTATAGTCAACAGTACGTACTGTCCACTTGAAAATTTAAGAGGGCGCATGTCATGTGTTCTTACTACAATAGAATAGAATAGAATAGAATAGAATAAAAATCGATCTAGGAGAAGTGCCAGGGGTACATTAAGAGAGAGGACATGAAGTCAAAGGTGACTTTCTCTGGAAGTGTTGGTCCTGCTGCTTTTTGGTGACTGAGGCCCGGATGTCAGCGTCGCATGGGTATGCTCAGCTTGTCATGTGTCAATGCAAGGAAGGTAAGGGTGATACTGTCCTTTTCACCATTGTTTTCCCCTGACCCAGAGGCATTCAATGAATATTTGTTGAAAGAACATGTCAGCGGAATTGCCCTCTGCTGAGGATAAAGAGCAGTCGATTATCTTCCCTAAAGATCCACGTGACCCTCATGGATTTCTTTTTCTTTTTTTTTTTTTTTTTTTCTGGTACGCGGGCCTCTCACGGTTGTGGTCTCTCCCATTGCGGAGCACAGGCTCCGGACGCGCAGGCTCAGCGGCCATGGCTCACTGGCCCAGCCGCTCCGCGGCATGTGGGATCTTCCCGGACCGGGGCACCTGCATCGGCAGGTGGACTCTCAACCACTGCGCCACCAGGGAAGCCCTCCTCATGGATTTCTGAGTCAGAAGGAGAAGCAATGGCAGTAGCCCACTGATTTTCTGACTCCCCACATATGTGTGCAGAAGTTGGACTGACCTCTTCCCTCTAGACTGCCCAGAGTTCTTAGTCTACTCCACAGGAGGGGAAAACCCCAAGAAGATACCAGCTTTGCTAATAAGAAGAGGCTTGAGTCACCTTCAGTATGAGCTACTAACAGAAGAGATGCCCTCATATTTATACCCAGCTCTCTGCAGCAGTTCATTCATATGTGGAAATCAATTCATAAACTCAGTACTCCGAGTCAAGGCTTATATGAAAATGTGGACTTAGTAATAAAGGCCTGGGATTAAGAAGCAAATTCTCAACATGGATGCATGGGACAAGAACCATCTGAGACCTAGATAAGAATTTAGCCTAAAGCAGATTTTAAAAATTTTTTTTAAATTATCTTCAATTTCATAATAAGGAGAAATTATTAACTAGTATCAATTTTCCATGCCTTATAAAATTCATGTTTTATAACTATGAATAGTAAAATATAAATATCAAAGATGTGGACTCAGTTATTCTCAAGTCAACTCTGAGAACATCTGAGAATTAAATAAACCTCTCTAGGTTTTGTTACAAATACAGACACCTGAGTCTCATGAGGGCCTACAAGCTTCTGAGTGTGCCAAACTAGGTTAGCTGCTCTCCGCAAGAATTTTGTCTTGAAACAGCCTCTTTCTGGCTTGGTGTGGTAACCATTGGTTTACAACTGGGTAGGGGTGGGAGAAGTAAAGGCAGTGCTGTAATGCTCAGATGTTATTTATCTGTAATTCTTGTTTTTTTTTTTTTTTTTTTGCGGTACGCGGGCCTCTCACTGTTGTGGCCTCTCCCGTTGCGGAGCACAGGCTCCGGACGCGCAGGCTCAGCGGCCATGGCTCACGGGCCCAGCCGCTCCACGGCACGTGGGATCCTCCCGGACCGGGGCACGAACCCGCGTCCCCTGCATCGGCAGGCAGGCGGACTCTCAACCACTGCGCCACCAGGGAAGCCCTATCTGTAATTCTTTAAGACTGATAGTGCCTTAATTATCATTTCTGGGAGGACATGGAGGGAGGGAGTTAAGTTGGGGTAGATGGGTCATTGCTCTTTCTCAGGGGAAATGATTTTGGAGGAGAGTTGGTGGAACGATTCTCCCTTGGCGTCTTTTACTCTATAATTTGGTCTGGATGGAGTCAATTGATGTCAACAACAATGATAACACCTGGTATTCATCGACTATCCACTTTGTTTTGTAGGGACTGTGTTAAGTGTTTTACATATATCACCACATTTTAAACCTTTAGTACAACCCTGTGAATTTAACAGCACCATGTCTATTAGGTGGATGGGAAAATCTAGTAGTAGTCAGAGAGAGGCTCTCCTGTGGAGGTATGGCTGGGAGGGGTGTGTGCAGGGACCTCAGCTGAGTCGGGAGAAGAAAGCAGAGACAAACTCTGTAAACCTCACCGGCCCTGAGGCTGCCCCTGACTGTGTGCCTCAGGCAGGTCTTCCCAGGCACCGTGTGTGTGTGCGTGTGCATGTGCGTGTGTGTGTGTGTAATGCCTCGTTGTGGTTTTAAGCACGTTTGAGCCAGTTGAGGATTCCTTGTGAAGGCTAAATGGAGTGATGCCCAAGTAGAAATAAAGACTCGTGGGTATTTCCCACCTAGTTTGATAACTGTCAGATGAAAGGGATTCGTGCTGCCCACAGAAGTGCTAGAATAACAATCTGATAATAGTACTTGGCACTTGCTTCACAGAGTGGCACTCTTCCAGAATGATTCTCTGAAACCAGCAGGATAGCAATCTTCTTTTAAGTCCACATAGGGAAAACATGTCCTCAAAATAAGACTCTTCTGAAGTCAAGGACTAGGGGTTGAAGTGGCTACCAGCTTCACTTGCTCTTTAGCCAAGATGCCCAGGTTTGATTCCATAGTTGTTTCTTTTATATATTTTCTAAAATTTCATTGGGAAGGGAAGAAGGGAGAATAGTGAGGGATGTACAAAGCAGAAACAAACCCTGTTTTAGAGATGATATTATAGCAGTCCAATTTCTTTACAGCCTCACTGAAACAAATCAACGAAAACCCAAGAAAGTCTCTGTTTAACCAAAAAAAGTGTAACAAGGTGAAGAAAAGTTTATTTACCATAATTTCTCTTGGGGAAAGCACTTTGTTGTGTGTGTGTGGGGGAATTTCAGTGAATTGTTTGGGATAGAGAGTGAGACCGCAAGGATAGGCCCAGAAAGGAAAAGTTAGTCCCTTAACCACAAGATATAAGATGAGAAAGGAAATTTGTGTGCAAAATGGGTGGGGGGCAGGGGGGAAGAGCCAGAGCTGGGAGCTCCAGCGGCAGCCCAGTTGCAGGAGCTTTTGGGGAAAGAAAAATGTGTTTCATGAATCTCTAAGTTGGTTTTCGTCTGTGCTCCATCAACTCTCTCTTCTCAGCTTTGGCCCTTGGACTCCCAACAATAGTCTTCAGTGAAATGGCCATTTCTCACTCTTCTTTTTAGGGGAGTATAAGTGGATACTTTTGATGAAATTTGAGGAGATGCCTTTCTGTGTTTGGGTCAAAGTTGGGTCGAGAGTGGGCATATACTGGGGCAGCTTGTGACAATAAATTACATTAAATAGTAACCTTCATATTTTTGTCATTTAGAATACTGTATTTTATATTTAGAATATTTAATTTTGCCTTGCTTATGATTCTATCTTTTCCATTTTGTGCGGTATCTCATATGGCTCTCTCCAAGAAGGCTAAGGTGCTTACTTACCTGTTGGCAGGTAATACCGTTTGTGGGTAATCTCTTGCCTTCTCTAATGAATTATATGTTTTGTGAATTTTTCAAAGCACAATCCATGGCTTGGCAAGCTGTCAAAACAGTCCCCTATAATGTGGAGATACCATTCCTGGAGAATTAGTTCTGGATGGAATTAGTTCTGAGTTGCAAAAATAAGATTACAGGAGAGAATGAATTGTTCATGGTGAGCGAAAAGAAATGCAAAGACAGATGGGAGTGAAGAGCTATTTGCCCCGCCTAGAGAGACTTTTGAAGATAATATCCTTAACATTTATACAGCTCTTCATATTTTTTAAGTGCTTCCTGGTAATTGACTCATTAATCAGATATTAGCTGCAGGTCATTCAATGAATTAGCTGTTGATTTGGACTGAAAGCTGTGCATAATTTGGGGGACTAGGAACAAACATGATTCATTTTACATTTCTCAAAAATTTTGACTTTCTTGTGCTCATTGAGAGTTACTGTGTGTGTGTGTGAGTTCTGATTATGGATACCACATGTACTTATTATTGTATGAATTCACATTTATGTCGAATACTCATTTATAATTTGTTAGTTTGATCTTTGTAACGTGTGGAGATAAGACTATGAGGGGAAACCCCAGTTGTTGGAGCTGTCATGGTGCCAGTCATCACTGAATGCCCTCCCCCAGCACAGGGGGACATGCTGGCATTGAGTGGTCAGTAAAACACACAACCGAGACTCCTTCCTTCTCCAGATTGAACATTTGCTATCTTGCATGCACCAAATGATTGTAAGGAGATCAGGAATAAATACAATTTTTACTACAAGTAGATGCCTTATCTATTTGGCTATTTGTATACATCATAACTAGTTTATTTTCCATCTAACCTGGAAATAAATTATGCATATACATATAAGGCTTAAGTTTATTTGGCACATTATGTCTAAATATCAAGACATTCTTATTTCCCACTAGTATTTCTGCATATGTGTTCTTCAACCAATAATTGCAAATAATTGAGGTCTAAGGGAAGGCATAGAACTCTGGAGTTGAGTTTTTCAGAAATGAATGGGGACTCCTTTGGCTTTGATGCTTGAATACGTTAATATCACTGAGTCTTGTTGATTTTCCTACAAAGGCTTTGAAACCGTGGTTATTTCTCCCAGCAGAGCCTCTCCATTTCCTTCCTTCCTATAATCATGCACAGTCTCTGTGACCAGGTGGCCTGGATTTGAATCCTGCTTCTCCTATTCACTAGCTGTGTGACCTTGAGTAAGTTACTTTGCCTCTCTGATACTCTGTTTACTCATCTGTAAAATAAGGAATAATTTATCTGCTGCCTTTAGTTGTTAGGAGGATTAAATGAGTAAATATTTATACTGTGTCTGGTGCATTTAGAGCACACATCTTCCTCGACTTAAGATGGAGTTACATCCAGATAAACCCAAGGTAAGTTGAAAATGTCCTAGGTTGAAAATGCATTTAATACACCCAACCTACTGAATATCAGAGATTAGCCGAGCCCACCTTAAATGTGCTCAGAACATTTACATTAGCCTACAGTTGGGCAAAATCATCTAACACAGAGCCTATTTTATAATAAAGTGTTGAATATCTCACGCAATCTATTGAATATTTTACTGAAAGGGAAAAACAGAATGGTTGTCTGGGTACAGAATAGTTGGTTATAAGTGTATCTGTTGTTTACTCCCACGATCACGTGGCTGCCTAGGAGCTGTGGCTTGTTGCTGCTGCCCTGCATCATGAGAGAGTATCGTGCTACATCTCTCTGGCCTGGGAGAAGATCAAAATTCAAAATTCCAAGTACGGTTTCTACTAAATGTGTATTGCTTTTATTACCTACTTGGGTTCTTGGACTCTTTAATCAATAAAAGTTGATGAGGCCAGACAAGACATTCAGGCAAGGCTTTATTGGCACTGGTGCTGCAGGACGAGGGAGCGAAAACAAGTAACGGGCTTCCTTGCTCGCTCCTTAAGAGGGGGTGAGCTGGTCCCTTAAATGGCGTGAGGTTGTGGGCGCGTCCAGGCTGGAGGTGTGGCTAAGGCAGTCGGCCCAGCCCCTTGATGGCTTGCGCAGGGATCATGCGCAGTATGCACCTTGCTTTTGCTTCCGGCACCTCAGAAGCGGCTGCTGGGTTTTTGGTCTTTTTCTATCTTGTTACTTATAATTTGCCCCAGCTGCCTCTGCATGCAGTTATTTTTACTCCTTTATAGTTTCTTTATATTCTGTTGTTGGAGGAGACGTTTGTCCAGTCCTGCAAGCACTGCAGCCAAGGATCCCAGGGCCTGGGTCCCAGCGTGTCTCACCTTCACACCGTCGTAAAGTCGAAAAATCGTAAGTCGAACCATCCTAAGTCAGAGACTGTACTACATAAGTATTTGTTAAACCTATTAAAAATGTCACATTTAAAAATAAGTTGCTGAGTCAAACATAGAAGATACTCTATTAATGTTTGCTAAGTCTTTTTAAAATTCACATTTTAAAATACGTTGCGAAAAAATGAGTTTAGATTTCTTCACTTAAAAGAAAGAAAGAAAGAAATTACACTTTGCCGCTGGTATACTTTAAGGAGCACAAATTGGCTAAATTTGCACTACAAACAACTACTTTCTTTGAAAATGCCAGAGGTGTGAGGATTGGGCAAAGGGTGTTTGGTGGTGGCTCTGAACACTGTGGGTGAGTTGGCAAAAAACTAAAGACCTGGATTAGCTGTAGCTTCTCACTGAGGTTGTTGATTGGTGAGTTTGAGGCAGGGAGCTTGGGAGGTCTTGGCAAAGGTAATTTGGAGCTCTTCAGCTTTCCTCACACCCTATCTCAGTGCCCGCTAGCTGCTTAGCCTCTCCATGGCTCAGCTTCTTTTTTTTTTTTTTAACATCTTTATTGGAGTATAATTGCTTTACAATGGTGTGTTAGTTTCTGCTTTATAACAAAGTGAATCAGTTGTACATATACATATGTTCCCATATCACTTCCCTCTTGCATCTCCCTCCCTCCCTCCCTATCCCACCCCTCTAGGTGGTCACAAAGCACCGAGCTGATCTCCCTGTGCTATGCGGCTGCTTCCCACTAGCTATCTATTTTACGTTTGGTAGTGTATATATGTCCCTGCCACTCTCTCACTTTGTCACAGCTTACCCTTTCCCCTCCCCATATCCTCAAGTCCATTCTCTAGTAGGTCTGTCTTTATTCCCGTCTTACCCCTAGGTACTTCATGACCTTTTCTTTTTTCTTTTCTTAGATTCCATATATATGTGTTAGCATATGGTATTTGTTTTTCTCTTTCTGACTTACTTCAGTCTGTATGACAGACTCTAGGTCCATCCACCTCACTACAAATAACTCAATTTCGTTTCTTTTTATGGCTGAGTCATATTCCATTGTATATATGTGCTGCATCTTCTTTATCCATTCATCTGTTGATGGACACTTAGGTTGCTTCCATGTCCTGGCTATTGTAAGTAGAGCTGCAGTGAACATTGTGGTACATGACTGGCTCAGCTTCTTTATTTGTAAAATGGAGAAAGTAATAATTGTTACTTACATCATAGGTTTGTCAAGAGGTACCAGCCTGGTCTAGACTATTCCTAGTCCTCTGAGAACCTCACCTGTAAAAGTAGAATATATAAAACACTGATGTTCAGCTCAGGTTCAAATTTGTAGCATGTTTCCCCTTTGCTGCCCTTAAGATTAGCTTTCATGAGTGTGTAAGAACTGTGATCTGCCCTAGGGTAGAAGGTGAAGAGTCCCAGTTTGATGAGTTCTAAAATATATCCATCACACCCAATTCTTTTCTTCTCTCATTATCTTTTCTAGCTTGTAATCTTGTTATTCCCAGTAAAAGAGTCTGTTAAGATTAAATAATAATTGACTTGAGGGTCTATGTATTTATGGAGTTTTGAAAAATACATTAGTTCTCTGGCAGTATATGTTGTAAGAATCATTCATTCGTCCATAAACATTTATTGAGCGCCTACTGTGTGTCAGGAATCGTTCTAGCCAGATGTTATGATGGCGGTCTAAAGCCTTTGCTTTATGAATTACTCAAAAGGGAGAATAGATTCAAACGACTACAGAATTCGCTGGCAAATAGAGACAGGTATCAGCATCGAATCACATTATTGTATTATTCTATAATAATTCTAGCCGCAATAGGAATCATCACACCTGATTTTGATACTTTTCATGTTAGCATGGCAGCTGAGAGAAAAATAAAAAAGCCTTCTGAGATGACTTATTAAACTTAAATTATATTCTTGTTCCTGCTTTATCTCAGTTATAGTCATTTTTTTTCACTTGAATGCCTCTGGATAGTTCAATCATATTCTAAAGAATTACAAACTACAAAATTATGGCTAAATCTTTATTGTCAGAACTCTTGGTCAGTTAAATGTTGTGGTTAATTGAGTTCTCTTGTTATAATGAAAGATTAAATTGATAATGCTAGTTTCAGACTTTCTGCTGCAAGTCATTCAGCCTTATTTTTCTTTCCAGGTATAAGGAAAGTTGTTAAAGTAGGTTTCTAGGGGTTGTTTTATTCTATATTATCTTGTTATATTTTTAACAGTGTGGCTTACTCAGTGTCTCATGGTTATACTTAAAAATTTCAGGTATCATTTTAAAGCACTGAAAAGTGAGACAAATGATGGATTAAATTTAACAATGACTTCAGGATATACCTGAGGAAAAAAGAGGCTGTGCGATTTAGTGGGACATGGATCAAATTTGGGGCCTGAAAGACCTAAATAGAAATTTTGGTCACCATTTACCATTTGTGTTAGTCTAGGGAATTTTACTGACTGGTCCTAAGTAGCCTCAGTTTCCTCATCTTAAAATATAAATAATAGGTTGTATCACATATTCTTTGATCACATGATGATCAAAAGAGATATTGTGGATGGTGGGCCTGGATACAACATTTATTCAGTGAATAGTGTGGGCATATGGTTTTTGCCTCCCCTTGCTTCTGGTTTATTTCGCTATTAATTACTCTTATAAAAGTCATGGGTGACCTTATGGTTTAAGAAGGTGGATTTGTCAATGTGTTTGTCTCCTTTTACTTTTTCCAGCCCTCACTAACATGATAGTAAGTGGGTGAAAAAAATACAAGGACAAATAGGAGAACAGACATCAGTGGGAATAGACATTTGAACATTTTTTTTTTTTTTAGACAGAATAAGATAGAGGAAGATAATTGATGGAGAAGGGTGGAGAAAGTCACACCCTGAAATGTACACAGGAAAATACATTTTTTTAAAGAAATAAAAATTTTCCCTCCCCAGTTTAGAGAGGTTTGGGATTTGGAAGCTGGGGAGAGTAGAGAGTACATTGTTAAAAACAGGGGGTCTGGCTTTTGGCCAGCACACTTGGTGATTAGGGAAGGATGGGACAATAAATACTGTTTTTCTTTTTAAATTCAGTGCTATATAATCTTTTTTTCCTATGTGCATGAATTAGGTTGATAAAAATTTATAAAAAACATTGGGGACACACATGATTTCCAGGTAGGAGAGTTTCATCATTGTATGAAATTATATGATATAATTGGGGGCATATAAATATGCATGTGTGTACATACATATGTGTGGATATGACTTTATGGTCTTTGATAACAATATGGAAAGATATATACTAGGTTTTCAGGATGAATTTTGCTAGGGATGGGAAGTGACCTGTGTGAAGAGAAGGAATAAAAGAGGAGAAAACAATATTTGTTTAACAAACTCTATCCTTTTAAATTTCAGAACTTCAAAAAATGGTAAACCACTGTAATCTCTTAGAAAAATCTAAACAATTTAGAGAGATAGTAGCCTTTTTTGTGTGTGCTTTGCTGAAATACATTTAATTTCCTCTAATAGGCATTATGCACAAATGTTTCTTTGCACTATTTCAGAAGTTAGCAGACTTCCATTATTCTATACAGAGAGTAAGGTTTAACTGTATTGTTCTATTTCTGGTTTCATTCAAACTGATCACAGTTATTTTACGCAACCAAATTGTTATTCAAGGACTGGAGAAAAAAAGTAAAGCCCATGTATTCATGCTGTTTGAATGGGTTCTTAAAAGGAATTTTACTTGTTGGGAAATGTTACGAGTCAGAGATATGCTCCTGCCTTTATTCTCTTTTTACAAAAAGCAGAATTAGAAAATGAACTTTGTCTCTTAGAAATTTTCTTAGTACCGATTTCTCTACCAAGTAAATGTCTTTTCATGATGATGTCAGAATTACTTGAAAACAATTCCCTCTTCTACCATTTATCTAGTACTTATATGTTTTAGATGTTGACTGTGTATATTATTATCTCCATTTTTATGAGGAAATTGTGGCTAAGAAAGGCTTAATAGTTTGCCTAAGGTCAGAGCAGTAATAGTGTCAAATTAAGAATCAAATCCAAAACTTGTGCTCTTTTTCCTGCCCTCTATGGCCGTAGAGGGCTACATTTAAAGATAGCATTAGTGATCCCTGACAGTTTTTTTCTGCAAGAGTGTTGGAGGAGGTCGTTGAGAGGATGTGACTGTTGGTTGACCCAAAAGCTGGACCAGGGCAATCAGAGGCTCCTCACCCTGTCTCTGTCCTTGGAATGTAGGCTCCATCCACTGTTCCCACACTAGGAGTTGTTTCAAGGAAGAGGCTCGAGAGAGCAAAGTGTTGTTGAGACCATCTGGATGGTTTACTCCATTGAAACCAGTTAAGACCTCTATAGAAACTCTTCCCCGCCCACCACCACCCCCCACCACTTAAATGGCCAAAAATCCCGGCAGCTTTATTTGCAGGAAAATGAAAGTAGGAACTACATTGCATATAATAAAAAACAACTGCTAACACCAGTCTCGAAACATTTCCATTTATACCAGAGTAGGTATAATTTCTCTACCCTAATTTCCCTACCCTCTCTAGCATTCAATTTTCCCCAAACCACAGATCTAATTACAGGCATATACAGCAAGTTTCATGTTAAACAATGGAACCCTTTTTCTATTTTCACAATTTTTAACTCTACCAATTTAACAAAATCTAAGAAACAATCTTCACTTGAAGGCTTGGGCTGGAAAAATTATAAATATTTTTAATTTCAAGGTTTCTTTTCCAAGTCAATTTATAAATCCATTGAATTGGGGGGAATCATCAATTTAATTAAACTATTTCAGTTTAATAATTTTTTCATTTTTTGCCTTGTGTTACTTATATATTCAGACAGAAAATACTGATTCAGCACATAACACACGTTTGCATAATTTACTATGCACATGAGGGCAAAATGATGGACAAGACAGATATTCTACCCTCATTGATCTTAAATTCCAATGAAGGCTGACAATTATTCACATTAAGTTTGAAGAGCCCTTTGATAAAGGAAGAGTGGAGTAGATAGGAGTAAGCTATAGTAAGAAACACTATAGTCTGAGGGATGAAAAAAGACCAGAGAAGTAATATATAAATTGTAATTAATAACTTGAATAGGTGTTGATGAAAAAGGCTGATGTTGGTAATGTCTGATTTCAGATGTTAGGACATTGAAAATGTTCCAGGAAAAGGAAGTTAATTCCTAGAGAAAAGACATAATGTGGCACATATTCCTGATAATATGGCTGCATGATAAATTACAGGAAAATTTAGTGGCATAAACAACCATTTATTACACTCACAGATTTTGTGGATCAGAAAAATTTGACATATTTATGGCCTTTGATGCTGGCTGTTGACTTGGGACTCCAGTTTCTCTCTGCGTGGGGCATTCCATGTATTTCTCTATATGGACCCTTTGGGGCTTTCTTACAACATGGTGGCTAGGTTCTAAAGGTGAGTATCCTGAGAGAGATAGCGAGACACAGAGAGAGAGAGAGACATATGAACTCTTAAGATCCTGGCCGGTGGGTTGGGAGATCTATTCATCTTGTAGCTGCCTGAGACAAGCCTCGAAAGTTTTCTTGCTTGTTAAAACTGCCACCTACCAACCTGGAGTGGGCAGCCTCTTTCTTTGGTCTCTCCTTGCCCTCCTGTACACAGACCAGTTTCAGATTTCACCTGGGGAAGTCCCTTGAAGTTTTGAACCAATAAAGGGGGAGAGTGTTTCCTCCCTCAAACTGAATTCCTGAGCCTTCCTCATACACCATATACATATGAATATATTCAGTGCCACTGCAGAGCCATTAGCCTCTGGAGGTACTCCAGGTAGGAGACAGCTGGCCTTGCCCTAATGACTTCAAACCCTTTGGATGTACTTAGCTGAGCTTATTGTGAGGGAGATGGATTACAAAAGGTTCCTGGTACAGCTTTGTTCACTGAGACGGGGTAATTTGCCGAAAACAGAAAACGTACTTTAAGGCTATGTTGAAGCGTAAGTGAAGCAATAAAATTAGCCTCTAATGGCTGGAATTGCAACCAGGTATAGGGTAGGGGCAGGAACTCTTCTGAGGTGGAGGAGATTCATGATGCTTGGTTTTGTTTGTTTTTTTGCGGTAGGCGGGCCTCTCACTGTTGTGGCCTCTCCCGTTGCGGAGCACAGGCTCCGGACGCACAGGCTCAGCGGCCATGGCTCACGGGCCCAGCTGCTCTGCGGCATGTGGGATCTTCCCGGACTGGGGCACGAACCCGTGTCCCCTGCATCGGCAGGCGGACTCTCAGCCACTGCGCCACCAGGGAAGCCCCATGATGCTTGTTTTTAAATCTCTTATTCAGTCCAGCCTTGTGCTGGGCACATAGTAGTTCTCTTGGTTGACATAGCATGTACTCAACAAACATGTTGCTTGGTCGATGCAGAGAAGAGCTGGCTTACTTTGTCACAATAAAGAAAACCACCATAGGCTTTGAAAATAAGATCACAATCTAGGCTGGTAGCTGTCATTTATGGAGAACTCACCATGTGCCTGCCACCATGCTGAGGATTTTACGTGGGATGATTCACTAACCTGCGAAGTTAGATATTATATTACCTCCTTTTTTGAGAATGATGTGTCAGTGGTGGAGCCAGGATATGGAGCTAGTGTTCTGGTGAGGTCTAGAAGACAATAGACTGAGAGAGAGGTGTAAAGCATTCTCACTCTACTTCTTGTTATATCACTCCAGCTCTCCTCTTCATCCTGAATATGGAATGAGGGCCCCCATACCCGGATCAGTGGTGTAGAAGACCCAGCTCATTTACACATCATTTGGATTCCCTTTATAGAAAAATGTATGTGTCCAAGATGTATGCAAGGAATTGATAACTGTCTTTAGCGTGCTGGGCCATAAGTAATTCTTATGCCATGCTCTCTATTTTTAATGGCTAAATCACCATGTTCTCTGTCTGACCGTCATTCATTAGAACTGTTGTTAACCTGACAGATCACCTGGTACTCATCCTAAATCATCTGCTCATTTAATTTCATCCCCTTTGTTATTCTTAATCCTTTCTGAAAAATATCTCACTCCTGATTTCTGGACTGATCCAAACTTCTCACTCTTTCCCTGTGGATTTTGTTTGTCCAACACACTTACTTCACTTTTGCTAGATTTCCTTATTAGCCAGCTCTTTCACTTCCTAAATTGTTTTGTGTTTTATTGTGATTGATTTCCAGTGTTTAACATACTTATGGTTAGAAACTTTCTAGAACCAAATGCAGTATTTTCTGGTGTAGTGTGGAATGGGGTTGGGGAAAAAGCCTAAGTGTGCATCCTTCATTTCTCTCTTCTTCCTTAGGAACTTTTGGGGTTGAAAAGCTATGTTGAAGTCCTAATCCTTGGTATCTGTGAATGTGACCTTATTTGGCAATAGGGTCTTTGCAGATGTTATCCAGTTAAGATGATGCCATACAGGGCTTCCCTGGTGGCGCAGTGGTTGAGAGTCCGCCTGCCGCTGCAGGGGACGCGGGTTCGTGCCCCGGTCCGGGAAGATCCCACATGCCGCGGAGCGGCTGGGCCCATGAGCCATGGCTGCTGAGACTGTGCGTCTGGAGCCTGTGCTCTGCAGCGGGAGAGGCCACAACAGTGAGAGGCCCGCGTACTGCAAAAAAAAAAAAAATAATAATAATAAAAAAGATGATGCCATACTGGATGGAGTAGGAGGGACTCTTAACCCAAAGTGATTGGTGTCCTTATATGAAGGGAAGACTCACAGAGAAAAACACACAGAGAGAATGCCCTGTGATGACAGGCAGAGATTGGAGTGATATGTCCACAAGCCAAGGAGCAGCAGGGATGGCTGGGAACCGCAGAAGCAAAGAGGAAGGCAAGGAACAGATTCTCCCCCTAGAGCCTTCAGAAAGAGCATGGACTTATTGATTTCAGAATTCTAACTTCCAGAACTGTCAAGTAATAAATTTCTGTTATTTTAAGCCACACAGTTTGTGACAATTTGTTACGGCAGCCTGGGAAACTAATGCAGGGACTAAACCTTTTCCTGATTTATTATCATCCTCATCTTAGTTGTAAGAGCATCAGTATAATGGGCACCCAGTGTGTTCCTGGCACTGGGTTAAGTGTAAACATAATGTCATATCTGATGTAATCCTCATAGCCACTCTGATATTTTAGCGGTATTTTCCTTGATGTAGAGAATACATCAAGAGATTGAGAACTGATGAGGTTGAATCTATTCCAGTAAGAAGTGGACCTTAATATAAATTCTAATGGAGTTGACTCCAAAACCACTACTTTGAACCACTCTACCATTCTGCCCTGCCTGAGGCAGTGTGATCATTTTCTTTGTTTTCCTTCCCTCACTGATTTAACATTTTGTGGATTATGCACTCTGTAAGGTACTCTGACTTCATTTTTTTAACAGGATGAAATCATTGTTTTTCTTTCCTCACATTCCATTACATTTCAAGTATGTCTAACATCCTCTTCTCTTGTCATTACTGTTCACTTCCCTTCTTAAGAACGATTTTGGTCACTAGGAAAGGTACAGAATCAGATCAGGAGAAACATGATTTGTTTATGTCTCTGAGGAAGAGTACAGGTCAGAACAACTTCTCTGAAGCTTGTGGTTCAAGGAGATGTGTGTCTAGTTATTAGGACATAAATATGCTGTGTCTGCCTTTTCTTTAGGTTATAATTTGGTTAAAATTTATTCTTGTCTGTAACAAGGAGCAGTAAATGAAGATTCCTTGGCTTCATGCTCTGAGATAATGTTTTGAAAAGCTTCTGAAGTGACCCACCTTTTGGCATGGTTGAGAGAAAAGTCTGGAGAGGAGAGGCCCCTGAAACTGTTCTCCCTTCCATTTGGTTACTTGATTTATATTTTAAGACTTTATTCTTAGGTTTCATGTTAAAAAAATTTTGTAGTTTATCTTATTATCTATAGAGCACTTTCATATATATATATTTTTCATTTGACTCTCACAACACTCTTGAGATACAGACAAGACGGATACTATTATTCTCATTTTAGAGATGAGAAAATATACTTACAGATATGATGCGTTTTGCCTAAGGTCGTATAGACAGTAAATGGAAGTAGGATTAGACCGTGAGTATTATGGTTTCCAACATTCAGTTAAACTTTCATAAGTCAATGCAATTTAATGCTAAAAATTAACATTTATATTGTGTATTTAATCTCATAATCCTCAAAACCACCTTATAAAGTGGATTTCTAAAATTGCTATTTCACAAACCCATGGTCGGAGACTTAAAAAAGAAACATAAGAGGGTTGAATAAATTGCCCAAGGTCCCATGGGGTGTAATGGTACAGAGGATCTGAACCTGTCACAGAACACACATTCTTAGCTGTTTTACTGCACATCTTCCCCAAGTCAAGCATTTGTTCATGGGGAGGTCAGACCATGAAATGCTTTACTAAGTGATGATACACCAGGACAGTCAATCTCAGCCTGAAATTAAATCCAGAATTTCAGTTAGATAGGCAACTGGACGGGTAGTGTAATTTGAATTAAAAAGCATACATTTCTTTGACACTGAAACTTTAGTTGGGTCCAAATACTCTTGGTTCCTAACTCACATAGTTTAAAACATCTCTATTGTGACATAGCATTTAAAGAATTTACTTGACTCTTAAAATGTGCACTCATAGGCTTTCTTCCCCTCTTAGGATTTGTTCAGGTACCTTGATGAGACTTGGAAAGTTGAAATCCTTGAGTGATGATGGCTCTGTGCTGTTAGGTGACAGCTTTCAGGATCTGACAGACAATCCAGTTGGTTTAACGGCAATCAGACTGTTGAGAAGTTAAAACCACCTTCCAATCACATTGAGATCTGATGGGGAAGTTTGGAAAAAAAAATAGCTTGCAATAGTTATGTGTCTGACCACATTTTTTCCACAGTTAAATCTTAGAGATAAATATTTTTCCTTTTCAGAAAGCAGTGCTGGGTTAGGAACTTTACCTGGGTGTTGGATATTGAGCACATTTCTCTGGACTCATTAAAAAAATAAATAGAAGTCTCTTATTTAAGAGAGATGCTTGACAGAAAATCTTTGCACAATGACCATTGATTTATCAGCCTCTCTGCATAACACTTAGATTGGAAGATGTTGGAAGGTTTCTTTTAAATCATTCATTGAATGGCTTTAAAGTAAATTTAATTACTTTCACATGTACCATCTAATGAAATGTTCAGAGTAACTTTTCATTTTTCAGAGACAACTAATCTTAAATAATTTATTCATCTATAGAATCAGGCAAGCGTCAAACTACTTACCAGGATATTGATAAAAATCTATTTTCTTCCTCAGTTTCAAAATATGTCAAAACCCAACATGAATTCAACACTGGAATAAGTGACTAGACTAATTCGTATTACATGCAGTTAAAAAGCCTAATGTTGAGAATGAGATATATAAAATTATATATATAAAACATTTTTTCTTTAAAACTTTAATGACTTAACTTTTAGAATGTTTGGTAGTTTATATTGGTTGTCCTAGAAACCTGCTGTCCACATGTGCTGGACTGACTGAACATGTCTTAATGCATTGTTTCTGACAGTAGACTTCAGTGTAATCAAATGTAGTGTTACAGCATCTATTCATACTGAAGAGTTTATCAACCATCACTGCACAGTGATGGATTTTCTGTGTCTATGTTTTGGTTCAGTCTACTTGTAGATAGAGGGCCAATTTAAATGAAGTGACACATCTTTGTATTTTATTAGTGATATTTTACAGCTGTAGAAAAACAAAAACAAATTAAGATGTCATATTCTTCATGACAACAAAACTGGAACCATATTCTGACATTTCCTTGGGACCCCTTTTCTTGATGTAATTTTCCTATTCTGCTATATAAATTTTTCTAGGTCTTTCTTATGTAAAGCTAATCCGACATCACTTTTAGAGTTTAGTTTCCTCATCTAACATGGGAATCTCTAGTTGTCCAGGGTTATTCCTAGGATTCAATTGATACTGGAGGGCCTTAGTATTCTCTGGTAAGTGTTAGGAGAAAACTTTTGCCAAGGCTCTGGATTACTTGAGTTTGGACATTTCAACACAGTATATGCAATACTGGGGGTGCTTTTAAGGGACTGTAAGTGCTTACCCTAAAATGAGTTATTGCCATGCAAGCAGAGCTCACTAGAGATTCTAGGACCTTGGGCAAGGTGATTGCTTTACCTTTTAAGCCACATTCTCTATAAAATCTGTATAGCAGTAATAATAAAAAAACCCCTGTATTTGTCTCATAAAGATGTCATGAGAATGAAATGATCTAGCAATATGCCTTGATATAGTAGGTGCTCAAGAAACTGTACCCTTGTTATTTGTCTGTTAGCTAAAGGGGCAGAGGGGAGAGGAGGAAGACTGAAGGTATCAGTTAACATTGTCTTCATCCTTTTCTGAGGACCCACTGCTCCTGGGACTGGAGGGCAGTTGAACATACATTCATGGGACAAGGACAGGGAGGAAATATAGCCAAATAGTAATTTATGAGTAGTCGAATTAGAAGTGATGTTTTGTTTCTTCTTTATACTTTTCTGTACTTCCTGCATTTTATACCATAAATGTTACTTTTTTAATCCTAGAATTTGTTTTTAAAAAATAATGTAAAATTATGCTGCCCTTTGTAATTTTTTTTTCTGTTAATAGAGCTCCAGGAATCTTAGAATTGAGTCCCTTAGAGAGATTTTGCAGGATGGTAATTGCCATTAGTATTGCAATAAGATCCGAGATGTGAGCTACCCTTAGGAGGTGGAAACACAACTTAGGAGTCAGACCAATCTGAGCTGAGTCCAAGCTGTGCAGTCTGGGGCATGTTACTTCACCTCTCTGAGTCTGTTTTCCAATCTCTAAAATGAGAGTGACAGCGTCTCTTTTGCCAGGTTGTCGTGAGGGTTAACTCAAATGAGAGTTCCTATGTAGTGTGCTTTACACAGCCTGACCCATAAAAGTATTCATATAACAGTGGCTATTATTATTTACTGAAAGATCATTGAAGGTCAAATTCCTCCTTTTCCTGGTGAAGCAAATGAAGTACATGGAAGTTACATGACTTTTCTGATATCTTCCAGGCAGCAAATGACAGAGCTTGGACTAGAAATCAGGTTTACTAACACGGGTAACAGGTGTTACTCTGTTCTGTTACTCTACTCTGACAGGTGTTCTCAAAATTTCTGTCATTGAGTACAATCTTCACAACATTTTCCATATCCACATAACACCTAGATATTATTTACTTACTATTTTTCTTTATAATTATTCTTTTTCAGCTTAATAAATTTGTTTAGAAAATGTGTGTCATTATTCTAAATATAAATTCAGTATCACTTTCAGCATCATAAACAAAAGGTAATTGTAAAATAAATTCATTACCACAAAACAATTTTATTATAGTTTAGCTAGATAGTGTTAGAAGCAAGTTCAATGCCAAAAAAGATAATAGCTTGGGAGAGAAATTTAAGGAGACTAGAGCACTTCATGACATCAAGGAGCTGGTGTCCTGGTAGGAAATGAGAAAGCAGAAAGATGAAAAGTCTTGGTACATAAGTGTAAGAGACTGGCCATCTGCACTTTGGGTTTTAGAACAGATCAGAATGGGTGAGAATAATGTACAAAGATTGATCAGGGAGTGAGTGAGTCCTTAACCAGAGTAAGATGTCATTTTTGTTTCAGAAACGTCTGAAACCATCATATTGCTACTCATCAGATTTCCTAAAAGGATCTTATTTGTTTAAGAACCTGCTTAGTTTATTCCACCTTCTTCCTCAGCCATCCATCCCGCTTCCATGCTGTCTCTCACGTCCTAAGATGGTTTGACATCAGCTGTTGCTGTTACTCTTATGCTAATGAATTGAACATGTATTTTGTAGCAAAGAGGCCATCCATTTTCAGTGACAGGTTGTAATGAACTGAGAGGGTTACACTATCAAATGCATTTCGATGGGAGTGATGGGAGTGTCGCAGATACATCAGTCAAATAGCCAGAAATGGCCTTTTGCACGCTGGATAGGGATGTAAATAATGTGACCACAGGCAGAACAGATGGTGTAAGGCATGTTGGCAAGAAACCTTCTCTCCAGAGGTTAAGTTTCCAGAGTTGTCTTCAGCAACGTGTGAGTAATTGTTCTCTCAGTCAGTATTTTGGGAAAGTAATTAGTGAAGCACCCACATGAGAACAGCACTGTATTTCTAGGAATGAGGAAGAAGTGAAGGAGATCCTCCATGTGACTAAGAAAGAAGCAGGGGGACCCCTCTCCTTCAATTTAAAAATCTTTCTTTCCTAATCTTGTCATTTCAGTTCTCTTCCTCATTTTTCCTTTATATATCTCTTTATATTTTTCTCTCTGATAGATTATCCTTTAATTTTTTAAGTACCTTAGCTCTGGCCCTTTCTAATTTCATCTTATTACTGTCTGCAAAAGGTCTCTGAAGGAGAAATTTCCACTTTGGGGAAAATAAAAAGGCTTAAGGAGATTGTAATCAAAGCCCATGAAATATATGAAAACGGTAAAGATAAAACAGGTCATCCGAAGTTCTAATATACCAGGAATAAGGTTTTTCTGTGAAGCTTAAAAATAGTAGATATAAGATGAAAAAAATGGATGATTGACATTTAAGGGCTCTATCCTGAGATTTTTCGAGAGTCTCTCAAATCATAAATATCAATGAAGTATAAATTTTCTGACGTAAAGTGCAAGAAAAGATACTGAACCATGTGTGCATTTTCTTTAGACTGTTAGAGTTCTTACATTATAAACTGCTCCCAAACTCTGTAAAAGTGGATAGTTGGGTGGACTAATGATGTGAGGATGAGTGGTTTGATGAGTGGTTTGATAGACATGCAGTTTGGTCAGTAAGTAAGAAAACTATACAAACATTTCTGTGAGGCACTTGGTGGTAAATGCGTTGGTGAAGCTCCTCAAACAATTTATAGTTTTATCTCTTACTTGATGGGTAATATTTCCCACTGGCTGTAACACTAGCCAAAACGTCATGAATTGCTTTCTTCCTATTTCTCCATAGATATATCATGGATATATTCACCTTACAGCTATGAGTACTGCTGAACTAGACATTCTCTAATTTATTCCAGAATTCTATATTGTATAATGGGCCATATTGTACTTATGAGCCATCATTTTCTTAACCTTAAAATTCTATTAACAGCACTATCATTTGCCTTTCTTTTCAGAACTATTTTTTCTCAAGGAAATAAGTGTGTGTGTGTGTGTGTGTGTGTGTGTTTTCTGGGTCTGGAAGGTATTGGTGACCAGATGAATCTGAATTTCTCCACATACCCTTTATCTGCAGATGACATAATAGTATACCTTCAAAATTCTAGAGAATCAAGGTAAAATCAGACTCAAATAATAAAGGAATTCAGAATACTAGCAAGACATAAAATCAATATGCAAAAATCAATAGTGGATATGTACAACAATAATAACTAGTTAGAAGACATAATGGAAGAAAAAAATCCCATTTGCAACAGTGACAAAAAGGTAATTTATGTAAGAGTAGACTTAACAAACATTCACAACCTCTATGAAACACTCCTGAAAAATTCAAAAGTATGCTGGAATAAATGGAAAGACATCTTTTGTCCTTGGTTAGCATGTCTCAACATCATTAAGATGTCAGTTCTCTGTAAGATGACATCAATTTAATGTGATCTCAAAAAATATACCAAGAAGATTTTTTTTTCCTAGAGCTAAATGTGTTGATACTAAAGTTCATTAAAAATAACTTGCAGGAATAGCTAGGAAGACATTGAAAATCAAGATATATAATTAAATGTGTGTGGTACAGGTGCATAGGTAGACCACTGGAATGCAGGTTCCAGAAATAGAACGAACTTCGTGTGGAAATTAACTGTCTGCAAAGGTGATGTATTAAATCACTTGTGCAAAGATGAGCTTTTAAAATAAATGGTGTTAAGACAAATGAATACATGAAAAAGCATAAATCTATTTCTCATACAATATATAGGAATAAAATCAAAATGTGGAGGAAGCGGTGAAGTTGAAAAATTATTTGGAAACCATTATTTTAAAAAGATTGATTCAAACAAAAATATGAGTGTTAAGCCTAGGGAGGAAGGCTTGAGAAGGAAAAGATATTTGCATAGTTTCATTTGTTTCCTCACACATTCCTTATGTTGCAGCTGTGCTGTGCAGAAACTGGACAACACTGTGACTTGGTGATCAAATTTAACTACACTAATTAGTGGCAGGTGGATATCTTGTGCCTTTAGACCTACTACCCTGAGAACAACAAACATCACCTAGATGGTATTCAAGTCAGAGATGCTTAATTGACCCAGATGGAAATATTAGCAGGGCAACCCCACTTGAGTAACCCTCTGTAATATTCTGTATTCTTCCAAGACGTCCATGTTGTGAAAGACAAAGAAAGCCTAAGGAAATGTTCCGGATTGAAAGAAACTAAAGAGTAATGACAGCTGATTCTATATGTGATCCTGGGCTAGATCCTGCATTAGAGGAAAAATGTGCTATAAAGTACGCAGATAAAAGTATAGTATCAATGTTAAATTTCCTGAATTTTATAACCATACTCTGATTATGTAGGTTAATTTCTTTGTTTTTAAGAAATACATGTTTAAGTATGAAGGGCAAAAAGGGGCATGATGTATGCACCACTTTCAAATGGTTTATAAAAGTAAACTATACACATATCTGTATTTATACACCTATCTATCTATCATTTATCACTTATCTATCTCTCATTTATCTATCTATCTATCTACCTATCATTTATCTATCTACCTAGAATGATAAAGAAAATGTGGTGAAGTGTTAAATTTGGTGAATCAGGATAAAAGTTAAACAAGATTTCTTCTTACTATTCTTGTAACTTTTATGTAAGTTTGAAATTATGTCAAAACAAAAAGTTAAAACACACGTATATTAAATTTTAAGGAGTTTGTTCCATGGTTATACTGTCATGTTCTACCCAAGATAGAAAATAAGAAGGAAAAGGGAGGAAGCCTCCATTTTCTGAGAATATGTTGGGGTTTCAGGAGAGAGCAGAGGTAAACGTGTGTCACGGTTGTCCTTTGAAGTGTCCTTGAAACACCAAACCCAATTAAAATGACAGAAAGTGTATTAAAAAGGTGGTAATATAAAAACAAAAGGAGAAGAATGAGGAAAGCACAGCATTAGGGTTCTGGAGGTTAGAAAGCATATGGTGGAGTGGTAACAGTCTCAGCAGACTAGAGAAGGCTGCCAGCGAGGGAAACTTAGATGCAGGTAGGTTCATGCAACAGAACCCTAGAAAATCCCTAGAGTTGGTGGTATGAGATGCCACAGAAAGTGAGGGTCATGGGAACCACAGATAGGAAGGGGCTGAGTGTAGGAAGATTGGTTGCAGGTCTGCACACGAAGCTGTAGCCCCAGAAGCCCTATTCCACTCTGCAATGCTGGCTCACTGCTTCTCCCTTAACCCAAGCAGAAGACTGGTTGTCTGCCCTCTGGAGAGGCTGAGTCAAAGGAACTCAGGGCTCTGGGACTCCATTTACAGCTGGGCTCTGGGCAGTCACACTAACAGCAAGGGGGCCACTGACGGTCTGCACACTGAATGGTGATGACCTCATCCAACTTACTCCACTTGCCTCTTAGAAAGCAGGCAGCCATGTTTATGTAGTTAAGGCAGGGCATTGGGATTTTCTTCTGGGGAAGCAGACCAAATCAAGAAGAAAGACTTAGAGGTATTGAACATTAAATATTCTCAGGAAATGTTTCAGCCCAGTAATGCTGAAATGAAGGATGCCAATTGACAAGCCCTGACTACAGACACTTTTTAGGGCTTTATGGAGAGTTTCTAGTACACAGGATAGGACAAAACAGGCACAGTAAGGGATTCAGAGATAAAAAAGACACAAAGCTAAAGATAACCTCAGAAAAGTATCATTAATATCTTTAGGCAGAGAAAAGGAGATACTGTCTGCATGGAATAAGAAGGGTGACACAAAAAAGGAGCAGAAAAATGGCTTCCTGAAACTAAAAAGAAATAGCAGTTAAAAATTCAAGAAAAGTTTGGAAGACAAAGCTGATAAAATTCCCCCAAAAGTAGACTAAGAAGGCAAAGAGGTGGAAAATAAGAAATAAAAGAAGATTAAAGGATCAGTATAAGGGGCCAAATATCCAAATAAGAAGAACTTCAGAAAGAGAGAGGAGGAAATAAGGGAGAAAATCAACAAATAAATAATTTAAAAAAATTTCCCGGAATCAAAAGACATGAATTTCCAGGCTGAGAAAATCACTTGAATGCCCAATGAATGCCTCCTTTCAAAAACGGGAAAAAAATCTATTTTTTTTCACATTATCATGAAATTTCAGAACATATTGACTAAAGGGAAGATCATAAATATTTCTAAATTAAAAAGGAGTAGTAAGTCAAAAAGAGAAAAACATCCTATATTAACACATATATGTGGAATCTAGATCTTATTTGCAAAACAGAAATAGAGACACAGACGTAGAGAACAAACATATGGACACCAAGGGGGGAAAGAGGCGGTGGGATGAATCGGGAGATTGGGATTGACATATATACACTAATGATACTATGTATAAAATAGATAACTAATGAGAACCTTCTGTATAGCTCAGGGAACCCTACTCAGTGCTCTGTGGTGACCTAAATGGGAAGGAAATCCAAAAAAGAGGGGATATATGTACATGTATAGCGGATTCACTTTGCTGTGCAGTAGAAACTATGCAGTAGAAACTAACACGACATTGTAAAGCAACTATACTCCAATAAAAATTAATTAAAGAAAAGGAGTATATTCAAAGGGTATAATTGAAAGTCACTGGATTCCTGAATAATATCACTGGCAGGTAGAAGGCAATAAAGACGGACAAGTTCTTCATTGTAAAAATGGGCATAAAGTTATGTTGTTTTTAGAGTAAAATGAGAAAAGCATGTAAAGTGTTAGCCTACCTGGCATACATTGGTTATTATTAGTAGATGGTGAGTAACTTGAAGATAAGAATCATGCTTTACTCAACTCGGGGTCTTCCAAGTGCCAACCAACCTGCAAGGCTGGGCATATGTTAATACCTACTATGTGTTTGTTGCATCCAGAGGGAAGCGTGCAATTGCACAGATGTGACTAATGGCCACAGGGAATTCCCAGAGAAGAGTAAAAGTGCTCCTTCCTGGTTTTATGTGGTAGACTAAGTAAGGATCCCCAGGCTGGAGCTCTTGTTTGTTTTGTGCACAGCCCTTGCAGAGAACCTTCATCATAGTTTCTGGTCAGAAGAGTAGCGGGAACTACTCTTTTGAATGGAAACCCCATATTTGTGGAGCTTTGCCTGTTGATGGTGCTAATGTACATAGAGCTTGTCAAGTTTGTTCTTTGCGGCTCCTGGAAGAAGAAGTATATGTATATTCACAAAGCAAATAGACATAAGGAACAAATTATTTATATGCATAATTTGAAATGACCCTTCCTTCTACTTTGTGCACACACAGGATGATAAGTATTCAGTATCTTTCTGGCACTTCTGGTTAACATAAAAATGGAGGAAAAAGCAATAAGCTATATATATTTGAAAGGAGGAGATAACTTTTTTTTATTACATATGACATGAAAATTAACTATTTTTAATAAGTTAATAAAATAACTTTTATCACAGATGACATGAAAAACTATTAGAAATAAAAAGATTTTGGTAAATGTAAGATTCATGTATAAAATCCAGCAGCATTCCCTTATTCCAGAAACAACTTGTTAGAAAATACAATAAAAAATTATAACCCACAATAGAAAAATGCTTGGGAATAATAAGGAAACAATAGTAAATAATAAAACCCAGGAGGTTTTTAGTTTGATGTTAGCTGCCCCCTTTAGTTTTTAACCAGAGAGGGTGCCTTGCTGTGTGTGGAAGGCTACTCAGTGGTACCAAGCCGGGGTAGCTCTCAAAATCCCGCTTCAAACGGTATCCTCACCAAAGAAGACATACAGATGGCTAAGAGGCACATGAAAAGATGCTCAACATCACTAATTATTAGAGAAATGCAAATCAAAACTATAATGAGGTATCACCTCACACCAGTCAGAATGGCCGTCATCAAAAGATCTGCAAACAGTAAATGCTGGAAAGGGTGTGGAGAAAAGGGAATCCTTTTGCACTGTTGGTGGGAATGTAAATTGATACAGCCACTATGGAGAACAGTATGGAGGTTCCTTAAAAAACTAAAAATAGAACTACCGTATGACCCAGCAATCCCACTCTGGGCATATACCGTGAGAAAACCATAATTCAAAAGGACAAATGTACCCCAGTGTTCATTGCAGCACTATTTACAATAGCCAGGTCATGGAAACAACCTAAATGTCCAACGACAGGTGAATGGATAAAGAAGATGATATATACAGTGAAATATTACTCGGCCATAAAAAGGAATGAAATTGGGTCATTTGTAGAGATATGGATGGACCTAGAGACTGTCATACAGAGTGAAGTAAGCCAGAAAGAGAAAAACAAATATTGTATATTAACGCATATATGTGGAATCTAGAAAAATGGTACAGGTGAACCTATTTGCAGGGCAGGAATAGAGACATAGACGTAGAGAACAGACATGTGGATGCGCGGGGAAGGGGAGGGTGGGACGAATTGGGAGATTAGATTGATATATATACACTGCCATGCATAAAATAGATAGCTAGGGGAACAAGCTGTAAAGCACAGGAAGCTCAGCTTGGTTCTCTGTGAAGACCTAGATGGGTGGGATGGGGGGCGGGGTGGGAGAGAGGTCCAAGAGGGAAGGGGTATAGGTATACAGACAGCTGATCCACTTCACTGTATAGCAGAAACTAACACAACATTGTAAAGCAATAAAAAATGCTAAACAAACAAACAACAGACAAACAAACAGAAAACCAAAGGGCATCTTCAGAGAGGCAGCAAGCTGGTTGGTGAGAGCATATTCTGGAGGGAGGCTGCCTAGATTTGAAGCCCAGCTTCAGGACGTAATAGGCAAATCACTGCCAAGTTCTGCTCCTAATTGTCCCATCTGTTAAATGGGGTTAATAATTACCTGAATCTAATAAGGCTGTTGTGCATATAAGTAAGTTAATACATATAAAGCCCTTAAAACAGTGTCTGGTACATGGTAGTTTCCACAAAAATGTGAGCTGCCATGGGATTATCACTGTGTATTCTGCTCGACATCATCTACTGTGTGTTCCTACAGGACTTAGTTTCTGCTTAAGGCACTCCTTCAACAATTATAATGAAGTTAATCCCATTATCATTTTCTTCCAAAATGTAGATGGAACAGGGGAAAGGTAGATGGTTGCACAGCAAAGATGGGTCACACTCTAAGTTTCAAGAGTTTGAGGTATTTTTCTCCTAACTGTGCAATTCATCTTCTTACCTCACAGACCTCTGGGAAGATCACTATAAAAATTTCCTAATGGAGAGACATGCTACATGCCAGATGAGAAGATTTGATATCATGGATATTGTCAATTCTTCTCAAATTAATTTATACACTTAATTTCGGTGTGATAAATGCTCCCTGCCCTTTTTTGCTAACTTAGCAAGCTAATTTTAAATTTTGATTGGAAGGATAAATGCAACAGAAAAGCCAAAAAGTATTTAAGAATAGAAGAAGAATAGTGATGGTGTTTGCTTTACTATAAACCAAATCAAATAATAAAGCTCTAGTAATGGAAGCAGCCTAGTGCTGGTACAGGACTGTCCAGTATGGTAGCCATAGCCACATGTAGCTATTTACATTTAAATTAATTAAAGCGAAATTAGATGAAAAATTCAGTTTTTAGTCATATCACGTTTCAGATGTTCAATAGCTACATATGACTACTACATAAGCAGTATAAATATAGAATATTTCCATCATTATAAGTGTTCTATTGGACAGTGGGACTCTAAAAACTAGTATAGGATAAAGGTGGAAATTCAAATAAATGGGTAAAAATGGACTTCTTTTTTCTAATGGGGGCAATTATTGATAGTTTTAGAAAAAATATTCAAATGGTTTCATCACTTCATAGTATAAACAAAAATTTCAAATAGTTTAATGTTTTAAAATAAAGATGAAAAATAAGTATTAGAAGAAGAGAACATTAAAAAATTTCATGATTGAAAACATCTCTTAAAGAATAACAAATTATTCTGAAGCATAATGAAAAATAAAACAAGATTACATTAAAAAGAAAACTTTTATGTAAGAAAATATGGAGAAACTAAATAATAGGTGACAAATGGGAAAATTTTGCAACCTAATCCACAAATAAGGGCTATTTAAAGCACTCTTGGGGATTTAATTTTTTGAAAAAGGTAAAATTCAATATAAAAATGAGTAAAAGTACATTAAAACTCAATTCAAAAAAGAAGGAATGCCCTGAACACTCAGCATATGAATGAGTAGTCAATTTCTCAAGTAAAAAAATGGAAATTAAAAACAATATTGAGATATGATTTTTTACCTGTTGTACTGTCACAGTTTAAGAAAGAGTAGACACAAAGCTTTCTTCACACTGTTGAATGGAACGGAGATGGGTACTTCATGTTTGGCAAGAAATTTGGCAAGAGTAGAAAAATTTTAAATGTGCCAACTTGTTGACCCAGAAACTCCACTTCACACAAAGATGTACTGTACTTGTATGTAAAAGGTTAATTGCAAGACTGCTTATAATTCACTCCAAGTGGAAACATAAATGTTTATCAAAAAGAAAATGATTAATTGTGGCATATATGTATGTATACTATATACTAGGTATATGTATATTATGTCTGTGTATATATGTGTGTATATATATAACAAAAATACTACACAGCCATGAATACAGTGACATAGCTCTTTATGTTCCTGTATGTAGAAATGCCCTCAGTGTAGATTGAAGTAAAAAGAAAGAGTATTACTTATAAATAGATATTATACATTTTACAAATTTATAATATAATTACTTACAAATTATTTATAAATAAAATAATGAACATTATAGAGTATTACCCAACTTTTGTTAAAATATATGTTTGTGTATACACACACGCTCTCTCTCTGAAACGTGTATTTTTCACATGCTTAGAAATAAGTCTGGAAGACCTGAAACCATACTATTTATAATATGCTACTTTGAAAATAAAAATATCCATGTAATATAATAGGAGAGAAGATTTATTAGATACGAAGAAAATCTTCTGGCTAGCATGGGAAAGACAGTGTAAAAGTTTTCAGAAAATAACTCTGGTCAGGCTGAGGTCAGTATGATATAGTAGATAGATAAAATACTATGGAAGTCCACACGGAGACTCAATTAATTCCAACCTAAAGGAGACAGGACGGAGGAAGAGGTCACAGAGGATATTAGATATCTTGAAACAAAGAGTAGGATTTTATTGTTCCTCATTTTTCACATCAAAGAACCAAGGCACTAGAGGATTTTTGGAAGCTCTTAGCCCAAAGCCTGGCACATAGAGTGCTCAAGAAAAGAAGTGGGGTATTCTAGGTTGGTGGAACAAAATATGCAATACGGGTGTTATGAACATTATGGTTTGCATGGGGGAAATGTAATTGGATGCCTGGTACTTAGGATTTGTGCGAAAGCCTGGGAGGCAGGGAGGATGGAGAGGAGAAAGGACCATAGCAGGGTGTTGAAAGAGAGCTTGGGTTCAGAACATAGAGGGTGTTATATTGCTTGCTGTTGAGTTTAGACTGTATCCACTAAGCAATGGAGAGCTAGTCAAGGATTTTGAAGAGTGATGAAGTAAGATCAAACATGTATTCTGGAAAGACAACTTTGGTGGCAGGATGGGAGGTGATTTAGAGAAGGAGGAGACTACAAAGTCCTTAGTGTGTTATTGTGAGTGTTCGCATGATGCCATCTAGAACGAGGGGAGTGACAGTGGAATGTAGAGGTGAGGACCTGCAGAGGTAGTGTCTGCAGAAGCTATAAATGCATTCTGTCCTTCTCATAGGATGGCTTGGCTACTCCCAAAATATTTATTGACATCCTTCCCCGTTATGGCTTTTGCCTGTTGCCCTTCTGCCAGGTTTCTCTTTTACGAGCTGCCTGCCAACTACGGAGGCTACAGTGGCTTTTTGAAATACCATAAAGCTTGGAAACACTATTGAATTAAACATTATTTAATTAGTGAGGTGCCCTTCCTAAAACATTTAGATCCTTTTTAGCCAGGAGAGCTAAATATCTAAGTGTAGAGTATAAATAGACTGTAACTGAAAAGGGTATGAAATAATTTATCTAATGGTTTAGGGCAGGTTTAAATTTAGTTTAATAGAAATTCATTGCTGACTGATTTTGATCAGTATTGTTCTTTCCTTTTTAAATAAAGGAAACAAAAGAGTACAAACAAAGGCCCCAAAGGTGACAGATGAGTTCCTTCTAGGAACACTGCTCCAGGAATCATACGGGGATAGATTTCCTTTCCTCTGAATTGTCTGTACTGTCTTGTGAACTATGTTATTGAAGAATCTGGCCAGGGTGACTTTTTAATTTTCCTAAAAATGAATGTACATGTGGAGAGAAATTGAAGATTGCCTGGATGTTGGGACATTTTCATCTCTGGGAACCACCAGATCTTTAGCCCTTTAATAAGAAACCACTATGGCAATAGTTCCCACTGTAGTGACTGCCCTCCACAGTTATTGTGTTTATGGAGAGACTTCCTTGCACACAACCCTGGGCTAGGTGCTGGGTGAGGAAAGCCAAGAGACTTGAGACTCAGTCTGGGACCTGAAGAAGCTTGCAGTTTAGACAATGAAATAAGACTAACAAATGAGGAACAGTTAACTCAGTGTGAAACTGTCAGAGGAGTGGCTCTCCATACTTTTTACACAGCACTAAAGGTATGACATAGCCTTCAGTCTACATTTGGTTCTCACAGTGGATTGCTCAGCTAGTGTGAAACTGATCCTGGGCTGGAACTGCTGAAAGAGAGAATGCCTTACCTGGTCCAAAGTTGCATTAATCTTAAGGCATTCAGAAGATAGAAAGAAGGACTGATACAGTCCGAGAAGCCTTCAATGCAGAAGTGGCATGGAAGGATGGATGTGTCTGAATAACGAGGATATGAGGAACTTTACGTCCTCTTCCCTTTCAGGTCCGGGGATACAAATGCTGACATGATGCTATTCAGGTCCTTAAAACAAAGCAAAATTCTGATAGGAGCAAAACACTTCAGTGATACTTCTCAACAAACATATCCTGAGAAACATATAATGACAGCTGCTGAGCCGAGCAGAAGGGCAGCAGAGATGTGAAAGACATGACTCTTGCCCTGGAAAATCTTCTTGGCTGAAGGTGGAGAAAGAGCTGACTAAGCATCTTTATATTTCCTGCAATTATTGGAAGACGACAACATCCTGTACCTCTGGCCAAAGGTCAGTCTCTCTGGGAGGCTGTTTTCTGTATCCAAGTGAAACTGGAATGAAACACATGGACTCTCAGTTAACCAGTCATTCAAGCTGGTTAATCACTCCAGGCTCATGTTACCCCTCTGGGTCTCCTTGAAAGTTCTGCTTGAACTTGGGCAAATGGCATTCAGGCTTTTATTTTGCTGACTTCAGTGACTCTGGGCTTGATGTCCTAGATTCTAAGAATGCTTATTTTTCTTCTTTTCAAAACCTAATCTTCCCAATATCCACTAAAGAACTAGAATGTTTTTTCAGATGTTATTTCAGAATAATGGTTGGAATATTTATTGATGTTTTGGATGACTTACATTTTAAAAATGTGCGCCAAAGGAAAAATACTTAAATTCATTTGAATGCTTAGTATTTACATGTTTAAAGGGATTCAGAATCACTTTCATGTTTCTACAGTTGAATAAATGAAAAAAACCATTGTTATAAAGATTTGTTTAATTTCCATTCATAATTCAGCCATACTATAATTCTAAAGTCATATTCATCATCTTCCCTCTATACTCTTTCCCCAGACTACTTCTGCTGCTTTCTACCCCATCTCTGCTCAAGGCATTAAATACCTTCCCTCTAATCAGGAAGAATCTGAACACTGGGGGCCCCTTTGGCTCCTCCCCTTCTTTCACCTCTGTGTCTGGTCATTGCTCAACTTCTATCTTGCCATGCTTCTTCCCGCACATCTGTTCTCTTCTATTATCTCAGTAATGAAACCCAGTTTTAAATTGGCTATGTGGTTATGCAAAATAAAGACTACATCTCCAGTGTTTCTGCGTCTTAGTTCTGAAAAATGAGATGTAAGTGGAAGTGCTATGCCGCAACTTCTAGGAAGCTTCTTAAAAGAGAATATGAGTACCTTTTGCCGTACTTTTTTGTCCCTTCCTACTATGTACTTCCTGGTCGGAGCTCAAGCAGCCATTTTGAAATAAGAGGCAACATACTAAGGATAGTGGAGCAGCAACATAGGAGAGTGGTGACCTGCCAGTGGGGAGCTGTGTTCCCAGCCCCGGACTGCTTAAGTCTGAATTTCTTCCACATGAGAGAAAAATACACAGAAATCTGTTGCATTTCTATACACTAACAACAAAAGATCAGAAAGAGAAGTTTAGGAAACAATCCCACTTACCATTGCATCAAAAGGAATAAAATACCTAGGAATAAACCTACCTAGGAGGCAAAAGACCTGTACTCCAAAAACTATAAGATGCTGATGAAGAAATCAAAGATGACACAAACAGATGGAAAGATATACCATGTTCTTAGATTGGAAGAATCAGTGTTGTCAAGTTGATTATACTACCCAAGGCAATCTACAATTTCAACGCAATTCCTATTAAATTACCAATAGCACTTTTCACAGAACTAGAACAAAAAATTAAAAAATTTAAAAATTTGTATGGAGACACAAAAGACCCTGAATAGCCAAGGCAATCTTGAGAAAGAAAAATGGAGCTGAAGGAATCAGGCTGTCTGACTTCAGACTATACTACAAAGCTACAGTAATCATTTTTTTTTAAAACACTGTTTTGGGTTTTCTCTTATGAGTCAAACCTAATCTTGATTAATATACTTCCTTATGCTTCTGTCCTATTCTTGCCATGCTCACTCTTTGTTATCAATGTCACGGGAGACTAAACAACAACGTAATGTAGGCAGTGTAGTGGAAGGATTAGCAACACAGGTTTTAGAACAATTCTTATTTTATTCTTTGCTCTGTATCTAGCTTTATCTTTCTGTGTCTCAGTTTTCTCATTGTTAAAGGGGAACCTCCTGAGTTTATTCATAGGAATGAATGAGATAATGCCTATGCAAGACTCATATGCATAATGTCTGGCAGTAAGTGCTCCATGAAGAGTAGCTCCACTTGATATTATCATCTTGTTTACTTTGACCAAATGGAGAGATCAAATGCCATTGGACATGATATACAGATTCAGTGATTTTCTAAAGAATAACCTGCCATTCACACTCTTCTCAGCACAATACTTTTTATATCTATATCAAAATTTTATATTTGACATATTTATATTTACATTTAAAGGTGTCCAAATTTATAGGTCATATTAAATCACAGGGTTGCAGTGACCATGCTGTACATGTTGATATGAATATTTCTCAAAATATTTTTCAGGCGTAATCTTTTATACCATCTTCTTTGGCAGTGGAGCCTTTTATACTCAAGTCTTTTATTATCTTCTATAATATTTACCACACCTACATTATTCTGCTTTTTGCCCTAGGTTTTCTTTATGCAAACATAAGCCTGGGAAAGAAAGTATTTTCCAGTCAATTTCGGTAGCTGCCTTAGTTCCAGATTAAAATTTGGATATTCAATCAAGCACTTATGTCTAATCTCTCACTCCATTTTTCTTTCTTTTCAAGAATCCTTTAAAAATTAAAAAAATGATTTAATGTATTTATACCAATAGAGTTCATGACTGAAATCTGCAACATTTTTCAATAGTCTTATTCTTTACAGAAAAATGTTTTTTATTTTGTAGTACTTAGTACAAATTATAGATGCCTAGTCTATAACTGACCCAACAACTCTAGCAGATTTCCCCATTCCATTAGCCAAGTTCCCTTTTTTCCCTGCATTTCTCATGTCACTTCCTAAATCCTCCATACACACAGTTGCACAGAACTTGATCAAGTTACCTTCTTTCTGAAAAGCTTTGGTTAACATAACTCTTTTCTCCTTGGCTGTCTCTGTATTACATTTTCTATTCTTCCAGACATATAACCACCAGCTCCATGAAACATGATACCTGCAGCCAAAAGTGAATTTCACTCTTCTGTCTTCCCTTATCAAAGGGGAAAAATCCCAAATCATATATTCTTTAGAATTATTATATTTGCCTCAAATTGTTCAACTTTCTTATTCATGATTGCCAAAACTGAACAGAAGTGGGCTAAGCTCCTCTTGACCTCTGCTATGATGAATGGTTTTTTGCCCCAAGGAAGGTGGTAGGAGAGGAGGTTAGAAAACCAGGACCCAAAAATATGAGCAGAGACAAAATTCATGAACGGCAAAATTGGAGGAGGCAGAGAATGAAACTGAAATTGGAGTTGACCCAAAGTTTAAATCATGTTGGATTAATGACCAAATGAGTCTGAAACAAGCAAAGTTGAAGGACCTTGACAGCGTGTCTTGGGAAATCACTTCAATTTCCATCCAAAGTCCCTGGCTTTCTGTTACGGGCTGGTAGTACCAGTGGAAGGTAGATGCTGGAATTGCTGGGTGGGAGAAGTAAAACAAGAAATCCATTAGGACAAATCAGCTCTGTATTTTTAAATGGCCTTAAAAAGTAATTTTCCATTTTTTTTTTTTTTTAAAAAGCAGGTGGGTGGTATGACATTTTTAGAAGGAGAGGAAATTGTGTCACTAATTTGGATTATCTCCCAAATTGTGCCTCTTGGCCTTACTCTTTGGATTCTGGATCACATTCTATACGTGTTGGGTGGCCAGCAGCCTCTTCAGGCAATGACAAGGTAGAAGCAGGCTCAGCAGTGAGCTAGAAGTGGAAGCCCCATTGCTATGGAATGGTGGAAATATGCAGGGTTAGCATCCTGAATGTGGGATTTGAGCCAAGTGAGTTATTAGTATTTCTGCAAACTGCGAGTTCTGGATGTCCTTGCAGGGTTTTACTGTGTATTCAGTTGGAGAATTTTCATGGGCCATGGGGTGGGTTTCTACTGAAGGCAAGGCTGGTGGCTTTTGAGAGTGGACACCTTACCTCCTGGAAGCTTGTATTTTCTCCATCAATGTTGCAGTCTCCTAATGCTCCTAGATTGTAGTGGTAGAGTGAGTGTGTGTGTGTGTGTGTGTGTGTGTGTGTGTGTGTGTGTCTGCGCGTGCGCTTGTGTAACTCAACAGAGGATTCAAAGCAATTTGGATTCTCTCCCCACAGTTCTTCCTTATCTCTCATTGAGACTCTTGTAATAGTCTTCTAATTGATATGCTTCTAGCTCCAGCCTTCCTTCCATCCCTGACATGCTTCCTATGTATTGCTGGGAAATCTTTGTGAAACACAAAGCTAGTGGTTCTTCATTGCCTTGACTAACTTGGCCATGTATCTAAAGGTGACATTCACATACACGACTAGTGAACAGCAGTCTTTTTTTGTGTAGCCTGAGTAGGATAGATAGTCTGTAGATTTTATGTGCCAGTACAGAATAAGGTCAAAGTTCCTTGGTGGAAGGCATGGCCCTCCACACCCTGGTTCCTCACTATATCTCTTGCCTTATACCCCCCATAACCCTTTGCTGTTCTCATGCCCCTCTGCATGCACTTTACTCACACTCCAGATTGATTCTTGTCCATGCACCTTGCTCACACTACTGCCAGTGCCTGAAAAGTCCTCCTAACTCTACCCTGTTGAAAAACTCATCCTTCCAGACTCAGTCCAAATATTATGTTCTTAATGATCACTTTTCAGGCTCTTTTAAATGAGTGAATTAGCCACTCTTCTGTCTGCTTTAAGATTCCATGCATGTAATACTTGTTTTTATTGTAACATATTTTTAATGCAAATGTTTCAGTGTAGTTTGTTATGTTTATTAGGTAAATAAAAAACTCCATTATGATTATTGTTTTATACAGACAGTATTCATTTAGATTTACCCAGTTTTTACCTTTTTCTAAAGTTGCTTCTCCTTTCTCCCAGCATGTCCAGTCTTCCATTTGGGATCATTTTCCTTGTGCCTGAAAAACTCCTTTTACTATATTCTGTTGTATGGCTCATTAGTTATAAATTCTCTTAGTTTATGTTTCTCTGAAAATTTTAAAATTTCAATTTCATTCTTCACTTTTTTGTGTGTGTGTATGGAAGTCCATGTTTTCTTTTAACACTTGGTGGCTTCTATTGCTTTTGTTTAGAAGTCAGCTCTCAGGGGTGAATTGCTGCTCCTTTTACAATTATATGTCAATTTTTACATGTAACATCTTTATTAGAGTATAACTGCTTTACAACAGTGTGTTAGTTTCTGCTTCATAACAAAGTGAATCAGTTATACATATACATATATCCCCATATATCTTCCCCCTTGCATCTCCCTCCCTCCCACCCTCCCTATCCCACCCCTCTAGGTGGTCACAAAGCACCTAGCTGATCTCCCAGTGCTATGCGGCTGCCTCAGACTAGCTATCTATTTTACGTTTGGTAGTGTATATATGTCCATGCCACTCTCTCACATTGTCCCAGCTTACCCTTCCCCCTCCCCGTATCCTCAACTCCGTTCTCTAGTAAGTCTGCATCTTTATTCCCATCTTGCCCCTAGGTTCTTCATGACCATTTTTTTTTTTTAGCTTCCCTCTCTATGTGTTAGCATACGGTATTTGTTTTTCTCTTTCTGACTTACTTCACTCTGTATGACAGTCTCTAGGTCCATCCACCTCACTACAAATAACTCAGTTTCATTCCTTTATATGGCTGAGTAATATTCCATTGTATATATGTGCCACATCTTCTTTATCCATTCATCTGTTGATGGACACTTCAGTTGCTTCCATGTCCTGGCTATTGTAAACAGAGCTGCAGTGAACATTTTGGTACATGACTCTTTTTGAATTATGGTTTTCTCAGGGTATATGCCCAGGAGTGGGATTGCTCGGTCATATGGTAGTTCTATTTTCAGTTTTTTAAGGAACGTCCATACTGTTTTCCATAGTGGTTGTATCAATTTACATTCCCACCAGCAGTCCAAGAGAGTTCCCTTTTCTCCACATCCTCTCCAACATTTATTGTTTGTAGATTTTTTGATGATGGCCATTCTGACCGGTGTGAGGTGATACCTCACTGTAGTTTTGACTTGCATTTCTCTAATGATTAATGATGTTGAGCATTCTTTCATGTGTCTGTTGGCAACCTGTATATCTTCTTTGGAGAAATGTCTGTTTAGGTCTTCTGCCCATTTTTGGATTCGGTTGTTTGTTTTTTTAATGTTGAGCTGCATGAGCTGCTTGTAAATTTTGGAGGTTAATCCTTTGTCAGTTGCTTCATTTGAAAATATTTTCTCCCATTCTGAGAGTTATCTTTTCATCTTGTTTATGGTTTCCTTTGCTGTGCAAAAGCTTTGAAGTTTCATTAGGTCCCATTTGTTTATTTTTGTTTTTATTTCCATTCCTCTAGGAGGTGGGTCAAAAAGGATCTTGCTGTGATTTATGTTATAGAGTGTTCTGTCTATGTTTTCCTCTGAGAGTTTAATGGTGTCTGGCCTTACATTTAGGTCTTTAATCCATTTTGAGTTTATTTTTGTGTATGGTGTTAAGGAGTGTTCTAATTTATTCTTTTACATGTAGCTGTCCAGTTTTCCCAGCACCACTTTTTTTTTTTTTTTTTTTTCTTTTTGCGGTACATGGGCCTCTCACTGTTGTGGCCTCTCCCATTGCGGAGCACAGGCTCTGGACGCGCAGGCTCAGCGGCCATGGCTCACGGGCCCAGCCGCTCCGCGGCATGTGGGATCTTCCCAGACTGGGGCACGAACCCTTGTCCCCTGCATCGTCAGGCAGACCCCCAAACACCGCGTCACCAGGGAAGCCCATCCCATCACCACTTATTGAAGAGACTACCTTTTCTCCACTGTACATTCTTGCCACCTTTATCAAAGGTAATGTGATCATATGTGCATGGGTTTATCTCTGGGCTTTCTATCCTGTTCCATTGATCTGTATTTCTATTTTTGTGCTAGTACCATACTGTCTTGATTACTGTAGCTTTGTAGTGTAGTCTGAAGTCAGGGAGCCTGATTCTTCAGCCCTGTTTTTCTTTCTCAAGATTGATTTGGCTATTCGGGGTCTTTTGTGTTTCCATACAAATTGTGAAAAATTTTTTCTAGTTCTGTGAAAAATGCCAGTGGTAGTTTGATACGGATTGCATTGTATCTGTAGATTGCTTTGGGTAGTAGAGTCATTTTCACAATGTTGATTCTTCCAATCCAAGAACATGATATATCTCTCCATCTGTTTGTATCATCTTTAATTTCTTTCATCAGTGTCATATAATTTTCTGCAAAAAGGTCTTTTGTCTCCTTAGGTATGTTTATTCCTAGATATTTTATTCTTTTTGTTGCAATGGTAAATGGGAGTGTTTTCTAAATTTCACTTTCAGATTTTTCATCATTAGTATATAGGAATGCAAGATATTTCTGTGCATTAATTTTGTATTCTGCTACTTTACCAAATTCATTGATTAGCTCTAGTAGTTTTCTGGTAGCATTGTTAGGATTCTCTATGTATAGTATCATGTCATCTGCAAACAGTAACAGCTTTACTTCTTCTTTTCCGATTTGGATTCCTTTTATTTCTTTTTCTTCTGATTGCTGTGGCTAAAACTTCCAAAACTATGTTGAATAATAGTGGTGAGAGTGGGCAACCTTGTCTTATTCCTGACCTTAGTGGGAATGGTTTCAGTTTTTCACCATTGAGGACGATGTTGGTTATGGGTTTGTCATATATGGCCTTTATTATGTTGAGGTAGGATCCCTCTATGCCTACTTTCTGGAGGGTTTTTATCGTAAATTGGTGTTGAATTTTGTCAAAAGCTTTCTCTGCATCTATTAAGATGATCATATGGTTTTTCTCCTTCAATTTGTTAATATGGTATATCACGTTGATTGATTTGCATATATTGAAGAATCCTTGCGTTCCTGGTATAAACCCCACTTGATCATAGTGTATGATACTTTCAATGTGCTGTTGGATTCTGTTTGCTAGTATTTTGTTGAGGATTTTTGCATCTATGTTCATCAATGATATTGGCCTGTAGTTCTCTTTTTGTGTGACATCTTTGTCTGGTTTTGGTATCAGAGTGATTGTGGCCTTGTAGAATGAGTTTGGGAGTGTTCCTCCCTCTGCTATATTTTGGAAGCGTTTGAGAAGGATAGGTATGAACTCTTCTCTAAATGTTTGGTAGAATTCGCCTCTGAAGCCATGTGGTCCTGGGCTTTTGTTTGTTGGAAGATTTTTAATCACAGTTTCAATTTCAGTGCTAGTGATTGGTCTGTTCATATTTTCTATTTCTTCCTGGTCCAGTCTTGGAAAGTTGTGCATTTCTAAGAATTTGTCCATTTCTACCAGGTTGTCCACTTTATTGGCATAGAGTTGCTTGTAGTAATCTCTCATGATCCTTTGTATTTCTGCAGTGTCAGTTGTTACTTTTCATTTCTAAATCTGTTGATTTGAGTCTTCTCCCCTTTTTTCTTGATAAGTCTGGCTAATGGTTTATCAATTTTGTTTATCTTCTCAAAGAACCAGCTTTTAGTTTTATTGATCTTGCTGTCGTTTCCTTTATTTCTTTTTCATTTATTTCTGATCTGATCTTTATGATTTCTTTCTTTCTGCTAACTTTGGGTTTTTTTTGTTCCTCTTTGTCTAATTGCTTTAGGTGTAAGGTTAGGTTGTTTATTTGAGATGTTTCTTGTTTCTTAAGGTGGGATTGTATTGCTGTAAACTTCCCTCTTAGAACTGCTTTTTCTGCGTCCCATACGTTTGGGGTCATCGTGTTTTCATTGTCATTTGTTACTAGGTATTTTTTGATTTCCTCTTTGATTTCTTCAGTGATCTCTTGGTTATTAAGTTGTGTGTTGTTTAGCCTCCATGTGTTTGTATTTCTTACAGATTTTTTCCTGTAATTGCTATTTAGTTTCATAGCATTGTTGTCGGAAAAGATACTTGATACAATTTCAATTTTCTTAAATTTACCAAGGCTTGATTTGTAAGCCAAGATATGATCTATCCTGGAGAATGTTCCATGAGCACTTGAGAAGAATGTGTATTCTGTTGTTTTTGGATGGAATGTCCTATAAATATCAATTAAGTCCATCTTGTTTAATGTATCATTTAAAGCTTCTGTTTCCTTATTTATTTTCATTTTGGATGATCTGTCCACTGGTGAAAGTGGGGTGTTAAAGTCCACTACTATGATTGTGTTACTGTCGATTTCCCCTTTTATGGCTGTTAGTATTTGCCTTAGGTATTGAGGTGCTCCTATGTTGGGTGCATAAATATTTACAATTGTTACATCTTCTTCTTGGATTGATCCCTTGATCATTGTGTATTGTCCTTCTCTGTCTCTTGTAGTAGTCTTTGTTTTTTTTTTTTTTTGTGGTGCGCAGGCCTCTCACTGTTGCGGCCTCTCCCGTTGCGGAGCACAGGCTCCGGACGCGCAGGCTCAGCGGCCATGGGTCACGGGCCCGGCCGCTCTGCGGCATGTGGGATCTTCCTGTAGTCTTTGTTTTAAAGTCTATTTTGTCTGATATGAGAATTGCTACTCCACCTTTCTTTTGATTTCCATTTGCATGGACTATCTTTTTCCATTCCCTCACTTTCAGTCTGTATGTGTCCCTAGGTCTAAAGTGGGTCTCCTGTAGACAGCATATATACGGGTCTTGTTTTTGTATCCATTCAGGCAGTCTATGTCTTTTGGTGGGAGCATTTAATCCATTTACATTCAAGGTAATTATCGATATATATGTTCCTATTACCATTTTCTTAATTGTTTTGGGTTTATTATTGTAGGTCTTTTCCTTCTCTTGTGTTTCCTGCCTAGAGAAGTTCCTTTAGCATTTGTTGTAAAGCTGATTTGGTGGTGCTGAATTCTCTTAGCTTTTGCTTGCCTGTAAAGGTTTTAATTTCTCTGTCAAATTTGAATGAGATCCTTGCTGGGTAGAGTAACCTTGGTTGTAGGTTTTTCTCCTTCATCACTTTAAATATGTCCTGCTACTCCCTTCTGGCTTGTAGAATTTCTGCTGAAAGATCAGCTGTTAACCTTATGGGGATTCTCTTATGTGTTATTTGTTGCTTTTCCCTTGCTGCTTTTAATATTTTTTCTTTGTATTTCGTTTTTGATAGTTTGATTAATATGTGTCTTGGCGTGTTTCTCCTTGGATTTATCCTGTATGGGACTCTCTTTGCTTCCTGGACTTGATTAACTATTTCCTTTCCCATATTAGGGAAGTTTTTAACTATTATCTCTTCAAATATTTTCTCAGTCCCTTTCTTTTTGTCTTCTTCTTCTGGGACCCCTATAATTCAAATGTTAGTGCATTTAATGTTGTCCCAGAAGTCTCTGGGACTATCATCAATTCTTTTCATTCTTTTTTCTTTATTTTGCTCTACAGTAGTTATTTCCACTATTTTATCTTCCAGGCCACTTATCCATTCTTCTGCCTCAGTTATTCTGCTATTGATCCCTTCTAGGGAATTTTTAGTGTCATTTATTGTGTTGTTTATCACTGTTTGTTTGCTCTTTAGTTCTTCTAGGTCCTTGTTAAATGTTTCTTGTATTTTCGCCATTAGTTCTTCTAGGTGTTTGTTAAACGTTTCTTGTATTTTCTCTATTCCTTTTCCGAGACTTTGGATCATGTTTACTGTCATTATTCTGAATTCTTTTTCAGGTAGACTGCCTATTTCCTCTTCATTTGTTAGGTCTGGTGGGTTTTTGCCTTGCTCCTTCATCTGCTGTGTGTTTCTCTGTCTTCTCATTTTGCTTAACTGTGTTTGGGGTCTCCTTTTCGCAGACTGCAGGTTCGTAGTTCCTGTTGTTTTTGGTGTCTGCCCCCAGTGGCTAAGGTTGGTTCAGTGGGTTGTGCAGGCTTCCTGGTGGAGGGGACTAGTGCCTGTGTTCTGGTGGATGAGGCTGGATCTTGTCTTTCTGGTGGGCAGGTCCACATCTGGTGGTGTGTTTTGGGGTGTCTGTGGCCTTATTATGATTTTAAGCAGCCTCTGTGCTAATGGATGGGGTTTTGTTCCTATCTTGCTAGTTGTTTGGCATAGAGTGTCCAGCACTATAGCTTGCTGGTCGTTGAGTGGAGCTGGGTCTTGGCGTTGAGACGGAGATCTCTGGGAGATTTCGCCGTTTGATATTACGTGGAGCTGGGAGGTCTCTTGTGGACCAGTGTCCTGAACTTGGCTGTCCCACTTCAGTGGCACAGCCCTGATGCCTGGCTGTAGCACCAAGAGCCTGTCGTCCACATCGTTCAGAATAAATGGCAGGAAGAAAAGCAAGCAAGAAAGAAGAAGTTAAAATAAAATAGTTGTTAAAATAAAAAACAATTTTTATGAAAAAATGTTTTAAGTAGTTAAAAAAAACCCCAAAAACAAGACAGACAGAACCCTAGGAAAAATGGTAAAAGCAAAGCTATACAGACAAAATCACACACAGAAGCATACACGTACAGACTCACAAAAAGAGAAAAAGGGAAAAAATATATATATATATATCAGTGTTCCCAAAGTCCACCTCCTCAATTTGGGATGATTCGTTGTCTATTCAGGTATTCCAGAGATGCAGGGTACATCAAGTTGATTGTGGAGATTTAATCCGCTGTCCCTGAGGCTGCTGGGAGAGATTTCCTTTTCTCTGCTTTGTTCACACAGCTCCTGGGGTTCAACTTTGGATTTGCTTCTGCCTCTGTGTGTAGGTCGCCTGAGGGCGTCTGTTATTCGCTCAGACAGGACGGGTTAAAGTAGCAGCTGATTCGAGGACTCTGGCTCGCTCAGGCCAGGGAGAGGGAGGGGTACGGATGCGGGGCAAGCCTGCGGTGGCAGAGGCTGGCGTGACATTGCACCAGCCTGAGGTGCACCATGTGTTCTCCTGGGGAAGTTTTCCCTGGATCACGGGACCCTGGCAGTAGTGGACTGCACAGGCTCCCGGGAGGGGAGGTGTGGATAGTGACCTGTGCTTGCACACAGGCTTCTTGGTGACCGCAGCAGCAGCCTTAGCATCTCATGCTGGTCTCTGGGGTCCGCACTGATAGCTGCGGCCCATGCCCGACTCTGGAGGTCCTTTAAGCAGCGCTCTTAATCCCCTTTCCTCGCACACCAGGAAACAAAGAGACAAGAAAAAGTCTCTTGCCTCTTCGGCAGCTCCAGACTTTTTCCCGGACTCCCTCCTGGCTAGTTGTGGTGCACTACCCCCTTTAGACTGTATTCACGCAGCCAACCCCAGGCCTCTCCCTGGGATCTGACCGAGCCAGAGCCTCAGCTCCCAACCCCCGCCTGCCCCGGCGGGTGAGCAGACAAGCCTCTCGGGCTGGTGAGTGCAGGTCGGCACCGATCCTCTCTGTGGGAATCTCTGCGCTTTGCCCTCCGCACCCCTGTTGCTGCGCTCTCCTCTGCAGCTCTGAAGCTTCCCCCCTCCACCACCCACAGTCTCTGCCCATGAAGGGGCTTCCTAGTGTGTGGAAACCTTTCCTCCTTCACAGCTCCCTCCCACTGGTGCAGGTCCCGTTCCTATTCTTTTGTCTCTGTTTTTTCTTTTTTCTTTTGCCCTACCCAGGTACGTGGGGAGTTTCTTGCCTTTTGGGAGGTCTGAGGTCTTCTGCCAGCGTTCAGTAGGTGTTCTGTAGGAGTTGCTCCACGTGTAGATGTATTTCTGGTGTATTTGTGGGGAGGAAGGTGATCTCTGTATCTTACTCTTCCGCCATCTTGAAGCTCTCCCCATATGATCTGTTTTCTACTTCACTTATTCTCCTTTCAACTGTGTCTAATCTGCTATGAAACTTATTAACTATTATTATTATTTTTTAAATGTTAGCATTTCTCTTTGGCTTTTATTTATTATTTCCATTTTACTACAGAAAATCCTTAGTCTTGTCTTTTATTTTCATGACTATGATAACTCTGTTTAAAGTCTTTATGTGATAGCTCTATTATTTGGGTATTCTGTGCATCTGTTTCTATTGTTTGTTTGTGTTTTTTTGTTTTACAATCATATTGCTTTGTTTACTTGTGGGCCGGGCTATTTTCAATTGAATAATGGGTATTGTATCTAAAATTTTAAACTAATTTTGAAATGTAGTATAATGTTATCGTCTGCTAGAAATAATTTATATTTATTTCTGAAAAGAAAATTTAGCAACCTGCCTCTCAACTCCTCTTCTAGAATTGGCAGATACCCCTGGTGGAAATGTGGTCTCAAATACAAGACATGACACACTGGGTTTATTTCTTCTGCTACATAGTCTTCATTGACTGAGTACTCTTATGCCTTCAACTTTTTTTGGTCCAGAATTTCTAGTTATACTCAGTCAGAAGGTAGGTCTACTATTACCAGAAGTAGAAGTATGGATAATTAAGTTTAATACACTGGGAAGTTTGCACTATATCCTCACAACACTCTCTTCTTATTGGTGAAGAAGGAACATGAGGACACATTTGTGGATTATTACCAGCTCCACTCTTAACCAAATAATTTACCAACAATTTTTAAAAATGTAGTAGTAATTTTGATTATTATATCTGATAGGATGTCTGCATAAATATGAGTTAGTATATCTCTCCATTCTCTTATGTAGTCTCTCTTGCTATATATGTGTTACTGAGAATACTATATTTTGAATCCCAACCATAATAAAAAAGTTTTTAATGATTTATTAATGATATTTCTGTCTTAAAGTAATATTTGTGAATAAAAATGTTCTCCATAGGCACTCTTAGTGACTAGAAGTAAAGGAGGGTGTTTCGGCTGAGATTCATGTAGGCAAATGAAATTAGTTGTCATACTCTTCCTAGAGCTCCTCTGTCTACTCTGGGAAAATACCACTTAACAGTCAAGAAGATCTCAGAGAAAAGACTCTAACATTTCCCTGACTTACTAGGGCCCTGAATATAATTGGGGTTTAGGAATATATAGACATGGCTGAGGGATTGAGATGCTACCCACCAAAGCCATATAGCAAGGGGGGGGGCAACACCATTCTTGAGAGAAAAGTCATATGAGTGTGCAAAGAATCATAATAGAGTGGGCCAGAATGAGCAGGATTTCAAGTGCAGTTCAAGGTTATGGTTGACCGTGCTCTGGTGCAGCACTCCCAGATTGCTGTCTCACTGGTAGGTATGATAAAGAGGACTCTGGTGGACAGACATTCATGTTTCTTTGCTGTGGGATTCTCCCTCTTCAAGGCTGAACATCTGAAGAAGGTGTTTTTTTTATGACTGAGAACCAGGTAAAAACTGGAGATGTGGCAGCAAGATGGTGGAAAGCCCAAGGTGTGAGCACTGGAGAGTGAAGATACTTCACTCCCCCAAGGACATTAGTGGTTCTAGGTAGAATATAGACTCTGCAGAGAGAAGCACTGCACAAGACTTGAGATAAGCAGAGCAATGATTAGACAATGGAGTAGAAACACAGGGAGAATTTTAGTCAAAAGAGACAGACTGCAGAGCTGAAGTTCAGGGACTTGCATTCTGTGTGAGATGCTGTTCTTCTTACCTGTTGGAGACTGTTATGGAGTAAATGTTTGTATCCCTCCAAATTAATGTGTTGAAACCCTACCCCACAGTGTGATGAGGTTAGGAGGTGAGGACATTGGGAAGGAATCAGGATTAGATGAGGTCTCAAGTATGGAGCCCTCATGAATGGGATTAGTGCACTCACAAGAGATATGAGAGGGCTTCCCTTGTGGCAAGTGGTTAAGAATACGCTTGCCAATGCAGGCGACATGGTTTTGAGCCCTGGTGCGGGAAGATACCACATTCTGCTGAGCAACTAAGCCCATGTGCCACAACTACTAAGCCTGTGCTCTAGAGCCTGCGTGCCACAACTAATGAAGTCTGCGTGCCCAGAGCCCGTGCTCCACAGCAAGGGAAGCCGCCGCAATGAGAAGCCTGTGCACCACAATGAAGAGTAGCCCCAGCTTGACACAACTAAAGAAAGACCGCGTGCAGCAATGAAGACACAGTGCAGCCAAAAAAACCCAAAAAAGAGCCATGAGAAAGCTTGTTTCCTATCTCTGCTCTCTGCCATGTGGGGATACAATGTGGAGTTAGAAATCTACAACCTGGAAGAATGCCGTCACCAGAACCTGAACATACTGCCTCTGATCTCGGATTTCTAGTCTCCAGAATTGTAAGAAATAAGTTTCTGTTGTTTATAAGCCACCTAGTCTATGATATTCTGTTATAGCAGCCCAAACTGACTAAGATAGGAACTCTTAGTGTGACATAAAAAAATCAGGGGAAACAGAGGTTCTTTACTTAACAGGGAAGGATCCTTAATACAGCCTTAAAGACTATTAAGGGCCTTTATTAGGATCTTTGAGTGCGCAGATGACGAGGGACATTTTGTTATACAGGTAAGTAGCCCTGAGGACCATCAGATCCAAGGGAGGACAAACCTAGGAAAATCAGAGCTTCTTGCAAACCAGGTACATGATGATTCAGAATATCTCTGAACAGCGACCAAAGAAGCCTGAGCCCTTTGTAGAAGAGGAGAGTATTAAGATATTTATCCTCTTGACAAACACTTCAGCTTTAGTTCTAGCAAATGCATTGGATATAGACAATTCACTGCAAATTTTGATCTTTCTTCTAAAGCTAACTTTAATTGCCGTGAGTATTGTTTGTTAGAGGACGTAATGGCATTTAGAATTTTCTCAAAGATAAGTAAATATTTTTTACTACTTTCTTTATTTCTTTTATAAGTAAAATGTGTATTGGTGAATATTATTTTATAAACTGAGAAATTTAAACAGTCCTTTTGGTAAAAAATTGCACAGGTGTTTATATATTCATTCTGTTTTTCCAGTGGGTGTGAGGTCATAGCAAGTGACCAAACATCACTGGAATGGCTTATCTTCAGAGTCAAGGAACTGAGGTCCATTCTAGAAATAGTCCTCCTGGGATGTGGTAAAAGAACTATTTGGTTTTCTTGAGGCCTATACGTGACCTTCTCAAATCCTGCTATCATTAACAGAGATGGAGAGAAAACATTCATGTAGGATACTACACAAGTTGAGTCAACTTGCATGTAAAATTGATGATTTCTCTTCTTTTACCTCAGAAAGACACTACATTGTTACTGATAATGTAGAATGGTAAAAAATGTGGCTGAATATATAATGTCTCAACCCTAGAGATAGAGAAATCAGGCAGAGGAGGTAGAAATGAGGAGTTCACTAAGAACTAAGATAATGAGAGCTTCCCGAGGCCACGATACTCAAGGCACCAAGGACAGCAGGATGAGAAGACAACAGGATAGGACTAAAGAAGGGTAGTGGTGTTTTATGGAACTCTGAATTTAGACATATCTGGGCCTAACCATGCTGCCGCTTCTTATTAGCTCTATTATCTTTGCAAAGCTTTTTTTCTTTTTTTTTGCGGTACGCGGGCCTCTCACTGTTGTGGCCTCTCCCGTTGCGGAGCACAGGCTCCGTACGCACAGGCTCAGCGGCCATGGCTCACGGGCCCAGCCACTCCGCGGCATGTGGGATCTTCCCGGACCGGGGCACGAACCCGTGTCCCCTGCATCGGCAGGCGGACTCTCAACCACTGCGCCAGCAGGGAAGCCCTGCAAAGCTTTTAAATTCAGTTAGCTTTAGTTCCTTCATTTTCAAAATTGGAGTAATATTAAGACTTTGTATTATATTAAATAATATTTGCAAAGTTTTTGGTTTAAAAAATTACTATTATTAGATAGAGACTTCCCTAAAATTTGATTTTCTAAGAGGGAAAGAGGAATGTCAATCATCCTTCCTTAAGTACTTCAGGATGAAGAGCAGGGAGAGGAATAAAATTGTATGAAGGAACTCACTTTGGATGATGAGAACGATACTTTGATATTTACTAGCTAATCTATGAGAAATAGTATATCAGAATATTTTGTTGGGATCTTGAGTTAGAGATAGAATCTGTGAATTTTACTTTTTGCAGATAATTAGTGTCTTGGGAGTAAGATTAGAGTGATATAGAAAAAGAACTGAAAGGCTGTTGCCAAGAAGCACCTAAGGGATATGAAAAATTATTCTGCCTTTCCAACTCAGAAACAGAAGATGTAAGAAATGACCCCTGGCAGAGAGAGATGGTCTGAAAATGCATCATGAAAGGACAGAATTCCCCCCAAAAGCTAAAAGTAGCATTCTTGAAGATTTTTTTTCTTGATGAAACTGTATTTGTAAAGGTAGTAGTTTTTTATTTTGCACAAACTGAGCAAAAAAAAAAATGTGTCTAACAACAAACACTTGCATCAGGATGCTAGGGCTTGGAACCTCAATGCAGAACAAGACGTAGCATCTGCTCTGAAGGAGCACATAGAACATAAGTCATTTTACACCCAACAGTGCATTGCCGTGGCGCTATATTTATTTGTCTGATGAAGTCATAAATGTAACCAGACTAGAAATGCCATTTTCATGCGTGGAAACGCAATCTAACTTCATACTAATTCAGAAGTTTATATGTTATCTGTTATCTGATTTGGAAATTTTGTCAAAAAACAATGCTATTCTGATCTGATTAGATACTAGGGGTAGGAGAACATCCATCTGTAACAGTTTTTATTATTTTCATCATATGACATGGAATAAAATGTCTGATAACAGAAGACACCATATAGGTATGTGGTCATTTTGCTGTAAAAGACCATCTGCTTACCTCTGTACAACATGGTTGAAGAAGCATAAAATGAAGACCCAAATCCCTTTATACTCTTGAAGACCAGATGCCTTATGACATGACTGATGGTAGGATGAAATCCACCCCAGTGCCTATCCAGCAGGTAGACATTAGGTAATAAGCAAAAGAACCAGCTGTCAGGAATCTGAAACACCATGGCATTTTAGAATTTCATCATTAAAATACAGCATGAAGCTGAAATTTTTAGATGAGTAATTTTATGAGCAACCTTAGAAAAATAATGACACTGGAGAACAGGCAAAATGTAGCTGAGTGGTATATTACACTAGATATGGCCAGCTCTTTAAAAATGCTATATTCTTGAATTCTGGAATAAAATCAGCGCTTCTTTCCTTGGGGAATCATGAACGTAATGTTAAACAGAAGTGGTAGACCAGGAACTCAAGGGTGAGCCACTGTAACCCTGAGTCTGGATAGGAAATGCTCTGTAAACCTGAACAATACATTCAACCTGCACTAAGAAAAGGAAAGTGTTCCAAAGCACTCCCTCCCAAGGCAGAAGCATTTTATAATGCTTGACAGGACATTGTGTGCAATGAAAATTAATGATGATTCTTTTTCAGAGACGAACCTCTCACTTTTGCCGAAATATTTCAATCTGTTGTCCGATTAGAGAGAATATGAGGAATGAGACTCTCTCCTTCTCATTTTTGCTAAAAGTCTTGGCTGGCCATTGGGACAATCTGTTACTGCTGGCTGTTGCTCTGGGGGTGAGTTAATGCCAGCCATTCAGATGCTCACTAAAATCTATACTCGCATGGAATGGTGGTTTTCTGCTTCCAAGTGATCAGCTTGCTATCCTATGCAGCATAAGCGAAAAAGACTCCCTTTCTTCCCCTTGGTCTTGCTGAAATTTGGGCCTGAAGCTCACATTCTCTGTGCTTCCTCAAGCTCGCTAGTTTACAGCTATCTGTCTTTATACCATTAACCCACCCGATTAAACACCGTACCCTTGTTTTCTGTGTCTGCTCTGGTAAATTATGTGCATTCTGAGGAGTTCTCATGATATACTGGTCTAAAGACAGCTCCCTCAGAAAGGATGTGGGTGGAGAATACCTGTGTGAGAACCTCAAACTGTGGCAGATTTTGACCCTCTGGGGAGCCCGTGGGGGATCTGATCAGGGCAATCTTTGTAATCAAAGAGTGAGACAACGGAAAAGTGCCCTCTTTACCAGCCAGTGGATAAGACTAGAATACAGGGAAGCATAAGAGAAAATCCAATGGAGACTGAAGAAATTTTGTAGGCGTGGTGGAAGATAGCACAAAAGGGAATGGCAACATGCAAACAGTGAGCACTGGGAATGAGGATCTTTGCTTTCCTTTTCTCTTACTTGTTCTGTCCATGCCATGTCATGGATTGTCTCCCTGTTCTGCTCATGCTGTTTGGACAGGATAGGGACAAACAGATAAAAACAGCCCGTGGTTCCCTGGAAGACCTTATCCAACTGGGGAAGAAGGGCTAGCACCCGTCAAAAGGAGAAAAGGCAGGACTCCGGGTGCAGAGCTAAAATAGATTTTTCTGTTGGCTCTCCAGAATTCTATGGCAAAATTTTAAGCAATGCTGGGAGGTGAGACTACCTCAAGGTATTGCATGCTGTCTCAAGAAACAAAGAAAGCGACAGTGGTTGTATGTGAGGCAAGGAAGAGATGTAGCTTCTCTCCCATTTATTTATTTATTCAACTCTTTAACATAAGTTTATTATTTAATTATAATTAATTATAAGTTTATAATTCTTTTATGCCATGAGTTTTAATCCTATTTTACAATTATGTATTTTATTGCTCGTTTAAAAAAAAAATTGGCCATTACAAGCCCCTTCCTGCATCTAGGCTTATATTTTCCTCTCCCCAGCCCTGGAAACTACCACTTCTGTAAGGGGTCCTGGTCTTCTTCATCAGAGAATGATGTTTAGAGACCAAACAATCTGGGAGCTAGGTATACTATTGCTATTTGGGTATCATTGCTTCTAGGCCCTTTCAGTGGACAAAACTAGGAAATATATGTGTGTATACTCACTCATGTATACATGTGCAGCTTTATTTCCAAAACTACCTGTATAAATATTGAAATTTATATGTGTATACTGATACCTCTCATTTCAATCTAACACAATAGGATCCTCTCCTTTTCTTATTTGTAATTTCCGCCCCAGAGAGTAAGAAACTTGGCTTCCATCATTGACAATATATTTAATTATTTGTTTAATCCTAGTATAAAAATAAGGCAATTTCAGAATATCTAACTCATGCCTCTGCGAGAAACACATTTACTAACTAAATTACAGTATTTGTGTATAGATCTTTTTGTCTTTAGGATCTAGGCTTACTTTGATAATATATTTTATTTCCACTCAAATTTAGATTTCAAGGTGACCTCATCCAATATCAGCTCTAGTGAGATAATTATCACTCTAATAGATTTTTGGTGGTACAGGTTATCACTGGAACACAGCCATGTGCAAACTGTCTGCAGACAACAAAAATGTTTGTAAGTTGAAAGAAAAAAAATCACCTAAGTTTGCTTGTTTCATAATTGGGTGTAGGCACTTTGGTATAACTTCATGATTTTTTCCTAGTATCAGCTAAAAAATCAACATTTCTATGAAGTTCTCAGAGCAACATATTAAGTTGGAAGGGGAGGCCCATACAATCACAGACATTTTAGATCTCAATTACAGAATTAATAAATCAAAATAACCCAAACATTCACTGCAACTACACTTTTGAACGGAGCTCAGCTCCTTGGGAGAACTTCAAAATAGTGGATATTAATCTATATTATATATCTATATCTATATTATGTGATATCTTCCTCTGAGTTGTTTGTACCATTTGTAATTTCTAAGACTGACTTTTTTCCCCAAACTCATAGTAAGTGGCAAGTTTTTCAAGTCCAAAGAATACCCAGGAAATTCTTAAAATTCTGTCAGAAAATTAAAATGAGAACATAGTGACAGGGTCATGCACCAGTGTCCTGCACCGGCCTCCTGGGCTTCCTCCCTGCACAGCCTGGAAGCGACAGCCCTTCCCTCACACCTGAGTGGGACTCTGGGGTGAGGAGGTGCTGCACGAAGGGAAATTTGAGGCACAGAGAAGTTAACTGCCTGGTCTAAGACCATAGAACTACAGTGTGGCTGACAGGGTCTTGATGCTCCGGCCTGGTGTCAGGTCTGAGCCTCTGAGGTGGGAGAGCCGAGTTCAGGACATTGGACCAATAGAAACCTCCCAGCCCCATATAATATCAATTGGCAAGAGCTCTCCCGGAGATCTCCATCTCAACACTAAGACCCAGCTCCACCCAAAGGCCAGCAAGCTCCAATGCAGGACACCCCATGCTAAACAACTAGCAAGACAGGAACACAACCCCACCCATTAGCAGAGAGGCTTCCTAAAATCATACTAAGTTCACAGACACCCCAAAACACACCACTGGATGCAGCCCTACCCACCAGAAAGACAAGATCCAACCCAACCCACCAGAACACATTCACCAGTCCCCTCCACCAGGAAGCCTACACAACCCACTGAAGCAACCTCACTCACTGGGGGAAGACACCAGAAGTAAGAGGGACTACGAACCTGCAGCCTGCGAAAAGGAGACCCCAAACACAGTAAGTTAAACAAAATGTGAAGACAGAGAAATATGCAGCAGATGAAAGAGCAAGGTAAAAACCTACCAAACCAAACAAATGAAGAGGAAATAGGCAGTCTACCTGAAAAAGAATTCAGGGTAATGATAGTAAAGGTGATCCAAAATCTTGGAAATAGAATGGAGAAAATACAAGAAATGTTTAACAAGGACCTAGAAGAACTAAAGAGCAAGCAAACAATGATGAACAACACAATAAATAAAATTAAAAATTCTCTAGAAGGAATCGATAGCAGAATAACTGAAGCAGAAGAACAGATAAGTGACCTGGAAGACAAAATAGTAGAAATAACTACTGCAGAGGAGAATAAAGAAAAAAGAATGAAAAGAATTGAGGACCATCTCAGAGACCTCTGGGACAACATGAAATGCACTAACATTCAGATTTCAAGGGTCCCAGAGGAAGAAGAGAAAGAAAGAGGGTCTGAGAAAATATTTGAAGAGATTATAGTTGAAAACTTCCCTAACATGGGAAAGGAAGTAGTCAGTCAAGCCCAGGAAGTGCAAAGAGTTCCATAGAGGATAAAGCCAAGGAGAAACACTCCAAGACACATATTAATCAAACTATCAAAACTTAAATACAAAGAAAAAATATTAAAAGCAGTAAGGGAAAAGCAACGAATAACATACAAAGGAATCCCCATAAGGTTAACACTGATCTTTCAGCAGAAACTCTGCAAGCCAGAAGGGAGTGGCAGGACATATTTAAAGTGATGAAAGGGAAAAACCTACAACCAAGATTACTCTACCAGCAAGGATCTCATTCAGATTCAATGGAGAAATTAAAACCTTTACAGACAAACAAAAGCTAAGAGAATACAGCACCACCAAACCAGCTTTACAACAAATGCTTAAGGAAATTCTCTAGGCAGGAAACACAAGAGAAGGAAAAGACCCACAAAAGCAAGCCCAAAACAATTAAGAAAATGGTATTAGGAACAAACATATTGATAATTACCTTAAATGTAAATGGATTAAATTTTCCAATCAAAAGACATAGACTGGCTGAATGGATACAAGAACAAGACCTGTATATATGCTGTCTACAAGAGACCCACTTCGGACCTAGGGACACATACAGACTGAAAGTGAGGGGATGGAAAAAGATATTCCATGCAAATGAAAATCAAAAGAAAGGTGGAGTAGCAATTCTCGTATCAGACAAAATAGACTTTAAAGTAAAGACTATTACAAGAGACAAAGAGGGACACTACATAATGATCAAGAGATGAATCCAAGAAGAAGATATAACAATTGTAATTATTTATGCATCCAACATAGGCGCACCTCAATATAGAAAGAAAATGCTAACAGCCATAAAAGGGGAAATTGGCAGTAACACAATCATAGTAGGGGACTTTAACATCCCACTTTCACCAATGGACAGATCATCCAAAATGAAAATAAATAAGGAAGCACAAGCTTTAAATGATACATTAAACAAGGTGGACTTAATTGATATTTATAGGAAATTCCATCCAAAAACAACAGAATACACATTCTTCTCAAGTGCTCATGGAACATTCTCCAGGATAGACCATATCTTGGGTCACAAATCAAGCCCTGGTAAATTTAATAAAATTGAAATCATATCAAGTTTCTTTTCCAACAACAATGCTATGAGACTAGATATCAATCACAGGAAAAAAATGTGTAAAAAAAATACAAAGAATGGAGGCTAAATATTAATTTACTAAATAACAAAGAGATCACTGAAGAAATCAAAGAGGAAATCAAAAAATACCTAGAAACAAATAACAATGAAAACATGACAACTAAAAACCTATGGGATGCAGCACAAGCATTTCTAAGAGAGAAGTTTATAGCAATACAATCCTACCTTGAGAAACAAGAAAAATCTCAAATAAACAACCTAATCTTACACCTAAAGCAATTAGAGAAAGAACTAAAAAACCCCAAAGTTAACAGATGGAAAGAAATCATAAAGATCAGATCAGAAATAAATGAAGGAAACAGTAGCAAAGGTCAGTAATACTAAAATTTGGTTCTTTGAGAAGATAAATAAATAGATAAACCATTAACCAGACTCATCAAGAAAAAAAATGGAGAAGACTCAAATCAACAGATTTAGAAATGAAATAGGAGAAGTAACAACTGACATTGCAGAAATACAGAGGATCATGAGGGATTACTACAAGTAGCTATATGCCAGTAAAATGGACAACCTGGAACAAATGGACAAATTCTTGGATAAGCACAACCTTCTGAGACTAAACCAGGAAGAAATAGAAAATATAAACATACTGGTCACAAGCACTGAAATTGAATCTGTGATTAAAAATCTTCCAACAAACAAACCCAGGAACAGATTGCTTCACAGGTGAATTCTATCAAACATTTAGAGAAGAGTTAACACCTGTCTTTCTCAAACTCTTCCAAAATATAGCAGAGGGAGGAACACTCCCAAACTCATTCTACAAGGCCACCATCACTCTGATACAAAAACCAAAGATGTCACACAAAAAGAGAGCTATAGGCCAACATCACTAATGAACATAGATGCAGAAATCCTCAACAAAATACTAGCAAACAGAAACCAACAGCACATTAAAAGGATCATACACTATGATCAAGTGGGGTTTATCCCAGGAATGCAGGGATTCTTCAGTATATGCAAATCAATGTGATACATCATATTAACAAACTGAAGGGTAAAATCCATATGATAATCTCAATAGATGTAGAAAAAGCTTTTGACAAAATTCAACACCCATTTATGATAAAAACTCTCCAGAAAGTAAGCATAGAGGGAACCTACCTCAACATAATAAAGCCTATATTTGACAAACCCACAGCCAACATCATTCTCAATGGTGAAAAACTGAAAGCATTTCCTCTAAGATCAGGAACAAGACAAGGCTGCCCACTCTCACTGCTATCATTTAACATTGTTTTGGAAGTTTTAGCCACAGCAATCAGAGAAGAAAAAGAAATAAAAGGAATCCAAATCAGAAAGGAAGAAGTAAAGCTGTCACTGTTTGCAGATGACATGATACTATACATAGAGAATCTGAAAGAGGCTACCAGAAAACTACTAGAGCTAATCAATGAATTTGGTAAAGTAGCAGGATACAGAATTAATGCACAGAAATCTCTTGCATTCCTATACAATAGTGATGAAAATTCTGCAAGACAAATTAAGGAACCCTCCCATTTACCATTGCAACGAAAAGAATAAAATACCTAGGAATAAACCTACCTAAGGAGACAAAAGACCTGTATGCAGAAAACTATAAGACACTGATGAAAGAAATTAAAGTTGATACAAACAGATGGAGAGATATACCATGTTCTTGGATTAGAAGAATCAACATTGTGAAAATGACTATACTACCCAAGCAATCTACAGATTCAATGCAATCCCTATCAAACTACCAATGGCATTTTTCAGAGAACTAGAGCAAACAATTTCACAGTTTGTATGGAAACACAAAAGACCCTGAATAGCCAAAGCAGTCTTGAGAAAGAAAAATGGAGCTGGAGGAATCAGGCTCCCTGACTTCAGATTATACTACAAAGCTACAGTAATCAAGACAGTATGGTACTTGCACAAAAACAGAAATATAGATCAATGGAACAGAATAGAAATCCCAGAGATAAACCCATGCACCTATGGTCACCTTATCTTTGATAAAGGAGAAAAAAAATCTACAGTGGAGAAAAGATACCCTTTCAATGTAACAGAATGAAATTAGAACACTCTGTAACACCGTACAGAGAAATAAACTCAAAATGGATTAAAGACCTAAACGTAAAGCCATTCACTGTAAAACTCAGAGGAAAACATAAGCAGAACACTCTATGACAGAAATCACAGCAAGATCCTTTTTGACCCTGTTCCTAGAGAAATGGAAATAAAAACAAACATAAACAAATGGGACCTAATGAAACTTAAAAGCTTTTGCACAGCAGAGGAAAGCATAAACAAGATGAAAAGACAGGCTTCAGAATGGGAGCAGATATTTGCAAACGAAACATCTGACAAAGGGTTAATCTCCAAAACATACAAGCAGCTCATGCAGCTCAATATCAAAAAAACAAACAACTCAATCCAAAACTGGGCAGAAGACCTAAATAGACATTTCTGCAAAGAAGATATATAGATTGCCAACAAACATAGGAAAGGATGCTCAACATCACTAATCATTAGAGAAATGCAAATCAAAACTACAGTGAGGTCTCACCTCACACCGGTCAGTATAGTGTGTAGATAAAAAAAATCTACAAACAGTAAATGCTGGAGAGGATGTGGAGAAAAGGGAACCCTCTGACACTTTTGGTGGGAATGTAAATTGATATAGCCACTATGGAGAACAGTATGGAAGTTCCTCAAAAAACTAAAAATAGAACTACCATATGACCCAGCAGTCCCACTACTGGGCATATACCCTGAGAAAACCATAATTCAAAAAGAGACATGTACCACAATGTTCTTTGCTGGACTATTTGCAATAGCCAGGGCATGGAAGCAACCTAAGTGTCCATGGACAGATGGATGGCTAAAGAAGATGTGGCACATATATACAATGGAATATTACTCAGCCATAAAAAGAAACAAAATTGAACTGTTTTTAGTGAGTTGGATGGACCTAGAGTCTGTCGTACTTAGTGAAGTAAGTGAGAAATAGAAAAACAAATACCATATGCTAACACATATATATGGAATCTAAAAAAAAAAAAAAAAGGTTCTGATGAACCTAGGGACAAGGACAGGAATAAAGACTGAGATGTAGAGAATGGACTTGAGGACATGGGGACATGTAAGGGTAAGCTGGGTCGAAGTGAGAGAGTAACATTGACATATATACACGACCAAATGTAAAATAGGTAGCTAACAGGAAGCAGCTGTATAGCACAGGGAGAGAGTGAGGGAGATGCCAGAGGGAAGGGGTATGGGGATATATATACACATATAGCTGATTCACTTTGTTATACAGCAGAAACTAACACAACATTGTAAAGCAATTATACTCCAATAAAGATGTTAGAAAAAAAGAATATAGTGACATTTATACCTATTAACATAGCAAACATTAAATAACAGCAATGAATAAAAGTAATTCATTCATTCAGTGCATATTAATTGAGTTCTTACTATATGCTAGGTGCTGAGAAAACAGTTGTAATTGAAACAAGGAAAAGTCTCTGTCTTCGTGGAACTCATATTCCGGTAGGGGTAAGATGAGCAAGAGACAAAATAAGTATGTTGTGTACTATTGGGGATGGTAAATGTTATGGAGAAAAGAAAAAAGGGAGGATGGGTAGGAAGTGTTAGGACCCGAGGTGGGTTATACATTTAATTTGGATGGTCAGGGAAGGTATCATTGGAGAAGTGACAATTGGGCAAAGACTTTGAAGGAGGGGATTGAAGAATCGTGGGGAACAACCAGCATAGAGACTTCAAAACATGTCTCAATGAGCAGCATAGAGGTTAAAATGGCTGAAGTGGACTGTATTAGGGTAGTTTAAGAGATGAAGTGGAAAGGTAAGGAGTTGGGGAGTACAGGGGCAAACAGTGAGAAGCAAGCTGAGAGTGGAGTCTTGAAGCTAATGCAAGGGCTGTAGCTTTTATTTTATCCGCAAAGACCAACCGTGGAAGATTATTGGTCAGATACAAGATATGATCAGTTCTTGTTATTGCCAACTAACCACAACCCTTCCACAAACTCAGTTCCATGCATCTGGCTCTCTGACTACCACCTCTTATCTCTGGTGTTCTTCCTCTAGACACCCAAGTACAATGATTCTTTGATCTGACTAGCATCTCCAATCCGTTGATCTCAGCTCCTTCTCTTCTCCCTTACCCCTTGGTGTCCTCTCCCTATTTTTTAGCCTGGTGAGATCCTATGGTCAATCACTCTGATCACTCCATTGACCACACCCAAAAGTTCCTTGCCCTTCTTTCTTTTCTTTGTAGTTTGGCAGAATCATAATCCTGGTTAAATTCAGCTCCACACCTGAACTGGTGCAGCTAAATGTGGAGGAAAAAGCACATCTTCATGGACTTTGAATTGGTGACCATGTGTCTGAAATGCACTCTTAATGTCTCCAGGCAACCACACCAAGCCTTATACTCCCACGAGTGATCATTTACGCTCCGTCTCTTAGATGATTTATCACTTTCTTGTCCTGCTTCAAACCTGCAACATATTTTCTCCATCTTCTTGCTTCCTGTCTTACTAAAATAATTAAGAAATCAGAAGACCCTCCACAAACTCCACCCATCTACCTACCATCAATATGTGACTCAATATACTGTGCTTTCTTGCCTGCCACCAGAGAGAAATATTACTGCTCCTATCTAAAGACTATCCTTGTACACTGGATGCTGTTCTTTCATCACCAGTCAAGCACATCACTCTTTCTATCTCAAAGAATCCTTTCTTTCACTCCCTTCTGAAATACACTTGTTAATATGTGGTTGTTTCCTTCATTAAAAACAACAACAGCAACAAAAACATCTTCCTTCAATATCTCCTTCATCACCAATCCAGTCCTTTGCTCTGCTTTACAGCAAAATTCTATAAAAACATTGCCATTGCTCATTGATTCTCTCTTAACATTTATCTCAGTCAGGGTCTCATCTTGACCACACCACTAAAATTGCTCTTGTCAAGGTCTTAAGGTCACCTTACTAAATCCCCCATTCAATTTTCACACTCATATTACTTGACCCGTCATCAGTATTTGTTGACATTTCATCTCTCACTCCTTTCTTCACCAAACTCACCTGGTTTTCTTTTTGCCTTATTGGTGGCTCCTTCTCAGGCTCCTCTGCTGGTTCCCTCACTGTGCCCTGTGGCCTAATAATGGAGCTCTGTAAGGCTTAGTTAATGTTTCTCTGCTTTACTGACACTCATTTTCTCAGATCTTACCCCATCTCACAGTTCTAAATAATCTGTATATGTCAACAACTCCCAAATTTATATCTCTAACAAAGACCTTTTTCTCACATCTCACTTTCAACAATTAGAATATTATTTTGACTTTATCTTGAAAATATATTCAGTACATTCAGAATCTGATCACTCATCATCACCTGTAGTACTATTACTCTCGTATGTAGCCACCATTCTCTCTCACTGAATTATTACAGTAGCCTCATAATTTGTCTTTCTGACTCTATTCCCCTATACATTTTGTTAGCGCAGTGGAGAGTAAACAAAATGAGAATAGATTCTAAGAGACACAAAGATAAAAGCAGAGAAACCTAAAAAGAGGCTAGATAGAAGTAGAGGTGGTGAGAAGGGGTCAGATTCTTGATACATTTTGAAGATAAGTCCAATAGGATTTGCTGATGAGAGAAAGAGAGGAGTCAAGAATGCTCTTAAATTTTTGGCCTGAGCAATTGAAAGTGGTGAAGGAGGTGGGATCCTACATTGCTAATGACTCACATTTCAGTCGTTTTGAGAGGCAACATGGTAACCTGTATCAAAAGCCTTTAAAAAGTCATACTTTTAGAACCACTGGCTCTAATTTGATTTTTTTTCAATAAAAGGAAAAGTTCTGTTTATAAATATTAATATAATATAATCAATAATTCATATGATCAATAGTATAATATAACATAACAATATTGTTTACAACAATACAAGAAGAACATGGAAATATATACAATATAACATTAAATGAAAACATGAAGTGATTTGTTGACTATGATTAGGACAATGTAAAATATTTATTGAAGTAGATAAGTCAGAATTAGAATTTGTAAAAATAAAGCCAATTAATTATGCTGGGCCATTGAGAAAAGTAATTATTCATTTTTAAGTGAAAATATTCCTGAATGTTTTGAAAAGTTTTTATATTTATAAAAGGGAAACATGTTAGAAATATAATTAGGTGTCATCTCTTTATTTTAGACAATAGATCTATCCCTTTATAAAATTTTTCCTACAAGGCATTTGTTTTTGTCAAGTGGGGAAATGCCTAACAATTTGTTTAAATTTACAAAGATTTTTAATGGATGTTTATGAAACTACCACAGACTTCTAACCTAAGGGATCTGTTTTATCCTAACAGTCTTATACTGGAATGCAGAATCAAGGGATTTGATTTCAAGACTCAGATATGTCAGTTATCCACTGTGTGATTTTGGTTGAGGTAGATCAGGTTTTTCATTTGCAAGGTGGAGATACCAATCTGTTTTCTATCTACTTGATAGGGTAGTTGTGAAGATCAAATGAGATGACATATATGAAAATGCCTTAAAAACTGTAAATCTCCAAAATATACAAACAACTCATGCAGCTCAATATCAAAAAACAATAACAAAACCAAAAACAAACAAACAAAAAAACAACCCAATCAAAAATTGGGTGGAAGACCTAAATAGACATTTCTCCCAAGAAGACATACAGATGGCTAAAAAACACATGCAAAGATGCTCAACATCATTCATTAGAGAAATGCAAATCAAAACTACAATGAGGTGTCACCTCACACCAGTCAGAATGGCCATCATCAAATCATCTACAAACAGTAAATGCTGGAGAGGGTGTGGAGAAAAGGGAACTTTGCATTGTTGGTGGGAATGAAAATTGATACAGCCACTATGGAGAACAGTATGGAAGTTCTTTAGAAAACTAAAAATAAAACTACCATATGACCCAGCAATCCCACTCCTGGGCATATACCAGAGAAAACCATAATTCAAAAAGATATATGTACCCCAGTGTTCATTGCAGCACCACACATGGAAGCAACCTAAATGTCCATCAACAGAGGAATGGATAAAGAAGATGTGCATATATACAATGGAATAATACTCAGCCATAAAGAGGAACGAAATTGGGTCATTTCTAGAGACATGGATGAACCTAGAGACTGTCATACAGAGTGAAGTAAGTCAGAAAGAGAAAAACAAATATCGTAAAATATCACTGATATGTGGAATCTAGAAAAATGGTACAGATGAACTTATTTACAAAGCAGAAATAGAGACACAGACATAGAGAGCAAACGTATGGTCACCAAGGGGGAAAAGGGGTGTGGGATGAATTGGGAGATTGGGATTGACATATATACACTACTAGGTATAAAACAGATAACTAATGAGAACCTACTGTATAGCACATGGACTGTCTACTCAGTGCTCTGTGGTCACCTAAATGGGAAGGAAGTCCAAAAAAAGGGGATATATGTATATGTATAGCTGATTTACTTTGCTGTGCAGTAGAAACTAATACAACACTGTAAAGCAGCTATACTCCAATAATATTAATAATACAAAACTGTAAATCATTACAGAAATGTGAGGGATTGTGGTAATTTATGTTGAGATGACTTCTGCTTCATTCTGAAGATTTTATCCTTAGGTCTCAATCATCACCTTCTGATCCCAAAAGTGATGCTTCCCTTTGAATGCAATTCAGTTATCTTTAAAGAACTAAGCCATAACGGAAACATATCTTTTTCAAAATAAGAACAAAATTATAGGATGTTAATAAATCATATGATTGTCTCACAAAAATTTGTAAAAGAGAAAAAATAGGCATAATTCACTGTATGATCCTATATACATTTGAAGTGTACTTTTAACTTGAAAAAAAGAAAACAAGGAGCAAAAGTTAAACAAAAGTTTAAAAACCTGAAATTAGGAATAGAATCACAGAAAGCAGAGAACAGAATCTTCTTATTAAATATCAGCACTTCCCTGAAGAGGAAGATTCATGAAGACAGTAATCCAGGTAGAACTGAAGAAAGAAGAAAATATTAGTTTTAAAATTTAAAAAGTTGAAATTATGGCTCTCCTAAGAGAAGCAGCTTTATATGCAGCATGTGTCCAACAGTCACAAACAAAAGGCAAATGAAAGGGTTGATTGGTCTGCAACAAAACTTTTCATTCTCTCCAAAGCTGCATATATGTTATGGGTGATACAATTCATCAGGATAAAAATCAAATGCATTGTAAATCGAGAGAAGCCAATTATTATTTTTGAAAGGACAACAAAAATTTGCCCAAAGTTTATAGCCACCGCTGTAAAAGCTATACAATAAAAGCAATATGATTATATAGTAGTTAGTGAAAAGCAAATCATCTGATGCCAGAGTAAATGGACAGAAATAAACTGCAAGGTTTATTATTTTGCTCATGAAAATGGGAATCTGTTTTGGCTGAGATCCAAGCTGAACTAAATATAAAAAAGGGGAGAAAGTCATGCTTTAAGAAGTTTTACCATTTGTAGCAACGTGGATGGACTTGGAGGGCATTATGCTAAGTGAAATAAGTCCGACAGAGAAAGACAAATAGTGTATGATATCACTTATATGTGGAATCTAAAAAATACAACAAACTAGTGAATATAACAAAAATGAAACAAACTCACAGATGTAGAGAACAAACTAGTAGTTACAAGTGGGGAGGGGGGAGGGGAAATACAGAGATGAGGGAGTGGGAGGTACAAACTACTGGGTATAAGCTAGGCTCAAGGATGTATTGTACAACATGGGGAATATAGTCAGTGTTTTGTAATAACTGTAAATGGAGTGTAACCTTCAAAATTGTATAAAAATAAAATAAAATAAAATAGAAAAAATAAGTTTTCCTTCACTGCTGACTGCAGACCTTATTCCTTCTCAATCATGTGCATCCAGCTTTCTCACAAGGGCTTCTGAGTAGAAGTGGACCGAGTATGTCTACCAAGAAAGTAGGTGACTTTATTGTTTTGAACCTCAGTTCTGTCACCTTATAAATGAGAAAGTAGAAGATATCTAAAGTCCTTTCCAACTCTTAAAAAAAGAAAACCTTCTTATTTCTCTTTCTGCTGTCCTCCAGCCTTACACACCAATTTCAGAAGGGCTGACTTCAAGTACTTTTGTTACAGATTGCTTAGTTGACTGTTCTCTAGGACTATTTGCATTTTGATATTTTAGTTTTCTTCTTTATTTTCTCTTGTGTTGGCTTCTCCATGCCCTTTATGCCATGTTTTCTTTTCCTTGGCCTAATCCCTCATTTTGTTGGAACATATTCTCCAAGAGGTCCTAATGAAAAAGAAATGCATGGGAGGTGAAAAATTGAGTTCCTGCATATCTGAAAATGACTTAATTTTGTTCTCAATCTTAACTGATTGACTGGTTTCAGAATTCTAGGTTGAAATGCATTTGTGCCTTAGAGTTTTGAAAGCATTTCTCTATGGTCCTTTAAGGCCCACGCTGCTGTTGACACACCAAGTGCTGTTCTGATTCTTGTATCTTAGTGTGCGAGCATTTTTCTCTCTAAAAGCTCTAAGATTTTTCTCTTTATTCCCAGAGTACAAAAAATGCACTGTGGGGTGTTTTAAAATATTTATTTATTTATTTTTATTGTGCCTGTTGAACTGGCTGTTCATTCTCTCTCTTTCTTTGAATTTGTCTTTTATTGTGTTTGTTACAACTTTCTCCCCACTGTTCTCTCTGATTTCCCTTTCTGGAACACCTATCAATTAGATATTATAGACTTCTTGTACTGATTCTCTAACTTTCCTATATTTTGTCTCCCATTTTCCTTCTCTGTTTCTTTGTTTTACTTCTGGGATGTTTTCTTCAACTGTATTTCCAAATCATGCCATTGAATTCTTTATGTCTGTCACACTATTCACACCCAGGAGCCCTATCTGTTCCCTGAAAGTTGTCTTTTGGACTACCTTGCACTCCTTTTTTATGGATGCACTGTATCTTTTTATCTTTCTGAAAACCTCAATTTAATATTTTGTTTGTTGGATTTTTTCTTTGACTTTTCCTTTTCTTTTGAGTCCCTTATAGTCTCCCCTTATCTGTGTGGATGCCTTCCAAGACCCCTAGTGGATGCTTGAATCCTCAGATAGTACCAAATGCTAAAAATACTATGTTTTTCCCTATGCATATATATCTATGATTAAGTTTAATTTATGAATTAGGCATATTAAGAGAGTAACAATAATAAATAATAATAAAATAGAACAACTGCAACAATATACTATAATAAAAGTTATGTGAATATGGTGTCTCTCTCTCTAAAAAATATCTTATTGTTCTGTTCTCACCCTTCTTGTGATGTGGGGTGATAAAATGCCTAGGTAATGAGATGAAGTGAGGTGAATGAAGTCGGCATTGTGATGTAGAGTGAGGCTATTATTGACTTTCTGATGACACATGGAAAGGAGGGTCATCTGCTTTGGGTGATCCTGGATCATCAAGCCATGATGATGGTTAGATGTCAAGAAACGTTGTGCTTGGGGATCCTGGGCAACTTGGAGCAGAACAGCATGAGATTGCCTCACGCTTCTCAGAATAGAGAGCAGTTTAACCTTATGAACTGTTTATTTCCGGATTTTTCCATTTAGTATTTTCAGGCAGCAGATGACCACTGGTAGCTGAACCTGGGGAAAGTGAAACTGCAGATAAGGGAGAACTACTGTGGTTTGTCTTGGTCCTTTTCATTCACAGTGGAGCTTTGCCAAAAATGTCCAGTGAACCTTGGATATCCATTCATATTTAAGGTGGAGGTCTTGAAAACCAATTGGAAGCTCTTTGTATATTGGTAGGACTTGTTGAGTGTTGTTTTCTGGCAGCTACCTCAAACCCAAATACTCCCCTGAGGAATCCACAACTATTCATACATAGGAGGACTCTCCCACAACCAGTTTCCTCAGGAAGAATCTCTTCAGCTTCTGGCTGACATGGGTCAAAGTACATGCAGGCAAGGTTGGTCGTCACTTGGCCCTCAGAGCTGAGTCAGAGGAAGGAGGAGGGGGTGGCAGGAGGGAGTCTCATTGTTCAATTCCATTTTAAGATTGGCATCCCACTCGAAATACTCCTGGTGTTTCTGTTTTCTGAATCCCTCCAGTGGACCCACAGTCTCTGCCTACTTAAGAGAGAGGCATCTGGTCTGTGTGGGGCTCTAGAGGTCTAACTGCTCTTTGTAGATTTTCAGTACTCTCTTCTGTCATCAATCTCTTTATTATATTCACCTTCAGAAGTATCTTTGGTCTCCAATTCCTAAATCCATCTAATGTTCTATGGCACTAATTTTCTTGATAATTCATCAACTTTGCTAAGTCATATATTTTCCAGTTTTCCAAATATCATTGACATCACTTTACTTCTATCATTTATTTTGTTTTCTTTGTGTTCATGTTTATTTTCTCCCTTTCTGTCATTTTAGTGTTCTGGCCTTTTCAACTTCTTCTGGAATCAGATTCTGGATTAATGCTATCTGCAGTCATAAATGGACCCCTAACACTTAGTGGCTTATTTCTTTTTTTTAATTTTAATTTTTTATTACTTTTCTCCATGATATCATTTGTGGCTTATTTCTTGTTCATGTAATAGTTCCTGGCTGGTGGGAGGCATTCTTCCATGATGTATTTCAGAAATCTTGGCTCCTTCCGTTGGTACTGCCATTTTCCAGAACCAGCCAGTAGAAAGGGAAAAGCACAAGAAGAAGGCTCATGGTCGAAGTCTGTGTAGATAGTAACACACGTATTCCATGTACTCTCTATTCGTGTGAACTAAAGACACAGGTCTCATCAAGATATATGCAAGTGCTCCTGGGAAATGTAGTCTATGGTTGTGCATTGGCATCCTTGCAATGACTCTATAATGTAGAAGAGGAAGAAAAATTCTCGTAGACAGCTGTCTATCTCTACCACATTTGTGGGGATGCAGTGAGAAATTATCTGCCCCACTGCCCTATTTTTCTACCATTTGACTTCAGCTTTAGTAACAAAAAATACTTATTTCAGAATACTTTCTGTCTTTGAAAGTCTTCACGCTTTACTGACACCAAGGAAGATGTTTTTCTTTCTCTTTTCAATTATTTGGGTTGTCTCCAACTCAATAAGTAGAACAGTTATTTGGTATCTTATTGTATTAATTGTAAAAGAAGTAATTTGTTTTAATGCTGAAAAACTTACATAAGATGCTTTTCAGCTCGTGACACTTTCTCCTTTCTTTGGGATTTTTTTTTAAATATTTATTTATTTGTCTGTGGCAGGTCTTAGTTGTGGCACGTGAGATCTTCTTTGCCACTTGCAGGATCTTTAGTTGTGGCATGTGGGCTCTTAGTTGTGGCACGCAGGATCTTTGTTGCGGCATATGGGATCTTTAGTTGCGGCGTGCAGGAGCTTTTTTAGTTGCGGCATGAGAACTCTCAGTTGCGGCATGCTGGCTCTTGGTTGTGGCATCCATGTGGGGTCTAGTTCCCTGATCAGGGATCAAACCTGGACCCCCTGCATTGGGAGCGCAGAGTCTTAACCAATAGACCACCAGGGAGGTCCCGGGATTGGTTTCTATAATATATGACACTGGGATTGGTTTCTATAATATATGACACTGACCTTTGGTCAGGGCCACTGATACAAACTGGGCTACACATTCTCTTTAAAAAAATTGAAGTATGAAAACAGTGAGACTTAGTAACTATGACTCATTAGAGTTGAGTCACTTGAGTGGTAGTTTTCTAGCAATAAACATATTCTTGATATTTTGTGCTGAGATTCCTTCAAGCTACCTTTATTTCTTCCTCTCCTGAAACTTTTTGTTCAATTCCTTCTGCAGCATCTTGAGAAATAGCAGAACTCTTCCAATAAATTCTCCCTTCCACTTAATCTAGCTAGAGTCAGTCTCTGTTGTCTGTTGACTGCAACCAAAAGACCCTTAATTAGTACCTGGGGAATGCAGATTTAATGGGATCTTCAATATCTGTCCAGTATTCATTGGCATTTTGAAGATTTTTTCCCATTAATTCTTATGTTAATGGCTTAGATTGACTGTGTTATATTGTGGGCTATATGTCTTTTCAGAAGTCTAAGAAGTGATTTCTTAGAACTAGATAAATGTCATTAGCTACTGTGTTGAATAGGATGTAGTTCATTCATTTTTCTGCCTTTTTGTCAACAACATAGTGGTCATAGGAAAATATGTAACTGTTTTTCTGGGATAGTGGCATTGTGGAGAATCAATATCTTGCTCAAGGTCATATAATAGGTAAGAGATGGAGATGACATTTTAACCCTACCTGCAAGACTCCATAGCCAAAGTTCAAGACCTCTCTCTCTGTATAACCTTTTACATGCCATACCTTTAAATAGACGCCAGGAGATTGAAGATAAAAAACCCCACAACCCTCTGTTCTTTGTTTTTTTAAAACCCTATGGCCTACCAGTAATTAGATGATATCAATGGAATATAGCAGATGAAAAGAGAGCAGTATACTGGGGACTATGTGGGTATGGAAAAGAAACCTGCATCCCAACTTGGGTGTTTAAGGAATGCTTTTGGTTGAGAGAACATCTGAGCAAAGACTTACTGAATTATTAAATGTTAGCAGGGCATGGAAAAGGTGAGAAGGATCTTCTAAGTAGCAGGAAAAGCATGAGCAAAGTTATAGAAGAATAAATCTGCAGCTGCTATGAACTACAAATGTTTGGTATTCGGAAAGCATAGGGTGCAGGCTAGGAAGATAATATTTGACAGGTTGGTAGTGACCGGTTCCTGGAGAATTCGGTGTAGCTAGCCTAACTTTTGGAATTGAAGAGGGAGCATATTGTAGTAATGACGAGCATGGGTTCTGGAGCCAGACTGCCTGAGTCTGAATTCCGGCTCTGTATGATCTCGGGCATCTTTAACATCCATGTACCTCAGTTTACTCATCTGTAAAAAGGAGATGATACTGTTTCTTTTATAAAGATTAAATAAGTTAATGCTTATAAGAATGATTAGAATAGTGCCTGAAAAATAGTAAGTGCTGTATAATGTTATTTACTCTTTAATTTTGATAAAATTAATAGAGCTTCGATGGGTTGAGAGAAATACCTTGAATGATTCCAAGGTTTCTGAGTATCCTGATGAATGATGGTGCCATTTCCTAAAATGAAGAATGTAGGAAGAAAAGCAGTCTAAGTCAAGGAACATAATGGATTTTGGTTTTCAAATGTGATTTTGATATTTACGAGTCATTCAATTGGGCATATTCTACAAGCATTGAATTTTAGGAACCTGATGTTCAGAGGTAAGTTTAGAGATACAGGAGTCCTCATAGAGATATTGATGAAACAGTGATGGTGGGTAAGATGATCCAAGATAAATGTGTGCAGTGGGCTTCCCTGTTGGCACAGTGGTTGAGAATCTGCCTGCAGGGTACAATGGTTCCATCCCTGGTCCGGGAAGATTCTCACATGGCGCGGAGCAACTAAGCCCATGTGCCACAACTACTGAGCCTGTGCTCTACAGCCCGCAAGCCACAACTACTGAGTCCATGTGCCACAACTACTGAAGCCCGCGTGCCTAGAGCCGGTGCTCCGCAACAAGAGAAGCCACCGCAATGAGTAGCCCCCTCTCACAGCAAGTAGAGAAAGCCCACGCGCAGCAATGAAGACCCAATGCAGCCAAAAATTTAAAAAAAAAAAAGTGTGCAGAAAGAAGAATAGTAGAATTAAAGATGGAGGTGGAGGGCAGGTAGAGCCTTGTGAAAAAGGTAGACATAAATCTAAGGATTTGGACTGAGAGTACAGTGTTTTTTCCTACTGCAGTTCAGGAACCTGTTCTGTGAATCAGATGTTGAAACTAAAATTCCCACAATGACCAGTATGAGACAGATTTAGAAGAGAAGGATGCTTTCCTACAACGTTGGTGACAGAGTTATTGATTAAACGTTTTATAGAGGCAGTTGGTCTAAACGTGAACATGACCATTGATTTGAAACTTTCACATCTAGAAATATATATTAAAAAATTTATCAGAGATGCACACAGATTCATATACAATCATGTATCTATAATGGTTATATTACGTGTGTGTACAAAGACTTTTTTAGAGCGGTTTTAGGTTCACAGCAAAATTGAGTGAAAACTAACGAGAATTTCCGTATACCCCCGACCTCCATGTATGCAACCACCCCCTACTATCTATATCACACACCAAAGTAGTATGTGAACTAGCATTGACACATCATTCTCGCTCAAAGCCCATAGTTTACATGAGAGTTCATGTTTGGTGTTGTACATTTTATGGGTTTTGACAAATATATAATGACATGTCTTTGCCATTAGTAGCATCACATAAGATAGTTTTACTATATTCAGTCATGGATATATTTGTGCTGTTTTTAGTATAGGAAAAACTTGAAAACAACCTAAACATAGAATATTGGGTGATAGCTAACATAAATTAGGGCTCATCCAATTGATATAGTATGCAGCCCTTGAAAAATATGCTTGATTGAATATCTGATAATATGAGAAAATCCTTTTAATACATTATTAAATGAAAAAGAATAAGATTATGGAATTATATAAACATACTTATTTATAGTATATATATATTATATTTGTGTGTATGGTATAATGTCACTTTTATATGTATATAAACACACATACATGCATACATAGAAACAGACAAAAAACTGAACAGATATACATCAAGATGTAAAACACTATTACAATAAAGCTGCAATAAATAGTTTCAATCAAAAATTTTCTCACACTAAAAATTGAGATATGAATAACATATAACACTGTGTAGTTTAAGGTGTACGATGTGTTGATTTGATACATTTATATATTACAATATGACCATCATAGTGTTAGCTAACACCTCTATCATGTCACATAATTATAATTTCTTTTTTGTACTGAGCATATTTACGATCTAGTCTCTTAGCAATTTTGCACTATATAATACTGTATTTTTAACTATAATTACAATGCTGTCTATTAGATCTCCAGAAGTTATTCACTTTCTAACTGTAAGTTTGTCCCATTCGACCAACACCTCTCCATTTCCCCAAACCCCTAGCACCCACCATTCTATTCTTTGTTTCTATGAGTTCAGCTTTTTTAAGAGTCCACATATAAGTGATATCATACAGTATGTCTTCATCTTCCTGACTAATCTCACTTAGCATAATGCCTTCAGCGTCTATCCATGTTGTTGCAAATGGCAGGATACCATATTCAGCTGTTGTGAATAATGCTGTAGTAAACACGGGAGTGCAGGTATCTTTTTGATATCTTGTTTTCATTTCATATATATATATATATATATATCTCCAAAAGTGGATCATACTGTAGTTCTATTTTTACTTTTTTGATGAACCTCTATATTATTTTCTATAGTTTTCAATTTACATTCTTACCAACAGTGTGAAGTCCCTTTTCTCCACATACTTACCAACACTTATCACTTGTCTTTTTGATGACAGCCATTCTAACAGATGTAATGTGATATCTCATTGTGGCTTTGATTTTTATTTCCCTGATGACTAGTGATATTGAGCATATTTTCATGTACATGTTGGCTATTTGCATGTCTTCTTTGGAAAAAGAATTTCCTCTGCCCATTTTTTAGTTGAATTTTCTGTTGTTATTGAGTTGAATGAGTTCTCTCTCTCTCTCTCTCTCTATATATATATATATATATGATATAATCCACTTATCCAATATATAGTTTGCAAATATTTTCTCCCATTCTGTAGGTTGCCTTTTCAGTTTGTTGCTTGTTTCTTTTGCTGTTCATCTTATTAATTGCTTTCTGGCTGTTTTGTGGTTCCATTGTCCTCTTTTTCCTCTCTTGTTGTCTACCTTTGGGAAATGGTGGTTGTCTGTGGTGCTATCCTCTGATTCCCTTCTCTTTAACTTTTGTGAATTTACTGTAGGTTTTTGCTTTGTGGTTACCATGAGGCTTACATAAAACATTTGACAGATATAACAGTCCATTTTAAGCTGATAGCAACTTAACTTTGATTGTGTTCTACTCTACTCTTTGACTCCTCTCTTTTATGTTTTTAATATCATGATTTACCTCTTTTTATATTGTGTATTCATTAAGAAATTATAGTAGCTATAGTTTTTTAAAAAAATATTTTAACCTTTATAATATAGTTAGTCAACACACTATCATATTCCAGATTTAGAGCTTTCTGAATCTGACAATATATTTACTCTTACCAGTGTGTTGCATATTTTTGTATGTTTTCATGTTACTAATTAGTGTCTTTTCATTTCAGTTTGAAGAACTCCTTTCAGCATTTCTTGTAAAGCAGTTCTAGTGGCAAAGAAGTCCCTCAGCTTTTATTTGTCATTTTGAAGGATAACTTTGTCCTATAGACTATTTTTGGCTGGCAATTTTTTTTTCTTTCAACACTTAGAATATATCAACCCATTCTCTCCTCATCTATAGGGTTTCTGCTGAGAAATCTGCTGATAGTGTAATGGGGGTTTCTTTGTAGGTTACAATATTTTTTTTCTGTTGCTGCTTTTAGGATTTTTTTCTTTTGACTTGATTTTTGAAAGTTTCATTATAATGTTTCTTGGAGGAGATTATTTTGAATTGAAATAATGAGTGATGTATTAGTTTAATGAACTTGGATGTCCAAGCCTCTCCCCAAATTTGAGAAGTTCTCAGTTGTTATTTCTTTAAATAAGCTTTCTGAAAAGAATCTGAAAAAGAATATATACATGTATGTGTATATATATGTGTATATATATATATATATATATATATATATAACTGAATCACTTTGCTGTACACTTAAAACTAACACAACATTGCAAATTAACTATACTTCAATTAAAAAGTAACTTGTATCAAAAAAAATAGTCCACCTTAAAAAAAAAGTTTTGTCTCCTTTTCCCTTTCTTCTTCTTCTGGAACTCCAATGATTCTAATATTAGTTCTTTTTTAAGAATTGAAGTATATTTTATTTACAACAGCATGTTAGTTTCAGGTGTACAAATAGCAACTCTTTTTTATACATTATAACCTATTTAAAGTCACTACAAAATAATGGCTATATTTTCCTATGCTGTACAACACATCCTTGTAGTCTATCCATTTTATACATGGTAGTTTGTACCTCTCAATCCCTTACCCCAGTCTTACATCTTCCCATCCCCTCTATTTCTTTTAAATTTTTTTAAAATTTTATCTATTTATTTATTTATTTTTGGCTGCATTGGGTCTTCATTGCTGTGCGTGGGCTTTCTCTAGTTGCAGCGAGCGGGGGCTACTCTTCGTTGCGGTGTGCAGACTTCTCATTGCAGTGGCCTCTCCTGTTGCAGAGGATGGGCTTAAATAGTTGTGACATGCAGGCTCAGCAGTTGTGGCGCACGGGCTCAGTTGCTCCGCGGCATGTGGGATCTTCCCGGACTGGGGCACGAACCCGCGTCCCCTACATTGGCAGGCGGACTCTCAACCACTGCGCCACCAGGGAAGCCCTTTCCCCTCTATTTCTATCTTGAGGTTTCTTTGAATTCTTTTTTGGGTAAATCATGGATATCTGTGTCTTGGGGTTTGGTTACTGGAAGATTATTATGACCTGTTGATGGCATATTTCCCTGACTCTTCATGTTCTTTGGAGTTTTGCATTGCTGTTTTCACATTTGAAGTAGCAGTCACCTCCTCCAATCTTTACAAGCTGCCTTCAGTTGAGAGACATTTTTGTTGATCCTGCTTATATTTTGGGGCCTTCTCTGATCTTGTATGGTTAGACTTGCTCCACTTCTTGCTCTGTCTTGTAGCAGAACATTTAAGTTTGTACGTCTTCTCATGGTCTTACAATGCATCAGGCTGGCTGTTGGTAACCTCTCTTTTGTTTTCCCCAAAGTGGTGCTACAGCTCAAGACTGTGGTTTCTTCCTTTCCTGCAGACGCTGGCTTGTTTTCTGTGTGCACTCCCTGTCTATCTGAGCTTTCTTTCACCACCACCCTCAGGAGTTCACATAAAGAGCTGGCTGTAGAGTTGGGGGAGGTGTGGGTTTGGCATTCATGGTGCTGGGGATGTCAGTGAGCAGTTGGAGGGATCCTTGAGTGAGATTTTTCTAGCAGCTCATGGACAGGCTTCCTGCTGGAGTTCAGAACACGTCAGCAGGAATTGTGTCTCTTTAATGTTCTCTGATATTCTTATTTGCCTCTTTTCCTATCTCCTTCCTACCTCCTCGCGCTTCCCAGTTGTGAAGCTCTTGCTTTAATGCTCTGGGGGCTTCAGGAGAGAGATAGCTTTCTTTAGTAGCATCCTGCACAGCTGGGGAAGCTGGGTGCTCACTCACGACTCTTGCTTTTCCCCCGTGGGAGGGACCCCCTAAACTCTTCTTTTTCTGAGCTGTGCCACCTTGTAGCAAGGGGGTGATGCAGGCACAGCTCCTCTCAACCACTCCAATGAATCCAAATTTGTATTTTTTAAAAACTCCAACAGAGTGCTAGAACTTTTCCTCTATAAACCTGGACTTCTACAAAGGCTCTCTCATCTTGTGGGTATCTGCCCAAGTCAGTGTTTTCCAGGTACTCCTGGACCACAGCTGAGAGAGGTTGCAGCCAGTTCACAGGCTTCTGCTAGTTCCACAGCCTATAGTGGAGTCTGCCTGTCTGTGACCCAATTCACAAGGGACAAGGCTCCTCTCAGGTCCCTTAGTGTATGGGGTTGGTCCCACAGCTCCCACAGAGGCACTTTTGTTCATGGATAGATGCTGAATTTTAGATGTTAAAAGGGGGACAAAAATTAGGGACATCTTATACCACCATGATGCTGACATCACCTATCTCCATATTTTTGAATATTGCTTTAAGAAAGAATTTAAAGGTGGGATCATTGATTCAAAGGGAACAATGTAATTTCACCCTTGTGTTTATTTGGTAGTTTGTTTGTTTTTTCCAATTAGACTCTTTGATGCTAAATCCAGGTCTTATTCATGAAAGAATAACTTGCATGGAGTATGTAGGAGGGCCATTCCTTCAATTTTCTTTATATGAATTCTACTTCTCTATGGAAGGAACTGATAATTTATATCTCTGTTATCTAGAACAGTGCTTGGTCTATAGTAGATGCTCAAAATCTGTTGAATGAATGAGTAAACCTAGCCTAAGACTTTGAACAGGCTATGTTTACTGATGGGTGAGGGCACTGTGTGATCAGAAGCATGACCCTATACCCCTTCTTCTCTTTAACTTCATTGCTTCCAGGAGGTAGAGGTATACAGTGGACCCTCTATATCCATGGGTTCTGCATCCATGGATTCAACCAACTGTGGGTTGAAATATTAAAAAAAAAAATCCAAAAAGCATAACATGCATCTGCTGTCTGCCAGCACGTATTTGCATAGCATTTACGTTATATTAGATATTATTTGTAATCTAGAGATGATTTAAAGTATTGGGGTGAATGTGTTTGGGTTATTTGCAAATACTGTGTCATTTTATATAAGGGACTTGAGCATCCGCAGATTCTGGTGTCCACGTGGGGTCCTAGAACCAATCTCTCGTGAATACTGAGGGATGACTCTATATAATGATCCAGGCAAAACTTTTGGGGATAGACTAGTTGTTTAAATGTTCTCTTTCTTGATGCTTGTTTGAGTTAGCTGCTCATCATCCTGAGTTTATTTATCATGGGGATGGCTAAAGAATTTGAATTTTGACTTAAGATAAGGTAAAGTTCCTGCTGGCTTGAGGTGTGGACATCTTCTACCAATTAGTCCAGTATTAGGACCTTAAGATATGACTCAGATTACAAAATGGTATTTTCTTCACATTGGTCACTGTGTGTATGTGTGTGTGTGTGTTTCCACATGTCTCAGTAACTATGAGAAGGGAGAGTAAGGATTTTCTGGAGCTAAGGTCGAGGCATTCTAGGGCATTGGTTACAATACTGTAAATCTCATCTTATTTCCAACAGTAATCATGCAGAACACTTCTGGCTTTAATATATTTGAATCCTGACAAGTTTAGGATAAGAATAAATTAGACATGATTGTTAATCACTTTGGAGGCTTATGTAGGGTATATGCAGACCTAAGCAAAAAATTATTTTAGAACCAGTTTTGTCTTAACATATTTTGGAGAATATCCAAGTTTGACTGAAAAACAAAATGCTGAACTAAATTTGTGCTGAAATTGAACAGTTTGTATGTCAATTATCATCAAAATAATGCTCAGCCTTTTTTTCTTGTTAATTCTTCCATTGGTGGCTTAAAACTTCACTTTGTGCATCTCCTCCAACATATTGCTTTGAGTAGGGGCTAGTGAACCCTGGGTGGCTTTTTCTTTTCACAAGATTTCAAGCACTATGGAGCCTGCCTTGAACACAGTTGCATCTCTTTTTTTCATCAACAGTATAAGAGAGCTGTGCTCTTAGAAGAACTGACACCTTTTTGCATTCTATCTCAGTTTATAGCAAGAGCAGATAAAAGATAAAACCAGACAGAGCGTCAGGAGATTGGTCTATTTCAGCTCGCACAACTTTCTCTTCTGTTCTCCAGTTCAGCTGCACCACCCAGTTTAGTAGGGGCAAGATTGAAGCACATCAAGAAGGATAGAAGGATTTAAAAGCAGGTCTGAAGGAGCTCAGAACTTAGCATGAGGAGACTAAGAGATTGGAGAGGAATGTTTCGAAGGAAATTGTACTTCCTTTTCTCTCATTTTTCTTTGTGAGCTTGGGGAAGAGGAAGGGCGTGGAAAATGAGAAAAACTAGGGAGATAATGTTTAGTTTTGATCATTAAATTTAAAAATTTTGAGAATGTCACACTGAAAAGAAAATTCTGATCTAATTTTCTCTACTTTGATATAGGAATTCTCTTGCTTCCATTTTTACAATAATAATATTTCAGATGTATTTTTGACCATTTTCCTGGTGAGGTATTGAGGGTTTTGTTCTTACCGATAATCACGGTAAAGATAGATAGATTACACATTGTTGCTCTCAGATGCTGTTTTGTTATTATAACAAATTCTGAAAACTGGGAGGGTTACCAAAGAAGGAACATAGGAATAGTAATAGTTCTCACATCTTAGAGTCCCTGATGCACAAGAGTTTTGACATAAACATGTGGATGATGTTTCAGTAGATGTGCATTTAGAAGATCGTATGGAACAAACCTATTTTATCATATAAGCTAAGTGGCATTTCCAAAGCTATTTAATCCGCTTTGAAAATAGACACATCTCATTTTAATAGTGAAACACCAAGAATAGCATATTTTGTGTGTGTACATGTGTTTGTGAGATTATTCTGTATTTTATAAATGGAGGTATATGGTTTTCTGAATTTTATCTTTGATTTAAGGGCTAAAAATCTAAATTTACTTAAAAAATAAGTGCAATTAATCAGGCTCTGAGAAGTTTTATAGAATCTTCTTTCTCTCACTTAGCCCAACAAACTTTGGTGAAGCATACCATCTGCAAGGTGCTGTGGGCAGAAGTAAGACACAGTCTGACTCTCAATATGTTTACTCTCAAGTTAGGATAACTGACAGATTTGTATAAAACTAACTTTTTATTTCATTCATTTTTTTTAGAAGGTCTAAATAGCATTTTTCTATCTACTGTATATATTGCCCAGGACATAGTTTGGTAAGTAAGGTATTTCTTTTTGTTTAAATAATTTGGATTGACTTGTTCAGTAGTTTGGAATTTCAGCTGCTAAGTATAGTGTTATATTTAATGCCCCTCCACCCAAATAAAAGCAGTCTAAAGTAAGTTGCATCAAACTTTTGGATCAGTTGTTTTGCCTGAATGAAAAAATATATATTTGGCTACTCCCTTCAGTTAAAGTGACCTATCAACCTGGGACTTATGTATTAAATAAGTATTTCTGAGTATCTATTAACTGTATAATAAGGCTAGACACTGAGGATAAAGTTAGAAGTGGCATCAAAAGAACCATGGAAAAATATTTCATCACTGAAAGTTGCTTAAAATTCATATTAAACTTGTTGGGTATCAATGAGATTCTAATAATAAATGATTGTCTAAAATATTTATGTAGTTTTGTGAGTTAGTCCTTTCAGGGAGGTCTAGTCTGTGAATAGCCATTGCTCATGTTTGTAAATTGAGGGGTTCTGTGGGTATCTCCAGTCGTATGTATCTTTATCACTGTCCTAACAAGGCCCATTGTCCACTATTAAAGCCACATTACTTTGAGTTATTGGTTTAATTTCATGGATGTTAGGAGGAAGGTGAGAGGGTTGAATCAGAAAACCAGAGAGTGTTTTTTAGGTTACTAAGTTAAATCTAATATTCCAAAGAAAATATTGCAGAGTATCTCATTTCACTTATTATAGGGATTTCATATACTATACTTATGAGTCCAATAATTTTCAAATTGAAAAATCTGCAAAAAGCCCTCTCCTATCTTTGGTAGTTCTGATACAGTTTATAAACTTATAATATAATCTAAATTTTTAATGAATAAAACTTTCTGATTAAATAAATAATCAAAAAGCTCAATAAGATATTAACAGAATGAAAACTATTTCTTAAAAACCTTATGCCACTGCTAAATTTCTTTTGCAATAATACGCTATTTTGAGATGACATTATTCATATGCATTGAATATGCCATTGAATTTGTAGTTGATTTGTAACAGTAGGATTATTTTTACATCATTTCCATTTGTTTCTACAAACTCTTTTGCTACATAACTTCCAGTTCATCTTAAAGCAAAAAGTTCTATGTATTAAAAACAATGGAAAGTCATGCATATTTCAGTAGCCATATAATTATATTACATATTCTGACTTTGGTTGTTTGCATTATAAGAAAACCCATCAATTACTCTGAATTGTGTCAGCCAAATTGAAAAGTCTAAAGGTATTAAAAATGAAAGAGGCAAAAACTCCCTGTTTATATTCAAGTTTCAGCTCTCAAATTAATATATTGTGGCTATTTTTCTTAAAAGAAAAATAAATCTGGACCTGTAAACATGAGACCACCTCAGATAAGTAATCCTGCTGTTGGATGACTAATGTGCATTTTATTAGCTCTGTAAATGTGAATTTACATAATAGATGCTAATGGTTTTGAGGAAGTTGTTGAGGCCCAGCAGGTCAATGATCCATGATGTCTAAATTCCTTAAACACATATTTGCATAATTTACCTTTCAAATATTTCATAAATGCATATTTATGGGACAGACTAGGGTTTAATATTTTATTTTCAATTTATGCTTCATAGTATAGAAAGCACATTAGTTTATTAGTTCTTGCCCACAAGCTCTAGGGACATTTGTGACTAGTAAAATTTTCATCAGTCAGAAGCTAGCAAACTGGAAAGCTTCAAATATTTAGATTCTCTCACTTAGGTGCATGTTGTACATAATAATTTTATGAGGTGAGTCAGTAAAAATTTATTTCATACCTACATACCTGTGATGTGCACTGTGTTGGAAATTGTAGTTACAAAATGAATAAGGCATTGATTCTTCCATTGTTGAGCTCTCGTTTAGTTGGTAAGTTGGATAGGTGAACTGATAACTGTAATATAGTTTTATTTTTCTAAAATTTGTCTTAGGAGAAAGGGACATGTATAGAGTAAACGTTGATATATTACGACAAGGTGTTTATTTAAAAGTTGGGTCCTAAGATATGTTCTAGCATCACAAAAACTGCCCTTCCCTGGGCACTGCTTGCATCTCCATCTCCATCTCCACTGTGAAAATTACCAGCCAGAATGATGAGCTGAACTCACAGTAAAAGCCTAACGCACTGTGTTCTCTCTCATTGGTTGTTGTAACCATGGCTCTCCTCATTTTTTTCATGTTGTTAAAAATCTGTCATCATTTTCTCATAAGTTCAGAGTTTAAAAGCATTGCTTAATTGCTGGTGGTGTTGATTCAGATCACTTCCTTCAATTCCGTTCAGCAGAGCGTAGTCTGGTTCTGATCAGTTCAGTTTAAGTCAAGTCCCCTAATGGTCTAGGGTGAGCAGTGTTGGCCTTCAGCTCTGTCATTTTTTCCTGTCATGATTACAGTGGAAAAGCAGGTAAAACTAGCATGCAGATCTGCAAATGTATTGTCTTCAGGATCTATGTATGTTTAATTTAGGCAACCACTGACCACGACCTTCTTTACAATGTTCAGTTTTTGTGGAAATTTTTTCATTAAGACAGTATTCTAGAAGTTCTTTTTATAATCCTATCTCTTAAAATTATATGTCTGTATCTATATAAGCCCTTAAATATATTCAAATATAAACATTCACATATATGCATATATATACATATATATCTCAGTCTCTGGGCAGAGCACATTACGGTCAACATAATTAAAATATATATATATATATTTAAATTTTATTTATTTTATTTATTTATTTTTGGCTGTGATGGGTCTTCATTGCTGCGCGTGGGCTTTCTCTAGTTGTGGCAAGTGGGGGCTACTCCTCGTTGTGGTGCGCGGGCTTCTCATTGCGGTGGCTTCTCTTGTTGTGGAGCAGGGGTTCTAGGCATGCGGACTTCAGTAGTTGTGGCACGCGGGCTTGGTAGTTGTGGCTCACAGGCTCTAGAGCGCAGGCTCAGGAGTTGTGGTGCACGGACTTAGTTGCTCTTCGGCAAGTGGGATCTTCCCAGACCAGGGCTCGAACCCATGTCCCCTGTATTAGCTGGCGGATTCTTAACCACTGTGCCACGAGGGAAGCCCCTAAAAATATGTTTTATTCACTGGTTTCTTCGTAATCTTTCAACTCTACAAACCCCCATATGCTGAGTTTCTTTGTTCCCCACACCCTCCCTACTTCCACCTTCATTTTCAAATTCCAATTCTTTAAGCAGTGGAAACTTCTAGTGTCTTAATGTGGTTATTGATAAGTTCTTGTTAAGCAAATGCTACTGTAATGATTTTTATTTCAAACTGTGTTACATATGTACAGTTCAATTTACCTCAACAAATGTTCTATCGTTTTCTCTTTAGAAAACAAAGTGCCATATATATTGGGTTTTTAAACTGAAGTTAAATCATTGAGCCTTGGTTTCCTCATCTGTGAAAATGTTGTGAAGAAAGACACACTAGGAAGTTGTAGGAAATGTCAATTGCATCTCCATTGCAGAATTTAAAATTCTGTGCCTGCAGATTTTTGACTTATAAGTGACATTGAAAATTTTAGGATTGGGAAGATTCTTAGGAAGAATAAGGCATTGGTTTGAAGGTGTCATCAGAAGTTTAAAATCATAAATCCATGTTCCTCTCTTGGTTTCTGGCAACCCGGATGGGGGGAGGGTGTATTAGGATATGATTGCTGTCAGCAAAATGAATAGAGGAGATTTCAGAATGTGAGCGAGAGTACAGGGAATGATTCTCAGTTCCTTGACTAGCCAAGGCCAGGTTAGGTTCCTGACATCTGCTTCCTTCATTTTCCTGACTGTCCAGAATTATGAAAAGCAATGTCTGTTCTATGACAGGATCCATACAAACCTGCTGGCTGAGATTTTCTTCCTTATTGCATTCTGCAATGTTTACTCTTTATTTTTTCCTTATCACTTTCACATTCTAAACTACAGATGATGAGACATTGACAGGTGACTGCAGTGACAATTTTCAATCTTCTTCTGCCACCCTTTAAGCTGTTATTTCAAGATTATTTTATTCTCCTGCCATTTACCTTCTCATCTGAATTTCAATTTGTTTCCATGTTTTAGTGCACCTTTTTTGGAGGAGAGCATTTATGAGAGATCTTTCCAAATACACAGTATATGAAATTTCTTTCGAATTGAAAAACTTTTAGGTTGTTTTGGGCACTCCCCACCCCTTCCTGAGCAAACCATCTGTGGCCAGGAAAGCAGACAAGAGCACATTTTATTGTAATTATTCTTTTATAATTATTAACAAGGGTGAATTCCTTGTTAATCTCTGTTATGGTAGGGTTTGTGTCCCTTGTTTACTTGTGTATCCCATAGAACCTATTAAAGTGCTTGGCATATATCCATTTAACAAATACTTGTTGCGTCCTGGAGGAGAGGGGATGACATTTGAAAAAATTAGCAGAATTCCACTAGAAAGATAATGCACCAAGTATAGGTCCTACAAATACAGGCAAGAATGAATGGTTATGGTCCATTGAGGAAATGAGCTTTGTTTAGAATAAACTGAATGGAGAGTTGTGGGGGAAGACAAGGATGAACACGTTCCTCTGGGTCAGAATATGAAGGGCTGGGTCTGCCACGCTAAAGCAATTGTACTCTATCCTTTAGGCCAGGACTTACAAACTTGAATTCCTGTAGATAATATTAAAGAGTGAAGAGCACAAAGTAAAGTATTTCAAAGAAGTATGACATAAAGAAGTATGTCCTTCTTAATTATTCTCTAAAAATGAACAGTCTGAGCACCATAATGAACAGATCTGATTGGGAGGACAAAAGAGAGTGGTAGGAAGTATGGCAACACAGAATGCACCCACTCTGTTTAAAGACAGTGGTGTTACTCAGCTTCTGCGTATTGATTCCATATGGAAATTTGGGCACAGTGTTGTCAGATATTATGCTTTTTTTTCAAGAGATTCCACAAATCTAAAATTTGATATGAAGTGACCTGATCTGTAAACTTTGACAACCATTTCAATTTTTTAAAGAATATATATGTGTGTGTATGTATATATACATACACACACACCAGTGCTGTGAAGACCAAATAAAGTATATCTGCAAACTAAATGTAGCTTGAGGGACACAAGTTTGTGACCTCTTTTAAGCAATGGGAAGAAGAATGTCTACAAAAACCTCACTACTGTTCTGTCAGGTTTGAGGCCTGGTCACTGATCATAGGATCAGAATGCAATAAAATGCAGTTGATTATTAAATTGCAGTACAACGTGAATGCCATGGTACCTCTGATCATTCAGAACGCACTTTAGGGTCTGGTGAAACTCCAGAGTTATAATGCTGATAATAAATTTTTGTGCTATAGAACAAAAGTGCAATTGGTCTTATTATAAAATGCCAATTAGTAGAATATGATACATCAACTTTTTATTCACGAACTCAAAAGAATAATGAAGCATCTACTAAGTGCCAGGCAGTGTTCAAAGCACAGGGGATAGAGCACTGACAAATATAGTAAAAATCCCCACCCTCAGGAAGCTTTCATTCAGTAGCGCTTTTTAAAGTTGAAGGAGTCATCAAATCTATATACAATATCCCATGATCATATGCTTTAAAAATAGCAGTGGTTACTTCAAGTTCTGTTTTGAAAAATAATTACATTCTGTTGGCCTTTCATTAGTTTTCTCTAATGGTGTCCTTGGCCCCAGTGCTCATTTCATTAGCTGGTGTTAATTAGAATTCTGGAAATGCACTTAAAAGCCATAACTTTAATTTTACAAATGAAATTATTGGCTGTATGTTCAAATATTAGATACTACACATAATTTATGAATGGCCTCTGTAAGGTGGCCTATAGCTACATGTGACTGTGGGAATTTTTGACTTTATTTAGGAAACCATAAATGCCAAATTAACTTATAAAATCCTCAAATTAAAAGATAATTAAGTTTTTGCATAAACCTTTTTCTTTAATAGGGCTAAAATGGATTGGAAACAAAGGAGATTATATGAATAATTGCAACTGGGGGCATAACAGGACAAAATAGTGAACATGGAGCAGTAATAATGGATACATTTCCTCTCTGTTTATGGAAACTTCTTTCAGATTTAAAGGTATTTCTTTCAGGTCAAAGGGAGAAATTCTGTAAAGGTACTTCAGTATCCTTACATGGAACTTTCAGTCTTCAGGGGAGAAAAATGAATAAAGAGTAATACTCATAGGTCTATAGGATATATCAATTATCAAGACAGGCCGCAGACATGAGACACTCCTGTGAATAGGTAAAGTGAATTTAGAACCAGTTTGGATAGCTTGGGACCCAAAGTTGTATAAATAGGTAAAAATCTTGATCAGGTTTTCTACAGCATCACTTCTAGAACTGGGCCTGGCAGAGGGACACAGGAGCCAAGGGAAGTGCGGAGCTAGAGTGCGGAGGTCTGGAGCTACAGTGTGGAGGCAATAAATAAGGAAGAGCAAGACAGGAAGGTCAGAGGCTTGACATGGAAAAGTAATAGATGAATATGCTTTCCAAAATATCACATCGTAATAAGACACACGAAGCCCTTGCCTCAGCTCTTCCAAATCCTAGTCTTGCTTCCAAGAAGCAAGCACAATATATGTTTGAATTAGTAGCCAGTTTTTAAATTATACCTGAGTCAGTTTTATGTTGAGCCAATTGGTTTCCTGTGATATTCTATTTTCTTTTCCTTTCTTCCTTAGAGTTAATTTTAATATTTGAATTTTTCATTGGGATATGTTTCAGTGTTCTCTATTATTAATATGTTTTCTAAATGTTCAACAAAGCTGATATAGTTAAACATAATGATCAGTTGCATTTCTTTCTTGAAAGGCTCCCTTCTGGAGCCAGCTATCTTCTTGCCTCAAAGGAACCTACCTCAACATAGTAAAGGCCATATATGACAAACCCACAGCAAACATTATTCTCAAAGGTGATAAACAGAAAGCATTTCCTCTAAGATCAGGAACAAGACAAGGGTGTCCACTCTAGCCACTATTATTCAACATAGTTTTGGAAGTTCCAGCTATGGCAATCAGAGAAGAAAAAGAAACAAAAGGAATCCAAATTGGAAAAGAAGAAGTAAAACTGTCACTGTTTGCAGATGACATGATACTATACATAGAAAATCTTTAAGATGCCACCAGAAAACTACTAGAGCTAATCAATGAATTTGGTAAAGTTGCAGAATACAAAATTAATACGAAGAAATCCCTTGCATTCCTATACACTAACAATGAAAGATCAGAAAGAGAAGTTAAGGAAACACTCCCATTTACCATTGCAACAAAAAGAATAAAATACCTAGGGATAAACCTACCAAAGGAGGCAAAAGACCTGTATTCAGAAAACTGTAAGATACTGATAAAAATCAAAGAAAACATTGGAAGAATGTTTGGAAGAATGGATTGGAAGAATCAATATTGTGAAAATAACTATACTACCCAAAGCAATCTACAGATTCAATGCAATCCCTATCAAATTACCAATAGCATTTTTCACAGTACTAGAACAAAAAATTTTACAATTTGTGTGGAAACAAAAAGGACCCCGAATAGCCAAAGCAATCTTAAGAAAGAAAAATGGAGCAGGAGGAATCAGACTCCCTGACTTCAGACTATACTACAAAGCTACAGTAATGAGGACAGTATGGTACTGGCACAAAACCAGAAATCTAGATCAATGGAACAGGATAGAAAGCCCAGAGATAAAACCATGCACATATGGTCACCTAATCTATGACAAAGGAGGCAAGAATATACAATGGAGAAAAGACAGTCTCTTCAATAAGTGGTGCTGGGAAAACTGGACAGCTACATGTAAAAGAATGAAATTAGAACATTCCCTAACAGCATACAGAAAAATAAACTCAAAATGGATTAAAGACCCAAATATAAGGCCAGACACTATAAAAATCTTTGAGGAAAACATAGACAGAACACTCTTTGACATAAACCACAGCAAGATCTTTTTTGACCCACTTCCTAGAGTAATGAAAATAAAAACAAAAATAAACAAATTGGACCTAATGAAATTTGCACAGCAAAGGAAACCATAAACAAGGCAAAAAGACAACCTTCAGAATGGGAGAAAATATTTGCAAATGAAACAACTGACAAAGGATTAATCTCCAAAATTTACAAATAGCTTTTGCAGCTCAATATCAACAAAACAACCCAATCAAGAAATGGGAAGAAGACCTAAATAGACATTTCTCCAAAAAAGACATACAGATGGCCAACAAACACATGAAAAGATTCTCAACATCACTAATTATTGGAGAAATGCATATCAGTACTACAATGAGGTATCACCTCACACCAGTCAGAATGGCCATCATCAAAAAATCTACAAACAACAAATGCTGGAGAGGGTATGGAGAAAAGGGAACCCTCTTGCACTGTTGGTGGGTATGTAAATTGATACAGCCACTATGGAGAACACTATGGAAGTTCCTTAAGAAACTAAAAATAGAACTACCATATGACCCAGCAATCCCACTACAGGGCGTATACCCTGAGAAAAACCATAATTTAAAAAGACACATGCACCCCAGTGTTCATAGCGGCACTATTTACAATAACCAGGACATGGAAGCAATTTAAATGTCCATCAACAGAGGAATGGATAAAGAAGAAGTGGTACGTACATACAATGGAATATTACTCTGCCATAAAAAGGAAAGTAATTGAGTCATTTGTAGAGATGTGGATGGACCTAGAGACTGTCATACAGAGTGAAGTAAGTCAGAAAGAGAAAAACAAATATCGTATATTAACACATATATGTGGACTCTAGAAGAATGTTATAGATGATCTTATTGGCAAAGCAGAAATATAGACACAGATGTAGAGAACAAACATATGGATTCTAAGGGGGAAAAGGGGGGTGGGATGAATTGGGAGATTGGGATTGACATGTATATACTGTTGATACTTATGTATAAAATAGATCAGTAATGAGAACCTACTGTATAGCACAGGGAACTCTATTCAATACTCCTTGGTGACCTAAATGTGAAGGAAATCCAAAAAGAGGGTATATATACATATACGTATAGCTGATTCACTTTGCTGTACAGTAGAAATTAACATAACATTGTAAAGCAGTTATACTCCAATAAAAATTAATAAAAATAATCTGCTCAACACTGTAAAAAAAAAATAAATGTGTTCAAAGGTCTTGATCTGCTGGCCAGATAATACCCAATTATTCCCTTTCACGGTTTCCTGGTTTACCCTTGTTTTGTTGAAGCACATCCCCCTATAGCTTCTTAAAAAACTGTAGCAGTTAGTGAAAAGTTTCAGTTTATAGAATGAGGAACAGATAAACTGTTCATTCACTTATTCAACAATATTTGTTGAGTAATCAATAATAGGCATACACATTCAATCATCAGCATTCAATAATTTCTCAGGAAAAAGTTATTAAGATATAAACCAGAGCATTCCACTTCTTTGCTTCAAACCCTTTTGATGCTTCCCTTCACCCTTGGAATAAACTCCAGACTGGCTCTCAAGGTGCTGAATGATTTGACTCCACTTCTCTGCTCACCCTCCTTTCATGCCACTCTCTCTCTTGCACCCCATACTCCATCACCCTGGCCATACTTTGGTTCCAGGAACACACACGGGTCTTCAACATAGCACAGCTTTTTCCATTGCCTATGAGCTCTTTCCCTGGCTGTTTACACAACTGGCTCCTCACTACTTAGGATTTAGCTTAAATGTTCTCTACTGAGGGAAACTTCCTCTGAACCCTCTCTCTAAAAAGGCCTTCTTAATCCACCCTTATTGTCTCTATCACAGTGCCTAATTTATTTCCTTTATGACAATAGTAAACATTTTACTAAATGCATTTATTTATTGACTTGCTTATTTCCTATCTCCTTCATTGGAATGTAAACTTGAAGGCAGAGACCTTGGCTTATTCTCCATTGTATTTTTGGGGACTAGTGCAGTGTAGGGAATGGAATAGCTTCCAAATGCATAAATGACTCCAGTTGGCTTGAAAAATTTAACTGAAATGACTGGTCCATAGACTATACTGTTTAGAGAAAAGTGTTTGGAGAAATGAACATGCCTGCTGTGTGCCTAGTTCCTGTGTCCTACCCTGATCTCTCCTCTCACCCTTGGGTCTGCCACACAGTACCACATCCCCTGATGTGCCTGACATTCTCTACTCCTCTGTGCCTGACTAATTTCCACTTGACCTCCAAGCATCCCATCAAGTTTCAGTTCCTCTGTGGAATCTATTCTGACATTATAAGACTGAGTCAGGTGGTTGTTTCCTAAGTTCCTATACTCTCTGTTTTAAACCTTTAATAATACTTAGCATATGATCAAAATTGCCTTTTGCTTCTCTGTTGTTCGTGTAAGAAATAAACTCCTAGAAAGCAGAGAAACCAAACTTTGTTCTCTCTTTTCTCACTATATACAATGAAAGCTTCAAAGTAAGTATTCAGTTAAAATTGTTAAATGAAAAATATGAACAAGTAAATAACTACTGATAGAGAATATACTATAGAGGAAATAATATCTTTAGAAAAAATGTTTTGGAGATAGAATGGCAAACAGCAATCAGTAGAGAGAACATTTAAAAAAAATTTTATGAGGTGATAGCCCGAGGAAGATGGCAATAATAATTTTGTGTTAGCACATCAGAAATGATGAAATGTATCAATGCCAAGGCTACTTCATTGGCATTTTAGTCTTTAGTAGGTGTGAGAGAGTTCTGATTCTACTGTAGAAAGAGATACTGACTCTCAAGTGAGGAGGTTATGCTGATGAACACAGACATACCCATTTACACAGTGGTAACAAGTAACATACAGTATGAAATTTGATGCAAATTATTATTATTACTCTAATATGTGCTGGGCATTGCATTAATGTGCTTACCTTACATCATCTCTACCAGGACAATAACCGAATGTTTTCTCTAGTTTTTAGGTCTCTGTTCCCACCTCTGGCCACCTCAAAACCTGTACTCTTTCCATCAGCTCCACTACTTGTCACTGTGAATAAGCAAACCAAGAAAACAAACTTCTTCATTGAATTTTAGCACTGAAATAACGTGGAAATTAGCCAGGTGCTGGGGTGCAGAGGTCATGATGCACATCAGGGGATGTGGTACCTTGTTGCAGATATGAGGCGGGAGAGCATGTGGCTTATTGAAGAACGTGCAGCTGGAGCCCAGGAGGTCGAGTGGTGAGAAAAGCCATCAGAGTAGGACACAAGAACCAGGCACGCAGCAGTCGTGTTCATCTCTTCAAACGATTTTTCCTCAACAGTATAGTCTGTGGACCAGTCACGTCAGTTAAAATTTTCAAACTGATTAGTCTCTCATGCATCAACAAATATCTCTTTGGAATTGGTCCATTTCATCTATATTATCAAATTTGTTGGCATAGAGTTGTTCACAGTATTTATTCATTGATTGTCCTTTCAGTGTCAGTGGGAATGGTACTAATGTCCCTTCTTTAATTTCTGATATTAAATTTGTGATTTGTGTCCTTTTTTCCCCCTTTTTAAAAAGTTTTCCTGGCTAGAGGCTTATTGATTTTATTGATCTCTTCAAAGCATCAGCTTTTGGTTTTGCTGATTTTCTCTATTGATTTCTTGTTTTCAGTTTCATTGATTTGAGCATCTTTATGCTGACAGCATGCTAACTCGAGTATGTATGCTGGTCTTTTGTTTCCTGCCCTGGAGCTTCTCTGACTCAGGGATGCCTATGGGAGCACACCTGACACTCACAGTGAGCAACTCAGAACTGCTGGTGGACAGTTCTGAGATGCATCCTACAGTTCCACGATGGGTTGATCACCTGTTGTCCACATTGGTTTATAATATAATAACACATTATTATACAGACTTGTCTCCCTTCTCTCTTTTACCCTGTTTATCAGTCAGGTTCTCCAGAGAAACAGAATTGGTAAGGGGTGTGTGTGTGTGTGTGTGTGTGTGTGTGTGTGTGTGTGTGTGTGTGTGTGTGTAATATACATGTGTGTGCATGTATGTATATAAATTTATTATAAGGAATTGACTCACATAATTCTACAGGGTGAGTCTGTAGGCTCATGACCCAGGAAAAGCCAATGTTCCAGTGTAAGTTCAAAGGTAGGAAAGAGCTGATATCCCAGTTTGAAGGCACTCAAGGAGGAATTCTCTTGTACTTGAGGGAGGGTCAGACTTCTTGTTTATTCAGGCCTTCAACTGAGTGGATGAGGCCCACTCACATTAAGGAAAGCAATCTGCTTTATTCAGTCTACTGATTTAAATATTAATCTCATCCAAAATCACCCTCACAGAAACACCCAGCATAACGTTTGACCAGATATCTGGGCATCCCATGGCTCAGGCAAGTTGACACATGAAATTAACCATCTCTCCTTCCTGGTCCTTCACTCCTGCCCCCTGGCATCATTTATGAAGCAATACACTTGCATACCAACCCTGTCTGGTTTTCAGGTAAGACTTGAGCTAAGACATCCATGTTGTATTTAGTGTGTGAAGTAAGGCTTTGACCAGATGGCTGCTAATACTGGTGCAAGAAATGTTTATGACTGTTATAATTGCTATCTGAGTCATTAAGCAATAATAAAATAATGTTGTATGTGCATATACATTTTCTACTCTTCTTTCAAGGTCTTTTGAGATGTAAAATTGATCTATGTGAAATAAACCTCTGACATTTTTCCAAGGCATTATAGCTGGGTGCTCTTTTTAAAGGGAAGGATAACCCCTAAGAACGTTTCTGATTTTCTGCAATCACCCTTTTAATAAAGTAAAGAACAGTGGAGAAATCATTATATTGTGAGGAGAGGGAGAACATATATCAAATTCTTTGTTCTAATTTGACATGCTGAGTTTAGCTAAATTTATCCTAAGAATAGCTGCAAAATGCTGGTTGCTAATAAGACCCATCATTACCATTAATGGCTTGAGCAGTCAAATTCACTTTTATTTATTGAACGAAAGCAAAACTGTTAAAATCTTTGAATAAGGGCTTCCCTGGTGGCGCAGTGGTTGAGAGTCCGCCTGCCGATGCAGGGGACGTGGGTTCGTGCCCCAGTCTGGGAAGATCCCACATGCCGCGGAGAGGCTGGGCCCATGAGCCATGGCCGCTGAGCCTGCACGTCTGGAGCCTGTGCTCTGCAATGGGAGAGGCCGCAACAGTGAGAGGCCCACGTACTGCAAAAAAAAAAAAAAAAAAAATCTTTGAATAAGTCAACATGGTTTAAAGATCTAAAAAACTGTACTACTTAACATGTTTGCATTAGAGGAGAATTTATTTTTCCTGATGGAGAGTAGCTCTGTATGTATGTATATATATATATTTAAATTTTAAAAAAGGAGCCGTACTTTTCTGATTGTATATAGCCTTATTACATTAAGACTTCAAAACGATATTTATTATGAACTAGAAGTATTGGGATAAGTGCAGAAAGGATTACGTACTGCTTTTGCCAAACTTGACCTTTCAAGCTGCCCATCAGTTGGACTGATTTTTAGCTCTTAGCAATACTGACAGCCCTCTTGGTGGCTGACTATTGGGAGATCTAGCAAATCGTTGACACCAGTTAACCTCTGACATTTTCCTTTAAATCATGCAGTGTTATTGCCTATCAGCTGGAGGCAATTCATTTCTATTTCCTGGACTCTTGGTTCTCCCTACCCAGTCATGCTTATACAGTAGCATTTAAAATTAAAAGAAGGAAACTGTGCTAAATAGGTTTGCCTTGAAAATTTCTGAAGACATTTGATACAAACTGATGCTTGCTGTGTCACTAAATAGAAGTTTACTCAAAGAGGAGAGAGTAGGGGTACCTTTAGGGGAGAGGATGGTCAACCAGAGGGGGGACAGCCAATTGTCTCTTGCTCTCACCTTGGTGGCTCTGTATGTAGAAGATTCTTTCGTACCAGAAGTTCGTGAGAAAGGCTGTCAAACCTCTGATATTTAAAATTTATTCTGTAAATGCTCGGAAGCTGATTAGTATGTCAGGTCCAAGTTGGGCTCTTCAGGGAGAATAGAAAAGGAAATAAACCTCTAAAGTGACTTAGTTCAGTCTTGTTGAAAGCCAATTTAAAATCTAATCTAGATTGTTTAACAGTAAAAGCAAGCTGTGTGACTTCTAAAAAAACATGATTTTAACCCAGACCCACTCTCTTTTTATTTATTGCTGGTTATCTGTCTACAGATATTAATTTTTCAATGTTGTCAAGAATTGTGTGTTGACTATATGAATGCGATGGAAGGGTTAGTAGGAAGTACACAGGTTCTGGATTCAGTTACATCTGGATTAAAGTTCTGACCCTGTAATTCATCATCTGTGTGACCTTGGGGGTATTATTTAACTTACATGAGTTTCAGTTTCTACATCTGTAGAAAGGGGATTAAACTATGTACTTTCCAAGATCACTGTCAAGATTAGAAATTATATATGTAAAGTAGCAGGCACAAAGTCAGGGCTTAGTTATCAGTAGCCATTCTAAGGTTTGTCATCCAAAGGCTAGACACCCTGGGGATCATGGGGTCCTCAGAGCTGAGAAACAATGGTCTTCCTACTGCATCTTTGTCACGGATTCCAATTTCATCATTAGCTGTACTCTAGTCAGTTAAGGGACATCCATGGATGGGCTTTCAGACAGCATGCAGGAGGAGTGAGCTACCTTTAAACCCAGTTCATGGGACTCCTCCTAGCAAGAGTAAAATCCTTTAATGTGGTTTGTAGCTTAAAAATTTTTTTTTGAAGACTTTTATCTGTTATCTTTGTAAGTGATCTTACATATTAGTCTTTATTGAAGTTCTGCTTTTTATTGATTTTAAAATTATTTATATGTTTGTTTATTCTTCGTGATACATCTCTTACCAACAAAAAGTATAAAGAATGATCATGAAACAAATACCGTGTAGCTACCACGGAACTTAAATATAAAATAAACACAATCTATCTGAAGTTCCCTGTACATCATGTGCCAACCTTTCTCATTCTTCAAGCTAGCCTCAGTCTTATTTTTCAGGTTGATTATGCCTTTCTAAAAATATTTTTACCACGTATAAATATACCCATAAACAATATGCTGCTTATTTTTGAGTTTATTAAAGTTTTATAAAAAATAATCATAAATGTGTAGTGACTTTTAGCAATTTTTAAAAAAATTCATGGAGATAGTTGAGATAATCTTCCATTAATCTCTTAATTTGGTGAATTATATTAAAAGATTTTCTAATGTTCATCAGATTTTCATGTTTTAATTTAAAACCTCTCTCCACTCCAAAGAACTTTCAAAGGGTTTCCTTCATCTCAGCAATGGAAAAGCTCTCTTGTACCAAGTCCCTCTCATGCTTTGAGTCTGTGTCTTACCCTGTGCTACCAGCTGGAAGAATATACATCTTTTTACAAATGGTATGCAGTATATTTCTATATTAGTTTCTAATTTGGAATCACTAAGTAGTTGGTGACTACCTCTAATCTGTGTAGCTGAAAAAAGGTCTTCAGTCTGGTTCTGAATTGTGAGTTCCCCATTGCTCTCTGCTCTTCCTTTTAGCTGATGGTTCTGGAAGACTAGATTCTGCTTCTGGCCCTTTCATGTCCAGTCATGCCCTCTACTTCTACATTTGCTCAAAACACCAAATCCCATGGATCTCTTTGCTGTATCCACACGCTTTGCAAAGTCATAGTTGTATCTTTACGTCTTAAAAAAATCTCCTTCTTTATTGCATCCTATAACTCAATAGTAATGGTTTTAAAAAAATCTTTGCTTTTAAACCAAAGAATATTGGTTCTTTAAATGTGCACCATAAAGGGAAATGAACCAAACACTGAAGACAAGGGATAGAAAAATAATTTCAAAAAATATATCTAGAAGTCCCCCCTGCTCCCCACGATTTTTCCCAATCTGCTTTTTATTCTGGGTAGTCTCTTGTGTTCTCATCTTTGTGATTGTTTCTTTTATTTATTTATATTACATAATGGCCCTTCTGCAGACCTTGGAGATCTGTTTGTTGTTTTTATCAACAGTGACTCACAGTGACTTGCACTGTGACCTTGGTTTTAATTGTAAACTCATTCTGTCTGTGGTCTAATTCAAGGAGGCTTTTGTTGGACCTGTATACACTTCTGCTGTTTCAGATGGCTACCAACCTGTAATTGCATTTGTCCACTTTGACAGTGTTGGCTCAATAGCAGAGAACCAGCGTCACTACTTTATCTTAGTTCCCTATACTCAGACCCCAGCTCACTTTTCTTTTTGGAGGGGTGGGAAAACGAGTCCCTGGGGACTCCCCTCCCCTCTAAGTATATCTAGTGAAAGCCAAGGTTGTTGTGCAAAGTGAGGGACTTCCCAGAACCTTACTGGCCAGAATGCTGCATCGGAATTAGACCTTGAACTGTGCAGATGCGAGGCCAAGATTATATTTCATTTGTAATACTAATAAATATATTTCCCTGGCTGCAGCAACTCAGATTTTTTTACTTATTTATCATTTCATGCCCATTGATTTTTGGGTAATGGTAGGAGAAGATATATGATTACTAGAGTAATGTTGATCAAAGCATTGAGGTTAATTGGGCTTCCAGAAATTGAAGAGAGTGGAATGTATATTTTATTTTACTTTTAATAAGGAATAGGATAGTAGTACAGAACAGGAACACTTCACATTCACTAGTAACATGAAGGCTTCTTATTCATGGCGAATTACATTCCTAGAAGAGTATTTCATTAGGAATAATTATTCTGACTCTGATTTTCTATAGAAACAATGTTATATGGTGAAAAATACCACATATTTTCTATTTTAAAATGTTTCTCGGTGACACATTTATGTGCACCTAACATACTGAAGCTAGAATTTGACTTTTCCTCTTTTGTGATTGTCTACCCACCTTGTACATTTTTTAAAAAAACATCTTTATTGGAGTATAATTGCTTTACAATGGTGTGTTAGTTTCTGCTTTATAACAAAGTGAATCAGCTATACATATACATATATCCCCATATCTCTTCCCTCTTGCATCTCCCTACCACCCTCCCTATCCCACCCCTCTAGGTGGTCACAAAGCACCGAGCTGATCTCCCTGTGCTATGTGGCTGCTTCCCACTAGCTATCTATTTTACGTTTGGTAGTGTATATATGTCCATGCCACTCTCTCACTATGTCCCAGCTTCCCCTTCCCCCTCCCCGTGTCCTCAAGTCCATTCTCTACATCTGCATCTTTATTCCTGTCCTGCCCCTCGGTTCTTCAGAACCTTTTTTTTTTTTTTTTTTAGATTCCATATATATGTGCTAGCATACGGTATTTATTTTTCTCTTTCTTCACTCTGTATGACAGACTCTAGGTCCATCCACCTCACTACAAATAACTCAATTTCGTTCCTTTTTATGGCTGAGTAATATTCCACTGTATATATGTGCCACATCTTCTTTATCCATTCATCTGTCAGTGGACACTTAGGTTGCTTCCATGTCCTGGCTATTGTAAATAGTGCGGCAATGAACACTGTGGTACATGACTCTTTTTGAATTATGGTTTTCTCAGGGTATATGCCCAGTAGTGGGATTGCTGGGTCATATGGTAGTTTTATTTTTAGTTTCTTAAGGAACCTCCATACTGTTCTCCATAGTGGCTGCATCAATTCACATTCTCACCAACAGTGCAAGAGGGTTCCCTTTTCTCCACACCCTCTCCAGCATTTATTGTTTCTAGGTTTTTTGATGATGGCCATTCTGACTGGTGTGAGGTGATGCCTCATTGTAGTTTTGACTTGCATTTCTCTAATGATTAGTGATGTTGAGCATTCTTTCATATGTTTGTTGGCAATCTGTATATCTTCTTTGGAGAAATGTCTGTTTAGGTCTTCGGCCCATTTTTGGATTGGGTTGTTTGTTTTTTTGATATTGAGTTGCATGAGCTGCTTGTAAATTTTGGTGATTAATCCTTTGCCTTGTACATTCTTAAAATAATTATATATGAGCCTGTCTCCCTAATTAAAGAATTGTCTTTGAAGGCATGGGTTATATTTTATTCATCTTCATATCCCTAGTACTTTTATGTCCCTCAATCACAATGCCTGGCATATGATAGTTATGCAATAATTGTTAAATAAAAAGCCCAGGAAATACTTGGTTAGAAAAATTTTCTTTAAAAAAAAGCTTACGATAAAAAAGGAGGGACTTTATTAGTACTATCTACATTGTTTTTCTTAAATAACAAAATTACCTATCTTTACAATACTTCATTCTTATCTTTAGCCCCTGTAGTTCTGATTATAAATGTAAAAAATGAATCTCAAAGGGGAAGTTGAATCAGGAGGAAATAGAAGTGTTCTGAGGGAGAAGTAGAAAAAACTAAAGTACACTAGAGTTGTATGAATAAGTGATTCAGTGAATAGTAACAGAAAAATAAGAATGTTGTTACAACTTTGATATTCTTTCTAAACATAAATTTTAGTTACCTCATTAAAGAGTTGTGGTCAGTGGAGGGACAACCAAGACCTGAGCCAAATATCAGCTGTGGAACTTTAATCATATCTCAGAAATCAAGACTTTTGTTTTTATAATTATGAGGGACCTGTGAAGCACTTTAAAAATTCCTGTGGTATTCACAGTCTTGCTGTTTTCTGGTTTGTCAGTGGAAAAGTCTCTTAAAATTTTCCACTGTGAAGAAAATTTACCCAATTGCTGTCAAGCTTCTGTATTTTTTGCACCTCATTTTCAGCTCCACACACTCAAGCAAGTAATCTGAACTCCAAAGTCCTCCTTTTGTGTGTTTTCAGGACATGCTTTCTGCACAAAGAATCTAATTTCAGAGACTCTCTTGGTAGAGCAGAATGACACCCAGGGTGGGGAAAAGGGTTGAATGTGATTTTGTTTTGGAGGAAACACCAGTTGCCAGGCAGGTACATAGCTGCTGCTGTAATTAGTTTCTAGAACAATAGCAGAAGTTACTAATGCTTTATCTTCTCAATTAAGAGTTCTTGATGTGTTGTTCAGATGGTAGTTGTAATTGTGTATATCTTGTAAAAAATTCGCCCTATCTGAATTTGGTTGCAAGTTCTGAGACTCTTTAAGAGTCTATCTCCAAAGACAGTGATCTGGTTAACTTATTTCTTAGGTATCAAGTACTCTGCTTAATAAATAATCTTGGTCAAATATTATTTCTCCTTTGTGTCTGTTTAAACTCTTTTGCCACTTTTCCTCATCAATTCACGGAATCCAAGAGTTGAAGGGGGCATGATAGATCATATAATCCAGATTCCCAGGAAATGCAGGCTTTGCTCTGTCATAGCTCTGACAACTTCTGCTTTACACAGTAATGAAACAATCTCCACCCTTAATCCATTCTATGGAAATGTAGTATTTAAAAATTTAAAAAATATATCTAAGCTTTAACTATACGCTGCCCCTCCCCAGCTGTCACCTATTTATAAAGTTGTGCTTTGTATCCTGAGGCTGCTAGTCCAGTTCCTCTTTGATAGCTTTATATAATCATCTAACTTTACCCTTCCTTCCCATACAGTCACAGAAGGTTGGTTCTACTGACTCTCACTTCTCATAAAATATTATAAGCCAAGGGGATGTGTCAGCAGTCAAGTGAATGGAAGTTATTGTTCTTTGCCATTAATATAGAATAAGGTATCAGCCTCTTTAATCTTTAGCTTTATACTTTTTTATGAGGTTTTGATCTCCCTGTACTTTACCCTCTTAATTATTAGAAAGAGTTGAGCATACACACTACTGTGTATAAAATAGATAATCAACAAGGACCTACTGTATAGCACAGGGAACTATATTCAATATTTTGTAATAACTTATAAAGGAAAAGAATCTGAAAAGGAATATATGTATACATATGTATATATATAACTGAATCATTTTGCTGTACACCTGAAACTAATACAACATTGTAAATCAACTATACTTCAAAAAATTTTTTAAAAAAAAGAAAAAAAAGAGCAAGAGATGAGCAGTTATTACTTTGATCTTTGTTCACTATACCAAAGGACTTCATCTTTTGTTTGTAGTAAATAAAAAACCTTAACCAAGTTAGTAAGGATTTAATTTTCTGAAGCTAAGTTATATTTATATAAATATAAACATAATATTAGTATATTGTATGCCTTTTCCCTTAATTTTATTTTTTCCAATTCATTTTTTACTTATTTGCAATTTAAAAATAGATTGGAGGAAAGAAGATTGAGGCAAAAAACCCTCTATTTTTGATTCTAAAAAAAAAGTTTTTGGTAGATATTTTTATTTCCACTTAACAGATAAGGAAACTGACTTTCAGAGAAGGTATTAAATTTACCTAAGTTTACATATCTAACAAGCGACCTTAAAAAAAATCTTCACAAATAGGAAACGGAACAGTAATACAACTAGAAGGCCCATGAAACAACACTGACATAAGCAAATAATATACTCAGGTCAAGATTTTAATAGATCGTGGGGAAAGAAACAAATCTAGGATGAGATAAAAAAAGAAATACTCAATATTATGAAGCTATAATTAACAAAATTATTCAGTTAAAAATTAAATCAATAATTATTCCTAGAAGATTCCAGAAAGGGAGACAAATGAGAAGAGGTAGAAAAGTGCCATCTTGAATACTGGATTTCATGAAACAGTTCAGTTAAAATTGAAGATAATGATAGTAATACTTGATAAATAGTAGTACTACATTAATAAATACTAATACTAATATAAATATAGATAAAGATAATACTTAATACCTGTGTCATGTTTATAATTTACAGATTTATTTCTCATGTTACTTTATTTATTGATCAAGTTAATAATTCCAAAGAAACATGTGAATTTAAAATGGTTGAAGCAAAATTAGTCAAATACTGCATGTGTGATTCTTGATATAGAGACATGTGTTCAGTGCCATTTTCCCATGATCTCCGGGATAGATAGCCTGGTGACTGCCAGCCAGCAAGTGTACACGTAAGAAAGAGCTAGAAAAGGATTCAAGATACTGTTTAAACCAATTTAAGAGAATCTGATAGAATCCATTTTTTAAAAATAAAAATATGTGTATATATCATATTATAGCAATAGGAAGAACCCGCCCAACGTAGGAAAGAACATGAATTTGAAGTCAAGGAAGTTTGACTTCTGATCGTAACTTACTCTTTAAAAGATAGAACCAAACATTTCAATTCTTTGGTCTGTAAAATAAGGGGTTTGGATAAGGTCAGTGGTTCTCAGTTGGGACCTAACCAACCTAACACCTCGAGGTGCGTTAGGAATGGTGGGTGCTTTCATGTAGAAAACTCTGGAGCAGTCGCTCTGTGGCACAGGGAACTCTTGGTATTAAGTGCCTCCCAGAGTTCTGTGGATCATGTTACTCACAGCCCACTTATTCAGGAGGTATTCATCTTCACTAATTTACTTTCTGAAGAAGGAAACCACAAAACCGGTTCTAGTTAGAGAAATGGTAATTTTTTCCCTAAGTTTAAGGAGAGCTAGGCAGATTTCTTAAAGGAGCTACCTTAAATAATCAGATGTTTTTATTCAGAGGAAAGACATCATACATCATACATACGCTGCGAGACATTCCAGTGACTTGAAAGGAAGGACGACCTAAAGCAAATAGGGCCAAATCCCTAAAATCAGTGCTACCTGAATAATTTTAGGAGACCAAGATATGTGGTCATTGCATTGAGCTAAACCTAAGTGATCAGTTTTCTGTAGTTATCTAGTTTTGTAAATTTCCACTTAATATTTCTAAGCCAAACCATTTAGCCTTGATAAAACCTTCCTTAAGAGAAACACAAAAGTATTTTCAAGCACCATTGACTTTTACTTGGGTTTTCCAAGCAAAACTGTTTACTAAGAAACACTTTGTTTATACTCTCAGTAGATAGGTTAAGCTTTATCTGACGATGCTGGAAAATTCTCAGGAAGTGCCTCAAACAGAAATGATACATTTTGCTCTATTTTAGGATTATTGCTGAAGTCACAAAGCGTCATGGTGTTTGAGTTTGGAATGTTTCCCGTGCTTTTCTCCTTCCTGAAGTACATCAAACAGAAATGATAAAGACTCTCTAGCATTGCTCAAAGCTGCTGGAATATCTACTTACAAATTTTTGGTTGCTAAAGATTGCTTCCCCAGTTTTGGAAAAGAAAAAGTAATTTGGGATAAGTCAAGATAAGCATCTAGCCTTGGTAGAAATCTACATGAACCAAAATACCAACTTCTAGGAACCTTACACTTTGAGAATCATACCTTCTTAGCCAGCAGATTCCTACTTGTTGAATACAGCTCGGTGAAGAAGCAGCCATTACGTGTGTGAGAACTGAGAAAAGAAAGTTTCATAAATTTAAAGTGATTGGTCAGAGTGGAGTATAAAATATCTAAAAGAGAAAGTGAAATTTAAAAAGTCTGCACCCTCCTAGGTTTTGTATAATGAGGATTTTGAGAGCAATAGGTAATCATTGTGTAATTGGTTTCATTTTTAGGTAACTTGAAATACCTGTAGGAAAAACAGGTTTACCTTTATTTTCAGGAAGTGAATGTTTTTTGAAATGAGTTGAAGGGGTTTCTTGTAAGTTGGATGGAAATTATGTCTGAAAAATGAGATGAAAACAGTGATTTAGCAGCAACACGCTTTCTCAGTTGCACCTGTGCTCAGTTGCAAGCAGCATAAAGTGCCCCAGGAAGTAGCATCTATTTACCACTACAGTGGAAGGGAAGCAGGGCAGTCGTCCGGCAAAATTATAAAGCACAGAGAGTGAGATTAAAACAAACTCAAACTTCTTTTGATGTATTGGGAAGACCTCTTTAAAAAATAACATGCTCTCCATTGTCAAGGCTCCCTCACTTCCTTAAAAAATACCCAGAGGTGTCTTTCTACCTTCCACCTCCTAATTTGTTATTTTCAATTTCGTGTGAATGAGCGTGAGTGAGTTCCATGTATTCCTCTTACCGGAGAATATTTGTATTTGCAACTATTTCTCTAAACCTCGTACATTAGGATGTAAGGGCCACTGAGACAGGTGATATTTTTTACATTTTTTTCACTGATGTATTCCTCAGAGCTCAGAAGCATTTGCTGAGTAGACTTGAGTCTATGATGAAATTATTTAGAGGTAGAACGCCTGACTGTCCATCATCTGGTTTGGCCATTTTAGGAGTTGGGGGTGAAGAACAGAAAAATTGAGGTGGACCATCTTAAGCCATTTTGCAACTAGATAAAGTGAAATCAGCTCCGTAAATTGTAAGTTAGTTTGATTTGTTCTGCCACACAGTGTGGTTTATTGAGATGCAGAAGAAAAGCTGTGGGCATGGTACCACCTGGTGGTAAATGTTCCCCTGGTCTCAGTGCTCCTCTGTCATGAGGCACCCGGCCTATGACATGGACCACTGAAGGCCAGAATCTTTAGATATACCACATCTCCTCTGTTTTGCGGGTCCCTGGCATTACACCTCACTCCTGAACCCTGGAGATGCCCTAGGTGAGAAAATTCCCACGGCGGCTCATTCTAGGCCCCTCCCTTGCACGTCTCTGCCTGTTCCCTGTTTCCATTTATATTCCTCTTCCCTGCTCTTGCAAGGGTCATGCCTTCTCTCCTGATGGCTCCCCTTCCTTTCTTCTGCTAGAAGGTTCCCAGGGCTGGGAAAGAAGGGTATGATCTGATTGCCAGGTATATATTGAATATTCCATCTCTCTATCTCAAAGTTTTCATCAAACCTTTCAGCACTGTTGCACATAGTGATTATATATATTGTGGCTTCTGTTCCTTAAGTACCCATTTTAGAAAAAATACTATGAGTTTCAATCTTACAACACACTTTCAAGATGGGCATTTTTATTAACAGTTGAGATTGAGACAGAGAGAAGTTGCTGGTTATATTCCTTAGATGTTACATGAGTATTCATACTAATTATTAGTCCAGCGGAGTTTGTTCAGTCCTTAAACCAAACGGAAGAAACATTGCCAAGAGCATTTTTTAATGTGTAAGAAAGTTGGTTAGATTTCTTACAAAAATTTCCACTTGGCAGATCAAAAAAACGGAATTAATTGGTTTTTAACCTGACATTCTTAAATTGTGCTAGATAAAGTCAAAATACATATATAAAAAACAGAAATTCTTCCTCTTCAGAAGCTTGTATGTAATTAGAAAGCGAAGGGATTGAATCGTCTCTCTTTTAGTTTCACATTTCCTTTCCTTTTCCTATATTCATGTTCTGTGTCAGTTCATCCTTTTGGAAAATTGCTCATTCTGTGCCAGCTTCACACTACTGTCGTGTCACAGTATAAATTCCATCCTGTTCGTTCATTCCCACAGTTACTTGTTTCCATGGGGGACTGTTTGAGGTAGTGGCAACCCAGGATTCCAAACTGGAGGCCAAGGGGGTACACCTGGCCGTTGATGACCCAGATATCACTTTATTCTAAAAATTGAGCCAACGTTTACATATTAGGAGAGTTCTCATAAAAATCCTGATTTCTGGATTCTTTTAAAAAATCTAGGCACACTAGTTATAGCTGGAAGTGAGTATCTGCTGCCTTGTTTAATCAGGCATGTTCTTTCCAATCAGCCACAGTCTCTGTCCCTTTGTATTTCATAGTCTTTGTCCTATTGTATTTCTGATGCTGAGACTGAGTGTCCATTTGCAGTATTGAAAAATGAATGACACTGGAATGTTAGAATTCTTGCATTCCACTCCACTCCACTCCACCCCACCCTATAGATACCAATGTCTGCAGACTCCGCTGTAGCCATCTCTACCTCTGGAAAGAAATAGTCAATTGGTGCAAGTTCTTGTCATTTGTGAGCTCAAGGAGGCCCTTCTGAAATGCTGTTTCACCCGCAGGCAACGCCGTCATCTGGAGACCTTCACTAAGAGAAAAGTCATTTCTTAGGACTAGGATTTGATCCCACCTTGTACACCAATGATACAAGATCAGATCTCCAGAGAGCAGGATTTTCCTCAGAGCTGTGTATTTCATCTATTTCCCACAACCTCTAGAATCTCAGAAACCTCACAAGTGGTTCAGGATGGTGTTTGAGGATCCACATACTTATGGTTAAGGACCTTGCTCAAGGTCACACAGAGGCAGAACCAGTATTCAAAGTCAGGTCACTGGCACTCTAAATCACCAGGCTTGGAGCTCCAGAAATATTGGTCAGATACATAAATGAGTCTATAAGGTGATACATAATGTTATTCATATCATGTAGTTATAAAGGTTAAGTTAGAACCTCAGAAATTTGAGAATTCCCTTGATTTCTCTTTCTCCCTATCACCCATCACTAGTCTATTTCACTTTCATTATACATCTCAGATCTATCCATTCCCTCCATCTGCATGGTCATCACCTGAGTCTGAGAGGCACCCATCTCTCAGGTGGACATGTACGATAGCACCTTAACCGGTCTCTGTGCTTCCACTTTCCTGCCCTTTGCAGCCTATTCTCCACACTGAGGCCACAGTGCACTGCGCACTGCTCTTATCTTACCATAAATGAGATCTTGTCACTCCTCTGCTTAAACCGTTCTGTATGTCGTTTACATAGTGACCTCAGGAAAAATGTCAGAATCCTTAATGCCTTTCAGAATCCAGCAAGGCTTTGTCTGCCCTGCCTCTGCCTGGTCTCCATCCTCACCCGGAATTGTGCTGAACTTCCCCTATAGCAGCCCTTTCTGTTTTAGGGCCTTCCCACATGTATTCTCACCCCTGTTATTTGCTTATTTAACTCGGACTGATCTTTTCCAAAATTCCGTAGAGAGATTCTTCATCACCCCTACTTAGTTCTTTGATACACACACACACACACACACACACACACACACACACACACACACACACTTTTTTTCTCACTTTTTTTTTTTACTTCATGTTCATTCTCACTGTTTGTAGCTATATAATTAATTAATTGTGTCACTATGTATTGTCAAACCCCTGAACAGGGACACATCTCTGCTGTTAACTTTCAGTGCTACAGCACTAAACACATACCATGTTCCTAATAAATACTTGTTCCGTTAATTTGCATAAGATATACGCAGGGACATGGGCTTTCCAGAAGGGCAGGAGGCAGAGATGTAGGTAAGGTACCTGGAGCAGACTGATTTTTTTTTTTCCTCCAGATAACGGTGTGGCCTTGTTGATTCTGAGTTTGCTCTAGGTTCAAGAGTGCCCAAACTTTGACGACATTCGTTTTTTAGTCGAAGTGCTTGATAATTAGCAGAGCATCTCCCAGAACGATACAAGCTCTGACTAGAAAAGAGCTTGGCACAGCAATTGGGTAATTTCTTGGATCGTGCCGGGGTCATTGCAAATGGAGGGAAATAAAAACAGTTGAGGAAATACAGCTGAGTTGCTGTGAGGTTAGCTGTAGGCGCTGAGAGTGGCTAAATCAAGGCTGACTCTCTTGTTCCTGGCTTTTCTCATTTAATCTTCATAATTCCTTAATGTAGGTAATATCATCTTCATTTTATAGCTTGGGCTGCATATTCAGCCTCCCTGGCAGCCTTCCTTTACATTGGAGAACCAGTAGCTTGAAGAGGCCCCACTGAGCTAGACTGTCTTTCTGTTCTGTGTGCCCAGGCCACTTCTGAGAAGTTTACGATGCCTTCGCTAATTAAGATGGAAACCTAATTCAACCTACAGGGTATATTAGAGGTGAGCTAGGGAGAAGAGTGAGGTTGTCTTCTCCAGCTATTCTGTAACCTGTGTGAAACTCTGAAGCAGAAAAAGAAAAATCTAAAAACTGTTACCTGAGATATAGTAGATGTCGAAAACGTAACTATAATTATTAGGTTGTACACTTCTCAGAGTAACAGTACCCTACTATTAGGAAGAAAAAGTACTTGCTAAAATATGCAAATCAATAAGCAATAAAAATTGTTTTTCATTTTCTTGGTACATAGAGCTGGGAGGTATTAGGTGGCTATGAAAGTTGACATTTCCTTTCTGTTCTAAGTGACACATTATAATTTAACCTGTTGCTATGCCCCAAATTATTCCCAACGGATCTTGGTTGTGTGCATACAAGAAAGTGAGCAGAAATTTGAGGATTAATCTCTTCAAAATTCTTAGGGACTACATGACTCCTATAAAGTTCCTTGTGAGTTTCTTGATTTGTTTGAAAGTCTTTAGAATGAATGTGTAGCCTTGCTTAAAAGAATAACACACTTAGTTAAGAATACTAGAAGATAGCTTTGTGCTTTTTTTAGAAAATTTGCTTCTAGAAGACACCATTGTTAACTGCTAAGAAAAACTAGGTTCAGCAATACTTGAATGAACACATCTGTAAACAGTTACCTATGACCGTGTATGATAAACCCAACTACTAAGATAGGAGTAAAGTAAAACTTTCTTTCATAGGTATATTGAGAGAAACAAGTTTTTGGTTATGTCATTGCTGTCTGCACATGAAATTTTTGAAATGATCATGTCCAAATTCAAAATTGGAGGCTGTGGATACTTGAAAAAAAAAATTTCCCCAAGCCAATTTTATATACTGAATTGACTGACATTCTGTCAATATACCTTGCATATATGATGCCACAATCTGAATCTAAATCTTCGATGGGTTTTGCCAGTAGTGAGCTCTGTGCATCTGAGCAGCAGATACAAGCAGCCCCAGTGTAGTCTTCACTTAGCCATCTAGGGACATCCTTATATGTTGCATAACAGTCATGAATAGTCAGGGTGCAAATTTCCTCATGATTATTCTTAAGGAAACACATTGTGGATAATAATCAAAATGAAGTGAGGCAGGAATGATAGATATTTCCCTTTTTAAAAGGATTCATTTGAACAGCAACAAAATTGGCTCAATTCTTGTGTATTTTTCCTCCACTGAATTCTTCTCTTAGTGAGGTCATTGCTAGGTTTTAAATGGTGTTCATGAAAAGCTATAATCATCTTTTGTGATTATAAAAGTAGGCTGGGGCTTCCCTGGTGGCACAGTGGTTGAGAGTCCACCTGCCGATGCAGGGGACACGGGTTCGTGCCCTGGTCCGGGAAGATCCCACGTGCCGCGGAGCGGCTGGGCCCATGAGCCATGGCCGCTGAGCCTGCGCGTCCGGAGCCTGTGCTCCGCAACGGGAGAGGCCACAGCAGTGAGAGGCCCGCGTACCGCAAAAAAAAAAAAAAAAATGTAGGCTGAAATGCAGAGTTGAAGATAATGTAAGAAGGAAAATATAGGAAAGCATGTGAATAAGACAATCACTCGTGGTTCTGAAGAGGGTTATTATTTATCCGCTGATCAAAAAGGCTTTTATTACGCTGAATAACACTTTACTCATGGGTCCACCTAGATTCCTGCTGAGTCAGTCACAGAAAAGAAGTGAACTTGTATGTGTACTCTATGGTGTACTATTTTGCTTTATCATGAAAAATAACCTTTAAAATCCACAGATCTACTCTTTGAGTTTTAACATGATTCTACTGAAGCTGTTAGGATGCCCAGGCTTTGGCCACCTGGGAATACGAAGTGGTTGTGACCATCTGAAGGAACAGTTGTGCTACTATGCTGTCTAGGAGGAAGAGACATAAGAGATGTGCCCTTGTTCTTAAGATGCTCACATTTTGTTTATGAGAGAATTTGCCTCATCCTTGATTACACATGCTCTTGAGCTATCCTTGAAACAGGGATTAATTATCTAGTTAGGGTTCACTAGGGAAGAAAAATACTTCATACATATTTCCACATTCTTAAAATCCTACAAATCAAGGAACCATAGAATGTCAGGAGCAGGAAGAGACATTAAGAACCGTTCTAGTCTATCCCCTTAAAGTGCCAATTGGGGCCGTCATTCCTTTGAAACATTATGAAGGAATATTTTAGGGAGTTTTTCAAAAAGGAAATAAACAAGTTATCTGGGCTATTAATTTATTTCACTTGAGCAATTTTGAAGCAACCCAAATGTCTAGGCCAATTTTGAATGCCAAGGACAAGCAGAGATTTTAATCAAAGGAACTTACGTCTTTGACCTTATTTTGTTGAGCACAGAAGAGGAAACTAGGGAATTAACCTTAGAGCAGCAGGAGTGAGAATTATGTCTGTACATTTCTCTGAAAAGTTTAGTCCGTGAAATTTGAAGAGCTAGCATAATTGACACCTTTAATTAGGAAGTTAGAAAAGAACTTGCATTCCATTTTTATACATGAATTCAGAAACATTATATTTTTCTGGAGTGAAAACTTTTAATAATGCAGGAGTGTGATTTGCATACCAGTCCTATAATGTGTTATTATCATTCTGCTAAGAAAGAAGAGGACTCTCAGAGAGGTTAAATAATCAACAAGTATGCAGAACTTCTGAGTGGCATAGCTACCATTTGAAACTAAACTTGTCTGATCTCCAAAGCCAGAGTTCAGCCTAACTGACTACGGCCTAGCATCTAATGGGCAACATTTGAAAATGGTGTGGACACCCAAATCTGTAAAGAAAAAAAGAACAGGGGACTTCTCCCTCCACCCCGCTCCTTATTCTGTACGGCAGGAGACTCTTGTCCACTTGCCCTGAATCCTGGCTGAGGGATATCAGAGGAGGAAAAAAACGATAGCACCTCACCACAAAATTTGGTGGTAGTTTGAAGTCTGGTCTTGTTCCCAATCCACCTGCTATTCTTCTCTTTTTAGAGTCCTAAACACCTGTTCCAGTTGTTGTGTTACCTCTGCATATAACAGCTACGCAACAGTAAGGGAGACAAGATGGCGTGTGCTTACTCCATCTTATGCAGAACCAGCCTTTTAAAAATTTATTTATATAAAAAATTTTTTTAATTTATTTTTTATACAGCAGGTTATTAGTTATCTATTTTATACATATTAGTGTATATATGTCAATCCCAATCTCCCAGTTCATCCCACCACCACCACCACCCCGCCACTTTCCCCCCTTGGTGTCCATACGTTTAGAACCAGACTTTCTTAAATGAATTTAAAATACACAGAAATAATAGAAGGGGAGAGATTTGGGAAATAGTCTGGTCCAAGCTTCCAGACTAGAAACTTCTTTATTCTGAGAAATCTCTAAGGAAGAAGTTTTCATATCCTTTCCCAGCTCCTTCCAGTGTGAGGTCACTTTGTTGGGTAGAAAATTCCATAGATAAGGTTGGAGTCTTCTTTATCGGTAAAGGGAATTCTTATTTAACATGTCATTTAATACAACTCACCAAATTTTGAGTGCCTACTATAGTTGAAAAACCAATATTTTGAGAAATGGAGAACATGCTGGTGGTCAGCCTCCGCTTGTCCCTCCCTCATTGGTATCACCACTTCTTCCTCAGTGTCAAGCTGGACAAGCTAATTTGGCTTCTCTTTGAAATTATACATACTTATGATCCAGCAGCTTCGTCCCTTAAGAGACGTTTCCTCACCCTGTCTTCAGCACCTAGCAGGGCAAAGGACCAATAAGTGCTCCTAAATGTTGGATGAATTGTCTTGAGGCTGGAAACTTTAGAAATGTGGCCCTCAATTTAAAGAAACTTAGGAAATATGAACATTTTTAAAAGAAAGAACATATGGAGGCTTTTCCTGTATCCTTTCCAGTCCAGACTGCACTCTAGAAACTTTGCCTTTTCATTAGAAGTCTCCTTTCTCGGGGCTTCCCTGGTGGCACAGTAGTTAAGAATCCACCTGCCAAGGTAGGGGACACAGGTTCGAGCCCTGGTCCGGGAAGATCCCACATGCCGCGGAGCAACTAAGCCTACTGAGCCTGCACTCTAGAGCCCGGGAGCCACAACTACTGAGCCCATGCGCCACAACTACTGAAGCCCGCGTGCCTAGAGCCCGTGCTCCACAAAGAGAAGCCATCGCAGTGAAAAGCCCACGCACTGCAACGAAGAGTAGCCCAACGAAGAACGAACACTGCCGAAAATAAATAAAATTTTATATATATATATATATAAAAGAAGTCTCTGGGGCTTCCCTGGTGGCACAGTGGTTGAGAGTCCGTCTGCTGATGCAGGGGACACGGGTGCGTGCCCCGGTTCGGGAAGATCCCACACGCCGCGGAGCGGCTGGACCTGTGAGGCCATGGCCGCTGAGCCTGTGCGTCCGGAGCCTGTGCTCTGCGACGGAAGAGGCTACAACGGTGAGAAGCCCGCGTACTGCAAAAAAAAAAAGAAGTCTCCGTTTTCTAATTTTTTCAGAAGGTGTAGATACTTTGTATTTTCATGTTTCCCTGCAAATGTGTCCCTAGGACACTGCATTTCTACTGTTAGGAAAAGTCCGTTGATAGACTGAACTCTTTAAATTTTCAGTTTCATTTATAGCTTTGTATAGTTTCAACTGCTTTCCTTCTCACAACTGAATTCAATAATGCTTAGTAAGTCCAGGGTTAATGATGTCAGTCAGGGCTGACTTGTCACTGTGCAGAGAGTGACAGGAGACAAATAGAGATGTGGTTTGGTGTGACGATAGGTGGAAATAACTTTAGGTTCTGCTGATGCACCGGTTACAATCTAATCTAGTCTAGTCCTCTTTTTTCCCCCTGCTTCTTCCCATATCCTTTGAGAAGAAGTATCTCGCCTCTACCTATGTGTGTAGGTATATGCTTCTGCATATAAAGTCTCTGATTATTTGCATGCATTATATTCTGTAGTTACGCAAGCTAAACACAAGCATAAGGAAAATAAAAACAATGGAGATCACAGGGAGGCAGTCACTGCTGAAGTGCTCTTTGGAAGCCTTTTCCAGAACAGTGTGTAAAATCTGGAAATTACCCCTCAGTTATTTGTTCTGCTCAAACACCGCATGTAGTCATTAATATTTAAAGTCTATTTTACTTCACTTCTGTTTAGTCTGAAGACTTTGGACCTAGGGAAAACAAAATTGTGGTTTAGATGGCCAAGGACAGCGAATTATCTCTACTTTAAAGGATGACAAGAAAAGTCAGCCATCAGTGGGTCAAAAATGATTTCTTAAGATCTTAAACCAAATATTATATTTGTACATGACAAAGTCTTTTCCTTCTTGCTCAATTAAAAACAAAACAAAAGAAACAAAAACCCAAAACCTGCTTGAATTGCCAACTAAGTAATGTTTAGTCACTGGATTCATTTACTACCAATCTGAAAGCTGAATTGGCAGAAAATAAAAACCCTGGCAACTCATTGTTAGGTTGTAGACTTCTTGGAGCACTGTAACATTACAGAACTCAGACAAAAATATCCCTCAAATGTGTCCTGAAGTATCTGGCCTTAGGTTAAGTGATCTGGTCAGAGGCCTAGTGGGTACCATGGTTTTTATGAATGAGCCTTCGTACGTTGCTCATGGATGCCCAGTTTGGCACTTGAGCAGAAGTGCATTGACGTGTGCACAGTGAGAAGGTTCTTGACAAAGTAGTATCTGACAATGCACATGTCTTAGAAGTGATGCAATATTTAGTTCTGCTGAATTGCATTAGAAGAGGAATGAAATGGACTGTTTGTTTCCCCCCAAAATTCATATGTTGAACTCCTACCCCCTAGTGAGATGGTATTTGGTCTTTGGGAGGTTATTTGGTTTAGATGAGGTCATGAGGGATGGGATTATAAGAAGAGGAAGAGAGACCAGAGCTCTCTCTCTCTGCCATGTGAGCTCTCCATGTGTGCCAGGAAGAGGGCTCTCCCCAGGAACTGAATCGGCTGACACCTTGATCTTGGACTTCCCAGCTTCTAGAATTGTGAGATATAAATTCCTGGTTGGTTGGTTGCTTAAGCCAACCAGTCTATGGTATTATGTTGTGGCAGCCTGAGCTGACTTACAGTGAGCTACGGAAATGAAAATATAATAAGAACATTTGAAATCCCCACACCTGTATTAGTTCCTGACTTGCTTAGAGTGTTGTGTATAAAGAAAGAAAATCTTAAGCTTTTGAAACTGCTTAAGTTAAACCTTAATAATTCTGAGGAAAATAATTGATAGATGTTGAATTGCACATCATTACTGGCAACTGTTCAGCTTTTGACTTTCAAATAAAATCTCAGTCTAAAACCTCAGAGTAATGTGGCATAAATCAATTTTCAGATTTATTTTTTTTCTTCAGAGCTCTGTGTAAGGTATTTTTCTAGCATTTGGTAATTTTCCAATCACAATAATACAGACTGTTAGAAAACTCTTACGCTATTTCAACTGAAAGTAAGTGGGAGCATGCCGTTCTAGAAATAACAAAAAATATTTTATTTATTTCAAACTATAGCAATGTATTTTACATATATATAGCTCGCACAAAGAATGAATGGAGAAATATGCAAAATTGGAAACTCAGAAATACCTTTTACATCAACTTACTCTAGGGGCCTTACATTGCATTCATATCTGAAAAGTTTAAGATTTTCCAAAATAAAAAAAAAATGAAGTGTTTCTCGAGTCAGTGTTGAACCTAAACTCAGTTTCATGTGCTCAGTGACATTTCCTTCTAATTTCTTTCCCTATGGGAAATCTTCTCAAGCCTTCAAACAGTGCATCGGATTTTAATTCAGCTCAGATAACTGCCTAGAGAGCTATGAGTTGTGTGTGACTTTTTTTTTTTTTTTGCGGTATGCGGGCCTCTCACTGTTGTGGCCTCTCCCGTTGTGGAGCACAGGCTCCGGACGCGCAGGCTCAGCGGCCATGGCTCACGGGCCTAGCCGCCTTGCAGCGTGTGGGATCTTCCCGGACCGGGGCATGAACCTGTGTCCCCTGCATCTGCAGGCGGACTCTTAACCACTGTGCCACCAGGGAAGCCCGTGTGTGACTTTTTAAAATACTTTCTGGAGCAACCAGTTTGAAGGACTCCTTTCTTGAAAGGTTGAGGAATTCCCTAGGATCACCTGATTTAAGTATGGCAAATATGGGCCAGGCACTGACTTCAGGTGTGGGAGTGAGTATGTAATTTCCCAACATGTGGGGCACCTGATGGAGATGCACATATGATAAGATCCAACTAGGTATCTTCTTATCTTAAAACTAAACAAATAATAAAGTGAAATAAAATAGAAAACAAGTCTCTACAAAGGTGAAGTAATCTAAAGTGTACATGCTGTGATGGAAGCACTGTTCTGCTCCTACATAGGGCCAAATGCCCCTCTCGTGGACTGGCTTTTACTCCCTCTTTGCTTACTTGACTCCTATAATTTCATTTTCTTGTTCTTTCATCATCGACGTCTTCCTCTCTAATGAAATATTTCTATTAGCTTAAAAATGCCATATTTCCTATCTTTGAAAAAAATTCTTTCTGCTCTATCTTTTCAGCTACTGACTCATTTCCTTGTTCTCCTTTATTAGGAAAACTCCTTGAAGGAGCTGTCTAGACACGCTGCTTCGATTTCCTCATTTCCTTTCCTCTATACCGTTCCTGTCACACTTGCTTCTCCATCATTCCACTGAAATTTCTCCTTCATGGTCACTACCAGTCTCCGTATTGTCAAACCTGGGATCAATTCTAGCACTTACTTGATTTCTCAGAAACTTCTGATATAGCCGTTTTTTTCCTTCTTGAAATATTACTCAGTTGGCTTCGAGGACAAGATCTCCTGGGATCCTTTCTCTTACTGGTCACTCATTCTCAGCCTCCTGTGCTGGTTCTTTCTGCTCTTCCAATCTCTAATTAATGGAATTCCTCAGGGATTCATTCTTCCCCATTTCTTTCCTAACTATACTTTCTCCCCAAGAAATCTCATCAGCTTCCATGGCTCTAAATAATGACCATAAGCTTCTAACTTCCAGATTTTAATTTCCAGATATGATTTCTTCCCAGAGCTCAGACTCATATATTCCACTTGCTATTCCACACCTGTATTTGGAGGTCTAATAGGAACTTCAATTCTAATTTGCCCGAAGATAACTCCTAATATTCCTTCTCCAGCCTGCCCCTGCTCCAGTCTTCCCAAACTCAGTATTTAGCACATGATTTTTCTGTTGCTCAGGTCAAAAATGTGGGAGACATCTTGACCCCTCTCATTTCATAATACATTTTCAAGACCTGTTGACTCTACTTTCAAATTATATGCTGACCTCAATTTGTTTGTTATATATTGTTGTGCAATGCTACCCGAAATTCATTGAGATAGTCTATGTATTTGTAACGTTTTGAGTTTTCCTTTTAATTGAGGACTTTGTGCCTTCTGAAATTTATTTTTGTACATACTTAGATGGATTCTATTTTTTTCTCCCTGTATCTCCTTTCATATTTATGTTGCCGTCAGTCTGCTCGCAGGGAGCTAGTCCATGACCAGTTTTACAATGATATTTTACTCTTTTTTCACAATGATACTGTGAACATTGGGAATTCAGTCACAGAGCCAGCAATCGGCTTGTCTCAGATTCTGGTTGTGAGGCTGTGTCATTGTCACCCTGCCTCCTGAGGTTCAGAGCTTCCAACAAAGTAATTGCTGCAGGTTGACAAATGGTCAGTCTCTTTTTATGCAACAGGAGAGTACTATTTAAGCCCTGGTTTTAAGTAGTGATCATGAACCTTGTCTCCTGTCTTATATGGAGATCTTTTAGTGTCATTGTCCCCCAGAAACTTCCCTTTACTACCACCTACTTCCTGCCCAGGAGTCCACAAAGCCTAGATTTGAGGTCTACTCTTTTGTATTTGATCCACTGATATGTTAAACTTTTTCTAAGCCCAATTTTGTCTCATTCTTTTTATCTATTAATATTTTATGTCTTCATCATTTTTTTTCAAGCAGGAGAGTTGAGTTACAGCAGGACGATTGGAAGTCAGGGATTCACCTTTGCTTTAATTCAAACAGTAGTTCCAATGATGTTATATTTCTAATCCCCAAGGTAGACTGTTACAAAGATATTTTAATCCACGAATAACTTTACATATCCTTCATATCATACCATGTAGACAGCTACTGACACATCAACAGAGCTTGGGAGCACTTGATTGATTGGTGAGAGGGAAGCAGAGGACATTTTCTTCTACAACTACCTGTCTTCACATGTGTCTTTGAAAATATCAGTGATATAAAAATGACTGCAGGATGAATGACATTGGGTGGAGTCTTAGCGCATTACTGCTATGGAACAATAGCAGGGGTTTTGGCTCCTAGAAAAATTTCAATCTAAAATATCAATTCAAATGTATAGAACAGTAATTCTGGGTCAGACACTATGTGTGCTAGATGTTTTCACACATTACATATTTACATTCTCATTTTATAAATGGAATTTCAAAAGGTTATATTACTTACCCAGTTGGAGTAGTCTAGATTTGAGTTCCAAATTCCAATTTATTCTATGTTACTAGCCATTCGTAGATGAGGATGAGAAGCCATGGGTTCCACAAGAAAAGAAGACTAATTATACCGATACAAGTTTCTTTTCCATTTGATTTAGTTCTCACTTATAAATCTCAGCTGCCGTCATTCCAACATTTTTCATTCATTCCTTCATTCTCTCAATATACATCATGCATGTGTGCACCATGCTAGACATGGGTCTACAAAGTCAAATACGACATGGTCATTGACTCTAACCTACTAGAGACAATTATTCTTCCCATTTAACATCCCTAGTAACTGTGAAATGTCTTAGATCTGGCAACAAAATGTATACATATTTTCAACCTTGAATCATTTACAAAGTATATTTATCCACTATTTTATATAAATGGGTAATGACTTAGTGAACAGGTCAACTCTTTCAGGCATATACTTTTCAATGGAAATATTTCTCAAAGAAAACAACTTTATATGTGACATTAAAGGTCCATATTAAAAATATTTTTATGATCTTAAGTAAAATTTTTATGATCTCAGAGTAAAATTCTGCATGTGTAAATAAGGCATTATAATAAATATTCAAAATTCTCTACAGCAATATGTGTGGCGCATACACTAATTACTGAAATAAATACATAGCATGACTCCCGTTCATATGAATTCATGAATTTTTCCCTCCTGCTAATTGTAAGTAACTTTAAGGCACAGAATATGTCTCATTTGTCACTTTTTCCACTGGTTAACTTAGCATCTACTAGATGCTCACAATACATGTGTAAAATGCATTATTTACTGAATGGATATTCAAGGTTGTTGGTTGAATGGACAGACTGTAGGGAGGAATGGGTGAATGAATTGACGACTGTGTTTACATGCAACAGTCTAACACTTCATCGTGTGTCTTTAAAAAGCCTGATAGTTTTTGCCGGGCGTGTGCTTCGTATTTGGCTTATTTTGCCTCTTCGTCTTAGAAACATGGGGCTACAAATAAATGCCAACTTCTTCTTTTGTATCTGGCTACCAGGCAATTTCTGTTATTACAAATTTGAAAAGCTCATCCAAACTACGTTTTTCTCTGGATTTATCTACTTAAATACCTAGATTGTCAACAGCGCTTGAAATTATTTTCTTGTACGTAGATTTTCATTACAGTGGTACTTGGTATAACATGAACTGAACTAGTCTGCTATAGAATACATTGTTTTTAATTGTTGGATGAACATAAGTAATAAGAGATGCCATGTAACTTTCTACCTTACAATGAAATTTTTCATTATATCTGTATATACCTTTAAATGTCATGATAACCCCCAAAGAAGCTGTTTTCTTTTTAACTTACACATGGGAAAATAAAATTCAGAGAGGTGAAATGACTTGTTTATTGTTATTTAGTCCAGCAGTCATTCCAGACATTCTCCTGGGTAGGAAGGATTCAATAACAAAGACAAACATTGCCTTTGAAGAACCTAAGGTCCTGGAGGGTGGGGAGGACAAATAAAGAGGTAATTATACTAGAGTGAATGGAACTATACTTAATGCATGCACAGGGTGCTGTGAAAACACACAAGATGTGTGTTTCTCTAAATTGTCCGTAAGTCAGTGGAACTTCAGTCAAGTCTGTGGTTCCAAGTCCAAGGCTTGTTCTGTGATACCCAGACTTTATCTCTCCTTTATCTCTGATTTTCTCTTAGACCTGGTGGAAGTTGGTTAAGAAAAGTTAATGTGACATGTGAGAAATTAAACATCAAATGAAGAAAAGAGCTGGGTCTTTACAGTGTTGCTTTTTGCTATCAGAGACTTCTAGATACGGTTACAACATGAAATGCGGGAGTAGGCAGGGATGGCCAAGAGAGCAGGACCCCCTTAGCAGCAATACTAGTAGACAACTGACTTCAAATGCTAGAATTCTCCATCTCAATCATCTGCTCATAAAAACCCATTCAGTCTTCCATCACACAGACAAAGCACACATACAAGATTTTGTGACTAAGAAAGGGTGAGATGAATACATAACAGTTCCTTAAATAACTCCTTACTGAAAAGTAAGTAGCTGATTCAGAAGATTGTTTTCTACTTCTTAATTCACAGCAACTCCTAGAGAGGCCTTTGCTTTCCAGGATCTGTTGAGTGGGAACAGAACATTCACTGTAATGAAATTCTTAACAACAGAAAGTGGATGTACTGTGGAGTTCTTTGGAAATGAGATTTGAAAATAGAATTTTAACTGGAGACTAATATTAGAATATTCCTGCATAATATCTGACCTTGGTGTCTTGAAGCACCAGAGTTTCCTTCTCTTGCATGTTTCCATTTCTAATATCCTGAGGTCATTTCCTGTGTGTCAGTTTTATAATTGTCCCATTGTTTAACTGTTCTGTCCAGACACTCTTTCAAATGTGTGTTCTTTCATCATCAGCTTAGGAACGCAGAATTGAAGTTGGATTCAGGGTAATTTAAATTCCAGTGATGAATTTTCTGGTTTCCTGGCTACCAGCCTTTTTTCCTGGTTTCCTTTCTTCTCATTTTTTTTTGAGGAGCTAAAAGTTTCTTGATATATAAATGTTCCCAGCTCTGTTCTTTTTATCTTGTACCTAATTCTCCATCTGTGGCGGCTGTGTTGATTATCATCTCTTTCCATTATCTCCCTTCAAGTCATGCTGAGATTTTTGTCACGTCTTAAGAATATAGGTTTTCAGCAAAATTGGCAAATGTTATATATTTCCAACTTCAGTCAAATATTTATTATTTTACTTGTGAGTCTGTGGATTGTTTCTACATAATATGAAAGTTACTCAGTAATCATCTTTCCTCGTCACAATTATCATTTCTTCATCAGTTTGTCAAAAGCTATATAACATACAAAAATACTTGGTATTCAAAGACCCGGCTTAAAGTCAAGGATTTTTTTTAGTATAATATGTATTTTTAAAATAACGTGATTGAGGTATAAGTTACATACTGTAAAACACACATTTTATGAATAAAGTCAATGAGTTTTGGTAAATATATAAAGTCCTGCAGCTTCCACCACGGTCAAGGTTTAGAACACATTCATCACCCCAGAGAATAGTTCTGTGTCCCTTTGCACTTGAACTTCACACCCCATCCACAAACTCCAGAACCTCTGGTCTGCTTTTTTTTTGCTATGGTTTTACCTGTTCTATAATGTCATATAATTGGAATCATACAGTTTTGACATCGTCTAGCATAGTTTCTAAGGTTTTGTTTCTCTAGTGTCTTTATTCTTTGCACAGATGAATAACTATGGAGAAAAGTAATATAAATACTAAAGGAAATTTTGGTGACAGTGGATATTGTTTTTACATATGTATAGACTATTATGCAAGGATCTGCATATGCAAATATATGTACACATACGTAGACCTGGAAACGGGAAATACTGACCTTCACATGTGTTTGATTTATACTTGGAACAATCTTGTCCACTCGTTTCAGCAAAAGTTGGTGGTACAAAAAGCATTATTCTAGTCTTATAGAGAATAAGAATAGAAAAGAATAACAAAACACAATTTTTTTGCTATTACACAAATGTTGGTAGAAACATAATTATATAAGGCAAATATGGTAGGCATAACAAGATAGTGCAAAGAAAGTGTACTGGGAACTTAAAAGAAGTCGGAAGAATTTGTTTGAGATATCAGCAAAATTTCATTAAATTGAAACTCAATTTAATGGAATTAAAGGAATTCAAAAAGCAGAGAACACTGTGTGGATAAGCTTGGCTTGATAAATATTTGTTGAGTGAATGAAATTTTAATGTCCTGTTTACAGAGCAGTGCTAATAAGGCAAAGTTTAAATGGGTTTGTAGTTGATCATCCATGTTGGGGGCGTGTGTTGAAATATAATTGTAGGAAAACTCACTTCATTTTCTGCACACCAGCTTCTTGCCTGTGTCAGAAAAGCCTCCCCAACTCAAGTCTGTCTACATGCCTGTTCACTGCTTCTTATCCTTCAGGGTTGAGTTTCACTTGTATCTTCTCAGGAAGCCTTCCTGGACTTTCCTCCCCAACCAGAGTTAGATGTTTTTTTTGTTTTTTTGTTTTTTTGCCAGCTCTTTAATCATATTATTTATATTGAAAGCATTCATTTATGTGTTGGTCTCACTGCTAAACTGTGTGAAACTCAAGGGCAGAAATTTTCTTTTACTTGTCCTTGCCTAACCAGTTCTTGGATGTCAGTGCAAGCTATAATTGAGCACGCGATAGGTGTGCAGTACTGTCTAGTTCAAGGATGAAATATATTAAATTGAGTACTGAGTTGATAGTTTTCTCTCTTGCCTTTATGTTAATCCTTCTTTCATTCTCAGTAGCATATATTATAATTCTTTATCCCAGCTGCAAGCTGGGAACTGAAGTGCCCATACTCACTTCACAATTCTGTGTTTGTGCTTTTACATGTTCCCTCGGCCCATGATGGCCTTGGCCTCTGTCTTCATGTCTTTCTAGTTCAAGTTCAATGGCCTCCTTTTTCATAAGTACTTCTCTGAAACCTCATCCGGGAGTGTTCTTCCTACTCTGAATTTCCATGATGATTTTCAATACCCCTTTCATGGGTGTTTTCTATTTCCTAGACCATATCTAGAGGTAGAATCTGCATTTCATATGCTTTGTATTCCCAAAAAGCTAAGAGATGCCCTTAGAATAAACACATACTCAGAATGCATTCAGTGTTTTTTTTTGTTTTGTTTTAATTGAGCATCGACTATTTGTCAGAGTCTTTGTTGATCACAAGCTATTCAATAAATATTTACAAGTGGTTCACTCATCACTTGCTTCGGGGGGAAACTACAGAGTGACACAGTGTGGATGAAAATGTAATTCAGAGGCAGAAAAAGAGAAAAATCAGAAATATAGCTTCCAGCAAATTATAGAATTTCACAAAACCATTTGAAACCTTGCTTTGTTGATGAAAGTTTCCACAAAAATCTAGCAAGCCTGTAAGCGATTTGAAAAAATGACACCCTGGAAGAAATGAACGTTTCCTCAACATGGAAGGAGCTTTAAAGAGCTCTGTAGTTCCTTTACTGTTATGAACAAGTCTTTTCAGTAATTACACAGTGACTAGTTTTATATTAAAGCTAATCACTTAACTTTAAATGAGTTTGGTTTTGCAGGTCAAGCATTGACTAGGAAGCTTTGAACGGAAAGCTAAGTATGAGTTATAACAATAAGAAAAAAAAGAAATCTACTTGGGGTTCTCTCCTTTTGTCTAAACAAATAATCAGCCTTTATGATTTCAGTGGCATTCATTCTTCTTTCTTCTTTCCTTTCAAAAACATTCACTTTGGCCAGAATTTTCTGCCGTCTCGCTCTTGATTGCCTTGGAGACTCCAGCAAACACACCAGCTCTTATTCTCACAAACTCTTCCTGCAAAGCTGAATGCATTTGACAAACTTAGTACAACACATCCAAATTGGTCCTGCTTTTTTTTTTCCCAAGCAAAGGGCTTTCATGTTGATTTTCACCAGGATTTTTAAAAGGAAATAGAAGTATTTCCTTTTAAAATGATTAAATGTTAATTGAATGTTTTGAGGAATAATGTCATCAAATCTGCCTCAACCAGGGTACCCATGAAGCATGGAGTCCACTTACCAGGCAGGTTAGGGCATCTGACTCAAAGCTACTCCCGGGGTGAATCAGCAGTGCTCTAGAAAAAGTGATCAGTGGGGGCCAGTCCACTGTGGTACAGCAATCATGATGCTCTTATCAAGTTGTTGAAGGAATAGTGAAAACTTGGCTGGCAGAAGCCTTCCCTCACTGATTTATTGCAGACACAGTGAGTAGTCTACTCACTGTACTCACTACTACTCACTCATCTGTCTAGTATTTTCTTGTCCCTTTAGCCAACGCATACTTCCCTGCTTTCCCCATTGAGGCCTCTTTCTTCCCTTTCATATCCCTCTCAAAACTGGAAGCAATTTCCTACATCAAGCATCTACTGTTTTCCTTTCGTTTGGAATGTCCATGTCTGCCCTACTGTCTGAGCTCACGTTTAAAAGGCAGAGAACGTAGGGGGATTTTTCTCTGAGCTCTTCAGTGTTAACACAATAGAGATGCCAGCACCTTGTCAATAGATTTATCTAATATACGTTTGAAAGACTTCTGCCCTGACATAGGAGCCCACCAGATATACCGAGAACATTTCAGAAAGAGCTCGCCTTGTGTTATGGATGTGCTTCCATGCAAGTGCCAGGACAGGGCAAGTTCAGTGAATGTTCGTTGAATGAATGAACGAATGAAGAATGAGAGCATGAGAGCTACTGACCCTACAGGATGGTCATTCATATTTTATAACAGAACCTAGGATTGTAAATACGATTATCATCTGGTGGGCTGTATCCTGATTAGGTTAATGTAGTCTTGGCAATAGTGGTTTGAACGTCGAGCTTGTTCTAAACATGTGGTCAGCTGGGAATATGATCCTCAGTAAAAGGTTATTCTGTGATTTTGGATCTCTTCTACAATGTTCTTTAAGAACTTTTCTCTTTGAAGTTTTATTATTGTAAGCTTCCTTTATTTTTTCTTGTAAGTGGGTTAGAAATATATTGTAAATAATAAAATAAAGGCACAGGCAGAATAAAGAAACACTGACTTTTACATAGTGAAATGATTACTACTGTCAAGCTGATTAGCATATCATCTCATCTCCTCACATGGTTACCATTTTTTTAATGGTGAGTGCCTGAAATCTACTCTCTTGGCAAATTCCAGTATTCAATGCTGTATTATTAACTATAGTCATCATGCTGTACCTTAGATCTCTAGACTTATTCATCCTATAGAACTGCAATTTTGATCAACATCTCCCCATTTCCCCCACCTCCCGTCTATCCCTGGTAACCGGGGTTCTACTCTTTGCTTCTATGAATTCGACTTTTTAAGATTCCACATAAGTGAGATTATGCAGTTTTTTCTTTCTATGTCTGGCTTATTTTACCTACTAGCATATTGTACTAATCATACACACATATGATTATACATATACACACACACATACATAGTATCAAATCATGTTGTACAACTTAAATATATACAATTTTTGTTAAAAAAGATATTTATATCTTATGATTCCACTTACATGAAAAATTAGAAAGAGCAAAACTCTAATGACAAAAAGCAGACCACTTGTTGCCAGGGCCAGGAAGTAGAGGAAGAGGCTGACTGCAAAGGACTATGAGTGAACATTTGAGGGTGATAGAAATGTTCAAGATTATGATTGTGGTGGTGGTGACACTACTGTATTTATACTTTTAAGGCTGTACACACAAAATGAGTCACTTCTGTTATATGTTAATTCTACACCAGTAAGGCTGATTTAAAGAGTGAAAAACAAAACACAAAAATAAATAAATACATCTTTGTTGTTTGGAAAAAAATTACTGCCAGTTGAGGTTGGCACCTGAGGAGAATCTCATGGTAGGAACCTCCTGGTCGAGCTGGACTCTGAGGCTCTCACCACACCGCCTTGGGATTATTTGCTGTCCCCATTATAGCCACCAGGGGTGTCCTTTAACTTTCTGGTCCAAATTTAGAGAAAGGACCTTGCTCTGGTTTTGCTATAGCTTAAGTGAGATATGGTAGAATATTTTTTCTATATCTGTTACTAAAAAATCAGGAATAAAAAGAGAAACAATCATAGAAGAACACTATGAATCTTCTAAATAACCCAGCTTGCACTTTGCTGTCTACATCAGAGATTGGCAAACTTTCTATAAAGGGCTGGGTAGTAAAATATTTTAGGCTTGTAGGCCATACCGTCTCTATTGCAACTGCTCATCCCTGCAGTTGTAGAGTGTAAATAAATAGCCATTAAAAATGTGTAAATAAACTGTGTTCCAATGAAGTTTTAGAAAAGCAGGCAGGGCCAAGTTTGGCCTATAGGCTGTAGTTTGCTAAACCCTTCTCTAGATGGTCAGATCTGCTCCATTCCCATGGGCAAAATAAGCTCTTGACAAGTTCTCTGCCTAAGTAGCTCCATCCCATGAGAGCTTCCCTTTGGACATCTGCATCCCTCAGCTTCCAGATGGATGAGAAAGGTTAAGGATGATGATCTATTGAGGGTTTTTTTCCTTTTTTTCCCTGAGGTCCTGCCTCTTCCCTGGTTCAATGACATCAAACATTACCTGTCCCTTCAGGGACTGCTCACCCTCTACAGTCTAAAGTGGGTCCTTCCTTTGTTAAATCTTTGAAAAATCATAATCTTGTCAGAAAATGATGCAAGAATTGCAACATCATTCTAAGATGCAGACTCATTTAGTTAGGAACCAGAGAGTCGTTTTCTCATGAATTTTTTAGAAGCGTAATACAATTACGCTCGTTACTATTAGATCTGTTGTTTATTCAAGGCAGAGCATGCATATATGGGCACGTATTTGCTTTGGGTTTCTCGGTGAATCCTGCGTAATGCAGAAATAGTTTACTGCTCAGGTCAGAAGCATGTATCAGTACAGAGGGCTTAAAGGGGCTGGATTAAGGTTGGGAGGTATGTATGTCACTTCCATATATATTCTACCTACATTCTCACATCAGCAGTTATTGGGACTTTCATACAAAAAAGTTATCGCTAAAAAGATCAAGCCTTGGGGCTTCCCTGGTGGCGCAATGGTTGAGAGCCCGCCTGCAGATGCAGGGGACACGGGTTCGTGCCCCGGTCCGGGAAGATCCCACATGCCGTGGAGCAGCTGGGGCCCGTGGGCCATGGCCGCTGAGCCTGCGCGTCCAGAGCCTGTGCTCCGCAACTGGAGAGGCCACAACAGTGAGAGGCCCGCGTACCGCAAAAAAAAATAAAATAAAAGATCAAGCCTTTAGTAGGACAAATCAAAAATTCTAATTTGCTTCTGCCATCACTCCAAGTCAAAAGCTTGGGTCAGTTTGGGAAGACAGCCTCTGACTCCTCTCTGTTCTTCTCGAAGTTAAGAGTGACGTGACTGTGGTGATACCCAGACAACTTCCAGGGAGGTTCTTGCAGCCAGTATACGTATCCCAATCTTATTCCAGACAAGCAAGCATTGGCTTAGCTCATTGAAGACTGTGTGACCCATGTCATTTCTTAGATCTGCACAGCAGATGTGATCTTGTGCATTTGAGCATCCCACGTCATCTGGCTCTGCGCATCTGATGCTCCCGTTTCCCTCTGACATATCTCCATCATTGTGATTTCTTTTTTGGCACTTTCTTTCTCTCTGGAACTTCAAGATGCTCCAGGCTCATCTCCTGTATTTACTGCCCCAGTCCGTAGATCGGCCATTTTCTTTCCATGAGAACTGGTTCCTTTTACTGGAGAATATGGGTGCATTCTGTAACATCTGGATGCAAGGTGTGGCAAATAGTATTTTTCATCTAGGATTAAAAATAGGTGGGTTCCCTCTTAAGACCGTTTTTTGAGCACTGCCTTTCCAACATCATTGTTCAGGGTGGAGGTTGGTGGTAGGAAGAAGCTATGTATTCACAAGTTTTCAAGAGTTTCCTGAGAGGCACCATCAATGTTAAGAAAAGGCCTTTGCCACTGGAAAATGTCTCGTAACTATTTATGAATGAAGAAGAAGGAAGGACAGTAACCCTGGAATCCCCGCAATCTGCTCCTAGCCCAGACCCTGGAGATTAGCAGGGTCCCAGGTGTGATGGTGGATGATGCAAGCTGCTTCATGAGATAAATTCGACTTGCCATCTTTAAGCTGAAGCACTGAGTGCAGCTGGCCAGGGTTTTGTATATTAGTATCTGTCGTGTGCTTTTTGTACTCTAGAGGGTGTAGATTGGGACGAATGATTGGAGGTAACCTCCTGATTTGCTGGTTAGTATGGTGATTCTTTATAGGAATGAAAGGAATAAGGGTGTAATAATATTATGGAAAAGAACTCGGTGATTATTTCATGTGAGACAAATGGGAAAGGGGAGAATGAAAAACAGAGGAGTTTTCTGGTTAAAAGTTATTGGTGATACTTTAATAAAAATGGGGACATTAGGTATCGATGCAGGATTCTACAAGAAGGTTGGAAATGTGCATCTGAAACTCAGAAAAGATCTGGGTGAATGGATTCAGGATCCATTTTTACAGATGTCATAATGAATTGTTTTCTTCCACGGGTCTGACATGTACCTTGAAAATTGTAGTGTGTGTGCTGGAAATAGTAGTATATGGATGGATTTTACTTCCAAAGGGATAAATGAGTTGAATATGAAGATACTTCAGAGAACAAAACTCAGTTGACTCACTCATGTCCTTTTAGAATATATGAATGTTAAAATCAAGATCTAAATAGCAACAACAAAAAAGATTGGTTCAATAAACTGTCAAACTACAACGTTATGAGCATGTGCTCTATGCTAATGTGCAAACTGCTGTGATTACAGGAGCTGTTAGTAAATTGCATGTTTCAAAAAGTATAAATTACTTTTGCTTGAGAAATGTGAAAGTTATTTCAGGGTTATATTTGTATTTTGTTTGTAAGTTACTTTTCTTGAGATATGTAGCTCTTCATTTGGGGTTGTGTTTGTATTTCCTTAACAGATAGTCGTACTTGGCACTTCATCACTGTAGCTATCAGCACTTCTGGTTAAGTTGAACGAATTAACTGCTGTAGTTATATCTATGCTGATTGTTCATGCCAGTTAAACTCACTATGAAATGGAAGGGACCAAGTGAATTCTTCTCTGTGTCCTATGTTTGAAATATTGGAAGTCAGCCTTAATATAAATCTAGAAAAGGGGAATAATTGAAAAGTTAAGTTAGAAACTGTACTCCTTCTAAAGGAGATTTAAAATCAAATCATACATTCACAGGAAGGAAGCTTAAAGATGGCTTACATTTTTCTGTAAGGTATCCCTGAATAGGAATCAGGGATGAGGTGTAGAGTTTATTAAGCCTACTAGACCCACAATGCAGGACAACTGAGTGGTCTTTATTCTTTTACTGCCCATCATCACCATTTCTGTCATGCCCTTTTCTGAATGTTGGTGATGACACAGAGATGTGACAAATATTTGCCTATTGCTTTCTTCTCCTGGACACGTGGCGGACAAAGCCCAATGATCCTTGTAACTCTGATCCCCTTTGTCGACTCAGAATTCTGCTAGACAAGTGATCCGAACGATTGTAATGACAGTACATGTTATAACCTATCAGCTGTCTTTGCAAAAGAAGAAACAAAAACTTGTTAAGAATGCTAATAGATTTGGAAACCTCAGCTGGATCTATTAAAGACAGGAGTGTTCAAGAACCAGGTGATTTCCCAGTGCAGACATTTGCTGATTGCAGCTTTGATTCAATTACTGTAATTTGTCCTTCTGCTATTAAGTCCTCCTCTTTAAATATCAGCACATTAGAATTGAAAGTTCATTGGGTTGTGGCCAAAATCTTGTTAATCAACTTTGTATCATTGCCATTTTAGGCAGGGTTCTGTCCAAATCAGCTTTTGTTATGCTGCCTTCTGGTGCAGGTGCAGTGAGTTGGCCTTAAATAAGGCCACATCTTAAGCTCCCGGACAAAATTAGCCAGAATCTCCCAGTACTTTAATTACATTTTGTACATCAATGAAATTGTATGCCCCCCAAAAGTAGAGAGGACAAAAATGGCAACTTGGCAGTGTTCCCCACTCTACGGACTCAACGCCCCTTTCCCCAACCCCAAATTAATGATGTGTTCCGGCTCTGACTGGGACAGGCTTGAGGGACAGTGCCAAAGGGATCTAGAAGGTTCTGTCTTTCCAAATGTGAATCAGTGTTAATCTGAGGTCTGATGACCTGGGTTTCAGTCTTTCGTCTTGGTCTTGCCTTTAATCAGCTTTTACAGTGCCTCACTTTTCTTATCTGTAAAATAAAAGAATGTAATAAAAAGTATCTACAACAACATGTGATTTTACTTTCTGAGTTCCTTCTACCTTATTTTTCCTGCTTTCTCTTTAAATAGACCTTAAGCTCTGAACTGCACAGAACTGGCCCAGGCTTTAAACTGAGGGGGGATATGAAGCCTCTCCCTGCCCTTCCTTCATGTTCATTACAACATAACTGACATTGTTTTAATTTTTTTCCCACCTTTAAGCACTGCAGAAAGCTATGATACCCATATACAAAGAAGAGGCAAACAGGGAAAAGTAAATTTTCTAAAATCTGAGAAAAGGGCATGAACAAAATACTTACAGAAGAATAAACATACATGAGCGGACACGTGGGAATGTGTTGAAGCTCAGCGGTAATCAAGGTAACACCAATTCGTAATATCCTGTTCCAAGCAACAAAATAACATACATTTAAAGAAAATAGTGGTAATACTTAATACTGATGAGACAGGGGTGAGATTTATATTGCTAGTCAGAGTGTAAATTGTTAGAAACTTTATAGAAAATAATTTAGCAATATGTACCCAGAGCCTGTTGGGCCCATTGTTCCCCCCCGCCCAACTTTTAAGATTTATTCTAAAAATTCATTCAGAAAGTTGAAAAAATATTTCTGTAAATATGTCCGAAAGCAACATAAATAAGTAACAGAGAGCTCAATAAAGCATAATATATCAGTGGGATGTCATATGACATGGTCATTTAAAATGACATATTAAAGACTAGTTAATGTTAACTGACCGAAATAATTATGTAGCAGTCTACCAGAAGTATGTTACAATTTTAATTATGTAAGTATATATATTTTATATATGTATTTTAATATATAGATGAAAGACAGTATATCCATATCAATCACTGTTAAGTGATTTTCTCAGAGGAGTGAATATAGAAACGTTTTCACATTTCTCCTTTAATTTTATTCTGTGCTCTCTAATGTAGAAATGAAAATGTATTTCTTCAACAAACATACTAAAATATACTAAAAAGCAATATTTAGGATTTTAAAGGACAGTTTTGATTTTTAAATTGGTAAAATGTCAAATTATGATGTGTTTAGCAATGTCAGCGCACATATTTTGTCAGATGTTTTTCTAATCTCAAACCACACTAGTACAAAATGCAATTTGTTACTACCAATTATAGTGAGTTAAGAAGACATTATGGGGAAAGGAGGAAATTTAAAGTATAAACAAAAAATTGCTATTTCTACCTAGAAAACAAATGAAAAGATCACAATAAGATACTCTTTGCGTATTTTTTCCTCTATGCTGGGAGTGAATCATTTTCTTGGCAGCAAAAATTCTCTAAGTCAGTTAGGATATCCTTTCACTGTCCTTTAATGAAATACTGGTCCAGTGATCTAAAAGGATTAAAGCAGCATCCAGTGTGCCTGACTCACCTAGAAGGTTTAATATTCTCTGACATAGTTTCTTAGGAGGTGCATGAATATTACTTTGAGCCTGTCAACTTTTCCTTATTTAAAAAAAAATTAAGTAAAATTTAAGTAAGTATTTTTAAATTAGTACCTCTCAATCAGAGCTGCCCCAATATGGTATGATTTCACAAGGTGTCAGATTCTTAAAAGCAAAAGGTTTGTCACTTTGTGTTGATTTCCAATTGAGGTTGCATTTGAGATGTAGATGTTGTTTTTAAAGACATGCTCCCATTATAAGTAAATTGAATGTCTTCACCCCACACTCCTTTGGATCACAAAGTTGCTGATTCTGGTATCACAGTGACTCATTTTAATTCCCAACTAAATAAAACAAAGAACACTGTAGATCTGAACTCTAGCAACCTAATCTTTAAATTATTAAAAATACATGAACCAGATGGCAGCCCTACAGGGTACATCATCTGACACAGATATCAGATTAGAAGTTTTCTTTCAAAAGCAGACTGTTTAATAGCACAGTTTAACTAGACATCCATTAAAATAAACTGTGCGCTGCATGAAATTGTCTAGAGGCCAATAACTTAGGGGCATGACCCAAACTATAGGAAATGAAAAATGTATTAGCCAATCTGTAGCAAACAGAAGTGCTCATTAAATTAATATCAGTACAAAAACAATACAGAGTACCATTCATGAAAAATGCATTGGCTTATAAAGACATCACTGCACCTCATTGGAAGACTTTTAATAGCAGTACATTTTGAGCAGTTGCTGTATTTTGGATGTGTATGTTCTAGCCTAATAAACTTGTTAAGGAACTCAGGTGTTGCAATAAATCCATAAAGTAGCTAGAGGATATTGCAAGAGATTTGGACTCTCTTTAAGCAGGAGAAGTTTTATCTTCCTTGTTCCAACACAGGTTGTAGCAGATTGGCATGAAAACTTGCGTCCTGATTTAATTCCTTTTCTAATACGTTAAATCACCATGACTAGAACTCAAGTTCCTCTTTGTGAATGAGCAGCAGTCATGTTAGTCAGGGAGCCCTGGACTCAAGCTGAGGATTACTTGTTCTACCCAGTGTTTGTTAGTTTGCTTCCCTTTGTGGGTCTGTTATTATTCAATAGGTTTTCTTGACTGGAATGTAAAGGACTGTGATAGAAGCTACCCCTCTTTTGTCTGATGGTGCTATGCAAACACAATGAGAACACATGGCCTTTCTTTCACGCAGGACCAAACACTTTGAAAAAATCAATTCGAAGCATCAGCAATGTCAAGTTTATATACATTTAAAATAAAGCAATGATTGCTCAGATTTCTCTCAGTTTTACAGTCGGCTGTGAAATATACCTTTTCAGTTAGATCTTGAGTTGTTTCTTTAATATTTTAAAATATAATGTCTATTGTAAAAATGTTGAAAGAAGGGAAGGGTCCGTGTCACACAATTGCTAACCCTTTGATAAATTTCATTGCATCCTTTAAGTATTTATATATGCTTATTTGCCTAGTTTATTCAAGTGATTAAGAAACGTACTGATCATGGACAGTGTGCTACACACCGTAAGAAGGACTGAATAGTATATGTGTGTGTGCATGTGCTGCTGTCAGGTGACTTACAGTTTTGTTGCACAGAAATGTAATGCAGAAAGTCTTATTTGGAGAATAATTTTATATACATATAAAACATAGTATATATAATAAATATATATGTTATCTTGTTTTCACCATATAATGAGCATTTCCCCCTTCATTAAAATTTTTGTGACAATAGCATTTAAAGGTTATATATTTCATAGTGTGTTTTTTATTTTATTTAGACATTCCCCTGATGATAAATACGTAGGTTCTTTATTTTTACTTTTAGAAATTGTTAAGTAACAAAATGTTGGTGCTTATATTGTTCTTTGTTTCTGTGTGTTTTAGGATACATTTCTAATGGGGGAATTTATGTGTCAAAAGCTCAGAAAATTTCAAGATTTAATACAACCGATTAATTACTTTCCAGAAAGGCTGTGGAAATTTCCACTCGTCATAGAGTATATGAGAGTGACAATCATACCACTTCCTGCCACCATTCTGTTATTTAAGAAAATTATTGCTAACATGTTTGTTGAAAATGATAACTCCTTGTTTTGATTTACATTCCCTTGTTAGTAAGTTTGTATATCTCAGATGTGTACACACATATATAAATATATAAATTTATATTATGCATATATGTATACATAAAACTTCGTGTTTAATTTTAATAAATTATTAGTTAATGCTTTTTGCTTAAACTTTTTAGAATCTAAATTTTTTGACCTGTAAGAGTTTAAAATATATTAATCCACTATAATTGTTATGGTAACTATTTTTTCCATTTGGTTTGCCCTGCAATATTTTTATGTTGGCTTTTTATGAGCTATAGAAATTTTAATTTGTTTTGGTGGAATGATTTTATGACTTGAAAGCACTGTGACATCCAGATATCACTTTCTCATGGTTTTACTATTTTACAGTTATTTTTAATAGATATGGAATTTATTCTGATGTGTTTTATGATGTGTGTAGAACATTGATTTTTTTCTCAATAGTAAATTTTTCTAAAACCTTTGTTGACTAGTATGTCACCTTTTTAAATTCAACACTTTAAAATAATTTTTGAACAATTTTAGTAGCTTTTGCTATATACTAAATAATATTTTCAGGATATTTTGATGAAATATGATGCCACATAGAAATGAAAATACTGAGACTTGAAGAAGCTAGATAAATTTATAATTCATAGATTGCTTTTGTTTATTTCTATGTTAATTCTCTTGCCACTTGTATTTATAGACAAATATAATTATTGGATAATTAATTTTTTTATTAAGAAACATCAGTATATTTACTTTTAGCAAAGGAAAACAAAATGCTCCTACTTTAAATTGTTTTTTAATAGTTTTCTCTCCCCTCTCAGATAGAAAGACATTCAATGCTGAATTTTCACCCTTTTTGTCTTTGTGTCATAGTTTATCAGTATCATTTGTAAAGGCTTCAAATGCATGCGCATCTAATTATTCCAACCAGCCATTTGAGGTATTGCTCAAGTGATGATTTTATGGATTGGAAAGTGTTTTGTATTTTAGTTTGCGATTAGATGAATATCATAAATGGTGCTACCAATAAAACATTGTCCTGAAAAAAAATTAGGCAGGAATCATCACAATACATAATATATTTGGATTTGCTATTTTTGCTTATCAGTAGCAACTCTGGACCATTCCTGTGCAACCTCTCTATCTTTTCAGAATCCAAAATTTAACAGGGAAGGGGAGTACTTGCCTATCAAGTTTTTCTTTGCATAGAACTCTGATAAGCAAAAAGAGTCAAATTAAATAGTTGATTTGGAATAACTTGGGGAGAAGAGAGTAGGTGTTTTAGAATGTAAGTGAAGTCAGAAGACTGAAAAACCCCAGATGGGAAGAAAGCCTGAGGGTGACCAGGGCACCGTCCTGTCAGAGGGATGCACTTTTCTTCAGTGCGCCTAATAAAATATACTTCAGCATTTAGAAATGAAACACAAAAATACCACTATGCAAATTTTCTCATTTTTTATTCTCTCCGAAATTGAGTTTAAAAGGTCTAAAAAGGAGAGCTCTAGAGACTGCTAGATAGAAACAACACGGAGATTCCTGCCCGCATATAATGCTGAATCTGGAGAAGCGTACGATCTAAGCAATGCACAATTGACTAAAGCAATTCAATCCACATGACTTATTTTAGAATGTGGTTTTGGGATCTGTGGACCATAAGTTTTTCCTCTTTTCTAAGTTGCGATTTCTTTCAGATCCAACTAATGTTTTCTATTGGGCATATCAGGAAGTAAAGAGAGGAAATTAGCAGCAAAGCTGTTTGGTTTCCTAACTCCTTTTGTCAATAATAGCACCAACACTGACACCAACAAAATGATTCATTGCACATTTATTATGTAGCAGGCACCATTCTAAACACTTTAGGTATATTAACTAGTGTAATCCTTATCGCCACCCTAAGAAGTAGTTACAATTATTATTTTCATTTGACATAGGAGAAACTGAGGCCCAGAGAGGTTAAGTAACTAGTCCAGGGTAATGCAGCTAACAGGTAGAATATAATCTAGTTAAACAAAAACCTGAAGACTTCCATTAAAATATAGAATATCTAAAGAAGAAACATATAATACTGAGAAAATAGTTTTTGAATCAAATATTTGTAAGGACCCCAGTTGGCCAATTTTAAGTCTCCTGGTTATAGTTCCTAACCACTGAATAGTGATTTTTTTGATTAGGGAATGGGGGCAGGAAGTGATAATGATGGTTAGTGAGAGATCTCAAGAATCTGAAAATCTATAAATGAATATTCTCTCAGCAAGTTGGAAGCCCATCATCAAGTCTGGGAAAGTAAATTTTAATGCATTAAGTGAAACAGTAACTTTTGATATTCAGTGTTTTAAAAATATCTAATGTTTATTTTTGGATTGAGGAAATATGTTGCTGTCAGTTTCTTGATGACTTGAAACAAATGAACTTCCTTTTGTAATGATGCTCAATATTTTCCATCTGTTGACATTTGGTTATTGCCATCACTCACATACTGCATTTTTAGAAACTACTTTTTCTCTTTTTGATACTTAAGAGAAATTGTATTTGCCCACATCCCCATGTTGTGACCAGAAAAAAAGGAGAAACAAATACAAAATGTTTATCTAAACTCAAGTTTGGAGAAAGTAATTCAATTTCTTAGAGATGGAGAAAGATTTTCTTCACTGGCTAATATTACACAGTGCAATATAATTCTATAAAAGATTTGGCAATATGTTCATAATGAGGCTTTCACTTTTCTAGCACAAACAAAAAAGTTCTCTTCAGTGGAGCCTCATGTTTCTTTTTCTTTTCTTTTCTGCCTTTCTTTTTTTAACAAGGATTTTCTTGGTCTTCAGAAATTCAGTCAGAAGATCAGGTTTCATGTGGTAAGAGCTGAAGTTCATACCACCAAGCACAGCATTCTGTGCAGATAGACATGTGCCATATGTTGTCAAGTCCATAAAATAGTAATTGTTATTATATCACTCTTGAATTTTATTCTGTTAAGAATATGATTATTAAGTAAAATGTGAATTAATTTTAGATAGTTCTGTAAGGTACAATCAAAATTAGGATTATAGGGCTTCCCTGGTGGCGCAGTGGTTGAGAGTCTGCCTGCCAATGCAGGGGACATGGGTTCGAGTCCTGGTCTGGGAAGATCCCACGTGCCACGGAGCAACTGGGCCCGTGAGCCACAAATACTGAGCTCTGTGCGTCTGGAGCCTGTGCTCCACAGCAAGAGAGGCCGCAACAGTGAGAGGCCCACGCACCGCGATGAAGAGTGGCCCCCGCTTGCCACAACTAGAGAAAGCCCTCGCACAGAAACGAAGACCCAACACAGCCAAAAGTAAATAAATGAATAAATAAATTTATAAAAAAATATTAGGATTATAGCTTTTTATTCTATATATTTCTATATTTAAATACAAACTTGTTAAAATTCAGGCAATGTTTACTTATAAGGTACAGTTTATTTTACTTTTCCACTTCACTCCCATCCACTCCCTATCCTAGATGTAACCACTGGTAAAATTTAGCATGTATTCTAGAACTTTTTCATAGCATAGATATAGGTGTAGATGAAAAAATTGATATAGCTGTATAGTTCTAGGATTTTAAAAGAATACGAGGTCACAACATACCTGTTTTTCTGTACATGTGTTTTCTTTTACTTAAATATGTCTTGATGATATTGGCTAATATATATTTTAAGTGCTAGTTTTTCTTTGTAAGAATTACCATTGTTACTTAAATCACCCCCTACTAGAGTGGGCGTCTCTGTACACACAGTCCTTGTTGAGATACAGAGAAGCATAAATTCAAATGGAAGCACCAGCCAAATCAGAGCTTCAGAGCACCAGAGAGACTTTGAAGCCTAGTCTCTATGGCTACGTATTCTTGTTTCATATTGTAGTAATCATTATTTCTTTCTCTTAACATCCTCTGAAATCATAATGCGTTTTCTGTCCTATATTCTCCCAAATATGTTCCATAAGATATTTAGTCAGTCATCCCAGGCAGCAGGGATTTTATAATGCCCCTCATTCTGTGAGAGGACTTCCACAAATCCCAAATCACGTGTTAGTCTTTACCTTCCGAAGTCCTCTCTCATTTCCGGAAGGCAACTCAATTCATGATAAACTTTGTACTTTCACCTCAGGCCTGATGCATTTTCTTTTTTTTCTTTGAAGGAGATCCAGGGTTATCACTTGCATACTTTTGTTATCCAGCAGTGTTGACACTGTTTGTCAGAACGCAAAGTCAATGGCGGAATAAGAGACTCCAGCTGAGTAAACACTTGTTGCAGAATCTCCTCAACACTGGATAAAATGGTAGAGCGGTCTTGGCTGAGGCATCGATAATGTTGGCTGGGATTCTCAGTAGGATGTGTTTCACCAGTTCTCGTTGACTGAGGACTCAGGCATGGAAAAATACAGATATATATTTACTGACACATACATATTATTTACTGTAAAGGGTTATGATGCAGGCATATCACATGTACATACTTATATATTATGTGTAAGTAAAATACTTCAAAGGTAAAATTGAAACAGGTAAATGTGTGGGCATGGTCAGTGTATTATACATGCGTATACATTTTTGTGTGCACATGTGAAAATGTTTAAAGCATAGATTTCTAAGAGTGGAAATGCTGAGTAAAAGATGATGAGGGATTTACCAGGTTGGTTCTGAAAATTGAAACCAATCTTTTCAATGCTTGGTCCACTACTTCTTCTGCATATTACACCAACAACATTCCTGTCAAATCATTCAGCTCTTCAGGGGACACATAAGAAGTGTACAATTAGAATCTTACCTTCAAGGGTATTATCATCTACCTGGGAAAGATAAAAATTTTACATTTCAAAAATTTAGATAGGGCTTGCCTGGTGGCGCAGTGGTTGAGAGTCCGCCTGCCGATGCAGGGGACACGGGTTCATGCCCCGGTCCGGGAGGATCCCACATGCCGTGGAGCAGCTGGGCCCGTGAGCCATGGCCGCTGAGCCTGCGCGTCCGGAGCCTGTGCTCCGCAATGGGAGAGGCCACAACAGTGAGAGGCCCGCGTATCGCAAAAAAAAAAGAAAAAAAATTTAGGTAAAAAGTATTATCTTAGGTGTATTGAGTATAAAATTATAACCTAAATTTAGGGGTGTGAAAAATCTTAGAACCAAAGGGTTCTAAGATCAAAGAAGACTTCTGTTCAAGGATATTAAAATTATAAATGTGGGATTAGCTTGTTATAGACCAACTCTCTGTAACTGAGACTACCTGCAAAATCCAGACAAAATTACAGAAAAATGTCTATCAAAAAATTTTAGAGAGCTACCAAGTCAGCAAGGACTTGAGGGGCCAAGAGGCCAAAAGAAGAATAAGGAAAAGCAAAATAGACATTTGGTACCAGTTTTCTCTTTAAATCATTTGCCCATTCTAATGGAGGTCACTGAGATGCTAAGAAGTTGAGAAAATCTTCTATCAGTCTTGGGGGGTTATAGGATTCGAAACTAGAGTCCAGGGACTATCAAGAAGGAAGGTCCTAGTATATACTTGAGGCTTTCACTTAATATTGGTGAAGGACTATACCCTTGGAGTAAGTGAATTTTTATAAAGAACAGCCTTCACAAAGCCTGAAGCTTTGCTTTGAAGCAGCTCAATGCCAGATGGACTAAAGCTTGACCGTAACTGCCTGCCAGAGGGCTCATCCAGAGATTCAAATTAGCTCTATGACCTTTCAAATGAAATACCTGCCTTTTAATCACAAATTGGCAATCAGGAGAGGAAATGGGATTACATGATCAAAAAACTATGGAAAAATAAATAGAAAACAGACATAGATCCACAGGAAATCCAGACACGAAAGTCAGTGAACAAGGACTTTAAGATAACTGTGCTCTCCAGTTACTGTGGTTACCACCGTTCAGTAGAGCAGGGACGCAAGCTTACTTGGCCGATTTCACTAGTTCCTGCTACCTGCCAGTGATCTCTTTCAAGCCACTTGAGTTTACTTCCTTTGCTTTAGGTGCTGTTTTCTCTATGTGAATTGCCATTTCTTCCTTGTGTGCATGTTTTTGTTTTGTTTTGTTTTGTTTTGTTTTGTGGTACGCGGGCCTCTTACTGTTGTGGCCTCTCCCGTTGCGGAGCACAGGCTCCGGATGCGCAGGCTCAGCGGCCATGGCCCACGGGCCCAGCCGCTCCGCGGCATGTGGGATCTTCCCGGACGGGGGCACAAACCCGTGTCCCCTGCATCGGCAGGCGGACTCTCAACCACTGCGCCACCAGGGAAGCCCTGCATCTCTACAATTTTGATTTTCTTGGCCTTGTACCATACTGGCAGAGGTACCAAACATTCTGACATTCTATTTTATTCAAGCCTATCTTATTTATGATTCAACCGATCACAAAATCCTTGTGAGATCAAAGCCAGGCACAGATTTTACCCAGAAAAATAACCCACACCTGGCCACCATTGCATCTAGTCAGATATTTTTAAATCAGGGATTTAATTCAATTATTTTTTCCTAAAATATTTTGACATTAGGAGAGATGGGCAGTAGAATCTCACCTATGTTTTATTTTTTCCCCAACTTTATTGAGGTATGACTGACAAATAAAATTGTATATATTTAGGTTGCACAATGTGATTTTTTAAGGTGTATAATGTGACGATTTAACATACGTATACATAGTGAAATTATTACCACCATCAAGTTACTTAACACATCCACTATCTTACATAATTACTTTTTTTTTGTTTAGTGGTGAGAACACTTAAGATCTCCTGTCTTAGCAATCCCTGTCAAAATTCCAAAGGCATTTGTCACAAAAGTAGAAAAAACAATCCTAAAATGTTTTTGAAACCACAGAAGACCTCGGACAGCAAAAAAGTCTCATCTGTATTTTAGAAAGAAGCAATGGTCGTAATATATAATTAGACCTGTTATAATTTCAGAAAATTCTCCCAAGTTTTTGTCGATATAAGATAAAATTAAATTGGAGAAATGAGCATAATGATGGTGTCGTTTTCAAATGTTATACATCATATACTGAAGTAAATGCATTAAGTATTCTGAAAGTGTGCCAGATATACAAAAATTAGTAACAACTGCACTTATATTTGTCAGAGTTATAATTTTTTATAGGAGTAGCCTTTATGGTTATTTTCTCCAATGGTTATTTTTGATTTTGTGTCTCCTACTCACAGCTGTGTCATTGTCATTTGGAATCAGTACGTAAACTTAGTGTTTATTTGTGCTTGTGATGACAGAATAAATCTGTCATCAACATTTACTTTGTTACGCAAATGTCACTGTCTCATTGTTGAGAATGACACATAATGGATCTCTGAGTTTCATTCCTTTTGAAGGTCACTGGAGAAAATATGTTTAGTGACATTTATTGTGGCAAGAAAAACTTTGAAGTGATTCGCAAGCTTTGTGTCAACTAGATTGGTTTGGGAATTGAAGAATCTCTGGAAAGAGAGAAGAAAGGCTTTAGTAGAAGAAGGGCTCCTGGAAAAACAATTGCAGAAATGTTGGAGGACAGAATTATGTATTGATTATTAGTCCTCTGGCCAGATGCATCATTCAGATGAGTCTAAGCCCCAGGGAGAGAGGGACCATGAGTGGACACTAAAGGAGTGGTTGGTATATATAACCCTAATGAAAACTGGAAGTGCAAGGTGGTATTTTGTGACAACATGTGAAAGATAAGGTGCTGTGACTAGAAGAGAATTCTAGAAGGAATTCTCAAACGAGCAGGCAGCTTTAATGCCATGAGATGCCGTCACACACATTAGGAGAAGGCGACATTTATGGCAGGAAAGAGTACAATGGTGAACAGGGCCTTCACTCGATCTCAAGGTCAATACCAAGAAAATGAACTTGGAGCAAAAATGAGGAAAGAAGTAAACTACTTCTTTCCTGGAGCCACAGGCTTGACCTCATTTCTTCGTAGATTGTTACTAGTTAGAACCATTTCAGTGACAAGTGCAAAAACTATTTGTAAATTAGCTCCAGGAAAAGTAGAGGTGTTAGAGGCTCATATAAATGCAGAAAGGCAGGCATGTTTGGCTTCAGGGAAGCTCTCAAGGGACTATGAGAAACTCTGAATCCAGGAACTAAAACAGTTTCTCCTTTTCTACCCCTCTCTACTCCTCTTTATCGCTCCCCGCATTCTTCTCCCTGCTCTTGTATATATAGTGTGTGATTTTTTTACATTTTAGCAAAATAATCTGCTAATGTTTTTTAAATGAAAAAAAGCCCCACATATATGTCTTTGTTCTCAGCAGTCCCACTTTTGGGAAGTTAACCCATAGAAAAAAATAAGGAAGTAGATAATAAAAAATATACACACATATACATATAATGTGAGTACATTAAAAAAAGTGAGGTTTATGCTTTATGTATGCTTTCCTACGCCTAAAAACTGTCCTGGAAGGGTGTGCAGGAACATATCAATGGTGGCTGCTCTGGGAAAGCAGTGTCTTGGCGTGGCCAAGAGGAGAGGGACATTCCTTTTTATGTTTTATAGTCCTGCCGTGCTTAAATATACTACAACAGAATCATTTTTATATTTCTTGTGTAATTTTAAATTGTGAAAAAGAGACCTTACAGAAAACAAAATGAAAAGTAGTTTAAGAAGGGGATAGAATTCATAATTCAAAATCTCACTGCATGAACATTTCTAGGTCAGATTTTGACCAAACATACATTGTATGAATTGTGGATGAATGAGTACCAAAGAGCCTCACTGGTTGTCATAGTTACATTATCTAATATGTTTCATATTCTGTGTGTGACTAATCAGTTGAAGCTACAGGAGACTTGCCTCTAGCTCGTTTGGGCTTTGGGAAGGGATTGAAAGACAAATTCATGGAGAAACGAATCCATACAGAAATAAAATATGACTGCTGCTGTCCCATGTTTTCTTCTTCCTTTTTGGCCATTGTTGAAGGATGGCCTTGGTCTATAACCCACAGAGACATCCATGGCTTCCCAAAAGCCTATATTAGCTTATTGTCTTAAAGTAGTAAATCTGGGTGGGATGTAAATGGCTCTGGGGATTGGATGACCTGGTTTCTAGTCCCAGCTCTTCCACTTACGAAATGTCTATCATTTTATCATTTACCAACAACTCTACAGTTACAAACTGCCCTATTTAATCCTCATAATAACTCTATGAGAGGCATGGTACTATCACCCCCATTTTAAAGATAAGAGATCTCACTTTAGAAAGCTTAAACTATTGGCCCAGGGTGAGAACAGTTTATAATTGGAATTGTAAGAGCAATGACACAAATTTAGGTTTGTAGACTTCAAGCCCAAAGGCTGTTTTAAGATACCATTGTCTAGCAAATCATGACATTTATAAACATTTAGGCAAAATAATAAACATTAAAAAATAACAGGGTGGATATGTAAGATATTTATATAAATAAATAAGATAAAGATCAACGTAGAATTCAAGACAAATATACAAAATGGGACAGAGGATAAGACACTGAAAGAAGTCCTGATATTGTTTTTTACAAATAATATTCTTGAATAAGGAAGTATTTTTTATTAAGAATGGAAGGCTGCTTTCATAACTTGAGAATATAAAAAATCATAAGCTATTATTGTATTTAAAATGAAACCCTGAAAGCATTTTAATTAAACTCATGCAGAAGACAACGATTTTTGCCATGGCTGCTGTTGACAAAGTCCTGGAAGGTCTTGATGAGTGATTTTCAACTCAGCACTCAGCTGTCTTTGTGCCCTCTCATCATCTGTGGAGCTCTTACAAATACCAGTGCTTGGGTCCAAACACCAAAATCCTGATTAAATTGATCTTGAGAACTGGCACTGGTAAGCCCCTATACTGACTGACTATAAGATAAAATTGTAGTCATAATGTCATGGAAATACCTTTCATTTGTATAGTATATATACATCAATTGTAAAACATTTCAGTCAACATTATCACATTTTATTACTACTATAATCTTAAGAGTCTGGTTTTTAATTACGCTCTATTTTAACATATATTGGCAGTTGCCACCAGTAACTCCCTTTTCACCAAACCTATTTAAAAATTGTTTGGTACTATTGTTATGGAGGTAAGGCTCAGCTGAGGGGATGAAACATATTCATATGTAGCAGTAATGCTACCTTCTAGTTTTAGAGCATAGCAACCAATTTAAAAAGATAAAACAAAAAAGTTGGCTATAATTAGCTATGAAAAATTAGAAATGACAGGTTGCAAGATGATTTGAGGGATAGAATTTTATTTCCCCGTCTTATAGTTTTAAATTTAATATTACCGTTACTCACTGCCTGGAAACCACAGAGACATTGCCAAAGCATTAGGTTAGGACAAATGATGAGACTTCATAAGAGGACAGGTAATAGGGCTGCAGAACTGAGAAATACAAAGAACTTGGGAAAGAAGGAAATCTAAAAGGTGCTACAGATGTCAAACATGATCTCCTTGCAGGAACTGTAAAATGGCTATAATGGAAGAAAAATGTCAAAGTGGGTGTAAGTGTAAAGAGCTTGGCAATTTCAATTCACCAATTAAGACTTCGAGGAAAACACCAGAGTATTAACTTTCTTTCATCAACACTATGATCCTCTAAATTGTAAGAAGTTATCTAAAATGTATGTGGAAAAGAACAAGTATAGCAGGACATTGCCAGCCTGGATCTTACCGCTTTGAGGCTCATAGAACTGAATTTGTTATGAAGAACATTGAACCAGTAAAAACTCACTTCGCTCTCATTCCAGTAGACTATAAATCTGTTGCCACGTCTAGGCATCTCCATATCAAGGTACTTAAAGGATTCAGGTGAGTTGAACTGGTGTTGGCTGTAGGCTTCAAAAGTTTTAAGTGGCATTGATAAGGGAGGAGGAGGAACCCAAATCTAAGTCAAAACTTTAATGGATATTGTAAAACAAGAGACAGGGAGAAATTACTTCCAAGATCTGTAAGTAATGATGCCCTGGTTGGTTTTGAACAGGATTTATTCTTTGAATAGAGATGCCTCAGTTTCTAATACAGTGGATGCCAGCAATGAAGATAATCAATGGGATTCAAGGAGAGGCACTGGAATATGAAATTCGGGGAATAATGATTTACATGACTTTGAAATAGTGATTTCTAAGTTCTAAGGTTGAAGATTGCTATAAAACCGTTATGGTAGACACATTTTTTCCTTCTTGCTATATGTTGATATTTTATTGAAATAGCAGTGTATATTATAATTCATTCTTTTTTGTGTTTGCTGCATATTAATATTTAAAGAAATAAAAAATATTAGCTTTTAGTGCATCAAGTGGCATAAATTAAAAATCTTAGTAATTGGGCTTCCCTGGTGGCGCAGTGGTTGAGAGTCCGCCTGCCGATGTGGGGGACACGGGTTCGTGCCCCGGTGCGGGAAGATCCCACATGCCGCGGAGTGGCCGGGCCCGTGAGCCATGGCCGCTGAGCCTGCGCGTCCGGAGCCTGTGCTCTGTAACGGGAGAGGCCACAACAGGGACAGGCCCGCGTACCGCAAAAAAAAAAAAAAAAAAAAAAATCTTAGTAATCTGCTTCCTGTCTCTATGGATTGACATATTCTTGATGTTTCATATAAATGAAATCCTGCAGTATATGAACTTTTGTGTCTGAGTTCCTTCATTTAGCATAATATTTTCGAGGTTCATCCATGTTGTAGCATATATCAGTACTGTATTTCTTTTTGTGGCTTAATAATATTCCTTTGTAAAAAACGTGTTTTTAACTATCAATATATTATGATGAAAATCACTTACTCTTGTTTTTTAAATAAATTTATTTATATTTTATTTATTTTTGGCTGCATTGGGTCTTCGTTGCTGCGTGCAGGCTTTCTGTAGTTGCGGCGAGCGGGGGCTACTCTTCGTTGCAGTGCTCAGGCTTCTTATTGTGGTGGCTTCTCTTGTTGTGGAGCACGGGCTGTAGGCATGCGGACTTCAGTGGTCGTGGCATGAGGGCTCAGTAGTTGTGGCTCGCAGGCTCTAGAGAGCAGGTTCAGTAGTTGTGGCTCACAGGCTTAGTTGCTCGGCAGCATGTGGGATCTTCCCGGACCAGGGATCGAACCAGTGTCCCCTGCATTGGCAGGCGGATTCTTAACCACAGTGCCACCAGGGAAGTCCCACTTACTCTTTTTTTTTCAGAAAATTATATTTATCATAAACACTTGGACAGAGAGAATCCCTTAAGAAAGTTTGAGATATTTTGAAATAAATTGAAAGAACCTAGAAGGCCAAGATGTCAGACAAAAAACTCAAGGTAGAAAAGTCCTTTAGAACATGACATTTTCAAAGACTGAAAACAAAAGTGCTGTTTTTTTTGTGTACTCTCTTGGAAGCCTGCCAAGTTTTCTTTCTTAATTGGTGTTTTTAGTCACTTAATATATATATTTTTCAGTTTTGTTCTTTGGCTGCTCAGATAGTCCTTTTTAGAATTTCCATAGTGGTGGGACTTTTGGTCTCTACCTGAAGCTCCACATGCTGGAATTATGAAAACAGAGATCACAAGCAAGAAATAAGTATGTGGTTTCTAAAATTAACTAAGGCTGTAGCACAAAGATACATAGTTAAGATTTCTTTAAAATAACAAAACCTAAATGAAACAAGGCCAAGTTTCTTGGAAAATCATAATTTCAAAGTGCAGATTCATATGGAGAAATGGAGAAACCAGTAAAATTAACTGGCGGGAGAAATATGAGTTGCAGTTTTCAATGCCAGTAGAAAACAGGTACTTCTCATTAAACGTTCTGTTGTAATGAACTTACAGTAATATTTTGAGAATAGGAATCAGCCAGGAATAAGCACTCAAATCACTTGACTCAAATAATCTATGAAATGGAATTCTTCTACTATACAGGAGCAGGTTAATATTAATAGACTGTATGTTGCTGTATTATAAGGAAATGGTTGTCCCCTTCCCTGGACCACACAAAGGAAATATCGATGAATCTCCTAATAGGTATTTGACTTTTTGACTTGTTCAAGCAGTGGTCCATCTGGGGTGAAAGTGATGAGTAAGGAAATAAGGAGAGGAGCCTAAATACGTAATTTCATCTTCTGTATCAAGAATAGAGTAGATGCTTTCCTCTTTCCTTTCAAATCACTAGTTCCACACACATTTATTCTGATCACTCCCAAAGAGAAGCACCTAATAGAATAGGCTTCATTTCAAAATTTCTCATAAGTGTTTTCTGTTGACCTAACATTGTGAAAAGATTTTATGGTAATAATTCTCAGTGCTATAAATCAAATATAAAACATTTGCCTTCCTTACATTCAGAGAAATTGAACATAATTTTTTGTTTTGCCAAACCCAAACCTGTGCATACTTTATTTATCTGGTGGACAAAAAACAGCCATTCCCAGCAGCGGACTTTAATTGCAATATGCTACATGTCAGTAGCATTTGGAAAATGCAGTTTATCAAAGATAACTTGTATAAAGACATCTTGAAAGTGACAAAAATGATCAATCAAATTTGAAAAGCTGAGAATGTGAGAAATACTAATGGGCATTAGTGTTGATTTTTATCTTTTCCATTTATCATTTTGGCTAAGCTTTCTGGTAATTATTTCACATGAGGAATGGGAAAGATATTTGGGGGGGGAACTGACACTGGTTACTAGGAGATTTTTTAAAATCTCTCTTTGAGTGTGGGTGTGTGCACATATGTGCTCCTTGGTAGAACTGGGAAAGAGGTTAGTTTCATGAAATTCAGAACTATTTTATTCCACTATTTTGAAATGTAATTATGGTATAGTGAGTGAAAGTGGTTTAGAGTCCATAATATTGTAACTTCCTCTTACAATATCCTGGGAACTGTCATTGACCCTCTCCTTGGACTGTCAACTGAAAAGGAGATAATCACGCGAAATGAGCCCATTCCGTTATCGGGCAGTCCTAAATGATGGTATTTTTAGGTTCTTTCATATTTCAGTCTTCATTTTGATTTTTAGAGCATCAAGCACAAGTAGTCTCCTGCTTGATAGTCTCACATATTTGAAATAACTATTGTATCTCCCTGTGGGCCTCTCTTCTACCCAATAGAGTTCCTAATTCCTTCAATTGTTTCTCTTAATCAAAGATACGCATACCTCTCATCATCCCAATAAAATTTCTCAAACCACATTCTACTTTGTTACTTATAAAATGATGAAAATGGAAAATAATGCTCTAATATGGTCTAAGTAGTTCAGCTCAGAGTGAGACTCTTACCTACCAACCATGATTTGAACTCTAAATTCGATTCACGTAGCCTAAAATTAAAGCAGCACTCTAGTAGCCATTAAACTGTTGGCTCGCATTAAACTTGTGGTCAACAAGTGTTAGTTTAAGTACCAGAAATCCAGATCTTTCCCCTCTCTCTTTTTCCACTTAGAAGTTTGTCTTGGTTTACACCCACTAGCATGACTACTATCAAAGAATAGAAAATAACAAGTGTTCTTGAAGATGCAGAAAAATGGAACCGTTATGCACTGTTGCTGGGAGTGTAAAATGGTGCAGCCATTATGGAAAACAGTGAGGAAGTTGTTTAAAAAATTAAAAATAGAACTACCATATGTCCCAGCCATCTCACTTCTAGGTACATATATGCAAAATAATTCAAAGCAAGATTTCAAAGAGATATCTGCACACCCATGTTCATTGCAACATTATTCACAATAACCAAGAAGAGGAAGCAACCCAAAATCCATAGATGGATGAATGGAAAAAATAATGAGGTATGCATATACAATGGAATAGTATTTAACCTTCAAAAGAGAAGCATTCTGACACATGTTACAACATGGATGAACCTTGATGACCTTATGCTAAGTCAAATAAACCTGTCACAACAAGACAATTACTGTATGATTCCACTCATATCCGTTATCTATGGTAGTCAGACTCATAAGAACAGAGAGTAGTCTTGGATGAGAAATGGGAAATTAAACGTAGTTAATTTTGCACTCATGTTTTAACTGTTAGAGAAGAATGACATTTTAATTTTTTTTTTTCCTGCGGTACGCGGGCCTCTCACTGCTGTGGTCTCTCCCGCTGTGGAGCACAGGCTCCGGATGTGCAGGCTCAGCGGCCATGGCCCACGGGCCCAGCCGCGTGCCGCTCTGAGGCACGCGGGATCCTCCCGGACCGGGGCACGAACCCGTGCCCCCTGCATGGGCAGGCGGACCCCCAACCACTGCGCCACCAGGGAAGCCCAACATTTTAATTTTGAAAAATCTTAAAACATCTATCCTTTAAAGCTATTACTGAGTTCAAGAATTGTATACTATTAAATAATGAATGAGTTGCTTAAAAGAAGAAAATGTAGTCCTACATAAAAAAGAAATAACACACCAAAAATACCTTTGCTCTATCTCGCTACAGTTGTTAACTAGTTCCTAGATGATTTTTGAGGGTGTATATAAGATGCTGGGTTTAAAATGACCTATGTGGTGTTCTAACTCTCCATTCTTTATGTTTCTCATTCTTAAAAAAAAAAACACTAAGTTTTAACTTTTTATTTTGATACGTGTTTATAGGCTCAACTTTCTTGTCGTTAATGTAACATCAAATGTCAATAATAACTGGCTGCTCAGGTGATGATGGGATAGGGAGAGTCAGATCCAAAGATTAGTTAAGCAGGTTATCTTCATAATGTTTGCCAAGCAGATTAGCTGCTTGTTGACTGTGTCTGGTGAAAGTGTATTTTCCCCAGCTTGCAGATTTTTAGATTGCTGAAAATGAAACTGAGGGTCTTAGAATGGTTGACTTTTCCTGATGAATTCACTTAGGAACTATAGAGCATCATAGTAACTTAACACATAACATCTTTCTAATTTACAAAATTAAATCACTTCAGAGCTATAAACCATTGTGTTACTATAATCAGAGTTAGACCTTCCTTACACACGGAATCATTAAAGCAGCTGAAATTTAAGTATGGCCTTCTGTCCAGCTCCTAAAGTAACATCAGGGCAGGGGAAGGCATTACATTATTTTCCATTAGGCAATATAGCCTCGGCCTCTTTATTATACAAACGTCTCATAGAAGTTCAAGAAATTCATACTTAAAATACATAATTGGTTTTTTGTTTTCAAAGAGAATATGAAATTTATTATGCAGGATGCTGATTCAGAAGTTGTAATTAAAAAATGTGGAACGGCATCTTTTTTTTTAACTTTTTATTGTATATTGGAGTTTCTTTTCCCTTTATACAGAGCATATGATAGGCACACAACCTTGTTTTTCTCCATACAATGAGCATGTTTTCCTAATACAGTATACCAAATGACCTATCATTTCCTCCTTGTTTTGAAGTACCAGCCTTTCTATATTTCAAGTCCTCCTGGGCCTAGTCCTGGACTTCATATTCTGATCTATTTTTTATTTTCTATTTGCCTGTTACTGTGGCAGAAAGACACTTACAAAAAATGCTACGGTTCTGACACTTGTGAGTGAATTGAGGGAAGGAGCCAGCAGCCAATGCTTATTTACCACCTTGTTGGGGACACATAGTGCTCTTTCTTCTTTAAAGCGTCATGAGGGCCTAGACAGACACCACAGGCAAGAGGAAAGGCCAAAATAACAGGTAATATGAGGAGACTGACAATTCCTAGTGACTTCAAACATTCCAGCCTTGAGACTCATAAATGCGGTTGACTTTAATGACAAAGAATACTTTTCTCGAGGTGTATCTCCAAATGACTTAGTAAATTAGGCTCTTCTTGAATAGATGCAGCTTTCTCACAGTCTCTCAGGTGGATACCATGATTTCCATTCCTACCATGATAGAACTAGTTCTCACACTTATTAGTCCTAACTTGATCTTATTATAATCGCCATTTAAATTATTACTCTAATCACACCTCTTGGCCCCTTTCCACCCTACGAACTGTTATCAGATTGATGTGAAACAAATCTTGGGTGGTTTGGGATATCTTCACTGGATTTCCCTGGACAACTGTGTACAGACCCAATTCCTTGACCAGCATCCAAATACCCTACGGCCCTAATCAAGTCTTCCCAGCTCATTTCTCAGCACCTTCCCAGCTCATTTCTCAGCAGCTGTGTATATCAAATAGTCTTCAGATAAGCTTTGCTTTCTCCAAGCATGCTCTGTGACTACCTCTGGGTTTTAAAAAATCATAGAATTTTAGAACTTGAAGCAAACTTGAAGATGATCTAGCTCAATCCTCATTGTACAGATGTGGAGATTGAGGACAGTGTGATTATAAGTGAAAGGACTTCCACTGACATTTGCATCCCAGACTCAGAGGCCCATGCTATTTCTACCACAGTAAATTTACTTTGTTTGTGCCTTTTCTTCTTCCGCTAGTGCTTTCCTCAACAACCCCTCCCTCCCTAATCTGCCGGTCAATATCCTTCCCTTCCTCAAAGGATTAGGTGTTACTCTCCATAAAGCTTTCCCTAATCATCTTAGTTAAAGTGACTCTTCATTTTCTGATCTAATATGGAACTCTGCACCCCTCTTCATGAACTCGTATTCAGACCTGTACTGTGGTATTTGCGTCGTGTTATCTCCCTCCTCCAAAATCTATGTGTTTCGCAAGGAGGATCGGGCAAAAGGAGCATCCTTTTGGTCCGTAGCACATTGAAATTACTCAAATGATATTTGAGGGAAGGCACAGAAGTGACTGAATAATGATTCGCTCAGGAATGATTGACAGCCTATCTTTCCATATTATATGTGTGCTGGGGTATAAGAGAGAGGCCCTGTAAGCTTGCCGTGAATTTCCCTTCAGTTATTTGACAACTCATCTTACATCATCATAAAATGAGAGTGGCAACATCTCGTTGTCATTTTTCCAAATGTTAAGCTAATCACCCTGCTGTTAGAGGAATCATCAGAAAGAATCTAATGAGAATCAGAGGACTGGAGAATCATTTGATATTTTTTTCTTTTTCTTCTTTTCTTACTCTTCCCCGCAAAGCAGTGTGTGTGGATGGGTGCTGTCAAGGTGTGTTGATGTGAGGCAGCTGATAGAGAGGCAAGAGGGAGAAATGAATATGGAAATCATATGTGATTATTAGTTGTTTTTTTTTTAAACAGAGACTGTATGGTAATGAACATTAGATGATTATTGTTAAGTAGAAAGTGAAAGTAGTTAAAAGACATTTATAAATTCTAAGTAAAAATCAATCTGCAAAAAATAAAGTGGTCTCTGTGGTGTGCTGGCTGGAGGTCCAGCAGAATGCTTCAGGCTGGTACTGAGACAACAGTGTCTAGCCCTCTTTTTTTTTTTTTAAGGGGAAAACTGAATTATTTCTGGCTGTATTCAGGCCCCAGTTATTCTGAGAGAAAGGCACAGATGAATTAATTATTAAGGAAAGATATATTTAGTAATTTAAGAAGTTTAACTTGTTAGAATTTGGAGAATGGGTAAAGTGTGAATCACTCACTCCCTCATTTATAAGAGGTTGGCACAATGTCAATCAAGACAGAAAACACTATAGCGGGTTTAGTTTCTTTCTGTTTTTCTTATTGGTTGAAATACCATTGATTTAATAGTGAATTTGTTTTGTTGATGGCCACTTAAAAATTAACATATTTTAGTGAATCAGTAAAAAAGTACTATCTTGACCAAAACTTTGTAGATTAATTGGCAGTGCTGCAATTGTAATTTGTTCTAATGTTACATCTTGGAGAAAGAAAAAATAATGAATAGTGGATTTCTAGATATGTTTTCTACTCAAAATCAAAAGTTGTTTTCATATCTACTTAGTGAAGAAAATTTAAAATTTAAATTAAAAAGAAAATGTTGGGTTCAGATTTTCTAAAAGAAACTAATTAATCACCAGATTACATTTCAAGGCAGAAAAGTACAATGGTTAAGAGTTTGCTTTAGGGAGTTAGATCTTGAATCAACTCCTAATTCTTTATCTAATCTGCTTGAAGTCAGGAAGGCCACTTAATCATCCCAAGACTGTTTACTCATGTATAAAATGGACATTGAATGGGGTTTTGGTAAGGATTAAACGTAATGTATTATACAAATCATTCAGTATGCTGTCTGAAACATGGTAAGTTCTTAAGAGATGGTACCTTCTGCTAGTGGTAGTTTCACTATCGTTGTTGTCAGCAGCAGCATTACCATAGTCAAAGCTTAGGACACACAAAAATTAAGGTGATTCATACTGATGTCCTGCCTAGACATGCAGCTGGTTCCAGCAATCATTAGAATTATGCATGGATGATATGTCCATTTTAATGACCGAATCATACAACATTGTGAAAAATTAAACTTCTTGATAACTTCTAAATATATAATCTAATTAGTGCTGTAAATAATAAAATGTCCAGCAGCTACTTTTAGAAATGCAAATCTAATTGTGTTTACTCTTCTGCTTAATGCCCTCTGATGACTTCCCGCTGTACTTTGAATACACTCAGATACTTAAAAATACCCTTAAAGGCTCTACAAGATCTGGCTCCTGGCCTCGTTCCTTCCCTTTACCCCTCTCCCCCACTCACTCTATTTACCAGATCCACTTGCCTTTTGTTTGGTCCTGAACATGCCACTGTCATCTCTGTCGTGTCACTGTTTTCTTTCCTGGCACTAGTTACTACCCAAAGTTGTATGTCTGTGTTTGTGTAAATATAGTAAATATATATACGTATACAGTAAGTTCCCTACATACAAATGAGTTCTGTTCCGAGAGCACGTTCGTAAGTCCAATTTGTTTGTAAGTCCAACAGAGTTAGCCTAGGTACCCAACTAACGCAATCGGCTGTATAGTACTGTACTGTAAGAGGTTTATAGTACTTTTCACACCAATAATACATAATAAACAAACAGAAAAAATAAAGAAAACATTTTTAATCTTACAGTACAGTACCTTGAAAAGTACAGTAGTACAGTACAACAGCTGGCATACAGGGGCTGGCATCGAGTGAACAGGCAAGAAGAGTTACTGACTGGAGGAGGGAGAGGAGATGGTAGAGCTGCAGGATCATCAGCAATAGGAGACAGAGGGCAAGCTGCAATTTCACTCACCCCTGACATTGATTTCACGGGTTCTGGTTCCTTGCTGGATTCAATTCTATCTACCCTCTTGAAAAAATGATCCAGTGATGTCTGGGTAGTAGCTTTTTTTTTCTCATCATAGATGACATCCTGGGCTTGAAATAAAGATACTATACTACTGTACTCTGTACAGTACTGTACAGTAAAGTACACAAAAGCACAACCACTTGTAGAGGATGCACGCACATGACAGTGTACGCCAGACAAGTGAACTAACTTACATGATTGGACATGCCAACTCACGTTCGCATCTTTGAAAGTTCACAACTTGAAGGTTTGTATGTAGGGGACTTACTGTAGTAGTGACATCTATATATATATTTATATATATGTATAATCAAATATATATGTTTACTCTTTCCCTGCCTTATGGAGTGGGAACTTTACAAGACCAAAGATGACTGACACAATTCCTAATTTTTATGTCTTCAGTGCTAACAACATGGACACATTGCAGGCACTCAATAAATATTTTGGGAATTAATGAACAAATGCATAAATGAATGAAATGTGCTGAGATCTGGCCAGTTCATTTTTACCTTAAAGTGTACCTTAACCTTAAAAGATCTTCCCCCCCCTTTTTTTTAAGAAAAACTGTTATTTATAGGAAGTATTTATCTTTCTTTTCTATATTTTCTATTTAGAAATCTTACTATGCAAATTAACTGTAAGATTTCCGTAGGAAAAGACCTATTCTTCTGCATGCTTTTTAAACTCAAAAACCAAATATCTAATAAGATGCCTTTTCTAAGGTCAAAGTTGTTATGCATGGAGGCCTGGGGACAGGTTCTAACAAAATTTTTCATAAAACTAGTCTCACAATAGTTTGGTAATTCAAGGCACGGAGCCTGTTTGTACTTTTCCCTTCTGAAATGCTGGAAATTTACATTGGATATAGTTTGGAACATAGCAAAACATGCATTTTCATAACTTGTTCCACTTGAGGGATTTTAGAACTTGCTTTTCGACCTTTTCTATATTGCTGTTTTCGGAGGGTCAAAAGAGTCAGAGTTCAAAATAGTGATGTCCTGGGAACTATGGATTTGTCACCATGGCAACAAGCACAGTAAATCAGTAAGAAAAGATTGTCTCCTCTTGTTCCACAAGCAAGAAAGATATCAACAAAACTCAACTCTTTCAAAGCAGATATATAGTCCTAGTGTAAAGGTGACTAGTATTTGTTGCAGGTCTCGTAATTTCTGGCATTTTATTCTCCTAAAAATGGAAACAGTTAAGTGAAAGAATATCAGTTTTGAGAAAACCATTACTTAATTGCTCTAAATTCCAGTGCCATTTATTAATATCAGTTTCTAACCTTAATATACAAACTACTCAAGTTCAGAGTAAGCATAAGCGAAAGTTAATTGCTATTCATCTAACAGAATAGTAAGAGAAATGGAAGAGACATTTAAGTTAACAAACAAGAAACATTAGAGGTCAGAACAGTATCTTACAAAGCCGTTTGCATTGAGCAGTCAGTGAACAAGGCTCTGAGGTATGGGCACCTGGATGGAGAAACTTTACCTCCTGGAATCTTTAAGAAGCCACCTGCTGGTTGGTGTTGGGACTGGGCTGCTTCACAAGGAAGTACTATCCATGGAGAGTTGAGGCATATGACAGGGATGAGGTTGGAATAATTGTTGTCATCAGAGCTCTCAGGAGCACTGATCACATTGTACTGTAATGACTGTTTACATTTTGTCACCCTTGCCTAGATTGTGAGGTCCATGTGGGAGGAGACCTGATATTATTATCTTTCTAATAGTAAATGCCTATCATGCAGTGCCTAGTATTTAGAAGTTGCCAAAAGAATCTCATTGAATGGATGAAAAAACTGACCAAATAAATGAATTCTATCCTGAATTCAGCATTCTGTCCAATTCAGCCCAGTCATCTGTCTTTGATAATGACACTCAGGGACAAGTTATTAAAGGATATGGATTTGCCTTTAATGGGACTAACTGGTTCAGAATAGCATGTAAAAAAGCTTTGTTTTTCTTAACTCAATTTTCTGAATCTGACATGCATAAATTAAGCATTATTTTAATTTATTCTTTGAGGTGACAGTCGTCAAAGAAAAATTGCATCTAATGGAATTAAGCAAGCAAGGAAGACTTTATTAAAGACTGCTGCAATTAAGAGAGAGTCACCTCAACTCCATTGAAACAAAAGACAGGAGAGTTGTTAAGTACCCAGGTTTGCCAGAGGGAAAGCACTGGTTAGTGTGATGAGGCCATCTTTGTTTGCTAATTGACACTCACTGAAGTTAGGCTCCTACCTTCTCACAGAAACTGGGAGATAGGGGGCTTTATCTTTCTCAGTTATCTACCAAAGAGATAATTCCAGGTCCTAGAGAAAGGCATTCCTAGGTTGTAAAACTGGAAAGAGGCTAGGAGAAGATTTATACCTTAGAGGGGCAAAAAAAGAATTTACAGTTGCATGTTTTTAAAGTAAATGCTCTTTAAGGAAAGAGAGATTGGGGGTTTAAAAGATCACATATGGAAAGATTAATCTTAAATGGACAGGGGACACTTCTGTGAGTCAAAAGAAAAGAAAAAAAAGTGAAGTAGGTATAGAAATCAGGATTATGTCCTTCCATTTCGTTCCTGACATAAGTAGCAATATTGAGTTCTTTTACTGGGAAATAATGACATTCTCATTGAAGATACATAAAATGTTAGTTTGCCAAAACATAAGGTTGTGACCTACATAAATATGTGCAAATAAATAACAATAAATAGAGAACTTAATTTTAAATATTTCTCTTGTATGTGACTTTTGGCTTCCCAAATCCTCTTACCTGACAAACACATTTTAGAGTGCCATATAATCTATTAATTGTTGGTTATTGGTTATGACTGCTTCTTTTTTTTAAGGAGGATTATACTACATTTCTTTTATTTTTTTAAACTTCCTTATTTAAAATTTAATTTAATCAATTTTTTATACAGCAGGTTCTTATTATATATCTATTTTCTACAAATTAGTGTATATATGTCAATTCCAATCTCCCAATTCATCCCACTGCCCCCCCAACCCCCCCACCCCGACTCCGCTTTCCCCCTTTGGTGTCCATATGTTTGTTCTCTACATCTGTGTCTCTATTTCTGCTTTGCAAACAGGTTCATCTGTACCGTTTTTCTAGATTCCACATATATGTGTTAATATATGATACTTGTTTTTCTCTTTCTGACTTGCTTCACTGTGTATGACAATCTCTAGGTCCATCCCCGTCTCTGCAAATGACCCAATTTCATTCCTTTTTATGGCTGAGTAATATTCAATTGTATATATGTACCACATCTTCTTTATCCATTCATCTGTCAATGGGCATTTACGTTGCTTCCATGACCTGGCTATTGTAAATAGTGCTGCAGTGAACATTGGGGTGCATGTGTCTTTTTAAAATATGCTTTTCTCTGGGTACATGCCCAGTAGTGGGATTGCTGGGTCATATGGTAATTCTGTTTTTGGTTATTATTGCTTATTGATATACTGTCACATTTTGGTCATGTCTCTTGTAAGCATTTATTTCAATCTGTATCCAACAAAGCACTCATCATCTCAGTGATAAATTAAGAAACATATTTTTGTAAATGAATAGCCTAAACACTTTAAAACTTCTGACAGGTGCCATTTACATTTGGTCTGTGCTTTCACTTATGTTCATGAAGATCTCTCTCTATCTCTACCTCTACCTCTGTTTCTCCATCTCCATCACCATATCCATTTCCAGCCCCATCTCCATCTCCACATCTTCATCTCCACCTCCATTTCCATCTCCATCTCTAGGTAGGTTTGGGACTTGTTTAGTTTCCAATAAGCATTCAGGCTCTATCTAAAATTCCTTTTATTAAAAAACTAATTGGATTAATTGGAGTTATTAACTGACATTTTTGTCTCCTGGGAAAGTCCCTGACTTGGGGATCATTGGGGAATTCTATCAAGACGTCATGTATGAAATTAAAGAGGAGAATATAAAATCCCTCCATATAGTATCGTTATTCTGTCCCTTCCTCAAAGCAGGAAAATGGAGACTTTCAAAAGAATTATACTTTAATTTTTTAATTCTTTCAATCAACTCCCTAAAATAAAGTTTTAAGTACCTTAATATACCACTACATCTCTCTATTAGATAAGTAAACCGAAATGCTTAGGACAGTAGAGATTACATAGGATCTTTTCCTTTGCTTTCAAGATATCTAAAAATGGAATCTGTCTACATAGCATATTGGTAAAAAGCTTATGATAACAAAAATTAGGAACGAAAAATCCCAGAAGGCTACAGATTTAGAGTTCACATACCATCTGCAGTTATTATCCTTGTGGTAATTGTGTACATAAAGATACCACATCTGATTTCAAAAGTTCATGGGAAGCATTTATAAAGCCAAGAACAATTCTCTTGTTGCAATTCTTGACTTACACAAATGCACTTCAGAAGAGCAGACAAGAGCCCTTGTATTTTCCAATCATGTAAAGACCACTTTATGAGCCCAAATCCACATGGTTCAATGCTTCTGGTTATTAAGATTTCATATGGTCATTTGCCCATATTTGTTAAACAGTTTTCAATTGCTACTTTCTTTTCCTCCTTAAACAGTAGTCTTTGTAAATGCAAAGAAAATCCTGCAGAACATTTTTTTCTTTTGCACTGGAAATTTAAAATTAAAATTGTGACTGTGTTCTGAGCAAGCATTTGAATTACTTTTCCCTCGTCATGTGACACTGGCTTTTTTAAAGTATCAACTATCATTCAGCTCTTCATCAAATCATCATCACTACACCTGTTGACTTAGAATAGGAGGCTGGACATAAGTTTTTATTTATATCCCCAGTAGCTATTTTTAAAAGATGGAGAGCTTGATTTACTGTTATTTACAATTGAATCTTTATGAAGATTTTAAAAACTCAAATTTTAAAAACAAGTTTAAAATACAAAAGACAATGTGTTGCAGTTGTGGAGAAACTGGAACCTTTGCACACTGTTAGTGGGCATGTAAAATTGTGAGGTCACTATGGAAAACAGTATGGAGGTCCCCCAAAAGATTAAAAATAAAACTACCATACAATCAGCAATCTTACTTTGGGTATTTCTTCAAAAGATTTGAAATTAGGATTCTTGCCTTCACTGTAGCATTATTCACAATAGCCAGTATGTGGAAACAACCTAGCAAATGCGTGGAAAAAGAAAAGGTGGCATATACATACAATGGAATAGCATTCAGCCTTAAAAAAAAAAAGGAAAATTTGCAATATGTAACAACATGGATGAAACTTCAGCATGTTATGCTAAGGGAAATAAGCCAGTTACAGAAAGACAAACATTGCATCATTCCACTTACATGAGTTATCTAAAATAGTCAAATTCATAGAATCAAAGAGTGGAATGGTGGTTATCAGTGGATAAGGGGAGGGGGAAATGAGGTGTTACTAATCCATGGACATAAAGTTTCAGTTACACAAGAGGAATAAACTCTAGAAATCTGCTGTACAACATTGGACCTACAGTCAACAGTACTGTATTGTACACTTAAAAATTCGTGGAGAGTAAATCTCATGTTAATTGCTCTTACTACAATGAAATAAAATATAAAAAATTAGGTGAATAAAATATTTTACTCTTACTCAGGCTTCAAAGTTTCACATATAGGGCACAAAATGGATTCATTCTCATTGTCCCAATTCCAGAGTTTTGTTAGCTTTTTGTAGTAACTTTTGCTTTTTTACAGACAATTAAGTAGAACTGAATTTTCCTTTGCCATTAAATTGTCATTTCACTTCCGAAGTAAAGAATACAATTTATCTAGATAATTTAAGTAGAATCCTGGCACTTATTACTGTAATTTATAAGTTCATCTCAGAAGTACTGAGCACCTACTGTACGGCAGGCTTTCTGCTACAGGTGTTGAGTATAAAGTGGTGAACTGGACAGAAGCAGTTTCCACCCACATGGAGACACCAGGCTAAAGGAGACTGGCAATGGCCACAGAAACAATTATATAACTCCCACCTGTGATAAGTACTATGAAGGGAGCAGCAGTGAGCAATGAGAGATTAACACCTGGAAAGCTACTTACACTCAGGATTTAGCTGGGACCTAACGGAGTGGTGACCCTGGCAAAGAAGGAGGAGTCTGATATTCCACGCAGAATGAGCTGCGCCCCTGGAGGCCTTGAGGTGGGAAAGAGCTTGGTGTATTTCTGGAACTGAGAAGAGGGTCCTAGTACAATGGGACAGGGGGAGAGGGGAAGATTAGTTGGAGGTAGGAGGTTGGGGTGGACAGAGACCAAATGATGCAGGGGTTCGTAGTTCATGATACACAGTTTGTTTTTGAAGTACAATGGGAAACTGTTGGGAAAATAAATATGAGAGTAGCAGGATCTAATTCCTTTCTTTTTTTTTCTTTCCTTTTTTCCCTTTCTTTTTTCAAATATTAAATCTAGCTTATAGGAGGTGAGTATTTTGAAGAGCAAGGCAGAGGGTGCAGGGAAGACTCCCTATTGAGGAAATAAGTCAGGAAGTACATCTTTGTCTGTTTTAATGAACTCGATTTGATTTGAGGAGCAACAGATATAGCTATGAGGGATTCTGTGTATTGTTAAAATTACTTACATTTTTGTTTTATAATTTTTCTCATGTTTAGTATCTGTATAAAGTCTTCTTATTTTAATTTCCCTGAAAGTTTAAAATCATAACATAATACCATAAATATAGTCTTTATCAAGTCAGTCAATACAATTTTATTGAGCATATGCTGTGTGATAAGAATTATGCATAGGCGAAGACATCTACAACTGTCATCCTGTCCCACCCCATCTCTATTTTCTCTCCCATACCTGTTGTCTTTTCTTGTCTTTCTGGATGACTAAGCTATAGAATCACTACTCATTTTACCATCTTCTCCCTACACTTTAAAAAATATATATCACTTCTTTATATCTCTTATCGAATAACGTCTTTAATTCAACTCCAGAGTGCTTGATACTGCTGATACAGCTGGCTGGAGCTAGTATTATAGAAGGAAATAAATTTCATCTCATGCCTTAATCATTAGAACTCAGACTATCTAAATTTGGTGCTGCTTTAGGAAAATTATGTTATTTTGACAAGAAGAAGACTGGAAAATACTTCTTAAAAGTAAAAAAAAAAAAAAGCAGCATCTATATTTGCTATCCATTTTCTATTTATACCTATATATACATATATATATATTTATATCTCTACCTGTCTATCTGGAAAATATATTCATCTAAAGAAAATATCAGTCCAATGTAATTCTTAAAATGGACAAATAAAATCCCTAAAATTAGAGATCAGTTCTGCATACTTAATGTTTGATTAGGTATTTAAGATAATTGCAGCCTTCTCTCTTTTTGGAAATGAATGCTCATGTCTAGCTTACTTTTTAAAAAAATTTTTGCTATTGCCGTAAATTGCACAAGATCTCATTAGAGATCCATCCCATGTCCGTTTAAAATGCACATTTTAGGCACTCTTAAAAAATGCCTTTCTTTGGTTATTGCTCATACTCTTGTTGCATGATGACTTCTCCTTTGCTTCTGGAAAGAAACACAACACTTAGCAAGCACTCTGGAGTTGGGCTCTGTAAGTAAATTCCAGAGTTTCTGAGATGATTTTTCTACACTCTTTCCTTGGCATTTCTAGATTCTCTCTATTGTAAGTGCTGAAGTTTAATATTTAGTAAGCACACAAAAGTTCTTGCATAAAATTACATATTTTTGTAACAGTTTTTTATTGAATTGAGGAAAATATGCACAGATTAAAGCAATAAACATTGAGAACTTGTGTTGAAAATTTAGTCACATATATTTAAATATTTGTCCTAGTGTTATGAAAATACCTATTTCCCATTACAAATACAGATTAATATATTTTCCTTAATCTAGATGCAAGTATGATCAGTTGTTTCAATAAAGCTATATGATAGTCTCACAATAATTCAATGGTTAAATATGTCACTTTCTTGTAGGTGAATTAATCACTGATAATGCGTGCAGCCATCATGCAGATAATCTTTCTTCATTGTTGAGAAGGTGGATAATATATTATCCATATGTATCAATTCTATCAGTACTTATCAGTTTGTTCCTGAACATGGTCCTGAGGAAAAAATGATATAATAGATGTGTTCTTAGTATGCTAGCCCACTGATTTGAGAAATGTTTCCCTTAGGACAAATAAGGAAACTCATAATCAAATGAACAATATAGAATTAAAAATCACCCCCCATTTTGCCATATGCAACAATTCAGTCTGGTTTCACAGATAAAACAATACTAAGTACTGATTAAAAAACATACATGTAGAATTGACAGTCTCATTGATTTCAAAACCAAGGGAAACATTTTTTTAAATAAGGGGCTTACATTTGTTTAAATTTCACTTGCTTAAAATGATCAGACTTTATTAAATTACTCAGTCACATATGAGCACCCACTGTGTATTGTCCTTTACAATAGATTACAACAATCCTGTCCTCCCAGCCCCCGACTGTTTCAAAGGGATTTGCCAGGGCAATACCTAACATTGTTTTCTCTGAAAATGATGACAGGAAGCCAACAACCAGAGTCCATGTGTGTAACAGAGTGGTTCTCTCTCTTTACCTGCAGAATGCATACCAAGGGCTGTCTTCCCTTGTATGCTGTAAATGGTCAAGACATACTTGTTTGCTGATGATGTGGTAGTAAGATGCTTAGTATTTGATATGTCAACTCAAAATTGTGGTGTCTAGGTCATGGTAACTGTGATCTATTAATCAGTTCTTATTACAACAAAGGAACCCTTTCAGTGTGCTTAGTCACCTAATTACCTCAGGATTTGAGGGTAAGTTGCCTAGTTGACAGCTTTCAGCTGATGATGCCAACAGGCTCAGGTTGAAGAGCTAAACACTCAAGACCTGTTAGCCTAAAGGTCAGTAGTTTCTCCACACTGGCTGCAGAATAGAACCACCTGGGAAGTTTTAACTAATGGTCCGGTTGGAAAAGCATTCATTCAATTAGAACCAAGGGCAGAGGGACCCTGGACATAGGTGTTTTTAAAACTTCCTAGAGGAGCTCCTAATGCCTAGACAGGGTTCAGGAACTAGGGAGTGTTTCCTCTTTAGGCAGAAAGAGGAGAATTGGAAAGTTTGAGTTAGAGGGACTTCAACATGACATTGTTTCTTTCATTAGATCTGAGGTTCTAAAGTGGTTGGGCAACCAGCAGCATCAGCATCTGGGAACTAGTTAGAAATGCAAATTTCAGGCCCCACAGTGGACCTACTGAAACAGAAACTCTGGGGATGGAGTCCAGAATTCTGTGTTTTAGAAAGTCTTCCAGAGCAGCCACATAGCACAGGGAGATCAGCTCGGTGGTTTGTGACCACCTAGAGTGGTGGGATAGGGAGGGAGATGCAAGAGGGAAGCGATATGGGAACATATGTATATGTGTAACTGATTCACTTTGTTATAAAGTGGAAACTAATACACCATTGTAAAGCAATTATACTCCAATAAAGATGTTAAAAAAAGGAACGTCTTCCAGGTGATTCTAAAGTTTGAGAACCATTCTTTTAGGTAAAGCCTAAGCTAACATAGATATTTGGAGACCAACAGTTAAAGGTCTTCCCATTCATCACCCAATTAGAGTTCAATTAAATAGAAGGTACCTGATCAAGCAATCAGATGTACATCTTGTCTAGATGAAGAAATAGCTTCACTGCCAGAACAAAGTCATTGACATAGATGACATTTTATTATTCTAAGAGTCTTCCAAGAATAATGAGTGACATGGCATAAATATCCACATCCAAAAGTAAGTGCTCTTCCAAAGAATATTTTATGAATATTTCTATTCCTTTGTTATTATAATCCCTCAAGCAAAATGGCCTCTCCATAAATTTCAAGTATATTTTCATAACAAACCATTTCTTTTTTAGTCAAAATTAGAGCCAGAATAATGGATTCTCAGGTGATTTCCATTCCTGTCTGAAGGATAAAATTGCTATTAAGACAAGAAACATATTTTATATTCTGTTGTGGAATTGAATGTCTTCCAAGAGCCGTAAGGATAATTAGAGTCCCTGTCACTATTGTATCTTGACCCTCTCCAAGTATTTCATCTGTTTAAGGAAAGCATCATCTGTCTTCTCTCTCTGGTCTGGAAGTTTGTAGTACCCTTTCATTGCTACTGTCAAATTTGGTTTTCTTCTTGACATGCAAATTTTTTCTACCACATTTCTACTTTCACCTATGAATTCCTATGCTGTATATAACTTCTTCCTTTTCCTGTTATACCTGTTTATTTTTGATAAGCTATGCCCTTTCACTGTTGTACATCATGAGTTGCATCCCATCAACTTTCAATAATATCTCTGTTCAAGTGTACTTCTTTGGGTTAAAACTGAGATAGAAATTTTTGCCTCACATTTTGAATATTCAGATATAGTCATCTGGGTCTAAATACTAAACTGTCAAATACCAGAGTTAAAATTCTCTTTCTGTCCGTGGAATCACAGAAATACAGGACTAGAAGGAATTTTGGTTTGGGGTAGTTCTCGATACTGATTTATGGTTTTTCTTCTCATGTAACAATCGTTACGCTACCTAGCAATTACTAAGAAATTTTAAACTTGTTATTTTTGTTTTGGCCCTTCAAACTAGAGTTTAACTACCTTTCTCTCAAGCTGCTAATTATTCCATCAGGAGTACATTGTTGGTGATGTAATAAGGAATTTGAAAAACCTGAATTATATTTGTCAATGCAAACAATACCTGTCTTTGTTCTCTTTCTACATCTACTCTTATTTTCCAGAATCTTGACCTTGAAGTGAAGTGATATTATAACCATCTTTCCGAGCCTTGCTAAGTCTTGCCTCTGGAAGCAATTTTGTTTTCTTAAGGCAGTGGTTCTCAAACTTTAGAAGTGCGTCGGAATCACCTGGAAGCCTTGTTAAAACACACATTGCTCCCCAACCCTAGAATTTCTGATTCAGTAAGTCTGCACAGGGGCTTGAGAAACTGCATGTCTAACAAATTCCCATCTGATGCTGCTGGTGCTGTGACCACATTTTGAGTATCACAGTCAAGGTGCTCTTCCTTCACGAGATGAAAAACAAATGATCTTAAAACATCAAAATTGCCCTCAATTCCACCATAGCCATTTTTCACCTTGTATCATTTCTCCCTGCAGTAGCCAGAGTGAGCATCTTAAAATACGAACTAGCCCATGTAGGACTTTTGTGCTTGGTTGCCCCTCGGACCCAAACTTTGCAGCATCTTTCTGGTGCTTAAAACCCACACTCCCCCTCACCCCTGAGCCCCTTAACATGAATTACAAGGCTCAGCATAAGCTACCAGCCTTATTGGCCTCATCTCAGGGCCCACTTTCCTCCCATATTATCTCTGTTAAAAATGTACATGTTATGAGCTAAGTACTTTTTTATTTTCCTCATTTCACCGATGAGGGACACAGAGAGAATAAGCATTACACCCAAACTCACATATATATTAAGTGGTCGAGTCAGGATTCTAACTTAGCTCCTTCCAACTCACACAGGCCCAGGATTTTGTCTATTCCTTTGACAGAAAATGATGGGATTGACTCTTAACAATAGGGATTTACTTGCCTGGATTAGGGTAAATGATCATTTGGTCCAGGCAAACTGCTTTTTGAACATTAACTGAATTGTACCCATTCAGTTATAGAACTAAACTGTGTATATGTGTGTGTATATATATGTATATAATACATATAATTTATGTAATATAATTCAAATTGTATGTAATATTATATATGCATATGTATAAATATATGTACATATATTTTATTACGCATATGACAGTTGTGTTTTGCTACTACAATAGGGCCAACGTTTATCTAATGCTTCCTGTGAGCCAAATTCTAAGTTAAGTACCGTAGAGATGTTATCTCTTTTAATCATCACAATTTATGAGGTAGATAGTGATGTTTTCCACTTTTTATAGGTGATGGAACTGAGATGCTAAAAGCAGATAAGGAAAATTTTCTTAAGGTCACACAGTTTATAAGTGATGGATCCAGGACTGAAATACAGGAGCATTTGGTCCCTAAGATATATTTGTCATCTATGTCTTTTTTTTCTCAAATCCCCAAACTGACCAGGGATGAAAAGTTTTTAGTAATATTTTTCAGGTGTCTTTTGCTTATTTCTCCATTAGCACAGTTGGATACCAGCATATATGGAATGTTCTCTCTTATGAGAACTCGGGTACTTGGACATGTACTTAGTAAGTAGAGGCCACCTCCACTTTTACACTACAACTCCTGTTGGTAGGGCCTCGGCAAACCCCACGATGTTTCTTTTCTTCTGGAGGTAAATAATAGAACGTTTCCTCTCCCAAATGTCTGACAGTCATAAAAGCTTGGCTAGCCTGGGAGAGAGAAGTCAGTACTTCAACTTCAAGTTGATATGAGAACCTTCAGGATAATGACCATATCTTCTGTATGTCTTATGCTATAAATGTGTATAGTATGGGCTCATTAATTTAGTGGATTGATTGAAATATACAATTACCTCAATCTAATGTTGCTACCTGAGACCAGGCTTTGGCTGTGTCCTCTTCTTACCACTTACTAATTTATACAACTTCCTCCACCTCTCAGTTGATTGATTATATTGCTTGTGGCTATGTGTTGTGGATTAGAAACCTTTAGAAAGACTTGGAGAAACATGTCTTTTTTTCCTAAAAAAGTAGAAGAGTAATCTGTGTGTTAGGTTTTCAGTTATTTCATTTATTTATTTATTTTTTAACATCTTTATTGGAGTATAATTGCTTTACAATGGTGTGTTAGTTTCTGCTTTATAACAAAGTGAATCAGCTATACATATACATATATCCCCATATCTCCTCCCTCTTGCGTCTCCCTCCCACCCTCCCTATCCCACCCCTCTAGGTGGTCGCAAAGCACCGAGCTGATCTCCCTGTGCTATGCAGCTGCTTCCCACTAGCTATCTATTTTATATTTGGTAGTGTATATATGTCAGTGCCACTCTCTCACTTCGTCCCAGCTTACCCTTCCCCCTCCCCATGTCCTCAAGTCCATTCTCTACGTCTGCGTCTTTATTCCTGTCCTGCCCCTAGATTCTTCAGAACCATTTTTTTTTTTAGAGTCCATATATATGTGTTAGCATACGGTATTTGTTTTTCTCTTTCTGACTTACTGACTTTATTGGATCAAGAATAGCAACTTTGGGATTTAAAAGTTATGTAAATGTAGTAATTCATCTTGCAAATGAACTATTATTCATTTGGCTTAAATTATAGACTTGATCTAATAACATGTTTAAATTTAGATTGCCCCCTTTTCAGTATGTTATCATTCATGTACTTCTCTCTGGAGAACTTCACTTTTGCTACAGCCAAGTCAACATGTCTAGAAAATGATGTGAAGCAAAAGAATTTTGCCAGTGTTTGCCCGAAAGAAACAGAACTTTTTTTTTTAACAGATGGAATGAGTGATCAAATATGCATGAAAGGTAGAGACATAGAAAGAGACCACATCCACAGAAAATGAAAAGAAAATATGGGCTCACATGCACCTTTGCTGAAGTCAAGGTTTCTTGCAAAAAGGGTGCTTTGCAATCTCAAATTCAGGGGAAAAAATTTCCCTGGAAAGCAGTTACTCTTAGTGTTTGGCAAGAGATTGAATAAGGTTCTTCATAACACTGTCAAAGGTCTTCAGTTTCATTCAACTGACACACACACTGCCCACAGGACAGTAATTGGCTCTGGTTGGCTCAACAGAGTTGCTCTTGTGATTGAATTAAGACCGAACTAAATTTCTTCTTCTTAGTCCTATGGAAGGGAAACAATAGTGAGTGATAGGATGAAGCCATTCGGAAACAAGACTTAACTTTCTCACCTTTTGATCTGAAACATTCAGGTGATAATTCTGGTAGTACATTTATTACTCTCAAGGGCAAAAATATGGCTAAACTCTTATATAGTGGAAATTGCACATTTATTCAGAATAGAGTACATGTTTAAGTCACAAATGAAAGCATTTCTTTTAGTAGAAATTCCATTTGGCTATCAGTTGGCAAAACTGCTGCCAGTTTTGACAGAAGTCATGATAAATGACTTTCCATTTGGGTCTAACTGGGAATAACTAACATTGAATAGGAGGTGTCACAGATTAAAATGAAGCAGGCTTTTCTTGGGTTAGTCCTTCATCTCCACAGAGAATTCAGAAATAAGAAGGATATGGAAGTCACTGTAGTTTGAACTGTATAGTGATATCCTTGCGGCACTGGGAACCATCACAAGAAGGATTACTCATTCATAAAGGCTAAGAACCTAATTAAGGAGTTAATGCACGATGGTTTGCAGCTGAGATACAAGTTGGAGAGCAATTTTGGTGAGAAGTCTTGCTATGAATATCACCTTTGGAAACATAAAGGTATTTGCTCAAATATAAAGATATTTCCAGGCTTCCCTGGTGGCGCAGTGGTTGAGAGTCCGCCTGCCGATGCAGGGGACACGGGTTCGTGCCCTGGTCCGGGAAGATCCCACATGCCGCGGAGCGGCTGGGCCCATGAGCCATGGCCGCGGAGCCTGCGCATCCAGAGCCTGTGCTCCACAGCGAGAGAGGCCACAACAGTGAGAGGCCTGCATACCGCCAAAAAAAAAAAAAAAAAAAAAAGAAATTTCCTCTGAGGGACTATAAGCAATTGCTTCTATTTGGAATAAAAACAATGATATTTGGAAAATTTACTCCAAGTCTATTTCTTTTTTTCTTGTATACTAGAAACTAGTAATTTAAGTCATATATTAATGTCTGTATTGTTTTCCTAGGGCTGTGTAATAAAGTAACAAAAAAGAAGTTCTACATCAGCAGGTTTGGTTCTTTCTGAGAGCTGTAAGGAATAATGTTTTCCATGCCTTTCTCCTGGCTTCTGGTAGATGGCTGGCAATTTTCAGCTTGTAGATTCCTCACTCCCCTATCTTCACATGGTGTTCCCTTTGTGTTTCTGCCTCTTCATATCATCTTCCCTCTATGCACGATTGTCTCTGTGTCCAAATTTCCCCTCTTGATAAGAACACCAGTCATATTGGATTAGGGCCTGCCCTAATGACCTCGTTTTAACTTATTATTTTTGTAATGACCCTCTTTTCAAATACTAGGTCATCATCTGAGGCGCTGGGGGTTAGGATTTCAACTTACCTATTTTTAGGGAACACAATTCAACCCATAACAATGCATTATCAGCAAAGCTCACATTTTTAAAGGAAATGTGATCCCCAATGTTATACACAGCTGGAAACGTTGGTTTACAAACCTTATGCATGGAAACAACGCATGTTCTCTACCTGGTGAAGCTTTCTGAAAATCTAGGCCCAGGACACCAGACACTTCCTGAAGTTACTATTGGTATTTGAGCCCCTGATCACTTCTTAGACAGTGAAACAATAACATTTCATCAAAGGTGGTTTTTCTTTTCTTCTTTTTTTTTTTTTTGCGGTACGCGGGGCTCTCACTGCTGTGGCCTCTCCCATGGCGGAGCACAGGCTCCGGATGCGCAGGCTCAGCGGCCATGGCTCACGGGCCCAGCCGCTCCGCAGCATGTGGGATCTTCCCGGACTGGGGCACGAACCTGTGTCCCCTGCATCGGCAGGTGGACTCTCAACCACTGTGCCACCAGGGAAGCCCAAAGGTGGTTTTTCATAAAGAGAGAAGCTGTAGAAACTCCATTCATAGAGAAGGGAAAGTAAGCAGCTCCTTCTCTTATGCGTCTACATTCAAAGGCAGCAGGAAAGGGACTCCTTGCTCCCCAGTGCTTTTCCTGGATCACATTATTTTAGCACCGCTATCCAACAACTACCCAACACAAGACTTCTCCTTTTGAAGCTCACACTCAAGCTATCTTTCCAACAGTTTGTTAGTTGCTATGGTCCATGCCCATGTTCTGTAATAATAAACACCATGAGGTCATAGTATTGTAGTTCTTTCCACTCCTTTCCTGTCCCTGAGACTATAACTACTTTTATTGGAACTACCTGACCTATGCACAGTTCACTGATTCTTTTATTCACCCTGCCCTACTTACATACACATGCACACACACGTATCAGGCTACCTGTGTACACTTACAGAGATACAGCTGCTCATTCATGTGTATCCGCCGTGTGTGTATCATTACTGGGATGGTAGACTGGAGATATCCTTGGGAAGTTCCCAAGTAACTCATGATCTTTCTTTCATTCAGTCAGTGTTGGGAAGCCAAAGAGGTTTTGATCAAGTTATTCATTGAAATTTATAAATATTCAAGACATTGGAAGGTTGGGAAGAAGGAAAAAAAGCAGCAGATGAATCAGGAGGTTATTGAAACATCCAAAAAGAAGTAAAGAGTACTTAGGCAAAAGCAATGTCAGGGAAAATGCAAAGAAGGATTTTAACATCCTTCAAGGTGAAAAACAAAACATAAGACCTGGAAGTTAGTTGGATGTGTACATGGGTGAGGAGACAACATTGGCTGAGTTATATGCTGGGGCAGTAACACAAACATCAAGAGGAGGGTCTGGTTTGGGCAACAGAAGAAGAGACAATACATTCTATTTTGGACTTTTGGAGTTTTAGGGACCAATAAGTCCAAGTTAAAACTGTAGATATATATTTGAGTCAATTATGCAGAGAGGAAACTATGGAAATGAAAAGGAACACATTATGAAAATACAAGCAGAGAAAGGATTACAGTGGCAGAACCTTGAAGAGTACATACATGTTCAGGATAGGAGGGAAAAAAAGACTAAAAAGTTCACAAAAACAGTTTTAGAAACAAGGGGGAATCAAATATAAGAAAACTTGGTGCAGAGAGTTTTTGGAAAGGCAGCCGAACGTTTATAAACGTTCCAGGGACTGAGATCGGGGACTGCTTCCTGTATTCACAGCATCCGGCAGAGCTTTGCCAAAAAATAAATAAGTAAATAAGATAAACATAAAATAGGTATTCAGTACATGCAATTGAATCAAATACTTGGGAGAAGGAATTTAATGAAACTCTTAGAATCTGAAAATTGTAAATGGTATGTATATTTGCACTATCTGGCCATCCAGTATTAGATTTTAAAAAGTCCGATCTTCTAGTTCCCCCCAGAATGCCATGATAATGGTGAGACCTTTACGTACTTGGTAACCCCCAATCCTTATAACTACAGTGCAAAATAGGGGATACAGTGCCTGTTCACACACAAGGAGTTGGAACTCAGAAATACTCAGTGAATGGTAGAACCGGTATTCCATTGGGTGCATCTGATGCCAGCACCTGTCTTTCCTTAGGTTGAGCAACTCTGGAGCCAAACAAAACCAATTTGCTTCTGTAACCATCCTTGAATGTTTGAAGAGACACCTGAGTCTTCTATTTTTCAAGCCAGTCATTTCTGGTTATTTAAAGTGTCCTCTGAAAATAATAGTGTAAAGAATTGTCACTATTACTGTCACACTTCTCCATAAGTAACTTTTGGAAAAATTAAGTAAAGATTGTGAAAACAATTTGATTGAATCATAATAAAAGGTGAGAGAGCGTGTGTTTAAAGCGTATTGGACTCCTTGGAAACAAGATGCAACATATGCACAGAATTTCATCCTTATTTATCTCCACTTTGAGGGAAAATGAAGTAAAATGAACACAGCTGGGGCCTAGGTTAGAGTAGGAATCAGGGAGTGAAACTATCATTTGTGAAAAGAATACCTCTCCCTTTGAAACAGGTTTTCTTTTCAAGGACCTTGAAGGTGAGATCCTGAACATTTTTCCTTTGCTAATTGATTCTCTGCATGTGGTATGGTAGGGAGGGAGAAATTTTCTTCTACCCTTCTAGGTTCTTCTGGCTGGTGTGAGAATTAAATTGACTTGAGATAGATTAACAGGAGAAAATCCAACAAAAGTTTAATACCATGTATACATGGGAGAGACCCAGGAAACCTGAGCAACTGAAGTGGCCAGAACCCTCACCTTAAGCACCATCTTCTTCAGCAAAAGAAAAAAAAGAGGATGTTAGGGCTGACGGTTTGGGACTCCAAAGGGGAGGAAGGCAACTCACATGAAGATGAAAAAGCAACGCTTTGGTGAACAACTGTTAGCTGGACCATGCAGGGGCAGTGGGACACAGAGAGGAATTTTAACAAGCAGACTTTGCTAGGCTCCTACCTGTCTACAGCCCTAGTTCATACTATAGTCATATGGTGACAGCTCCATTCCTGGAAGAGGTCCCTCTGTCTACATTCTTTTAGGCAGTTAGGGGCGGAGGTCAAAATTCCTTCCTGAGTCTTTTGGGCCTTGATTGTTTACAGCTCAAATTAACCCATATGCCAGAGACATTTTGGGGTGGCAAATTTTGCTCCCCTACAGGTGATTCTCCCTGGAGTTCATTGCCATCTCATAGTTTCCTTGTAGCAAGTAAAGTTTATGCTTTTCTTGGTAACTTACAGAAAATGGAAGACTCTTAAAAATAAAAAGTGGCAAGATAAAGTATGCAAGATAGCATTATATGAAAAAGTGGGCAAAGAAGTAGCTTCCATCATTATGTCCTTTCAAAAAATAAAATTCAGATGTTAAAGTCTGGACTTTTGAAATTGAAGACATACCAAACAATATCAAAACAATTAATTCCATGTTTCAGAGCAGAGAGCAGGAGATGTTCCTACATGAATTATTGGTATTGCGGACACATAGGCTACACAAGGGGGCCCCTCAAACCTGTCACCTTCTATCCCATGTGGAGGGATACAGGTAGCAAACTAAAAAGAGCTAACGTTTTATTGAATGCTTGCTATGTTTCTCACATTTACATATATTATCTTGTTTAATCTTTACAACAATTACATTATTTTCCTCATTTCCAAAATTAGGTTTTTATTGCCTAAGTTCACGTAGGAATTAGAAGAGCCGGGATTGAAAGTTATCTGGCATAAATCTATGCCTATCATTGTATCTTCTGGTAAGGAAGATGATAGATAGGTAGGTAGGTAGATAGATAGATAGATAGATAGATAGATAGAAAGTTTCTAAGAAGGAATTCAAAAGATGATCACATATTCAGTGAGTGTGTTTTTGTTAGTGGATACATGACAAATTCCTTCACTAGGCTGCAGGTACTTTGAGGGCATTGGCTATGTCTTATTCATCTTTGTGGGAAATCCAATCTCATGCCCAATGTCTGTGCATAGGAAGGATGTCTTAAATAGATGCCCATAAAGGAGACACTGGTATCTCCCTGAGGCAGATAACAAAGATGACTTTTTAAGACATTAAGCAATGTGCCTGAAATCCCATAGCTGGTAAGGAGCAAAGCCAGAATTGTAGCCCAGGACTCCAATCCATGGCTCTTCCCGCGATACTGCAGCTTCCTCTACTCATTTCCCCTCTCTGTTCCCAGATTTCTCATTTTACAAGGCTCTTTATGACACCTTAAGCTCTGTAGAAAAGTTGGGGAACGTACAATGTACATTGAACTAATAGGTACCTTTAGACTTCAAAAGGCAGACAGGTAAGTAGGGAGTTCATTGAGTTTCTGCAGGGTACCAGGCATATTGCTAAGAGCATTACTAATCTCATCTCATTTAGTCTTAACTATTCCATGATGTAATAGTGAGTGTGGCCCCATTTTATGAATGAGGAAACTGAGGCTGAGGGAGGTTAAATTGTCCAAGGTCATACAACCAATCCAGGTCAGCCTGACTCTAAAAGCCGAATTTATTCAACTACACTAAAAAGGGTGACATAGTATGGTGTCTCTCAAAGTTTTGTTTTAATCTGTACAGTGAATGACTGAGACTTCTTCTATTTCCCTTACTTAAGAGAACCAGATTTTATGGAGTCCATTTGAAGTTGTAAACCTTATTGTCAAAATACTATTTTCATTGTCATAAGTCCCGACCTTCCCACCAGCATCAGCTAATCACTGGCTTCACAGTTCCACCCACCTAGCCTTCCTATTGCAAATCACTGACATGCTTCCTTTCAGCAGGAGCTGGTAACTCCAGCCCCTTTCTGCCCTTTGCTGAACCTCCTCCTTCCTATTATCTATAGACTTAATACCCACACTTAAAGAGAAACCTGATGTCAGGGTGTCAGCAGGTGCCACCTTTGCTTCTGCTGCTGCTGGCCAAAAGCCTAGACCAGTGACAGTTGGGCTAGAATGAGATTCCTGCCATACTTGGGAAAGGAATAGGTTGGGGCACAGGGGTGATGGTGACAAATTAAAATTACTGCCAAAGCAGAGTGGAATAGCAGCAGGTACGTGGAAGGTGTCATTAACGTTCTAAAGACGATCTGAAGTCATGCTTGGAAGATGTAATTTACAACCTGAGGATTTATTTTTATAGCTGTCTTGCTTCAGAATAAAGAGATGAGATGCCACGTATCTGCCAGGTTGTGAAAAACTTTATCAATTTTGAACATTGGCTTCCTTGATTTTGGATGCGGGTGGATATTGTGTACATGTATGTATCTGAGGGGTCTTAAAGAATAGTTCTCACCTCCTGAAGTGAATGTTCAAAGCTTCCTATATCAGACTCTAGGATCTCACATATTCACCAGCGTTGGGGGGGGGGGGCGGTGGATATTAGGAAATACTTCTAGCTCCTGTATCGTCTTATTGACCCAGTACCGGGAGCATGCCCACAGAGCCTAGAAAAGGCCATCCTACCCACAGAGATTGGCCAGGAGTAGCCTGCCAGGCTGCTGGGTCTCCTGGCTGGGGAGCTGGATTTGGGGCTACCGACAGGAAGTCTGGTGGGGCTTTTCTACTTGCTTAGGCTGGAGGCTTTGGGGTGGCGGAAGAACAGTCACCTATCATTCTTCTCCAGTACTGTATTTGGTCATGCACTATGCCCAGACCAAACTGGGGTCTCTTGTGTGGTTAGAGCCCTTTCAAATCCTTGTGTTCTGTTTAGAATGAAGAGTGTCTATTGAAACCAAGCAGTATTAACCTGCCAAATCAATATAACTGGGGCTGAGTCACCTCCTTTTGCCCCAAACTTGTGTACTAAGGAGATTTTCTCCGTCTTAGCTGTTCTTCTGCAGAGGATAATTCTATTCACTAGTGCCTCACTCACAGTCAAAAAATGTTATGCTTAAGCTGGCCAGGCTGCTCATAGCCACAGCCATTCTAACTTTCTAGCACTAGCAGCCCTTCTCCAGGGATCCAGTTTGCCAGAGGAAGACGGGCTCCAGAGAGGTGCTGCTGTCCAATTGCCTCCTAAACCCAGAACATTGAATGAACGTTAGGAGGCAGTCTGTGGAGTCAGACTGGCTTGTTTAAAATCTTTCCCTGGTGCCAGCTGTGTGACTTTGGCTACGTTACTTCAACTCTCTGAGCCCAGTTTGAAAACAGAGATACTAATTTTTATCCCATAGACCATGGTGATGGAAGGTGTTAGGCTCTGATGGGTTCCACAGATATGAAGTACTCTCAACACAGCCCTGGCAGCCTTGGTTCCACCCTGCCAGGTAGGTGCTTTCTGCATAACTGTTCATTTTGCCACCAGCAGCTTTACTACTGAGCTGAGCAGACAAGAGGAAATGGGGTCAGCATGACATATTAACCAGAAGGACTTGTTAGGAGCTCACGTAAAACCCTAGCTATCTCTACCCAACCAGTCCGATACCTCATCCTGGAAATATTTGGAGAAATTATAGTTGCAGAGAGGATATAACGCAAATGGGATGTAGCCAAATAAATACTGTATTTTGGCTATTATTAATGTTAGCTATCGTGCTTTATACACCCAGGGTTTCTGTGGCCTAGGAAACACCTGTTACATATTTATACGTCTCAGCCTATCCTCATTTTATGTACAGCCATTGTTTTGGTGGTAGAGTTCATGTAAGATGGAAAGATGGGATAATTCATTCAAACCATATGATTTCCAGGAATAAGCTTTTCTATTTTGTATTCCTGTCTCTTCCTTTAGCATTTTGACTTTCACAGTTGTTACTGGTTTATCTTGAGATTTGAGTAGAATGAAGAACAGGCAGACTCAAATAGAAAAATAAATCCAGGTCATCCAAACTGAAACTGTATTTTGGGTCATCAGACTGAAATGTATTTGACCTCTTTCTGTTTCTACAGCTGTAAAATGGAAAAAATTACAATCAAGTCTATAATTTGATGGGCTATGAACAAAGAACTGTGAAGTACTTTTAAAATTAAAGTCATGCCCACCTTAATTTCCAGCTTTCAGCATAAAGTTGGCACAAAACAAGCAGTTAAATGGTTGATTTCATGAGTCAAATAACATTATATGTGGTATATAGTTCTTTGTTGACCTAGAAAATTCTATGGGGGAGCAGAAAGAACACTTAATTGGGAGTCAGGAAACCTGGATTCTAGTCCCAGAATGACCTTGGACTAATTAGATGATTGCCCTTCTTGGAACTTTGTGTTCCTTATTTGCCACTTGCAGGAACTGATGCTCTCTCGTTCCCCCTTCCACTGCTAACATGTTAGTGATTTTATTTAATCAATGTAGCAGGATTAGAGTACCTACAGTTTTCCCCTGATATCTAGTAGAGGTGAGTGGTTCCAGGATGGGGGAAGAGGAGGAGGGAGAGGGGAAGAGGTGGGAGGAGAAGAAGAGAAGGATAGGAAGAGGGAGAAGGAAAAGGGAGATTCCTTTAGATGTCATGGGGGCAGTACCAGCCCCACGTGAAATTCTGAAATAAGCATGGTTTGTCTTTGTACTTCTCCTCGTCCTTCACTCTTTCAGCTCCCAGCTCCCATGCTTCTCTCTCCAGATGTCCAGATAAGCAATGTCTAGCTGATGTTCTAATCTTCCCAACCTCTCCAGGTCTGCCCTACCCCAGAAGGACCCATACCCCAAATACCCTCCCTTTCTGCCCCCAGTCCAACCATACATCTGAACTTAGCTGCACATTGGGAGAAACCCAATTAATTAATGCTTAAATTAGAGTGATTTAATCTTCAACCTTCCTTCAGATACTCAGTTATATATTTTAAAAAGAGGGCGCCTAGATGGGAATAAAGATGCAGACCTACTAGAGAATGGACTTGAGGATATGGGGAGGTGTAAAGGTAAACTGGGACAAAGTGAGAGAGTGGCAGGGACACACATACACTACCAAATGTAAAATAGATAGCTAGTGGGAAGCAGCCGCATTGCATAGGGAGATCAGCTCGGTGCTTTGTGACCACCTAGAGGGGTGGGATAGGGAGTGTGGGAGGGAGACGCAAGAGGGAGGAGATATGGGGAAATATGTATATGTATAACTGATTCACTTTGTTATAAAGCAGAAACTAACACACCCTTGTAAAGCAATTATACTCCAATAAGGATGTTAAAAAAAAGAGGGTGCCGGCAACTAGCTTGTAAATAAAATGAAGGGCAAAATGCAAGAGGATGGGGCAGAGTTGCATGGTACCACCACAGTCATCCAGCATCCCTGGGATTCTGTTCCCCACAGCCATTCTCCAGAAGCCTCTCCTGCTTTTCTCGCCCTCTTCTCATTCTCTTCATCTGAGCACCTGGACGCCGGGAAGCTGGGTCTTACCACAATAGCTCCCTTGGGGCACCACGGCTTCTTTGTCAGCTAATCAGGATATACATGAACAAACATAACCAAACAAATGAATAAATGATCAACAGCTTCCTTGGTCATGACATTAGGAACTGTAATTGTGAGAATGGAAAAAGCACTGTGTGGCTTCTCTTAAACTGGCCAATGCTTGCATTGCTGTAGCATCAAAATGAGAGCAAGGAGGGCAACCGATGTTTACCTGAAATGAGGGGTAACTCAAGGGACTTCTGTTTTCCCTGTAAAGCCTATTTATTCCCAGCCAGGTATTAAACTTTAGTGAGAAACAGGGAACTAGAGTTTTTCCACTCCATCCTACAGCCTTCCCTGCTCCTTCCAAACCCATCTCAGCATGTGTGGCTCAGGCCAGAAGTTCTGTTACAGCTGCAACCATAAGGCATGGACCCCAGCTCCCTGACTACATCTGACTAAATTAGAGGGAGTATCAGTCCTCCTGACCTCTCCCAACAACTGAGGAATGCAGTAGCAGAGTAGTACTGGAGTCCAAGGGTTTACCAGGGCAACTTGGCTCTGACCCTAAGGCCTGGACACCTGGTCTTGATTACACGGAGGGTGTTGGTGCTCCCTTAATCATGCAACTAAAAGCCAGCAACACAAGGGCTGTATCTCCCCTCTCTACAGCCCCCTCTGCTGCTCCAGAAAGCAATGGGTGATGAAAGACACCTACATCCTCTTGTTTTCATGATTGTCTCTGGTGATGTTGTTCTTGCTGGCTTGTTTGTACAACAGGATACAAAACAAATAATTCATCATCTAGTGTACTGCTTTGTGAACTTTTCTTTTTTTTTTTTTGCGGTACGTGGGCCTCTCACTGTTGTGGCCTCTCCCGTTGCGGAGCACAGGCTCCGGACGCGCAGGCTCAGCGGCCATGGCTCACGGGCCCAGCCGCTCTGCGGCATGTGGGATCTTCCCGGACTGGGGCACGAACCCGTGTCCCCTGCATCGGCAGGCGGACTCTCAACCACTGCGCCACCAGGGAAGCCCTGTAAACTTTTTTATATTCCTGAGAAAAATGACCATAGACAGCTATGGAAAACCTTGCGTACAATTCCCAGAGTTCTCTGGATGGGCTGAAGATACATTTAAAGGACCCTAGATCAAGACCTCTGAGAGAATGCACCATCCTTGATTCTTGATCAGGACAGGCAATGCTTGAGATATCAGCTGTCTCTGATAGTAGTGTGTACGGTTTTAGAGCAGGTGCAGCCTAGAGGCATTATAAATATCCAAAACATTCTACGTTTGCTTTCTTTTCCCAGACACCACACCTAAAATAGAACCTCTCCCTTTCCCTATGATTCTCTATCCTTCCACTATTTATTTCTTCTTCAAAAACACTTACTACTACCAGATTAAAAGGGTCTGCAAATGTTGAGAAGCATGGGCTATGCTTATTTTTTCAAGCCTGTTTGTTATATCTTCAAATAATATGCTCAGTATGCTTTCCTTTAAATTGTAAACACCTTTTCAGATGATGTACTTCTAAATTTACAGCAATGATCTATTTGTTCATCTAAAAAAGTACAATGAAGTATTTTCCTTATATTTCAAGACTCTTTGGGTAGTCTTAATTGTGTTTGCTATACTGCTAGGCAATCCTGAGAACATCTCAGTCAGAGGAAGGGGATTAAAAAGCACATTAGTATGGCTGTATGTTTATTTGATCTCATCATCAACATTAGTTATTACCTCCATATTTATGATTGGAATGCATAATCTCAAGTTTCATTAAGTCTTATTCTTTTAGACCCAGCAGGCTCTTGTATCAGCTAATTAACACAAAGGTCATTCTTCTCATTTTTAGAATACCAACAGATTGTCAAAACACAACAATGACTCTGTTTGCTAGATTGGGAAAGACACAGCATGAACAGCATCTTCTGCTTCCTGAGAAGGAGTGGGCTGTATCTGATCATGTTTCTGCATTTATAGAGTTGACTAAAGATCAAGAGGAGAGTTCCAATCAAAATATCTCTGAATAGAGAATATAGTTGTGAGTACACATCCAACTCCCTGTAGAGTCTCCAAGATCCTCTCCAAGATGGTGGCTCAGCATCCCATCTCAGCTGAGGGATGATCTGGTCAAAGAACACTGATCATGTACCTACTCTTAGCAGTGTGCTGGTGGCTTAACACAATGGATGGGAAAGCATGCCTGCTCTTTCAGAAGTTAACTCTGAAAGTACAGACAACAAGCTACAGTATTGTTACATAAGGTAGAAGATGGTAAATACCAGAAAAGGGTACAGATTGATTTCTATTACAGGAAAGGAAAGGGGCAGAAGGACTGAAGGTTATTTCTAGCTGGAGAGGAATTAGTGACAGTGTGATGTGAGAGAAGCCATTGAGTTGAGCCTTGAGAATGAGGAGGATTTGAATAGGCAACGATGTGGAAAAGTGTCCCCTAGCAACTGAGAAAAGGTATGATATGAGGAGCTCCAGAACTCTCTAGCACAATGCTCATTTATTCACCATAAATTGCACGTCAGTTGTGCTGTCCTAACTCTGCTTAAGACATCTCTTCCCATAGATTAGCCCCGACTTGGTAATGGCAGCAGAGACCAAGGGGAATTCTTCATTAATGCAGTCTGATGCTTCTAACTGCTTTGCTGATAAAAGCTGGAAAGAAGCAGATTAATGAAGGCTCTACAGTGTCACAGAAGCTCAGCTAAGAATACAACTCAGTGTAACATCCAGTTTTGGAGGAAATTTTTGAAAATCTGCGATTAAGTAGGGAAGTTGACCACAACTAAAGTTCTGCCTTTCAGGTGCTGGCAGAAAGCAAATAATGATTGAAATAGTCAGATAGAGACAACAGGTCCTCTGAAGGATTACTCTGTGACAGTCGGGGGAAAAGAAGCCAGTTTTCTTCAATGGTAACTGATGTATATAAGGGAGATGTCACAGGAATAGCTCATACGTGAAACAAAATTGACATGTTCAGGGAGCTCAGTTTCCAAAGACTTGACTTTGAACACCAGAAGAAACAGAAATAGTCTCTGAGGGGGTAATAAATTGAAAGTGAATCCAGATTTTTGCTCCTCCTTTCATCTTGTTTGAAATTCAATATACCCTCTTACTAAATCTGTTCGCGCTTTTACCCTTTCGTTAAACCAAATTTCTTTGTAAATATATTCCGAGTGCACTTTCACGTATATGCAGAACTTTACATGCATTTGTAAGTGTAATTAGGGCACATCTGCTTTTTCAAATGCAGTCCTTTATTTATTGTTTTTCTTTGTATGTTGGCTCCATCACCACCTGGTCTCCCTTCCACCCATATAATCCTTTACTTAAAGGAATCTTTGTGGGCACCTAGGATGTGTTCTTGCATACTTTCTGCAAGCTCCTTAGTCATAATTTGCATATACAAGCACAGTTGTATAGGGAGTTTTGCATTGGTTTGTTGTATACAAAAACCAGCATCATATTAATCATACTTCTTGATCTTGTTTTTCCGCTCACCATTTTTTTGTGGAAATCACTCCAAGTCAAAAGGTTGACTTCTCATCCATTCTTTTTACTGACTGCATTATGTTTCACAGTGCGGATATATAATTCAAGGTTATCATATTTTTCTGTATTGTCGGGGGAGATAGCTTTTAAATGCCATCCAAATAATTACATTTTAAAATACCTCCAAAATTATTTTTAATTTTTAAATGCCACTAAAATAATCATGATTCAATTGCCAATAAGACAGACTTATACAAGCGTGTTTTCATGTACTGCTCATGTACTGATTTCATGTATTTTTAGTTTGATCAGCTATCAATACTAAGAAGCTAATTAGACTTGGGCACATTACAGGGAGAAACTGGAGACTTCTATTGCTCATACTGTACCTCCTCCCTGCCCCCCCAGAAGTAATTAAAGATTTCATCTTCACCATCCGGGCAGGGGAACTGGCAGGTAAATACCCACATTTAAATTATCATTCCAAATGAAACTAGTTTGGGCCGGTTTCCATTGCACACTCATTCAATAACAAAGTTCTGCCAACTTGGGATTACTCTTTTATATGCCTCCAGTCTGCTTCTATCAACGTTCTGTTTCCTTCACCCCTCCTTTCATATTATCCCAAGTTCAAAACACTTTCTCGCTCTCTTCTCCTATGCTTTTCCTACCTAAATGGCTCGGGCATTTTTCCTTGGCGGGCTAATCCTCTTTCTTTGTACCATGCTTCCCGAATGTCCCCTAGGCCTTCACCTCAGTAGGATCTCTGGTTCCTACTCTTCACCACAGGCTCCACCACAAAAATCACTCTCCTGATTGTTAAGCAGTGATTAAGTTTGAATTGTGGGAATAGCTGTTGACTTTCTTTCCTCTTGCATGCGTGTACCAAAGCCCTGAGGGCACCCTGTATTGTCTTACTCATCTTTGTGGGCCCAGAACCCAGCGCAGTTCATGGGGACTTCTATGCAGCAAACGCTCAGGAGATGTTTGTTGGGCTGAGAATGTTCGTTGCGTTGAGAATCGTGGCACCGCCAGTTTGGCTCACAAAGTCAGTCACTTGTCCCTATATGTGGGTTCCACACATACTTTGGTCACCAGCTCCCTGTGAAACATCTCCTACCTTTGTTTCCTCCTTCCCCTCTCCTTCTTCCACTCCCTTCGCTCCTTGTTATTCCTCTCCTGTGCTCTTGTACACAGGTTCTCTGGGTAGCAGTCCTGCTTCCTCTATCTCTTCAACCATGTGTATTTAACAGAAACTGTCCAGATCTTAGCTCTGGCTTTGTCACTTCCCTGGTCAAAAACCTTCAGTGCTTTCAGCCAATTGGATAGAACCTAACTTCACAGCTTGACTTTCAAATGTCCCCCGTGCGCTGGTACCAAGTGTCTATCCAGGCTTAACTATACCACCCTACACTCTCTTGTCACATACTGGACATTGTGTATTTTCACTTTCTGTATTTGCAGATTTTAGCTATAATGCGTGCTTTATTTATTTCCTTTTTTTTTTTTTGGCACCTTAAATATAGACTCATCTCTGTTGTTGATAACTTAACCATTCTGGAGATCTTGAAGATCACTATCAGATCCCACAAGACCTGCTTTGATTTCTTACACCCAGATGTCACTCTCTTGCCACTAAGTCCATTGCTTTTTGTTTATGCCACTCTTCTGGTTCCTTTTATATTATATATATAAATATATAATTATATTTTTATTTATTACATTAAATATGACATTATCATATAAATTATTTGCTATATATAATTATATATACTACATATATTTTATATATAATCATTTATATATATATACATACCCAGATACATGTACAGATGTAATATATTTGTTGTTCCTTTTAGTATATGTACATTTGATTAGTAGATTGTAACCCTTTTAGAGACCATGCTTTATTGATCTTTGTTTCTTGCATTATATGCTTCAAATAGGTTTCTTGAACATAATAAAATTTTTAAAGAACAATGTAACTATTTCTTACAAAATCCCCAGTAACTTTGGGCCAGCTTTAACAACATTTAATGGAAGAAAACTAAAGCCAGATCTTCATGACTAAAAGTCTGGTATGAGAAAATGTTTTGTTCTAAGAACTTTCTAAATTTAAACAAGAAGTCATCTTTACCTGCATATTTTAAGTAATACTCATGGATATCAAATAGTATTTCAGTGAGTTATTCCCTATTAACCAATATCTTGGGACAATAACGAGCGGGAGTATTTTTGGCATATTCCCAATTTTCTAAGACGTACTAATCCATATGCCGCCTCCATTGTTGAAAAATGAGATGTGATACTTACATTCATAGGGCATGGAAATGCCAGACCAAGGCATTTTTCCCCATTTAAAAAAAAACTTGTTCCTTCTCAAGTTTAAGGAAAAAACTAGCTGCATCTTGACCTAAGTAAAAACATGTGCTGTATAAGTCTTTGTTATGTACAATTATTGCTTTCTTAGGATAAATTTTTAAAAAGAAAACAATTCACTCAAATAAATGAATTTTTCATTTCCTCCAGATTCATTTATTATAAGCAAGAAATTTGCAAGCCAAAATGAATCAAAGGACAGGAAGAGCCTCTCACGATTACAGGATTGGAGAAGGACTTTTACATTGTAACAGTAACAGGTATATGTATATGTATATATAATCAATTTTTTCACCAACATTTATTATACAAAGTTGTACTAACAGATACCTTTTTTGTTTCTGTATATTAATTTCTTTGCTCACTTCAGGGGATGTCTTTGAAAAATAAAACAAAACCAAAATAAATAAAAAACAAGGAACTCTACTAATTGATCTACTATTATTCTCCTAAATTCCTGATGTGTCTGGATCTGAGCCAAAGTCAACATGGGCATCATTTCACAGAGAATATGCTGAGATGTGATTTTGAAAACTCTGAAGTCCTAGGGCTTTTGCTCTTATTCTTACAAGGAAAACTTTGGCAATTATTGAGAATCTCATAGATGCTAGAACAAGAAGTAGGATTGAATCTTGACTGATGACTCTTTCCTAAACCTTAAAATACAAGTCAGGGTGTGAATTAGCTCCTGTCATAGGAAAAATGACTCAAACATAACCTGTGTATTTAAAAGGGCCCAAGAAAAGGAGATAATGCAATAGATAGTTATATTCTTTAAAATTGATTAAAGGGTTTTAGAAAGAGGTTTATTTTCTTTGGTTGAGGGACCAGAATTTAACCTGGCACAGGGTTTCTCCTGGATCAGAAAGCAAAGACCTTTTCTCCTCATTCATTGCTTAGTACGATTCATTTTGTTTTTCATGGCCTTCTGCCTTATTTTGACCACAATACAAACAAGTACGCAATTAAACAAACAAATGAACGCAAAACCCCCAGAACATCTTGTACATGAAAAGATCAGCATAATTTACTATAGCATTACTAAACTTTTGAAATACGACTATCATGTAAATATGCCAGTATCCCATCATCAGAAAATGTATTTCCAGGCTAAAAACCTGAATTCAAGTACAACTATAGAACAAGATTAAAATTGATATCAAACACACAGAAACAGTCGTTACATATTTAAGTCACATTTAATCACATGTTTCAGAATATATTTTTCTGTAGAACTAGGTTTAGTGAGAGTAGCCTTGATTTTTAATTGCTTTTGTTCAAATACTCCTCCTGGAAAATTATTGCAGTAACGACTTATGTCAATATCTAAAATTCTGGAATATTTTTGATCAATGTGTATTTTAATTGGTGATATATTTAGGGACCTCACCATGCATACTCTTCCTGGGTGTGTTTCTGCAGACTCTGAATTAGCAAATGGCTAGAGCCTGGAGATAAGGGTTTGGGCTTGGCTCTGTCCCTAGTGGTTGTACGACTTCAGGTCTTATATTGCTCCTCTGCATATGTGAACATCTATCAATCTGTTAATTCTCTTTTTCCTGGGAATATACATGGAAAACAGCTCAACCTGGATGTGGCCCTCAGGTGACTTCTGATGTCCTCCGCTCCTCCTAACTTTATGAGTGAACATACCACACCTTTCATGTGTTGCTTAGCAGGGACTTTCCAGACCCCACTTGTGGCTTAACGTCCATTCTCTTGATCTTAGAAAGGCTGAGAACCATGATATTGCTTTGATGATCTTTCCTGAGGGTGGGTTCACAGTTGGTGACAGATTCTTATCCTCAGACAGACACAGTCCTATATGAAAAGGTTTAACCAAGGTGTGAATGGACTTGGTTCCAGGTCAGAGTAGTTCTACACTGCATGGACCCTGGAGGATGGGAGCAAATCAATGATCAGACAGCCCCACTAGCTGGAAATTAGGTTCTTAAGGTAGGTATTAGTATGAGACAACATTTCCCCAGATCTGTGACATTGAGAATGTTTATGATGTGACTCCTCCCACCCCTCCTTCCACTGCTCAATACATAATTATTTATGAGGGATCTTGTTTATTTAAATTTGATTTTTGCTACCTTTGGCTACCAGGCTTGTAAGTAATGGGAGTTTGTATTTTCCTACTGCTACACAACTGGATAGTACTTCAAATTATCAGAAGTGTGACTCCTGAAAAACTAGGCTGAGTCTCATGTACTCTTTGCTATTTTGATTTTTTAAAATCTCTAGATTACAAGGGAACATTTTAAAAAAGTTTTATATCAAATCTAATTTTCTCGAGACAATCCACAAATTAGTGTCTGTTCCAAATTTTACCTCATAAAGACATACTAATGAATAAAATGACTCCTAAATACAAATCACGCTCCCTCTGGCTAATAAACTATAATCACCTCTGTCTAGAAACAGGGGTTCTTTATTTTCCCTCTGACCTTGGGCTGCTTCTGCTTCTTGGGCCATTTTACTGTTTCCAACCCTCTCTCTCAATGTCAGCTTATCCTTAGGTGCTAATTAAAATGGCAGGTGTTAAATTTATCATTAGCACGTTTCAGCTACTGCTCTGAGCGCGGAAGTCCCTCAAGTGATTCTTTGTTCCTCCCAATATAATCCCTCTTTCTCCATACATTTTCTCTGCTTCTTTTCCCCAGTAGTTCTAACTGCTTCTTAAAGAGAAAGCAGATAACCTAGCATGCTGTCCCAGCTGTTCCTCATTTATTTCTCAGGCTTGTTCCCTCTGAGTAAACAATACAACCATATTTTTTCTTTTAGTGATGGGCCAGCCGTTTATTTATTTTAAGCGTTTTGGAAAAAGAAAACAAAACAAACCTCTGTTAAACAGATTTTGAACATCCCTCTTTCAAACTCCATGGTATCCAAGTAGACATATGGACACACATTTTTTAAAAGTATTTATTATATATTTTTGTGGTAAGAACACTTAACCTGAGATCTACCCTCTTAAAACTTTGAAGTGTTGTTAATATAAGCACTATGTCGTACAGCAGGTCTCTGGCTCTTGTTCATATTGTATAACTAACATTTTAAACTCGTTCGACAGAAACTCCTATTTCCCCTCCCCCGAGTCCTTGGCAACCACTATTCTACTCTCTGTTTCTATGAGTTTGACTATTTTAGATACCCCATGTAAGTGGAACCATGCAATATTTCTTCTTCTGTGTCTGGCTCATCTCACTTTGTGTAACGTCTTCCAGGTTCATCCTTGCTGTTGCAAATGGCAGCGTTCTTTTCTTTTTCTTTCCTTTTCTTTTTTTATTGAAGTATAGTTGTATTCTTTTTCAGATTCTTTTCCCTTATAGATATTACAAAATATTGAATATAGTTCCCTGTGCTATACAGTAGGTGCTTGTTGGTTATCTATTTTACATATAGCAGTGTGTATATGTTAATCCCAAACTCCTAATTTATCCCTGCCCCCTTTTCCCCTTTGGTAACCATAAATTAGTTTTCTGTCTGTCGGTCTATTTCTGTTTTGTAAATAAGTTCATTTATATCTTTTTTTTTCAGATTCCACATATAAGCGATATCATGTGATATTTGTCTTTCTCTGTCATACTTCACTGATTATGATAATCTCTAGGTCCATCCATGTTGCTGCAAATGGCATTTTTTATGGCTGAGTAGTATTCCATTGCATATATATACCACATCCTCTTTATTCATTCATCTGTCAATGGACATTGAGGTTGCTTCCATCTCTTGGCAGTTATAAATAATGTTTCAGTGAACATTGGGGTGTATGTACAAGGGAATCCCCATAAGGTTATCAGCTGGTTTTTCAGCAGAACCTTCTTCTTTTTAAAGGCAGAATACTATTCTATGTATGTACATAACACATTTTCTGTATTCACTCATCCTTTGATGGACACTTAAGTTGTTTCCATACCTTGACTATTGTGAATAATGCTACGATGAACACAGGGGTGCAGATATTTCTTTGAGATCCCAGTTTCAATTCTTTTGGATACCTACCCAGGAGTAGATTGTATGGTAATTCTATTTTCATTTTTTTGTGGAACCGCCGTACTGTTTTCTCTCGGGCTCCCACTCCCCCACTGGATGTTGCTGGACTATTTCCCACCTGCACTGTGTTAGGAAAAGTTGGAGAGAGGATATTACTGTCTCCAGTATAGGCAGAGCCAGTGTTTTTAAGGATTGTCTTGTCCCTGAAGGAGCCAGGTGAATGGAGAGGAAACTGAAGGTCAGTAGCTGGCTAAGGCATCCAATATTTAGCAATTCCTGAACTTTACATGACAAACAAATTTGCCACATTTGAATGGCACTTAGGGTTTGAACCAGACCCCTTAATTTCTCTTCGGGCTGTGTTTCTCAAACTTGTCTACACCTCAGAGCCACCTGAGGGTTTTTCAAAACTACCGATGCCCGTGTTTCACCTACAAAGGCTGTGACTTAGACAGGGCTGTGACCTGGGCTTTGGAATTCTTAAAGGTCCCCAGGAGAATCTATCATGAAGCAAATGTTGAAAATCAGCGTTTTATCTCAGTTTACCCTGCCGCCTATGTGGAACAGGAACCAGAAGCAAGAATAAGGCTTTACAACTACGGCCCAGGAGAATTTCACTTTGTACCTGGGCCCTCGGGATAAAAGAGACACTTCGGCCTCAGATGCGGTGATTTTGATCTTTGTTTAAATGTATCCAGTGGTTGCTTGGGTCCCAGCAGTCAATTTAGGGACCCCTCCTCCTGAGGAGAGGAGCTAGGAACAGCCCCAAAGTGCTTCTCCAACACCCATCCTGAGTAGGACAAGTGCAAGATCTCCTAGGGGCCAAGGCAGAAACTTGGGGAAAATAGAGAAAGAAATAGCACCCTCCTCCCAATTAGTCCCACTTCATTTGTCACATTTATTCATGAATCAAGCATATGTATGAAGTCCTGTACATTTGAGTCCCATGGATTAAATATCCCATAGGCTCTTTGCAGAGTGAGAACATGCTAAATATGTTTCTACAAGATGGATTCTTTGGGTTTTATTTCTGAACAGACAAGGTAATTGGGATTACCTGGAATAAGCAAGAAGTTTAGGCAGTCCCTTTGAGGAGGAGGAATCCTTCCCTCTGTATCAAACCATTTAGATTTAGGCAGCAAGTTCATTATTAATTAACGTATCCACTTATTTAACAAGTATTCATTGAGCATGTCCTCATGATGAGGTACAAAGAGAGGAGGCCTGTCCTTGAAGCACTTGCGGTCTTGCGGGTTGAGAAAATGATGTAGGGAGATGCTGCAGATGCTGGGAGAGGAGATGTGGAAGGGTCACAAGGAGGAAGTGGTCACAATTAATAATAATAACTGTCAAAGGTGGAATGCTTGCTGTTATCTCACGAAGCCAGTGTTCTTTCTATTCATAGTTTACAGAAGAGGAAATTGAAGTACTGGAAGCATATGGATCTTAATGAGTGCCACACAGCTTATTAGGACTATAACTAAACCAAGGTTATTGGGCCCCAGGGCTGAGTTTATATGATTAGGCCCTAGTGCTTGATGGTGTGTATGTGTGCAAGTCTGCATGATGAGAGAGTCCTTTTTTCTAGGTAACATAGGTGACAAGCGCAATTCGGGAAGAGAAAGCTGCATGAGAAGGTCTAAAGAGAATCATAGAAACTTTTGGGGTTCCAGTGTGTAAGCACTTATAGATGAATGAAGTTGAGAGTTCCAGGTGGGTGGGAAAGCACAGCAAGAAAACATAGCTGTGATGGGAAACACTATATAATGGAACTAAAATTGAATTTTAACCTATAGTATATGCAGATACCTTGAATGAATCTAAGTAGGGCAGAGCTTAATCCATTTTGTGTCTTAGGAACAAGTAGGGATGAACGGCAGGGAGTTGAAATGGCATCGGAAAAGTCGATCAGGCGATTCCTGAATTAAGGCACTTTGGAGAGACGAGGGTCTGAATGAAGGTAGGAATAGTGGAGAGAAAGTAGTGAAGATAGATAGAATATGTTAAAGAATTAGAATTTATGACTCAGATTATTAGTGAGAAATCAGATATGGGGGCAGGGGAAAGAGAGCCGACTAGGATTATTGAGTGTATGGGGTGATATTGACCCATTCATACCTTCAGTTATGCAACAAGTATTTATCAAGTGCTCTCATGACAGACACTGTACAAAGCGCTGGGATATGGCACTGACCAGCTGAGGCATAGTCTCTGTCTTTAGGGACTTACACCTTGAAGAAGGGAAACAGCATTAAAATGAAGTAAATAAATAGCTCAACAGTGGTTACAGTGGCAAGTGCAGTTAAACAAATAGGCTGGTAAGAATGTAAAGGGATATTAATTTGGTTGGGAGGGCAGAGGTGAAGAAGACCTATTTGGCGAGGGAATGTTTGAGCTTAAAACTGAGTGATGGGAAGGACTCAGCTCTGTGCAGGGCCGGTGGAAAAGGGAAAAGGGAAAAGGGATTGAGACAGAGGAAACAGTAAGGACTGAAGCCCCGAGGCAGGACAGATGCCTTGGTCCAGAAATAGGGTTTAATTGAGGATGCTTAAAGTGTAGAAGGAGAAAAGAAAATAGAACATGATGGATCTAGGGATACACATGGTGTCCAGATTATACAGTCTTGTAGCCAAAAGTAAGAAGTTTGGATTTTATTCCAATAACAATGAGAAGAGTTCGGAGGATTTTAAACTGGGTAGTTTTCTGATTCAGTGTTAGGGAACAGAGGAAGAGAAGTCAATTTTGGAGGGAAGGTGAGATGCTAGTCCTGGTCAGGTTAAGTTTGATCAGCTAGTAAAAATTCAGGAAGAGATGCTTAATAGACAATGGGAGTTGTGGGCCTGGGACAAGGGAGACTGGCCTGGGTCATGGCATGTGATTCGGGAATGATCGATATACACAACACAGGACTGTGAGTGAGTGAGAACAGAGCTAATAGTGAGTCCTGGAGGACCGGTAAATGAATAAACCAATTGTGGTATCTTTATGCAATAAAAAGTACTTAAAAATAAAAAGAATTGAACTACTTGTATACATAATAATGTACACGAGTCTCAAAATGATTATGATGAGTTTAAGTAGTGAGACCAAAAAGAGTACATATTATGTGATTCCAATCATAGGAGATGCACATTAATCTATCATTATAGAAGAGATCAGTGGTTGCCTGGACATGACGAAGAGAAGACAACAGGAAGGGAAGGAAAGGGAAGAATTAAAAAAGGACCTGAGAAAAATTTAGGGTAATGGATATTATCATTATTTTGATTATGGTTAAGATTTGACATGTATCAGAGCTTATCAAATTATCCACTTTACATAAGTGCAGTTTACTGTATGTCAATACAATACCTCAATAAACCCATTTTAAAGCATCCAGAACACAGAAGAAAAAGAAAGATGGTGCCAAAAGTGAAATGATATTTAGATGTATAACTAGTATTTTCATATAAAAACAGAGAAAGTGGAACAGAAAGTATATTCAAATACACTTTAGGAAAAAAATAACTTTTCCGAATTACAAACCATGCAAAGCTTTTAATCAAAAAGTCTCACTATTAACTCTGCAAAGTCTATAAAAATCACGTAGTATTAAAGGAAATGTTAGTGATAATATGCAAAAAGAGTAAATATAAAAAGATATATTTTGGGCTTCCCTGGTGGCGCAGTGGTTGAGAGTCTGCCTGCCGATGCAGGGGACACGGGTTCGTGCCCCAGTCCGGGAAGATCCCACATGCCGCGGAGCGGCTGGGCCCGTGAGCCATGGCCGCTGAGCCTGCGCATCCGGAGCCTGTGCTCCACAGTGGGAGAGGCCACGGCAGTGAGAGCCCCGTGTACCGCAAAAAAAAAAAAAAAAAAAAGATATATTTTAAATTTATTTTGTAGGATCTGGTTAACACATGTGGATTTTTTCTTCTATTAATTATGTATACAGTTAATATAATAATTTATAATATAATAATTTATACGGTTATTTAAATCTATTATTTGAATTAATATTTTTGTACTTATTTCTATCTACATAAGCAGGAAAGAATAAACAAAAAAAACAATGTGGAAGCCAAGCATCTGAGAAAGTGTTTGTACCAAGACCTGACAGGACTGATCAGTGCAAAGGCTACATGTAATACCTGAGCTAAAAGAGAGTCCTAAACAGAAGTGCTAACTGCAGAGTTCTCATCTCTCACTTAGCTTATAAAGCCTCTACAGGGCTCTACTAATTATAATAATGTTTTAATAAGGGATACACATCTTTAAAACATGTTAACAGAGAAGGCCAATAAATCTTAATAATAAGTCAATGGGTTATACCAAGTTTTCAAAGTGAGGATAAGACTATATGTAATTTTTAGGGGAAGATACTTGAGTGCAAAAAATTCACCTAAGGAATAGCAATCATGTCTTATACGCCAACCAAGAATCACTTGCATAACAAACCTGTAACCTCTATGAAAAATTTTCTTTTCCTCAGAGTCTGGTAAGACTTTGCCACCCTAGGATGGTATCTAAATAGTACTGTTGAAACCCAACCCTAGGAAGATAAAATAAAAATAGCTACAAAAAGGAGGGTATTTTAGAAGTAATAAAAAAGAAAGAGAATAAACACACAATGTGGATGTTTTAACTTAAGTTTAGGCAATATGTTTTGAAATTACAGTTGACTCTTGAACAACAAGGGTTTGATCTCCGTCGGTCCACGTCTATGGGAATTTTTTTCAGGAATTCCCGAGGTGGTTAATTCTGTGGATTGGGAATAGTGGATACGGAGGGGCCCTGGTCCCAGAGGACCACAGCTACTGAGGGCCAACCTATAAATGAGAGGCAGATTTTCCACTGTGTCCCTAAGCCAAGTTGTTCAAGGGTCAACTGTATTGCATTTTTGTATGTTTGGATCCTTATTAAGGCATTGAAGTGATCAAAGATCAGCCATAATAAATATGCTTTTGATATTTAAATATATGAATGGATTTAATTCATCATATTTGAAATCAATGTTAAATGCCCAAGAAGTTAACTTTCAACATTTAGTATATTAGATTTATAAGTTTAATAAATTGAACATTAAAGAATGCACAATAGGGCTTCTCTGGTGGTGCAGTGGTTGAGAGTCCGCCTGCCAATGCAGGGGACACGGGTTCGTGCCCCGGTCCGGGAATCGTGCCCCAGTCCGGGAAGATCCCACATGCCGCAGAGCGGCTGGGCTCATGAGCCATGGCCGCTGAGCCTGCGCGTCCGGAGCCTGTGCTCCGCAACGGGAGAGGCCACAACAGTGAGAGGCCCGCGTACCGCAAAAAAAAAAAAAAAAAAAAAAAAAGAATGTACAATAGCTATGTGTTCCTCAGAATACACAGAAGACTTTCAATTCAACCCCTCTCACTAAAAAGAATCCTTCACACAACCTCCCTTACTTAGTTATTATAAAGAGAGGCAGGAAGGAATAGAGTCAAGATGAGAAAAACTTGAAGTGTATCCTCCTCAATCCAGGATCGCTTGTTCCCCAGTCTTCCCCAGGCTGATGTACAAGAAAGCAAAAAGGCAACTGCAAACAGGGGGACAATGCATAGCTGGTCTTCTCCATTCTCTCACTGGCTCTTCCACCAGAGTATTAGCAAGGAGAGGGAGGTGAAGGGGGCCGTCTCTGCTGATAAGTATATACCAGTTGTATTTAGCAAAGTAGCATCTACCATATTATCACACTCACCCTCTCGCAAACTTCAAGGTAAGCTCTTTAATTTTGCCTTGAAATAAAGTATCAATAAAGCACATAAATGATGAGGATTATCCAAAACTACTAGAAATCTTTAAAAAATGGTTTTAATAAAAAATGCGAAAGGAAGAAGAATGCAAAAAGTATGTAGAACCATTTTGATTTCAAAAGAAGATCTTGAATTTTATGACTTACCGTACAAGTTGGGAGGAGTGAAAGGAATTATGTGGCATCACACAACGTCAGGATGAAAGTGAACTTAGGTAGGAACCCAGAGACAAAGAGAAAGAGGACTTTCAAGGGACCTCTAACGGCATCTATAAGAAGATGGGAGGTGAATAGGAGAGTAAGGGGCTGAAAGAATAAAAGGTTGTCTTTAGAAAAATTGGGTGTTGGAGCTCAAGATTTTAAAGATGGAGAGATTTGGGAGCATCCGTTTATCCACAGAGTGGTGATGAGAGTGGATTGCTTAAAAAGAAAGATAATAATGCTGATATTTGTATTAACATTGTTCAGGGCACTATTCTAAGTTATTCACGTACATTTACTCATTTAATCCTTCCAACAGCCCTTTAAGGTAAATCTTATTATTTTCTCCTTATGCGTTAGAAAATAGAGCAGTTAAGAAGCTTGTCCAAGATCATATGGCTAGTAATAATAACTCTTGGATGGGAACCCATCTTGTCTAGCTCCAAAGTTCAGCTCTTAATCACCACACTACACAGCTTCTTTTATAGTAGGTAAGTATAACTGAAACTCAGGATAAAGATAAAGATAGTTACCATTTATTGAGCACCTACTATATGTATAAATACATATATATATATATATATATACATGACAAATTTTATATATATGTATATAATGTCTAATCCTCACAAAATCCTGCTGAGGCTCAAACAAAACAAAACAAAACAACAATCGAACAAAATATACATCTAGTAAGCAGCAGAGCTGGTACTGAAAAATCTGTGCTGACTATTCTATGTCCACCATACAAATGCAAAAGGATGATCTTTTGTAGTACAGTCTTCTGGAAAGTATGATTATCACTTAATATTATCCATCTCTTTAATCAGAATAGAACTTTAGAAAAATTGTAGTAAGGAACACCTACTGATAATTTTGAATAAAAAAAGGTAGGAATGGGTTGATTAGGAGAATGTTCCATAACAAGAAGGAACTTGAGCACATATGGGTCAATAGGAAGAAGAAATTTTAAAAAATTCAGAAGGTTCGTGATAGGACAACCAAGATAGGTTTGCATACTTGGCTGCTTTTTTTCCTAGAATTTGTGAAAGTCAGTTTCTGAATAGATGATATTCTTCCTGAGGATACCAGAACAATTTGGAAAGACGAAAACCTGAACTTTCTCCAAATCAACTTAGTCCCTCAGTCTAGTAAGATTTCTTTAGTCCAGCACAATCTTGCCATACTCAGTTCTACCCCCTCTTTTGAGAAGGAGCCATGAAGAAAAAACATTTTAAACGAGAAGTTGATGTATCTTTATTCTACTTTATATTCATCCTTTCTCTCTGATATTAATGGTCATAGAATTTATGTTCTCCTTCAAAGTTGATGTTTTGCTGTACTAAGCAAGAACTTATTTTATGAATTATTATACATAATATTATATATATATATAATTATTTTATAAGCAAGCACTTACTTTACTGGGTTGTGTATCATGGGAAATTTAAAGGCTCTGCCCTTGAAACAATTACAAACGATGTTGAGAGAAAGCAGGATGTGTGCATGAATTTTTCCAGGGGAAAATTCAGAGACAAATAATGTATAGCCTGGCTGCTGCAACCTCCTGACCAATTTGTCCAACTAAAAAACCCATTTCCTTATACTGAAGAGCACTCTTTACGAATTCATTTCTTTTAGGATACAAGAACATCTAATCTTTAAAAATCTCTAGCTAAATTTACGATTTTGGCACTTAAATAGTAATCTCATATTGCAGCTCTACCAATAATGATGCTTTCCAACATTTCAAAATAGATGATCTCTTTCTGGTTCCAATCTGTCTTCAGTTTGGCCTTTATTCTGCTGCGGAAACCAAGCCCAGTCTACTTATTTGCAACTGAAATTTCCAGACATTGTGGCCATATCTCAAATACCCCACAGCTTTGTCTCTATCAAAATCCTACCCTTCTTTTATTGTCCAAATGCCAAACCCTCCATTTACCCTTCTCTGCTTACACTGTGTGGAAGGGATCACTTTCCTAAATAGCAGTCATTTACTTATTTTTTTCAAATAACATTTATTAAATTATGTCACACATATTATATTAGAGATAAACACAAATTGCTAAGGGAGCTCTCAGAATTGTTGTCCTTAGGGGCTTAATGTAGGATAAAGCAGAAAGTGGATGAAGATAAGGCTAGAAAGGTAGAACAAAAAAATATCGTAAAGGGTCTTGTATTCCTTGGTAAGGAATTTAGATTTTTTTTTTTTTTTTTTTGTGATACGCGGGCCTCTCACCGTTGTGGCCTCTCCCACTATGGAGCACAGGCTCCGGACGCACAGGCTTAGCGGCCATGGCTCACGGGCCCAGCCGCTCTGCGGCATGTGGGATCCTCCCGGACCGGGGCACGAACCCGCCTCCCTTGCATCGGCAGGTGGACTCTCAACCACTGCGCCACCAGGGAAGTCCCAGGAATTTAGATTTTTATCTTGTATAATGCTTCTGTGAGATTTTACATTTTCAAAGGGGACTGTACTGTCGTATGTTGAAATCATGGAGGCATATGCCTTATTTTCTTTTTTGAATGTGAAGTCCTTAAGGACAGGGACTGTGTTTCATTCATCATTAGAAGCTCTACATCACTTTCAGTGCAGACCTAGGTCATGCATGTTGTACAATGGAACTCTAGATCAGGGGTCCCCAACCCCCGGGCCACGGACCGGTAGCGGTCGGTGGCCTGTTAGGAACTGGGCCGCACAGCAGGAGGTGAATGGCGGCCATGCTAGTGAAGCTTCATCTGTATTTACAGCCGCTCCCCATTGCTCGCGTTACCACCTGAACCATTTTGCTCACATTACCGCCTGAACCATCTCTCATTGCCCCCCACCCCCATCCATGGAAAAATTGTCTTCCACGAAACTGGTCCCTGGTGCCAAAAAGATTGGGGACCACTGCTCTAGATCATATGTTGCAATCCAAAGAGACAGCAATGCTCTCCCTTGAGAATCTTCCTGAAGCTTAGGAGAGCTAATGGGATCAACTGGTTAAGTAAACAATTTAAATTAATACATCCAAGTGAATTCATATGTTTCTATGTGAATTTTGCTTAATGTCAAACCAAGCAAGTCCAGAAAATACGATTGTTCAAGTTCCCTTAGCCATGTGAACTCACCCACGTTGCACATGTATAAGGTTTTCAACACTAATTAGTGTACTAAAAAGAGCCTCTAATATGATAGAGTGTATTCACCCTAATGTTGCTATGATAACTTGCCTTTTATATTTTCATAAATGTAATCTTTTTCACTGAAGCATTTACAGAAAGTTCAAGTATTATTTTTCATAATACCCCTTGCATATGGAGAGGGTATTTCTGAATTGTCATGTAAAATAGAATGTCACTTGTCTTCTAGTCACATTATCTAGAAGAGGAATAAGAGGACTGATACTTTCTTTGTGTTTGGAAAGTAAGGAGTTAAGGAGAGCTTATTATAAGAAGGTGAAAATCACTGTCCCAATCTGTGTCTGGGACACATGTCTAAGCCTGAAAGAGTGAAGATGGGTGATCTCCAGTCCTGATGGAAGGAAGAACACTGGAGAAAAAAATGGTTGAACACCCTGGGCTCCTTCTGCACAGGGTTAGACACTTAGGCTGGGTTAGCCATTCTCCAAGCATTTGAATATCAGCCAATTAAATTGGCTCTTAATCATAGAGAAGTCCTTTAATTGAACATTTCTGCTTGGGAAGGGATAAAAGATGAATTCTGGCAATGACCTGAGGATCCAGTCCTACGATTAAAGGTTTAGTCTATGATTTCCTTGAGATACAGGAGTTTGGCATCAGACTACTTCAGCTGGGTGTATCTGCATTGTTCAAGATGAAGCATTTTTCAAAAGGGTGTAAAACTAAAAGAAGCCACCAGGATAATAATTCCACAGTTTTTAATAACGGATGACTGTGATCAATACAAGGACGTTCAAGTTTAAAATAAATGCTGCACCTGAACCCAATTAGAAGAGAGCCATCATTATTTTCTTGCTGTTTGAATCCAATTTTTAAAAAGCACGGAGGGGTTATTTAAATGGCAATAAATGCATTGTAGAGTCTTTTTTCCCTAACTACAAAGCAATCTGTTGCATTGGAAGTTAGACTAGCAAAACAATCGAGATGCTGACAAAGCAGCAGGGAAAATAAGTGTTGTTAGGAGCAGAATATCTAAATCAATATTATGCTTTGTCTAATTAATATAGACTTTGCTATTGCCAGGTGGGATTTACTAGTGCCAAAAGCAAAATAAATCTATCACTCAGGCTTGTAAATAAAGGTAAATTAAGAACAGGTGAGCCTTGATAGTTATATACATATTTCTGTGCATTTGCCAAGTCATGGAAAAGTCAACAGTACGATGACGTTAAATATTTTAAAGGGTAATGCCAATGTGATGAGGCATTAAAACAATGCTGTCCTTGGAAGCTGATTGTCAAAACTGGGCTTATTTTCTAGTATTCATGTGAATTAGGATGAGGGCATTCCTGGCACTGAACTGGAAATGACCTGACCAAACCTTGCAAATGGACCATGATTATCTGCCAGAGATTATGAGAGGACCAGTGAGGTGGAACAGGGCCAGGTTCAGACCCTGGGGAGGGGCAGGGGCAGGGGCAGTGTGAGGGTCTCAGGCAAAGGGGGAGAATCCGTGAAAAGTCAGGAGTTTATGAGATGCTAACCAGATGATCTCAGACAGGTGTGGTCAGATTATTGGTCTAGAGACTAGACCTGTTTTGGAGGGTCGATGGACCATTTTCAACAGTAACTGTGACTCATTTGTTTAAAATATAGTTGTAAATTTTGGCAATTACTGCTCCCATTAGTTTTTCTTGTTGTTGTCTTTTAACACACATCAAACAGTATTGTGTCACTTCAGATGGGAACCGTCCTACTTTAGGTGCTATTTTGAAAACTTTACTTACCTAGTTAGGGCACCAAATAATTGCTTGATGTCGCTGGGTCAGGCTCACCCAGTTAATGTGACTCTTTAACTGAATCTATAAGGAGTTCTTTTCACCTTAGATTTCATAAAGACATATATTAAAAGAATTTAGTTAAAGGAACACATATGTAATATGTATTTATTTATTTGCTTATTTGTTTATATTTATATATATCCTAATCCCCAAGAACCTTGAGCTTTTACCAGCTAATTTAAAATAATATCCAGAGGTAACCACAGTGTAGTAGGTACCTCTGGTCAGGAAGCTAGGACAATAACTAGACCCTTAGAGGGTCTGACTCTTCCTATCACAAAAGCCCTTTCCTCTAAAGTCATGATAGCTGCCTGATTAGGGCAAGGTTTTGACGTTTACCGGTTTAATGCCTCTTCTGTGCCCTTCCCCCTCTCCACTCCCTAAAAGAGTGCCTGTTTGCTGTGTTTGGACTGTTAATGAGATATTGATCAGTAAAATCAATTAGCAAGCATAGAACCTTAAGTGCATTTTAGCTAGTTAATCAAAGGTGATACTCACTTAATATATATATCTTACTCTGGATAAGAATACATATGCATTTGAGTATCTATCTATTTATCATCTATCTACCTATCTATCTATCATCTATATCTATCAATTTGGCATAGCTCTATGCTCATAATCAAATATTTTGTGTAGCTAAAAAATTCATCAACATATATATAAATAAGATATAAATAATGTCATTTATTTTATTAAAACTATCTTTAGATAACAGTACCAGATGGGTAATAAGACTTTATCAAGCAATATACTGTGAAATCTTGCTACAGGCACAAGCGTTGAATCATACATTGATATCTGCAAATGTGATACGGATAAATTATAGGCTCTAGAAAACGGGACACAGTTCTTTTCATGCATAGCCTTGTTCTTACAGCCTTTCCTTTGTCACATTCAACTTTTCCTTTCCATTATTTGCTCAACCTTAGTTTTCAATATTTTCTTTGTCAGGGTTGTCCCTAGGTAGAAATGTAAATTCAACTCTTTTCTTCAGCCCGTTTTCCTCCATCCTTACCTCAGATCAGCTCATCTGGCGACCCTAGCTCTCAGGCTGCCTTCACTCTTGGGATCCACCCAAACTTTGCATCCTCCAGCACAGGCCAATGTCTGAGACATTGACCTTTTAAAAGTCACCTATGCTAAATCCTATTCCCGCAGGGATCCCAATTTCTAGCAATCTGTGAGAACCTCTTTAATAGAAGCCTACAGAGGGTGTTTTCAATAAAAGAAGCGAGCACATGGTGAGAAGTGTAAATGTCGGCAGAAATGTATGTATCTCGTAAATGCACATAAGTGGCTACATTTTCCAAATGAGTACCTCCTGGATGCCCTTTCTTCTCATCCTTACAAAAATTGCTATTCCTGTTTAAAGAATATTCATAAAACTACACATAAACTTTAAAAAAATAATAAACACAGCCTGTTTCATTAGTGGCTGTAGAGTTCATGTCTCATTCTGTATTTCACAAACCCTCTCAGATGTCAGTACCTGCCGTGTGCTGAATGAAAAGAGGAGTGAGGGAGTTACAGGGATGATGTGCCGGACGAGGAGTGATTCCACGTGACATTGTACGTTGTGAACTTTCAGGCTGCTGTGCAGAGCACATCAGGACTCAGCATGGTTCCTATTGAAGTGCCGTATCTTCATGAGTTTTGGCGTGGATTTTAGCCAGGCGAGGAAGGACCAGTGATGTGCGTGCCATCATGACCTCTGTGAGAGCTAAACCTAGTAATACCAGGCTGTGCCCGGACATGCTTATCATGACTTGCTTTCCTGCCAATAGTATTGTCATTTGAATATCTAATTAGTGGTTATACTTTTTATTTATTTATTTTATTTATTATTTATTTATTTATTTTTTTGTGTGTGTGTGGTACGCGGGCCTCTCACTGTTGTGGCCTCTCCCGTTGCGGAGCACAGGCTCCGGACGCGCAGGCTCAGCGGCCATGGCTCACGGGCCCAGCCGCTCCGCGGCATGTGGGATCTTCCCGGACCGGGGCACGAACCCATATCCCCTGCATCGGCAGGCAGACTCTCAACCACTGCGCCACCAGGGAAGCCCAGTGGTTATACTTTTTGAAAGAAACTTTCAGTATCAGAGCTACTTGAAATTAATTATTATGGTGCATTCATATTGCATTCTAAGCACCATATTAGCTGAGATTTATACAGTAATAAAATATACAGTGGCGTTTCCATGGAAATAGTATTATAGTATTAAAAACAATGATATTTTCTTACTCTAAAAAAAATTGTCTCCAGTAATATTTTAGAACTGTCACTGCTGGTGGCAGGATATTTTAATCATCATTCCAGAAATTTTCTTACCTTTTATTTAACATATAGCTTTTTTTTAGTCTACCGACTATATCAGTTGCTTATGTCTTAAGAGCGTCATTGCCGATTTAATAAAACCAATGAAAATATGGAAACATTAGGAATGTTGCAGAACCAATCAACAGATATTGATGCGCATGAAGCAATAATTTAAGAAATAAGGAGAATCAGGCTGCTCTTTGAATTAAATTGCTAAAATCTATTCTCAGGAACATCACTTGCCATCTCTAGAATTGACCAAAGGCTCTGTGTAAATATGTGACTGAAAAGATTGGGAACTCAAAATTTCAATCACGACGATAAGGGGGAGTAATCTCAGGGAAGCAAAACTGGATTGCGACTTCAGTTTGTTAAGGGGAAAACTAGTCAATATGACTACATAATTCTGAGAAAGACTGTCTGATCAGAAAAGGGGTGGAGTGGCCAATATAAAAAAATAATTAGGCTAAACTAAATAAAATAAAAAGGCTAAAAACACGAACCAGTTCCAGCTCATAGTAGTTGGAACCCTTTTTTTTTTTTTTTTTTTCCGGTACGCGGGCCTCTCACTCCCGTTGCGGAGCACAGGCTCTGGACGCGCAGGCTCAGCGGCCATGGCTCACGGGCCTAGCCACTCCGCGGCATGTGGGATCTTTGCGGACCGGGGCACGAACCCGTGTCCCCTGCATCGGCAGGCGGACTCTCAACCACTGCGCCACCAGGGAAGCCCTGGAACCCTTTTATGAAGTCAATTATTCAGACTACATTAGCTCACAGCTCTTAAACATTCAAATAACACAACTAACTCTTGTCCTCTCATTCTGTTTATATTTTAAGTTTCCGTATAGCTTGGAAAGGCTTTACACTGCTAAGACAAGAATTCTTTTATTCATTTTCTTCCCCACTTACACATTCACACAACAAATATTGGTTGCCAGATCTTTCTTCTATTCTTTTCTGTATTGCAGGGAAAGAACCTGTACCTCCATTTACCAGAATCTTTTCCCAAATTTTTGGTTGAGAGTTTGCCGATGAGACAGACTCTCGTGAGATTTGGAAGGTGGTAGAGAAGAAGGTATTATTCTCTAGGAACAGTTGCCGAGAGCCTGGGGAGTGTACAGACTGTTCCAGGTATGCGGGTGAGGTTCATCCACGTTTGTGCTTCTGGCAGCTGGCATTGGTGGCAGTAGCTTCCCTGACTTTTGCCCCCTCAGCTCTTCCAACAGTGTGTAAGCTTCAAATTTTTGCATCAACACGCTTTCTCATTGGAATTATTAGAGCAGCTTCTGTTTTCGCTCCCCAATCCTGATATAAGTCTGGTCTGAAATTTTTGCCATGTAAATGTCTTATTTTCACGACCAACAGAGGAAATTGTGTTATTTTAGGTGAAAATTGCGTATGAGCAGAATGAATTTTTTTCCTGAAATACTCTCATTTTAACAACTGCCATAAAGACAAAGCTATACAGTCAAAGAGAAGCTGATAAAAGTCTTTTTCTTTCTTTCTCTATTTCCTTTTTCCTTTGCCTCTTTGGTTTGTGACTTTTACAAATTCCAGTTGATTCAAAATGTACCCACAATGTTTAACGACTAGGGCAAGTGAGGATATAATGAATTTAGAATAGTGTTTATTTTACCTTAACCTGTGTACTTTCTGTTCCAAAAGAAGAGAGAGGATTCCCTTGAGTACGATATTTATGTAATTCTCTGCCACGAGTTGCAGAGAATTTCCTAGTATTCCAGGAAACATCCTCTCATGAGTCTAGAATTCGCTATCAAGTATAAACTTCTTGTTACAATTTCAGCCTGATGGTAGACTTTTTTTTCCCATCAGGAGCCTGTGTCTGACTGTTGTTGTTTGTTGTTGCTGTTTGTTTGTTTGGGGGAGAAGTTTGAAACTTCAATTTTTTTTCTTTTTCAAGGGAAGATGGCAACATGGTCTGGCATCATTATTACTCCAGACTCATTTCCTACATTTAGAGATACCATGGATAGGATTAATGATGATCATTTAGGGAAAAGGGTTGAAGTAGACAAGATCTGAAGAGGATGTGATAATTAGAGTGTGCAGATGGGTGGAAATTCTACGGGAGAACAAGCCCCATTAGCAGCTCAGCAGTTAAAGCCATTCATTTTAGGAGCAGATGTGCAGTGTTCTTTATGGAATATGGTGTATGTTTGAAAGGACATATGTAGAAGAGCAGTTGAGGATAGCTATTATTTTGTAAGTCCACAGGATGATGAAATAATTGTGAAAATAGATTTGGGGTTTTTCTTTTCTTTCAGAAAAGGTCTTAATTTCCATTCTCTTCTTGCCGTGCTCTTGTGAGTGTTTCTGGACTCTCTCACTAAGGTTAAAATAAGTTCTGCCATCAAAGCCCTTTTCTCACCTGAGCACAGAAAGAACATGAGGAACATGACCTTGCTGAAGTTGTTGATCAAATTATAATGAAGGGGATCACAGGAAAAGTCTTGCTTATAATCAAAAACTCTCTTCAACTTTTTAGTTCCAAACTCTTTGAAAATGCTAACTCAAAATGTTAGGCTCAGGGCACCTCCAAAATGTGTCCTGGGGTGAACCAAGAAATCTCCCTGCTGTCCATCATGGTGCCCTCCAAAGCAATCACTTGCCATGTATGTTGCCACCATTCATTATGAATCTCCATTATTACTTCTCTTCAGATGACTAAACACAGCGCCATTATCATGGCTCCGTATCCGGTTGGCCTCTATTCCGATTTAATGATGCTGTTGGTCTGGTTTTTAAATAGCCTTGTTTTTAATTTCTGAAGTCGATCAGTCTAAAGAGGAAAACTCTTACTGATGTGCAAATTATGGACTGCATTTCACTTTGCATTATGTATTTTCATTATTCACATCATGTTGCATTCCTTGGCAGAGAGCAGAGAATTTTGAAAAAGTACATTCCTAGTGCCCTAAGTGTCATTTAAAACAAAGTGATTTTCCTACAATTTGATTTCCTTAGGGTTCCTCTCATTTCTGTCAGGTTTGGGGCCTGTTGACCTAGGTGGATTTGCATAACTAATAGTAAGCCTATAGTAAAAAAACAAAAAACAAAAACCACATCTTTTCCAAGAGAATCTCAAAAGATAAGGAACTCAAAAAAAAAAAAAAAAAGGGCTTCCCTGGTGGCACAGTGGTTGAGAGTCCGCCTGCCAATGCAGGGGACACGGGTTTGTGCCCCGGTCCGGGAAGATCCCACATGCTGCGGAGCGGCTAGGCCCGTGAGCCATGGCCGCTGAGCCTGTGCGTCCGGAGCCTGTGCTCCGCAACGGGAGAGGCCACAACATTGAGAGGCCCGCATACCGCAAAAAAACAAAAACAAAAACAAAAACAAAAACATAAGCAACTAATTTAGAGATGATAGTATGTTAAGGGCAAACTCTCAACTGTACTATCAGTTCCTTTCATTGATGATAAATGATTGATATCTGGAGCCTTCAGCTACTTTAAGTCAGATGTAGAATAGCCAAGTGAAGGTCTCAGGTGTGAGAATGTTCCAGTGGGAGCAGCTTTGCCCTCCTTGTGGGTAAAGGCAATTCTTCAGTCAACCAAATTTGTGCAAATGGTCAAGTTTTTGTTTTGCATGTCTTATGACTGATCCCCAACTGCTCGTTTTTGTGAAAATGTCTTAGTAATAATACATTTCTCTTACAGAAATGTTACAGGTATCTTTCTTGAATCGGTCTCACTGACACTAAAGTTCAGAAGAATCGATGCTGTACCTTTTTTATTTCTGTAGCTGAATTTCTATCTTGATGATTATTTCAGGATTACCATAGTTCTGAATCATCAAACTTTCTGTAGTTCCCTTTGATTTTTCAGCTTCAGTGCAGAAATGATCAATTTGACCTTTCTGAGGGCTCATATTTCCCTCGAGGTCACCTTAAAACACCTTTGATTTTCACTTTAATCATGGCATATTTGCCTGTTCTTGGATTACTTTTTCCCTTTTTCGGTGAATATTTATCACCTCTCAAAGTATTGCAGAAATTCTGCCTAGCTTGTTATTTTATCTGTTTGTCAAAAGGAATGTATCTATATTCCGGATGGAAGCTGCTACACAGTAGCAGGTTTTGCACAGAAATTCAGATTTAAGATAATGAGAGAACATAAGCATTTCATTGAAAATAATCAGCCTTATATGTGAAGTGTATACACCTATGGGAGGAGATTTCACCCATTTAACAAAAACGTATTTGGTATATATTTTGAACCTGGCCTTGTGTTGGGTGCTGAGAAGCAAAGATGACTAAGGCACTCATTCTGCCGTCAAGAGCTGTGGCGAAGAGAGAAAGGTACCTGAATGGGGGCACCATGCAGTGTGATAGCAGTGCAGGTACCAGGTATCCTAAGAATAGAGAAGAGGCTGCTCTTTCCTGATCTTCCTTTACTGGGATGCGAGGAGGTGATTGGAGACTTTAACACTATCATTAAATCCGGCTGAAGATGTGAAGGTCCGAGGTCACATAGATACAACAACTTGACTCAAACTAAGAGCTAGATGACCTATACACATTCTATCTGCTTAATGACCATGAGGCATGCGGACACCTCATTCTTTAAAATGACATTCTGCTTAGAAACTTCATTTGCTTAAACAAATTGATATTCTCCTGTCTAAGGACCTACCAGGAAGGAACATTAATTGCATGTATCTTTGAAGACAAAAAATGATGGGCATGTATAACTGATTCACTTTGTTATAAAGCAGAAACTAACACACCATTGTAAAGCAATTATACCCCAATAAAGATGTTAAAAAAAAAAATGATGGGCTATGAAAAATGTGGAAGGCCCAAGAAATGAAAACATCAAGGAGGAATTTTATTGTTTATCATGTAAGGAGTATTGACACCACTTCTTTTTTCTAAATGATAGCAAGAATGGGAGCAGGGTCTACATTCGATCCTTTTCTGATAGTGGGTTTAGACGGGCAGTTGAGAAAGAAAAAAAGGGAGAAGCTGAAAAATCTAAATAGAACTTTATCTACTTTACGGTTTTGCCTAGGCCCAACCCTGTGTTATAAACATAAATGACCTGGACTCATCCACTGCTGAGCGAAGAATGGCTTGCCTGTGTAATGTGATCCCATTTAAATGGAACTGTGGAAACAGTTCATAAAATTTCATTCTTACCTGTGATATAAGATACACATGTCACAGAGTACATAAAAAGATGCCTAGAGGGTAGTCCTCCCAAATATAACAATGATTATTTTGTGTGTTGGGATTTGAGAGCTTACGCTTTTCTATTACACTGTTTTGTTTTCCTTTAATTTTCAAAAGTTTATTCAAAAAGATGCACCACTCTACACCAAGCATTTTGCTATGCTCTGAATATATCACATAAAGCAAGGGTGCATTTAATACTTCCCTCATGAATGCATATCATTTTTAATAACTGAGAGTAATAATATAGTTATATATAGCTGGCAAGATTGAGCAATAACAACTTTTTAAACTCAGAGATTCAATATAACGTAGGGATATTTGACAAAGAAATATTTGAGCCGTGTCAATCTGCAGATGTATTATAGTCCAACATTGCCTGGAGCCTGAACCCCTAAGAATGAGAGTGAGTTTTTAGCATCATTAATAAGCTCTCCTTCAAGAATATTTAACCTATTTGTTTAGGTTGGGGATTTCTTCTAGAGTTAAGCTATCATTCTATCTGCTTGCAGATAAGGTTTTATTTATTTTTAGTTTTGCACTTTAGTTGGAAATGGGAGGTAAGTGGCCTTGATCAAGAGATGGGCTGGAGAAAGTTTGTAGAGATGACAAATTTTATAAGGTGATTTGTAAGGTTATTCAAGTGATATAACATCCAGGGGGAAGCTTGATTTATGTTGTTACAAGACAGCAGACAATGGAAAGATTAAATTAAACGATAGGCCACACGAAACATGTCTGAAAGCGAATTGTGTATTTAGAATTATTTCCCCAGGGATGATATCTAGCCCTCAGTGCTAAGACTATATGCAAAGTAGATGTTTTCTTTATGAAACAAATCCTTTGAGAAATATTTTAAAACAAAATATTTATAGTTACATTCTCTGGCAAAGTGTGTGTGTGTGTAACATTTTAAAGTGTGTTTTAAATATTTTAAAACAAAATATTTATAGTTACATTCTCTGGCAAAATGTGTGTGTGTGACATTTTAAAGGAATCAAAACTGATATCTAAAATCACAGTTTATGTCCTAAAATCCTAAAATTCAAGGAGTGTTTTCTTTTTTTTTAAGTTTTGGAATTACCGGCTTTGTTTATTTCTAATGTTGGGGGTTATATGTTTGTTTCACTAAATGATAACGTGTGAGTGAGAAAAAGAAGCACAGGACAAGTAGTGATAAGGAAATTTGAGCTCAGAATCTAGGAAAACAGTTATGTAGCAAACACTTCAGCCTGAATGTTTTTTCTACCAAAGATTTCCAATCATCTAAAGCCATCACTTATTGAGGATGAAGAGGACCAAAGTTTTGGTTAGAGAATGTCCTGATTCTCTAATGAACTTAACATTTAGTTAAATTTTTATCTTAAAATAAATTGTATCATTTGATTTATGAATAAATACGCATGTAGACTCTATGGATAAATAATAGTGCTCTAGAAGCTTATAAACATGCATATACAAACACAAGACTAGTTTGTCCACAGAGAGATAGTGGAGAGATTAAACTTACTTATCAATGGCTTCTTGGAGAAGAAATAATTTAAGCAAATTCCCAAAGTTCTAGCACTGCACCGGAATGCATTTCCCCCGCTAAACTGAGAGGGAATCACATGTGTAAAGTTTACACTGAACAATTAGGACTCAGGATACAATCAGAATATAAATTTATTTTTCCTCTATTGACTGTTAAAACCCACCCTTTGGGGCTGTCTTTTCCACTTCTTATATAAAATTTGGGAACGGTCCCATGACTTGTGGGGCCTCCTGGAAAATCAGAGCCCTTTGGTCATAGCAGTTGCCAAAAAAAAGATAGTCTCAATTTAGTAATTAAAATATACTGTCCAGAGTGATAACTGAACCTCTGAGCTTTAGTGCAAGTTCAAGTTTCCCCTGCCCTGCGTAGGGCTTGCTTCCGGTTGAACTCCTACAGGTGAGAAAGAGAGCCTGCTAAGCTCGTCTCTAAGACCCTGCCTTCCTGCCTACTGCTTCCCACTCTGCTTGTCCAGCCTTTGGCTGCCTCTGGCTCTTTCTTGGTTGAAGCCTGCCAAGGACAGATTTAACTTGACTGAAACCCAGGATGCCTCTGGCCGCGGCTGATATTTGAATTGAACCTTGTCCTTGTTGCCGAGGTCCTTCAGAGTTCCCTTCTGGACTCTTGATATGAGGGACGGCATGCCTTTGGCTGGCATTAGGAGACCCACCACTCTGAAGATTATGTCTTTTTTATGAGGTCTCCTTGCCCTGTACAGGAATCCCTCCTGGAGAGTATTATTTAAAACAATCCTGAGCTGACATTCCTCCTGCAGGTTGCACATCTGGTCAACACACACCTTGGACCTGCCATTGTGGAGACGCAGTTATTCCCCAACGGAGTCCTCTGCTTTGGTGTCACATATGTCTTCAGCCAACATTTCGCCCATGAGTCAGACATCCCTCCACTGTGTCCGCAAAACCCAGGGACCACATATCCCCTTCTCCAAGTGGCTTCCTTGAGAAAAAAGTTCTCCTTCCCCTCCCCATGGGCTGTGATGCAAAATCCTTACAAGTCTCTCCAAAGTAAAACTCTCCTTCCTTTCCATCTTTCTCTACTCTTCTGCTTTCGTTCTTTATTATTTTTTTTTTTTTCGGTATGCGGGCCTCTCACTGTTGTGGCCTCTCCCATTGCGGAGCACAGGCTCCAGACGCACAGGCTCAGCGGCCATGGCTCACAGGCCTACCGCTCCGCAGCATGTGGGATCTTCCCGGACCGGGGCACGAACCCGTGTCCCCTGTATCGGCAGGTGGACTCTCAACCACTGCACCAGGAGGGAAGCCCTGCTTTTGTTCTTAAATAGCCTTAATGTGACTGTAAGGGACCATGATCAGAAAATTAGAACTTTTGATTACTGTTTATGAATGTCCTATTAAGGTGGTTTAGGAGGTTGTTGCCAAGCTATTGTCTTCAGGTTTCAGCTAAAACTGAGTCAGGAAGTTCTGTACTTTAATATCCTGTTATAAATATATTTGTACCCATTGTTATGTAATGGGTGCAGATGTGTGAGTGTATGCATGTGTATATGTGTATATACCCCCTCTCTCTCACACACTCAGACACACAGACACAACTGTGTTTGTATCAGTACATTCTCTTGTTATACAGGCCTTCATGGAGGTTTTCTCAATGTAAACCCTCAGGCATCGGGGATACAAAATGAGGAAGACTTTCTTCTACAGGGGATCTTGGTCTTATCAGGGTAATAGAGACATAAAAGCAGATTATACATTGCAAAGTGAGAAATGCAACTCTCAGGCTCTGTTAGCTACTTGAAAGACAAGGAGGGTTAATTACGATGGAATAGAGGATGCGACCCAACAAGCACCACTAAACCAGTGGTAGGTCAGGATAAGGATCTTCGAGTTAATGGGCAGTAATTAGAACTCCATCCTATGAATAACAGGGCATTCCTGGAGCTGCTGAAGAAAATGTGTGTGTAAAATCACTTTCACGTCATGATATTGATCCAACGTTTAGGGTTTCCTGCTTCTTGTCTACCCTCCTTCTACCTCCTTTAAGTGTGCAGTACCCTCTGAAAATGTCTCACTTGCCGTATCTTACCATCCATGAGCCTGACTTTCAGAAACCAGCCTAATCAGACAGCTGTATGTGTTAATCAAGCATAAAATTGTTCTCTAGAATACAGACTGTTTTTAGTAAAACTGTATTGTAGAGACAGCTTCGTTCAAGTCTCCACAGAAAAATGTTTTGTTTTTCATCAAAATTCAGTAAAAAGGGAATCTGAATTGTGTGCTTATGACTGTGCAGATGAAACTCTGCAGACTCCAAGAAATTTCGTCTGGAAAAATCAGTGCAATTGTCAGGAAAATGCTTAGATGTTGAGAAGCTACTCAGAAATGGAGCAAAATTCAGGGTCAACTAATTCTCTTGAGTAAATAAAACAGTGATTTAAAAAATGTTGTTCAGTTTCTATATGTCAAAGACAGTGAGTCAAACGGTTTTTTTTCTGAAACTTCAAAATACTGTTTTCCATGAGTTGAAAATCGAAATATTTTCCATGGGCTGTACTACTTTAAAACATATCATATGTATTGATTATAAATGCCACTAACTTTTTAAATTGTTGTTACGTGTGTATCTGTTGACTAATATTAACACTTTAATGTTTGCTATTAATCTTGCATTAAGAATGTTATCCTATGGTACACTTTTTATCAATGGTAATGATAAAACGAATTTGCAGGCTATGTTTTGTTTAAATTTACTTTAGGTTTAAGGGTAAATTTAGTATGTTTATTGTCCTAACTTGAGCTAATTTGGTTGTCTAGGGACTTGCTGGAGAATTCACAGAATTTTTCCAGATACTTTAGGGTTGACTGCAAATTAAAACCATATTTGTTTATATATATATATCCTAATAGTACCTTTTAATAGGAGTTCCAAGAGAACAGTTTTCGTAAACATGAAATATGTGAGAATTTAAAATAAACTATTAAACTGAGAGAGATGGTGCTTACAGGCCCCAAACAGGCTGGCTTTGCCTGTTAACCTTCAATGTTATCTTCAGAGCTTCCCCAGAATATTCCATATCCAAAGATCAGTATGCACAACCTGAAACTGAATCTTATCAGGTTTTAATCCATAGCTCAAAATACGTTATGGCATGTTAAATTACTTTTCTTTGTGAACTAAGAAATACAGCAAAGAATGAATTCCTGGGGCACTCTATCATATGTAAACGATAATGCTGACATTTCAGAATCCTTTCACAAGATTCTTAAGGTAACACACTGAAGAGCTATCCTCTGATACAGATCGTGGCGTCACTGCTTGCTAAAGTGATATGGTCTGACAAAGTTCAGCTCAGCATTTCTAGATAATCCAGAAATCCACCTGGTCCCTTAGTGGAACAAGCCACAGCTAAAACAATGCAGCAAGTCCAGCGTCATCTCACGTCTAACATAGGATGATAATTTAACTTTTGCTAAGGAAAGCTTAGGAAAAGATGGAGATGGTTGACTCCTTCTAATTATCCATATATATATTAGTTACTCCTAAGTACTTAAAAAGCTTTTAAAAAAATTTATTTACTTTATTTATTTTTTGGCTGTGTTGGGTCTTTGTTGCTGTGCGCGAGCTTTCTCTAGTTGCGGCGAGCAGGGGCTACTCTTTGTTGCGGTGCGTGGGCTTCTCATTGCGGTGGCTTCTCTTGTTGCGGAGCACAGGCTCTAGACACGCGGGCTTCAGTAGTTGTGGCTCACAGGCTCAGTAGTTGTGGCTCACGGGCTCTAGAGCACAGGCTCAGTAGTTGTGACGCACGGGCTTAGTTGCTCCATGGCATGTGGGATCTTCCCGGACCAGGGCTCGAGCCCGTGTCCCCTGCATTGGCAGGCGAATTCTTAACCACTGCACCACCAGGGAAGCCCACTCCTAAGTACTTAAAACAAGTTTCTTTTCAATTACATTTTTAAGACTTCCTCTCAAACTCACCTTAGCCTTTTAGTTTTGTATCATTGAGTAAAGAGCCAGATTTTGAAATCAAACTCCTCTGATACTTCTACTTCATTTTTCCTAGTTTTTTCTCTTCCTTTGACTATCATTTAAATGTTCTTGTCTTTCAGCATTCTTCCCTTGGTTCTTTTCTCTCCAGGTCTGTATATTTTTCCATGTTGACCTTGTTTATTCTCCTAACTGCAACAACTGTCTCTATGCTGTGAATCTTCAAATATATGACTCCATTGTAATTATCTCTTCTGAACTCCAGTAATGTTTATCCAACTTCCTACTAGACATCTCCATCTGGAGGTCTCACAGGTGCCTCGTCAGCACGAGTGTTACGATGAATACTCTGTCCTTGCTTTCACTCTATGTTACCATTCTCCTTTAAAAGAGAACAACTGTCCACTGGTCTAGACACCACTCTCTGTGTGACTCAGGAGGAGACCCACTGAACTGTTAGTGCTTTTGTCAATATTCCCCTGTCTCCCAACATTGACATCCTCACTATCAAAATTTAATTTTGGGATTTTGACATACAAACTAATGATTCCTCCAATACACGGGCTTCCAGATCCTTGACTTCTTCCTCCAAAATCTTGTCCTCCATTCTGAGACATCTGCTCCCATGATCAGCCTAAAGCTTACCAGTCTTTAACAAATGCCTCTCATCCTTTTAGCTTTATTTCTTTACAGCCCCACCTCCTATGATTTCTCAAAGCCCTTAAGACTTTTCTACAAACTATTGATCCCATGTGACTTTTCACTACTACTCATCCCTCTGATATTTTCAGTTCCCTGCTCATCTAGTTGAAGTCCCACAGTCAGTCAATCACATCTCATATATATCCCAACTCCTTCTCCCCTGTGGACTGGCAAACACAACCCAATTAAATATGGTCTCTCATCTAATCTGCACCTGCACCTGAGCAGGTAACTGTGGTGAGAAAAAAATCACACAACTATTCTGACAGATCTTTAAATCGACCATTCTGACTGACTTCAAGTAGATCCCAGTGTTACCTAAAAATTCTCCTCTATTTCCCCATGATATGCACTCTCCCACTCTTCTAGATCAATAGGGTATACCTGTTCTCCCCCCTTTAATCTTCACCACGTTCCCCTCCTTCTAATTCTGAGCTGTAACTTTGTTTCTTACTGCACGAGGAAAATAAACACTACCAGACAAAAACTTCTGTCTTCTCTTTCAAACAAATCTAGAAAGTTTTCTGCATTTATAACTGAACACTCGTTCTTGGTTTTTTTTTTTTCCCACCTCACTCCTCACCCAACTTCCTCTTCCTACTTCTAGATATTAGGGTGTCTCACTGCTTTGGTGGTGTCACCTAGTCCCATAGGTTTAAATGCCATCCACATGCTGACCAGTCACAGATATGTGTATTACCAGCCTGACCTCTCTCCTTGATTCCCAGCTCAAGTATCCATTAGCTTACTCAGCATTTCCACTTAGATATTGTGGAGGTTGCTAGGGTTATTCATAAATAATCACTTTTGCTACATGGTAGAACTGCATTTCTCTGAAACTTCCTCCTCTTGTAGCTAGCCATCTGCATTTTTTTCCCCAGGGAAAGTGAGCAGGCAGTGTTTTAGGTCATTTACAAGAGAAGGTTTAAAGAGCCAGAGAACAGTAGCCATATTCCCTTTGCTGTCATGCTCTCTATCAGGGGAAGTATGTGTCTAGAAAATCTTCCATTAGATTGGCTCTCTGACTGACTGAAGTAGGCAGCACTGCTGTTGACCCTTGCTGGACTTGAAGCAAGATTAAGAAATAAATCTATATTTTTTAACCCAATGATATTTGGGGATTGTTCGTTCTGCATCTGAACCTAGCTTATCCTGACTGATCATATTTCTGTTATGCACCTCAAATCTAACATATTCTTAACAAACCCTTGCCTTTTCTATTCAAACCTGATTTGCCCATAGTTTTTCCCATGTCAGGAAATGGTATCACCAATCTTCCAGTCTCTATGTCAAAAACATCCTCTTTTTCTCCCCTAAGTCACATCCAATCCATCAACAAATTCTGGTGGCTCTACTTTCAAAATCTTGCCAGATGTAAGCTAGCTACACCAGCACCTACCACACAAGCACTCTGCTCCAAGCCTGACTCTTGCAATCGTCTCCTAACCTGTCTCCCTGCTTCTGCATTTACACCACTACAGTCAACTTTCTACATAGCGTCCAGAGTGATCTTTTAAAAAATACCATAGATTCGGTTGTTCCTCTGCCCCAAACTTTTCAATAGCTTTCTACTACATGCAAAGTAAAATCTAAAGTCCTTCCCTAACTGGCAAGATTGTATCATCTGACTCACTTCTAATTCCCTGATTTCACTTCTGCTTATCAATCCTCTTTCTCTCAGCTCACTGCTTCAGACACTCGTTTCTATCACTCAAATGCACTGTGTAAGATACTCATCAACTTTTTTCTTGCCCTTTCACTTGTTTACATACCAGTTACCATACATTTAAGTTAAATCAATACTACTTTGAATCTTGTCATAATAGAGTTAGGTTTCTGGCTAAGACTGATCACCAAGTACAGCAAGGAGTGTTCTATATTATTCAGAAATGTGTGTTGTACTCTTTCTGCCATCTGTTGACTTGTGACTTTGAGACTGTAAACAATTATTATAAGAAACTATATTTGTTAGAATGTTTCTTTTAAAAGAGCTGTTTGTTCAGTTAAAGTTGTAAACCAAGTTAAAATATGTGAATTCTTAAATACTCCTCCTTTCAATAGGTGGAAACTAATTATCCTACCTTGAGTGGGCTGTACTTGGTGACTCACATCTATTGAATAAAGTATGGCAAAAGTGACAGTGTGGTTTTCAAGACCAGATCATAAAAGGCATTGTGGCTTTTCCTTTGTGCTTTTTGTCTGTCTCTCTCGGTTCACTTACTCTGGGGAAAGTCAGTTCCCATGTCATGAGGACACTCAAGCAGTCCTGTGGAGAGATATACCTGATTGGAAACTTAGGCCTCCTGCCAACAGCCAGCAAAGAGTGAGGCCTCCAGCCACAGTAAGGGAGAACTCTGGGGAAGTAAATCCTTCAGCATCAGTCAAACCTTCAGGTGACTGCAGTCTTGGCCACCATCTTGACTGAAACTCATGTGAGACCCTGAGCCAGAAACACTCATCTAAGCCCCTCCCTTACTCTCAGAAATAACATGTGTGAAATAACAAATGCTTATTGTTTTAATCTGCAAAGGTTTGAGTAATTCACCATGCAAAAAACAGATAAATAATACACCCTATTATTTTTGCAATAGGGGTTTAATTTTAATAAAATATAATCAATGTGAAAATTTATCTCTTTACCATGATCTTACTGATTTTGTTGTAAGAAATTCAAATGGTAAAAAAATTGTATAGATTACCTTAAATTTAAGTACATATGTGAATTTTTTCTTCTTTGCATAATTTTGACTATCAAATTAATTATAAAATGCTTTGCACAGTCTCTTCCATAGGCGTAAAAATATGGGACAGTCAGGAAGTGAGAATGAACATCATATTTGTTGAGTAGGGTGGATGTCAGCCAGTCTAGAGAAGGAGGTACAAAATGGGGACGAAGTCAAATAGCCTGCCTCTGAGCGATCCGATACTTTTGGAATTTATCAACAACTGCCTCTAAGTTTAGTTAAGTTCAAAATTTTATTGACCATTTACTCTTTTCCAGGAACTGGGCTACAGATTCAAAGACAAACAAGCCTTGATCCTTTTCCCGGAAGAGTCTAGTGGGGGAGTGATAGAATCAGGGGATAACCACGTTATATGTGGGGTCAAATGCAGGCACCTTCAGGCTGCTTCTGGACAATTGCAATAGACTGTGCAATAAGTCTGAGGACAGAAGGCACATTGAAAAAATCAACTGGAAATGTCCTTACCAGAGGAAGAGAAGAGAAGAAAGAAAGAAAGAAAGAAAGAAAGAGAGAGAGAGAGAGAGAGAGAGAGAGGGAGGGAGGGAGGGAGGGAGGAAGGAAGGAAGGAAAGAAGGAAGAAAAGAAGGAAGGAAGGAAGGAAGGAAGACAAGGAAAGAAAAGAAAAAAATAAAAGAAAAGGAAAAGAAAGGAAGGAAGGAAGAAAAGATTAAACATTCTCCCATTAAATGTATAGGAAATGAACCTTGCGATTTCAGGATATCATGAGGTCACCCGCATCTCTTTAATATCAAGAATAACTTTCCCTTTCAACTCTTGGTGTTCCCTCTCTATCCAAGAAAACAGCTGAGGATGTGGTAGAACCTTCAATAAATTGTTTTGTTGGCCTAGACAAAAAAATCTCACCTTGATGACAGATCAGGTTCATAAGCAGCATTGGTGTCTGCTTGTCATGCTGTTGTAAGACCACCTGAGACCCTTCAAGGAAAGGAGCTTTGGGGACTGTCTCCTAGCAACACAAAACAGAATCCTTTAATACCAAACGTTTATTTTCTTTGCATGGTATTCAACTTCATAACATCCAGAGAGAAGGCTGGCAGAGAGGACATAGAGCAATGAAACAAAGGGGAGAATGGAGAGAAAAGGGAAACAGTAAAGGAGGAATGGGAAGAGGGTTGCGGATGCTTGACCTAGAATATACAGGGCACTTGGGAAACACTGAAAGCTATTTCCTTAGGTAAATAACTTTTTGCTCTTTCAAACTCAACTAGAGTAATTGGTGAAACTCTTGACCTCCCCAACACAATTTTGTCTCCAGTGGGGTTCCTGTGGGGTTCAAGAATTGTTCCTGAGGCAGCTGTCAACCCTGCCAATTATTTTCTTCAGTGCCATGAACTGAGAATTGCATGTCATTACTGTTTCTACACATGACTCTCTCCCAACCTGCCAGTTTCCTTTCCCCTTGGAATTGTTAATGACACAGAGAGTGAGAAGCTGATGCTCACCGTGTCCCCAGGCAGGGTGCTGCCCCTTTCTGTGGTCTCTGTCCCTGTGGCCTGGGTTCAAGCCCTGAGGCTGTACCACGTAGGACAGAGGGCTGGGCAGGTGCTCTGTGGCAGGGCCTTCCCTGTATTTCACCTTCTATTGCACTGAGACTGCACTGGCTCTGGGATGGTCACGTCGTCTGTGGCATTGTTCTGCGATGCTGGTGGGACCCGTCTACTGTGCTAAGCTAAGCCTAAGCTGGCTGTTCTCAAACTGGACCATGCATCTGAATGACCTGCGAGGTTTATTAGAACTCAGACTGCTGGTTCCCATCCTCAGAATCTCTCAATAGTTCTGGGGTTGGAATTTGCGTTTCTTATCAGTGACCAGGAGATGGCGATACCTAGGTCCAGACCTTTAAATATAGCATTTCTCACGTTGAGACTCACTGGCCTAAGCCACAACAATGAGCTGACTGTTCTCTGTGCTTCGGCTTCATGACATTGCAGGTTTCTTCTGTTTTCTCCTGTGCGGGCATGGGGAGAATGATTATGTGGATGTTGCAGCTGGGGAAGGCAACAGAAAAATAGGAGGTGGTCAGAATGAGGGATACATTAGAGGTAGTGCCCGTAGGCTAGACTAGGGAATTAAATGAGGGGCAGAAGGGAAAAGAGGAATAATGGGTAATTTGTAGGGGTGGACCCTAAGCAATGGTGAATGATGTTATTTGCAGAGATGAAGATGTCAGTTAGAGAGCAGATTGGGGGGAAGGGGATTCACAGCGGTAAGTGGAGGTTTGAAATAAGTTCAGGTTTTTTTTGTTTTGTTTTGTTTTTTTGCGGTATGCGGGCCTCTCACTGTTGTGGCCTCTCCCGTTGTGGAGCACAGGCTCCGGACGCGCAGGCTCAGCGGCCATGGCTCACGGGCCCAGCCGCTCCACGGCATGTGGGATCCTCCCGGACCGGGGCACGGACCCGTGTCCCCTGCATCGGCAGGCGGACTCTCAACCACTGCGCCACCAGGGAAGCCCTAAGTTCAGTTTTAATATTAATTTGAGATGTCCCTTCAAAACCAGAATAGAGATCTCAAGTAGGGGGTCGATAGGTGAATCGTGAACTCAGGCAAGAGGGATAAATTCTAGGATCAACAGAACTCAAATGATACTGATGCCATGGGTGTGGGAGAGATATATAGACATGGAAAAATGAGTTGAAAAAATAGACCTGGGGCACTGCAGGCACTGGGTCCTTTGGCTTTATTATCTCATGCAAACTCTCCAAATGCTCCTTCGTTAGGTGAGAATAGAGACCTGGATAAAAGAGGAAGCTTGACCTACAGTTTGTAATTGAACAGGGCAAAGATCTGATCTCCTGAGTACAAAAGGCTATAGTCTTAGCCTCTCTACTACAGTGGGAAGTGTCATTAGGTGATGGTTAAATACTAAATGTAAAATCTTTTTTCAAGCATCAAATAAAAAATATATTAAAAAGAATAATTGGAAACCTGTTCTAATGATCTAAACTGAATACAGCGTGTTGTAATCTATTTTTACTGGATCCTCGATAAGTCTTAACAGTAATAAGGCTCATGCCATTTAGATCTTAAAAGATTTATCTTAAGACGTTGATAAATACCAAGTCCATGATCGCGGGTTATCTTAAAATAACTCACACAATTAATTTTAAGTGTGTGTAGAGGGGCTAGAGTGTAGAAATGGGATCATTCTGTATGAATGATGGATAGTTTTTGGCGTGCTAACAAGAGCTGTAAAGTAGGAACGAGCATGTCAGCAGGCACACTCACCATTACACAGCTGCCACCTGCAAATTGGAAAAAAAAATAACACCAGGCCAGCATCAGCAAAGTTAAACGTGAATTTCAGAATTGACAAAAGCCTAGAAAACCCTCAGAGAGAAAAGAAAGAAACGAACAAGAACTAAATATTTGAGGGCAGCATTCTGTGAAAAAGATTGAATGCCTTAAAAGATTTATTGAAAACACTTAAACATTGGAAATAAAATATTGTTATAAAATACTAAGCTTAACTATTTTTTTTAACATCTTTATTGGGGTATAATTGCTTTACAATGGTGTGTTAGTTTCTGCTTTATAACAAAGTGAATCAGTTATACATATACATATGTTCCCATATCTCTTCCCTCTTGCGTCTCCCTCCCTCCCACCCTCCCTATCCCACCCCTCCAGGTGGTCACCAAGCATCGAGCTGATCTCCTGTGCCATGCGGCTGCTTCCCACTAGCTAGCTACCTTATGTTTGTTAGTGTGTATATGTCCATGCCTCTCTCTCGCCCTGTCACAGCTCACCCTTCCCCCTCCCCATATCCTCAAGTCCGTTCTCCAGTAGGTCTGTGTCTTTATTCCTGTCTTACCCCTTGGTTCTTCATGAAATTTTTTTTTCTTCTAAAATTCCATATATGTGTTAGCATACAGTATTTGTCTTTTTCTTTCTGACTTAACTTCACTCTGTATGACAGACTCTAGGTCTATCCACCTCATTACAAATAGCTCAATTTCGTTTCTTTTTATGGCTGAGTAATATTCCATTGTATATATGTGCCACATCTTCTTTATCCATTCATCCAATGATGGGCACTTAGGTTGTTTCCATCTCCGGGCTATTTGAGCTTAACTATTGAAGGTGTCTGTTTGTCTCAGACAAAATCCAGACTCTGGACGTATTTCATTATCATATGGCTTGTTATAGCCAAAATTGTTTATAAGAAAAAGAAAGGTACGCTCCTATAGTAATCACATTTTATTATTCAGTCTCTCTCCAAGGTGATATTGAGAGAGAGGGAAATTTTCTACCATTCATGCATTTATTCCAGACAGAAGTCCTGGTTCCGACCCCTGCTTCTCCTGACCAGCTCTGTAAACTTGAACAAGAGAGTCAACCAAATCCAGTGGCCAGTGACGGAGCAGGGAGACCCAGCGCTCACCTCCTCCCATGGGTATACAAAAGCTACAACTATTTACAGAGCAACCAGCTATGAGAACAGCCTGAAGACTAACAGAGAAGCTTATCAACAACTAAAGGTATAAAGAAGAAACCACAACAAGATGGGTAGGAGGGGCGGGGATGCAGTATTGCTAAGACCCACACCCTCAGTAAGTGACCCACAGATGGAAGGATAATCACAATTGCAGAGGTTCTCCCCCCAAAACAAGGGGTCCAAGCTCCACACTGAGCTCCCTAATCCAGATTCTGCACCAGGAAGGAAAGCCCAGAACATCTGGCTTTGAAGGCCAGCAAGGCTTGCATACGCGAGAACTGAGGGCTGTAGGGAATAGAGATTCCACTCTTAAAGGCTACACACAAAATCTCCAAGGCTCTGAGACACAGCACAGAGGCAGTGATTTGAAAGGAGCCTGGGTCAGACCCATTTGCTGATCTTGGAGACCCTCCTGGAAAGGAAGGAGGCAACTGGGACTCACCATGGGAACATCAATGCTGATGGCAGCCACTTTGGAGAGCTTGTTTAACCATGAGGGCACTAGTGCTGGCAAATGACATTTGGGGAGCCCTCCCTCTAGCCTATTAGGGCTGGGGGGCTTCCCTGCCCACCAGCTGGTTGGCACCAGTCCAGGGACCTCCTCAGACCAAGCAGGTAGCCATGTAGGGACACAACCTCACTCACCACTGGGTCTGCACCAGCCCGGACCTCCCGGGCCCCAAAGCCAGCCACCAGCAGGCCTGGCATCTGTCCCTGGACCCACGGGCCACAGCCAGGCTGGGACATAGCCCTGCCCACCAGATCGCTAATCTCTTTCTCTGATTTACCAGTGTCATAACTATGTGGAAAAAGAAAAACAGTGTGGTTATTTTGACGTAACCTGTTCCTTCTAAACCAGTATTAATACCCTTAATTACCAATATACTCTTTTTTTTAGTACCCACTGTCTGTCTGGTTGATCACTGAAAACCTATTCCAGACTTTTGCCTGTTGTTAAAATGAGGTATTTTTCCTGAAATTTTCTTTTATCTTTTTCAGATGGGGATAGCACTTGCTTATATTTTTATACTTGACACAGTTACTTTAATATTGTCAGTAAAGTTTGAAATATAAGTGGCCTATTGGTATAAATTCATATAAAATACCTAGGCAGTCTTGCCAATTAACTGTTCTCCACTCTGTTTTATTTGGTTTATCATTTCCAGTCTGAAGATTTTTCTCTTAGGCAGAGAGAAGTAGAATTGTTTTGTCTTCTCTTTCGCATCTGATATCATTAGGCCGTCTGTTCCAGACACTGCGGCTATACCTTTTTTATTCCTCTTGCCTAAAATATAGTGAAAATAAAGCCTTTTTAGTTCTCTGCCATTCTTCTCAAGTCTTAATTCATTCTGGGTCTTAACATTCCTCAGAGCTCAGAGTATCCTAATACTCCCGCGTACTTGTTCTTAGGTGCAGACTTCTCTTTTTATCTTTTATACGTGTGCTTTAAAAACCAGTCCACCCAATAGAATGACCTCTGTGCCACTGTGCCTTTCTCTTTTTCTTCATTTGTATTTGTGCACTCAGAATTTAAGATTTAAAAAATAAATTTGAATTCTCTCTTGAGAATTGTAGAGTCTTCTTTGGATCTGAACATAGGATTATAGCTTTCTCTGATAGGCACCAAATTGTACGAATCAACTCCTAATTAAGTTATACATCTGTATGGTTATTTTGTATATGTCCGTTTCTCACGCTGGACTCCAACTCCATGAGGGCAGGAATGACGGTTCTTTTTCTTACCATAGTTTCCTCAGCAAGAATGATAACATGCAGAGTCTAGAACATAAAAGGCATTCAGTGAGAATTCATTGAATACAATTATTTAATACATATTAGCTCTGAGGGTTTGCTTGCCCTTAGCATTGCACAGAGCTCAGATGCTTGAGTTTTCTGAACGCTGACAGTGGGCTAAGAGCACAACGCAATAGATGGTTTCCCTTGTTTGAATCAGAGAAAGGTTCAGCAAGCTGGCACCAGAGTTATTTCCTTTCCCTCACTCTTCTTCCGCTGAAACTGCTAAAATGTTCAAAACTACTGCTGTCAGCCCAAGGTCAAAGAATACCCCTGTTTAACTCGCATATTAATTTTTTCAACTCATGAATCATTTATTTCAAACCAAGCTCAAAGCAGCAAGACAAAAGTCATATTCCAAGCTCACGGTCATTGGCTGACCCATTTGTGTTGACCAGATGGATTCAGTTAGGGTCCAGTAAGACAGTGTCCCAACCCAGCCCCCTGGGCATTGTGCAGAAACGTCCAGATGTCACTGACACACAATGCTTTGCGGAGGGCTGGGCATGAGAAAAGACTTGGAGTCACCATGACTGGTTGACTTGGAGAGACCACTTACATTTCTCTTGTTATTTTTTTCCTGATTATCTTAAACCAGGAATGTTTACAAAACTAAGGGGAAGGGGGGAAGAAAAATATTGCTGAATATAATTTTAAAGTATTTCAATAGATTTTGAGTAACTTTATCCATGTGGAAGGAATTGGCATTTAAGGCATGGAATTGGAAATGAAGTTAAAGACAAGCTACTCACCCCTGAATGACAATAAACAGTGTTTAGAGTGTGGGGTTGAATTTAAAACCATATTTAGGGATTGTCAAATCACAGCAGGCTGAGCTGAAGCTTCCCTGCAAAAACATTATGTTGAATAAAATAATAAAAAATTACATATTGGAGCTCCAAAGAAAAGATATTCCCAGGAACCAGGGTAAGAGGAAACTGTTACCTCTGTGGAGCAGGTTACAAGTTTCTGACCTGGAGTGAACGTGCAGAGTCTGCTGAGGGACTGGGTGGGAGCTCTGTCATCCACGAAGCCTGCTCTCCATGTTACACCCTCCATATCGTTAAACCATCAGTAAGGTGTCCTAAAAACCATAGATTGATTGTTGCTCTGCTCCAGGGAATAGGGGGAGCATTAGGTGAGGGTAGGGCTTTGGAGCTATGTCCAGCAGAGGACAGAACAGCACTGGCGTCAGTGGAGCTGTGATCACCTGAGGGCCCTAAAGACTGAGGCATCACCACAGAGCAAGAAACCCAGAGAGCCAGGGGGCAGAGTGTGGGAGGACACTTTGCAGGGAGGGCAAATTCCCCTTATTTGCCATTTAGAGCTCATGCCATAATAATATATGTATGGAAGAAAAGGCAAAACAAATGAGACTTTTGATATTGGGATCGTATTACCTGGAATAGAAAGAGCCTTAGCATCTTTGTTCTTTATAGACAGTGGAACTGAGGACCATAAATTATCCTCTGCGTTATGGAAAAGCTGATGCCATGAGCTAGGATTCTAGCTTCTTGTTCATGGTCTTTCCTCCACACTGTCCTTCCTCTGAAGCTGAATGATGGCAGAAATCAGATGGGGATTCAGCATGGCATGGAAGCTGACAAACAGGGCTCTGGAGCCCGCTGACCCTAGTTTGAATCCAGGCCCCGCCCCTTCCTAAAAGAGTGACCCTGGGCAAGGTAGTTAACTCTCTGTGCTTCAGTTTCTCATCTGTAAAATGGGGATAGCAATAATGCTAAACTCATATGGAAGTTGAGAAAGTTAAGTGAGTTGATCCATGTCCTTTGATGTAAATATCATTAAGTATTTGGAAAATCTTAGATATTACTATGAATCACGATTTGGCTTCAACCTACCTTTCCTGCCTCATGGAAAGAAAAGACCACTCCCCCTATCGCCCAGTGTTTCGCCATGTTGCCCTTTTTGCTGTTTCCAGAAAACCCAGCTTTTTCATGCCCACATGCTATTCTCTCTGCCCGAAATGGCTTTCTGCTTCCTTCTACATATCTTGGTTCTGAGATAAAATCTATCTTTTACTTCAAAACCTTCATCCAACCTTCCCTCTCATCCATACTCCTGCAGTTGAATGTTCTGTTCCGTCTGTTCACTTTCCTTTTCCAGTGGCAGCTTTGCTGTTCCTGTTGAGGCTGGCTGTGGCCCCACAGCCCTTGTCACACTCTATCAGAGCAGCAAGTTTCCATCACTCAAGAGTCAGCATGCAAGTATGGCCCACTGGTTATCCTGGGATGACCCCTAATCCTTTCCTGTTTCATTATTCTCTATTTTACACACGAAGAACACAGAGAAGAATCATGTCCTTGTCTCCACTGGATCCACAGGCTTCTGCTAACAACTTCTCATTGGATTCTCCGAAAATATGTTTTAGCACAATCCTCTCTCTAAAACTGCCTATATAGCATTTTCTTGCCAGTGCGCTGTCTGACTGAGGGTAAAGGCCACATCTGTCTCCACCTCAGAGATGTTACTCTCTAGAAGAAAACACAAGGTTTTCTGGTCTTATATTCATAGATCCAGAAGCACAGCAGTTCCCTCTAGGGCCATAGTGTGGTCAAGATAGTTTACCTTGTGAAAAAGAAATGCTTGGGCTCCATCTTTCTCTGTAAAGTCAGGGAAGATATGGTTTCTTTCATCAAACCTGTGCCATGAGCTAATGTTTATGAAGTGGTAGCCTCTGCCTTGAGGAGAAAAAGGAGATAAAAAGGACAACTCACCAAAACCCCTTCATTTAAAGTAAACCTTTTGTGACCTGCTCACTAAAGCTCATTTTCAGCACTGAGGTTCTTGAAAGCCTGTATGAACAACTTGCAATTTACCAGCGGTTTTATTTTCATATTTGAGAATAGAGAGTAGTGAGTTTTCTCTCGCATTCTTATTTTTAGTTTTAAATGTGTGTTCCTTACAAGATTTCTTACTGGTTAGTACAAATGGGGGATGGTAACAGAAAATGAATATTCTGAAAGCTGTAGTGCGGCCAGCCTGCAAGCCAGGAATCCCTCGCTGCCACTACCAACAAGAAAACAAAAGGCAAACATTTTAATTATTTTTTTTCATCAAAGAAGAACCTGTAAGGGAAAAAAAATCTGAAAAATAATAGATATATATGTATGTATAATCGAATCACTTTGCTGTACACCTGAAACTAACACAACGTTGTAAATTAACTAAACGTCAATAAAAAAATAGAATAAAATAAAAATTCAATCAAAAATTTAAAAAAAAGAACTATATTTAACCGTAAGTCTAGAAAAAAATATAGTGAGCGAAACTCCTCTTGAAGAAACTTTGGGTAGCTTTGTAGGAATCTCTCATTCAGTCAGTCGTAGGCTATTCTACTGACTTCAATAAATCCTCACTCTTTCCTTGAATTGAATTTCGTGGGCACATCTGTTACATAACGCATTGTGATTACACATGACTGCTAAAATTGTTTACAGAGAGCTTCACACATCTGTTGGAATGGCTGCATCACAGAGAAGCTATGTGGAGAATTATGATTTTATTATGATTTGTAAATGTTAGAGCAGTACTAACTCATTACTCTGATCGTCAATGCTCTGGGGTTATCCACTCGGTTCTCTGATGGGAGAACTTGCCAGAGGAGGTTCTGGCCTAAGAGGGAATCCAACCAACCATGTGTCTTATCCTGTACTACTTAGCTGAGTCACTTATAGCTCCCGGGTCCGTCTTCTACCATAGTTCCTCTTCCCAATGTGAAAAATTACATAAGCAATCACTGGGCTTTCAGAAGGCATTGTGATACTTGAAATAGAAGATTCAAATACTCTTGGAGGAAAAACCATCCTTAGCTATAATTATCCTTATTCTTAATATTATCCTTGGCCACATTAATAATTATATTATATATGTACTAATATTGTCATTGCCAACTCCAAATTGGCACTTGCCATCTGCCATCCACAAGGATTAAATCATGAGCCGCTGCAGCTGTTGACCTTCCACACCCCCTGAAAGGAGTTCAGGGTGGAGATCAGGAATGAGGCGCTCTGTGCTGTGGGAAAAACTAGCAGGACAGGTTTTCAGACAGTTAGATATTTTCAGGAGAAATTTTATGAGCCTAATTCTTGCATCTCCTCATCTCTAGAAAAGCACTAAAATCATTAACAGCGACATCTGCTCCCCGTGGCTGGCAGCAAGCCTCTGCCAACATGCTTGACTGCACGTCCCCCCTTCACTAGAGTCATGTATAACACTGACCTTCCCCCCACCTCTTCGGAGTAGTTTCTCAGAGCTTTCTGAAATGCTGTCTCCAGGACTATAGTCCTCATTTTGCCCCAAATAAAACTTAAGTCACAACTCTCACGTTGTGCATTTTTTTCAGCTGACACCATTATATTCATATGCATGTGTATATATCAGTTGATTGATAAATAAATCGATCTTGCCCACCTTTGAGTGAAAATGTCCCTAAGATAATGATCTGATAAAATAAAGGTTGGTAAACTCTACTTAACTCATTAGGAAAGGGGAAAAGCAACATGGTGAATTTAATTTATATATGAATGTTTACATTGCACATGGTATTTCTGTTATAACATGAATGATTTAAAAATTAGAATAATTAGAATAAGTTCACATATCTGACGGTTGCCCCAAAAGTGAGGAGAAAGGACACATGTGCATAACTAACAATGCAGAGGATAATATAACTACATCCAGAGAAGAATGAAGCCCTCTGACTGTGTAGGAGGAGGACAGAGGTGGTTTTTGTTTGAAAAGGAAAAGGGAAAGTTTCGTAGAAGAGGTGTCACTGAGCTGGATCTTGAATAAGGGATGAAATTTGATGGTGAAAGTACAAGGAAAAGGCACTGTAGGCAGAATGAACAGCAAGGGTAAAGTTACGGGGACAGAAACCCTCTATGTATTGAAAACTTGTTTGGGTGGAATATAAAAAGCAAAGAGGTAGTGGGAGATAATGTAGAAACATTATTTTTTAAACCTACCTTAGGCTTTCTTATCTGTAAAACGGGCATAAAAATAATTGTACCTACTTCATGAAGTTGTATGAGCTGATGCATGTGAATTTCTTGGTGCCAAAGACATAAAAAGCACTTGATAAATGGTAGCAACTGCTTCTGCATTGTAAATTTTTATAAATATTCCACAGAATTTGAAAGAAAACATATTCTCTGTTTATATGGAATTGTGATTAATTTATATCAACTAGATTAACCTTATAATTTTCAGATCTTCTGTCTGTTTGCTTAGTTGATCATTTGTGGTCTAGAGCAGGAGATGGCAAATTACAGACAATGGGCAAACCCTCCTGCAGCCTGTTTTTGTAAATAAAGTATTATTGAAACACGGCCACACCTATTTATTTATATGATGTCTCTGGCAGAGTAATATATTTGTGATGAAACTGTGGCCCTCAAAGACTAAAATATTTACTATTTGACCCTCCCCAGAAAACGTTAGCCAACCCCTGGTGTAGAAGGAGGCAAAATTCAATTTCTTGTTACTATTTTGTTCCCGAATTTCTTCATGTACTTACAGCAATTTTAGTACTGGTATTTTTGATTCTATGTTTCCTGATGCTTAAAGATTCAGTGTGACATTTGATTTTTATCCTTTTGAAGTGCCACTATTTGTCTAATTTATTTATATTTTGCAATTAAATGTGTCTGATATCTATGTTATCAACTCCTGATATCTCTTTGTTTGTGTCTCTCAAGTTATGTCTTTATCCTTTTAGAGCCACCTCGTTTTTTTTGCATCTCTTTCAATATATTTTTTAACATTTAATATGATACAAGGGGAATTTATCCCATTGGCCTATATTGTTATAATTACTGTTCTTAATCCCATAATTTCATTTAATATTTTTCTTTGTACCTATCTTTCGCTCTATGGGATGCATGTATGTGTATGTGTCTGTGTATGAGAGAGAGAGAAATGAAGAGGGTTCGGGAGAGAAATGAAAAAGAGAGAGAGAGAGAAGAGAATCCAACTGCAGACAGCCAAAACCACTGCAGATAGTTGAAGCAGAAGAGGATTTACTACCAGCCATGTACTTCAGTGGTTTGTGAAGTCGTCAGAAAGGCTGGAAGAACAGGGTCTGGGCAGAGTTATTTTCTGCTGGGCTTGCACTGCTCAGCCATGACTGTGGTTGAGAAGCTTGAGGTCACGACTACAGGAAACTATTGAAACGGACAAATGTGACCATGGCCCTCAGTTTGTCACATCAGGAAAACTGCCACTCCCATTGTGGCTGGTGCTCTTTCCTGGGCCATTATGCTTCCACTGTGATCTCTACCAGGAAATGAATGCTTTGTACTCCACCTGCCTCTGTCTCACATCCATGTTCAAACTGCAGTGAATGCATGTGTTTGGTAGATCTTAAAACCCATCAGGAAGTCTGGTGCATTGAAGTCTGGGGAATGTAGATTTTAGCTGTCTTTTCTCTGCAACATAGAGAGGCATTAAAAAATATATAATTGTTGAGCAAGCCAATCCGCCATATCTATCACCTGCTTTTCTTCCCTGCTTTGAATAGTATTCATGGCTTTGAATAATATAGATGAGTTTAAATAATGCACATACATTTCTATTTCTTAATTTATCAATATTAATTGTGATCTATTGCCTCTCAAATATGAAATATGAAGTATCCAACTCTATTTTCTCTTAAATATGAAAGGTGAAGCAATAAACTCACTTCCATTTTATCTCATCTTTCTTATACTTTATATAAACCTTTCTCAAGATTTATAGCATTTACATTCTGTCCTGTAACTGTAATTCACCCAGTGACTGGCATTACTTCTATACTTTTATTGATTTAATTATACTGAAAATCTTTTCATACTATGGCATTTCCTTTTCTGACCTTAAGCTGATATATCTCATGTTTGGCTATATTTCATGTCTACCTTGTAGCATATTAGTAAAAATTGAAATCACATACATAGAATGCCTGGTGCATAGTAGTGTTCAATACAAGGCCATTCCTATTGCTGTTATTTTTTATTAATAAAAAAATGAATTGAGAAGACAAAACTGAGAACATAAATAAGATAATGGTAGAACATAATTCACATCATATGAATAAATTTTGAGGGCTGTTTTTTTCCTAAGCATCAAGACTGCTAGATATGAGTCTTTCCTCTGATACTATTTTATGACATTAAACTATATAACTTGTCCAAGGTCACAGCATCATCAGTTTTCTGAAATATGACCCAAGAAATTTTCAAGAGTCATCTGTGACCTTGGGCAAGTTATCTAGTTTAACAGGCGTCAGTTCAGCCATCTATAAACTGAAACAGCATGGGCTTCCCTGGTGGCGCAGTGGTTGAGAGTCCGCCTGCTGATGCAGGGGACACGGGTTCATGCCCCGGTCCGGGAGGATCCCACATGCCGCGGAGCGGCTGGGCCCGTGAACCATGGCTGCTAAGCCTGCGCGTCCGGAGCCTGTGCCCCGCAACGGAAGAGGCCACAACAGTGAGAGGCCCATGTACCACAAAAAAAAAAAAAAAAAAAAATTGGAACAGCAGTTTTCATAATCCCTTCAGCCTCTTCCTACTCTGTATTGTATTTTCATGACGCTTGGTGGGTTACCTGTAACTATTTTTAGAATCTAAGTTTGCTTTCTTCCAGGTGTTCTGAATGCTCCTTGACATATTTTCTGCACAGTCAGTTGATGTGTGTGACAGGGAATGCCAACTATTCTAATATTAATCTGAGAAGTCTATCATTAAAAAAGAAATTTATGTCATGCTTATCAAAATCAAGGCATAGTGATCTTTTGCTTATCTACTGGTCATGTCAAATAAATGTATGCAATATGTAAAATAAAAATATGACTTTATTTGTATTCAAGTCCCAAGTAGTATTTTTGGAAACTCTGGAGCTATTCTAGATATTTATTTTAAAAAATCCAAATGTCATTGAAAACAAGAATATATATATACATTTTTTTCTGATGGCTTCCATCAGGCTGCAAGTCTCATTAAAATGAGGGATATTGTTGAAACTAAAATACAACAAGAAATAAGAAAAAAACCTCATGACCTCACACATGACTGTGGGTTATTTTATGATTGTGTGGTGGTTACGGGCTTCTAAAGCTGTGGTCTGGAACATTCAATTGCAAACTTATAACTGGATATCATGATATTGGTTTTCTGAAATATGATCTAAGAAAATTTAAAACACTTAAGAACTAACACAGCAATGATTTTTCAAAACACTCATATTGTTGAAATTGGAGATGATAGGAGAACATAGCAGTGAAAGCAAAATATTAACATTTGGTGGGAAGACATTTTTTGAGTCTGCAACGTGGAATAGAAATTGCATTGAGGTTACTTGACACTGGCCAATCTTTTTTTTTTTTAAACATCTTTATTGGAGTATAATTGCTTTACAATGGTGTGTTAGTTTCTGCTTTATAACAAAGTGAATCAGCTATATGTATACATATATCCCTATATCCCCTCCCTCTTGTGTCTCCCTCTCACCCTCCCTATCCCACCCCTCTAGGTGGTCGCAAAGCACCGAGCTGATCTCCCTGTGCTATGCAGCTGCTTCCCACTAGCTATCTATTTTACATTTGGTAGTGTACATATGTCCCTGCCACTCTCTCACTTCATCCCATCTTCCCCTTCCCCCTCCCCGTGTCCTCAAGTCCATTCTCTACGTCTGCGTCTTTATTCCTGTCCTGCCCCTAGGTTCTTCATGACCTTTTTTTTTTTTTTTTAGATTCCATATATATGTGTTAGCATATGGTATTTATTTTTCTCTTTCTGACTTCACTCTGTATGACAGACTCTAGGTCCATCCACCTCACTACAAATAACTCAATTTTGTTTCTTTTTTATAGCTGAGTAATATTCCATTGTATATATATGCCACATCTTCTTTATCCATTCATCTGTCGATGGACACTTAGGTTGCTTTCATGTCCTGGCTATTGTAAATAGAGCTTCAATGAACATTGTGGTACGTGACTCTTTGAATTATGGTTTTCTCAGGGTATATGCCCAGTAGTGGGATTGCTGGGTTGTATGGTAGTTCTATTTTTAGTTTTTTAAGGAACTACTGTTCTCCATAGTGGCTGTATCAATTTACATTCCCACCAACAGTGCAAGAGCGTTCCCTTTTCTCCACACCCTCTCCAGCATTTATTGTTTGTAGATGACACTGGCCAATCTTAACTAAGGTTATTATGGAAAAGTTGATAATTGTGTCTGCATATTCTCACTAAGTCTATGTTTAGTGTCTGGAAATCATGTTAGTTCAAGTAACTATAAATAAAAAACTAGCAGTTCTGACTCTGGAATCCCATAAACAAAAGTGTGAACAGGAGCCCATTTGCGAAATTTGAAAATGAATCCTGAATTTCTTGCAGAACAGTGAGCTTTGTGAATTGTTTTAGCCCAGAGACACCACCATATACAATCATAGCAACGAGTTCAGGAAAGTCAGATCCCTGGACAATAGTTATACCTCAAGAAGTGTTGGGCTCTTTTTTTAAAAAAAGCAGTTGAAACATCTGTATGATATTGAACTTGGGAGGAAAACTAAAATATGTACTTCTATGTTGGTATTGCACAAACTCTTCCACCTTCCAGCTTTGTGACTTTAGGAAAATGCTTTCAGCTCCCTGAGCTACTAACTGAGGTTGTTTTGAGGTTTGTAGGAGGAAATTCATGGGAAATGATAAAATTCTATACAGATGTAACATTATTGCATAATTGTGTTTTGAAAAGAGTGGCATCAAGAATTATTTAAGCACAAATCAATTAATCAGAGAAGAGAAAAAGTTTTTTAAAGTAACATTTAAATCCAATGAAATGGCTTAATATCTGAGCATTAACAATTCTTATCACCGTTTTCTTAACTATAGTTAATTATCGGCAGTGGGTTATCTACACAGCAATTTATCCACAGTGAAACTTCATACCCTCTACAGAAGCATTGTGCTAGGATTTGGTTACTGATCAACTGGGATTTTTAATTAAAATACAATGTGTGATGCTGGAGGAATTTGCAAGGTGAAACTGTTTAAGTCTTTCTTGCTATACTTCACCAACCCAGAAAAGGATATTTAAGACATACTGCAGTTTTTTGTTGTTGTTGTTGTTGTTGTTTTGCGGTACGCGGGCCTCTCACTGTCGCGGCCTCTCCCGTTGCGGAGCACAGGCTCCGGACGCGCAGGCTCAGCGGCCATGGCTCACGGGCCCAGCCGCTCCGCGGCATGTGGGATCTTCCCGGACCGGGGCATGAACGTGCGTCCCCTGCATTGGCAGGCGCACTCTCAACCACTGCGCCACCAGGGAAGCCCCATACTGCAGTTTTTATCCCTATCTCAACATCCTAGAGACCATGAGAAAAAGTGCAGCAGAATCTGGAAAATTATTTAATAATCATACCTTGATTATTAAATATGTTGTTTGTAAGACATTGTCCTGTGGCCCTAGAACAGTGGTTCTCAAATTTTGATGTGCATCACAACGACCTAGAGGACTTGCTAATGTCCACGCATGGCTGGACCCCACTCTGACTTTCTGATTCAATACATCTGGAACAGGGGCCAAGAATCTGCATTTCTAACTCATTCCAGGTGATGCTGAGGCTGCACATCTGGGGGTAAGTTGAGAAACAATACTTAGATAAAGGGACACTGAGAAGAGAGGATACAGACCTGGCTTCTTGTGCTCTGGTGATGGATAGCAGTCTGTCTAAGGAAAGTCATGTAACTTCTGTGCATCTCGGGTTGGGAAGCCACTTCTGCTCCAGGTGGACCAGCTTGTCTGAGAGAAGGCTGTCTCCTTGACAGAGGAGGGAGCTCATGGACAATGCTTATCTCACCGACCCGTCTCAGGCTGACTATTGCCTCCTAGTAGACATTTCTTATTCGGTTGGAGCCTGTAGGCGGGGATCAGCCTGCCGTGACACACCTGGAAGCTGGCTCTTAAATGACTTCATTTCTCTGTTCTTATCTATTGTGTAGTGATTTTTTTCCAACAACAGTATTTCCTATGTTTCCAAGTTCTTGAGGGCATATCTCGCTGTTATCTTAACATGTTTCTTGTAACTTCTTTCCTTTTTTTATTAATAAATATATTCACACTGTTTACAAGAAAAGTCCAACTCCTCTGTCTTCCTTGCTGGGTTAATTAAGACTCTCAGATGAGAAGACCTCTGTATGAATGCTTATAAACTGCTATATAATGGCAGATAACAGACTCAAAAAATGTATTTATGAGTGATTTATGTGGTTGAACAAAAACCAGATGGGGTTGGCTTCTGTCAAAGAGTTAATATGTAACAACAACAAAAAAAGAAAAGAAAAAACAGGTAAGCCTGGGGATTGTAGCTAAGAGGGGCACTGAACCTTAAAATAAGCTACCTAGAGAGGGTCATGTCCCATTTAAGTAGACACGTTTTATAGCTCCTTGGAGAGCACAAGATTGAAAAGAGGATGATTGGTTTTACATAGATGTGCCTGTACCTCTAGGAAATCCAACAACAGATGGTATTATTTCAGTAAGTCTGTTTTCGGTTTAAATACTTCTTTTTAATAGAAATAAGATTCTGCTGACTGCATCATTCTGTATGTTACAATGTGAGCTTTCCTGCTTACATTTTCAGTGGTGGTTAAAAATTCAACTGTGCACATGTCTGATTATTCGTTGGTAAGCTGGTGTTGGCTTCTCTTTTCTGCCCCACATTCCAATTCTCCTATTTCCAATCAAAATTTCTGCAGTTATAGTTCAAGGAACTATAATGAAAACAAAGTAAAAATGGTCCCAGAGAAATGAAAAGATTGAGATGTAAAACAATCGTCTTCCCTGAAGTCAGTAACCACTCACAGAGGGGAAGTCATCCCATTCTCTTCTCACGGTTCTCGTTTCATAGGATTGGGTTAGGCTGGTGAAGCATTGCTTGGGGAAATACAGAAATTATAAAGCTAAACTGCATGAAAGAGGCATATCCTGGTGATTTTTGATGTAAGACACCATTGGGTCACATTCTCTCTCTCTCTTTGTCTCTCATCTTGTTGAGGTGCTAAGAACTGGGGCTGGCTGTGCTTTATGATTGAAAAATATTTTTATTTCTAAAGGACTAAGGGACCAGGATGACCTGAGAAAAATCTTGGGCTAATATTTTAGGGAAAGGAGAATGGATTTCAGAATATAATTAGTCTTATCTGAGTCTTATCCAGCCTAGTTCATTAAGGGAGAAAAGCTGAAAGGAATTCAGGGGAAAAAATTCCTGTATCTTGCTGGACTGTGTCCTCTGTTGTTCAGGAATTTAAGAAAAATGTTAAATTTATAGATGGATTTATAAAATTCCTGGTATTTGTTTTAAAGTAACCCAGTGGAGGGTGAGAGGGACATGTGTGTGTGAAAATAGCTAAAACAAGTTTTGCCGTGCACGCTTTATTGTGGAAATTGGGGAAGAGGTTCATTTTACTATTCTCTCTGCTTTTAAATTCTATGCTTAATTTTCAATACTAATAATGTGCCTAAATGTGAAAAAAGAGAAAACTATTAAGTGATTTGATCATCTATAGATTCAGTGGAAGAAAATAAAACCCAATACTTAACATGGGATGTATTTCATTCAAGTAGGCTTTTTTTTTTTTTTTTTTGGCGGTACGCGGGCCTCTCACTGTTGTGGCCTCTCCCGTTGCAGAGCACAGGCTCCGGACGCGCAGGCTCAGCGGCCATGGCTCACGGGCCCAACCGCTCCACAGCATGTGGGATCTTCCCGGACCGGGGCACGAACCCATGTCCCCTGCATCAGCAGGCGGACTCTCAACCACTGCGCCGCCAGGGAAGCCCTCAAGTAGGTTTAAAAAGCATTTCTTTTATAAAAGGTTCGAAACATTGTGTAAACTCAGTATTCATTCAGATTGTAACACTTCCATTTTATGATGCCAACAATAACTTGTCTCTATTATGGGAATAACTAGCAGTTTGTAGTATTTGATACTAACCCCTTGGTCATTACCATGGTTTTTTGTCATTAAAGCACTGAAGTTATAAGTACAGGCTATCAGAAGTGAAAATCATATCTAAAAATATAGCTTGTCATTTAGATGTTTCTAAATATTTTATTTGACAAAAAAATGTATAAATCTATTTCTATCAAACTTTTTAAAATCCATGAATTGTTTAGAAATACAAAGAAACAACTATAGAATATTCTAGTGGAAATGACTAAAAACTGCTTGTTGGATCTGCAAAGACAAGTAAAGAACTGACAAACATATGATTTGAGAAATTGGGCTTCTCATATAAATTACCTAGATTGGATCTTCATGTTAACTGAATTCCATGGGTAAACAACCTTTCTTTTACCTTTGTGAATGCTGTCTTCCTCAATGTTGTGGGATAGAGATCAAGTGAGCCTTTTCTAGCACTAAGCTTCAGCTTAAAATAAGCACTAATTTCAAGTGAAAGTGTGGAGTAATTTGGGAATGTTTCTTCTGCTGCTTTAAATGTGTGCAGACTGATTACATAATGACAAAAGCAGTCAGGTGGCTTAATTGGATGCAACAGTGCTCACTGGGGCAAAACTGAGTCTGTTCCTGTCTATAATACATTTTTACATTTTGCATGGTATCCGTACATCCTCCTGAAGTGAGTTTCTCAGAATTCTTTTGCAGGGTTCTTAGTTTCAAAGCTTGCCCTACACATTAGTATTATCTGGACAACATGCATACCTCACCCTTTTTGGCCACAAAAATTCAGGAAACATAAAAATCAGAAGGAACATTATAATCTGATCCTGCTATGTATCAGACCTCATTCTTTTCTGTTTTACTCCAAAACATTCTCCCACTTCTGGGTCTTTGCATTTGCAATTCTCAATCACATATTTCTAATTATCAGTTCTAAGCTCAGTACTGCCCTCTCAGTGGAGTCTTTTTAGGTCATTCAACCTAAAGTAGCTCCTTTCACTCAGTGCTTCTCCAGTGAATTAACCCGTGTCATTTTCTTCATTGCATTTTTCACTAGTTGAAATTGTCTTGTTCAATTATTTCTATGTTTATTTTCTATCTCCCTTCACTAGAATGTAATCTTCATGAGGACAGACTTTATTTTTCTAACACAGTATTTAGAACACTGGCTGGCATATGGTTGGTGCTCAAGAAGATGTTTGGTAAGTGAATAAATGACTCACTAGCCAAATGGATGAATGAATAAAGTTTATGTAGGACTTTTTCTTCTGAATCAGAGAGTCAAATATTTAGAAGGAATTGGTCATCAACAAAAAATTACCACACTTTCATTAGGATGACTTAGTAAATAGGATCCTAGATTAAACCAATTAGTGAAACAAGGGCAAAGTTGTATGATTTATCACATACGGTTGAACCATCTACTGTAACAGCAAAAGCTCCAGTGCTTGATTACACAGAGTACTTAGAATTTCATGTGGTAGTTTTGAATCTGAGTTACTGAGCATACAGTTCTTCATTTGCCCCAGAGATAAACCCAGCAAGGTGCAGTATGGGCAGTGGGCTGGGATTGGAACCTACCACAGTAAATTTGAAAAGGTAGTATTCTCAAACTTAACTTTGGGTTATAGGTAAGGAATGAGAAAATGGGAATCCGAGGCTCAAAGGTAGTGGATTCAAAAGGTAAGGTTGTCCTTGATGATGTAGAAGGTAAAACAGTGTTAGGGAAAACCCTTAGTTGTATTTATGGGCTCTACTTTAATTCATATTATCTTAGGCGATCTTGCTTTAAGATAGGTTGTTCTCCCTTTATAGAGAAATCTACCAGATACTTCAGAAATCTCCAAATGCTGGAAGTCTGTGACCCAACATTTCATTGACAATGATGAGCATGTGTCCTTTGGTTGCTCTCCAGTTGTCCCCCAAGCATCCTTCACTGCTCCTCTAGATTTTGGCTCTATAAAAAATTCTCCTGTTAGTAGCTCTATCCCTGTACTTTTTCTGACAATGTAACTCCTGTCAGGAATGCTCTACTTGTCTTGTCCACTATCCATACTCTATGTGTTAATTCATATATCAATTATTTCACAAGTATTTGTTGGTGTGGTTACCTAAAAAAAAAAAAGAAAGACAAAAGGAAAATAAGCTTTCCAAGTGGTAGAACATTTACTAAATCTGGAGGAAGAGCAACTGAGCTCTCTGGAATCTCTTCTTATAAGGACAGTAAATCCTATGGATCAGGCCCCTATAACCTCATTTAACTTTAATTACTTCCATAAAAGTCCAGTCTCCAAATATCATTACATTGGGGGGTTAGGGCTTCAACACATGAATACATTGCATTCACTCCATAATAAGCAGGGTGTGTTACTGGTGGTATTGGAACTACTCATTGATATTTTATTTAGAATTTTTGCAATACTTATAAGTAATATTAGTCTATAATTTCTTTATTGTCCACTATCCTTATCAGGCTGTTTGTCAATATTATTTTTGCTTAATAAAATGAATTTGAATGTTTTCCATCATTTACGTGCTAACTGGTCTCTAAATATTTGGTAGACTTATTTGGTGAAACCGTTTGTCCCTGGTACTATTTTTCTGAAGCAGCTCTTTTACAACTTTATGGCGTCTGTGAAAATGTATCTAGTTAATCCTCCCACCCTTATCAGGGTTAATTTTGGTAAATTGAATTTCTCTCTAAAGAAATAGATATACGTCTGAATTTCCCGGTAACCAGGTTACTGGAGGCAGACCTAGATTTACGCTAATTTAGAAAAATAGAGTCAAAATTCTAACTAATTTTAGAAAAATAAAGGTACGTGATTCTTTCTTATATTCAGATATCAGGGAATATATGAATCATAATGTTTTTTATTGGAATAATCACTGTTTCTATTTATTTGCATTTTATTTATCATTCTTCTTCTTTTTTTTTTTTTATAAGACTATGCCTCTAATATTATCCAGCCAGAAGATTGGTGACAGACTCCTGAAGGTCAGGACCTTGTCTTCTCCACACTGTGTATTGCTATAATATACAATGCAGTGCGATACAGTAGATGTGTAATAAATATGTATTATTATGAAAAGCAATATGGACCCTGATAGATGTTTGACATTTCATAATAATCTTCTAGCAGCATGTTATAATGCAGTACTCCATACTGAGAACAAAAATTGGTTTAAGGGGACATATCTTTGTATAAGACTTTTAAAAGAATTGTAGATATACCGTTTTGCTATACTCTGCAAATAACTCTAAATAATAGAGTAGCAATTGTCAAGAAGTATGAATAAGGAATGATAATTTGAAATTTAAGAGAGTGCACCATTAACCACAAACAGAGAAATACGTGAGAATGAAAAATATACCTGTCAAAGGAAATATTTATGAAATAGTTGGAGTTCAAAGGCAAATACATTTAACATCTGAAAGAAGCTGGCTGTTTTTTTGTATATCCTTGTCAAAGATTGACTTTCACCTACTTTCCCTCAGCAAATGAGTGGCAGTTTGGTTATTTATAGGGTAGGATTTCAGGGATCCATTAAAGCTTTCAAAATACCATTAATGGCATGATAAGACGTTTTTCTGGAGGTAATCATTTCTTCAGGTGGATCTTGTTAGTGGATTTTCACACTCTCTATTAGCATCATTGCTGAACATGAAAACAAGGTAGATGCATCACCGTTAGGAGTATCAAGACAGCACCAGCACAGCCACTTTAGGAGTCACTGATCTTGCTGTCAGCAGTGAGTCTATCAGCGGGAAAGTGACCTTGAGATAAACGTCACATTTTCTGTAATGTATCATTCATTATAGGCTCCTGATAGTGGAAGGTATAAAATGGAGATACCTTCACTGAAAACATCATAAATAATTTGACATAATATGGCTTGAGCCAAATTCATATGAAAATAATGAAGCATTTATTTCAATAGAAAGGAAGAATTTAGTCACACCCTGTTAATTTGTTTGATTGTTCTATTTTCATGGTTTTATAGCCTGCTATATTTAAATAGTAACCAGACAGTTGAAAATAGTATGCCATTACATTTCAAATTTTTAGACACATTTGCACAAGAAGATGAAATTTTCAAACTAAGATTTAGATTAACCAAGTCTGACTGTACCAAAAGTAAGAAATTATGCTAAGCAAGATTTTTAAAAATGTTTCTTTCAGCATGATCCCTCGTATTGAATTATTGTACACTTTGTGCCAAGAAAAGGAAAGCTTTCTGGGTCAGCATTAATTGTCATGTATAGCTGTAGAATCATAGATGTGTGTATGACAGTAGTCAGGAGACGTGAGTATGTGTTAAATATTTTAGTAACTTACATCTCACATAGGCAGCATAGATATGAGAATAATCAGTTATCTAGATAATTCATAAATAAATTCAATAGGTATTTCAAGAGTCATCTAGTTGCCTGTGTATTGTGGGAGACAGTCAAGAAGAAAAATATTATATTTCTATTTTTGTCTGAAATATTTTATAATCGAGGCAACACGTTTGAGATTTGCTTTTCTTAGATTTATTTTTTTATATTTACAGTTCTTGACTTTGTTTTGCGTTTGTGGGCTCAGCCTGAGGCTAATCACAGTCTGATAGTAGCTAAGGATCGTTAGACTATGTCTGTAGTGCACTGATGTTATTGAGCTGAAATGTTCCATTGGGTCTTATATTGAGGGTAAGATCCATACATCATAGATAAATTATTCAGGTAATGTTGTTTTTTGATTCTTTTACCTTTACATAATATAATTCTTTGCGTACTTTTTCTTTTTTTGTGATACGCGGGCCTCTCACTGCTGTGGCCTCTCCCGTCGCGGAGCACAGGCTCCGGATGCGCAGGCTCAGCGGCCATGGCTCACGGGCCCAGCGGCTCTGCGGCATGTGGGATCTTCCCAGACCGGGGCACGAACCCGTGTCCCCTGAATCGGCAGGCGGACTCTCAACCACTGCGCCACCAGGGAAGCCCTCGTACTTTTTTTTTAAAAAGAAAAAGCTTATCGGCTCAAATACACATGTATGTTGGAACCTTTATGCACTTCTATTTTTAGGAGCCAAGTAGTGAAAACATTTCAGGTGAGATAGTGTTGGTATTATAGCAGTGAAATCTTGGCAATTCATTCTGACTAAAATAGAGTATCATTTACTCGCTATCTCATTTCATGAGTTCATCAATTACCCGGTCTCTCACGCTGAAAATCCTGTTGTCATCCTTGACAGCTCTTCCTTCCTCAAACTTTATTCTCTCCCATTTCTGTCAGTTCCCCCTATGCAATATCTCCCAAATCACTCAGCTCCACTCCTTCCTCAGTTTTAAAGATAGTTTCATCTGCAGTTTTCGTGTGCGATTTCCAGACCTTCATTTTCATGCCATGAAGAAACATAGTCATGCAAAGGTAGGAAGAGGTCGTCAGTATGGGGACAGCATTAACTCTGCTGTAATTAATTAAAATGAAATGTGCACTAAAAATACATCTCAAAATGGATCCTTGCACATCACTGGGTTTTGGCAGCATGGCTGAGAAATAGAATGCTCTAAAATATTCTCTACTCTACTTCCAGTCATTGAAAACTATTTTGATCATGTCAGTCTCTTTCACACATACTTTACAAGTTCTGCACTGTATGCAGGATAAGGTCCAAACTCCTTGACAAGCCATTCAAAGCTCACCAACACAATTCTTTGCACATTGAAGGATATCTGTCTAACCCCTGTGAATACATAAATATGTATGATATACATCATATATACACATATACATATATGTACATATGTATATATATACAGAGTCCCATGCATATGTACATTGTAGGATATATTAACGTATAGTGGAGTATCATTGTATTGCAGTTGGATTTACTGACTATAAACTAGTAATTAGCAATATCAGAGGTCAGCCTGAAACTGACTGCCATCCATTTTAGTTAAATCAACATGTGCCAGAGAGAGAAGTCAAAATTATAACACATCCATTTTGGCTTTGTTTCCATTGCACTGTGGGAAGATGTCTATCCACAAGGTAATTTGTGAAACATTTTATTTTCAATCTCAATCTATTATAGTCCTTATAAATCCTAGTTTTACCTGATAGCTTTTATATCTTACTAATTTCAATAAAATGAGAAAAAATGTGGAGATATAAACAAATAATGGAGTCAAGATAAAAATTGGGGCAGGGAGATATGAAGGAGACATAGAAATACTATCGTTGCAATTCAAGGCTCCTAGCACTAGACCAAACTTGCTATTCTGTTTTATTTTCTTTCTGAATTCTTTTTCCTGCCAAGTACTTTTCTCGATTTTAATAAAATATTTCTTTTTAATAATGCAATATATTAAAAATTTTAAAGGTAAAGCAGGCCTAAAGTTAATTCAACAATTCAAGTTAAAGAACACTTATTAGACACTTACTGGCTTTTTGTGTAGATATTTTTTTAATTTATTTTTTGTTGAAGTATCGTTGATGTACAGTAATATTATATAAGTTACAGGTGTTCAGTATAGTGATTCACAATTTTTAAAGGTTATACTCCATTTACAGTTATTATAAAACATTGGTTATATTCCCAGTGTTGTATAATATACCCTTGTAGCTTATTTTATACATAATAGTTTGTACCTCTTACTCCCCTACCTGTACATTGCCCCTCTTCCCTTCCCTCTCCCCACTGGTAACCACTACTTTGCTCTCTATATTTGTGAGTCTGCTTCTTTTTTGTTTCATTCACTAGTTTGTTGTATTTTTAAGATTGCACATGTAAGTGATATCATACAGTATTTGTCTTTGTCTGACTTATTTCACTTAGCATAATGCACTCTAATTCCATCCACGTTGCTGCAAATGCCAAAACTTCATTTTTTATGGCTGAGTAGTATTCCATTGTGTGTGTGTGTGTGTGTGTGTGTGTGTATACACACCATATCTTCTTTATCCATTCATCTGTTGATGAACAGTTAGGTTGCTTCCTTATCTTGGCAATTGCAAATAATGCTGCTGTGAACATCGGGGTGCACATACCTTTTCTAATTAGTCTTTTTGTTGTTGTTGTTGTTTTTTGGATACCTAGGAGTGGGATTCCTGGGTCACATGGTAGTCCTAGTTTTAGTTTTTTGAGAAAATTCCATACTGTTTTCCACAGTGGCTGCACCAACTTACATTTGCACCAACAGTTTACAAGGATTCCCTTTTCTCCACATCCTTGCCAACATTTGTTATTTGTGTTCTTTTTTTTTAGATGTTGGGGGTAGGAGTTTATTAATTTATTTATTTTATTTTTGCTGTGCTGGGTCTTCGTTTCTGTGCGAGGGCTTTCTCTAGTTGTGGCAAGCAGGGGCCGCTCTTCATCGCGGTGCGCGGGCCTCTCACTATCGCAGCCTCTCTTGTTGCGGAGCACAGGCTCCAGATGCGCAGGATCAGTAGTTGTGGCTCACGGGCCTAGTTGCTCTGTGGCATGTGGGATCCTCCCAGACCAGGGCTTGAACCTGTGTCCCCTGCATTAGCAGGCAGATTCTCAACCACTGTGCCACCAGGGAAGCCCCTATTTGTGTTCTTTATGATGATAGCTATTCTGACAAGTGTGAGGTGATATCTCATTGTGGTTTTGATTTGCATTTCTCTGATGATTAGCTATATTGAGCATATTTTCATGTGCCTGTTGGCCATCTGCATTTCCTCTTTGGAAAAATGCCTATTCAGTTCTTCTGCCCATTTTTAAATTGGCTTGTTTGTTTTTTCTAATATTGAGTTTATGAGCTATTTATATATGTTGGATGTTAACCCCTTATTGGTCATATCATTTGCAAATATTTTCTTCCAGTCCATAGGTTGTCTTTTCATTTTGTTTATGATTTCCTTTGCTGTGCAAAAGCTTTTAAGTTTAATTAGGTCCAGTTTGTTTATATTTGCTTTTATTTCCTTTGTTTTAGGAGACAGATCCAAAAAAATACTGCTATGATTTCTGACATTTATTGTTTACAAAGCACTGTTCTAGGAGCTAATGATTAAAACTCTCTAACAATTCATGCAATAGTTCAAAAAGTATATACATAAATATCTCTGTGCAAAACAGGGAGACAGTGAATGGACCCTTAACCTCCCAGGGACCCAATTTATAAACCTGGAAGATTAATTTACCTGCTTTCTCCCATTTTCTGCTTCAAGAACAGTCACCAAATCCAGTGAACTGTATTTTTCATCATTCACCCCTGCTATTCCCTAGCATCCTCCATCTACCTACTCACCTACATAGCCACCTACCTCTTTCATTCATACATGAATAAATTCTTCTTATTCCTTCATTCTCCATATTTAACCTATCATCATATCTCATTGATTTTATCTCCAAAATAATAAATCTAAATGTATCTTATCACTACTGCAATTATCAACTCTATAGAACACCAGAGCATGTGTCTTAAAAAGTACATTGAATCATGTCCACCTGAGCTTAAATGCAAACTTTTCAACATTACCTGTAAGAATCTGCATGATCTTACCTCTTCTGTTACTCATCCAATTAGCACATATTTTTTGACAACTCACTGTATGCCAAGTTAGACGCTGGATATGCAGTAGTACGACACATACGATTTCTTTCAACAAACTTGTATTCTAGTGGAGGATCTAGAAATAAGTATTTCAGTAAATAAGTAATCAAATTATAATACATTTTTATGAATGCCATAAAAGAAGCAAGTTTAATTCTAAACCATAATGTGGAGAGGGAACATCCATTTGAGACAGGATATGCAGACAAGCTGATGAAGTGTCATTCAAGAGGAAGACATAAACTGAGATGGAGCCAGTCACAGGACGGATGAGGACAAAGTGTTCCAGAGGGATCTAAATGTGCAAAATTCCTAAAATGAGGGCCTGAGTGTCCAGATCAAAGTGATATAAGGGGAGCGGGTCAGGAAAAATGGTAGAGATGTAGGTAAGAGATTATATTCGTTTTCTATGCTGTAAAACAAATTGACATAAAATTAGTGGCTTAAAACAATGTGTATTTATTATCTAATTGACAGTTTCCACAGATTAGGAGTCTGGACATTACTTAACTGGGTCTTCGGCTCAGGGTCTTAGTCTTAACAAGGCTGCACTCATGCTGTTGACCAGTGTTTTCCTACTGGAGCTCAACTCACATGGTTGTTTGCAGATTTCGGTTCCCTGTGCTTGTAGGACTGAGGTCCTCATTTTCTAACTGCCAGAGGCCACTCCCAGCTCCTAGATGTCACCCAAAGTTCTCTGCCATACACCTTCTCACAGCCTCTCTCATTACATGGCACTTGACTTCTTCAAGGACAGCAAAAGTATCTCTCACTCCAGTCTGCTATGGTGGAGTCTTATACAATGTAATGTAATTACGGAGTGACTGTCTTATTATCTTTGCTAGATTCTATTGGTTAGAAGCAAGTCATAGTTTACACTTCAATCATGTAAAGTTATTGAATCAGCGTTCAATCATCTAAAGTTATGGTAAGGCATTTGAATTTATTCTAAGTGAAATGGATTTTGTGGAAGAGAAGGAGGAAAGAAGGAAGGAAGGGCCAAATCATGTCTCAGGGAATTAAAAAGAGGAGTTAATTCTGTTTTGCGGCTCAGAGAAGATTTCTTGGAGAAGGTGGCCCGAGGGTAATAGACTGATGGATAAACAGAAAGAGATGACATCAGAGGAAGATAATATCTGTGCAAAGACTGCTGGTGGATTGCGGGAGAGCAAGTGGCACCCACATATGGAGTATTCAGGATGCACAGGTTCAAAAGTAAATAGAAACCAAATGGATTTGAATGTAGTGGGTGATTCTGTATGGTTTTAAAAGTAATCTATATTATCAGACATGCTAGTTTGGAAGGTAAGCCTGGAGCTGACAATAGGGAGAATGAACTGGAGGAAGAACTCAAAACAGGTAAGGAAGCCATGATTTCTGGTGAATTTTTAAAAACATTTTTAATACATTTTGAAATCACTGAACTGGACGATATGAAAGTGTCAGAAAAATTTTCTTTCTTCCTTTCTTTTTTAAACTACTTTAATTGAGGTATGATAGACATACAAAGAACTGTAGATATTTAATGTATATAACTTGATGTGTTTGGAGAAAAGTATACACCCATGAAACCGTTATCACTATCAGTGTCATAAACTTATCCATCACCTCCAAAAGTTTCCTCCCACCACTTCTCCTTTTTCTGAACAATTTTCTTTAAAGAGAGCTGCAGCTTAAAAAGAGCTGTAACTGGAATAAAACATTCCTTAGTTTGCTTACAAGGACACTTTTGAAGGACCTTGGTTTTAAGGGCATCTCAAGAGAACTAGGTGCCCTACCTTTAATTAGCAATTTCCAGTTTTAGGTATAAAGAATGGGAGTAAGGAACCAGGGCTTGTCTTTTATGCTAGGTAGAAAATTTTGAATTGCTTTGGGACTGGAAGCCTGGCTGCCCTGCTTATATTTGGATCCCCTGTTACTAACACATACTCGATGCTTCCAAAATATTTTAAATTAGACAAATCAATCAATAAAGAGTTGTATCAAATAAATATTATTATGTCAGTCATCAGACCACTACCTCTTTCCGCTCTGGTCTCTCTCCCCTGCCTTTATTTTTCTTCCTAACGTCCAAATTCATTGTGAAGATTCAAGGCATATTGTAATCCCAAAATCTCAGTGCATTAATTTTTACCTTGCTTTGTGTTAGAGCTAAATTATGTAGATTGCCTTATCCACAGACTGTATGTAACGTGTGAGATCACTCACAATATGTAAGGCGAGCTCATGCCAATTGCTTCAGTACTGATGATGATTATACTTGGATTTGCACTCTCTTTGAAACTAAATTTAGATGATTCCTCATCTCAAGACTTCTATTTAATGCCAAACTGATTACTACATTCTGGGTTATGAAAGAATATACCCTAGGATATTATTTCTGAGCTACTAAGTAATGATTGTGAGATAAGATAAAGCAGGAGAAGCCAATGTTTACTAGTGCATGATTACAGGTATGTTTGATATTTTATTCAACACAAATATTTGAATATCCTTTCTGGAATTTCCTAAATAAATAGCATATTAGCATTTAGAATTGTTTAGAATATGTATGTGTACTCCTTCACTCACTTTCATTAATATTAAAGAAGAATGAGTTTATTTTTTTCACTTAATGTAATTCTGGCAAATAAGGTGTTTCTCTTCCCTTAGCTCTGTGCTTGCCACCTAAGAATAATTAATACATATTTTTAAAATAATTTTAATCCTAATAACTCAAACGAATCTGTATTTCTCTGTTACTATGGATTTAATAAATTACTCAGAATTAATAATATAGACTATAGCAACTGCTTCACTCTAGGTAGTTTTAATATTTAAATGAATATTTTAAATACATAAATAAACATGTAATATTCAGTATCTGCTTTGATAAATTATTTTCCTTTGTAAAAAACAAAGTTAAGATTATGTGTGAGAAAGACAATTTAAATAGAATTCAGCCAAAATATGCCACATGTGCAATTTGAAAACCCTTGAGAATTTTCTAATGCGGTTTAGAGTACTAGGAGGTTTGACACTGTAAAAGTGTTTAGTGTCTGGGTTAACCGCAGAAACTTGGAAGCAAACCCAAGGCTGCTATGACACACAGCAGAGCTATAGCGGCTTCTAAAAGTGGGCACGTGTGAAGGCTGTTCTACTGAAAATTACCCACCGTGCATAAATTTTTGTGATGACAGGCTGTAATTATTTTTATTAAAAATAAGGATTTTCCATCAAAAGATATTCTTTCCATAAAAAGATATTCTGATTATGAATAATTTGAACAATTCAGAAAAAAATATAATTAAAGAAAAACTCATCTATAACCTTACCATCTGGGAATAAACACTAACTTTGCTACCATTCTTTTCAGTATTTCTATGAATCATTTTTTACCCAGCTGTGTTTATATATTACATGCATAGGTTTATAGGAATTTAGGGGGAAGCTATAAAATTTGAAAAACACGGACAGGATAAAGAAGAAAACATCCAGAATTCTATGAACAGATATAGCCTCTAAACATTTTAAAGTGTTTCTGATTTTCTTCTTTTTTTGTTTTTTGGCGGTACGCGGGCCTCTCACTGTTGTGGCCTCTCCCATTGCGGAGCACAGGCTCCGGACGCGCAGGCTCAGCGGCCATGGCTCACGGGCCCAGCCGCTCCGCGGCATGTGGGATCTTCCCGGACCGGGGCATGAACCCGTATCCCCTGCATCGGCAGGCAGATTCTCAACCACTGCGCCACCAGGGGAGCCCAGAGGGACATTTTTGATGGAAGAAAATATCCACTGGGACTTGTTGAGAGAGGATATTTCTATGATTAGGTTGATTTATTAGTTTTTCTTGGTGAACAGAAACAAGGAATCACATTATTCAACACATACGATTTAAAAACATGACGAGTGTTTTCTCAGTTTCCTTGGAAATGAAAATGATAATTCTCTACACAATCTTTGTTCAGAAAAATTCTCTTAGTGTCCCAACAATTTTAATGAAAGCAATATTACATAGAGCTTAAGATGAAATCCAGGCTCTGCCCCTTGGTAGCTGAGTGACCTTGGACGAGATATTTACCCTGTGCTTCGTGTTTGCATTGGTAAAATGGGGGTAGATGAGTCAATATGCGTGAACTGCTTAGAAGACTGCCTGTCACTTCATATGTGCTATATATAGGTTAGTAGGTTTGGGGAAAGAACCGTATCTTCTTTACTGTTTAAAGGAGTTGTACATGACAATAGACCTATGGACTATGCATATGATGCATACAAAGGGAAACACTTTGTCGGTGACTAGCAAAGGAGTAAAAATAGAAAGAAACAGCAGAACCACATTTTGACACCAGGCTACAATTAATTAATCTAAACTTAATGTAGTCATTCCAACACAGTAAGGAAATGTTTTAGTGTCACGATTAAAATTGTGAGCCTAAATTCACACAAGACATTGTAACCTGTAGCAATCTTGGGGAAAGTGTCTGTTGCCTCTAAGCCTCAGTGTACTTAACTGTAAATGGAGAGAGATAATCGTGTTTATATCAAAGGTAATTGTAAAAATGAGATAATTTACATCAAGTACTGGATACAAACTGAGCACCCAGGAAGTGTTAACTGCTATTATTGTGCATAGAAATAATAATAATTCTTAAGTATTCTAAAACTTTCTGTATCTTTGAGTTCTTAAATTTGTCTTACCTCTCAGACATCTGGGATAGGTTTAAATCTCTGGTTTCGAACAAAGGTTTATGATGGTGTTTTTAGAGTCTTTATGTACTTGAGAATCCGCTTCTGATTCTTTTACTAACGAAAGACAATCTGAATGTGCGAGTATTTCCTCTGTCCCAACTCATTTTCTCAAAGGATTGTCGCCATGTTTCCACTCTCTCCTTTTTCATAGAGGAGAAGTCTGAGGTTTTGTTTTTGTAAGGGACCCGATTGTCTGCCTGGAGCTTTTTGTAGAATTTGTTTTTTATAGATGTGTTCTTTATCCTGGGAAGGCATCGCCTCTTTTTATTGATTTCACCTGGAAAGTTATGCTCCTGTTTTAGATCTTAAATTTTTCCAATGTATATGTTTTTTTCAACTAAGTCTTTCAATATTTCTCACCAACCATGTCCATATTCTCACCCCTCTCAGCGCTCCTCAGAAGAATGAGCTTATACAGCTTTTTCCTTTCTCTGCTCTTCTTATTTGCTTTTAGTAATAGCTTTTCAAGCTATTCCTTTGATTTATGTATTTAGTTTTCCTTGATGTCATTGCAACTTTAAATTAAACATATCGTATTATTATTTCTCTTTTTAACTCTTCCTTATCTTACTTTTCTCTCTTTAAATCCCACATGTTCATTTCAGCTTGTTATTTCCATATAATTTTCTATCTATATTGCATTGAGGTCATCATGTCTTCTTGCTTTCGAAGGTAGACATCAAACTCTACAGCTTTTTTCTCTAAATATCTTCTTTTCTTCTTTATTTTTTTTGGCCATGCCGCATGGCTTGTGGGATCGCTGATTCTAAAGGATGGGTCTTCTTTTCCTTTTTTACTGAAGGAATTTGTTTTACAGGCCTTATTTTATTCTCTCTGTCTCTCTACATCCTTAAATAAGTAGGATTGTATGTAGATTTGGCATGCTCTAAAAACAGAAACCATAGATTGTTTTTGGCCCCATTCTCTATTTACTTAAAAGACGGTCATATTGAATCATAAGATAAATGGATGTGCAGGGTTCCAAGCCAGTTCCCACTATGAAGCAGTTTTATTTGTGCATGTGTGGTTTTTTCGCCTTCCAGTGGAGATCTGGTCTACCTACGGGAGAGCTTCTCCCATGCTCATGGTCTGATTCTCCGTCACTATGAGTATATAGTGCACATAGAAAAGTTTAATCTTAAACTCTCTTGCCTTCTTGCCTCTACGTTCATCTATAGCCTTGACTTCATGAGGTATATCTACCAGGATTCATTATCTGAATGCAGTTACTGATGGGAAATACTGATGAGAGATACAGATGAGGGGTTCCAAAATGCTGGAATCGCAAAAACAGCACTAACAGTAGTAGCAACAGCTGACCAGTGTTTTGATTAGTGTGAGTCTTGAGTGGATGAAGACTGCAGGATCTAGCTATTTACTTTCACATGGATAGTGAATTGTGTTGCTAGGTGTAGAAGGGATAATTCACTCTTTGAATGTGTCAGTTGATTTAAGTTGATCTTGTTGTCAATAGAAATTCCTTCCATACTCTGATCATACATTGAATGAAAATCCTACCTAATGGTGGTGTTTGTGTACATGCATGTGTGTGTGTTTGTGTTGATGTTATTGTTGTCATCGTCTGCATATATGTATTTTCAATAAAAACTAGGAGAGTCTGTGTTGGGGATTGATCACTTAAAACCAGAAATACACACTTTGCTTTTAAGCATGATGAATGGATGTGTGATCTGAGACTGCCAGAGAATGTTCTGCTCACCGTAAACATTGTTTACATGATGTGCACAAATGGAAGGTTTCCACACAATGCTTCCTTCGTTTATCTTCTCATTCAATTCGGTTTCACAGAGCTATGTTTTTACTTTGTCTTGTTTTGGAGATACCCTGCCTTGTGAAGCATATTTACTTATCACTTGTGAATCTCTTGTTTCAATATCAGCCATGTAGAACAAAGGACCATATTACATAGCGTGAAGAGAGAACAGACACACAACGAGAAGCTGTGTTTAGTCCTCTTTGACACAATTTTGGTATCTACTGTTCTTGCTAGCTTTCCATACATGGGGCTATCTCGGTAGTATGGCACAAGGAAGAAGAATTTTCCAGTTATTTTTGGCTTGTATTTAACTTCGTTGCATTCCTGCTGCAAAGATGAGCATGATTTCTAAATACTTTCCACAGCTATTCTTTTTTTTTTAATTAATTAATTAATTAATTAATTAATTTTTGGCTGTGTTGGGTCTTCGTTTCTGTGCGAGGGCTTTCTCTAGTTGCAGTGAGCAGGGACCACTCTTCATCGCGGTGCGCGGGCCTCTCACTGTCGCAGCCTCTCTTGTTGCGGAGCACAGGCTCCAGATGCGCAGGCTCAGTAGTTGTGGCTCAGGGGCCCAGTTGCTCCATGGCATGTGGGATCTTCCCAGACCAGGGCTCAAACCCATGTCCCCTGCATTGGCAGGCGGACTCTCAACCACTGCGCCACCAGGGAAGCCCCACAGCTATTCTGTACTCTCTTTCTCTGCCTCCTTTTCCCTTTTCTCTTTCCATTGTTCATGCCACCCACCCAATTTACACTATTTCTCTTTTCTATCAGAGATAAGGTGAATAAGAAGAAGAAAATAAAGAAGGAGAGGAAGAGGAGTAGAAGGGTGAAGAGAATTAGAACTGAATTTTTCTTGGCCTCCTCTTCCTGCTTCCACTTCAAACCCTGAAATGATAGGGATAAGCTATAGGATTATCCTTTCAGACCCTACAGATGAGTAAATCTTGGTGTGAATAATCTTCTGTATAATACAGTAAGGGATTCTATGATAAATTTGAATAGGAAATTAATTTAAAACATATATTATAATTTAAGAATTTATTTTAGATGCAAAGGGGACACAATTTTCTTTGCATTACTGGATATGTGTAAAGATATATATTTTTTGTAAATCCACAATGATCCTTTGTAGATCTTTATACAAACCTTCGCTATTGCCTCATCTCTATAGAATTGCTGAATTACTTAGAGGTCAGGAGTCCTGGTTATCATACGATCCTGCTTCCTCATTTTGCAGGTAAAAACTGAGTTTCCCAAGTCAGAGGAGAGTTTGGGGATAGAATTGGGAATAAAATCTAGAATACACAATGTGCTTATTTTACACTTTGGAAAGCATCCTGATATTTATATTTTAGCCTTATGAAGCACTGAAGTAGACATGAGACTTTTCTGATGCACTATTGCAGAGAAGTCAGAATTTAATACTCCGATTGTATTTTCACAGCAACAGGCTGCTCAAATCAAAGATGGAACGTTAGCATTTAGTCTTAGGCTCCATGGGAATCAAGATGTCAGTACTAAAATGCTTGTCTCCTTCCACTCGTGAGTCAATTATCACAAACAGTTTGAATTTAAAGACTGTAAAGTAGGGCTTCCCTGGTGGCGCAGTGGTTGAGAGTCCGCCTGCCGATGCAGGGGACACGGGTTCGTGCCCCGGTCCGGGAAGATCCCACATGCCGCGGAGCGGCTGGGCCCGTGAGCCATGGCCGCTGAGCCTGCGCGTCCGGAGCCTCTGCTCCGCAACGGGAGAGGCCACAACAGTGAGAGGCCCGCGTACCGCAAAAAAAAAAAAGACTGTAAAGTATAAATTGGCTAAGCTTTCTCCTAATCTAGCCACCAGAGACATGGCTGGGGGATACTAGGGATCAGTTTTGAGACCTCCTTTCTTCACTGTCATTCGAAGATTTAATTAGCAGCATAGCTGCTAACTTGATGTGATGAAACTCAAGAGTTTGGGGCCCACTTGAGTCTGGCTTGTAGAAAGAGTTGCTGGTGAAAGCAGTGTCAGAAATAGATGCATTTACTTTAACTTCTCTTACTTCCAGAAACAAACCTCACCAAATAGAAATAGAATACGTGCAATGTGCTGACTAATGGTGAGTGTGTATAAAACTGTCACCCACCAGAGAAGACCTTGTAATTAAATTAGTAGAAGTGGCTAAGTTTGTGGAGCTAAAATTTAAGTGATGCCTATGCACGCAGTCTGCCAACCTCAGCACACTGTTTGGACATCTTGCATATTGGTCTTTGACCTTGGATGGCAGTATAAAAATTACCTCATCATTCAATATGAAAAATCCGATTGACCTATCCATTTAGGTAGGCTGACCCCGGCCTTGGAATTAACCATGGATCTCCTTCTTAAATGAGTTTTGACTGGGCTAGCAGCTTTAACTCACATTTTTCACACCACATTTAAGCTTTCTTAGGCAAAATGATTCAGAATATATGCATATTTTTAAAAGGCTAAACATTGCCACAGACCTGTGGCACTCAACTTTCTAAGGGAAAAACAGAAATTAGAGACTCCCACTTTACGTATCTTTCCCAACTGCTCTGTATGTTGTAACTGGTCAGGGTCTCTGTTGTGAATGGGTCCTGGCTCCACCTTTGGCTAGTCGGTATCATCTGCAGTGGACAATATCAGGCCCAACGTTACCATCACTGACAGCTGCATATTTGTCTGCACAAGAGATATTGCACTGTCTGTCCAGCAGGGACAGCAGTATCTTGACCTTCTTGTTATCAGCATACTGTTACTGGATTCAGCAGATGTGGGCTGGTGAGTTCAATATGGCTGACAGGACACAATCCAGGCAGCAAGAAGGCAAGTCCATAAATGTTCTACCATCTCCCCACTGGTTCATCCTGAAACTTCTATGGCAACTAATGGTGAATATACTATTGATTAGATTTCATACTTTCGGGGGTATCTGCAATTGTTTTCACTTTTTGGTTTCTCTTTGGTGAGGAGGTTAGGCCGTAATTATTATATAATTATTATACCTCCATTTCTTTTCTTAAGTGTTTTGATTTCAGAGACTGAAACCAGATGTAAAGGTAGAACTAGATTGACTACTTAGGCTGAGATAAGGGGTACTACCATGCATTCTTTGGCAGAGATCCTTAGGTGTCCTGGGTAATTCATTTATGCAATACCCAGAAACAACTCCTGCAATAGATCTTATAAGGGGCTTAAATCCACAGGGAATATTGTGTGACCCACCTTACTGTTTTCTTACATTTCTAATAATCCAGTTAAATACAGTTCCAGCATGGCCACACAGTGGATTTCCCTAGATTGGTGCAATGCACAAGAAATTATAAATGTGCTTCTAGAAGTTTTCCTGACTCTGATGCCTCAGGGAAACCAAGAGTGGTAACTTCTACCACACACCTCTCTTCATTAGCGAAGATGAAGGAAGGAATGGATGTAATCTTGGAAAGGTTGGGAATTTATTAGGGATTGACCATAAAAATATGGTCATTCTATCCTCCAAACATTTAAGGTTTTTGTACATATGTTTGTTACTTTTCCCCTAACTTGTCTAGATCATGCAATTTAGGATTTCTAGGAAACAGATTCACGACAGAGCAAAAGGGAAGCACTATGTACAGGACAGTATTGGGTAAATAATGGTGGAGCAGAGAGCCCTGAGTCTAAACTAACAAACGTTGTGACTCAGGAAAAAACCCTTTACCTCCTGATACCTCAGTCTCTCCATCTGTTAAATGTGTTGGCTGCATGATACCTATAGTCACTGAAGCCTTCAAAACATATAATTCTATGCTGTGGCTTTGTTTTTCAAGCAGCTTATTTTATCATTTCTTTCATAGAGATATTAATGACAGTTTTAAAGGGCTTATATAAAGATGTTTATTAAAATAGTGGCTTTGGGGAATTCCCTGGTGGTGCCATGGTTAAGAATCTGCCCGCCATTGCAGGGGTCATGGGTTCGATCCCTGGTCCGGGAAGATCCCGCGTGCTGCAGAGCAAGTAAGCCCGTGAGCCACAACTACTGAGCCTGCATGCTGTGCTCCGTGACAAGAGAAGACACCGCATTGAGAAGCCTGCGCACCACAACGAAGAGTAGCCCCCGCTCGCCGCAACTAGAAGCCCACGTGCAGCAACGAAGATCCACCGCAGCCAAAATAAAAAGCAAGTGACTTTGACAAAACTATAAAGGAAAAACAGTACAGTAGTAGGAGATGCTGTGATATACCAGCCAGGATGTCCTTCAGGAGCGAAGGACGTATTGTTCCAGCTGCCGGGTGGACTACCTGCATCCAGCTCACAGTTGTCAACCTTTTTCAGAACTGCCTCAGTTGAGAGGAACCAACTCGCCCAAAGTCATGTCCCCTTGACATGGAGACGAAAAGGCTCAGCCTCATCACCTGAATTCTTAAAAACTGTGAAGGGCCATCCTTGATTCAAAGCTCCCCATGTGGTTGCCTAAGACCTTCCTGTGACTGCATCACAGCCCAACATCTTCCTCTACCAAATTCTGCCTCCTCTACATCCCTTTCTTTATGCAGATGCTAATCTCAGGAGGACTCCTTTAATAATCATCCTCCAGGCTAACCTCCAGTTTAACGTCTGCTTCTCTGATTGCCCAGCCTGCAGCAGACAGTGTGTAATACCGTCCTTGCCTTTGTTATTGGGTCATGTGTTACTGATCTAAGGTGCTAGGACAGTGTTTTTTCTTTTCTTTTCTTTTTTTTCATAAATTTATTTATTTATTTAGTTAGTTTTGGCTGCGTTGGGTCTTCTTTGCTGCGTGTGGGCTTTCTCTAGTTGTGGAGAGTGGGGGCTACTCTTCCTTGAGGTGCGTGGGCTTCTCATTGCAGTGGCTTCTCTTGTGGTGGAGCACGGGCTCTAGGCTCGCAGGCTTCAGTAGTTGTGGCACACAGTCTCAGTAGTTGTGGCTCACGGGCTCTAGAGCACAGGCTAAGTAGGTGTGGCGCGTGGGCTTAGTTGCTCCGTGACATGTGGGATCTTCCCAGACCAGGGCTCAAACCCATGTCCCCTGCATTGGCAGGTGGATTCCCAATGACTGCACCATCAAGGAAGTCCCAGCACAGTGTTTTTTTCTGATTTGTAATAATAAAATTTCTCCAGTTGTGCTGGGAGAGTCTTTTCTGATGTTGAATTTTATGGTCTCTTTCTCTTATGTAGCATAAACCCAAGTAAAATAGGTTGTCTACACTTTGCAGATTTGGTAAATGCATTGTGTCTTTAAGGAAACTGAACTTGTTATTTATGGCTTCCTTGGATAAATATTTTTTAAAAATTTAATGTTTGTAAATAATTTGAGCTCACTGGAAGGAGTTCGACAGGTTATTTAACAGGACATTGAATGGAGTGGCGAGATAGCATTATTTCAATTGTTTGATGTTTTAGCTGTCCTTAGGAAGGCTCTTTATTCATGGAAATAGCATAATTTTAAGTGCATTATATTTTGCCTTTAAAAAGCACATCATTACATAGAAAACCTTGCAACTGCACTATTTTTAGTGCAAAAAGAAGGGCGGAAATCAAGATATGAGAAGAAAGATAGTGATAGACATTTTTGAATAAAATTTAGATCCTACTAGTTAACATTAAATGAAAAGTATGTAAGCAAGCACTGCCAAAGGATGGACTCAAAACAAAAGGGACAGTTTCTCATTGAGTCTCTGAGTACATTTAACTCAATGGTATCTCAATAGGGGAAAAGGAAAAATGGACCATTGAGACGTTCATTGTGGAAAACACCAGACAGGTATTTCTATGACCAATATTTACCTAACATTTAAATTTGTATATGATGGAAGAATACACACTGAGGATCCATTATGTAAATTAGGGGTAGCTTTCTTTAATGTGGACACTGATATTGAGGCATTCTTCACCCCCCCTTCCCCCAACCTTCAATTGCCACAAGTCTAATACTACCTTTTGGTACCAGTCCTCTTTATCTCAATGGCCTAGAGGAACAGAACAATTGTCCTACTTAGGAACTGATGTGTTACAGAGTAACATAAGGATCAAACAAACAGAAACCAGATGGACTTCGTGGGCACATACACAATTTTGTGGTGGTGAAATTTTACATAGAGAGTATGTTGTCCTGCATCTCATTCCTTGGCTTCAGGAGTGTATGAAAATTTGTTATGAAGCCGATGAGGAAAGATCAACTCAACATATACAGGAAACTCACAAGTATTGCCTTTCTCTTTCTGGCATAATTCTAGATGCTTTTATCTCTGTAGAACCCATTAGAAGCTTGAATTATTGAGCACATGTTGCAGAGAAGTTAGTAATTCAGCCAACATCATACAGTTAGGAAGAAGAGTCAAGATTCAAAGCAAGCTCAGCGAGGCTCCGGAACCTGCATGGATTCTTTCCGTTATACCAGCAGGAATGATCACATGCACTTGTGCCCTATCCTGGTCTCTTCAGGCCCCTTATTCTTCCTCTCATTTTCCTCCCCTTTCACCTCCCCCTTTCTTCCCCCTCCTTGGCCTTTTCCTCCTTCTTGGCATATATCTAGTTGGTTTATTTGTTTAAAGAGAGCTTGGGATCTTAGCTATGAATTACAAGGCTGTCTGAGGTAAGAAAGATGTAAAAGTTAAATGCTGTCTAATGTTGGAATAATAGTGCTATGAAAAATTTAGCTCACGTGAGCTCTCCTCTCCTCTTCAAATAGCCAATAATTAAGTTAGAGAGGACTTTTAAAATTACAGTGAGCAAAGGACTTTTGATTGAGTTGAATTCGTCACATAGGCTTAGTGTGTTTGTACAAAACAAACCTATCTCTAATAAAGCCTTTTACCACATTTCTAGGAGGAATGTGTTATGAAAACATTGCACAGTTTTAAAGAGGCTTAACATTATTTTTAACAGTTCAAAAATAAATCAGATGCACTTAGGCCTGTGCTTGTCAACTGGGATGATTTTGTCTCCTGCTGGACATTTGGCGTTGTCTGGAGATGCTGTTAGTTGACACAATTGGAGAAGGTGCTTTCAGCATCCAATGAATAGAAGAACCCAGGGATGTTGCTAAATATCTTATAATGCACAGGTCAACCCACCACAAAAGTTTTCCAGCCCCAAATTACAATAGAGGCACTATTGGGAAACCTTGCTCTAGGTGAAGAGCAAATTTTTTAAAAAACAAGACTAATCTTTCTCTGGTCATATGTCCTAGAGTCAAAAGTCATAGGACATTTTCCTGCCTCAAACATTTATATCTTTTTTAAAAATTTTGATATTTTATTCATTGTGGATTTTTACATGTATATTTATTTTTAAAAGTTCATCAAAATACTGTTCATTTTGACTTTTTGGATGCCTCCTTGAATTTTGTGTCCGGGACATATGTCCCACACACCACACTCTACTCCTGGCTTCGTTAAAGAGATAAAAAGGGAAATACAGTATAGCATGGATGTGACAGTGAGGCTCTAGGGTCTAAATGTTTGGGCGTAAATCATAGTTTTACCACTTTCTAACTCTTATGTCCTTTTCACTTTACTTCTTTCCTCATCTGTAAAATGGAGAAAGAAGTACCCACGTCACATGCTGGTTCAAGCGGTATGCTTATCAGTCAGCCCACCACAAACACTGGCTATTAAAACACAGCACTTTCTACAGCGTGAGTATGTGTGAAGGAAAATGACTCTTTGGCTCTTGGTTGGTCAAAATTTTAAGGAAACATACCATCCAGTCCATTCACTTTCTCTGCCTGTTCCTAAGCTAAAGGTCACACATAAACCCTCTCTTTTTGGTGTAACTTCCATGTGACTGCAGAGACAGTAATTTCTAATTGCCTAGAACAAGAATTGCTTTCCACTTCTACTACAATAGCAGAACGTTGAATATTAACAGAATATTAAAGCCAAAAACCAAGTTAATAACTTGAAATATAAAGTAGAAAATAAAAAATTAATGGACATTAAGGATCTAAAAAGTTGTTTCTAAATTAAGCAAATCTGTCATACATATAAATCTTGATTACAATACAATTCTGGTCATTGCCACATGGCATTAAAAAAATCAAAAAAACAGATAATACTTCCAGATTCCCTTGTAGCTAGCTGTGGCCATGTGATAAGTAGTGCTGACCACAGTGGAAACATACTGAAGTGTGTGAAATTCTAGGAAGGCTGTTTATAAATTTAAATTATTTGGGAGGGAGATATTTTTGTCTTGCATTTAGCCTGCAATGCCAAAGTAATGGCTGGAGCTCCAGCAATCACTTTGGAACACAAGTACACTTTGGAGATAGCAAACATGTTAGAATACTCAAGTAGAAATATAGGCATCAGGATTCCTGACGACAGCATGGAGCCTCAATATTTATTTCTGTTACAGCCAAATCTAAACTTAATTGATAAAGTCGCCTTTCCGCGTGTCATTTTGGAGCATCCGAGAACTAACCAGCTTTCTCTTGCCACGCCCACTGGAACCAGGATTTGTATGAATATCAGACTTGCTTAACTTAGAAACAGCTTTTTAAGACCTTATTCCATTATTTTCCCTTTTTTTCCACTTATATTTCAAGTTATTGACTTGGCTTTCAGCCAATTTATATTCTGAAGGTCAAATTTTTGCTAGTTGCAGATAAGCTGCCCACACTTTTGTTGACTTACCTCCAATAAGGAGTGTTCGCTTAACAATGAAACATATTCAGTTTTTCACATGTAACTTCTTTGACCATAAGCTGGATGTCCTTGCTTTTGCAAACTGCTTGGTCACCATTATTCTCATCTTATTTGATTGAGGTTATTTTTGGATGCAAGAAAACACCTGTGGGCTTCAAAGCTTGAGTTGTGTAGCTTGTTCTCTGCTACAGTTGCCAGACTAAATCACTGAAAACTTCCAACAGGTGAGAGTGAAGGTGTTTTAATACAAATAATAATAAGGGAACTAAACTGCAGATGGGTAAAATCAAATTGTCAATGAGGTGAGAGAAAAGTCTTCTGCTTGGGGGCTTCGTGCTCATCAAGTATGAATCTGCACTGTGTGGCCCCTCGAAGGTAGGGAGGAGGACATATAGAATGAATGAATACATACACGCATACATACATGCATACATGCATGCAGACATACGTACATATATAAAATACACAGCTACTTCTTTTTCTTCTCCTTTTCAGGCTTCTTCCTGACGCTTGATAAAATCTAACAGGAGATATTATTTGAGGAATTTGTCAAACTCTACCTAAGCTTTCTTTTTCAAATATACACTATGTCTCCTTAAATATGTTAGTGTAGCAGATATTGTAGTACCTTACCTCTCTTCCCATAGGTCCTGCCAATTCAGCAACTTTCTCTGGCCCTCAGATCCTCCTCTGTCATCAAGTAGGACAGGCCAGAAATGCCAAGGAATTTACCTCCCTCTGGGAATAGCTCTCAGCTGATGCAAGTTGTTGGTGTGTAACTACCTCATTTCCTTCTCCCATTGAGTGGAATAACTCTGAGATGCATCTTTCCACCTGCTTCCAGTGTTATTAAGCTTAATAATCATAATTATGCTGGTTTGGTAGCACAAATACAATTTTAATGGAAGATAATTATTTTTTGCTACATAAACCTGATATTATCTACTTTCAGGCAATGTATTTGCAATCACTAGCAGGATTGGAAACAAGCTCAAGGCCAGCTGATTGCTTTAATCATGTACCTCCACATGGATCTATCATATACATTACCTGCCCTCCAGGTGCCTGTCAGGGAGAAAATCGTGAAATGTTTGAGTGAGAGGAACAATAATTGTGGAAATTCCTGAAAACTAAGCCTTCATTCAATACTGAACAAATGTTCATGTGCCTACTGTGTGTCAAATGCTTTAATAGGAGCTGGGGATATAGTTTTGTTTTCATTCTCATGAAGCTCATAGCCTAGAATGAGATCAAAGGCTTAGTTACACTCTGTGTTAAGTTCTAAGAAAAAACGTTCCATGAAAAGTATACTTATTGCCTGTGCATTCCCTCTGCAATCAAATCCACCTCTGAATGAAGCCCGACTCTCAGAGGGAACTCTATGTGGACTGCGATATACCATCCCTTAGTGAAATGGTTTTTACTGGACTGTGCTTCGTTGTAATGTCATCAGCTCACATAAAGGCATATTATATAGAAGCAGTGTCATTACACATGTCACGGTGTTTATTTGAAGGATGGTAAGAGGGACGTTTGTGAAATAAATCTGACAGTATCTCTCTGTAAGTACACAGAGAATAATTTTTCTCCTGTCTCATTATAAAGAATATTTATGCTTTTAACGAATGGTTACTGTGATTCGGTTTTCTAGTTCCTGTTACCTGCTAGGAAGCATGGGACAGTAATCAACGTCCTGGCCTATCTCCCACAAGTGAATAAGGTTTCACTGCCTGTATTATTTGTGGCTGTCGCTCTGGGATTCATTTTATTTGTCTGCTCATATTTTTCCCTAATTACTTTTTAATAAAAATTTGTCTTCCTAGATCAGCTGCATCTTTTTTGCCTATCTCAAATCATTCTAAAATAAGACTGTGTGTAAATAAATCATCTAAAATATAAAATTATTAGACTATCACAAAGCCCAATTTACCCAATCTCATCAAATTAAACTGACATTATTTCAATAATTTATTTCACTTGTAGTTCTTTTTTTTTTTTTTTTTTTTAGCGGTACACGGGCCTCTCACTGTTGTGGCCTCTCCCGTTGCAGAGTACAGGCTCCGAACGCGCAGGCTCAGCAGCCATGGCTCATGGGCCCAGCCGCTCCGTGGCATGTGGGATCCTCCCAGACCGGGGCACGAACCCGTGTCCCCTGCATCAGCAGGCGGACTCTCAACCACTCTGCCACCAGGGAAGCCCCACTTGTAGTTCTTTATCTCAGGCAGTGATTAGAAAATCCATACCTTAATTGGAATACTTTTTAATTTATTTTATGTAAAAAAGAAACACATGAACATGATGGGGATAGGATGGAATAAACAAAATAAATAAAGATTTATATTTTTACACTGAATTAGATTCATTTCTTATGTCCTTCACATGTCAACCCACCTATTTATAAAATTTTCAGGGGTACTTTTATTTTAGAACTCAAAGTAAAGTTTCTTGATGGAAATGCTCAGACTTTAATATTTGCAGCTGCAGTACATCTGCATTTACTTTGAGGGAAAAAAATCATCGAGCAATTGAGAGAGACAATGCAGAGGACAGCCCAGAATTGCAGGGAGTTGGATGACACCAAAATAGAGGGATGTCTCAGTCTTTCACAGTCTCTACATAGAGTGCTGAGATTAAACAGCCTTGGGAATTTAGGGCTTATGAAATTACAAAGACGTTTTTGTGGAAAGGTGGTCACTCACAGCTTTATGTCTTTTGTTTGCAGACCATTTAAGACTGCAAAGGCTGAAATACCAACCTGGAAGCCAAGAAAGGATGTTGAGCTTGGCTGTATGTGGTTCAAATTAGTCAGATACGTTAGTGGTTGCCAATAGGTTGTTGGCTCTTTTTTTCTTTTTTAGCTTGGTTTTAATCTAATTAAATTCTCAAAAGGGAATGGCGGAACTGATTGACCCATTTGTTTCTCCAGAAGGAAAAGAGCAGAGAGTTATTCTTTGAAAATATATTTTTAAAAAGGCTACAGACAATATCAAAGGTTTTAGGCACCTTACTTTTCCTAAATATTTTATTTGGTGCCTCACATGTACATGATTTCCATATAAATGCGTCTCAGAATCGTTTATATCAATCATCTTCATTATTTCCACTCTTTTCCTATTACAGGCTTTTTTTAAAGCAAGACCCCATTGAGACTTGAGCTATATTAACTTTTTAAAAGTGCCATCGTGGTTCTGGGTTATATGACTTTGGGTGCCCTCACTTCTCTCAGGGTAGAAGAAAAAATTATCTTATACTTAAAAATAATTACAGCAATAGAAAGTTCTGCCTTTATACATCCTCTCCTATACCATAATTCAAATTGATTGATACTAAAACATGAATGGTAACTGATATGAAATTAATAACTGAAACAAACTGGGATTGGGGTGCCAGACTGGAAGAGGACATAACTTGTAGACTGTCAAAGTGTTTAATTCCAGTTGGAAAATGGAGGTTCCCAGGAATAACTTGTAGACTGTCAAAGTGTTTAATTCCAGTTGGAAAATGGAGGTTCCCAGGAATAACTTGTAGACTGTCAAAGTGTTTAATTCCAGTTGGAAAATGGAGGTTCCCAGGAACTAAGTATCTTGGTGGACCTTCGTGGTAACAGGCAAGTCTGACCTTTTTTTCCATCTGCTAAAGTGATGAGGGATTTTATTCTCCAAGGCTGTCATTCCAGTACTTTCCACAGGCAAGTAATTGAATTTCCAAAAGCCTAGTACTGGAAGAGCCAAGCTCAACATCCTCTCTTGGCTTCCATTCTATGGCTTTTTTCTGCTGAATAAGGCCCACTGAGAATGACTAGATTGTAGTTTATTATGTTGCCCTGATTATGAATCAGTGCAATTTACAAATGTTTTGCATTTGAAACCTGGAGTTGTTTTAGGTTCATTTGCTGACATATGTGAATTTGCTAGAAAAGGCCAGTATCAAATGACATCCACCATCTGTGGAGGGTATTATGTCTAGAGCTAAGAACTGGAAACATGAAAGAGGTTTGCAAAGTGAATTGAACCTACTTGAGTTCAAAAGCAAAAGCAAATATTTATTCCTGCAAAATATGTCCCAAATCATTCCATTTAGAAATACATCTACTCTTGCATTTAAAAGATAATTATAATGCATCTGTTATAGTCGACTTTTAAATTATAAAGAGTATTAAGAGCAAAGTTAGGCTTTCAAGGTTAACTTCTATATAAGAGACATTATTAGAAACAGTGAAATAAATAAATTAAAAAAACCCAACTTGTCTTTTGTTTCCAAAGTAACCCCTCTCTATTATCATGTATAAAACTAAGTCCAAGTCTCCTTTTTCCATCAAAAACCTATCTTCATCCATGGTCTTCTCATATACTCCTTCTTGTGAATGTAAGTTAAGGTCCATAACTTTTCCAAGGTTAACTCTTGTTTCCAATTTTAGAATTAAAGAATTGTTCCAAGGTTAACTCTTGTTTCCAATTTTAGAATTAAAGAAGTGTTCTCTTTGCAGGGTATTTTGTCGGCAGGGACGTTGAAGATTGGGAGACAGAAAATAGGGTTATTTGAAATCACTTCTCATAGTGGCCATAATCCATTACTTATGTATCAGTTCATTCCTGGATTTTTGGCAACCGATTTTAAGGTAATTTGTGTTGGCAAATCTAGGTAGGTACCATAATACACGTGGCAAGTCTCATAGTATAAACACCAGTAGAAAACGAAAGGATTGTAGGTAGAATGCAAGACATTCATCATAATTATGAAGAACATTTCAAATCATAAGCCTCAATTATTATCTCCTATTGTTGGTGTAGAAATAACTTACCTTTCATTTATGTATGTATTTAGCAAATATTAAATAATTGTCTCTCATATGCCAGGCACTGTTACCAAACTTGGGTCTAAACCAATGAACAATCAATAAAACAGATAAAGCCCTTAATGTAATGACACTTATGTTCCCACTGGGAAAAAAGAAATAAATCTATACGTCACATGGTGGTAAATGCCACAGAGAAAAACCATCCAGGGTAAGGGGGTTGAATACTAGATCATCAAGAAAAATACTCTCTGAGAAGTTCATATTTGACAAGAACTTGAAGTAGAGTGCAATTAATACACATAAACTGGGAAGAACCAACCAGCCAGTACAAAGACCCTAAGGCAGGAGTGTACTAAGTGTATTTGGGGAACAATACAGATGCCTGTGTGGTTGTTATGGGTTATGCAAGGGAGAGACTGGTGAGAAATGATATCACATAGGTAGCACTGGGCCTTATGGGCCAAACTAAGGACTTTTTTGTTTTGTTTTGTTTTGTTTTTGTTTTTTTGTTTGTTTTTGCGGTACGCGGGCCTCTCACTGTTGTGGCCTCTCCCGTTGCGGAGCACAGGCTCCGGACGCACAGGCTCAGCGGCCATGGCTCATGGGCCCAGCGGCTCCGCTGCATGTGGGATCTTCCCGGACCGGGGCACGAACCCGTGTCCCCTGCATCGGCAGGCGGACTCTCAACCACTGCACTACCAGGGAAGCCTGGTAGTGGTAAAAACACATAGCAACATTTATTATCTTAACTATAGATGATACAGATGTACAGTTTAAATGTACAGTTCAGTAGTGTTTAGTATATTTACACTGTTGTGAAAAATTTCTTCGGAGTTTTCATCTTGCAAATCTGAAACTCTAGACCCATTAAACAACTCCCCTCTTCACCCTTCCCCCAGCCCCTGGTAACCACCATTCTACTCTTAGTTTCTATGAATTTGACTTTTTACATACCTCATATAAGTGGAATCATATAATATTTGTCTTTTTGTGCCTGAATCATTTAACCTAACATAATATACTCAAGGTGCATCTATGTTGTAGCATCCAGCAGGATTTCCTTCCTTTTTAAAGATGAATAATATTTCCTTTTATGTATATACTACATTTTGTTTATCCATTCATGTGTCTATGGACATAAAAATCTTAGAATTATTCATGACTCCCCTTTGTGTATCACACCTTACATATTACTGTAGGCATTTAAAAACATATTATTGTGTAAATATTACTCTCTTTGGCAATTTCCATTTTCTGTATGAACTTTATTGTTTTTTTCTCTCTTCTAAAACAATTTCTGTCTGGTCTAATCTTGCTTCTATCATTGTTGTTGCCATGGTGTCTTTGTTACACTCAGTTTTATTACTGGCATTCATTCAGCTAAAAGAAATGATTATTTATATAACTATTTCTTTTATATCTTTTTTATACAATTAGCTTCTAGCAAAACACAGAGCTTAGAATAAGTATGTGTGTGTGTGTGTGTGTGTGTGTGTGTGTGTGTGTTTAAAATGTGTTGAATGAATGTAGAGAATCGATGTGTTTTGCTTCTACAGCCTTCTCTAATTTATAACTACCTCTCTGAGTGATGGAATAAACACTTTTCTTCTCACAAAAAAAACCTCAATAGGGCTTCCCTGGTGGCGCAGTGGTTGAGAGTCCGCCTGCCGATGCAGGGGACACGGCTTCATGCCCCAGTCCGGGAAGATCCCACATGCCGCGGAGCGGCTGGGCCTGTGAGCCATGGCCGCTGAGCCTGCGCGTCCGGAGCCTGTGCTCCGCAGTGGGAGAGGCCACAACAGTGAGAGGCCCGCGTACCGCAAAAAAAACTCAATAATGTAAAAGAGAGAAAAAAATCCTTTTTAGGGCAATAGCATTATCATTGAGAATACCAATTAATATGCAAATAAGCAACACAGAACAGAATACACATCATTTTATAAATAAAGTAATATACAAATGTACCTATAAGCAGAAAAGCATTGTGCTAATGTATTTAATAACATCATGATTGATAGTGATATGTACATTTATGAAAGTTGAAAACAAAAAGATTTTTTTTCACAAAGAATTTTTAAGACAGAGGATCAAAAAGATCTCATAAGTAAGATGATATGGAAACATTACCTAATGTTTGATGGGTACAATGGGAAGAAAGGGTATTCTAGGGAGAAGACTAGCCTAAGCAAAGGCATGAAGGTAGGAGATAAAAGACAGAATGCAGATTTGATTTTGAATGAAATAGTTTGACACAAAGCATGAGTATTTTAAGTATTCTGTAGAGGAGTAATGGAATATAAGCCAGAAAAAAAAAAAATACAGCCAATGGCGTGTGATATACCAGGCTAGGGGTTTTGTACCTGATTCAGGAGACAGGCAGTGGGAGGTTGTGAATAGACTTTGAGCAGATAAACGATACAACCCAACTTCTTATCTAGGCAGGATGATCTGGTAACCTTGGAAAATGAGGGGGAAAAAAATCCTGCTGACTGTGAAACCAGGCAGGTAGTTACTCAATAATCCTGCCAGTAGGTGACAAAGTACAAGAAGTGGTGAGTAGCAGTGAGGATGAAATTAAAGAGATGATGACTGGGTACCATAGTTTAGAAATATACTTAACCACATCGGGTGACTGGGTGAGTGTGAGGAATTAGGGAGATTCTAGGGGCTAGAGAGCACAGCAGCATTAAGTTACGAACCATAGCGAAGGAGGAACAAGGCGTTGAGGAGGAGATATCATGAATTTGATTTTGAACTCATAACTATAACTTATGGGACTACATAAGTTATGGAGAACAAGGAAAGACTATATGGGAAATCATCAGAGTAGATTATAGGGATGTGACTGCAACTACTGTGTAGGTAAGATTATGGTTTTGGTATAATCAGTAGTGGTTGCAGAAAATACAAAATAGTAATAAAAATTATTAAGCATCTGCTAAGTATCAGGAACTACGTTAAACTCTTCTATGCAGTTTTAAAAAACATATTCTTCACAATAGTTCCATGAGGTAGTCACTATTAGCTTGATTTCCTTGAAGAGCAAACAGACATATTAAATAATTTGCTCAAGGGTACATAGCCGGTAGGTGGCAAAAGCAGGGTTAGGAGCCTGGTGCGTCTGACTTCAGAGGCCACTTAGATTAGAGGCAAATCTCCTGCTTGTCCCCTGGTACTATGTCTTTATCCTTGTCTGTTTTTGATACTGCACTTTGTGAAATTTTATTTATAATGCTAAGAAACAACTTGGGATACGCGTAGCTCCAAACACCCAGAACTAATAAAAATTACATTGATCTGTAGAGCATCAAAATCACAGGGCAAAACACTATCCAAAGTAATTCTAGCTACTTTTTCCAGTTTAGCAGTAATTAGGTCTAGGGAGTCTCGGGGAGTCCCGTGTTCCAACTATATCTAGACGATTATGTTTTCGCCGCCATGCACCATGCTTCCAATTATATTTTGAGAATTGTTTTTATTACAATCCCACGACGGAGGCTCTGTAACCTTGTTTTCCCCCCATTATTCTAACCAGAATAAATCTGGCTTTATTTAAAGGAAGGAACTAACCACTACCGCAAATACCTCATACCAGAATATTTTACCTTTGTTTTTGGACATGAAAATGATGGCTGCTAAAAGATCCAGGGAAGTGAAAGGCAAAATGAGACAAAGGAGACAACATAATGTTTGCTTGGTTCTTCAGAACACAATACAGTTACTTCTGCTTTTTTCTCCTTTCTTTCCCCCTTTTAAATGAGCTGGTGATGTTTTGTAAGCCTCCTAGTGAGTATAAATATCACCGCTGTGCTACTGACCTATTTATATCCCCTAGATATTTCTAATTAAATCATGATATTCAAAACATATTAAATTTTAAATGTTTCTAATATCAGCAAGAAGATATTTTCTTGTTTCTTTTTTTTTTTTTAAAGCTGTCACTTATGGGCTTCCCTGGTGGCGCAGTAGTTGAGAGTCCTCCTGCCAATGCAGGGGACACGGCTTTGTGCCCCGGTTAGGGAAGATCCCCATATGCCGTGGAGCGGCTGGGCCCGTGAGCCATGGCCGCTGAGCCTGCGCGTCCGGAGCCTATGCTCCGCAGTGGGAGAGGCCATAACAGCGAGGCCCGCGTACCGCAAAAAAAAAAAAAAAGAAATTAAAAGCTGTCACTTAAAAAAAGTACTTTGGTGTTACTGCTAGAAACCTCCCATAGAGATGCCTGATGAAGGCAAATGACAAAACAAATCAAAAGTCTGACTCTTTGTTGGAGATTGGTACATACTGGGCGTAATAATTACTGAGTTCCACCTGAAAGCATGTACAGCATCTAGCAATCATGGTTTATTAACATAATCAATTTTTGCTAGTATGGATGGGAAAAAAATTGTAAAGGGCTCCTTTTGAATGCACAGTCTCACATGAAAGACTAAGGGGACCCTTTAAGGGCGTTGACTGTTACTCAATAAAAAAGTATCATTCAGTTTGAATATTTTAGATACAGTTTATACAAACAAGTGATTAGCTCAAATAACTGCTTTTATCAGAGTCAAAGCATGGAGAAATCAAGCAGTTTGTCCAACATATCACCGGCTCAAGGTTTTCTTCAAACCAACAGAGGAATTATCATTTCATTTTTTGTCAGAGGCAGACATAGGAGAAATATTTTCATGCCCTTTAAAACCATATGTATTACTTAGGATTTGCAACCCACGTATCCCCTATCCAGTTTCTTGCAGTCTATTCACCTGGTAATATGGTCATCACAAAGCTGACCACTGGGGTAGAGACAATTCTACATCCTTGCTTTTGAATGGAATTTCACATACTGAAAATTTAGGAAGAAACATTGTCCATTGCAGACCAGCCAAATTAATTATTCTTTATTGACTGAAAGCAAAACAGATTGATTACCTGCATGGTTGTTTTAAAGATATCTTGCAGTTTGGAAAACTTTAAGATGAGATGAGAATTAAGTTCCAAAAGCACCAAGAACTCCAAAAGAAAATGTATTCATGAACAAGTATTAGGATATCAAGCTCTTCAGAACGAGGGAAAGAACAGTGGCCTATGTCATACTTTCAGGGAGAGACAGAGTGGAAGAGATAGACGCTGACCATCAAGAAATGAAGATAATAAAGGATACGTTCATTGGGAACAGCCTAGAAGATGACAGAAATTCTCTTCAGATCCTAGTTTGCTCAGGAATCTATGAACACATATGCAGAATTTTCTAATAGCAATTCTCAATATCCTAACAAGAAATATTCAAATATCACAAATTTTGGTAAATGTTTATTGTATGGGAAGAGCATGGCTTTAGGGATTAGAGAGATCAGGGCTGGAATCCTGACACCACCACCTATTCTGACCTAGCAGAGCGTATTCAGTTTTTCAGTCTCATGTGCAAGAATATTATTAAATGGCAATCATTGCCAGGTGGGAGGATTCAATAAACATATCATCAGGGTATATCTTCCAGTAAGATGGACATGTGTGTGGTTGTCTTTACACACTGTTTTCTTCTCCGTGACCTCATTCCTCACATCTCTTCTGCCTAAAGCACACGCTTGCACGTGAACAGGAAGGGGACCACAGAGGGAGAAAGACTGAATGCTCAGAAGCCAGAGGGATAACAGCCCTATCTCAGGGTCTCTGGAGAGGCAGAATGGTATGAGATCTAGAACAGGGTGAGAGATACCCTGTTAGAGCAGGACAGCTTTCAGCACTGGAACCACACTCACCTGGATTCACCTACCTCCTCTATCGATCATTTATTAGCTATGTGACCTTGGGCAAGTTCCTTTACTTCTCCTAGTGTTGACTTTATTATTGGAAAAACGGGGATAATAAGAGACTGTTTAAGACAATGCTTGCTCATAAAGCACTTAGCACAATCTGGCACCTAATGATCGCTCAGTTCCTACGCGTCATCGTCGTCGTCATCATCATCATTATTATTTGCTTCTGTGAGAGGGAACTTCACTAGGAAAAGATGTCTCTAGATGCAAATAAAAGTGCTGACTTCTGACGGCTTTCACTTTAACCCTGAGACAGGAGATAATGCTGGCTACTTTGCTTTGGAGGGGAGACCAGAGGAAAGACGGAAGGGTGGACACATCAAATCAGTGAGACTAACAATATTTACAAAGACAAAAATATGAGTGATCTTTGAGTTTGTTTACCAGTCGCCTCCACCCAAAATAATGCTTAATGGATGTTTTAATAACTGTTGAGCTGCTTTTTAAAAATTTACCTGTTTGATGATAGAATTAACCACTTCTTTTGCTACTGCAGTTTGCTCATATATGGAAAAAGTGACCTATAAATAAGCATTAGCATCCATCCTGGGATCTGGAAAAACTCCATGACTGCCATAACTAAAGATATTTTTAGTCCACAACCAAGGTCTAAATTCTAAAACATTCCAGTTTTTAAATCTCTATACATGACATATCACCCACTAAGGGTTTATACTTTCTTTTAAAATGACTCTTTATTTTCATGAGACTTCCGGGTAGGACTTCAGAATTAACACTAAACTGTATTTTCAGAAAGAAAAGTTCCAAGAATCAAGGTAACAAACTTCCATTCAGTATAAAGTTAAATGATTACAGTTTAATCATATTTTTGCACATCGGTTTTCTGTGCTTCCGTAATAGTGTTTCTTCAAGGATCCCTATGTATTAATTTACTCTGATCTTTGTCAATGTTTTTGGTAATAGGTTTAGGTGATGTAGTTGGAAAATGACCTATAAAAGACTATAAAAGCCAATTTAACCTGTCATTTAGCTGAACATTTAACTATTTCAGCTATATCTTGGGATAAACAGATGTGAGAGCTGACAGGAAATCTGTTGTATGAATGTATTGATCCCTACCCACTTCCCACTCTTGCAGCTACAAATGCCCAATCCAAGACAAAAAGGGCCAGAGACAACATTGTGCTTGCCATCATGTGTGTTATACCCTGTGCTATAGAATTTATTGAAACTTCACTGAGACAGGCATCAATATTTTAAAAGCCCCGAGTACAATTAGGGTGTAAGTTCCTTGAGGGCCAGAACTGAGTAATCATTGGATTCCTAGTTTCTTATACATTACATGGCCCTGCACACATAGGCACCCAACATGTATTGGTGAATGAATGAATGATTTATGAAAAATTTAGAAATTTAGATATTTCATATATCTACCTCTTCCCTACATACATCTTATTAGCAGACATAATTAAAATTTGAACCATCTTGGACTTCTGTCTTCATTGCAAAGACCCATCTGGGCTCATCAATTTCACCCTCTTCACCAAACAACTCGAGTCACACAGCATATGTTTTGTAATTTATCACATTAAAAAAAATAAAACTCTGCTAGGGAGTAATTGCAGTCCAGAAAAATCTCATTAGTATAGCACAGCAAGTCCAACCCTCCCACCTAAATTTTCAACACTGTGGAAGCACAAATGCATGCCCGAATTTAAGAAATAATATTATTTGTGATGTTGCACTATTTATTACTGCGCGACTTCAGAATAGTTCAGTTTACAGATGCATGAAAATTGTTCAATATATGATGGAGTCATTCAGATAAGACTAAAGTGCTCAATGCTGTGTCTAAATATAAGAAAAAAATTGTGAGTGCCAAAGGTAAGGGTTTTTTTTTTTTTTTAACGTATTCACAGCAATAATAATTCTGCCACATCAAGTATTTGAGTTTGAGTATATAACTATTTCATGGAGCTTTGACCTTAATATCAATTTGAAAAATCTATTTTGGGCCAATAACCTTAAATGTTGAATGACTTCAATATTTTTAATATTTTACTTTGAGAACATCTGATAATGCGGTGTCATTTGGGGCCTGTCTGGCAAGTGGAGTGGAATATCTTTATATCTTACTCAAGTGTGTGTTTGAACATGCCCAACACAATGCAGTTTAGTCTCCCAGAAGCCATCTGCAGTGGTGACAGCAAAAATGCCAGAAAGCAGAGCAGAGGGTGCCTGTAGGAAGCAATAGAATCACAGGGAATAAGTACGTGCTCGAGGGTCAGACTGCCCACTTTTGAATCCGAACTTAGCTAACGGTAATTTAACCCAAGTTTTCGTTTCCATCCACCACACGGGGATAGCAGGGTCCCCAGAGGATTCTTATGGGATTCATTAACCTGATGCCTGAAAAGCGCTTATGCAGAGCCAGACACATCAGGAAAGAACAATAAATCTCTCCTGCCAGCACCCTGCCCCTTAATTTCTGTTTGAGCAAAGGTGAGTAACGTTGACCCTCTGGCAACACTTCCTCATCTATAAAAAGGAATATTAATCATACCCGTCTGTACACTTGTGAGGATCTGATGGTACAGTGTAGAGCTCTGGGTAAACCATGGTTAATATTTAGTAATTACTCTTATGATTGCCCAGAAATCAAGTGTTACTAGCTATGTATTTACCATATGTGTGCATTCCACGTATGTCACCTTTGATTGTGTGCATGTGCGAGGGGTTCTTTCAAATAGAATATGTCAATAAGCGAATTAGTGACCTTCTAATATTTACTGAACATATATATTATCATATATACACTTATTAATGGAAACACAGTTTCTATTCTGAGCTAAGCCCAGTTCTAAATGCTGGGGATATGGCGATGAATAATACAGGTACAGATGGATTTCCTGCTCCCATGGAGTAATTTGAAGGGGGATAGACAAGAAAAAAAATTAATATGTCAAGTGATAAACAGCTATGACCAAAACTAGGGTAAGGGGCCTAGAGAGTGATAGGGGTGTGGTCAGAGAAGATTCCTTCTGAGAAGGTAACATTGGACCAGAGATCTGATGGAAATCAGGATTAAGTTACACAGAGGAAAGAGCAGCGCAAAGTTCCTCAGGTGGGTGGCTGCTTGGAGTGTTAAATGGACAATAAAGAACTGTGGCTGGAGAGGTGTGAGCAAGGGGGAAGATGCAGGAGGTGGTGGAAAAAGAAAAAACATGGAAGGTCTCGTAGGCAACGATGAGTCTTTTGTTCCATTCTGAGTGAGATGGCAGCCCTTGGAAGTGTTGAGTGGAGGACTAACATGATCTAACTTATATTTTATACATTTATTCATTTATTTTGCGTATTTAAAAATTGGTTTATTTTTCTTTTTATTATTGTTATTTTTTTTAACATCGTTTGGAGTATAATTGCTTTACAATATTATGTTAGTTTCTGCTGTATAACAAAGTGAATCAGCTATACTTACACATATATTCCCATATCCCCTCCCTCTTGCGTCTCCCTCTCACCCTCCCTATCCCACCCCTCTAGGTGGTCACAAAGCACTGAGCTGATCTCCCTGCGCTATGTGGCTGCTTCCCACCAGTTAGTTATTTTACATTTGGTAGTGTATATATGTCAATGCCACTCTCTCACTTCATCCCATCTTACACTTCCCCCTCCCTGTGTCCTTAAGTCCATTCTCTACGTCTGCATCTTTATCCTTTATTCCTTTATTCATCAGAACCTTTTTTTTTTAGATTCCATATATATGTGTTAGCATTCAATATTTGTTTTTCCCTTTCAGACTTCCCTCACTCTGTATGACAGACTCTAAGTCCATCCATCTCACTACAAATAACTCAACTTCATTTCTTTCTATGGCTGAGTAATATTCCATTGTATATATGTGCCACATCTTCTTTACCCATTTATCTGTTGATGGACACTTAGGTTGCTTCTGTGTCCTGGCTATTGTAAATAGAGCTGCAGTGAACATTGTGATACATGTCTCTTTTTGAATTATGGTTTCCTCAGGGTTTATGCCCAGTAGTGGGATTGCTGGGTCATATGGTAGTTCTATTTTTAATTTTTTAAGGAACCTCCACACTGTTCTCTGTATCAATTTACATTCCCACCAACAGTGCAAAAGGGTTCCCTCTTCTCTACACCCTCTCCAGCATTTACTTTTTGTAGATTTTTTGATGATGGCCATTCTGACTGGTGTGAGGTGATACCTCATTGTAGTATTGATATGCATTTCACCAATAGTTAGTAATGTTGAGTATATTTTCATGTGTTTGTTGTCCATCTGTATGTCTTTTTTGGAGAGATGTCTATTTAGGTCTTCTGCCCATTTTTGGATTGGGTTGTTTGTTTTTTTGATATTGAGCTGCATGAGCTGCTTGTATATTTTGGAGATTAATCCTTCGTCAGTTGCTTCACTTGCAAATACTTTCTCTCATTCTAAGGGTTGTCTTTTCATCTTGTTCATGGTTTCCTTTGCTGTGCAAAAACTTTTAAGTTTCATTAGGTCCCATTTGTTTGTTTTTATTTCCATTTCTCTAAGAGGTGGGTCAAAAAGGATCCTGCTGTGATTTATGCCATAGAGTGTTCTACCTTTGTTTTCCTCTAAGAGTTTTATGGTGTCTGGCCTTATATTTAGGTCTTTAATCCATTTTGACCGTATTTTTGTGTATGGTGTTAGGAAGTGGTCTAATTTCATTCTTTTAAATGGAGCTGGCCAGTATTCCCAGCACCACTTATTGAAGAGGCTGTCTTTTCTCCATTGTATATTCTTGCCTCCTTTATCAAAGATAAGGTGATCAGAGGTGCATGGGTTTATCTCTGGGCTTTCTATCCTGTTCCATTGATCTATATTTCTGTTTTTGTGCCAGTACCTTATTGTCTTGATTACTGTAGCTTTGTAGTATAGTCTAAAGTCTGGGAGCCTGATTCCTCCAACTCCATTTTTCTTTCTCAAGATTGCTTTGGCAATTCGGGGTCTTTTGTGTTTCCATACAAATTGTGAAATTTTTCTAGTTCTGTGAAAAATGCCATTGGTAGTTTGATAGAGATTGCATTGAATCTGTAGATTGCTTTGAGTTGTATAGTCATTTTCACAATGTTCATTCTTCCAATCCAAGTACATGGTATATCTCTCCATCTACTTGTATCATCTTTAATTTCTTTCATCAGTGTCTTATAGTTTTCTGCATACAGGTCTGTTGTCCCCTTAGGTAGGTTTACTCCTAGGTATTTTATTCTTTCTGTTGCAGTGGTAAATGGGAGTGTTTCCTTAATTTCTCTTTCAGATTTTTCATCATTAGTGTATAGGAATGCAAGTGATTTCTGTGCATTAATTTTGTATTCTGCTACTTTATCAAATTCATTGATTAGCCCTAGTAGTTTTCTGGTAGCATCTTTAGGATTCTGTATGTATAGTATCATGTCATCTGCAAACAGTGACAGTTTTACTTCTTTTCCAATATGGATTCCTTTTATTTCTTTTTCATCTCTGATTGTTGTGGCTAAAACTTCCAATACTATGTTGAATAATAGTGGTGACAGTGGGCAACCTTGTCTTGTTCCTGATCTTAGTGGAAATGGTTTCAGTTTTTCACCATTTAGAATGATGTTGGCTGTGGGCTTGTCATATATGGCCTTTATTATGTTGATGTAAGTTCCCTCTGTGCCTACTTTCTGGAGAGTCTTTTTCATAAATGGGTGTTGAATTTTGTCAAAAGCTTTCTGTGCATCTATTGAAATGATCATATGGTTTTATCCTTCAGTTTGTTAATAAAGTGTCTCACATTGATTGATTTGTGTATATTGAAGAATCCTTGCATTCCTGGGATAAACCCCACTTGATCATGGTGTATGATCCTTTTAATGTGGTAGTTATTTCCACTATTTTGTCTTCCAGGTCACTTATCCGTTATTCTGCCTCATTTATTCTGCTATTGATTCCTTCTAGAAAAATTTTAATTTCATTTTTTGTGTTGTTCATCATTGTTTGTTCACTCTTTAGTTCTTCTAGGTCCTTGTTAAACGTTTCTTGTATTTTCTCCATTCTATTTCCAAGATTTTGGATCATCTTTGCTATCATTACTCTGAATTCTTTTTCAGGTAGGCTGTCTGTTTCTTTGTTTGGTCTGGTGGGGTTTTGCCTTGCTCTTTCATCTGCTTCATATTTCTCTGTCTTCTCATTTTTTTAACTTACTGTGTTTGGGGTCTCCTTTTTTCAGGCTGCAGGTTCACATTTCCCGTTGTTTTTAGTGTCTGCCCCCAGTGTGTAATGTTTTTTCAGGGGCTTGTGTAGGCTTCCTGGTAGAGAGGACTGGTGTCTGTGTCCTGGTGGGTGGAGCTGGATCTTGTCTTTCTGGGGGGTAGGGCTGCATCTGGTAGTGTGTTTTGGGGTGTCTGTGAACTTAGTATGATTTTAGGCAGCCTCCCTGCTAGTGGGTGGTGTTGTGTTCCTGTCTTGCTAGTTGTTTGGCATGGGGCGTCCAGCACTGTAGCTTCCTAGCCATTGAGTGGAGCTGGACCTTAGCGTTGAGATGGAGATCTCTGGGAGAGTTCTTGCCGATTGATATTACATGGGGCTGGGAGGTCTCTGGTGGTCCATTGTCCTGGACTTGGCTCTCCCACCTCAGAGGCTCAGGCCTGACACCAGGCTGGAGCACGAAGACCCTGTCAACCACGTGGCTCAGAAGACGGAGAAAAAAATGAAGGAAAAAATAAATAACTAAATAAAATAAAATTATTAAAATAAAATTTTTTTAAGTAATTAAAAAAAAAAGAGTGCAACCAAACCAATAAAAAAATCCAGCGATGATATCAAGCACTAAAAACTATACTAAAATAAATATAAAAATCAGAAACAAGTCAGTCGCATGCAGCAAACCCCAAGTCTACAGTTTCTCCCAAAGTCCACTGCCTCAATTTTGGGATGATTCATTGTCTATTCAAGTATTCCACAGATGCAGAGTATGTCAAGTTGACTGTGGGTATTTAATTCACTGCTCCTGCGGCTGCTGGGAGAGATTTCCTTTTCTCTTCTTTGTTCGAATAGCTCCTGGGGTTCAGCTTTGGATTTGGCCCCACCTCTGCATGTATGTCACCTGAGGGCATCTGTTCTTCGCCCAGACAGGAGGGGGTTAAAGGAGCAGCTGATTAGGGACCTCCGTCACTGAGGCTGTGGGGAGGGAGGGGTACAGAATGCGGGGCGAGCCTGTAGCCGCAGAGGCCAGCGTGACGTTGCAACAGCCTGAGGCGCGCTGTGTTTTCTCCCGGGGAAGTTGTCCCTGGATCATGGGACCCTGGCAGTGGCGGGCTGCACAGGCTCCTGGGAGGGGAGGTGTGGAGAGTGACCTGTGCTTACACACAGGCTTCTTGGTGGCTGCAGCAGAAGCATTAGTGTTTCATGCCGCGTCTCACGCCCGTTCCTGAAGCTCATTTAGGTGGTGCTTTGAATCCCCTCTTCTCGCGCACCCCGAAAAAATGGTCTCTTGCCTCTCAGGCAGGTGCCGACATTTTCCCGGACTCCCTCCCGGCTAGCCGTGGTGCACTAGCCCCCTGCAGGCTGTGTTCACGCCGCCAACCCCAGTCCTCTCCCTGGGATCTGACCTCCGAAGCCCGAGCCTCAGCTCCCAGACCCCGCCCGCCCCGGCGGGTGAGCAGACAAGCCTCTTGGGCTGGTGAGTGCCGGTCGGCCCTGATCATCTGTGCGGGAATCTCTCCGCTTTGCCCACCGCACCCTGGTGGCTGTGCTCTCCTCCGTGGCTCCGAAGCTTCCCTCTTGCCACTCCCCATCTCCGCCAGCGAAGGGGCTTCTAGTGTTTGGAAACTTTTCCTCCTTCACAGCTCCCTCCCACTGTTGCAGGTCCCATCCTTATTCTTTTGTCTCTGTTTTTTCTTTTGCCCTGCCCAAGTATGTGGAGAGTTTCTTGCCTTTTAGGAAGTCTGAGGTCTTCTGCCAGCATTCAGTACGTGTTCTGCAGGAGTTGTTTCACATGTAGATGTATTTTTGATGTGTTTGTGGGGAGGAAGGTGATCTCCATATCTTACTCCTCCGCCATCTTGAAGCACCCCTCTCTTTTTATTATTGAGTGGTAAGAATTATTTTTTTAATTGAAGTATAGTTGATTTACAGTATTGTGTTAGTTTCAGGTGTACAGCAAAGTGATTCATATATATATATATATATATATATATATATATATATATATATAGATATATATAGTTTTTCAGATTCTTTTCCCTTATAGGTTATCACCAAAATATTGAGTATAGTTCCCTGTGCCATACAGTAGGTCCTTGCTGGTTATCCACTTTGCACATAGCAATGTGTATATGTCTATCCCAAACTCCTGATTTATCCTCCTCCCTGCCTTTTCCCCCTTGGTAACCACAAGTCTGTTTTGTATGTCTGTGACTTACATTTTAAAAGCCTCATGTCTTAGTCTATTATGGCCGCTATAATAAAAATACCATAGACTGGGTGGCTTATAAACAAAACAGAAATTTTTTTCTCACAGTTGTGGAGACTGGCAAATCCAAGGTAAAGGTGCCAACAGATTCAGTGTCTGGTGGGAAGGGTCTGCTTTACTGTGTCCTCACATGGTGAAAAAGGGAAGGGAGCTCTCTGGGATCTCTCTTCTAACGATGACATTAATCCATTCATGAATGGATTAAGTTTCAACATATGAATGTGGGGTGGTAACAAACATTCAGTCTACGTGACCCACATTGGCTGCTATGTAGAGAGTAGAGTGTAAGTGGGACAGAAATGGAAGGAGGAGGAATCTCTAGGAGGCGATTGCAATAGTCTGGGTGAGAAAGCATGGTGGATTAGATTAGAGGGTAGCAATGGGGGAAGATGGGACATTTACAACTCTGGACATATTTTGAAGGTAGGGCTATGGGGATATCCTAATGGTTTGGAGGTGGGTGGGAAGAAAGAAGAATGATGTCCAGAATGACACTAAACCTTTTGGCCAGAACAACTGAGACTGTAGACTAGAGATGCCATTCATTTAAGATGGGAACCCCTGGGGGAGGAGAAGATTTGCAGATAAAAGAATCCAGCTTTGGACCTGTCAAACTTAAGCTACTTGTTATAAATTCAAATGGTGATGCCAAGTAGTAAAGAAAATCACCAAGTTCAGAGTTCACTGGAGGAGTCCAGACTGAAGATAGAAACTTTGAAGCCACCAGCATGTAGGTGGTGTTTAAAACTATGATATTAGAATAAATCACCTGGGGAATAAGAGAGAAGTTCAAAGGGAACTCCTGGGATGCTCTCACATTTATAGGATGAGAGTAAAGAAGTTGCTAAGAAAGAAAATATTTCCTCTTATCCTGGTAACAGATACTGACTACTGATCAACAGTGATTTTTCAAAAGAGGTCCTTTCACCAGGTGCCTCAAAAATATAGGAGGTGCTTCTTTGTAATATATATATATATATCTCCCGTCTCACTGCACACTGACTGAATCAGAAATTCTAGGAATAGACCATCAGAGTCTGTTTTAACAAGTTTCCCAGGTGAGTCTTATCCACATTAAAGTTTGAGAATTAGTGCTTCCAAAAAGTTTTTTTCTGATAGCCCATGGAGAAGATGACACTATTTATACAGCATATTGTATAAATAGGCAAAGTGCTGGCAGGGACAGGAGCATATGGCCTGGAACCCTGGCTGTTGGGCCCTCCATACAGTCTGAGGGGGTCAGTATGCTGGTGAATCTATGATCAATTTGGGTCAAAGACAGCGCTGGGGCACATAATTGCAGAGCTTTACTTCAGTCTGTCACACATAAAACTGGTGTTTTACAAAACTATGGTTATGTGTATACATTTACTCTAATAAATATGGGAGTTATTCAGATGACAATCAGAGATGAACTCATATTTAAGATATCTATTTCAGCCACAAAGGCAAATATTACAAAAATACACATAAGTATAAAATATGAATCACCTAACATCCAAAAAATTCTCAAAGTCTAGAAATTCATGATACTGAATTTTAAGGAAAATAAAAAAGCTTCTTTAATTTCCATATCACTAATGAGTTCTCTTTCTTGTTTTTCTCACACAGGCATTAAAGGACTAAAGGTTTTGTTTAACAGCTGGTTTTTTTTTTTTTTTTTTTTTGTGGTACGCGGGCCTCTAACTGTTGTGGCCTCTCCCATTGCGGAGCACAGGCTCCGGATGCGCGGGCTCAGCGGCCATGGCTCACGGGCCCAGCCCCTCCGCGGCATGTGGGATCCTCCCAGACCGGGGCACGAACCCGTGTCCCCTGCATCGGCAGGCGGACCCCCAATCACTGCGCCACCAGGGAAGCCAACAGCTGTTTTTTAATGTATTTAAGCCTAAGGTGATATTCAGGTAATAGTTTCTAAAATCTGTTCAGTAAAATGTCATCAGTCCCATGGTTAATTTGGGACCAGCTATATCTCCTTGGTTGTTAACAAGTCATATATTGTTATAAAGAAAAGGATTTAAGATGGAAAAAGAAAAACGAAAACAGTTTGTTATTGTTTACTCCAATGTGTCTCAGATGTATTTAATCAAAACAACTTCTTATTTCTGAAAAATTATTAATGTCTCAAAGGTCAGTACCGTTCCCAGACCCCAATGTAAGAAACTCTGGTCTAGAAAACTTACATCATGACATGTAAGCAACTCCAAGGTAGTTTAGGAATCTGCCTCCTGGGGTACTAACAGAGAGAAGCAATGATGAGTGGGGTGATTAGACAAGAGATTCTCTTCAGCAGGGGAGTCTTGGCAATAAAGAACATGTGTTGGTAGAAAGGAAATGACAAGGCAGAAGGGAGCAAAAAATCTGGTAGCACAAACTTGTGCCTAGAGTCCAGGAGTTACAGTGTAAGGAAGAACTTTTTAAAAAAGAAATTACTCATGTCAAAGCTAAAGTTTCAGATTTAAGATATATGTGTCTCTGAAAAGTATTGAGAAAGATTTTTTCATCAGGGTGATATTAGTTACTGACACTGGAGGTGAGAAACCAGTGAAGGGGCTATTCCAGGAGAATAATGGAGCTATTGCCATGTAAGAAACCACCCTAAAACTCAGTGTTTTAAAACAACAGCCATTGAATTAGATCATGAGTCTGTGGGTCTTGAATTTGGGCCAGGTGCACCTGAATGATTCTACTGGTTTGACTAAACCTATCATGTGTCCAGGTTCAGCTGCTGATCAACTAGATGGCTCTTCTGAGCTTTCACCAATTATCTGCTGGGACAGCAAAGGTTCATGGGCCACATCTCTTTTGTCATCCAGAAGGCTAGCTTGAGCTTGGTTATGTAGTTAGTTTCCAGGGTATGATTAGTAGCAGGAGAGGAAGGTCTCTTAAAATGCAGGCTACAAATTTGCATAACATCACTGCCAGCCAATGCTATCAGTCAAAGAAAGTACAGGGCAGTTCTGATGTAAAGGATGTGGAAGTAGACCCCAGCCCTTGATGGGGGAACCTTAAAAAGTAATGTGTTCTTTTTTGTAATCTACCACAGCAAGTGATACAGACTGCAGTGTGGAGGTACAGACTCCCCTTCTATCAGAAAGTAGAATGTTCCTATGAAACCTTTCATAAGCCTCAATGGTATAAAGAGATGAAGCAAATATCTTAGGACACATCTTGCAAAAGGATGCACAAAATAAATGGAGATAAAGCACAGATGCTGACAGACACAGTGCAAAGCTATGGTGGCTTGATACTGAGATGCTGAGTGTAGCTGCAAAGCCAATGCTGAACACTACTTTTGCTTTTCACCTTTTTTCGGAAAAGTGAAAATCCTCTGGATTTCTTTCAGTTAAGGACAACAGGTACTAATGTAGGTCTTTGGTAATAGTGAACTGGAGTAAAATGAGCTTTTAAAAGTGAGGGATACCTGTACCTTTTGAAACAGGGAGGAGAACAGGAAACCAAGAGTCTTTTGGAAGAAACACAGACAGGAAGGGGTTAGAGTAACATGAGCTCATATAGACTGACAGGATTTGGTGTAGTTACCCTGTAGCTTTCACTCAAGTCCTGCCTTTGTACACTGAGAAGTAATGATTAATATTCTAGCAAGTTTACTGAGGCTTCCCTTAAACTCTGTCTCCTTAAACTTTATCTCCCTAAACCTCTATCTGGAATTTTTCTAGATCATATGCTCCCCCTGTTACTTATGTTCAAGCAGGGCTGCTCTCATACTTAGAGGCAACTGCAGTCAGGGGTAAAACCTGCAGTAATACGCTACACTGATACACACTTCTTAGTTACAGCCCTGGCATTTTACAACATTTAAATATGAAGCCTTTGTTAGTAGGAGGCATATTGTTCTAAGTGTTTTTGACTTAAAGTTAATAATATTCTAGAGCTAAAACTCCAGGTATGTTCAACAAGTCCTGGGAAGAGGTAGGAAATGGAGAAGGTGAGTATAAGCAAGATTAAATCATATAAAATTTTCAGAGGGAGTTTATAGATACAAGTTCACCCTTTTAAAATATTTCTTTTGACAGGTAATATGTATACAAGAAGCAAAATTAAAAGTTCCAGATATGATATGAGTAAAAAATACCATTCTCTTTCTAGTTCCCCAGTTTACTAATTTCTCTCACAGGATGAGCCCCGCCGTTACTGATTTCTTGTTTATTCTTACAGAACTGTATATCTTCTTCTTTCTTTCCATCTTCATCTTACTTCTTAACTTAAGAGGTAGTCCACTATGTCTCCTGTTTTACAGTTAACTATTCCCTTTTGACAAGTTATTCACAACTTATATTGTAAATCAGTTTATGTCAATCAGTCTGTTAGTAAACACTAAGTTGCCTCATTCTTTGTGAACTGCTATACTTATGTCCAATTGTTTACCAAAATTGAATCAATCCTCTACTGAAGTTAAGTTATAATCTCCAGTATTTTGTACTGTTGAGCCTTGTATAACATGGGATAGGGGCACTGACCCCTTGCACAGTTGAAATCTGAGTATAACTTTACAGTCAGCTCTCCATATCCACGGTTCTTCCATATCTGTGGTTCTGCATTTGTGGATTCAACCAACCTTGGATTATACAGTACCATAGTATGTTTTTATTGAAAAAAATCCACATATATGTGGACACTTGCAGTTCAAACCCATGTTCAATGGTCAACTGTATGTATAAACACTGCTAAAATGAATGTTCATATTTAATGACACATTTAAATAAATGACACATTTTTAAAATGTGTCATTTCTTACATATACTAGAATATAGCTGTGGAAAGAATCTTAGGGCTGGAATTGCTGGTATAAAAAAGGGTGCATGCATCTGTCATTTTGAAAATATTGCCAAATTGCTATCAGTTGAGCTTTTTGCTCTGTATAATTTTAAAATTATTTTATTCCAATTAAATTTAGAAAATCTTTTCCATTACAGTTTCTGAACTTTGTGTCATACTTAGGGATTTTATTTTTTTTTTAAGTTCAGGACTTTAAATCTCTCGTTTCATTTAAGAAAGTTGATGTTTTATTATTATTCTGTATATTATTTAATTTATTATTTTAATTATATAACCTACCTTCATTTATTTTGTGTAAAGTGTGATGTAGAAATACAATTTTTTTTCAGATGTCTATTCAGGTGGCCTAATCCATTTATTGACTAATACATATTTTTATTAGTGATTTAAAATTATATCTTTATCATCCTACTTAATTTTTGATGTTGTTTTCTTTCTTGTCCCTTATTTACTAACACTTCTTTTGTTTGTATTAGATATCAACCACTGGTTTTACACAGGAATTCACAGCTAAGTAGAGGAAAGAGGTTTCATAGTTTGGCAAGATTGATGAAAAACAGTCTGGAGCTGCCACTGAAAGAAGAAGAAACAAAGCAAAGAAGCCAAATAAATAATCAAGAAAGCAGTATCCAGAGGGAACTAGACAAAGAAGGTTAGATGTGTACATCCACATGGTATCATATAGCTAGCCGCACATGCATCGCCATATAATGGCAAGGGGAAGCAAGAGAAACCATAAGCCTAGTGTGGGAAGAGAAAGATAGAGAAGGATTTACAAATGATATAAAGTCCATAGAGGTCCAGAGGAATAAAAATTAAACTGTGGGACTTCCCCGGTGGCACAGTGGATAAGAATCTGCCTGCCAATGCAGGGGACACTGTTTTGATCCCTGGTCTGTGAAGATCCCACATGCCGTGGAGCAACTAAGCCCGTGCACCACAACTACTGAGCCTGCGCTCTAGAGCACGCAAGCCACAACTACTGGGCCTGCTCTCTAGAGCCCGTGCTCCGCAACAAGAGAAGCCACCGCAAGGAGAAGCCTGAGCACCGCAACGAAGAACCAACGCAGGTAAAAATAAATTTAAAAAAAAAAGAGAGAAATTAAACTGAGATTTATGCTGGGTATTAGGGTCTGTGATGGCCAAAATTGATAGCATCTCCCTTCCCTGCTCAGGTTATGAAGCAAAGTTTCTCTTTATTTTCTTTTACTAATAGAGGCGAGATCAGAAGACATGGCTTCAGGGCCCCTGAGTTCCAGAATTCTTTAGATTTAACCACCTAGTCAAGGCAACATAAGATTGTGGAAGCTTCCCTGGAGAAGAACCATTTCCCCCATAAGTAGCAGCAAAACTAACGTGCACTGCAGGCATCTTGCTCCCTAGAGGAATACGGATGGAAGAGAACAAACTGGTCAAAATGGTTCCAAAAAGAAACATTGCTCTGGGTAACTCAGGCAGAAACAGACTGATAAAGGGACAGAGAGAGGCAAAAAGGGCATCAAAATCTCTTCTCTAGGAAACCAGGAGGAGGGAAAATGTGTTCCCTCTAGTATTAGACTTCTAGGCCTAATGAATGATGAGAGAAATGATCCCTGAAACAGAACAAGAAGGCATCAGTTACGGCATGTTAAACAATTAAATGTCTGATCGTATGTATGGTTAAAGGAAGGAAGGGTCATCAAGTGAACGTTGTTAAAAAATGTATGATGAGGCAAGGTTTCAGAGTTATGGGAATGGGAAAGCTTTACTAAGAATTTTTAGGAATAAATAGACAAAAACACAAACTTTAATGTCAATGACCACAAAGAAGAAAAGCATGATAAACCCTTTTCTTATTTAATTGTATCCAAAAAGTAATCCATAATGCTTATGTTAATCATTCAGCTTTAGAGATTAAAACTGTGACCTGATTGTGACGAGTTCTCAACCAGACACACACACACACACACACACACACACACACACACACACACACACGTGATTTGACCAAAGGAGCTGGAGAATGCCACTGCACTCTAGTCCATTACTAAATAACATGTCACATGTCATTCATGTTGGTTATTTCCACTACTCCTTGCCTCATACATTTTCATTTTTTCCTAAGTGTTTGGGATCTGCTTTTTAAACTTCAAAATGTGTTTTGTTGTTTACAAATCGAAACATTACAGAATTCCAGAAATCTGATCTTTGAAAAGGTGGAGATTTTACTGACTTAACTCTGTACCCCATAAGGTAATCACTAACTGTGATCCTTAATACTGACATAGTTCTGGAGATTCTGAAAGATTATTAAGCTTCAAATATGTAGTTGGCTGCTAGCAATAGTATTTGAATGGTTGATTGCAGAAGTTAAATGAAAAGAAAAAGACAGCAACCACTTAACGACAGAATTCTGGAGCTGTGTACAGCTGTCTCCACGAGCACCATTTTCTGCCTTTCTAGCTGTGCTGCCTACTGTGACTTCCTTGAGTTTCTATTTACACAATTTTTTTTTTTTTTTTTTTTTTTTTTTTTTTTTTGCGGTACACGGGCCTCTCACTGTTGTGGCCTCTCCCATTGCGGAGCACAGGCTCTGGACGCGCAGGCTCAGTGGCCATGGCTTACGGGCCCAGCCGCTCCGCGGCAGGTGGGATCTTCCTGGACCGGGGCACGAACCCGTGTCCCCTGCATAAACAGGCGGACTCTCAACCACTGCACCACCAGGGAAGCCCGAATCTAATGTTTTTATAGGGTTGTGTACTGTTGCTCTCTCCTCCTCCCCCTCCTCCTCTTCCTGTATCTCTTCCAACTTATCCTTTTTCTTCTTCTTTTCTTAACGGCTATATATAGTATTATACAATGTATAACTTAGTCAATCAATTACTTTTGTTTCCATTATCTGGAATGTTATGAACATTGTTTTGTTAAACACCTTTATACTTAGATTTGTGTTTGATAATTTTTCCCTCAAGATATATTATTTCAATAGCATATCTGTGCCCAAAAGCATACATATTTTTAGAGCTTTCAATACACATTGTTATATTACTCCCTAGATACCTGTTACTAATTACCAATTCAATTTTTAGGATATACCTTTTATTTAAATGCATGTTAACACTAAGCAGTAGTACTATTTTTCTTCTTTGTCAATCTAATTATTGTTTATTTTAATAAAATTTCCTTTGATTACTAATGAGGTTAGGCACTATAAAAATTTTACCAGCCAATTATATTTCCTCTTTTGTTATTTATTTCATTTGTCAATCTTTCTATTGGATGTTCATCTATCTTATTGATTTTTAGGAGCTCTTTGTATATTAATGACATCAATCCATTAATGATATTCATGATACACTGGAAATGCTTCTCCAAGTTATTTTTTTCTTTTAAATTATTTCATTTTTTACTTTTTCCTCAGCTTTACTGAGATATAATTAACATTGTGTAGGTTTAAAGTGTATAAGGAACTTGATATATTTATATATTGCAAAATGATTGCCACCATAGCTTTAGCTACCTCCTCCATCCCATCACATATCCAAGTTATTCTTTGTCTTAACTTTATTTACTGTGTTTTCAATGTTTACATAGAAAATATATTAATTTTCCCATATGTATCTACCTATGTGACAAGCTTAAATAAATGTTTTCCATCCCCAAATTATTTAATCATATGTATTTTCTTTCAGTACTTTTCTTTTTTCATTTAAATGTATAATACATCTGGAATTTCTTTTGAGGTAAGTATATGTTAGGAGTCTATCTTTTCTTCTAAGGAACCCCCTATCCCAAGATAATATAAGTAGGAAAACTTTTTGACTGCCAGAGGAGAACTTCTCAATACTACAGTCTATTTGAAAATTTCAGAAAGAATCTGTCATCTATTCTTTCTCTACAAACCATTTAACAGCATTTTATCATTGTGCTTCTTCACTGAATTGACTGAAAATTGACTGGTTAGTATGAGGTAGAAGAACAAATGTTTAACTAATTCTGACTTTTCTTCAAGTTAACCAGTTCCTTCTCATATTTTTATCTCATTTTAAGAAAACTGCAGTGATTTTTTTCTTCTGATGATGATCCCAGTAGTTTGTTTCAAAGCATATTTTGGAAATTTGCAGTTCAAAACACAAATCCCTTGGTCCCTCTCTATTACTCTTTGTTGTAAGGTGATACAGTGTAAAGTCCCTTACAAAGGCCAATTGCTAATTTTCCTTAGTGCATGTCTCCTTTCAGAGAAAACTAAACCATGTCTTTCTCTCCATGGAGGTCTGAGACAAAAATAGCACCTCCATATGCCTTCATCAATTCGCATATTCCATTCAGCGTTCAAAGTAGTTTTGAGATGATCTTTTCTTATCAGAGTTGGGCATTCCTCAGGGTGCTGTTCTGTAATCAGAGAGCAGTATGTTGACTACACTACAGAGACTCTGGCCTGGTGGACTCTGAATAGAATTGCCCAAGAGAGACTCAGTTCTTATTCTTTCATTAACTTTCAATTCTTACTAAACCCCTAAATCTTTCAGTATTTCATGTTTTGCATCTGCAGCAAGTGATAATAACGCTGATGTATTCTACCAGGAGATTGTTAGGATTAACGAATTAATGGTCACAAAGAGCCTTTTAAATAGAAAGTGCCAAATGTCTTCCCTGGTATGAAGCACAGTCATTTTGCTTTGCCTTTTCATCTGTCCTTTGTTGTTAAGCTGTCTTCTATCATCTACTTTCAGAGTGCTTAGGCCCATCTACTTTTCAATTCAACTCCTTCCAAAAGACTTTTTTCTTTTCTTTTTTTTCTTTTTTTTTTTTTGCGGTACGCAGGCCTCTCACTGCTGTGGCCTCTTCCGTTGCAGAGCACAGGCTCCAGACGCGCAGGCTCAGCGGCCATGGCTCACGGGCCCAGCCGCTCCGCGGCATGTGGGATCTTCCCAGACCAGGACACGAACCTGTGTCCCCTGCATCGGCAGGTGGACTCTCAACCACTGCACCACCAGGGAAGCCCCCAAAAGACTTCTAAATAAAATCAAACTACTTTAGTTCCCAATTATGGGTAAGTAAATGATCCTACTTTTATAGCTCAGTGCCTGGGGGACACAAGTCATAAGGTGCTTCTAATTCACCAGAATCAGAATGCTTTAAACACTCACTGGAATGTTTAAAAAGTTCAAAACAAAAAGACCAATATAACATAAGGAAATTTCAAGAGATCAGAATTCAAATTACCAGAAACCTCAGTTACCTGGAAAACATTTTCCTGACAATTTAGCTTTCATGAAATAAAGAAATCATACATTTGATTTTTGAAAATATACACACAGAGGTCCCCAAGAGACATTTTTTCCAAAGAAGATATACAGATGGCTGACAGACACATGAAAAGATGCTCAACATCACGAATCATCAGGGAACTGCAAATCAAAACTACAATGAGATATGACCTCACATCTGTCAGAATGGCTAGTATCAAAAAGACAACAAATAAGTGTTGGTGAGGGTGTGGAGAAAAGGGAACCCTCATGCACTGTTGGTGGGAATGTAAATTGGTGCAGCCACTATGGAGAACAGTATGGAGATTCCTCAAAAAATTAAAATTAGAACTGCCCTACGATCTAGCAATTCCACTTCTGGGTATTTTTCTGAAGGAAACAAAACATTAATTTGAAGAGATATATACACCCCTATGATCATTGCAGCATTATTTACAATAACCAAGATATGGAAGCAACCAAAGTGTCCATTGGTAGACATGGACATACAAATACTGTATGATTTCATTTATATGTGGAATATATATAAAAAAAAGAATAAATATAACAAAACGACAGCAGAGTCATAGATACAGGGAACAAATAGGTAATTTCCAGTGGAGGGTGAAATGGATGAGTGAAATAAGTGAGGTAGATTAAGAGGTACAAACTCTCAGTTACAAAATAAATGAGTTAAGGGGATGAAATATACAGCATGGGGAACATAGTCAAAAATACTGTAATATCTTTGTGTGGTGACAGATGGTAACTGACATCATGGCGACCATTTTGTAATGTACAGAAATGTTGAATGACTATGTTGTACACCAGGAACTATCATAGTGTTGTAGGTCAATTTTACTTCAAGCACACAAGCTCACAGAGAGATCAGATCTGTGGTTTCTAGAGGTGGGGGTGGGGGGAGGGGGAATTGGATGAAGGTGATCAAAGGGCACGAACTTCCCTTTATAACATAAGTAAGTACTAGGGATGTAATGTACAACATGTCTGATACAATTAACACTGCTGTATGTTATATGTGAAAGTTAAGAGTGTAAATCCTGAGTTCTCATCATACTGAGAAATATTTTTTCTTTTTCTTTAATTTTGTATCGATATGAGATGATTGATGTTCGCTAAACTTATTGTGATAATCATTTCATGATGTATGTAAGTCAAATCATGCTGCACACCTTAAATATGTACAGTGCTGTATATAAATTATATCTCAATAAGAGTGGAAGAAAAAAATTAATTAAAAAATAAAAATAAATATGCACACAAATTCATGGATATGTCACACTCTACTCAACCTTCTATAGAGATGCATCTTTAGACTAGATGACTGCATCATTTGTCATCAAAACCAGGACACTACTGAGAGTGAAAGAAGCTATTATTGATTCAACCAGAAGATCAGGATTAGATCAGAGCCATCCTAGACTAACCAGTATATATGGTCACCCTGTCCATACATCTACTGAAAATCATCAGCATTCAGTTTGATGATGCTGGTTGATTCAGGCAAGATTTTCAGTTTCTCTGTTATTAGCAGAAATAGAAACACAAAAAAGTTTCTGTTTAAGCCTGTGTTAATTAATTAATTAGAAATTTCTATTTACTAATTATTCTAGAAACATTGAGTCCTCATAATTCAGACAGGTACCAGGACAGTAATTAAATAAAGCAACTGTCTGTTTTCACAGTATCAATTCTATGCCTTCTGTTTTGGAGTAGCCCCATCTTATGCATGGCCCATTCTAGATTCCTGCCCTCCAGGGATGTGATGGAAGGGAACTGGTCTGGTAGGGCACCTAGGAAAGCCTCAGAGTTTTTTGACCTTGTCCAGGACTGCACTGTCTTAGCAAAGAATCACTTATTGGAGAAGGAGTCATGCTAGCAATTAGTGGCTCCCCAGCAGATGCTCTGGCTCTAAACAATCACAGCCCTGAGCTCAAGAGCAAAGAAATAAGCTTTTTCTTCTGATTTTAGTGTGGGTAAAAATCACTAATTTGTTTTCCTAAAGTAGAGATTACTGAGCCCCACCCTCACAGATACTAATGCAGTTGGATTTGCAAGGGACCCAGGATTTGCATGTCTCAAAACATCCTCGATTATTCTGAAGGAAGTGGCCAGAACCTCTTTTCTAAGAAAATTGTTTCCAAACTTTAAACACCAAAGTTTACACCATAACCTAAACATGGTCCATAATTATGGTTTTACCTGTATTTACAATGAAGCAATTTGGATAATGAGGACTGCAACTTGAGAGGCTAAACATATCTAATATCTTCTATAAAATAAGAAAGAACTAGTAGGAGAACCTATTTTCTTATGAAGAAATTTTTTTAAAGATTAAATCATTTAAAACTGGAAGCTTAATTTAAGAACGCTTTCCTCAAAAACTGTACCTCTTAAAATGCCACAAGTTGTTCTAAAGCAAGTGGCCAATGTTTTTCACACACACTGAGAAATACTGTTCTTAAAAGCGGAAGACCAATCTAGTGGACCATAACAGAGCTTTATATTTCATGACAATGGTTTTGTAATTTGTAAAATGAATCCTACACATTTAGGGTATTATTATTATTTTATCCTACAAACCGTAAGCAAACATCTTGGAATGTCTTACAATTTAATAGGCAAAAGGGACCAAGTGCACAAAACACTTCGGGTCATGCAAATTAAATTTTATGACCTCGATTATTTAAAAAGAGTTTGAATCTCTATTTGTGCTTCTGAACTTATTCCATCTTCCCCATAAGATTACAAAACATTCTAAGATATGAGTTGCTATTATACTGGCTAATTATAATAACGACAATGGTCAACAGTTTTATGCTAGGTATGTGCTACGTGATATACACACAAAGTCATTCAGTAAGAGTTTATTCATTTTTATTAATTAGTCCCACAACTATTTGTTTGCCTTCTACGAAAAGGGGCATACTTTGCAAGATGCTTGTGATCGTGATGAACACGGTAGATGATAATAGAACTCTAACTTCAAACCTCAATATGGACATTTACAAGACAACTTACTAAGAGTTGTAAACTGATCAAGTTAGATGTGTTGACATCGATTGGAAGAAAACATGCCATAACTCAATGCCTTTTATCATAGGTTCATTTTTTCTAGCTGAGTCCTCAAAAATACAGTTAAAACAAGAGGAGAGATATGTGGTAAATGCTTCGACAGATGAGGAATAACATTTCAAGAATTTTTTTCTTTTCTTGGAAAGAGAAAAACCTAAAGCTCCCTTTATGTTCAATTATTGAATTCTCCAAAGGCCCAGTATGAAAGCCATTACAAATTCTTGCAGTAAGCCAACAATAAAAGTATATTTTAGAACACTCAAAAATTGCAAACAAGAAAATAGCTGCAAAGATGAATAGCTACTATCTCTAACTTTCACAATCCCTGAGCTAAATTTTGCTTAATTAAAATTAAACAACCATGGCCATAGAAAAGTTTCATGATAAAACCTTAATTCAAGTGGATTGTTGACTATTTACCAGTTATGAGCTATCATAACTTAGTTATTGAACTAATGCTCACTTATTGAATCTATAATATGAATAAAAATACTATTGATTTCACAGGGTTGTTCTGAGTAGTATAGAGGTAGTGTTTTTAAAGTATTTAGCACTGTTGAGTGGAACATAGTGTTTACCTAAAACAAATAGACAGCCAAGTTAAAAACTGGGTTTATTTAGAATCAACAGAAAATTGCAGTTCAGGGTCTGCAACAATGGTGAGCTATGTGCAAGTCTCTGGTAACAAGAAGAGGACTCTTTCATATAGAAGAAAAGGAAGCTGGGAGAGCTATGTTAAACTAAGGATCCTTTGGAGGAATTGAGAGTTTGAAGTACAGTGGCTTCTCATTGGCTGAGTTGTGACAGTCTCTCATTGGCTGAGCTCCTGCCAGGTAAGAAGAGGAAGCCTTTCTTCTTCCTGTTGGCCTCTGCTATTGCCAGAAGGCATGAAATCTCCCCTTCCTGGCCTCCCAAACCTATTTAAATTGAGTTTTCTGCTTATTAATTTTTATAATAGTAAATGCTCAAGAAAATCAGCTATTGTGTTACTCTAAGTCAAATAATTTAATTATTTCTCAATTCTATTTTCCGTAATATCAGTACAACAATGTACTGTATAAATACAAGGGGTCCTAATGAGTTGGATATTTACACCTCATAAGATGTCTGTTGTCTTTAGAATTTAAGTAAAAACGTTATAACTAAGCCATTTTTCAAACTATAAGCAAAGGACCACAGAACTTGTTCCTTAAAACTCTCAGCTGTAACTGTGCCTGTTACCATAGGTTTGAAGACATAGCTCACTTTTTAAATACTGATCTGAGTGTGCATATTCAGCAATCCTTTCCTCAGATTCTGTACTTTACCAGAGTATAATTGAGAGGCTTTCAATTACTGAGAAAAGAACTGATGAATTGTTAACCATTCCCCTGTGGGAATAATGTCTCTGACTCAATACAAATACAAATCATGTTCGAGAACAAGCTTGACAACTGTTTCTGAGTTTCATTTTGCAGAACTTTTTACATTCCCCTCTCACCGACCCCACCCACTCACCATTGTATTTTTTCCTTTATTACCTTGTCATTTTATTACATACTGTAAGACCTCTCAAAAGTTCTTCGGGGAACTCAAGGAAAATATTAAGTGTTTATAGTAGATTAGATGGTGCTTTTCAAAGGCACAAATTTTGGTGTGTGGGAAATTTAGGTTGTAGGACTGAGGTTAAAGCTTTACCTGTTCCTTGAGGCAACTCCCAAATGCCACTCTCCTCACCTGAGCTCACCAAAGCAGCCCCTCACTCTTGGCTGTGTCCTCAGGTCTATCTTGACATAGGTCAAGCACACTGGTTGCCCTCCAGTACTGCCTGTAGAAACTGTAGCCAGGGACTACATAAGCACTCACCTTGGCTTTTCCATCATGTAACTGCTTGATTCTTCCTCATTGTTTGGCCACATATATACTGAAATGTCAACATTTGTTTTCCTATTTCCTACCAAAATCTCTTAAAGGGATTATATTTAGTCACCCTCTATTTAGGTAAAAATATTTGCTAATGGTAATGCTTCATCATTTGCCATTATTGGAATAACCAGAACACTGATTGCAAAGTTATCAGTTTTATCCTCAATGACTGGGTTGAAGAGGAAAAGCATTGATTCTCTGAATAAACAGGCAGAGGAGTAAATGGGGGTGGTTACAAGTTCTTCCTTTGTTTTTATCTTTTGTAAGCACATACAAACTCAAAATTCCATATTTTCTGCTTTATTCCAATGACAAGGCAGTCATACTCTTAGAGTGGGCAAGTAGAGTGCAAAAAGTATGTTTTGATTTTTGTGATAGCTGTCATTCTCAGTACATTTGAATCCACAGAAGTTGAATTCAAACTGTGAATGTGTGTGTGTGTCTGTGTGTGTCTGTTACAGCTATATTTCTGTAAGTAGGTGTAGCTCTTATTTGGTTCAGCACAGAGTGATTTTCCTGGAGGACGTTTTTAAAAGAAAATTGTCTACGTGAAGAAATGATGTAGTTACAATCCTCAGAATTAACTTTTTCAAATATGTATAAGTGGCATACATTCCCTTGTTTTGCTGTTTTATTTTCAATCCAAGATTTTTACAGCATTTTTTGCTCACATCTCTCTCCCCACTCCTCAAATCTCATGCATGATGCAAGATAGAAGTTAGAGGTCAGACAAATAGAATTAGATGGAATACTTGGGGAAACTCCCTCCCACCCTCCCTCCCTCCCTCCCTCCCTCCCTCCTTACCTTCCTTCCACCTTTGCTTCCTTGCTTTGTTTTCTCTTTGGGGCATTTTAAAGCTATTTTAGATTGCAATTTACACCATCCCCAGGTCAAGTTACAAAGTCCTAGCTAATCTGCAGACAGGTTACCCCAGGCTCTTATTACCATTCCATGCAAATTTCTGTTTCTCTTTAAGATTGTTTTACTGACATCTAAGGACATACAATGGAAACTTTACCACTGGTAAAGATTTTGTCCTTTGATTTGCCTTTTCAAACTATTTTCCCTTGATTTACCTTTTCAAAGTCGACTTAATGTTTTGAAATAGTACCCAGCATTGGTGAGCCTAGGTTGAAAAATGGTATTCTCAGAAAGAAATGATTAAACTGTATACCGGAAAGGGAAGCAATTTGGCAATAATATCAAAAGCATTAAAGATATATATATGTGTATATATATATATATATATATATATATAAATTGTGATCGAGTAACTACATGTTTAGCAAGCCATGCTAATAAAATATTCAAGCATATGCACAAATCTTTTCAAGCTGCTATTCATAATGTTAGAATATGAGAAATTTCTTGAGTATCCAATGATTAGAGAATTAATAAATTAGTCAAAATTAGAATATATGGTAGCATTAAAATCATGTTTGCTTTTAAGGGAAAAGTACGTTTTGTGTGTGTATTTCAGAAGGATATTTTAAATATACTAAATAATACTAATATACTAATAATACTAAATGAGAAAAGAAGGTTTTAACAGTGCAAATCATTTATGATTATAATTCTGAAACCATATATATATATATATATATATATATATATATATATATATATACGGTTTCTCTCTTATATATATTAGAATACAGCAAAATTTTAATGTTCTATTCAATTACCTCTGCATGGTGATATCATTAGCTTTTTCTGTATTGTCTACACTGAGCATGTATAACTGGAAAAAAAAAGATATTAATCTGGAAAAAAGCTCATTTTAAAGATATCAAATGATTTCTCATCCGTTCTACCGCTCACAATACACTAGTTCTTATTGCTATTAATTTTGTCACTATCTCCTAAATATATCTTCTCTACACTACACACATTTAAGATTCCCAAATGCTTCCATTAAATGTTTTACATTATCCTTGATTAATAAAATCAAACTGCTGCAAAATATAAAATACTTACAAAGCTTGATTCAGTGAAAATGTAACCTCATTTGTATTGCCAGGAAGAGTATACAGTTAATGGAGAATGTGATTCAAAGAAATTGAAAACCTTAAATGCATGTGAACCTTATTTACCAAGATATTAACAGTAATAGTATTCAAGGAATCACGAAAGTTAGTGAGGTCTTATTATCGGCCTGTTTGTACTACAGCTCTGCTGGGAAGACCCACAGGAATCGTTTAATGCCATGGTCTATAAATTGTCTCATGAAGAGCAGTTTATTTATTTAAAGAAAATTTAACCCCGATCACTCTTTTCTGAATGTTGTCAACCTACTGTGTGGAAGTGCGTCATATCAACCTAATTTCAAAATGTTCTCTTTTGTGAAAAACACTAAGTTTAATGTTCCAAATATATTTTAGTTTCAAGTAATTATCACCATTATCATATATTACAATCTTAGGTAAGTGTTAATGACATATTGGCACGCTGTTATTACTTTCAAAATATAATAAATGTTTCAGTTATTTTCTCAAATATCGAATCAAAAACCAAGACTAGACTTTGTAAAAATTAAGAAACAGAAACCTGAATTAAATAGAGTTGTGAGACCAGAAGGGGGAGCTCTCACTCCCTTCCATGAGGGCAGAGCCCAACAGGAAGAAGAAAGATTTCCCTGGCAAACACTCAAGGAATGAAAAGCCATGGACGCTTTGTTTACTGTAGCCCTCTCAAGTTCCTTTTTTCTCTCCATAAAAGCTTTCTCCTTCCCTTGCCAGATGAAGACTTGCAGGCAGCTGGCCTTGGTTGCAGACACCGAATTGTAATTTGCTGCTGATCCCAAATAAACCCATCTTTGCTGGACACATACTGGCAGCCTATTTGTTTCAGATCAACACCTTCTTAAAAAGTGACATTTAAACTGGGTTCTCATGGAGTCCCAAGTAAGCAAATGAGCTTGGGCAGAGGGGGAAAAAAGCCAGGAGGAAAAGGATCCAGAATATGCAAATGTCTAGGGGAAAAGAGAAAAGTTATTAAAAATTGCTCAGTAGAGCTGAAACAGTGAAAAGAGATTTATTTAATTCAATAAGTGTTTATGAATCATCTACTCAGGGTTATGCATGTAATTGGTACTGGGGATTTGTTGATGAGCTGGAGGAGGAGGGAGGCTGGGAATGGAGGCTAAAAAACGTTATAACCACAAATATAAATGTGCTGAGTGTTACCAGGGAGGACATCCCTAGCTAATCTGGAAGACCTAACCCAGACTGGAAAGAAAGCGAAGACTTCCAGAGGAAGTGACATTGAGCTGGACCTGGAGGATAAAACGATCGCAGCCAGCTTGGCAGCGTCAGAGCAGGGGGCCAATCATACATCGGGACGTGGAGAACATGAGGCAGGCGACTTTAGCAGGGTCACGAAATATGACGAAGTTCACTCTAGCTTAGCTTAGTGTGCAGAGCCTGGGGGAGAGGGGACGCGGTGATGGACAGGAAGTGGGCGGGGTTAAACATGCAGGGCACTGCGGGTCCAGGACTGTGGTCTTTATTGTAAGAGCTGTGGAAGGACTTTACCTCCCCAAACAGAGGACTGACAAAATCAGAGGTGCTTTTTTAAAAGGTCGGTTTCAGAGGAACTGTAGAAAACACGTGAGGGTGAATGAAGGGAGACTGCTTAGGCAGCTAATACAGAACTTCAAAAAATAGGTAAGGGAGATTTGGGTGGCAGTCGTAGTAACAGGAATGGAAGGAAGTGGACTAAAGCATTTTGCTCCAGACCTCCTCTCCTAATGACTGAGGCTCTAGCTAAGCAACCAGCCTGCCCTCTGTGAGGTATAAACCACATAGTTCCTCCAGGCTGAGAGGCAGGGGGTCAATCCCTGACGGTGACTGCCCTTTGTTTTCTAAAGGGACACGGAGTCACGCATCATTATGCCTCTTTTTTTTTTTTTTTTGCGGTACGCGGGCCTCTCACTGTTGTGGCCTCTCCAGTTGCGGAGCACAGGCTCCGGACGCGCAGGCTCAGCGGCCGTGGCTTACGGGCCCAGCCGCTCTGCAGCATGTGGAATCTTCCCGGACTGGGGCACGAACCCGCGTCCCCTGCATCGGCAGGTGGACTCCCAACCACTGCGGCACCAGTGAAGCCCCATTATGCCTTTTTAAAGGTCATTTAATCTGTTTCATTTCAATGTTACAAAGTTTAAATGGGATAAATTGAATGTGCTTTGGAAACTATGATCATTTTATTCTAAAACCCTAAACAGATATCCACCCATCTATATTTATTCATTAAACACTTCCTTTATGCTTGACATTGTGCTGGGCATCATGGAAAAACCAGAGGAAATTTATGAATGTATTGGTGTGTGATTTAAAGAAGTGCTTAAAAGTGAAGAGAATTAAGGGAACATTGAAAATAGTGAGGTGGACCCAGACCTTCTGCTCTAAGTATAGATCATGTTTCTCTGTTTTAAATCTGTGAGAAGTGTGCTGAGTTAACCTTGAAATACAATTCATCTTCTCTTGATTTGTTATTTAGAACTGTTGATTACCCTGGGGGAGAATTATCTTGTGAGTGAACTTGGGAAGTGTCTGGTGGAGATTTTCCCAGCAGTTGGAACCCAGATGATTACTGTATCTGCCCAATGTCACGGCCAGACCCTCATTGTTTATGTTTCATTATAATCCAATTAGGTAAGCACAACCTTAAAGGTTTATAGATAACAGAGGTTCCAAACGTTTTAATTTCTCTTTTATTCTTCTTCTTGTGATGGAACATTCTGCTCAAAGGAAAAAACAGATTATATTACTGGTGAAATAATTTTGTTCTCATCTAAACTGTCTCTGGGCCCCTTCTTATTTCTGCCAGTCTTCCTGATCTAAACCAGGTTGTTATTGAGAGCACTTTCATTTGCACTTTGTGAAAACACCGTTTGTATCATCATTTATTCTCTCGCTCTGCAGTTAGGTCTATGTTCCGATGAACATAAAGATCAAACGAAGTTCCATGAAGCATACACATCTCGGGGAGAAAAGAAAAGTAAAATTTTCACTCCTCAGTTTATGGACTGTTAGACAATTTGTGAATATAGTTGATTATACTCATCTTTCTTTGACTTAAATTTTACTTTAAAAGTATTAAAATATATAGTTCAGTAATGGTAGAAAAGATATGAGCATATATTTTTGCAAACATAAAATTTTTTTATATGCAAGGAAGATATCAGAAGATATGGCTTTTAGTTCTAATTCTTGGAAAAGTCCCAAACATCTCAAAATATCAATTTTCTTATCTTTGCAATAGGAATAATAATTTCCATAGAATAAGGGGGTTCTGAGGATAAAATATGATAGCTTCTAGGAAGAGAGTGCAAGTATAAAGCACCACATAAATTTGACATTGACCAGCAGCTCTTGCCTAGATGTCCCAAGTTTAAAGATTTTAAAACATGATGCCAACTGAAAAGTATTATTAAATAAAATTCATGCTTCACTCATTCCTAAGTTTCACATTTGAAATCTTAAAAACTAATCCATTAATTTCATGAGATAATGAATTTAATAATTTATTTGATTTTGAAGTCAATTGTACTTTAATCTATTTTTAAACATTTTTATTTTTAGAAATTGAAATTTTCCTCTGAACTTGAGTAGATTACAATATGCCAATTTACACATTCATTCACTTACTCATCCAATAAACATTTATTGAGCAACTAATGTATAACCTAGACACTATAATAAGTGCTGGGAATAAAAAACAAAAAGATGTTCTGTTTTTAGAAAAGGAATTCCCAATATAGTAAATTAGGAAATGTAATATATAATAATACACATTAGTACACAAAACGTGTAAACCAGCAATTGTGATTCACAGTAATAGGTGTTATTTTAAAACTGTTTAAAAGGTACAGTGAGTAAACAAAGGCAAAAAGAAGATTCTTTATGTGAGAGAAGGATTATAGAAGATGTCATAGAGGTTTCCTCTGAACTGAGTGTTACGAGCTGAACTGTGTCCTCCCAAAATTCACATGTTGAAGTACTAGCCCCCAGTACCTCAGAATGTGACCTTCTTTGAAGATAGGTTATTTGCAGAAGTAACTAAGTTAAAATGGGGTTATTAGGCTGGGCACTAATCCAATATGACTGGTGTCCTTATACAAAGGGAAATTTGAACACAGACATGCATACAGGGAGAATGCCATGTGAAGATGAGGGCAGAAATCTGAGTTCTACAAGTCAAGGACCACCAAAGATTGCCAAAAAACAACCAGAGGCTAAGGCAGAAGCATGCAACAGATTCTTCCTCATAGTCCCCAGAAGTAATGCTATCACCTTGGTCTTGAACTTCTAGTCTCCAGAAACGTGAGAAATAAATTTCTGTTGTTTAAGCCACTCAATGTGTCGTACTTTGTGATGGCAGCCCAAGCAAACTGATACGGTATCTTAAAAAAAATGAATAAGAAGTCATCAGTATGACAAAGGAAAGAAGCATAGGGAGGGTGTTCGAGATTGAGGGCAGAGTTCGCACAAAGACAAGGTGATATGAAGAAGCAGCGTTCAAAGGTCAAACTGCAAGAAGTTCAGTTCGTCAGAACATGGGATGTGAGGGAAATCCCAGCAGGAGAAAACCTTAGAAAGATGGTCAGGAGTCACCCTGTAAAAGCCCTGAGGCCATGCTACGGGGTTTGGATTTTATTTTAAAAGCAACTGGAGACCACTGAACGCTTTTAAACAGAGGGAACCTATGATGAAGTGCATGTTTTATAAAGGCCTCTTACTTTTTTTTAGTTCTTTGAAGGATGGTTTGAAGGGATGAAACTAGAGATCCAGTGGTCAGCCAGGAATCTACTGTGATAGTAAGATGAGAAATGAAGTTTATTCGATAAAGGCTATAGAGTGGGATAAATGGGTAGATTTGGGAGATAGTAAAAAGTGGTAAAAATTCAGTGAGCAGCCGGTTAGCTGAGACACAGAGAGAGTGGACTGTGGTGAGCAGTAGGTATGGAGAAGGGAAGGATGAGACTATTTCCAAAGAAGAGCTGGAAGACGTCCTTTCTCCGGTATAGCAAAGGAAACCTACATGACCTTGACAAAATTATGACTTGCCCTTGACTACCGATCTGGTTATTTGGGGCCTATTTGGGAGAGCATCTTAATGTATTGTGATTCTGGAAGCCCTGGATGGACACTTATTCAAGTGCCATCAATTATATACCAGCAATTCCAATGAACCATTACATTTTTATTACATTTTATTGTACATATCACAGATGCATACTCACTTGGATGGCAAACAAATGTTTCTGCATAAAAAATAATTTTATAAACTTTCTGTTTTTAGTGGAGAAGATAAAAATTCCTCTGGTAGCCAAACTGCACAAAGTTTTGCTATAAAACATGAATGTTCGTTTTTTTCTAGTAAAAGAAAGGGAATGCAAATCTTCTATTCACTCTAAAGCAACTTTATCCTAAACTACTCAAGCAACTTATTTTTTCTTAAGTTTCAAAATGTGTCACTTGAAAGTTACAAAGAAAAGAGGGGCCGTAGCACTATTTTAGAAAGAAGTTAAGAACTTTCTATTGCAGAAAATTACAAGGTATCCTAAGGGTAGTTCGGATGTTTTTCTCTTTGCTACTAGTTACAATAGCTTGACAAAGCCAGCCTCTTCTTTTTCCATTAAAATCAATTAGCCCCTAATGCATTTCCATGAAGTGATTTGCCAGGCTCTGGTTATTTTGCAGAGGATCTGTGAAATAACTAAATGAATTCCTTCCTTTACTTCTTTCTGTCGTAAAAAGTCCTTCTCTAAAGCATTCCATGATACTTCCCTAAGCCCCCTGCCCAGTATTAACCAGTGCTCTGTCCTTGCCTAGTCTGGTGAATGAAAAATGTTTCCTGCTATATCAGTAAACAAAGGGCGTTGCCGCCATCAAGCCACTACAAGCACAAGCAATGGTGAGCCCTGAGGGAGCTCAGGTTGCAGACAAAACGGGCTACCCTCTGCCCAGCCCACCGCCACTGCAGCCACGGAAAAGCACAGGATAACGGCCCCAGCCCCAGGAATGATTTCAATGAGCCCAGACTCTTGCATCTTCCCATACTCAGAAAAGTGCTAAAGTCTTTATCTTGAGATACCTGGTTTTCTTTTAATTAACAGTAATCTTTTGGGCTTTCCTGGTGGCGCAGTGGTTGAGAGTCCGCCTGCCGATGCAGGGGACACGGGTTCGTGCCCCGGTCCGGGAGGATCCCACATGCCGCGGAGCGGCTGGGCCCGTGAGCCATGGCTGCTGAGCCTGCGCGTCCGGAGCCTGTGCTCCGCAACTGGAGAGGCCACAACAGTGAGAGGCCCGCTTACCGCAAAAAACACACAGAAAAACAGTATCTTTTGATGTTCCGACTACCTGGTCTTTGTTGCCAAACCCTCTATATATTCTGGCCCCTCCCTTACCTCTTCGGATCAGTCCCTCAGAGCTATCTGAGAGTCTGTCTTCAGAACTTGAAGTCCTCAGAAAGTCTGCCGAATAAAACTAACTCTCAACTTTTAGGTCGTGCATTTCTTTTTTTAGGTGGACAGCCTTGACTGGAGCCTTTATTCTCTGTTCAAGAGATTATCGGCTCATTGCTAGCTCTCCACTTTGTAGTCCTCTGCTTTTGCCAAGATTTTCCCTCAAGCTTCTTTCCGCTAATTTAGCTTGGATATCATCTCCTCAAGGCACCAACTTTTGAGACAAAGGCCCCCCTACTTTATGTGCTCCATAGCACCCCATGAACGGCTCCATCATTTCACTTCACTCTATTTTACTGGAATTATCTAAATAAAACCTCCACCCATGGGATATGAAATTCCTGCGTGCAGATTGCTGTATAAAATCTGATACAAACTGTACTTTGCTTCACAGCACCAGCCCCTCTAGTCAATCTTTAAGATATGTTTGCTAGTGACAAATCCTTTTAGTTTTCTTTCATCTGAGAATGTCCTTAATACCCCTTCATCCTGAAGGAGAGTTTTCTATCACGGGATGTAGAATTCACGGTGATAGACAGTTGTTTTCTTTCAGCCCTTGAAAAATATTGTGTGACTTCATTATGTTCACCATGGACTCAGGTAATGTGTTATTTCTCTTTGGCTCATTTTAAAATCTTTTCTTTGTCTGTAGTTTCAGAAGTATAATTATGTGTTTTGCTGTGTATTTCCCCAACTGGGTGATTCTGTAGGCTTGTGTCTTTTGCCAAATTTGAGACATTTTCAGCCTTTATTTCTTCAAATACTCTCTCATTGCCTCTCTTTCTCTTCTCACCGGGACTCCAAAGATAAGAAAGTTGGATCTTTTGTTATTATTTCAACAGGTCACTGAGGATCTGTTTGTTTATTTTTTTGAGCCTATATTCTCTGTTGTTCAGGTTGGATGAATTCTATTGCTCCATCCTCAAATTCAGGGTCTGTCTTCTGTCATCTCCACTTTACTATTAAGCCCATTTACTGAGTTTTTGCCTGTTGTATTTTTCATTTCTACAATCTCTATTTTTTAAATTCTAAGTTTTGTTTCATTTCTAAGATTTTCCATGTTTCTCTCTCATTTCAAGAGAATTCATATTTATTTGTTAAGCTCTTTTATGACGGCTGCTTTATAATCCTTGTGAGATAATTGCAACATCTTATTCATTTCATCATCAGGTATGTTGGTATCAGTTGATTCTCTTTTCTTATTCAGGTTGTGATTTCCCTGTGAGGCAGGGGATAGATGGGTCCCTGGGGCAAATGGTTTGAGTTCGTTCCTGTGGACTGATACTCTGAGACAAGAATAACAGAACAATTGAGAGAGGAGGGTGGGCCCTGCCCAGATAGAAGATAAGAGACCACATATTTATCATTCTTGAAGTCAGGAGACCTCCTCGACTATACATGTGCAGAAAGGCTCCTTGGAGGTCAAAAGGGGAGTGATGCCAAGTGGTTAAGTCTACCCATAGACCTCTTCAGTAGACTTCATCTTGGCTAAGAGATGCACGCACACACGGGAAGATCCTAAGATATACCAAACACAGACTTTGAACCAGGCAAATCTAAATGACTGGCCAGAGGAAACCTGGAAGAAATGCCCCATATAAGTGATTCAAACTGCCCCGAGGGTGTGACTTTCTCTCTGAGCCCACTCATGTGTCTATCCACATGTACTGAATTCTTTTTTTTCCCCTAATAAGTACTTTACTTATTTCACTACTTTCCTTCTTTGTGGGAATTCTTTTTCTACAAAGCCATAGGTCCAGGGCCTTGTCACTGACCACTGGTCTAGTGGCTATGATTTACTGCTCTCACTGCCACGACCCAGCCTCAGTCTCTGGCCAGGAACCAAAATCCTGCTTCAAGCTGCTCTGCAGGCCGAGGCCACCCAAGATCACCTGGTTCTAGGTCAGATGATGGGTTTTTTTAAATCACTTCCTGAACATTTTGGATATCATGTTTGGAGACATTGGGCCTTATTTAAATTATTTTATTTTAACAGGAAGACACCCTGTTTAGGCTTGGCATGCAGGTCCTAGTCTACTTTTGTGATTCCAATTACAGTCTAATTTTCAGAGATTGTGTGGTGCTGTGTTGGTCTGTTTGGTTTATTTCATGCCACTGGGGCTCCTACTGGTCCCTGATGATGCTAGATGAGGGGTCTGAAGGAACTTATCAAAGCCAGGTTGCCTTGTCTCTCTAGAAGGGTGAAGAGATTCTTAGGCTCATTGCACAGAGTGCTTCCTGGGCTGGGTACTTGTGGTGAGATCCACCTTGTCCCATGGATGCATGGTGCTTCTGGGTTGGGGAGGGGAGTCATAGGACCAGTGGGGAAGGAGAGTGCTTCTCGTAGCTGCTAATTATCAAAAAGGTTTCCAACTGATCCTCCTTGCTGGTTCTGCTGAGTTTGCCTGGTATTGTCAGAGATACTCCCACTTGATGCAGTAGCAATGAGCTAATCTGGGATGCCCTTTGTTGTTAGGCTGGAAATCAAGAAACACTGGGTCTAGGTCACCTTCTTCTGTTGGCTGTGGGGTTGAAAGACGTCCTCCCACTGTTCTATATCCCTAGCCCAGGGATCTCTAGCCAGTTTGCCTTCCTCTTGCAACTTCCGAAATTCTCCTTTGATTTTCTATTGGCTTATTTCCAGAGTTTATAGCTATAGTTAGCGCAGAGGAGCAGGGAGAGAAAAGTCTTTGCCATCTCGTCATGATGGGAAATTCTACTATGCATAAAGATGGCCAAGTTTGCTCTAGACTATGCGCAGGACTGTTCCACAGTTATGCAAGAAAGTTGGGCATAGAGAAGGTAATTGAGCTTTCTAAATGTTAGACATGGCCTTTGCACATTCAGACGCTATCACTTGCAACTGTGTCCTTCTGGGTGATGATTTACAGGATCCAGAAGTTTGCACTGGAACCTGGGAAAATGCTGCCATTTAACCACAGTGCTTTCGAACTGTACTGTGTTTCTTCTGATTCCATTATATATGGATACTTTAGTTTTACCTGTAGAAGTAGTCAAAGCAAGTGAAGAATTCTTGAGTAGTCAAAGCAAGTGAAGATGGTAGCAAGTGAAGAACGGTAGCAAGGGAAGAATTCTTGAGGATCTTAGAAACCATTCAACATCATTTTGTAGGTAAGAAAAACAGAGGCCCAAAGAGTTTTATTGACTTTTTCCAAATAATAGAGCCAAACAGTTGGAGAGCAGGATTAGGTCCCAGGGTTTATGACTTCTACTCAGTGCTTTTCTTCATTTCACCATGGAAATAAATAATAATGAATTAATGAATTTTCAATAGCAAATATATTATTCTAACTCCTTCACAATTTTTTTCTCTACACATTTAATTTGCTGGCATATTTGGTTCTCTTATGTCATATAAAAAATACATCTATTCTGTCATTTATGAGCCAAGCACACAGAAGAAGAGAAAAATTTTAAATGATGCTAGTATCTATTCATTGAGCAGATTTTATTAAATGTTTCGTATATTCTAGGATTTAAGATAGTTGTGGAAGTACTGTAGAAACAGAAAGCTAAGTAAGAGATAACTTCCTAACTTCCATCCCTCACCCAAAGTAGTTTCTAGTCTAATGAGAGATACAGATGTATAAACTTACTATAATGTAAGATATGTGACATAACTGGTTAAAAAGGGGATATAAATCAAGTGTTGTCAAAGGGAATTGGAAATAATGGTAAAATCTGACTAGGTATATTAGGGAAGACAATCTAAGAGACGTCTTAAAGGTTGAATAAGAGTTAAATAATGCTCCATAAGGAGCTCATTCGATGTTAGCACGGTGCTAAATACTTTATGTAGGTAAACCAAACAACATAAATAAAGCTTTTACATAGATATAAGCTTATTGATGTTAAAATGTAAAAATGAAAAGTTATTTAACTTATAAGTTTAAAGGTGTTAACATTTAGAGGAGGGTTACAAATTTGCTCAAAGCTACTCAGTTATTACATGGCAGAACTGGAAGAAACCTGAGGACATCTGCACTACAAACTTTCTGAGTCTACAGATTTTTGTATCTCAGGAGTGCATAGTTCTGGGTTTACTGTATACTCTGAAACTATTGGTTGATGGTAAAATGTACTTTATTTCACATCATTTTAGACCTTGGTTATGTTTGTTAAATTTTTCTCAGTCTTTGTCAAGGTGTATTTTCTACCTTGCTCTCCTTCAAAATGCTAATTCTATGCTTTATGCCTGCTTCATGGACAGCAGGAAACATTTATAGCCTTCAGATAAAATTACAGGTGTGAAATGTTCCACAAATAGCAATAATTCACCATATCATTTGACATTTTTTTTCTGAAACATTGTATTCATAGATTTTTAAGTTACCAAATCAACAGTTTCTTCTAGTAAGGAGAACTATTTCATAACAATCTTTTAAAAGTATGTTTTTAAAGCAAAATAAATAAAACCCGAACTTGTAAAGTGAAGGCAATAATGGTTATGTGATGCTATGCCTTTAACTGCATGTCACTGCATTTGTAATTCTTGTAATCACTCCTTTTGCTGAATTTCTGATCTAAGGTCTATATAGATGGTCTAGAGTGTATCGTAAGCTAAGATAATTAAAAGATGAACTAACATGCTTGTCATGATGCCAGTCTACATCATAGCTAAGACATCACTAGAAACTTAACAACACAGGGAACTATTAGTGTCCCATTGCTGCTGTAACAAATTACCAAAATTTAGTGCTCACAATGAAACAAATTTATATCTTATCGTTCTGGAGGCCAGAAGTCCAATATGGGTCTCACTAGGTGTCTCAGTCAGATTGGGCTGCCATAACAAAGTATCACAGACTCTGCGCCCCAAACAACAGAAATGTGTTTTTTCACAGCTCTAGAGACTGGAAAGCCCAAGATCAAGGTTCTAGGCAATTTGATTTCTGGTGAGCACTCTCTTCTTGACTTGCAGTCGGCCACCTTCTCTACGTATCCTCATATGGTACGGAGAGACCGAGCGCTCTGGTATCTTCTTCTCATAAAGGTACAAACTCTATAGCTCCACTTTTATGACCTCATTTAACCTTTATCATCTCCCCACAGACTCTGTTGCCAAACACAGTCACATTGCAAGTTAGAGCTTTGACATATGTTTTTGGGAGTAACACAAACATTCAGTTAATAACATAAAACCTGAGGTCAAGGTGTCAGCAGGACTGCACTCTTTTTTGCACACTCTAGAGGAGAATCCATTTCCTTGCCTTTTCCAGCTTCTAGAGACTGCTCACATTGATTGGCTCCTGGCTCCCAGCTCCCTTCCTTCTTGAAAGTCAGTGTATTAGTTTCCTAAGGCTGCCATAACAAACTGTCACAAAAGGAGTGGCTTAAATGAACAGAAATTTATTGTCTTACAGTTCTGGAGGCTAGAAGTCCAAAATCAAGATGTTGCCAGGGATCATTCCTTCTGAGGGTCGTGAGAGAGAATCAGTTTCATGCCACTCTCTTGGCAATTTTGTTGGTTTATTGGCAATTTTTGGCATTTCTTGGCTTGCGTATGCGTTATTCCAATCTTCCACCTTCATGTGGTGCTATCCCTATGTTTCTTCACAGAGTCTTCCCTCTGTGCATGTCTCTCTGTGCCCCAATTTTCTCTTTTTATGAAGACATCAGTGATATGGGATCAAAGTGTGCTCTAATGACTTCATTTTAACTTGATTACATTTTTTAAAACTCTGTTTCTGAAGAAGATCATATTCTGAGGTACAGGGCATTAAGACTTCTACATATTTTGGTGGGGGACACAATTCAACCCATAGCCGTCAGCAATGGCCAGTAAAGCTCATCGCATCACATTATTCTTACCTCCTCTTCTGCCTCTGTCTCTCACTTTTAAGAATTCTCATGATTACATTGGGCCAACTCAGATGCCATGCAACATGACACATTCATGGGTTCCAGGAATTAGGATGTGGACATTTTGGGGAGGCCGTTATTCTGCCTACAGGGGAATAAATGTTATTAAAACTCTCAGAAAGAGTCCTGGATGTGGCTTGAAGGAAGAGTTAGAAAAGTTACTTACGTTTGGGGGGATGTGCAGGTGATGTGACTCTTCAGGAGGCATGGTTGCTAAACTGCCTTCCGGGGAGAAGGGTGTTTGAGTTTCTGAAAGAGCTAAGTCAGCGTTAAAGTACTGTGGCTAGATGAGCAGTTGAGCATTTCTATCAGCGTTCTTGCATGAAGCATCCTCCAATCCTGCGCCAAGCATCAACTTCTCAGCTAAATAAATGCTCAACAGATACTAAGATTAGGTTTCAGAGTTAATCAGCTATTTTGTGCATAAGTGTGCACTAAAATGATAAAAGTTCAATTTCAAGGAACAAGTTTTGGTTATAGGATACAGTTGTAGAATAATCGCATGCCAAAAACCTCCTGAACTCCCTTCCCATCCCTGAAAACACACACACACACACACACACACACACACACACACACACAGAGTTATTGTTGCTATATTGGTGAAACAAAGGAGAAAGAGAATAGGGCTCTTTATATTGTACTTATTTAAAACCTATTCCAATTCCTAAGTCAGGTGAAGTTTTAGAATTCTGGTATGATTTTCTCCATACTCAAGCCTATCCTTATCTTCACTGAATATTTAGATTTTGCTTATGGCTTTCCCATAATTCATACAATTAATATTTATTTTATTTTATCGTAAATTTACTGAGACCCCTTCCATTCAATATGTGAATTTATTTAGGAATGAATATATTCCAGTGCCCTGGACCCAAAGACTGAATTGAGTACCCCATTTGGTGCATCTGTCAAAGGAGAAGGATTATTTTAAAACATCCTGAATTCTTTCCAAAATCTTCTCCAGGGTCACAGTCAACTGACACAGATTGCAATTTTCCCTGGAAGTGTAAAACAGAGAGAAGGGATAAAACAGAGTGAAAGAGAGAAAGCAAGTAATTCAAGGAACATAAAGAAGAAAGAAGGATGGGAATAAGAGAAAGATAAGAAATCTTTGGAGGCTAAAATTTAAAAGAGATTATTAAACAGGGAAAGATTGAGACTCCTTAAGGAAATAGAGACGACACTCTCTGGACAGAGGTATACAGAAAGCACTAAGGTGGCAATTGTAAAGAAAGGGAATTCTAGATATACAAATAAAGAGGAAATGGGGGACTTCCCTGGAGGTACAGTGGTTAGGACTCTGTGCTTCCATTGCAGGGGGCCCGGCTTTGATCCCTGGTCGGGCAACTAGGATCCCACAAGCCAAAAAACCCCCCAAAACATAAAGAGAATGCAAGAGGAATGATAACATGAGCAAGGAGAGAGGGGAGAAAGCATGACCTGGAGGCTAAGATGTTTTTCATTATTCCACAGAGTACATTTTCTTTCAATATAAAAGGAAAGAAAAAGAATGTATGATTAGTTTATGATAAAAAGTGAAAACAGGATGGCAGCCAGAGGGCCAGAAATTTCTCAGGCCTCTTGAAGGATGCTGCACTCTGACTTTCAACGTTGGCTGGAATTCATTCTTACTGACATGAATACAGGAATGAAAAATCTCTGGGTGCTCTGCAAAGGCCCCAGAACCATTCATCACCCACGGACTCCACGCAGGGGGGTTTTATAAATGATTCCCCAGGCATAGTAATCACGGACTGTGGGAGAAGGAAAGCGGGATTTTGGCCTGCCAGGTCCTTCGTGGCAATTTTCTTCTGTGAACTTGTTGTACTCTTATTGTCCTCTGTCTGGAGTCCTGTCCCCTATGGAGGTGCTGCCTGTGTATCCCTCACAAGGCTGTTAGATCCTTAAGTGACTTCCAAAGCTTTCACTACATCATTTTCAGAGAATTCACAAATAAACATTTCAACACTGTATAAAGATTGAATGACGTGTGTGCTTAGGAGACTGGTCAGAGAAAGAAAAAGAAAAACCTAACCTCCTAAGGTGTGACTATCCAACCAAATGCCCCAGAGTCTTTCATCTAAATTTGATGTTCCTTTTGTAGACTCTGATTCCATGAAGATACACTCAATGTGTGTAAATATGCAAGTGAGGGGTGATCTGCATTACAGAATCTCCTTGCTTCTTTCTTAGACAGGATATGTGTGTGTGTGTGTGTGTGTGTGTGTGTGTGTGTGTGTGTGTGTATTGAAGATACCACCTAGATCCACGATAGTTTTCTGAGTTACTTTTGATTTACTTCGTACTACAAAAGGAAGTCTCCTGTTGCAAACTACATGTATTTCCAAGGTTCTAGCCTTTCCTAATAAATATCTTCTCATTAAAATGCATAAGTAAAGAAGTATTTTGCTTTTCCTGATACCAACATTGGTATAAAATAAATAGAAGGTGAGAAAGTGCTCTTCCAATCATTCTAGGATCATCTATTCTGAAAGCTTTCTAGCACAAATTAAAGATAAATGAACTGGTGAACAGTGGACAAAGTCTTCTCAAATGAGTCAAGCTGCAGGTTCATGTGACACAAATATTGTCATTTTTGTGGTCGCTGTTGTTATTAGTAGCAGTTGTTTTGATGTTAGGTCTCTTCAGGAGCAACAGAAAAGTATAAAAGCCAAAGAATTCTAAACAATTTAAAGCAATTTAAATTCTGATTTAACACTAGGCACCATGCCCACAACTGTAAGTCAAAGCATCAAATTATTTGGATCTAAGCCAGCACAAAAATGGAGTTTGAAATCCATAGCTGGGAGTCTCTACAGAAATTCTTCTTTAAATGTTGGGTCATGGGGAAGAAAGTTCTGAGAAAACAAATGTGGTGAGAGAGGGAGAGGAGAGAAGAGAATCAAAATGAGTGCAATGAGACCCAAAAGTCACATTGCATCTATTTTTTTATAGTTATGAGTGTGGGAAAAAGGAAATAATAAAAACCTCCATCATTCGCCTGTCTTAATCTCAGTTATTTAAAATAATTTCTTGCAATATGCTTTTTATTAGATTATAAACAAATTGCTTTTGACAATTACCTCAAGAAATCTCTTTGTATTTTTCTTTCCTTTCCATAATGGAATGTCTCACCCATTATAAACATGATACTGCAAACAGACACTCCTTTGTGGAGATAAATATTAAAAACTGAAATTGTAAGAAGAGCTCCCAAGTGCTTCTCTTGCTATTTATTTATTTATTTGATTCATCTGAAACTCTGTGGTGGGAATAGCAAAAGATAAAACTGGGCTCTGAAACTCAGAATATTTTCAGAGACCTTGAAACATTTCACACAATTTTGAGACCAAGCATAATTGTTTTTAGTGTTATTTTAAAAAATTAATAGACACAGTTTTAGTTTGAGCTGAAAATACAAAGAGCTTTCATACACTCTCCTCCCCTAGTTTCTCCTAATATTAATGACTTGTATTAATGTGATACATTTGTTACAACTGATGAGCCAATATAGATATATTAATATTATTAACTAAAGTGCATAGTTTACAGTTGGGTTCACTCTTTGTCTTTTGTTATTTTTATTACAAAAAATATATAGCAAGGGTGAAGCCCTGATAGTTCCAAAGCCTCTGGTTTGTGGAAGCAACAGAACTGCAATAATGCCATTGCCATGTGCCCAAGAGAGAGTGGCTCACGTGATTGACAGAGGATGTGAAGGAGTAAGTGGGAGAGAAAAGACAGATGGAAGGAATGGAGGGCTGGTGAAGCCATTCAGCTCATCATGGAATCCATGGGAGCCTGCTGCCAATTACTTTGTATTCTAGATGAAGGAGGCCCAGAACCTGCAGTGTGCCATGGACTAGATACAATCCAACCCTGGACTTGTACCTTTTTGTTCTCAACTTTATTGAGATACAATTAACATATAACATTGTATAAGTTTAAGGTGTACAGTGTGATGAATTGATGTTAGTAAATACTGCAAAATGATTACCACAATAAAGTAATCATAGTATCATCATATTATGAAATGCTCTTGACTTTTACTAAAGGTACTACAATGAAAGCCACCCAATTACTTCTTCACGTTTGGCTAAATCACTGAAACTTTGTGTAATGACCCTATATAAAATTTACCAACAGGAGTTGAACCCTAGGAAATCTATCCCTCTTCTAACACGCTAGTATACTTCTAATTATAGATAACTGATTGGTATAGCTACCTCTGCTAAGAAGATGAATTCTGACTAAATTTGGTGCTTAATTGCAGTAATTTTTCTTAGACAGTTTTTTATATAACTATTTGCATTAGGTCGCTTTCTTTTTTCTTTTCTTTTCACTGTGAGTGCACGTGATGGCAAAGAATACAGTGACAACTAGCACAGTTGGGTAGCACTTTGATTCATATTAAGGTACCAAAAGTTTTGCCCATCACAGGTTTGCATCATTAGTGCAAATGTCAACACAGTACAAAAGGCAAATCTCTTAGTATTATTAAAGAAATAGCTGTGACTTAATGGACCCCCTAAAAGGGTCTCTGGGCAACGCCCAAATGGGCTCAGACCACACTTTGAAAATTGTTCATGAAATAGATAAAGTTTCTTTGGGTATTCTCCTTTCTTCCCTAGAATGTAAATTCCAGAAAAGCAATTGCTGTGTCTGCTTTGTTCTCTCTTGTATCTTAGCACCTAGTACTAGAGACAGATTAACTGAATCTAATGAAGTTATATAGATATAGATTAAAAATATTTTAATACTAAAAATCTGGTAAAATAATTTTTCAGAATGCCTTCGTTTGTATGGCATAAACCTACAATAATATTTCTCACAACAAATAAACCTATGTTTAAAGTTTCATGTCCTATATAATAATAATAATTAAAACAAATTTGGATCAAACATATAGAGGAAAGATTACAGGTTTCCTACTCTTTCTGTAACATTGTAAAATTACTGCCATTTAAAAGATAATTAAAGTATCTGCAGCCAAAATATATAGGAAAAATATGCTTTAGAGACGTTAGGCTATTATTTCATGAAAATATTTTGTTTTTTCTGACTTCTGTGAAATTTTTCAGATTCAAAACATTTGTATTTTTGTTATCTTCTAACAAATATTCTAAACAATGTTCTTTTTCATACCTAAATTGGTTATTATTCTTAAAGAAGCCTCACTATTACCTTTTATGTAAACTTTAAGGCCTCAAAACTGGGATCTGCTCCTGACTAAAGTATATCTCACACCGTAAGTATTCACTGATTACTGACGGATTGACTGAATGGATCTATTTAAGTACTATAATAAAACCTAAATCCCTAATCATTTTTAATGATGGATGACAAAAAAAAAAAAAAAAGATACAGTCCATGTATTTCAAGAATGATCTTTATACTGAAAACTGTAGAATGAATATTGGAAAGAGACAACCGACACCCAGGAGAGGTGGTAGAACTCACAGAACAGAGCGGTGATCTGCACATATTAAATAGTTGCAATTCTCTCTCCCTCCCCATCTGTCTTTCCACAAGCTTTGAATCATCTCGTCTAGTTTTCTCTGAATTTGCCAACAACTCTGGATGCTTGCAGTACAAATTGTCCCATGGGGGATCAGTTCCCCAGAGATTAACTTTGTACTCTTCAGTTTTATCAAACCAAAGCCCATACTTATTTCACTACAACAGTGTTTACTTTTGAGATCATATCTTAGGAAATAAAGTGAAAGAACTTAAGTAGAAATGACTGACAAGGGCAGACACTAAATTATTTCATATATATATATATATGTTTAAAACTAGAGTACTTGGGCTTTAATTTAAGGAAAACATAATCAGAAATATGGAAACGGGCATGTAACCAAGGATTACAGAAAATATCATTGAGCTGTAGAGATAAATTCAGGAAGACCGAGGTCCCAGATGAAATGTGGTCTCCCCTCAATTCCTAACAAAAGAGGATGTGAAATATTCATCTTCATACACTTGATATGGAGCTCAAGAGAGAGAAAGATCCTATGATCTTATTTATCTAGTAAAAGGAAAGATTCTAGTGGCAAATGGGGGACTAATTTATGTATTTAAAGGTCTATAATGTAGAAGATGGATCAGATTTAAGTAACCAGAGGTCAGCTTTAGCCTACAGTGGTAAAGAAGCTATAGAAAGACACAAAAGAAGGCGTTTTTTTCTTACTTCTCAATTCGTGGATTTGATTTTCTGATTTCAAAGGTCACATTAAAGGCATAAGAAGAAATTTAAAATAGCCTAAATTTCAAAAAAATTTGATATCTTGGTGTTTATCCTATTTGTCTTTTTTATAAATATTTAATTTAAAATTTAAAAATTACATTTATAGACCTATACTAGGTAAGTTGTATGGAGATAGTGGAAGAATTTCAATGACTGGATGGGAGATTGACTAGTGTGCATTAAAGATCTTTACCAAACCTTAGATTCTAGGGTTCTTTTTAATATATTTTAGACTTCATATTATAAAATATATTTGCTGCATTCCTTAATATTACTATGAAAAATTTAAGACAAAAATCCAATGAACATAGAGGTGCATTTTTTAACAGGTTTGGTTATTAAAAAATTTTATGTTGATTATATATACAAAACACCTACACACACACACACACACACACACACACATGCTTTCATATATTCACTCAATAGTTACCATAGTTCGTGAAATTACCAGAAGGCCAATATGTTAAGAAAATAAACTAGTGGAAATTTTTAGTTGAGTTTCTATAGAATGTCTCTGAGAAGTCAGATTTTTATGGATTTAGGAGAAACCTCTGTTATATAAGAAGAAAAGCTCTTGGCATTCCCACTTTGTGTCTGACAGATTTCAAATCCTGTTAGCTAAATAGAGTCAAGCCTTTCATGAGAAGATTTTGTCCTAGAATAAATTCTCTTGTTGTCACATGGTAATGTCCACAACACAGTCCCTCATCTGCCACACCTTATTCTTTTTCTCTTAGCCAGTTAACTTAGTTTCTAACTCACCATTATAGTCATTATGTATATGAGCCATTAATAAAAATGTTTTTAACTTCATAATACTCTCTATTTTTTCACTCAAATATCCCCTTTCTAAACGAGTACCTTTTAGGTATATTTTAGAGGAGAAAGTTAACTATGAATGCATACATCTCTTCCCTTCTTCTAGTCCCTCAGAATGATTCAGAGGCATAGACTACAGCAGAAAAACACAGATTCAGCTCTACAAACAGAACGGGGCTAAAAAAAAAATGATCACCAGCTAAATGCTAACTCCATGAAACTTGGGAGAAGAACAGATTTGCTTTCAGTCTTTAACTTGCTCATTCTGCAGACTGGTGTTTTGAAGAATTATTTAAAAGTGAACTCAGCTATACAAACCAAAGAAGTTTTCTGCGACGACCACAGCTCTTTGTTCATACATCCTCTTTCCATTGCCCCTACTTTCTCTGCGCTTGTTAAATTCTTCTCTTTATAATTAATTTCGAAACTTTGTAATTATTAGTCTTCTCAGGCCCTGCAAGAATGCTTAGTAGCTTCAAGCAATGTGACTATCCAAACCAAACCCCCAAATGTCAAGAAATCTACATTTCACACGTTACCAGGAAGAAATTTTATAATGGCAGATTCGGGTTCATAATTATCTATGTGGTGCCTTGAGTGCTTTTACTTAGAAACCATTTACCTAAATATAGAGTAAGATTTTGGAAAAAAAAAATAATATTCCACACAATTATAATTACAACAGTAAGTGTACAAGAATACCTAGCTGGCAAGGAAGCAAATGAACTTTTAGAGAATCTCATGAAAGTGTTTTTGAAGTTCAGAAAAGAGGAAAAATAAAGCATTTTTTGATGCAGTCCTCACATCAAGTACCATCTTTTCTTAATTTAGGGACTGCATTCTTAACTTTCCTATTTATTGGCCATGAGGTTGCTTCTGAGTTGAAGGTATTGTACAGAAGTTAGAACTGATCTAGAGGCAAAAATTCACATTTGAATCCTACTTCTTCCACGGGGCATTGACCAAATCATCTAGGCATTTCAAGTCTCATTATCTTCAATTGAAATATATGGGGACTCTACTGGGTGATGGGTAAAGATCTCCTCCCACTCTATCATTTTATGATTTTAAGAAGAAGCATCTCCTACAGACTACCTTGGACAAAAGTGGGTTGACAATAATCATTGAATAAAAGAAGAAACTGAGGAGAATGAAAGTAAATATAAAGGAAATATGAGAATAAAATAATCTGGTTGTATCTTTAGAAAGGATTCTATAAAATCATGAACTACTGCTCTAAAGACCTTGGAAGAAACTAGAAAGAGCTTTATATACGGCTATTATGGCTTTTCCTCCTAAGTGCTCCTCTAACACCCTATATGTACCTACGTCATCGAATTTATCACATTCCATATTTTAATTTGCTTATTCATTTCCTCTATCTGTAAGCTTCTGGGGGTGGAGGGCAATCACTCTGCCGACTTAATCACTGATTCCCTAACACTTAACCCTGTGCTGGACACACAGCAAGGACTCTGTAAATATTTGTTGAATGAAGGAAGTAACTTCCTTCTTTTCTGTATTAATACCACCTAATCATCTTTTTTTGATTTCGCACCAGGCATCACTAAACTCAGTACATCAGTTCATTTATAGAGTCAGAGTGAGCAAACTTCAGCCTGTAGGTCAAATTTCACCTACCATCTATTTTTTTTAATAAATAAAGTTTTATTGAAACAGAGTCACATTCATTTGCTTAAATGTTGTCCATGGCTGCTTTTGCCTTACATTGGCAAGGTTGAAGAGTTAGGACAAAGCCTGGGTTGTCTGCAGAGCCAAAAATGTTTAATCTCTGGACTTTTATAGAAAAAGGTTGCTGAAGCCTGGTCTGGAGTTGTAAGCAGATCATGACTAATTAAAGTAAGATGACATAAATCAATAGTAAAAGCCTAATACGACACTGTTATTCTTCAAACTTAGTTTTGTAAATATAAAATGTTATAGGAATCTTTTTTGAAGTTAATAAACAGGTTCCTTTTTCATCATTTATTATTTAAAGCTTTAGCCTTCTTTTTTCTCTGTATTTGACTTTTATGTTAAAAAGCGCACTGTACTAGTCTGGCCTCTGAAAGTCCATATCTCCTACACAAGTGATGCCTTTCATTCATCATTTAAAGAAAGGTATTCTCCTCTCTGGCTTCAGCAAATCGGCTGCCTGATGTCAGCTTTCACACCAGGATGCCCAGCAATCTTTTCATTGTCAAAGGCATCACACCACTTTCTTACTATTTCTTCTGCAATGATGTTACATTTCATGACTCATAAAGAAAGCTAAACAAAAAATGACAGAGAAGAGTGGCATAGCAACTGGGCTACAGAGAAGAAGTGATATGATATATTCTTGTTTGGAAATCCCTAGACAGGTGATAAGAACAAGAAACAATAGAATTAAGAAACTGTTCACATTCTGGGAACAGGGTAAAGGCAGTCCCAATTTTGTGCCCACAATTTCCTTTCTTTTTTTTTTTTGACATCTTTATTAGAGTATAATTGCTTTACAATCGTGTGTCAGTTTCTGCTTTATAACAAAGTGAATCAGTTATACATATACATATGTCCCCATATCTCTTCCCTCTTGCATCTCCCTCCTACCACCCTCCCTATCTCACCCCTCTAGGTGGTCACAAAACACCTAGCTGATCTCCCTGTGCTATGGGGCTGCTTCCCACTAGCTATCTATTTTACGTTTGGTAGTGTATATATATCCATGCCACTCTTTCACTTTGTCCCAGCTTACCCTTCCCCCTCCCCATATCCTCAAGTCCATTCTCTAGTAGGTCTGTGTCTTTATTCCCGTCTTACCCCTAGGTTCTTTATGAGCTTTTTTTTTCTTTTTTTCTTTTTCTTAGATTCCATATATATGTGTTAGCATACGACATTTGTTTTTCTCTTTTTCACTTACTTCACTCTGTATGACAGTCTCTAGGTCCATCCACCTCAAAACAAATAACTCAACTTCCTTTCTTTTTATGGCTGAGTAATATTCCATTGTATGTATGTGCCACATTTTCTTTACCCATTCATCTGTCAATGGACACTTAGGTTGCTTCCATGCCCTGGCTATTGCAAATAGTCCTGCAAAGAACATTGTGGTACATGTCTCTTTTTGAATTATGGTTTTCTCAGGGCATATGCCCAGTAGTGGGATTGCTGGGTCATATGGTAGTTCCATTTTTAGTTTTCTAAGGAACCTCTATACTATTCTCCATAGTGGCTGTATCAATTTACATTCCCACCAACAGTGCAAGAGGGTTCCCTTTTCTCCACACCCTCTCCAGCATTTATTGTTTGTAGATTTTTTGATGATGGCCATTCTGACCAGTGTGAGATGATATCTCACTGTAGCTTTGATTTGCATTTCTCTAATAATTAATGGTGTGGAGCATTCTTTCATGTGTTTGTTGGCAATCTGTATATCTTCTTTGGAGAAATGTCTATTTAGGTCTTCTGCCCACTTTTGGATTCAGTTGTTTTTTTGATATTGAGCTGCATGAATTGCTCGTATGTTTTGGAGATTAATCCTTAGTCAGTTGCTTCATTTGCAAATATTTTCTCCCATTCTAAGGGTTGTCTTTTCGTCTTGCTTATGGTTTCCTTTGCTGTGCAAAAGATTTTAAGTTTCATTAGGTCCCATTTGTTTATTTTTGTTTTTATTTCCATTTCTCTAGGAGGTGGGTCAAAAAGGATCTTGCTATGATTTATGTCATAGAGTGTTCTGCCTATGTTTCCTTCTAAGAGTTTGATAGAGTCTGGCCTTACATTTAGGTCTTTAATCCATTTTGAGTTTATTTTTCTGTATGGTGTTAGGGAGTGTTCTAATTTCATTGTTTTACATGTAGCTGTCCCACTTATTGAAGAGGCTGTCTTTTCTCCACTGTATATTCTTGCCTCCTTTATCAAAGATAAGGGGACCATATGTGCGTGGGTTTATCTCTGGGCTTTCTATCCTGTTCCATTGATCTGTATTTCTGTTTTTGTGCCAGTAACATACTGTATTGATTACTGTAGCTTTGTAGTACAGTCTGAAGTCTGGGAGCCTGATTCCTCTAGCTCCGTTTCTCTTTCTTAAGATTGCTTTGGCTATTCAGGGTCTTTTGTGTTTCCATACAAACTGTGAAATTTTTTGTTCTAGTTCTCTGAAAAATGCCAGTGGTAGTTTCATAGGGATTGCATTGAATCTGTAGATCGCTCTGGGTAGTAGAGTCATTTTCACAATGTTGATTCTTCCAATCCAAGTACATGGTATATCTCTCCATCTATTTGTATCATCTTTAATTTCTTTCATCTGTGCCTTATAATTTTCTGCATACAGATCTTTTGTCCCCTTAGGTAGGTTTATTCCTAGGTATTTTATTCTTTTTGTTGCAATGGTAAATGGGAGTGTTTTATTAATTTCACTTTCAGATTTTTCATCATGTGTATAGGAATGAAAGTGATTTCTGAGCATTAATTTTGTATCCTGCTACTTTGCCAAATTCATTGATTAGCTCTAGTAGTTTTCTGGTAGAATCTTTAGGATTCTCTCTATATAGTATCATGTCATCTGCAAACAGTGACAGCTTTACTTCTTCTTTTCCAGTTTGGATTCCTTTTATTTCTTTTCCTTCTCTGATTGCTGTGGCTAAAACTTCCAAAACTATGTTGAATAAGAGTGGTGAGAGTGGGCAACCTTGTCTTGTTCCTGATCTTAGTGGAAATGGTTTCAGTTTTTCAACATTGATAATGATGTTGGCTGTGGGTTTTTCATATATGGCCTTTATTATATTGAGGTAAGTTCACTCTATGCCTACTTTCTGCAGGGTTTTTATCATAAATGGGTGTTGAATTTTGTCGAAAGCTTTCTGTGCATCTATTGAGATGATCATATGGTTTTTCTCCATCAATTTATTAATATGGTGTATCATGTTGATTGATTTGTGTATATGGAAGAATCCTTGCATTCCTGGGATAAACCCCACTTAATCATAGTGTATGATCCTTTTAATGTGCTGTTGGATTCTGTTTGCTAGTACTTTGTTGAGGATTTTTGCATCTATGTTCATCAGTGATATTGGCCTGTAGTTTTCTTTCTTTGTGACATGTTTGTCTGGTTTTGGTATCAGAGTGATGGTGGCCTCATAGAATGAGTTTGAGAGTGTTCCTCCCTCTGCTATATTTTGGAAGAGTTTGAGAAGGATAGGTGTTAGCTCTTCTCTAAATGTTTGATAGAATTCGCCTGTGAAGCCATCTGGTCCTGGGCTTTTGTTTGTTGAAAGATATTTAATCAGAGTTTCAATTTCAGTGCTTGTGATTGGTCTGTTCATATTTCCTATTTGTTCATGGTTCAGTCTTGGCAGGTTGTGCATTTCTAAGAATTTGTCCATTTCTACCAGGTTGTCCATTTTATTGGCATATAGTTTCTTGTAGTAATCTCTCATGATCTTTGTATTTCTTCAGTGTCATTTGTTACTTCTCCTTTTTCATTTCTAATTCTATTGATTTGAGTCTTCTCCCTTTTTTTTTCATAATGAGTCTGGCTAATGGTTTATCAATTTTGTTTATCTTCTCAAAGAACCAGCTTTTAGTTTTACTGATCTTTGCTATTGTTTCCTTCATTTCTTTTTCATTTACTTCTGATCTGATCTTTATGATTTCTTTCCTTCTGCTAACTTAGGGGGTTTTTTGTTCTTCTTTCTCTAATTGTTTTAAGTGTAAGGTTAGGTTGTTTATTTGAGATGTTTCTTGTTTCTTAAGGTAGGCTTGTATTGCTATAAACTTCCCTCTTAGAACTGCTTTTGCTGCATCCCATAGGTTTTGGGTCATTGTGTTTTCATTGTCATTTGTTTCTAGGTATTTTTTGATTTCCTCTTTGATTTCTTCAGTGATCTCTTGGTTATTAAGTAGTGTGTTGTTTAGCCTCCATGCGTTTGTATTTCTTACAGATTTTTTCCTGTAATTGATATCTAGTCTCATAGCATTGTGATTGGAAAAGATACTTGATACGATTTCAGTTTTCTTAAATTTACCAAGGCTTGATTTGTGACCCAAGATATGATCTATCCTGGAGAATGTTCCATGAGCACATGAGAAGAATGTGTATTCTGTTGTTTTTGGATGGAAGTCCTATTAATATCAATTAAGTTCATCTTGTTTACTGTATCATTTAAAGCTTGTGTTTCCTTGTTTATTTTCAATTTGCTTGATCTGTCCATTAGTGAAAGTGGAGTGTTATGGTCCCCTACTATGATTGTGTTACTGTCGATTTCCCCTTTTATGGTTGTTAGTATTTGCCTTATGTATTGAGGTGCTCCTATGTTGGGTGCATAAATATTTACAATTGTTATATCTTTTTCTTGGATTGATCCCTTGATCATTATGTAGTGTCCTTCTCTGTCTCTTGTAATAGGCTTTGCTTTAATGTCTATTTTGTGTGATATGAGAATTTCTACTCCAGCTTTCTTTTGATTTCCATTTACATGGAATATCTTTTTCCATCCCCTCACTTTCAGTCTGTGTGTGTACCTAGGTCTGAAGTGGGTCTCTCATAGACAGCATATATACGGGTCTTGTTTTTGTATCCATTCAGCCAGTCTATGTCTTTTGATTGGAGCATTGAGTCCATTTACATTTAAGGCAATTATCGATATGTATGTTCCTATTCCCATTTTCTTCATTGTTCTGGGTTTGTTTTTGTAGGTCTGTTCCTTCTCTTGTGTTTCCTGCCTAGAGAAGTTCCTTTAGCATTTGTTGTAAAGCTGGTTTGGTGGTGCTGAATTCTCTTAGCTTTTGCTTGTCTATATAGGTTTGAAGTTCTCCATCAAATCTGAATGAGATCCTTGCTGGGTAGAGTAATCTTGATTGTAGGTTTTTCTCTTTCATCACTTTAAATATGTCCTGCCACTCCCTTCTGGCTTGCAGAGTTTCTGCTGAAAAATCAGCTGTTAACCTTATGGGGATTCCCTTGTACGTTATTTGTTGCTTTTCCATTGTTGCTTTTAATGCTTTTTCTTTGTATTTAATTCTTTATAGTTTGATTAATATGTGTCTTGGAGTGTTTCTCCTTGGATTTATCCTGTATCGGACTCTCTGTGCTTCCTGGACTTGGTTGACTATTTCCTTTCCCATGCTAGGAAAGTTTTCAACTATAATCTCTTCAAATATTTTCTCAGTCCCTTTCTTTTTCTCTTCTTCTTCTGTGACTCCTATAATTCCAATGTTGGTGCTTTTAATCTTATCCCAGTGGTGTCTGAGATTGTCCTCACGTCTTTTCATTCTTTTTTCTTTATTCTGCTCTGCAGTAGTTATTTCCACTATTTTATCTTCCAGGTCACTTATCCTTTCTTCTGTGTCAGTTATTCTGCTACTGATGCCTTCTAGAGAATTTTAAATTTCATTTATTGTGTTGTTCATCTCTGTTTGTTTGCTCTTTAGTTCTTCTAGGTCCTTGTTAAATGTTTCTTGTATTTTGTCCATTCTATTTTCAAGATTTTGGATCTTAACTGCCATTATTCTGAATTCTTTTTCAGGTAGACTGCCTATTTCCTCTTCATTTGTTAGGTCTGGTGGGTTTTTATCTTGCTCCTTCATCTGTTGTGTGTTTCTCTGTCTTCTCATTTTGCTTAACTTACTGTGTTTGGGGTCTCCTTTTCACAGGCTGCAGGTTCATAGTTCCCGTTGTGTTTGGTGTCTGTCCCCAGTGGCTAAGATTGGTTCAGTGGGTTGTGTAGGCTTCCTGGTGGAGAGGACTAGTGCCTGTGTTCTGGTGGATGAGGCTGGATCTTGTCTTTCTGGTGGGCAGGTGCACGTCTTGTGTTGTGTTTTGGGGTGTCTGTGACCTTATTATGATTTTAGGCAGCCTCTGTGCTAATGGATGGGGTTGTGTACCTGTCTTGCTAGTTGTTTGGCATAGAGTGTCCAGCACTATAGCTTGCTGGTCGTTGAGTGGAGCTGGGTCTTGGCGTTGAGATGGAGACTCTGGGAGATTTTCGCCATTTGATATTACGTGGAGCTGGGAGGTCTCTTGTGGACCAGTGTCCTGAACTTGGCTCTCCCACCTCAGTGGCACAGCCCTGAAACCTGGCTGGAGCACCAAGAGGCTGTCCTCCACACGGCTCAGAATAAAAGGGGGTAAAAAAAGAAGGAAAGAAAGAAGAAGACAAAATAAAATAAAAAAGTAAAATAAAGTTATTAAAATAAAAAATAATTAAGAAAAAAATTTTTTAAGTAATAAAAAACAAAAAACGGACAGAGAGAACCCTAGGACAAATGGTAAAAGCAAAGCTATACAGACAAAATCACACACAGAAACATACACATACACCTCACAAAAAGAGAAAAAGGGGAAATAACATATATATCTTTGCTCCCAAAGTCCACCTCCTCAATTTGGGATGATTCGTTGTCTATTCATGTATTCTACAGATGCAGGGTACATCAAGTTGATTGTGGAGCTTTAATCCGCTGCTCCTGAGGCTGCTGGGAGGGATTTCCCTTTCTCTTCTTTGTTCTCACCGCTCCCAGGGGCTCAGCTTTGGATTTGGCCTCACCTCTGCGTGTAGGTCACTGGAGGGCATCTGTTCTTCGCTCAGACAGGACAGGGTTAAAGGAGCAGCTGATTCGGGGGCTCTGGCTCACTCAGGCCGGGGGAGAGGGAGGGGCATGGAGTGCGGGGCGGGCCTGCGGCGGCAGAGGCCGGCATGACATTGCACCAGCCTGAGGCGCGCCGTTCGTTCTTCCGGGGAAATTGTCCCTGGATTCCAGGACTCTGGCAGTGGCGGGCAGCACAGGCTCCCCAGAAGCGGGGTGTGGATAGTGACCTGTGCTCGCACACAGCCTTCTTTGTGGCGGCAGCAGCAGCCTTAGCATCTCATGCCCGTCTCCGGGGTCCGCGCTTTTAGCCGCGGCTCGTGCCCGTCTCTGGAGCTCCTTTAAGCAGCGCCCTTTATCCCCTCTCCTCACGCACCAGGAAACAAAGAGGCAAGAAAAAGTCTCTTGCCTCTTCGGCAGCTCCAGACTTTTTCCAGGACTCCCTCCCAGCTAGCCGTGGCGCACTAGACCCCTTCAGGCTGTGATCACACAGCCAACCCCAGTCCTCTCCCTGGGATCCGACCTCTGAAGCCCGAGCCTCAGTTCCCAGCCCCGCCCGCCCCGGCGGGTGAGCAGACAAGCCTCTTGGGCTGGTGAGTGCCGGTTGGCACCGATCCTCTGTGTGGGAATCTCTCCGCTTTGCCCCCCGCACCCCTGTTGCTGCGCTCTCCTCTGTGGCTCCAAAGCTTCCCCCACTTCGCTCCCCGCAGTCTCCGCCCGCAAAGGGGCTTCCTAGTGTGTGGAAACCTTTCCTCCTTCACAGCTCCCTCCAGAGGTGCAGGTCCCATGCCTATTCTTTGTCGCTGTTTTTTCTTTTGCCCTACCCAGGTACGTGGGGGGTTTCTTGTCTTTTGGAAGGTCTGAGGTCTTCTGCCAGCGTTCAGTAGGTGTTCTGTAGGAATTGTTCCACACGTAGATATATTTCTGATGTATTTGCGGGGAGGAAGGTGATCTCCGAGTGTTACTCTTCTGCCGTCTTGAAGCTCCTCCCCACAATTTCCTTTCTTGATTAAATGCCTTAGATAGAGGCACTTAGGAAAGCTCATAAGACAATCTATTGAATTCAAACAGGAGATGAGGGAATGACCCTCAGAGACCTTGTATGTTGGCCAGTACATCAGTTCAAGCCATGGTGCCTGGGCTGGCTCCTGGACTGTGTGCTCCTTAGGTAAGATGTAACCCATATGTAATAGATGCTGTGAACTAATTAAGAAAGCAAGGGTAAACACGTGGGCGTAAAGGTTTACAAAACAAAAAAGAACAGCCCTCTGCTTAAGTTTCAGGAAAAAATAAATATGCAAAAAATTTTATTTTGAAAAATTCCTGTAGTAGAACCAGAACTGTGAAATGTCTCTCTGAATAAATATACATTTATGAATATCTTAGAAGGCCTACTGCTGAAACACACAACAGATATCATTTTAAGCTATAATTTATGACTTCTTCATCAGCCTCTGAAATAACTAAATTATTAAAAGAAGAAGAAGGAGAGGAAGAAGTCTAACGCATATAACAAGTAAGTCAAACTATTAAGTTTATTAACACCAGGAAATTTCTTATCTTTTTGGAGGAGTTAGGTGTTTGAGAAGAATTTTTGAGTTAAAGTTAACTCAAAATTTTTGAGGTATAATTTCTGAGTTAAAATTTTTGAGTTAAAATAAAACACTTTATTAGTGTTAAAGATCTAGCTGGAAATAACTTTACTGAATAAATTCTCCAAGAAGATTCTCTTATTTCTGATCTTATTTGCTTTCTAATGCGGGACTTTGATGCTTTCCTTCTACTAAGATTCAATGCATTTTCTGCGTAGGTAAAAATTTAAGCAAGATATGTAAAAAATAAAATACTTATTTGCATTCACTTTTGTGTTAGTTATTAAAAATATATGTGAGAATATCATCCATTATCTCTCCCAGATCTCTCTCTCGAGTTTCCAGTGAGGAATATTTCCTTTGAGTTTGGGATAAAGATATATTTGTATTCACTGTTACCTTATAAGCCTTGAGTAACTTTCTTTATTTCTCTCATCCCAATGTCTCTCAGAAAACTCAAGGCTAAATTTTATGGTCAAGTGTAATCACTGTATTTTTCCCTAGTGTTTGTCATGTTAGCTTTTATCTCCTTTCCAAACTTGATTTCTCCCTTGTCTTCCTCCAACTTTTTAAAAACAATTTTATTGTTATGGTTTAATAAGATGTTTTAAATCCTTTTTCTCTATTAAGGAAGTAAATGAGTGCAGTACTGAACCCACACAAGCATCAATCAAATACCGTATGTGGGTTCTTTGTAAAGAAATTACTGTTTTCCACTCTGTGGTATCCTTCTTCTTATGAGACAAATGAATTCCTGCTTATTCTTCAAGGCAGAACTCAAGTGTCTCCCCTACTGTACCCCCTTCTCTCATCCAGAAAGCAGATTCCATCACTTTACAGTAGTACTGCCCTTGCCTCTGTGGATTCACTCATCACACAGCCTCTTTCTGTTTGCATCTGTCTTTACTCACAGATTATCTGGTTGTACTTTTTTCATGTTTCTATGCCCAATATCTAGTCTCCATGCCCTTCTTGAAACCCAGTACCAGGCAAACTGTAGATATTAATCATTGCATGTAGACGAGACAAATCAATTCGTGAATTTGAATATTATGAAAAAATATGATACCTTGGCAGCGTTTATGAGGATAGTGAATGCGTTGATGGACAAGTTTCCACTGAGTTCCCTCTAAGTAACTGACACCATGCTATGTGCTACTGGGGGGCAAGAGGAGGACCCACCAGGGAAATGAAACTCCAACGTGTGATACCTTCAAGGAGTTAACTGTGCTGAGAAGGGTAAGACTAATATGAGTTTGAGTGAGGTGGATAATTTTTAAGACTTGGAATAGTCTTAACAATATACATCCGTGTCTTCATTCAGGATAGGGTGGCAGAACAGAATAAGCAACGATATGAAGACAAAACAATGAACATGACTTACTCAAGGAATGTTGAGAAAACCTGTTTAAAAGACTTGAAGGTGAGTGATAATTAAAGATGAGTAAACAGTATGGTTAAATCAGTAGTTGTGTGGGAGGACAGAAAGTAGGAGTTGGATTACATGAAATTCTCAAGATTCATGTAGAGTGATATTTGATATGCATAAAAGGCATAGTTCACTTTTCAACAAGAGGATGGTTTAATGAAAAGTAGATTAATTTGGCAACATTATAAACAATAAATTAGAGTAGTGTAAAACAGAGGTAGGGAGATTATATAAGTAACAGTAGAAATACGGTATGGGAAGGAGAAGGTCTAGATTAAAATGCTTATAATATGAATAGAAGCAAAATTTCTATCTGGAAAACATTTCAAAGCAAGAATCTTGAGCCTTGGTAGATGAATAATAAGCCACACTTTCTTAGTTAGAAGTAAAAATCTCACCATACCAATATTGAGAAGTAATAAATTTAATATATGCTATACTAGTGTAGATCTTTAAAATCATAAATCAGTAGAGAGAATGTAATTCCCAAGCAAAAGGATGAAAATGATGTCTGATAGTACTAGACATTGATTTTTTTTTTTCCTGGAATAGTTCAACATGGAAGATAATTCACACTCATCATTATTTTAATATTGATTATTTAGAAAGCTCTAGTTTATAGACTTTGCAAATGATTATAACAGAATTATTAATCTGTGTATAACATTGCCACCCAGGAAAGGGTTTGTATTAGTTTGGTAGGACTGACATAAGAAAATAATACAGACTGAGTAACTTAAACAACAGAAATTTATGTTCTCATAGTTCTGGAGGCTAGAAGTTCAAGATCAAGGTGTTGGCAGTTTTAGTTTTGTTTAGTTTAGTTTAGTTTTGAGACCTCTCTTCTTGGCTTCAGATGACCTCGTTCTCATTATGTCTTCATGTGGCCTCTTTCCTATGTACCCACACTCCTGGTGTCTCTTCCTCTTCCTACATGGAAACCAGTCCTATTGGATTAGGGCCCCATCCTAATGGCCTCATTTTACCTTAATCACCTCTTTAAAGACCCTTTCTCCAAGTATGGTTACATTCTACTATACTAGGGGTTGAGACTTCAGTGTATGAACTTTGGGGTAACACAATTAAGCCCATAATATCCTGCCCTCTGGGCCTTTAAAATTCATATCCTTGTCATGTGCAAAATACATTTACCTGATCCCCAAAGTCTTAACCCATTCTTGCATCAACTCTTAAGTCTACATCTTATCTAAATGTCACCTAAATCAAGTGTGGGTGAGACTCAAGGAATGATTTATCCAGAGACAAAATTCTTCTCCAGCTGTGAATCTGTGAAACTGAAGAAGTCATCTGCTTCCAAAATATAATGGTGGCACAGACATAGGATAAGCATTCCCATTGCAAAAGGGAGCAATGAAAAAGAAGAAAGGGGTCACAAGTTCAAGCAAGTCCAAAACCTGGCAGGGCAAATATAAGATTTTACGGCTTGAGAATAATCTTCTTTGGTGCAATGTTCTCTCCTCTGGGTCCACTGGGGTGACAGCCCCCTTCTGGGCCCATTTTGGTGATGTCATTGCCTCTCAGCTGTGGGCAGCAGTCTAACCTGCTGTAAACAAGGAGGTGGCCCCTACCTCTGAAACCTAGCAGGAGACAGCCTGGCTCCCCAGACCTGTGATGGCAGTGGCAGCCCTACTGATCTCTGAATCACTTTTAGGGTTATTCTTCCCTTTTATTTTTTTGAAGAATACTGCATATTTGCAGCTGGATAGCTTTAATGTTCTGTCCTGTATAATCCCTGATGCACAATAGCCTTCCTTCATTCTGTCCCATCTCTGCCGTCTTAGATCCAAGCTGGCAGTGTTGATGCTGGTATAACCTCTCTCTGCTCCTGGCTTCTGCTGAGACCATTGTATAAAATCATGAGTCACACCTATAATCTCTTTATGGAGTGATTGTCTAGCCACACCGATGGTGTTCTCTCTAGAACTTTCTCATTTTTCTGCAATACAGTCAGGCTGAGAATGTCCAAATCTTCAAGTTCTGGTTCTTTTTGCTTTACAATTCCTCCTTCAATTTCTCTCTCTCCTCTCACATTTTACTATAAGCAGCAAGGAGAAACCAGCTGCAGCTTCAACACTTTGCTTAGAATTCTTTTCAGCTAAATATCCAGTGTCATCATTCACAAGTTCTACTACCTTCCACAAAATACCGGAATACAATTCAGCCAAGTTCTCTGATGCTTTATAACAAGGATCATGTTTTCTCCAGTTTCCAATGACATGTTCCAGATTTCCGTCAGAAACCTGAGCAGAATCACCTTTCACATCCATATTCCTGCCAACAGTCTCTTCAAGGTAATCTAGGCTTTTTCTTTTTCTTCTCCTTTTTTTTTAATGTCTTTACTGGAGTATAATTGCTTTACAATGGTGTGTTAGTTTCTGCTTTATAACGAACTGAATCAGTTATACATAGGCTTTTTTCTAACACACATCTCAAAATTCTTCCAGCCTCTACCCATTACCCAGTTCCAAAGTCAAGTCCACACATTTAGGTTTTTGTTACACAGCATCCCACTCCCCAGTACTACATTCTGAGTACCTGGGTACCTTCCGGGGATATGGGTGGCTTAAACAACAGAAATTTATTTTCTCACAGATCTGGAGACTGGAAGTCCAATATCAAGGAGTTGGCAGGTTTGTTTTCGCCTGAGGCCTCTCTCTTTGGCTTGAAGATGGTGGCCTTCCATGTCCTCATATAGCATGTCCTCTGAGCACCCACACCCCTGGTATCTCTTTCTTTCTTATAAGGACACCAGTCCTGTTGCATCAGGGCCGACCCTAATCACCTCCTTTTAACTTAATCACCTCTTTAAAGAACTTATCTACAAATGTGGTTACATTCTGAGGTACTGGGAGTTGAAACTTCAACATACTGTATTAATTTGGGGGACAAATATGGTTACATTCTGAGGTACTGGGGGCTGGGAATTCAACACATTAATTTTCCAGGAACACAATGTATCCCATAACAGGGTTTATGCTGTATATTTTCAACACAATAGTCTGTTTCATTTCTTCTTTGATTTCTAATATCTACTAAAGGCTTCTTCATATGATATAAAATTGTTTTCAGAAACCCAAAGAACCTCAAAATATATGCTTATGTTACCCAATTAATTTTGTTCTTTTTCCTTCTCTGTGATAGCTGAGCCTTTTGAGTTTACAAATTTTTACCTCTAAGTTAATGCATATTTTATCCTCTCTTTTTATAGTAACCAAAAAAAGTTCCATATTAATTGATTTTTTTAGATTATAACCATACTCCCTTTAACTTTTTATTTATTTTGTGATAAAAAAATATCACTTTTACAAAAGACAGACCTCTTCATTTTCATGTATGGACTTGGGCATGTTACTTAATTTTTCTGTACCTCTGTTTTCTACTCTATGAGGTAGAATAAAATTACTAAACTGTTAGAATTGCTGAGAAGACTAAGATACAAGGTGTGGATGTATATGCATAGAGTTCGGCTCCTTTCTCACTTTATGCCCCAAACTATTCTTATGAAACCTGAGAACATGAACAGGGCCTGTTCTCTGATCAAAATCCAATAGCACAATATCTCTATTGAGAGCATTGATTAGTGTACTGTATTATAATAGTGATTCCTCATCCCTTTGATGTTTGTAGGACTGTTTGTTGCCGAAGTAAATGTCCCAGATCTCTATGTAGCTTTATCACATCTTATATGTGTTTTTAATTTTTCTTGTATTGCTTTTGCCACATCAGTTTACCGGCTGTCACTTCTTAGCAAAATCAATAAAACTTGTTCTAACAGCCTCCCACACTTTAATTTGCTGTTTCAAATAACTTGCAAGCTGGAAAATCAGATGATCAAGCCTACTGGAATTTGGGGAGATGTAAAAGTGTAAGTCCCGACTCTGGACTTAGTGCTATGCTGCATGATTTACCTAATTATATCATTCAATCTTTATAACAACCCAGGGAAGAGGTACGATGATTACTTTCATTTTGTAGATGAGGAAACTGAGACTTCAGGAAGTAATTTGTTCAAGGACAAATATGTAGGAAGGAGTAGAGATATTACCTGAAATCAGAACTTCCAGGGCCTGACTCAGTACATTTACATCACATACCCTGAAGTGAGATATTCCTGTGATAGATTGCTAAGGGTCCCAAACTTGTTGTACCATACTGATTTAATAGTTATGATTCTGTCTCATACTACTTTTCTCAAAGATCATAGGTACATTCATATTTAACTAAACACCATAGCACTTTAGTTCTCTGTCAGTTTATATATGGTAAAATTTAATCACGAGGTACAAAGATTACTCCACAAAATCTTATTCAACAACAACAATAATAAAACAGCTGATGTGTACTGAGTGATGACTGCATATGTCTCCATCCCATGTTCTTTACATTTACTTTACATGGATTATCACATTCAATCTTCAGAATCACTCTGTGAAGTAAATACTATTATTATACCTATTTTGTAGGTGAAGAAACTGAGGTCATGAGTAATTAAGTTTTTGGCCAACCAGCCAGTAACTAATGGATCTGGGATTCAAATCCAGGCAACTGAGACCAGTAGAAGAACTGGAAACAGAGATGGTGCCTTTAGCACTCAGCACTGAAAAGACAGAAGAAAGTTCCAAAAGTGTCGCTAAATATTCATTAAAGGTTCAGGTTCATTGAGCAGAAAATATCTTACCTTGATGGAGTTCAGTCTCAGGAAACCAAGCGTAGGGATATAAAGTTGTGGGTAGAAATAGAGGACTGGGAAATGGAACCTACGCGTTCATTTTTAGATTAATATACATATTCTCCCCTGAGACTGCTGAATGGTAAGGTTTCTGAATTTCATTAGTAAGTCACCTAAATGTACAGCTTTCCACTGTCAACCCCAGAATTGTTGGTCAGACCTAAATTTTCCCCCTGTGTTTCCTTAGGGAAGAAGGATTCTGAGGCTTGGTCTGTTTGGTCTGTTTTTTGCACTCTGTGGTTGCTTCCTTCACTGGTTCTACCTTTTGCTTTGGTAGGTGGGCTTTCCTACCATTTCCATAGCTATTCCCTTTCTTCCTTTTTCTCTGCTTTCAAGATCATTACATCTGTGTGACCTGGCTCACAGTCATCTTCTCTTTCCCATTTTCTGCTTAGATCTGTTGAAGTTGAACAGCCCACTCCACGAAGTCTGCTGATCTCTTTAATTTTAGCCATCCTTTGCTAACCTAAACTAGGACCTTCTTATGTGGCACTTCCTTAATTCCAAATCTGTAACCATACTTATTATCTTTCTAACATTATTATTACCCTATCCCCACTCTATTGGCTCATCTACCTCAAAAAACCGAGCCCCTTAATCTTTCCTTTTTTCCCATGTCCAATCCCCAGTCATTCCTTTTAACCTCATACTCCCAATTCATTCCTGCCTCTTTTCCTTCTCCATCCAAACAGACCACATAGTCCAACTTTTCCATTCTTTGGTGTGGGGGGGGGATGGTGAAAGAGGACAGTGCTTCCTTTGATAAGAATAATCTAGAATCATACGGGAGGCATCTTTCCAGCCTTGAGGTCCCAATAGAGCAACAGCTTGAGAAGCAACAGGCAGGATTGAATATTCCCCTGAATATGCAGCATAAGGAAAACCTGAGTTGTGAGTCAATACAGTCTCTGTCACTTGTAAAACAATGACCCTTATCTACTTGTTTTACACCCCAAATCCCAAATGCATTCTCCACGTCACTAGGAAATCTGAAAATTGCTCCTGTTGAGGAAGGAGTGGGGAAGACAGCAAGAACTAGCTGTTAGCCGTAGAGAGTGCATAAATCATGGACAGGGCGATCAGCTCATGGAACAGGGAGGGAGGCCCTCTAGAAATTCAGGCCCATTGAGGATCATGCCCACCCCACGCCTCTGCCGAAGTACCCATGGTGCCAGGAAGAAGATAATGGGGCACACACATTTGGGTCAAGGAGTGGAGGAGGGGCAGGGGGACAATTTACCAGGTGGTAAAGTATGATCCTGGCCATTTCATCAAATGACATTTGCAAACGCTATAACCTCTCTTCTCTTGATTCTGTTCAAAAAGAAACGCTATAATCCCTTCCCACCAAATGAAACTGGGAAGATGATTGATAATATGTTTTCATGCTTGCAACTCAATTCTGAGGAAGTCTGCATAGAAATAGAATTTATGATTATTATCAATACAATTCTGGTTGCCCAGGTTCCTCAATAAAGTTCAGAAATTGTGCTAGCAGCCCTGGGGTAAGGGGGTTGTGAAAAGCGTCTGGAATACTTCAGGCCGCCCATGGAGCAGGCTTTGGAAAATATTTTTATTTCCCTTTGTCCTTTATTCATTTTCCTGACACTATAATGAACTTTGTAAATGATGGCCTCTGTCGTCCATCCATCAAAAGACTGGGCCTCAGACCATCTGTGAGATTTTTTTTGCTAAAATGAGATTTTGTTTGAAAACTTCGGCTTAAATGCAAAAAAAAAAAGAAAAAAAAAAATTCCCTGCAAAGGTTAAAACCATAGCGAGGCACATCTGGTGGCTAAAATTAGGCTTGTTCCTATTAGCAAAGGCCAGAACCCATGATGGGGAAATGTGGAGGCACCTTTGTTGAAAACATCCTAACCTTTTCATCCTGGCTGGATTCTTATGCAGCAACAGCCGTAATATGTTCTGCTTTCAGTTATGCTTTCTCATTTTCTGCAACATCTTCCTTTAATGCATGGAAAGGCCGTTAGAAAAAACTGTCTAACTGAGGTTCTCCACTTAAGCATATCCTTTTAATGAGATTTTAAAACAAAAAAATGTAATCCTTGGTAATATTTTATGTCAGTATTGTTTTTTTCCCCTGTCATAATTAGAAATAAAAGGGTGGCCGCTTCTCTGAGCCATTCCCTCTTGAACAACTGAAAACCTGAGGAAAATAATTTCAGTGCTTTCTCACTTTCCCAAGGTTCGGAAATCAGGAAACCTGAGATTTTAGAATTAAACCACTTCTGCATAAGAAAAGGATCACTTTTATTTAGTGAGGGTCTCCAGTCAGGGCTGAAGAAAGCCAGTTTCTGCCTTTGCCTCAATTTCTCCGTTTCTTCAAAATAGAGAAATATGACTAAAAGTCACAGAAATAGCAGCATATGAAAACAAAGTTGGTAAATTTAGCATAATAGACTTTAATGAAAGTCTTTCCAGCTTTGTCCTTAAAGATATGGTAGTCTTTTTTTTGCAACTTTATTGAGGTATGATTGACAAATAAAATTGTATACATTTAAGGTGTACGATCTGATGTTTTGATATATGTATACATTGTGAAATGATTACCAAAACCAAGGTAATTAACCTATCCATCACCTCACACAGTTCCGTGTGTGTGCCTGCGTGTGTGTGTGTGTGCGTGTGTGTGTGTGTGTGTGTGTGTGTGTGTGGTAAGGACACTTGAGATCTACTGCACATTTCAAGTAACTATAGTCACCATGTGATACGTCAGGCCTCCAGACCTTATTCAACTTAGGTACCTTTTGACCAATACCTCCCCATTTGCCCCAGGTGTGGTAGTGAATGCTGCAAAATAATTTCCCTCACAGTACAGTGAGAAGAAGAAAAAATAAACATATCAGTAGCATATCCCTGCAAGCAGAAAATAGCTCCAGGGAAGAAATCAATCTGCAGCTTTGATACAGGAGGAAAACCAATGGTATTTATTTCATCAAGGCATCTTTATAAAAATGGAGAAATTCAGTTTGTGAATCTTGGCAGCCTCTCCCAAATAATCAGAATATTCCGTGAGCCTGTGAGTTAACCAGAGAGGGGTTTCTAATCAAACAGCCATTCCAGCTTCAAGTTCTAATTTGGGAATTTTAATAAAGTTCAACCACGTGAAATGCTTTTTTTAAGCAGTGTTCTCTTTTTTTGGAGTCTAAGAATTATGATTGTTACCAGAGTCTCATTAGAGAATTAAAATCAGCCTTGGTTTGTGATTTCCGTGGCAATAATAATTAATTTAATTTCAGTTTTATTTAAATTATTTCATAGATCATGACATGGAAACTTTTTAACAAAATAAATTGGGGTGTTTTGTTTTTTTCAAATGTTGGATGCATGCCCCTGTCTCCTTCTGCCCTCTAAAATAACAAGGATAACAAGAAACAGAAGTGCGAACTCACACTTCAATAAAATTGGACACACTGGTAACCAGAACTACATTGTATGTAGAAACACTGCCAAACGTAGTGGAGGTCAAATAAAGATGAGGGAAGATGCTGAGAAAGCATGCCTGAAACTAGAATTTCAAGCAATGGGACAGAACATAGTTCCCCCAAGCAGGTTTTATGAATTTAACCAAATGATCAGAGTTAATGTCAACCATAATGGTGAAAGTCAACATCACAGGTCTCTTGAGAAAGGCACAACATCACTCATTCCTGTTCGTAACCCCTAAAAATCATAGCCTAAAATGAATTTTGAGGAAACCATCACACAGTCTAAAGTGAGGCTGTTACGGACATCCAACAGCATTGAAATGGACCCTCACCCAAAATTTGGATCCAGCATTGAGACTGATGATCACACACACACACATGCACACAGGATGCAAGGGAAAGGTTTAGTACTCACCTAATGAAGCTTTCTGGGTTAAGTGGAGTGGATCCTAAGAACATCCAAAAACAGTTTAAAAGAGAACAGGAGCCTGGCTTGGGGATTTTACTGTGATTAGGAGGTGGGGACAGGGCAGGTGGTTCCTCCCCAGCGTGGATAGGAACTTGCATGGTTTGAACCTCCAAATGCACCCAAAAGGAAGAATCTGGGTTTTCCTACCAGCTTGTCCAGACGTGAAGCAGAAAGGCAAGACGTAGAGAGGACTCTAACAGTTGTCAGCAAACACCAAAAAACAGAGTACAAAGGAGCATATTGAAAAAGAATTGGCCCATGCTCTTCTAAAATGTCAATATAAAGAGGTGAAAGCACACAGAACTGTTCCATATTAAAGAATAATCCTTTTTAGAGACATGACAACTATATTCAATGTGTGATCTTGGATTGGAAACTGGATCAGAAAAAATGCTCTAAAATACATTATTGGGACGACTGGTAAATTATGAATATGAATGATATAGTTATTTTGTATCACAGTTAATTTCATGAATTTAATAATTATATGTGATTTTCTAATATCATTTTATGTTCTTAGGATATACATAAAGTATTTATGGGTGGAGAATCTTGAAGTCTGCAACTGGTTCAGTAAATAATATTTATATATGCATATTGTCAGTGTGTGTATACTTATAATGTACAGAGAGAGAGAAAGAGAGCAAATGGTGAAGAGTGCATACACGTGAACTTTTGTAAATTTTTACAGTTTCAAATGTTTTCCAAGATAAAAAGATGAAGTGAAGGAGGTAGTATGAAATCTCTTTACTGGAAATAAAGGAACGGGATTCATGGACTAACAGATGGAAATTCGTTGGGCCCTTCGTGCCAGTAATGAGAAGAAGGAAGAACCAGGTGAATAAAGGTCCACACAGGAGACCACCTTTACGGGATGGAGGAGAGAAAGTTCAGAGATACGAATTTTTGTGGACAGTGGAGAAAACAAAAAGCATCTCACACTCTCACTCTGGGTTATACCAAAGAACTTTCTCCATACCAGGAAGAAAATCTACTAACCCAGAATTCACTTCATGCAGTCAACACAAAAAAACCGGCACATTACCCACACAAAGACCCAATAACCAGTCTCAGTACTGTGGAGTGCAAGTCTGAGCAGTTTTTACTTTTTCTTCAATCACTGCCTTCAGCCAGACCATGTCAAATTCCCTTTCTAGTTCCTTAAGGATACCTTGGGGAGATTTCATAAATTTTCTTTTATAGTTAGTCATTAACTCTTTAGTCTAATATTAATATTTCAGGCAAACAGTCACCTTAAAGGTCTCCTCTCGCACTCAAAGTAGACCAGATGTGAACTAGAAGGACCTGAACTGAGAAGGATAGGAACAAAGGACATAGCACTCCTCTCCCTCTCTCTTCTGGATCCAACTATTCCAGCAGTGGGAGTAGACAGAAGGGAAGAGGGGAAAGGCACTTATCCTTTATTTATTGGAACACAGAAGTAATCCTCATTTCTTTGTTATGAGTGTTTTCTGGCTCATACTGAGTTGCTATAGATCTCTCTTGTGCCTCTGGAGTCTAAGTGCTAGCTCACCCATAATAAGTAAGACATTAGACACACATGTGACTTTGGCTCAACTTCTACTACCTGCTCTTCATAACATGGTATATTTAGCAGCATCTTGCTGGCTGGGGCCCTCCTCAACCAGGAAACAGCTGTCCCAGAGGGATGATGCTAGCCACACAGCTCAAACCCAGCTACCTCCCAGAGTGCCCTGGATATGCTGTAAAATTTGCCTCCTTGCCACTTGTAGCAGAGATTGGGAGAGAACAGATGGCTCTTCCAACTAATCCCTCCTTCTACCCCACCACCTTCTTCTGCTGCCTAAGCCCAGGGCCAACCAGGAAAGGGAAGGTCAGGCTTTCCTATCATGTTCTCTTTTAGAGTTTCCCTAAAACTTGGCTTTAAGTTGGGTTAAGAAATAGCTTTCTACAGCCAGTAGAAGCTGGACACCCTCTAGGGTGCTTTTTCTTTTCAACTCTATCTACTCCTCCTCCCTCTGGTCACAGAGAAAGACACATAAACTATGTATAACTGAAACTGAGAAAGAAAGAAAGAGGAAAAGAATGTGGAAGATGAGGTAAGTATTGTGTCTTCTTCATTGTGAAGAACCAAAGGGTACAAGAATTTCCAGTTGTTAATCAAGAATAAAGATATGGGGCTTCCCTGGTGGCGCAGTGGTTGAGCGTCCGCCTGCCGATGCAGGGGACACGGGTTCGTGCCCCGGTCCGGGAAGATCCCACATGCCGCGGAGTGGCTGGGCCCGTGAGCCATGGCTGCTGAGCCTGCGCATCCGGAGCCTGTGCTCCGCAACGTGAGAGGCCACAACAGTGAGAGGCCTGCGCACCGCAAAAAAAAAAAAAAAAAAAAAAGAATAAAGATATGGGGAAAAATAATAGAGATGTGAGTATATGTAAAGGTAAAAATGATAAATACCAAGGAAATGGCAAAAAGTGTAATACAAAAATAATATTAAATAGTGGAAGGAGAGAGAAGAGAAAAAAGCAATGAAAATGTACTTATTTATCAATGCTGATGCTGGCTACAGAAATAGAAGTTTAAATACATGAAGTTATGAGGTTGTATCTAAACTATAATAAAAAATAAACATTCTAAATTGTAAGCATGAACATAACAAGTTAAGGAAACCACACCATGTAATTAAACAAGAAAAACAAAAGCATTAAAAACAAACAATTTAGCATAATGTGAAAAGACATAAAAAGTACATCATATCAATGAATGCAAATGGGTTAAAACTTTCCCTTTTGAATACTAAAGGCCAAATGTTTTCTGTTTACAGCAGATCTCCAGTCTCCAAATCAAAAGGAATTCACAAAATTTGGAAATAAGAGGATGAGCCAAAAAAGCAAACCAAAACAAACAAAACGGACAAATATAAGCACAAATAAAACAAAAATTAAGATCTTAATGTCAGACAAAATGGACAAAAGTCTTTTCTTTTCTTTTCTTTTTTCGGTACGTGGGCCACCCACTGAGGCTAGTGGAACGGGAAGAACAGGGGAGCCTGTGTTCTGAATGACATCCTTGAACAGCTTCACCACACCTAGGCCACCATCTAATTCTGAAGGAATAAAAACCCTTATCTATTTAAGCTGGTGGTAGATCTACCTTCCGTCACTTTAAGTAAAAATCCTTCCTGGTTGATATGCTTGCGAATTTTCTTACTTTTAACAAGAACTGTCCATCAGAGAGTTAGGCTGTTGGCAGGTAGCCAGGGGACACTGGGGTACCTCCTAGATTGTTTTTATCCTTCTGATATTCGGTTGGTTCATCATTCTAGGCGCCCATACTTTAATACTGTAGGCAGTATATAAGGGGATATGGTTTATTTACTCCGGATTCATTCACTGAAATAAAGTTTGGACTTGGAACCCAATGCCTCTGCCTCTTACTACCGTGCCTCTGCCACTTTCACTATGGTGATAATGATTAAAATAGGTATCTGAGTTTTCTCCCAGAAGCTAGAGAGCTAGTCCTTCAGAGACAATGCATCGGTACAATTCTATATCACTTAGGGAAATAGAGTTTCATATATGAAAGCAAAAAAAAAAAAAATCACCTTTTTTTTTTTTTTTTTTATTTGCGGTACGCAGGCCTCTCACTGCTGTGGCCTCTCCCATTGCGGAGCACAGGCTTCGGACGCGCAGGCTCAGCGGCCACGGCTCACGGGCCCAGCCGCTCCGCGACACGTGGGATCCTCCCGGACAGCGGCACGAACCCGCATCCCCTGCATCGGCAGGCGGACCCCCAACCACCGCGCCACCAGGGTAGCCCAAAATCACCTTTTAAGATGAGTTTTCGTATGTCTTTTTTGCCATCCACTTTATGCCCTCATGAATTCTAAAGGTGCACTTCAGTAATCTAAGACACCCCATGTGCCCAACAGATAGCAATTCTAGATCTTTCTAATGTAGTGCTTCATGCCAAGCGTCAGCTGCCATCTGATGAAGATGGTCTTAGAGAAGTGGGATGCATTTTATGCTTCGTTATTTTTAAAAAAATTAAAAATATGTTTTAGAGTTGCTCAGCCCTCAAGATGGAACATTTTGTATCATTTTCTCACTTTTAGTTACATTGTTGTTTTCATCAATTTTCACATATCTATAACTCCTTTTTATCTACTACTGTTTTCTTAAAAACAAAATGGCATAGAGGAAAATCAGTAAATACTGAGTCAAACACTTGACTTCTAGACCCACCTCTTCAGTGATCACCTTAACAAGGGATCTCTAGGAATGCTACTTAGGAGAGGCATAGGAGCAGCAGCCTGGCTGGCAAGGGTATGGGAGATGGAGATCTATTGGCACAATACCCAGTGGTATACATAAATTAGAGATTAGAGGAGAAGCTAAAGCCTACTGCTGATGCTCTGCATCTTCATTTCCTCATCTATAAGGCTGATTTAAATATAAGCATTTTAAAGTTCTATCTTGGGCCTTCAATTACTTTATTTCCTAACTTTCATCACGTTCCCACCACTTACATACCTGTAATTCCAATTGTTACTTTCCTCTAGCAAAGCCAGTATCCAGCTTTCCCTCACACACCTAATCTGTACCATATCATTGCTATGCCAAAGTCATAAGTTCTTCCAAGCTTTTCTTATCTCATGAGATTACTCTAGGCCAATTATACATATTTTATTTTTCATAATGTTTGATGAGTTCCAGAGAAGTCTGTCACATAAATATGTTGTGCAATGGCTCTGGCCTAGGAAGATGAGCTGAGTTTCGAGAATAAAAATCATGCTAAAACTTGTACATCACTAAGTAACAAAAATGACCACTTCTTTGGCTTTTGTATGTGCCAAGAACTGTTCCCAGCTGGTTTTATTCATTGTATCTAATTAATATTTCCATTACAAGTATTCCTAGTTGGTAGATATGATTCTCTTTTTTACAGGTAAGAAATCTGAGGCTTGGATGGGTCGACTATTTCACCTGCTGTCATAGGCATAGTGAGTGGATCATTCTGATTCAAGCCCGCATCTCTTTAACTCCAACACTCCTCTCTTCCAGCCACAGGATTCTGCTGCCCAGTAGGTTATAGCACATTTTTAATGAATGCAACCATCTCTGCTTGCTTTTCTCCTTGCTGGGTCAGACTCCAAACAGATATAGCTTTAACCATCTGTTCACATACTTTATTACCAAACTACCAGACAGTATACCATTTTCAAGACCAATTCTTCACTCCACAGTCAAATAAAATGTTTCAAAAAACCAAGGAGACAATGCCCATCCAGATTCCCACTCTGATTTTGTGCTGTGGTGTGGAGTTCAGGGCCAGGAGCAGTGCTGATTTTAGCAGTGGTCACAGAGGCCTTGAAAGGGAAGGCAATTTTTTTTATTAGATAGCTGATATGGAATGATAAACTTTAACCTGCATACTTCCTAAAAGTGACTTAAGGTGATTTCAAATAAAAAAGAGCAGATATAATAAATCTCAAAAGAGATGTGATAAAACACAAAGCTAATTGTTAAAATAAAAAATAGGGCTTCCCTTGTGGCACAGTGGTTAAGAATCCGCCTGCCAATGCAGGGGACATGGGTTCGAGCCCTAGTCTGGGAAGATCCCACATGCCGCGGAGCAACTAAGCCCTGCGCCACAGCTACTGAGCCTGCGCGCCACAACAACTGAAACCCACGCACCTAGAGCCCGTGCTCCACAGCAAGAGAAGCCACTGCAATGAGAAGCCCGCACACCACAACAAAGAGTAGCCCCGGCTCGCTGCAACTGGAGAAAGCCCGCACGCAGCAAGGAAGACCCAATGCGGCCATGAATAAATAAATAAATTTATAAATAACAATAATAAGATAGGTGTCACATACCAGAAGGGAAATAGGAATGAGAAGAGAAAAATTGTGACAGAGAAGGTTTTTAAGCAAGAGAAATTGCTGCAAGTGAGGGTAAAGCTTAGTTCAGACATTATCTGCAAGCCCAGCTGGAGAGCGAAACACGATGAAGCTACAGCAGCACTTCTCAAACTTGAATGTGCAGGTGAATAGGCTGGGAATCTGGTTCAAATACAGATTCTGATTTAGTAGGACTAAGGTTGGGGTAGAAACTCTGCACATTTAACAAGTTCCTGGATGATGCAGACTACACTTTAAGTGGAAAAGAACTACATTCATAGTCGGATAACTGAACATTTACCATGACCCAAAGAAAGGCTTTATTTCTTTTATCTCTGAGTGTTATAAGTTGAATTGTACCCCCATCCCAAATTCATATGTTAAAGCCCTAACCCCAAGTACCTCAGAATGTGACCTTATTTCAAAATAAGGTCATTGCAGATGTAATTAGTTAAGATTTGGTTATTTGGGTGGGCCCTAATCCCATATGACTGGTGTCCTTCTAAAAAAGGGGAAATTTGGGTACAGAGATACACACACATGACAAACACTATAAAGATGAAGGCAAAGATAGAAATGATGCTTCTACAAGGCAGGGAATACCAAAGATTGCCAGAGAACACACAAGGTAGGGGAAAGCGTGGAGCAGACTTTTTCCTGCAGCCCTCAGAAGGAACCAACCCAGCGCATATCTTGATCTTGTACTCCTAGCATCCAGAGCTGTTTCTTTAAGCCATCCGGTTTGTGGTCTTTGTTCCAGCAGCCCTAGCAAACTGATATGGAAAGAAAATATGTCTCTGTAGAAGAAATATTGCACCACAGGTCACCCTTAACTGTGATTTAATGAGAAGTTCCTAAAGTGCCTCTTAGTTCTGAATGTTTGTTTCCCAGACTGTATCCCTGGATATTTTGATTTCATAAGCTTGAGGTGGTCCAAAGAACTCGAGTTCCTATAAAACATCCCAAGTTACAAATAATCAGATATGTTTGGGAACTAGTGGTTGAAATTAACATTATGGGGGCAATATGAGATAACTGTCAGATATAATATAGAATTTGTTCCCTTCCATACACTGCAGTTTCTACAGTGATTTTTTTTATCTTTAATGGAATTAATTGACTGAACTCTTGGTACACTGGATGAAAGCAAAAACACTTTAGGACAAATTTCTTGCCCACCGTCTATAATCACTCTAAATGGTTTTTGGTTTTACCACCTAATATTCCCAAAATAGAATTCATCAAATAAACAAGAAAATTCATCTACTGACTTTGTTATAAATTTACTAATATCTTTTTAAGCAGGAAGAATGAATGACTTTGACCTGTGTTTCCAAGCCACCCAGCCTGAGCCTTTTGGTTTGGTGAAAAAACCAAAGAGTGGTATCTTTAGAGAAGGGCAAGGTTTCCAATTCTTCCCCACAGCCTCAATTCCATTAGCATGAGACCTTGAAACCGCATCTGTTTTTACTTATGAAATTCAAACAATTGCCTAACCTCTTGGCTCTTAAGTAAAATGTTCAAGGGCTCACATGACAACACTTTGTTGTATAAATGAATCTTGTATATTATGAGTCTGTTGTAATTATATAATCTGTTGTGTATAATTAAACTGTTTTTGCAAAAAGAGGGAATAAATGCCTATAAAACATCTGGTTAGGATCTGCAAAAGGTTACACTTTTTCTGTGTCTCCAAAAGGCTTGTTCTATCTGTCACCCATTGCTTTGTTTGAGTTTCTGCAGGCAACAAAATTATGGAGAAGTCCTGTGGATAAAATTACAGTGTCTGGAGCCTACTATGCCTTCCTGTTTGGCCGGAACTGAGCTAGTCCATGGACAGACAGCGGCTGTGTAAGAAAGTGTTTAGAATAGGGTCACTTGATAGACTCAGAGGAAACTCACAGCACCCTGCAACACATCTCTATTGAAACATTGCACAATGTGCAAGTTCGTTTGTCCAAGATTCAATTGTATAAATTTAGTAGGTTGTATAAACAATAGAGAGAGGGGAAAGATAAGGTGAGAAGATTCATCAAAAAAAAAAATCAATGCTTTATGGTTTGCTCAGATGTAACTAACTATGTGCCAGAAGGACTTACTTTGTTTTGATTTGGGGTGTGTGTGTGTGTGTGTGTGTGTGTGTATGTGTAGACACAGTGTAGGTCTTTGCAACCAAGGTGAAGGGGACACTAAGAATCTAAAGGATGAAAAAAACTTCACTTAAAACTGAGAAACCTATGTATATGAAGCATGATACTTTTAAAATTAATTACATGAAAATAAATATTGATTAGTTTCATCCTGTAGATAATTCTTTTATATTTGTCAGCACATGAAAGTGAACACTAACACACAGGGGGAAATGTATAGTTAAGGTAATTTAAAATAGTTACCTAAGCAGGACCTCAGAGAACACCCTTGAAGGATAATAATAGTAATGGTTTCACTTCAAAGTCATAAAACTTTAGAAATTTAAGTTTTATAAGCCTATATGTTCTTAACTAATGTATATTGAATATTTACTACGTCATGGAATACTCTGTTTTATGTACATTAATTTAACTCTCATTGCATTGTATTATAATGGGATTATTGTACCCATTTCACAGGTGAGGAAATCAAGGCTCAGAGTGATTAACACCTTGAACAAAATCAAAAGCTTGTAAGTGACAGAGCTGGATTCACTCTCCAGGCTTCTCACCCCTCTCTGTCTATAACCTGATTTCTGTGCCTGAATTACATAAATTCATCCCTTCATTTTAAGTGTTTAAACCCAACCAGGCCTCCCGAAAGGCAAACTATGCTTGTTGTACTTCATGCTTATAGCAAACCAATACTGCTTTGACTCGTGTTCTGTCCACCTTGTGTCTATTAATATTGGTGGAAAATGGATGACAAAAAACTCACATATTCTTGTACGACAAAAGTTTTCTATGAAAAACTGTCAGAGAACAGATTTAATTATTTAGTGAGCGATAATTCATATGGGGGGTGTCTAACTTATTGCATTCTAGATTAAATGAGAAGTGACACTGATGCTTAGCATATCTAAAATTCAAAATGAGAAAGGGAAAAATTTTAGTAGGTAGACATTTCAGTAAGTTATTTGAGTTGGCTGGCTTCTTACATGGAGTTGCCATGTTGATTTATTATTTGTGCTGGTGTGATATAAACAGGCTGAGTGTTAGTATACAATAACAGCCAAAATTTAGTATAGTTTTAAATGTGTCAAACCACAGCAATATAAAGATGGAAGGGTCCTTATCAATCAACGAACCCCACTCAACACAGGAACCCCTCTACAATGATTTATGGTCTAATCATTCCATTAAACACATGAGGAAGCTGAGAGTAAGCTCAGTTAAGTGATTTAAGTTTAGAAAGGGGTTAGGCCTCAGACTTCCCAATTCTCAGCACACTGTTCTTATTTTAATTGCATTCCTTCACAGTGGCCTCTGCTTTACCGAATTAGTGCCTTATACCATCAGCTGCAAAGTGGTACCAAAATATGAAAGGCAAAATTATCTCTATGTCAAGCGAGGTAGCAGGTGGATTCCAAGGGGCATCTCATGTGATGTTAGAGAGTACTTAGTTTGAATGACGCCCCATGCATGCTCGCAACGCACAAATCATAAAACTAATCTCCCATCCTGTATTCAACCTGCTTTTGGTTCCCAATCCCTATATGTAATCCCCATTGCTTCTTCCTTAGGCACAGTGGTACTTTTCTAAGATCTTTGAATCCATATTTTCTTCCTGGTCATAAGGGATAGGTGCTAGCCGAGTAAGGACAGTAAGCAGACCATATAAGTCCCATGATAGGAAACATTGGGGTTGACCAGATACACAGTCAACATGAGTCATGCCTCTCAAACTGTGCAAATAGTGAGGACGGGCTCCAGCACATAAAAGCTCAAAACCCCTCAAGAATTCTGACTTCCTCATTCTTTCCTTCCAAATTCCATCCTGCTGAGGTTGTTACAATTTGCTAAAACTTAATTTTATACACGACTTAAGTAATAAAAGTGAGTTAATAAAAAAATAATAAACCCTTACACTCAAGTCCCTATCATTGTTAGACTGTCCTTCAAGTTGATGGCTTTGCTTTGATCATTTATGATGCAGAACTACTCTTGTGGGAGGGAAAGCTTAAACTGAGCTTGGTGTCCTGTAGTTTTTCTTCGTAGCCAAAGATGCTGTTGATGCTGGCATTGTTTCCTGAACGTTGCTTCTTACCATTAGTTGTATTTACACATGACCTGTTTTTTTTGTTTGTTTGTTTGTTTTGCGGTACGCGGGCCTCTCACTGTTGTGGCCTCTCCCGTTGTGGAGCACAGGCTCCGGACGCGCAGGCTCACGGGCTCAGCCGCTCCGCGGCATGTGGGATCTTCCCGGACCGGAGCACGAACCCCCGTCCCCTGCATCGGCAGGCGGACTCTCAACCACTGTGCCACCAGGGAAGCCCAACATGACCTGTTTTTTAACAGAACTTGGATGTAATTTCCAGCACAGTTTACATTAACTTGTTTCACTGGGAATTTAATGACAACTTGAGTAAATGTTAGTCTCTAGAGAAAGGCATTTTAAGGCAATCATAGCTTCCAAAGCTACATTTTTCCTAGGGTCTATGTCACAGTGCAGGGCACTAAGGGCATCATTTATACTCACAGGAAAGCTCATTAGCAGTGTTAGGACTTCAGGATAATATTGGATGTCTTCCTGTTCCCTGAGTATTCAGCCTCTTCTTTGGGAACCAAGTCCGCCATAAAGCCGGTGAGGTTATTGATTTCATTCTGTCCTCAGCTACTGTGGCAGCAAGGTGCTATCTGTTCCAAGGTATTATTTCTCTCCTACTTGTATTCACTTTCTCTCCAGCGGTCCTTTAGATATCAGTATTTTTTGAAGTAGTTTTACATAGGATACTACAGACAGTTTAGTGGTTTTACCACTGACAATTTCTGAAGGTCTGTGGTTGTAAATTATTCATCAAGGGGCTCACTCAGAATACCTGAGATGGATGTCCATACTTTCCTGCTCATCCTAAAACTGACGTAACTGGGAAGTGTGCCCGAGTGGATGAAGGGGGTCTGGGGTGGAAGCCAGCCGGGATTGCCCAGTCTCTGCAATGCTGCTCACTAGACCTGTGGCCCTGAGAATCCTACTGTACCCATCTGAGCTTTAGTTCTCCCACTTACTAAACCCGTCTATCAAACACCAACTTCACAGGAGAGATGGGAGGATAAAATTGAACAACATACGTGGAAGTACCTTGCACAAAGAAAGCAATTAATAATTGCTGCTAAATAAGTAATGATAGATAATATTTAATAATACTCTCTTAGTTTACAGCCCACATTTGCATATATTATATAGGTCCTTTATACAGTTTGAGGCAGGTAGCTGTCATTATGATTTCAACTTTATGGTGAGGAAATTGAGTCTAAAAGGAGTTAAAGGACTTGCTTAAATTCATAAACACCCAAAACTAAAACTTCTGACTTTCATTTCCATGCTCTCTTGAGGCTCAAGTAAGCAGCTAGCAAGTGTTTCTTGAATAGCCACATCTTTTCTTTCTTTATATTTTTTAATTTAATTTTATTTTTTTTGCGGTGCGCGGGCCTCTCACTGTTGTGGCCTCTCCCGTTGCGGAGCACAGGCTCCGGACGCGCAGGCTCAGCGGCCATGGCTCACGGGCCCAGCCGCTCCGCGGCACGGGGGATCCTCCCAGACCGGGGCACGAACCCGTGTTTCCTGCATCAGCAGGCGGACTCTCAACCACTGCGCCACCAGGGAAGCCCTTTTCTTTCTTTTTTAAAAAAATCTTATCATGGAAAATTTCAAACAAACACAAAAGTAGATAGAAAGATACCATATGATCTAGCGATCCCACTCCAAGGCATATATCTGGAGAAAATTATAATTCAAAAAGGTACATGCACCACAATGTTCATAGCAACACTATTTACAATAGCCAAGACATGGAAGCAACCTAAGTGTCCACTGATAGATGAATGGATAAAGAAGATATGGTATATATACACAATGGAATATTAGCCATAAAAAAGAATGAAATAATGCCATATGCAGCAATATGGATGGACCTAGAGATTATCATACTAAGTGAAATAAATCGAACAAAGACAAACATCACATGGTATCACTTACTTGTGGAATCTAAAAAAATGATACAAATGAATTTATTTACACAGCATAAATAGACTCACAGACGTAGAAAAGAAACTTATGGTTACCAAAGGGGAAAGGGGGAGGGAGGGATAAATTAGGAGTTTGGGATTAAAATATGCACACTACTATATATATATATATATATATATATATTACATAATCAGGGACTTCCCTAGTGTTCCAGTGGTAAAGAATCCGCCTTCCAATGCAGGGGACTCGGGTTCGATACCTGGTCAGGGAACTAAGGTCCCACATGCTGCAGAGCAACTAAGCCCATGCCTTACAACTACTGAGCTCTTGCGCCTTAATGAGAAAGCCTGCGTGCTGCGAACTACAGAGCTCACCCATGCGCCCTGGAGCCCGCGCGTCACAGCTAGAGAGAAGCCCGCGCACTGCAATGAAGAGCCCGCACGCCCGCAACAACAACAAAAAAGATCCCACGTGCCTCAACAAAGATCCCGCGCGCCGCAACTAAGACCTGACGTAGCCAAAAAATAAAAGAAAGAAAGAAAGAAAGAAAGAAAGAAAGAAAGAAAGAAAGAAAGAAAGAAAGAAAAAGATAACCAACAAGGACCTACTGTATAGCACAGGGAACTGTATAGTCAGTATCTTGTAATAACCTATAATGGAAAAGAATCTAAAAGAGAAGTTACAAATATGTATAACTGAATCACTTTGCTGTATACCTGGAACTAACACAGTGTTGTAAACCAACTATATTTATAAAATTGTAAACAAATTTATATTTATAAAATTTTTTTTAAAAAAAGAAAAATAAGAGTCCCCACATACCTATCACCCAACTTCAACAATTTTTAATATTTTTCCAACCATTTCTGTGTATTGCCTCCATCTCTTTTCATTTTGGCTGTTTTAAAGAGATTCTCGGGCATAATTTCATTTTGCTTATAAATACTTGAGTATGTACAATAATTTTAAAGGAAATTTTTACTATAGCCACCATTCCTTGATGTTTACAAACAAAAAAAATTTTATTTCCTTATTGTTATTCAAATTTTCCTGAGTTATCTCAATACTATCTTTTTTCAGTTGATTAGTTTGAGATGAAATTCAAACAAGGTCCGCACACTGCACTTATTTTTTATATCGCTTACGGATCTTTCATTCTCTAACTATCCTCCTTCCTTTTGATTTCATGTCATTAGTTTATTACAGGTATATTATTTTTATTTTTACATCATAGAGAATGGTTCATATTCTGAATTTAGCTGTTTGCTTCTTCATGGTTCCATTTAACCTGTTCTTCTATGGACCCAAATTTCCCATTAACCAGAGTTTAGATGTAGATTCCCGATTAGATTCTGATTCAGATTTTTAGGCAAAAATATGTCATAGGTTATTAACACTCCCTTATTCTTAAGCTTGGCTTCTATCACCCCCTCCCTATACACCTTTTTTCTTGCCTTCCATTTTTCAACCCTTATTCTATCCTGACTTCATCTGGGGATGGCTTTACTCGTTGTTAGAATATCCTTTCTTCTTCACTTCTCCAGTACCAACCCTAATTGTGCCAGTACCCACTGCAGTTTTGGCTTTCTTTGGCTCTGTGTTTTGCAGCCTATGTCACCCCTTTTGCTCCATGAAGCATCTTGGAGGATCTTTCTAAGGTTTTCACCTAGGGCCTCAATTATAATGGATGTACACTGACACCTGAAAGTTCAGACTATATATTTAGAATCTGTTCCTCCAGGAGATATCAATTTGTGTTTTATCCTGTATTTGTCTCTCACATCTTGCCCTCTGCAGGACTCCAAAAATTTCTGTATGTTGCCCTCTCCTGTGCAGTGCTCTGCCCTGACAACTCTATCTGCCTTAGTCTCCTTGGACTCCCAGCTCCATCGCTTCAATTCAGGGTGTCCCCTGGACTTTGTCCGAATTTCCCCTCCTTGCATCACGGCGTGAAAACTCTTTCCAGGCAGTAAGCTGGATGCAATTGTACGTACGGCTCATCAAATTTGTTTCCCATATTTAAGGAATTCTTAACTTTCCCTGTCAGTGATATTCAGTGTCTTGAAAACCAATGCGCTATTTGTTTTGTTTGTATTTTCACTATTTCAGGTGCGTGGGTAAATCTGGTCCCTGTTAAACCAGATTTAAAGCAAAAGTCTATAGTCTATTATTTGAAGTCTTTTGAATCAAACTTTGGGATAGTAAGGGGATATTTCACTGGGGATCTAAATCAATAAAGAAAATGTTATTTTGTTGTATTTTAAACCATGGGAACAAGACATACAATAGCAAGGATAAGATTGTAAAGCTGGGTAGAGCACTAGAATTTTCCTCTCCTATTTTGATAAGGTTGTGTTCGTTATCCTTGGGTGTTGCCTGTTTCAGATTAGTGGTGGAATTTAAGCCCAGTGTGAAGGACTTGGCAGATAATAAAACTGAATGTAGCAACTGACTATTTGGAAACAGACAATACCAGTGAGGATCTGGGAGATACTGAAGACTTGGAAAGGCAGCTAACCTCAAGCCACAACACAGAAGTTCTGGGGGCTCTAGTGCATGGCTCCAAGTCTCATCACCAAAGGAATGATGAAATGACATTCAAAATCATAACTGTGTTCTTCTCCATAGCCCCAACGTTTGCTTCTGTTTTTTCTACACAGGGAAAAATATGTACATGTCACAAATTAATAGTTACATAAATTGTGAAACATAGCAATGATTTTATTTGTTCTGTGGCAGCGCAAAACAGACGAATTTTTCTGCATCAAAATAGAAAATGAAATCACAACAAACAAAAATAATGAACAGGGCTTCCCTGGTGGCGCAGTGGTTGAGAGTCCGCCTGCCGATGCAGGGGACAGGGGTTCGTGCCCCGGTCCGGGAAGATCCCACATGCTGTGGAGCGGCTGGGCCCGTGAGCCATGGCCGCTGAGCCTGCACGTCCAGAGCCTGTGCTCCGCAATGGGAGAGGCCACAACACTGAGAGGCCCGCGTACCGCAAAATAATAATAATAATAATAATGAACAATAACACAATTAGCAATGTTTTAATTGCACCATCCCATCCACGTAAACCTGTTTATTCATTTCAACATTATATGTCTCAGAAACACTTTGTTTGCTTTCCTCTGTCCCTTAATATTTAGACTTTTTGTCTAGCTTATTTGTAACTGTGATGTATTTTCTAGGCAGCTATAATTATTTGGAAACAAAATTAGAAGCTTTTAATAAAAAAAGAATTCCTAGAAAATTAGAATACATGAAAAAGTAATATATACTTGAAGTGATTGTTTTTGGAGTCAAAATGGATTTTGTGATGGAACTGTTGCAGATAAATGATCTTCTCACAAAAACATATTGAAGGAAATGGAAAAAACCTGAAATTCAGAGTTAAAAATATTTATTTGTCGGGAAATAGTATTTACTGTTAAAAGAGTATGATGAGTCTGTTTCATTTGTAAAGAAAAGAGATTTTTTTTAGTTGTTGAAAATCAGAAAGGTAAGAAAGAGATGTTTTTATGTATGAGCTCACAGAGTGATTTGAACAGTTCTGTAGGCAGAAAAATAATAATGTAATTCAGAATGTGTGAAAACATTGTTTCCATTAGATGTCAATCAACAAACAATGGAGCAAAAGTGGTATGGCTATCAATTAGTGTAAAATGCTCTCAAAGGGCATCAAAGTTTCTCTTAAATAAGGGAGCATTTTGATTTTCATTACATTGGAAAGATGACTGAGACCAATCTAAACAGAGTGATAAAAATTTACCTGCAGCAAATCAGAGTTCATTTTAACATAATTGAGTAGGCAGAAATATAATCATGCTGATAACATGGGTGGAAGGTTTAATAGTTTTTTCAAAGTTTAGGAAGAGAGAGAGAGAAGACCTTTTTATATGTACTGTCATGATCACCATTTACTGTTAATTTGGAGGATGCTCTCTCAGCAAGTGGCACTCCAAAACTCTGTGAATATTAATAATTCTTTGAACAACAGTACCAGCCTTCTGCAAAAAGACTGCAGCATTTCAATACACTATAAACCAGACAAATATATTGAGAAAACTATGTGGCTTATAAAAATAGGTTTGATTGAATGTTAACAGACACTGGAGACTGTCTAAAAATGTTCAGATAGTGTTGAAATATTGGAAGTGGAATCAAATGAATATTTCAGATACACAGGTGGCTGATGAATTAAATAGTTTGCTGAATTTGGTTTCCAAATTGGAAATTATTATCTCTCGAAAAACAATTTAGCACATGTTAAGTACAAGTATTAGGAAAATTCTTTCTGAGGAACTTCAAAACAAACTATGTATTTTTCTTTAAAAATGAAATAATTTTGTACTGTTCATCATCTTAGAAAAATGGTGAATATTTCAAAACAATCTGTGGCAGGCCAGAGTAGGAATTATATTTTCTGATTTCCCTTTCTAAATCTAAATTGTTTAAGATTTAGAAAAAAAAAAAAAAAAACTTCAGAAGAAAGATTTCTGAAATATTTCACAATGTTTTCCCTTCATCAGAATATTATACAACTCATATTCAGATTTCTTGATGCTTTAAGTGGAATGACGATATATTTTAAGCAATAATTAGATGTGTATAAAATTTTTATAGACTTCATGCAAATAAGATCACATATCTTTGACTCTTACAGGAATTATGCAAAGTTGGCTTCATCATAGAACTTGACCAATAATAATGCTCTTTGCTTCTGAGAGCTATTGCGTGTTGTGTTGTCTTGACCAATCTCTACAACAGCACATAATGTTCACTGTCTACTTTGTGTTGCAGAAGAATGCCGTTCCCTACCACAAAGGCAGAAGAGAGAGTCAGTGGTTGGAACTGAGGATTATCAAGTAGAAATTGGTAACCAATTTATTCAGCCTGAAAGGCTGTCTGTTCCTAGAGGAAAAAACTGCAACATCAGTTTGAACAGGGATAATACAGTATTTTTCAAAACTCAATCATAAAAATTTTGCACAGACTTCATATATTACCCTGTTTAAATTTCCAACTGTTAATTATAAGTTTAAAATCTTCTGCCTTGTTTTTGGTTTTATGCAATGATGGCTCTTTTGGGGACTGTGTACTGGAATTAACATGTTATTTTATGAAAACAACACTTTATTATTCAAGATAACCAATTTGAAAAATGTCAACATGAAATTATTTGCAAAGCTCCTTGCTTATTAGTGGTCATTCATAGAGAAATATTTCTCTACCTGTCTATATAACCTGCAACTCCAATTACCATTTCAATAATGTTAGGCTTTTGGTCCAACAATTAAAATTTAGGCAGCATTTGCTGTTATGGACTGAATTGTGTTCCCTGATAATTCATATGTTAAAGTCTTAACCCCCAGTGGAACTGTATTTGAAGGTAGGGTCTTTAAAGACAGAATTAAGATTAAATGCTGTAATAAGGGTGGGGCCCTAATCTGATAGGACTGGTGTGCTTATAAGAAGAGAGACACCAGGGATGTGAGCACATGGAGAAAAGTCCATATGAGGACACCTAGAGAAGGCAGGCTTCTGTGAGTCAAGGAGGGAGGCCTCAGGAGAAACCAAACCTGCCAACACCTTGATCTTTGACTTCTAGTCTCTAGAACTTTGAGAAAATAAATTTCCTGCAGTTTAAGCATCCCAGACTATGTTATTTTGTTATGGTAGCCCTAGCAGACTGATACATGTCCCAACAAGTGCTACCATATTTTCTGTTAATTAGATTTCTTTCTATCATATGTTTGTTTTATATAAATAAAGAATATGTGAGGAGAAATAGTTCTTATTCATTATAATAGATATACCCAAGTGTAAAATGGGGATACACAAACCAAACAAAGTGGGCTATTCCCATACTTAATAATTAGATGTTTTATCTCAATCTGGGTAAAATATAGTTGCTTTAAAATTGATCTTCTTCAATTACCTCTTTTATTTCCTTAACCGGGTGCTACAGAATCAAAATCTATTTGCCAGGACTGCATTTCCCCATCACATGGATTGAATTCACAAGATGTCTTGAGTGTCTCATGCATAAAAATTACCAAAAATGATCCTGAGTCTTGTTCATTTTATATCTCCATCATAGAGTGTACTTTAAGCAAGTTCCCTTGGTATTCTTATATGAGATTTGTTATTTGTTAGCTAGTTGGAGGAATCTTCATATTTCTCTCTATGTCCATGTAATTTCATTTCATAGCACAAAAATATAAATAAAGGAAAGAACTTTTATTAATTTATTTAGTTTTGCTGTGTTGGGTCTTTGTTTCTGTGCGAGGGCTTTTCTCTAGTTGTGGCAAGCGGGGGCCACTCTTCATTGCGGTGCGCGGGCCTCTCACTATCGCGGCCTCTCTTGTTGCAGAGCACAGGCTCCAGACACACAGGCTCAGTAGTTGTGGCTCACGGGCCTAGCTGCTCCATGGCATGTGGGATCCTCCCAGACTGGGGCTCGAACCCGTGTCCCCTGCATTAGCAGGCAGATTCTCAACCACTGCGCCACCAGGGAAGCCCCAGGAAAGAACTTTTAAAAATACATAGTACACAAGGTGTGCTGAATTGGCGAGTGGGATTGACATGTATACACTGATGTGTATAAAACTGATGACTAATAAGAACCTGCTGTATAAAAAAATAAAATAAAATTCAAAAATTAAAAAAAATATACATATAGCACACAAGAAAGGAAACTACAGAAATAGCTTCTTCCCAATCCCATTGATGTCCCTCAATCCCATTCCCCCATATTTGGTCCCAAAGCAGGTTACTCTGAAGTGAATGGCATTTCTTCTCTTAAATGGAAGTTGTCGATAATGGGGTTTTTATTAAATGTTCCTTTTGTGTGAAGACTTGGCTAGGCCTTACCCTCCAATATGGTCTTCTTCTAGAGCAGGAGTTGACAAACGAACCTGCAGACCATATCTGGCCTACTGCCTTTTTTTGTAAAGAGGGTTTAATTGGAACACAACCGAGCCATTCTTTTTTGTTTTGTGTAGGGCTGCTTTCTCTGTATAATAGCAGAGTTGAGTAAATGTAACAGAGACTTGGGACCCACAAAGCCTAAAATACATACTCTATGGTCCTTAAAATAAAAGTTTGCAGCCCCCTGTCCTATGGTAGGTAAGGGGACTAGAAAGGAGTTGGAGAAACAGGATTGGGTCTCAAGGCGTCATTCAAAGAAAAAGGCTAGACGACATTTGCAAATGACTTGGATAGCATGCCACTAGACTGCATCTGAATATGCAGGGCCCGCTTCCTTTTGGCCTTTTAATCCCAAGATTCCCATAATCCTGGTAGTGGTTTATTTCCTCTGAACACCCAGTCGGCAGAGAGGGGGTTAATTTTAATTTTTATTAGCTTAAGGATTTTGTCTCATTAGAGAGTAAGAAATTATTAACTTGCCATTAAAACGATTTGAGCTCTTATTGAAAGTGCTTTTAAACTCACATCTGACAATATGAGTATCTGAACCTCAATAAGTATGATTCTAAGTTTTTCCTTCACAAAATAATAGGACTATAACAATACATTTTAGAAAATTCACCTTACCTAGGCTAACACTTGCTCCCACTTTGTAACTTTTCAAGGGACACACAGTCAAACAAAATTTTAAGAAGCTTCTTAGAAACCTACTGAATAAACTGAATGTAGGAAATGTAGGAGAGTGGTTAGAAGGCCGGGAAGGAAGCCAAGACTTTTGGATATTAGACAAATTAGGTCACATTCAAATGAACTTGAGTTGTATGCATTTTTTCCTACTACCTGCAATGCCAGTCTCCTTTTCATGCCTGAAGCATGAATTTTGCACGCTATAAAGTTTAGAAGGAAAATCTACACAAAGTGAAGGGCACTGAGCATTAGTTCATAAAATGGTCTGAAAATCTCCTATCCTTACCGCGCACAAACCAAGCAGTGCGTAAATCTATTTCAGTCCTGCAGAGCTAATTAATGAGTTACAAACTGGCAATCCAAATTGTTAACTCAGTCTACCAGAAGTCTGGAGTTTGTTTTGTGTTATCTACTGTTGTGGTTGTTTTTTACCTGCTTAAACTTAAACACTTACTAATAAATCTGTAGCAATCTGGAAAGATGGTAGTAGCGGTGGCATAGTTTTTAAATCTACATAAATTGTACCTAAAAACAGACAGCCATTAGCACAGCAAAAATGAAAACCTGGAGTCAACATGTACAACAAAGTTAGGCAAAATGTATGACAGCAAACCCCAAATTCCATTGGACTGAAATAAACCATTGACAGAAGCAAAACTCACAAGGAATCAGAAAATGAACAGGAAGAGTCAAAGAAAAGGCAACATAACTACAACCACTTTGAAACTGAAGAAAAAACTACGCACTGGAAACCTCAGTGAGCCAATCAGAGAAGAGTAACAGAAACTGAGAGGGAGGTGGACAGTCATCAGTTCACAGCTGATTTTAAGGACCCATAAGAGGTCAAATGGCACTGAAGTTACCTGGGCTCCTGAAACACAGAAAACTAACTCAAGTTCTCTTTTAGGATAGAGTCCCATGGAAAGAAACTGCTAACAGAATAATTCCTACTCTGGAGAAATTGCAAAAAAGTAGAGCCAAGGAATATCAGGGGAAAACAAGAGGTTTTACCTAAAATTGGGAGAGAAGAAGCCAGAATAATTCAGAAGTTATAGAGTCATAATGTTATTACCTGTGATTATATCAGAAGAGAAATATTAAGAGCTATGAAGCTAGGAAAACTATTTAGTTCATTTTCCTCCTAAAATTACCCCCCAAAAAAAGTCACCTAAAAAGGAAAAAAGGCAAATATTGCTGTTGAATCCCATACAAAATTACATTAGGAAAAAAGAATCTAAGAAGCAGAACAGTCATACTATGGAAATGAAGGCAACCCAGAAAGAATACCCATTAGCCAGTGAAAACAGTAATCTAATAATTTATAAAGCATTAAAAGCAAGTTCCAAAAATAATAATAATACAAGCAATGAAGGAATAACATAAACTAGAAACAAAACTCAACTATAAGGCAAATAAAGGAAAGAAGATTTGAAAAGGGCAGGTTACCTAGAAACAGAGCCTAAGACAGAGATTTCTATGTATGTGATTTTATTGCGAACGTGTTATTTAGAAGAAACAAAATCTGTGAGGGAGTGAGGGGAGCTGGGGAGGAAAGGAGACAAATCTGAGAGAGGATGTGGTCTCAGGTGAAGCCTCACCTTGGTCTAGTCCAAGGTGTGCAAGAGGAAGAGTACTGAGAAGGATGTATGCACAGCAGAGCTGCCTCTACCTTTAGGCAAGAGGTCCAGTCTTTCATGCCCCATATCAGACAGTCATGAGCTGTTGGCCATTCCCCAAGAAGTATGTGATCTTCCAGCAAGATGGTCCCCATCAGCTAAGAGCAATCTTCTGGAGAAAAGAACAGTTGTGAGTTTTTAGTAGCCAACATTCATAGTACCAGGGGATGGGTGCACCTGCTTCCTAAAAGACATCCAGCGTCTACTCTAAAGTTAGTTGTAAGAAAAGACTATCGGGTTTATATTATTTTTTGACAATAACACTTTACTCCAGAGGACAGTGGAATGACATATTTAAGATACTGAAAGAAAATAAGATTTGATAGTCAGACAAAATGTTCTTCAAGTTCAAAAGCTCCTAAGAAACTGTTACGAACATAAAGAAAGATAGAGAATATTGTTCCAATGAGCACTTCCTAGTATATCTGAGCAAGAATTTCACAAAACCAAAATGACTGGAGGGATATCGATATTATATACATGTGGCAAGATCAAATGATGGCTATAAGGGTAAAAGTATTACAGGTAATAGTACCATGTAAAACATAGATACAGTAGAACAATCTGTGGAATGAAGAGAATGTATGGAAAGAACAATTTTACCAATTAGGATTTTAAAATATATTATTTCAAAGAAGGAAGGTTGAGGAAAGAAAACATTACTAATACAAATATTGTACAGAAGAAGAAAAAAAACACAAGAGCTTATAAAAGAGGACCAATTTACCAATATATAGGTAAACAGACTAAAATGCAAATATATATGTGTGTATTACAAACATATTTTTATATGTATGGGTGTGTGTATTAAAGTACATATACATGTTTGTGTGAGTATCTATATATATAAATATATATATATATGTTTGTACGTGTATCTATACATAAAATACTCTAGAGGTCAAAATTTTGATAATATCAATAAATTTAAATTGATTTTATTAGACTATTAAGAAAAATACTTCAAATAGGATACCAAACAAATGTAACACTGCACTGTAAACAAGGGACATATCTAAAACAAAGAGACTCAAAATGGTTAAAAATGAAAGTATAGACACAGATATAAGAGACCAAAGGAAATAAAAAGGAAACAGAGGATGTCAATCTTGGTATCTGACAAAGTAGATTTCAGACCAAAAGGCATTAAAAGAAACAAATAAGCACGCTGAAAATGATATATTTAAGAGTTTGTAATATTTATGTAACTTAGAGCAACCATATACATTACAGCAGAAAACAGATGCAAGGAAACGAATATTATACACCTCTCTCAATACAAGACAATCAAATGGAAAAAATTAGTGAGTAGACAGAAGATTTAAAAAATATATTACATTGAAATTTATAAAATCATGAACCTCAAAAATAGAAACTATACCTTTTTAAAAGCACATGGAATACTTGCAAATATTGACCTTTCCTTAGTCCACAAATAAAGCCTTAATAAATTCCAGAGAATTGGAAAAATATGAACAAAATAAAATCAAGAAACAAAAGAGCCCTTTTCACACCAAAACTTTGAAACATGCTGTTGAACAATTATTGTATGAAACACAAAATTCAAAACCAAAATGCCAAAATACTTGAAAACAATAGTGGAAAAATATCAGAATCTCCGGAATATAGCTTAAATAGTTATCTGAGAAATTGCATAACATTTAATACCTATATCAAGAAAAATGAAAATATATCAGTTGGGACTTCCCTGGCGTTTCAGTGGTTGACTCTGTGCTTCCACTTCACGGGGCACGGGTTTGAGTCCTGGCTGGGGAACTAAGATCCTGCATGCCACATGGCATGGCCAAAAATATATATATATATATATATATATATATATATCAATTAATAAATAAGTTACAAAAAAAATTTTGATTAATTCCAACTCAAAAACCTAAAAAGAAAAACATAGTAAGCCAAAAGAAAGTATACTTTAGGAATCATTAAAGAAAAACAGAATTTAATAAGTTAGAAAATAGTCATAAATCTAAAAAAGGCAACATAATATATAAATATCTTTTAAATATTTTTCATACATTTTTTCATATTTTAGAAAATAAAGTCAAACTTTAAAAAATCAGCATAATATGTGAATTGTTAGCAAAATTAAATAAACAACTATGCAAATAAATGTGAAAGTGTAGATGAATTAATACTTTTCTACAAAACTACAACCTGTTAAATTTAGCTCTAGTAGAGACAGAGATTCTAAACAGACTAATTGCTACAGAAGAAACAGAAATTTTACTGAACCTCTAAAGATCTTATAATCCTAATGCTACTTAAACTATTCCAGAATACAGAAATGAAGAAAACTTCCTATTTTATTGTATGAAGAAACCCCCTGAAAGAGATTTCAACAAAAAAGATGAAAAATAATACAACCCAAACTCACATATGAACATCAATGCAAAAATATTAAATTAAAAAAATAGCAAACAGGACTAAATGATCCATTTGAAAAATTGTGGGGTTTTATTCCACAATTGCAAGGGAGATGCTACATAAGGCAATTCATTAATACTAACTACTCATTGTTTAGGTCTAAGGAGAAAAATCATTATATATTGCCATACATTCTGAGAGATTTTTTAAAAGTCAATTCCCCTTTCTGTTGAAAACATTCATTAAAGTAGGAACTGATGGATTTTATTTGCTCTCTTTGTCTCTGTCTTTCTTGTCTGTCTATATCTCATTCTCTATCTTTCTCTCTCTCCACATACACACAAATATACACACATATTGCATACATATATATACACATATATTACATGTATTTATTTATTCATATTTGTATGTGTGTTCATATATGTCAAGAGCCAACAATGTATCTCAAAAGCGACTTTCCTGTTAAAGTCAGGATGAAGAAAGAAGAAAATACACCCATAACATCCACACTATTTAATATTGTACTGAAGATATCAGCAAATGCAATTGACAAGAAAAAGAAATCAACTGCATTAAAATTGGAAAGGATGAGGTAGAACTATCTCAATTTTCCAAAGATTTGTTCAATATTGGGAAACCCAAAATAATCAATGGTAAAATTACTATAATAATATGAGATTTAAAAATAAAACCACAGGTTAGAAATCATCAAACAAAAACTAATAATCTTCTATACATAATCGAAAACTAATTAGAAGATGTAATGAAAATCAGACATCATTTTTGAAGCTCGTAATTTAAAAGAATTAAAAACTATAATACTCACTCTTGAAAAAATCAAAAGTGGAGTTGACAAAAAGGAAAAAGGAAAATTCTCACTGGAGAATGCTAGGCACCGACACATTATTTTGGAAATTGTTTTATAAAAAAATGGTAGTGGCAGAAGCAATTACTCAAGCATTTATCCTGCCTGTAAGAATTATCCCACAGGGTAACCAAATAGATGATAAGGAATATTTTACCTTTATAGAGTTCTCCACTTAAAAATAATGAATGATATCTACTCTCCTGTATATGATGAATCATTTTTTTCCTTTTTTTTTTTTTTTTTTGCGCTACGCGGGCCTCTCACTGCTGTGGCCTCTCCTGTTGCGGAGCACAGGCTCCGGACGCGCAGGCTCAGCGGCCATGGCTCACGGGCCCAGCCGCTCCGCGGCATGTGGGATCTTCCCGGACTGGGGCACGAACCCGTGTCCCCTGCATTGGCAGGCGGACTCTCAACCACTGCGCCACCAGGGAAGCTCTTTTTTCTTTCTGTGTTCAATATTTTACTTTTTGGCTTTAAGCAGATAGATTATGATGAGTTTAGGTGCAGATCTCTTTGTATTTATCCTACTTGGAATTTTGTTAAGATTTTGGATGTAAATAATAATATTTTTCATCAAACTTGGGAAGTTTTTGGACATTGTTTTCACTCTTTTCTCTCTTTTCTGTCTGCCTGGGACTTCCACCATCCATACGTTGGTTTGTTTGACCATATCCCATAGGACTGTGAGGTTCTGTTCATTTTTTCTTTAGTGTTTTTTTCTCTCTTCAAGCTTATTGATTTTTTTTCTGGCATCTCAAAACTACTGTTGAGACCATCTGTTGAATTTTCAGTTCAGTTATTGTGCTTTTCAACTCTAAAATTTCTATTTGGTTCTTTTTATAGTTTGTCTTTATTGATTCTCTACTTGTTAAGCCATTGTCACCATAGTTGCTTTTAATTCTTTGAACATATTTTAAATGGCTGCTTTGGAGTCTTTACTAAATACAACTTTAGGTCCATGCAAGTCAGTATGTACATTGTCTGCTTTCTGTCCTGCCCCTTGGTGTGTCTGCTAATGTTTGATGAAAAACTGGACACTTTACATAATACTTTATATTAATCCTAGGTCTTGTTTTTATTTTTTCTGACGTTTGATATTTCCCCTTTCTTCTTTTTTACCTTCCTTCCTCCCTCTCTCCCTCTCCTCCTCTCCCTCCCTCCCTCCTTCCTTTACTCCTTTCCTTCCTTCCAGACTTAATCTTTGGCATTTGTCTCTCTTGTGGTGTTTAGCTGCTGATGTCTCTACACAATTTTGAAAAATCATTTATATTTTCAAGTCTGATATCCTATAGCTCACTCAACCTTCTGTCTGAATAACCAAGTGGTCAGTCAATGATTTGGGCAGAGTTTACATTTCAACACCGTGCACTCATGAGCCTTCCACTCCTTGTAGATCAATCTGTGTGGAGTCTGGTGAGTACATTAAAATTTTCACCCAGTTTTTAAGTCTGTCTTGGTTTTATTTTTCCCCGACCTTTCTAGGATCTCCTCCATGTACGTGTGTAGTTTTTCAATCTGCCAGGGATGGATGAAGAGCTTATCTCAGCACTTCCATTTCTCCCTCATTTTCAGGATATCTTGAGACCACAACTGCAACTAGCAAAGTTGCGCAACTGTCAATTTTTCTCATTCATTTCCTAACAAGTTCATCATATTTAGTTGTCAAAGTCTGGGCTCCAAATATAGCCCCTTCTCTCTGGCAGCAAATTTGTTACTTTTCATGGCCAGACCCACACTGGAAAGCTACAGTTCTCATAAATCAACACTAGGAAGAGATGAGAGCAGCTGCAGGCAAGAACACATGCTCCTGCTGTTCTTATGTGAAGCCCTAGCAGTTATTAAAGAATGAATGCTTCTCAATTTGTTGTTTGCATTTCATTTATTCCCACAGCTTGAAATTATTGTTTTTGACAACTTATTCAATTTTATACGGGTTTTTCTTTGCTTGGTTGGGTTTTTTTTTTTTTCCAAAAACGATTTGCCAGTCCCTTTATTCTTCCATAATCAGAATCACTTAGTTTTTAAATTTACTTATTTTTAGGTGTGATAATAATACTGTGGGTATTTATCACCATGAGATACATATTGAAATATTTATGGTAAAATTATATGATGATAATATTTGCTTTAAAATAATTTGTATCTCAAAGAATAGATGGAGATATAGATGAAACAAGACTGGATGTGAGTTAATAGTTGTAGAAGCAGGGTAACGGGTACCTGGAGATTCATCACAGTTTTCTCTAGTTTTGTGTATATGTGAAATTATTCATAATAAAATCTTAAATGAGAGAAAAATAAACGTTTGGAATCCTCTTAGTTATGTGCAGCATCAGAAATAAAATGAGACAAATAACTTGTTCTGATGCAGTGTATTATAACGAAGGTCTACACAGGTAACTCCAATTCTCTTAACATATTAATCCAAACTCCTTTGAAAGGCAAGGTGTCAGCCTACTGAGATTGCAATAGAGATGACTACCATCTCTATATTTGCTTTTTTCTTTATCAAAAATTATATAATAATAAATGACAGCTTTACATTTTTTTAATGCTTACTTTTGCCCAGTACTATATTTAGCATTTGGCCTACCTTGCCAAGAGTCAATGCTTGGTGTTCAGAAATTCTGATAGACCTGTGGTTATTTCCTGCTCTTCTGTCTCTTGAAGTTTAGAGAGAAAAAAGTAGCAGAAGATTAAAAACGATAAATTTGATCAAAATTGTGACGGGAGGGTCCAAGCACAGCCCGACACCTCCCCTGTGTTCCCAAGAAGAACCTTGTGCTTTGTACAGGAAGTGCTGGTAAACTCACAAATCGCATAGTATGAAGAGAGTCAGAGCACGGGCAGTGGGTGTTGCCTCTGTATTAGGTATATGTAAACTATTCTTGAAACGGCTTAGTTATGCATGTCTCAGTGACCATCAGGCATGCTACCAACTTTCTGTGTTCAGACCCCACAAGAGTCCTTGTACTGTAGCACTAGGTGGGATTCATGGGGCCATATTGCCTGTCTGGGCTGCAGAATGGATCCATTAGCCATGGGGCACCACTGTGTTGCAAGGGACTGATTCTGTATACGTTCTCTCCTCTGGCTATGAGTAAATGCTGGGTTACTTCAGCCCACTGTACATGTTTTCTGTTCTCAGTGACCTTGACCTGGTAGGTAAGTTCCACCCACGGTGTCTTCCCTGGGTGGGACTTACCTACCTTTTGACCCTGGCCTCACTCATGTTATAGTCTATATTGTGGCACAGCCTGACCACTTAGTGAAACAGTAATCTTACATTATATGTTTGGTATCGGTTAAGGATGCTTTGGGGAACTTTGAACTGCTATAGATTGGGACAAGTGAATAAGGTAAAGAAAATATTCTAAATCACTAGAGTAGGGGTCCTGGGATTTCTGCAACTCCCTAGGAGTCTTCTGGATTTGGAGGACTTTTCCAAAAAGAAATCAGGACCCTACAAAAAAATTTATAGACAGATACAGGCCCTCAAGGTCTATCTCTGACTCACTCTATACATCTAGCTTAATCCTGGGAAACTGCACCTCCAACATAAGCCATGGTATCTTGGTATGGTGTAGACATTGCATGTCAAAGAAACAATGAGCTATCAGCTGAGCTCAGGGCTTTCAGCACCTAAGTGGGATGTCCATAGAATGAAGGGACAGCTCTCATGACTACTGATTCATGAGGCAGTTCAATTTTCACCTTTATCAAAAACGATTCTGCTCTTTCAAAAGTTCTGAATCTCTTACAGTGACTTTGGACATAGACATCTTTGAAAATCTCTCTGTTGACACAGAACATGATTCATCAGTCTATATAAGGACACATTGTTATCTTCATGTGAGTATTTTGACTTACAATTTGACAGCTAATATATTATGGAGCCATTTCAACATTATTACCTCTGCTCATAAAGACCTGGGAACTTGTCCATGAAGTACTCAGCTGGATGAGGATATGCCTTTGTGTACCCGACAAGGTCCTTCTAAAGAATCATGCCTGAAAGCATAATGTGAATGGAAAAGTAAGGCAGGAAAAGGACTAGACTTATCTGATGAGGGACACTAGAAACTAAACCTTCTCCCTATATGACTGTCTTTGTCATATTTCACCAAATGAACGAACACCATCTAATAGTCTTGATTATCGATCATGTGATTTCTGGACTTCAGATGAGAAAACAGGGAGGGAAGTAAATGGAATTCAGACCTGCTCAAATTCCTCAATAAATATACAATCTTCTGCATTTATTTAACCTGGCAACTTGACCCACTGATGTTTTATTTTGTTTTTCTTTTCTTTAGTGGTAGAAGAGGATTTTTCTTTAAATTCATAGCAATGGGGAATGATATCCTTATAACCTGAGCTTGTGAATTTAAGATTTAATGATCTTTATTCTTTGAAAGGGAGATTATTTTGTTTCTGCTTGTATAATCATCCCATCTCCTGCATTCTTGACTAAGGCCCAACTGAAAAATTTAGTGTTAGTTCTTATTTTTTGGTGTACTCTTTGGGTTAGCAGATGCTGTCCAGGAGAAATGAGAGGGCATTCGCAGCAATGTGAAACCGTTTTCTTTGCACACTGCCAAACAGGCATTATTGCATAAAAGATTCAAGAGGGATGGATGATGGAAAGCATTTACTTTGCTTTTTAAGATCTCCTGTTTTCATCAGAGTAGCATATGAATTGCAGTTTGGAATATGGGGACCTTCTGGTATGAGCATACTATGTATTTTCTTTGGAGTTTACTTTCAGCTATTTGAATTTAATGCACCAAACTCTGTTTCTTTGATTCTTTGCTCAAACAACACCTCAGTGAGGCTACCTGGCAAACCTGATCCCCTTACCCTGCTCTCATTTTTTTTCCATAGCCTTTGTTGCCTTTTAAAAGATATATAGTGGGGCTTCCCTGGTGGTGCAGTGGTTGAGAGTCCGCCTGCCGATGCAGGGGACACGGGTTCGTGCCCCGGTCCGGGAAAATCCCACATGCCGCAGAGCGGCTGGGCCCGTGAGCCATGGCTGCTGAGCCTGCACGTCCGGAGCCTGTGCTCCGCAACGAGAGAGGCCACAATGGTGAGAGTCCCGTGTACCGCAAAAAAAAAAAAAAAAAAAAAAAAGATATATAGTTTACACTGATTTTAGTTTTATTGTTTGTCATTTATTTTCTGCTTCTCTGTCAGAATGTAAATGTCAGGTAGGCAAGGATATTTGTCTGTTTTGCTCTCTGTTATACCTTAACTCCACAAGAAAAAAAAAAATCAGGCACGCAGTTGGTATTCAAAAATAAGTTTTCAATTATTGAAAACATCTATGATACAAACAGCACAAAGATGATTTTCTATTGTTCCAGACTTGGATGGTTTTACGTAAGTATATAAAAACCACCAAATTTCGAAGTCTAGTTAGTCTAACACCTTTAGATTTCCTTAGTCCTTCTGAATCAGGCTAGTTTATTCAGAGCACATGCAATTAATACGGCTTACATACCAGATAAATTATTCTTCTGGGACTTCTCAACTTGTCCTTTCTTTGATGAAGTTTAATTATTTTAAATTCTTTATCAAGTCCATTTAAAAAAATCTCTAAACAATAATCATATATGAACTTTTTTCCTATTTTTGTATTCTGTTACATCTGAGAAACTTAAAATATATTCATGTATGTATTTGTGTGTGTGTGTGTGTGTGTGTGTGTGTGTGTGTGTGCATTTTACAATGTAACCTCTAAGAATTCCTTATTGGAAGAAATACTAAATATTGGATGTTTTATATTAAGTATACAAACACTGTATCACTCTATTTTCCTGGTAATATTGGACTGTCTTTCTCAGCCACTTTGGAGACTGAGTCAGGAAACAGCAGCGGTAGCTTTGAATTACTCTATAATCTCATCCTGTTTTGATCCAAATTCCCTAAGACTTCAATATCAGTCTCTACTGGCTTCTTTCTCCCAACAATAATTTAGACTCTACCCTCAAAAATGTCTCAGTAATGTTTTGGATATCCACAGTGTCCTGGGACAATGTACTTAAGAACAAATCTAACCTTGTTCTCTGACCCTGCCCTACTAGTTAAGATGCCTTGTCACTGCTTCCTTGGGGAAGATTGTTACCACTGCCTGCTACACATCCTATAGTATGTGGGGAGGAAAAGAGTGTATCGCTCTTTTTAAATACAAGGTGGTATTTTACTATCTGGGCTCCAGACTACTTGGGCTTATAGTCTCCAGACACTTCAATGAACACAGCTGGTTTAAAAAGCAACCCATCATGTTAGCGTGGGACTGTGGAGTAGCTGTAAGTCTCACTGAGTCACCTCCATCTTTCTCATCTATCTTTTGTACTCTTCATGTACCCAAAGTTGCTAAACTTTGTACTTTATTCTTCAGGAAAGAGCAAAAGTCCCATATATACCTTCTGGGTCACCATTTTGTAGCAGTTGCAAAAACAGCCATCTAACTTGAGCTTAATTAGGACACTAGAAACTCTACCATGGGCACTCCTGCTTATGAAGAAGTTAAGTCTGGATGCAGAGGACAGTTTACACAGGATGAAGGGCTGTCTTAGTTCAGGCTATTATAACAGAATACCACAGACTGGCTGGCTTAAACAACAAACATTTATTTCTCACAGTTCTGGAAGCTAGAAAGTCTAAGACCACAGTGGCTGCAGCCAATGTCTGGTGAGAGCACTCTTCCTAGCTTGCATATGGCCATCCTCTCAATGTATATTCATATGGTAGAGATGACAGAGGTGATGCAAGCTCTCTCATGACTCTCCTCATAAGGGCACTAATCCCATTCTTGAGGACTCCACCCTCATGACCTAATTACCTCCCAAAGGCCACATTTCCTAATACCATCATACTGTGGGTTAATATTTCAACATATGAATTTTGGAGGGACACAAACATCAAGTCCATGGCAAAGGGTGCCAACCTACCAGTCCAAGAGAGGAAAAGCCAAAATGCTGTTTTCAAAGCCTTTAATTCTTTATTTTTCAATAGAAATTTAAAGTTGTGAAAATGTCAAGCAATGATAACTTTTAGCAAAAATTACTGAGTTAGTCATGGGTATGCAACTATATGAATGCAAGACAACACTAACATGAACTCAAAGTAACAAAAACCTAAGACAAAATTATGGCATTTATTTATTGAATACACACACACTGAGTGCTTAATATGTCACCAGGTAGCAGATGATTAATAAAACTATCTATCCTTGTCCTCACAGATCTCTTTATAGAGGAAACTATGTGTCTGTCAAATATTTATTACCAGCTGGCCACTGCATCTGTTGCTTGCACAGTTAATACACACAACAATAGTCCTGAACACTAAGAAATACTTATTTGGTTACCTGTTACTTGACAGACATTGTGCTAGACCTTTAGTGGTACCAAGAATGAATTAGCCATGGTCATTGCTCATGAAGATGGTGTAACATAAAATAAGAGAACAAGTAGTTACTAATAAGGCTGAATGGATATCAGGTTTCTTAACTGAACCCAAGAGTAGTGGTTAGGACTTTTAAAACAAAATAAAAATTAAATGGAAGGCAAAGAAGTATGATTCTAAAAACTTAAGAACTTTCTCAATTTTTTTTTTCTGAGTTGTTTTGAAAGAATATCAGAAGCTACAGAGTAAGGCAGAAAATGTCAGGTTGATATGTGACAGGCTGAAAAAGCCCACAATGTTTCTTCACAATCAGTCATTTAAAACACAAAATAGCCTGAGGCCATCTTTTAATGCAGCAATAATTTAACTGAAATTGATCACTTAAGGAAGACAAAGTATTACTGAGCTCAAATGTGTCTATCCACACTTGCTGAACTATCTCCAAACAAAATCCACAAAGGCAAAGGATGAAACTGTAATTGATATATACACAATCCACAGTCACATAAATCTTCAGTCAATCCAGAGACAAAGAACAGACGATTTCACAGTTCTCTAAATTATTTAAGTATCAACCTGGAAAGGAAGTAAAGGACTGACAAAGATTTTTATGTGTAAAAACAATTATTTAAGAAAGAAATTTTTAAAAGGGGCTGTGAAATGAATATTAGCCATTAAGAACACTCAGTTAAAATGTCATTGTAAGTTGATTAATAAAAGTGGTATGAAAAGGGCATGAAACTACGTCTGTGAAGGTGGCATTACTCTCATTATGATTGCTATTGTTTATTTGTCAGAAACACAACTAATTAAAAAAATGCCTTGAAAATGTGTTAGCTGAGGCAACTTTAAGACTTAACAAAGTACAGAATTATGCAATATAAGTTTTTTTGTTTTTTGCGGTACGCAGGCCTCTCACTGTTGTGGCCGCTCCCATTACGGAGCACAGGCTCCAGACGTGCAGGCTCAGCGGCCATGGCTCACGGGCCCAGCCGCCCCGCGGCATGTGGGATCTTCCCGCACCGGGGCACGAACCTGCGTCCCCTGCATTGGCAGGCGGACTCTCAACCACTGCGCCGCCAGGGAAGCCCTGCAATATAAGTTTTAAAAATAAAAACCATTCAACATAAATTATCTTTCAAACCATAAAGAACAGTCAATATTGGTAGGTGAATGAAGAAATTCTTCTCAAGGCACAAGCATGACTGATATTTCTTCAGAATTCTCAGGTATGTCACAAAAAGAAGCTCTGATGGGCAGGGTGAGCTTGAAGTCAAGAACTGAGATAAATATTCTCAATAAAATTCTTACTGATGCTCCCAAATTAAATAATAGTTCTATGAAAAGTGTGTAGATTATTCAACGGACAAAAACTCAAACATAAAAAGACAGTTTAAGATGCGTAAGTCAAAATCACCTGACCACGATGGGGCTTCATGCTTTATATCATTTTTGCCTCTCTTTCAAAATTGGTATTTTGTAGTTCTAAAGTAAAGTCAGGTTTCAGATTACATTGTCAAAATTTCAGAGCCACCTCCCCAGTGTGTTGGGAGGAACTAATTATAGAGCTGTGCACAGAGGAATCAGAGGTTCCACCTGGTCCTGCAAAAGGCCCACTTGTCCTTGGGTCTTGTCCCCACCACCTGAAGCAATGGGTTGGTGGAGGAATGGTCAAGGTTGGTGGAAAATATCTTGTGGGTTACATTTAGGAGGAACAACAACATGAGCAAGACTCACAAACCTTAAGAAACAGGTTACAAGAGCAGATAGGTAAGTGGTAGTGTATACCCACTCCATTATCAAACCATGGCGGAAAATGAATCTCCCAACCAAAGGTCAAACAGCAAGTGTTTATTACTCCTATGAACAAACTTTGTGCTAACCACTCGTATAAAGTATCTTACTTAATTTAAATCAATAAGCCTTGTCTCTTTGTAATTCTACATTAAAATAGCCCTATTCTTTTAAGTTTCACCATGGCGAATGTCTGATTCATGGCTGGATGTTATACTGTTCAATGCTCTCTAAAAGGACTAAAGGGGTCTTATGACCCATCTAGAAGGATGGATTAGACAACTCTCAACTATCTCTTTGGACAACCAATGTAATTTTAATATTGTACAAAAACAAGTTGTACTTTTTAATGAAAGGGAAAGTTTTTAGTTTAAAAACTAAAAATCAGTCAGAATCCTAGAACAGCCTCGGTGACATGGAAAGTCCTCAGAATCATGATGACATCTCCCTCATTAGCTGTCAGAACATCACCAAGTGTCATTTGAGAGTCTTTTCTCCTTTTACAAAAGAATAATGTAGAAAGAGCATCATTAAGAAGGGTTCAATAAATTACTTTTTCTAAAATTTTATATCATGAAAGACTCAGAATTTTTCATCTCACTAAAAGAAAAAAAGAATCAGTAATATTTTTAAAGCTGTCTTTGCTTTGCTGAGATCTGTAGAGGGAACGTCTGGAGTGGGTGAGGAGGAGGAAACAAAGAATAATGCTGTCTGGCTTCATCACCTGTCTAAAGTAGCACAGCAACAACTGGTCAAAGGGAATAAAAAACATTGCATGGAAATTCCTAAGATATTTCTCAAAAAAGTTGCCCGTGATATATGGACAACAGGAAATATGATATGAACCAAAAATCCTGCACAGTCAAAATTTGTATATACATCTGTATATACAACTTTTCTTAATAGAAGAGCATATTCATTTAGAGCTTCACAATGAAAGAAGGTTTATAAACCTGCATCTTGTTAATAAGAATGTATAAATAGCTATTAACTCCCCTGGATGTTTGGCTTTATTGATGGGAAGAGTGCCAAGTTCAGTTAATAACACAGGCATCAGTGTGTCAGCTGCCAGCCTGGGGTGGGTAATGACTGGCTACAGCAGTGAGGAAAGCCTTCCTAGAGAAAAATCAGAAATAAATCTTGGTTTGAAGATGAGTGCTAAACATTTGGGAACTGAACACAGAGATCAGTTAAAACTGAAGATGTGCTTATAAGGTGACAAAATTTGCTTGTGGAGTTCATTAAACCTTCCTCGCTGTGCCACAAAATGGAATTGGGCTGATGAAAATGTACATTAACTTCTGCTCGAGTGCATCTTAAAAAACCCATTATTACCCTGTTAAGAAAAATGTGGTAAGATCATTTCTTCCTCTTTTAATAAACAGCTATGACACATTCCATCAGATTGTTTGTATTTCTTGAATATGCATTCATTATTCATGCAAAAACAGATCATTTTGAAAGTCTGTCACTCCTAAAGAAAGGTCATCGCCCTTTTATTGGAAAAAGAAAAATGTATATAATCCTTTGCATTTCCTTTTGTTGCTTGTTCAGTTTCCTTTTACTCATAATAATGACATAACTTAATGATTTGGTTTTACTATACCCATTGTCTCCAAATACAAGTTTTTTAACTTCTGTTTTGATTTTAATGATCTAGTAAAATAAGTCTAGAGTTATAGGTTATCTCAATTTATTTTCAGAAATAAAAACCGTTCAAACAGTAATTATTGTTTTATCATGAAACTTCAGGGTATTTGGCCTTTCCCTACTCACCCAAATTTATTGAAGAGAAATCACTAGTGTTCTGCATGTACCTTTCAATAAATTTCAAATTCTAAGTTGGCTTTTTCCCTGGGAAATTTAGGCATTTCTGTGTTCATTCTCAGAGCAAGGAAAAGCTAAAAAATATTTGTGAAAGGAATAATAATTTCAAGAGAAGTAGAATCTAGTGTAGAAACTAACTACATCTCATAAAGTATACCGATTGGTTTTTTTTTTTTTTTTTTTTTTGCGGTACGCGGGCCTCTCACTGTTGTGGTCTCTCCCGTTGCGGAGCACAGGCTCCGGACGCGCAGGCTCAGTGGCCATGGCTCAGGAGCCCAGCCGCTCCGCGGTATGTGGGATCTTCCCGGACCAGGGCACGAACCTGTGTCCCCTGCATCGGCAGGCGGACTCTCAACCACTGCGCCACCAGAGAAGCCCCGATTGGTTTTTAAGATTAATTTTGACAACCACTGTTTTTAACTAGAGCATGTAGTCCATTACAGGTAATCTACAAGTGATTTTTAAAATATATAACATATTATTTTACATTTCCTACTTACGAATCTGTCTTATTTTGTTTGTCCCCTTTCCCTATTCTTGCCTTCTGAAATTGTCTCCATCATCATCTCTCCTCTGTTGGTTTGGAAGTAATATACCTGTTTTTATTACTTTAGTGAATACTCTGGAAATTACAATGTGCATACTTAACCTACTAAAATCTACACTCATCAATATTTTTATCTTTCTTCTTCTTCCTCCAAAATACAAAGATATTAGAAAATTTAACTCCATGTGGCAGTCATAGAAATATGTTTCTCAGATCTTCTGCTGGGGGGAGAATAGTTGACACTCAGCCTCTCTGGATCCTCCACCTTGAGGATGGTGTGGCCATGCTTCCCCTAAGCTGCTGTCATGCTTTCCCCAGAATGACCACAGTGAGGACTAGAGTGTCAGACATTCCTGCCCAATGCAAGTTTCCTCTGAGTGACAACTTTCACTGGAGAACTCTCCATTGGTCTGGATGAAATATTATCCAATCTATGCTGCAGCCTGATCCTCTTTTTACCCAATGTTCCCTCCTCCTCTCTTTACACATGTGGGAGACCTGTATTGTGGTCCCTTTCTCAGCTCTCCTCCCTTTTTCCTTCAGGTAGTCTAGTCAATCCCTTGCACATCTAATCTTCTTTGACATATGCCTCTTGAGGTCCTAACTTAAAACAATTCATTTATTCACTTCCTAACTTATAGGACGTTGTTTGATAGTTTATTTCTCTCTCATTTTAATCCCTTGGCATGTAATTATTATTCTTTTATACAACAAAAGTTCAGCAAGACAAAACCAATATGTACTGTTTTCTTTGATTTTTATTCCTTCTTGCATTTAAACCCTTGCATCTGGAATAATTTTTCTTCTGAAGGAACTTTTGGGGATTCATTGGGCTTCTCCAATATTTGGAGTTATTCATCCTTTGAACACTATGATTATATTCTATATCTTTGATTTGTATCACTTTGCCTCACCATGTGGCATTCTAGGTAGTTTCTTTTGACCTACCTTTCCAACTCATGAATTTTCTTTTTAGGTATTTCAAAATGGCATATATATATATATATATATATATATATATATTTTTTTTTTTTTTTTTTTTTTCGGTACGTGGGCCTCTCACTGTTGTGGCTTCTCCCGTTGCGGAGCACAGGCTCCGGACGCACAGGCTCAGCAGCCATGGCTCACGGGTGCCGCCGCTCCACAGCATGTGGGATCTTCCCGGACCGGGGCATGAACCCGTGTCCCCTGCATCGGCAGGCGGACTCTCAACCACTGCGCCACCAGGGAAGCCCCAAAATGGCTAATATATTTAACCATTTTGTTTTCATTATTAGTTACAGTTATCATTTCTAGAGTTTCCATTTTTTTTAATCTATAACATTTTCTTATAGATATATGTTCCTTGCTTGCTTTTAGTTTTTGAATGTAGTAAGAATATTTGCTTTATCTTTTTTTGATACTTCCAGTACTTGAAGTCTTTTGGGTCTATTTCTGTATCTATTGTTTCTGCTGTTTCCCACAAAAAAATGCTTTGCTTCCTTTTAAGTTCATAGCTTAAGGGGTTTTTTTAAACCAGGAGATGGAAATTTGGGCTGTGTGTCCATAGGAGAAGTTTCTAGTGATTACAACTTCTTAGTGATGATGTCTCCCACACTGCATCTTGGCCAGCTCTGTTCAGTGTCAAATGTTTGAAGTTTTCCTTCATGCTCAAAACACCACCAAAACCTTCAAGTTCAAGTTCCTAAGTTCAAGTTTTGGCAGCGTGCCCTCAGCACAAAAGCAGTCACAAAACTCTGCTTGCCTATTTGTGTTCCCACTTGCATTCATATTTCCTTCCTCTGTGGTCATTTCTTCAATACTTTAAAAAGTATTTTAAAAACATATTTCATAAAACATTTATAATTGTTTTCAGTAGGGTACTTTGTCTAAATAAGCTAGCTCATTATGTGACTGGAAAGGGAATTTCTAATGCCTAGATTATACAAGTACTATGGGAATGATTAATTTTAGAATCATATACATTGAAGTTTTTATAGGGTATGGTTTAGTATGGGCCACATCAGGATTATCAAATAAAACAGATATGTTATTTTCAGTTGTCCCCTAAAGAAATCATAGCACTTAACTTTGTGAACACCCAATTGATTATTTAGATATTGAAAATATAATAATTCCTATTCCCTTGCTGGCACCAGATAAATAGAGCTATAACCTAAATTGAGAGAGTAAAGTGTCCTTCATATTGTAGCAGATATCCTTATTTTTTAAACCAGCACAGTTGAATAACAAAAATATCCCAGACAGTTCAAGAAAGAAATACTGACAAACTCCAAATGTAAGGTCTGAGTCTGCCACACAATAAGCTTAATTAGCACATCTTAAAGCAAAATTTAACATATTAATGTGGACCCTCTCATAACAATAATTACTAGATAATGCATAAATTTACTATATCCAAATCTCACTGTGAAAGAATTAACCTAAGTCAATGTGAGTTGAGCAAACAAATGTTTATCAGCTAAATTATGCCTATCAGACAGTAAATGAGGTAGCAATGAGCTTTGCTTAGGATATTCATAATTATTATTTGGCATGTGATTGCTTTATCCAGGAAGTTAGTCTCAATAGAAGAATCTCCTTATTAATTTAGTAATTGTTTAGTAATCTTGAGAAGGAAGAAAATAGCAGAGGTCACCCTACAGAAAATGTAAGACAATTTGTTTATTTAATCCAGTTGTAGGCCTATTTATTTTAACTTGACAATCCATTGTACATTGCCTTGGAGGGAACGAAGGAAATATGGTTCCATCCATATTTTCTAAGTTTTTCTTACCAGTCTTCTTTCTTCTCTTGTTCAAGTTTTTATCCTCATAAACATTTTGGTTCTGTTGAGATCCTAGTCTCTATCTGCACAGAATTCCTTGTTCTTTTATTTATCTAATCATTTATCTATTTAATATTTATTGAGCAAATATTATTTTTTTCTTTTTCTAACCATATATTCGTATCATCAACAAACATTTGCTACATATTTACTATATTCCAGGTACAACAATTAGCAGTGGAGACATTCAGGAACGTGCCATGGAAGACTGCCCTCAGAGAGCTTACATCTAACCTATATTATAATGATGAAGCCCGTTGTGACGTTTATTCCAAGGCAGCCTTATCTCATACCAAAGTCTGCACCTACTATGTTTCTGAGAAAGTCAAGACCATCCCATAAGAGTGCCATCACCTTCTTTCCTAACCACATACATTTTTTTTTGCCTTTTGATTGTATTGTTTATTTTTATTTATTTACTTTTTAAAACATCTTTATTAGAGTATAATTGCTTTACAATGGTGTGTGAGCAAATATTACTTATCCAGCAATGTCTAGGAGCCAGGGTCTTGTGACTTAAAAGACAGACCCAATCCCCATTCTACAAGCTTGCTTTCTAATGTGAGAAAAGAGAAAATAAACATAGAAAGTAGTAACTAAGTAAGAATTTCAAAGAATGAAAAAGTGCTACAAGGAAAATAAGAGAGCCTTGATTAAGAGGTAGGAAGATAGGGAGAGGACTTCTGGATTTAACTATAGGGATAATGGAAAATTTATCTAAAGAGATAACATTTGGGCTGAGACTGTAGTGATGCAGAGGAAACAGCCATGCAAGGATAAACTTAAATGTTAAATGGAAATCACTTGTGGCAGGAATGGGCACATGGTACATACCATCTTACCTCCTCTTCTCTCTAACTAAATACCCTATGTCTTGCTGTCCTCATTGTTCAAAGGTGAAAATAATATCCAAGGAAAACAATTGGGAAAAGAAAATAACATCCAAGGCAAACTGGGGAAAAGAAAAAAGGTTATACACGCAAGTGCCAACAGAAAACGTTAAACTCTTTCAGGAGAGCACAGATAATGAAAAGGGATCTGGGAAAAGGTTAAAGGAGTGATACAAGCATTTTTGCTTTTAAAAGTCCTATGTAGAGAAGTAAAGGAACTAGAATGGCTAACTTTGTAACAAAATGCTGATGTGTGCTGTCAAGCAGTTATGATTACTATTAGACAGAGTACTGTGTTCTCTTTATCTCAAAGATACTTACGTTTGCAGTGGTGCATGGGGAATGCGCATGCGGACAAACGTCCTGACTAGAATCTGCCTAGACTTTTACTAGCAAAAATACTTGTGCTTCTCTTTTAAACTTTGACTACGTTCTTTTCCAGCTAGAAACTTTTAGCTGTCTATTTTAACATGTATTTTGACTCGTGAGTTAAGCATCAAAATCATGAGGTTCTCTGTGACTTTTTTTTTTTTTTGCGGTACGCGGGCCTCTCACTGTTGTGGCCTCTCCTGTTGCGGAGCACAGGCTCCGGACACGCAGGCCCAGCGGCCATGGCTCACGGGCCCAGCCGCTCCGCGGCATGTGGGATCCTCCCGGACCGGGGCAGGAACCCGTGTCCCCTGCATCGGCAGGCGGACTCTCAACCACTGCGCCACCAGGGAAGCCCTCTCTGTGACCTTTTTGAGGCCAGGTGTAGCATCCCTCTGCAAGAGCACAGTTGTGGGGCTTCCCTCGTGGCGCAGTGGTTGAGAGTCCGCCTGCCGATGCAGGGGACACGGGTTCGTGCCCCGGTCCGGGAGGATCCCACATGCCGCGGAGCGGCTGGGCCCGTGAGCCATGGCCGCTGGGCCTGCGTGTCCGGAGCCTGTGCTCCGCAACAGGAGAGGCCACAACAGTGAGAGGCCCGCGTACCGCAAAAAAAACCAAAACCAAACAAACAAAACAAAAAAACCCCCAAAACAAACAAACAAAAAAGAGCACAGCTGTGAATAGTGCTTTCAGATTCATTTTTAAAGGGTTTACCTAGCACTTAGGAATGGACTAAACAGAGCCAACTTCAAGTGTAGGTAACAACCGTTTCTATCTTGGTGACTTTCGGCAAATTACTTAACCTCTCTGGGCTTTCATCTTGTCATCTGAAAATGTGATACTTACCTTGAAAGGTTTTCTGAATGAGAGATAAAGGAATATATAGACAACACCTGCTTGTGGGAGTATGCTATATTAGATACAATGCAGATTAAATTTCTGGGAGAGAAAAGATCATGAGAGAGTCTATCACATTTTAATCTACTCAAACTCTTTCACTAAAACAGACAGAGCAACTAGGATAGCAAAGGAAGATATCTGTGTACAACATGTTAAACAATGTTAGATGAAAAACGTCCCTCCAATACCAGAGCACAAATCGGTGGTGGATGGGGGCAGGAAATTACCTGAGTGGTTTTAGCCTCCACCAGAGGAGGAAAAACAGGTAATTATTTTTGTTCTGTTTGTTTGTTTTGTAATTTCAAGAGCTTGGGAAACCAGAAATGCTTTCCCAAATGAATAGGAGCCACTGTGAGTGCAATTCTTAGCAAGTGGATCAAAGAAAAAACTGAGTAACAGAGGAAAGTATAGAAGCTTTGAAAGAATACCATTAATCAGAAAGCTTGGAAATGACATTATTAAACAATAAGAGAAACATAAAGAAGGTCGACAGCAGTGAGTAGAGTTGCAAAAACAAACCAACCAACCTTAGAAATATTCAAAGTTTTACTTCTTTCTAGTGGGAAATCTGGAGGCAAGGCTGGTATGAACCTCCATTATACAATCAGAAATCTAGGCTTTTATATTTTTCTTTTCCACTAGCCTTGGTGAGGGATTGTCATTCAACATCAAGGTCATTCAGTCACATTGTTACTGATGCTTCAGCCCCTATATCTTTATTTTAGGCAGGATAGAGCAGATGAAGTGACAACTAGGTCCATGCTAACCTAATCTTTCCCATTTTCCCTGAAGACCAAGCCAAATTTTGCTTGCTTCTCATTGACCAGAATGTGCTTATTTAATCACCTTATCTGGAAGTGTACTGGAGGTGTTTTGGGTTTTTTTTTTTATTATTATTGAGCATATTGCTGTCCTCCCCCCAATGAATCAGAGTCCTATCAGTAAAAAAAAAAAAAAAAAAAGAACTAGCAAAAAGACAAGCAACTAGCAATGTATTCAATTCTCTTATAGGTCAATGCATGGCACAGCAGCAGGTAGCAAATCTAGAAACCTATTTCTTTTGTGGACTTGTGCTGGAAACCACAAGTATACCACAAATTTTCCAGCCTGGTAAAATGTCACATGAGCAGAGTGGGAAAACAAAGGTGCATTTGAATTTAGACTTAGATGCTGAACTGGATGAGGTTTGTTCTGTGGTCCTACCTATGTTCATTTTATCTCATTCTAAGCTTCCTTTTTATTCACAGACCCCATATTTGAGAATGTGCGTAAATGCTAACATGTATTCGTAACCCCCAAATCCATACCCATGGTGTTTTTATAGTCATTTGCAAACACACGAAGAGCAATGAAAAATTTTAGTTGCCTGATTTGCATGTTCTCACCTGATTTTGAACAAGGTGAAGCTCTACCTTCTCATTTCAGCTCTCATACTATAAACAAATGCCCTTTTAACAGTCTATTTATTGCCACTTTTTTTCCCTCATTTTTTGGGTAATTTTGCCCTTTAAAAGGCCCCAAGTAGAGTGCTGAAGGGCTGTCTAGTGTTCCTAAGCTGGGATGTACCTTAGGAGGAAATGTGTGTATTAGATAAGTTTTGTTCACTCATTACTTGTAGTGCTGTTGGCCATTGAGTTCAATGTTAATGAATTAACAATATATATTAAATTAAGTATCTTTAAACAGAAACACATGTAAAACAAGGTTATGGATTGCTCAGTTGATGAAAATGTTGTTACCAGAGACTTGCAAGAACGTAATCCTGTATGTCCTGGTTCAGTATCTACTAATTCAGTGTTTGTTGCAACTTTATAGAACATTAACTGCCAGGAATAATGAGTATCAACTATATATCCCTACCTGTTTACACTGTAACTTTGGAGGCCGAAGTCCAGAGGAATATTCTTGAGCCAGTCGGTAGACTGGGCAGCAGCATGTTACACAGAAGACTATTCAATATCCTACATAAATGCAAGGAACTGTGGTGACACCAGATGCCCAAAACCCATCTCTTGCCCTTTAGAAGCGTATAGTTTACTGGGACCTATAATGCAAAGCAGACTGTGATAAATGTGATGCTTTGAATGTAATAAACTTCTGCCTATTTAACCAACTGACAAAAGTGGGGCTGCTGTATTTCCTCTCTTTCTCATTTAAAAAAAAATTAAAGGTATTATTGGATACCTTTAACAAAAATTAGTTTTTCTACAAGATTCATATTGCTGACATTTATCCTTACAAGTAACAATAGGGCTCATTGTTTAGGAAATATAAATCGAGTGATACATTTTGGTTCTTAAAATGCTTCTGTAGGTGTACTTCAACAAAAGTATGACTTTTCTTTTGTTAAGCTAAATTTTGGCTCTGGTATTGTCTTTGATTTGTTCAAAATCTTCTCTCTATTATATTTTACAGCATTTCTAACTCCTAAACATTTTCCTTTTTTCGGTAGTTTAATTCTTATTTATGACTTCCATTTGTCCCTACTTCCTTCTTATCCTTCCTCAGTATATTTTCGACAACACCAGAAGCTTGTATCACCTTATGATATGAATCTAGCTATTCCAGTTACCCTCCAACCATTTCAGATACTTTCCCTTGGCAACTTAATCTTCTACGTAACCAGCAAAATGTCAAAAGACATCCTTGACTACGTGTCGTAATGAAGTAAGTACCTTAAATAGGACTCTGTAAATAATGTTCAGAACGAATCTCAATTTATTTGTTGAATATCTTATAATGGAGTAAGTTTTTAGCTGAACAACTGCATTAAAATGTTTTTCCACATTTCTTTAGTGATATTTTGAATTGAAATGAATCATTCTACTTTTTGTAAATTTCCCATTATAAGTGAAAGAAAATCTCGAAGTAAGTGATGATCCATTATAGCTGTGTTTTGAGCATTAATTGGACTGTGATAAAAATTGCCTCCCAAAGTATAAGTTTTGTTTTCTGAGATATGTTCTTTTTCATGTCTTCTAAACACATGAATGCCTAGCTAGAGAAGGCATTTATCCACCAATAACAGTGTTTTCTATTTCACCTAGGGCATAGGTCACCACTAAACAGGAATGACATCAGTGTAGAGAGGATATAAATTGTGACCAAATTAAATATCTTATTTTGCCTTAACTGTTAGAGACATGAACCATATGGCCCCCATTTGAATGTCTAGATTGTTAAAATAGAAGACTTCAGATTCCTCAGACTGTGTCCTATTGACACATAGACATATGAAAGAGTTCTCAGAGCTTACAGCAGAAACACAAAGACAAAGGTTTCTAACACTGAGTTAGAATCCTTAACTAACAAGCACTGGTATTGAAGGATGAATCCAAAATGAACTTCCTTCCAACTGGATCCTAACAATTGGATCTCTGTTTTTCAAAGAGTACAATAATGCCTCAGTTGTTAAGCATTATCTGAACCACATATTTCTTCCAAAGTGTCCAAGTTTAGTGACACTGTTGACTCTACTATGGGTTAGTTCACACAAGTAAATTCTCTAAATTATGCATTTAGACATTTTTGCTACGAAGGATAAAAATATACTATATTTTTCACTATTTTTTAAGCAGAACATGGGGAAATAACCTTGGGTCTTTGTGAAATGTGATGATTGTGTGACGCTGAAAGGCAAAGATACCCCTAGCTCTTAACACACTAATAATGTGTTTCATGTATCTGCTCCTCCTTTGCGGAGTTGAGACTGGGAAGCTTAGACTGTGCAGAGGAATGGAAGGCTATTACATAGAACTCACAGAAAGTTTGTCTTGATATTAAGCACTCTGAATGTCTATCAATTAGCCCAACTATTTGAAAAGCACTTTTCTAGGCATTCACACAAGAAAAGTAGGGGGCAAAGAGGGTAAGTTACAAATAAGAAAAGGACATGATCCCTGTTCTTAGAAAAACTAAATATATAGTAGGAGAATCAAATAGGTACAAAATCATAAAAATAGATAGGAAAAAAAGGGAAATGTCAAAATAAGGTTTAAATATAGAATTGTGGGAAGAGACATAGGTTTTCAATCCCATCCTAGTGGCACACTGGGGAGAAGGGTAGGCAAGGATGGAAGAGACATCAGCTAGGCAGCAAGTCAGGCCTGTTTCCAACATCTCTGCTTTGTCTTCAGTTTCCAAGTTTCTAGCCACTGCTGCTTCTTCTACTGCCTCCTCTTCTGTTTTCCCATGCTTTTTCTCTTTTCTTTTATTTTCCACCTGGCTAATTAGTCTCCTTGACTAGTTTCCTTTTTCCTGTAGACCTGCCTACACAGTGAGAATCTTAATTTTTCAGAGCCCTTGAAGGCCGAGAGAGGAGCTTCTTTCTTTCCATCATAGAGCATCAGGTATACCCTTAAGCATACTGAGTTATCGTTTCATACCCAGAGTTTTATTTGTTTTCCCATATCTAATGAAAAATGTCTAGTTTTAGCATTCTTTGCATGTTTGACTTTGCCAAGGGCAGTCTAGTGGATAATTGCATTACCGTTGACTTTCTATTTTAAAAGAAGGCAAGAAAGAGAAGAAAGGAAGATGTATTTTGAACTTAAGAGTAAAGTTAGTTGTGCTTTAAACTTGAGGGAAAAGTTATTTTCACAGTTAAAGCTTGGCCTTTTTTTTTTACTTAACAAAATTTTTACCTTTTGTAAAGATTAAAATTACATATATCTTTTACAAAAACTTTAATAACAAGGTAATAAAGAAAAAGCTTCACTCCTGATGTCATTATTAAAATTCAAGCATATTTTATTTCGGTCTTATTTTGTGTGATTATCTGTGGTTAGCTATGTATTGCATTTTTATATAAATGGAATTAAACTACCAACATTTTATATTTTGCTCCTTTTAAACAGCCTTTTAGGTACATACAATAAATTTACAATAAACTACATGTTAAAGGTGTACCATTTGAAATATTTTGGCAGATAGATACACTGGCAAACCATCACCACAATCAAGATAATGAACATATGTATCACCTCCCCCCCAGTTCCTCACGCACCTTTGTTATCCTGCTTAAATCTCCTACCCTCCCCATCACAAATGATCTGCTTTCTGTCACTATAGTTTATCTTACATTTTCTAGAATTTGATATAAATAGAATTATGCACCATGTGTTCTTTCTTTGGGGGGTGGAGGGTATTGTTCTGGCTCTGTTGCTCAGACAGTCTAGCCAGTATGTGGTTTTATCTTATTGTGGTTTTCATTTGAATTTTCCTAATGGCTAAAGATATTGAGCATGTGCTTTTATTGTCATTGATATATCTTCTTGGGTGAGGTGTCTATGCATATTGTCCATTTTGTAGTTGGGTTGTTTTCTTACTAGTGAGTTTTGAAAGTTCCTTTTCTATTTTGGATAGAAGTCCTTTTCCAAATATGTGATTTGTAAATATCTTCTTCAAGTGTGAAGTTTATCTTTTCATTCTCTGAACAGTCTTAAAAAGAGCAGAAGTTCTTAATTTTCATGAAGTCTAATTTAGTGGTTTATTTTTAATTTATAGATTGTGCTTTTGTTGTTGTTGCTAAGAAATATTTGCCTAAGCCAAGGTCAAAAATTCTCTCCTATGCTTTCTTCTAAAAGTTTTATAAGATTAGATTTTTAGTACATGATCCATTTTATACTAATTTCAGTATTAGTACAAGGTATTTATTTTATTTATTCTTATTTTTTGCATATGAATATACAGTTGTTATTTCCATTTGTTGAAAGACTATCCTTTCCTCCACTGAATTTCCTTTGTACCCTTGCTCAAAATCAGTTGTCCATAAATATGTGACTCTACTTCTCCATTTTCTATTGTATTCAATTGATGTGTTTCTTTGGTTTGACACCATTACCACTTTATATATATATATATATATATACACATATATATATATATATATATATATATATATATATATACACTTGAGATTATTGGTATTGTTAGATTTAAATCTACAATATTACTATTTGTCCTTTTAAAAAAAATGCTTTCTGTTCATATTTTGTTTTCCTTCATTTTTTGCCTTCTTTTGGATGAACTGAGCGTATTTTATGATTTCATTTTATTCACTTTCTTGGTTTATGAGCTATAAATCCTTTGGATGTTTTTGAGTGGTTACTTACTTATTGTTTACAGCATACATATTTATTTTATTACTGTCTATTTTCCAGTTCATTATACCATTTCTATATAGTATAAGAACCTGACAAAAGTATACTACTGTTTCTTGACTCCAAGCTTGTATGATGTTATTAGACATTTTATTCCAACATGTCATAAACCTTATAATACATGATTATTTTTGCTGTAAACAATTAAAATTCTTAAAGATTTAAATAATAAGAAAAAATTTAATAATGGCCATAGTAGTTTCCATTTTGCTTCTTTTTACTCCTTCATGTAGACCCATATTTCCATCTGGTTAATTTTTCTTTTCTGTGTGAATGACTTCCTTTAGCATTTCTTGTAGCACATTTCCTCTGGTGATGAATTTTTTCAGCATTTGTGTGTTTCAGTAAGTATTTTGCCTTTGTTTCTGAAATATCTTTATGCTAGGTGTGGAATTTCAGGCTTCCAGAGATTTTTGTAGACAAGAAAGATGTTACCTCTCTGTTTCCAAATAGAAATTTGCTGTTACCATGTTTTCCCCACTGTACCCACTGTTTATTTTCTGTCAGTGTTTTTAAGTTTTTTTTTTCTCTTTATCACTGGTCTTAAGCAATTTGATAATGATGTACCTTGGTACAGTTTCTTCATATTTCTTGTGCTTGAGGTTCATAGAGATTCTTGGATCTATGCACTTACAGCTTTAATTAAATTTGGAAGCTATCCAGTCTTTATTTCTTTGAATAAATTTTCTCCCCTATTCTTTCTCTTCTCCTTTCAGGACTCCAGGTGCGTGTATATTTAACTTCTTGAATTTATTCCACATTTTATTGATTTTCTGTTCATATTTTTTTTCAGTTTTTTTCTGTGTTTCATTTTAGATAATTTCTATTGCTATGTCTTTAAGCTCATTAATAATGTTTTTCTGCTATATCTAATCTCTCATTCATCCTAGCCAGTGTACTTTTCACATTAGACATTATAGTTTTCATCTCCACAAGTTTAATTTGGGTCATATATATATCTTTCATGTTTCTACAAAACAGGTTCAATCTTTGTTCCAGCTTCTTGAACATATAGTCATAAACTGTCTTAATGTCTTTATTTATTAATTTTCCCATGTGTCGTTTCAGGGTCAGTTTCAATTGACTGATTTTTCTTCTCACTATGAGTTTTATTTTTTGCTTATTTGAATGCCCAGTAATTTCTGATTAAATATCAGACTTTGTGATTTATTCTTGTTGAGTGCTGATTTTTTCTTCATATTCCTAGCAAAGCTATTTATGAGCTTTGTTCTGGGACATCATCCAGTTAGTTAGACACAGTTTGATCTTTTCAGGTCTCCTCTTTAAGCTTTGTTATGTAGGCTAGTATTTAATTTAGTCAAAAGTTAATTTTTTCCCACTACTAAGACAGGATACATCTTTGTACTCTAACTGATGATCCGTGAATTCTAAATTTTTAAAATCTCACTGAGAACAGACTTAATCCTGGTCTTGTCCAGTCTGAACACTATTTTTTCAAACCCTTTCATGTGGTTCTTTCCTCCAGCTACTAGAATTTTCTTCACAAGTATGACCTAATCCGGACTCAACTAAATACTACTGAGAGGGACCATTTGTAAGTCTCAGAGTTGACTCTCTGTGCTGCTTTCTCCTCTATGATACTCTGTACTGGATTTCCCTAAATTTTAAAATCTAGTCAATAGACAAGCATTAGCAAACAAAACAAAATAACAAACTTAAACATGCTACTAATTATTAATTTATTAATGAAAATAATAGTGGTCTATATGAAAACAGAAGCAACTTAATTCAGATTGGGAGAAATGGCAAGGGTTATCTCAGGAAGTGAACTTTTTTATAAGCTTTAAAATATGTTATAGTATTTTACCATTCCCATTCTCTGAACTCTTTAGTCTCATGCTGGTACTGCTCTGGATTAGATACATGTTTTCTTTTTCAATTGTCTCTTGACCTTTCTTTCTAAATGAACTTTCTTTAGCTTACTTAATTTGTCTCTCTTTTCCAACCTGCTTTTACAGGCAAATGTTTTAAAAGCATGTGTGCCTTTTCTAAAAGGAAATGAACTTTATCAGCAAATGTAGTATGTATGCCTTTCCCAAATTGAGGTGAACTCTATTAGCAAGTGTATTTTTGAGAGCATTTGTCCTAATGTCTCTAAAATATTAGCAAACAGGAAGAGTCAGGTTAATTCATAAAACTGCATATTCACTGACTATTCCCACTCACATTTCTGTAGGTGTATCAGGGCCTGGGTATAACTTGAACTGGAATTTAGAAATATCTGCACAATTTTGCATAATGTTTGTATAATTTTCTGTTGAAGAAAGCCACCAAGAACTGATTTACATAAAGATTTACATAAAGTAACTGGATACCAATGAAAGTGTCAATCCTGGTATTGGAGACGGGAAGATAAGAGATGGGGATGACAAAATGGTAACTGCTTCTTTTTACAATAACTGTCAGTGTAGTACTGCTCACATCATCCTATTTCTGAGTCTAAGGAAAACTGGGTTACCAAGGTAACCAAAAATAATTCAGATATATTTATTGAACAATATTTAATAACTACTCTATTCCCAGTACTGGGGCTTGCTAGGTATTAAATAATAGTGTTGAAAAAAGGGCCTGGATCTCCCAGAATCTTAAAATCTATTCAAGAGACAAGCATGAGAAAAACAACAAGCAAACAAACAAACTTAAATATGCTATTAATTATTAATGAAATTAATAATGGTCTATATGAACACAGAAGCAACTTAATTTAATTCAGATTGGGAGATATGGTAAGAGTTATCTCAAGAAGTGAACTGTAGGCTAATACCTGAGGAATGAGTGGACATTTGCCACTCAGGAGCAAGTGGAAGGAAGGGTATTTCAGGTAGAGGAAATGAGGGATGGAGACACTGATGCAAGAAAGAGCTTGACACATTTAAAAAATTAAAAGACAACATGACTGGAATATAGTAATCAAGAGTAATGAGATTAGGTTGGAGAGCAGGGTAGGGGTATGATCCTGTAGGACATTGCTAAGGCATGTTTATAATTTGGGATCTTATTCTAAATACAATGGGTAGTAATTTTAAAAGTATATAAAATAAGTGTGGGACATGGATAATTGATTATTACAGAATGGATGATAAAAAATGAAAGAGGAAGCAGATAAGTCAAGAAGAGAGAGTAGCAGCGGTTGCTGTGGGGCAAAGTATATAGGTTCCAAATATATTTTTGAGGAAGCAGTGGAACCAGAGGAAAAAAGAGGAACCATTTTTTGAATTGATGTGTCAAGTGAAGAGAGGCAAAGGGAGATCTCAAAGAGCTTCCTCTTCTCTGGCCCAAGTAATGGGGTAGATTGATACCAATTACTTATAATAATAAGACCAGAATAAGGTTGTTTAACTCAAAGGTGGAGAGTTTAGTTTTAGATATGTTAAGGAATTTGTGTTGCCTGTTTGATATCTGTGAGATGTCAATGAGAAGCTGACTATAAAAGTCTAGCTCACAAGAGTGGCCTGAGCTGGGAGCACAAACTTGAGAGTCACCACCATATAAATGTCACCGAACACCAAGGAAATAGATACTCTGACCCAGTGAGAAAATCTAGGATAAAAACTGAAAACAGTTCAAGGTCAACCTCAGTAGCACTCCCAACTCCAAGCAATTGCTTAGAGAAGGAAGCAACAGTTAACAGAACTGGGGAGGAGAACTCAGAGGTCAGAAGACAACAGTGGACAAGAAAATATGGTGTCTGAAAGATAAAAAAAGAGAGATCTAGTGTGCTAAGGGCTAAGAGGTCCATTGCATTTGGGCTATGGAGAGGCTTCTGTGGCTTTAGCAAGAGCTGTTTCTTTGGAAAAGTGAGGGGAGAATCCCAAATGGTGTGAGTAAAAGGGGGAAATAGGTAAGAAGGTAGAAACACTACAGCAGATGATTCTTATGGGATTCTGGGTTATACAAAGAAATGGAAAAACAGAGTAGGTCTAAAAAGGGATGTGAAATCAAAGAAAGCTTTGGTATTTGTCTTTTTTTTAAAGATAAGAATTATCAGAGCTGGTTTTCAAGTTGTTGGAGAAGATCCTGTAGGTGAAATAGACTGGATATGCAAGTGGAGAGGAAATACCCAAAGAATAGAAGTTAGAATATAAGAGGTATCGGCATTTGACAGGAGTAGGGCTTTCCTTTTGTCATTAAAAAGAAAAGAAGACTGAAATGGTCCAGATAGATGGAAACTTGGTAAAGGAAGATAAGATGAGTATGGAAAAGAATGCAGACCAAAGATTTTCTAATTCCTTTCAGTAAATGTGATATGATCTCACTAATTATAAAATATTTTAAATAAACTATACTTTATATAATTTACATTTATAAAAGTATATTATATTTTCTATAAAAATAAAATGTAAAAATACAGTTAACATATACAAATACAGTTAAATATACAACAAATTTAGCAATGGAAGTTTCCCCTTTTACACTTTGTCTTATAAAGCAATTGGTAGGTCTTGTATAATAGCACCCAAATGGCAATCTTGCCTTAAATTTTAAGGACAGAAATAAAAGCCCAACTTATGTGAATGTCTGAGAGTACATTTGATAAAACATCCTGCTAGAAACCATCAAAAGTTGAAAGACTTATGGCTCTGATATAAAGCCAGCTTTATTCCATCTGCAGAAATCTGGTTAATACATGCAATAAAATACAACAGCCCCAATAACGGATTGTTTTCCATTGTTTTCCTCCCCAAAATCTTACACTTGCAGAGATTTCTGTTTGGTCTCTCTGTTTAGTAAAATACATTGGCAAGGAGCCAATGTATTTTTTAAATTACATAATATTTATCATGACAAGCCAGAAAAAGGTAGCTTCTTCCTCTGTTGTGTATTTTAGTGATTTATTTTATCCTTTTCCTTTTCATCTTCAGATTCTGACTGAAAAACTCTAAAATCCAGTTTTAGTTCCAAGAACCAAATGACTCATTAGGATTAGGTGTTGTAATAAAAGGAGTCTTTCCTTCCTCCTTTCCTCCTTCCCTTCCTCCTTCCTTTCTTTCCTTCTTTCTTTTTTCTTCCTGCCCTCCTTCCTTCTTCCTTCTCTCCTTTTCTTTCTTTTTCCATTCATTTCTCTTTTTGACCTGACTGCCAGCCTGCCTGAAGATTTGAAGATGAAAAGATGTTTATTCCAAAATATTGTACAGAAAACTCTCATTACCGCAATATTGGCTACCTAAAAAGCAAGCATGAATATCCTCCAAGGTCACTGTTAATTCTCTGACTCAACATCATTGTAAAATGATTAATATTCTGTGAAATAAGTTTGAAACCAGGAAAAAGAGAAAATTTGTCAGCAACTGTGTGTATAATGCAATTAGCCAAGGCAACCCTGTTACCTTCCAGTTGGATTTACTGTCTGGCACTTGTTCAGGATGCCCATCCACTAGCTTTATTTTGGAATTGCCCTTGGAAAGCCGCCCAGAGTAAAAATCCTAATTATAGATCCAGTGGCAGTGGTAATATCAGGAAATGGCAGGATGGTTTTCAGAACAAGAGACACAATAGGCCTGTACTATGGTTTGGAGAAATTTTAAAAATAAGTAACCTTTGAATTATAGAAAGGAAAACTAATTTTCTTCCATCTCATTTCATTAAACTTCAATCACTACCAACTTACATCAAAATGAATTTCAAAAAGTTATCTAATCTCTTTCCCTATTTTAAACATATTCATTAAACTATATGCTTCTGTGCAAATGGCAATTATAGTCTTGAATTACATTAGCGATATTCTTATGTCTTCAGAAATGGTAATCATGCAATTTCCTTTTCTTTCCTGCTCCGGAGATTCACAGTTAAGGTATTTTCCTACTTATATTTATCAAAACATTCCTTGTTACAACTTCAAATGACTCCTTGTGCTGACTTTAATGAGGTTTATCTTCCTTAAAAATTATGGCCCATTTTACAGATTCTCATCAGAACAAATTCAAAGCCAAGCCAAATTAGAATAGTCAAAATATTTCTATAGAGATACAAAGGAAATGTTTTAAAATGCTTTTCTCAGCTTTTATAAGAAATTGCATTGAAATTTCACTAACTGTCAACATTGATAAGGAGGAAATTATTACAATCTTATATGTAGCTTATGATTTCTCTGAAATGAAATAATCTCAGACTTTAATATTCTTCTTATCAATTAACAACTTGGCATCAGGATTAAATACTGGGATAAATTATACTTTTAGGGAAGCTAAAGCTTCAGGAAGGAAAGGGTTCTTGAGCTAAGTTTCAAAGAATGAGAAAGGTTCAGAAGGTAGAAATGCTGAACGCCATTCACAGCTGAGGGAACCATGATGATATAGGGTCATAGTGACTATCTCTTAAAAACCCATTATCGTGATTTGCTCCGGTTTCAGAATTACTATTATCTCCTTGGCCTCCTGTTTCTATTATATTTTCCTTGTACTCAATGTCATCCTGCCTACTTTCTCACTTCTATATATCATGGTGCCTGAAATCAAGAAAATAATTTAGAAAGTTGTTGTAGTAAGTTTTAGGATTTTGCAGTTTGGCATTACCACGTTGCTCTGCGAGGACATGCATGATGGAAAGCAAGTATTTGCCACCAAAAGCAACTCATGTCATAATTTCACTAAAAAAGAAAAAGACCAAAAGAGATACAGAACTTTTAAAAATTTTGTCATGAACGCAAGAAGACTTGCCATAAACATTTTACCAAACATCTTCACATACCTTATCTCAAATGTCATCTTTCTGGTAAAATGGGATTTTCATCAGTAGAGATAAATAGTACTAAATAAAATGTGTGTGCAAGGAAGAAAATAACTTTTATAGAAAAATAATTATATGTGCTTATATAATTATTTATGTGTATAGTGTTATGTATAGAATATAAGTGGCTACTTACACACACACAAAAGACTATATATGGAGTGTATGCACAAATATAGATATTTAAAATGATAGCCTAAAAATTATTATCACTTCCCTTTTCAGAACACAAATAAATTAGTTCCTTTTTATACTTTAAACACAAAAACGGAATTCTCTTCCTCACTCTAAGCAGAAAGTATTTCACAACTTCCCAGGAGAGAGTCTTAGCAATGACAAGCCAAATCTAAGTCCACAGCATATGATGATACGATTGTCAACAAGCTGACTTTTGACCATTTATGTCATATTGTAAATAAAACGGCTGCTTGACGGGCTCTCTGAGATGAAAACCAGCTGTGACATGGTTGGTTACTTATTGCATTTCAATTCTTACTTGGTATCCGTAGAAAGGATTAAAATTGTTGTACATGTTTGCTAACGAACTAAAAAATATGTAAACCATCTTATTCTTGGAAGCATTTTTGACAGAGTGTGTGTTGACATCAGAGGGGGGAAAAAAAAGTCCCATATGACAATGTCCTTGGGCTATTGCCTATTAAACTTCAATTAACAATGTGAACAAAGATACTCTGAGTTTAAATTACAGAATTACTTTCTTCATTTCCAACACGTCTTGATGTTTACAGCTTACAGACTCCTGATTCACATCTCAGCAAAAAACACTCAAATCGTTCAAACCATTTCACTGAGGAATTAAAATGGACTTTTGTGCGAAAGGAGCAACTAAATTGAAAATTAAAAAACCTGATATGTATATTAAAGGCAGGGATAGGTTCCACTAAGAATGGTTTTGCATTGCAGAAACTGAGGAGCGGCCAAGATCTGTTTCTGTTTCGTTTATCAGGTCTATCACAGAGCAATTTGATAGTTCCAAACAATTACACACTTTTTTTTTTTTTTTTGCAGTACGCGGGCCTCTCACCGTTGTGGCCTTTCCCGTTGTGGAGCACAGGCTCCGGACGCACAGGCTCAGCGGCCATGGCTCACGGGCCCAGCCGCTCCGCGGCATGTGGGATCTTCCCGGACCGGGGCACGAACCCGTGTGCCCTGCATCGGCAGGCGGACTCTCAACCACTGCGCCACCAGGGAAGCCCCATTACACACTTTTGAAAGATACTTTTTCTCTTTTATTTTTCAAATTGTGAGATGACTTGAAGAAAAGTTTTGTTAAGAAAACACTCTGAGTGTAAAGGGAAATGAATTAAAGTTCAAGAAATCTGAATACACCTCCTAGCCTCTCCTTGACTTTGCTCTGGATCATATGGAAAAGGCTTTAGGTGATTTGCACTTAGATGATTCCTCAGTGAAAGGCCAGATATGATCTGTCCTAGTTTAAAGAAATATTTTAGATATTTAGGTCTGACTTAATTTATGTGGACTGAATAAACCCTTTCCTGATTAGAAATATTATTATAGTTAATGTCTCAATGTTTTGCGTTTATGTTTTTGTTATTCATATAGAAGTGTCTTTATATTTGTATTGCTATAGGGTTTCTTTGTATTTGAAATGGCCCTAAAGTTTTCCTCCCATTTTTTATGTACTTTTGTGACATCAAATGGTGATACGTATATGTGGATGGCTACAGGCTATATTAGCAGAAACACAACTTGATGTTTTGTTCATTTTTGCTTTGCTTAATTGAATCATAGAAAATTAGGACCCCAAAAGAGTAATAATGATCTAGTTCACTTTCTTACATTACAAAAGAGAAAATACACTCAGGAGATTTGATTGGCTTATCCAAGGAGACACACAAAGATGGTGAGCAGAGGACATATGGCTGAGGACAATCTCTAATGGGTTTTCCACCATCTTATAGCATCATTCTCCTGAAAGAGATCTTTGCTGATAGGAGTCTCTCTTAGTTCCAATATGACCAGTAAAATTATTTTATTGAAGCTTTCAAATCCTGTGGAAGTTCTAATACACGAATATTTGGACACATCTTTCTATGAAGTTTAGCTTCAAGATAAGACTATGGACACTTGAAGTCAGCCCAAAAGCAGTTTAAACAATGGCTCTCATTATAATTCCCAGAATATTAACTCATAAAGCCACTGGTTCAGATAGGAATCTATAAATAACTACAATAATGTCACAACTTTGAGGAGAGAGACCTTCCCTTACATCCAGCCAGCTGTTGTCACAAAGAATCAAACCTAAACCTGCAGACATGTGAAGGGTGGACTTTGATGTAGGCCAAGTTTTAAATTATCACTGACAAATTAGATGTTCAATTCAAGAAGATTTTAGTAAAATGGCCCAACACTGTGTATTAGCATTCATCAGGCATGACCAAGTTCTAACAAAATATAGGGAGTATCCAGAGAAATATGAGAAAATGAAATGTTATTCTGATGTTTTTCAAAAGTACTCTTTAACATATAACTGTCCCATCAGAGAGTTGAAAATAAAAATAATAATGAGCTTATGCTCTTTAATATTTGATTGTGTGTCTTGATATTATTATGCTAGAGAACTCTATCTTCTAATTTATAAGTTTATGAAAAGTTATATTCAAAGAAACAGTGGTGTTATACTATTCATTTCTTGTGAGGACATTTAGCCATTCAATTTCCATTTAGTAGCTTACACTTTTCCAAATTATGACTAATGATACTTAGATCTATTTGTTAAATAAGCAAATCTCTCTGCTTCTGACTTGAGTTTGAAAATACTGTTCTTGCCTTTTTCTCTTGTTTCTTTTTCCTGATCAAATAATTCATACAAACTACTGTGATTTCCCTTATTAGCATATATTTACAATTTACAATTGAAAACATTAGAATTCAATAAATAATAATGAAATATTTCTACTTAATATTTAAGATGTGGGCATGTACTTGGAGTTCTATATATGGCATTTTAAAAATCTCTTTTAAATGGCTCATGTAAATTTAAACCTTAAGCTAATTTTGTGTCATTTAATATTTATTAATCGTTCCTAATTTAGACCCTGAATACTTCCAGAAATGATGGAAGACACCTCATAATGGAAAACATATATTAAAAATAACTATTAAAATATAAAAATAGACAAAGCGAGAGAGTGGCATGGACATATATACACTACCAAACGTAAAACAGATAGCTAGTGGGAAGCAGCTGCATAGCACAGGGAGATCAGCTTGGTGCTTTGTGACCACCTACAGGGGTGGGATGGTGGGGTGGGAGGGAGGGAGATGCAAGAGGGAAGAGATATGGGAACATATGTATATGTATAACTGATTCACTTTGTTATAAAGCAGAAACTAGCACACCATTTTAAAGCAATTATACTCCAATAAAGATGTAAAAAAAAAATATATATATATATATATATATATATATATATATATATGTAATACAATGTCAGAGTGAAGAAGTTATACATTAAGCACAAAATCAGGGGAAAAAATGTGGCCAAAAAACTATTCCAATTGAATACTAAGTTTAATCTTGACTTGTACTATAGGCAAGGTAAAAGGGTATATAAAGCAATTCCATACTGAGCATTCTGTCACCAGCATCTTCAGAAATTCACACAACTGGACACTTTTCCAAAGAATCGTAAGTATGAAGCAATTGCCAGGGCACATTAGTTCAGATGAAATCCCAGGCTAGAACTATCCAGGGGCAGGTTCTCCTGCCTCAACAGGCGCTATGAGGCTGAGAAATATGGCTCTGGATTAAGCTTTCATCAAAAGGAAGCAGTATCATCCATAGCACAGTGACATGGTCTCACCCAAGTCCATTAACAATATTAAAAAAAAAAAAAAAAGACGGTAGGATCAAAGCCAGATAAACCAGTTATTGGCTTCAAGTATGTTTTATGTTGCCTTCCAGTTAAATGAGACTTAAAATTCAGGGGCTTCCCTGGTGGCGCAGTGGTTGAGAGTCCGCCTGCCCATGCAGGGGACACGGGTTCGTGCCCCGGTCCGGGAAGATCCCACATGCCGCGGAACGGCTGGGCCTGTGAGCCATGGCCGCTGAGCCTGCGCGTCCGGAGCCTGTGCTCCGCAACGGGAGAGGCCACAACAGTGAGAGGCCCGCGTACCGCAAAAAAAATAAAAATAAAAAATAAAATTCAAAGACGTGACTGATTTCCTTTTATGTCCATATTTGCATGAAACTCTGGTCTAGCTTCATTTGCATATACATGAATAGGCATAGATAAGCTACAGAAAATACCTCTTTGGAAATAATATAACTTTAAAACATCTCAAAAGCTATTGGTTAGTGTGAAAATAATAAAAAGCAAGCTTCCCTTATCTCACAGCATATGCAAAAATCAACTCAAAAATGGATTAAAGACTTAAACACAAGACATGAAATGGTAAAACTCCTAGAAGAAAACATAGGGACAAGCCCTTTGATTGATTTTAGTAATGGTTTTTTGGAATTGACACCAAAAGCACAAGCAACAAAAGCAAAAATAAATAAGTGGGACTACATCAAACTAAAAAATTTCTGCACAGCAAAGGAAGCAATCAACAAAATGAAAAGGCAACCTGTGGAATGGTAGAAATATTTGCAAGCCATATATTTTATATGAGCTAATATACAAAACATATCAGAAAGTCATACAACTCAAGAGGGAAAAAATAATTCAACTAAAAATGGCAAAGAATCCAATAGACATTTTTCCAAAGACACACAAATGGCCAACAGGTATATGAAAAGATCCTCAACATCACTCATCATCAGGAAAATACAGACCAAAACCACAATGAGATATCACCTCACACTTGCTAGAATGGCTATTACTCAAAAGTCAAAGGTTAAAAAGTATTACAGAAGTTGTGGAAAAAAGGGAACTTTTGTGTAGTGCTGGTGGGAATATAAATGGTACAGCCACTATGGAAAACAGTCTGGAGGCTCCTCAAAAAATTACAAATAGAACTACAATATGATCCAGCGATCCCACTTTTGGGTATATATCCAAAGGAAACTAAATCAGTATCTTGAAGAGATAACCTGCATTCCCAAGTTTATTGCAGCATTATTCACAGTAGCCAAAACAAGGAAACAACCTGTGTCCATCAACAGATAAATGGATCAAGAAAATTCTGGACGTTTATATATAATGGAATATTATTCATCCATGAGAAAGAAGAAAATTCTGCCATTTGCCACAACTTGGGTGAAACTGGAAGACATTATGCTAAGTGAAATAAGTCAGGCACAGAATGACAAATATTGCATGATCTCACTTGTATGTGGAATCTAAAAAAAAAAAACCAAAAAAACAAAGCCCAAAAAACTGAAACACACAGTAACAGAGAGTAGAATAGTATTTACCAGAGGCTGGAGGGTAAGGGAAATGGAGAGTTACTGATCACTTTCAGTTGTAAGATGAGTAAGTTCTGGAGACCTAATGAACAGCATGGTGACTATAGTCAATAACAACATATTGTATACTTGAAATTTGCTAAGATCCCCTGTGTTCTTAACTACAAAAAAAAGGAACTATGGGAGGTGATGTTTATCTTAATCAGTTTGATTGTGGTAATAATTTTACAATGTATACGTATATCAAAACACTTATAGACCTAAATATATAGTTTTTATTTGCTACAAAAATAAAATTAAGTAAGTACAAAATAAAAACCAGGTTTAAGTTTCAAATGCCAGATCCATACATTATTAGTAAGTATTGAGCAGTATATTTAAACTCCCAGGGTCGCTATTTTCTCATCTGTAAAACAAGGATAATATCTACCTCCTAGGAATTTCTTAAGTATGGTAGGTAGTTGCTAAAAGGACACTTGGTAGTCACACCCTTGTATAATCTCTTCCCCTCGAGTGTGGGTAGACATAACAATTTATTTCTAACAAAATATAGCAAACGTAATGGGAAATTACTTCTGATATTAAACTACAAAAGACTGTGAGTTCCATCTTGCTTGTTTCTCTCACTCTCTTACTTGCTCTGAGGGAAACCAGCTACCATGTTTGGGTTGTCCTATACAGAGGCCGTGTGGCAAGGAGGTGAGGGAAGCCTCTACCTAGCAACCAGTAAAGAACTGAGGCTTTCAGTCCAATCACCCATGGGAAACATGGTCCAACTACGTGAGTGTGTGTGGAGACTTGAGACTGCAGCCCCATCTAACACTTTGCTTGCCTCCCTATAAAAGACCACAAGACACATGGCCCAGATAAGGGAGGTCCAGATTCATACCTACAGAAACTGTGGAAAAATAAATGTTGCTGTGAGCCATTACGTTTAGGGTAAATCCCTACACAACGATAAATATATAACACAATATTGTTATCCATAGAGCTGTTGAAATACAGCTCTGAGTCTTAGGAGAATGCACTGAAATTAGAAAGTATATCAAGAAATAGAGTCTGCCTTAAACTGAGTAGAAAATATACAGCAGAAACTAACACAACAATGTAAAGCAATTATACTCCAATAAAGATGTTAAAAAAAATTAACAACAACCAAAAATTGAGTAGAAAAGAGGGTAAGCCAAATCCTTAGAAATAACCAATCTTTAAGAAAAAGAAGACCCATCAGTGGAAGAGAAACCCATGGTGAAGGTCAAAAGGGGCAGTTCTAACACTGAGATGACGGATGCCAAGTGAGGAGAGAATTTCAAGAAGGAAGTTAAAACCAAAGTTTAATTAATATTGAGGCAGAAGGAAGAGGAGTAATATTTGCTAAAAACTCATTATGAGACAGGCACTTACAGGTGTTTTGCAAGTACTAACTTATTTTGGTGCTTATAATATTAAAGCATATTTTTTCCCATTTCACAGATACGAAAGATGCTCAGATGAGGGAGATACCTTGCACAAAGTCACACAGTGTGCGAAAGTGTCAAGATTCAAATATAGATCTGTCTAATTCCAATCTCTGGCTTTCTCCACAAATACACAATGACTCATTGACTTGTATAGAAGAGCTTATAAAGCTGTCACATATAACAAACCTACTTAGACTGATATAAAATCCCTCTGAGGTGGTTAGGAAGTTCCTCTCCAACCACTGGATGGTGCTCAGGCTTTACCATTTAACATTCCTGAAGGAACTATGTTCTCTCAGAACCCTGCCCGTGTTGGAAGGGCTACTCTTCCCCCCTACCTTTGTGACTCCTTCCAGATACCATTTAAACATTACCTCCTCCAGCAAGGTCAATGTCCTATCTTAGGTGGAGTTGGTGACTCGAAGTTCAGATGCATACCTCCATAGTAGCACTTACTATGCTCTGTTTTAGTTGTTGCTTTATGTCTCTATCTCTTCCATCATAGGCTGTGTCTATATTTCCTGTCATGATGTCTATATGCCTGACTTATAATAGACAATAGATATTTGTCAGATGTAGATTGAATGAATCAATGAATGAAAAAAATCCTGAAGACTGAATAAGATGAGAAAGGTAGAGGAATGACAAGCAGAAACAAGAGCATATATGAAACTCTGAAAGCATAAAAGAGCATGGGGTATACAGAAGAGAAAACATTGCCATATGGAAATTTAAGCTCACTTCATCACACATATACGAAATTCAGAACCATATGGTTATGGAATTCACTAGGAGGAGCAGAAAAAGAGGTGGGAAAGCTAAGGGTTGTAACAGACAACTGCTGGCTGCTGTCTAGTAGCCAAACTGTAACAGAGAAGAACAAACCTGACTCCATATTAGATCTATTTCTTTAGCTCTAACCCTTGTGGTCTGTTGCCTATGCTTAGTCATGCTGGCTCTGCACCTTTTGTAAAAGATGTTGCCTCTAGCCTGAAATATACAGGATAGCCCATTCTCAAGGCTCTGACCTTCAAAGGTATAACTATTTTTTTTTTTTTTTTTTTTTTTGCGGTACGTGGGCCTCTCACTGTTGGGGCCTCTCCCGTTGCGGAGCACACGCTCCGGATGCGCAGGCTCAGCGGCCATGGCTCACGGGCCCAGCCGCTCCGCGGCATGTGAGATCCTCCCGGACCGGGGCACGAACCCGCGTCCCCTGCATCGGCAGGCGGACTCTCAACCACTGTGCCACCAGGGAAGCCCAAAGGTATAACATTTTTCCATTTATATGGAGATAAAAATTTGCAGAACAGAGAATAACAATTGTCTTGTTGGAAGTTTATAGGAACATTGTGAACAGACCTACATGGACAACTAACTGTAGGAACAAAGGATTCCGACACCAAGAAGTTTGCACAACGAGCCACACCCTCTCATCTTTTAGTATAAAAGCAGCCTGAATTCTAACTCAGGTAAGATGGTTCTTTGGGACACCGTCTTATCAGTATGCTGCCTTCCCAAATAAAGGCACTATACCTTGTCCCAATACCTCCTCTCTGGATTTACTGGCTTGTCGTGTAGCAAGCCAGCATGAGCCTGGACTCCGTAACAATATCTCTTCTCCACCTTCCTAACAGAACTCTGAGTTCAGAAGTTCACCTGCATGTAACCATGTGCTTCAGGGACTGCTTATTCCCAGGCTTGGGAAGGAAGAGCAGGGGTTCATGTTGTCTAAGGCAATCCTGACAGGTACATACCTCTTGCCCAGGTTGGTGTAGATATGCGTATGTGATGCAACATATCCAGCCATGTGCTTATGCCCGGTAGAAACTTCCTTTGTATTGATTGGTCACTACCTACTAATTGGGGTGATCTCAAACCACTATTATTACCACATAGTAATAATTGTCATTTATTGTGCATGTGCTGTGCTAAGCACACTAACAAGCGCTTTAGACACCTCATGTATAAACAAGCCCTAGGAGCAATCTGTTTGCTGGGGGAAGGGTTCAGGACTGACGTAATTTCTAGACAATGTACTTCAATTTGCATTAGCGAATCCATTTTGTTCACAAGAACAAATCACTCTTTGACCCCAGTGGGAAGAAAAAGATAAGGCCTATTTATTATACTTCAATGTCACAAGAGAGAAGATTCCTTAGACCAGATATTCTTCCCTGGGTAGATGCAGTATTGATTTTCACTAACCTACCTTGGAGAAAGTCCAGTTGCTGCAGGATGGTCATTTGAGTCACGCAGGAATGCTCAGGGAGGCTGGGCTCTGGCTCTCGAGTCTGCTAGGAGGCCGCCTTCTTCTGATTGGCCGGGCAGAACGGAGCCCCGCCCAGCCGAGCTGCGGGGGCCCACGCAGCGCTGGCCGGCAGCGCGGTCGCGTGATGCGTCCCTGCCTTGTCCGCTGCAGTCTCCGCCAGCAGCAGGCTGGGAGTTGAAACGCCAGGCGATTCCCCCCGCTCCCCACCAGGCCTTGTATTCTATCCCACAGGACAGTATGCACCTTAAGGTCCTAAAGAAAAGGCACAAAATGTTCAAGGAATGTTTAGAAATAATTTGAGAGGGTGCGTAGGGAAACCATGCCGTCATCAGGACACCAGCTCTGGGATGCTGAACATCATCCTCTCCTGAGTGACAATGACTGTTATGACTCTTCAGCCTCCTCTGCCTTCGAGGCTGACGTGACAGAGTCCAGTTCATCCACTTGGGCTGCAGCAGGATCTGCGCCTGTGTCACGTGGCTTCTGGTCACCTATGCGATCTTTCTGGTGACATTGGCCTTGCTGCTGCCTTCCAAAGACTTCTGGTACTCCGTGGTCCACGGGATCATTTTTAACTGCCTGGCGGTGCTTGCCCTGTGGTGTCTCACCTGAGGACCGTGCTCACCCAGCCGGGGGCAGTACCCAAAGGAAATGCTACTAAAGAAGGCATGGAGGTTTGCAACTGAAGCCTGGAGAAGGGATCTGTACAAGTGTCCCAAGTGCTGCTGTATCAAGCCCGAGCGCGCCCACCACCGCAGTATTTAAACCCAGATCCACTCCATATACAATGACAAATCGGAAATAGAGAGGCTGAAGAGCGAGAAGCCCACGTGGGATCAGTGGCTGCGATAGAAAGGGATGAAGTCCGTCTTTGGGGGGCCCCGTCGAAGCTCTGGATGAACCCCTTCCGCTTTAGGCAACTGCAGACAAGACCCAGGAAAGGGGGCCCCCCCGTTCTCAGTGTGAGGCCCTCTCATCATGCTGGAACTTGTTAACGGACTTTATTTGGGGTCGGAAAGGGTATCAACAGCTCATCTGTGACCAACAGGGCAAATGGAACCTACACAGACCAACTGCTCGGAGCAAGCAGAGTTTTATATATTTATGGTCACGGATGGCAGATTTTCCACACTAGTAACTGGGTGGCATTCTGATCAGTGTCACTGTCCAGTAATGAAGGTCTGTGGCCACACGAAGAAGCCAAATGTCATTGTCTTCCAGTACAGTTAGGAGTTTTGTTAATGTGCTTCACATTTTCTAAGAAGGTGTGTGGGATATTACACTGTTTATTAAAAATCCTGTGTGCCGAGCTGCTTTTCTCAATCATGAAGAAAACAAGCCAATCCAGTGAACAAGAATTCTGCAGCTGGTGGTTTCAGGGAGCTCCCACTGACCCTCTTGCTCACCAGCGACCCCCTCGGTCAAGCAGGAGCCCGTGGAGGCTTCCACAGCTCCCACACTTTTCACTGAGCAGCAGGGGGGCTGCAGCCACGCTCCCCTGCCAGGAAGTGGCGGTCCCTGACCCTGTGGGCAGGTCTGTGCGTGTCTGTGTGTGTGCACGTGTGTTTTGAAGTGGGCAGTGTTGTTCAGGTGATGTAACATGTAATGGGCGTGTGCAGCAAACAAGCTATGTTTCAGAAACCAACGTTTCAGGGAAGAGGAGGGAGTTGTGTGGAGTCCTCCTGCCCTGGGGTTTACTATGAATGTATTGCATATTGGAGAATATCTCGATCCAAAAAACAATCATTCCTGTGTGGTAAAAAAAAAAAAAAAAAAAAAAAAATTAATGCTCATGGACAAACCATGAAGGTGGCAGTGAGTCTCAGAGCACGATCTAAACACACACGCAAGGTATGGGTTATAACAGACCCTCTTCTTGACCAGGGCCCAGCAGGCTCTCCTTCCAGATCTTGCCCACAGAAAGGTTAGCATCTCAGAGGTCCTTCTCCCTGAAAGTTGTTTCATTTGAAAAAATGAGGGTTCATTGCTCATTGGCTCCACTACAGTCTAACCACCAGGACCTCCTTGCACTTTTCAACTTGCCAAGATTGTCCCCGCTTCAGTCCTCTGCATTCCATGTTCCCTCTGGCCAGATGGATCTTCCCCAAGATATCCCATGACTCATTTCTTCATATCTTTCAATTTACTTAAATTTTATACTCTCAAAGTAACCTGATGTCTCTATATAAATTAGCAGTCCTGTCACTCTATCACCTTAGCTGAGTTACTTTTCATAATAGAACTTGTTGCTATGTGGTCTTGTACGATTATATTTTTACCCTGGGTCACCCCAACTGTAATGTAAATTCTCTGAGGCTGAGGGCCAGACTTTGTCATTTTGTTCCTGATTTCCCAAAGCCCAGAAGAAGTGTGCCTGGCACAAAGTTGGCACTCGATAAATAGTGCTGAAAAAGCAAATGAATCGTATTTATTATAGAGGTAAAATGTATTAAACTAAAAAAATTAGACAGATTCTTAACTGATCAGTACATGTTTTAAACGACTGGATCGTGAATATTAGTATGTTCTGCGTTTTCTTTCTCAAGTGTGTCTATAGTGGGGGAGGAGAGAATGTTCTTAAATTTTTTAGGCTTATTGTAGAGATCAGGACCTTGAGAGTCACATTCTTCTTTAAGGCCCGTCTAGCACTCCTCCCACTCCCCCACTTGTTAGGCTGCCTCTGGCATTTCAAGGTTTACATGGCAGATAAGAAGAGGGTTGTAGTGCAAGAAATATCTTACTTAACTCTAGCGTTGACCTGGCCTTGGTACTTTCTGGGCTTGGAGGGTGTTAAGACTACTTCTGTTTCTTAGGGAGTGGCTGTAGTTTCTTCAGACGTCACTCCTTCGCTGCTGGGATCTCTCGCTGCAGATACTTAGTGCAGGTAAAGTCTTCCCCTGATGCTACTCGCAAATCTCTGCCTTTTCAGCCTCTAGTTCCCTTGGTCCGCTCCTCACAGGATATCATCCAAATTAGGATCCCATCATCCCTCTAGGCAGCCCTCTTCAACCTTCTTTTTAATCACTCTCGCTCAGCCTTCAGAATAACTACACAGCTATAGCTTCTCACTTTTAAGCTTAGTCAGACTTTGAACCAGCCTTCTTTGCTGGACAGACTCCGGGTAACACAAGTAAAGCTGTCTGAGTGTTCTCCTTGAAGCACTGTCCAAAGCTATACATGGGGAAAATGCAAAATATCTTCTAAATTTCTGAAAATTCCTGGAGTCTTACTTTCCATAGTCCCTTCTTCTTCAAGCTGCATTGTCTTTGCATCTGCCCTTGAACTGCGCTCTAATTGACTCTGAGTTCTGCCAAGAAATCCACTTATACCAAAGCTTTCGTGAATCATGTAGACCTTTTTCAGGAACTTGTAGGGGTGGCAGAGGCAATATTGAAATCATACCACTGACAGTAACTAAGTCAAACCACATCCTGCACACAACCTTTCTCTATCGTGCAAAGCAATCCAGGCTTCTCAGACTCTAGCTCCCTAATTTGCCTACCCAAGATCAAGATTTTTCAACCTAACAAATACCATTTCTATAAGAAAGGATCTGTCCTCAAAAAAAAGCAGTCATGTTTGTAAATATCAAAGTTTCTTTCTTGCATAAATGTATATGTATGTGAATGTACATGTCTATTTACATGAACAGAAAACACTACATGATGGATTTCTTTATACTTTAATTTGAATAATATTAAAAATGCAAAATGTTGAAAGTTACAAGGTCATCACTGCTTTAAATATTATGTGCGTGCACACACATAGGAAATATGAAGCAAATGTCAACCTCAGTTCCCACACTGTCTCAGATGGGACCACTTTAGCAGTTTGATGTATTGTCAAGTGTTCTAAGGCTAATGCAGACATTTGCATGCGTACGTGTAAAGGTGTGTGCAGTTTTTATAGAAATATAATTGTGTGAAACACATTGATCTGTAGGTCTTTTTTTCTGTTAACAATATATTCCCAACATCCTTCTGAGCAGTACGTACACCAGTCTGTTTTTTTGGCTGCAGTACATTCCGTTTCATGAATGCAGCGTAGTTGACGCAGACCATGCTCGCCACACCTCCTCACCCCCACAACCACATCTCCAGTCTCTTATAGCAGCTAATCAGGGATGAGCACATCTTTTCCCAAATGATTTGACTATGTTGTCTTTTATTCTCCACCTGAACTTTAGGATAATGTTTGAAAGGTCAAAGAAAAACAAACATCCCCCTGAAATTAACATTACAGGAAATGGAGATATCAATTTGAGGGTGAATTAGCATCTTAAAATGTTGTCTTTCCATCCAGAAACATGACATCCTTTTACATTCATTCATGTTCCAGTTGTTTGTTTGACTGATTTTATGGCCCTTGATAAAGCTTTGTGGTTTTTATCTTAAATGTCAGACATGAGCAACGATAAATGGGTGCTTAATATGCGTCCCAGGAAGTTTTGCAATTAAACCTATAAACGAATTTCTAGATAAAAAAATTTTAAAAGCTGCCTTTGTGTTCTTACTTCTTAAATAATTTCAGTTTTTAAAATTTTAATGGCTTCTATGGGGTGTCAACTTTTTTCATTGCCAATATTTCATTCAATAATGAAAATCTAAATCGTAGGAATGTATCTTTTTTTTCCCCTGGAAGGTTCAACAAAACTATTAAAATTTTGAATGAAATGTGTCAGCTAACATATATGTAGTTTATTCTCCTGAATCGATATCATGCAACAAACTTTGCTTGCCTGTATTAGAAGTCCTAAACATTTCTTTTAAATTGAGTCTTCCTAATGAAGTATCCGTGAGGGGTCAATCAGGGCAATGATAAAAATTGGTCCTGTTATTTCAAAACACTAATCTGTGTTTTCTATTGTAGTAAACCATAAATGCTTGCTTGGAGGAAGAAGCTGGTCATTCACTTCCTTACTCTGGACGTACACTTGAAACTTTAAGTGTGTACACCATACACAAATGCTGAGAATTCTATTGTGTAATCTTAACATTTAAATGGTCTATCCGTCCATTTTGGTGGGAAAACAAAAACTACTCTACTTGTTTTAATAGGAAGGGATTTAATAGAGGGAATTGGATATTTAAAGTGCTGTTCATAAGGGCAAATAAAGGTCAGGGTGTGCCACTGCTGGTTTTAGGAAATCAGGAAGTGTGGAGATTCAGAACAGTGTTGCTGAATCTCTCAGTTGCCTACAGCACTGAAGCAGTGATTAAAAGAAGCTCATCCAGAAGATGCTGCAAACCTTATGTCTACAGTCAGCTGAACACGTCACCTGTTACTGCCAGAAACAAAAAAATGACTTCAGTCTGTCCTTCATATCTCTTGTGACTAATCCTCTTGTAGGAATTAAATTTAAACCATGTGGCTTGTGGCGAAGGAGTTTGGGAAATGCAGATATAGGGAGGATCTTAGAAGGGCAAGGATCGTACTCAATATTAATAGACAATATCTCACCCCAATGTTCATTAGCGTCATTCCTAAGATTGTAGTGTCCCATTAGACACCTATAATACACATACGCATTTCAGGTTTGATCAAACACTATAATTTTCGACTTGATCTGAACTCATCTGGATACCCTGATTCCCTACTTGCAAAATCCTAAGTTAATACTTCCTCAGCCAGCAACCCCTGTTGGCTGTACCCTCTTAGACTTAGAAAATGGTGTAAAAATCCCTTTCCAGAACTGGCCCAGCCGAGCTGATTTATATCCTCTCTATTTTCATTTCCTTCTACTACAACAGTGAGAGAATGAGTTATAAAACTTGGCTAGCACTTCCCCTAGCAACAAACCAAATTAATACTGCCTCATTTCTCTTGGGTCACATTTCTACTCAAGAAGATTAACGTGTTTTCAAGACTGGCTAGGTGGTTTTGAACAACCGAAACTGTCAGTTTTATGGAATCATTCTTGGAATTGGTTTGAGTCTTGTTGAGAATGCTATCTTTAAAGGCTTAATTTGATTATTCACAGAAGGACTTCATGCAGTTTTTGAAATATAGTATCCGTCTCCATGTCAATGAGCCGAAGTTCGTATAATCCTGGATAGGTTCCAGCGACATCATTCTGAGTGACTATGAGAATCGAGGTCCAAAATCTTTAGACAGCAAATTTCCATTTATATCCCCTAATTTTCAGCTCCAGAGTCCTATAAAATGATTTCATGTGAATTCTAAATATTTATTAATATCAAAATCTCCACTATGATAAAAAGAGCTTTGTACCAAAACTATTTTTCTCTTCTCTCAAAAAGAAAGAGTCATGAACAATTCAGTCAAATTGTTAGCATGGAAAAATCCAGAAATGCAGACAGAAACTAACAGAAAAAAGTCACAAGTTAATGTCACTTTGCTTTGAATAATTTAAAGAAAACTTTCAAATTAATCATCATTATCTAGCTTTTAATTTTTTTAGACTAATAATTTTCTGAATTTGGTTGGTACACAGGAATATATTCTGCCTCTATATGAATTTTGTGGTCATCACTATGGTTTCATTAAAAATCTATACATGTTATACCAAATGTAAGGTAGATAGCTAGAGGGAAGCAGCCGCATAGCACAGGGAGATCAGCTCGGTGCTTTGTGACCGCCTGGAGGGGTGGGGTAGGGAGGGTGGGAGGGAGAGAGACGCAAGAGGGAAGAGATATGGGAACATATGTATACGTATAACTGATTCACTTTGTTATAAAGCAGAAACTAACACACCATTGTAAAGCAATTATACCCCAATAAAGATGTTAAAAATTTTTTAAAAAAATCTATACATGTTATAGGAGATATTAATAATATCAAAATTATTTGCCATACAGTGATATGTAAAGCAGATTTCAAAATAATGTACTCTGACCCCATTTTTACTAAAAAGTTAAAAAGATGAATTGTATTCTTAGAAAACCATTAATTATCTATGGCCAGTGATATTATGATTGATTCTAATATTCCTGTGTGTTTTCTGCATTTTCCTATATAACTTTTGTTATTAAACATAGTTATTTTCAAATAAAAGAACCAGTCTTCATCTGGAAGTTTCCCCCAGAGGATCAACCAATCCTCTCCTCTTAAATTTACATATTACAAGTAATTTTTGACAAAAATACAATCACATTTCTGTGGAAAAGGGTCTTCTTTCCAACAAATTATGCTGTAACAATTGTATATACATAGGCAAAAAAATGAACTTTGATAAATTCACTCTATACAAAAATTAGCTCAAAGTGAATTTTAGATGTTAAATCTAAAATTATAAAACTTCTAGAAGACCACATTGGGAAAAAAATCTTTGTGACCTTGGGTTAGGTAAAGATTTCTTTGATATGATTGAAAAAACATAATCTGTTTTTTAAAATGAATTGATAAATGGGATTTCATCAAAATTTAAAGCTTCTGCTAGTTTATGACACTACTAAAGGAATGAAAAGCCAAGTTACAGATTGGAAGGGAATATTTGCAAATCATATATGATAGAGAACATATAAAGAACTCTCAAAATTCTAACAACAAAACAAACAACTCAATAAAAAATTGGGCAAAATACTGAGTCGAATCTTCACAAAAAAACTTATGGATGGCAATTAAGCACACAAAAAGATGTTCAGAATGATTAGTCATTAGAAAAATGCAAACTAAAATTATAATAGTATGCAATTACATATCTATTAGAATAACTAAAGTTAAGAAATCTTATCATACCAAGTGTTGGCAAGTATGTGAAAAAACTGGAACTCTCTAGCAATGTAAAATGAGGCAGCACTTTGGAAAAGAGTTTGGCAGCTTCTTAAAATGTTAAACATATACTTATCATATAACCCAGTCATTCTCTTGCTAGGTATTTCATAGAAGCTTTATTTGGAAAAGCCTCAAACTCTAAACAACCCACCTCTCCATCAATAGGTGAATGAATGAACAAACTGGTATATCCAATGCTGAATATAAAATGGATTACTACTTAGCAATAAAGTGGAATGAACTATTGATAGATGCAACAATGTGAATGATTCTCAAAATAATTCTAAGTTAATGAAGCCAAACAAAAAGAGTCCATACTGTGTAATTCTATTTACACATGATCCTAGAAAATGCAAAGTCATTTATAGCAACAGAAAGCAGACAGGATTGCTTTGGGGTAGGCAAGCTGGGAGTGTGAAGGAGGAATAAGCAAAGGCCCTCAGCAACTTTTGGGGGGAATGGTTGGTATGTTTATTATCTTGATTTTAGTGATACTTTACAGATACAGTTACATATCATACCTATATATTTATATCATATACAGTTAACCCTTGAACAATACTGGGTGGGTCCACTTATACATGGATTATTTTCAATAAACACAGTACTACATGGTCCGCAGTTGGTTGAATCCAAGGATGTGGAACCCCAGATATGCAGGAACCATTATACTGAGAGCTGACTAAAATTTATAGGTAGGATTTTTTCAACTGGGTGAAGGATTGATGCCCCAAACACTTGCATTGTTCAAAGGTCAACTGTATATATAAAAACTTATCAGATTGCATTCTTTACATATGCACATTTAATTTATTATATGTTAATTATATATATTATTGTATATAATATATATATAGCTATCCAAAAAAAAAAAAAAAAGGAATACATGCTGTTTTGGGTATCTATTATTATGTAAATAATTCCTCCAAATCTTAATGTCTTAAAATAACAAACATCTCCGGGAATCACAAATCTGGAAATGGCCTACCTGGATGATTCTCTCTCATATCATGAGGTTGCAATCAGGATGACAGACAGGGCTGCAGTCATCTGAAGGTTGGGCTGCATCTGGGGGATGCTCTTTCAAGATGGTTCACTCACATGGCTGTTGGCAGGTGGCCTCAGTTCCTCTTCATATGGACCCCACCATAAAGCTGCTTTGTATCCTTTAAAATAAATAATTCAGATGAGAGCAAAAAGGAAGCCATGTTGCCTTTTAAGGCAGATCATCATTTTTGAGATATTCTATTGGTCACACAAACTAACTGTGATACAATGTGGGAGACAAATATACAAGGGCATGAATCCCAGGAAGTAGGGATCCCTGGGGGCCATCTTGGAGCCCGACCCTTACATATGTTCATTGTAGACTATGGCAGTATTTAAATTTGGAAGTGAAAACTCTTTGTATTCCCACAGCCAAAGTTAACATTTTCTGCTTATAAGTATTCCATAAAAAATATCATGCCTACTGTTTCACATTTTTTTCTTCACTTAATACACTATAGACATCCTTCCTTGTGAGTGTGAATTTGCTGAAAGGGATGTCTCATCTTTTTTGTCTTTTTTTAAACAACTTCATTAAGTTATAATTAACATAAAATGAAACACACATATTTAAAGTAAAAACAAAACAAAACCAGTTAACATGCCTATTTGAAAAATAATAAATTGACCTATCTCAATAATTAAATTTATGCACTTTGTTTATTAGCACCCCCTGCCTAATAAATTGGTATATGATAACAAGCATTTGAATCTAAGAGTTAAAAAAGTTTAGGTATATTCTAGACTTACCTTTTTCCCTCTAGTCACTTTAGATCTTCTTGGGCTTCTTTGTCTTGACGGAAAGTTCTGGAGATTATATGTTTGCGGCATTTGAGCTAGGCGAGAGATGAGGGGTCATTGCAACTTCAAGGCAGGATGAAAGAACAGGAAGAATTTTGGGTCTCAAATTCCTTCCCACAATGCAGGTAGCTAGTAATTAGATATATTCATAGTAATCATTCCATTAATAGTACTTATTTAAGCTTTAGGATATTTATGGTAATAGAAGAGTTATAAGTTTTTAACAAATGAAGTCATGCAATACTATTATATAAGAAAAGAAAAAAAATTTAACCTCAGTATTTTTTCTTGTACACCGTCTTCATAATGAATTAAGCAACAAACAACCTCTTTTTAAAAATAGACTGAATGGGGTATGAATTTGGCAAAGTGGCTTAATTTTCTTAGTACTTATTTTAGCTACAAAATGGGGTTTATAAAAAAGGCTTCAAGATTTAGATGAAATATTTAATATTTCTAAATTTAATATTTATAGTTCTATGGAAAATCTTTCACTCTCTTCTTTGCAGTTCAATTTATTATAACAAAGTTGCTTTTAGAAATTTTCTCTTGGAGACTTTAACAATACATAGCTTCACCAAAATGGAGAATTAAAGAGAAATCAACTATAAGCTTGGTGAAGGGAGGCTTATCATTCTACCACCAAGATCTGACACACTGCAGGTGCCCAGGAAATAAGAGTCAAAGAACAAAGCTTAAGAGAGCTGGACATCGAGCATAGCTGCACAGCAAACCAGCTGTGCGTTAACTTAGGCAAATCATGCCTCATTTTCCTTGCTTAAAATGGAGTGTTTCTGATCAGTCCTATTAATTGGGACTTTTAATTGTAATAGAAATTCATATAAAAATAGTCCAGCTAAAAAAAAAAAATTTAAGTGGCTGGGGGCAGAATTTAGTGACACAGAGTTCTTGCTTCTCTACATTCAGGAGACTTCTTGTACACCATCTTCCTTATCTGGGACTGGCTGAAAAACCTCAGAAATACCACTGCTTCTGTCACATGTCTGTCCACAAATAGTCACTGCCTCTAAGGGCATGTAGTCTTCAGCTGGGAAGGCCCTTAATGCTGGTGGGACATGGAGTGAGGGAGAGTGATCACTCCATCCAAATCTCATGGAATGGATTTCCTTAGAAAAAGAGATTTTCTTACCAAAAAGGAGAAAGGGAAGCTTGACATATACAGCCTATCCATTACAAGTATCATGGAATAAATAGCGTTCCATATTTTAAAGATGATTAAATACCTGGTTCTGTTTTCAGGATTTAATGCCTCCTAAATTATCTTTATTAAGTAATCCTTCACTGTTAGGACTGCATATCTTAAATGTGAAGGTCAATCTTGTCAAAATACCATGGGCAGCTATTAATCGTTTAGTGGCATGTTCTTTTCTAACTGAAAACAAAAACTTTGTGATATCTATATGCTTTTAGAGAAGCTTAAGGAAAGTTGCTTTGCAGAATAATCTCTCTTGTCACAGACACAATCCCCAAGACTGTGTTCCCAACTGGGCTTCATTAAACTTTTACTGTTTCTTTGTTTAGCTCAAACTAACCACACTTGCACACGTAGGGCTGCTTCCAAGCGGTGTCTCTGGCAATAACACTCCTGTCTACACAGCCTGTTCTTAAAATTGTGACCATATGAAAGAGGAAATTTAGCCCAGGAGACCAATGTTTATGTTTTCATAACACCAAAGTCAGCCTGTAATCACTTTTGAATTACCATGATATCTGCTTTGGTTAATTTGAATAAAGTTGCAATTTTTAAAGGCCTACAAGTTTTGAGTATGTAAGTACTGAACATTGTAAATGAGGTTTATAAAGTGTGATTGAAGTACATGCCTAGTTAAAAAAAAAAAGTATAGCCAGAAAAGCAGAAGAAAAGCTTCAGTCAGGTCTTATTTTACCAAGAGAAACGTAATCCCTGGAACCCAATCTAAAAATCATTTCAGAAAGATTTTTGTCAGGGCTGTTTAGGCTAGAGAAGAAAACTTGAAGTGGCTTAATCACTGTCTTGAAGTGTATGAAGGGATTTTATGAAATTGAAATTTATTACTTTTTCCCTTTCCATGCTGAATTGAATGAAATAAAATAGCATTAAATTAAGTCAGAGGCAATTTAGGTTGGACATAATGAAGAACTTCTTGGCTACCAGAATTGTAACACAGCAGAATTCCTCCAAGGGAAACTGGGAACTATTTGTTCTTCATGGTCATCAAAAAAAAAAAAAAAAAGAAAAAAAAAAAGCAAAGAAAGGAAGGAAACAAAATGAAAAAATACATAAAAGGAAAAAAGAGATAGAGCTTTTCCCAGTTCTCTCAGCTGAAATTGTTGTATCTGCTCCACAAGTAATTAGTGTCACTTCTATTGTGTTGATTGTCACTCTCACCCTTTGTGTTATTCATTTGTCTTGGACAAGAGAGACTCTGCTTTAACTTTGACCACGAGATTTCTAAACTATTGCCAAGGAGAGGCTGAAAAGAGATTAAATGGAGCTTGGAGCTGTATATCCAGAGCTGCTGATCTCCTGCATGTGGTGGAACTTAATACCTCAGAATCCGGGACATGTGGTGAAGCCAGACAATTGTATAATTTGGGGACCACATGGCTGGATCGTGTCCTTCTGTGTGGAGTGAAAGTAATATCAGGACAGAAAATGAGGACATGGGGGAAGGATACACGTTCCTCCTTTTTCTGGGACTGGTGTCAGTATGGTGTGGATAACAAGGAATAAGCTTGATAGAACACTCCTGGTATTAGAGAGAGGATGGAAGGAACCAGCTTCATCAAGAGAGGAAGCGGCCCAGAAGACCCTGTCCGGATCTGGTTATAATCTTTCCTTGCTGTTTTAAGACACTCCACTAGAAGCTGAATACTCCAGGTATATGCACAAACATGACGGAAGCCTCAATGAAACCGAATATCTTAAGATGTGCATACTGACAAGAATCAAGATGATTCACTCCTGGGAACCCAGGAGTTTTAAGGGTTGTAGGCAGAAGGTGTGCTGGAAAGTGGGTTAAGACATGAGAGACTGAAAACAGGATTGGCTGACCCTTCATATGTGGAACAATCAGAGGGACTGTCCCCATTCAACTAAAGCAACAGCCCCCCTCATACTCCTGCTAGAGATGAGAGATTTATTCCCTGCAGAAATTGTACTAGAACGTCCTGGCTTAGGGACACCAGGCAGTGAGATACAGTACACATGCCAAAGAGTGAGTCCTCTTCACTCATCCAGAACTAGCTGATGGGCTGCCCATCAAGGCAGAAGATTGAGAACTTTCTCTAGAATGAAAAGAAAACTACAGATTTGGGGATCCCTAGCTGACCTGACAGACACACAACTTTACTGTGTCTCTTTTAAGTCAGTCAGAAACCAACAGACATTTGAGGAAAACTTCTAACTCTAACAAGAAGACTAAAATACACCACGATCCATATACAGTGTAAAGAGACAATGTCTCAAAATAAAAGAGACAATGCAGGAAGAAAAAAAAAAAAACTTTAAAAAACTAAAATTTTTATCCTTAGAAAAAAATAGAAAATATTAAATTCATGAAGTAAACATGATGCCATTTTTTAAAGAATAGTTAAACAATATGGAAAAATACATATATAGATGGAAGTTTAAAAAATTTTTAAAGAGTGACAAGATAAATTTAAGGAACCCACATAATAGGGTTAAAAGACAGAGGTAAATAATAGGAGGAAACAAAGATAAATTATTCTGAATGTGGATTGAAGTTGCTAGTCCAGAGAGTCATTTTCATTTCCAGTATCCTACCTTTTTTTAGTTGCCTTGGACTTTGGGAGTCCTAGGATAATGTGAAAGAAAAACAAATATAAATCAGACTGGCTGCATCTTGATTTTGTTTTTTGTGGTACGCGGGCCTCTCACTGTTGTGGCTTCTCCCGTTGCGGAGCACAGGCTCCAGACGCGCAGGCTCAGCGGCCATGGCTCACAGGCCCAGCCGCTCCGCGGCATGTGGGATCTTCCCGGACCGGGGCACGAACCCGTGTCCCCTGCATCGGCAGGCGGACTCCCAACCACTGCGCCACCAGGGAAGCCCTAGCTGCATCTTGAGATCACTCAGTCATAGGTGAGGTGGGCTGCTCAAAAGCCACCTTTGGCTTAAGATGTCTATGGGTCACAAGTAGCCCTTCCAGGGGGATGGGTTTCTCACATACACAGCCCTTTAAACAAAATGCAGGATACAGTAACTTGCCAGTGAAATCATTCATTCTCTGCCTTCCATCCAGTGCTTCTGAAGGCCTAGAGCCCTATGATACTATCCCCTCTTACGAAGCCAAACTGCATAGTCATCCTGACACTGAGGTATTTTCCCTGACTATATTAGAAGCAGAGTTACATACATCCTAGGAAAAAAGATGAAAAGTGTTCTAAGACAAGGAGAGTAGGAGTTACACACTAGATGGCTCTGTTTAATAGATAAGGAAATTGTGGGTGGAAAGCTGTAACATTTCTTATTTATGCAGTAGTTATACTTTTCTTATTTCTAAATGACAGAAGAATAACACCTCCCAGCAAAGAGTTCAGAACACCTGTCTGAGGAACAAGCATAATCCTAGACTCCAAATCCAGCATCTTTCCGAAGAGCTAGACATACATGTTTTCAAAGGTCAAACATTTGAACTTTTCACTGTACTAATCATTGTCCCTCTGTTGATATATTCTTCTTTTAAATGCATTATTTGTTATTACAAATTAAATAGAGTCAAGCAAGTCTAAATTAAGACAATATAACTCATAAAGAGTACCTCTGTTTTCCTTATTTCTAACAGTTGGAGAAGACATCCACATATATAAGTGTAAGTTCTATTCTGCAAATATAATCTGTATGCTAAATTGTTCTTTGGTTAGAAATACTAATTATGATTTCTCTAAAGAGGTTTTATTAAATGTATCTTTTCATCACTTAAGTTTCCAAAAAAATAACATGATTTGAGACAATAATTTTTAAATAAAGGTGTTTAAAAAGTTTTAATTCTAAAAATGTTTTAATTTTTGTTGTGGAGGGAGGAAAGCCATTCAGAAATGTACATCAGAAGGGTAGTGGAGTCTTTCATTTTTCTTTTCATAAACTCTAATAGTGAGTCTGTACTGATTTATGGTATGAGACTTGCATAAACATAAGACTTTATTTTAATCCACTGAACATGGCCTCCAGAGTTAAATAAAATATTTTAAATATTGAGACACATACTATAAACATGATTTATAGAGTTTTATAATCTCAACATGCAGATCTTAAAAATCCAAGCCTAATCTTTATGCTATTAAACTCTGCAGTACACTCTCTTTGACTTGAGAGAAACTTGAGAAAATTTCTTAACTTGTTTTTTTCCCCTCAGTTCATTTCTGTGCCTTATTTAACAACTCTTTTCAAAATCAGAAACTTGGCATTGTTCTTTGTATTTCTGAAAAGAATTCTCCCTCCCACCATTGTTCTCTGGTTAGAAATGCTGATTATGATTTCTGTAAAGAGGTTTTATTAAATGAATCTTTTCATAGCATTTAAAAGTTTCCAAAATAAAAATAACATGATTTGATACAGTCATTTTAAAATAAGGGCATTTAAAAAGTTTTACTTATGGGACAGAGGAGGGCCATTTATTTTTTTTTAAAGATTATTAAACTCTTGTTGGGCCTGTTATTGTTTTCCACTTGGGGGCCATCAATCACAGTAAAGCCAGGTTCCCCTGAACCTGTCTTCTGACCATTAATCTTCCTGGTTTCTTATTTGCTTAGTCCACTTTGCAGACTGGAATAATTCCCCCTGCTTAGAGATCAGTACACAATTTATCATCAGCTAAAAACCTAGAACTATCTTCCCTAAGACTGCCCAGTTTTGTATGATCTTAACCACTGAGGTGCCAAAACCTCAAGTTCCTTGGCCAAATTACAGCCTATAGCTCTGTTTCAAAAGGATCATTTTGATCTTTTGACTGGAAATTTTAATACTTTGAAGTATATTTGGTTGCACTCAACTATATGGTGGTACTCACACGAAACTAGAAATTACCTAAATGTCCAAAAATAGAGAAATGTTTACATAAAGTGTGTTACATTCAAATGTAATAAGCAGTTATTAGCCATTAAAATAATACTAAGGGTGAATATTAAACAACAGGGAGAATGTTTAGAATATGGAGTTACATTTTTAAATAATGAAAGTATTAAAACTGTATACAAAAGAATTCTATTTTTGTGGAAAGTAATAAGAATGTGTATGCATAGTACGTATGACAGAAAAAAATGACAAGGGACTAAATACTAAAAAATGTTAAAGTGATGAAGGAAAATTCCCTATTCTTCTTCCTGTATGATATGTTTTCTCATGTTCTGCAATGTATATATATTACTTTGTTATAACATTTAAAAACCATTTATAAACAAGAGGTCCTCTACATCTTCATCGGAGATTCGCTATTTGTTTGTTTTGTCTTAGGATAAAAATGGAGAGGTTCTTGTCTAAAGAGTGTGGTGAAGACCTGCCTAAAAACAGTAGGAATGAGAGGCAGACTCTTGCAGGGATGGCTTCAACCCACACAGATCCCTCTTTACTCTGAATTTCCAAGCTGGAAAGAGTTCAACCACACCAACTGGCAAGCATTCACTCTGGTGTTCTTTCTATCGTCTGTTACAATTACCATCTCATTTTCAGCTGGGGAACCACTAACTTGTATTCCATCCAAATAGGGAAAAAAAAAAAAAAGTATGATGGAACTAAGAAGAATAGCTCCAGTGCTATAGATTGGCTCAGCTATGCTCCAATATCTAGCTAGGTAGCACAGTTTCATCCCTGACAAGACACAAAGTATTTCCTCCCTGGTGTCAGTTATTCTGTCCCCTGTGTCCCTAATATGGCCTTACAATGCCACGTGACAGTTTAGGGATTCAAGTGTGACCTCTCAAAATGTCACCAGTGTCCAAGTGTCCCAAGTTCAAAACTTCAGGGTCTCCTAGTGCCACACTCAGCTCATGTTAGAATCATCTCCATGCCTAATCTAATGCCCCTTTATATCTGTTTATATCACTGCACTCAGGTGTTTGTAACCTCCTTTGAGGATGTGTCTGATGCGCCCTAGTATTTCCAATGATGCTTTGCTTAGTACTTTGCTCATCATAGATGTTTAGTAGTTCTCTGTTAGAGGGAGGATAGATAGACAGACATGGATGATAGATACTGATTCGGTATAAGCTGGTATAAGCCATCTACTCCTGGGCTAAAAGAAGAGAATACTGTTTATTCGTATTTGAGGGTTTGAAGTCGCCCGATAAATGCTATTCCTTTCTCCAACACATGTTGGGACCCACTGAAGGAAGTTAGGAAAACAGAGATAAAGACATGTTAGAGAATGTGGATGGCCATAAAGGATATCTTAATAACGTGCTCCAGGGCTGGACAGACTTATCACGGGCCCAGCTAGGCAGCTGCCCCTAAGAGAAATCCAAAGGCGTCAATAAACCAGTTGTATTTGGAGAGGACTTTATGCTGAAGTCCTCTAAATCACTGATTCTCAAACTTCACTTTGCTTAAGAACCACCTGGAGAGCTTCTTTAAAAACCAAACTGGCAGCTCCCTTCTGTCCAGTCATTCTGATTGAGTGGTCCGGATAGAGCCTGTTACCTGTACATTTTGAGATAGGGCTCTATATTCTATCAGAATTGTCATTATAAGGTCTCAAACACCACAGCTGAACAAATAGTATTCTCTTTCTTCATAGGGTAAAGTTGCCTCTTCTAAGAGCGAGCGCATACATAAAATTCAATAAGCAATTTGTAAAAATAAAATAATCATTACTAGCTGGCAGAGATGAATATGTAGCCAGCCACTCAAGTTCATACTGCCTCTCAAAGGGCTTTATTTTGCCAAGTGGCAGAGCATACTACTTGGCTGGAAGAACAGCATGTACATCAGGACATCCTGGGAGCACAGATGTGTGCTTTGGCTTGAGAAACAATGAACCACATCAGAAGATTTTCTATAACGTGGCCACAGTAAGAATTCTGTAAGCCATATGAATCTGACTGGGCTTTTGTTTCTTTAGAGAATTGACTTTTCAACTTGAAAAATTAGCCAGTTTATTTAAAAAACATTAGTTGTATAAAAGTAAAATCTTAATTTCTTCAAGCTTTCCAAGTGAGAAGGTGGATTTTTAAAACCACTTCTCCCCTTATCCCTACATACATGGAAATACCATGAAAAAGAGCTGAGTGATGACAGGGACTAAGTGAGGGTGACTGATAAATTGTAGTGAAGAATTCTCCCAGTCTCAGTTCCCAGGGGTCACATTTGGTGCTGGAGATGATGTAATCCTAAGGTTATTGCCACTTCCACTTGCCTGTTCCACTTGCCTGTTCATGAGGAAGAGTTACTGGGATGTGAAAACTGCTAATCAAAGCAAAAATTGTTCTTTGTTAAAAGCAAAATATTTTAAACAAAAGACAAAATATTTTAAACAAAAGATAAAGTCTTGCTATTATTAGAAACATATTTGAGCTGGCAAAAGCAGGAAGCTAACATTTATTGTGTCGAATTTCTACTTTGTGCAGACTTTAGTGGTTACGATCCATTGAAGAAAATGAGGAATTAAATATCCCAGGTATTCACAGGAGCATCAATTATACTGATTGCTGCAATGTAACAATTTACTGATTCTTTTTCTCATAGATGTTAGTCATGCCATAGTGGCTAACCTTTAAATTAGCTAGCAAATGTTTCTCTTCATAATTGTTCCCATTAAAGATAAAATGCCAGTTAATTCCAATAGCAGAGAAGAGCAATTAGAAAATTAAAGAATCTTTCTCTTCATGTTTCCATTTCAAAATCTGTTAGTTTAAGTAGTGTTTTATGCTTTGATCAAAGCTATTAGCAGATGGCTCTATTTTATGAAAGACAAGAGTACATCTAAAATGCCAACACATTTGTAAAATCCAATTCCAGGTTGCATTATTTAATGTCTATTAATAAGGTATAAATTTGCAGTTAAATACTTATTTCATCTGAACAAAAATGATTATTCATTTAGTCCTTTTCAAGGCTCTTTTGATTATAGTAGCAGAAACCCATCCCAACTAGCAGAAGCAAAAAAGAGGAGTTTTGGGGAGACAACTAGGTTGCAATTCCATAGGGTTCCTTTCTCTGCTACTATGTCTGCTTGGGCCATACAATGTTTCTCCTACCCCCAAAACTCTCTCTCAGTTCTACCAACCTCAAGATGTACCATTTCTGAGTTATTAATTCATGTTAATAGGAAAGAGAAGCTCATGAGTCCACCAAGAGTCAAGTATCTGCTCCACTGTCCAATCAGGACTTGTTTAAACAAGGCTATGCTTTCTCGGGAAAGAGAACTGGACACAGTGGCAAAGACTCGAGCTGTCATCAGAGCTGTTCCTAAATGGTACCTGCGACCATCGGCCACCAATTTAGCCTCATTGCTTCACCAAAATCTCATTTGCAGAATCAACGGTTAGAATCGATTAGTTCTTTGTACTAGTCAAAGGGTAGTTGATTTACAAAATTATATCAGCTTCAGGTGTACAGCATAGTGATCCAGTATTTTTCAGATTATACTCCATTATAGGTTGTTACACGATAATGCCTATAATTCCCTGTGCTATACAGTATATTCTTGTTGCTAACCTACTTTATATACGGTAGTTTGTACCTGTTAGTCCCATACCCTTAATTTGTCCCTCCCCCCTTCCCTCTGCTCTTTGGTAACCACAAGTTTGTTCTTCTCACAGATATAGAAAATAGTTCATTTCTAAAAATCCCTTTCAATCTATATTTGAAGCACCAACAACAATCATTTTTCTTAAAATAATATCTTCCAGGTCAATGATAAAGAACATTACATCTGCATGTTACATGAAAGCAAACTCAATGGTTAGCTAAAAATTTAAAAATCTGAGAAGAAAACTGAAGGATAATCACAATTATAATGAATTTCTTTTTTGCTTTTTATTTTATTAAAACAAAATAATTATTTTTCTATCAAAGGAAAAATAATATTAGCTAGCATCTATTGCACCCTAACAATAGCCAAGCAGTATACTGAACATTTAAATGCATTAATGAATTTAATTCTCATATTTATATAAGTTTGGCATCATTACCTTCATTTGGAGACAAATATTTTAAAATTGGATTAAATAACTGACTCAAAGTCAAACAGCCCTGAAGTAGCACATTTGAGAATCAGCTGTGATTCTGAAGTGTTTGCCCCACGGTGCTCGTCTACTGGACTTTCATTTGACATGAGTTTGCTTCTGCTAGTGTGGGATTCTGAGTGAGAGAGATGCAGATTTCATTCAAAACTAATTCTCTTATTCTGCCTTCATTATTTTGACCATCTACCACCCACTCATGGCTCTATGACCGTCACTACCATCCCAGGTCATACACAGAAGGAGAAGAAAATGAAAAGCAATGTGAAGGAATAGGATGCTTTCTGTTTGTGAGACACCAAGGGACAGAACCTTTAAAAAAGTCATCCAATGCATTTTATGTCTCACCTCCCCATCATCGTATTCCACACCCCTTTATAAAATTATAGACACCAGAATATTTCATTCCTACATACTAATGAGCCATGTTAATTCAACCATGATCCCAGAAGAGTCTCTCTAGTCAAAGGAAAAACAGCACAAAATCTTGATAATCCTCCAAATAGATAACCAGTCCTTGAATCAATGAGAGTTGACATAATGTTCATTGGATTTACCTTTAAATCATTATTAATGGAGGCAGGGAACATTTTTCAATTCAATATTCCAAGTGTATATCGAACACAAACTACTGATATATAATGCACATTAAATGCATTTGTCTAGTCCCATCTTAGATTGTGTCATGGACTAAAATAGTGCTATCTCGTTTAACATATCTTAGAAGGCTGAGAACACAAATAAGCATGAGTCCCCAGAGAAGCAGACATTAAGGCTGAAACGGAACAGGAAATAGACTTAAGGAACGCAAGACTACAAGACTGGTCACCATCTTCATATACTTCATTTTCTTTACTATCAGTAAAATCTTTGTCATTGTCATTCATTCATTCCTTCATTCAAGAAATATTTATTAACATATACCAGAAAATATGCTAGGTCCCTTAGAAGCCAGTAATAGAAACAAACAGAAGGGGCTGCTATCTTTGTGGAACTTAGATGCCATAATCTTCATTTCCTACCAAATCTGTGGAGATGTTTGAGTGATTTAAAACACAGGTAACATACAGCTCATCTTCAGGTATGTGTCTTTTTTGCCCTTGGTCTCCGTTGTACCTTCTGTGCCTGATTTTTTTTTTATCCTGAGATCATTCAAGCTGCTCCAAGCCTCCTTTCCAAGAGAACATATTGAAAAGGGGAGAAGAGGCTCCAAAAAAGAAAAAGAGAGAAAGCAGAGCATTCCCATGCACTCTCTGCAACCCTCACCTCTGGGTTTAGAATGTTTCTTTTGCACTTTCTGTGATGGGAAGGAGATTAGTCTGAGTTACCCCAGGAGTTATGTCTGCATGTGGGAAGAGGGTGCTATCAGCTTGTCACCACATGTAAGTGTCCAATTTTGGTGCTTCCTTTAGCTCTCAAGCAGTACACGTTTTGTTTGTTTTTTTCCTTCATATCTAGTCTTCAGAGTAAGCCTTCATTCCTGTGAGAGAATTTCAAGTTACTCTTCTTGAATGCAGCAATAACTGATGGATACAAACCACAAGTAAGGAAAATACTGTTTGTTCATCACTGCATCCTTAGTGCCTAGAAGAGTGCATTATACGCAGGAAGATATAATCTTTCCTAAAGGAATAAATGAGTGGATCCAGGAATCATCTATAAACACCTACTGAAGCATCACTTCCTAACCTCCCACTTATGTGGGTAGCTCTGTCAAGTCCCTCAATTCCAATTGACTTTCCATCCCATCTCCAGCCTTCTGTCTGGTTCCCAAGTCTTTTTTTATTTTTTGTTCCAAGACCTGTAATGTACAAGTTAAACTACTAGCTGGATTCTTCTTCTGTATTGTATCTGTCTGGTTCCCAGTCTCTACTGTCTGTCACCTTTGGTTTTTGTTGTTGTTTGTTGTTTTGTTCTGGTTTTTCTCTGTGAAATCTCTGTGCTTCCCTTTGATTTGTTGCTCTCTTATTTGGTTTCTCCTAGTGATACCCCCTTTTAAGCCATCAGTAATTAATTCTTTAAAGTTAAACCTACATACATATGTTATATGCATAGTACATTATCCCATAGATAAAATATAGAAAATCAAGTGAAAGAGACTGAGGTACAGAGAATGGTATTTGTTCACCTTTGGAGTTTTGCAGATTGATTTGAATTTCTTCTCCAATCAAGAATCGTGGCAGGAGGCATCACTACAGACACTCATCTGGCAGCATGGATCCAAAAAACCCTAACTATGACCTACAGCTTGCTGTCTTCCAGACATACAAGCCAGTTGTCATCCCTACCCAGTGGCCATACAGTTAGAAAAGGACATTATTGGGCATCTTCTTCCAGAGGAGAGAAAATGTCTAATGCACCCTGATGGTGATGGGAAGTAGGCTTAAATGGAAAAGTGGGCTATCTTGCCTTGAATCAAAGTAGGAATATCTAAAATGGATTTGCTTCTACAAACTGCATGTGTGTTTCTTTCATTCACTCTCTTAGTGGTAAGGATTATTTCCTTCTGAACATAACCATCTGTAAATATCAAAATACTGAAAAAAAATTGATTCTAATAGGAGTTTTTAAAAAATACTCTAAATGAGGTAGAGTCCAAGAAATCAAGTACTCGGCTGTTTTAAAAGTTTTCCACTGGCTTTCTTACCAAAACCAAAAAATCTGAGCCAAACACATGAACCTATTTTATTGGTAAAGATTTCAGCATGTGACTCCAAATGAATGGAATTTTTTGTTTTAAATATCATCACACTTGAATAAAATTAACAATAATTCTTTAATATTATCAAATATCCTGTCAATGTTTGCATTTTCTAAATTTTCCTTGTAAATGCTGTGCAACTTTGTCTACTCACAATTTGATTTATTTGAATCAAATTCCAAATAAGGTCCACGTATTAAAATTATACTTTTACTTAGCTTAAATCTCTTTTAGTTTATAGGTTCTCCCCCAACTTCATTCTAATGTCTTTTATAGAGAAAAATGAATTAACTTGTTTTGTAAGATTTTTTCAACCTTCTATATTTTGCTAATTGCATTCCACTGGGACCACATTAAATTTTAAGTTTCAGTATTTTTTAGAAAATAATTTCCCGAGTTAGATGTCTACATATATAATTTTTAAATTATAATCCCCAAATCCATGTCCTCTAGAACCATCTTAGCGAAACATTTTCTTTAGAAATTATGTAATAAACCATTTCATTGATGAATTAAATACTTTCACGTAGCTAAAACATTTAACATTTCCACTAGACCCTTTTTCTTCTCTTTAGAACATGCATAGGAGATGGCACTGTTTGTGTGAAATGGCTTTATGCCATACCCCAAATTTTCTTACTACTCTGCCTTTGCATTTCAACATAGCATTTGAAAGACATACCGTGGGTCGTGAATTAAAGTGCTTGAAATGTGATAAGTTCTTCCATTTATTGACAATATATTGCCTTGTCCCAAATGATCTCCTTTACCCCTCCTGTCCTAAACATAAAAGACTGAGCTTTGCCATTTTTCTTTGAGTACACCCTGACCGAATCCTTGTGGCTCCCCATCTGAAAGTACTCATGACTTTAATTAGAGTTGAGCCTGTGTATTTAAAAGCAAAATTTAATCATATATTTATAGAGTATTTTTATCCAAACCTCAAAATTATTGCTCTGGCTCATGAAATGTTCCTAAGGAAAAGGCAAATAAGGAGTCTGCCAAGACGTGGCTTTTGAATGTGCATAAATTAGCTGTGGTGGGCCCAGAGACACCAAAATGCTTTATTCAGCAGGAGGCCAATCTGGGTGGATGAAACACACACTGGGCAGGAAAATCTGATTTCAATTGTTGGTTGAAGCCACTTACTTATTTTAGCAGCACTTTAACTGGTGCTTTTGGACTCTAGATATTATAAAAATTTGGCAACCTGAAAGTGAGTTAACCCACACTATGCATGTTATTTAAATTTAAAGATGGTGTGTGATTCTCACGTTAACTTTAATATCTTCTGAGTAAGGTCAGTAAATTCCTCCTGCAGGATTGTCTTCATCACCGTCTGTCTCTGCTTCATCCAATGCATCCCCTTCATGCTCCAGGCCAGGGCAGATGCCACACTGTTCTGCCCCATCTTATAACAGAATGACTCTTTCTTTGTATCGGAACTGGCACACTAATTGCAGAAAAGTGTCAGGTTCACTGCAGTTTCTTGGTCCTGAAAGAGTAATCCTTAAGGGTTTTCTGTTGTTATTGCTGCTACAGTTTATATCTCTTACTTTACAGATTGGTGTTGCACACACTATCAAATATTCCTTTTGTGGGTGCCTGGGACTGTCCTAGGGGAGGAGGTTTGAGGGGGGAAGTGGTAGGAGCAGAAGGAAATGCCAATCACTTTTGATTTCTGTAGGCAGAGGATAACTTCTTGGCTAAGGTTTAATTTAAGATTTAAGCTAAACTCTATTTCAAGATGCACTTGCATTGGTAAGGTAAATGAAATAAAACCCTAACGATAATTTAGGAGTATGGTATAGATATTATCTTAGCCTATCCAGAAACCATGTGCATTAATGACTTACGGTCACTATGGAGTCAACCCCACATGCCAAATCTTTATAGATTTTGTATCAGCAACTAAATGGTCAGTATGAAGGCAGCCTCTAAAATAATAAGAAAAACTGGCAACTACCAATTCGGGTGAATTAGACTGATGTGAGAATGGTAACTTTTAGTAGGAGCTGGATCAAAGGGGCAGGAGCAGATGAGCAGTTTAAATGTTATACAGGTTTCATTCGAGTTGATACCAAGACATCCACATGGAAATGCCAGTCTTGTTTGATCATAGGACAGGCGACTTGAGAATCTCAACTCTGTTCTTCAAAATTCTGGACGCTCTCAAATTTGGTCAAATGGAGAAGAATAAAACCAGCAGCCTATTAGCTGGTTTGTTTTCAATTCACAAGGTAAGGGGTAACATTTATCCAACATCCTCCCTTTAAATACCTTGAATGCACCTGGCAGTTCTTCTTCTGAGCTGTCACAGTGCCTAATGTTAAACCTCTTGTTAGATTTTATGACCAAGGAAGCATTGTAACAAGAGGGAGACAGCAGAATGGTCTGATCATTCTGGGCTCATGAAGGAAACCACTCATTGGCCACTTCTTGTTGCCCACTAAGCCAATGTACCTTGCTCACTTTGACTTTATTAGTCCACGCCAAGCTAGGAGAAACTCCTCTTGCTGGCCTATTGTCTATATAATATTCTTGATCTGTATGGACATTGAATTAGATTATTGGATTATGCAGAAATCAGAACTCTGAAGACATTACTGTTAGCCCAGTGTAATAAGAAATAAATGATGTTCAGTAAAAAAGACGGATGAAAGAAGATGATTACAATAGCAAGGAAAAGCAAAATGTGGATTCAGTGAACCCAAAAAGAAATATGAATATATCCAGTGGGGTTGAAACAACAGCCTGTAATCATTATTTTTCTCTTTGCCTTGAAAGTTCAAATATGTGTTTTTCTCTGAGATTGCTGATATACCGTGCAATGGCTGAGGCTCTTTCATTTAAATCAAGAACTGGCAACCCACTGATGGTATCAAGAATTGACATTCTTCTCTTTTTTTTTTTTTTTTTTTTTTGGTACACGGGCCTCTCCCTGTTGTGGCCTCTCCCATTGTGGAGCACAGGCTCCAGACGCGCAGGCTCAGCGGCCATGGCTCACGGGCCCAGCCGCTCTGCGGCATGTGGGATCTTCCCGGACCGGGGCACGAACCCGTGTCCCCTGCATCGGCAGGCGGACTCTCAACCACTGCAACACCAGGGAAGCCCAAGAATTGACATTATTTTCATACAGACCTCAAAGATAAGAGTCACAGATAATGACAGCTGGAAGGCATTTGGGGTGCATGGAGTCAAGCTTCCTATATTACAATCACTTCTCCAGGGAGGATAGGTGACTTGCCCAGCTAATCGGTAAGGGAGGCAGGTCTCACAAACGGAAATCCAGACGTCCAGGCTAGTGCTTTCACGGGGATATTTTCCAACACTCTTTTTTTTAAAATCCCTTATACATATGGGGGGGTGGGGGGAAGGAAAAAAGAAGTCAAAGCCTCATTGGAAAGAACAGAACACTAAAGGAAAACTGAAAAATATGTTGTGATGACCAAAAGCTCTATGCCTTCCCCTTGATGTCTAGGTAGACTGATCCCAGGACGGGACGTGCAATAATGCATCTAATTTAAACAACTCCTGGGCATACCAGTGCCTCTAGCAAGCACTCCACAGCCTGCTTTATCCTGCCCGGTGTGCCACTTCCTATCTCTGCGTTATACAGTGTGAGGTCACACAGATTTGTTTGTTTTTCTTCATAATATGTCATTGCTTCAGTGAATTTGTTTGGGTACATTAATCCCTTTAAAATGTAGGAGAGAGAGGACAAACTTGGTTAGCCTTACTCTACCCAATTTCTTTAGCAAGACAGGGGCACAAGCAGCATCTCAGAGACCCATGCAAGGGCACTGAAAGGAAATAAGGTAGATTTTCCAACCATTCCTTTCCAAAATCCCTTCCCCACCCCCATCCCACTTTACCATATAAAAATCGAGTCAGTTCTTCTAGGGTCTCCAAAGTCTGTTCCAAATATTTTTACTTTCTCCATCTCCATCACTACTCTCATGGTCCAGACAATATCATCTCTCTCTGAGATCACCATTTAGTTTCCTAATTGATCTTCTTGCATTTCACCTCATCTTCTCACCATCTGTTTATCACAGAAAAGTCCGATTCCTCTCTTCTAAACACAAATTGAACCTCCTTCTTGTTTAAAAACTTCCAAAGGTTTCTCATCACAGTCAGAATAAAATTCAAACCTCTTAATCTAATTGGGAGAGGAGGTTGCAATACTTTAAAGTTGGAAGAAGAACTAGTTAATAACAAGAAGAGAATATATTACTCATCTCCTTTGTTCTTGGGGTCTATCTTGGATAAAATGAAATTTATGAGTCTGGAAAATAGACCCTATCTTGTACGAAATATTATCTAGAATCATAAAAATGCCCATGTTTATTTCCCTTCTTGTTATTCCACATTCTTTACTCAATTCTTGTTTAAGCACTGTCGATTCAGCTCTAAGATATAAATGGAAAGACCATATTTTACACTTGATTTTGGAAGACTAAAAGAAAAAGTTACCACCCCTAAGTTCGGCATAATAAGAGCAGAAGTAACCTGCAAGAAACTCAACTTCAAAAAACCTTTATATCTAAGAGAATCAGAACTATATGCTCTAACCACCATTAATGATTTTAGTGTAAATACTAGGAGCTTAGAAAACAGTTAACTGAAGAAGGAAGTATTTTGTTATTTGAGTGAATACTAAAAGCACTGACAGTTTAAAAGCATGGGAACAACTTCAGTTAGAGAGCCAGAGCAAACGAGAATAATCAGAGGTTTTGTGGGCCAATTTATATCTGAGTCAAGCCTAATAAACTTCACCTCAGTGGATATTCTCTACCAGTTAAAATGTGAGTCCTTAGGGGACCTGGCAAAAACAGTTCAGGTTGCTTCACCCTTCCTCCTATCCAGTGACTAGAGAATACAAGACTGAATATCCCCAGATAAGTTACTGAAAACCCAGTAGCTGTGGTCCATGTTTCCAGTTCCCTAAGGTCAACCCAATGGGAAAGGAGGCAGTCATCTTGAGATCCTTCTTATCTTTCTCACTCCTCACTTGTTCTTACGCATGAGAATAACCAGTAGCTTTTGGAAACTACACTTCCGCAGAGATTATGATTCAAAACTCTCTGGAACATTCTGATGTGCACTCCCAGCTAAGAGCCTCAACTCGGCAAAAATGGAGGAAGAGTGCGAGATTGTACCTGTTTTAGCCAGTAGAGCTACTTCCAGGTCTTGAGATCCTACAGCCTCTGCTGCCCCCTGGTGGTAACTGCTAAACTTACTCCTCTCTAGAGTCATAGTTCTCCAATAAAACCAAGATACTGAGAACTGTGTCAAAAGTATTATGTAAGGGGTTTGGCACAATGCCATATATTTCTTCATTCATATTTTAACATTCAAGAAAAATAGTTATTCTCCTTGAAATACGACTCCAAATACCTAAGCAAAAACCTATCAACTACCATGAAAAATTTGATTACAAATGCAGAGTAAGAAAAACTAACCTGTTTTAACCTGTTATATTTATCAATATAACTATAGTTAAAGTAAAATGATTCTCTTCATTTTTTAATAATTAATAGTATTTCTCTCTTTTTAAATCACATACTACTTAATTCCTTAAATCATTTAAGTAAAAATCTGTTTTGGTGCTTCTAACCAATCAAAAGTAAATGTACTAGGGTCTGAAACTGAACTAAGAAGGATGAAATCTAAGCCCTCTTTCAGTTGTCTAATCTTTTCATCAACCATTTCTTGTTGTTCATCAAAATGTTCACAAAAAAATGCATTATAAATGAATTGCAAAGTTCTATTTGCATCCCAGGAAAAATACCTCTAAATTGCTAGTCTCTACTTCTGAAATTTGAAGTCCATGGCGGAGATTCCAACCTATCTAATATTTCTTTCCCTTTGACTGGGAGTCTGCTAAAGAATCATTTTTGTCATTGTGTGTTTCATTTAAAGAAACATTTACTAATAAGATCATTTTCACTGTGTGGTCAGACATCTGTTCCCAATTTAATTTCTGGAAGCCAGGCAGAATTCCAAGCAACTCACAATTATTTGACAGTTTTCCATCTTTGTTTCCACTGGTAGCAACGGTCTTCCTAAATGTTCAACTCTTTCAAATAAATTAATAATGTCTCGAATTTATGTTCATGTCTAATCTAATGTTCTCAAACTAGGATAATTTTTAGTCAGAGAAAATTATCCAAAGCTGTTTTGTAGGACAAGGTATTCTGTACATTATTTTTTATGTGGCTGCATATCATTATAAACATAGAAACCACATTTTAATGTATCTAAATCTGTTTTCCTTTGATGCTCATAAATTGAATATGTGTTCAAGACCATGTGGGTGTTTTTTCACTGTAATAAACTATAGCGAAATCTGAGGAGTTGTGATGTATAACCTTGGGCTATAAGGGGATACTTTTGTCACATGACTGTCTCTAGAATGCTGGAAAATTCAATCTATTTTATTGCCTCTCTCAGAAGTTCTAAAAGTTTTGGAGAATTTTAAAACTGTTTGACATACTTCTTAGAAATCTAAAACCTGGGACTGCTAAGAATTAAAATGTCCAGAGCTTGTACAACATATAAAGACACTAAGAATAAATTAATTAGAGTTGGAAGCAAATAAATAAGACTGGCACTGACACAGAGTTTTTAAAAAGCAGCTCAGTTTCCAACCATTTTTGAGGTCAGTACAAGTTAGGATCAAGTTCCCCCCGGCACCAAATGGATTAACTGTTATTTTTTATTTTCTGAGTCCACATGTCAATGTATTTTTAAGACTGAATTTTCTTTGTTTAATGAATGACCTTATAGCTCCTCTGCCTGGAATGTTCCACCCTCTTACAGTCCCCCTCATCCCCCTTTTGCCACCACCTGATAAATCCCTAGTCATTTCTAAGAGTCAACTTGGGCACACTTCATCCGTGTATTGCTCCCTAATCTAAACCCAGTTGTTAGTGATTGAATTTTGTGTAACTTGATCACACTTGACTAGATGATGATAACTGTTCACTTTTCCATCATTCCAATTGAACTAACGAACAATTAGTTCATTAGTCCAATTGGTGACACATACTTTGTTTAATTTTTAAATCTCCACCTCCAGGAATTGTGCCTGACCTACCACCAGAGGTAAAGAAATGTTGGTTGAATGGATACAGAGAGTATACCATAGAGAAAGAGTCAATTTCCTCTACACATAGAATTAAGGATTATTTCTGTGAAGTTTGGGCGTTGCTGCAATAAGAAAATATGCTTCTTGTTTGTTTTTACAAGGTTAATTCTGGGAACAATTTTGTTTATGTAAATATTTGCCTCTATTGTCAAATTCTAGCTGAAACAATTTTCCTTATCTATGGTCGATACACAGAATATAACTTCTGGTTATAAAGCAAAATTAAATTAAAATTAAAGCAAAGCAAATTAAATAGAGCTGAACAGTTTTTTTTTCTTTTAATTTGTAACATGTTTAACCACAATTAATAGTTTCTGACCTATTGCTGTTACTGCACTTAATCCTCAGATCTTATCTCCTTAAACGTGTTAAGTGTGCAGACATTTACTAATTACTTAAGATTAATAGAAAAGACCAGCTTGGATAAATTAGTTCATTGCTGTCTCATCTGCAGCAAGTTTTGCCTTGCTCTACTGATTCTTTATTAGATTAAAAAGTCCTCAGTACCAAATCTTATAAAATTTGACTGATGGCTATTCTGTAATAATATCCATCCTCCAAAATTCCCGCAAGACAGAGCACTGGAATCTAACATTCAGCTCTTGCTTGTCTGCCTAGAGGGTCACATTTATGAAAGAGAGTAAGGACATAAAGTAGCTTAAAATAAATTCCACTACAGCACAAGTTTTAAAATCTGACTATTCTACACACACCCTGATTCTCATCTTCCTTCTCACTTCTGGAAATTCAAGAGACCTAAACCAAGATCAGGTGAAGAAAATGCAACCGGGGGAGAGACGGGGGCTCATAGAATTTTTGTCAGAGGGCCATTCCTCTTCTATGAGTAGAAAAATATGTACTTTCTTCTTTTTTTTTTTTTTAACATCTTCATTGGAGTATAATTTCTTGGTGATTAGATGGAACTACTGTTTCACTTGCCGGAAGATCTCAGATTGATGCTTCATTTCAAACGCTTGTAAGCTAACCCAGGTGGGAGTAGTCATTGCATGTGTTCCAGGAGTTGAGTCAGATTCTCTCTTCTGGATCTGGGGGACTTCGAATCGTAAAACACAGGGACTAAGGTTCTCTTGCACTGAGTTACCTTAAAGGCTACACCTCAGGGAGAAAATCCATTTTCCTGTGTAGGTGGATATTTGGGTTGTTTTAATTTTTTGCCTTTATGAAGGGGGTGAGCGTATCAGTTTGCTGGGGCTGCCATAACAAAATACCTCAGACCGGGTGGCTTAAATCACAGAATTTTATTTTCTCATAGTTCTGGAGGCTGTAAGTCCAAGATGGAGGTGTCGTCAGGTTTGGTTTCTCCTGAGGCCTCTCCCCTTGGCTTGCAGATGGCCCCCTTCTCTCTATGTCCACATCTGGCCCCTTCTCTGTGTGCATGCATCCCTGGGTGTCTCTCCTGTGTCCTAATCTCTTCTTACAACGACAAGATATTGGATTAAGACCCACCCTAATAGCTTAATTTTAGCTTAATTACCATTTTAAGGATGTATCTCCAAATACAGTCACATTCTGAGGTACTGGGGATTAGGGCTTCAACAGGAATTGCGGAGATGGGACACAGTTTAGTCCATAATAGGAAGTATATACACTTGTGTTCATGCCCAGAATATTTTTGGGTACTTTGAATGTTCTCGTACTTGCCTCCCTTTGCATGTGAGAAATATTCCTTTAGATAGAGATCTAAAGTGAATTGCTGAACTGTCAGATACTCCCTTGTTCCTCCTCATTAATGTCTGAAATTATCAGAATTTTCAGCATTTCCCAAGCAATGCAAATTCTTTATATGTTCTGTAAACGAATATAAATAATCAGCTACATCTGCTGCTAATATCTTCTTCCAACTTGTTGCTTATGTTTCACTTCCACTATGTCTTAACAAGTAGGTGTTATTTTTGCATAAAAATTTATCAGGATTTTCCTTTATTTTATTTCTTCCCCTGGTGTTATTGTTATTGGAGTCTTAATTTAAAAATTCTTCCCTGCTTCAAAATCTTAAAATATTCACCCTAAGTCTTCTCTTCAAATGCTTTAAAGTTTTGTCTTGCATAGTTGAGTCTTTAATACACCTGGAATTTATTTTAGTACATGACACGAGGTAGGAATCCAATTTTGTCTTTTTCCTAGAGGGATAAACAAAAGTTCTGGTCCCATTATTGTTTAGTCTATTCTTTCGCCAGTAGTTTACAGTAGCACGTGTCATATGTAATTTCTGTATATTCTTGGACTGTTTCTGGCCTCTCTTTTAGGGTCAATCAGCAGCACGTCTCTTTCTGGGGCAACGCAGTAGCTTTGTAATGAGTCTTGCAATGTTCCAGGGGATGTTCCCACAGTATTCTTCTTCGGGAAACTCCTGTCTTTCAGCTTTTCCTATTCCAAAGAAATGTTAGAATCTGCCTGTTGATATTTAAAAATAAAATCTGTTGGGATTTTGACTGCCATTTCCCTGAACCAGTAAAATGATTCTGTGGAGAAGAAACATGATATTGGATTTTCCTTTATGAGGACATGGAATACTTATCTATCTGTTAAATCATCTTTATGAGTAAATAGTTATGGGGGGTTTTTGCACCAAAAAAAATATATATATAAATAAACAAGTTGTATTTATTTTAGATTTTTTAAAGACTTATTCCTGGTTAATCTATATTGTGATATTAATATAACTACACATTTTAAAATTTGTTCATTTTATATTTTCCTGACATTTACATATATATTTTTCCAATTGTTTGTTTTCAACTTTTTACATCCTTACGCTTTATATGTGTTTTATATGGTTAAATTTGATTTATTTTAGCCAAAGTGGCAATGTCTATCTTTTAATGAACAAATTTATTGCTCTTGCATTTAATGTGATTACTGATATAACAGAACTGATTTCTAGCATATTTCACTGTGCTTTCTGGTTGATCCATTTTTGGATGCTTCTTGCATCTTATTTCTGTTCTCTATGACTTTTTTTTTGCTTCTTTTGGTCTTTTATTTTTCTATACAATTCATAATTTACATAACCTATGCCAATTTTTTAACTGATTACCATTACAGTTTTGCCATGGGCACAAAACTAGAAATCAGTTTCTTTACTCTCTTCTTGAAAAATTAAAAGAATTTAACTCTGATAGTGTCTCTCCTGGTGATAATGTCATTCTCTAATTTTGCTTTTCTTTTCAAAATTGACATATCATTATTATCATGTTATGAAGACAACGTTTGCTTGCCTGTAACTCTATGTGTGCGTGTTTGTGTAATCCTTTCTCATTCTGAATCATAACTGACCAGTGTGACTAATAAGATATAGCATAAGCAATGGAATGTGACCACCAAGGCTAGGTCATAATGACATCTTAACTTTCACCTTGATGTCTTGAATCATTTGTTCTGAGAGAATCTGGCCACCATGCTATCAGGACACCCAAGAACTATGACAGAGGTTTGGTACCAGTACCAACTTTAAAGCCATGTGAGTGAGTCACCTTGTGACTCTAGCTACAGTTATTTTTTCATATGACTGCAACCCCAACTGGCACATGATGGCAACCTCATGACAGACCCCAGACTAGAACCACCTATCCAAGTCATTTCCAAATTCCTGATTCACAGAAGCTGTAAGAGATAAATAAGGATTATTGTTTTAAGCCACGAAGTTTGGGGCTTGTTACACAGCATTAGATATCTAATGTATTATCCTTATCAATTTCTTTTCTCACAATTATTTTTTGCATTTTCCTTGTAAGATTATTTTCTTTCTTCTTGAAGAAAATCTTTACATGTTTCTTTAGTGAAGCTGATTAGTGGTAAGTGAACTCAGACTTTCAGTATCTGAAAATGTATTTGTATCAACCTATCCTCTTTTTTTTTTTTATTTTTTGGTGGTACGCAGGCCTCTCACTGCTGTGGCCTCTCCCGTTGCGGAGCACAGGCTCCGGACGTGCAGGCTCAGCAGCCATGGCTCAACAGGCCCAGCCACTCCACAGCATGCGGGATCCTCCCGGACCGGGGCACGAACCCGTGTCCCCTGCATCAGCAGGCAGACTCTCAACCACTGCGCCACCAGGGAAGCCCCCTCTTTTTTTTTTTAAAACAAGTTTGCTGAATATTCAATTCTAGTTAACTGTTATTTTCTTCAAAAATTTTATTCTGCTATCATCCGGCTTTCAGTTTTTTAAGAAGCTTTTGTAAGTAATTTGTTCTTTCTCTCTGGCTACCTTTTCCCTCAGGCTTTCTACAGATTTACTGAGTCTATATTTCTTTTTAAATTATCCTGCCTTGAGCAAGCGGTGCTCTCCGTGTCTTTGAGTCTGTACCTTTCATCAGCTCTGGCAAAATATCAGCCCCCTTCTTCGTTCTATTTTTCCTTCTGGGACAGTGATGTATTATATTGTTAGACTGTCCCCTTCAATTATTATACTTCCATCTTCTTGTTTTTCTATGTTGTGACTTGGGTAATTTCCCTACCTCTATACTCCAGTTTTACTAATCCTTTCTTCACTTATGTCTGTGTGTTGTTGAATTTATCCATTAAATTTTTTATTTCAATTATTATTTCCTTATAAAAGTTCTATTAGGTTTATTTCACATATGCTCGTTATTTTGGTTTCAAAGATTAACTTGAGGTGTTTACCCCTATGTTCTATTTTCAGGAAGAGCAAAATTGACATTTCCTACTTTCATGTTTGGTATGAGTCACTAATGGAGGCATCTGGACTAACCAACAGTTTTCTTTTGGGAAAATTTTAAATCACATTGAACAAGTATAGAATTACAAAGATTTTCTACTTTTATTTACATTTTGGTAAGTTATATGATTCTAGAAATGTCTATTTTATTGGACACATTGGATTATTTCTTTAACCAACTTCTTCGTACACTTTTCTAACCTATTAAATGTTTTCTTTTAAATATCTGATATTGATTATTTTTGTCTTCTCTTCTTTCATTCTCAGCCAATCTCACCAAAAATGTATCCATTTTATTAATCTTTTATATTTCTTTATTTATGGACTTATAATAGTTCTTGTATTCTACATTCTTTGGATTTAGTTTGCTGTTCTCTTTCTAAATTATTAAGATGGAGACTTAGATGATTAATTGTCAGTTTTTCACCTTCTTTAGTATATGCATTTTTTTTTTTTTTTTTTTTTTTGCGGTACACGGGCCTCTCACTGTTGTGGCCTCTCCCATTGCAGAGCACAGGCTCCAGACACACAGGCTCAGCAGCCATGGCTCACGGGCCCAGCCGCTCCGCGGCATGTGGGATCTTCCCGGACCGGGTCACGAACCCGTGTCCCCTGCATCGGCAGGCGGACTCTCAACCACTGCGCCACCAGGGAAGCCCAGTATATGCATTTTTAAGGATGCAGATTTCCCTCTAAGCACACTTTAACAGAAAACTGCAAGTTTTAAAAATGGTATTTTATTTTACATTTAATTAAAAATATTTTCTCTTTGCCACTGTGATTCCCTCCATGGCCATGAGTAACTTAGAAGTATATTTCTTAGCTTTCAACATATGGGGATTTTCCAAACTGATTTTTTTCCAGATTTCTAGGTTAATTATACTGAGATTAGAGAATACAGCATGTATCATTTCAGTTCTTTGAAATTTGTTGAGATGTGCTTCGTGAGGCAGCATCTGATAAATGTTTTAACTGCTCCATGTGTCCTGGAGAACTGTATTGTACTGTTGTTGGGTGGAGTTGTGTGTGTGTGTGTGTCTATTAATGAGTATTTCAAATGTTTATTTTTTACTTAATTTTTCTCCATGTTCTGTTAATTATTGAATGGTTTGTGTTAAAAAATCATCCATCGGGCTTCCCTGGTGGCGCAGTGGTTGAGGGTCCGCCTGCTGATACAGGGGACGTGGGTTTGTGCCCCAGTCTGGGAGGATCCCACATGCCGTGGAGTGGCTGGGCCCGTGAGCCATGGCCGCTGAGCCTGCGCGTCCGGAGCCTGTGCTCCGCAACGGGAGAGGCCACAGCAGTGAGAGGCCCGCATACAGCAAAAAAAAAAAAAAAAAATCCATCATTTTGAATTTGTCTATTTCTCATTTTAGTTCTGTCAATGTTTGAGGTTCATTCAGATTACTGTTACATCTTCCTGAATTTTAGCATTGTGAGTGTCTTCCTTTACTGCTAGTAATGCTTTCTGACAGCTATTTTCACCTTTCTTTTGGTTACTATTTGCATGACATATCTTTTTCCATTTTTCTTGGCTTCCCCCTTCACGTGGGTCTTGGACCAGGAATTCTTAGCTGCCTTTTTGGTTCTCTCATTCCTATAAGCTGGTACACATGCATACTTACACACAGACACACACACACACACAGACACACACACATGCACACAGCCCTGCAGCTTTGCTTCTTATCCTCTCCAGGATAGTGGACCCAAATCACCTGGGAATTACCAGAAACAAAGCTATGGATTATTTTTCATGGTTCCATTTCCTTTTTCCTCAATTATTTTTGCACATATTTTACTTCTTAAACATTTTATACATAGTTACTTTATATTTTTTATCTAATAATTCCAATATATGAAGTATGTAGATCTAAATATTTTTGCTGCTTTTGTTGACTCACCTATGGTGAATTGTTTTCTTGAATTTTACATAATTTTTAAACCTACATTTATATTTAATTAAGCTTATTTCATGGATTCCTAAAAAACTGTAATCAGAATGCTTTCTTCCAAAAAGAATACACATATTTCTCTCTAAAGCTACTTGAGACGCCTTTGTGGATTCCACTTTATATTACAAATGTCAGAAAAACCTTCACTCCCGACTCCTAATATCTGATTCCTGATTCCATTGTTTGTTTGGGCATCTGACTCAAAAGCGAGTCCCACCTTCATGTGTATTTTTTCCCCACTGCTTACTCTTCTAGATTCCAAATTCCTCAAGCCGAGAAATATGTATATTAAATATACAAACACTTTATTATAATTTATGCACGATTTGCTTGCATCAAGTAGGTGGGTCCTTGAGAGTCAGTCATGTGCCTTATCACTTGGACCCTAACCCCTCCCCTCTCAGTCCTCAGTCCTCAATTCCTTTGTCCCTGCGTTTTATACCAAACAGGTCCATATTTCTAGGGAAATTCTCATTAAAAGAATTAATTCCAAAAAATTCTTAGGAATTTCCCAAAAAGTGCCCAGGAATTTCCACATTGAAAACATTCAAGAGCCCACTTGTACTATCTCATGCAAAGACTTCAGGTTCTTCCTACTCCCATCAAATATACCATTGATTGATTGTCCAACTTACAGTGGGAGGATTCATCATTAAAGTGTAGCTAAGATTCCATATTGGAAGGGTACAAGAAAAAGGGCAGTCCGGGAAGCTCAAGTATAAGTTCAATGCAGAGGCTATTTCATATTGCTAGGCTGCCTCTAGCAGGAGGATGGACTGTTTTAAAAGTCTCAGTGAACTGGTAAGATTTTAGGCTTGTCTTGAAAGGCAAGTTACTATGACCATCTGCTTTGAAATCTGTGTTAACACTAAAGGAAAGATTTGAGCTAAGATATTCTAGGAACCAAATTGTCCCAGTGAAGGGGGGGCGCTACTTATACATCTTATTTCCCTGCAAATATAGAATGCAGCCTTGGTTTTTGGTAAGACACCCTGGGCAGTTTTCAGGGAAAAAAAAAGCTAGTTAAGATGACTTAACTAAAGAGGTCTCCTCCCTTAGTAACCTGCCTCACTGCAATGCCTATTTATGTCTTTCTTTGGAGTGGTTTGAACAGAATTCCAACCTAATACCATTTCTGCTTTCAAAGGACATTATCTATTCTAGACCTCATTTAGCATGAGGATAGAGAAACACAGATAAATGTCTTATCAGGCAAAAAAGTAATTTCATGTTCTTGCAGTTCTTTTCTCTGTCTATTCAAATGCTAGATGCCCTTTCATCTTCTACAAATGATTTTCTCTTAATCCGCAAAAAGTAGTTCATTCTTTCTAACAACATCATTATATTTTGAGTGAATTATCCCAGAACAATTAAGAGCTGTTCTCATGTGACACACTTATCTTTGGCTGTTTGTTTCAAAATTTGATTCAGCTGTGCCCTCCACTGTTTTCTCATTTTGTGGAATGCCTTTGTCAGTGTGGAGGAAAGAAAATAACACAGTAGGGGGCAGGGCAGAAGTCACAGTATTGTAAGACATTATTGCCTTTGGAAACAATGTTCTCTATTCTAGTTCAATGAGCTAATAACAATGCATTACTTTGTCAAAAGGCAGTTGTTACTATCACTGCAACAAAACATCCTGTAATACTAAGCTATTACTGTGACACTTTCGGATAAATGAAGAAAAAGATTTTTTTCATCAAATCTTATTTTGTCATGTGTAACATTTTCATGCTTGCTTTTAGATATTGTATTTTATAAGAGCCAACCTATAAACAAAAGCGTGGACGGTCCTCAGTGTGCACACTTAACTCTATTGTTTGAACAAATTGTATGACTTTAGATAATATAATTTCTCTAATTCACAGCTGCGGCATCTACAGAATGGAGATTTGTGGAGTTGACTAGGAATATAAGTAATGTGGCTAGCTCAGAGCTTCACACCAGGAGACACTGAAAATGAGGGAGGCATTATGACTACTATTAAACAATCTTAACCTACATTAAGGTTTTTGCCCCAGGATTCCATTAAACCAGGGCAATAAACAAACAAACAAAACCTTCAACCATGCTGGGTGCTGTGTTTCACAGGTTTACCTATAATTAGAAGAGTAAAACTCTTCTTTTTATCTTGTCTTAATGGAAGCCTTGAGCAGCAAAGGTATATAGAGACTATTTTCTAAAGTCCTTTGAGAAAACTATTTGCCCACTCAGACATTCTCTGATGCTTGTGACGTGATGTATTACTGATATCCTTTTCTGACATCTTTTAGTCGCCTGCAATGGAGATAACACTAAGAGATAAATGTGAAGTCAGCTATCCAAGCGCAGAGAAAAAAGTCACATTTTTACATTATTAAGCAGAGCCCTAATCTGGGTTTGTTGTCACTGCTGAGTAACATAGCACAGAAAAATCTCCTGTTCACCGTAGTAAAATAAAGGCAGAGCAAATTCTGTATGTTAATTCATTAACACTTCCTTAAGAAGTGCCTGCCATGAGTCAGAAACTGAATTAAACGCTGAAGACACAACTTTAAGATGTGGTGTCTTTCCCTAGCCCTCAGAGTTTAGCTGGGGAGACGTGCACATTAAAAGAACATTAAAGATTTCCAGTCTGGACAAGAAAGAGGCTGTAGATTCATTTCTCCCAGCTTCTTTTTGCCAAGTATAGCTATAAACCCTGGAAATAATGCAAGAGGCAACGGAAGGAGAACTCTGGATGGTGGAAAGAGGAAGACGAATTTGTTTGTGATCCTACAACTAAGGGAAAAACATAGTGGCGGGGGTCTTACAACCCTCCACCCAACAGAGAAAGGCTACTCAGCCCCTCGTGCCAGATCTCCCATCAGAGAAGAGAAGGGAGCCCAAATGAGCTCATTCCTCCCCTGGATTAAACAGGAGTTCTAGGAACACCACCAGGCAAGCAGGGCAATGTATACAAGGGTGAGAGATCAAGACCCACTCTGGAAATCATCAGGCAAGGGACAGGATCTGCTTCCACATAGACAACCTGGGCAGCCAGGCGACACTGCCGGGGAAGCCACAGCAGGCAGCCTGGTCGGAAAGTCTCTTTGTCCCTGTAGACCTGAGACTCCCCTCCCCCACCAAGAGATTGGGTGAGTGGGCACCAATGGCAAAAGGGATCCAGCTACATTAAGAGTCTGTCCCAGAAGAACGTTCTGTCCCTTGGGGAGAGGGGGAGACTCTCACCATCTAGAGGCACCAGGCAGCCCAGCTTTGGGGGACTCCTATCTCCTCCTCAAGCACTGGAAGGGCCCAGTGGGAGCCCCAGTGACACCAGATGAACCAAGCAGACAAAATGGCACTCTAAAGGCTCTAAAAATTAAATTGTCCAAAAGAAAAAGAACATAAGTGTGAGTGAGGATGTAGAGAAATTAGAGCCCTATACGTTGCTGGTAGGAATGCAAAACGGTGCAGACACTGTGCAAACCAGTCTGGTGGCTCCTCAAAGGGTTAAACATGGAATTACAGCATTAAATATAGGATTACCCAGCAATTCCGCTCCTACATATACACCCAAAAGAATTGAAGTCAGGCATGCAAACAAAAACTCATACACAAATATTCATAGCAGCACTGTTCACAATAGCCAATGGGTGGAAACAATCCAAATGTTCATCAACTGGCTATCCATCAACAGATAAATAAAATGTGGTGTATCCGTAGATGGAAAATTATTTGGTCGTGAAAAAGAATAAAGACTCATACATGCCACAACATGGCTGAATGTTGAAAACATTATGCTAAGTGAAAGTGCAAGTCACGTGTTTGAATTCCATTTATGTAAAATCTCTAGAACAGGCAAATCTATAGACACAGAAGTAGATTAATGCTTGCTAAGGACTGGGAGATGGGGAGACAGGGAGAGGATTTCTAAGGATACAGGTTTCTCATTGTGATGAAAATATTCTAAAATTGACTGTGATGATGGTTGCACATATCAGTAATTATATTAAAAACCACTGAAGTGTACACTTAAAAAAAAATTGAATTGTCCTTGGAACCACAGTCTGCAAAGGTAAGCCAGGAGCTGTGTGCTAATCCCAAGCAGGTGACTGTCTGCTAAAATAAAAGATTTAAATAGGACCTGGAGTCTCCTAACATAATTGTTGAAAGGTTGATACAATTAAAAGAAACTATCATACTGAGAAAAGATGATCAACCAATGCCAACACCAAGATGAATCAGATACTGGAATTATGGGACAAGCAGCCTTCATAAAAACGTTTCAATAAGAAATTACATATTCTCTTGAAACCAGTGAAAATCTTAGCTGATCTGTCACAAAGATATTTAAGAATATAGCAAATGCCCTTAACTCGCGGAAGTAAGGCAAGGAGGAGTGACTTTTCCCCCTATAACTTTCTGTATGCTTTGAATTATTTTCAATGAGCATGATTTTTAATAATAAAATTAAAACTAAAACATCATAAAATTAACTAAATTCCATTTTGAAAAGTGAGAGAAACAGCTACCCCATGCCCCAGTACTGAAATGCCTTCCTTTTCTGGTAAGTAGCTAGTGTACTTTTTAATGGTTTTATATTGAAGTCATGAAAAATTGAGTTGGTGGTTTTCCTTATAGAAAGATTTATGAGCCACAATTTCAAAAAAAGAAAAAAAAAGTACATCGCTTTCTAGGAGCAAGTAAGTTCTATGAAACTGGCTGAGTTGAATTCTGATAGTGCCTATGTACTGCACTGAATGACCGTGTTCAATGTTTGAGGGAATAGAGGGTTAAATACTTTTCTTTTTTTATTTTTAAATAGTGTCTTTTTGCTCTTTACTATTTTTGTATGTCTAATTTATTAGAAATGCTGAATATTATGATTAGAGGAATATTTGTCCTCTGCATCCTATTGTGATTTGGGTAACAAGTGTGGCAGCAACATTTTTTTTTTGAGTTATCACCACATACAAGGCTATAGGTACACTACATTCAGCTTTAAGAAATTATCATGTTTTTTAAAAAACTACCACCACTTGGGAACAATTTTTATCTAGTTAATGATGTTGAACTCAGAATAGAAAACATGGCTAGAAGTGATCAGTATTTACCCTACTCTTTTTCCTGAAGAAGCTTCAAGCTGAGTTCCACACTTTTGACTTAAATAAGTGGCATCAGCAGAAATCCTGGGTATCAGCGCTCCTACAGAATAAAAGGACAATAGGAAGGGAACCCTCCATGTTTTTTATTTTGTTTTCTCATCTGTATTTGTTACCTTCGAACTTTCCAAAGATCTGACCAACCATGGTGTGATATTGTGATTTATAATAAGAAATACAAATTTGGTTTTCACCCCATTCCCGACACACAGCTCTTAAAACCCTCGAAATTTCCTGAGTGATGAGAGAGATAAAGTGTCATGTGTATGTTCATTAGGTGACTTTTGGAAAGTATCTAGGTCACCTAAGGCTGGGGGCTGGTTGTCAATGGAGCTAACAATGTGATTAGAGGGTTGAAACTTTCAGTCTCACCCACTGATTGAATTCAATCACCAATGGCCAATGTTTTAATCAATCATGCCTATGTAATGAAGCCTCCATAAAAACCCAGGATGGGATTTGAAGAGTTTTGGGGTTGGTGAACGCGCAGAGATGCGGGGAGAGTAGCGTGCAGAGAGCATGGAAGCTCTGAATTCCTCCCCACACCTTGCGCTACACATCTCCTTCCTCTGGCTGATCCTGAGTTATATCCTTTTATAACAAACTGGCGATCTAGTAGGTAAACTGTTTCCCTGCGTTCTGTGAGCCATGCTAGCAATTAATCAAATATTCATCAGAGGGGGGTTGTGGGAACCTCTGATCTATAGCTGGTCGGTCAGAAGCACAGTTGACAACCTGTACTTGTCACTGGTGTCTGAAGAAGGGGTTGTCCTGTGGATCTGATGCTATCCCTGGGTAGATGATGTCATAATTAAGTTCAATTGTAGGACACCAAGCTGGTGTCAGAGAATTGCTAGGTGGTGTCGGGAAAAAAAAACCACACATTGGAACTGGGTACAAAACCACACGTAGTCATCAGAAGAGCCACTCACCTAAGCAGTTGTACCTGTAGTTACATGATTGAGAGCCAAGCTCCCATGTCTGGCAATTAGAGCACGTAGAAAGGCAATATCTATCCCTCTTATTTTATCAGGAAGCAACAGAGAAAATAATAATAATGCAAAATCTATTTTTCTACTAACCTGGAAGGCTGTGCAGAAAGCAGAGGACTAAGAAAATGTATGATGTACGCAATGCCAAAATAAGTGAGGTTGTTCATCGCCAGCGAGCTGCCACTCCTGTCATAGGCATCCGTTCTTTCTTCACGGCGGCAGCAAGAGCCTCTGCTTGTGCCAAAAACATCCTAGCTATGACACGCACATGCAGATTTCAGCGTTCCTGTTAGAGCAAAGTATAAATGTAAAAATTAACCCCAAAAGGGACTTGTCACCATCAGGGAGCATGAATATTTCAATTTCTGGATCCATCAGTTACTGGGAAGACACATGGTGTCTTAGAATAAAAAAGTTATTCCGGAATAACTCTCTCAGTCTAAAGTGACAGAGGTAAGAAGAGTTGTCATTTTTGGAACTTAGAAACCTATGAAAAACAATCTTTTGTTAGGTTTATAAAATGATTCCAATAATACAGAAGTGTTGAAGGTTATACTGTCCCCTTGCCATCTCCCCTCCGGCTCAGTTGTTATTCCCCAGATTTAACCGTGTTAGGTTTCATGACTTCATGTCTGGAAAGATATATGTACTATTCCATGTAAATGATCCTTTCATTTACACAAACATCTGTGTTTTACAATTTTTTAAATTAACTGATATGTTGGTCAACTTTCCATTTAAATAGTTAAATCTACCATTTCTAATCACAATTGCAAAAATAGCACAATGTATGAATATTACTAATACTTCTCTTTTTGATGAACATTTTGTTGTTTCTGGATCTGAAAATCAATGAACATCTTTGCATTTAAGTAAAACTGTTAGATAAATTCCTGTGAGTAGGATTCTGGATCACAAGAAATCTTGGTATTTTAAAATTGCCTTTCAACATGATTTGAGAGTACTTACTTATTCTAGCCAACACTGGCTATTATAAAACATTCTAGTGTTTCCAGTAAGATAGGGGAAAATGGTGTCTTCTTGTTATTTAAATTTGCATGTATAGTTACGTGTTAATTTTAGCATTTTACCATATGGCTGGCTATTCACTATTTGTTATTTTTTTCTGTGAAATGTTTCATTTTTATTCATTTTTCTATTGTGAGAACACTTTGTGTAGTAAGAAAATATGGCATTTGTCTGGCATAGATTTTATACTTTGCATACATTTTCCATAGTTGTCATTTTTCTTGCAACATGAAATTTTTTTGTAATACCAAATTTATACTTTTTTATGTGGTCCAATTTATGACATTCCCCTCTCAATTTCTAAGTTAGAAAGAGTTTTTTCCATTCTAAAGTTTTTAAAAAGTAAGGTTATTTCTTCTGGTCTTTTTAGAATATCTCTTTTTAGTTTAAATGCTTGTATATCTGGTATTTATTTTAGACTAAAACTTCCAGTAGGGATTTAGCTTTAGTTTTTTGAGAAGAGTTATCCAAATGGCCCAATGGAACCTTCTGAATAATCTATCAGATGCTCAACAATTTTAAATATCCTCTTCACCAATATCTTGATTATTTCTATGTGTCTGTTTCTGAATTTCTTTCAATTTTCTTGATCTATTTATGAACTTATACCAAATTACTTTAGTGTAGCTTCATAGTACTTTTAAACCAATAAAAATGACTTTCTGCTAATTACTTTTCTTTATCAGACTATCCCAAGATGTTCTCACATGCTGATTATTTTACATGAATTTTTGCTAAGTTAAAAAAATCTGTTGTTAGTTTAATTGAGATATAAATGAGTTTATTGTTTAATTTTGGGAAAAATTGCCAATAGGAATTCTGTTTTTCTGTCTAAAAACAGGGTATGACTTTCCTTTTATTTAAGGCTTACTTCATATCCTTTAGTGAAATATTAAAATTCTCTTCATATAATGTCTGGATATCTTTAATTTGTGTTTATTCTTAGATATCTTATCTCTGTTGTTTTGATGATGACAGTCTCTTCCCAAAATGCTGATAAAAGAAAAATGGAGAAGATATGATTTGTGAACTTGAGAAGATCAGAGTTGAACTAGGAGTTTACAAACAAGTAAAATAGGGAAAATAGACACATGCACCAAACGATGGGAGGATTCAGAGGAGACAGTGTCCATCTCTGCAAAATAAGTTTCCTAATAAAATGCATCATTTGATCTAGATGCTTAAGAATGAGTGGAGTCTCTAAGTCAATCAAAGATTAAAGAACTTTGCAAGTAGAAGGCAGGGGAAATGCAAAAACAGGGCAATGAGAGAAGAAGGCACTCCTAGTGAGATGCTCCTGCTGGAATGGCAGGATGGCTGGAGCTAGAGATGTGTGGAAGGGGATTAGAACTGAGCTCCCAGGGCCATGGTCTGGGCTATACATGCATAGTCAAGGGTCTTTCGTTTCAAGTTAAGGAATTGGAATAGATTAAATGTGTCCTATATTGCAAGAGGATTTAGGTAGCTGTGAAGAGGTTTATCCAAAACAAGGAGAGACAGGTGGCAGGGAACGCCAGCAAGGGGAAGAAAGGTCAGGTTTGGACAGAGAATTTGAGGTCTTGGAAGCATATCCCAGTGGTAGCAAAGCTCCTAACATAAAGATGATTCTCATCAAATATTGAATGAATTAAAGAAAAAATAAATGGAAAAGCATGAATGCTTTGAAGTCAGGTATTTCCAGAAGTGCATAATGTATAATAATTTAATCTCAAGGTTTAAACCACTCATTCTATAAAACCAACAGACTTCCAAGAAGCGTAGTATTTTGCCTAATAAGCATGACAATATTAAGGAACTAGAATCTGGAACAGAGCTCTGTTTTGACACACAGCAGTAATTAAGTAAACTCATTAATGTTTCAAAGCACTTGGGACAGTGTTTGCACAAACTAAGTGCTGTGTAACTGATATAACTGTTAAGTAAATACTGAATGCCTGGATGCACAGGCCCTGGATTAAAAACAGTAAAGTAGCCAATGTTTAAATCAGACCTCAGTTCCCTCTTTCTGAACTACTTACCTCTCTCTGGCTGTCCCCTGAGTTTGACTCATGCCATCTTTCTAAGTTCCAAACATCTCCATTAATCTGCCTTTTTTCCAAAATATCTCACAGAAAAGGATGTATTTACTGCAGGAGTGTGTTCAGGAACAGAGGAAGGAGGGAGCTTGTGTCATTTGACACATGAAGGAAAGCTCTGTGCAGCTGGACCATTGTGAACTACAGCAGGATGATGGGCAGAGACGGGCAGGGCTCAACTCAGGCCACTTTTAAGGAGTTCGGACTTTCTTAAGAGCAATGAGAAGTCAGTAAAGGGAATTAACTAGAGAATTATGTGCTTAGACTTTCATGTAAAAATGATCCTTTCAGTTCACAGCAGAGAAAGAGATCTGAAGGAATCGAGAGCAAATGAGGAGTAGCTGTTCCTGTAGTCAAAGTAAGAGATGATGATGGTTTATACTATAGGAGGCTCTGTGGAAAGGGAGAAAACCACGAAGAGGAACTGGGGACCCATTCAGATGGAGAATTGAGGAGGGGGCAACCTCAAGAATGATGACTAAGTTTTGTGCCATGAGCAACTAGGTACCATTTCCCAAGATGGGAAACTTTGGAGGAATTTCATGGAAAAGAACATGAGTTCAGTTGGTTATGTGAATCCAGAGTTCAGTAAAATCTGTGATAAAGAAATATGCTTGGGAGTCGTATCAGGCCCGTCTCACACATCCTGTTACATCCTTTCAACCCCACCTCTTACTCTAATCAAAGCTGCTACAACCACCACTGCTATCCCCTCTCATCCAAGTTCCAACCAGATACTTGCAGGTCTAATCTCCTAAGCCTTAGCCTTGTATCTCTTGAGGGCTGCCTGAGGCTCGTATAGGAACCCCCAGAATGTGAGGGAGTTAACTCCCGTGACGCCATCCTTGATCAATGGGAAATAGAAGCTGATGAATAAATACTTCTTTTTCTTCTCCCCTGTATGGGCAAATCTGAGCTGCATTTTGTAAGGCTGATCAGAAGATCTCAGAAGGATCCAGCACCAGTTGCCGCTGCAGAAGTGGTTAACTTGATAACGCATCTTTCTGCTGGTTTTCCTCCTTCCCTGTCTTGCTCGTCCCATGCATTTCTGCCACAGCCTGGAATAACTTTCAAATAAACTACAAACCTTTGCCTCATTCTGCTTTTGGAGGAACCTAGGTAAGATAGGAGTTATCAGTGGGTAAGTGGTAATTCAAGTGCCAAGAGTGGAGAAGATCACAGAAAGAGAGAGAAAAGAGTAAGCAGTCTTCAAAATCTGATATTTACTGATTGGCTAGAACTAATAAAGAAAACTAAGCAGAGAATCCAAAGAGGAGGGAGAAACAGTGAAAGAGAAAGGGAGAGAGGGAGAGAGAGGACAGGGAGGTATCAAGGAAGGCACAAGAAAGGAATATCAAAGTAGGGAGTGGTCAGTTTTGTCAAACATTTCTGAGATCAGGAAAAATAAAGACCAAATGTGTACAGTAGATTTGGCATCGTGGAGGCTAATGATGCTCATAATTGGGACCAGCATTTTATTTTATTTTTTTTAACAGAACACACGTTTAAAAGAACACATGGAACTGAAAAATGTCATGAAGAACCTAGGGGTAAGACAGGAATAAAGACACAGACCTACTAGAGAATGGACTTGAGGATATGGGGAGGGGGAAGGGTAAGCTGTGACAAAGCGAGAGAGAGGCATGGACATATATACACTACCAAAGGTAAGGTAGATAGCTAGTGGGAAGCAGCTGCATAGCACAGGGAGATCAGCTCGGTGCTTTGTGACCACCTAGAGGGGTGGGATAGGAAGGGTGGGGGGGAGGGAGACGCAAGAGGGAGGGGATATGGGAACATATGTATATGTATAACTGATTCACTTTGTTATAAAGCAGAAACTAACACACCATTGTGTATACTCCAATAAAGATGAAAAAAAAAAAAAGATCTTCTCAGACTGGAACTCTCGGTATTGATAAGCTGTGAATAAGCAAATAAGCAAGGGGGCTTTAAACACCCCTGGAGTCACATCGTGCTGGGGACTCTCTCTTTGTGAGATTGGTTTTTTCTGATGGCTTTTGGCACCGCAGTGCTTGGTTCCGGTTGAGGGATACTTGAGAAGCTGGACTGATGAGTCTACTGCTGATTTCGACATTTCCCAGCATACATTCGCTAACACCTGTTCCAAATTTAGGACAATGTTTAGCTCAGTTGTCATCTTCAATCTTGTAAACATACGATGGGCTTCTCATCTGCAAGAGATTAACCCGAAATTGAACCTGCAATGCTGTCTTAAGGTAATGACTGTATACCAAAAGGAAACCCTCTTGCACTGTTGGTGGGAATGTAAATTGATACAGCCACTATGCAGAACAGTATGGAGCTTCCTTAAAAAACTAAAAATAGAACTACCATACGACCCAGCAATCCCACTACTGGGCATATACCCTGAGAAAACCATAATTCAAAAAGAGTCATGCACCACAATGTTCATTGCAGCTCTATTTACAATAGCCAAGATATGGAAGCAACCTAAGTGTCCATCAACAGATGAATGGATAAAGAAGATGTGGCACATATATACAATGGAATATTACTCAGCCATAAAAAGAAACGAAACTGAGATATTTGTAGTGGGGTGGATGGACCTAGAGTTTGTCATACAGAGTGACGTCAGAAAGAGAAAAACAAGTACCATATGCTAACACATATATATGGAATCTAAAAAAAAAAAAATAATAATAATGGTCATGAAGAACCTAGGGGCAAGATGGGAATAAAGACACAGACCTACTAGAGAATGGACTTGAGGACATGGGGAGGGGGAAGGGTAAGCTGGGACAAAGTGAGAGAGTGGCATGGACATATATACACTACCAAATGTAAAATCGATAGCTAGTGGGAAGCAGCTGCATAGCACAGGGAGATCAGCTTGGTGCTTTGTGACCACCTAGAGGGGTGGGATAGGAAGGGTGGGAGGGAGGGAGACGCAAGAGGGAAGAGATATGGGAACATATGTATATGTATAACTGATCCACTTTGTTATAAAGCAGAAACTAACACACCATTGTAAAGCAATTATACTCCAATAGATGTTAAAAAAAAAAAAAAAGCACATTTCATTCAAAAAAAAAAAAAAAAAGCATTTTGTGGGAATTTACCTGGTATTTTAACCACTCCCCAGTTGATGTGGGTTACCGATACCAAACACTTTCTGTTAGAACAAAGGCAGCAGATTTGCTAGAATTCCTCCACGCGTGTTTTACAGCTAAGGTGACTTCAAATTCTAGCTTGACACCACCACAAAAATACCACCTTTTGTTTCCCAACAAAATCCTGCCTGATTATCATTTCTAACAGTTCATGGTAATTTTTCCCTGATTTCTACAAAAAGCTGGCAGAGTACTTGGAGGAAACGCTCATAGAAATGTAGACATATTTTGAAATATAAGATTTCTCAGTGTCTAAGGTAAAAGAAAGAGCTCAGTATTGTATTCTAAGACTATGGTTATAACTTTTGATGGAATATAATGCTAATAAAGAAAAATTAAATTTTGGACTAAGAGAAATCGTTTTGATATTTCACATGAACACATCAATGATGAACACGTCAACTCTTGAACTGAAATGCTTCAGTCCCACACAGACATGTTATTAGGATGATCAGGCATCCTTAATAAGAACAGCTAATACTGTGTGCCCAGCATGGTTTTAATGCTTTACTTATCCTGAGTCTAAATTTTTAAAATAATTGTATGAAGTAGGTATCATTCTCTCTATTTCGTAAGTAGGGAGACTGAGATATAGGAAGTTTAACTAACTTGCCCAGGTGAGCAGAGCTAAAATGTAGCAGAGGTAGGATCCAAGTTCTAATAACCTTGCCTCAAATCCATATTCTAAACCCTGAGAGTAAGAGTGAAACATAAGGAAGCAAACAGACCCCTTAATTCCTCCTTTATGTATGGGAGCTTTTCATATTCTTACATGTCCAAAGCTAACAGTCAAAAGCAAGAGAAGTTCAGAAACCAGTCTAAGGTAGCCCATCACTGAACACACAGAACGGAGGACCCAGTGAGATGACTGACTGATGGTTAATTTCAGCGGTTATCAAATCTACATGGCACTACATTCAACAGACTAGAAAAATCAAACTTTGTAACCTGAAATGCACCCTTCTCATGCCATTCTTCATCGGATTTCAAAGTCTCTAGCGAAAGGGAGAGTCTACGCAGACAAAAATTCAAAGAAGAGGAGGAATTACCAGTCGGAAAGAGTAATGTTTGCTTCTGCCCTTTCTGCACTGCTGCTGAAACAGTCCTGTCTGGACTCTGTCTGCTCTGAGCCACCACCCTTGGGGTGATGGGCAAAACCTCTTCATTGCATCTGGCTTTACTTCTTGCAATAATGTTAATGTGAGAAGGCTGTTTAAAGGTTGGCCTAAATTTAAAAGCAGTTTCTAACCATTAAAATTTGTCTATGCTGAAGCTTAAAAAACTTTTTACGCTCAAAAATTAACATATAATACCAGGAAGATTTAACTGAGCATAAAACTAGTTGCATCTCATTTCAGAAAAAAAAATTCATACTGAACATCTCTACTTATTTTCCTGTACTTTACAAGGCCAGAGATTTCTGATATAAAATATCATATTCTTCTGTGTCTTCAAAATCTGTTTCTTAGACATATTTTCCTTCGATGATGCTATGATCCTCAAAGTGATTTGTACAAGAAACGTTCTTTTTTTTTTTTTTTTTTTTTCTGTACGCGGGCCTCTCACCGTTGTGGCCTCTCCCGTTGCAGAGCACAGGCTCTGGACGCGCAGGCTCAGAGGCCATGGCTCACGGGCCCAGCCGCTCAGTGGCATGTGGGATCTTCCCGGACCGGGGCACGAACCCATGTCCCCTGCATCGGCAGGCGGACTCTCAACCACTGCGCCACCAGGGAAGCCCAGAAACGTTCATTTTGAAATATAACCATGGCTCCAAATCCCAACTAAACATGTATGCCAACATCTTATTTTATTTTATTCATGTATTTTATTTATTTATTTATTTATTTATTTATGGCTGTGTTGGGTCTTTGATGCTGCGTGGGGCTTTCTCTAGTTGCTGCGAGCGGGGGTTACTCTTCGTTGCGGTGCGCGGGCTTCTCATTGCGGTGGCTTCTCTTGTTGCCGAGCATGGGCTCTAGGCACGTGGGCTTCAGTAGTTGTGGCTCACGGGCCCTACAGTGCAGGCTCAGAGGCCATGGCTCACGGGCCCAGCCGCTCAGTGGCATGTGGGATCTTCCCGGACCAGGGCCCGAACCCGCCTCCCCTGCATTGGCAGGCGGATTCTCAACCACTGCGCCACCAGCGAAGCCCCAACATTTTACTTTAGACAACATTTTAAGCTTCAGCATTCTCACATGCAAAATAAAAATAACAGTACTCACTTTATAAAGGTAGTTAAGACCACGTCTGTGAAAGTGCCCGTAGGATGACTGTCACATAATAAAGGCTTAAAAACAGTGATTACATCTCAAATTCAGTTCTTCACACACCAATTCACTGGTTTCAATCAACTGTTTTGTCATTCAAAAGATGCTCATTCAGTGACCCCCATGGGTCATCAAGAGACTCTGCAGGATTCTTAGAAATAATTGAAATTGATGGTTCTTGGAATATTTAAGCACCACACCTCCACCAGGCAACAATGAAGAGGATTATCTGCTTCAGATGCTCTCCTTGGCATGAAATGCTGGTTTAATGTCACAGAGGGAGATGAGAAGTCCATTGGCAGGTTGGGAAATATATCCTTCCTCTTTTTAAAGTTTTGGACATTGGGATTGATGACTCTTGCCTCTAAATATGCTGTGTGCTGGTTGGCCTCTTACAGAGCAGAACCGATCCCATGAGGGAACCTGGATGAATACACTCAGCCTCCTCAGGTCAAGGTGGTAGCTCTCCTAGGGCACCTGACTTATATGGTTCAGGGCTGGGCTGAAAGCTACCATCTCTGAGCATTCAGGATGCATTCTTTTCAGAATGTGCGGGACTTAAAAATGTTAAGATGGTTCTTTATTCTTTGGGATACATGGAAAAATAGTCCTGAGGATGTGGGCCATTCTGAATCTGTTGCATTACTTCCATTAGGTTGAACCTTTGGCATAGGGATGAGTTAGTTTATAAAAACAAAACCATGTATGAAACAAACTTTTCCATTTTCAACTGGTTTCTGGAGTAGTATAATCTAGAAATTGCATTTTATATTTCAGCTGAAAAGAAGCAAATAAAAAGTTTGTGTACGACTGTCTCCTATCAGAAAATTTCCTGTGTGGCTCAGTAATCTGCTGACATGAAAGGAAGGTCAAGTCGATTAAAGTATCATCCTAGAAAGGAGAAGATTTTGTCAGATACAGAGACGATTTCCTGGGACTTAGTTGTATCTTGGGAACATCTATTTAACATTCCACATGTGTGTATGTGTGCATCAAAACGTAAGTATCAACAGCTTGCATGTGTCACCTTGATGGTCTTGAAATAAAGTTAAGAACAGAGCAAGATTAGAGCAAGGAAGAGCTGTACTACAATTTCTGAGCTTTGTGAAATGGCTGGTTCTATCCCTTAACCATCTCAGAGGAGATGTGGTGAACACAGCAAGGTGGAGATTTTTAGGCAAGGGTTTCCAAGAATAAGGAGGAGAAAAGAGTAGTTTTAGGGGGAAAAATGTAGCTACGGAAAAGCTGACAGTCTAATGTTCATGTAGATGTCTTTTTGGAGGAATGAAGAGATTTTCCTAAAAAAATATATACAGCTATTTGCAACTTTTATCTTTTTGAGTAAAAGTTTCCTGGAATGGTAAAGTTGTACTAGTGAAAATAGCTCAACAGAATGAAGAGATTTTCCTAAAAAATATATATACAGCTATTTGCAACTTTTATCTTTTTGAGTAAAAGTTTCCTGGAATGGTAAAGTTGTACTAGTGAAAATAGCCCAACAGAATGAAGAGATTTTCCTAAAAAAATATATACAGCTATTTGCAACTTTTATTTTTTTGAGTAAAAGTTTCCTGGAATGGTAAAGTTGTACTAGTGAAAATAGCTCAACAGTACAATTTTCTAAAGGTATATAGTAAGCTGTATGTGTGTAAATGGTTTTGGTTCTCAAATGCATCTAAATTTTAAGAATCCAAATTCAATTAGGATTAAGGATTCCAAAATTGGATTAATGATTGAGGCTTAAAGAAATTAAATAACTTGTATAAATCCAATTAGTTTCAGAGCCAGTATTTTCACCCAATCTATCATGTTCTTTCTACTTCCACGTTGCCCCTTGTGTAGGAATTCTTGTTATAGTCATGTCACCACAAGGTAGAGTGAAATGTCTAGTTCATAATTGAATTAATCATGATAATTTTTATATATTCTAGTACAACTACCTTTGTAAAATATCATACTTGGATAGTAGAGTACCCTGGTTAGTGTAATCATTTATAATAAATATCCCACCCAACTCCAGAAACTAATTCAAGGTGTCTCAGTTACTGCCTAACACCTTATGGAAAGGGCCTTGTGGTTAATTTAATTTGGATCACGGAGTCTAGTATAGCAACTTGTACATGCTAGGATAGATAAGATAAGGATATGATAAAATATTTTTAGCACGTAAAGTACATTGAAGATAACTGCAATAATTTACTTCCTTAATAAATGAGTTTTAAGGATCTCTTTTTTCATTGAAGTATAATTGCTTTACAATGTTGTGCTAGTTTCTGCTGTACAGTGAAGTGAATCAGCTCTATGTATACGTACATCCCCTCCCTCTTGGACCTCCCCATTCCCCCATCTAAGTCACCACAGAGCACTGAGCTGAACTCCCTGTGCTATAAAGCAGGTTTTTATGATGCTTTATTTCAGAATTCTGTCCTCCAGAATGCATCTACCCTCATTTAAATTAATGAACAAAAGAGAACATGAAATGCTGGAGGAATGAGTTTTACAAATACTCTTTCAATAGTCGTAGGAAATTACTGAGATTGAATTTCAAGACAGCATAAAGTTGGGAAGAAGGGGGAAACTTTATTTTGGAGAATATGATTTCTCATATCTGTGGCTCATTTTTTATTACTTCTTTTATGCTAGTTTTACCCTTTTCTACAGCTCTTCTTTGAAACTCATATTGTCCTCGCAGGAATGAGATTTCCTTTTTCTCAGGGTTCTCAAAATAGAAGCCTCTAAATCCATTTATATAAATACCCTAAACCTTAATTTCTAACTATTATTACAGCTCTTTCCTATTACTTCTCTAATATAACCATTTATTCTAGATAAATCTGGTTTTCCCTCTATCTATTCTCTCACCTTTAATTTGCTTCTTTGAAAAAAAAGAATAAGAGATACTTTCTTGTTGATCTTATTTCTTCTTGAATCTATTAAAGAAAATTCTTAAGTTAAACTTTCAGCCTCTTTATTCAAGTACCTCCAGAAATGGTCCTAGAAACCACCTGAAGGAAGAGTAAGCAGAGTTCCCTCAGGATTTGCTTCCTTCCACAAATCCATCACCACTACCATCCTGCAAGCCAGGGTCATTTTTACATTTTAAAAATGAATTCCACTTCTGCTTCAAAAGAGGAAGTAGACATAGTTTTCCCTATTCCTCCTGCTAAGTACAACTAAAAACCTTGGAAATATATGTAAAACAAGCATAAGGAGGCTCTCAAGGTTGGAGAAATGAAAACTTTGAGCCCAAGGAATAACATGGTGGTGAATTTCCAGAGTTTTCTTTTTGTCTCACATACCCCAGACTGGGTTCCAAAGAAGCCAGAATCCTGGAAACCCTCAGGCAGAGACAAAAACAAAACAAAACAAAGACACCAAAAGAGGCTGCTCTCTCTAGCTGAAGAACCAAGAGTAGGCAGCCTAGAAAGACAGAATACTTTTACATGATAATTGTTCTTCTTCAGGCAAATGCCACAGACAAATAAAAAGAAAGAAAAAGAAAAACAACTGTAAGCCAGGGGGAAATTAGGTTTCCACCCTCAACAAGCTGCAACAAGGCACCCTAATACCCTGCAGGGTGGTGTCAAAAAAGCCAAGTTGGGAGCTGTGACATTCTCACCAGGTAGGAACAAGGTAGCCCTACCTTGAGATGGTTCAGGGGCTGCACAATGGAGAGTCAGGACTTTCAACATCACTGCTCAGTGATAATGTGATAATGAGGGATTATTATCAGTGATAATGAGGCAACACCCTCCTATGGTTTCAGTGAAGGCCACATGGGGAGCAGCTCTCCTCCAGTTCCCAGAGAGAATGGTACCAGTTGAGGACTGGTGAGGATGAGGATGAAAGCCTGGACCTCCAGCCCCACCCAGCAGTAATGAGAAGGCTCTTTCCTGCCCCTGCACTTGAGTCACAGCAGATGAGCAGTAAACTTGTACCTCCTCCACTTCTTGGCAGTAGTGAGGCAGCACTCTACAACTCCTGCTGGAGCAGTTTCAGATAAACTCTGCTAAAACACAGAACTGAAACAAGATGCGGAACCTCATAATTTAATGCCTTAAGTGTCCCAGTGTCAGTGGAAAATCATTCATCATACCAAGAACCAGGAAAATCTCATTGTGAGTGAAAAAAGATAACAGACACCAACACCAAGATGGTATAGATATTAGAATTATCTGACAAGAATTTTAAAGCAGGCATTATAAAAATGTTTTAATGAGGAATTATAAACACACTTGAAACAGATGGAAAAATAGAAAGTATCAGGACGGGAAACAGAAAATATAAAGAAGAACCAAGTAGGAATTTTAGAACTGAAAAAATATAATAACCTGAATTTTAAAATGAGTACATGAGCTCAACAGTAGAATATAGGAGACAAAGGAAAAAAAAATCAGTGAAATTTAAGATAGAATATGAATTACCTAATCTGCAAAGCAGAGAGAATATAAACTGAAAAAATAAAAAACACATAAACTGAACAGAACCTCAAGGAAGAGTGAGACTATAACAAAAGATCTAACGTTTGTTATTAGATCCCAGAAGAAGCAGAGAAAGAAGACAGAGGTAAAAGTGCTCAAACTTTCTAAATTTGGCAAAAGATATAAACCTACAGATTCAAGAAGCTGAGTAATTCCCCAAATTAAAAATACAAAGAAATCCACACCAAGACAAATCCTGGTCAAACTTCTGAAAAATAAAATGCAAACAAAAAGTCTTGAAAGTAGCAAGAAGGAAATGATACACAGAGGAAAAACAATTGGAATGGAAGTGCATTTCTCTTTGGAAACCACAGAGGTCAAAAGAAGTTGCTTGATATTTTCAAGAGGTGAAATAAAAAAACTGTTGACAGAGAATTCTATATCCAGCAAAAGTATCCTTCAAAAAGAAAGGGGAAATCAAGCAGTCTCAGATGAAGATGCTAAATAATTAGTCACTGGAAGACATACCATAGAACTACCATACAACCCAGCAATCCCACTACTGGGCATATACCCTGAGAAAACCATAATTCAAAAAGAGTCATGTACCAAAATGTTCATTGCAGCTCTATTTACAATAGCCAGGACATGGAAGTCCTAAGTGTCCATCATCAGATGAATGGATAAAGAAGATGTGGCACATATATACAATGGAATATTACTCAGCCATAAAAAGAAACGAAATTGAGATATTTGTAGTGGGGTGGATGGACCTAGAGACTGTCATACAGAGTGAAGTAAGTCAGAAAGAGAAAAACAAATACCATATGCTAACACATATATATGTAATCTAAGAAGAAGAAGAAAAAAAAAAAGGTCATGAGGAACCTAGGGGCAAGACGGGAATAAAGACACAGACCTACTAGAGAATGGACTTGAGGATATGGGGAGGGGAAAGGGTAAGCTGGGACAAAGTGAGAGAGTGGCATGGACATACATACACTACCAAACGTAAAATAGATAGCTAGTGGGAAGCAGCCGCATAGCACAGGGAGATCAGCTCAGTGCTTTGTGACCACCTAGAGGGGTGGGATAGGGAGGGTGGGAGGGAGGGAGACGCAAGAGGGAAGAGATATGGGAACATATGTATATGTATAACTGATTCACTTTGTTATAAAGCAGAAACTAACACACCATTGTAAAGCAATTATACTGCAATAAAGATGTTAAAAAAAAAAAGAATGATTAAAGGAATAACTCTAAGCAGAAAAGAAATGGTAGAAGAAGGAATCACCAAATAACAGAAGAAAAATGGAGAGAGAAACTATGGGTAAATTGACCTTCTTTTTCCTCTTGAGTTTTCTCAATCATATTTCACAGTTGAAGCATAAATTATAACATAGTCTAATGTAGTTCTCAATGGATACAGAGGAAACATTTAAGACAACTCTATTACACAAGTTACACAAATTGATAAATGTGATGAAATCATTTAGAAATAAATATATGAAGACACAAGTGCATGTAAAACTGGGAAAATCTGAGTAAGAATAAAATTAGATCAATTTCCTGTTGGTGACATTGTACAGTAAATTTTGCAAGATGCTATCATTGGGGGAACTGGATGAAGGATACATGACATCTCTGTGTATTAACTATTGCAATGACCTATGAATCTACAATCATCCCCAAATAAAACTTTTAATAAAAAATGCATTCCTGAAATGGAAATTGATAGGAACAAGCCCCTATAAACAAAGGCAGATATCTTCAAAAATAGAAATGTTAGCCAGAAAACACTGTTTAGCTCTATATAGTAACTGGTGTGCTGGGATAGACAATAAATCAATCAATCAGTCAATCAGTAAGTAAATAAGTCATCTAGGAAAGACAGGTAGTAACTTGGGAAGGATCTCATTATGTGGTCACAATTTGACTCACTTATCAGAGTTCATGGTAGGGTCCTGATGTTTGCAAGTTCAGAGTCTTCACTTAAATCAAAGCAACCCAAATTTATCCATCTCTGCAGACTGACATATTAATTCAACTCATAAGAGACTGACGTTTACATGAGCAGGAACATTTGGGTGCTCTTTCTTTGCTGACCCTCTCTCTTTAATCCCCCTCCTTTCTTCTGGATATTCCTCATCCGAGGCCCCCAATCAATTACCCCATCTTCATTTGGGAAACATATCTCCCTGGTTCCTGCTTGAATTCTTTGAGATGAATTCTTTCAATTGAATATTAATGGACCTCATTCATCCCTAAAGGCGAAAATTGAACAACAGTCCTGTGATGGAACAAAAAATGGGTACTCTGATTTCACTTTAAACTGAACTATAATCTCAATTATAACCAAACTGTAAACGTAAAGTGTTTATTTCTTCATTAAAAAATTGGTACACCCCACCCAAGTGAGCATGAATTTTTCACAAAGACCATACACCATACACTTTCCTTCTCTGAGGAAAGGAAAATTTCTCCCAGGAATTTGACTCTGCCCTTTATAAAACAGCAATCTCTGCATTATTCTTACTAAGAACATCTGTTTCCTTCCTGGGATTGACCTGTATTATAAAGTCCACAGCTCTAGCCCCCTCTTTGGCATCCAGTACAAGCTCAATAGGTACTTTATTTTTAATTTCACAGTAAGTGGAAGAGGAAATATAGAAGAATGTGTCTTATTACATTAACCTCAGACATCCTTTATTCCTTCATTGCTGAGCCTTACCTCAATTTTCTCTTTCCCTACCTAAGTACTTCCTTTATGTACTTTTCATAATTACAATTAATTAGTTAGTTATGCAATAATTATTTTAATTATACCATGCTTGATTCCATGCTGGACTCTAAGATCCTTGAGGGCAGGAACCATGTCTATCTTGCATGTCCGTCTGTTCCCAACACCTGTCACAGGCAAATAGTAGGAACTCAATAAATATTTGTCAAGTGGATGGATGGAGAGGAAGATGGCAAGTGACTAAAGCTCTCTGTGCCTAGTGTTCTTATATGCAAAATGGAGATGTTATGAAGATTAAATGTGACACCATAATGCACATAGAAGTGTTCAGGGCCCTTCTTTCCTATCTCCGTATCCATCCATCATCCAGCTATATATTTAACCTGCATCATAGAACACAAAAGGATGATTAAGGTCTAGTGAACGTTAAAAAGTAACTAGACTCTGCATTTGTTATAACCTAAGATAAATATATAATTATAAGCATTTCCCCAGCTATTAAACTTTTTTTTTTTTTTTTTTTTTTACCGGTACGCGGGCCTCTCACTGTTGTGGCCTCTCCCGTTGCGGAGCACAGGCTCCGGACGTGCAGGCTCAGCGGCCATGGCTCACGGGCCCAGCCGCTCCGCGGCATGTGGGATCCTCCCGCATCGGGACACGAACCCGTGTTCCCTGCATCGGCAGGCAGACTCTCAACCACTGCGCCACCAGGGAAGCCAAGACTATTCTTTAAGTAGTGATATTAAACATTTCTGAAACCACTTCATTTGAAGAATAATCTACTGTTTTAACAAGCTGTAATTAAGATAATTATTTTATATTGTTGAATATTTGTTATATATAATTGTTCAACATTATGACATTATAAGGGTAAAGTTAAGGCTTTTTTTTTTTAATGAGTTTTTCCTTGAAAGAGACTCTTGTACTTTGAATTATGGGTCAAAGTATATGAACTATTTTTTTTACTTTGTCTAATAAAAATATGTGGTTTTTATGAGTTTAAATATTATAGATGTGTATAAAGGTAGAAAGCCTTCTGTAACTTTTCATGCCACAGTTCCCAAAGCTAACCACTGTTGGTAATCTGGTATGCATCCTTCTAGATTTTATATGGGACTTTGCTTTCCATGTTATTTTGTACCTGATTCCTACTTAACACCAAAATACAAGGAAGAAGGCAACAAGAACTTATTGCAAAAGTCTTGGTCGGGGTGGGGGGGATGGATATTTATCTATCTATAGATACACAGACAGATACATTTTATGTTAATGATAAAACTATATACTCTCTAGCTTTGAAAGCTGGTGCTCTGATTTTATTCTTTATATGGTTTCTTGGGGATTTTCTTAGCATAAACACTACGTTAACTTGGCATTTCCTCATGGGAGATTATGAGTTCATGAAGCAAGAGAGAAATGGTCATTAAGATTACTTTTTCTTGTTCAAAATATGAATATACAGGGCTTCCCTGATGACGCAGTGGTTGAGAGTCCGCCTGCCGATGCAGGGGTTCGTGCCCCGGTCCGGGAAGATCCCACATGCCACAGAGCGGCTGGGCCCATGAGCCATGGCCGCTGAGCCTGCGCATCCGGAGCCTGTGCTCCGCAACGGGAGAGGCCACAACAGTGAGAGGCCTGCATATCGCAAAAAAAAAAAAAATTTCAGTGTAAGTTTTTATTAAATAAGGGATGATCTTAGCCAAAACATCTCTTCTGTCAATATCTATATTAATGATGCTGTGTGTTTATATTTTTCTCCTTACTTAATCTTTTCGTCTTAGTCATACATGATTAAAAGATTTGTCGAATTCTGTTTTCAGTCTAAAGAACCAGCACTGTACAGATCTGTTTTTGCGGTGGTGGTGGTTCTTACCTACTTCATTAAATTTTGCTTTTATCTTTACCTTTTTAACTTTACTAATTTCTTCTTTTGTCTCTTGTTATCTTTTCTAATTTCAGTTTTGTTCAATATTTCCTATTCATTAATATACATCTTAAAACCATAAAGTTTCCTCTGGGTTATAGATTTGGTAATGCCCTATAGGTTTTGACATATAACATTTTCATCCACACTGATTTTAAAATGTCTTTTATTTCACCTTTATTTCCACTTTAATTCAAGAGTTAAGCATGTATTGTTTATTATTATTATTTCCAAGAGATAATATTTGAAGGACTCTCTTTTCACTACAACTTGTAGCATTTTTAACTATGAATTTATTGGATTTTCTGTTTCTCTAGTATGGGATCAGTTTTTTGTATATTTTCCATGAATATTTGAAAATCATGTATATTTCTTGGGTTTGGAGTCAATGTGTCTATATCAAAACTAATCTGCACCTTTTATATTTGTCAACTTCAGCCATTAAAGTCTGAAAAAGATACATTAAATCTCCCACTCCGGCTGTGGTTTGGTTGAATCTAAGAAAATGTATATCTAGACAGATAGATAAATAATATCAGTGGGTACGTACTTCGATGATTATGCCCTGTGTTTACTGAGAACAAGCATCTTCATGTGACTTAAACCATTAACTTCCACTTTTCTGAATCATCACTGTGTTTTTTAGCATTATATTTGGCAAAGGACCTGGGTTCAAAATCTATCTTCTCTTTTGTCATTAGAACTTCAGACTGTTTGTTTAAGCTCTTTGAGCTTTAGTTTCCTCATTGGTAGAACCAAAATAATAATAGTCCTTCCTACCTTAATAGATTATTGTAAGGAGCAAATGAAAGTCAATAATGTAAAAGTTTTTTAAAAGTTGAGTTTTTTCAAATATGAAATTATTATTACTTTGTAAGTTTCAGACCTAGGGCTGATATGTCTCTAAGACTGCCTTTGGGTGGCATAAATAGGTAGAATATAAAGTTTGAAAAAAATGTTTTAAATTTATTCTAAGGTATGAAGTATTTGCTATGAACCTGGACCAAAACTGTGAAAGCCATTTTTATATAACTTTTCACTAAAAAGTCACCGATAAATGGATGCTAACTCTTTAGCTTTCTTAAAATGTTATTTCATTAAACTATTTTATTCACCAGAGCATTATGGAAGAAGAGATAAAATGCCACTCTGGAGTTTAGAAATAAATTCTGCTCTTTTACACAGCTAGAGCATTGAATGTGAATCCTCTTGAAAGTTTATTTTACCTCCTAAATTAACTTTAGTGCGTTTGTTTTAGAACATTATGCTCTTATATGTGAGTCAAGGGGCATATGGTCTCTTTATCGGAAAATAAAGAACAGATGTGTGGTTTAGATAAGTACACATAAACATGTGAAGGTCAATGGCAGGTGACTCAGCGTTTTCACCATATTGTGGAAGGGATATGAATAATTTCCTTAGAGGAAATGTAATCCTTGATACAGTGACATCAAAGAAACCATTATTTATTTTATTAGATAAGCATAAAAAGATCTAATAAAAAGACAGCTTTCTTCTTTGAGTTGTTAATAATTCTCTGGAAGCCTGGGAGATGAATTTAAGAAAATGTGCTGAAAGTCAATCCAAGTACTGAACACACACATCAACAGAGAGCCACGTTCACTAAGAACAGCAACTTCTTAACTATACCTTACCTTTAATTTCTTTGAATATTCAGTTCACTTTGCATGAGAAGACTGTGGGTAACTTGGCTCAGTAGGGTGTTTTATTTATCTTTAAATATTAAAACCCTTTATTGGAAACCCTTGAAATCAAACGAAAGAATCTAACTTCGGATAGAAAAAAATTAAACCATACATTTTTGAAAACTTTTGACATCTCTTTTTGTAATTTTGCCCTTCTCTGCTAGAAATTTCCATTTTGGTCAATTCAACAATTTTCTGGATAACAGAGCAAGTCTTAAATCTAAAAAGCTGCATTCATTTTGCCTTCAGAGTGGATCACTTTCATTTTCTCTCAATTGAGGCCAAATCCTTTCCTGCTCCACATTTTTTCCCACAGCTTTAGGAAGCTAGTTCAGACTCGAAACCCTTGAACCTAGACTCCAGAAACATTTTTCTTATTAGTTCCCCATGTACCAATTTCTAACTACACCAAATAATAATAGTAATACAAAAGTAGCAAGTGTATCTTTAGATTCAACTATTCATTTACATCTCACTAATGTGTGCATTTATTAATTAATTTAATAATCCATCACTTATCATGTCTATGCTAAGAACCCTGTTATGTGCCTGGAGAAATGGAGATAATATTGTTTAAAAGACCTGTTTGGGGGCCCTGGAGGATCTCGGATTATAGTGCAGAGGAGAGGTGTAAACAAACTATTAAAAAATGATGCAACATGGAATGAAATGAATATTTTCTCAGGGATTAAGAGAGCACCAAAGAGGAAATGAAGATTTGTATCTGCTTTGGTCGCCATTATATTCCAGCACCTGGAAAGCTAAGACCTGTGGCACTTGGTGAATGTATGACAAAAGCATGGACGAATAGATGGATACATAGATGGATGGAAGGGTCAAGGATGGCTTCTTAGAAGAAAAATCAATTCATTTGTGGATTGAAGACTATAAAGGTATACATGGAAGAGATAATTCCACGTGGATGGCATGGTATAGAGAAATAAAATAGCTTTAGCTTGTTCAGGGCACAGACAAGTAGATAAGCATGATGGAGAAGAGTGTTTAGCGAAATGACAGGGAATGAGATTACAGATGTTAAAAGAAACTAGAACATGAAGAACATGAAAGGCTTTTCATACATCACCAAGAAATGTGGTCTTGGTGAGTAATAAAAAAATACTAAAGATTTTAAGTAAGAAATTGACGTGATCTGATTTGCCAGGTCATAAGAGGGACAGAGCTACAGGGAAGCAAAGCATTTGAGAGTTGTAGCCGCAGAGTGGTTGAAATTACCACTCTGGAATTCAGATTGATAAAATATATACTTTCTCCTTTTAGAATTACTCAGGGATTCCAATAACCTTGAGAGGAAGGATAGCATAGTGGCTAAGATCAATCATACTGGACCCAGACTGCATAGGCTTAAACCCTAGCTCTGCCACTTGCCAGCTGTGTGACCTTGGACGGGTTGCTGAGCCTCTCTGGGCATCAGTTTCTTCAACGGAAAATGAGGATGACAATAGTAGTGCTTGTGTTGTAAAGTTGATCGTTACGAGGATTAAAGAAGTTAGTCTGTAAAGTGCTTGGAAAAGTGGCAATAGAGTTTGTTAAATTTGTAAATTAAAACCTTATATATTGATTCACAACTATTTTGTCTACAATATGCATATGTTTTAATTTTGTTTTCATTTCTGTAAGACTACACATATATGTTCATTATTTTCTGTGTATTGAAAGTTTTATCTAATTTTTGCCCTAAGCTAATTATAAAATAGGTTGTGGGATAAACCAACAGTAGAACTTACAAACATTTAGATGCTCAAGATCATATTAAATACGGCCTTCCACACTGAGCATGTAAAAAGATCCAGAGAGAATTTGTGAGAATGATCTTGAAGAAAGTGTTATTGGTATGCAGTGAGCCACTCACCACCACCCAGGAGAAGAAATGGGGTGAGTGACCTCCTTCACCTCAACTTCCTCAGGACCAATCAGAGAGCTTCCACTGTTTTCCCAGCAGTTGAGGGATTTCACTCACTTCTTGAGTTTGAATCCTTCCGGAGAATTGCAAAAGGCAGAAGACAGGCTGGCCAATTCTTCCAGGGGCAGAAGTAAGAAAAGGGGTTTTGCGTAACGCTCACAAAACGTACCATAGCGACGTAAGTATGACTGCTCCCCAGGGTCAGGACAGGGGCCACAGTTAAGAAAGGGTCTCATGGAGGCACGCTGGGGAACAGGCCTCTGCAGAGGGAAGCTCAAGTTTCCTAGGTACTGTGGAAGGAGAGGAAATGAGAAGCCAGAGGAGTGTCCCTTATCTGCATCTAGGGAATTGCCACTAAAAGATCTCCAGCAACGGGGAAAGATACCATCTCTAAGTCAAAAAGTGTGTTTGAACCTAGACCTGACTCAGACCTAGCATGAAGATGGCTTATGAGAGCAAGCACTTTCTCAACCCCCTACATCCCTTCGCTCCCCACTTTCCAATCTCAGGGCCATTGGACCAGAAATCAGGGGTAGTGAGTTGGGGAAGAGAATCAAAGCAGGAGGTAGCCCATGTCCCCCGACCCACTCCAGCAGAAGTTGGAAGCATTGTTGGACATTTTAAGTACCAAAATGAGACAACTTTGTGATTTAAAGTGATCTTAATCTTTGGCATGTGTTCTACAAAGTCCTATAGCTGCTTTTTTTGGTTCATAGGCAGGGGGAAATCTAGCTCACTGAGCACCAAGACGCCAGTGAGAAAAGGAAATAAATGTGCTCTGTGAATTGCATCCTACAAATTGTACTTGTTCTGGGTACTGGTTATAACTTTTTAATTCTGCCTTCTGTCTTATCCATTTGCACATTTTACTCCAGACGAAATAACTCACTCTATCTGCCACTCAGTAATTTTATTTCCAGCCCTTTCCTCATGTCTTCTCTTCCAACTGACATGAAAGCACTCATCACATTCAGGACTTCCAACAAATCCCCCTTCTTCTTGTGATGCCAACAAACCCTTTGATCAGTGCTTCTCAACCTTCCATCTTGGATGAATTTCAGAGAGTCTTTGAATCCCTGAAAATTTCCTCCAGTACTTGGATGAATGTGTGCATGTACATTTTTTTTTTGGTGGCAGAATTTATAGCTTATACCAGATTCTCAAAAGAGGAGTAGGAGAAAAAAGTAAAGAAAAATCTGTCTTTATTCCTTCCTCTCCTAGAGCTGAAATAAATTAAAAATATTCCGGTCCACGTCTGCACAAAATTATGAAGGAGGTGAAGCTTTCTTCTCTGAACTTACTATCCCTAGGGCTCTTTGGTCTTTCCTTCTACCTTTTGACCCTCTAGTGATAGACAACATTAGTATCAGGCATATATTCCTTAAGTTACTGAGTTCCCCAGAAATTCTCATTTAAGCACTTCGCCTCATAAATCAATTTCAAGATGTGGTAAACTTGGGGGAAAACTTCCTTGGTTACTAGTGGAGATTTCTTAACCCCTCTAAACTGCGTTGTGTAGACTGTGCCTAAGGCAATCTATAGAATATATTTGTTTTCAGGTGTTATTATAAATATACACATACATTAAGATTTTTAAAAGTACGCATGTTCTTCATTTCTTCAAGAGTCATACATGGTGTTTATTACAGAGGAGCTGAGTAAATGCTTGATTATGAGGATGCTGGTTGGTTTCTAGAAATTGAACATAATGAGTGCCAGTGGTTGTCCGATTTTCAATGATGATGTCTCTGTCCATTTCTCTCTCTCTCTAGGCTCTTTTTTGAGTTGTTATTCCGAAACTTTCATTCATTTGCTTTTTCCTTCAGCCCTTATTTATGATTTTGTTTTTCAGAGTTGGAGCAGTTATTCTGGGTCGTATTTGATTGTGAGTCAAAATGATAACAATTCAAGTTGCTTCAAGCTCCAATTTATAACTATTTTCCACCATTGGCAAATAAAAGAGGTGATTTCCCCCTCGTTTAATAAACAGCAGCTAAATTGATTAGGTTCAATTCATAATTTTACATAAATGCCAATAAATATCTAGTAATAAGAGGGAGAGTGTCTGGAGGGAAGAGAGTTGACAAATATAAGTGGTTATTTATAGATTTCCAGATGTTTTTCTGACTCTCTATGTCCTACTCATAGAGTGTAAAATTATCCTGTGGAGACAGTCCACTTTCCAGAAGCACAGCTCCTTCTCCCATGGAGAAAAATGTCTCTTCTGCTCCAGTGAAGATTCCTTTCAAACCCACAAATAGACCTCTCACACTGATAAGGTCTGGAGAAAATGAAGACAGGAAAGAAACTTGAGGTGGAAGTACAGAAAAAAGTTCTCTTTGAAGTATAATCAAATTTTGAGCCCCAAATTTAACGAGCAAAAAGTGTCCTTTGATCTGTCAAATCAATGTTTAAAAAAAGACAATTTGAGTAAGTGCAGTAATTAGTATCTTATCACTAGCCAGGTGATAGAATTGACAGGATTGGTTCTGGACACAGGCTGAGCAAATAATGGTGGTAAAATTAAGGTTTTCAAGCTGACTTGATGTTGCATAGGACTTGTAAACTTAAGAAGTACATCTACTGAGGTGTGTGGCACGGAGATGGTTAGGCTCTGTGTTTGTTCCTGAGCCCCTCATATACCTTTCACGTGGCTCTTGGGAGCAGCCCTTAGCACCAACCCTGGCTCCTCCCTGCCTGGCCTCCAGGCTGACAATCTTTTTAATACCTTCTGGATGCTTGAGATTTGGGCTGTATTTTTTACTGTCCAAATGGTATTTTTGTATATGGTGTGGTTAAGATTCGAGGTTGATTTTCTCCCATAAGGATACCTAGTCGTTCAACCATATTTGTTAAAAAGAGAGGCTTCTCTTTTTTTTCTGAAAAGAATACACGTTTTGCTTTTAGTAACAATAACACATGTCCTTTGCACAGAATTCAAAATTATAGAGTGAATGTTTCCCTAAAATCTCTCTTGTAAGAGACAACCACACCACTATCAATGTTTATCATATATTTTATAAGATTGCATTATTTATATATTGATATAATGGGTATATTTATATTCATGCACACACACACACAAATACAAGAAAATATAGCCAAGTGGTTAAAAGTATGGACTCTAGAGACAAACCAACCGGGTTCAAATCTCATCCGTAAACTTTTAAGTAACTTAGCCTATCTGAGCTTCTCTTTTCCTATCTGTAATTGAGAAAATACTTCATATGGTTGCTTTTAGTATCAATTTAGAAAGGCACCTAGGAAAATGCCTAATGCATATTAGGCAATGTGTTAATATTAGTCATTATTAGACTATAAAATGTAACTTCTTTGTCACGTATCAATAATTCATAGATCTCTTCCCATAATATTTTCGAGAGGGATTTTTTTTTTAAAAAAATACCTATTCTGTTCTATTCGATTCTTTATTCTATTCCATCCTATTCTATTCTGTTTAACAAGCTTATTCCATATTCTATTGAATTTCCATATTTAGAATTTAGATACAGCATTAAGACCAACACCATATTGTTTTAATTATTGTGCCTTTTTTTTTTTACTATGTTTTAATACTGTGAAAGTCATATTTATCCATGCATTCGTGAAACTAGTAATTACTGTGTGCTTACTTTCTGTTTAGATTTTCTTTACACTGCAGATGCACTGATGAGCAAAGGAAAAAATAATTTTAAGGTTCCTGATTGTTTTTATTGATATATTTTTCCATCAGACATTTTAAAACAATTTACAATTGTACACAGTAGAAATTATATTAAAAGTAGATTACTTTGAAGGTGTATTGACATCTTTACACTACTGCTCAGGAACATTCTCTCTCTCTGCTTTCCATCTCTACTTTCAGATTTGTTTCCATGAAGTTATCCACTGTGTACCCATTTAAAAAAAAATTTTTTTTAATTGGCGTAAAATTGCTTTACACTGTTGTGTTAGTTTCTGCTATACAATGAAGCGAATCAGCTGTATGTATACCTATATCCCCCTCCCTCTCGGACCTCCCTCCCACCCCCCCCCATCCCACCCATCTAGGTCATCACAGAGCACCAAGCTGAGCTCCCTACGCTATACAGCAGGTTCTCACTAGCTATCCATTTTACACATATCCACTGTGTATCCTTAATTCTTTTTACTCTTCTCCACATTGCTAGTTATATAATTTTTCTTTATCATAATGTTTTATATTTCTGTTCAGTTTTGTTTCTGCTTTGGTCACACTTGTCAGTGATTCCTCTATTTTCAAGGAGGCTGTGACATTTTTACAACAGCTGTGTTTTAAAGTTTAGGCAACCTAACATATTACTCCTTCCCTTTGAAACTATTTTCATCATTTCTCTTTTTAGTGATTACTTCTCCAGTCAAGGATTGGGTAAATATTCACTAATATTTTCTTCAGGTATGAAAATAAATTTTAAAAGTTTATTATGAAAGATATATACCAGGATTAAGTTTCTAAATATTTCAACTACATGTTATTTGAAAGAAACACCTAAAACAAAATGCTTCATAAGTTTAAAAATAAAAGGGATAAAAAAGGTATGTTTAAAAAAAGTTAGTAGTAATAACAACAAAAGAGAATTTGATGCAAAATGAAATACATTACATAGGACAAAAAGAATAATTTTATGTCAATAAAAGCTTACAGGGCACAATAATAGTAAAATTATTGTAAACTTGGATGCAACAAATAACATTGCATTTGTGGGGAAAACTATAACAATTATAAAAGAAATGGGTAAAAACACAATACAGGCAAATGATTTCAGCATGGCATTCTCAGTATATGAGAAATCATGGGAAAAAATTATAAATAATTTAACAAAAATCCTATTTTTAATCATAAAAGAATCATAAGAAATTCTAAAAAGTACAATTTTTTTCCGACTAAGTTCTAACTACAGTATAAAAATACCTAGAAATTAATAGCAAATGTTTAAATTTAAAACAAATCAACTGAAGATTCAAAAACCCTCCTAAAAACTAGTGAGTCAAAGAGGAAATTCAAGTGATAATTACATAATATTTGGAAATGAGAATACTTCACATGAAAATATAAAAGGTATAGACAAACTCACAAAGAGTTAAATTCTTACGCTTGAAAATTTCATAATTTAAAGGAAGAAAAAGGGAATAACTGCAAAAGACTGTAATGGACTAGGCAATCTTCAGAATGCCTGCCATGCCCACAACCTCTTGTGAGGTGAACTACTGGCTCACAAGCCCTTCACAGTATATGGTGGTACCCTGTACTGTATATCCTCCCTCCAGATAGGGCCAACTGGCCCATGGGTCAACTTGCGATCCAAGAGTTACTCATCCTTAGTCCAGACAGTGACCAGAAGAAATCTACTGTGAAAAGATGAGCGGGTCAATGAAATGAAACTTCTTCAGGTACCTGAGCAGCCCAAGATGCAATACACCTCTGCCAGGATACCTCCTGGTAGATACGGTCTCTCAGTGGCTAAGAGAAAAGTTGATGATCCTATGTGTTGGGATGTGGGTAGAGACGGATTGGGTACAAAGGTTCTCCCAGAGCTGAGTGGCTCAGAAAAATTGAAATTGAGCAATTATGGGGTAGCTGTTTGCTTTTCACCTCCGTGTTTCTCCTAATCGCCATTTCCATAATTAGCAGCAGGCCATGAGGGGCCAAAGTCCTTTCCTATCTCAGTAGTGACCATTCAGGTGTTTCTTATTGAGAGAGCAAAATACATGCTATATTATCTAAGAATCTCAATATATGCCTCTCAAGGATATACTATAAATGCAAGTTCTTCTGGCCCATGAAAGGAAAAAGACCTCACATGTGATCTTCCTTTAACTTAAGGTGCTATTGCTAGTTTCTGCTTTCATCCGCCTTCAGCAGTGTTTAATGAAGTTTGGAAGAAAGCATACCACACTAATCTACTGCAATATAAAAAATGCATTTAGTTACTCATTCATTCTCTGTTTCATTTATTCATTTGCTTTTTTATTTTCAAAAGCATATATAATACAAAAGGAATGAAGTTAATTTTTTGGCAAAAGGAATAAATGCACAAAAACTGAATAAAACTAGAGGTGAGGTAGACAGTAGAAAATATGTACTGTACAGTCCTGCACAATTGCTAAAGCTAAGCTGAAAATTTATCTCTTTGTTCCACCAGCCAGACAAAGAGGGAAATAAAATCAGTTATAAAATTTGTAATGTTTTCAAAATTCAAATCAACTTCTTATTGAGGATAATCTGTGTTTTTTCCTTATATCGACTTGTTTTCTTATCATGTATGAAAACATCTTCCTAGTAAGCTCCCCCAGCTACAGGTGCAAACACTGTACAATGTTAGTGAACAACAGGTTGTAAAATGATGAGAATTTTATTCTTATGACTTACTTCAGTTTGTGCTAATGGCATAACGTGAAAGAGCAGTTCAATAGAAATAATTCTAAAAGGGGCAGAAAACAGAATGCATTTTAACATCTCAGTAAAATCACGTATGTTTACAAGATTTCAATTTCTCCAGTTTAAGTTGGGAATAAGTATTGTATCAACTCACTTCAGTTGTACTGATGGCTTCAACATATAAAGGGTAATTAATTGGCTTATGCAATCAAATTGCAGGTGGGGTCTTCCTCTCTTGCCACCAAGTTTATCTCAGCCTCTCTCTGCACGCTGATTTCATTATCAGAGAGCACTCTATGTCACACTGTGGAGACATGGCCATGGCCATCAGCAACTCTAGACTTACTTGTAACCACTTATTGACCTGTCCACCATGCACACACTTGATATTAAAAATAAAACTCCAAGGAAGGACTTTGACTTGGGTCACATGACCAACCCTTAACAATTGCTAAACCAGAGAGTCAGAGGCATAAAAAATATTGGATTATTTGCAACAGTTGTCTAGGGATGGAAAAAGAAAGCAGTCCTCCAAAGGGAGAGATGGGGTTGGTAAAGATGTGGCCACTGGAAGAAGCAGTGTGAGTACCAATTTAATTGGTGCCTAATAATGATATCTACTGAGAATTAAATATGAGAATGAGCGGTGCAAATAATAAAGTGATATATAAAATCCCAAACACTATTTTTTCCAATACGATACCCTTGGAAATTTAAATTTTCAAGAAGATTTCAGAGAAGAGAAGAAGACTGCTTTTCCTGAGAAAAATCAAAGCTGCTTTTCTACAAATCCTTGTGACTTGAGAGCAAGTCACCAGCTGTTAAAAGTCTGTAAATGAAGGACCCCCCAGGAGTCTACTCTGGCCCAACAGGAAGATGATGACTCAGTGACTCTCTTCCTAGATGAGTACACCACTGTCTGCTTTGCAGTCCTCCCGAAAGTCTAGGAATGATATAAACATAATACCAATGACAACAATGCTTACTGAGAAAATATTTGTGTGTACAAGTTGCTATTCTTTGTAATCAAATGTCTTCGAAAATTGTTTCCTAAGAGTTCTAAGAAGAGTTTGGGCCATTACCCTCCCATTTCCATGCAGCAATATTCCCACAGGTGCTATGAGAGAGGAAATATGCCTGTAAACGTAATTTTCTAAACAATGCTCTGAAGGACGTCAAGGCAAGGGCATACTTAGCAAAAGTGTATCATGCCTTATAATGTGAAGCTGAAATTTTGGCCATATTTCCAAGATGGTTTAATAGAAAAAGAGCTATAGCCTTATAGAGTGCAGAAGAACATATTGACGTGCCCTTCTCTCCCCTTCTCCAATAGGAAAGAAAAACTCCAACCTGATGGAACAATTAAATATGAAAACAGACTGTTTTAAAATTGAGCTTTCTTCTTAGTTTGCCTGCTGATGAGAAGAGGTAAGCATAGGTACCACAATTCGTGTGTAGCTGATAATTAAAATTTTCATGTAAATGGTGGACTTACATATCCAGTTAATATGATTTTTTACTTAATTTTTACTGGAGTATAGTTGCTTTACAATGTTGCATTTCTGTTGTACAGCAAAGTGAGCCAGTTATACGTATACATATATCCACTCTTTTTTAGATTTCCTTCCCATTTTGATCACCATAGACCATTGAGTAGAGTTTCCTGTGCTATACAGTATGTCCTCATTTGTTATCTATTTTATACATAGTAGTGTATGTATGTCAATCCCAATCTCCCAATTCGTCCTACCCCGCCTTTCCCCCCTTGGTGTCCATATGATTGTTCTCTACATCCGTGACTCTGTTTCTGCTTTGCAAATAAATTCATCTGTACCATTTTTCTAGATTCCACATAAATACTCTGCCATTTATTTCTTCTTTTCTGCCTTTTTCCTTTGGAGCAAATTCGTTTCCAGTTACCAGAGGCATATTTAAGCACATACAATTAATCTATATATAGTTTGCATGACAGTTATGAGAGCTCTCACTCTGGAGAAATTTGAATGCTAAGGCTAATTGTCAGGCTTAGAAGCAACGTCTCTATTTCAGTTGTCCTTGAAATATTAGTCTTTATTTTGAATGATTAACGAGACTTTTATTGAAAAGAAAGGAAGATGGGTGTTTTAGGGAAGGAAATTCCATACAAAGGCACAGAAATATGACAGGGTAGGTTGAACTCAAGGAGCCGAATGAGGATGGTAATATCAGAGTCCCGGTTTGGTGGAAAGGTGCCCAGGAATCACCCTGTTTAATACCCAGCACCCCCCAGCTCCGGGGTGCTCTGGGAGAAATGATTATAAATTTGTACCAAAACACAGTGATTAGTAAACCTTAGTGCAAATAGTGCCAGCTGAAGAATTAACATAATTTGAGCCAAGCTGTCATGCTTTCCTGTGAGAACCAGCAAAATTCAAGACTTCCCCTTACGTTCAAACCAGGCAACTTCCTCTTGCCTATTAATAAATGTACAATAACCTGAATGCTCACAAAACCACATATCAATATTGAGATAAGGAACCTTCTGAATTTGTAGGCTGAAATGTCTACAGTTGTACCTTTAAAGATTAGGCTTCAAAACTTTTTTCCCCCCTTCTTTAGTTATCGCTATGGAACAGGAACTTTTGCTGACTTAAAGGCACTGTATGTGACTGCATCCCATTAGTCATATTATCACCTGCCTCACCCGATATCAACACAGGATTCTGCTCTTCTTCCTCGTCCTCCTTCATCTGCTCCAGAATTTCAGCCAACAATCGAGAACACACCACAGTTCTTGGCAACCCCAGGGCCCAGATGCTGAACAGTTTTTAACAGTTAACTCATTACTAATGATATTCTCCTACCAATGCTTTTGAAGCAATATGTGACCATGAAATTTGCTCAAGGGATAGTTACTGTCTTACTAAGTTCAAATAGTTGCAGCAGAAATAACTTTGTGCAGGAAGAGTTGTGATCACCCTGACTATTGTGTATACACCATATACACAATAGATTCTTGTTCAGTGCTTTTTTTTTTGCAAACAGGTGATTCTTTCTCAAGCATATGTGCCAGAAGCACTCATATTATAAGTGATGTTTTGCTTCTTGGGAGAAATAAATAATTTCTCCAGAACTACAACTTCTTCAGAACAGCAAGTAAAAAGCAATCAAGTTTTTGAGGTATATTTCCTTATTTGTTTATTTTTCTAACTGGGTTTACAATGCTACCTTAAACGACTGAATTAAAATGTTTTATACTTCCATAATACCTTCATTTAAAAGACCTTAAATTAGAAACATACTGTGTCCTGACAAACTACAGAGGCAGAGTGGCAAAAGTAAATGATTACTGACTGTGAAAGGCAAACTGGGGTAAAGGGAGAATTTGATTAGTGCTACGCACTGAATTGAAGGACTCTTCATAATTACTGGAATTAGACATTTTATCCTCTTACCTAAGATGACATGTACCCTCGTAACTGCTGGTAACTCAGGGCAGCCTCTTTCCCTTTGGTATCTGCATGTAGCCTCAGAATTCTCCAGAACGCAGCTACCTGGGCACACAGGCAGCCCTAGCCAGCCCCGGGAGCTGGTTTACTGATAACTACTTGTTATCCCTGCCTCACTGTGTGTGTGTCCAGAAGGAGAGCGCCAGTTGTTTCATTTCTTCAGACACTTGGTTGTGGCTGACCACTAGATACACATATTTATTAACCCTCGTCCATAATGTTCATTTTTAAATTGATTTGAGGGATCTGAAAGCAGTTGAATTGTTGCAACTCAGATATAACCTGAATGGTATATTACAAATGCCTCTGTGATAGAGCAGGCCATTGGGTGAGTTCTACAAATACAAAACCATGAATTTGATAAATTTCCTCAGCTGCATAGTTCATCAGAGTAGCTTCTGCCTCCCTCTTCCATCCTTATCCCAATTTAGCATAATCAATATTTTTAATGGTGAGTCTGTGAGTGAATAACTCTACAGAGTTATTACTGTAAAATCTTGGGCTATAGAATTATGGTCTAAGGCATAATCTCCAGGATCAAACTACCTGTATCTGAATTCTGCCTGTCACTTAACAGCTGTGTAACCTTGGACAAGTTACTTAATCTCTCCGCGTTAAATGGAGAGAATATTAGTTACATGTTGTTGGGTTGTTCTGAGAATTAACCGTATTAATATGTATAAAGAGTTTCAAATAGCCTGGCACACAGTAAGCACTACATAAGTGCTAGCTATTATTTTTCTGCACCTACACACTGCCCACTTAATTATAGCCATTTCACCAGGAAACATTGAACATAAGGAACGGCTGATCACACTCAGTGAGAATGTGAAAACTGATCAAGATAAATGCATCCCCACTTCCAAAAAAAAAAAAAAACCCTATTTAGTAATAGTGCATTACCGTTATTTACAAAAGTTTCACATCTGTATTTATATTTGATGAAGACAGAATTTGACAAGTGGGAATTAAAACAAACTCTTTGAAACATTTATCTTCATGGGAAATTTTTTTGTAAACAATTCTAACTTTTAAATCTGGTGATAGAAAAGTTGATATTTTCTCCTTTTTTAGGATGCAGCACGTTTTTGTATCTATACATATTATCACATATTTGCATCATCTTTGTGTATGTCACAATACTCATCATTTTTTCAATATAATAAGTATTCATCATATTTTTGAAACTAAATTGTTTTCAGTTTAAATTTTTAATTTAACTGAATAGTTTTTGAAGAAATTATAGTCTGAATTTCTGATTTATGTAGCCTAGCCTCTTGAGAAAGTCATAAAAAGAAATTCATAAAAAGAGTGACATCAAATTAGGAGGTGAAGTAATGCTGTCTTTTTGAAATATACATAAGCCACAACTGAAAGAAGCTTTAATGTTATAATACCTGAATTAAAGTAACACATATCATCCAGGCAGCATTTAGGAAAACTGGTTCACTTCACAACTACTTATAATTCTCTGAGGGAATTAGTGACCCTATTTGATTTTTGAAATAGCCCTTGACCTAAATCCACTTTTTTAAACTACACAATTTGAAAATGGGACATTGTGAACAGAAAGAGTTAGCCTTAGAACTATTTTCTAAAGGAAAATGAAACCCCCAAAACATTGATTTTTTTCCCACATGTGCCAATTCTTCAAAATTTAAGATGTACTGACTTAAAGTAAAACATACAACATAAGAGTTGTGAGTTTAAGTTTTATTCAAGGACTTACTGAGGACTATAGCCTGGGAGAAAGCCACTCAGTGGCTCTGAGGAAACTGCTCCAAAGAGAGAGACAGGGGAGAAGCCAGTTTATGTATGACTTTTTTGGCTAGGAAATACATGCAGTCAATCATACATCGTGGTAAAAGATTGCTGCTAATCACAAAGAACAGAGATCTCAAGTTAATGGTTTTAGTGTTATTCTGTGCAAGAATCTGGGATCACTGAAGTTCTTCCTGACATATACATTTAACTATCTAAGGATCTGTTTATGTGAAGTACAGAGTACCTCATCCTGTTTTTCATCCCGAATTCCTTTCAGTATGCACTGTCCACGGGCAACCTCAACGGGTTACAACTTTAACTCTTGCAGAACTGGGTGGTGAGCCATGCTCTGTTTTTCCTTGTTCACAGTCCTTTATTTTCTACTACATTTACCAGTTAAAATGAACTCCATCGGTTTTGGTAAATGTAATGTCAAACTTAAATTATACAAGCATTATCTATTCGTGCCATTTAAGACATATATATATATATTACACAAACATATTTTTCCCTGAAAGCAGGAAATAAACCCGCCATATGAAAGGTTCACTCTGCAGATAAGGAATTCAGCCTGAGAAGCCTCTATAAACAAATCTTGTTACTTCTTTAATTTACTACCCCAAACCCACATTCTGTTTAGATTCTTCACTAACGGAGCACCCATAAACTAAGTTTCTTTGTCCTGTCAATTCCTCCCAAATTTATTATTTTCTTTGTCTAAAAAGTATAAAAGCTGCCTGCTTTGGCCACCTCTTAGGACCCGTTTCTATGCCACCTCCATGTGCATGAATTAAAATTTGTTTCTTTTTCTCCTGTTAATCTGTCTTGCATTGATTTTATTATTAGTCCAGCCACAAGAACTTAAGAGGGGTAAAGGAGGAAATTTTCCCCTTCCTGACAACACCAAAGAATTTGCGTTCATTCATTTTCCGGCTACTATTAGGGTCATTGTTTTTCAAACTTGAGGTAGAAAAACAGCAGGACAACCAATTATTTTTCAAATGAAAAGTGATTCATTAAATTAATATAGCATAAAAAAAGAATTTAAGTAGATTTTTACAAAGACACCATATACATTTAAAAGCGAAACACCAAGTCATTTAAAGATTTATGACAAAGAAGAAAAATTGTATCTTTAATAAACTGCTCATAGATTTTCATACTTAAAATTAGGTTTCAAAGGCTTTGCATTTAGGTAGAATATGATGGTTCTTTTTCCAATAGCCTTAAAGAGAAGTAACTCGCAATTCCTTGGTTGTCCTTAACATATCTATTCCTCAATAGCCAGGGTTAATTGGGTGTTCTTCTCTCTAAAAATTTATTCTAAACTAGAAAACATTTACATGGAACCCAACTTCTTCCAATTTGACTTCACCTTCTTTAAGTCCTGTCAAATCACACTGTTGCCAAGATGCAGCTGTTTTTGTAATATCATTGTTTACAAGCTGGCCTTTCTTCCCACCTTGCCCCATCTTTAAATTGTATTGTCACACCATTAAAAATTTAAAATATCAAGAGATCTGTCCATGCTAGCTCAGCACTTTTTGAAACTCCCTCCTACTCTTGATTTAGATTTCTTGGGCTCTTAATATAAAAAGTACCTGCTGCTACATTCCAGGATCTCAGGAAGATTCTCCAAGATCTTCATCTCTTTCTATTCAGAAGCCCATGGGGCTGGTCTGATGATCCTTGTCTCTATACTATTGCCTCCTGCTTGATTCTGTCTCTACCCACTTATGCTTCAGCTCCCATTCTCCCTCATCTCAGCTTCCATACTGTGATATTATGATTTATAATAAATATATATATTTGGTCACTCAGATGACCAAAATATATTTCTCACTTATATTTGGTCTTCCTCCACAGTTCCTGGCTCACAGTTCCCAAAACCCTTGGAATTTCCTAAGCAATAAAGTCAATGGGAGCCTCTTTTTCTGTAATATTTGGTCTTTTGTCTACAACTCCTGGAAATGCCTCAGAGCCATAAAGGTGAAATGGGTATCTTATTATTCATAACAAGCCCTTTCCATCACAACTGGCTTTATGTTAATGAAGGTGACTTTTACAAAGTACCTAAGGATGGGGGCTGGTTGCCAGGGGAACCAACTGAATAGTGGTTTGAAACTTTCAGTCACACCCCCTGATTTCCTGGGAGAGGAGAGAGGCTGGCTAAAGCTTGAATCGGTCACCAGTGGTCAATGAGTTAATCATGCCTAAGTAATGAAGTCTCCATAAAAACCCAAAAGGAGGGGATTTGGAGAGCTTCCAGGTCAAGGAAACTGAACACTTCTACAAGCCACCTTGCCAAGCCCTAAGCTGCATGAGGACGGAGGCTCCTATGTTTGGGACCTCACCAAAAGCATCTCTTCATCTGACTGTTGATTCATATCCTCTGTAATAAACTGGTAATCTAGTGAGTAAATAGGTTTCCTGAGTTCTATGAGCTATTCTAGCAAAGTAACTGAACCCAATGAGGGAGTTGTGAAAACTTCTGATCTAAGCCTGTCAGTTAGACATACAGGTAATGGTCTGGACTTAGGATTGGTATCTTGAGTTGGAGGGGGTTGTTAGAATCTCCAATCTGTAGTCAGTCAGAAGCACAGGTAACGTGGGCTTGCAATTGGTGGATGAAGTAAAGGGTGGTCTTGCAGAACTGGACCCTTTACCTATAGAATCTGATTCTATCTCCAGGTAGATAATGTCAGAATTGAATTGAATTCTTGGAAATGCTGCAGGTATCCAAGAATTGCTGGTTAGTGTGGGGAAGGCTCCACACACACATGTTGGAATAGGGTCCAGGAACTTAGTTAACACACATACCTTGCATTATCATTTCCTGAGTTTTGGGGGATCAGACAAGATAAATCAGGTTGTTTCTTGACCTTTCCATAGTAAGCTTGGGAGTCAGCTTTCTTGGTTCTGCTGAATTAACTAATGCTTTTTAGAGAATTTTCAGTTTCCCTTTTCTGTTCTTTCTCTCCTCTCCCATCACCTCATTGTGTTAGTTTTCGAGGGCTGTCGTAACAGAGTACCACAAACGGGGTGGCTTAAAACACCCGAAAAGTATTCTGTCACACTTCCCAGATCAAGGTGTTGACAGGGGCATTTTCCCACGGAAGCCTCTAGGGGAGGGTCTTTCCTTGCCTCTTTCAGCTTCTGGTAGTCCCAGGCATTCCTTGGTTTATAGTGTATCACTCCAATTTCAGTCTCTATGCGAGTGTCTTCACATGACCCTCTTCCCTCCATGTTTCTGACTTCCTATAAGAATACCAGTCATATTGGATGAAGGGCCCACCTTACCCCAGTATGACCTCATGTTAATTAATTACATTTGCAATGACCCTATTTCCAAATGAGGTCGTATTATAAGCTACTGGGGGTTAGGACTTCAACGTCTTTTTTTGGAGGACACAATTCAATCCATAACGGTTATCCTAATCTGTTCATACTTTCCAAAAAAATTCTTTACTCTAGGTTTAGTGCAGCTTCAGAGGAAAGCAAAAGTCTTATCTGATCCAAGAGTCTTATGACCTCTTGATAGTTTGACTGAATAATAGCAGTGTTCTCTTGAACTCTGAGCCCATAAACTGAAAATTTATAGCTTTTTATTGAATCCCAGTCTCCTGAATGTCTTCTCCCTACTTCCACCTATAATATCAGCCCTCCAGATATTGCTAGTTCTGCCTAATTGTTGTGGGCAATTGGATTTTATTTCATTGATGTTGAATATGTACTTATACAGAGCGGAATAACAACAGAGCAGAGTGATAAGGTATTTTTCAAACTTAGTTTGTCACTACTCTTTCCAAAAAAAATGTTTGAGATAGCAATAATGTAGCATAGAGTCCAAGTTTTCAGAGAAAATATACTTTTAAAATAATGCAATAAAATTTTGATATAGCAAACTACTGACTTAAATTCCATTCTTGTTGTATGCTCTTCTCTTAGTCTAGTTATGAAGACTATTTTTTTTTTTTTTTTTTTTTTTGCGGTACGCGGGCCTCTCACTGTTGTGGCCTCTCCCGTTGCGGAGCACAGGCTCTGGACGCGCAGGCTCAGCGGCCATGGCTCACGGGCCCAGCTGCTCCACGGCATGTGGGATCTTCCCGGACCGGGGCACGAACCCACGTCCCCTGCATTGGCAGGCGGACTCTCAACCACTGCGCCACCAGGGAAGCCCAAGACTATTCTTTAAGTAGTGATATATAAAACAGAGTCATGGGAAAGTCATGACTTTAGTCTGAGTCACCAAAGTACTCAGATTATAAAGAGGATTTAACATCAGAGAGAAGTGATAGAAGAGATATTTAAGCACATCATAAATATAAAGGCTGCTACTGATGAGCCTCTCCCTCAATGGCTTTATTCCAGGGTATCACCATATTAATAAAATACATGATATTACCTGCACACTGATTATCACTAGGAGACTAGTATTCCAAACTAATATCTTATTATTGTCATCAATGAATCTCCTAGCTAGAGTAGGATCACTTAAGTAAATTAACTTAAGGAGGTAAGGCTATAGTTGAAGAACAGACTTGCATCTGACTTATCACCTCCTAATTGGGTGACATTTGGAAAGATATTTTACATTTGTTATAAATATTAGATATCTACACAAAATAATATATGTAAAACTGGCTAGCATGTTGCTACATGAAATAGATGCTCCTTAAGTGTTATCACTTTTTATTAGCATTCAATTAATGGCCAGTCACATTTCTAAATGCTTTTATACATTTACTTTTCTTATATTTGTATATCATATATGTTTAGAGTCAAAAGTGACCATACATACCATTATGTATACCCTTTTAAGAAATTTATAATTAAACATTTTAATACATGTAAATAAAATAATGCTAAATAGATTACTGGTCCAGCTACTTCTTGGAAAGATTTTTACCAAAGCATTCAAAATATGCAGTAGTTTCATTTTTAAGGGATTTCAGGATAAGTGATGTTTCTTTAGTAGTATTCTATAGATTAGTGGTTTTCAATCTTTAGCATGCATTGGAATCACCTGGAAGTCTTGTTAAAATACAAGCCACACAATCAGAGTTTCTGATTCAGCAGTTCTGGAGCGGGGCTTGAGAATTTTAATAAGTTCCCATAGAATGGTCCCACACGAAGCGGCTGATCTAGTGACAGCAATTTAAGAACCATTGCTATAGTCAGTGATTATCAGGAGGCAAGAAATTCATCCTTACTTCTAAACCTAAGTCCATCTGATTCATGTTCCAAAGTTAAATGTCATACAGAGTGAAGTAAGTCAGAAAGAGAAAGACAATACTGTATGCTAACACATATATATGGAATTTAAGGGGAAAAAAATGCCATGAAGAACCTAGGGGTAAGACAGGAATAAAGACACAGACCTACTAGAGAATGGACTTGAGGATATGGAGAGGGGGAAGGGTAAGCTGTGACAAAGCGAGAGAGAGGCATGGACATATATACACTACCAAACGTAAGATAGCTAGCTAGTGGGAAGCAGCAGCATAGCACAGGGAGATCAGCTCGGTGCTTTGTGGCCGCCTGGAGGGGTGGGATAGGGAGGGTGGGAGGGAGGGAGCCGCAAGACGGAAGAGATATGGGAACATATGTATGTGTATAACTGATTCACTTTGTTATAAAGCAGAAACTAACACACCATTGTAAAGCAATTATACTCCAATAAAGATGTAAAAAAAAAATCTAAGAATAAATAATACATTTGAATTACTCTTGCCTACACATGCTGTCTAATTTCTCTTGAAATATTGAAACTAAAATTGGCATGGGTATTAAGGAAACCTTGAAACTCAGATGACAACTCTCATTTTCAAAGTATAGAAGATGTGGATACTACTCACTTCTAAATAGCCCCATGACATAAGTTTTGAGCATCAGGGGAAGCAAGAAGCCCTTTACAATCAAGAGGAAACAATCCTGCTTTGTTTTGGACAGACAATACATCCTTTCATGAACATTAGCCATAAACATGTTAGTATTTTATTTTTAACTGATGCTGGCAGGTGCAATTGGATCGGCTCAGGCTGATCATCTAAATTAAAGCCATATAAATCCTTTTGTGTATTCACTTTTAAAATTTTGTTTCAGTAACGAGTTACTTTTTTGTAAAGAATGTTTTACTGTTCAAAAATTTAGATTGCAATTGATTCATCATGGTACACAAAATATATTTTCACTGAAGTAGAGACAAATTTCAAAGCTTTCTCAGAATTTCTAACTCCAAATTTGACAAGATAGAGGTAAGAGGTGGGGTTTGCCAGAAAGTCAAGCATTCAGCTTAATATCATCACTGAAAGGGTCAGTAGCCACATACCACATGTATGAAACAAATTTTCTGTCCTGAAAAATTAGTTTTTTCTGTAAGGGTGGAATAGGATGAGAATTCACACATGATACTCCCAAAGTGCAAAAAACAAAAAGTTCCTTTAATATTCAAGACATACTTCATTTTGTTCCTGAGTGCCTTTCCCTCTGATGACAGGCTTAGAGGAATGATTTACACTTTCTAACTAAAGGGAAGTCATTCTATTTTGGATATAAATGGGGCCAGGGTCAAAGTTTAATCTCCCTCCCAGGCTTTCTTCCCCATCAAGGAGGTCTCCCATCCTTGCCTCCTGCCAAGATAGTGCCTGGGGACAGAGAAAAGAAAAGCTAATCTTCTCATAGCATTGGATTATCAGAGGTCCAAATGCTGTCCCCTGAATGAATGTCTTGCCCCTTTTGTCTTTGCACACCCGCTCACAGCCTCTAATGCTGATGTGTCCATGGCTATGTACCAATTTATATAATTGTGAATTGCTTTCTCAGCCTGGGCAAGGCATGCCAGTTGTCTCCAAAGACATCAGCCACTTCTCCCTGTTGTCCAGTCTTCCCCTCATGAGCACTGCAGATTACCTTATGTGTAGCCAGAACTGTTTTTTGGGTCCACACTGCAGCTACAGCTTAATTTCCTGCTCACTGATCTTCTATAACCCTCTCAGGCTACCAAGGAGTCTGTGGAATTCACACAACTCCACTTGAGAGCTGAGTTTTACTCAGGAACATTTATATTATCTTAGGCCCTCTTTCTTCCTAAACATACCACAACACTGTTTCCTTCATCTGTACCTGCTCTGTGTTGGATGTTGGAGAGGGGACTCCTTGAGTGGTAATTGCCCTGAGATCCAGAAGTCCCCACCTAGAGTTTCTTCCTTCTTAGGATTCACACCCAAGGCAAAGCCTGAAGGATGAAGGTTGGAAAAGGGAAAGCAGAGCTCTGAGGGAAAGTCTCATTTTCTAAGAGTCTCTGCCTTCTCCACTCTTCAGTTATAAAGGCTCTTTATAAAAATTGGCTAAGAGAGTAGAACTTAAATGTTCTCACCAAAAATAAAAAATTAAACTTAAAAAAATTTAATTAAAAGAATTTTTAGACTTCATTTTTAACCTGGGCGTATCTTGAGTTCTTACTACCTATGGCTTAAAATCTCAGTTCAGATCAACAAGTTTTACTCGATATGCAAAGGCTTTCAGAACTATTGTCTGTCTATGGGTTGTAAGATCCTATTTTGTGAGTCAAAAGCTAAAATTGGCTATTTTACATTCCAAATTATTACAGTCCATATCTTCCTAAGGTAATAGATACCTCTGGGTGAAAGGGAAAAAGAGGTTAAATTCAAGCAAGTATAAATGGAAAGAGCACATTTGTATATTTTTTAAAAATTCCTCACTGAATTGTTGTTTCCACATTCTTTTATTAAAAAACAATGAGAATTCGGTACACATTCTGGGTAGGGTCACCATCATCTAAAGCCTGCTTCTAGCCACTCTTGAGAAACTTAAGAAAATTTTAATTGTATTTACCCAAAGACATTCAGATCTAAAGAATTAATTTTCACAATTTCAACCTACAAAAAGCTAATTTTAAAACCATAAAACTAATGTTATAATTTATAATGCAATTCATATCTTATTTTCAATCACCAACTGTAATCTTAGAAGGCAGGGTACACAAAAACTAAAACTGCAAGTAGATAACTTTTTAACTGATTAACAAAATAATCTGGGTATTTTTTTTGAGGTATAGTTGATGTACAACATTATATAAGTTTGAGGTGTACAATATACAGTGATTCACAATTGTTAAAGGTTATATTCCATTTATAGTTATAAAATATCGGCTATATTTCCTGTGTTGTACAATATAGCCTCATAGCTTATTTTTAACTTTAGATTTATAATTATCTAAATATTTAATGTGTACACAATATGTGACTAAGCAATAAGATTCAAGTACTGTTGAGTAATAGGTATAACTGTATGGATATATCCTTAAATGTTGTTGCCTATGGATCAGGAAGTTTAATCAAATCTCAGGCATTTTTCTGTTTCATTCATATATATACAAAATATGATCAGGAAATCTGATATTTTATTTCATACTGTAAATAGGTTTTTAATTTGGTATTAAACACTTTTCATTCTTGGGGATATTCATTACAATAAAGAGGAAATTAGTATCTCAATTAACAGTTAATGGTAGATCTGGAGCTAGAACTTAGCTTCTGACACCACTCTGATTTTTACTATCTTTATACTTTTAATTGAATATATTAAGAAAAGGAGATAAGGCAAGTATCTCTGCTCTTACCACTTCATTTCTATTCAGCATTGTACTAGAGATCCTAAACTTTGCATTAAGGCAAGAAAAATATAAAAGGCATAAAAACGGGAAGGGAAGAAATAAAAACAGTTTTTAGTCACAGATGACATGACCATCTAAATAGAAAGTCCCAAATAATCTACAAAAAAACCCCCACAACAACTAGAACTAATAAGTTAGTTTAGCAAGTTTGAATGATAAATGTCAATATGCAAAAATCAAATGTTTTCCATATAGTGCCAATGCACAATTAGAAATAAAATTTTTTAAAATAGTGTCATTTACAATAGGACCATACATGAAATTCCATACATGAAATTTTATATCCATACATGAAATTCCTGGATATAATCTTTAAAAATAATTGCAAGATCTTCTGGAAATTACAAAAATTAATGGAAAAATTAATAAAATCTAAACAAATGGGAGTTACATCATACCCATAGATTGAAATAACTAATATTGTTAAGATATTAATTTTCCATAAATTGATATGCAGATTAAACACAATTCCAATCAAAATTCCAAAATGTTCTTTTTTGTAGAAATTGTAAAGTGACATATACAACGAAAGCAATTTTGAAAAGAAGAAAAAATTGGAGTACTTAGACGCCATGATTTCAGATTAACTATAAAGCTGTAATGATAAAGACAGTATTAGTGTAAAACAGGAACAAGTGAAGTTTAGAAATGAACCTCCACACATACATATGGTCAACTGATTTTCAACAAATGTATCACAGTAAATCAATGGCCAAAGGATAGTCTTTCCAAAAATATATGCACTTCCACATACAAAAAAGCATGTGCCATTAAAGAAAAAGAAAAAAACTTGATAAGTTGGACTTCATAAATCAAAATTTCCTGCTTTTTAAGAATGCTGTTAAGAAAATGAAAGGACAAGCCACTGACTGGGAGAAAATATTTACAAAATCTGATAAACAACTTGTATCCAAAGTGTAGTTTTAAAAACTCTTACAACTCATTTATAATAATAACAAAAAACAATTTAGAAAAATGAGTTAAGAAATTTGAACAGATATTTCAACAAAATTGAGACATAAATTGCAAAAAAGCACATAAAAAGTTGGTCAACAAAGCTTGCCTTTAGGGAAATGCAAACTAAAACCACAGAGACATCACTCCATACCTACTGAATGGCTAAATTAAAAAAAAAATGAACTGCCAATAACAAGTGCTATCAAGGATGTGGCACAATTGGAAGTCTGATACATTACTGATGGGAAAGCAAAAATGGCATGGCTAGGGATAGCTACTTTGGAAAACAGACAGTTTCTTATAACATTAAACATACTCACCATACAACCCAACAATGCCATTCCTAAGTATTTACCCAAGAGAAATAAAAATATATGTGCACACAAAGTACTGTACATGGGAGTTTATATCAGCTCTACTCATAATTTTCAAAAATTGGAAACAACCCAAATGTCCAAAAATTGTCGAATATATAGAGAAATTGTGATATATGATACAATTGAATACTACTCAGCAATAGAAAGAAATTTTATACCTGCATCAACATTAATCTCAAGGGCATTATGCTAAGTGCAATAAGTCAAACATTAAAGGCTGCATACCGTATAATCTATTTCTATGGCATTCTGGAAAAGGCAAAACTATAGATACAGAAATCAAGTCAATGGTTACCAGAAGGTGTGGGGGGGAAGTGGAGGATATACACCAAAAACAGGCACTAGAGACTCCCTGAGATGATAAAAACGTTCTGTATCATTGTTGCCATGGTGGTCATGCAATTGTATACATTTGTCAAAAATAAACTGTATACCTAAGAAAGAATAAATTTTACTGTAAACAAATTACACATCAATAAATATGGCTTAAAAATAAAAGTAACTAAATTTTTTTTTTACACCGGACATTCTCAATTATTTCAAGAGGATGTATAATGCCAAAACTTACCTGAAGAGTTGTCTACATTGAATCCAGAAATAGGTAACATTAGAATCAATATTTCATCCCCTTCTCATTAATCTACCTCTTCCCAGGCGGTATACCAGGTTCTCACTAGTTGTCCATGAAAAAAATTAATGGCTTATACTTTACTCCTCTCTAACTCCATAGCAGGTGTTAGCAGCCCGAGTCACTTGGAGCGCTAACTTCTCTCAGGAAAAGAAAAATCAAACAATCAAAAAGAATTGATTGTCAGCAATCAATGAGCAGCAGAATTCTGAGATAAATGTTCTGTATAATGATTCAAAATGGAAGGGAGAAATGAGCAAAAGTAAAAATAAAAAGTGAGAATAAATGAGTAGGGGTAGAACTTTACAATAAACATAAGGCTATGAAGTCATGCTTCTCATTCCTGTTTACATATATATCTTTTCCTGTCATATATTCAGATATGACTTGTAGCTCATTTCAAGGTGAGGGAAGTTGTGTCATGGTTACTGAGACCAGTTAATAGCAAGTATTATAAAGTATATAAAGGTAAAAGGCACAAACATTTTATGGTCATCTTACACTCAACAGGCGTGTATTTACTTACTTGCTGAACACTATCAAACCTTCCACAAGTTCATAGTATAATAGAACAACACGGATCTGAACGTTTGATTCAGCACAAATAAAATGCAAGGAATATGAGTGATGAGATTAAATGCACTTCTCATGACAGTTAAATTAGAAAAGCACACCTTCATTCAGAAAAGATCTTTTTGCCTTTCTCCTCTTATTTAAAAACTAACTGTATTTGAAAAGATACATGCACCCCAGTGTTCATAGCAACATTATTTACAATAGCCAAGAATGGAAGCAACCTAGGTTTCCATCGACAGATGAATGGATAAAGAAGATGTAAGATATATATATATATGTACATACAGGAATATTACTCAGCCATAAAAGAGAATGAGATAATGCCATTTGCAGCAACATGAATGGACCTAGAGATTATCATACTAAGTGAATAAGTCAGAAAAAGACAAATATCATATGATATCACTTATATGTGGAATCTAAAAAATTTTACAAATGAACTTATTTACAAAACAGAAAGAGACTCACAGACTTAGAAAACAAACTTATGGTTACTGAAGGGGAAAGGTGTGTGTGTGTGTGTGGAGGGATAAATTAGGAGGATGGGATAAACATAGACAAACTACTGTATATAAAATAGATAATCAGGACATACTATATAGCACAGGGAACTCTACTCAGTACTCTGTAATAACCTATATGGGAGAAGAATCTGAAAAAGAATAGATATATGTATAACTAAATAACTTTGCTGTACATCTGAAACTAACATAACATTGTAAATCAACTATACTCCAATATAAAATAAATTTTAAAAAAAACAGTACATATATGATTGTATTGTTAAGTCTATAACAATAGGCTTAACATGGAAATGTAATGTATTTGAAAATAACAAGTTCAAGAAGAGGGTGAGACCAAAGCTGTATTGAAATAAGAAAATGACACTGCATGAATCTACATGAGCAAATGAAAGGAACTAGAAGAGGTTAATAGGAAGGTTTATGTTATTTGATAAGATGAGCATGTTTGATAAGCTATTTGATTTCAAAAGAAAAATATGTAATTTCAGTAAAGATTTGGGCACTGTGTTTGACTGTGGATAGAGTGTTAGGACTCAATCCCATCTCACATGTATATGAATAAACAGTCGCTTAATAACATGGTATTTCTATAACAGTATATTCACAGTACTCTATAGCAAAAGGGAATGTTTTCACACTTGTCCCTTTTTCTGGGATAACCATGAGATAATTAATTTTACTTTTGTTCACGTCACAGAGAAGTTTAAAAAATGAATTTTCGAGGTCATGAATTTGTTTAATAACAAAGCATGTTCACTCTAATATTGTATATTTATTCCAAAAGAACTCTCCTCAAGACACCAGTCCTTTCTGTTTTTCCTTTATAAAATATGTAAGATGCTCCACGTTGTTTGAGTTCATACAATTGTTTGGAGCATTCAGCTAACTAGGTCAATTCACTTCACTTTTTTTTACCAGTCTCATACCACACACTTCTTTTCTAATCATCATCTCAAAGTGAAATTTTGTATAAGCCCAGAACCACTGCTACAAAGTCAAGGCAAAATTCTTGACAGAGATTTAGTATAATCAACTTGAATCAGAAGACTCAGGGACATACAATGAAGAGTAGGATCCTTTCTTGCTGATTTTCATTTGTCATTGGTGCTATGATTAGATCAGAGGTTAGTTTCACACATTCAACACCCTTAGCCAAATCTTACCAACTCAGCTGGCTCAAGGCTGTGTGAAATGACCTCCAAGGTTTTGCTGCCGCATCTCCTTGTCAAGCTTTTTTTTTCCCCTTTATGTAATTCATCTTTTATTTCTTCAACAACGTTTTGTAGTTTTCAGAGTATACATTTTGTACTCCTTTTGTTAAATTTACTCCTAAATATTTTATTATTTGTGATGCTATTGTAAATGAACTGTTTTCTTAAAGTCATTTTTGAATAGTTAATTGCTGGTATAAAAAATACAGATGATCTTTGTACAAATGACCTGCAAACTTGTTGAACTTATTTATTAATTCAATAGTTTTTTAGTGGATTCATTAGGACATTCTACATACAAGATCATGTCAACTGCAAATACAGATAGTTTTTTTTCTTCTTTAAAAAGGAGCATGTCTTCATTATTTATTTATTTATTAACATCTTTATTGGAGTATAATTGCTCTACAGTGGTGTGTTAGTTTCTGCTTTGTAACAAAGTGAATCAGCTATACGTATACATATATCCCCATATACCCTCCCTCTTGCATCTCCCTCCCACCCTTCCTATCCCACCCCTCTAGATGGACACAATGCACCAAGCTGATCTCCTGGTGCTATGTGGCTGCTTCCCACTAGGTATCTATTTTATATTTGGTAGTGCATATATGTCCATGCCACTCTCTCACTTTGTCCCAGCCTACCCTTCCCCCTCTCCGTGTCCTCAAGTCCATTCTCTATGTCTGTGTCTTTATTCCTGTCCCGTCCCTAGGTTCTTCAGAACCTTTTTTTTTTTAGATTCCATATATATGTGTTAGCATACAGTATTTGTTTTTCTCTTTCTGCTTGTCAACCTTCTGTTTTTTCATTCAATATTTATTAAATATGTTCTCTTTATGAAGTAATGTATTTAGCAATGGGAATACAATAAATATGTATTTAATGCCTATTATATTTATTCATTTATTTAACACAAATTTTTAAGTGTCTACTTTGTTCTAGACATTGTACTAGTTGCTAGATACATATTGGTAAAGATAAGAGTTCTTGCTTTCATAAAACTTATAGTCTGGAAAGTTGGGAAGGATAATCAAAAGCTGTAACAGAAAATAAATCAGCATGCATGGACAGTATTCTTTAATAGCAATTCATGGGAATGTCTCTTTGTCTGCTTCTCTTTTCCTTTTCATCATCTTCAGGAAGCAGCTGTCTCTGTGTTCATTAATTAATGGAGGTTTGAAGCAAGGCAGGAAGTAGAAGTGTATTAGTAGACTCCTAGGCCTTTATTCCAAACGTCTATGCCCACTGATGATATTCAAAGTTGAGTTAAATAGATGCTACCTTCAAATTAAGACAGAGTTTTCATAGGCTGGGCAAGAGGAAAAAGGTTTAAGGACTCTAGAATGGAGAGAACAAGTTGCAGATATTGAACCATCCTTGCATCCTTGGAATAAATTCCACTTGATCATGGTATATAATCCTTTTAATATATTGTTGAGTTTGATTTGCTAATATTTTGTTGAAAATTTTTGTACCTATGTTCATCAATAATATTAGCCTGTAATTTTCTTTTGGGGGGATATCTTTGTCTGGTTTTGGTATCAGGGTGAAGCTGGCCTTGTAGAATGAGTTTGGAAACAATCCTTTCTCTGTGAATTGTGGAATAGTTTGAGAAGGGTAAGTGTTAACTCTTCTGTAAATGTTTAGTAGAATTCACCTGTGAAACTGTCTGGTTCAGGATTTTTGTTTTGGGGCAGTTTCTTAAATTACTGATTCAATTTCATTATGGTAATTGCTCATATTTTCTATTTCTTCCTGACTCAGTCTTGGAAATTGTACATTTCTAGGAATTTACCCATTTCTTCTAGTTTGTTCATTTTATTGGTGCATAATTTCATAGTAAACTCCTATGATCTTTTGTATGTCTGTGGTGTTGGTTGTAACTTCTTTTCAGTTTCTGATTTTATTGACTTGGGGCCACACTCTTTTTTTCTTGATTAGTCTGGCTAACAGTTTTTCAATTTTGCTTATCGTTTCAATGAACTGGCTCCTGGATTCATTGATCTTTTCTATTGTTTTTTTAGTCTCCAATCCAGTTATTTATACTCTGATCTTTATGACTTCTGTCTTACTAATTTGGGTTTTTTTTTTCTTTTTCAGTACCTTGAGGTGTAATATTAGATTGTCTATTTGAGATTTGTCTAGGTTCCTGAGGTAAGCTTGTATTATTATGAATGTCCTTCTTAGAACTGCTTTTGCTGTGTTCCATAAATTTTGGAGCGTTGTGTTTTCATTTTCATTTGTCTTCAGGTATTTTTTATTTCTTTTTGATTTCTTCAGTGATCCATTCATTGCTTAGTAGCATATTGTTTACTCTCCACATGTTTGTGGTTTTTGTAATTTTTTTTTATTGTAGTTGATTTCTGGTCTCATAGCATTGTGGTTGCAAAAGATGCTTCCTATGATTTCAACTTTCTCAAATTTATTGAGACTTTTTTGTGACCTAGCATGTGATCTATCCTGGAGAATGCTCCATCTGCACTTGAAAAGAATGTGTATTCTGCTAGTTTTGGATGAGGCCCTCCTACTGGTAGGTGAGGCCTACTAGAACAATGTCATAGTTCTAGTACTAGCCACTGATGGGTGAGCCTTTTCCTGGGGCTACTGCAGGTGTGCTGGTGGATAGGCCAAGATCCTGGGCCCTCTGGTGGGTGGGGGCCAGGTCCCACATCGGCTGGGCACTCAGGGGGCCCCAAGGCAGACAGCCTCAGAAAATGTTTTAAAATTATTTTTTGAAGTAGAGAGGAGCTACGGAAGCATTTTAGTGGACATTCATAAGAAAAGTTGGCTTATGAGGTAGGTTCTAGACCTTCCCCTCATTGCCTCATCTTTAGACCTGAGATTATAATGCTTCAGAAGGGGGCTGCCTGGACTTTGTATTTCCTTGAGAGTGCTTCCTGTTCTAAGATCAATGATTACAATAGTTATTATTATTGGGCATCATTATTTGCTGGGCACTCTTCCAAACATTTTACATGTGTGAACTCACTGAATCTTTGCAACCTAAGAGAAAGTATTGTAATTTTCCTCATGAAGAAGCTGAAGCACAGAAGAACATGCTCTAGGAAACCCAGGCCACAACTTTGATGTTAATCCATCCCTCCAGTCCTCAGTCTCATCTTAATCTAGAAATGTTGATTTCCCCAGCAATTTTTAAAATATTTTAATGTTGTTTTTAACTTATAAAATGTCAAAGAAGAAGAGCCATCTCTCATTAGAGCTAAACATATAGTAATGAATGTTGGTTTCTTCATCAATGAATGAAAAAAATAATTAGTTGCACAGGTAGTATATGTCCACTTGCCCACATAGCTGCATGAGTGCAAATGTCTTCATTTGTGCCTTCAATGAGTGTGCTGTATAATTAATACAAAACCTTCTTATAGGAAAAAATAGTCATGCTGTGTTTTTCTGGTGCCAACCCCATTATAGAATATCAGCATGAAGTTAAATATTTTAATTAATGATTTTTTTTTCACACTAATTCCCAGGACTTTTTAAAAACTATTTTATACAGAGTGAACTTTTAAAGTTATCAAAAATAAATATGTTGTCCCCAAAGTAACCACATACAAATATGCAAAAAATTATCCTGAGAGAGTCATTTATTTGAGTCTATAATTAAATGGCATCTCAGTTCATACACATGAGGCCATAAAACTTTTTTATTTTTAATAATGTTATTCATATATCAGTGTGCCCATCCCTTTCATATCATTTTCCGCATGATGAATAGGGTGTTAAAGAATGTAATCTAAAACATCTGATTGGCAATTGCACAGTATTTTAAAGTTTGACAAGTCTTCTCTTCCTGAGAATTGATATTGCAATATGAATAAGAGGAAAACATAAATCTCTTTCCCACTCAATATTTCAAAAACAAGCATATGTATAATAACTATTTTATATAAATAATGTTATGTAAGTATGTACATAATTTTTAAAATGCTTATTAAGTATGTATATATGTAAAATATTAATCAAATTTGGATGTGATCAAACTTCTGTCCCTGGTAATTTCAAAGCTAAATTCATGATCCCCTAGATCAGGCAAACATGTAAATAATTAGAAATGGTCATACATAGGGTCAGTCATTTTATTTAGTTACTGGGAAAAGGTAAAGCTACGTTCATCTAATTCCTGGTAGGATTATAGGAAAGTTTTCCCTTTGGTTCAAATTGTTCCCACTTCATCAGAATCTGCAGAGCTCAGGAATAGAGAGGAACTTGAGACTAAGTATTTTTAACAAGCTCATCCACTGACCCTTAAGACCAACAAGCTTGGAAAATATCGGTTAGGGTATTTGACAATCCAGGTTGGTGGATTAGTTAATTTTGTTTTCCATTCTATTATAGATATTTCAGCTTCCTACTCTTACTCTGCAAGATACTGCTGGATTGAGGCATGTAGTGATGGGCTACAATTTCTTCAAATCATACAGTGTCTGGTTGGAAGGTAACTTAAAGATCATCTTGCCCAATATTAAGTGATTTCCTGACTTCAAATTTAGCCTGACCCTCAGGCTATCATCTCCCACTCCTCCTTCAGGTTTGTCTGTGTCAATTACATGAAGCTAACCTAATTCAATTAGAGAAAGTAATATATTTTAAAGAAAGCAATATAGTCCAATAGATTCTGCAATCCCCAGCCAGTCATTTTTGGCCTACCTTGTTCAAATATTTTTGGATTGATAGGTGGCTAAAATGAGTCATGTCTAATTTACATGCTAATTCATTCCCTAAGGCAAAAATAAGTCAAGCTAAGGCAGAAGAATTACAGTTCCTTAGTTGTCATCAGCAGGTGTTTTCCAAGATACCGGTGTATAAAAAAAAAAAAAAAGGGAGGAAAATGACTATGAGAAAACTTAATTGGTTGGTGTTACGGTTATTTAAGTAGACAGTTCACATCAGTCTTCAAAATTGCATTTGCTACCAAATATTACTGCTATTATTGATGGATTTTAGGGCAAAAACAACTCTGAATCATTTATTCTGTGACTGAATTGCACAGTATAACTTCATTGTGTTTCAACAAAAATTTTTCTGTAATTCAGAGTCTGGGAGACATTAAGCAGTTATGTATTGATTTTGATTCTTTTTTTCCCCCTCAAGTAATCAATTCAGATTCTGTGGTCTTAAGTTCCACAAAGACTGTAACATCCATAAAAATTTTATTTCTGTGAGTATAAGGTTCTATATACTACAAAATGCCATCAGACAGTTTTGAGGCCCATCTGTACTGTTGTCACTTCAGCAACAGAAGTAGTAAAGCGAATTGACTCTAGCAGAAACTCCAGAAACTAAAAAGAAAAAAAAAGCTTTGCTGAAAGTAAGATGTCTTAATACATGTTTGAAAGACATGAAATCCATTGGAGTCCACAGTTCTTTTCTGAATAGGATAGGAACAGGATTTTTCTTATAATTCTTATATTATTTATTGACTGGACATTTTTCCTTGACCATAGGTGACTATAAAATGTTATGATTAAAAGACTCACAGTTTATCTAGTCTTAAATCAATGAGGAAATTATAGGTTACCTGATACTGACAGTTCATTGAACAATAAACATTTATTAAGGGGTTAGTGTGTACCAACCACTGTCCAGGGCACTGGAAACAGAGCAATGAACAAAATAAACAAACCCTTTTTATCTTCATAGGCTTACATTCTAGTGGAAAGAGACAGATAATGAACAAACATGTTGTAAGGACTATAAAGCAAAATAAGTTCAGGTAAGGGGATAGAACATTTGAGCGGGTCCTCTGTGAAATGAAGTTGTGAGTCATGTAGATATGTACATGTCTCTGCCCCTCAACTAGGATTTATGCTGCTTAATGGCAGAGAGACACTATTGTGTCTTTGATCTCTCCCCTCCTTGAACAATAGGGGTCCAAAAAATTTTAATTGCTTTGAAAGTTATTTCAAAGAGATCGCTAGCATCTCTTCCCAGCCAGTAAAGCAAAGATACAACTACTAAGTTCATGAAACAGCAGTACAAATCCTATCAAGCATAAGTGGTTTCCCAACTACTCTACTTAGTTCAACCCATATGAGAAATCTCATAGAACAAAATAGTAAACCCGTTTTGATAAATTGGAAAGAAATTCATTTTATGTTGTCCTCGTATCAGTTATCAGTTCACTGACTTACCAGCTCTGGTAAGGGGGGTAGGGGGGACAAATCTCTAGCTGTTTTGGCAGAAGTGATCCTACTGAAACTTCCATAAAAATAACGCAGATGAGAATTATAACACCTACTTGGAAAAGGCTTCAATCTGACAAAACTATGCTATATTTTATTCATCCAGCAAACACCTGCTGTGCACATACTATGTGCCAGCTACTGGGGATGTAATGTAGAAAAGAGTCCTGCCCTCAGAGAGTTTATCTGCTGGCACATTTCAGATAGAACATATTCTCTCTCACTGTAAAGGCTGGTTCTTAGGGTCGAGGCACCACTCCCACCCAGCATTGCTGAAGAAATACAGGACACTCAGAGTCTAGTGAAAGGCAGCCCCAGGATTCAGTATGCCACTGTCCCAAAGGACAGCAGTTTCCTGGACTTGGCAATTCCAACCCAAGTGTCTCTTTGGAGACAGGGACAATGGTGTTCAAAACTGAGTCCCTTACTGAGCTGAAAGGCAAAGGCCCAACACAAGCAGCCATAAACACATACATCACAGCTGCCACCACTGTACCCACCGTTATTCCTGTCTGGGAGTCTGCTCCACCTTCTCCATTACTGGGCTTTCTCTGTCAGGTGTTGATCCATGACAGACAGATAGTCCTTGAACCACTGACTTCTGGATGGGTCATTAAGAGGCCTCTGCTCCTGGAAAAATCAAGAAGCATATGGGTACAAAGGAAAACATAGTCATGTCATTGTTTCGACATATTCAAATTACCAAGTTTAGGCTTTGGTTCTAGATAGGTATCTAAGTCCTTATAAATAAGGACTTATAAAATAAGTCCTTATTTTATAATGAAAAGGAGAAAATCTAGCATTATCTACTTTCCCTCTGTTTTATACTGGCTCTTATATTTCTCAGACCGCCCCTAAGTTACGATAGTTAGGGCTGGGGTTGGTGTCTTGTTGCTTTCAGAACCTCCCCGCTCGGAGGGGAATACTCTTTGATTGGACATATTTTCCATCTCATTTGTCCCTTCTGCCATTTGCTTTGCCTGTTTCTTTGGGGAAACCATCATTTTTTTAGTAGCTTCCCAACATGACACTTCATGAGTACAGATGTGTCAAGCTGCTATCTGATCTTTCCAGAGTCATGTGGCTTTCCTGTCCAGTTCTGATGGGAAATCCGACATACTCCGTGATTGTGCTGCAATTTTGACAAGGGAAATCTAGCTGAAAACACCATTGTCTCCACACAAATGACCTAGAATGTCTCCTTGTCTTCTAGCCATAAAACAAATGGCTATGCCAACTTGAGGTGTAGAGCCATGAAGAGAATGACACATTATGCTGTCAGCGATGAGAAATCTGTGCTTTATAGGCTCAGGATAGCAACCTTCAGGCACACAAACAGGTTATATTATATTATATTATTATAGTATATCAATTTGCATTTTCTTAAAAATATTATACTTTTTTTTTTTTTACAAGATATTGAGTATATTTCCCTATGCTATATAGTAGGTTCTTATTGTTTTTATCTAGTTTAGATGTAGTACTGTGTACCCGTTAATCCCCCCTTTTCTCTTTGGTAACCATAAGTTTGTTTTTTATATCTGTGAGTCAGTTTCTGTTTTATAAATAAGTTCATTTGTACCATACTTTTTAATTGTTTTCTAACCAATAGAAAGTATACAATATTGTTATATAACCAGCAAACTAAAAGTCTGGGACTAGAAGAATGGAACTGGTGCTGAGTTTTAGGATTTAGGGTCTTCGAAAATGAAGAGTAAAAGGAAAATGATCAATAAAATTACAGATTGGACAATACAGTATTTCCTTTTCTGCATAGTTGTAAAGATTCTATAATTTCACAATCTGGTCAATGATCCTTTTTAGATACAACAGCCATTTTAACACAGACCTCTCGGGAATTTGGAATTATTTACTGTAGCTTTGAAAAAAACAGTATTTATCCTAACTTTTGCTTCTCCATAACATTCACTATACAAAAACAATCTTCAAAAAAACCTGAAGTATCTGCTTTTTATCTTTGATACAGCATAGCCTTTTATTCATATGCAAGATCACCTTGGAAAAGTTAACAGGTTATATTTAATGAATCTTTGTTAGGAATGACAGAGTTCAAATGTGTCAATTCTTTCATTTTTATCAGAAGAAAAGCACAGTTTATTCAAGCTTATGCATCTCACATTTACAGAGCCTTCTGTTCGTACAGCATCATCTACTTTATTACAGGCTTTGCAAACCTTTTTTCATAAAGTGAATCTGCCTGTTTTACAACTGTCAGATTGGAAGCCAACAACTGAGAATTTTGAACTAGCATTTCTTATTATAGAATATACATTTTCATTCTCCTTAAAGAATACATACTTATTGTTTTTTAATTAAACAACAGAAAGTATATAATATTCTTGTAAAAGAACTTTTATTAAGCAAAAAAATGACTGAGTCATGTGTAAAATAAGATTGTGGTCAAAACAAATTTTGCCATAAGAAAGAGAAGTTCAAATAAATGGTCTACAAAAAGAGCCTTCCTAAGAAAGACTTTAGTTATAACCTGGAAGTAGTTTATGCTGGAAAGAACGGCAAGGCGACAGAATTACAAGATTTATAAAAAAGAAAGAAAACCTTAACTATAGGTCTTTCGACTAAAAACAGGACCCAAGTTAATTATTTAAGTTACCCCAACCTGATTTCTCATCTTTAAAAATCTATATCTACCCAACAAGGATAGAATAAATAAGAGAATAGATATAAAAGTGCTTGTAGCTTATAAAGCACCCTAAACAGTCAAGTTACTTTAATTCTTTTTGTGGTATTACAAAACTAGATATCTTACAACCAGAAACACAATATTAGTTTCCATTTATGAAGTCAAAATATTATGTCTCATGAAGTGTGTGTATAATGTATATCGCTTTCAGAGAGGAAGAGAGTCTTAATATGTAACATGGTAGAAGGGATACTGCTTATTGAGTCTAATCTACCAGAATCTTGCCAGTTGGGATCCAACTGGCTCAGATATAGATCCACAAGAATACATGAAGTTAATGCATGACCATAAAAAGACACCAAGAACTCAACTGAGAATGACTGAACTTATGTTCTGAAATTTAGAGCTGTAGACATCTTAGTATACAATTGACAGAAGTATGGGTGAACACAACAAGCTATAAGTGATGCAAAGTGGTGTTCCATCATTAACTCCCTCCCCTTCCCCTACTCACTGAAGAGTTCATGGGGCTGGGGGAATATTTTTAATGTTCTACGCTCCCTCTTGCTTCCATCTTTCTGACTTAATGATCTCTCTGTGTCCTCCTTGCTTTTGTCCCATTCTGCTTTGCACTGAGTCAACTGCACCCATATTTCTTTTCCCTTATAACTAAATAGAGCAAATTCTAAGTCTCTCTGGAATTGCTCAAAGTTCAGACTTCAAAGAGGAAAGACCTAATTAACTCTCTTGCTAAGGAGTTTCTTCCTCCAACAGATTCAGAAAAATGCCACTGCCATTTACTTTGATTTAGAGGATGACTCCTCTTCCCATTTGCCTTGCACTGAAACGTTATTTCTGAATACTTTGTTTGGAGTCATGTAGGTGGTTATACCGTGACAGGCAAAGTTTTTGTTTTTATAATTCTTGCCTTTTGAGTTAGGAAAAAAGTTTCTATATTTGTCTTGTCTGTAAGGGGTCTCCCTTTGGGTAGAAAATGGATGCCAAAACACTCCTAATTGCAGCAGTCTGAAACTACATTGTTTACTTCTGCATGCCTTCTATCATCTAGGCTACATATGTCTGATTCTTGAGAGACCTGAATTCTAACGTTTGCCAAAAGATGAGTCATCAAGCCATAGCTAATAAAACGTATACTACTGCTAATACTATGAATTAACCCAGCTAGACTTTTAGAAGCTCAGATTTCATAAATAGGAAACAAGAAGAAGAAGAAATACTCCTCTAATATTTGGATGCTCTCATACTATTTGAGAAATAAATATTTTAAAAAATCAAAAGAAAACGTTAAGAAAAACTTTGCCAGAGAACGCCTTTTTTCACTTTCATTTCATGAGCTATAACTACTGTCAGTGCTACAGCCATCTCTCCAGTAAAGCACCTTGTGTTTAGAATCAGCCAAATGAAAGGCCTCCAGCGATTTTACAAAAATTAATTATTAATGACTGTTTGATTTAACTTTAGCTCAGGCCAAGAAAAGAGGCTTGTACTCTGCAGCTTCTGTTTCTACCTGAGGTTTTATTTTCTTTTGTTTCCAACTTGAATTCCTATTTGCAACTCCTATTTCCTGTTTCCAACTTGTTTCCTATTGAATCGTATCTGTTTATCTCCTATGTGGATTCTGTACCCAGTATATTGACAATTAGGCCATTTGTCATTCTTGCTTGAAACTCAGAAAGTTACATACTTTTTAAAGGCTTTAAGAACCCTTCAAGATTAAAGCCCAGCAGAAAACTCCTCTCTCCAGATTTGCATTTTACAATCCATTATTTATTATTGTTGTTTGCCCTCAGAACACTGTTCTTTATGTACTGCTGTGAGTTATATATACATAGTCCAAACTCATTATCTTTTCCCCTCTGTCTATCCAAACCTAAAACCCAAGAGAAGACTCTCATTTTCCATACTTGAGATAATGCCTCAAGTGGCAATGCCTCAGCCAAACAGCAGACCTGTTTTAAGTGCCCTGTTTTCAACTTTGAGCTTGAAATGTCTAGGTGCATGTCATCTGTGGCAATTCATACGTAAACCACTCCTGTTTCTGATTTCTCCAGGATCCTAGTGTCTGAATGAGTTGTTCTAGAGAGAAAATAATAAATGAAACATCAGACTAACTGCTTTCTAGCTCTCTTGGCTCATAACAATCTTTATTGTTCCAGATGCTCCCAATATATATCAACAGAATCAGATTCAAGACACAGAGCTCTCCTTCATAATTTTAACTACAAAGAACACTTTCTCCCTTTCACTATTTCTAATAAAGTGACACGTTTTCCTTCAAAGGTTCTTCTATTTAGTATTGGGAGAACCACAGACAAGTAATTGTCTTTTCCAAACCATGAAATGTATATTGCCCAATAGCCTGAAAAATAAAAGTCACGAGATAAAGGGGGCACACAAGAAAATCGATTCTAGTAACATAGAGTGTGTGTCATTTTAATCATTATGCTTTACTCAGCTACTGACCCAAATCACTGGAAGTCTATCTTACTTACTGAGTTAAGCAATCTTTCAAATAGTATTTTGAATAAGGAATTGCTGTTACATTTTTTTTAGTTGAAATAAGCTGTGGTTCAGCTTAAAGAAAACAATCCTGGTAGAGCTGATACAGCTGCCAAGAGTAGGATGTTACATGTAAAATTTACTTTTAGGAAAAGATTTAAGATCCTTTCAAGACAGATTTATCAGCCCAGACTCAGATAGTGAGTATAGGAAATCAATATTATGAATAAAGTTATTACCCATAAAAGTAAAATATTTTGGTACTTCTGTAAAATTACACAGCTATCTGAATAGCATGCTCTGCCTGGAATAGAACCTAATATAATAAGGCTTTTTACACATTATCTTGAATACTGATGTCTGTCATCACTCCGTTGTAATATATGTATGTAATATATATATATAAAATAAAAAGATAATTATATAAAATCCAGATAAAAATAATTATAATTTCTCATGCACATGTTTGGTGGTCTGCTGACTGCTGGCTGGGGCAGCCTGGTAATGGATACAGGAAGAACTGCCCCACTGACCCCAACCCAAATTGTTAACCTGTAAATTCTTAAACTAAATAGATACATATTGTTTTAAGGCAGTGAGTTTTTCCAGTAGTTTGTTACACAGAGTTACTGGGGCTACAGATAATGGATGATCTTTTGATGGAGGAAAGAACTGCATAAAGGGAGGCATAAGGGTACCAAAGAAAATCCTCCAATTTTCCACTGCTGCCCGTCAACATTCTAGAGTCCTAGTCTCCCTTTCCAAGGTATTGCTTTAGTCTGCAACCTTGGTTGCTAAAACTTCATCTAGAGTTAGAAGAGAAAAAGGATTTAAATCCTAGTTCTGGAGCTAATTGCTTCATTGAACCTCTTTAGGTTTCAATGTCCTCAGTAGTAGTACCTATGGTATGGAATTACTGTGGGAAGTGTACTGGGAAAATATAAATGATTCACATGTTGCCTGAACCATAGCACATGCTCAGTAAATGATAGGCACTAAGGAAACACTGGCCAATAAATGACCATGTGTTTTTCTCATTCTTCAGGAAGCCAAATGGGTAAACATAGAGAAACAGGCAAGGGCAAACCCAAATGCACAAGGACTGGTCAAGGCCCTGCTTTGCCAAAGCTGCTAACATCTCGCTAGACAAAGCAAATCACATGCCTGACACAGAGTGTAAGTGAAGGGACATTAACCACGCTATACAGCAAATGGCTTGAAAACACGAGGTTGGACAATTGGGCCCACTAGTCAAATCAATATACCAGAATCTATAACTTTTAATCTTATTTCTGAAGACTCCTTTCACCCTTGGCTTTCTCAGGCTATGATTCCACAAGAACAGTGATTTACAATAAATATAGATGTAGCTATATAAAATGATCTTCCAATACTGCTGGGCTCCATCATCAGAGAAGCACTGATTGCTTTGCTACTCAAAGGTGGTAACTGGACCAGAGGTTTTGACATTTGCAGTACCTTGACAGAAATTCAGGATCTTGGGCCATACCCAAGGCATATTGAATCATAACAAACATTTTAACAGGATATCCAGGTGACTTGGGAAAAACCACTGGCTATTAGATTTAGAATTCTGTTCTTAAATTTGTTCTCAATTGTGTTTGCTAAAGAAACAAACTGATATAATCAGAGGATTTTTAACTATAAGAATGGGAAACAAAAAATGGGTTTGACTCTCCAGTAATAACCTAACTTTTAAATAGATAAAAGACACTTCAGCAAAGAATATACACAAATAACCTATAAGCACATGAAAAGATGATTCGCTCCATTAGTCATTAGGGAAATGCAAATTAAATCCATACTGAAACCCACGAGAATGGCTGAAATTAAAGAGACTGAAAAGATTTGCATGGATGTGGTGCATCTGGGACCCTTATAAAACTATTTTGGAAAGCAGTTTAACAATTTCTTACAAAGGTAAAGTTGTACCTACAACCACAGACCAGCAATTCCACTTTGAGTACATATCCAAGGGAAATGAAAGTGTATATCCACCAAATAACATGTACAAGAATGTTCATAGTCATTTTATTCATAATAGCTAAAACTGGAAATAATCCAAATGTCCATAAACGGGGGTATGGATAAACAAAATGTGGTTTATTCATGCAATGAAATACCCCTCAGCAGTAAAAAGGGATGACACACAGAACATACATTATCTCACTGACATTATTTTAGAGAACAAGGTCAAATACAAGAAAACACTTATTGTATGATCCCATTTATCTGAAACTAAGGGACAGGGAAAATGAATCTATTTCTATAGAAATCCAAATGGTGGTTTTCTGTGGGTTGGTGGGAGATGTGGCTTGGATTAATCATAAAAGAACAAAAGAGATCCTTTACAGTGATGGTGAGCTATTGTATCTTGCTTTGGGCATTTTTACACAAATATATCTATTTGGCAAAAACATATGGAACTTTGTGCATTTTATTATTTATAGATTAAACTTCAATAAAGAGGTATTTATCACCTCACAGTTTTCAAATCACATATCCCCACATATGATCCTGTTTCAACACCCCTGTGGGTCCAGCAGGGCAGGTGTTATTATGAACTTTACAGATGAGAACATTAAAGCTCAGAGAGAGGTAACTTGCTAAAGTCTCCCGCACGCCCGTAGGTCTTTGACCACTATTTCACCTTCTTTACACTGTGTTTTCATTTCCCCAGCAGCAAGTGGGACCAAAACCCTAAGTATTCAAATAGAAAAGAGTTAACGGATTTAAAAGTGCTGAGAACTTTCCTGCTGGGATAGCACTATTTGAATACTAAGCATAGTCTTTGCATGTCAAATATACACTTTTGTCTCTTGCCCGCTGTTCCAGAGAATGCGGAAGCTTTCCAAACAGAGAACCGGAAAAGACCCTAGGAAAAGGAGACAATTGCTGCTAGGGGAGCACGCTTCTTTGTTTGGCCTGGAGCTATTCTTTCCTATGGTTTTTCCGAACCTTAGGGGAAAGATAAACATTTTGGACCAGTACTGAGAGACTACGTGGAAACTACAAAGTCCTGCGTCAAAGCCAACCTGAAGAGAGAAAGATTAAGAGAAGCCATAGTGGGAGCCGTGGGTCCAGCTAGCCATTGTGATTTGGCGATTTCTATACCCGAGGTGTCAGCAAGAAAATAAAAAAGACAGAATTGGGATTGCGGCCTGGTTGCCAGAGGTCAGGGTAGGGCTTCAGATAGGACAGTTTCTCTAGGCTCATCGGCTGCTTCAGAACACCAATAACTATTTCTAGTCCCCTGGCTGAACCTCTAGACCCACATCCTTGAAGCTAAGGGAATGATTTATTTGCTGGTACTAATATATATCTGAACCACTAAATCAATATGAAATTGATTCTATGCATAGAACACACTGAACTGTCCCTTGCAGGAGAAATTGGTGACCTAACAAAAGGGCACCCCTGTGATACTTATCACAATTAGGCTTACGTGCACCTATGCAGTAAGACTGTATGTTGTTTACCATATTGTTGTTCTGATTCTTCTCAATAAAATCCAAGCTGGAGCTGGCTAGAAAAAAGACATGCGTATAGACGGAGGGGGACGGTGTGAAGAGAATTGGTTCCTGTGATAACTGAAGGGTGGAAATAAATTAGTCCCGTGGTTTTTTTTTAGCCTGGATGCACATTAGTGTCTTATCTGGAGCGTTTAATAAAGCACTTCTGTGTCCAGGTCTCATAGCCCAGAGATTCTAGTTTAATTGGTCTGAGGGGATAGAAAAGGAAGAGAGGTATGAATTGTCTTGAAAGCTCCACAGGCGTGTCTAATGTGCTGACCAGAGCTGAAGTAGGCAGAGGAGAGAGGAATAGTTATTCAGAATGAAGCCCAGGTGTGTAGACCGGCCCTCCAAAATGCGTTGGTTCCAACAACTCCTACAGAAAGAAGAAAAGCATTCAAAGAGGTGGCCCTACTTTCAAGTCAGATGGAAAGTCAAAGGTAGACACACCAGAGACCCTAAAGCCAAGAAACTCTCACAAAGGAAAAAGAAACACAGCCCCACAAGGGCCCTCATTGCTTCCATCTTTGCTCCCAGCACATCTCATCCTGCTGCCACTTCTTATGCGAAATAAACATGGACTCAGGCTGTCGACAGGGGTTCTCTGAATTAGGTATTGCCCCACATCCCACTTCATCTTACAAAGTGCTCAACAGCAACTTTCCCACTTTGAGTCACTTTGATCCAAGTTACACAGATAAGTCCCGAGGACTACATTAAAATACATTCACTTTACTGTTTCCTCTATACTGGAAAGTTGCATACCCACATCCTCCCAGCAATTAAAGATATATAAATTACAACTATCAGATATTCTTAGGATCAGATTTAGAGAAGATTAAAAAATAATACTCAACATAGGCAACAATAAGGGAAAGATGCTTTCTCATATTCTGCTGTTAGAACTCTAAATTTGTAAATTTGCCCTGGAGGACAATTCTTGTTTTTATATCAAGAGAAAACTTAAAAGTTCAGAACATATTTGATCCAACATTCCTCCTCTGGAAATTTATCGTAAGGATACATACAAATACTTACCTAATCATGATGATCATAACATTAAAACAATCTACATATTAATAAGAGTTTGAATAATTAAATCACTAAGTCCTTTCCATAAAAAATGATATAAAAGAATATTTTACAAGATTAATATATGATCAGACAAAAAGTGAGTCATAAAGCAGAACATACACTAAAATCCCACTTTTGGTAAATATATATGCATAGAAAAAAGAGTGGACGCATATATGTGGAATCTGAGAAAATTGGTATAGACAATCTTATTTACAAAGCAGAAACAGAGACACAGACTTAGAGAACAAACATATGGTTACTGAGAGGGAAGGGTGGCAGATGGGATGAATTGGGAGATTGGGATTGACATATATACACTATTGATACTATGTATAAAATAGATAACTAATGAGAACCTACTGTATAGCACAGGGAACTCTACTCAATGCTCTGTGGTGACCTAAATGAGAAGGAAATCCAAAAAAGAGGGGATATATGTATACATATATCTGATTCACTTTGCTGTACGGTATAACCTAACACAATATTGTAAAGCAACTACACTCCAATAAAATTTAGAAGAAAATGAAATTAAATTAAAAAAGAGTGGAACTTGACAACAAACTCTTGGCAGTGATTATCTGGGTGAAGGAGCACTTTCTCCTATTGGACTATAACTTCCTGTTATATTTTAACTTTAATTTGTATTCCTTATATAATTCAGGCAAATGCATAAGAGCAAAGAAAAAAGACTAAAAATCTATATGACAAAATATTAATAGTTGAGATGCAATCTTTGCCTACGTGTATTTTCAACATTTATAACAATGAATATCTATTACTATTATAACAAAAAATACCCCAAGTAATTTTAGTGTTTTTTTTTTTTTTTTTTTTGTGGTACGCGGGCCTCTCACCACTGCGGCCTCTCCCATTGCGGAACACAGGCTCCGGACGCGCAGGCTCAGCGGCCATGGCTCACGGGCCCAGCAGCTCCGCGGCATGTGGGATCTCCCCAGATCGGGGCACGAACCCGTGTTCCCTGCATCGGCAGGCGGACTCTCAACCACTGCGCCACCAGGGAAGCCCCCAAAATTATTTTTAAAAACAACTGCAAATAAAAACTTTAAGCATTAACACAAGCCGGCTTCAGCTTGAGAGGAAGAATCTGACCTTCCACTGCTGACAGTCTGTATGGGTTTTGAGAAGTGTCCTTGCCATTATGTGTAGCTTTGAGACCTCATATCAGAAACCACTTGGACCTTTGTTCTACTTAGATATCTCCATTTTCTTTTGTGATGTTTCATTCTGCATTTAGAAGCAAAGGGAATTTTAACAACTTTGTGTCCTATGTTTTTTCACTCATATTTTTAATTGATCATTTTCCCACATTCAGTTGCCCTAGTTCTTGACAACCCATACCCTATAAGCACCAAGCAATACTCTGATTACGTTGTGTCTGCAAATTTTCAGGTACCATTTAATACAGGAAATCCATCAGAGTATTCCCCTTGAAATTTCACATTCAGAAAAGGAGGAAGCTCTTTCAGGACTTCCAAACCTATCATCTTGAGGTACCAAAAGTATGCCAACTGAGAAAAGTTAACTGTCCACCAACTGTAGTCCGAGAATGCTGCTTATATACAAAGTTAACACCCCCTCCCCCACCTCCTTCTGTGGAAGAGCAATGTGTAATTTCCTGCAGAGGTTACCTGAGATATCTGCCTCTGGACTGGAAGAACCTCTGCAGCCTCAGACTGACATGCTCTTACAGGAAGTGGTAAAGTTCACTGGAGATATTTCACAGTCAGACCCAGGCATTGTCCAGATAGATAAAAAGATATCTCAGGAAGAACTCCTGGGTTCACCCCAATACACACTTCTGGCCAGAGAGGCAGTGACATCACTCTCTACAACTCCCTGAGAGCAGACACTAAAACTTGTGCCCCATCATATCCTCAGCATTAGATGTACAGAAGTGTTTAATAATACTTACAGAGTAAGTGAATAAAAACATAAATGGATGAATGAATGAATGAATGAATGATGTTCCATGAAATTCTTCAGAGAGGGGAAATCTTTATACGAAAGAATTTTCATAGGATAAGATGTGGAATAAAAGCAAAAATTAAGACCCCATAACAGACAAATGACTGAAAACAGATTCTTTCTTAAGAATAAGTTTTAACAGATAAAAGGATGGAGATAGCACAAGGCCCCAAGCAGAAAAGGAAGAGGAGACTGTTAGAGGATGAATCTCCAGGAACACTGGAGGAAAACCTGGCCTACTTCAAATGTTTACTGAAGACCATGGGGACCTTTCCACTGGTCCTTGCCATGGACCCACCAACCTCAGGGGTGTCTCAAGGATCTGCCCTCTTTGTTACCAAAGTTCTATCTTCCAAAATAGTTGACATAGAAGAGAAGATAGCCTCATTTCTGCAGAGAAGAAGCTGTTTCCTTCTCTTTTATCAGAAACTGAAATTATAAAATTCAAGGAGAGTTCCAGCTTCCCAAAGGAGTGAAAACAGAGCCATTGGGTGGGGCAAAAGCAGATTTAATCATTGTATCTGCTGCCTAACTCATTTATGCTCCTCTCCTTCTTTACTCCTTGGTGATTAAAGATTAACGATTCCACGGTGAATGTTCTGATAATATACTGCTATGTAATAAACTACTCTAAAACCTAGTGACTTAAAACCACCCCTATTTTATGGTATCTTATATTTATGTGGGTCAGAAATTCAGGCTCCACATAACGTCTGCTCTTTAAAAGACACTGCTAATATATCTGGTGAAGAACTTGTAACCAGAATATAGTAAAAACTCTGAAAACCCAATAATAAAAAAGCAAACAATCCAAGAAAAAGCAGGCAAAACATTGAAAGATGCTGCACCAGAGAAGATATATAAATGGCAAATAATCCCATGAAAAGATACGCGATATCATTAGTCATTAGGGTTCTGCAAATCAAAACCATGAGGAGATACTGCCACATAGTAATTTAAAGAGACTAAAAGAAGATTAGTAGTTTTCTGCCTGGAGACAGGAGCTGAAGGAAGGAAGAGGCGGTATCACAAAGGGACGCAAGCTAATTTGGGAAGTGACAGATACGTTCACTACCTTGACTGTGGTGATGGTTTCCCAGGGGTATACACAAATCAAAGCACATGAAGTTATTCAATTTAAATTTGTGCAGTTTACTGTGTGCCAATTGTACCTCAATACAGTTGTTTAAAAGAGAGAATGGAGAGAAGGAATCTTCCCTCCCACCTCTCATCCCACCATGAAAACCCAGAAATTTAGAACTTGTGGAGACATTAGTGTTAAAGAAATTTGAGGCTGATACTTTATGTTCCAAATGAGGAAATCACACCTCAGACAAAAGAGGTGATTTGCTTAAGGTCACACAGCTGTTGGCTACAGTTTCAAGCTCCTGTCTCTCTACTTCCTACTGATCTCTGCAAAAAGGCACCTCGTTTTACAACTGCAAAGGAAACACGCTCAAAGTGTTTCAGGATCAGTTAATCTGATTGAAAGTGTGATTTAAAAGTAGACTAACATAGGTACTAATTTAATTGAAGGACATCTAAGACTCTGATTTAAAAAAGCCACAATCTTTCTGGCCTAAAGAACTTGAGGATAGAGTTTGGAATAATCACAGGCCCTGGAAAGTGAGTGGGGGAATCCTGGAAAGGTGACAGCTAGAAAAGGAGGATCCCAAATTTTATTTATAAATTCCACCCAAATCTCTGTTTAATTCCTGAGCCAGGCATGCATAAAACAGTCAAACAGAAGATAGAAGAACTAAACTGATATTGGAGTTGCTGCCTAAGATACAAAGTTGGCAGTTTCAGCCCATTCATTTAATTGCCTGCTAAAACAATACAATCAACACTCTTCAGTAGAATACAACAGAATCCAGAGACTCTAACATAATATTCAGGATACAATCCAAAATTACTAGACATATTAAAAATAGCAAAATGTAATCCATTTTCAACAGAAAAGATAATCAACAGAGACTGACTCCAAGATGGCCCAGATGTTAGAATTAGCAGACAGGAATCATTATTACAGCTACGTTCAATGATGTAAAGAATGATGTGGCTTAATGTAAACGCAACTATTGAGGTATTCTTCTCTTAGTCTACTATCAGACACTGAGTAATAGCTTACTGTTTTCTGGAAACTATACTGACTTCTGTGGGATATCTTTTCCATCCCTCACCCAAAGGGATTTCTGATCCCAATACTCCACTCTTCCAGCCACAGGTAGGTCCAGGCAGGGGTTACGTGATCCAAACCATGTGAACCTAAGTCTCTCCATAGGATTTTCATACTGAGATTTGGGATGGAGATTCTGAGATGAAAGACTTGAAAGCTACTGGCAGCCATCTCCCACACAATGGGGAGAAAGTTGATCTCCAGTAGAAGTAAAGTAGATGCAGCTTCCCTAAGAAAGAAGTCACATAAAAAATCTTGGCAACATTTGAATACTGGTTCCAGTTGATCCTGAGTCCAGCTATATCCACTGCTTACATGAGATAACAAATTCCCACATTTTCGTTTAATTTAGTTCAAATTGGAATTCTGATAACCAAAAACTAAGTGTTTTGTAAAATACAGACCTAAAGAACAGAGAAGATGTGTCAATGGAAGAAATCACAATGTCAAATAAGTAGTGCCAGAGAACTTTCAGGATAGAGAGTAGTTTCAGGGAGAGAGATACCAGAAAACACAATGAAGGGCTTGCTTAGCACTTGCACACAACCTCTTCTTTCCACTTCTACTTCACTTGAGATAAAACATTGAGAGAGGTAGACAGGAAGCAGCAGTAGGAACTGAAAAGTCTTTGGGAGGTTGCCAAGGAAACCATTCGTTCATTCATTACTAAAGACTTACCATGGTTGAAGGTGTATATGGGTTGCTAAGAATACAAGAAAGAAAAATAGACAGTTCCTCTCCTCATGGAGCTTCAGTCTTGTGCTGTGCTACTTTTGAGAAAGAATACTATTGCTATAGCATAACTTGAGGCCAAGGAAGATGTCAGCTTAACACACCAAAAATCACAAGCTGCTTCTGGCATGCAGAACCAGGTAAGAAGTTGCTGGTACATTGTCACAAAAAAAGAGAGAATTCCAGAAAGATCAGTGATCAACGAGCCCTATAAGCATGCTGAATCCCATGACAGATCTTCATAAGGAAGAATAGATATGCCTCAATGTAGAGAAACACAAAGGAAGGAAATTAGGAGGATGTTGACATGCTAGGAGGCATGTTTCTCCAGGGATTCAACTCTCTAAGAAGCCATCTCCACTCTCCTCTCTACCAGGCTTGGAGGAGAGGAGTTGTCTATAGATGGGTGCACAGTGTCTTTAGTGTCAGCTGAGCTAAAGGTCACGGACAGTGCATGATTAGAACTTGGAGGTCTGAAAGCAGACTTCTCTAACAGTGTGAAGCGTCCTTCCTTCTCCACAGGAGAGTTGGAAACACTGATCACAGCGAAACAAAGCAGTTCTGTGACCTCATTTAACAAGTAAATGAAATCTCACGGCCATCCCAGGATGTCAGCTGTCATCCCAGCCATCACATTCTGCCTGGCAGGCTGGGAAATGAGGTGCAGAATAACATATTCAGCTTTTGCCAATGAGCGCTGGCTCTTAGGCTCATCAGTCAGCCCTGGTATACTCCAGAGTGTTCCTGGAGGGGCTTTCAGCACCAAAAGTGTTTTCTGAAGGCAAAATTCTGTACAAATGGAGGAGAGAGTACCTTGATTTTATTCAACTGTCAGATGGCTCAAGATCACCCAAGTTGTCTGTGTTGTTAACAAGCCCTGTCTCCTGTCAAGACTGTCTACCCAGGAGTATCCTCAGCAGTCCTCAAAGTCTGCAAACTCTAAAGCAGATCAAAGTGCATACGTGTGAATACACGTATGGGCAGCTGAAAACCAGATCTGAGCTACATCTGCCAAGCTGTCTGAGCAGGTCCTCAGTCAACAGGGGTTGTCTTTGGAGATGGGACATTTTTCTTGGATTGAGAGTCCTCTCAAGGACATTATATCAGGTGCACAATAAATATCTGTTGAATGGATCATGTTTCCAAGAACAGCTGAACATAGTTTTGTCTCAGCAGTTGGCTTAATGAGACTGAAGAGCAGTGAATGGGTGCTGAGCAGTAAAGCTTTGTCCAGGAATCAGGGAAGGCTTCCCTAACACAGTGGCCTGGAGGATGAGGAAAATGAACCCAAATTCAAGAGAGAGAGGATTAACCTTTGAGGCAAAGGGAATGTTATCTGAAGGCCTGGTGCATGTGGCTGGACCAGAGCAAGTGAGGAGTGATGAAATGAGGCTGGAGGGCAAGCCAGCTAGCCAAGACCAAAGACAAGGGCTAGGGAATGCAGCCCGTACTGGCGGCAGGGACTGCAAAGTTCAAGGCAAAGAGTTTGGGCACAGAAAGGGAGAAGAACTGGGGCCAATAATTCAATTCACCAGTGAAGACCACCACTACCACATTCTTTTAAGAATTAAAAAAAAAAAGATAGAAGGAGGTTTTAAATTGTTTTGAAAATAACTACAGATTTAATAAAATGAAAATAGTGATGACCTCACTCTTCCTCTGGAATGCTAAGTACCAGGATAAATGGAACATGATATGGTAGGCTGAATAATAGCCTCCCCCCAAGAGGTCCCCATCCAAATTCCCACAACATGTGAATATGTTGTCTTACTAGGTAAAAGGGACTTTGCAGATGATCAGTTAAGGATTTTGAGAGGAGGTGATCCTAGATTATCCAAGTAGGCCCAGTGTAATCATAAGGGTCTTTATAAGAGAAAGGCAGGAAGATCAAATCAGAAAGAGATGAAATAATGGAAAAGCAGAGGTCAGAGAGGAGAGCAGATGTTATGGTGCTGGCTTGGAAGATGGAGGAAGCAACCCTGAGTCAAAATGTGAGTGCCCTCTATAAGCTGGAAAAGGCAAGCAAACAGACTCTCCCCTAGAGCTTCCAAAAGGAACCAGCCCTGCTAACGCCTTTATGTTAGTCCATGAAATTGATTTCAGACTTCCAACTCCCAAAACTGTAAGATAACATATTGATGTTGTTTTAAGCCACTGTCTGTGGCAATTTGTTAAAGGAGCAATAGGATACTAATATACATGGTCTAAAGAAATTTGAAGGGGAAAAGTTGTGCCTTAAATTTATTTACCTGCTAAGTTATTTTTACTGTATGAAGGAAATAGAAGAATACCATCAGGAAGTCAAGGGCTCAGTAAATATACTTATGTATAGCAATTTATTGATCAAATCTCTGTTTAGATAGTTTCAATGAATAATATCACTTCGTTTCATAATACCCGTTAGACACTACTGAATTTTTGTGATCAATTTTTTGGTTGACTGTAATATGTCTTAAGTAATTTATCAAGAAAAAGCATGTGCATGTTATTTCAGAGTTTTTGTGTATCTAGGAAGATATGTTTATTGCTGTAGTACATAAGCATTAGCTTGGCTTGTTTTAAATATTTAGGGCAAAATCTTTTGTTCATAAACATAGCTTTAAGTGTTTTCATGTTGAACAATAAGGAATAAAAATTAATCGAGCTTTGTGTTAAACCTCAGATCTTTATGAAAGATACAACAACAAGCAAAACATAAAATAATTCACAATAGCGTTAGTTACTGTTACTGTCGGGCAAAATCAAGTGAAATCAATCAAATGGACAGACTTTTGGCATATCCAATTTTTAGAAGAGAATAAAACACAAATAAGACTATTAGGAAAGATATATGAGAGAGAGAGGGAGAGATTAACATTAATAAAGAAATATTTTTTACAATCACTATTAAAACTTTGCATTAAAAAAAATGGACAATATCTAGATAGAACTGTAATGCTCAAAACTTTTCTCAGGACCCCTTTAAACACTTAAAATGTATTGAGGAACCCGAAGTGCCTTTGTTTATGTTTGTCATACCTATTATTATTTACCATATTAGAAATTAAACTATTTATTTAATAATAAATTAATAGTCATATCTATTAGGAATTTTTTGAGTTAGGAATTGTTTTTCATTATTTTTTGTTAAAGAATAGTTGATTTACAAAACTAGGAATATTTAAAACACAAGAATATGGAAGCACGTTTGTCTCAGATATCAGAATAATGACATCATTACACATAATTTACTTTCTGGAAAACTCCATACACCCAGAAGAGAATGAGAATAAAAGAGCAAACAACAGCTTGGTTTTATTATGAAAATAATTTTGACCTCACAGTGCCCTAAAAAATATTTCAGACTGCACTTTGAAAATCAGTGGTCTAGTATAGACTACCAACTTACAACTGTGTAATGAAAATTATCAAAATTAATTCAAAGAAAGTTTAAAAATAAAAAAAGCAGAATAAACCAAATACCTACAAAGGACTTGAAAATGTTATCAAAGATTTAGGTACAAATAAGACTCCAACCTAAGGTGGGGCTAATATAAGTTGCATATAACATTCTAAAATAGAGCCCAAAATAAAAGAAGGAAACTAAAAATCAGTTTTATTAATGAAATTAGTGCAAAAATATTGAGTAAAATATTAGTAAGTTAGAGAGGTGGGTTAACAGTTAATAGTGGTGGTCAAGGATTGGTCTGGCCAAGCTCTGACATCAGTGCTTTTTCATGAAGCAAGGTCACCCCCTAACCCCTTTTGCCTGCAATGCTGCTGAACTTTTTGCTTTATCAATCCTTTTCCAGTTTTGTCATTTAAAGAGCTTTAAATTTTCTATCCTCTGTAAGAGTTATTCCTGTCTTTGCAGTAAAAGCAGGGAACAAAATTCTTGTATTGATAAAATATCTGAACCTATGTAAATGCTTAATGATGTACTAATTTCCTGTCTGAGTAGCTATAAGTTTGCACACTTTTCTTAAAAATTGTGTAAGAACGTAAGAGTATATTAAATTATTTACCCACACAAAGAATCGTTTTTCCCAGAAATTCAATGTTGACTTACTATTCATTTGATTCATATTGCTAATATATAGTACATTACATTAAGAAATTTAAAAATATTTCAATAAGTGTCAGAAAAACATTTGCTAATATTCACCATACTTATCACTGACTTTTTAAGAAAACTAAGAATAAAAGAATCTTTTTCAACATAATAAAGAATATCTAACTTATGCCAATAAACAACATAATACTGGATAGTAAAATACTAGAGTGATTTCCATTTAAATCAAAGAATCACATTAGAAAATCTTTAATCACCATTATCATTTTACATGGTTCCGAGAGATATTAGAAAGATATGGGACAAGAAGCAAAATTATACATTCAACTGCATAAAAAATTTTTAAAACCATGTATTAAGAAGACAAATTGAAAAGTAAACCATGAACTTGGAAAACATATATAACGATCTCTAATCAATCAATAAGAAAATTGCTTATGTGCAATATTAATTATCTATTACTGCATAACAAATAATCCCCAAATTTGGTGGCTTAAAATAGTAACCATTTAGTATTCCTCTCAGCCTCTGTGGGTCAGGAATTTGGGAATTCTAGGTTGGGTCTCACCTGAGGTCATAGTCAAACGCTGCAGTCACCTGGAGGTTGGCTGCGGCTGGAGGATCCCATTCACCCCTGGTTCACATACATGGTGCTGGCTGCTGGTGAGAGTCCTCACTTCCTCTCCTCAGGGACTGCTTGTGCATCTTCATGTCATGATGTCTGGTTACCTCCAGAGCAAGAGACCTAAGAGATCACGTCAGAAGCCACAAAGCTTTTTAATGACTTAATCTTGGAAGTCTTAGTCCATCAATAATCAGCTGGTCACATAGGCCAATCTTAATGTAAAAGGGAGATGTTCAAGGGCCTGAATACCAGGATCACTGGGGGCCCTCTTGGAAAATAACAACTGCACACACCAATAGGAAAATGTGGCCAAAGACATTCGTGGACAGTTCATAGAACAATAAATACAAATGGCCAATTAATGTTTTAAAATTCTAATCTCATTATATTCAAAGAGGTAGAAAGTAGAATAAGAGAGTATTTTTCATACATTACAAATAGATAACTCAAAGTAAAAACAAAACAAAAACAAACAAAAAAAACTTGAAGAAAAAATACAATGAAAAGTTTCTATTCCACTATCCCAAACTGAAGCAACTCATGCTACCAGATCCTATGTGCCTTTCTAGAAAGATTCTTTGCATATACAAGCAAATATGTGTGTTTTCATAATTAACATCTTATTGTTATTTTTAGGCTTATATTATATCCTGGAGTTTATTTGGTATCAGTACATATAAAACTACCTTATATTTCTGCATAAAAATTGTAGTGGATATGAGGTTGCTTCCCAGTGACCTTCCACTTTTCCACCTCCTTTGTGTCACTGCACTAAAGTTTGAGTGAGACTCATAACATCTGTAACTCCAGGGATGTTGTCCCTGTTCAACAGTGATTATTTCAGTGTCAAATGGCCAATGTTGGCCCAATCAAAATGAAGCCTAGATTTTTTATTTTTTTTTAATGATTGGGGAGTTGCTCCCTCTCTCCATGAGATGAAGAAGCCCAGAGCATTTTTTAATCACAAGTGGAGGCAGCTAAGCCATGTATTTTAGCAGATAATGCAGAAGGCAGAGCAGAGAAAGTAGGTCTTTGGGGATAGTAAGAGTCAAGAATATGAGAGTCAGGAGGTTAAGGCCACCCTGAAGTCTACTCTGCCTCTGGACTGTCAAGTTATCAATGGATTTTCTTATAGTGTAAGCCAATTTGGGTTAGAGTTCTGTTATTTTTAGCATTGAGAGCGCTAATTGATCCAGTAGTCTATGGTGTGCCTATACCATATTTATATAACCAACCTCCTATAGATGGATAGTTGGGTGGCTTACAGCCTTTGGCTATTACAAACAAGGGGTCATGAATATTTTTGTACACATGACTTTGAGACCAAGCTTGAACATATCTGGAGAAATCCTAGAAACGAATTAAATTGCTATCAAAAGAGAAATGAAATTTTAGCAGGAGTTTCCAAATTTCCCTCCATATAATTTGTAGCAATTTTTACACATATTCACAAAATATGAAAATATCTGTTTCTCAAACACTCATTGACATAGTGTTATCAAAGTTTTTAATCATCAAAGATTTTGTTTCCAGGAGCAACATTTAAAGTTGATAAAGGTATCATAAAGTAGGTACCCCATATGCTTCTGTTTAATTATGTACAACCTTTCTGGGAAGCAGTCAGCAATATGAATCAAGGAATTAAAATTCGCTTTTTTAAACTGAGATTTAATTGACATATAACATTATGTATGTTTAAAGTGTACAACATGTTGATTTGATACACATGTTGTATTGCAATATAATTACCACTGTAGCATTAGCTAACACCTCCATCACCTCACATAATTATTATTTCTTTTTTCTGGTGAGAACATTTAAGATCTTTTCTCTCCACTTTGGGGACTCAATCATGAGGAAAACTTCAGCGATGTGGATAGCGGTTTATACATAAGAGAACGTTGAATTATTATTTTTAAAGATACTGAAAATAAGAACAAGTTGTAAAATAAGTTATGGCTTATCCATAGGATGAATAGTATCTAGACATTAAATATCATGTTTTTGAAAAACAATAATAGTGAAATATGCTTCTTATATAAAATTAAATAGGCATTCATTTAAAGTAACATGCTAATTTTGAAGTATACACACTCATACACACATATGTATATGTATTCCTCTGTATTTGACATATATGTATGTATAAATATGATTTATATATCTATATATGCATATAGGTGTTAAAGGATTTAGGCATCAAACTATTCTGGTTTTTCTTTTTTTGGCAGATTTAGCAGTAATTGATTCTTAATTTCTTCTTAAAAATCTTTTACATTTCTAAAATTCCATGTAATGAACATGTGTTATTTCATAATCAGAAAAATGTTCCCTTCTTTTACTATTCCTTGACTTAAGCTTGACAAGGAATTTGAATTCATAATTAATTGGAGGAAGGGAAATGAAACATCATGAAACTTTCTGGTTCATGAAACTTTCAACATGAGTGAAAAATGAATATTCTCTAACATTTCTGACATGCTGATATCTCTACTTAAGACCCTCCATTTTTTAAGTTGTTAGGCCATGAAAATATTCATTACCTATTTTAAATACCTCTGCCAAGGCTCATACATATTTTTTTGGAAATAATTAACCTAGCAGTATGAAATTCCAGAGCACAGGACACATATAAGAGGAAGTTAACATCCAAAATACAGACTGATATAAATAAATAGTTCAATATTTTATTCATTCGGTTTTCATCCCTTCATTTCTACTTGCATTATGTACCATAATAATGAGCAAAACAGATCATTATCTTTAGAATGGGAAAACAGACATTCACACAAATAAATGTAAGTTATGACTTTGAAAAATGTCACTAAGGGAGAGAGGCAGCATAAGTAGTAAGTTCCTTAAAACATGGACCCCTTCTGTTGGATCCATGGATCCCCTTCATGGCTCTGATGAGATTGATCCCTTCTGTCATATACTAGCTATGTGACCATGGGAAAGTTACTTAACCTCTCTGTCCTCAGTTTGCTGATATGTAAAATGGAAAATTTTAAAGTATCTATTTCATAGGATTGTTATAAGTATTAATCGAGCTAATATTTTAAATGCTTATATAATGTTTGACACATAGCCACTTCTAGTTGAATGCTTCATAAATAAGGGTACAGAATGGAGTACATGTATAGAGCACATTTAACGGGGAGCAATAAATGACTGAGATGGCCAGAGAAGTCCTTCCTGCATCACTGGTGATTGAATGGCAAGAGCTCCCTACTTGAAGAGCGTGGGGTGAGGGAGTTGTGTAAGATTAAAGCACAATGTGGAGAAAAGTGAGGACAGACAATGCAGGGCGTGTTTGGCCACATTAAATATTTGGGGTTTTATTTTACTAAACTGTTATACAGAAGGTGTGACTTGATCAGGTTTCTGTTTGAAGAGAAAAAATTATTCTGACTATGGAGTAAGGACTGGAAGAGGACAACTGACAGTAAGGGAGAGTCTGTTAGAAAACGATTACAATACTCTAGGCGAGAGTATTCTACAACAAGGGCAGAGGCAGTAGAGAAGAAAGAGGGACACATTGGAAAAGCATTGGGAGGAAAAATAAACCTTCCTAGTCGGAGATCAGGTATTGAGAATAAGAGAGAGGGAAATGTTAAGATTAATTCCTTTGTTTTCTAGAGCTATACTGAGTCAAAGACCACTGGGTGTAAAGATTATAAGTGGCAAATGGAGCATTACTTTGAATCTAAATAAGTTGAGTTTGAGGTAACATTGACTCATCCAAGTAAAAAGATTATGTACTCAGTTAGTTATATGAATCTGAAGCTCAAGGGGATTGCAAAGCTGGAATACAATATCAAATTTTATTACATGATAGATATTAAAACCAAATTGGAAAATTTTGACTATAAGGTGGGACAAGGTAAAGGGATGGAAACAAGGATAGATGGGAATTTGGGGTAAGGGAAGGATTTTCAGAGTTTGTTTTTACGGAGAGCTTCAAAAATTGATAAGAAAAAGCTATTTGAGAAGATGTTAAATATACAAGACAAGGAAAGTATAATCAACAGCACAAGAATTTTGAGTAGGCAAATAAATGAATTAGGCTTAAAGAAAAGAAGACCTCTATTGATGAAAAGGAGGACAGGCTAGATCCTGATGTAGGATCCAGAGCCTGTAGCAAATAGCCACCTCTTGTTCATCCTGCCCAATCAACATAATGTCATTGATATGATGTATGCATGCAATGTTCTGTGGGCTCCAGATCCCCTTATATCCTATTATGAGAGAAGGAGAATGAGTTAACATAGCCCTAGGTAGGGCACACCTATTAATAAATACTTTTGTCCATTCCATGAAAATATGGACTATTTCTGATCCTCTTATTAGAATACAAAAAAAATGCATTTACCAAATTAATGGCCCAGTGTCATTTAGCTGAGGCTTTCTATATCTCCTCGAGCAACAATGAAACATCTGGCACAGTGGCTGCAAACAGGGCTACTATGTGTTTGAACTTGCAGTGATCTACAGTTATTCTCTAGGATCCATCAGTATCTGAAAGAGGCCAGACTGACAAATTAAAAGGAGATAAGGAAATGATAAGGGACCACCGCCCCACTATCTGTGCCATGCTCTACTACACCCTTGCCCCAGAATGTGTGAGCCAGCATGGGTGGAGGAAGTTTCAGAGGTTTCTATTAGGCTGTCCTCATTATGTTATCTCTTATCTAACAGGCAAAATACTCAATGAAAAAATGATCCCAACTACAAGTATGTTCATCCTAGTTATGCATTCGGGAAATGACCACTGAGTAGATCCGTGGAACCAGTAGACCCATTAGAAACTGGATTTTAGTCAGAACTCCATTTATTATCTTACCTTCATAAACCAGTATTCTAGCAGGGGAACCGTGATGATGCTTTGGTTCCCCAAGCATCAAATTCACTTTCTACTTGTGTCTAATAGTCCTTGAAATGTCTGAGCATTTCCCTCTCCCAAGTATGTAGCAATCTGAGTAAATGACTTAGGTCTTTCAGGGGAGGGACTGTGAAATCATTATAATATACAATTGCCAGGAAGTTGCTGTGACCTTCTTCCTAGGAATGAGGCCACCTGTTAGTCAATGGGTTCCAGATCTGAAAATTGGCTCAGGTCCTAGAGCTGAGCAAGGGATTATGACTTTTTATTGGACTGGCTGCACTCAGCTTCCCAACACATATCTACAACATGATTTAGCTAAGAAAAATGAATGCATGTATTCATACCAAAGCTTGTACATAAATGTTCGCAGCAGCTTTATTTGCAATACCCAAAAGCTGAAAACAAAAACCCAAACAAACTCAAAATGTCCATCAACTTGTGAATTGATAAACATAACATTGTGGTATATTCATACTCAGCAATACAGTGGAATTTCAATACATGAAGTCAATTAAAATATGAAACACCATGGGTGGAAAACTGCAAAATGAAAGCAGTCAAAGACAAAAGCAACTTATACGATGCTATTCATATAAATTCTGGCTGGAAAAGGCAAAACTATAGTTCCAGAAAAATCTGTAATCACCTAAGTCTATGGATTAAAGGAGGACAGGTTTCAAAGATGCATGAGGAAATTTTTTATAGTATTAGAAATATTGTATATCTTGATTATGGTATGATAACTGTATGTAACTACCAAAATTCATCAAACTGTACACTTAAATGGATTTCACTGTACGTAATTATGCTACAATAAAGCTGGAGGGAAAAGATGCTATGCTAAGCACTAAGGAAATAAAAGGATATTAAAAACAATATTCCTGTACTCAAACAATGTATAATTTTGTAAACAAGAGAAAAATATATAGAATATGTTGAATAAATACATAATGTGAGGCATACCATGAAAAGAGTTCAAAATGTTATGAAGATTTACAGGTGAAAGAGGTCACTTCCATTTGGGGAGCTCTGACAGAGCTTACTGAAGGAGGTAACATTTGAATTAAATCCTGACAGATGGGTTAGATAGCTAAGGGAAGAAGAAATTTCAGAAGAAATGGATTAGGAAGGCATTTATCTTTATTTATATTTATAAAAACCATGGAGTATATTTGAAAAATGTTTAACTGGGACATAAATTTCATATAGGAAATTTTTCAGAGATAAGGCAATAAAGACCAATTAGAGCTTACAATTCTAGTGTGTAAGCAACAGAAGCTGCTGAGAGTTGTGTGGCCAGAACTTTGTTTCAGATGAAGATTATACCGGTAGCTCAGTGCAGGATGGATTGAACAAGAGGCATGGATACTGTGCTAGGCTACGGTACTGAAATTTTCCCATTTGAGAATGCTGAAATAAGAACAGATAAGAAAAGTATACATATGAGAGTTTGTAGAACAAGAAACTGGGGGCTGACTGGATATCTTGGTGGAAATGAAAGATGAGGAAGATAATCCTCAAAGAATGTTTCCTCATAAAATTACTATTGAGCAGAATTATTATCAGAAGTCTCTGAAACTTAAAGTTGGTTTGGATTAGGTGATTACCTGGTCACTCAGTGAACAGTTATAGAGTACCAACTCTGCACCAGACAGGATATGTAGGATATACAGTGAGGAACCAGACAGATAAAGTCTTTGTCTTGAAAGGGTTTTTATTCTCCTTTGAGAAGACAGACAAAAGCATGTAAATATTTGTGATTTATTTTAAATATAAGGTGATTCATTACAATTAGGAGATTGTGACTTCCTCTCAATGGAATACTACACATCAAATTGTGTTTATGGAATCAGCAAGTTAAAAAATGGGAGCTAGTGAGCATAGAATGCTACTGAAAAGGAAACTCATAGAAAGTAGCAGTTTCAAGAAAGATACCAGCATGTTGAAAGAAAGAAAAGGAAAAAAAAAAAGAAAGAAAGAAGGAAAAAAAAAAAGAAGGAAAAAAAAAGAAGGAAAAAAAAGGAAAAAAAAAAAGAAAGAAAGAAGGAAAGGAAGAAAGAAAGCAAAAGAAAGTTCTTGAAGATGTGAAATAAAGGAAATAATTAATAGTTCAAGTTCTGCAAAAGGGATGGGATTGTGAGCATAGTATAAACCACTGGCCTTGAGAGGAAAATGAATCTTCTTTCTCCATTATAAGAATTAAGGTTTTATAAGAACTAAGAATAAGGTGACAGATGAAAATATTAATACAAAGTAAATGTAAGGTGGGAAATACCTGAGGGAATATGAGTTGGGAAACGTTTGACTTTTTTTTAGATGATGTTATTAATCTTGGTGAAAATAAAAGGGGATATGGATTGGTTTCCAGGTCTGAAGAGAGAAAAACATCTATGGAATGGCAGCTATGAAGACTATGGCTCTGCAGCATAGCAACTGGCTAGCAGGGTTCGCTGAGAGCTCATCAAAGGTTATTTGCCATGAATTTAGAGCACCTAAATCAGCATGACTTTCTCCAGCAATCCAAGAGCAGGGAATGTAAAAAATTCCGGTTGTAGATCAAAGTTAAATCAAATTAAATACATAAATAAATGAAAAATACGGAGGAAAGTCAAGGGCATCAGGTATAAAAACGTGTTATTGAAATGGATGATGATGATGTGTTCAAATGTAAGTTGAAAATTCAGAATCTTGGGGAGAAGTCACCATCAGTCCATGATAAAATGGCAAGCTGATAAGAATAAGGCAGTTGTGAAAGCGGAAAGAAGACTGTAGACAGAAAGCAATAGCAGAAACTACGATAAAGGATTACAGAAGTTCCTAGAAATAATATAGTCAGGAGGAGGTATTAGGCGTTAATTAAAAGTATTGTATACAGTAAAGGTTTCAAAAGTATTTTTTCAAATTTCAATCCACTGTTTATTTACAGATCTCTATGTGAAATCCCAAGGTGTTAATTAAAGCCTTTATAAACATTTACACATAGTAATTTCACAATTCTTTGAGGAGATATGAAGAAGCACTTCTCTTTTGAATACAGTTTATTTTTACAAGTGGTTGTTATTAATGTGAAGTTTAAAAAAGGAAACTTCAGATGCCTTCTCTGTGCTGTTGGCAACAGTCTCTTTTTTGGCCAGAAAAGCAAGATGATGTGATTGGATTACAGACTAGAAAATTCCTAAATGGGCCTCATGCTACATTTATGATGATTGAATTAGATTCTGTTACCCCTAGGGTTTGGTAATCAACTTGGGGAACAAAAAAAACTAAAGAAATAGAAGGGAACATTTTCTCCTAATGTTGTGCTTCTCAGAAGTAGAGAAAATGAATTTTTAAGAGCTACGTTATTTTGACTGGAAGAAACAAAACTCTGGCAGGGCAGCAGGTGGTTATCGCTTTGAAACAAAAATAAGCACAAATTCCCATACCTTAAAATTCAAAGTATTCTTTTGAATTTAGTCCAACTGAGTATCAATGTCTCTTGAGTATTGATGTCCAGGGGCGAGCTCTGAAATCCTAATACAATGAATGCCTTATACTCTGTGTCACATACTCAAAGTGCCCCCCAAAAGAATAAGAAACAGAATATCTTACCCCTCCTTGTCTTATAAAAGACACATTTTTGAAAGCAACATCTATTAGGGAACACCCACTGTAAATATTGCCATGATAATAGAACCGAAATATTTGGTTATACCAGTTCCCTGAGAGCATCCTTTTACATTACCTGAGCAACACACACAGTACTGGGAGGTCTCCCCAGAATAATCTGCCTGTTTTAGATGAATTATAGAATAGCAAACTGACTACATTGCTTAGTCCAATTTGGTCACATCTCTATAGATATGTTTGCTTAGTTTGTTTTCTTCTATAATAGAAGAACTTCTTTCTCTCCTTTTCTGGAACACAGAGAGGAAATTCATCCTCTTAGCGTGGTTTAGAAGTTCTGCAAAAAGCTGATGGTGTGCACTGATAGGTATAAAACGGAAGCAGATGGAGCAAGACCTCCAAATTATACAACACCAGGAGACACTATTCTCGGAGAACACAATAATGGGCCTCCGGGGGTGTCATTCACATTATATTCTATATTGTGCGATATGGTGGCCCCGTGGAGAGCACATGACAAATGAGCTGACCAGGTAAGTGTGCATGATCAAATGTTTGCTGTGTGGAACAGGCTGTCTATTCATCTTGCAAATAATAGGAAGAGCTAAAGTCCTGGCTGGCACTCTTTTAACCCTATGGGAAAGATAACATCATTTTCTCATTTTATACATAAAGAAGCTAAGTTAAAGAGAGATTATGTGCCTGGCCCTGGGTCATAAAGCTAATCAGCGGCAGAGCCAAGATTTGAAAACAGGTAGTCTGCCTCCAGAATCGGGGCTCATCTGCTTTTTAAGTAGAGATCCTGTTTTTCTCCCCAAATCAAAGGAAAACAACAACAAAGCTTAGAGTTCATGAGATCTGCAATGAAAGAAATATTTGGTACGGAACTTGATTTAATATCCAGGCTGGGTCTTTCAAAAGCAAGTACTAGATATATTTTCTAGAAACTTATAAAAATATAAAGCAAAATAGATTGACAGTGACATCTGAGAGAGCAGAGTTAATTATGTAACAATTACTCCTTCCCTCTTAATATGGTAACATCAAATCTGCACAGAAAAATAAAGAAACCAAGAAGGCTTCTTTAGAGAGGATTATCACATCCTACTCTTCACTTTCATTTTTCTTCTTTTAAATGGAACACAGCAAAAGAAAAGTATGGGCTATATTTTGCCACATGTTTCTTTACCTTTAACATAATAAAATTAAAGTTAATAAACAACAAAAGAGAAATACACGAAAGCCTAGATTTATAAAGGATAAACCAAATATCCTAAAAGGGAGACCATTACTGATGCAATTACTTTTCTATTGGTTTTATTCACATGCTTCCTGATGATGCCGTATCTGATTTTTGTCCCTTCTCTGATAATGCCTAATAAAACTAAGTTCTTCAGGAACATGAGAGAACTTTTCACAGTATGTTATACAGAATTTTACACCATAATTTGCTTTTATCAAACACAGAAACTATTTTCCTTGAGTTAAAACAAGCATTGCTGATTTAAATGTGCCAGGCAACCACATAATATAGTTTTTTCCGGCAAGGTGTATCTTCAACTTGACAGTGTTCATACATCGTTCTCAGATCCTGACAGTTTACATGATTGTAAACATTTTACAGCCTCACTAGTAATGTATGCCAAGGTTCCCATAAAAAGAACTCTGGCAATGGTAGAAGGCTTCTCAATAAAATGCAGCACCCTTCCACCTGAAATAGCGATTGTTAAAGATTGGGAGATACAGGCATTCAGATGAATGTTGCTTGCCGAAGTTAAAAGTGGCAAACACACTTTCGGATCCAACTTGACTCTGTACCCCAAAATGAAAGTCACAAAACAAGAGTGAAGACATTATCTTCAGAGAGCAAGGATGAAAATTTCCATCTTGAAAGATTTTAAGAATCAAATAAGTTTCCCACCTAGGTTTAAACGTGCCAAAAAGCAAATGCCTTCGTGAGAACTAAACTTCCTTTTAGAAAAATGTTGTTGATTTTTCTGGAGGTTGATATAGGAAAGTTAAATTGAACAGAGTATTAAAGCCACTTCTTGGAAACCTCAGAAACCACAGGCTTGTTTCTATTGATCCGGAAGAAAAGTGAAGGCTGTATGCAATTTATTTTGCCATCTCTTTGAATGCACAGGAGTATTGCACTCAAGAGTATCGAAAATATTCTTCAGGAGAGAGTGACACCCGTCTCTGGTTGTAAGGAAGAGTACACCCTGAGCCCTCAGCTGGCTGAGTTCTCTACCCCAAACAGCGAGTCTAGGGTGCACTTGAGACAAGCCTTCCCATATAGAAAGTGTCAACATGTGTCTTTGGAAAAGCATAAAATTTGGTTTTTCCACCACTTTGTCTTTTATTGACCCAGCAAACAATTCATATTTTACAAAATATACATTGAAGGGGAAATTTTAGTCAAGACTGAAAAGTGAATTTGAGAAGCAGAAATAATGGTGTGTGTGTGTGTGTGTGTGTGTGTGTGTGTGTGTGTGTGTGTGTAGTTACTGATCTTTCTATTCCTCTAGCTAGCCCAGGAGCATGAGTGATGCATGATTTAATAAAGGGATGTAATACCAATAAGAGCTTTTCCTCATTCTTCGTTCCAGCTGGATTTGAAGGTCAGTGTGATTTTACAAACAAATGCTGCCTATGAGAATCCATGGCAGAAAACAAAGATAAGCAACAAGGCACAAACAAAACAGGAAAGTAAGGAATTGGAAGCTTTTGTTCCTTACTTTCCCCTTGCCCCTCTTGTCACCCCCCAACCTGAGCCTCTCTGCCTGAATCTTGTGGACAATGGGCAGTTGTTAGGGTTTTGCTCTTTTGTTTCCAAGTAACAAGAAGCCACTTGGGTTATCCCAAGGGCAGAGGTACCTTAAGTATAAGGATGCTCACCTGAAGAATTCAAGCTGCTGTGCAAAATATTCGTTTACTTTCCATCTGTCTCTGTTCATCCCTGTTTCACTATACACGCCACCTGTCTTTTACTCTTTCCACCTGTTTATATCTTTTCTGCTCCCTTACAATTTCAGTTTGCACAAGGCTTTGGCTAGTCACAGTCGTGATCCATGACATCCTTTAAAAAAAAAAAACTTCCTATTTTGCTTTGATTTCAGATTCCCAAGATAGAGAATGTGTTGGCCTCAATTCATTCTTTTGTGTCCAGTCACGGTTCATAAACATTTGGTCACTGTTATGGCTTGAACTGTGTCCCGCCCAAAAGATATGTTGATGTGTTAGCCTTCCTGATACCTATGAATGTGACCTTATTTGGAAATAGGGTCTTTGCAGATGTAATCAAGTTAAGATGAGGTCCTTAAGGTGGGCCCTTAATTCACTATGACTGGTGTCCTTATAAAAAGAGGGAAATTTGGGCACAGGCAGAGAGGGAAGATGGCCATGTGAAGACAGAGGCAGGGATTGGAGCCACACTTCCATTGGTGACAAAATGCCTGGGGCTACCAGAAGCTGGAAGAGGCAAGGAAGGATCTTCCCCTAGAGGCTCCCTACCAATACCTTAATTTTGGACTTCTGGCCTCCAGAACGGTGAGAGAATACATTTCTGTTGTTTTAAGCTGCTCAGCTTGCGGTACATTATTATAGGAGTTCTAGGAAACTAATACAGTCTCTGTAGTCCATTGTTCAACCTTCATCCAAATATTTAGCTGGTGTCTTATGTCCACAAAAATGACACTTTTGCTCTTTGGCTGAACTGTGGAAGACTTTTTTTTTCCTTTGAAACTATGGGAGTAAGTAGCTGATGTCCGTGTCTCTTGTCAAGAACATACCTGGTAACTATTGCTGAGAAAGATCTTCTCTAAAAAAAAGTGAAGGAAGGGTCTGTTCTTTTATCAGAGGTACATAGTTTATTCTCCAATTTCTGGGAAAGAGGCACTTTTCAAAAGGAAGAACAATCAGTTCTTTCTTCTAAAATTAGAACTAATGAAATTCCTTTAATATTTGTTTTCCTATACACAAGGTCTCATACTTTTCAAAAGAGAATTTAAATACTTAACATTGAAGAATTTCACACTTAACACTGACCATCCTTCATCATTTTTTTGAAGTCATCTGTGCTTATTAACATCATGGAAAGTCCTTAAACCTGAGTTAAAGCCCAAGGAAGAAAGAGGTACAATATGCCATCCAACATATCCTATTCAGTCCCTTCAATTTTTAAAATTGAAATATAATGGATGTATAACATTGTGTAAAGGGGTACAACTTGTTGACTGGGTACATTTACATATTGCAATATGATTCCCAACACAGTGTTAGCTAACACTTCTATCGCGTTGCATAATTACCAACACAGAAGTAGAAAAATCAGGAAAATGAAGATGTGGGTCAGTGGAGCAGAGAAACAGGAGGAACTCTGAAACAATTCTTTGTAAAGGGCCAGAGAGGAAAGGTTGCTGGCTTTGCAGGCTGTACAGTCTCTGTCACAAGTTGTAGCACAATCAGCCACAGACAGCATGCAAATGAATGGGCATGGCCTAGTTACAATCAAACTTTATAAAAACAGGAACGGAGATTGGATTTGACTAGGAGGCCATGGTTTGCCAACCCCTCTTCTAGAGGATAAGTGCAAACACTCATGGTGGTTTTTGATGAGGCTCTTTATTGGTTTGCACTTAGCATGGACGTGTATAACATTCTATCCAGGAGGATGCTAGCCTGAATGACCTCATCCCTTCCCTGTTTCTCCAAAAATGGGTCTCAGCCACAGTCAATTCCAGTGTAGGGGAACACACGTGGTCAATGATAGAAGCTTCAAGGCATAGAGGCACGACCCCCTGGTGCTCCTTGAAGATGTGTTAAGACCTTCCTCTGTCACTTGGAACAACGTAGAAACACTTGACGTTCAGTGTGTGCTGGCAGTCACACTTCACCATTTGTTGACAGACTGCCACACTAATGTTCTTTCTCAGAAACGAAAGCAGAGGGAATCCTTACCACAAGCACATCTAGATGCAAAACCCCAAATAGGTCTATAGCCCCACAGACTGAACAAATTCTTAATGACAGTAGAATGCACATGAGTACCTACTGGTGTCCCTAGAGGCACAAAAAGAAGTTAGTACCTTGTTCTACAAGGACAGGACACAATATACACTGTCACTGGCCACAGAGACACATAACTACTGATGCCATCCTGGCCAGTCCTCAGAGCCATTCACATGGTCAACAAAACTCACAAAGACCTTGCACCCACCAACACATGCTCAGAATGTTGCTACCTGCAACAACTCATGTCAAAGACTGACCAGAGATGCCACACAGTTTTCTGACCCACCAATGTCCAAATATCCCGAAGACCCTTGGCTATTAGACTGTACAGACATAAACCACTTCCGTTTATAATGGAGTATCCCATCGCATACACACACACACACACAGAGCACATTTCAGCCCCTGTCTTGCCAATGATGTGCTGGATCTGGCTCTTAAGAGCTTGTCAGAGCCCAATGTCAAGCTTCCAGAAATTTTTTGAGCCAATTGATATCACGTTGTAGCTTAAAAGCAGCCATCTTGGGGGTATTTATTTCATAAACATTAGCAAATGCTACAAATCAGGATCTTTTTCCAGAGAGCTGAATGTTAAACATCTACCAGAACAGCACTGACCCTGGTGCCCTAGTGCATCAGCCAAAATGTCCTTGTTTTTTGTCCTTCTTGAACTGACCAGCCACTCTATCACCAAGTTCCAGCTTCTCAGCGTCTTCCATTTTGGAATCACCCCCCCCTTCCCTCCCCCGCCATAGAACAATAATGAAACAAAATCAGCTGTTATGTCTCCCACCAGGAACAACAATGAAACAAATAAAATGAGCTGTTATATCTCCCACCAAGAACACATCTGGTCCACACATCAGAGAATTCATCTGATAATCACTCACGCTATTCCTACAGCAGTGACAGCTATTATCACTGCAATCATTTTCCAACCCAACCTCACCACCTACAGATCCTCCAAAAGGAGGCATAAAATGCTTTTAAAAGATTAAATTTAAAAGTGAGCATTTAGTAATGAATATTTTAATTCCAGACTAAGTCAAAAGGAGCACAGCCCCCAAAAGAAATACAGAGTGAGACTAATTCCTCGGATAAGCTGCTTCTGCAAAGTCGAGAAGAAAGAGCAGCTGTGAATGTTGGCTTCAATTCAGTGTGACAAGTTAGGGATGGTCTGCTGCTCTTCATGGAAACTGTTCACAACTCCACTCTTTAAGATCTATAACAGGGGTTGTTTATCCCTTGAGGGTTTCAACTGATTTCTTTCCCACATAAAGGGAAATAAGCCTTGGTCTAAGTGTAAACCCTTCTAGACTGCAATAATAACATAAGGGGTTGAATCCTACTTTTTCATTATTTTTATAACTGCACTCCTTTTGCCCTATTGTGCTAATGAGACAGGAAGAAATACTGATATAAAATGGTTGATTTATCAATAGATTATTCCTGAAATGTACACATAAAATGAAATTCTGACTAAAAAATCACCATTATGAGCCAGCCATAATGTATAAACTTCTACCATTAGATATTCATCCCTTTGGTTTTAAAAAGTGCTATGTTAAACCATTCAAATTTTAATATGAACCAAATTATCCAAATTTTGAAAAACGTACACTCTCCACACTATAATCTCTGAATGCCCAGAGATTTATCAAACTGCAATAAAGGAATACATACATGAAACTCAGACTTGATGAAGAGAGATCTTCATGGAGATCACAAGGTTCCTTTGAAGTGTCTCTGAAGATGGTACTAGGACAAGTTTATCTCCAGTGTTGCAAGGCAAGAGGTTAGGTAACATGCCTAAGTTCACACATCTAATAAGTGGTAGAGCTGAGTTGAGCCAAATATATTGTGTTGCTTAGGGGAGTAGAACTGGGGGGACTAATCTCTGGTAATGTGCAACAATCCCAGGAATTATGTATAACATGTCTTTGTCCTGAATGTCAGCTTCTCCAGACTATGAAAATGTTAACTGGTGTTTTGTGAAAATCCTTGACCAGACAAAACGTGATCTAATAATTTTGTTTTCTATATCTTGAAACCCATGTGTTAAGGATTGAAAGGAAAGTGATAAGGGTGATTTTCATTTAATAGTACTGTATTAGTTTCCCATGACTGCTATGATAGATTACCACAAACTGTGTGACTTAAAACAGCAGAAATTTATTTCCTCATAGTTCTGGAGGCAGAAGTCCAAAACCAAGGTGTCAGCAGCATCGCACTCTCTCTGCAGGCTCTAGGGGAGAATCCTTTACTTGGCTCTTCCAGCTTCTGGTGGCTCTTGGCAGTCCATGGCTTATAGACACAGCTCTCTCTACTGTGTCTCCACATAACCTTCTCCTCTGTCTGTATTATCTCCCTTTGCCTCTGTCATAAGGATATTTGTGATGGCATTTAGGGACCACTCAGATAATTCAGGGTAATCTCCTCATGTCAAGATCCTTAATTAAATTGCATCTACAAAGACTCTTTTACCATTTAAGGTACCATTTACAAGTTCCAAGGGTTTGAGACTTAATATCTCTGAGTCATTATTATTCGACCCACTATAATATTATATTTGGTGGAATCTATTTTTCACTCACAAAGAAGAGAACTACATGTAGTAGAGTTAGATTATCAGTCTATCTTTGCTTCTTTGGAAAAAATGAACAAGATACTACTCTTTATCCCTTTTTCTCCCATATCTCTACCACCCTCGCCACTCCCTAGTGACCCCCCACCCCGCCTTCATGCCTTGCTAAATCGGGTCATGTTTAGACAGAACTGTTCCTGGAGTATGGTGAGCCATAGGCTGTCAGTAACACTGCCCTTAGACCCAGGTTACTAGGGCCCCTGCCATGGGTCCTGCACTTTAGGGGCCTCACAATGACTGCATCCTTCCTCACAAGGCAAGGAGTTTATGGGTCAAGGAGAAGGGCCTATGGAGAGCTCACACCCTCCCCTTCACATTCTAGACCACATTCTGGGCATCTGAAATCTTAATATTTCCTGCCCAAAGAGACCCCAAGTCTTTCCTCCTGAACATGGGCTGCACTGCCAGTATAGACACCCCTAGTCCCAAGAAATGCCCAAGATGAAACTACTTAAGGTGTGGATTTACTTGGATGAAGAAGCTGGAACACCTACACACATGCATTCGAAGACACAGTCGCATGTGGGAAGTGAAGGTGGGGGTCTATGAGTTGAGAGCTTGCATTCATTCTTTAACCCAAGGCCCTACAAATATCAGAGGTGAATCTTGCAGTGAGGATGGGGATTGAGGCAAAGCCAGACATAGCTAGGAGCCACCCATTGGCTTCTTCATGACATGGTAGGAGACAAGAGAATATCAGATAATTGTGAATAGCCAGGTCACTGCTCTACTGATTTAATTTCTACTAAATGCTAAAAATATGTAATGCCTGCTTTAATGTGTTAATGGCCTTAATAATATTTCACTTCCTGGAATTTAGTCCTTAAAAATATTTCCAAATACAGAAAAGACCTTATTTACAGATTTTCATTCCCCATTTTAAAAAAATGTTATAAAAAGGGAAACATCCCAATTGCTCAGTTATAGACATATGGCTACTTAAACTGTGGTATATTGAAATCGATATAATGGAACTTATAAAAAAATGTTAACAAATTGGATAATAACATGGAAAATTCCTATAGTGTTGAGTAAAAATAAAAGATATAACATTATACCACAAAATGGTCTCAACTATGTAAAAAATAATTTTCGAAAAAAATGACTTCAAGAAATGTTAATTACCCACAGAAAGTAGGATTCTGGATTATTTTTATTACACTTTATAATTTAAAAATTTTCTGAAATAACACACAGCCAGATATTTTTTAACATCTTTATTGTAGTAAAATTGCTTTACAATGTTGTGTTAGTTTCTGCTGTATAACAAAGTGAATCAGCTATACGTATACATATATCCCCATATCCCCTCCCTCTTGCGTCTCCCTCCCACCCTCCCTATCCCACCCCTCTAGGTGGTCACAAAGCAACAAGCTGATCTCCCTGTGCTATGCAGCTGCTTCCCACCAGCTATCTATTTTACAGTTGGTAGAGTATATATGTAAATGCCACTCTCTCACTTCATCCCAGTTTACCCTTCCCCCTCCCCGTGTCCTCAAGTCCCTTCTCTACATCTGCATCTTTCTTCCTGTCCTGCCTCTAGGTTCTTCAGAAGATATTTTTTAAAAATTCCATACATACATGTTAGCATACGGTATTTGTTATTCTCTTTCTGACTTACTTCACTCTGTATCACAGACACTAGGTCCATCAACCTCACTACAAATAACTCAATTTCATTTCTTTTTATGGCTGAATAATATTCCATTGTATATATGTGCCACCACATCTTCTTTACCCATTCATCTGTCGATGCACACTTAGGTTGCTTCCATGTCCTGGCTATTGTAAATAGTGCTGCAATGAACATTGTGGTACATGTCTCTTTTTGAATTATCATTTTCTCAGGGTATATGCCCAGTAGTGGGATTGCTGGGTCATATGGTAGTTCTATTTTTAGTTTTTTAAGGTAGCTCCACACTGTTCTGCATAGTGGCTGTATCAATTTCCTTGCCCACCAACACTGAAAGAGGGTTCCCTTTTGTCCACACCCTCTCCAGCATTTACTGTTTGTAGATTTTTTGATGATGGCCATTCTGATCGGTGTGAGATGATACCACATTGTAGTTTTGATTTGCATTTCTCTAATGATTAGTGATGCTGAGCATCCTTTCATGTGTTTGTTGGCAGTCTGTACATCTTCTTTGGAGAAACATCTATTTAGGTCTTCTGCCCATTTTTGGATTCGGTTGTTTGTTTTTTTGATATTGAGCTGCATGCACTGCTTCTATATTTTGGAGATTAATCCTCTGTCAGTTGCTTCATTTGCAAATATTTTCTCCCATTCTGAGGGTTGTCTTTTTGTCTTACTTATGGTTTCCTTTGCTGTGCAAAAGCTTTTAAGTTTCATTAGGTCTCATTTGTTTTTTTTGTTTTTATTTCCATTTCTCTAGGAGGTGGGTCAAAAAGGATCTGGCTGTGATTTATGTCATAGAGTGTTCTGCCTATGTTTTCTTCTAAGAGTTTTATACTGTCTGGCCTTACATTTAAGTCTTTAACCCATTTTGAGTTTATTTTTGTGTATGGTGTTAGGAAGTGTTCTAATTTCATTCTCTTACATGTAGCTGTCCAGTTTTCCCAGCACCACTTATGGAAGAGGCTGTCTTTTCTCCATTGTATATTCTTGCCTCCTTTATCAAAGATAATTTGACCATTTGTGTGTGGGTTTATCTCTGGGCATTCTGTCCTGTTCCATTCATCTATACTTCTGTTTTTGTGCCAGTACCATACTGTCTTTATTACTGTAGCTTTTTAGTATAGTCTGAAGTCAGAGAGCCTGATTCCTCCAGCTCTGTTTTTCTTTCTCAAGATTGCTTTGGCTATTCCAGGTCTTTTGTGTTTCCATACAAATTGTGAAATTTCTTGTTCTACTTCTATGAAAAATGCCATTGGTAATTTGATAGGGATTGCATTGAATCAGTAGATTACTTTGGGTAGTACAGTGATTTTCACAATGTTGATTCTTCCAATCCAAGAACATGGTATATCTCTCCATCTGTTTGTATCATCTTTAATTTCTTTCATCAGTGTCTTATAGTTTTCTGCATACAGGTCTTTTCTCTCCTTAGGTAGGTTTATTCCTAGGTATTTTATTCTTTTTGTTACAGTGGTAAATGGGAGTGTTTCCCCAATTTCTCTTTCAGATTTTTCATCACTAGTGTATAGGAATGCAAGAGATGTCTGTGCATTAATTTTTTACCCTGCTACTTTACCAAATTCATTGATTAGCTCTAGTAATTTCCTGGTAGCATCTCTAGGATTCTCTATGTGTAGTAAAATAGAGAATCTGCAAACAGTGACAGCTTTACTTCTTCTTTTCCGATTTGGATTCCTTTTACTTCTAATTCTTCCTGATTGCTGTGGCTAAAACTTCCAAAACTATACTGAATAATAGTGGTGAGAGTGAGTATCCTTGTCTTGTTCCTGATTTTAGAGGAAATGGTTTCAGCCTTTCACCACTGAGAATGATGTTAGCTGTGGGTCTGTCATATATGGCCTGTATTATGTTGAGGTGAATTCCCTCTATGCCTACTTTCTGGAGAGCTTTTATCATAAATGGGTGTTGAATTATGTCAAAACCTTTTTCTGGGTCTATTGAGATGATCATATGGTTTTTATCCTTCAATTTGTTAAAATGGTGTATCACATTGACTGATTTGCGTATATTGAAGAATCCTTGCATTCCTAGGATAAATCCCACTTGATCATGGTGTATGATCCTTTAATGTCCTGTTGGATTCTGTTTGCTAGTATTTTGTTGAGGATACTTGCATCTATGTTCATCAGAGATATTGGCCTGTAGTTTCCTTTTTTTTTGTGACATGTTTGTCTGGTTTTGGTATCAGGGTGATGGTGGCTTCATAGAATGAGTTTGGGAGTGTTCCTCCCTCTGCTATATTTTGGAAGAGTTTGAGAAGGATAGGTGTTAGCTCTTCTTTAACTGTTTGATAGAATTCACCTGTAAAGCTATCTGGTCCTGGGCTTTTGTTTGTTGGAAGATTTGTAGTCACAGTTTCAATTTTAGTGTTTGTGATTGGTCTAGTTATGTTTTCTATTTCTTCCTGGTTCAGTCTTGGAAGGTTGTGCTTTTCTAAGAATTCGTCCATTTCTTCCAGGTTGTCCATTTTATTGGCATATAGTTGCCTGTAGTAATCTCTCGTGATCCTTTGTATTTCTGCAGTATCAGTTGTTACCTCTCCTTTTTCATTTTTAATTCTGTTGATTTGAGTCTTCTCCCTTTTTTTCTTGATGAGTCTGGCTAATGGTTGATCCATTTTGCTTATCTTCTCAAAGAACCAGGTTTTAGTTTTATTGATATTTACTATTGTTTCCTTCATTTCTTTTTCATTTATTTCTGATCTGATCTTTATGATTTCTTTCCTCCTGCTAACTTCTCCTTTCTTTCCTTTTGCTAACTTCTGCTAACTTTGGGTGTTTTTTGCTTTTCTTTCTGTAATTGCTTTAGGTGTAAGGTTAGGTTCTTTATTTGAGATATTTCTTGTTTCTTGAGGTAGGACTGTTTTGCTATAAACTTCCCTCTTAGAACTGCTTTTGCTGCATCCCATAGGTTTTGGGTCATTGTGTTTTCATTGCCATTTGTTTACAGATGATTTTTGATTTCCTCTTTGTTTTCTTCAGTGATCTCTTGGCTATTTAGTAGTGTATTGTTTAGCCTCCATGTGTTTGTATTTTTTACAGTTTTTTTCCTGTAATTGATATCTAGTCTTATAGCGTTGTGGTTGCAAAAGATACTTGATATGATCTCAATTTTCTTAAATTTACGAAGGCTTGATTTGTGACCCAAGATATGATCTATCCTGGCGAATGTTCCATGAGCACTTGAGAACAAAGTGTATTCTGTTGTTTTTGGATGGAATGTCCTATAAATATCAATTAAGTCTGTCTTGTTTACTGTATCATTTAAAGCTTATTTATTTTCATTTTGGATGACCTGTCCATTGGTGAAAGTGGGGTGTTAAAGTCCCCTACTGTGATTGTGTTACTGTCGATTTCCCCTTTTATGGCTGTTAACATTTTCCCTATGTATTGAGGTGCACCTATGTTGGGTGCATAAATATTTACAATTGTTATATCTTCTTCTTGGATTGATCCCTTGATCATTATGTAGTGTCCTTCTTTGTCTCTTGTAATAGTCTTTATTTTAAAGTCTATTTTGTTTGATATGAGAATTGCTACTCCAGCTTTCTTTTGATTTCCATTTGCATGGAATATCTTTTTCCATCCCCTCACTTTCAGTCTGTATGTGTCCCTAGGTCTGAAGTGGGTCTCTTGTAGACAGCATATATATGGGTCTTCTTTTGGTATCCATTCAGCCAGTAGTATATGTCTTTTGCTTGGAGCATTTAATCCATTTACACTTAAGGTAATTATCGATATGTATGTTCCTATTATCATTTTCTTAATTGTTTTGGGTTTGTTTTTGTTGGTCTTTTCCTTCTCTTGTGTTTCCTGCCCAGAGAATTTCCTTTAGCATTTGTTGTAAAGCTGGTTTTGTGGTGCTGACTTCTCTTAACTTTTGCTTGTCTGTAAAGGTTTTAATTTCTCCTTCGAATCTGAGTGAGAGCCTTGCTCTGTAAAGTAATCTTGGTTGTAGGTTTTTCCCTTCCAGCACTTTAGATATGTCCTGCCACTCCTTTCTGGCTTGCAGAGTTTCTGCTGAAAGATCAGCTGTTAACCTTATGGGAATTCCCTTGTATGTTATTTGTTGCTTTTCCCGTGCTGCTTTTAATACTTTTTCTTTGTATTTAATTTTTGATAGTTTAATTAATATTTGTCTTGGCATATTTCTCCTTGGATTTATCCTGTATGGCTCTCTCTGAGCTTCCTGGACTTGATTGACTATTTCCTTTCCCATGTTAGAGAAATTCAACTATAATCTCTTCAAATATTTTCTCAGACCCATCCTTCTTCTCTTCTTCTTCTTGGACCCCTATAATTCAAATGTTGGTGCATTTAATGTTGTCCCAGAGGTCTCTGAGACTGTCCTCAATTCTTTTCACTCTTTTTTTAAATTCTGCTCTGCGGTAGTTATTTCCATTATTTTATCTTCCAGGTCACTTGTCTGCTCTTCTGCCTCAGTTATTCTGCTATTGATTTCTTCTAGAGAATTTTAAATTTCATTTATTGTGTTGTTCTTCATTGTTTGTTTGCTCTTTAGTTCTTCTAGGCCCTTGTTAAACGTTTCTTGTATTTCTCCATTCTATTTCCAAGATTTTGGATCACATTTACTATCATTACTCTGAATTCTTTTTCAGGTAGACTGCCTTTTTCTTCTTCATTTGCTTGGTCTGTTGGGTTTTTACCTTCCTCCTTCATCTCCTGCATATTTCTCTGTCTTCTCATTTTTCTTAACTTACTGTGTTTGAGGTCTCCTTTCCTCAGGCTTCAGGTTCACAGTTCCCATTGTTTTTGGTGTCTTCTCCCTGTGGGTAAGGTTGGTTCAGTGGCTTGTGTAGGCTTCCTGGTGGAGGGGACTGGTGCTGTGTTCTGGTGGGTGCACTGGATCTTGTCTTTCTGGTGGGCAGGGCTGCGTCTGGTGGTGTGTTTTGGGGTGTCTGTGAACTTAGTATGATTTTAGGCAGCCTCTCTGCTAATGGGTGGGGTTGTGTTCCTGCCTTGCTAGTTGTTTGGCATTGGGTGTCCAGCACTGGAGCTTGCTGGCCGTTGGGTGGACCTGGGTCTTAGCATTGAGATGGAGATCTCTGGGAGAGCTTTCACAGATTGATATTAAGTGGCCCTGGGAGGTCTCTGGTGGTCTAATGTCCTGAACTCGGCTCTCCCACCTCAGAGGCTCGCCTGACACCAGACCGGAGCACTAAGACCCTGTCAGCCAAACGGCTGCTTGTGTTGGAGAGTCTCCTGGAAAGGCAGGGAGTGGCTGTGGCTCACCGCGGGGACAAGGACACTGACAGCAGAAGTTCTGGGAAGTACTCCTTGGCATGAGACCTCCCAGAGTCCAATGGTAGATTATTTTTGTTTTTAAAAATATTTATGATAATTAGCTGGCTAGAACAGATATTTGTACTATTTCCTATGCTTTCATTCTTACTCTGAAACCCCAGCAGTTCTAAGATTCCTTTCCTGCTACACCCAAGTTCCTGAGGAAAACTAGAGAACAAGTCTCAGAGAAACAGACTGTCTTTGCCAAAAATATCTTGCCCCCAGTCCTTAAACTTCTACCAGAGTGTACTCTACCCAATACACAGTGACTGTAAACATTCCCAGCATGTTGGAATTTGATGGAAAACTGTATGTGTTTCAAATGGTTCAGTGCATGTTTTTTTCCTTTTTGGTTAGGCAGTTTAGGTGCAACTACTGTTAGATTACAGCGAGGTTGGTGAAAATTTGGGGAGAAACTCTGTATCTTTTCTTATCAAGGCCTGGTGATTTTTGAGCTCAGTAGTGTTTTCCAACAGAATCCACTTTGATGATTGGCAACAGCCATCTTCTCCCTCCTTCTGACACCTTCCACATGATGCTCACTGTGGAAGTTCCAAGTTCTTTGACAAGTGCTCATGGAGGCCAGTTGGATGAGGCCAGTTGGATTCTCTTGAACAGTTTAAATTTCTCCACCCTACCTTTGGGAACCAAGTGCAGGGCAGGAAGCTGGGAACTGTAATTGATGAACTGATGGTGGCTCAGCACGGACAAGCCTGAGAGTTAAAAATCTCCATCGAAACCCAGTCATAGGGGGATTTACCTCCAGGAACCCGACCAGATTCCCTCATAAAACATCAGAGAAAAACCCTCTCATGCTTCCAGCAGAGGGAAGGAGAAAAGGAACCATTTTGAAATATCCCACAGTGCTCTGTTTTTAATAGGCTTGCCCTCAGGGGAAACTAGTTCCAGATTTTTTAAAGCAATACTGAAAACAAACACTGAGACCACTTACACATGGTGTTTATCACTTCCTTCCCAAAACCACACTGGATGACAGTAGAGAGATTCTTTTTTAAGAGCATAAACTCACAAAGAAGAAGAGAACGAGAAAAAAGACAACAGCGAAACAACTTTGGAAACTAGAAAGCTGGTGGATAAGAGGTAATGGATGACCCAGAGCTGAGAAAAGTGACGCACCACCAGCAGCGGGAAGAAGCCAGGTTGATCCACAGAAAACCTCAGGAATTGAGGCAGCCTATTATATGGGAGTGAGAGTACAGATGGGCTATAAAAACAAGAGGATAAATTGAAAATCTGCACAAAATGCATTTAGAACCCAGAAGTCTCTCCCACCCCAACAGAAGACGGAGGTCTTACTCTCTAAAAAGAGTGAACCAGAGAGATTCTGAGCTCAAAGCATAGGCAGAACTGAGGGTCTGTGTGTTACATTGTAAATATGGGCATTAAGTAAATGGTGAGAGCCCTGCTCATTTCCTCCAGAATGCAGCTAGAAAGGCTTATAACTTTCAGAGAGGAAAATGACCAAACCAAAAGAAAACACTTGCATGTACTGACAGGTGGGGTCCATTAATAGAGAAGTCACCCATTGATAAACACTTCCCATTTATACATAGTGATTGACCAAATTTTATTGCATCATTCTTAAAAATGAGTGGAAGTCAAGAATCATTAGTCATTTGAGGAAAGTTTCCAACATGAAAGAGAGAAGTTAAGATATGTAAAAAGTAAAAAATAACTTAGGAAAAATAAAAATATTGCAGTAAGCAGAGAGGAACTCTGAATAAACTGTAATTGAAACCCTCAGGGAAGTAAGATAGTAGTATACTTAATCCACAAATTAAAAACACAAAACTAGGGGCTTCCCTGGTGGCACAGTGGTTGAGAGTCTGCCTGCCGATGCAGGGGACGCGGGTTCGTGCCCCAGTCCGGGAGGATCCCACATGCCGCGGAGCGGCTGGGCCCGTGAGCCATGGCCACTGGAGCCTGCGCGTCTGGAGCCTGTGCTCCAGACCACAACAGTGGTGAGGCCACAACAGTGAGAGGCCCGCGTACCGCAAAAAAAAAAAAAAAACAAAAAAACAAAAAAAAACTATACAGCTAAGAACATTGAGAGAAAAAAAAAAGGCCTTTGAACTTAAAAAATAATATGATGACAAAATTAAAATCTCAAAAAAGTTTTGAAATCAGAGTTAACCATTGCAGGGTGAGTGATACAGCTGATCCTCAAACCTGAGTTCCCAGTATTTCTCTTCCTGCCTTCCATCAATGCCTGCCCCCAATGTATTCTCACGGTTGGTGGCTATGGTTTAGAGAATTCATCCGGGGCATTCTAAACTTCTCTTAGAACTGTTACAGGAGGCACTCTAACTTCATGAGCAATGAAATTTTATTGCCAGACTCTGCCATTTATCTGGAAATAGAATAAGTCTCCCCTGCCCTCTACTCATTCTTAAATGCATTCTGTGTGGTAATTTTATAATACCAGTTGCCCACTGGGTATTTTGCTTTCTTTTTTTCAGGCAGCCCACACAAAATTGACTCTCCTTTTATAGACTTTGGAAATAGTAACTCGAATTAGGAAGAAGTATTTACATGCTCCCAGAGGCAATACACAGCTCCAGGAGTAACTTTCACTAACACCAGCCAGCTCCAGCCAGAGGGGCAGCCCCACCCTCAACCATTTTTCACTCAGCCCTCCAATCTCTCCAAGATCATTAATTACCCACTCCAGCACCTTCATGCTGCACTTGTAGGTGCTGACAGCACAAGCCTGTCTCCTTTTGTGTGGTTGTTTGAAACTTTCACAGCAGGCAAAGCTCAAATTTAATCATTTGATTCTGATGCACTTTCTAACAGCATTTTGCAAATTGTAACAGCATTTAAGTACAGTATGATAGATCTGGGACTATGACAACACTGTTGATCAGTGTTATTCTCACAGCCAGGGGTCTAGCTTTGTGGAAAGTTAAAAACCTGATTTTAAAAAGATTTCAGGGACTTCCCTGGTGGTGCAGTGGTTAAGAATCCACCTGCCAATGCAGGGGACACGGGTTCAAGCCCTGGTCCCGGAAGATCCCACATGCCTGCTGCGGAACAACTAAGCCCATGCGCCACAACTACCGAGCCTGCACTCTAGAGCCTGTGAGCCACAACTACTGAGCCCATGTGCCACAACTGCTGAAGCCCACGTGCCTAGAGCCCATGCTCCACAACAAGAGAAGCCAATGCAATGAGAAGCCTGTGCACTGCAATGAAGGGTAGCGCCTACTCGCCACAACTAGAGAAAGCCCATGCGCAGCAACAAAGACCCAATGCAGCCAAAAATTTAAAAATTAATAAATTAATTTTTTAAAAAGGTTTCAGACTTTGAATCTGGTTGTGCTAAAAGCTTTCACTTGTTTTTGTTGTGACCTGAGAAACACTGGACTTCTAGAAAAAACAAAAATACAAGGATCAAACTGGCTTCTAGTTGTATTGAAACAGAGGTATTACATAAAACAGAAGTCCATTAAAATAGATGTGCTTTATACAGGAAGGGCAAGTGTGTCCTGGTATGAGAAATTTCAACGCCTAAACCCATAAAACAAAAGTTGTAGAGGAAGTCTTTTGCCCCACTAAGATGTTCAATCAATTAGAATTTGTTTCAAAGATAAAATCCTTTAGCCCACCTAAACCACACCACATACTTTGCAATTTATGAACTACATACTTTGAAGCACACAAGTTTACTTTTACAAGAGCTACTATATTTACCTGATAGAGTTCCCCAAATAATTTTGCATATATTATTTAAGTTTATCTCATTTACATCCCTAAATATTCAGTACAACTCTTATCGCCAATTTGCAGGTAGTGAAATGACTTGTTATAATGAGTGAAAACAGGCTTTTTTCAAATAAATGTTACTCTTTGCATATACCAATGTATTTGAAAGCAGTACCAGAAAGCTAGAAAAAGCTCAATAAATATTTCTAGAAAAAACATAAAACTGAAGAAAATATTCACTTTTAAAGTTATATCTTACTTAAGGGATTTCAAAGAACAGTGTTTGCAAGCATAATGCATATGGTGAAATACTGATGCAGCAAGGGTATTGCTTTCTAGTTTCCTGGAGGACACAAAAAGTTTCTTGACTCATACTCAGAACCTAAGTCATCCTTTGGATGAAATGTCAGCCTTGTTTGCTGTATCTTTTACAGTATCCCTCTCCCAGAAATCAACAAGGTATATAAGGTAAAACCTAACTAACGTTGGGCTACTTGGTGAGTGGCCAGCCTTAAATAGTATAATCTGAACTACTGAAAGCTATTAAAGAAATGAAGTGAGTTCTACTATTTGAATTACACAAAGCAACTCAAAGAATGCCAACAATATGACTTTGGTAGAGCAATAAGTAAAATTCATCATTAGCAAATAAGTGTGTCTTTTGTGGTTACTTTGTGTACAGAGCTCAGTGACAGATTTGGCCACATTGTTTAGTGATCATCTCCTGCCCCCAGGCTAGGGTCATTTTGGTACTGCCAGAGCCTGTCTGGTCCATGTGTTATAAGGACTCAGTAAATGCTTAATGAGTAAGTGAATTAATTAATAAATAAGCTGATGAATGGTTGTTGGATGCACCTTGGCAAAGAAAATGGCACAGGCTGTGGAGTCAGAAAAACTTGGGTTGACTTTCCAGCTGAGCCAAACAGTACCTGTGTGATCCTAAGTTTTTCAACCTCTCTTCCACTCCCTTGTCTCAACTGTAAAAGGAGTTTATGGTGGGTAATAATGCCTGTCTTATAGTGTTGCTCTGACAAGGAAATGAGAGAACAAAGTAAGCTTTTTAACTGTTTTTCCTGACACTTTGTTTGCACTATAAGTTTACTTTAACTATGAAAAAGATTTTTACCAAGCAAGCTAAATATCAGATCTCAAACTAACATTACCTTAAATGATCAAGTTCCGAAATGATAGAGTTCAACTAAATTCACTGTCCTCTTTCAATACACAAGGTAGGGAATGATTAATTTAAAATGTATACCAGTGACCATTAATTAAAATAACAAAACAAATAGTGCATGTCACCATCCATTAAAACATTTCCATGAATATGGCTTTGATATCAGTTTGAGTATTAATTTTATTGATAATGAATATTAATTTGACTGTTTTAAGATAAAAAATTTGACTCTGTAATTTGTTGAAATTTGGATTCTGGGATTTTTTTTTTTTTTTTTTTTGCGGTACGCGGGCCTCTCACTGTTGTGGCCTCTCCCGTTGCGCAGCACAGGCTCCTGACGCGCAGGCTCAGCAGCCATGGCTCACGGGCCCAGCCGCTCCGCGGCATGTGGGATCCTCCCGGACCGGGGCACGAACCCTGTCTCCTGCATCGGCAGGCGCACTCTCAACCACTGCGCCACCAGGGAAGCCCTCTGGGGTGTTTTTTTTTTTTTTAAACATCTTTATTGGGGTATAATTGCTTTACAATGGTGTGTTAGTTTCTGCTTTATAACAAAGTGAATCAGTTACACATATACATATGTTCCCATATCTCTTCCCTGGGGTGTTTTAATGATAGCAATTTCTACATAGGAAAAGTATGGTTCATGGAAGAAGAAGAAAAAAAAAAAGCTTTGAAACCAACGTTAAGCCCAAAAAATAACTGAAAGAAACAAAAACAAAATATTCGCAAAACCTCTGCAGGAATCCCCTTTTTTGATCAGAGCAGAGGGTAAAAAAAAAAATCTGGCCTGTTGTGATTTCTAATTCCCTGCAAGCCTTTCTACAATGCAAATGTCATGCAGAAAAATTTGTCAATTGCATTAGGGAAAGGTAAGTTGCCCAGATAACTGGAAAATGTTTTGACATTTATGTGACCCTTCCATTCTGCTTTACAAATGAAGTTCCAATTAAGTGCAGAGCTTTTCTCTTATTTACTATACTGACCCTGAAAATGAAAGCTGTGAAAAGTTGAATGCTTTTCTTGCTGTGGGAGCAGGGCTGAATCCTCTGCTCCGCAAGAGGGAACGAAAACTCTAAGCTGCCTCCCAAGAAGCTGAAAGCTGAGGAAAACTGCTGCTTTTCATAAAGTTCGTCACCATTTCCCCATAGCACTGGTTTCCTTTCCTTGGCTGCAGTCTAACACAGATGCTCACTTCAGGTGGTGGTACACAGACAGGAGACATATCGGAAGGTTCTGGTCCTGGCTTTGCTTCTGATTTGTCACGTAATGTTGAATAAGCCTCTTCATTCCCTTGAACCTCTGTTTTCTCATTTATTAAATGAGAGGGTTGCACCAGATGATTTCTGAGCTCCTTCCACCTCTGATAATCTATGGGATGTGCCTTTGTGGTCAGTAATGAAGGAAGGAGAGGATAACGCTTGGGTAATGATGTGATTTGCCCAAAGCAGCCAACTGCATGGAAGCCTAAGTGTTGGAATGGAACAACTGAAACAATCAGGGGCTGAGAGTGGTAGACTCCACAGCTACTCACCTCCGGAGTCCAGAAATGAGACACGGACCCCAGCAGGTACAGGGGACTCTGGCCATCTAGACAGAGTTTGACTTCCAGACTTACTTGAAATAATTCTAGATGAAAGGCACAATTACTTCTTCTCTAGTTTTAATTAGGACTCTTACCTTGCAGGTAGTAGAAATCAAACCAATGCAGTTTGAGGAAAAAGGAACAAATGGTTACAGGAATATACTTTGGACCTAGGAAGGCACCAGAACTGTGAATCCCTCGGGAACACAGGTGGTCCTCTCCTTCTCTTACTGTCTCTTGCCTCCGCTTCTTTCTGCACACCTGGTTTCTCACACACCTCCCCTCTTCCTTTTTTTTTTTTTTGTGGTACGCGGGCCTCTCACTGTTGTGGCCTCTCCTGTTACGGAACACAGGCTCCGGACGCGCAGGCTCAGCAGCCATGGCTCACGGGCCCAGCCGCTCCGCGGCATGTGGGATCCTCCCAGACCGGGGCACGAACCCGTCTCCCCTGCATCGGCACGTGGACTCTCAACCACTGCACTACCAGGGAAGTCCTCCCCTCTTACTTTTCCTCCTCATCCCTCATCTTCCTCCTTCTCCTATTCCCCTCCCCTCGCCTCCCTCTCGCCTCTTTCCCTCCCAATTGTCTTTCCCTACTGTCCATCCACATAGAGAAATATGAAGCTACCACCACTCCTGACTTTCAATGTCACACCTATCCATATCTAGAGAACTGGCTTCCTGAATCCATTTCCACTTTCCCTGGACAGAGACACTGAATGGTCCAGGTATCTATGCCTGGTCCAACTGTGAAAATAAAAAAGGTTGGGAAAGGGGGTCTCCTGGGAGCATGTGAAGAGACAACAGTTCTAAAACTTCAACTGTAAGACCTAGTCTTTTTAAGCTCTCCTCAGACATAAAGCCAACTTCAATCACTGGGTTTCATTTAACCACTTGAAATTGGTTATGTGAATGTCCGACCTCACTCACCTTCATGACGTAGCTAATGGCCAAAATATTTTTTTTAAACTGTCAAGGTTAATACCGTTTTTTAAGCAGTGCTATACAATTAAGCATAATCACATTTAAAATAAGTCTTTAAATGACATTCACAATCTTATTTGATACAGTTGCTACCACTAGGTTCACATGATTCAGAATATTGGACTCCAGAGATGATTTCCTCTGGAATTTCTTCTTGAGATAATTTACTCTTTATCAACAGGAAACATTGTGCTTGAGTTTCCTAATAGGTTATGTTTATACTTTGTATTATATGAAGATTCCAAGTTGATGTCAGGACACTGAAGATAGCTTCAGGAATTGCAAACAGAACGAAAGAAAACAACAGAGATATTTGAACACTTCTTCTTTCCTCAGGTAACATCAAAGAAATGAGTGTTGGTCCCTATGGGAGATTTATAGAGCCTTTCCTTTCTTAGCTATGAAAGCATGTCACTTTTCTTCTATTTACTCATTTACTCATTCAGCAAGTAGTTATTTGTTGTCTACTCTGCAAAATAATAATTTGCTAGATTCTTTCTTCCACATGTAATCAGAGTGGTCATTTGTTAGCACGAGAAGAATATTCTTCACTGTGCTCAGCTGAATATTCTCCACTGTGCTCAATTAAGTCACGTAAGAGTCATAAAAACTCTAACGTTTTCACCATTCTATGAGTTTTTTATTCCTGGATAAAAAAGCATGTGCTGTAAAAAAAATCAAATGATAGAGAAATAAATAAAACGGAAGGCAAAAGCCTCCTGTAATCACAACCTTTCCTCTGTTAACCGTTTGCTTGTAAATTCTGAAAGATTTTTTTTCCAAGTATATACTGATATAAATTATTTGTGCATGTAATTCACAAATATATAAATGCACATAACACATATATACATTTTCTGATAGAATCAGAATGTACATATTTTTGACTAGCTTTGGTCACTTATCAATGTATTATAAAGATTGTCTCTTATCTACCTCAATACTTTAAAGGGACCATAGTAGTCCATTATTTGAATATGGCAAATGTCTTTCAAACATTCTCCTAATTATACCCATTTTAGTTTATTTCCATGTAAGCAATGCTACTATGAATGCTCTTATGTATATATATCTTTGTTCACGAGTCAGCATTTTTAAAGAATGAAATCCTAGAAATGAAATTGCTAAATCAAAGAGTAAGTACAGTTATCAGTTAAGTAATAAATGCCAAAATACTGTCTAGAAAGCTTTTACCAAATTATAACGTCACCTAGAGTTTATGGCAGTGTTTGTTGTTCCCTATACCCTGGCCAGCACTGGGTGTCTAATAAATCACTGCTGCTTGTCCAGATTAAAAAAAGGTTATTTCAATGTTTTAATTTGCATTTCTTAGCAACACATATTTACCTATTTGCTTTTGGATTTCTTTTGACATTAACAATTTATTATTCTTTTCTCACTTTCTATTAGATTAGTCTTTTTATACTGATTTTAGTTTGCTTTGTATTAGCATTGTTTTTAACTCTTTTTTGTCTGCACATATATTGCCTTTTGTATAACCTTTCTCGGTTTTCAATTGTCTTGCAGCAGGTTTATGATTTGGGACTAATACAAAACGTTTAAAACTTTTTAAGAATAGCCATTTTCCCTTTGCTTTTTGGTTTCCATCTCATATCTTCTTGTATTAGCTTTCTATGCTACTGTAACAAATTACCCCCAAAATTGTGGCTTAAAGCAACACAAAATTGTTAGCTTGAAATTCAGGAGGTCAGAAGTCTTGCAATCAAGGTGTTGGCAGGGCTGCATTCCTTCTGGAGGCTCTAGGAAAGAATCCATTTCCTTTCCTTTTCTAGCTTCTAAAGGCTACTCGCATTCTTTGGCTCATGGCCCCTTCCTTCTCCATCTTTAAGTCTAGCAGTGTAGTATCTTCAAATCTCTCTCTCTCTCTCTCTCTCTAACACACACACACACACACACATCTGTGCTTCCTTCATCACATCTCCCATCTCTATCTCTGACTCTGACCCTCCTACCTCCCTTTTATGAAGATTCTTAGGATTATATTGCATTTTCCCAAATAATCCGGAATAATCTCCCCAACTCAACACCCTTAATCTAATAAACTGTCAAGCCCCTTCAGCTATGTAAGGTAATATATTAACAGGCTTCAAGAAATAGGACATGGGGCTTCCCTGGTGGCGCAGTGGTTGAGAGTCCGCCTGCTGATGCAGGGGACACGGGTTCGTGCCCCGGTCCGGGAAGATCCCACATGCCGTGGAGTGGCTGGGCCCGTGAGCCATGGCCACTGAGCCTGCGCGTCCGGAGCCTGTGCTCCACAATGGGAGAGGCCCACGTACCGCAGAAAAAAAAAAAAAAAAAAAAAAAAAAAAGAAATAGGACATGGAAATCTGTGAGGGGCCATTCTTCTGTCTACCATACTTTTCCATCAAAAGATTATAAACATCATTACCTATATTATCTTCTAATATATTGTGAGATTCTGATTTTTATCATTAGAAAAATCTGGACCTTATTTCAGTATTGCATATTATTTATTTAAGCCTCATAAAAAATAAACTTGCCTCTCGTATTTCTAGTGCCTTTCTTTCCTTGTTTCTTCCATTTAACCAATAAGCTTTCTGAAGTCTCACACATTAGACAAACAAACAAATAAATAAATAAAAAGCACTTTTGACCCTGTAGCTCTCTCAGGGTAGTGTCTCCCCCTCCTTTGCCTCCCAACTTATCTTCTCTGGGGACAAACCTGCACTTCTGGTAACACAACTCACCTTTCACTCTTCAGCTCACTGGAATCGACCTTCTGTCATCTGACTCCTTCTCTCACTGAATTTCCCAAATGTCCTCCAGCACCAGTATCATTCTCCATCCTCACTGCTGCAGCCAGAATGTTCTTCCCAAAAGTCAAACCAATCATGTGGCCTCCAGGCTTTAAAACCCATCAAAATATCCCATTGCCCCAATGCAAACTCTGTGGTGAGGTGGACCTTACCCTGAAGGTTTGGACCAGTGAGGGTCTCTCTAGGTTTCCTTCTGCCAACCCCCTGTACTCTAGTCACACTGAGCAATTTGCAGTTCTGAGGATTCCCAATGCCTTCTTCTACTTTCAGCCTTCTGATTCTTATGCTCCTCTACCTGGAACACCCTTCCCTTCCCCATATCTACCAGGCAATGGACCTCCATCTTCCAAGACTCAACACAAGAGTTGCCTGCTCTTTGGAGTCTTCCCTGACTGGCCACGCTATCTCTCAATCCACATCTCATAGACCAGTCGTATTATTACCTTATCAGGACCTTTATTATTCTCTCTAGACTGTAGAAACTAGGGAGACAGTACAAGGGATTGTTTGGGATGGCTGTTATACTCTCTCTGTTGTTTTTTTTTCAAGCAGGGCATTTTAACAAATGGGTATTTATTAAATGCCAGAAGTGCACTGGGCACAGTTCTTGCCTGGTAGGCTAAAATGATGAAACCAATTCACTTATTAGCTTACATGATTAAACAAATACAGTTCATAGAAATGATTATAAGATGCATCGCAGATAGAAGCAAAATATTTTTTATACTTACAGATCTTAAGGTACCTAAATAATTATTTTTTTCCTTTATATTGTTTTATTGATGTGTAGTTGACATGTAAGATTATATTTACTAGTTTCAGGTATACAACATATTCAATGTTTATATACATTATGAATTGATCACCACAATAAATCTAGTAACCATCTGTCACCATATGAAGTTATTACAATATTACTGACTATATTCCCTACGCTATGCATTACAGCATTACATTCTCGTGACTTATGTATTTTATAACTGGAAGTTTATACTTCTTAATCCCCTTCACCTATTTTGACTCACCAACTCCCCCAACCCCTCCTCTCTGAGGACCACCAGTTTGTTCTCTGCATTTATGAGTCTATTTCTGTTTTGTTTGTTCATTTGCTTTGGTTTTTGGATTTCACATGTAAGTGAAATCATAGAGTATTTGTCTTTCTCTGTCTGACTTATTTCACTTAGCGTAATAACCTCTAGGTCCACACTTGTTGCAAACGGCACATAAGTAATTATTAATAAAAACCAGCAAATCCATAGAGAAGTTAGCAAACCGCCAGTTATTCCTTTATCTTAGTCAGTAAAAGAGAAAAACATGCTATCGTCATGCTGAAATGGGTTTCAGCATTCAATAGACATCCTGTTTCAAAATTAACATAGTCTAATATAATCTTAAAAATTCAGTGTTTTTCTGTATCAAATCACTATTATACTTTTTGGTTTAAAGATTAGTTTTAGTTTCAAAGTAAGTTTAATTTAGTGCTTCGTCCCATGTCTCACAGATTCTTGACCTGGGATGGATAAGAATCATTCCAACTAATATTAGCTACAGGAACAAAACAAAACATAAATGGGATAGTTTAATGGGCTTTGTCTGATATTCTTGCCTATATTCAATTGAGAGGTTAGGATACACAGGTGATTTAAACTGGAACATAACAGCAGAAAGAAAGAAAAAAAAGACAGAGAAAATGTTGGTGTTATTTGTTTGGAGCAAGCCTATCCATTAAAGCCATTTATTGCCTAAGCCAACTGAAGTAAACACACAATTACAGAGACGCAAAGTGCTCGCCATGCAAATGACTTCTCCAGAGAAGTTCTTTACTCCCTCCCCCTTCCAAACAATTCCTCTCCCTAAACCCCTTTATATCCATCAGGCATTTGGGCAGGAAATAGATCCTACTCTACATATATAAATAAGAAAGAGATTGATTAAAGGATTAAGTGCTTATAAAATTGTTGGAAGGAGGAGAAGGAACCAGGGGTGACCTCGGAATTATTGGATTCAGGAACCCTCCGCCATAAGAATCAAGACGACCCTGTCATCAACCCAACTGTTGCCGCCATCACAACTGTCTTATGACTCATCACAACTGTCTTATGACTCCCACTGTCTTATGACTCTTATGACTCCCACTGTCTTATGACTCTTATGACTCCCACAAGGCAAGTGATAGAGAAATTGGTTTTAGCTGCTATACCTGCCTCCGGACATTTGACATCCACAAGTCTGAGCCCATCTTATCAGCAGGAGCATCAGGAAGATGACCTCTGCCTCTCTCCTGCTTTCCAAGACTCATGCATATGCATCTCTTTGGCAGAACCTATTTTACACTGAGAACCCTAGCTGTAAGAGAGTCTGGGCAAACTAGACTTCTGCTTTCTAGCCTTTTGCAGCATAAGACAGGACATAGAAAGAGGTGGGAATGGATATTCAGAGCCAACTGACAAGATCCAATTGCCCCTTCTATATAGAACTTTTAGAACTACCTTTGCTCTTACACATCCGAGTACTTAGAATACTTTCCTGCAATCTTTTAGTGATTATTCCTCTGCTTACAAGACCCTAAATTCCTTGAAGATGGGGACTGTGCCAGCTTCATCTCTATCTTACAGTATCTTGAGAATAGTCAGCAAGCAATGTATGAAACAATGAATTAATAAATGTGTACAGAGAGTCAGGCAATGTTGTTCACATATCTCTTCTTACCCCACTACCCACCCCTTGTCCAGCTCTCCCACTTACTTTTAAGATGCACACATAAACCAAGGGAAGAAATCAACCTATCTTAAGAGCATGGATTTTGGAGTTAGAAAGGTCTGCATTCAAGTCTAGGTATTGTGTGATCTGGAGAAATGTATCCTTTCTGACCCTCAGTTTTCTTACCTTTCTCTCTTTGGAGGGGCTTTTTAGAAATAGTGAATGAGGCAATATGAATCAGGCAACATCCTGCTCAACATACACTGAGTAAGGACTAGTTTTTGCCCCCCCAGAACCCCCTGCAAATGAATCCCACCCTTTCTGTTCTCTTAGCTCATCTCCGGTATCTGCAACAGGGGGGATAAGAACTAAGCATAATGGAATATGATGGACACTACATGGAACATTGATTTAAACTTTTTTCTGCTGTAACTAATCATTTTAATTACTTTGTCCCTTTAGAGTCTTATGTCTGAATATTTCAAAGGACTTTACAAGCAAGAATTATGATACATAATTGATAACTACAGTAGATGAGGCTTACAGGCTGAGCGATTTGTCAATTTTCTTGTGATCCTCAAAACACCAGCAGTCTACTGGGTCTTTTGCTGTGCTTTCTTTTGCTCTTTCTTTTCTTTCTTTTTATTTTTTTCAGCGTTTTAGTTGTTGCTGCTTAAAAGCTGATGCAACAGACTTTGAAAAGATGGATTGTTGTCAAGTGGTCGGACCAAAATGACATGTTTAAGGGCAGAGGAGGATAAGAACTAAGGAGACTGGAGCTGAACTAGCAGATCTCTTTTCTGCTTCTAACCTGGTATAATTTAGGGATCATTTTGCATTTCATTATGTAGTTTATTTTTCCTCAGATTCCTGAATCTTCAGTCTTTAGTTTTGAGGGGAAGGGTCACAGACCCAATTTCTACCCCCAAATTTCCCACTAGTCAGCTTTGCTGGGTTAAGTAAGTCAAAATCTCTGGGTTTTGATGTCTCATCTCTAAATTAGGAATTGGGTAACCTCTTTTCCAGCTCAATTTTTCTGTGACTCTTTATGTAAAACTCCTAGGACCCTGAACCACAAGAGACCAACTGCACTTTCATCAGGGGTACATGAGAAGCCCCAAATACAGTCTCTCTACTTTCCTTTCTGAGTAGAAACAGCAACAGACAGCCAAGAAGGACATAGGTCTATCTGTCCTTGCCAGGGACAGGGCAAAGAAGCCATAGGGTTGGGAGCTGAGAGTGGCTTAAAGGACCAAGCAAAGCTGGAGAGCAAGCTGCGAAGGCAGCTCACAGCCAAGATGCTGAGATGCTCAAAAAGCCTGCACACTCCCAGCCTGGCTGGCACCAAACTCAGTTGATCTGTTGATGGTTCCGTTTAGTGATGCAACCTGTAGTTCTTTACTCTAATAAAATCCCAAATAATTGAAGTGGCATGTCTATGCAGGAGCCTTCCATATATTAATTTGGCCCCTTCTGTGGATACACCTAAACTATCTAGGCATACAAAGAACTAAAGCAAAAATGTTTCAACAGAAGATCAGAGAAAAAAATAACACTAAAAACAGGGACCTTTGAAAATGGGTAAACTAACTCTTATCCACCCTTACGCCCCTTCATTTTTATGGATGATAAAAAAATGAGGCTGAGGAGAGAGATTAGTGATTTGTTCAAGGTCATCCAGTTTATCAGTATCTGAGTTAATTTAAGCCATCTCATGCCTAGATTGAATCCCACTGAAGTATGGTTCATATTGTATATGCTTTTGTGAACCATACTTGGCTACCCCTGGACTCAATCAGTACCAGAAAACCAGTGCCATTCCAAAGTATATACTCAGACTGGGCCAATCCATTCATTGTTCGTTTGGTCTGAATTTGCTCCAGGAGGTTAAGGCTGGAAGCGCCAGAGGCCCCAGGAACTCCTATGTGTGAAATCCTCTTTGGTCTCATTGTCTTCTTTGGTCTTTTAGCCTCAACAGCCTTCCACAAGTACCTCTCACATTTTAAGCTCTGCCCATGCAGTTTCTGACCCTGTTGAGCAGTCTAGCTGGAGAATCAGACATTCTCTTAGATTTTTAATAATAATAATAATAATAATAATAAACCTGAAAATCACAGTGGCTTACTCAACAACAATCATGTATTTCTCACTTATTGGTCTGCAGGTCATCTGGGGCTCTGCTTGTCTCTGCTCCACGTGTCTTCTCATTCTGGCCGTTGGCTGAAAGTGTGACCCCCACCTAGATACCCTGTTCTCATGGCTGATAGCACAAACAAAAGGATGAACTAAACCACACAGCATGTATAAGTTGCTGTTTGAAAGGACACACGTCCACTCATATTCTATCAGCCAAAGAAAGTCATATGACCCATCCTGATTACGGAACAGGAAAACACCATCTACTTGGCATCATGGCAAGTGTGGGGATGTGTTATACTCTTACAGGGGAAGGAGCAGACAATTGGAAACAATAATGTAACATACCACAGTATCATAATATTGGTATGTGAATGAAGCATTCTTGAAGCATAAAAAAAGCAACCAGCTTTGCCTACAGCAGATCAGTTAAAGAGGCTGAAAGAAATAAAAACACAGTCCAAAGGCCTTTGCGGGATGACTAGGAATTTTTCAGTCACAGAAGGATGCAAAAGCATTCTAGAAATAACACTATGAGCATTAGCATGAAAGCACTAAATAGCATATTACATTCAGAAAACTGTGAATAATCTTACAAGAATGAATCACGTTTGTTTTACAAGTGTCTTCCTTTCACCTTAGCTAGATCACAAGATTCTTCAGAGTGTAAAACACATACACATGCACACACAATGCACACATGATTCAAGGGGACAGCATGGGGAATAAGTAAGGTTTAGGAGATGATGTTTACCTAGATTTCCTAGGACTTTCTCAAACCTCTGAGATATGACATAGTGGCTAAATGTTCAAAACACCACAGAGTAACTAGGGCTGGGAATGTGGGCATAAGTCAGCCAAAACTTGGCTCTAAAATCTCTGAAAGGCAGTGAGAGCTAAACCATAAGTTACATGAGTTGTTATGTTCGGAACACAAAAGCAAACCATAACAGGGTTCTTTTTCCAGGTAATATGGAGTAAGCACTCACCGCCCTGTCTCTGACACTGAATGCAGCCAAAAAAGCTGGACAGAATGCAAGGAAGAGCTGTTTAAAGACTCTGGAATGTAGCAGGTATATTAGAAAAGCAGACCAAAATCCAAAGTATTGATGAACTGTTGGTGAGTTCAGCGCCGTCTTTCTCCAGTTGTTCCAGCCAGGACTTAGAAGAAACAGAGGTAAGGGCATTAATGAGGACTGGAATAGCCCATGACTGAGGCTCAAGGAATGAGAAAGAGGTCTACCGGCACCAATAGCAGCAACACCTGGAACAGCAGGCAACTAACACTGTGGAAACTTCTTCCCTGATCAGAGGAGCTTCAGTCCCAAGAGAATGGGTGAACCCCTGATGCTTTTTCTCTCTCCCTGTCCTTTCACCTCTTGGCCCCAGACATGGGCACAATCATAGAAGTGCATGGCAATGTGAGGTAAATAAAGTCTTAAGTTTCTGGCCAAAAGATTGAAAAGAGTATCCAAAGAACTGGAAGGTACCAGGGAGATCACTGAGAGGGAAGAACTCAGGAAACTGATCCCATAAAGTAGTTTATGACCACTGAGACTCACCTTGAGCTGCACATGTGTGGACTGAATCCTAAACACCATAGTAAAGACTCTGAGAACGGAATCAAGCTATAGAATACCACCCAGGTCAGATCACCACCTGGGTCCTGGAAATGGCCACTGGGTAACACACATGTGAAATAGAACCGAATAGTACCAAAAAGGCTTTGAAGATGAAAGAACATTGAAACCACAGCCAATAGAAGATTGGTGGAAATGTTCGGGCTGAGCCCAACTGGACTGATTGCCTGCGGAAAGAAAAATATCAACACCCTCCATTGGATTTAAACAATATGTACAGTTTCATAATATTCAAAATGTCCAGTATACAATCCAAATTAACTCAACATATGAAGAAACAGGAAAATCTTAATTTACATGGGTAAAGAAAACAAATAGATGTCACTACCAAGGTGACACACATGTTGAAATTGTCTGACAAAGACTTTAAAGCAGCTACTATAAAAAATGTACCAACAAGCAATTGCAAGCACAGTTGAAACAACTGGAGAGCTAGAAAGTTTTGGCAAAGAAACAGAAGATTGAAAGAAGAACGAAGAAGAAATTTTAGGACTGAAAAAAATATAATAAGCAAAGTAAAAAAAAAACATACTATATGGGCTTAATAGCAAAATGGAAATGACAGAGGACAGATTCAATGAACTTGAAAATAGATCAATAGAAATTATCCAATCTGAAAAACACAGAGGAACATTGTGTTTTTTTTAATGAATAGAGCTTCAGGGACCTACCCATGAGATAATATCAGAAGATCTAATACTTATGTCATCAGAATCCCAGAATAAAAGGAAAGAGCAGAATGCAGACAAAATATTTGAAAAAATAATGGATGAAAACTTCCTAAATTTGATGGAATACAGAAAGTGCAGTGAATCCCAAATACAATAAATTCACGTCCATACGTATTATGATCAAACTGCTGAAAACTAAACACAAAGAAAATATCTTGAAAACATCCAGAGAAAAATAATGCATTGTTTATACAAGAACAATGATTTTAATTCTTGTGTATTTCTCACCAGAAACCATGGAGGCCAGAAGAAAGTGGAACAACATTTACAGAATACTCCACCCAGCAATAGCAGAATACACATTGTTTTCAAATGTCCACAGATACACTAAGATACACATATCTTGGACCATTTAAAAATCCTCAACAAATTTACAAGAATTGAATTCCAGAAAATGAATCTTCAGATTTAAATGGTTGCACTGGTGAATTCTACCAAACATTTGAAAAAGAAATAACATCAATTCTACACAATCTTTTCCAGAGAACATAAGAAAAGGAAACACCTCCTAGTCATTTTATAAAGCCAGCATCACTCTCATAACATAACCAAACAAAGACTGAACAAGAAAGATAACCACAGAATAAACCACAAATGCAAAAATCCTTAATGAAGTATCAGCAAGTCAAATCCAGCAATATATAAAAAGTATGACCCATCACAACAAATGCAAAGCTGGTTTAATATATGAAAATCAGTCAATGTATCCACCATATTTTAACACTCTAAAGAAGAAAAGCCACATGATCATATAAATTGATGCAGAGAAGACATGTGACAAAATCCAGTATCCATTCATGATAAAAACTCTAAGCAACCTAGGAACAGAAGAGAATTTCCTCAGCCTGATAAAAGACATCTACAACCCACAGCTAACATCACACTAAGAGTGAAAGGCGGAATACTTTCCTCCTAAGGTAAGGAACAACACAGGAAGTCCATCTCACCTCCTCTATTCAAAATTGTACTGGCATTCTTAGTCGGAACAGTAAGGCAAGAACAAGAACAAAAATGCATACACACTGGAAAGGAAGAAATAAAACTCTCTCTTTTGATATATGGCATGATTGTCGGCCTCGAAAATCCCATGTAATCTACAATAAATCTCCTAAGACAAATAAGTGAGTTTGGCAAGGATGTAGGATACAAACTCAACACACCAAAATCAATTGTATTTATATCACTAATGAACAAGTAGAAACTGAAATTTTTTAAAATACCATTTATATTAGCTCCAAAAGATAAAATATTTAGGTATAAATCTAAACAAACACCTGCAGGATTTGTATGCTGAAAATTACAAAATGATGAAAGAAGACCTTTATAAATCAAGTCACCTCACGTTTGTGGATTTGAAGACACCATATTATTAAGATGCCGGTTCTTCCCCCAAATGATCTATAGGTTTAACTCAATCTTAATCAAAGTCTTTGCAGGATTTTTGGTAGATACAGACAAGCTAATTCTAAAATTTATATGGAAGGCAAAGGCACTGAAATAGTCAAGGCAATTTTCAAAACTAAGAGTAAAGTTGAAGTAATCTCACCACCCCATTTTAAGTCTTACTATAAAGTTATGGTATCAAAACAGTGTAATATTGGAAAAAGGATAGACATATAGATTAATAGAACAGAATAGACAGTGCAGGAATAGACTCATGCAAATATAGCAAATATGGCCAGTTCATATTCAGAGCTATTTAACAAAGGAATAGCCTTTTCAACAAATGGTACAGAGCAATTGGTCATCCATAAGCAAAAGAAAGAAAGAAAAAAGAACCTCAACCAAAACATTACCCCTTATGTAAAAATTAACTGAAATGAATGTCAGACCTAAATATAGATGCAAAATTATAAAACTTTCAGAGAAAAACAGAAGAAAATTTATGACAAACATTTCCTATGGTTAAGGCAAAAAATTGGCAAAAATTCATAGATATAATAGAAAAAAATTAATAAATTGGACCCAATCAGAATTAAGTAGGTTTACTCTGTGAAAGACACTGTTAAAAGAAAGAAAGACAAAGTATAGACTGGGAGAAAATATTTGCAAATCACATATTCAGCGAAGATCTTTTATCCAAAATACACAAAGAAATCTCAAAACTCAACAGTAACAAAATAACCCAGTCTTTAAAAAATGAGCAAGAGATTTGAACACTTCACAAAAGAGTATATACAGAAGGCAGTTAAGCACCTGATAAGATATACAATATCACTAACCATTAGGGAAACAAAAATTAAAACTATGATGAGATACTATAACATATCTATTAGAATGTCCAAAACAATTACTGACAACACTAAGGGTTGGCAAGCATGCAGAGCAACCAGAACTCTCATACATCACTGGTGGGAATGTAAAACAGTACCCCTGCTCTGGAAAGCAGTTGGCAGTTTATTACAAAGGTACACATACACTTACTGTATGATCCCATATTCTCACCTTTAGTTATTTCCCCTGAGTTACAAAAACTTACACATGCCCACACACACAACAGTACATGAATGATCACAGCAGCTTTATGTATAATAACTAAAACCTGAAACAACTCAAACACCTTTCAATGGGTGAGAAGATAATGTTACATTCATATGATGGAATACTATCCAGCAATAAAAAGAAATAAATTAACGATACAACAACTTGGATGATCTCAAAGGCATTATGCTAAATGAAAGAAGTCATTCTCAAAAGGTTACATATTGTATGATTCTATTTTTATGATATTGTCAAAAAGACAAAACTGTAGTGATTGACAACAGATCAGTGGCTAGGGATTAGGGGGAGGGAGAAAGTATGACTACAAAATGAAAGCACAAGGGAGTTTTTTGGTGTGATGAAACTGTTCTGTATCCTGTCGGGGCGATGGTTACCTGAAGGTAGACATATGTTAAAATTCTACTGCACACCTACTGACTGTACATTCTACTGACTCTATGCCCCCCAAAAAGTTAATTTTACCATATGTTAACTTAAAAATAAAAAGATTTTAAATACTGGTAAAATGCTTCTAGTCTTAGTACTAAGTCCTATGAGAAATTTCTCCCATCCTAATGAATGTAGTGTGATGAATACCAAATACCTATGTAATCATTTAGTCATTTGTTTATTCATTCACTAAACAAATACTGAACACTTACAATTTTTCTACACACTCTACCACTCACCAGATTTAGCAGTAAGTAACAGAAGCCCTTAGTTTGAGACATCTAATGCAGGCTGACAGCACAATCACAAAACCCAATTTGTAAAAGCAATCCTACATAAGCCAAAATGATACAATCCAGGTACTCAACTGTCCTGCTCTGACTTAAATTTAGCATAGATTTTAGAAAGCATAGAGGAATAAATGGATCACAACATGTAAGTATTAGTTCTCTAAACGGCGCTTTTTTTTTTTTCTCTCTGCTGTACACGGGCTTCTCACTGCTGTGGCCTCTCCCGTTGCGGAGCACAGGCTCCGGACGCACAGGCCCAGCGGCCGCGGCTCACAGGCCCAGCCGCTCCGCGGCACGTGGGATCCTCCCGGACCGGGGCACAAACCCGCGTCCCCCGCATCGGCAGGCGGACTCCCAACCATTGCGCCACCAGGGAAGCCCTCTAAACGGAGCTTTTAATGAACAGTAAGTGGCAGAGAGTTTGAGATAATACTCAATAAGTACCTAAAGTGCAATATTTTATCTTTTCAGTTAAATCCAGAGCCACTTGTCTTCTGAGTCAGCCCAGCTAGGGGGGGAACTTCCATTCTTTTACAAAAGCTGAGAATTCTGATAATTGCTTCAGTCCTAATAGAAAGCCACACTGCCTCAGCCCAGAGAGGCTGGAGGAGGCACAGATGGGAAAGGTCATGAAAAATCTCCATAAGGGACTCGTAGAAAGTGTAACCTTGAACCATGTAAATTTTTGATATATCCTACAGAACGTACTGTATCACATGATTAACCATAAACCAATATTGAGGGAATTGACCACCAAAAATTATTACTTGGGTTTTAATATAGTTACTTTTTAGCTCTTTCATGAGTTAAAAGAGAAGACCAGTTGCTGTAAACTGAATTAGGTGTTCCCAGAATTCATATGCTGGAGCCCTAACCCCCATTGTGATGGCATTTGGAGATGGGCCTTTGGAAGATAATAAGGTTTAGATGAGGTCATGAGGGTGGGACCTCCATGGTGGGATTAGTGCCCTTAGAAGAAGAGACCAGAGAGCTTGTGCTCATTCACATTCTCTCTCCCTCTCTCTCTCTCTCTCTCTCTCTCTCTCTCTCTATGTTGGCATGTTAATCTTAGACTTTCAGTCTCCAGAACTGAGAAATAAATTTCTGTTGGTTGAGCTACCTGGTCTATGGTATTTTGTTATGTCAACCTGAGCAGACTAACATACCACTCCTAAGTCATGATAATAGTGAAAATCATTATAATTGCTAAAATATATTGAGTGCTTAATATATGACATATTATCTCACTCAATCCTCACAACATCCCTGTGAATATGGTACTATCATCATCCATTTCACAATAGCTAAACACCTTTTCCAAAGTCACACAGCTAGTACTAGTAGCTGGACTACTAAAAATAGATTCAAGGCATAGCTCTAGTTTACCCACTGCAAACTGATGTAAGAGCTATCCAAAATCTTTACTACTGACCTTGCCTAAAGTGCAAATTCTAAATAACTGTCAATAACTGGGTGGGACTGGTGTCTATGGAGATCATATTGATAATCCATAAACTATTCCTATCAAAGACAACCACAATTAACCTTCTAGTACTCCCAGATTTCTCCAAGGTAATAAAGTGTGTAACTAAAGATGTTAATGGAACACACTATGCTTAAATCTTTCCTCTTGCTGAATAACTAAACTTTGTCAAGTTTTTTTGGCCTCCAGCCAAAATCTACCAGGAGAAACACCTCCGTATTTAAACATTAGACTTATTGCTCATTGTAATAAGGGAGACACACACCATGGAGAGCCATGGGATGTCTCAGTAAGAGGATATTAGAAAGAACTTACTACAGTTATCAGGCTTGGGTTAGGCGACTTTGGGGAAGTTTCAGGATGTGAAGCAATGCTTTCAGGAAACAGGAGAAATTCTAGAACCATATTTTATAGACAAGAAGGGGAGTGTAGAGTGAGGCTAAAGCTGTGATCAGAAAAGCAGCAGCAGTCACTCATATTACGGAAGATTGGGGAATGTGTGGTATTTTGTGGTTTGCACATAACCCTGTTCTGTTTGTGTGTAGACAAGATTACAGAGCAGTCTCCTTTTGTGCCTCACTTCATCTCATGGTCACAGAGTGGCCTTGCCTGATGCTCGTACTTTGTGAGACAGACAACAACAAGGCCTTGCTGTGAGTTTCTCAAGGCCAGCTCCGAGAAACACCAACACCCAGCTGATAGTGTCAGGCCAGTTCTCAGGTATCAAAGGCTACTCTTCCCTTTCTCAGCTTAAACCTTTCCTTCTCTTTTCATAAAATATAGGCCTAGGAGAAGGAAGTCTGCAGTATGCCAATTAGGTAATTGGCATTGAGCTGCTTTTCAGATGGAACAGCTAAGAAACTAATTAGCCTATAATTTTAAGGAAATAGTGCTGCCCTTTAACAAAAATGAGTTAGATCACTCCCTGAGTCAACAAGCTATATATTATGTAGCAGTGGGTGTCCTTTCAAAAATAACAAAAGCCCTTTTAGCCTTCTTCCTTGTCATTGAGATTATAAAACCATTTTTCATTTTATTCAAATGCATCGAAATGTTTTCTTAGTGTCCATCAATTCTTTCCAAGGCAAAAAGGGAAAGAGGTCACGGAGGCTAAGGGAGCAGTTAGATTTTAGTAGAGGGGCTTTCCCAGCGGTAAATACAAGTAGCTTGCTCCAACAGAAAGAGTATGGCTTTTGGAGTTAAGATTGTATTTGTCCAAACATCAACTCCACCACTTCACATACATGACCTTGAGCTTGTTGCTTTAAATTTCTGTAGAATAGAAATATTATTTACATCTGCCATCATAGGTTAAAAATAACTGAGATAAAAAGAAAACACTCTGTAATCTCTCAAAGCATTCTAAATACTAGTCAATATTATTATTACATATATAAATATTGTGATATTAATTAAAAGTTCATCAATAATGTCTTAGAAATAAGGATACTGATATAAAAAATAAACTGATCGTGTTAGGCAATCCCTGCAAATTAGTCAAAGGATGTTTCTGAGTTGTAAAAATCCTCTAAAATTCCAAGCAAGCTTACATAGATGTTTACCTCCAGAAAGTTAAAAAGATTCTCCAAGAGCCACGGCACCTACTATCTAGCTGGCTCAAAGCCAGCAATGTAAAATAAATGATACAGTATCATATTGGTTTATTATTTTACCTTATAAAAAAATATTCCAGTCCTCAGGATTCTGAGGGCATGTAATTTTCAAAGAAGAATAAATAGTGAGACTAAGTTGAAATTAAAGTCACAGAAAATGGTTAGATTCTGAGACAGAGGGTTGGACAAACAGTTCAATCAATATGGCTGTATAAACAGGGAGTTGAACTTAGGAGTCTCTCCCTGGTTTTGAAGGTGCAAAACTCTTAAGGATGGAAAGAAACAACTCAAGGAATAAACAATAGATTTGAAGGAACACGTGATGAGCAAGGTCGAAATGAGATTCGTTGGGCTTTGCTGAGGAGGCAAAAAGAGACCATGTGGAAATTGGTGGAGCTTGGGACAAGAGATTCCACTGTAAAGAGACTGAAGATTGAAGCCAAGTCAGAAGGCAGAGATGGCCCAGCCAGAAGTCCAGGCCATTGCTAACAACCAGACACACCATGGGTGCAGAAACAGAGCCCATAAGCCACCCAGTCTCCACTCACGTGAGTGGTGCTTGTACCAAAGAGCTAGTTATCGTCCCCACTGGAGTTCAGAGAGGACCTCTCCTTGACAGCCGCTAGAACTGATCAATAGCTATTGACCAGCCAGCATGAACAACATCCATCAGAGCCCCAAGTCTCTGCTTTGTCTTTATCAACCTCACTTCTATGTAAAATCCCCTTGTCCCAAAAAACTCATAAGCCCACATCTGTATGGGGCTGGGAAGTGTGACATCTTGTGAAGTGGTCAAGGTGCAACAGAAAGCACACATATCAGCTGAAACTGAACATATCCAGTAAGAGCCCCCTCTCCAAGTAAATATGTACATAAAACTAGTGAGAGCAAAGACAGAATCCCTACTGTCCTCCAGTTTACTGAGCCCCGTGATGAAGAAGTCAAGAGTTTTATCATTTAAAAAGACAGAGCATAATGGAGTGGGCTTTTGGTTGATAATTAATTTTTATGGACAAATACATGCATGATTGACGGTCCCGAGTTGGTTCTACCACTCCTCATTGTGCATCAGCAGTGCGGTGTTGGGGATTGACCCTACTCCAGAGTTTGTACTAAGCAGTCTTTGTCAATAATGAAAATTTCTTCACTCACACAAGCATCAAGAAGCCAGGCGTAGGCCAACAAATCACGGCATTTCCCCGGAAACAGAAATCAGTTCAGGAATAGGCATGTGACTCAAATCAGGTCAATGAGACATCAGGGGCCAATTTCCAGAGAGAGAGAGTTACAGGAGGAAATTCCTTCTCTCTTTTCTGCTGAAATGGCTGAAAAAGCAGGTAGCATCATTTGCTACTAGCAGTTCCTCTATGACTGTCCGGGATCCAGCTTTAGCATGAAGTCTACACTGTGAACAACAGATGAAATGGAAAGAATCTGGATCCTTTATGACACCCTGAGCTGCCGGCTCAATCAAACCTGAGGCCTGCCCTGCTTCTGTTAAATGACCCTATATATTTCCTCAACATTTAAGCCAATGAAGTCAAGTTTCTGTCACTCTTGACCAAAAGCAAATTAATTGATACACATGGCTCTGACGCTGGTTTAAGGGAATATCATATTTTGAGGTTCTAGAGACCAAGCCACTTCCTATACATATAGCTAATTACCACCTAGAAATGTGTCCTGCTCTGGCATTCTTTTAGGGTGAAGGCTTGTCACTCAGGTTAAAAACCAAAAATTTGGAAGGGCTCAGGAAAGGATCAGAGTTAAAACACCCTTTCGGGACTTTGTAGCAAAGAGACCAAGTGAATAGAGGCATTTTTTTCTGGAAACAAGGCACGAAATGCAATCGGGAAGCTAGAAAATGAGGAATTCGGCTAAAGGTCCTTTTTAGGAATGAAGCTAAGGTTAGCCATAGCAGGAATATCCTAATATTATTAGGTTGGTCAAAAAGTTAGTTCGGGTTTTTCATAAGATGGTACCAAAAACCCAAACGAACTTTTTGACCAACTATATATATATATATATATATATATATATATAGGCTGTAATTTTCTGCTTATAATTTCTGTATTTTATAACTTTGTTTGCCCTTTTTGAAAGCTCTAGTCTGTCTGCTGTTCTGTGAGAAAATCAAAGTGCTTTTAAGGGACTGAGTGTATCCCTAATGGTACAAGGATTCAGAGTGAGAGGACGCTCAGATAAAACAGAACAGTTAGGGCACCTGACGCTGGCTCCTCCTCTTTGGAGATTCTCTTCCAGGGCTTGACCCAAGAGGTCCTAGGTTTTATTTTGCTGATGAGCATCATGTCCCCTGCATCATGGTGACCTTGTGGCTGTGTTGGATCATAAATGGACCAAACTCAGCATCTCGGCTGAGCAGTCACATTGGTGACAGACACACAGTCCTGGTGTAGTGTTTCCTCACCTTAGAAATGTCCAGGTTTAGAGCCACTGTCCAGGGTGCTCATAAAAGCCTCAGGCACCACCAACACCCAGTGTGCAGTAGGAACCCACTTCCTTCCAAGTGGCACATGCAGCCTGAAAACAGAAGTTTCCCCGGATCAGTACCAGCACACCACTTTACAGACGTTAAGACCCTGCCCATCCATTTTAGAGCACCTGGCAGATTCTCATTTCAACAGAAAATCAATATATGGAAAGTAATTCATGTATCAGCACAGTCAGCAGTGCACAAAAGCAGAGACTAGTAAAGTAAGCTTTTTTTTTTTTTTACTATTTGGAGTAAAATAATAAGTTATGGCAATTTTTTCTCCCAATCACTCAGCAAAAGAAAATACAGTTTTAGTACGTCCACCTTTACTGGATGGTTATAGATCTATTTGACTTTAATGCCTTTCTTGGAGTAATTTTAATCTGTTATATGAATGCACCAGGCTTACTTACTAAAAAAACCTTTAGAATCATTTCACTGGGAACACAACAAAGTTCCTGAAAGAAAACAGACCTAAGAAACAAAATACCATACAAATTCTGAACAATGTAATTTATGTTTTTCAATTCAGTTGCATTTTTCTGCATGTCCCCAAGCAATTGCACACATTATCAGTTGCTTCTTGTGCAATTTTAATTCAGAGTGATGAAAATATTTTTGATTTCTAAATATATAAAAAAAACATTAGCTTACTGTCTTGCTTTTGCAATTTATTTGAATCCCACATATGTGCTTTATTTTTTTTAATTGTGCCATAGTATAAAATATCCTTGGTTTTTGCACTTAATTTTAGTCCATGGTTCTATGTTTTATCGTTTTGAAGTTAGAAATCACTCAAGAGAGACACAACAGCACTCTTCTTTGAATGTCCCAGCTATGAACTCTATTTGAATGTCATCAATATTATATAATGTTTTTGAGTTCTTTAAAAAATTAGAAAGTCCAAAAAATCAAAAGGGAATTTCTTAGATATGTACCACATGCCACCTCTTTGTTTAAAAATGGAAAGCTAGTCTCTGGAGCAGGAATTTGTGGTGACACTGGATCTATGCTTCCAGTTACTGTTACTTTCAATATTGCTCCGAAATTTGGTTCATAGGCCACTGAAATATAGGACACCATGAGACACACTTTCAGCACAGCAAGCAGTTATAGAGTTTCACCATGCAACTTGCAATAGCCTTACTGTGCAATGAGAAATACATTTCCACCCACCATACTGAAATTGATGCCAGTAGGACCGCATTCAGAATACAGTACAACAGAAAACAGTAAAATACACCATCTGTGGTTGGGCAGTTAAAGCACAAAGAGAGTAGAGGATCTGAGAGATCAGTTAATTTGGACGAGGGAGACTACCTAAGTGAGCTCACTTAAGTTCTAAGATGGATCTAGGAACTAGTCTCCTTACTGGTCAAATTAATCGTATAATTGTCAGATATTGTTTGTGATCGTAGGCAGTTCTGTTTGCATCAGGTGCAAATGAATGTGATTCAGATACCTGGTTTTTCTGATTTACTAACATTACTAAGAGGGTCTGTGAACAGTGAATGAGGTAGTTTACTTTCCTAATACTTCTTAAACCATTCATGATATGAAAACTAACAAACCCAGCCAACAGTCATTAGTCACATCTCATTCCTTGAGAAATGTTCAGATTTGATGAATGTATTCATGCATCTATTTATTCTTCCCACAAACATGTAGTGGGACCTTCTGAACAAGGCACTGTGCTGGGAACTGTGGGTCATCGTGGGAAGAGGCAGGCACTGAGCCTGCTGTCCTGTGGCTGTCCACTAGAGCAGGAAGAACATAAACCAGGTGTCTATTTATTTCATTCTATTTCTATAGGGATTAAAGCATTACCTTCAGAGCCAGGTGGACTTGGAGCACAATCTGAGCTCAAACAGCAAACATCCACCACTTGGGTGCCTTTGCTGCGTCAATTTCTCTATTGGTTCTCTTATATGTCAAAAGGGAAGAGTAATACCTACCTGGCAGAGGTTTTTTTTAGGAATCAGATAATCTTGTAAGATGCCAAGGAAAGTGCTCAAGTGACTATTCTTATTCAAATGATAACAACCACAATGATGAGGATGTGATAGTGACCAGTCGTAAATGAGCAAGGAAGTTGATTAGAATTTTAAACAACTAGAGTTGACCACTGCCTTCCATCTATGGCTTGAAATCAATATTCTAGCACTAAACACCAATGGAAATATATCCCATCTTAAAGCCTACCCTTTAGGAATTCGTGCTTTAAATTAAGATCTTGTGCCCTATTTAAATACAAAGACAGGGAAGAAAGAACATGCATAGATATTTTCAGTCATTAACATCTTAGGATGAATTATTTTATTATATCTTAAGTGGAGAACGTGCTGTACAAGGTTTTCAGTTATGGGTAAGAGGAAGGGTGGGTCCAGAGAACAGGGCACTGCTATCATATATACATGGGACCTACCCAGTCAGGAGTATGAAGCCCCAGCATATGTAGCCAAAGAGGGGAAATAGGGAAGGAGAAACAGCAACAAGTGGGAAGATGGGAAATTTTAAAATAATTGGTAACACATGACAAGGACTATTCTAAAAACCTTGCACGCACATCTCACACGGTGTGTCGGGGAGGGAGAAATTTTCTTTTACTTTCCTAGGCTCTTCTGGCTGGTCTAAGAATTAAATTGACATGACACAGATTAACAGGAGAAAATCAAACAAAAGTTTAATACCATGTATGCATGGGAGAGACCCAGGAAACCTGAGTAATTTGCCAAAAAGGCCAGAACCCTCACCTCAAATACCATCTTCAACTAAAGACAAAAGAGGATGCTGGGGGTAGTGCTTTGGAACCTCAAAAGGGAGGCAGGCAATTCACATGAAGATGGAAAAGACTATGTTTGGTAAATAAATGTTTGCTGGGTCATGCAGAGACAACAGGACACAGAGTGGACTCTGGTCTCTAGCATTTCCCCCACTGCACCTGGCCCATACTCTGCAGCTATCTCAGCAAAGCTCTATTCCAGGAACAGGCCCTGTATACAAATTCTTTTAGACAGCTATGGGAAAGGTCAAAGTCTCTTCCTGGGCCTTGAATTTTTTTACCCCCCAAATAATCCACATGCCAAGGAGGCATTTTGGGGTTGCAAGTTTTGCTCCCCTACAGATGTTTACAAACAATCTTATTAGGTAAGCACTAGTCATACTCCCAGTTTACAGCTGAGAAATTTGAAATAAAGAGCTGTCAAATAACTTCCCCAATATGCACAGGCAATGAGAACAGCAAAGCCAAGATTCACACTCTAGCAGCCTGGCTCCAGAGCCCTTTTATTTTTTTAATTTTTATTGGAGTATAGTTGCTTTACAATGTCGTGCTAGTTTCTGCTGTACAGCAAAGTGAATCAGTTATATGTATACATATATCCCCTCTTTTTTTAGATTTCCTTCCCATTTAGGTCACCACAGAGCACAACTACTGCCCTACACAGGCTGATTCAGGTCTTTAGTCACATGACTAATTTGAACTTGCATGATGACATCTAGCAAATGTATTAGTAGTTAGGATTCTCCTGAAATGCAGAACTAATGGGATGGATATACATATGCATATATATATATATATATACTTACAGGATTTATTATGAGTCCTTGGCTCATGCAATTATAGAGGCTGAGAAGTCCCAAGACACGCCTGCCATCTGCAAGTTGGAGATTCAGGAAAGCCAGTGGTATAGTTCCAATTCAAACTTGAAGGCCTGAGAACTAGGGGAGCCAATGTCTAAAGGCAGAAGAGGAGGGAGGTCCCAGCTATAGCAGAGAGCAAATTCGCCCTTCCTCTGCCTTTTTGTTCTACTCAGACACTCAGTGAATTGAATGCTGGCCCCCTGCACTGGGGAGGGCCATCTACTTTACTCAGTCTACTGATGCAAATGTTAATCTCTTCCTGAAATGCCCGCATAGATACTCCAGAAATAATGTTTTACCACCTAGCTGGGTTTATCCCTTAGCCAAGCAAGTTGACACATAAAATTAACCATCACGGCCAAGACTCTCAAAGTTCTTTGTATGTGTAAGTCCACCCTCTGAATCAATGAGAAAACCCATTTTTACACTGAGAACTTCGTGAGGGTGCAACACAAAGGGTGGTAAAATAGAAATAAGACCAAGGGATTGTGTGTCCTAATATTTTTATGGAGAACATCTGAAGACAGTACAATATATGATGACACATAAGTGAGGCATTTTGGAAGCTCTTCATAAGGAAGGGACGATTGCTTACCGTGGAGCACAGCTGTCAGAGTGCAGTAAAGAGTGCTTCTCTGAGACAAGCCCAGACATTGATACTTAACAAAACAAGGCTCCCAAGTCTATCTACTTGGTAATAAATGAAATAGGAACACTACAACCTACCAATTTATTTTCTGGCAGTAAATGCAGCTTGGGGCTGTATTTGACATTGGAGGTCCAAACCTCAGCAAGAATTTCTATGGTGCAGAAATTTGGGAACATGGGCAGAGGGAGAAGGAACAGGGGGCATGTGAAATTTCTTGGCTAAAAACAGGAACATCTTGTGGTGTGGGAACTGAATCTTTTCTCCCTATTATAATAGTTCTCAGGGGCTTTCCTGAGTTAAAAGTAAAATGAATTCTCACCCTGAAGACCAATATGTCCATTTTAATTTCTGGCTTTAGCTTGGGACAACTTATGTCTTATTACTAATGTTCCTCTTTGCCTTATAGTAAGTGCACGTGGCAGAAATGGGATGCTAGCTCCCCTACTGAGGACGATTGCGGAATGAAGGACAGGATCAAAGGGTGGGAGAGGTCTTTTCCCTCCCCACGGACCAACGTTGTCTTTTAATTTCTATCAGTGTTATGACTTTGGAGGAGGGCATAGAATCAAGAAGAAAGAATGAGGAAGCTGGCACTTGCAAAATGACTTCCAGACCTATTAAAACATCAAAGCCAAAATATTCCCCCCAGGAATGAACTTCAGACGACAGTTTAAGAGAAGACATACCAAGGAATATTTCATTTCATATTCACAAAGCCTAAGCTTCCCATCTCCACAGTATTCTATGTTTTTATGTGTTTTAACAGCTTGTAACATCTTCAAATAAAAAGAGTAAAAATGTAAGCATGTGGCTAAGCTATATATATATATATATATATATATATATATATATATATACACACACACACAATTCTTAATCACTCAATATCACTCTAGTCTTATCCAATACGGACAGGATAAAAGTCGAAGTTGTCATGCAAATTAAAATAGAGAAAGAGTGCTTTTACTGGATTACTCTTTACAGAGATCTTTTTTTTATTTTTACAAAAATGTTTCCAACCACTGGAACACAAAAAGGTACACAAATACATAAAAGCATGAAAGGGGCTATGAACCTATTGTTAAGAGGAAATCTGCTTGTAGAAAAACACACATGTCCTTTTAAGTGTATAGCTCTGCATGAATCTCTTTCATATAGAAAGAGCACAGTGACGCAGTTAAGAATCAAGCCTGACTTTAATCAACTTTTTAGTGCATAGTAAAGTTAATAAGATATGCAGTTTTGTGCTCTTAGTAACCTTATGAATGCTTTCCTGGAGTTTTTACATTAGAAAAGCCAGTGTTATCAAACATTGGAACTTTGGTAAGAGATTTTGCTACTTGAAGCCTGCTGATCCTTTCACGGGAATGGGGGAATGAATTTCCCTTCTCTGTCAATATCACCTTGAGAACAAGAGCTGAAGGGTTTAAATGGACCCTCTCCAAGGATCCACTTGTGCCCTCCGTAGCTGGCAGTGGTAGGCGCCCATATAGGTCCCTTATTCTAAGGCTTGTAGAAATCATAAAAGCCAAGTTGCAGGAATACTCATGGTATAATATATTTGGTGTTATTGTCCCTAGATAGACACACACTGGTCAGACCGTGTGTACTGATGTTTCATGCAGGAAATATGGTGACCATATGTTCAGGTTTCTATGTTTCACTAGTTCTATTTCCTCCCCCCACTTTCTTTAGCAGTTTATGGTTTCTTTTCATTGACAAATTGCCAACTGTTAATTTATAAAACAGACTAAGTGTAAAGTAACCACAGTGAGGAAACCAAAACGAAGACGACTAAAGCAAAGAAATAATTATATCAAAATATCTCCCAACAGGGACTTCCCTGGCAGTCCAGTGGTGAAGACTTTGGTTAAGACTTTGCCTTCCAGTGCATGGGGTGTGGGTTCCATCCCTGGTTGGGGAGCTAAGATCCCACATGCCTCACGGCCAAAAAACCAAAACATAAAACAGAAGTATTGTAACAAATTCAATAAAGACTTTAAAAATGGTCCACGTCAAAAAAAAAAAATCTTAAAAAAAGTATCTCCCATCGCAGAGGTATGATCTATCTTGGACCTTCATGATGTGAGCCCCTAGAACACTCAAGGGGAATGAGAACGCCTCAGAGGTGACCAGACTACTACCATGTTCTACCTTTTATGTTTGTTTGGTGAGGGTGGGAGGAGACTCATTCAATTTTCAAACAAGCCAGGCTCCTAAAAGAAGTACAAAGGAACTGATAGTTTATTGAGCATTTTTAGAGAACACATTTTCTTATTCTGGCTTTATCAAAATAAAATGTCTTAAATTAGAAAACCCTGGGAAACTCCCAAATCCTCCCTAGTATCTAAGTGTCTAAACAGAATCTCACAAAGCTAGTAAGCAAGGATCTTTCCTTTGAGCTTCTTTCCCCCTCCTTCAACTCCTTAGACACAGCTCTGTTAAGTCTGACATCAGCTAGAGGCACCCACAAAGGCCAGGTCACTGCCCTAATGGAGGATTATAGATTCTCTGTTCACGATAAAATACTTGCTTATTCTGACTCACTAAAACATCATTTATTTGCCTAAATCCCACCCCCTTAACCTGAGTAAAGACTTGATCTTACAGTAAAAAAGATACAGCACTTTCCATACCCTAAGGAATTATCTCCCTGCCTCTAGCTTTCCTACCTAAGAATGTGTGCTTGAAAGAAGATGAACGGAGTGAGGATTTGGAATAGAATTTGCAGAAGTAACCTTTGGCAGCTGTGCCTGGAATAGGGCAGGAGAGGTGCTATCGTGATGCTACTCACTAGTAACTCATCAGTTCTCAGAGTAGAGGGATGGAGGAGAAACCATCCTCCCTGCTTCCAGGCTACTTTCTATCCTTACTCCCTCTCCAGGTTCACAAGGTGCTCTGATGACTGGATTGGCTTCCCAAGGGGCTTGATGATTGGGGTAGTGCCCTGAGTGGGGGACATAAGCACTGGAAAGGGATGATGGTGCTTTGGTTGGTGTCAGTCCATTTCTGAGAGTCTCTTCGCCTCTAGAAATACTGGTAATGCCAAGGTCCTGGATCTGCAGGGACGAAGATCAGACCTGACCTCAGTATCTTCACCAAGGCCAGGTTACCCTAAAGAAGAGAAGCCTATTGATGAAGAGTCAGTCAATCAGTGATACACTTTGGCCTCACAGAACACTTCTGTTCGAAGGTCAACAAACTATACTCAATCAACCTCTTTTAATCATTTCTTTCCCAGGTTTATTCTTTCTTCCTCTGACCCTCTATGCTGCTCACCATTCCCCTAACATGCCAAGAACATTCATATCATTATCCTTTCCTCAAATTGTTCTTTCTGTCTAAAATTCTTTATGACTAACTCTACCCAAAAAGTCAGGGGAAGAGAGCTTTTGAGGATAATTCTGATGGTGCCTAATTTAGATGGATGGAAGGATAGTAGTGCCATTAAGTGAACTGAGATGCAGACATAGGGTGAAGGGAGGGAAGGGGATATTGGAGATGAATTTTGGGACCTGCTGTCTTTAGAGTACCTATGAAACGTTCCAGAAGAGAGAGATGTAGCATATATTTCAGGCAGAGATTGGGCATGGAAATAATACACGAGAATCATCAAAACAAAGTGGTGATAGATGAAGAGATTTCCAGAGGAAGGGCACTAGAGTGGGAAAACAAACAAGAAGAATGAGGATAGTGCCTTGGTAAGTGTATGAATATAGAGCGGCTTACACAAAAAAGGAAGAAAGCAGATAACTAGGAGAACCAGAAGACTTCATGGTCACAGAATCCAAGGGAGGACTGAAAGAGGAAGATTACCAGGGTCGAGTACTATCAAGATGCCAAGCAACAGGAGAACTAAAAACAAGTCATTTGATATGGTAACTAAGAGCTCATGTAAACCTTGAGTGGGAGGCAGCCTGGGTAACTCTGGAGTGGGGCTGCCCGGGTTTGCATCCTAGCTGCACCGTTTGCTCGCTCTGTGATGCTGGGCAGGTTATTTATTCTCTCTCTGCCTCAGCTTCCACATCTATTAAATGGAGATAAGGACAGCACCTACTTCAGAGAGTGGACATGAAAATCACATGAGTTAACATATTTAAAGTGCTGAGATCACTGCCTGATGCAAGCTTTATGTGAATGTTTGCTGCTACAATTTATTATTATAAGATTCCAAAGAATCAGAGAGCAATACATATATAGCACAATAAAATAATCTTTGAAGAAGCATGGCAATAAATGGAAGGGGCAAACAGGGCAACAGCTTAAGGAGCAGAAAGTTGAGTATAGGCACTTTTCCTTTTGATTCCCCCCTACAACAATACAAAGAGGAGGAGAAAAGAATATGAAATTCATGGAGAGTTACAGTATAAATACTAGTAACATGGAAACCAAAGTCAAATACTGGAAATCTCCATGAAAGTCCTTATGGGCACTCCTACTCTTTCTTTAAAACATGAAGTCAGCACTTTCCTTTCTGATTTAAGGTTTATTTTTATTTCTGCCAACTCTGCAATTGTATAACTTGGTTAATTAAGTGTCTATCAAGTTTAATGCTTAGCCTCATTGTTCCTAACATGGTTTCAAGAAGTAAATGTTGCTTTAAAATAAATTTATTAATAAATTAATCACGCTTTTCAAAGAAATATTACAGAATAATTAATCTAAACAACACATACCATTCGTTTAAGTAAGAACAAATTATACTTCCCCAAATAATTTTGCCTTAACTCTGGCCATCAATCATCTCATGATTAGTAAAGAAAATGGTTCTTCTAATTATATAAATCCTTACATCTATGAGTAAAAAGTGGGAAATAGAGTAAGAATTTATTATAAGGAATGCTTTTGTAAATTGAAAAATGACTATTATGTTTTAGTTTTCCTAGCATTTGACAGCATTCTGCTGATACAGTATTTCGTTGTATTCTTATTCCTTATCCTTACAAAGGCTTCCATTCACATCAAAAGTATGCTGAAGGCCCCAACCTTGACCATGAAAGTTCTCTTTGTCTTCATGATTACAGCTGGGGAACCTTAACTAGCCACCTGTTACCAATTATTTTTAATTAGCATCGTAGGATATTTTGGCCTGTTCAATAGAACCTTTTGAGTAGGGTTTGGTTGGAATTTTTTGTTTTGTTCCTCTTCTTTTTTTTTTTTTTTGGAAGCAAGAGAAACTAAGGTAACAGGAAACGATTTTTAATTTACAAGTAAATTAATGAGTCACATTTGGAAAACAAAACAACCAGGATTTTCACAAGCAAGTTACCAACTGACCATAGCATTACCCGCATAGAGCCAGCAGGTATGTTGGGTGCTGTAAGTCATGGTTTGCCAAGTTATCTGCATCATGCTCCACCAATTATTCTACCAAAGAACCTTGGTCCCACAGTGGGCTCCCCTTGTAAAGAATATTTTTCATCAACAGTGAGGAGCAGAAGTGAACATTCACCTGACTGGACAGGTATTAAGGACGGGAAGGAGGACTTCCAGTGGCAGGAAAACTACATCCAAGAAAAATCCCAGCAGTCAATTCTGCCAAGGGAGAGCAAAACCAGGAGACTGGGAGGATCCCTAGTAAAGATCTCAAGCACACAACTTCCTTTAGACAGATCACTTTCAATCCATACATTTCTCTTGTTATCTAGAACAGCAGAGTTTATTCATAACTTGACATTTTCTATCATTTTATGACTATTAAATTTGTAGATTACAATGGATTTCTCATATGGGCAACCTAATTACTGGACTAAAAAAAGAAAACCTTAAAAACGTGTGTCCTCCTTAGAAAGAAATTCCTGTTCTTCTGTGGCTCATTATATATGGTTATGGACTATTTTCCAAAAACGTTTATGCTTAAGGTTTTATTTCCCCAGAATTATGCTGCATGTGACACCAAGCCCTGTGTGGCCTTAAGGAGAAGCTGCCCCATGGTTGCCCTGGTGAGGGGTAACCCCAGCTGCTGCCTGCATATCTGGTTTGGGGATATGCAAACCTGATTCTGGCTATGTGTACTGGCCACAGACCTGAAAGGGTCATCTACCTTCTAAGAGACTGCTGTGCCTCACTGCAGGATGTTTAATTCTATGGATAAATTGACTTTAAAATGCTGATTAAGCCAATTCCAGAAAATTAAAAATTAGCATTGGTTTAGATTAGATTGAGCATCAATAGAAAACACCCTGCTGCCCAGGATCACTGGCAAACTTGCCAATTGATGTGATTTTGTTGCAGGGGATGGGGGGAGGGTAGTCATCCTGACTGCTACTCACCAGTTGTCTGAATTGTTGACATGGATGTGTAGAGTTTCCTCCTTGCTCTTCAAGCCTGTGACTCCTAACTCCACAATTAGACACAACAAGAACTTTGAAGGACACTTCATAAACCATATCCTATTCTCCATCAACTACCAGGGTTGATCCAAGCGTTACTTTTGGGTCAGTGTTTACTGCCATTTTTTATTGTCTTTCATTCCATGAGCCAGCTGATGAGTCAACAGAAATCTCACAAATAAATACTTTAACACTGGAATGTCTGTTGCCAAATTCAGCAAAGAATGTTGAACAACTGCTTAATGTTTCCTACAGTAAGCTGTCACACAACAATCATTTTAAAAAGGTAAGAGGGAAAAGAGGACTGCGGAGTGAAATTCTGTTTCTTGATGCAGAACAGACACTAATAACTTACCGGAAAAGTGTTCAATTCATACACGAGTAACTCAAATTCCTTTAAATAAATACGAATGTCAAATTTGTTACTTTTTTATCTTAACGATGATACCCTGGAAATAACCTTTAGAATCAAGAAACACCAGCAATTTGAAGTATGCCAACTAAATCTAGATTTCTGGCTAAATTTATTATTAGGACTTATTACCAGACTACAGCAAATAGCAATATATGTTTTACATTAAGGAGATATTAAGAAAACTTTTTTTTTTTTTTTTTTTTTTTTTTTTGCGGTGCGCGGGCCTCTCACTGTTGTGGCCTCTCCCGTTGCGGAGCACAGGTTCTGGACGCGCAGGCTCAGCGGCCATGGCTCACGGGCCCAGCCGCTCCACGGCATGTGGGATCTTCCCGGACCGGGGCACGAACCCACGTTCCCTGCATCGGCAGGCGGACACTCAACCACTGCGCCACCAGGGAAGCCTTAAGAAAACATTTTACGTGTGCATTGTTATGGTGTATCACATTCAACCATAAATGTGGCGTCAAAAAGCTTCATAGTCAATATATATCATAACAAAAAATTCCATCCCATCATCAAATCTCTAGTACTTATATTAACCTTCCTAGTTCAAGTATGCCTGTGTTCTCAATGAAAGAGAAGTTGATAAAATGGACTAATATATAGTATTTTAAGTGTTTCTCCTATCTTTTAAAGAAATGTATTTTGGCTAAAGCTATTCCTCTGTCAAACTCATTACCTATATTGAATTTTACTACAGGATTGGTTCCTATTTGACTTATAGAGATGCTAAAATTTGGACAATATCTTCATGAAGTCCATGGAAAGTCCAGGAAAAAAAACTATGTCACTGATATTAATCTTCATGATATAAATAAAGGCAGCCATAATCATTATGACCTATAAATAGCCATGGAGGATGACTAGGATACCTATCAGTAAGCTTTCTCATTAATGACATCAATATGTTTTCTCTACTATAAATGTAGAGAAAACAAAGGTAGGATGGAGGATGGCTCCATGGAGGATGACTAGGATACCTATCAGTAAGCTTTCTCATTAATGACATCAATATGTTTTCTCCACTATAAATGTAGAGAAAACAAAGGTAGGTCCTTGATCACTGAGGGGCTGATACTCCATTGAGAATACAAAATAAAATATGCCTTGACTGTACAACAAAAATAACAGAAGACAAGGAGTGTTCTTTCATATAATTCTAGCCTTGGCCCTTCCTCGATATGATTTTAGCCTAATACTTAATCTCTTCAAGGCCAGATTCATATTCTGAAAATGGGGAGATTAGAATCAATTCTTGCTTAGAGCACTCATAGCTCTAAAATGTCAATGAGTTCAGGTTAAACAAAAACATAAATACCTGAACAAGGTAGTTTATGCTAAGCGTTGAATAACTACAGGTTATCAGGTACTGAGCAGGTTCAGAGTAGGCATCAGTCACTGCAGCCTGGCCAGGGGGAGACACACAGAAGCATTGCAGAGAGGCTAGGTTTCAATGATTGCAGCTGGTTGGGGTCGCTGAGAACCAGAACTGGTCTACCGAGGTGAGGTGGTGCAGAGTCTAGGAGCAGATTCTGGGGACCAAGGGCAAGGCCAGCTGAGCAGAAACAGTTACTTGAGGCTGAATCATCAGCCCGTAAACCTAATTTGGCCATGGTCAGGCTACGTCCAGGTGTTGGGATCAGGCTCATTGTGCTGCGGGGACCAATTACACCAGCCGAGGGGAAAGAAGAATTACAGAAGCTGAGACCAAGCAGTTCTTAAGAGGTTGTTTCACATTTTGTTGACTTCATAAGTTACTGGTGCATAATTTTAAACCGGATATAAACAAAAAGCCAAATTCTATTTCACAATACAGCGTGTAACTTTCACTTTCTGTTGAAACAGTTACACTGGATTCTTCTTATTAAGTAAAGGATAAAAATACATCGTCCAGGGAAAACAGTGATTTAGAAATTAGAGGATCTAAGGAAATAGGCATGTATGTATTCCTTTTCCAAGCCCAAATAATACCCTGAGAAGCTGAGAATATGAATATCAGTTTCAATCCAAGGATTCTGCATTTATAGATTTCATCAGGATTTCTGGGTCTCTAACCGTATCAGGTCAGCTCCCACATGCCCAAGCTCCTGCCCAAGGATGAGGGTTGAAGAGTTCCTTGCTGCTTGCTCAACCCAGCCCCTCAGTTAATCAGCAAGCCCTGCATGCATGTACAGGAGCTTTAGTCCCACCCCTAGTCTGGCTGCCCTGTGGATGTTATCCAGTTTGTCCCACGTGAGCCCTTGAAGATCGCTTTGCTCTCAGGCTGCCAGTTTATGTCTGAGCCCTACCATGTGTGCCCCATTCACGTGATAGGACTTCTCTTGTTCCTATTTGTTCCTTGAGTTCCCCCACCGACTCTTAAATTTTGTCCTAATTCCAACCTGCTTGTCTGGGGCCACGATTAACTAATCTGTGGCAATTTCGTATTTCTAGGAACACTGATATAAAAGACTAGAAGTTTCCAATTAAAACGTCTCCATTGCTTACAGGGATGGCTGCTGTCGATATATTTATTCTGGCACTCCCAGGAAGCCCCTTTAGCAGGGCTCAACAGTGGCTTCAGCTGTCCTTTAATAGCACAGCAAATTCTTGAATTGCCCCTTAACCCCCGGAAACTTCCAGGATCTATTTCCCCTGCTAGTCATAGTCTGTCCCCCAAATCTGATTGTCAGCAGCTCTTGTAGGGAAGGGGAAATTAACTGTTATTTAAGAACTGTTCTAGATCCCAGTGTGGCTCTCTTAGCATAAATTCTAGAGATGAGTTCATAGCACTCTGTACTGTGCTAGCTTTTTACTGCTATATAAAAATTACCATAAATTTAGTGACTTAAAACAATATCCATTTATTTCGTAGTTCTGTAGGTCAGAAGTCCAGGTGGACTCAGCTAAGTTTTCATGGGGCCAAAATCAAGATATTGACTGACTCTTATCTGAAGGCTCAGGAGAAGCATCCACTTTCAAAACCATTCAGGTTGCTGGCAGAACTCTCATTTCCTTGCAGCTCTACAGCTGAGATTCCTTTCCTTGGTGACTACCAACCAGAGTCCACCCACAGATCCCAGAGGATGCCCGCATTCCTTGATTCATGGCCCTCTCCATCTTCAAGCCAGCAACAACACAGCAAATCCTACTCATGCTTCAGATCTCTCTCAATTCTTATTCTGCCACCAGGCAGAGAAATTTCTCTGCTTTTAAAAGCTCATGTGATTATATTAGGCCCACCTAGATAATCTCCCTTTTCTAAGGTCAGCTATGCCTTATGTTACGGGTTCAACTGTATCCCCCCAAAAAGATATATTCAAGTCCTACCCCCAGGACCCCACAATGTGACTTTATTTGGAAATAGGGTCTTTAAAGGGGTAATCAAGTAAAAATGAGGTCATTAAGGTGGACCCTCATCCAATATAATGGTATCTTTATAAAAAGGGGAAATTTGGACATAGAGACTGGCACAGAAGGAAAATGATATGAAGACACATGGGGAAAATGTCATGTAAAGACAAAGAGAGACTGACTGAGGCAAATGTAAATGAACGCCAAGGATTATACACCCCCATCAGAAGCTAGGAAGAGGCAAGGAAGTGTTCTATCCAGAGTCTCAGAGGGAGCGTGGTCCTGACAATACCTTGATTTCAGATATCTGCTCCTAGAACTGGGAGGCAATACATTTTTGTTGTTTTAAGCCATCTAATTTGTGGTGCTGTGTTACGGTAGTCCTAGCAAACTGATATACCATATAACATAACACAATCAAGGAAATGTAGCTCATCACATTCACAGGTTCCAGGGATTAAGAGGTGTATAAGGCTGAAGACCCATCCAAGAAGTTCTGCCTACCATACTTAGTCTATAGCCCATTAATAATCTGAGATTTAATCAGAAGATTATAAACTTCTTCCCCTTGGCCACATCTTATCACCACACCAACAGGGCTCTAGTATAAAACAGTGGATTACAGTTGAAAAAGCTTCAAGACACAGTCTCTTTTTGAGAAGGATTAATTAGGAAATCCCAAAGTCAAGAAGGGAAACAAAAACAAGGACATTGGAGGAATTTGAAGCCTCTAGCGCCTATAGCTACAGCAAACATTAAACACAGCCCAGCTCCTAGGCAGACTAACATAAATTTTCACATGAAAGATCCATTTACCTTAGTTCTTATTACCTGATACAACATGTCCAGCTTTCTACAAAAAATTACAGGGCATATGAAAAGCAAAGATAAAAAACAATCTGAAGAGACAAAGCCATCGAGACCTAGGTATGATATAGATGTTAAAATTATCAGGTAGGGAATTTAAAATAACTACATGTTAAGGACTCTATCCTTTTTCTGTTAGAAAAAGTAGGCAACATGCAAGAACAGATAGATAATGTAAGTAAAGGGGTGGAAACTCTAAAAGAATCAAAGGAAATGCTATAAGCCACAAACGCTGTAACAGAAATGAAGGATTGTTTCAATGTGTTCATCACTGCACTGGATATGACCAGTGAAAGAAAAGAAAAAAAGAATAGAGTATGCAGGAACAGTGGGGCAATATAAAAAAGTATAATATATACATAATTGGAATACTATAAAGAGAAGAAAGAGAGAAAGGAGCAGAAGAAACATTAGAAGTAACGAATATATTGGTATAAATACTCTTGTATATGTCTCTTGGTACACAAGCACATGCATTTCTGTTGGAGTGGCAACTTTGGAAGATAATGCCAAACATTGTCCCAAGGTTTGTTGTATTAATTTACAGCCTCACCAATTATATGGGCATTCTGGTTGCTCTATATCCTCACCAACACTTTATTATATCCGTTCTGATGGTTGTATAATGGTATTCATTGTGGTTTTACTTTACATTTGACTTATTCCCAATGCAGTTGAGCACCTTGCATGTTACTGGCCATTTGTACATCCTTCTTTGGGAAGTGTTTGGTCAAGTTTTCTGGCTTCTATTTCATTGCCTGTCTTTAGCTTATTGATTTGTGGGAGTTATTTATACATTCTGGATGTAAATAGATTTTCAGTCTACTTCTTGTTCATCCTTACTGTGATTTTGTACCCTTGGTCTCATGTAGCTGTCAAAAGCCCTGCTGTATTTTTCAGCCTCTCTGCTACCTCTTTCAGAATCAGCAGATATCCTTAGAGAAAAACTGACCCAAATGCTGGGCTTACTTCTCTGGACCTCATTTTTTTTTTCCAGATCTTGCTTCTGTAATTTTTTACTGCCTTACTAGCTCACCAATGCTTTCTAGTAGGTATTTTTAGTTTATTTTTTCCACCTTTTAAAGCTATTTTCAATATTAGAATTATACTGAATTACCTTATCAGCCATTACCAGAAGTTGAAGTCCCAGGTTGATGAAACATACAGTCACTCTTTTTAATCTCTTTCCTCTCAGTGATGAAGAGTGTGAGGGTATATTTGTGGCTTGGCCTGCAGACATAGAGTAGTGAACTTGACTCTAGTATTTTACCTTCTTTTATATTAGGCTACAGTCTTCTTTTATACATAGTACTTAGCACTTTAGCAACATTTTTCAATTTACCTTCTAAACACTAAGTGATTATTTAACTACTTAATTTAGGGATTCTAGTGCTTATCCATGTAACCCTTGCCTAACCAGAAGTCTGATTTTCATTCATTCATACATCTATTCAAATATTTATTGATGATTTGTATGTGTCAAACATTGTTCTGCCTAGAAGATAGAGACAAAATGAATGCTTGAATAAATCAGAAAATTGACAGAGGAATAAAAATGATTACATATTAACAAACAATACACAAAGAATTAACATAGATTTACTTGAGAGAGTAAAGAAGAATCACACTTTACAATTGGAATCATAAAAGTCTTGACTGAAGAGTTGATGTTAAAACTGAGATCTGTGGGCTTCCCTGGTAGCGCAGTGGTTGAGAGTCCGCCTGCCGATGCAGGGGACGCGGGTTCGTGCCCCGGTCCGGGAAGATCCCACATGCCGCGGAGCGGCTGGGCCCCGTGAGCCATGGCCACTGAGCCTGTGCGTCCGGAGCCTGTGGTCCGCAACGGGAGAGGCCACAGCAGTGAGAGGCCCGCGTACCGCAAAAAAAAAAAAAAAAAACCACAACAACTGAGATCTGAATGATAGGAAGGAGCACAGCATGAAGATCAGAGAGAAGAGCATTCCAGGTAAAGGGATGATTTTGTGCAAAATTCCTGAAGCCAGAACAACTTGCCTTATGCAAAGAATAGAACAAAGGCCAGCATGGCTGGAGTATAATGAGTGAAAGGTAAAGTGGTATAAATGAGATAAGAGTCACAAAATGGAACCAGATCATGGTAGACTTTGTCAGCCAGTATAGGAAGTTTAAATTTCATTCTCATTGTGATAAGAAGTTTTGGGAAAGACTTAAATGAGTTTGGGAAGGGAGAGGTGACAGCATCTAAGTTTCATTTTTGAAACGATTTCTCTGGCTGCTGTGTGGAAATTATACTGTGTAGGAGTATATTAATTAATGTTAAATAAAGAAATGCTTTAAAAATCACTTAGGGTCTTTTAAACAAAGGACATTTAGTACTAGCAACTGGGCACACAGCTGATAGAAAAGCTAAGAATTCAAACAGGGTATGATGAAGCAATGTGAGCTTCACCATAGCCATAGCCAGGGACTGAAGGAACCAAGGAAAGAGGTAGTATGAGCAGGGTCACGATGCTGCAGTCATCCAACTGACAGTAGCATGGAAAGGCTTTCCAGTAGAGTTAGGTGGAACTATCTGGCAGGAGCTGAAGCCACAGAGAAAAATGTGTAAGAGACATCACAAAAGGCAGTCTTCCACCAATTCCTTCTTTTGGCCCAATCTATTCAGAAACCAGAGGTTAAGGGAGGCTGGGAAATTTAGTTCTCTGAGGCACAGAGCTGAACAAGAGGTCAGAGAACAAAAAAGACAGTTCACCGGCCCAGGTAAAAGTAGAAACAAAGAGACCAAGAGGGCGCTTATATAGTAGGTCAAATGACAATTATGGAAGATTGGACTAGGAGGGTAAAGGTGGAAATGAAAACAAAGGAATGGGGTCCATGTATCTGAGATATAATCAACAAAACTTCCTAGGAAAGTGGATGCAGCAAGTGGGATAAATATAAACTTAGGGATAACTCCCAGTTTCTTTACTTGAGCAACTGAAGGGATAGTGACACCATTTATCAGCATGAGAAAGACTAAAAAAAAAAAAAAAAAAAAAAAAATCAGTGGAGTTCTGGTGTGCCTAAAATTAAAAATTCTGTTTGGTCACGTTAAGTTTAAAGTATCAATTAGACTTCTATGTGGAGAGTTCCAGTAGGCACTGGGTATATGAATCTAGAATTATGGGGAAATATCAGGACTCAAGATACAGGGCGGGGAGTCGTCGGCCTACACTTTTTTTTGTTTTGCTTCTTTTTTTTTAATAGACTGGATGAAATTATCAAGGGAGAATATAGAGAGAGGAGAAGGGTCCCAGGAACATTCTAATGCTGAATGCTGTTGAGAGGTCAACAAGATTAAAAAAACAGAGAAGTGAACGCTACTCAATACTCTGTAATGGCCTATATGGGAAAAGAATCTAAAAAAAGAGCAGATATATGTATATGTATGGCTGATTCACTTTGCTGTACACCTCAAACTAACACAACATTGTAAATCAACTATACTCCAATAAAAATTAAAACAAACAAATAAATAAGCATTCTATTGGCAACCCAGAGGTCATTTCATGATTTTGACAGGAGCCACCCCAGCTTAGTTGAGGGGATAGAAGGCAAATTAGAGTTGATTGAGGGGAGAATATAAATATCATGTGGGAAAAAAGATAAACTATTTTGAAGAAATTTTGTTCCAAAGGGGAGCAGAGAAGTGGGGCTATAACCACAGAGAAATGAGTTTTTCTTCTTTTTTAAGAAAGGATATTTAAGACAGAAGGGAAATTTCATTAGATATCAATGGAAATTATACAGTGGAAAATCACAGAAGATGCAAGAGTCAGAGGGAGAAAACTGGTGGAGCCAAGATATTAAAAAATTAAGAAAAATTATGATATGATTTCTATAGTGAAATATGAGACAAGTCATCAGCTAAGAGTGAGGAAGGAGGGTAAGAGTTTGAGGAAGGTTTGAAAGAGAGTTGGAAATTGTTTTGAAAAATGAAAAATAAAATATGCAAAAGATGTATCGTAGGATTGCCCTGTATGACAGCCTCATTGGAGTAGCTGACTCATAGTGTCTAACTAGGCAAGGGCACCAGACCAGACGAAGGACTTCAGGGATGCTGTGGGTTTATAATGGTGAACCATGGAAACTAAGTTGTTTCACGTGGGAAGTAAGTAAATGGCTAGCTCTCTCCAGAGTGGATGCATGACACACTGAGTGAATTATTTACATGAGAGCATGCAAGACAGCTTTCTTTTAGTTCAACAGAAGTGTGTATATGGCAGAACATCTGCTCATAGACAAGAATGACCAACTTGACCAAATCAAGGAACTGAATCCAAGAGTCTTCACTAAAATGTTATGTATGTCTTCTACCCTGGGAGTTCATTCTTAATTCCTTACAAAATACATGCTTGCATCATCCAATCCTTTCTTCATATGGGATGACTGGGTTTTTTTAATTAGTATTTTTATCTACTGACAGCATTTTTTTTAAATTTTGGTGTTGAGACCCCCTAAATGAAGCTCTGTAAACCCCACTAAACTTGGTCAAGTGAAGCAGATTCTGTCTGAAACAAAGATGCCCTTATTGTACAAACGATATAATTTTCGCCAAAAATATGAAGTAGCCAAGCATTAGGAACACTTTTAGGAATCAGAAAACAGGTCATGATAAGACGATTTGGGGAAAAATCATTTTAAAACCATTTTATACACTATTGTTTACAGGATATCCAAGAAGTTGAAAGACTTAAGGACAAAATTAATTGGATTATATATCACTATGTAGACCTAACCATAGTAATGGGAGTGTCCTTTTTTCTTTCAATAATTTAAGCAACTAAAAAAATTCCCCATCTCCATAAATATATTAAGCAATATTCAACCTTTGGGGGAACTTATTTCCTCTTCTGCTAAGTGAAGGGTTACTTTCCCATAATTTCAAAAGTTTTTTTCTTATTTTATGATTCTGTAACTGTGACTAAGGAACAGAGGCTAAAATTTTTAATAACAGAAGTCACAGCTGGGAATAAGAGTAAGCTTATTTAAAGGCCTTATACTGCATGTCTGTGCCGTTATTAAGAATGGCTGTGGCTTTATTTGTAGGAAGTGGCCCAAATAGAAGGAAGTAAGATCATAATGCAAATAACTCCAACAGAATATGATATCAGTGGGGAAAAAAGATGCAGATAACTGGGAAAAAGGAATGTGATGGATGAAGCAGTGGTCTCACTGCTTAATCTATAACCAACCTAATACAACAAGTGTTATGAACGACTTTGATATTCAGAGTGAACACGCGAACAATGCTGTGTTGCACACCATACCTAAGACCCAGTGAAAGAACAAAGCTTTGTAGTCACAGAGCTGAGCTCACCCTCCAGCTCCTCCTCTTACTGTGTGGCCTTGGGCAAACTACTTAAGTCTGCTGATTTTTAGCATCCATGTGCCTCAAAGGGCAATATTCTAATTGCTGCAAGAGTTTAATGATGTTGAATATGGTGAAGTACGTAGTATAGTAACTGGAACTTAGTAGAGCTGAATAAATGACAGCTATTGTCAGACAATAATAAATAATGCAGTGAACCCTGTCTGCTAATGTGCTCCAAATTCTAATACTACAGAATATAAAAAGGGAGTCACATAGAAAGGGAGTCAAGGAGTAATGTGAACAGGTTGAAAATAGGTGCCAATCATTCACCAAGGAAGGTGAACTTGCAGCTATCCTTGGTTGAGGCATCCTGTACCCAGCAAACCAAACTCCCTGGGGGTCTGTAGAAACATTTAATTAGAAAGCTTCTGATATAAAAGGCGAGAAGCTGGGAGGCTATAAGCACTTTTTTTCTCTATTATAGACAATTCTACTTGCTAAACTAGCAGCACCAGTGACAACTCAGGAGCTCAGCCTGTATAAAACTTGCTCCAAGAGAGTCCTAAAATACAAGACTAGGCTTTCTAGCGGATGTGAAACTTATTGGCTCTAAGGGAATGATTTCTTGAAACAACAGAAGACTATTGAAAGACTTGTCAGAAACCAGAAAAATAATTTTCTCTTCTGCAGTTTCAGTAAGCACATGGCAAAACATTCCCATCTAGGAATCAGTAATGTGACAAAGTAGCTTTTGTTTTACTCTAGGTAGACAATAAATACGATGGCAGTGATTTAATATAACTGTACGAACGTCTTTCTCCTTTACTGACATGCCACATGCATGATTTGTCATCTACCACACTAGCTGATATTATAAATGTACTGACATTTTACTCTTTAAAATAACCCATTTGACATCATTTGTGTGATTTGCCCATGCAGAAGAAATTTGACATAGAAATCAAATAACCACATATAATCTTCTATTGCAGAAATCCATTTGGAGACTGAAATTTCCAGTGAAGAACTTTAATCAATTTATAATCCCGAGATATTGGAACTACAAAGGATCTCAGGCACCGTCTAGACCAATCTTGTCGTCTACAAAATGAGGAAACTGAATACCAGAAAGAACAAGTGTCTTATACAGGGACACACAATTAGTTAGAAGCAGAATAGGGACAAAAGCCCAGATTTCCTGACTCCACAGAAAGCGCTCAAAACAGTGGGCTGGCAATCAATTTAGAGTAGATAGATCATTCCCAGAAATAACAGATCCATTTTAAAAATTTTCATGTAAAGTATAAGGCAGCTCTGTAAGCAAACACTCAGGAACTTAATGAAATTAGGATGAGATTAGTGAAAATTAATAACTAGGCTAAGGAAGACAGGCAGCAATTATTAAACAAGTAGCTAATATATGTTAATCCTTTTCCCCCACTAACTTGTGTTGCCTTACTGGGGAATTTAACATTGTATGAGATTGTGTCTTACATCTTTCATCCTAGGTCTTAGAGCATCTGGAAAGGCCACTAATGCCAAGAAGTAGAAGGACAAGCAAAAGTAAATATAAATGTACAACCAAATTAACTTGAGAAAACTTAGGCAAGAGCCCATGCATCAAAAGTGATTTTGAGAACCAGGTGTTCTACAAACAGAAAGAATTTAGACATGGAAATCCAATTTTAGTAATCCACTTCGTGCAAACCAAAGTGGATTCCTAAACTGCCTTTGTGCAAAGCAGTTTGCAATGAGGTTGTCTGTCATTACCGAGAACGCTTTTACATTCATAGAAGGTTCCTAGGCAAAATCATGCCAAGAATCACTCTCTTTCAGGATCGTATTGTTAAAGGATTCAGCTGTAAAATCAATGCGTTTACCACAATAAAAATTCTACGTGTTTAATTTAAATATTGAGAAACATTTTTTAGCTGTGAATTCTAGTTCCCAAATTTAAAAATCCAGTGGGAAAATGGCTGCAATAAAAGATATTGAGCCTATGACTATCTATATTGAGGCACCAAATGCCACCAGAAGAGCCAGCCATCCTACAAGTGTCAGTCTCTTAATGACCAATAGCAATATCCATGGCTGAAATGATTGTGGGGTGATCCACATACGTCCCTGAGAGGGCCAACAGGCTACTTCAGCATTGCCATATGTATACATTTTAATCTCATAGTTACAACCTACAAAACCAAAACACGAATATCTGAGATTTTAAAGTTATATCTATGCTTAATCTCAAGAAAGAGAACTCTAAGATTGTATCTGATTCATTAAAATATTGAAAATCAACACTATTAGCTACTAACATTAGTTCCCATATTCAGAGATCAGCATTTCCTTCTGTTTTTAATTATCTTTTACATAAGAAATAATGTGTTTATTATAGAAAATTAGAAAATATATCTATAAATTAAAAGAGAATAAAAAAGAATTACAAGTGACACAGTGAGAACAAGGCAAGGATGTCGGCTCTCTCCTTTTCTATATAATATTTGAGGTCCTAGTCAGTCTGGCTATAAGTCAAGAAAAAGAAAAGGCATTCCAACTGGAAAGAAAGAAGTAAAATTTTCTTTGTTTATAAATGACATAATTTTGTACACAGGAAATCCTAAGGAATCTACAGAATAAGCTATGTAAAAACTCAATCATATTTCTATAAACCAACAACAATATTTATATTCCAATAAACAATTGGAACCCTACCCCTAACCCTTATTTAAACGCCATTTAGCATATTATTTAAAAATAAAATACTGAGGATAAGCTTAAAACACATGTACAAGACCTCCAAACTAAAACTACAAAACAATGCTGAAAAAACAAATGAAGTTCTAAATAAGTGGAGAAATATACCATGTCCATGGAATGATCGATACAAGGTTAAGATATCAATTCTCCCCAAACTGATCTATAGATTCAACGCAATTTAAAAAAAAAAAAAAAGCCATTAGGTTTTTTTTGAACTGACAAATTGATTCGCATAATCATGTGAAAATGGAAAGGACCTAAAATAGCTGAAATAATTTAGAATATGAAAAACAAAGTTAAAAGATGTAAATCACCTGACTTTAACACTTATTATATAAAGCTACAGTTGTCAAGACAGTGTGATAGTAGCATAAAAATAGACATAAAAAATGGAACAAAATAGAGAATCCAAATATAGACCTACATGTGTCTGCTCCGTTTGGGGTGAGGTTTTTCAGGGAGTGAGGGTTTCGGGGGTAGGTTGTTTTTTTGTTTTTTTGTTTTAGCAAAGTCACCAAGATAATTTGGGGAGGAAAAAATTGTATTTTCAATAAATGGTAATGAATAACTGGATGTCAGTGTGGAAAAAAAGATGAACTCTGACCCTTACTTCACATGGCAAACAAAAATCAACTCCAGATGGATTATAAACCTAAATATAAACATTGAAACTATAAAAACTACTAGAAAAAATTGAGCAAAACCCTCTGAAATCTTGAGAGAGACAAAGATTTTATAAAGAGAATACACAAAAATGAACCATTTTTAAGTAAGTGATTAATTAGAAGTTTTTAAAAATTTAAAATCTTGCTCCTCAAAACACACCACTAAGAAAGTGGAAAAGCCAAGTCAAAGAGTGGGAAAGCCAAGATTGGAAAACTTTTTGCAATACATATAGCTGGCAAAAGACATATGTCCAGAAGATATAAGAATTCTTACAACTCAAGAAGAAGATAATTAAAAAGCAATGTGTGCAAAGGATTTAAACAGACACTTCACACACTAAAAAACATATGTATGGCTAATAAGTGCATGGAAGGATGCTCAATATCTTTAGTCATCAGGGAAAAGCTAATTGAAACAAGAATGAGATACTATTATAAGCCACTCACAATTGTTAACATTAAGAAGACAGATAGTACCGATTGTTGACATGAATGTGGAGCAACTGGAACTATTATACATTATTCATGGCAATGTAAAATGGTACAATCCCATTGGAGAATTCATTAGAGAAAGTTTTGACCCAGCAATTGCACTGTCAGATATTTATCAAAGAGAAATGAAAATGTGTGTTTACAAAAGCCTTGAAATAAATATTCATAGAAGCTTTATTAATAATAGCCCCAAAAATAAAACAACCCAAATTTCTATCAAAAGATGAAAGGATAGGGAGACCGTCAAGATGGCGGAGATCACCTTCCTCCCCACAAATACACCAGAAATAAATCTACACGTGGAGCAACTCCTACAGAACACCTACTGAACGCTGGCAGAAGACCTCAGACTTCCCAAAAGGCAAGAAACTCCCCACACACCTGGGTAGGGCAAAAGAAAAAAGAAAAAACAGAGACAAAAGAATAGGAACGGGACCCGCACCAGTGGGAGGGAGCTGTGAAGGAGGAAAGCTTTCCACACACTACGAAGCCCCTTCGCAGGCGGAGACTGTGGGGGTCGGAGGGGGGGAAGCTTCGGAGCCACGGAGGAGAGCACAGCAACAGGGGTAGGAAGGCAAAGCTGAGAGATTCCCGCACAGAGGATCGGTGCCGACCAGCACTCACCAGCCCGAGAGGCTTGTCTGCTCACCCGCCAGGGCGGGCGGGGCTGGGAGCTGAGGCTCGGGCTTCGGTCCGCAGGGAGAGGACTGGGGCTGGCGGCGTGAACACTGCCTGAAGGGGCTAGTGCGCCACGGCTAGCCGGGAGGGAGTCCGGGAAAAAGTCTGGAGCTGCCGAAGAGGCAAGAGACTTTTTCTGGCTTCTTTGTTTCCTGGTGCGTGAGGAGAGGGGATTAACAGCACTGCTTAAAGGAGCTCCAGAGACGGGCGCGAGCCCCGGCTAAAAACGTGGACCCCAGAGACGGGCATGAGACACTAAGGCTGCTGCTGCCGCCACCAAGAAGCCTGTGTGCAAACACAGGTCACTCTCCACACCTCCTCTCCCGGGAGCCTGTGCAGCCCGCCACGGCCAGGGTCCCGTGATCCAGGGACAACTTCCCCGGGAGAACACGCAGCGCGCCTCAGGCTGGTACAACGTCACGCAGGCCTCTGCCGCCGCAGGCTCGCCCCCGCACTCCGTGCCCCTCCCTCCCCCAGGCCTGAGTGAGCCAGAGCGCCAGAAACAGCTGCTCCTTTAACCGCGTCGTGTCTGAGTGGGAAACAGACATCCTCAGGCAACCTACACACAGAGGCGGGGCCAAATCCAAAGCTAAACCCTGGGAGATGTGCGAACAAAGAAGAGAAAGGGAAATAAATCTCTCCCAGCAGCCTCAGTAGCAGCGGATTAAAGCTCCACAATCAACTTGAAATACCCTGCATCTGTGGAATACCTGAATAGACAACGAATCAACCCAAAATTAAGGCGGTGGACTTTAAGAGGAACTGTAGACTTGGGGTTTGCTTTCTGCATCTAACTTGTTTCTGGTCTTACGTTTATCTTAGTTCTTAGTTTAGTATTTACAGTTTATTATCACTGGTAGATGTGTTTATTGATTTGGCTGCTCTTTTTTTTTTTTTGCAGTACGCGGGCCTCTCACTGTTGTGGCCTCTCCCATTGCGCAGCACAGGCTCCAGACGCGCAGGCTCAGTGGCCATGGCTCACGGGCCCAGCCGCTCCGCGGCATGTGGGATCTTCCCGGACTGGGGCACGAACCCGTGTCCCTTGCATCGGCAGGCGGACTCTCAACCACTGCGCCACCATGGAAGCCCTTTTTTATATATGTATATAGATATATTTTTTTCCTTTTTCTCTTTTTTTGAGTGTGTATGTGTATGAATCTTTCTGTGATTTTGTCTGTATAGCTTTGCTTTTACATTTGTCCTAGGGTTCTATCTGTCCGTTTTTTCTTTTTTCTAGCATAGTTTTTAGCACTTGTTATCATTGGTAGATTTATTTTTTGGTTTGGTTGTTCTGTTCTTTCTTTCTTTCTTGTATTTTTCATTTTATTACTTTTTTTTCAAATTTTTCAGAACTTTACTTTTTTACTTCTTTTTAACATCTTTACTGGGGTATAATTGCTTTACAGTGGTGTGTTAGTTTCTACATTATAACAAAGTGAATCAGTTATACATATACATATATCCCCATATCTCCTCCCTCTTGTGTCTCCCTCCCTCCCACCCTCCCTATCCCAGCCCTCTAGGTGGTCACAAAGCACGGGGCTGATCTCCCTGTGCTATGTGACTGCTTCCCACTAGCTATCTGTTTTACATTTGGTAGTGTATATATGTCCATGCCACTCTCCCACTTCGTCTCAGCTTAACCTTCTCCCTCCCCATGTCCTCAAGTCCATTCTCTATGTCTTTATTCTTGTCCTGCCCCTAGGTTCTTAAGAACCCCCTTTTTTTTTTTTTTTTAGATTCCATATATATGTGTTAGCATACGGTATTTGTTTTTCTCTTTCTGACTTACTTCACTCTGTATGACAGTCTCTAGGTCCATCCACCTCACTACAAATAACTCAATTTTGTTTCTTTTTATTGTGGAGTAATATTCCATTGTATATATGGGCCACATCTTCTTTATCCATTCATCTGTCGATGGACACTTAGTTTGTTTCCATGTCCTGGCTATTGTAAATAGAGCTGCAATGAATATTGGGGTACATGACTCTTTTTGAATTATGGTTTTCTCAGGGTATAGGCCCAGTGGTGGAATTGCTGGGTCGTATGGTAGTTCTATTTTTGGTTTTTCAAGGAACCTCCGTACTGTTCTCCATAGTGGCTGTATCAATTTCCTTTCCCACCAACAGTGCAAAAGGGTTCGCTTTTCTCCACACCCTCTCCAGCATTTACTGGTTATAGATTTTTTGATGATGGCTATTCTGACTGGTGTGAGGTGATACCTCATTGTAGTTTTGATTTGCATTTCTCTAATGATTAGTGATGTTGAGCAACTTTTCATGTGCTTGTTGGCAATCTGTATATCTTCTTTGGAGAAATGCCTACTTAGGTTTTCTGCCCATTTTTGGATTGGATTGCTTGTTTTTTTTGATATTGAGCTGCATGAGCTGCTGTAAATTTTGGAGATTAATCCTTTGTTGGGCTTCCCTGGTGACGCAGTGGTTAAGAAACTGCCTACCAATGCAGGGGACATGGGTTCGAGCCCTGGTCCGGGAAGTTCCCACATGCCGTGGAGCAACTAAGTCTGTGTGCCACACCTACTAAGCCTGAGCTCGAAAACCTGCAAGCCACAACTACTGAATCTCGTGCACCTAGAGCCCATGCACCACAACAAGAGAAGCCACCACAATGAGAAGCCCGTGCACCACAATGAAGAGTAACCCCAGCTCACTGCAACTAGACAGAGCCCGTGCGCAAGAGCAAAGACACAAAGCAGCCAAAAATAAATAAGTAAATGGATAGATAAATAAACAAATAAAATTATTTTTAAAAAATCCTTTCTCAGTTGCTTCACGTGCAAATATTTTCTCCCATTCTCACGGTTGTCTTTTGTCTTGTTTACGATTTCCTTTGCTGTCCAAAAGCTTTTAAGTTTCATTAGGTCCAATTTGTTTATTTTTGTTTTTATTTCCATTTCTCTAGGAGGTGGGTCAAAAAGGATCTGGCTGTGATTTATATCATAGAGTGTTCTGCCTATGTTTTCCTCTAAGAGTTTTATGGAGTCTGGCCTTACATTTAGGTCCTTAATCCATTTTGAGTTTATTTTTGTATATGGTGTTAGGGAGTGTTCTAATTTCATTCTTTTACACATAGCTGTCCAGTTTTCCCAGCACCACTTATTGAAGAAGCTCTCTTTTCTCCATTGTATATTCTTGTCTCCATAATCAAAAATAAGGTGACCATATGTGCGTGGGTGTATCTCTGGGCTTTCTATCCTGTTCCATTGATCTATATTTCTGGTTTTGTGCCAGTACCATACTGTCTTGATTACTGTAGCTTTTTAGTATAATCTGAAGCCCAGAAGCCTGATTCCTCTGGCTCCGATTTTCTTTATCAAGATTGCTTTGGTTATTCGGGGTCTTTTGTGTTTCCATACAAATTATGATTTTTTTAATTCTAGTTCTGTGAAAAATGCCACTGGTAGTTTCATAGGGATTGCACTGAATCTGTAGATTGCTTTGGGTAGTAGAGTCATTTTCACAATGTTGATTCTCCCAATCCAAGAACATGGTCTATCTCCACATCTGTTTGTATCATCTTTAATTTTCTTCATCAGTGTCTTATTGTTTTCTGCATACAGGTCTTTTGTTTCCTTAGGTAGGTTTATTCCTAGGTATTTTATTCTTTTTGTTGCAGTGGGAAATGGGAGGGTTTCCTTAATTTCTCTTTCAGATTTTTCGTCATTAGTGTATACGAATGCAAGAGATTTCTGTGCATTAATTTTGTATCCTGATACGACTACCAAATTCCTTGATTAGCTCTAGTAGTCTTCTGATAGCATCCTTAGGATTCTCTATGTATAGTATCATGTCATCTGCAAACAGTGACAGCTTTACTTCTTTTCTGATTTGGATTCCTTTTATTTCTTTTTCTTCTCTGATTGCTGTAGCTAAAACTTCCAAAACTATGTTGAGTAATAGTGGTGAGAGTGGGCAACCTTGTCTTGTTTCTGATCTTAGAGGAAAAGGTTTCAGCTTTTCACCACTGAGAACGGTGTTGGCTGTGGGTTTGTCATATATGGCCTTTATTATGTTGAGGTAAGTTCCCTCTATGCCTACTTTCTGGAGGGTTTTTATCATAAATCGGTGTTGAATTTTGTCAAAAGCTTTTCCTGCATCTATTGAGATGATCATTTGGTTTTTATCCTTCAGCTGGTTGATATGGTGTATCACATTGATTGATTTGCATATATTGAAGAATCCTTGCATTCCTGGGATAAACCCCACTTGATCATGGTGTATGATCCTTTTCATGTGCTGTTGGATTCTGTTTGCTAGTATTTTCTTGAGGAGTTTTGCATCTATGCTCATCAGTGATTTGGCCTGTAGTTTTCTTTCTTTGTGTCATCTTATCTGGTTTTGATATCAGGGTGGTGGTGGCCTCATAGTACGCGTTTGGGAGTGTTCCTCCCTCTGCTATATTTTGGAAGAGCTTGAGAAGGATAGGTGTTACCTCTTCTCTAAATGTTTGATAGAATTCACCTGTGAAGCCATCTGGTCCTGGGCTTTTGTTTGTTGGAACATTTTTACTCACAGTCTCAATTTCAGTGTTTGTGATTGGTCTGTTTATATTTTCTAGTTCTTCCTGGTTCAGTCTCAGAAGGTTGTGCTTTTCTAAGAATTTGTCCGTTTCTTCCAGGTTGTCCATTTTATTGGCATATAGTTGTTTGTAGTAATCGCTCATGATCTTTGTATTTCTGCAGTGTCACTTGTTACTTCTCCTTTTTCATTTCTAATTCTAATGATTTGAGTCTTCTCCCTTTTTTTCTTGATGAGTCTCGCTAATGGTTTATCAATTTTGTGTATCTTCTCAAGGAACCAGCTTTTATTTTTATTGATCTTTGCTATCATTTCCTTCATTTCGTTTTCATTTATTTCTGATCTGATCTTTATGGTTTCTTTCCTTCTGGTAACTTTGGGGATTTTTTGTTCTTTCTCTGACTGCTTTAGGTGTAAGCTTAGGTTGTTTATTTGAGATGCTTCTTGTTTCTTGTGGTAGGATTATATTGTTACAAACTTCTCTCTTAGAACTGGTTTTGTTGCATCCCATATGTTTTGGGTCGTTGTGTTATCCTTGTCAGTTGTTTCTAGGTATTTTTTGATTTCCTCTTTGATTTCTTCAGTGATCTCTTGGTTATTTAGTAGTGTATTGTTTAGCCTCCATGTGTTTGTATATTTTACAGATTTGTTCCTGTAATTGATATCTAGTCTCATAGCATTGTGGTCAGAAAAGATACTTGATATGACTTCAATTTTCTTAAATTTACCAAGGCTTGATTTCTGACCCAAGATATGATCTATCCTGGAGAATGTTCCATGAGCACTTGAGAGGAAAGTGTATTCTGTTGTTTTGGGATGGAATGTACTTTAAATATCAATTAAGTCCATCTGGTTTAATATATCATTTAAAGCTTTTGTTTCCTTATTTAATTTCACTTTGGATGATCTGTCCATTGGTGAAAGTGGGGTGTTAAAGTCCCTTACTATGACTGTCTTACTGTCGATTTCCCAGTTTATGGCTGTTAGCATTTGCCTTATGTATTAAGGTGCTCCTATGTTGGGTGCATAGATGTTTACAACTGTTATATCTTCTTCTTGGATTGATCCCTTGATCATTATGCAGTGTCCTTCTTTGTCTCTTGTAATAGTTTTTATTTGAAAGTGTATTTTGACTGATATGAGAACTGCTACTCCGGCTTTCTTTTGATTTTCATTTGCATACAATATTTTTTTCCACCCCTCACTTTCAGTCTGTATGTGTCCCTAGGCCTGAAGTGGGTCTCTTGTAGACAGCATATATATGGGTCTTGTTTTTGTATCCATTCAGCAAGCCTGTATCTCTTGGTTGGAGCATTTAATCCATTTACATTAAAGGTAGTTATCAATATGTATGTTCCTATTACCATTTCTTTATTTGTTTTTGGTTTGTTATTGTAGGTCTTTTCCTTCTCATGCGTTTCTTGCCTAGAAAAGTTCCTTTAGCATTTGTTGTAGAGCTGGTTTGGTGGTGCTGAACTCTCTCAGCTTTTGCCTGTCTGTAAAGTTTTTGATTTCTCTGTCGAATCTGAATGAGATTCTTGCTGGGTACAGTAATCTAGGTTGTAGGTTTTTCCCTTTCATAACTTTAAATATGTCCTGCCACTCCCTTCTGGCTTGCAGAGTTTCTACTAAAGATCAGCTGTTAACCTTATGGGGATTCCCTTATGTTATTTGTTGTTTTTCCCTTGCTGCTTTTAAAGAGGCTTAATGGATACAAAAACAAGACCCATATATATGTTGCCTACAAGAGACCCACTTCAGGCCTAGGGACACATACAGACTGAAAGTGAGGGGTGGAAAAAGATATTCCATGCAAATGAAAATCAAAAGAAAGCCGGAGTAGCAATTCTCATATCAGTCAAAATGGACTTTCTAATAAAAACTATTACAAGAGACAAAGAAGGACACTGCATAATGATCAAGGGATCAATCCAAGAAGAAGATATAACAGTTGTAAACATCTATGCACCCAACATAGGAGCACCTTAATACATAAGGCAAATGCTAACAGCCATAAACTGGGAAATCGACAGTAAGACAGTCATAGTAAGGGACTTTAACACCCCACTTTCACCAATGGACAGATCATCCAAAGTGAAATTAAATAAGGAAACAAAAGCTTTAAATGATACATTAAACAAGGTGAGCTTAATTGATATTTAAAGGACATTCCATCCCAAAACAACAATACACTTTCCTCTCAAGAGCTCGTGGAACAATCTCCAGGATAGATCATATCTTGGGTCAGAAATCAAGCCTTGGTAAATTTAAGAAAATTGAAGTCATATCAAGTATCTTTTCTGACCACAATGCTATGAGACTAGATATCAATTACAGGAACAAATCTGTAAAAATTACAAACACATGGAGGCTAAACAAACACTACTAAATAACCAAGAGATCAATGAAAAAATCAAAGAGGAAATCAAAACATACCTAGAAACAACTGACAATGAAAACACAATGACCCAAAACCTATGGGATGCAGCAAATCCAGTTCTAAGAGGGAAGTTTATAGCAATACAATCCTACCACAAGAAACAAGAAACATCTCAAATAAACAACCTAAGCTTACACCTAAAGCAGTCAGAGAAAGAACAAAAAATCCCCAAAGTTACCAGAAGGAAAGAAACCATAAAGATCAGATCAGAAATAAATGAAAAAAGACATGAAGGAAATGACAGGAAAGATCAATAAAACTAAAAGCTGGTTCTTTGAGAAGAAAAACAAAATTGATAAACCATTAGTGAGACTCATCAAGAAAAAAAGGGAGAAGACTCAAATCATTAGAATTAGAAATGAAAAAGGAGAAGTAACAAGTGACACTGCAGAAATAAAAGATCATGAGCGATTACTACAAACAACTATATGCCAATAAAATGGACAACCTGGAAGAAACGGACAAATTCTTAGAAAAGCACAACCTTCTGAGACTGAACCAGGAAGAACTAGAAAGTATAAACAGACCAATCAGAAGCACTGAAATTGAGACTGTGAATAAAAATGTTCCAACAAACAAAAGCCCAGGACCAGATGGCTTCACAGGTGAATTCTATCAAACATTTAGAGAAGAGGTAACACCTATCCTTCTCAAGCTCTTCCAAAATATAGCAGAGGGAGGAACACTCCCAAACTCGTACTATGAGGCCACCATCACCCTGATATCAAAACCAGATAAGATGACACAAAGAAAGAAAACTACAGGCCAAATCACTGATGAGCATAGATGCAAAACTCCTCAAGAAAATACTAGCAAACAGAATCCAACAGCACATGAAAAGGATCATACACCATGATCAAGTGGGGTTTATCCCAGGAATGCAAGGATTCTTCAATATATGCAAATCAATCAATGTGATACACCATATCAACCAGCTGAAGGATAAAAACCAAATGATCATCTCAATAGATGCAGGAAAAGCTTTTGACAAAATTCAACACCGATTTATGATAAAAACCCTCCAGAAAGTAGGCATAGAGGGAACTTACCTCAACATAATAAAGGCCATATATGACAAACCCACAGCCAACACCGTTCTCAGTGGTGAAAAGCTGAAACCTTTTCCTCTAAGATCAGAAACAAGACAAGGTTGCCCACTCTCACCACTATTACTCAACATAGTTTTGGAAGTTTTAGCTACAGCAATCAGAGAAGAAAAAGAAATAAAAGGAATCCAAATCAGAAAAGAAGTAAAGCTGTCACTGTTTGCAGATGACATGATACTATACATAGAGAATCCTAAGGATGCTATCAGAAGACTACTAGAGCTAATCAAGGAATTTGGTAGTCGTATCAGGATACAAAATTAATGCACAGAAATCTCTTGCATTCGTATACACTAATGACGAAAAATCTGAAAGAGAAATTAAGGAAACCCTCCCATTTCCCACTGCAACAAAAAGAATAAAATACCTAGGAATAAACCTACCTAAGGAAACAAAAGACCTGTATGCAGAAAACAATAAGACACTGATGAAGAAAATTAAAGATGATACAAACAGATGTGGAGATAGACCATGTTCTTGGATTGGGAGAATCAACATTGTGAAAATGACTCTACTACCCAAAGCAATCTACAGATTCAGTGCAATCCCTATGAAACTACCAGTGGCATTTTTCACAGAACTAGAACCAAAAAAAAAATCACAATATGTATGGAAACACAAAAGACCCTGAATAGCCAAAGCAATCTTGAGAAAGAAAAACAGAGCCAGAAGAATCAGGCTCCTGGACTTCAGACTATACTAAAAAGCTACAGTAATCAAGACAGTATGGTACTGGCACAAAACCAGAAATATAGATCAATGGAACAGGATAGAAAGCCCAGAGATACACCCACGCTCATATGGTCATCTTATCTTTGATAAAGGAGGCAAGAATATACAATGGAGAAAAGACGGCCTCTTTAATAAGTGGTACTGTGAATTCTGGACAGCTACATGTAAAAGAATTAAATTAGAACACTTCGTAACACCATACACAAAAATAAACTCAAAATGGATTAAGGACCTAAATGCAAGGCCAGACACCATTAAACTCTTAGAGTAAAACATAAGCAGAACACTCTATGACATAAATCATAGCCAGATCCTTTTTGACCCACCTCCTAGAGAAATGGAAATAAAAACAAAAATAAACAAATTGGACCTAATGAAACTTAAAAGCTTTTGCACAGCAAAGGAAACGATAAACAAGATGAAAAGACAACTCTCAGAATTGGAGAAAATATTTTCAGGTAAAGCAACTGACAATGGATTAATCTCCAAATTTACAAGGAGCTCATGCAGCTCAATATTAAAAAAACAAATAATTGAATCCAAAAATGGGCAGAAGACCTAAATAGACATTTCTCCAAAGAAGATATACAGATTGCCAACAAACACATGAACGGATGCTCAACATCACTAATCATTAGAGAAATGCAAATCAAAAGTACAATGAGGTAGCCCCTCACACCGGTCAGAATGGCCATTATCAGAAAATCTACAAACAATTAATGAGGGAGAGGGTATGAAGAAAAGGGAAACCTCCTGCACTGTTGGTGGGAATGTAAATTGATACAGTCACTATGGAATACAGTATAGAGGTTCCTTAAAAAACTAAAAATAGAACTACCATATGACCCAGCAATCCCACTACTGGGCATACCCTGAGTAAACTATAATTCAAAAAGTGTCATGTACTGCAATGTTCATTGCTGCTCTATTTACAATAACCAGTACATGGAAGCGACCTAAATGTCCATCGACGGATGAATGGCTAAAGAAGATGTGGCACATATATGCAATGGAATATTACTCAGCCATAAAAATAAACGAAATTGAGTTATTTGTAGTGAGATGGATGGACCTAGAGACTCTCATATAGAGTGAAGTTGTCAGAAAGAGAAAAACAAATACCATATGCTAACACATATATATGGAATCTGAAAAAAAAAAAAAGGTTCTGAAGAACCTAGGGCCAGGACAGGAATAAAGACACAGACGTAGAGAATGGACTTGAGGACATGGGGATGGGGAAGGGTAATCTGGGATGAAGTGAGACAGTGGCATGGACATATATACACTACTAGCTGTAAAATAGATAGCTAGTGGGAAGCAGTCACATAGCACAGGGAAATCAGCTCGGTTCTTTGCGACCACCTAGAGGGGTGGCATAAGGAGGATGGGAGGGAGACACAAGAGAGAGGAGATATGGGGATATATGTATATGTATAGCTGATTCAGTTTGTTATAAAGCAGGACCTAACACACCATTGTAAAGCAATTATACACCAATAAAGATGTTTAAAAAAAAGATGAAAGCATAAACTATGGCATATCTATACAATGGGGTACCACTCAATAATAAATAAGGAATTAATTAAAATACATGCAACAGCACAGCTGAATCTCTAAGTCATTATGCTAAGCAAAATAAACCAGAATCAAAGAGTATATACTTAAGGAGTCTATTTATATAAAATGTTAGAATATGCAAAACTAACACAGAAAACAAGTTAGTGGTTGCCTGGGTGAGGAATTAAGAGCTTGGCTTCAAAGGAGCGTGCAAACTTTGTTGGGGGGGGGAGCGATGGAAGTGTTTTACATCTTTATTTTGGTGGTGGTTATATAGGCTTATACATTCGTCACAACTTAAAAGTATAATAGAACTTCCAAACTGACAAGCAGATAAAAGGAAAATTTTAGTAAGCCAACAAAAGTAGAGAAATGGAGAGGGAAAAATAAATGTTAAGTATCAATTTAAAAGGTATAAAATCAAGTATATCGCATGCTCTGATATATTTTTAAAGGCTTTCTGGCTTCTGTTTTGAGAAGAGACTGAAACCATAGAAGCAAGGTTTCTTCTAGCTGCTCCTTCTACATAGAAGTCTTCCCTGGCTCCCTTGTCTAAAGTAGTCACACAGAATGAGATGATTGTAATACACAGAAAATTTTGTAAACAAACAGGATGAATTATCAGGATTAATGTGATGCTACCAAAAGTTCTGGATACAAACATCAGTATACAAAAATAATTTTGTTTCTATATAGTATAAATAACTGTAAGTTTTTTTAAATAGCATTTAAAATAGCATCAAAATATCAAATACTTAGGAATCAATAACTTTTAAAACATTATTAAGAGAAATTAAATAAGACCTAAATAAATGGATGGTTATAACTGTTTTCATGAATTGGAAAACTCAGTGTTATAAAGATGTCAATTGTTTCAAAATTTGTCTATGGATTCATATGTCTACAGCTTTTGATAGAAGCTGGCAATCTAAACTCCATATTAAAATGCAAAAAATCAAGAATAATCAAGATGATGAACAAGGTGGGAGTATCTACTCAACTAGATATACAGCTGCAGTAATTAAAACAGTGTGGTATTGCCTCAAGGATAGATAAATAGACCAGTACAGCCAATTAAAGTGTCTAGATAGAAACTTACATATATTTGATGACTTCATTTATGATAAAGATAACACTGCAGAGCACTAGAGGAAAAGAGAGTCTGTCAATAGATGGTTCTATGTCAATTGGATATCCAACTAGAAAAAAGTAAAACCAGGTCCCTACCTCATGTCATATAGAAGGGTCAATTTTAGGTGGATTGAAGATCTAAATGTGAAATGCCAGACAAATTTCCTAGATGAAAATGTTTTCATATATCTTTAGGACCTTGAAGTAGTTTGACTGAATATAAAAAGTCCTAGTGATAAAGAAAAAGGTTGGTACATTAGGTTAAAATGATATGAAGAACTCTATTGAAATATCCCAAAACAAAACAAGTAATAAGGCAAGTCACAGAAGTGGAGAAGATATTTGCAAAAATTATAACCAACAGAAGGTTCATACATAGACTAAAGAGCTATTACAAATCATCACTGAAGAGATAACTCTATAAATTTGAATAGGAATTTCACCAAAAAGGATGACCAAATGGCCAATAAAATTATGAACACTGTCCAACTCAATAGTAATCAAAGAAATGCAAGCTAAGATCATAAATCACTATCACTATAAACCCACCAGAGTGACAGAAATTAAAAAGATTGCTACCATTTGTGATACCACAATGATATTGTGATAATTCACTAACTGGTGTTTTTTAATGTTTCTATGCATATGTCCTTCGTAATAAAAGTTACAAGTCCAAAATCCACTGAAGTGTACATTTTAAATGGATAGATTGTATGGTATTTGAATGATATCTAAATAAAGCTGTCATAAAAAATAACAACAAAAAAATAGTAATAAAAATCCCAACTAATTAAAAAATAAAAAGGATCTGTGTTGGGGTGGGTGGAATCAACATTATAAAGTCATTGAAGAGAGGAAGCAAAAATAGTCTATTGAGTGCACAAATACTCAAACAATTCTTATAAAAAGTAGGAGCTTCTTCCAAAAATTTTGTTCATCCAATATTAATTTAATAATTTAATGCAATTTCAATCAAAATCCTAATTTTGATGATCCTTTTGTTGTTTTTGGTGGAGGGATGGATCAAATTGTTTTAAAGTTTATAAATAAAGGAAGTGTCTATGGTAGAAAAGAAAATTATAAACAAAGAAAAACGATGAGGAGAATATGTTCATTATCAGATATTTAAATTTACTATAAAGTCACTATAGTCTCTAACACTGACACGGAAATAGACAAATATATTTGTGGAACAAAACAGAGGGCAGAAGTAAATCCACAAAAGTGATGTTTTAATTCAGTGGGAAATAATTGGTTTATTAATACATGATCCTGGCATAATTGGCTAGAAGAAAACAAGCTAGATCGTCTATCTCGTACCATATGCCAAAATGAATTCCAGATGGATAAAAGTTTAGTGCAAAAATATTTTTCAAGTTTTTAAAAATTAGAAAAGATATTCTCATAAACCTGAGGCAGAGGAAAAATTTCCTATGCAAAATGTAATTGCCTGAAATCATAAATAAAAGAAAGACATATTTTGACTTTAAAATATTAAAACATATGGCCAATTCACTACAAACAAAATCAAAATAAAAAAGATAAACTAGGGAAACATTTGCACTTCATGTGACAAAGGGCCAGTCCTTCTAAAAAGCAAAAAGAATGCCTCTAATTTCAAAAAATGAAAAATAGACAAAAGCTGCAAACAAGCAATTCACAGACGATGAAACACAGTTGGCAATAAACGTGAAAAGATGCTTAGCTTCACTAGTATCCAGAGAAGTGGTATTTTTCACCCTAATCAGCAAAAATAAGATTTGGGGCATTCGATGCTGATGAAGATATGGGAAAATGGGCGCTCCCATATTTTATTGATGGGACTACGAGTTGCTCAAGCTCCTTATAGTAGGCTAACGTTAAAGAGGTCCAGGGGCTTCCCTGGTGGCGCAGTGTTTGAGAGTCCATCTGCCGATGCAGGGGACGTGGGTTCGTGCCCCAGTCCGGGAAGATCCCACAGGCCGCGGAGCGGCTGGGCCCGTGAGCCATGGCCGCCGAGCCTGCGCGTCCGGAGCCTGTGCTCTGTAGCGGGAGAGGCCACAACAGTGAGAGGCCCGCGTGCCGCAAAAAAAAAAAAAAAAAAAGAGGTCCAGGAATTGCTATCAACATCCAAACTATACATACCGTCTGAATAAGTAATTTCACTTTGGAAAGTCTATCCTGCAGAAAGAAAAGTATCAGTGCATGATAATAAATACAAGGATGATTGCCGCAACTATTTTTGTGAAGATAAAAAAGATAAAGAAAATACCCTGGAAACAAAGTATCTCATCAATACAGAAATAGTGAAATAGATTGTGGAATATCCATTCTGGAGATATGTCTCTTGAAAAGGAGAAGAAAGGAAGAGGGAAATGGGGGGTTGCTAATCTACAGGTATAAAGTTGCAGTAATGCAAGTTCTGAGATCTGGTGTCCAACGTTGTGCCTATAGATAACAATAGTGTATTGCCCGCTTAAACATCTGTTAAAAGGGCAGATATCATGTTGTGTTATTACCACAGTAAAACAAAATTTTAAATTAAGAAAAGGAAAGAAAGGAAAGAAAAAATGGAAAAGAAAAAGAAAGGAAAATAAAAGAAAGGAAAAGACAGATCAGTATTCACTACAGGGATATCCAAGATGCCTTGCTAATTTGCATGTGAGGAAGTATAGTATGATAATTTTTTTGTGTGAAAGAGCACATGAGATCCTATAAATGTACATGCATTTGTATGAGCACTGAGAAAATCATGGAACCATAACATCCAACAAGCAAATTAATTTGGAACAACCGGGAATAAAGGAAAGAAAAGCAAATCTTTAAGTACACCTTTGCATTGTTTCACTAATTTCAATAAACACATATTTTGTAATTACAGATTTTTATTAAAGTACTCTTTTCTAGAAAAATACAGTATTTTCTAGAATGCTTGTTGACTGATTCAAAATGGACATTTGACCCTGTTGATCTCACATATTCGGATATAAACTCTTCCCTTAACTCCTCTCTCACTCTTCTCTCCTAGATTTCCTTTTGACTTCTATCTCTTATCTATCTCTTCTATTTTAGCACATTTTCCTTACTCATTCTTGAAATAAATTATTTCTGCTAATTTCTTCCCATAGCCATTTTCTCCATGTGTGTATGGTCTCTTATTTATTCATTCTACTTATCTGTGATATCAAATCCCCCTACAAATTCAGAGAAATGTAGGAGACAGATATGGAAAATGAAAAATTAAAATAGAGTGAGATAATCCCTTAATGTAACAAAATGTTGAATCCCTAGAGGTAAGTATGCAAAAACACATTTTGAAATACCAAGAAGTAACCAGCTACGTGAGGCTAAGCCTTTGGAGCAGAATCCTGGAGAAAGAGAAGTAGCTTTGGCAGATGAACAAAAAGGAGGGCTGGCATTCCTGACACTCCAAACAGCGATTGTATGTTGCCATTCATTCATTCTCTCCTTTTATCCAGTAACATTCAGTTTTTAGATAAGCTGCATGAATTATAGAAGACTGCCTGCTGGACTAAAATTGTGCTAAAAGTAGATTTCCTTTTCTGAAAAACATAGAGAAGTAAAGATGTTGCCTAGCTAGTAAAAATGGTCAATAAAAAGTATTAATTTGGAATTCCAATCAAGGAGGAGAACATCATGTAAATGCTATCTGTTTTCCTCTAAGTTTCTGGCATTTATGTTCTTATTCATTTTATAGGACAAGTAGAGTCCCTAGCCTCACAGAGCTATGCAGGTATAATGAGCGTAGAAATGAAGGAAACACAGGGTGCTGCGGTAGTGCATATATTTTTCATCATTTTGTTTGCTTAGTTAGTTGATTATAAAAATATTTGTTATACATGTTGATCCTCATGGTTTGTTGGGGGGTAGTTTTCCTTGAGGTTGGTTGGTGGTTTTTCTTTAAGGAGAAATGAAGACGTTTGAGTTGGGAAGTGGAGTGAAAAGAAGCATTAAAAGATGATTGCTACTTGCAACTGCTCTGTTGGAACAAAAGAACCTGGGAGAATTCAGATATAGCTCTACAGGTTTCTTCTCCTCCCATCACACCACAGATTATGACTGCTACAGGAACAGGAACCAGAGGGGAGAAGGTGTTAGAATCAGATAAGCCTCTTCTGCTCTTTGGCTAGGTTATCTTTTACCACACAGAAATTCATTTGCACAGTGACATGAAAGAGACTTTTTAAGAAACTTTGTCTTGTATGTAGCAGAATTATAGACCTACAGAGAAGATAACTGGAAGCTCTCTTAGAAATACCTATCTCAGCTCTTTCCTTTTATAGATTAGATCAAAGCAGAGCAGTTAAAAGAGATGCTCAAGATCTCACAGCTACTGAGTAATCTTTCCTCCATAATTCTATGCCCCTAATATACATCTTTTAAATAAGAAGCAAGCAAATTTTGAATTTCCGCAAGCGTGAATTTAAATCTTTCTGAAAATTTGTACAATAGGAATGCTGCTTTAAATACACAAAGGAAATTGTCTATTAAAAGAAAGTCTGAAATTAATTAATTTTTTTTTTTTTTGCGGTACGCGGGCCTCTCCCTGTTGTGGCCTCTCCCGTTGCAGAGCACAGGCTCCAGATGCGCAGGCTCAGCGGCCATGGCTCACGGGCCCAGCCGCTCCGCAGCATGTGGGATCTTCCCGGACCAGGGCACGAACCCGTGTCCTCTGAATCGGCAGGCGGACTCTCAACCACTGCACCACCAGGGAAGCCCTGAAATTAATTATTTTTAACGCAAATAAATATGCTTTCCGCAATATTAGGTTGGGATTTTTAAATACTATTGTATGCTCCTGAGAGAAGGAAGTATCTGTATTATATTCTTAAGCAGTGCCAATGAAAAATCAATGCTCTTGTCACAATAACTAGAGAAATCACTGCAATAATCCCGTCAACTTTATTATTAATTACTGAGAGATGCATAATATTTCTATTCTACTAGAAAATGTGTATTTTTAACCAATAAAGGAAATCTTGAGATTGTCCAATTAGAATCAGATCAGCACATTTAACCAAATTCAACCCCCCCTGGAAGTCCCGTTAATTCTGACTTGCCTTTTGCTTCTCTATCTACTGTACACCTTTTCTTCCCCTGGGATTTTAATTTATTGACTACACTTTTTTGTCAGCTGCAGGGCACCACAGATTTCTAAACACTTGGCATTCACGTCTGATAATGTCTCAAGACCCCTTCTCCCTGGCTGTTCCCACCATGGAGCTTCTCCAGTTCTTACAAACTGTAATTCCTCACTCTCATCTCTAAACATTCCCCTGGTGGCTGGAATTGGCTTTAGAGTCTGGAACTAGAATCAATCACTAATTTAGGGAGCCCAAAGCACTTCCTGCTTTCCACCCACAAACAATAACTGATATTAGCACAAATAAGGCATCAGCATAAGAGATCATGAACTCAGGATTAGGAAACCTGGCCAAAAAACTAGAAATGAAAGAGGTAGTAAAAAGAGTCACAGCCTATCAAGACAGGGCAGAAAGAAGATTTTAAGTGGAATAGCAAAGTCTGAGTGGATTTTCAAAGCGTTCTCCAAGGTCAGCAGGGTGATTGCTTCTTCTTCTCCTGATTTGGGGTTTTTGTTGGAGTTCTGTTTTGTTTTGTTTTGAATGCCTCCAATAGCTTCTTCCCACATCTTGATCACCCAAAAGAAAAACTATAGTTTTCTCATCATCCAGATGCCACATTTAGCCACTTCAACCCACACTTAGGGCACCAAGAATTCTGTGTAGAGAACCAAGTGGGGAGAAAACGTTAAGGGCTCTGGTTGCATCTGGATTTGATCAGTCCCAACCTTCCAGCGGGCACCTGAAAGGCTTTTTAAGCCTCACGATACTTTGAAGAAATCTTGCCCCTTCAAAGGCGCATCAGTGAGAACCTTCCCTCAGTGTATTTTCTAGCTTCTCTGTGACCTGAATCTTCCCAGCTGAAACTCAGGTGGACCCTGATGTCTACAGACTTCCTATCTCAGCCTGAGCCATGGAACACTTAGCCTGGTTTCTTTCTGTGGGAGAAGCTGATTCTTTGCTACTTGTCCCAGACTTTTGTGTGGTTATCTCATGCCTTTTTTGAAACTATAAACAACTTTGGGCAAGGAATGTCTACATGTTTTCTAAGCCAGGGTTTAAGAGCAGCTATTATCTAAGGGCAAGTTCTCCAGCTCTACTTCTCACACAGGATGTAGTGTTTTCGGGACTTCCCTGGCAGTCCAGTGATTAAGACTCCACACTTCCCATGCAGAGCTCACACGGGCTCGATCCCTAGTTGGGGAACTAAGGTCCTGTATGCCACATGGTGTAGCACGCCCCCCACCCCCACAAAAGATGTAGTGTTTTCAAACATCATCCTGTCTATTATCTTATAATATGCATCTCAACTGAAACCTTATTTAGTCATTATTCATCGTGATAATATTTCTTGTGTAAACTTGTGTCATGAAAATATTACCTTATGAATATTAAATAATAAATGTGGGAAGACAAAATTATTCTGCATTTTCTCAGAAAATTTGGATAATTTCACCATATTTAACCTGAAATGCTTATATGAATCCTATGCAGTTCAGACCAAATAGGGACCAGTGTTGGTTCAAAGGTTTATCATCACTTATTTAGGATTCAGTGAATTTCTCCACAGAGACCATATAAATGATGTTTAAATGAGGGCACCAATCTTCGTTAGCATATTTGATTCCATTTGGCACTAGTCGTACCATTTCCACTGTAGCAAACCTCCAACTGTACTCAAGAATCCAGAGCATATCACCTACTTCACCATACCTCCTCCTCTTGATACCCTTCCCTGTCCCACCTCCAGGACTGCATAAAGGGGTAGAAGAAAATTAAATTTTATTTAGCAACTATTAAGTTCTGAGGTAAGGCAGCATTTCAGTCCTACTTAATTTTCTATCAAGAGATTTGAAAATCCAGTCTTTGAAAATCTGATAGGGCCTATAATTATTATATATGTTAAGGTTGCAATCTTTCCAATTATTGCAGACATAGAACATTCCTCTATGTACCAGGGGATACTGCTTGGTGATAGATGTAGAGATGAAGAAGACAGTATTTCTACTCTCAGTGGAGCTCATAGAAGAGGGGGCAAAGTAAATACCTAAACAGGCAATGCCCTTGTAACAATATTGCATTCAACCTGCATCTTCACAAGCAGCATGGGACTCATAACATGTTTGGAGTCAGAATAAGCTGAGCAAGACAGTTTTGCTACGTATTAACCCTACAACTTTAACACATCGTGAAACCTAACTTCTGCCACTGTCTTGAGGTTTCCCCACCTCATGACAGTGGTGGAAGTTAGGTTTCATGGGAGAACACATGAAAACTACAACTTGCCGTGTCCCATATGAAATAAGAAATTTTAAAAATGCTTGCTCTCTTTTCTTCCCACTGCCCCCCAATATTTCACGCCATATGTGAAATTTTAAACACTTTTTAAAAAGATGAAATTCCAGATTTTTGAACCACAGAGATAAACAAAAGCTAGGAGCATAATCGCTACTCTGTTGGAGAGCCTGCAGAGTAATCATATCTTACTGGTACCTTACTTCTTCCACTGTAAACAGTTATTTTCTGATCCAAAAAGTGGTGGGAACGTGGATCATCTAGACAGGATGGACCTTTCATTATCACTTAACACAGACCACAACTTGCTGTGGAGTGGAGCCCTACATGCAATAGCAGAGGCTGCATTGCTGAAAAAACAAAACAAAAACAAAAACAAAACAAAACAAAAAACCACATTTCCAAGCTGATCCAGTACCATTACTTAGAAATAACATTCTACTATTTTCCTTTATTTTCTCATTTAGTAAGTGTCCCTTTGTTCAGAGTGACCTGGCAAAGTGTAGTTAACAGACACTTGCAGTATACTTTTAAAATTCCTTTCAGAAGGCTCAGTTGAGGGAGGGAAAAACTGAGAGCCCAAGAACATTTGAGAAAATGCCAGGGGCTTATTCAGAACTGGCTTATTAAAACTCAAGACCTGGTTAGCAACAAGTTCTTCTATTTTAGGTGAATAAGGAATGATCTCTAAGGTGCCTTCTGGCTTGAAATTTCTATGATTTAAAGTGAGCAGGGTTTCCTTAAGAGATCAAGATTTTTAATGATATGAGCAGTGGATCTGAACCCTTAAGCTCTTCTTCAGAAATTCATTTCAAGGGACTGATTTCTGCTTTCAGTATTCATCAAAGCCCAAGCCTGTACATACTGCATGGAGGCAAGTTTCTTTAGAGGAGCTTGCCTTTATGCGTTGTGCACTGCCAAAGAAGCGTGCATTTTTAACCCAGGTTCACAGTATTGGAGTGAGTCCACAGGAAATGCTTTGAGCTGATCAAAAGTTCTCTAACCCCTTTGACCCAGTCTGTGGTAAGAAATGAAATACAATATTCTATCAATTTTAGTTGTCTATTTAATTAAAATTCTAATCTGTCCTCAGTCTAAATTCTTAATCTAGGCTCATCCTTAATTCTATCCAACACACATCTCTGAGTGATTTGAGACAACCCAATACACAAAAATTACCATGGAGACTGTCTTCTTCGAGAAAGTCTTCTCCAAGGGGCCCCATTAACAGCAAGAAACTGAGCTAAGAGAGACAAATAAGAGCTAACATGCCTGACATTCATCTAAGGGCCTCAGATCACCATTTTATAGCTGGGAAAATAGAGGCATAATGTCTCCTAATGTTGCAAAAATATTAAGGGATAGAGACAGGTTACAAACCCAGGGTGCCCAGCACTGCCTTACAAAGGTTCTATGTAGACAGATTTCCTTGGCTTGATCCTCAGAGATTCTGATTCATTTATGGCGGGGCCGGATGGGATGAGGGAGGAGGCAGTGGATACTGGTGCTGATACTGGCTTGGGAAACAGCCACTGCCCCCCCCTCACCCCACAGAGCCAGCTGGAAGGTATCAGCATATTTTCCAAACTCCTCCGATAATTCCAACAGACAGGTATACTTGAAGACTACTCCTGATAGACTGTTAACTCTAGTTTCTTCAAGGAGTGAGATCAGATGAAAATAAAGGTGGACTGTTCACTGCTTTTTACTACTTGGTGTATTTGATATAAACATGCATTTCATAAAAATAATTTGCCGAATTTAAAGAAAGCAATAAGCAATAACTTTTTCAAGTTGCCACTGTCTTTTACTTATAAATACAGAAATAGCAGTTGATGTCATGCTTCAGCCATGGCAATGGGGTGGAGACAGCAGGTAATGAGGAAAGATCCTTATCACTTTCTGTAAGGAAAAAGCAAAGCTTCAAAGAGTCAGTACTGTGAACAGCCAAGAGCAGATTCTCAGCAGACAGAGCACAGTTCCAAGGAGGAGACTTCAGCGGGCTCTGGTACCAGGTAGGACACAAAGATGGAGGAAACTAGGCAGAGAGTTCTGACACCAAAGAACTGGAATCCAGTCCTGATGCCTGGGATTTGGAGACAAGAGAAGGGTTCAGATCTGACAAGATTGGCAAGAAACAAGAGAAAATTTGGTCATGGAGGAACTGGGATCCTAAACAGAATGTCTGGATATATAAAGAATGTGGAGAAGTAACACTGAGGCCTGGTTACTGAAAGACCAATTAACTAGGCCAAGGTTCTGAAAGGACTAGCAACAAAGCTGACCTGACTATGAGCCCCTGCCTGAGCTTGTTAAATGCCTGGGGCCTTGGCCATGTCCCTACCATATCCACAGGAACAAAGACAAACTGCTGGCACTGAAGTTCTGCAGGGGCAGTGGGCCAACAAATTTGAACATATATAGTTTCACTTCAGCAATTGTGACACTGCGATTTATAGCTTTTCTTGGTGTGCCACTTCAGTTACTAGGCCAAAGAAAATAAAATAAAATCAGACGCCATTACAATTAATGAACATATGAGGCCAAAGCATCCCTGTTACAAAATTTCTTATATAACACAAACTCTTTATCTTGGTCTAGTTTCATGATCTTTTGCAAAAAACAACTCATGTAGTAAAAGTGAATAAATTAATAAATAGGAAGAGTAGATGCGGACAGAACAGCATGGATGCAAAATATAAGGGATGTGTATCATATCAAAGCCAAAATTTAGAGCAGAGGACATGGCCCCATTATGTTCATATAACGCTTAAGTTATCCTTAAATTTCTTCAATCAACACAAGAGAGGAAACTTTTGAGAATGAGAAATGGCTCCTAATGCTGACCACTAAGAACTATGTAGATAGACAAGAAACCTACTGTATTGGCAAAATTTTTTCAGCAGCCTAATTCAGACGTATCCTTTGAAAACAGCTTCATCCTTTCAATCTGACCCATTTACTTAGCTGTGATAATGATAGAGCAAATAAAGTTATTGTCCATAAAACTTCAAATTCATGGAGCTCCCTGGAGACAGAAACTTCAGTAGTGTCTAACACACAGTAGATATTCAATGAATATTTACTGAATTGAAAAGATGGTGTGTGATGATCTCAATATTGTGTATGACTGGGGCAGATCTGAGAGTGAAAGAATAGAAGGAATTTAGGTGATCCTCTAGAACGAATTCTTGATGAAGGCTTTTTGGTCAGTTACTGGAGTAAAATAAGGGTCTTTGGCGGGTTACACTTACTAGAAAGATATGTGCTACAGACATTTGCAGTCTTTAAAACATTAGAATTACTTCATACCATATATGGGACTATGTGGACTCATTTCCTTATTAATTTCTAGTGGCATATTCACCTAACGTCCATTTTTATCAAAATTTAATTTATTTATGCTATATCAATATAACTCTTCCTGAGATTTTTTTCTATTGCTTTAGTTTTCTATTTTAACAAATTAAGTATTTCAAAAATGTCTTTAGTCAAGTTGGAGACATTTCTGTTTTAATTTCGTACTTCTAAAAAGAATTCAATAACTGACAGCATTTCATACATGTTTGCATGTTCTCAGCTTCTTTGATATTTTTGTCATCCTTTCAAATGTATCCTTTTCAATTTTGTTTATATTCAGAAATTTTTGCCCAATTTATCTAAGACAACTTTCATTTTATTTACATTCTTGCTGAATATTTAGCTCTGTGGCTATGCCAGGAGGCTCGATATTGGAGACTCTGAAGCTGCATAACAGAAAAGGCATGAATCACTTCTTTTTGCCTAAAATCTCTAATTACTTGGCAGGTAAATTCCACTTGAAATAGATGCTCTGGCAAGGAGCTCAAGCTGCTGGACAGTAAAGGGAAGACAGAGAAGAGATATCTAGAGCATTCTGCCTCAGGCTCTCCACTAACCAGGGGTTCCACCCCAGAGAGGGTTTCCATTCAGGTGGGGCTCTTCAATTCTATAGGAAGCCAGAGCCAGCTCAGATCTCTTTTAAAAACTTCAGCATGTGCATTAGTTTCCCATGACTGCTGTCGCAAAGTACCACAAATCTGGTGACCTAAAATGTTACTTATTCTGACAATTCTGGAGACCAGAAGTCCAAAATGGTTTCACTAGGATGAAACCAAAGAGTTAGTAGGACTGTGCTCTAGAGGAAAATCCATTCCCTGTCTTTCCCATTTTCTAGAGCTGCATTCCTTGCATTGTGGCTCTTGGTCCCATCTTTCATCTTCAAAACCAGAAGCAAAAGTTTTACTTCTGTGGTCACATTGCCTAAACTTGCAATTGCATTTAAGGGCCACCCAGATAATCCAAGATAGCTTCCCCTCTCAAGATCCTTAATTTAATCCCATGTGAAAAGTCTCTTTTATCATGTAAAGTAATATTCACAGGTAACAGGGATTAGAATCTAGATATCTTTGGGAGTGATTATTCAATCTATTACAATGTGTTACCATTCTTTCCATTTTTAATCTTTTTTTTACTAAACATATATCTGTATGTTTTTAAACCTTTGTACTTCAGTAAGAGATTTCTGTTATACTTACTTATTCTACTTTTCATTTTCTCACTCTTCCCACTCAGAGTCGAAACCTACTTTGTGCCAGACAAAGCAATAATAAAAGCAGATTCGTATATGACACGGATGTTGACATGATTAAACAAAAAAAAATTTAAGATAACTATGACTTATGCATAAAGAGCTCTAATATAAAAAGGAGACCATAAGACAGGATAGGTGGGTAAGGTAAGCAGACAGAGGGAAACTATTAGAAAGAATCAAAAGGAAATACTACACATCAAAACACTAGCAGAAATGAAGAATACCTTTGATGGATTCATTCATAGACGGGACAGCTAAGGAAAGAATCAGTGAGCTTGAATATAGGGCAGTAAAAATTTCCCAAAGTGAAATTAAAGCAAAATAAGAATTAAAAATAAAATAGAGAAGAACATCCAAGAACTGTGAGACTATATGAAAAGACATAAGCACACATAATTAGCATACCAGAAGGAAAGAGAGAAAGAATAAAGCAGAAGAAATATTTTAAGTTATAATGACCAAGAACTTTTCAAAATTAATGATAGACACCAAATCACAGATCCAGGAACTCAAAGAATACCAAGCAGGATTAAAAAATAAACAAACAAAAAACGTAAACCCAGGCATATCATGTTCATACTGCAGAAGATCAAAGACAAAGAAAGAATCTTGAAAGAAACCAAGAAGCCAGAGGGAGAAAAAACACATTAGCTCTAGAAGAACAAGAATGAGAATGAGAATGAAATATGTAAAGTACTGAACAAAAATCACTAACCTAGAATTCTATTTACAGTAAAATTATCTTTAAAAAATGAAAAGAAGTAAAGACTTCCTAAGAAGTTCTCAGACAAACAAAACATGGAACTCATCACCAGCAGACCTACTGACAGAAGGAGAAGAACATTGGTCAGAAACATGGATCTACATTAAGAACGCAGAGTGTCAAAGAAGGAATAAATGAAGGCATGATGGTCAGTTTTATGCATCAAGTTGGCTGAGCTACAGTCTTCAGTTGTTCAGTCAAACACTAATCTAGGTGTTGTTATGATAGTATCTTGTAGATGTGATGAAAGTACATAATAAATTTACTTTAAGTAAGGGAGATTATCCTAGATAATCTGAATGGGCTGACTCAATCAGTTCAAAGTTCTTTAGAGCAGAGCTTAAGTTTTCCTAAAAAAGAAATTGTTTGTGTGGACAGTGGCTTCAGCTTCAGAAGCCCCAGAATTCCAGCCTTCCCTTCCTGACAGCCTGCTCTGTGGATTTTGGACTTGCCTAGCAAGCCCCCAAAATTACCTAAGCCAATTCCTTGCAATAAATCTCAATATATATCTCCTACTGGTTCTGTTTCTTTGATTGAATCTCAATAGATATAGAGTTAAAATATTTAAAAATTTTTTCTCATTATTAACTTATTTTAAAAATAACAGTTTGTTAAACAATATAGTAACACTGTATCGGGTGAATATAGCATATAGATAAGTCAAATGAATCATAGCAATATCATGAGGGATGGAAGGGAGGAATTGAGAATACTATGCCCTAAGTCACCTGCATTATATGTGATGTGGTAGAGAGTTATTCAAAACTAGACTGAGATTGGTTTAAAATGTATATTTTAAACTCTAGGACAACCACTAAACATTTTTAGGGAAATATAATTGATACATTGAGAGAAGATAACTTGGAATCATATGAAATGGTCAATTAAAGAGGGAGAAATACAAAGAATGAAAGAAAACAGTTACAAGTATTGCCGATATTTTCCAATTATATCAGAGGGTGTTATATGCATGAAGCATGGAGGAGTTTTAAGGTGGTGAATCTATTTTTTATGATATTGTAATGGTAGCTAAATGACATTACACATTTGTCAAAATCCATAATGCTTTTCAGTACAAAGAGTAAACGTTACACAAATTTTTAAAAATTTAGAAGGTCAGGGAATACCAGGATGGAATATAGTATGTGACAAAAGAATCTAACTGTATTACAAATATGTGAAACAACCTCACTGAAAGGAATGGAAGAAAAAGTGCTGATCTAAGTAACTCTGGAAATGAGTGGAGACTGTAAGACTAAAGGCAAAAGAAGTTATAGATAAGCACTATACTCTAGTTGACAAGTTATTTCCCATGGGAGTTCTGGTTAACAATTCTGTAACCACCATACAAGTATACTGGAAGTTAACAAATAAGTGGATGGTGGAGGGTTGGAACCATCTCTCACTGTTGTAGTAGGAGCTTACAGACAAGCAAGGTGAGGGGGAGGGGAGAGGCTAGAATTATCTACCTGGTAATGGATTAGAGTTGGAGTTATATATCCATCCATATAAATTGATGTTTAGCTTAATACAGATACAGATGGATATATTATGGAAATATTTACAGATATATGGATATGCACAGATTAGTGTACACACATATATTTCCTTGCTCTGTCAACTGCAAGGTCCAAAAAGCAATTACACCCCAGTAGCAGCAAGCACACTTCACACCCAAGTTGTGGTTTCTAATACCCATTCTCCAATAAAAGAAACTGGGGGCTTCCCTGGTGGCTCAGTGGTTGAAAGCCCGCCTGCCGATGCAGGGGACACGGGTTCGTGCCCCGGTCCGGGAAGATCCCACATGCCGCGGAGCGGCTGAGCCCGTGAGCCATGGCCGCTGAGCCTGCGCGTCCGGAGCCTGTGCTCCGCAATGGGAGAGGCCACAACAGTGAGAGGCCTGCGTACCAAAAAAAAAAAAAAAAAAAGAAACTGGGATTCCTTGGAGAAAAGGCCAATTCTAGAACTGGAGCACAAAATACACAAAATGAGCTTGGAGCATCTTGTAGTTCCAGAAAGTAAGGAAGTGGCTTTTTTTGTTTTGCTTTGTTTTAAAAAAAAAGGTAAAAACACAGTGACGGGTGTATGTAAAAGGGACACTGAAGCCAACTGAAGGAGCCTGGAATAGCCAAAGATGCAACAATTTGAGCAACAAAATAAATGAAGTAGTATTGGATTATAACCCAGAGTATAAAATAAATACCTGAATTCATACAGATATAAATAAATAACTGAATAATAAATAAATGAGGGAGAAAATACAAATCTATGCAGAAGAATTCCAAATAAGAATTCCACATTTATATAGATACACTGCTCTCAAGGAGGTGGAATATAACTCTCCTTAAATATGGGCTACACATAGTGACTTCCTTCCAGAGAGTAGAGTGTGGAAACTCTAGGAAAAAGAGTAACTTTACCGTGGAGAAACCTGACAAACTCTATGTCCCCCAGATGATCGACTAATATCAGCAAGGATAAATCATGTTGATAGGATATACCTTTGATATGATATGATGAGAATGATTATTAAATTCTGTGGTCTTCCTCCACTTCCTTCCTCTGATCATGAGGAAAAGATCAGACCCAATTGAGAGATATTCTGCAAAACACCTGAACAGCACTCCTCAAAACTTTCAAGGACATCAAAAACAAGGACAGTATGAGAAACTGTCATAGCCAAGAGGAAAATAGGAGACATGATAACTAAATGTAGTGTGGTGTCCTGGATGAGATCCTGGAACACAAAAGGACATCCAGTAAAAAACAAGGAAATCTGAATAAAGGATGGACCTTAGTATAAAATGTATGTGTATATATATATATGTATATATATATATATATATATAATATTTATGTGTATGTATATATATTCATACATATTTAATTGGAATTTCAATTTGAAAGTCAGCTGTGAGTAAAATTGATTATCATTTCATATGTTTAATTCTTTTTTATAAGGACAGGTTTTACTTGAAAATTGGTTCTTTGTGAAAGGAAGGGAGGAAGGGAAAGAGGGAAGGAGGGAGGAGACAAGACATAGGATAAGGAACACTGAAACAAAAAGTGGATTTCTCATTTTAACATTTTTAATTCCTTTTATTTATATTACTCCTAACTTTGATTTTATTTTTTTATTTTTTTTAATTTTATTTTTTTAATTTTAATTGGTGTATACTTGATTTACAATTTAACTTTGAGTCTAAATTTTACTTTAGTTTAAAATTTTTTCTTTTACTTTTATTCTTAATCTTTATAGTTTTAATTTATATTAATATTTTAATTGTTAATTTTCAATCACTTTACTTTTTAAATAACCATTTTAACCTTTTATCCTCCTCTTGGAACTCTATTTCAATTTCCTCTTTTTTTATACAAACTTCATGTATTGACTTTGTTTATGAAGAAGGATGTCCTGACTACAGTGGGAAAAGCCAGCAAGCAGGAGCGGGGGAAAATTACTCTGCTGCCTGTACTGAAACCTGCTGCTGCATAATAATCACTCCAGAGTGTAGTGGCTTAAAACCACAACAGTCATTTATTATCGCTCATGATTTCTGTGTGCCGGAATTCATACAGGGCACTGTGGGGGAACTGGGGTCTACTCCATTAGACCTGGGGCCTCAGCTAGAAGACTGAAGGCTGGCACCTGGAATCATCTGAAGGCTTGTTTACTCACAAGTCTGGCATTAGATTCCAGCTGTCAGCTGAGTCTTGAGCTAGGGCTATTGCATGGAGACTCATACACACAGCCTCACCATGTGGCCTGGGCTTCCACACAACATGGTGGCTCTGTTCTAAAAGTGAGCAAGCTGAAAGAGAGAGAAAAAGAGAGCAAAGTGGAATCATACTGCCTAATTATATCATAGACTTGAAAGTCACGCAGAATCACTTCTGCCACATTCTGTGGGTCAAGGCAGTTGCAAACACACACCTAGTTTTAATGGGCAAAAAATATCGTCAATGTCATATTCTCTGAAGAGCATGTGGGATGGGATACATATTGGTGCAACCATATCCAGAAAACGCAATTGCTGGTGTGCCAGATGCATCTGAAACCATCCTTCAGGTTCTGCCTAAATGAACTTCACGCCTTCCCAGTTTGGCTCTAAAAATAAATAAATAAATGCGTGAAGGAATGACTTCACCTGGTTGACTTAAAATGATTCAGAACAATACTTCTCTCTGCCCTCCATTTGGTGCCTTGAAGATTGTTTCTCCTAGATATTGTCAAAAACTTACACTTTCTACAAATACTTCAGAGTGCCTACCATGTCTAAGTCATTGTGCCAGTATCTGGAGAAATAATGGTAACATGACAGAATCCCTGTAGCAATGGCTACAATTCTGTGGACAGGACAGAAAGTCAACCAGAAATTATAATTCGATGTGTTTTGTGTAATGACAGTTGTTAAGTACAAGATTCTATGGAAGTACATGGGATAGACTCACTACCTAGGCCTGGGAATTGGGAACAACTTCCCAAGGGAAGGAACATCTGACCCAGGAAGGATGAATGAGTAGCAGTTAGCCAGGAAATAAGTATCCAAGATGGAGGAAGGGGAGGAAGCAGAATTATTCAAAACAGAAAGAAGAGCAGGTTCACAGTTTCAGAGGTAAGAAACAGGAATGCCGAGTCATAAAAGAGTAAATAGTTCATTACGGATAGAATGATCGTTTTGAAAACAGGCATGGAAATAGTCAAGGCTAAATTGTTAAGTGAGAGTTAGATCAAGAAAGGTATTGTAAGTCATGCTAAAGAGATTAAATACATCCCATCACTCAGACCTTTCGATCTCAAGCCGCTCTACCCAGGGCTTCAGAAGGCCTATGCAGAGCATCTGGGTCTACACTCTTCAGCACAAAGACTCCTTCAGGCTCTACTCTACCCCCTACTCTACCCTTATATGCCATCTATGTATATGTGCTAGGTATACAGGTTTAGTATGCCTAAACCTGTGCCTCGTATATCTTATTGTACATAAGGATGCAATAAATATCTGTTGAATGAATAAACCTCTTTCACCTTATCTTTTCCCTATGGTTTCATACTTGGACAGCTCCAACTCCCATCACTCCTGAGTATTCCTTTTGGATGAAAACACCACCGGACAATCTTGCTATCAGTCAATTTCCACCTTGGATGCTGCCTTTTGACTTATTCTCAACTCCATTAAGTGTGGCCTGAAAACAAAATCTGTCCTCCTGCACTTTCCAGCCACTGCTCCAAACCAGGCTGGCAACAGAGTTACTGCTGCCCTGAAAGTTTGTCAGACACTTAAAAAGAAGGGTGCTTTTGAAAATTCATGGTCTCCAACATCTTCAAAATTTGCCAGAAGTCATGGCCATAGACCCAGGAGTTGGTTATACCCAGGGAATAATAGGGCTCATGCAAAAACCACTGATCTACCTTGGTAATGAGCCAAGTGGTGCTGGACCTCCTGATGCACATGCATACAAGATGGCACAATAGAAGGGCTACGGCCACAGAGCCGGGATTATTACATCAGCCTCGTCCTAGAGACTCATCTATAGTTTGGTTCTAAACTAAAGATCTGTCTTCTTTATCAGCAGTATTATTGAAAATATTATGGATACCCCATTTACTACCATCTAGCTCTGTTCCTGTTTCATTCATCAAACTTCCTGGAATTAGAGCATTCCACAACAGCAGGGAATCTCAAACTTTAGAGTTTCCTTGGGCAGTTTAAACAAATGATTCAAAGAGATCACAGAAGTAAGGATCTCCAACATATTGCCTGGTTAGATTTTGATAACCTGATTTCTAGCCACTAGAACTAGCAAAGGGAAAAAACCTGAGAAAATATTTTTGTTTGGAATATGGTCAATCACATTGTGTAAGTTAAGATCTTGATTTTTGCCTGGGAATGCCTTTCTGGCAGCAATGTAAAAGAAGACCACCTGCTCCAAAATGGGTTGAGTTTTCACCTCTGTATGTCTAGGCCAGGTTATGTTCCCGCCTATAAGTGCCCTTAACTCTTAACTAACATTCTTAAGCTGGATAAAACATCTGCTGACAGTTCTATATCTTCAGAATTGTTCAAGGCCACCCTGCATGGCAGGCACACATATGTATCCTTTGACTCATTAATTATTAATTCTGGAGATATGGAGGTATCTGAGGCAGCCCTTATCTCCTACAAATTTGAAGATGCAAAGTTGTTTAATTTCAGTCACAGACATCCCTGAAATTGCCAGTCAGCTTCACCCTTGGCCTTCAGAAAGCTGAATAGCCAATGCATATTTCAACATCACTTGCAGCATCGGTAAACTTGCAGCTAATCAATTTTCATAAGAATGCTTAGTTATTATCATAACTACTCAGCCTAATAACATCTAATAAATGTTTGTTCGCATTCTTTATAGCCTTCATTATATCTGGACCAGAGATGATTTTCATGGATGTTGTACATTATTTTGAAGATTTTCCTGCTTTGAAAATCTTTGGGTGGCACAACTGACCTTCTGTTCTTAATTTTCCTCACAAATGTGAAGAAAGGATTTTTTTCTTAAAAGATGTAAGCCCTAAATGGAAATAAATAAGTAAAAATTAAATGCAAGTTTTACAAGTCATTTTGTTGACATTTATGAATGTTAATACCCCAGATGATTCTGTAATGTTTAAAATTATATTATCTACTCCCTCTTACTCTGTCTTGCATTATTTAAACTTCTAGAACCATATATCTAAAAGTATATACTATCCTTCCTAAAGTTTCCGAGTTAAGGCACTTGCAATATTTTAGTAACTGCCAATCTGTTTCCTTACTCAACTATTTAAAAGTTTTCATCACTGTTTTTATATAAAACGAATGACTTTTCTAATCATCTTTTATTACTGTACATTTGATTTCAGACATTGATAGAATTTCAACATGTAAAGCGCATAAAGATATTATTTGGCTCCAAGATACATCAAACATTCATACCTCTATTTGAAAGTGAAGTCAAATATTAACAATGACTCCAAAAACATGCCTTGTTCATATCGTTGATTTGTTATGGTTGATAAGATATGATAGAATCTACTTTGTTCAAAGTGCAAATGCCAGGATGCCAGAAATGAAGTAAACCTTCAGCTATTTGGCTTTCCAAGGGCTAAGATGCAGGCCTAAGAGCAGAGCTGAGCCAAAAGCAGTGGTCCAAGGTGCCCTTTGCTGCACTACGAGTTCTGATGGTAATCCCAGAATTCCCTAGGACCCAGTCAGCGGTGTCACAAGACATACAAGTTGAAAACTGCAGCTTTTGGGGTTGGTTAGATACTTTTTCTCAAAGTTTTTGCCTCATATTCTAGTTCTCATTCAACCCTGGATTTAGGCTTTGACAAATATATAAAATATTATTCATATGAAAGGTAATTCCTCATAGTAGCTACTTTCTGCATTTCCCACATTTGTAAATATGCTGACTTTCCCCTCATTTTTTAAAATACATAAAATGTACATGCTAAAGCTGTAGATAAGGGGAAATGCTTCCTGGATAGTCTCAGATTTCCAATTGTCAGTATCTTATAATGTCACTGTCCTGAAAATTTGTCTCCACTTTTAGGAATTGGCTGGTCTCAGAAAAATAATCGGGTCAGCAAAGTTTATCCTTATAGCTACTTGTGCCCACTACACACTCCCTCCTTCCTCCAGAGGACTGCCGTTCCAGACATCTGGGCCTCCACCCTTTCACCAACTCTCTCCCAGCCTTTTCGCCGCAACTCTTTTATCCTTGTTCGTATTCCCAAAGCCATGACCTGATTCCAGGTAACAAGGAAGAAAAGAAAGGGCAGGGGGATAGGTTCTGAATGTCACCCCACTTTTTGGACATATTTGTATTTTATTGAGGTTCTTTAGAGAAAAGACTTATCCCAAAGAAGTTATTACAACAGTGGCAATTTTAGGCATTCAAGCATTATGTTATTGAGAGTAACAGTTGATGATAGAGAGAAATATTCTTGAACAAGAGAGTTTTTCTGCATCTCACAAATTACACTGCAGACCTTGATATAGCCTCTCAATCGCGGAAGGTCAGGTATAACCTCTTCAACATCCCCAGCCTTGCTGGGGCCCCTTATCCACATTTTCATAGCATCCTGGACTTGTCCCAATCAGTGCACATGCTATGCAGATTCCATACTTCTACTTGTATGTTGGTTTCCCCCACGTCATGCTGGCCATGAGTAACAACTAGTAGATGATGGAGTTAGGATTTGAACCTGGGGCTCTCTGATATCAGAGCCTATGTTCTTGTGATTTTTATGTTGCGGCTTCTTATCTGAAAATGTATACCAAAAGTGTGTCAAACCATTTATTTGGAATCATTACTCATGAAATAACAAATCCTATTACTTTGTATTCAAGTGCCCTTTTTTTAGGTGAATTATTTCTGTCATTTGTTTGGTTTGCTTAGGTCCAATTTCTTTTTCTTTTTTTTTTTTTTTTTTTGCGGTACGCGGGCCTCTCTCTGTTGTGGCCTCTCCCGTTGCGGAGCACAGGCTCCGGACACGCGGGCTCAGCGGCCATGGCTCACGGGCCCAGCCGCTCCGCGGCATGTGGGATCCTCCCGGACCGGGGCACGAACCCGTGTCCCCTGCATCGGCAGGCGGACTCTCAACCACTGCGCCACCAGGGAAGCCCAGGTCCAATTTCTTAAACAAAATTTATTTAAATAACTGTTAATGTGCTTCTCTCAGTATATATACTCTGAAGTTTGGGAAGCCATAAAGATTAAGGAGAACTATATACCATATAAAAATAGCATCCTGAGAAAAATGGTCGAATATGTTCCTCACACATATCCCCCCTCAACAACAGTAGTTTGGCATCCCTGCATGGACAAAAGTGCCTTGTGGGAGCTTCGCGATCCAGGTAGAAGACAGTGAAAGTGCAGTCCAAGACCAAGGAGAGCTGTTTTGAGAAGACAGGCTTGTTATCTGGTAGCTGACTTGCCAACTCTGGTCTTAGCTGCAGAAATGGAAACAGCTCCATACCCCTGAGGACTTGGCTGCAGCCCCATTTGGCTTTGTATCTTCACCAGCACTATACACCAAGGGACCCAGGAGACCAAGGGACCCCGTCCTGGCTGTAGACTTTGGAGTGGCCCGTAAACTGGCTCCAGCCCTTCTCAGTCATTATTGGTGGTTTCACAAAATTGGCCCCCATACACTGAGGGCAAGGAGAGACAAAAGTAAGAGGCAGCCCACTCCAGATTGGTAGACGGCAGGTTTAATAAACGAGGGAACTTATATATGAAGCTTGTCTTGGGCAGCCACAAGAGAAGTAGATCTCCACACCCTCCCACAGAACATACATTCCAAAGACAGGGGAGGGGACAAGAGCCTCAGATTGCCCTGGTCCAGTTCATGGGTCAGCCAGTGGTCACAACCTCTTGATGATCTCCTCCAACAATCATCAAAAAGACAAGAGCTAACAAGTTTTGGCAAGGATGTGGAAAAAAGGGAACCCTAGTGTACAGTTGGTGGTACAGCTATGATGGAAAACAGTATGGAGATTCCTTTTAAAAACTAAACATAGAACTACCATATGATCCAGCAATCCCATTTCTGGGTATATATCTGAAGGAAATGAAATCAGGATCTCAGAAAGACTTCTGCAACCCCATGTTCATTGCAGTACTGTTCACAATGACCAAGACATGGAAACAAACCAAGTGTCCATCAACGGATACATAGATAAAGAAAATGCTCATATATATATATATATATATATATATATATATATATGTATACATATATATATATAATATATATAATATAATATTATTTAGCCATAAAAAAAGAAGGAAATCCTGCCTTTTGCAACAACATGGCTGGACCTTGAGGACATTATGCTAAGTGAAACAAGTCAGATAAAGACAAATACTGTCTGATTACATTTACATATGAACTCCTAAAAAAAAAAAAAAAGCCAAACTCATAGAAACAGAGTAGAATGGTGGTTTCCAGGGGCTGGGGGGTGGGAGGAAGGGGAATATGTTGGTCAAAGGGTGCAAATTTCCGATTATAAGATGAGTAAACTCTGGGGATCTAGTATTCAGCATGTTGACTATAGTTAACAGTACTGTATTACGTACTTGAAAGTTTCTAGATCTTAAATGTTCTTACCACACACCAAAAAAATATTGTGATGATATGAGGTGATGGGTGTGTTAACTAACCTTATTGTGGTACCAATTTTGCAATATACACATGTAACAAATCATCACACTGTACACCTTAAATGTACATGATGTTATGTGTCAATTAGGTCTTGGTAAAGTTGAAAAACATTCAATTAAAGAAATGTCTCCTATATAGTCTTGGCATGCAGTAGGAGCTCAATGAATGTAGAAAGGTTTCTAGATGAGAGGCAGCAGGTTGTACCCAAAAGAGCACTGAACTCTGCCAGTAACTTAGATGAGTCACTTTTCTTCTATGAGTTTCAGCTCTTCTTCTCCAAAATGAGGGGATGGGTGCTATTATTAAGAAAGCCTAGTGTTGAATAATTCGCTGCTGGCCCTGCAACTCCAAATCAAGCACACTTATAATGTTTTTCCTCAGAAAGGGACATATTTCTACGGAATAGTCCAATTCTAGAACTATAGGAAGAGAAAAATATTCTACTTACTCAACATATCAGTTTATATAAAAATAGAAGAGCCCAAGAAAACACTAAAACTTAATAAAGTGTTTTAAATGCCTAAGTGAAAATAATATGTATATGTAAAAACCCCGAGAGCAAAGAATAAACTTTCTTCGATATTTGGCAACCCCAGAAAGGGGTGATCGATTATGCATTTGCTTGTTTGGAATTCTATTTATATTCAATTCAGTGCTATAAGATTTAGAACATCACAAAAATGCTTCAGCTCCTAGGGAAGAAAAAAGAGAGAAGAGATAATAAAGTTAATCCTTGGATTAAATGAAAAAAAAAATTAAAGGAAGATTAAACACATCTCAGAAAAAGACAAAAAGAGATACCTTCCAAGGAAAAAAGGGAGGGTATCATGCAGGTAAATGCAAGCTTAATAAAGAGTAAGATAAATTTATAGATTTGCCATATGGCTGAAGCATACGCCAGGGCTTCACTGTAAATTTAAACACATCATTGCTTCAGAGTCCTACGTACTGAATTTAAACCTGTAATTGTTTAAGTCCCTATTGTAAGCAAAGTTTTGCAAACTCAAATATGTTCAGGAAAAAATACTACACTCAGCTGTGGCTAGACAAACAATCAGAAGACATTCAATAGCATTTGTTAAGCTCTAAGAGAATATTCAGCTAATTTAGACCAGCATCCAATTAAACCCAAATCTTGCACAGATCTTCACTTGAGTATTAAAACCTGTTTTTATTAAAAACTTTAAAAAGCATTCATTTGAGCTTTCTTAAGTATTCCCAGCTGCTTGCATTATCTGTACTGAATTTATAATTCCGAGTAGCAGTACCAGGTGGTCCCATAGGCTTATTGAGGATTTGATTATAAGTGCAGGGGGAAAAACTGCAATGGAAATATTTTTAGGACACCTATATTTCTAACTTGTCTCAATATGCTACCTTTTAGCTAAAGCTTCATCTTTATCCCTAACAGAGACGTGGCAGAAATAGCAGAGCTTATCAACATCAACTGGACAAATTCCAACTGTGTTGGAATTTTATGTGGGCCTCACTTTCCCAGACCATATCCTATGTAACTAGAGACTCTGGAATAAACAGAGGCAGGTTACCTCCAAACGGTTCCAGATGGGTTGCTATGCCAGGGAGCAATGTTTGGGAGATAATTTTAAAGGAAGAGAGGCTGTAAAAGGAAAGAGGAAGAAATTCTTTTGTAGCTGATATTTGGGGAAGGAGAGCTATTGTAATCAAATATGACATATGTCTAATAAACTGCTATCTTGCCAAAGTGACTAGTTATCCTAGAGAAAATCACCTCCGAGTTTAGGTATGCAGGTTCAATGCGGGAGAAGGAGGGAGTGAAAATTACTTTGAAAAAAAGCAGGAAAATAATTTGGAACTCTGTGGTTGATGTGGAGTAAAAGAGAGGCAGAAAAATAGAGGCTTTTCACTTATATGAGTGAAAGTTCTGAAAATTAACAGAAATCATGAGGCAAGCTCTAAACTCTCAAAACCCTGTATTTTAGCAAGGCTTTAGACATCAGGAGCATAAGAGGCTTTATTTCATATCTGGGTTACATACGAAAATAATCAATGGGGCATATAGAGGTCTAAATATGGAGACTGAAATTGCTGATACTTAACAGCAATTACAGTTAATTACAGGAAATGCTCTTCCGTCTAGAAGAAACCTCTAAAGTCATTTAGCCCATTCCTCTGATTGCAGCCTGGACACATTCACACCATCACAAGTGAACAGCATTCCTCACAGGCTTCCTCCTGTAAAAGGAATCCACTGGCTCCTCCAGCTACATCTCCCAGTTTTCACATTTCACGGCAGTGTTTACTGAGGATTTGCATAACTAAATGACCACCTAGTGCTTACAGATTTACCTACCATAAAAAAATCAAGAGAACTTGTCAGGTTTCATGAATTAATCCATTTTCCTAAGAAATACTTTAATAATTTAGCAATAAGATTAATAGTAGAAAATGTTGCTGAAACTACAGCTAATATGTTTTCCAGAAGGAATTAGCAATTGTATCAAGGCTTTCAAATACCTTTTCTCTTACTTTTAAGTATGATTTCAAATTTAGTTTCTCCTAGAGTGAAAAAAATACTTTATGAAAATGTACTGGCTGAAAATTAATTTTTCAGAGTTGTTTACAGTTAATGGGATAGAACCACTGTCATTTAAAATAGGTTGCCATACCCTACTAGACCAAAACAGCTGAGAGGCTACAGGAGAAATTCAGCACATCATTAAAATTTAGTGACACTCAGGGTTGGAAGTGGCCTTAACAAATGAGGAGACAAGGCCAGAACGGGTGACTAAAATGTATTTCAAACAATATAATTTAGCCATCACTGTTAGTTCATTCTTTGTTAATCTTTAATTTATATTTTCTCTGGTGGAGCGACTAAAATGAAGGCAGGTTTTAAAAAAAGAGAGAAAATAAAGGAACTAGATAATCCATGAATTCAATACATATCTGTTGAATAATGTAACATTTACCACAATAGAAATAGCCTACTTTGGGTTTTAAAAATGCTTTTTTTTTTCAATCAAAAGTAGAGGCACCAGTGCTACAACTGAAACAGTACACTTTTTGTAGCCCCCAAACTTCTCCCTTTCATTCACCAAAAGACATTATAAACTTTGTTTTTTGTTTACAAATGGCATTCATAAAAATATACATTATACTATATTTAAATAATGGTCTATTTTAAATAATAGTTGGAAAGAAACATTTTTATTCTTAAACTTTTATTACATATTACTTCTAAGTGTCATGTTCTGATAGAATGCCTATATATATATATATATATATTTTTTTTTTTTTTTTTTTGCGGTACACGGGCCTCTCACTGTTGTGGCCTCTCCCGTTGCGGAGCACAGGCTCCGGACGCACAGGCTCAGCGGCCATGGCTCACGGGCCCAGCCGCTCAGCGGCATGTGGGATCTTCCTGAACCGGGGCACGAACCCGTGTCCCCTGCATCGGCAGGCAGACTCTCAACCACTGCGCCACCAGGGAAGCCCCAATATATATTTTTATGTCAGTATTTTTCTTCCTGTGAATGTGTGCAGGCTACACATCATGGAATAAAGGTATTTATTACCTATAAAAACCTTTGCATCAACTGTCCATGCAGATGACCTTGTTGGCTTTGGTTGTAATCAAAGCATTGAAAAAACCAAAACAATTTTGGAATAAGAAAGAGTTCAAGGTGCAAACAGAAAAAAACAATTAGCCTACTTTTCAAATGAGACTAAACAGGTAAATGCTGGTCCATTGCCACATCTTTATCCATCTAGGTTTAGGTTCTAGCCTTTGCTAGATACTGTTTAATACTTTGGGTCTTTCATGGAGGAATCCTCCCAACTAAGCCTGTGAATGGAAAAGGACCGACACAGGTGTTTCCACTGGAATCCCCAGAGCACCAGTCACAAATGGAAGCCATAAGAAAACATAACACTGTACAATGTAATTCATTTAGAAAGTTTAGATTAAAATAACATAATTTAATAAAAATAAATTTATTTATGACAAAAGTGATTGGTCTCAGATGTCTTAAACTACTCAATTAAGGTAGATTTTGTTGATGCTGCTGCTGTTATCTTATCCTGAACTGCATATATTAGGTGACTGAGCAATTTCCAATTGAATGTTCTCCTCTCTCCTGGAAAAGCCCTGCTTGGAAGTTGCTAATTCTGTTTGCTTCTGATGAATGCTTTCTGTTTCTTTTTCGCTTCTTTCGATCTGATTGGATTTTGGCTTTGTTTACATCTATCTTTGACTTACTTTATAATATTTGGGTTTTCAGATATGTTAACGGCTTCATGTTTATAAAATGCAATCTAATTTGTGAGACATTCTATGAAGTACCCACAAAAAGTCAATAAGAGGGAATTAAGTACCAAACTGCCTTTTTTATTTCATAGGAGAATGGGTTTACTTAGATATAAATAAATGCCCTCTAAAACTGACCCAGGCAGAGATTAATTGCTTTGTCCAGAGGTATATCACTGGCAAGGAAAGACTCAAACTCAAGATTTTTCATCTTGCCTTAGTTCAGGGGAGTATTTATAATCAACAAACAGTTTCTGAATCCTAAAATCCTAGACATTAGAATACATAGGAGATACATCTGTCTACAAAAAATTAATAGTTAATCTAAGAAAGAAATAGAGAATTTTATTCGAGCCAACCTGAGGACTGTAATCTGGGAGTTAGTCTTTCAGAAAGTTCTACGGACTGTTCCAGAGACATGAGGGGGGAGGCCAGTATATATGTGATTTTGACAAAGCAGTGTGTGTAATCAAGCACACAGCTTGGTAGAAGGTTACTGCTATTCACGAGGACAGATATCTTGGTTAATGGTTTTAGTGCTTTTCTAAGTATGGGAAGATGCAAGAAGCTGGGTTCATGAAATTTTCTCCTGAAAATATCTAACTATCTGAGCGCCAGTTCTGCGAGTTTTCCCAAAGCACAAAGTGCCTTATCCTGATGTTCACCATGAATTCCTTTCAGGGTATATTGTAGGTCAGTGACTGCAGTGGCTAACGACTTGATTCTTAGAGAACCGAATGATGGGCAACACTCTTTATTTTACAATCCCCTCCCTTTCAGTATTAATTTCAATGAAGGTTTGCGAGGCGTCTCATGACCAGTTTGTCCCAATGTGTTAGTAACACATCCCCAGGTCAGGCAAAGATTTCGTTTGTAGGCCACTCAATGTGCTATTACTGGACCAGGCCCTGTTAACAGTAACCAAAAGCCTCTGGACTGCCTGTCTTACTTGCCTGCGCTGGCCCAAGAAATGGTTCCCTGTTGTTGCTTTTTCCCATACCTAGAGTTACACTACTACAATCATTGATCTTATAGAAATGTATATTTGGTAATCATTTCAAGTCACCTAATCATCGTTATTTTTATCAGTCACACATTTGGTAATGCAAGAAACAATAATCTTGTAAAATAGGCAGAATACAAGTAATATAGCTAGTAACACTGATAGCATCAGATGTAAATATCTAAGCTAAGAACTTCCATTAGGTGCAGGCCAGTATGTTCCATACCAATCGCTATGCTTAAGGGAAATGATATATTGGCTTTGTATATAAAGTTCACCAAAGATGTCTGCACATACGACACAAGTGGTGGGTCATCGTAACCCCTTACAGGATGAGAAAGGCATGTTATCTTCTAAGGTGCCAGAAGAAGAAAAAACGATCTTTACAGTTAAGCAGGTATTTCTGCCATTGGGGAGGTCTGGTTAATGCATAAGACAGATACACAAGGCACATTAGTGGGGAGGGAGGAGGCCCATTGGGCAGAGAAAAATTTCTATGTTTAACTTTTTCTTGTCTTGCCTTAAAATATGAATTTTATTTCATTATGCCCCTTGCCTTAAAAAGTATATTCTCTAGTTAAGGAGATTAGGACATCAAGGAAAATAATAGACACATAGTACATGATATAACGAAAAGGCCTGGGGTCAGTGTCAGGAGGATGATGTTAGTACTATCACTTTACCTTTCTATCTCTGGTTTCTATCTCTGTGAAATAAAGACATTTATATTTGCTCTGCCTTCTTACATGGGTCTATTAAGGATCAAATCAAAAGAATGTGAAATGCTCAGGCAAATTAAATTGGAATTATGTAATTGAAAAATTGATAATGAAGAATCAACATTTTACTAATTATCCTATTTTAAATGTGACAAATGTCAAAATTCCACATTGAACTTCTTTATTCTAAAAAAATTGGGATTTTGAAAATCATCTTAAGGGTTAGTAAGGAAGACCTATTTCTTGCTGCTTTTCCCTTAGTGATGTCAGTATGACACATTTCCCAAGAATACAAACCACTCTTTAATATTTTTAACACCAATCTCTGAAGAAGTTCTTATGTCATTGAGGTTGCTCACACAATCTTGGAAAATGTACCTCTTCCCTCAGAGAAAGCTGATCCCATCTTTAGATCCAGAAGTTGTACTTAATTAGTCTAAGGGGACTCTCACTTCCTTTGTTAGTGACTAGATCAGTAACAGGCTTATGACTCAACTGAGAACAAAGGAAAAAAGTATGAAGATGTCTTCTAGAGAGCTTCTAAGAAAAGTATCCTTGCTTAAAGAGAGCTGCTATATGGAATAGCTTCCCTTGCTCTACAGGGTTTTTTCAAGGAAACTACTATGGCCATGTTACTATCTATGCCTGAAGCCAACATAAAAACTGCAGATCACAGGTGGAAAGAATATGAGCTATGGACCCAACCTCCCCTTCAGGGCAGTAACCAGTGTCCTACCACTGATCTTCCTATCATATGAGAAAGTAAATTTCCTTAGTGTTTAAGCCAGTTTGAGTCAAATTTCTGTTACATTTAGATGAAAGCACTCTGATCTAACATACATATCATAATAACATTTATTTAGTTCTTATTATGAACAAGACCCATGCTAAAGAGTTCGTACATTATCTCATTTTATCTCATCATCCTCCCGACACGCTAAATGTTATCATTTAGAGATGAGGAAAGCAATGCCCCCCAAATTAAGTGACTTGTTCAAAATCACACAGAGCCAGGTTTAAAACTCAGGCAGTCTGCCTCTAGGGCACTCCCCCCTTTTTAAACAAAATATTATCTTCTAGAGAATTTAATAATCCCTTATTAGAACCATGGGAAAAGTCATTTTTCTTTAAAAATGAACTTGATAAATTAAACACGTAATAGGTAGATTATTACACTGTTTTCCAATCTTCTATCCATTTCACAAATATGACTAGCCCAAGGTTTGTTTAGAGACCCTACTTCTTGCAGACTTTCATGAGCTTCCCCCAAAGATGAAAAAAATAATAGAAATAATTTTACAGAGAAGCCAATGGAATGTGTAATTTTTAATGAATAAGCTATAGTTAATATTAATTCACAGTTTTAAAATGGAAGTACAAACACTGCTATAATAACACAGAACATCTGGACCCCCTAACCAGAAAGCAGGAGTCTTATACTTATTTTGTTGTAAAGAACATAGAAACAGTCAAACAATATATGATTTTTTCCTTCTTGAGCAGGCTGCTGATCTGACTCAACATGGCTTATGATTAAGTATTTGGTCGAGATCAGGATCAGATTCCCTAGGTTTTAATGGAAACTGTAGAGGCAGTGAATACTCATGGCCAGGGGGTTAGCTGATGGAGAACCACTGGGAAAAAATGAGGTTCAAAAGCCCAAGAGAGAGAAGCTTAGTGTCAAATCCAAGAGTAAAAGGCAAGAGTCAACACAAGAAACAAAAAGCCCTTGATCTTGAAGTCAAAATTCTAGCGGACCAGAACCAGTCCAACAAGACATGCATTTTCAGGAGAAGTGTCTCCACTACTTCTAGGTATTCATGCTCCCTTGAAGGAGCCAGAAGGTATATGATGGCTGGGAAGATGACAATGCCTTCAAAGACTGAGGCTGGGCAGACTTGCATGGATCTCAAAATAAAGGCCAAGATTTAAACACTTAAATGTGAATAACCTTAGTGGCTTGTAGCAAAATAGTTCTTGCCGTGGTGAAAACCTGAAAGCAGCATCTTTCTCTTGGTGCAGCAAAGTATCTCTGGTAAGAAATAGCACGAGAAGGGCTTCCCTGGTGGCGCAGTGGTTGAGAGTCTGCCTGCCGATGCAGGGGACATGGGTTCGTGCCCCGGTCCGGGAAGATCCCACATACCTCGGAGCGGCTGGGCCCGTGAGCCGTGGCCGCTGAGCCTGCGCGTCCGAAGCCTGTGCTCCGCAGCGGGAGAGGCCACAGCGTACCACAAAAAAAAAAAAAAAAAAAAAAAAAAAGAAATAGCATGAGAAGACACAGGTGTTATGGTCATTATAAAGGTCAATAATTCTCAAGTACACTTGAGGATGTTAAAGTCTGAATAATATTCAAATGGTGAGGAAGAGTAGAGCTCAAGTGTCCTTTACATAATCCTTCCACCAAAAGACATCAAGATTAACTGAAATTCAAATCTGGACTTCAGGACAGCCATCTGAAAATAATGTTGCAAAACTACTAAACAGCAAGGAAGTTAATCTACAAAGATGAAGTGAACTGTAGCCTGCTGGAGATATGTACCAGAGGCCACACCAGACCACGCATGCCAGTGACTGTCAATATTCAAACTTGAAATAATTTCAATGATGAGAATAAATATTAAATATTTACCAGCTGGTGCACTGCTGGATCGATGGGCTCATATTTCTCCCTTGAATACACACAATAATAAATGAATAGATTTGGGCTTCCACCAGCAGGATGGTTTTCCTGGAAATTGGAAATCAATGCTACCACTATCATTGGTTGATGATGGTTACATCAATAGGTTAAGCGGTAAATGGGGGCTGCTGTCATTTTTTTAACTACTATAATAACAAGAAAAAAAGACAAGGTAAATAAAAAGAAAATTTTTTCTTACGTTTGCTTTATTTACTTTGAATTTACAAAATGAAGCCCTACAGAAGTCCCAGGCTATGGGTAGTTTTTAAAGGAACATATTGTCCGAAACTAACAACGTCTCCTAATACTAAGTCCAGTTCCTGTCAATCAGTCCCTAAAAATATTTTAGGTTCTGATTCAGTTCCTGTCTATGCTAAGAAAAAAGTATGATGACTAAGCTTGTTAAGGAGGAATGGGAGATGGAGTTGCAATAAATAGTGTCATAGAAACCTGTTAAAGAAAGAAGAATGCTTATTTTTTCTTTTAATCTCTATTGTATTCTATTAAATCTCATGCCATATAAGATCTGCTGAATCAAAAAAGTTCCCCAATCATGACTTAATCATGGAAAATTCTGGTGTTAATGTTGTCTCTCTGGAAAAATGATACTGGGCACTAAGAGTAGATAACTAGCCTTGGAAGCTTATTTAAGGAAATGGTTGATAGTAAGATTGCCACTAAAATACTAACTTAGTCCCTTTATCCATCCTTTCAATAGCCCCAGTGAGCATTTCCAGCAGCATAATAATAGCACCTTCGTCAAGTGGCTATGTGACAAAACCCGATCTAAGACATGACTGATTGAATCCCAGGCCACATCGGTCAGAGGCTTCATCCCTGACTACTGCATTCCTACTAACCTGAACCAAGAGTTGGCCCCCGTCGACTCTAGGGATGAGACAACAGTGACAGAAGATACTAAGGGGACATGTTGGTGGAAACAGAAAATATGTATCCTCTTTGAGAAGAGAATTGGCACTAATTAAAAGGGAAATATAAGTTACAATTCATTTCAAGCCAGGAGCCTTATAACATAGAAAGCCATTTTGGGAACCTAAAAATATTTTGTTTCTTCAATTGCTATTTTGAAAATTGCTTTTCCTTGTATGATAGTATTCAGTAGGTTTCAGAATATTTGAAATGAACAAAAAGACTTAGCTTTTGTCTTTGTCATAAGTCTATTCATCATTTTACACAATCTGTCTCTGTATCTTCTCATGTGCAATATAAAAAAGCCCTCCAGGGCTTCCCTAGTGGCGCAGTGGTTGAGAGTCCGCCTGCCCATGCAGGGGACACGGGTTCGTGCCCCGGTCTGGGAAGATCCCACATGCCGCGGAGCGGCTGGGCCCGTGAGCCATGGCCGCTGAGCCTGCGCGTCGGAGCCTGTGCTCTGCAATGGGAGGGGCCACAACAGTGAGAGGCCCACGTACCAAAAAAAAAAAAAAAAGCCCCCTAAAAGTTAGATTATTTTTCTGTGGAATCTATCTTTTCTAGCAAAGCTAGAAAGCATTGCTTGTAAAATGATATGAAGGCAGACATGTGTCAATAGTAAGAGCTAGTTCAAATTCCCCTGTTATTAACCACTTAAGTTGTAGATTAATAGACTAATCTGGTTTGGTTTTCTTTTCCTTTCTTTGTTCTTCCAAATCTATACAGATTCTGTAAACTCCCTGGAGAAAAGGCACAGTCAGTGTGTGTTTCCTGCAGCTTCTGTATCAAGCCATACTGAAAAGCAGATACCAATAATGCCACCTCTTATTAAAATGACAACCTCATTTGATAAGCATTCAGCATTCATTTATTGAGCCTCTAGTATGAGCTACTACTGCTAGGTTACACCATGAAGAGACAAGACAGTAATCTGGCAGTAAATCATTCAATTCCTAGCTCTTCAATTTAATATAGTTCAAATGTGCAAACATACATGTAAAAAGTTGGAGGTAAAGAATATTTCAGTTCTCAAAATTCCTCTTGATGCAAGCGTTGCACATTTTAGTGAGATTTGAGACACCAGAGGACACACTCAAGTAAAAGATTTTCATTAAAGTGTTTGCTAAGGATTGGAAACCTCCGCAACGGGAGAGGCCACAACAGTGACAGGCTCGCATACTGCAAAACAAACAAACAAACAAACAAAAAACCAAAATACACTAACAAAAATTCTTGATGTTTATTGGATTTCTTGACAAAACCATTGAATGTACTATGTTCCAAATTTGGGTTGATGCAGCCTAAAACAGAATTAGGGTGTGGTTGAGGGAACCAACATTGCATTGGTTACACACATAAAGTCTAAAGGCGGGGTAGAGCCAGGTTTTCTGGGGCCTAAAGTGATAAAATTTGAGGAATTATCTTTTAAAGAAAAAAATTCCACAAAAATACAAAGTTAGATACAGGGGCTTGGAAGGAGCCCAGATAAGTGAGGGGTACTGAAACTAAAGTTTCATTTGCTTCAAAGTAAACCCACCTCTGCCTATAAGTCAGTGAAATTGTGGAGAATTTTCCTAAAAGAAATACAAATATTGTGCAAGACTGTTTTTAAATAAGACAAGAACCACAGAACTCTGGATAGAATGGAGAAAAGATGGGAATATATAAAAATAAAGTTGTTTGTAATGTCAATGTTTATCATTCATTATCTAAATTATTTCCTATATGCCTATCATTGACACATTCTTTTAATTAGATGGGTGTCAGATATAGAAACCATCTCATTATGCTACTATAATCAGATGGGAGCAGTTTATGTCATTACACTTAAATATATGGCAATTCCCAGTGTCGAGGTAAGTATGTATAGAATGTTGATTGCACTGGTTTCCAGTTACTCTTATTAAGAGTTGCAGATAATCTGCATGAATTATAGAGCATACTATTATGATAATTATGGGGCTAAAATAAACAGAAAGTAGATTGGAATTTTAAAAAAATTCTTCTAACAATGAGGGATGCCTATCTGAGAAAGAAGAAAGAGGTATCACATCACTGCCAGCAGGCTTTGACCACCCAACTTTCCTAATCCTGTCCTTCCAGATGCTTGGGGATTCAGCAATTACTTGGAATGTGTAAGCTCTCCAGAATCCTTCCTACAAAGTCCTTATACACTTAAGCCGGAAAGAATTGGTATCTGTTGCTTGCAACCAATATGCCCTAGCATAGCATGTGTTGATCTCTCTGTGGAGGGTAAGCTATCACTTAGTTAACAGGGCCTCACTTTCTGAGTTTCCAGTTATGTTCAATTCTCCCTATAATCTTGGATCTGAATTTTGGGGAAATCTAAAAGCAATCTTCAAACTAAAAATTCCCTTCCTTTCCCCCTCAAAAAACTATCCATGCAAACTTTAAAACATTTAGTTCCTTTCATACTTCATTAAATCTGCCATACTGTGTCTAAAAATACAAACAAAATGCAATATGAGAATAATAGTGTCTCATATGAAAATCCCCAAAAGACAATTACTTTTTTTAAATGCTTATAAGGCCAGATGAATTTTGGAGTTAAAACATTCTCTCTTGTGATTTGAGACCTCACTGAGATTTTTTTTTTTAAATCCTCTTTAAGATCTAATGTGCAAGTTTGTAGTCACACTTGGGGGACTTTTAGTTTCAAAATATTAATTAAAAATGATTAGCTAATTTTTAAATCAATTAAAATATTTTTGGCAGATTTATATTTGGGTGTATGTTTATATACCATAAAAGAGATTACTGTTGACAAATTGAAATTAGATAGCCAGTTACCTCTGATAGCAGCCTAATTGCTTTATCTATTTAAACAACAAAAAGGAGTATAGATATAGAGAATTTTCCAAGCACAGCATTTTCCTGATATTTTCACTACCAGCCTAGTGAATCACAAGACTCTCAAATATACACAGAGAAAGTGAGCCCTCTGTGGAATTACTCAGAAGAGACCTCCACTTACCTAGCTTTCTATATCAGATATGCTGGAGACAGGCCTTTCCTCTTCCCTGATCAAGACAGGACTTAAATTCAACAACTGCAGAGCTACCCGCTGTAGTATCTTCAACGTATATTTCTCAGAGTTGGGCCAAATGTATTTCTAGGCTTGTGTATGAAAGTGCTTTTTATTTATTTATTTGTTTGTTTGTTTATTTATTTATATTTTGATCCTCGTTGCTGCGTGCAGGCTTTCTCTAGTTGCGGCGAGCGGGAGCTACTCTTTGTTGCGGTGCGCAGGCTTCTCATTGCCATGGCTTCTCTTATTGCAGAGCACGGGCTCTAGGTGCACAGGCTTCAGTAGTTGTGGCTCACGGGCTCTAGAGCGCAGGCTCAGTATTTGTGGCACACGGGCTTAGTTGCTCTGCGGCATGTGTCATCTTCCCGGACCAGGGCTCAAACCTGTGTCCCCTGCATTGGTAGGCGGATTCTTAACCACTACGCCACCAGGGAAGCCCCTGAAAGTGCTTTTAAAACAGCAAAGAAATCTATGTCCAATGTTGTATTGCATTAAACATTCATAGATTGCTGATAATTACAAAATAACCTTTGACTTTTTCTGCCTGTACTTCTGAATCACTCAAATTAGGACATGCTCTCTCAAGAAACAGTGTATCTGATCTTTTAGAGATGACTTACTAACCCTAGTTCAAGGCAGGGTATGGGAGCGGAAAGCTATGGTTTCAGCACCACCTATACACTTCTAGATAACGTTTGCTGATATTGAGATTATAGAGATGGGGTGTGCTATAATGTCAAAGAGACATACAAATGATAAAAGTCTGGGTGACACCCATATTTTGGGTCTTCTTGAGAAATCAAAATTGAAGTGGAATATTAACTGGGATTTTTAAAAAATAGCAGTGTGAGTTATGGGGTGGGGAGATGGCTTCAGAAAGTGTGGATCTGTGGCTCACATAGCAGAGATGGCACACACGGCCATGTTTCCACGTGTCCCAGCTCTGAGAAAGGATCTCAAGTTGTCTCTCTTCAGTCACACCAAGTAAAGGCAGTAGGGTTTTCTCTCCCATGTCCCACATCCCCCTGTTTGTCAAGGGCCTAAATTTCTGGGTTTGTGTGTATTCTGTAGAGGGGCTTGGGAGTGACATTCCAACCTGTAAGTGTTCTGCGTCACTACAAGGGGAAGATCCATACTGAGGGTTTCAGATGGAGCTGAACAGGCATCAGTTTTTCCCATCACATCAGTTCTCACCAAATATCCACTAGAAGGACAGCTGCTGTAGCTCCTCTGCATAAAGTGCAGGCACAGGCTACATGGGTGGGAATGCATGGGCACTGATGCACCGCCATGCCCTCAATAGTGGTCACATGGCAGGAGCCAGCAGAGGCTCAAGGTTCCTCTGCTCTTCCTCATGTGGTCCCTCCAAATCTTTTCCTCTCATTGCATGACCTCCTCACATGTCACAGTCCACGCATACTCCTCTTGTACCACCCGCCACTGCTGGCCACCCTACTCCAATCTGCTGAGGGCTCTTCATCTGTTTTCTTCACTGGTAATTGTGTGCATGTGTGTCATCCTGCATCAGTTCTCCCCTTGACTAGCTTTACTAGCTTTGCATTCCTACAAGTGACAGCTGCTGGCCTCTGAGTGCACCCCACACAACCTGCCCTTCCCAGAAGGTGGGACAGAGTTAAAAACTGGAATCTGTTTCTTCGGAGCAGTAAGCTACCCAAGAGCATGTAGGTGGAACCCAAATCCTAGTGAAGTGCTCACATCTTTCCAGTAGAGAATCACTACTTCTTTCTCTAGACACTCTCCTTTCTCCCAGCATCACTGACCACACCCACCCCACCCAAACCAGATTGCTCAACCTCAGATATAGCCACGGTTTCCCTTGAGAGCCACAAGCTCGGGCAGCGCTTGCTCAATGAGGGTGGGTAGCTGCTCTTGCTTAAAGGCAGGGAGAAATATCGCGTGAAACACCAACACAATCTCCTGGCATTCCTTCTTCCTCCCCAGGGTCACTGAGTCTCTGAGGTGTGGTCACCTAGTTAGAGTAGTTTTTCTCTCCACTTTCTGGACCCTGTCTCATGCCCACTCCCACCCCTCCTTCAGATCTCCCAAGCCTGCTCTAGTATCCCAATTCCTAGCTTTAAAATCTCTTCCTTGCCTAATTATGGGGTGCATCCTCTCGTTTCAAAGCAAAGACCTTCTTAATATATCCCCGGTCTCCATACTTTTCACCTAAGATTGTACAGTGTTCTCTCTTCAGGAAGAGTCAGTAGTTTCAGCACCTATATGCCTGCAGTTGGGGTCTTTCCATGCCCATCTTTTTCTGTGATACACTTTCAATCACGGGCCTATGATAGTCTCTGTTCCAAAATCAGCTGGGACTTCAGAAAATTTTCTTCCTTGCTGCAAACCATTTTTCTCATAGGCTCACAACTCTGATTTCAAGCTGACTTGTTCCAATGCTCATCTAAGAATATATTAGTTTGTGGAGCGGAGGTGCCGTATACCAGGATTCTTCATCATTTCAGACAAGTGTCCATGTGTAAGGGATATGAGTTTCAACAATCACAAAAGTTGAGTATACAGAGAGAGAGTTTTCGTTATACCTTCATAACTAAACACACCTCAGACACTCCTTTTTTTCTGCTGAAGCTAAAAACGTGATCATTTATGAATTGATTTTAAATCACAATCATTTACGAATATTAAAATAGAATGCTGCAGTCTGAGTTGTGGCTGAAGCTCCAAAATAATGGATGCCAACCATTCCCACATTTGACTTCCTACAGTGGAGGTAATTAAAACAAAAACAAAAACAATTACGCAATCATTGGCTCCTAACCCACTCGTGAGTATAAAGGGAGTCGTGTGGACTCTTTCCTGCAACTTCTAACCAAGTGAGAAAAAGTTCAACGGGCCCAGTCACAAAGCTTCCCACGCACAGATGGGATGAGAAGCGTTCAACTGTGTTCTTCTCTCACAATTTTCTTTGCATAATTGTTCAGCATGGAGAGAAAAGGCTAATTTATTCTTACTACTTTAGACGAACTCTAGGGCAGGCCCCTTAGGTTATCTGACTTTCCTCAGATGACTCCCTCTAGTCACGTCAGTGCTGCCTAAAACAGCCTTGTTTTAGTAATTAACGTGTGCTTTATGTAACAATCAAAAACTTAAATTTCATTCAGAGTTAAAGTTTCCACTTCCCTTAGTTCAAGCCCATGATAGATGGGAAGCCAGCAGTGGAAAAGAAGGCAGATTCTTCCTTCTTTCTTCTGTCAGCATCTCCAGGAACCTGCCGTATTTACCAGCTACAGTTTCTGATCCCTCAGGGCTTGGAGCGTGGAAAGGCAGAAGAGATAAGGCAAGAAAAAGTTTTGCTCAATTGGCACCAATCTGGAATTGGTCTCCACAGAGATTGGCGGGTATGTAAAATAGATTCTTTCTCTTGTGGGTGTCTCTTCATAGACTTGGAAGGATGCTCTATGCCGGCCCCGGGTCTGTTTGCTGTCAGATCCACTCTTACTCTACCTGCCCTGTATTTCAACAGAGCTGGCTTCTTTGGGTTTCACCAACTGGAGGTGCTGAACGGGGATTGGAAGGTGGGTTGGGGGGAGAAGCCAGGGAACTTCTCCCCATCACTTTCCCTCCTGTGGCCTCTCCAGCAGCAAATGGCTGCACTTCCTCAGAGAGTCAGTCCTGCTGAAAAGCCCCGCTCTGATTCCAGCTTCTTTCTGGTGGTCCCAGCCCATGGGGTCCAATATCACCACCCCTCACTTTGCTCTCCAACCTGAGGATGTAATGGTTTCCAGCTCTTTCCAATCTCTGGGTTACCTCTCCATCCCCTTTCTGGTTCTCAGCTCCTCTGTTACCTGCGTAAACAGTTCCCTGCAGTAAGTTTCCTTCACTGTAAACACTTGAAGGTGCTTTCTGTTTTCCTAGTTAGACCCTGATGATACACTCCAACACACATACACACCGCCTCCCCCAATACTGGGGATCTCATCTTCAGTTCCCGGACATGGGCGTGTACTCTGGCTAACCATTTGCCGCTTCTCCCTCCTTCCCTGGTCCTTGGGGATACTTGAGTATCTTTCAGTTGAGACCTCTTTTCCCCGCCAATGGCCATCTTAGATGGAATCTTAAGTCAAACCAACTACACGTGTCCTAAATCTGATCCTCAAGAAAAACACACGGTTAGAAACTGTCAGTGGAAGTCTAATTACTTCCTGTTTCAGCCTGGGTTCCCCTAAAAGCAGTCTCTGAGCCAAAGGTGTCTGTATAAGCAATTTCTATGGGAATATGATCCCAAGGGATAGGAGTAAGGGATGAGGGAATGAAACATGGATGCTCTATAAGTTTCCTATTACTTCTGCGTCTTAAAAACAATACAAATTTGTTATCTTATAGTCCTGAAGTCAGAAGTCTGAAGTGGACTTTACAGGCTAAAATCAAGGTGCTGGCAGGGCTGGTTTCTCTTGGAGCCTCTGAAAGTAGAATCCGTTCCCTCGGTTTTTTTCACATTCTAGATGCTGCCAGTATTCCTTAGCTCATGACTCCTTTTCCACAAAACTCCAACCTCTTGCTTCCATCATCATACCTTCTACTGCCTCCTTCTTAAAAAGACTCTTGTGATTACATTTTGGCCCATCCAGATAACTCGGGATAATCTACTCATCTCAAAATCCTTAACTTAATAATGTCTGAAAAGTCCCTTATGCCATAAAAGATAACATATTTACAGATTCCAGGGTAAGAACATGGTCATCTTTGGGTGTCATTTTTCAACCTAACACAGATGCACTGGCCACTGCTATGGACAAATCATTCCTGCGGAACCTTCTAAGTAGTCTTATGCAATCCATCTCAGGACCACCCACCTAGGGGAAGAGAGGGAGACAAAGTTCTCTGGCAGCACCCATCCCTTATTGATCAAGGTTGTCCCATGGGTGTTAACTCCCCCATAAGTCCAGGAGTCAGTGCGTTAGTGCCAAGTGGGGTCCTACGGCATCCCATGCCACAGCCTTAGAGAAGCCCCAGCACAGGAAACAAGAGGTTCTAGGTAAGATATAGTCAATTTTCACTTCCCCAAATAGATTGAAGCCTTGATGGCTAGAGTAAGAGGTGAAACCTAAAGAACCTAAAGGGATTAATAATAGATACCCAGTTGACTTCCTTGCTCTAATCTGAAGACACAGGAAATTTTAGTCAGTTTGTTTCTCTTTCTCAGGCATCAGACCACTCTTTCTTCCATAGAACCCTTCTCACAAGGCTTCAGGTGAAGAGGAAGCATCCCATGGCCACATCTCATGGGGGAGAAAGAAGGACAAGGGTACAAACACTTCAAAAGCCTAAAATGAAAGAATCAAAATATATCTCCAGTGACCACCACAAGAAACTGATACAGAAAGAAGCTCCCAAAGATTGGACTAAAGCACCAAGAAAGGAAATAAAAAAAAATGTTTCTCCCTCTGGCTAGAGACAATTATTACCAAGAGTTCAAACTCTTCTCAGAGAGCACCAGGGAGAGAGCATTTGAGTCCTAACCTGGCATTCTTCTAAAATGCTACCAAAGTGACAGAATCAGGAGGTAAACAAGATAAGCTTTTTAGGTCATTCATGTTCTCAAGGACAACTGCCCTTTGATGAATAAATATCTGGATTTGTTGAAAACCATAGGGCTGACTTCACTCTTCTACCATTTATCAGAAATGGGAGAAAAGTATTTGCTTGTGTCTGGGGACTGGAGTTGGAGTAAAGCACAACACCTCCACACTGATGCTCAAGAGTGTGAACTCAGACACTACTGTCTCGCTTATCAGATAAGCAAAGACACAAAGGAGAAAATAAATGTAATTTTGAAGAGGGGATGAAAAAATGAACATTCTGACAATTGCTTGGAATGTATAAATTGATCTTTTTTTTTTTTTTTTTGGTAAATTGATCATTTTTGAAAGGCGATCTGGTCTTATCTATCAAAATACAACAGGTGCTTGCCATGTGACTCATAATTTCACTTCCGGGAAAAAATATCTTACAGAAATACATAAGCAAATGAGCAAAGAGGTATGTTAAAGCATATCTGTTACAACATTGTTTTGAATTGGAAACCATCTGAGAAGCTATTTTAGAAAGAAAAAGAGTTAGTTCTTTATGTACTGACATGGAAGGTGCTCACAATCTGTGAAGAGAAATTAGCAATTTGCAGAACAGTGGATGTGTTATGATCCAGTTTATATATTTTTAAAATAATATTTGCATCTGTGAAAACTTAGGTAGGATTTCATTATAATGTCATATCCTTAATATGTTTTGGAACAAACAGTGCATTATGTTGTCCCTGTCATGGCCAACATCAAGGTCATGGAAGAGAAGCTGTAGCACTAGAGCTACTTCCTCTGTGGTTCAGATAAACTCTTTTGTTTATCATAATAATGGTAAAATGGGTGATTAAGATGATAGGAATGAATATAAGCTCTGTGTTAATGAGAGTGCTAATAGTGATAAGAAAAGGAAATCTATTCTCTTGAACAAAAATTGTATATAATCAAATGCTAGATGTGCCTAGTGATGTTTACATTTTTTTGCTATTCTTATGAGTTACTCAAATCCTCAGAGGTAAAAGATAATTTTGCTTTAAAATTCTAAACTCTACAGTTCCAACTCCTTTTCCTTTTAAAATAATTTATTATGTGCCTTTTTAAAAAGCAAGACAAGGGGCTTCCCTGGTGGCGCAGTGGTTGGGAGTCTGCCTGCTGATGCAGGGGACATGGGTTCGTGCCCCGGTCCGGGAGGATCCCACATGCCGCGGAGTGGCTAGGCCCGTGAGCCATGGCCACTGAGCCTGCGCGTCCGGAGCCTGTGCTCTGCAACGAGAGAGGCCACAACAGTGAGAGGCCTGCGTACCACACACACACACAAAAAAACAAAAACAAAATCAACAAAAAAACAAAACAAAACAAAAAAAGCAAGACAAGATTCCTGAAGAAGAAAATTATTGAGCTACAGCAGAACAAATTTATATATGTTCATAAAAATCTAAAAAGTCTGAAGACTTCAGGCTAACATGGCAGATGGAACGTGACTGTAACTTTCTTGCAAAACTCCACTAAAATAAGAGTGAAAGAATCAAATCAAGATATAAACCCCCCCCGTAGCATCAACTTTTATATGTTACATCTGAGGGTGTATTTATTTTCATTTTACTGTTAATAAGATTTATTATATTTATTCAATATTTCTCCATATTGATGTATGTCATTTTTATCATTATCTTTATGGATGTGATAGTAAATAATGTTTTAATTGTTTTTATATATTATTAAATAGCTTAGGCATAAAAGGCATGAAAATTAATGTTAAGCATTTTTGTACTTTCGAAGCTTAATAAAAGTGAATAATGCATTCAAAAAGAAGATTCACAAGGACTAAGAGAATGTAAGAGGATATAGTAGTAAAAAATAGGTGTCAACACAATTTTGGAAGATGGAAAAATGTTCAAGGAACCAAAAGCTGAACAAGTGCCCCAGTTAGGGGGTGGGGAAAGGGAGGAGCAAGTGAATGAAGCAAGTCACCTCATTACACAAAGCCCAGAAAGACTCAGGTACTGGGGGCACAGTTGCCTCAAAAGTTGGGCTAAGGACCGCAAACAGGAGGAGGGTCTGAAAGCCTGGGATAGGGAGCGAGACGTCCAGATCCCCTTTCTCATCTGACACATCCAGGCAATGGCTGCTGACCGGACCTCAGAAACATGCGGCTCTCTTGCTTTCCCATCCACAAGATATTGAAACTCCTGCATGGGAGTCGGGGTTAAGAGAGTCTCTGGAGGGAGAATAGCAAAAAGATTGGGACTGCTGCCTGCATCTTTGTAATCCTGGGAAAACTGCCACCACCCCAGTAAGAAGGAGGAGGAACCCAAGAGGGTGGAAAAGGCAGAGGAAAAGCTTGAGTCCTTGTAAAGGAGAAAACCAGAGCCTTCTCCAGAAGAACCAGAATTTAACTTCAAGTCTGAAAAAGTAAAGCTGTTTAATCAGCATTATATGAAATGATAGAATGTCCCTTTGTAATTGGTTTTGCCTCAAAGCAGTACCCCACTGTTCTGAGAGCACTTAAAAAAAAATAACCATTGTCTACCCTGGGAGACGGAAAAAAGAAATGTTTAATCTAAGGTGGCTGAAGACATCAAATTTAAATTCCAGACTTGTACCCACTACAGTCAGCAGAAAACTCTGCCAACATAGATAGCTTATTTGGGAAATACCCAAAGCAGCAAAAACCTAGAGCAAGTATGAGATTTCCTGTTCTTGGAATTAGATAGAAAGAAATCCGGGGACATATTGTGGTGACCCACAACTTCAGTCAGTATGCACAAGCCAAAGACACCAGGGGTTAGGCAAGCACCCAGAACTACCCTGTGTTAGAAGAGAAATATTTTTCACGTATGAGATTTCTATTCAAATCCACTTGGATCAAGAGAAGGGGAACCTATTAAGAAGTGTTCACTATACCTGGTTACAAAGGTCTAAGAGCAGTCCCAAGAAGACCAACAATTTGAAAAATTCAACAAACTTAACTCAACTTGTTGGCAACAGTGAAACTTGGGTCACCATCCAGACCCAGCTGTACGAGTTATCTCTTGCTATAACACTGTTACATAAATACAACTACAAACTCTAAGTGACTCACAATCATAAACATTTATTTTTATCACTAGTCTACAGGCCATTTGGGTAATCCTGGTGCTCTGGGATAGGCTTAGCTGATCTTGGCTGGACTCACTCATGGATCTGCAGTCAGCTGGGGCCTGGCTGTCTACAGTGGCCTCAGTATACATCTGGGATATCTCCTGTCTCATTCATGTAGTTCCTCGATTCAGCAGGCTAGCCCAGCCTTGTTCTTATGAGGGAGGCTGGGGTCCAAGAGAGGGAGCAGTAGTACCTGAGGCCTCTTGGGGCCTAGGCTTAGAATGAGCACATCTTTATATCTGCTGCATTGTATTGGCCAAAGCAAGTCACAAGGTCAGCCCAGATTGAAGCATGGGGAGGTAGAGCACTTCTTTCTAGGAAGTGCTAAAATTTCACATGATAAGGAGCATGGTTACAGGGACGGGTAATCAATGGAGGCCATTAGGACAATTAATCTACCACACCAGCATTTGACATAAGAGAATCAGTTCTGTGAGTAAATCAAAAGAACTTGGTTAAAGGCAATGTGATATCCTGGAAGAAAAAAAAGAACAAAACATATTAGTGAGAAAACTGCTGAAATCTGAATGAAGTTTGTATTTTAGTTTAGAGTAATATTAATTTCCTAGTTCTGAAAAATTCATCTTGGTTATAAGATGTCAGCAAGAGGAGAGGCCAGGTGAAGAACATATGGGAACTGTACTGTCTTTGCAACTTTTCTGTAAAACTAAAATTAATTCAACATAAGAAGTTTATTTAAGGGGGGACATTATAAAAAGAACCCGGAGTGTAGGCCATGTCGGTGTGCAGCACCCTTAACCGGGAGCATTCCTGCTCTATCCTGTATGCAGAAACCCTACTGGCCTGGGAAAGTTTGACAGCATGGGGGGCACTGAACGGCCAGAGCAGGTGGCTTGGCCAGGGCCACGTCTCTGCAGACCTCCCAGGTGACAGCTACACTGAGCCGCAGGCTTCGGCAGGGCAGGCGCCAGGCCCAGCAGGGCAAGTGTTTGTGCCAGGATCCTTTCTCAGTGCGCATAATGGGGTGTTGACCCAGCTGGGCCTGGTGCTCAGAGCACAGGGCACACAGCCACAGGGCTGCAGTGCTTGGAGAGTCTCTTTTCTTCCCTTTTTAAACAAGTGAAATCCAGACTGAACCGTCGTCTTCTGACTTTGTGAGAGGGTCAAACTGTGATCTTCTTCTCCATGCTGTATCTCTGAGTCTAACGTGGAGGCTAAATGAGACACAGAAACACACAATTATGGTACAACGCAGTAAGTTCCAGGAAGTGGGCATAGGTTTCTTGTCTGTTCTGCTCTCTTCCTTCAGGAAATGCCAACTTCCTTCCAGGGTGGTTAAGATGGGGTATCTCCCCCACCCCTGTGTGCTCCAGAGGCAGGCATATGACATAGGACCCGGACCTGGTTGCTCAGAGCATCCCATCCCTCTGGGCACTGTATGGTTAAGGGAGAGGCACATGCTCCAAGTGGGCTAATGAGACCTTCTCCATCACATCTGAGATAAGGTCTCTGGAAAAAGAAGAGTCTTCTTTCTCTGGTACTAGAAGCAGTTATAAAAATAGACTGTCTGGGGCTTCCCTGGTGGCGCAGTGGTTGAGAGTCCGCCTGCCGATGCAGGGGACACGGGTTCGTGCCCCGGTCTGGGAAGATCCCACATGCCGCGGAGCGGCTGGGCCCGTGAGCCATGGCCACTGAGCCTGCACGTCCGGAACCTGTGCTCCGCAATGGGAGAGGCCACAACAGTGAGAGGCCCGCATATGGCAAAAAAAAAAAAAAAAGACTGTCTGAAGCTAAAGACTACCCGAGGGAAGAGCCAAGATATGGAGAGAAAAAAATCATCATAAGGAAGTTTAAGCTCCTGGATGCAGACAAGCCTGAGGTCGGGGACACCTCTTGGGTTTCCATGCTTCTGGCTATAATCTAGTTTGAGTTGGGTTTCTCTCACTTGTACCCACAAGACTTCTGCCTAATGCAGAGATCAGTAGTCGGAAGTCGGGTGTTGCAATTGACAGGCATTACAATGTGAATTCGATTGAAAACAAGTGGTATGCTGGGCAGTGAAAGTGACCTTTCATTACCTGGGAACGCGACAGTAATTTGTAAGTGCTAACAAAGCAGCTGGGAAGATTTTTCCTATCTGTATCCTGGGGACTCAATCCAGTTCATTTCTGTGTGTCTGGGGAACCAACTATGACAAAGTTAAAATGGGTTTACTGTGTTTAAGTCAACCTTCAGTGTGGTCCTTAAAGTTTCAAGCCAAGCTCGCCTTCTGACAGGAGACAGGAAGGGTCCAGGTAGCCTCACCAAAGAGATCATTTCTTTCTCGAGCAATCTTTATGAAGACACAAAAACTTATTTTTCTATATTGAAAGGAGATAATATTGGGGAAACCTAATTTCCCCAGTGCTTACCGAACACTTCAGGCTATACGCTTCCAACCTCAAAAACACTGTAATTTCACCATTTTAAAGGGACATCCCCAAGGATGAACCCCATCTCATTATCCCAGCCTGTTCCAAGGACAGGGACCAAGAGACAAAAAGGTAAAGACATTGCTGAGAGACAGAAACTCTGAAACCAAGTTGGATTCAAGGACCATGATGTGGTATGATTGCATCTTAATTGCTAGCCTATTGGATTTCCAGAAATTGTACAGGCTGGCCTCCCTCTGAGATTTTAAGGAAGTGCTATTTCAGAGACTCTGCAAGCCCTGTAAACAGGCTTTGTGATTGATTGCTCAACCCTTGAGGCAGTCCCCAGACCGCCGGAAACCTGCACCAAAAGGAAATGGGCTACGGTTCTCCAGCACCTCTTCCTGAACTTTATGGTTAGGTTCAAGGAAAGGACTGCAGGAAGCCATATTTTAGCCTGCCTCTGGCCCAAGCCCCAATGCAGCGTGATCAGCAGTAAACCGGATACTGCATTTTCATGCCCATCTGGCTTGTGTGTCTAACACACAATTAATTCCAAATCTGGAATCAAAGGAAGAAAGGTAAATAATTAAGCTCTGCCTCAAACCCCAACACTGGGGAGTTGGTACTTTCTCCTGTAGGCATTCGGGAATAGTAGGGACTTATCACCAGTTTTAAACAGGTTTAAGGCAGATAAAACCTGTGGTGTGCTTTGTAAAGGTAACTACAGCAGCACGGTGGATTGGCAGGAAAAGGGTAAGACTGGAAAAATGAACAAAAGAAAATTAGTAAGCGATAGCAATAGGAAAACTAATAAAGGCTTGAACAGAGTTACAATGAGTAGGGGAAGCACTGAGAGACACCCAGATTATGCAGAAGATGAAAAGCTCACTAATGTAGGAAGCACAGCAAAAGGAATACATCCTGTAAGAGAGCACCAAGATTAAACTTTGTGGACTGTAAATGGATACAAGTCACTTGTTTTGTTTCTGCTGGAGAGAAGGAAGAAGCAGACAGCTGGAATTCTGTCCAAAACAGAAGGAAAGATTTTTAAATCCCTGTTTATTTTACACTTGAAAAGGATTCGTCCTGAAAATTGCCAAGCTGTTAAGATGCTCTTAAGGGATTTTGGCAAGATACACACAAAAGAACGCCTTGGTTAGCTACTGAAACACAGCCCCCTGGGACCTTAAGGCACAGCAGGCGCTCAGGAGACTCTAGGTCCACTGCACAAGGTTTTAGTTTAGATAATGAGGTTAATTACATTCTTTTTAGCTTCCCTTTAACCTGGATGAGAGCACGGTGCTAAGCAATCCTCAGGGACTCAGAAGACTATAGAAATATGCAGACCAGAAAAACTTACAACACACTTTTGTGATTTATAAAGGCCAAAAGAGATGATTACCTGCCCAAGGGAGTTTAGCATCAGTCCTGTTACTTGAACATCCCTTCCCCTACTGGGATTCTATTAAACACTGAATTTCTCAGTGCTGTACCTTCCCTGCTTTGTCACAGCTTTACTTTAGTCCCTAAATAATTCTACCAGGGGTGCTGAAATAAATACTCATTGGTCTCTCAGGCAAATGTAGGATCCAGTACGGCAGTTACCGTCTGTCCATCATACAGGGTCTCTGTGAGGATTAAATGAAATCTTGTGGGGTGAGTGCCTAGCTTAGATCCCAGCATGTAATGAGAAAGCACATACGGCGGCTAGCCACAATTATATATAGCACTGAACATTGTGGCTTTAGCTACAGAAGAGTTTAGAGAAAAGACACTTTGCTATTACAAATATCTGATAACCCATCCCTATTTTCACTCCAGTATGTACTCCTTCCCCCCCGATGCTTCTCCAGAATTACATTTATGACAAGAATTCAGGAACTTAGATGTTTAACTTTAAAAAAAAAAAAAATTAACGGTAATCAAAACACCCCTCAAAACATTCTTTGTCTAGGTCTAAGATTATTATTCACTAGCATACTTATGCTTCTAACTCTTTGCAAAGAGTAAAAATTGTTTCTCACCATGAGTGAGAAGACAAGTTCTTTCCCAGAAACAGCTTAAAGTTCTTTCCCCAACTTGGCCTGCTGCACTTGAATTCAGGGTTTCCGCCCTAGAAAGAATGTGGTGTGTTCGGAGTGGAATGAGTCACTGAATTCTAAGCAGAGAAGTTTTCGCCTCTTTAAGAGGGGCAGCGGTGAGTTGTTTTTTTATGGTGAAATAATGCTTAAAGTGGACCAGGACGAGAGCCGAGAGCCGTCCCAGCTCATATCCTCTTTTCCATGCTTGGCAGCTAGGAGAGGAAAGGCAGAACTGATGAGAGAGAAAGAGAATATTTGAACTCTGGCAACGGGCCACTCGGCTTTGTTGATTTACCAAGTAATGCTGGCTCCGAAGAAAGGTCCTTGGGTGACGGTATGGAACATTAAGCCACTCTGGGATGCCCATTAAATACTCGTTGGCCGTCTGTAGGGAGCCCTAGACCTCATCAAGTCCTGCTGCCCTATGTGCTGCTGAGAGCTCTACATATAGACTGCATCCCAGCTCGACCTTCTTTGGACTCTATCTATAGAGCTCGGCCATTGTTTTTGAGATTTGCAACAGTTCAGCATGGCTCCATCATCAATCATGTAAAGATGAGGGGGGGTTTTTTTGTTTTTTTTTTTTTTTTGCTGTACGTGGGCCTCTCACTGTTGTGGCCTCTCCCGTTGCGGAGCACAGGCTCCGGACGTGCAGGCTCAGCGGCCATGGCTCACGGGCCCAGCCGCTCCGCGGCATGTGGGATCTTCCCGGACCGGGGCACGAACCCGTGTCCCCTGAATCGGCAGGCGGACTCTCAACCACTGTACCACCAGGGAAGCCCTAAAGATGAGTTTTTACTGAGTAGTCCATACAAAGAATGAAGTTTTCAGATGGACTTATGAATATGTGACTCACCCAGGCTTTTTTTTTTTTTAATACTGTTGAGGATGGATCGATTTAATTTTACCAATGGTCTTCTATATAATACTTCATGGAATCATCACATCTAATTTGAGAAAGATAAAGTCAATAACATAATTTCTATTTGATAGACTCACATAATAGGCATATAGTGAACACCTACTAGAGTGTGAGCTGTTCTGCTAAATGCTTTGGGAAATGCAAAGCTGAGTAACACATAGTCCCTGCTCTCTAATAGCTTATAATCAAGAGGAACGACAAAGCAAAGACACATGTAACTACAGTACAAAGTGGGCTATGAAAAGCTTTCGATTGTTTTCCGTAGACTAATGGAAAAGCATTGAAGGATTGTATGCAGGAGAGGGACACAGTTGTAACTTTAGAAAGATCACTGGGCCAGCAGGGTGGAGAACAGATTTAAAGGGACGAAGTGAAGCAAAAAGCATTAGGAGGTTACGGCAACAATCGAGGCAAAATATAAAGGAGGCCCAACCTAGTGCATGGACTACAGAGGGAATGCATGAGAAGATTTTAATCAGAGGAAATTAATAAGATGGGGTGGCAAGTGATCAACTGATGAGGGATGCAGAGGGAATGTAAAAAGGAACAGCGAGACCTCTGCCTTCGGCATTGGGTGGGAAGTAGTATGTTCACTGTAGGAGACCATGGCAGGGATGGAAATGGGCATTCAGGCCAGGCCAAGACAAGAGAGCAAGGGAAGCCCTAGGGAACAATGCCACCCATGACAGAGTGCGGGGTACGTGAAGCAGCTTCACAGCAGACCAGGTCCGGAAAGCAGGCTGTGGATGCCAGGCACAGAGTTGGACTTTAATTCAGTGAGCAAAGGAGAGACGTTCAAGCAGTAGAACAACATGATAGAAGCAGTTCTCCCGGAAAACTAACCTAATCAACAAAGAGACTAAGATCCCCAAAGGTTAAGTGGTAAGAAGACACCTAGTCAGTGGAACTAAAATGCAGGTCTTTGGACTCTGGTCCATTCTGTGCAAGGGAGAGGAACTTAGCTGCTTCTCAGAATTCTAAATGTGCCCTCCTCTCTCCAGGAAGACTTCCTCCCTTAATGAATTCCCCAGCTATGATATTTAGTTTGAACCAGATATTTAGCACATTAAGAAAATGAATGAATACTTCCACTATTTTTTAGTAACAACCAAAGAGCCCGGTCCAGTGTTCTAACCACAAATGCTCAAAAAAATCCCAGTGATTGCTAAATGTAAATAATGGCAATGGTCTTTAAGACTCCGTCAAAGGTAGGAATCTAGTGGGAATAACAAGGGTATAAAAACACTTTAAAAATAATAAAATGGCTTCCAAGCACACATCAGTATTATAAGACAGCAATAATAAGAGATACATTTTACTGAGGTTTTATTCTGTGATAGCAGTTATTCCATGAATGATTTCATTTTGTCTTTACAAATATCTATTTGATAGATGAGAAAACAGACAGAGAGGTTAAATAATTTGCTCGATGCCATGTAGTAAATGGTGGAGTCAGAGTTTAAGCCCCAAGGGAACACTCCGACCCTGTTAGTAGGAATGTAAATTGGTGTAGCCACTATGGAGAACAGTATGGAGATTCCTTAAAAAACTAAAAGTAGAACTACCATATGATCCAGCAATCCCACTCTTGAGCATATATCCAGAAAAAATGAAAACTCTAATTCAAAAAGATACATGTACCCCAGTGTTCGCAGCAGCACTATTTACAATAGCCAAGACATGGAAGAAACTTAAATGTCCATTGACAGATGAATGGATAAAGAAGATGTGAGATTTTATATATATATATATAATTGAATACTACTCAGCTACTCAGCCACAGAAAAGAATGAAATAATGCCATGTGCAGCAACATGGATGGACCTAGAGATTATCATACTAAGTGAAGTAAGTCAGACAGAGAAAGATAAATATTATGTGATATCACTTTTATCTTCAATCTAAAAACAGTATAAATGGACTTATTTAAAAAACTGAAACAGACTCACAGACATAGAAAACAAATTATGATTATCAAAGGGGAAGGGGGGAGGGATAAATTGGGAGTATGAGATTAACAGATGCACACTATCATATATAAAATAAACAACAAGAATTCACTGTATAGCACAGGGAACTATATTGTATTCAATATTCTGTAATAAACTATAATGGAAAAGAATTTTTAAAAAGAATATAGATAGATAATGTATAACCGAATGACTTTGCTATACACCTGAAACTAACACAATATTGTGAATAAACTATACTTCAATAAGAAAAAAAAAAAAGAATTTAAGCCCGGATCTAACTCCAAAACCCAGCTTTTAAATAGTCCGCTATTCTGCCCTTCAAAGTAGTTGGCTAGAGAGAGTTTAAAAGAAGCTAGAAAGAGAGCAGCAGGGTTTGTTTGTTTTTCTCGTTTTTTTTTTTTTTTAATCAGGAAAACAGTGATTTTCATTGGGCTGTACAGGCCATTATAGCAGACAGTTGTCTTTTACTCAGAGCTACAGTGAGAATCTGCCAACTCAGGAGAAAAATGTTCCCAATTGCAGCCGAACTATTTGGGAAGAACAAGTTCTTATCACACTGGAAATAAAGACCGGGAAGGAGGACAGAATGAGAGAGGGAAGTGGGCTGCCATTAACCTCGTTTATTTTAAATAAGCACTTTGATGAACAAAAACAATCACGAAACCTCAGTAAACCAGCTTCTAATCAGCGCGTGTGCTTTAGGCACACGGGAGCTTGCGTGCACTCATGCTCTCCCAACACGCACAGAACTTGAGGGGAAGCGCTGGAAAACCGAATAGCCGAAGTCAGCCTAAAGCAGTGGGCCTTCCTGTGAACTTCTCAGAGCTATTATTTTCATGACATAAAATGCTGTGCTTTGGTTCTCCCTTTTCATTAAGGCCCTTGGGTAGATCTTTTTTTTATGGATGTCATTATTTGCTAAAGTAAATTTAAGAGAGAAATTCCCATGAGAGCAAAATGATGAGTTTTTTAAACAAATATTTTGTAATATAACTTTACCACAACAGCTCTCTTTACCATCTTTATTCATGAGCAGGCAGCGAATTTTAAATCTGCTCCTTCTGTAATCCATCTCTTGAGAAGAATGAAGGTTGAGCTTGATGAGAGGGAAGGCTCACAGGAGAGTAACTCCTGTGCTGGGCTAAGCAGTCATCCTAGTTGAGAAGGGATTATGGGAAAGAGGAACCATAAAAAATACCATGATCAAAGCAACATGTGGGAAAAGAAAGAGAAAGAAGTGGGGTGCTAAAAGTATATAAAAGCAACATGATTAGAGCATGAAAAAACTGATTTTTTTTACAAGTACTGATTCTTTAATTTTTTTCCAACATTATTTGACCTAATATTCTCAGTTTTATAGTACTGTCTGGATTATATCAAAAGTGTTGGCCCACTGTAGTATCAAATTTGGGAGCAATATGGTCAATCCCATCAGCAGCAAAGCAATTAATTATATATGACTACTCCAAAATAATCAAGTGTTGATTCAGAGGAGGAGTATACACAGAAGTAAAGGATGAGAATAAAAAAGGCAGGGGGCAGTGGGGGGAGGAAGGGGGAAGGAATCACTCACAAGCACAAGAAATTATTCCTCATGGAACAAAATGCATGTTTAAATTTTATATTTAAGTTGCTAAGAGCAGACAAAACAATTGAAGTAGTTTAAGAAAAAGGAAACAAATAGTAAATCTCAAAGATGTTGTTACTACAGCTATTCAAAACTATAAATTAAATAGATATAATACACACTGAAATTAAATGCATTCAAAAAAAGAGAGGAAATGGAAAATATCAAATAAAGCAACAGATAATCTCAATAAATGTACTGACCCTCAAAATGTTGTAAGTCTAGATGAACACTTAAAGGCAACTTATTCAAGAATACCCAAACTTAAAAGAAAAGTTATTTGTTTACATGACAGAATTATCTGAGAGCTTATGAATACCGTTTACCATGTTTTACAAGTGAGACAAATGTCTTTAACAGAAAAATAAAAGATTTTTGCACTCGGTATGTCAAATGAGCTGTTAAAAAAATTTTTAAAAGGACTTGGTCTAGGATCACCAAAGATATTACAAGAAATTATTTACCATAACTCCTTCTTTCCTTGTTTTTCTATAAATAGTAGTTTTACATTGGAAAACTTGGGAAGGATTTACCATTGAATCATAGATCTGGAAAGAATCTCAAGCAGTTGTCTAAAAATCCACATTCTTCCAAATGGTAATGATTTCAAACCAGGCAAAACTCATTCCTATTTAACCTTTTCTTACAAGGCTCAGAAAAGGAGATGCTACAATCAGTCCTGAAAATGCCCAACAACCTTGAAAGATCATTTTTAATTCTATCATGAGACCAATAAAAATAAAACAATCAACTTTCAGAAAAGACATTTTTCCTAAATATGATTGTCTTTTGGAATTATATTAATGTGTTGCTTTCTTCTTCTGATTAAAATGTATAAACTAAATTATTTTGAGCCTATTTTGATAAAATCAAAAAATTATTTAGATTAAGTAAAGAGGCCAGCTGGTCCAAGGAAGAGCCTGAGAAAGACCCAGACAAGCACCAGTCTGGCTCCAAGGAGACCCCATGTCTGCTGTAGGCAAACTACGAAGTGACTGACTCACTGGGTGAATCACAACAGCCTATCTATGTCTGGATATGACAATGCAGGCGTAATTAACACTGCTGTGCACTATCTTCAGCCCTAGACTTGGAAAAGGCCCTCCACAGCCCAGCTTCCTTGTAACAAAGATGAAAAGCTAAGAGAAATTTTCCTCCCTTCTAAATCAATGCCCCTAATTTCAGCTTGGAGGATGTAAAAAAGGGAAAAGTTGGTACCTTGTGGAAGTCACAGACTCAACAGCAAAAGTGCTCCCTTCTGAATCCTCCCCATCTCCTCTCACACTCTGACTCTCTTAAAGTTCTACCCCAGATCTTCACATCCACAATTAATCAGTAATTACCATGTACCTCCTATGGGCCTGGAAATATGCTATCTGTTGTTGAATATAGCATAAAAGCATTTTTGGTCAGCTTGCCACCCTAAAAAACCCACAAAAACAACCAAAAATATCTAAAAATACAGAGAAAAATCTCCCACTTCTACAAAACATGGGCAGTGGCACAACCACAAACCACACACCCTGAGGGCCAACCTGTCAGGCACCGTGCAATCTGGACTAAAGTAACTGCCTATGTGCACAGTTTCTCAGACATCAGGTGGGATAAAGACATCCCCTACTAGAAGTGAAGGTCATAGCCAATGATCTTTGAACTGAACCCATGTGCTCTTGTCATGAGGACAGATGATGAGAGATGCAGGGAATGTTCCTGAACCGTCATAGTGCAATATTACAAAACTGGAGAAAGGAGAAGGAGCTCAGAGTGAAAGCATGTCATCTTGCCTTTTCAATGGGATGATCCAGCCTCTTATCCAAGGGAAATAGCCAGACATGAAGCAGAGTGGAGGGAAGAGAGGAAACAGTGATGGGCAGAGAACTGTGAGCCTGTGATCCAAATGGCTTTGCTGTTAGCTATACTATCCTCTATATACCGAAAAACACAGGGAAATTGTGTCCCTAGGCAAAAGCGGAATGTCACTTTGGGGAGGGAGAAAGTTTTCAAGACAAGAAACCCTAAGGGGGCAGTGGGTATCCATGACTTACTCCACCACTGCTACCCCTTCAATGTTACCCCCAATACCCCTTCTCTACACACACACACACACACCAGGACCAGGAGTAAGGTGAGGCAAGCAAGGAGACCAGGGAAACCCTGAAAGTCTGTTGTTTTTAAATTTTGCACCCCAGGCACCTTGCTTGCCTCACCCTAATCCCAGTTCTGACACACAAATGTATCAGTTTGTCAGTAAACAATTGGTTCTATTCAAAAATGAAAAATGAATAGGGAAAAGAAAGAAGAGGAAGGTAAGAGACAAATAGCTCTCCTTGGTTTCATAGAAAAGGTAGGCAAAATTATCTGAAGGAGAGGGGGGAGTATAAGCCCAAAGAAAAAAACAGTTCAAAGAAGAGCTTGTTCAATTATAGAAGAATATCATATGCAAGTAAGCAGAGCTCAGGAAATAAATGGAAGAGAAAAATAAAAACATCTCAGAGATAGATGCTACACAAGAAGAAATTAAGAAAATGGAATAAGCAGAACTGAAAATATCCTCAGGGACATAATAAATAGGAAATTAAACAAAATGAGGGACACAATTGAGAAAATTAAACAAAATGAGATGGAAAGAAATAATATAATTAAAATGTCTAGAAAAAGTGATAGATATGGAAGACAGACCAAAAAAATTAACATACACATAATATTTCTTGAAGAAAGAACAGAATAAATGGAACAGAAGAAAACATACAAAGATATCCTAGAAAAATAAATAAATTTTCTTGAACTAGATCCTTCCACATACAAATTATAAGACTACAACATGTAGCTGTATAAACAGTACCAGTATGATCAATGGCAGTATATACCCTGGCAAAGTTACTGATTGCCATTAAAAAATAACAAACATTATTTAAATCTGGGTATAAATACCAAGTAACTAATCAGGTAGACCCCAGATTTCTCCACAAAATTTCTTAATTCTAGAAAACAGTGATGAAATATTTATAGTCTTGAGAATAAGTTTGAGCCAAGAACTTTATATACAGCCAATTTTTTCTTCAAGAGCTAAAACAAAAGCAAAAGAGAAATATCTTCAAGTGGGCAAGAACTTGGAAACTCCATAACCCATTAAGACCTAAAAAAGGAAAGAAGAATGAAAAACTGGGAATTCCCTGGCAGTCCAGTGGTTAGGACTCGGCACTTTCAGGTTTGATCCCTGGTCGGGGAACTAAGATCCCGCAAGCCATATGGCACAACCAAAAAAAATTTAATTTAATTTAAAAAATTAAAAAACTACTAGAAGGTAAAATTCAGTCAACACAAAAGTGAACCAAAATAAATTACTTTGGAAATGACAGGTGGTAAACACTGAATCAATGTGTACATAGAACTATGCTTAAACAAAATATGTATCCCCAAAATCTTGAAAATAAAAAAATTATAATATGAATAATTTAAAAAACTACCATAGGGGTGAAAGTTGGAGGGAGGAAGTGTGCTAATTTGTAATCTTCAGAGCAAGGAGTCAACAGATACTGCCTAAAATTTAAATCTGTAGTTTTAAAAAGTCACTACATTTTCTCTGTCCTCTTAAGCAGGATTCCTTGAGAGCCACTTTGCCTTACAGTGAAAAATTATCTTAATTTCAGCAATACTTCATTTTAATTCAGTTTCTTCTTTTTTATTAAATTAAAATGAAAATGCATATCACGTTCAAGTAGCACACCTAGAATAACCCTGTTTTCCTTTTTTTTTTTTTTCTTGGAGTATAGTTGCTTTACAATGTTGTGTTAATTTCAGGTGTACAGCAAAGTGAATCAGCTATACATATACATATATCCCCTCCTTTTTGGATTTCCTTCCCATTTAGGTCACCACAGAGTACTGAGTAGAGGTCCCTGTGCTATAGAGCAGGGCTCTCATTAGCTATCTATTTTATACATAGTAGTGTATATATGTCAATACCAATCTCCCAATTCATCCCACCACCCCCCTTCCCCCACCTTGGTGTCCATACGATTGTTCTCTATGTCTGTGTCTCTATTTCTGCTTTGCAAATAGGTTCATCTGTACTATTTTTCTAGATTCCACATATATGCATTAATATATAGTATTAATTTTTCTCTTTCTGACTTACTTCACTCTGTATGACACTTTCTAGGTCCATACATGTCTGTGCAAATGGCACAATTTTGTTCCTTCTTATGGATGAGTAACATTCCATTGTACATATGAACCACATCTTCTTTATCCATTCCTCTGTTGATGGACATTTAGTTGCCTCCACGTTGGCTATTGTAAATAGAAACAGTGCTGCAGTGAACACTAGGGTGCATGTTTTTTGAATTATGGTTTTCTCTGGGTATATGCCTGGTAGTGGGATTGCTGGGTCATAAGTTACTTTTAGTTTTTTAAGGAACCTACATACTGTTCTCCATAGCGGCTGTATCAATTCACATTCCCACCAAAAGTGTAAGAGGGTTCTCTTTTCTCCACACCCTCTCCAGCATTTATTGTTTGTAGATTTTTTGATGATGGCCATTCTGTCCTGTGTGAGGTGACATCTCATTGTAGTTTTGATCTACATTTCTCTAATAATTAGTGATGCTGAGCATCTTTTCAAGTGCCTCTTGGCCATCTGTATGTCTTCTTTGGAGAAATGTCTATTTAGGTTTTCTGCCCGTTTTTCGATTGGGTTCTTTGTTTTCTTGAGATTGAGCTGCATGAGCTTTTTGTATATTTTGGAGATTAATCCCTTGTCAGTTGCTTTGTTTGCAAATATTTTCTCCCATTCTGAGGGTTGTCTTTTCGTCTTGTTTATGGTTTCCTTTGCTGTGCCAAAGCTTTTAAGTTTAATTAGGTCCCATTTGTTTATTTTTGTTTTTATTTTCATTACTCTAGGAGCGGGTTAAAAACGATCTTGCTTTCATCGGTATCTTTCTTTCATCGGTATCTTATAGTTTTCTAAGTACAGATCTTTTGTCTCCTTAGGTAGGAAAATAGCCCTGTTTTTCTATAAGTATTTATATCTCTGTGTATCTATCTTTCTAATATACAAAGAAAGGTGTCTAAAATAACCATAGGTTATTTCTGGGTGGAGAAATTGAAGAAGATATTTAATTTCAGTTTTGTACTTTTCAGCATTGTTTGATTTTTCAATGGTGAGCAAGAATTTCTTTTTTTAGAGATAATGTCAATATTCTTTATATGATCAGGTACAGAGAGAAGGAAACAGGAGGAGGAGAAAAAAGAAGGGAGGAAGGTGTGAAAAGAGGAAATTTTCACTGCATACACTCAAGCCATGTGTGGCCTTTGAGGGAAACAAGACTAACACACATTGAACAATTAGTGAGGAAGTGCTGAACATGCTGCTGCCAATAAGAACTGCCCTGGAGATTCACTAAAGGAAAACTTCATTTGGGATGGAATCCTAGGCAGAACAGCAATAGTGATGGGCAAGAAGTGAGTTTGGCCCAGAGTCCTGCTGCTACGCTCTCACCAGCAAAGAGCCCAGGAGTGCTTGTGCACTTATCTCTCTCTTCCCCAACAAAATACAGCCAATTCTACTTCTCCTTCCTTTTGCTCTGATAAGGGGTGCCAATGGGAAACAATGTATGCTTGTGTTGCTCACTCCTTCCCTTGAAATATGCATTTGGTTAGCTTTTTGGTGGACATCGTGCCTTAATATAAAGGGGAAATTATAAAGGTGAGAATTTCTCAAACCATTGCTAGGCAGTGGCAGGGACTTTCTTGTCAAGGGAATTTCAGCTGAATTAAGTTCCTCAGGCTAGTACTTGTCAATTGTTTGTCCAGACCATCCTACCAGAAACAAAACTCTTTATTTCAATGTGGGAATTTTTGATGGCATGGTTCTGACATGAGGACATTTGTGACTTTCCCTCCACCCTGAGATATTACTCCACACCTGAGCAGTTCAGGAGAGGATGAGCTGCAGGAATGGGATAAGCCCGTGACTGGAAAAGGATCCAGGATACAGTCTGGCATAGAGATGGAATGGGGTATCTATTATACATATTGTATAGTGATTTCTTTTTAAGATGGAAGGTTAACATTTTTTTAAAGGTAACCCTCTGCCCATTCAAGAGATAAGTAATTGACTCTTCATGCTTAAATGGCTTTCTGCATCTCTCTGCCTGTGTTGGCAGTCTCTGACTGTGGGAGAATCTTTGCAGGCTAGAAGTTGCCCCAGGAGGGACCCTCAATGAATGAGTGGTATGAGTCAGTGAATAAATACTCTGCAGTAGGAGGGTTCTGAGATGTGTTCCACAGTCCTTCAGAAGCCCCCCAGAAGGATTGAGACCCAATTCCTCATAGCCCCAGTCCACTCATTACTGAACTTTTCATTGGTTTTCCTCCTTTCTTTGTCTCACATCCCCACCATCTCACAGTGCTTTCTGGGACCACATCCCAAAGAAATTACTGGTACTCAAACATTTATCTTAGGTTCAGTTTTTGGCAGAAGCCACCTATATTAGTCAGCTCAGACTGCTGTAACAAAATACCACAGACTGGGTGGCTTAAACAACAGAAATTAATTTTCTCACAGTCCTGGAGGCTAGAAGTCCAAGATCATGGTGTTGTGAGGGTTGGTTTCTAGTGAAGCCTCTCTTCCCGGCTTGTAGATGGACACCTTCTTGCTGTATCCTCACATGACCTCCTCTCTGTGTACAGGCACAGAGAGAGGGAGAAAGATCTGATATCTCTTCCTCTTCTTATAAGGACACCAGTCCTATTGGATTAAGGCCCTTACCCTTATGATTCATTTAATCTTTATGACCTTCTCACAGGCCCTGTTTCCAAATACAGTCATATTGGGAGCTTAAGCTTCAAGATATGAATTGGGGGAAGGGGAAGACACAATTCAGTCTATAACGACATTTCCAGGAGGGAGACATCAGTTCCACTTTGCTTCCCCAGGGACTCTCCATCACAGATGTGAAAGGTGCTTAACCTGAGTCAATAAAAGGATAGGTAAGTTGTCCCACTGTCTGGCTACAGGCTTAACAAGTTTCAACAGGTGTTACCATCAGCCCTGCAGGCAAAGCTTCAGAATGGCAGGGCATCACAGCTTGGAGGTCTCCAGCTCTTCTTACCAGCTCAGTTGAGATGAGTAGTATCCAAGTAGTGGCAGTGGTAGGAAGTGTAGGATCTCAATATACTCTCACAGAAGACAGGAGCTAGCAATTTCTCAAAAGAAATCTCATGGCCTTAAAAGTCAAGCTACAGACTTACGTTTGAATCCAAACCCCAGATACCCAATGAATGGAAGATATTGTTTAAAAAATTACTTATGGTCCATATATTTTTGTCCCTAAGTGACAGAACCATAGTTTTCTCTTTTGCAAAATAGTAAAAGTAATACTGAATTGCAGGGTTGTGATGAATAAATGAGACTGAAGATGCAGAATGCTTAGCCCAGGGCCTGGCACTCCACAAGCATGATTTCCCTTTCCCCTTCCACAAATATGAGCATCCTTCTTCCTCCCCAGGAAACCGGGACTTATACTGGTCCACTCGGTATATCATTCACACGTATTTTACTATTGTCACTATTAGTTTTTAAGAACCACCTCCAGGTTCTTGTGTCTCCAATCAAATATTGTTAAGTGAAAAAAAAAAAAATTCTCTCTTTTCATTGGACTTCTTAAGCTTTCTGAGTTTAACCAACGTGAAATTTTGGATGCACTAAGAATTTTTTGCTCTGTTTTCTTTTTTAACATCTTTATTGGAGTATAACTGCTTTACAGTGTTGTGTTAATTCCTGCTGTACAGCAAAGTGAATCAGCTATATGCATACGTATATCCCCATATCCCCTCCCTTTTGCGTCTCCCTCCCACCCTCCCTATCCCACCCCTCTAGGTGGTCACAAAGCACCGAGCTGATCTCCCTGTGCTATGTGGCTGCTTCCCACTAGCTATCTATTTTATATTTGGTAGTGTATGTATGTCCATGCCACTCTCTCACTTTGTCCCAGCTTCCCCTTCCCCTTCCCTGAGTCCTTCCCCTCCCTCTAGTCCTTGTGAGATTTAATTCAACAAGGACTAGAAGGAAATGCATGTTAAAATGTGTGGAAGGGCTTCCCTGGTGGCGCAGTGGTTGAGAGTCCACCTGCCGATGCAGGGGATGCGGGTTCGTGCCTGGGTCCGGGAGGATCCCACATGCCGCGGAGCGGCTGGGCCTGTGAGCCATGGCCGCTGAGACTGTGCGTCCGGAGCCTGTGCTCCGCAACGGGAGAGGACACAGCAGTGAGAGGCCCACATATTGAAAAAAAAAAAAAATGTGGAAAATCTATGTGACACTAAAGAGGATCACAGAGTCAAGCTAAACACGGGAGACAAACTTTTAAACAATTCTGATTGTGCGTCCATAAGCTAAAATGCAGCTGAACAAGTAGATATTAAAGAAAGCAGCAAACCCAGGCACAGTCCTGCTTCCTATATGAAGTGGGTAAATATTAAAAGGACACTGAGAGGTCATTATAGTTTAGAATCACTGCATAGCAGGCTAAGAATAGGGAAGGAGAAATGGAAGTCAAGGACAGAAGGAAGGAAGAGAAGGAAGGATTAAATCAGTAACAGAACAAACCAAGCCTACTTTCCTCTACAAATACCATTTCTGCCAAGAGAATAGAGGACGCTAATAGTGTTCCATCTTCAATAATCCACCTAACAACAACCTCTAGTGTAGCTACTGTAATGATTTATGCAGTAATTAGCAGAAACCCTCCTTATCTATATTATCTAATGTGGATTTGCAGAAAAGAACATAATGTAAAAACCCTGAAATAAGAAAACTCTAAGAGACATAAGCACACACCCAAAGCTACTATTGGACATAGAGGAGTAAAAAGAAACAATTGTTCTTTCCTGACGTCAGAATGTGGCAGGTTTAACACGAAAAGGGAAGTTATCTGTGGATTTGTCCTGTTTTGTTTTGTTTTGTTTCGATGATAGCATCTGCTGAGAGACTTTTAAAAATGGAAGGAAGAGCTACAGCAGATCTAGCAGAGACAAAATGAAAAGCTGTCTTTCCTGAATCCCAAACAGCAGCAGATAAAAAGGAGAGAGTAAACGAAAAGGTCATCTCACACTCGTGGCCTTCTGGGTTTGGGGTTTTCCTTTTTCCTTTGGCCACTACCCTGCCATCCATTTCCATGTTGTTTTTCTTGTTGAATCAAAAGTGATTATTTTCCAGAAGCTCTGCTTGTTTAGGTCATGGGAATTGGAGGTTGTTATCATTGTTGTTACATTTGGGATGATTCTCCAGAGTAACAACAAAGTCTACAATGTTTATGAATTTATTTTCTAGTTTGATCTTTCTAGCACCTTTACTCTTCCAGATGGGTTTCAATTGCATCTGTATGCCTCCCCTGTTGTTTATGAAAGTACACCTAATGTTCGTTATCCAAGGCTGCCCTGCATTAACCTCATAGAATTATATGAGCAGAGAAATTTTAAAGCATAAGAGACACAGAGTTTTTCTTAAGTCTTATTAATCATATTTTGAAAGGGATAAATGTCTTGACAAACTAGTCTGATTATCTGGTCAAGTAAAAGGAAGGTCTTCAAATCAGCAGACAAAATGTATTCAATTTACATCTATAGTGTGTCTAAAACTATACCCAGGCACCGTAAGGGACGGGGCGTTTTTAAAATACAAGACTTGGTCCTTGCTCCTACACAGTTTAAAATTTAACTGAAACAATTTAGATAGCCAGGAAAAGGCAAGCAAGAGGATGAGAGGTCTCAGAAGGAACAGAAATGCCAGCAAGACCTTGAACTCTTAGGATTCGTGGAGAGGTAGACAAGGGACTCCAGCCTGGGAATAGCAAGATTAAAGACATGTGGGAGGGTTGCTTTGAGAATTTTCAGGAACACTGAGTAAGCCTAAGAGGAAGCAAGCAGAGAAAGCCAATTAACATGTTAAAAGGGAGTTTCAATTATTTCAACTCTAAGAAGGGGTCATTTTTCTGCTCATTACGGCATCAAATGCTCTGACTAGATGAGGTATTTTTCCCCATTTATCTCAAGTTCTATTTCCTTTAATGCACAACTTTTTTGGTAGTAAACTAAATACAAGATCTGAAGTAGTGCTTCTCCATAACCAAAGTATGACCTCTTTCCTACAGAAACCACATGTTAGCAGCACATGTTCCTCACACCACCTGCCCACCCTACTGTCAGCCTAGTAATAGTTGGGTGCAGGGAAGGGCTCAGAAAGCATGAGGGCCACATGGGCTGGGTTTGACTTTTTCTGTTTGGGGGGTTTGGTGGGATTTTCCTGTTAGTATTTTATATAGAGATAATGTTCTATTAATTACTTAACTTCCACTCCTTTGGAAATGGAAATAGTGCTAAAAAGCCACACCTGTAAAACTCTGGGTTCTGCTGTTTAATTTTGAAATTTCCCTTTAATTCTCCTCCTTCAATGGGACCAATGTTCAGGTAAAGCTGTGAAACAACCTGAAGACAAATAAAAGGGAAGACAAATAACAATAGGTGCCATTTACTAGTATCTTTCATATGTCAGATCTCTGCCAAGGACTTTACCTGCATTATCTCATTTAATCCTTCCCACCATGCTAGGAGGTCGGCATTATAATCCCTACTTTATAAATAGGGAAACCGACAGGTTGAGCAGTTTCCCAAAGTCACGTTCTAGTGAGTGATGGAGCTAGAATTCAAGGCCTAGGCCTGCCCTTAACTACCATGCAAATTTCAATATGGAATGTGGAGAAAGTGAAAGGGAAGAAGGGCTACAGACGAGAACAACTGAAAAGATGGTACTGGTGTCAAAATGACTGATCTATCATTCTGAAGCAAGAAGGTAGCTGAAGAAGTACCAGGATTAAAGACTTTAAAACTGATGAGAGATACAGAACTGATGAGCAATACCTAGAGAGTTAATATTTGGTCTCAGCTATAAATACTCTGAGCCATTAAAATGCAAATCAAAACCACGAGATAAAAAAAAAAAACATGAATCAAAACCACGAGATAAAAACAACAACCCACGAGATACCACCTCATACCTGTCATAATGGCTATTATCAAAAAGACAACAAATAACAAATGTTGGCAAGGAGGTGGAGAAAAGGAAAGCCTGTTGGTGGGAATGTAAATTGGTGCAGTCACTATGGAAAACAGTATGGAGTTTCCTCAAAAAATTAAAAATATAACTACCCTACAATCTAGCACTTCCACTCCTGGGTATTTATCCAAAGGAAGAGAAAACACTAGCTTGAAAAGATATAAGCACCCCCATGTTTATTGCAGCATTATTTACAATAGCCAAGATATGGAAATACCCAAGTTCCCACCGAGGGATGAATGAATAAGGAAAATGTGGCATGTACATACAGTGGAATATCATTCAGCCATAAAAAAAAATGAAATCTTGCCATTTACAACAACATGGATGGATCTTGAGGGCATTATGCTAAGTGAAATAAGTCAGATGGAGAAAGACAAATACTGTTATCAACTCACCTATATGTGGAATCTAAGAAACCTGAACTCATAGAAACAGAGAACACATTGGTGATGCCAGAGGCAATCTAGGGTAGGAGAAATGTGTGAAGAGACTCAAAAGGTACAAACTTACAATTATAAAATAATCAAGTCATGGGGATACAATGTACAGCATGGTGACTGTATTGCATATTTGAAAGTTGCTAAGAGAATAGATCTTAAAAGTTCTCATCATAGAACTTCGCTGGTGGTCCAGAGGGTAAGACTCAGTGCTCCCAGTGCAGGGGGCCTGGGTTTGATCTCTGGTCAGGGAACTAGATCCTACATGCATGCTGCAACTAAGACCCAGTGCAGCCAAAAATAAATAAATAAATATTTTTAAAAAGTTCTTATCATAAGAAAAAAAATGTGTAACTATATGAGGTGACAGATGTTAACTGGACTTATTCTCTATTTTTACCATCAATTATCTGTGTGGGCTCTGCTCTGCATGGATATAGTCAAAATGAAAAAAAGTGACCTTCTCAGAAAAGCCAAAGATTAGAAGCTCCAGAGGTGGTGCCCAAGAAGGAGAAATGGTCTCTAGTTTTATACTTTCTTATGAGGAAATAATATCAACAGAAGAACCAAGGAGTAGAGGAATAAGCTCTCTCAACAATATCATGCTTATCTTCAAAGCACACTATCTGGAACATTTTGTCATTTTTTTAGACCACCAGTGTTGAGAAAAGACTATTTAGAAAGACAATAATTTAAATGTAACAGGATCTTTTTTTGTAGGCTAGACCAGGGTTTGTGTTGGACCAGTATCTGGATTTAGGCAACACTCCTGGAAGTACTTAGGATCTTCCCTAAGACCCTAAAAAATTGTCTTTCAGCATCACAGGATGTTCAGGGACATGCAAGACATGGAAAGGACTCAAACTGTGACAACAGCGATATTCAGGTACATTAGAAATATGTCTTCTGGAAAAGTCCAGGGAAAACTAGACGACAGGAAAGGACAGCCACGTGCCCAAAGAAAAGCACTGTAAATAAGGAGAGTATCTGGGATGGTAGATGAGAAGCAGCACAAGACCTGAGTATCCAAAGCTGAAATGCTGACTGGTCCAGAGCAAGGAGATGCACGACACCTTTTAAAACTCAGTCTCTTGATGGTGCCTAAGCCCTTAAATCCAAGCAAAAGGAAGTCACTAAACAGCACCTGGGCATCTTTGTCTCTTGCGATCCAAGACTCAGAATTTAAGCACAATCCATAATCCTACATATCTGCTCTCATCACTAGTCTGTTCAAGCCTCAGGGAAACTCTTCACGTCTCTCATCCTGTCTTTGAAAGAAATGACAACTGTGTCCACATGCCATGAAGGTTTGTGGGCTATGCCCCTGCCAACTTCAGAGACTGACAACGCTTCAGAGCACAGGGATGATGTGAGTAGCAAAAAGTACTTAAGGCAGGGAAAAACATATTAAATACTGTGTCACAATCATCCCCAATATTATGAATATAATGGATTCTTGCATAATGAAGTATCATTTCCCGTTACTACTGAGCATCCACTGTCTTCCTTCTCTTCACGTTTCAAATTGGGGTTCTAGAGGCATTCACAAATCAGCACACCACTTACAGCAGTTGCATATGCAAGACGAGAAACGTTCTTCAATATTAAATAGCTCACATTACTCTTAAATTATACATACATAAGTTTATCTTTAAAACTATGCATAAAGATCTAGACAAAACATGCATGAAGCAAAATATCTCTTTTTTTTTTTCCTCTGCAGTACGCGGGCCTCTCACTGTTGTGGCCTCTCCCGTTGCGGAGCACAGGCTCCAGACGCGCAAGCTCAGCGGCCATGGCTCACGGGCCCAGCCACTCCGCGGCATGTGGGATCCTCCCGGACCCGGGCACGAACCCATGTCCCTTGCATTGGCAGGCGGACTCTCAACCACTGCGTCACCAGGGAAGCCCCAAAATATCTTTTTTTTTTACATTGGCAACTAGATGGACATTGAACCCTAGAAGTAGTAATAGCTTTATTTTTATAGGTATATTTAAATTATTTAATTTATATTCAGAAAATTAAAATACCAGCTTTATTTTTTAAATTGATTAAAATTTATGATTTTCATTAATTCCCATTTGAATTTTACCTCTTAATTTCAATAGATCTTTAATATTTCAGAAGAAAAAAAGAACCATTTGGAAAATATGAAAATATTTTATTTTTCAATGTTTATTTATATTTATCTTAATTTGTTTTAAAAAAGTGTGTTCAAATTTAGTACACCATAAGTAAAATTATTTTTTTCATACTTTAGATCATCAAGGTTGAAAACAAGATAAAATCATGGTAGAAATACAAAATGGAGTTCAGAAAAGTAAAAAGACTGAAATTTTAAAAATAGAAATTTCATTATAATGAAGGGACATTTGTCAAGAAAGAAGGATAAGATATATTAAAAAAAAAAACACAAACTTTTTTTTAATGTGCAAAACTGTATCAGTAAGATCTTAAGCCACTCTGCTGTACGAATTGCCACTTGGCCACTGGAGAGCTTGTAACATAATTGAAACAGATGTATCTCTTGAAGTCTGTTTATGAGACAGTCTAATTATCTCCCACATACCCATGTGCCCAAGAAGGAGAGAGCTGGGCTCTAGACGGAGAGGACAATTTCCTGTTGACCAGAGGGTGAAATGAACAGCTTGGGTCAGCAGCAGCAGAATTCCAGACCATGGCAACTCAGAGGATAAACACTCCAGGTCACTAGAGGTCAAGGGCAAGTTGTGCATGCCAAGCAGAGAGGCAGCAGCCAACCTACAGGACCAGAAGGGCCCAGACAGCCAGCTTCTGGCTTCTCTTCCTCTGTCTTCTGGAGGATTCCCTGAGTAACACAGTAGCCATAACAAATCAGGGCCTGTCTCTCAGAAGAAGTTGTCATTGACCCATCAAATGAGAGGACTACTACTGTGAAAGTCACCTCTACCGGGGAACTTCCACAAGCTGGTGGAATCTAAGAAATATTCAGCTTCTATTGATACAAGTGAAAATATTTTATATGAATATTATTAAGTAACAATATCCCAAGGCCAGCCCTTAAGTAATATAAAACTTAGAAATAAAGACATTATTAAGGGCTTCCCTGGTGGCACAGTGGTTAAGAATCCGCCTGCCAATGAAGGGGACATGGGTTCAAGTCCTGGTCCGGGAAGACCCCACATGCCGCGGAGCAACTAAGCCTGTGAGCTACAACTACTGAGCCTGCATTCTAGAGCCAGCGAGCCACAACTACTGGGCCCACAAGCCACAACTGCTGCAGCCTGCGCGCTTAGAGCCCGTGCTCCACAGCAAGAGAAGCCACCACAATGAGAAGCTCGCGCACGTCAACGAAGAGTAGCCCTCGCTTGCTGCAACTAGAGAAAGCCCACGTGCAGCAACGAAGACCCAACTCAGCCAATAAATGAATAAATAAATAAAAAGACATTATTAAGCAAGACTAATCCATTTAAAAAATTTCCCTGAATACAATAAAATACTATTTTGAGATATGTATTTAAAAATCTGGGATTTTCAGCTTCTTTCGTCTCACACTTTAACTACCTAATACAACATATGAGGTACTTTAAGAAACCAAAAAGTCTCAGAGATAACTTGGTGAACTTTAGGTTGGCTAGTTTCTTTAAGACATAATTGATATGTTATAGTCTTCTACGTCATAAATGTCATAGGTACCACTGAATAAACATACTTGAAAGAGAGGCTCTCTGTTCTAAATCAAGCATAGCAAAGAAAATGTGTTCGGAAAGGATTCTTTTTCTAAGAACTATAGAACTTATTATTATCAGCTTTTTTCTGGGGAGAGGATTCCATTCTTTTACAATTGTCAACATTTCCTTGAAAACAAATGGGAGTTTCTCTCTCTGCTTGGGATATTTGTCACCAAAGGACAATTTTACTGAAGAACTTATCTCTCCAGTCATTGGTGAAAATGTGAGAACTTTCCAGAAGAACATGTCCTGTAAGTCTCCCATCGGGAGGAACCTCTAATGCCCTAAACCACATTCAAATCTTTCCAGTGACTAAATTTCTATGCAGGAGGCAGTCTTCCCAGATTGGTCCACTCGAGGCAGATGAGGGGAACTGAGGCATAATGTAATGGAATTGTCTGAATGGTTAATATTTCTCTCTGCTACTTAGGGAGCTTTTCTTCAGACCATTTAAATAGGCATAATATTCACCACACATGTTAGCTGTCCTAGAACTATTTTAAAAAGACTCTTCCAACTGACCTCTTTTAAACAAATCACGCCTCTCTCTGCAGTTGGAGAAGCAGTCCACACTCAAATACCAGTTTCCCACTTGGAACACACAGGCTGGGGAATTTTCCCATTCATCTCTTCATTTTGTTGGCTCTCTTATGTTAGCTATGTCTCTCACTAAGCTATTTTGAGGGCAAGATCTTAATGATCTAGCAATCCCACTCCTGGGTATATATCCGGAAAAGATGAAAATCGTAATTCGAAAAGGTACATGCACCCCAATGTTCATAGCAGCACTACTTACAATAGCCAAGACATGGAAACAATCCAAGTGTCCATCAACAGACAACTGGCTTAAGAAGATGTGGTACATATATACAATGGAATATCACTTAGCCTTAAAAAGGAACAAAGTTGGGTCATTTGGAGAGACGTGGATGGACCTAGAGAGTGTCATACAGAGTGAAGTAAGTCAGAAAGAGAAAAACAAATATCATATATTAACACATATATGTGGAGCCTAGAAGAATGGTATAGATGATCTTATTTGCAAAGCAGAAATAGAGACACAGACATAGAGAACAAACATATGGATAGCAAGGGGGGTAGTGGGGGGTGAGAGGAACTGGGAGACTGGGATTGACACATATACATTACTGATACTATGTATAAAATAGACAGCTAATGAGAACATTCTATATGGCACAAAAAAATCTACTTAATGCACTGTGGCGACCTAAATGGAAAGGAAATCCAAAAAAGAGGGGATATATTCATTTTGCTATACAGTGTAAACTAATACAACATTGTAAAGCAACTATACTCCAACAAAATTTAATAAAAATAACCTATAATAGAAAATAATCTGAAAAAAAATATTTATAACTGAATCACGTTGCTATACACCTGAAACTAACACAATATTGTAAATCAACTATGCTTCAATAAAAAAAATTAAAATAAAATAAATTAATTGATTAAATAAAGCCATTAAAAGCCAGTATTTAATGAGCATTCACTATATGTCTGACATTGGGCTATAAGCTATGCATGAATTATCTCATTTAATCCTTTTGCAACACTGTGAGTTTGGATCTGTTAATATGCTCATTTTTCAGATGGAGGTGCTGAGGTTTAGAGAGATTAAATAAACTGCTCCAAAAATCTGATACCAGAATCCAGACTCTGAAGTATTTAATTGCATTATTTCTAAGAGACATATTTTTTCACATTTAAATATCTCTGGAATTGCTGGGATATCTGACAACGTAAAATTTATTACAATTAAAACTGGCAGTGGTTTTCTTCCTTAATGGTACTTAAAATAACACTGTGCCTCACAACCTATGGCATCTCCATTTCTCTGACCTATTTTAGTCATTTTTAATTTCTGTCTTAGTCATATTTAATTCTCCCATAGAACCTGACCCCATCCCAGTACAGGGTAGACATTCAGTAATTCCTTGCTTATCCTCCTCATTTACTCCTCTTTTCCCCCCAGTTTTACTGAGATATAACTGATATATAATATTGTATTAGTTTAATGTATACAACATAATGATTTGATATATGTTTATACCGCAAAATGATTACCACAATAAGTTTAGTTAACATCCATCAGTTCACAATAGGGCTCCCCAATGTGCCTGCCCCTTCAGGGTGATTCCAGGTCTCTCTTTCCATTGACCAAGTTGCCCTGTGATTTCAGGGTAAAAGGTTGGACATCCCTAGTAGCTTATTATACTAGCTTGTGAACTGGCACAAGAATGACTAGTGTGTAGTCATACTTATAATTCAGACCCCAGAAAATTTCATACACATCATACAGCTCAGACAAAAATGACAAAATAACTGGGTGACATGTTGTCTGTAGATCAAATGAGCTTGTCACACCTGCATCTGCTCTTCTCACGAAGCAATGGAGACCACATGGTATGGTGGTCTCCATCACCAGTTATACTCAGCACCCACATGTGTCTCCCACATGGGCAAATATCCCACACCTATCAGTGTTTGCAGCTCCCTAACACCGTCCTTTCAAACAGACCTGAGCAGCATCTTTTCTGGTCCCACAGAAACCTCCCAGACGCCCCACCACTCTTTCCTTTATATACCACTGATGATAGCTTTGGTAGAATTCATATAACTTTGTTCTTAGAAAGAAAGCTAGACAAAAAATCCAAGTGTAAATATAATGAGAATGACCTGGAGTACCCCTCATTTACATATCATAAAAATGTCTGAGGGACAAACAAGAATCATACTAATTTTTAAAATAAGACTGCAATGTTTACCTAGAGTACGGGAGTAATTGCACCGAAGTGAGTTGAAGCCAAGACATAAACTTCCGGTGGTGCCGGAAGGAAATCTGCCATGTATGTGGGCCATTCACTTTCCGGCCCTGGGCCTATGAGGCTTTAAAAGCAGGCAACACACATACACCCCAGCACCTCCAAACTATCTGTCTAAATTTGCATTTATGGAGGTTGTTTTCAGGTGAAACTTCTGCCCAAACCTAAAGACAAGCAAGCAAGTCAACTAAATGAAAACAGTAAAAAAGTAAAGAGGAAACAGCTCCTGAGGGGAGAATGAACAGGATTCGACCTCATTTAAATAAATTTCAATCACCTATTGTGGCTCTGCAGGCCTACCGGGGCATCCTCTAGTGCGTGTGGTGGGTAAAATGGCGTAGAGTGGAGCCAGCCTTCATTTGCCCTCTATGCCTATCACCCTCCTGGCTCATTATTTGAAGCTCTCCCCTTCCTCCAAATTCTTGAGACTTGCAGTCCTCACCTGTCTCCTTACTGGCCCCTTTTTGCTCTAATTTAATTGGTTGACTTAATACAATTCACATTTTCCATCTTCAACAACACCCCCATCCCTTCCTGTCCCCCCCAAAAGTACACTACACCTTCAGAGCCTGAAATGTTCTATTTTTCCTGCCACATCTTCCCTACCTACCTGAAATGTTCTATTTTTCCTGCCACATCTTCCCTTCCCTCTCCACCTCTGTCAGGAAAGCCACTAATACTTCAGAGCCAGGAGACGCAAATGCCGAGACCTTGCCGTATACTCACAGTAGGCTAAATATATCCCAATCTGCAAATATAAACAACCCATCAGTCACCCATGAGACTCGGAGGCTCATGAGCTACCACCATCTGCTGACATTGAAGTCTGAACCAGAGGGCAGCCTGAGTGAACTGGGGACTTGAGGTCAGCTTGGAAGGGCAGTCACACTTGGAATCCCCATGGCTGCCCACAGTTCCAGATGAAGTTCCCTCCAGCAGTCCCAAGAACACATGCTGAAGTCTCAACCCAGGATCCAATGGGCTTCTGAATTAGTCAGGGCTCTCTAGAGAAACAGAACCAATAGGACGTATATACATAGATTTATTTTAAGTGATTGGCGCAAGTGATCGTAGGGCCTGGTAAGTCTAAATTGTGCAGGGCAGACTAGCAGGCTGGAAATTCCAGCAGAGTTGATGTTATAGTCTTGAGTTCAAAGGCAGACTGGAAGCTGAATTCCTTCCTCTTCCAGGGACCTCAGTCTTTTCTCTGAAGGCCTTCAACTGATTAGATGAGGCCCACCCATACTATGGAGGGTAATCTGCCTTATTCAAAGTCTACTGATTTAAATGCTAATCATATTTGAAAAATACCTGCACAGCAACATCTAGATTCGCATTTGACCAAACAATCATGGCCTAGCCAAGTTGACACATAAAATTAACCACCACGGGTTCCAAGAAGCCTGGTCTCTTCCCAGGAAGCTCCAAGTACTATCCCCTCTTCTCCAGGCCACTTAGCCTGGGAGCTGATCCAGCCTCCATAAGAACAAAGTCACACACACACACACACCCCATAGTCTTATCCCAAACATCGGTGAAGGATCCCAAAGGCCCAGAGACTTCTTAGTCACCCCAGATTCCAAGGGCAAGTCTCTCCTCTCCAGAGCACAACACGCTGTCTGAACATGGAGTGTGGGCTTCTCATTCCCTACACCCTTGCATAGATCTTAACAGAACCCCGTCACCCCACCAAAAGAACTGAACTGGGCAGTTGATAGAGTCACAAAATCCACCTGTCACATACTTCTAGACTGTGTCTCTTGAACATCCAAACAGAACACTCTTAAGTATTTATTCTTAAATTACATTCTTAATTACTCAGAGATCTCTAGACTGGTATCATTTTACTTAAAAATTGGGCATCTTTAGTATGTCAACATTTATACACATCAGGAAATGTGTTCATTTAATCTCTAAGCTTACTCTTAATTTCAGAAATAGACCAATTCCCTACTGTTTTTGGTAACAGAAATGATAGCAGTGAGAAAACACACATATAAGAAGATACATCCCAGGCTCAGAGGCCATGTGAATTTGGTCCCTGAAGCCACAAAGTAAGTCAGGAGGCAGAGATCACCGAAAACAAAACAAGGCGAAAGTCTGTAGAGCACTCATTTCCCTACGGTTGGCGTCACTTCTATACACAGAGGCTTTGTAAAGCATTCTGGAGACCAAGGGAGAGGAATGTCATTCAGCAGAGTGAAAAACAAAATATGAACCACGGCATCACCACCAGGGAGAAGATTTTCCAAATACCTCTTCATTTTCTGGCAAGACAATTTCAAGCAACTGTAACATCCTAAAATAAGTTACTGCAGATCCTAGTAGCATTGTAGAAATGAAATTAGTTCCTCTATTCTTAGTACAATAGATTATTCAAATAGTAATGGACAGCTGCTGCTAGTGCCCAAAGAGCCTTGCATTCAAGGAGGAAGTGGCCACAATTTCTGCTTCATGCTGGTCTGCTCCCTCCCCTAAGAGGGAAGTGGAACAGTGCGATCAGCTGATCTAATCTGCCTTGTTATCATCATCGGTAGTTAACATTTATTGAGCGTCAGTGGTACGTAAGCGTCTGGCAGAGACTAAAGCTACTCAGTGGGCCCCTTGGCCTGGTTTCAGCCCCAAAATGTCAAAAAGACCAACCACCAAAAATCCATAGCAAGAGGGAGCAGACTTGCCTCATCGGACAGAGAGTTGCCTGATTACACAACAGGAAAAAGAAGTGGCCAGAAAAGAAGTTGAAAGAGGAAAGCAGATTTTTGGAAATGTGTCATTTCTTTCCTTCACCCGTTGGCCTCTTTGGTAGGGCTTTTGTAACGAAAGGATAATTATTTACAGAAATGGTTCACAGCCTGCCAGAGAGAAGATCAGAAAAATATTAAAGATTTCTTGTTGAACAGAGGAGGTTTTGATTTCTGAAGAATGACAAAGTTCTTCTCCACTCAAGTTGTAGTCAGTCTGGGAAAACCGAACATTTACAGTTGCCCTGGTGCCACAAGTTGAATCTGGCATACAGAGAAAATGTCCTCATACCAGACAGGAAAGTGTGCATACCTGTTTTCTAGTAGGTCACGTGGGCCTGAGTCAAATTCTTGGTATACTAGTCATGTGACTTTAAACAACTCACAACTTCTGTGTCAGTCTCCTCATTTGTAAAACAGAGATGACAATGAAACCAATCTGAAAGGGTTGTTGTGAGGATCAAGTGAAATAACACATGTAAAACTGTACTAACTCTGTAACTAGCACAGTACTTGGCGCACAGTAGGTACTCAAAAAATATTAACTATAATGTGAGAGCACTTTGCAAACATCGAGTAGGACGCAAATGCCAGTTACCTTGTATGACATGAATGGTTACAGAATCATCTTTTAATTGCTTCCAAATAACATGTTTCCTTTCTGTAAACAGACCCACATGGTAAAAGGTGTCTTGTGATGGTGAGTTTCCTGTCTGGCTAGAGGCCGAGTTAAGAGGGAGGTGCCCTCCAGAGCTGAGGAGGAAGGTGAGGGAAGAGGTGCTAGTTCCAACCTCCCCCTCTTTCATTTTAACGGAGCTGGAGAGCCTGGACCCCTGGAAAGTTCTTCTGTTGTTCGTGCAGCCACATTTTTCATCTTGCTACGCAATATTATCACTTTAAAACATTTGAGAGTCAACTGACAGAAAGGGTATCTCCTGGCAGCATTCGACTGGGGAGGAATGAGGCATTCCCCAGCCCTCACCGTTTTTCCCTTTCCCCTCCTCTACTCATACCCTGCAATGGAGCTCTGGATCTCTGCACAGAGCTGCCATTCCTGTACATGGGACGCAGCCTAGTGTGATGCTGAACTGTCAGCCAGGGTCAGACGACATGAATTCAAATGCCGTGTGACTTTGAGAAAGTTACCTTACCTCTCTGTACCTCAATTTCCTCATCTGTTAAATGCAGATAACGGAAATGCTTACATCAAAGGTTTGTTGTGAGTATTAAACGTGATAACATATGTAAAAAATAGGTGATCGATAAACATTAGCTATTAGAATCACCATCTTCATCATCATCATTATTGCACACATTCCTCACTCCTCTCAGAACATCCACCCACAAGCTTGGCAGTCATCCTCTCTGTGAAAGTACTAAATCATCTTCTATGGCAACTGGTGACACTAAGTGAGAGGAGACTAAGAGGACAAATGTAGAGGGGCCACAAATGCATTACCAGCGGTCCGAATTAGAATAGTTCACCATCATGAAAGACGGCAAGCCCTGCGTGGAGAGTTGAGCGGGGAGCGAAATAGGATATCCTTGAAGTCACTAAGGTTTAATATCTAGTACAAGGTTTTCTTTAGGAATGACTCATCTGTGCTTCAGGGCTACCGCCTGGTTTCACAGATGAGAAAAGTAGGGCCCTGGAGTAAATGAGTTGCCCAGAAGTTCACAACAGACACTAGAACCCAGGTCTCCTGACATCTAGTCCAGCACTCTTCCATGACTTCCATGACTCTCCCTTGTACTGACAAGTTGTACAAACTCTGACCCCAGGTTGAGAGGGAGGGAAAGGCAGGCTCAGGGCTGGAGCCTCACTCATTGGGGACCATCCCAGCTGCATCTACCAGTAAGTTGACCTTCTTCCTGTCCTGTCCTTACTTCCTTATTGGTCAATTCCTCTTCCTCTCCCAGGTCCCAGTCAGGTTTGCAAGAAGATACAGCATGAACATGGCTAAAGCAATAAAATGCAGGTTCCCAGGGTCAAAGCCCTTCTCCGGCCCTTCTCCTGTCTTCCTTACTCCCGCACACTTCCTCTGTGTTCTCGTCCTTTCCATCTAGGCCCTGTGACCACTAGCCCTATAGACTCTCCCTTGGAGCCCTTCTTTCCCTGCTTCCCTTCCCTTCTACTCTCACACACTGCAGGAAATGCCTTTCTTTGCCCTTCCATCCAGCCACCTGGCTATCCCCCCATCCTGTAAGTCTCAACTGTGGCCTCCCTAGCTCAGCATCTTTCTGAATCACTCCCACCCGCTGTCGGATGGGATTCAAGAGCCACCCTTCCTGGTTCCCACGTGTGTATTTCTATCTTTGCATCCTTGCACTTACCACACTTTTTACAGTTTGCTTCCCTGGTACCTAGAGCCCTTTGAGGGCAGTGACCATCTGCTTTCACATCCCTGGGACATAGCATAGTGCCTGATCCAATACTAGGTTCTTAATAAGTATTGGTTTGAATGAATGTAACACAAGTAAAGCTCTCCCAGCTATGCCATTAGGTACAACTGCCCCTGTTTGCATGTCAGTGACTTAAAACCCTTTCACGAGTTCCTTGACTGATGAAATAAGCAGTGGTGTTATTTTCTGTTCTGATTCTGATTTTCATACCTCCTTTCATGAGATGTCCCCTCACTTCTTTTTCTCTCTTCCAAAATCTACAATTTCAAAATTAACCTCTCAACTTAAGAGGTTAAAACGGACTTGATGTCACAGGGGTTGCACAAATTGTGGAATCCTTGACTAAGCAGGAAATACAGTTCTTGCAATGACAGACACACCAAACTAATGGTAGAGAGGTCTCACTGCATTCAATACACATGCTATAGCTGAAGGAAGGTGTCCTGGAAAACCACACCTCCACGCTCAGGGTCACTTACTCACTTCTTGCCACCCAAGAAGCTTACGAGGTGCCCCTGGTGCATTCCTTCTTCTCAATTTCCTACTTAACCCCTTTCTCCTCAAACCTCCAGCCCCGCCTCCTTATTCTCACCCTCAGCTGCTGTGACCTTGCTTGCCCTTTCACTGGAAAGAGAATCCACCCAAAGGGAACTCCCACAAGCTTGCACCTCGGCACACATACCTCACGCATCCACACCTGCGCCTTTGGACTCTCCTCCTCTATCCTGGAAAAGGCTAACGCTTCTACCTGTGCACTTGATCCCAACCCTTCTTGCCTCTTCTAGGACATTTCTTCAGCTCTTCTCCCCAATCTCATGCAGCATCAATTTTTTCTTCTTACGCTGAGTACATCCATCAGAAAACATGCTCTCTCCCACTCACCTGACAAAAAAAAAAAAAAGAAAACAAAAGCCTCTCTCCCTAGCTACTTCCACATTTTCTCCTTCCCTTTATAGCAATGCTCCCCAGGAACTGTCATGAGAAGTGTTTTCAACTTAATGCTCTCTGTTGTGACTTGAATCTACTCCAGTCATACTTTTACCCTCAAAACTCCATCAAGATCCCAAGCCCCCTCCACATTGCTGAAGCTATGGTCCAAACTCTGTCTTCAGCTTACTGATATTTCAGCAGCATTCGAGGCAGGTGATAACTCTATTTTTCTGTCACCTCCCTCTCTGACTTTAAGGACCCCTCACTCTCCTGGATTTTCTCCTACCTGTCTGGACACACCATCCTGACCTTCTTTTCTGGTTCCTCTTCATCTCTCAAATCTCTAAATGTTGGTATATCCCAAGCTCAGACCCCAAATTCTCTATCTATACTCACTCCCTTGATAATCTTATATAGATTTATAGCTTGAAATACCGTTTTCATGTTGGCCATTTCCAAAGATGTCTAATTAGCATCTTCAGCTTATCATGTCTAAACCTGAACTCCTTTTTTTTTTTTTTTACATCTTTATTGGAGTATAATTGCTTTACAATGGTGTGTTAGTTTCTGCTTTATAACAAAGCGAATCAGTTATACGTATACATATGTTCCCATATCTCTTCCCTCTTGTGTCTCCCTCCCTCCCACCCTCCCTCTCCCACCCATCTAGGTGGTCACAAAACACCGAGCTGACCTCCCTGTGCTATGTGGCTGCTTCCCACTAGCTATCTATTTTACGTTTGGTAGTGTACATATGTCCATGCCACTCTCGCTTTGTCACAGCTTACCCTTCCCCCTCCCCATATCCTCAAGTCCATTCTCTAGTAGGTCTGTGTCTTTATTCCTGTCTTATCCCTAGGTTCTTCATGACATTTTTTTTTCCTTAGATTCCATATATATGTGTTAGCATACAGTATTTGTCTTTCTCTTTCTGACTTACTTCACTCTGTATGACAGACTCTAGGTCCATCCACCTCATTACAAATAGCTCAATTTCGCTTCTATTTATGGCTGAGTAATATTCCATTGTATATATGTGCCACATCATCTTTATCCATTCATTCGATGATGGACACTTATGTTGCTTCCATGTCCTGGCTATTGTAAACAGTGCTGCAATGAACATTGTGGTACATGACTCTTTTTGAATTATGGTTTTCTCAGGGTATATGCCCAGTAGTGGGATTGCTGGGTCATATGGTAGTTCTATTTGTAGTTTTTTAAGGAACTCTTGATACATACCCCCAAATTAGCCCATTTGACGCTAACTGCAACTCAGTTCTTTCAGGTGCTCCGTCAGAAACTCTTGGAGTCATCTTCAGCTCCTTTTTCTCTTTACCCTACAGCAGCTCTGTCGGCAGATCCTGTTGACTCCACTCATTTTCTGCCTTCCTCAGAATCTTCTATTATTATTAAAAAGCTCTAAGCCTTACACAACTACAGAAATTCAAAAGGAACCACAGATGCTGTCAAGAATGCCAGAGAACACAGACGACCCCAAGAAAGAGCCACAACTCTGCCTGACCCTCAGAGCCCTCCTCACTCCTTGCCTCCCCTGACACTTCTGCCCTACCCCCTTGTTAGCTAATAACATTGCTTAACTTTTTGTTTTGAAATATTTACAGATTCACAGGAAGTTGCAAAGAAAGTACAGAGATCCCACGTATTTTTTTATCCACTTTCCATCGATGTTACATCTTACGTAACTATCGCACATTATCAAAACCAGGAAATTGACATCCGTGTGTATGTATTGCTCCATGTCATTTAATCATATATGTAGATTCCTGTAACCACCACTGCAATCAGGAGACAGAACTATTCCATCATGAAAACGAAATTTCTCATGCTACCCCTTTATACTATCTACTTCCCCTCACCCTTAACCTCTGCAAATCACTAATCTGTTTTCCATCTCTCTGATTTTTGTCATTTCTTTAATGCCATATAAATGGAGCCATATCGTGTGTGGCCCTTTGAGACTGGCTTGTTTTCACTCAGCGTAATACCCTTGAGGTCCTTAGAAGTTATCGTGTGTATCAACAGTTTGTTCCTTTTTTATTGCTAAGTAGTATTTTGTGGTATGGACGTTCCACAGGTGTTTAACCACTCACTTGCTGAAGGATATTTTGGTTGTTTCCAGTTTTTTTTACTATTGCAAATAAAGCTGCTATGAACAATCCTGTACTGGTTTTTGTGTGAACATAAGCATTTATTTCTCAGAGATAATTGCCCAGGACTGCAATTGCTGGGTTATATGGTAAATGTATGTTTAGGGTTTTAGGCTCGTTTGTTCTTTTCGTTTTGTTTTAGAAACTGCCTAACTATTTTCCCGAGTGGCTGTACCATTTTACATTCCAAGACTTTTCCAGAATCCTACCACTTCTCACTACTAGGAGACTACCCTGATCCGAGTTGATGTCCTCTCTCCCCTGGATCACTTTAATAGCACCGCAACTGCTGCCTCTACTTGGTGTTCTCTCCCTACTCCTTCTATCTACTTTTCAATCCAGCAACCAGAGTGATCCTGGTGAAATGAAATTCAGGTTGGGTTACTCTTTTACCTGAGACCGTACAATAGCTTCTCATGCCACCCTGAGAAAAGTCAAATCCCTGACCATGACCTAGATAGTGTGCCTATCCTCTGACTCTGTTTCCCATTGCTCTCCCCATCACTCACTCCTCTCCAGCTATGACAACAGCTCCCTTGACCTGCCCTACACTCTTGTCGACTTCACATTTGCGGTTCCCTCTGCCTGGAACGCCTTCCCACATATCCCATTCCCAGACTCCTCAGAACTTTATTCAAACATCCCTCTCAGGGAGGCTTCCCTAGCCACCCTACCTCCCTACCAAACCTCCTCCCCTGCTTTGTTCTTCTCCTTAGTACATTATCACCTCCTAACACGTCACATGCTTTACTTACCTTATTACCTCTCACCCTTCACTAGAATGCAAAAGCACCCTGAAGGCAGAGATTTGTGTCTATTTTGTTCACTGCTGAATCCCCAGTGTCTAGAATAATTCCCGGCACATAATAGATGCTCAACGAACAGGTTTTAAGTGAATGGATGGATAGGTGAGTCAACAATCACTAACTACAAAAATGTGATTGCCAGCACTTCATATTTGTACACAACATACCTGGGTGGAATGCCATTCACAGCACATTGAAATGGAGGCCAGAACAAAGCATCAAGACCACTTAAAAATGTTCCCAGGAAATAATGACAAATACATATTTGTAAACGGGCTCATCAGTACTGCACTGGGCCACCCTGCTAGAGTCTCTGCATTTCTGTGTCACTAGAACAAAACTCTGGAACTGTCCCAGTTCTGAAGAGTCACATTGGTACACACAGCTCAGGAAGCTGAACAGCAAATCAGAAGTTTATTCCCTGATAACCTGGACAACAAGGACACATACAATTCACATCACCCTTTGGTTGTCGATCCAAACACAAAGGTGGAATCCTTCACTCCTTCAATGACTGCTTCTCAAAGCCTAAAAGAACAAAATCTCACCTCACTACCCACGGCATTACACTTTGGAACCAACCTTATACTTGGTAAGAGATAAAATTTAACCAAAACACAAAGAGTTCACAGTGGGTAGAAGAAAGTTCAAAGCCAATGAAAAGAGCCTCTTTATAGGCTGACAGGTAGCAAGGCATGGCATGGACATGCTAGAAAAAAATTCGGAGGCTGATTTATACTTACTGATATCAATTGCTAGTTTTCTGAGTGCTTCCTCTGAAAACAGCCAGCAATTATATAGCACATATTACATACCAAGGACTATTCTAAACAGCTTACTAACTCAATCAGCACCCCCAGCCCAAGACAACACTAGGAGGCAGATACTATAATGAGCCTCAGATTACAGAAAGTTTTACTAATGGGTCCAAAGACACACAGCCGATGAGTGAGGCCCCCTGGACTTGAACCTGGGCAGCCTGGCTCTGGAATTTGTGTTCTTCACTTTGCGTCTCCATTTGGTGCTAATGTCTCTGCTAAAATGTTACCCTCATTATCTCATTGAGTGTTTAAAACCACACCAAGCGGTAAGAGAAGGGGAAACCGAAGCTTAGAGAGGTGAACTAAGAAGCCTGGGAAGTGGCAGCGAGGGTTTCAAACTCAAGTCGGCCTGACTCTTAATATCCATCTGCGCGGCCTCTTCCAGCCCCTACTACCTTTTCCTATGCGGTTCCCCTGGTGGAGGGTAGGTTGCTGTCCCTTGGCTACCCACCCTCACCGCCCTCTGTCCAGACTGCAAGCCTCCACACACACAAATTAACCTCTCCTTCCTACACATTTCCCTCAGTTCTGTAGGAAAGGAAATGTGACTCGTGTCTCACTGAGGCTTTCCTTTGAATGAAGTCTGCTACTTAACTCAAATGAAGTTTTTATCAGTCTGGCTTCAGACACTAAGGTAAGAATCTTAGAGAGCATTATGGACATATTTTTGACCAAGAAGGTCTCTTCCTGATAGGCCATAAATCATATCCCCTGAGCAGTCATCTTGATCTATAAGGAAAGCTGGCCAAACCACAGGAGGCCACATACTGGTTGTGTGATCTCTGACAAGTCATATCATCTCTGTGCCTCAGTTTCCCATGTGCAAAAATATACCTACCTCGTGGGGTGTGAGAGGATTCCTTGAGCTATATACAGTGCTTAGAATAGCAGTGCTTAGAAAAGTTCCTGGCACAAGGTAAGTGCTGTGTAAGTGTTTGCTATTGTTACCACGATTATTAAATGCCTGGCTCACTGCCCTGGCACGGAGCGAGGAGATGGGCTCCCTATCTCTTCATTCCCAAAGTCCTCTCAATCTAGAAATACTTTCTGCCACGGGTTTTCAAGTAAAACTTGCTTTCTGCCTCGTGAAGTGGAGAATTTGGGCTGATTTAATAATACCTGCTATTTATATAGTGTTTTTCTTACTTGAAAGACCTCTGCGCAACCAACAGTTCTTTCCATGACCCTGAACAAAGAAAGATTCTTTAATGGGAAATTTGTGAAAGAAATGTCGTGGGCCTCCTTTTCAGAAATGGCTGAGCTAGTCAAAGTCTGCTTACTGTGAGAAACATGACACAAACTACCACAAAACAAGAACTTGCAGGTTACAAGAAAATGCCCTTTGTTCAAATGCAAAAAAAAAAAAAAAAACTCTTTTACATTTATCGGCATTTGAGAGTAAATTTGCATTATTCTGAACGCTTTGCATGCTGCTTCTTAGGCTTCTTTTAAAAGAAATTTAAGAGAAGGAAAAGAAAAGAGAATAGCACAATAAAAAAAAAAAAAAAAAAAAAGCATCCTTTCCTTATCTAACTCCCTCAGTGGACATTTAGCAGAATTAGACTGCTAAGCAATGTTATCCCATTTCTTTGCACAATCCACTGACAATTTTCACCTCCTTTGTTGGAAACTTCTACGTTTCCTCCCTCTTCTTCAGTGTACTGTTCATCTTCCTCATTCAGAATCTATTATTTCCCAATCCCTGAATTTTAAATTAGTCACACTTAACTCTTTCCTTACTTTGTGCACTAAGTTCTGAAACATAGGCAGGAAATGCATTCTGCTTCCTACAACTTCAGAAACATCTGAATACACACTTCCATAATAATTCACCGCAGTAACTCGCAACATTGCAACTTCAAATGAAAGGATCTGCTCAGGAAGTTATGAAAGAAATCAGATAAATGGTTAAACACCTACATGGTCAGAGATGAAGGGGTTTTCCTAAGTAGGGTATCATAAGGCACTCTGCTTCCTGTGAGCCTGAGGACAAGAGCTCCAGTCCTCCGAGGCAAACCATCTATGTCTAGCCAACAGTGACTCCCCTCTTTTACCAATCTGATTAAAAGATCAGCTTTTGTACCCACATGGCTTTTCCTTTCCAGATGTCTGGCCTGTATTTGGCATAAAAGACATTGGGCTATTCACAGGTGGGAGCCCTGTGATTCTGCCCCATGGGTAAGACATGCCTGGCTGAGGGCCTCATCCAGAATGACAACTCAGTGGGGTCGGTCTGCAGCCACATCTCCCCCACTGTCAATGGCTCTCACACATGCCTTTGACTGTAACCTCTGTCTGCAAACAGTGCAACCATTGCTTTGACTTCTGATTACCACACAGCCTGTTCACAGGCACAGGTAAGAGCTGTGTCCGAATAAGCAGAGTGCTGTTGTATTTTCTTCATTAGATTGAAGGATTCAGTTACCTAATTATGGGTGTCCTTAAGTCCATGGTGGCCAGGTTTATACAGTTGAGTAGGATTTGTGTTGCTGGGAAAACATACACTCGTTGTGCATTTTATCCCTGTAGCTTTGGTTGGTTCCAAGAATTCTCTTTGTTTTTGTTTTTTTTTGGCGGTACGCGGGCCTCTCACTGTTGTGGCCTCTCCCATTGCGGAGCACAGGCTCCGGACGCGCAGGCTCAGCGGCCATGGCTCACGGGCCCAGCTGCTCCGCGGCATGTGGGATCTTCCCGCACTGGGGCATGAACCTGTGTCCCCTGCATCGGCAGGTGGACTCTCAACCACTGTGCCACCAGGGAAGCCCCAAGAATTCTCTTTGAAGTCAGTGCTCTTCAGTTCAGATGATTAGCATGTGACTTTAATAAGGTCAGAGCCATCAATCTATTCATTTGTCAGTTATTGTCACTCAATTCCATGTCACAGACTATACTAGTCCTAGTCGATTGACTCAGAAATGATGGTAGGTTACCAAGAAGACCAACTTATGAAAATGCGGCCAGATCAGCACAAATCCACCATCCTAAGAGATGAAACAATTCAAGCATCTATCCCACCAAAAAGAAATGGGTCATTGCCCTGTGAAAACAGCTGCACTGAATATAGAAGTGTTCCATTAAGAGTGCCATTCACCCAGTGTTTATGTACACAACTCCAAGCCAGCACCTGTATTAATACCTAATGTCTGTAATTAATATCTACAGTGTCAAAAGATGAGAGTCTAAGGTTCACACAATTAAGGACGTCACCACAACCAAAGCCTTCATGGATTTTCTCTACGGTCTAAAAGCATAAAATGCAATGAAATTGGCTTTGCCTCCAGAGTAATTGTGGCAAAGTTTAGAATGCCATCAGAATGTATTACATCAGTAAACTGAGCATGAAGGCTGATCACCAATATAGATCATTTTTAACAAAAAACATAAAGAGCCGGAAGTAGGTACTTCCCATATCAAAACAGCCAGAAGAGTGAATGTTCTGGCCCAAGGGCAGGGCTCACTTTGTCTCAGGCGTAGATATATCCCCATCAATGAAGACGAATTAATAGAGCTCCTTTTGCCAAATGCCATGGATTAGTCAAATCATACAACTAACTCTCCTGGTTCTAAATAGAATACCTGTGGCTTGTCCATAGGGATAAGATGCACTCATCTGCTGATACCAGCACTCATATATTAACTAAGTTCAACAAATAAGCCTTAACCACCTAATTCAGGCTTGAATTCCAGACAGCCATTGATCAAAGAATTATATAAATACATATAAACTCCCATCTGTGATAAATACTATGTGTGAAAGGTTTCTAGTGCTAAAAGAGCAGAAAATAATCAGAACATATCAGTATTGTGATTATACTGATCAAGCGGAAATAAATATAATATTTAATTTTCAGAATTCTTGTGGAGATTAAGTTTGATATATACAAAAACATATTTTTAAATGATACATACTTAGATAAAAATATGGATCATTTTACTATAGTGGATAGACTATGTTGCAATAATAAGTAGTAAATAAAATCTCAGTAACTAAATACATAAAAGGTTTATTTCTTACTCGGGCAAAATCACTGGCAAGTCTGGAAGCTCTCCAGGGCAGTTCCCTTCAAGCAGAGAATCAGGAATCCAGTCCACTTGCATCCTGGGGCTCCAACATCGCAAGATGTGGCTTCTAGATCATGGTGGCAACAAAGACCCTCAGAGCAAGGGATCGCAGAGTCATGCACTGGTTCTTAAATGCTCCATCTTCCCACAAGGGCACTAGCAAATGTCAGGGAGAACATGACTATTCAGTAAATAGTTCTGCTATGAGTGGGAAAAGCATGGTTATTGAACAAGTTATCCAACTTTTTCTGAGACCATTTTCTCATTGATCAAGTGGAAAAGGTGATTCACGCTATCTCACAAGGCTAGAGAATTAATGTGAAGAACTTATATACCGCAAGGAGCCATAGAAAAGGCTGTTACTGCTCTGTCTACCACAATCACCAATGACACCAACACCAAGGGGAAGAATAAAAACTGAGTTGAAGAATGATAGGCCTGGACTACTTTCTGCTGATGGAACAGGCCAGCCAGCCTGGCACCTAAGAATTGACAGTATCCTAAATCATGTCATTTGCAGGTAGAGTAGGGGAGTGAAAACAGCACTGAAGAAAACCGGTGCAGACCCTGGCCCTCTCCGCTAACCTCCTGGAAAGCACAATTTGGTTTCTGGGTCACTGCACATTTACCTAATTTTCTTACTGGGCTAGTCTAAAACTGTCTAATTGTTAAGAGACCCAGTTTTTTTGTTTTTTTTTTTAAGACGGCTAAATATACCTCGTTGCCTAAGTACTTTCTCATCCTGAATCATATAATCCTGGGTCAGAGATGAGGTATATCACTTGTTTAACTGGCATTATTATTCCCTATTTGACCATTATAGAGCCAATGGTCCTGATCTAAATTACAGACCCTTCTTTACCTAACTAAAAACCAAGAAACCAATAAAGAAGCAATTCCTGGTTATCATTATGGCTCCCAGTTGTCTTTGCTAAGATGGAAACTCAGGTGGTATTTATCTATTTGAAAAATATTGTGCTTATTTATACTCTCTTAAGCAACCGTCCTCAGCACCAATATGTCTGCTAAATATGCTCCCTTTATTGCTTTGGTGACAGATTCGACAGTTAGGTACACAGCATGACAAATGTATATCTTCTTCATCATGGGTTTTAGTCCTCTATTTGCTCGTGCAGGCTAGTCACAGCTAGAGTGAAGAAAGCAGTGTGCTGTAACATTAAAGGCAATACCAAAAGCAGAAAAAGGATATTTCTATAAAAAAAGGATAGTTCTATAAATATTTCTATAAAAAAAGGTGAAAGAGAATGAAAGGAAAGTAATTGACTGTGAGAAAAACGTCTCAGAGGTTCCAAAAATCAAAGATTAAAAAAAAAAATCCAAACGCTTGGGAGATTAATTTAACCACTACAAAAAGATGATTCTGAGAGAAACAACCTACAAGACCAATTGAAAAATAGATGGCTGTTTCAGAAAATAGAATAAAATTGGAAATGCTGAGAAGGTAGAAGGGATATGGTAGACAAAACGGCACTTATTTAAGAAGGTTGATAGCCAGAAATGTATGTTACTATTAAATACTGTGGTGACCCAAAGCAAATAAAATACCCCAGTAACACTACATTTCTGTTGCCTATTAAGAGAAGTTATAGAATCTTGGGGGCTTTCCCTCAAAAATAAACTTTGAGAAATCACACAAAGGAAAGCGATTCACTACATGACCTTGTAGAGATTCATTCTTAACTAAGTAGTCGAGTGTCTTTTTTTAGCTTGTTTTATGAAAATTGTCTATGCATTAATATTACATCATATTATGAAAATAAATACATTGGGATGTTTCGAAAGGTGCTTGCGGGGCTTCCCTGGTGGCGCAGTGGTTGAGAGTCCGCCTGCAAATGCAGGGGACACGGGTTCGCGCCCCGGAAGATCCCACACGCCGTGGAGCGGCTGGGCCCGTGAGCCATGGCTGCTGAGCCTGCGCGTCCGGAGCCTGTGCTCCGCAACGGGAGAGGCCACAACAGTGAGAGGCCCGCGTACCAGAGAAAAAAAAAAAAAAAAAGGTGCTTGCACATCTGTGTTTATGTGTGTATGTTCTGCAGGAGGTGTGACTACAGGTGAGTGATTGCTTGTATGTGTACGGTACGTTTACTTATGTCTGCGTGACTTGAGTGTGCCCATATGTGGTTGTGCATGATGTGTGTGGTCGTGCATATGAATGGCTGTGTAAGTGTGTGGCCTGTGTGTGTGAATGTGTGACAGGGTATATGAGTGTAGGTGACTCTATGCATGAGTGTCTGTGGGAGGTGTAATTGTGAATATACGCAGCTCTGTGTGAATGTGGATGTATATGGGTGTATGTGTTTGTATGTATGTAAGTATGCGTGTATGAGTGTATATGTGAGTGTGATGTGAGTGTGCGTGTGTGTGCACATGGGCACATGTAAGCATAAGGAAGAGCTGTTACTAACAGTAGATCACTTCTAATAACCCCAACGGTAAGGTGTTTCCATGGCTTAGAAGGAGACAAAGAGTAGAGATATCTAGGGGCTAAGCAGCATAGCAACTTGCTTCTTATGAGATCTCTTAGACCAGAACCACATCAGTGCTGAGTCGTTTCCTAAATGGTCCCCTAGAGGCTGAGGCCTGCTTTCCTCACTGCCCCATTCACTGCTCTTTTTATCCTCATTAGCTTGAGAAGGCAAACAAACTCCAGCAGTAGCCCTTATTTGCTGCTAACCAGGTCCTTCTCAATTCTAGGCCTCCTCTGTGAAGAAGGTGCCAGGCTCCACCTGTTCATGCCTGCCCATGACGCCTTCCAAGCCCTGATTACAAACACTTTCATTCAAGAAAGCCTCCCTATCCAGCGCTCCCTCACACTGATCTCTCCCTCAGCCCTTAAGAATAGCATTTATCATTTTGAATTACAGATTAAATTGAATTAACTGTACAAAGAGATGAAATCACGTGGCTATCTGCCCAGGGTGATTATAATTATAATAGTTAACTTTTATTGAAAACTTACTATGTGCCTGGCATTCTGACAAATAAGCCTTTTATATACATCTCAATTAATTGTCACAACATGCCTTTGACATAGCTACAAACATGACTTCCATTTTAAAAATGAGGAAAGTGAAGTCCAGACGGTTTAAGTAACTTGTCCAAAGTTTTTTTTCTGTCTACGTTCTCTGCTGTTCATATCGATTACGTTCTATTGATCTGTTCTCGAATTCACAGATTTTATCCTGTCTTTTCCACTCTACTATTGAGCCCACCCAATGAGTTTTTACATTGGTTATTGTATTTTTTTTGGTTCTATAATTTCCTTTCAGTTCCTTTTTAATATTTTCTATTTTATTTCCTGAAATGTCATAATTTTCCATTTGTTTCAAGAGAATTTGTAATTCCTTGGGAAGCACTTTTAGAAGGCTGCTTTAAAACTGTTGTCAGATCATTTCAAAATCCGATTCATCTTGGTATTGGCATTTGTTGACTGTCTTTTCAAATTCGTGTTCTGATCTTTCTGGTTCTTGGTATCAGTGATTTCTATTGTTCTCTGAGCATTTTGGATATAGTAGTAGGAGACTCTTGATCTTATTTTATCTTATTTTGAGCAGACAGCCCCCCTAGTGAGGTGTACTGCAAGAGTGTATATGTTCAAGTTCCCCCTGGGCCCTGCCAACACCAACTTGGCAAGAGCAGGGCACTGACTCACCCTGCCTCACTGCAGATGGGGTTCCTAGTCAGCTCCCCCTTCTGCCCTATTGATGTCTTCCTGGTGAAAGTGGGGCACCAGCTCCCACCTTGCTGGGCTCTGCTGCCACCAGGGGAGGGGAGGGAGTGGGGCGTAGTGCCAGCAAGCCCTGCCTCAAACCTAATTCTGTCTTGTTGCTACCGAATCGGATCCGGTGGAAGCTCAGCTCCCCACTGGGTCCCGCTGAGCCCAGGGGAAAGTGGAGGGCCGACTAGTCCTGGCCTGTACCACCTCCTTAAGGTTCATTGCTGCCGGGTGAAGACAAAGACTCAGGTCAACACTGGGCCCTGCTGACACTACGCCAGCAGACTTGGTTCCACTGGGCAGGGAATCCCACTTGGACCTGCCAACACCATCCGGTGGAAGAAGTGAAGCCCGCTTCTGCCGTGCACGGGAGAGAAGGTTAGCTTCCTGCTCAGCTCTGCTGACACCACCCTGTGGGGTTAAGGGAGAAGGCTGCCTGCCTGCTTCCACCCAGCCAGGGGGTAGAAGATAGAGCGGGCATCCTTCCACTGGTGTCTGTCACTTGGCTAGAGTGTTTTCAAATGTTCCTGATCCTTTGCTCAGGGAGAACAGGCTTTCCCTGGAGCTTTTTAGTCTGTGCCCGTTGGTGGCTCTGGCTTGGAGGCTTCTGCAGTGCCTGTACAGAATATATAGATGACAATAAGGTAACTCGGGGATGCACCACCGTGTCATTCCTCAAGGTCCCAAGGTCCAGGCAGCCCATTCTTCTTCCACCTCTCAGAGACTTCCTATGCTTTTTTGTCGTATCATGTCCAGAGATGTTCAGTTGTAATGGGGGGAACCTGGGAGAAATGGGGCTACTCCATCTCAGTGAAATAAGAACTATTCAAGGTCTTATAAACTCAGAAATAGTAAGGCCAGAATTTGAACCCAGGAGGTCTAGTCATAGAAAGTATTATTTTAATTGTCAAGCTAGCACTACTCATAATAAAATTTATATGTGTCTGAGTTTGCTAGGGCTGCCATAACAAAATACCACAGACTGGGTGGCTTAAGTGACAGACATTTATTTGCTCACAATTCTGGAGCCTGGAAGTCCACGATCAAGGTGTCAGCAGGGTAGGTTTCTTTTGAGGCCTCTCTGCTTGTCTTACAGATAGCTGCCTTATCACGTGTCTTCACATGGACTTCCTTCTGGATGTGTCTGTGTCCAAATGTTCTCTTTTTATAAGGCTAGTCACGTTGGATTAGGGCCCATACCAAGAACCTAAACCTCATCTTAATTACCTCTTTAAGACCCCATCTCCAAATACAGTTGCATGCTGAGGTACTGGGGGTTGGGACTTTAGCATATGAATTTGGGGCAGGGGACACAACTTAGCCCATAACAATGTATCAAATAATAATATAGTATATAAAAGAGTATATTACATAAAGGTAAGATATAATAAATGTATGTTATACATAATATGAGAAAAATAGCCTGAATGTACAGTTGGCTCTTGGCATCAGGGTGAATTGACCAATTTGCACAATTCGCACATTGGATGTTCTTTTTTTTTGAATTTTTTTTTTTATACAGCAGGTTCTCATTAGTCATCAGTTTTATACACATCAGTGTATACATGTCAATCCCAATCGCCCAATTCATCACAACACCACCCCACCCCGCAGCCGCTTCCCCCCCCTTGGTGTCCATACGTTTGTTCTCTACATCTGTGTCTCTATTTCTGCACTGCAAACCGGGTCATATGCACCATTTTTCTAGGTTCCACATACATGTGTTAATATACGATATTTGTTTTTCTCTTTCTGACTTACTTCACTCTGTATCACAGTCTCTAGATCCATCCACGGCTCAACAAATGACCCAATTTCGTTCCTTTCTATGGCTGAGTAATATTCCATTGTATATATGTACCACATCTTCTTTACCCATTCATCTGTCGATGGGCATTTAGGTTGCTTCCATGACCTGGCTATTGTAAATAGTGCTGCAATGAACATTGGGGTTCATGTGTCTTTTTGAATTATGGTTTTCTCTGGGTATATGCGCAGTAGTGGGATTGGTGGATCGTATGGTAATTCTATTTTTAGTTTTGTAAGGAACCTCCATACTGTTCTCCATAGTGGCTGTATCAAATTACATTCCCACCAACAGGGCAAGAGGGTTCCCTTTTCTCCACACCCTCACCAATTTTGTTGTTTGTAGATTTTCTGATGATGCCCATTCTAACTGGTGTGAGGTGATACCTCATGGTAGTTTTGATTTGCATTTCTCTAATAATTAGCGACGTTGAGCAGCTTTTCATCTGCCTCTTGTCCATCTGTATGTCTTCTTTGGAGAAATGTCTAATTAGGTCTTCTGCCCATTATTGGATTGGGTCGTTTGCTTCTTTAATAATGAGCTGCATGAGCTGTTGATATATTTTGGAGACTAATCCTTTGTCTGTTGATTCCTTTGCAAATATTTTCTCCCATTCTGAGGGTTATCTTTCCATCCTGTTTATGGTTTCCTTTGCTGTGCAAAAGCTTTAAGTTTCATTAGGTCCCATTTGTTTATTTTTATTTCCATTACTCTAGGAGGTGGATCAAAACAGATCTTGCTGTGATTTATGGCAAAGAGTGTTCTTCCTATGTTTTCCTCTAAGAGTTTTATAGTGTCTGATCTTAAATTTAGGTCTCGAATCCATTTTGAGTTTATTATTGTGTATGGTGTTAGGGAGTGTTCTAATTTCATTCTTTTACATATAGCTGTCCAGTTTTCCCAGCACCACTTATTGAAGAGACTATCTTTTCTCCATTGTATATCTTTGCCTCCTTTGTCATAGATTAGTTGACCATAGGTGCGTGGGTTTATCTCTGGGCTTTCTATCTTGTTCCATTGATTTATGTTTCTGTTTTTGTGCCAGTACCATATTGTATTGATAACTGTAGCTTTGTAGTATAGTCTGCAGTCAGGGAGTCTGATTCCTCCAGCTCCGTTTTTTTCCCTCAATACTGCTTTGGCTATATGGGGTATTTTGTGTCTCCATACAAATTTTAATATTTTTTGTTCTAGTTCCATAAAAAATGCCATTGGTAATTTGATAGGGATTGCATTGAATCTATAGATTGCTTTGGGTAGTATAGTCATTTTCACAATATTGATTCTTCCAATCCAAGAACATGGTATACCTCTCCATCTGTTGGTATCATCTTTAATTTCTTTCATCAGTGTCTTATAGTTTTCTGCATACAGGTCTTTTGTCTCCCTAGGTAGGTTTATTCCTAGGTATTTTATTCTTTTTGTTGCAATGGTAAATGGGAGTGTTTCCATAATTTCTCTTTCAGATTTTTCATCATTGGTGTATAGGAATGCAAGAGATTCCTGTACATTAATTTTGTATCTGGCAGGTTTACCAAATTCATTGATTAGCTCTAATAGTTTTCTGGTAGCATTTTTAGGATTCTCTATGTATAGTATCATGTCATCTGCAGTGACAGTTTTACTCCTGCTTTTCCAATCTGGATTCTTTTTATTTCTTTTTCTTCTCTGATTGCCGTGGCTAGGACTTCCAATACTATGTTGAATAATAGTGGAAAGAGTGGACATCCGTGTCTTGTTCCTGATCTTAGAGGAACAAGATCTTTCAGTTTTTCACCATTGAGAATGATGTTTGCTGTGGCTTTGTCATATATGGCCTTTATTATGTTGAGGTAGGTTCCCTCTATGCCCACTTTCTGAAGAGTTTTTATCATAAATGAGTGTTGAATTTTGTCGAAAGCTTTTTCTGCATCTATTGAGATGATCATATGGTTTTTATTCTTCAATTTGTTAATATAGTGTACCACATTGATTGATTTGCGTATATTGAAGAATCCTTGCATCCCTGGGATAAATCTCACTTGATCGTGGTTTATGATCCTTTTAATGTGTTGTTGGATTCTGTTTGCTCGTATTTTGTTGAGGATATTTGCATCTATATTCATCAGTGATATTGGTCTGTAATTTTCTTTTTTTGTAGTATCTTTGTCTGGTTTTGGTATCAGGGTGATGGTGGCCTCATAGAATGAGTTTGGGAGTGTTCCTTCCTCTGCAATTTTTTGGAAGAGTTTGAGAAGGATGGATGTTAGGATGGATGTTAGCTCTTCTCTAAATGTTTGATAGAATTCACCTGTGAAGCCAGGTGGAGAAGGTTGCCTATCTCCACTTCATTTAGTTGTTTTTCTGGGGTTTTATCTTGTTCCTTCATCTGGTACATAGCCCTCTGCCTTTTCATCTTGTCTATCTTTCTGTGAATGTGGTTTTTGTTCCACAGGCTGCAGGACTGTAGTTCTTGCTTCTCCGGATGTTCTTAATATCACGGCAGGCGTGGATTATAACTGCCAAAGGTATGCAGAGGAAGAAGCTATTGCCCCCTCTGAGCCACTCTGGTTGAGGAATAGGAAATCCATGGGCTCATCCTCCCGTTTTCCTGAAAAGACACCAGGGCATGGCCTCTCACCTCCTGACCTGGGAAGGGGAAGCTGCTAGAGACAGTCAATGTCTCTTAACTGCTTGTTGGGGTAATTTGCAAGCTCAGTCCAGGTCCTAGTGCCCATTTCCACTGTTCCTCCAAAAGCTCGGTCACCTGAACTACAGTGACACCCAACGACATGGAAGAATCTTAGCAATTTAATATTAAAATTTAAAAGTAAGTTTCAAAACACTGCTTACAACGTGTTACCCTTTTTATAAAGTGAGAACAATTAAAACAAAACTGCATATACTTTGTAAGAACACTACAATGACACATATAATTAACAGTGATAAATACAACAAACTATATAAAAAGAAAAGCAAGGAAATGATGAATATAGGATCCAGGCTGGTGGTTACCTCTGGCAGTAAACATCCATACAATGAGGTGGGGATGGAGGCATGGAACAGGTTAGATTTAGTAACAGCCAGGGTCCCAGCTTTTGTTGTGGATGGTGGATCAAAGGAGATCTTTACATTATTTAAAATAACAGAACAGTCAATTAAATAAACAAAAGTGGGGGGAAACTAGGTTGTTAAGAGTTGACCTCAGTCTTAAATTAGCTAAGAGTCAGGGTTACTTATTACTTTCCTCTCCTCTCCCATTCCTCCAGTTAATGAAGAATGAACTGTATATTTTAAAGGATGATATAGGTTTCCTACCTAAACATTTTAGTGTGTCGCCACCCAAGCTGAAAAATAGCAGATCAAGAATTATTTAGGTGGGCTCCCCTGGTGGGGAGCGGCTGGGCCCGTGAGCCATGGCCGCTGAGACTGCACGTCCGGAGCCTGTTGCTCTGCAACGGGAGAGGCCACAGCAGTGAGAGGCCCACGTACCACAAAAAAAAAAAAAAAGAATCATTTAGGTGTATCCTCAGCATTTACTACCTAAGGAATTTTCCAAACATAGTTCCCAGCCCTAACCCCAGAGGTTCTGATTCTACAGCGGCAATAAGATCTGAGAATCTATATTTTATGTTGAACTCCAAAGCAGCTCCTAGGAAGTTTGACTTCAGTGTCTTGGTGATTGACTGTGTCCTATACGTTGCTACCACATTCACTCTCTGAAACTTTTCTGTTTGCATATTACTCTTCCTTCAGGAATCTTTACTGGTTCATCTTTGCTGGCCAAATCTAAATCCCCTGCCCACCTTTCAAGGCCCTCTACAATCCGGTGCCACCCTAATTATGCAGATTTATCTTGCACATTCTCCACAGGCATATGTCAATACAATCAGGCTGCCTCTCGCTGCCACCAAATGTGGAGCTCATTCGAGCCCCCAGCCTAGTTTCTGTGCAGTCCTTGTCCGGAAAACTTCTTCCCTCTCCTCTGTCTCTCCAGATCCAGCCCCAGATCCAGGCCAGCCCCAGGCCAGAATCAAAGCTGTCTTTCTCATATAAGCCATTTCTGACTTTACCAGCACATAGTAGCCCGCAATGGATTCCTGTGAAGCGACAGACACATTTCCTCATTTCTCTTTACTCATAGTGGACCTCTGTGTCCCTACTTTTTTTTTCTTCCTCTTCATCCACTTATGATTTGGATTACACTGAAACCAGTGGACACTAACAGCACCATCACTTTGGCGATTCCTTCTAGGAAATGTCCATCTCCTTTTGTTCCCCGACTAATGCCTAAGCCACGCTGTTGACAGAATGACATCCCACCACTGATCCTAGTCAATGGAATAGGAATGACTCTCTAATCCAAACCAGGCCAAGGAGGTCCTTCCCCAGGATTTTTAGACTCAGTGCCCAAAGATTTGAAGCAGAAAAAGATAACAGTTTGGATGCCGATGTCTTAATATCTGCCATGTGTTCTGCTATGGGTAAAAGAGAGGCAGAGAGGGCTAATGTTCCAATAGAGAAAAGCAGGAGCAGTTGAACAGAAACAAGCAGAATCAAGGACTGGAGAGAAAGTTCTGGTAGTGGTTGAGTGCATGTTTCTGGCTAGTTCCTGAGCCTTGACTGAATTCCTTTTCTTGGGTTAGTGAGACCCCTCAGTATTTAACAAATTCTTCCCTTTCCGTTTTGCTACTTTAAATGGAGTTTCTTTTACTTTCATGCAAAGAATCAATCTTCTTTATGATCCATTCTCCATGAAGCTGACCCTGTTCATCCCTGTCCACCTTCCTGAGTCCTCTCTCGCCTGCCAGTCAAGAAAGCATGCTGGGCTTCCCTGGTGGCGCAGTGGTTGAGAGTCCGCCTGCCGATGCAGGGGACACGGGTTCGTGCCCCGGTCCGGGAAGATCCCACATGCCGCAGAGCGGCTGGGCCCGTGAGCCATGCCCGCTGAGCCTGCGTGTCCGGAGCCTGTGCTCCACAACGGGAGAGGCCACAACAGTGAGAGGCCCGCGTACCAGAAAAAAAAAAAAAAAAAAAAAGCGCATGCTATGACAGGGATGACTACTATTAACTAGTTCAGTTCTCATTTACTGAGTGCCCTGTGACCATGTGACGCTGGGTGCTAGAGATATCAGACCCTAACGCCCAGGAGAGAAAAGCAACATTAGACCACACTCTAAAGAAGGAGTTGACATTCAGCCATTCGCTCAGCTCACCTCAACTTTGACCTTCCCCAGAATCTCCTTTCGTTTCTAGAATGTAAGCTCCCAACATTCCTGGAACCACCCTTCTGGGTCTCAGGATTAACATTTACTGATTAAAAGAGAGAAGTGTAATTATATATAATTAAATACATTCTCTCAGGTTTGGCAAAAAAGGAAAGAAGACTAAACCCTCTTCTTACTTCAGTGCAGGGAATGCATATTCTCAAACTTCACAAAATAGATTATCTCCTTGATACCTGACTTTCAGAGAACAAATCATTGACACACATATCAGCTCACTCAATGCGTTGACTATTTTTACTCCAAATCTTCACATTTATATAGCATATATCCATATTCTTAAACTATGGATTTCATGAAGCAATAAGAATTCTGAGCACATTTAATATATCTAATGTAAATTAGTTAATTATTTGCTCTGTGACCAAAGCAAGGATTGTGCTTTGCTCCCAACCTGGGTTTCACGGATAACACTGTAGCTGGTGTCCCAAACTGCACTGTGGCCATGAAGAAATGTTCCCACTCACTTTGCACCAGATCTATAGAGCACACATATTTATGCCTGCCAAGTATTCAGGCTTTTGAAAGGCTCACCCTGTGTCAGAGCTCTGGATTCTGTAGTATCAATGGAATTTCGACACACAAAATAAAGTTAGCTGTGGTAAATGATTAGCAAGGGAAAACTGTGGGTCCCATGGAAAAATCAGAACAATAAAAAGTGTAAAAAAAACCCAGTCTTTTGGACACTCCCAGAGTCTCTCCCTGTGGATCAATTAACTGACACACTCAGATGCTGGCTGTCCTTCTTGTTTTCAGAAACACAGTCCCAATTACTGGGCTCCAAACTGCTACATTTTATAGCTGAGATGATTTACAGCCGATGTTTTCATTGCACAGTATGTGTTCCTCTTTGCTAAACAAAAAGTTCACAGAGAAGAACGGCAATTGAGGAGGGAGAAAGGGAAACAGGCACCTGAAAGATCAGACTCAAAAAGCCAAATGCAGATTAAGGAAAAAAACAGCAGTCTTTGGACTTCGGCCCATATTCTTTTGCATTTGTTGCCAAATGCGTATTTAAAGAAATACCCGCAGTTTAGAATTTACTTTTTGCCTTTGTTGGAAGTGCTGATCTGCCATAGGGTTGGTTGACCAGTAAACCTGATTCAGTCACCAAAGGACAAAAAGCTATCAGTCAATCTATTTCGCTATCTTGCTTTATTTATGACCAAGTCAGATAGACTATCGGAGATCCTTTTACTTGCTTAATGCTCAACCATTAAAAATATTTCTAGTGAAGTGTGGGAAGTAGGCTTCAAATTTAATACAGATGTGGACGAAGCCTCAAACCTATCCCAAACCATCCGCTGAGGAGGAGAGTTTACTTGCTGTAACAGATTTGGACTATTTGGTTTAAATAAATGAGGCATCCACCTCTTCGATGTGATGGTACAAAACCACTCTTCCCTGACCTGTGGCTTATAAATGAATTTTATTTTCCAAGTTCTGTCTTGGGAAATTAAGAAATTACACACGATAAAAAGGGAATCTGACTCAGAAAACGGTACAGATTTATCTGCTGTAAAACCTTTGTACTCAGGGGTTTTCAGTGAGGGGAGAGAGGGATATTACCTTCCAGGAATCATCTGGCAATGTCTGGAGACACTGTTGGTGTCACAACTAAGGTGAAGGGGGCTATTGGCATATGGTGGGTAGAGGCCAGAGATTTGGTTAAAGGTCCTCTATTGTGGAGGACAGCCCCCCACAATAGAGAATTATCCAGTCCAAAGGTCAAGAGTGAGGGGATTGAGAAACTCCGCTTTATACCTTCACATGAATTAATGATCAGATACTTTCATAAATTTAGCTAACTAACAGCAGGTTTCTGTACAGTTTTACCTCATCGAGGAAAGTGCCTTGGGTGAGGAGGAATTAAGAAAAAGGCAGCAGAGACCTCAGAGGGAAAGAAGAAAACTAAAAAGGGCAGTTACCAGAGTTGAACACAAACCTCTCCCTACATTTCACTTGGGCTTAAAAACCAATTACCTACTAGAACCTAATTAATAATCAGCCTTGTTACACCCTCATCTCTGTTCTAAAAGATGACTTGGCTCTACTCCTGTTCCCACAGGTGTTCAAATTTTCCATTAACTTCTTTGCACAAGGAAACAAATTTCCCTTCTTTTTTTCCTCACCTCTTGGGGCTTCTTTCTGGACTTCTAGGTCCTAGAATTTAGCTTTTGATATTCAAGACAGAAAATAGGCCTCATTTACAACAACCTTTGTGTATTATATTTCAAAGTCAATTTCGCATTATTCACCCCAAAGTCTATATGTTTTGTCTATGATACAACACTGGGACAGAGGTATCTGCCAACTTAACAGAGAATTCTCATGATATAAAGGGTGCTAACCCTCTCAGTTCTTTAAAAGTATTGATACACATCACAATCTGTCAGACCAACATTTCCCATCACTTTTCCTTAGAAGAGTAGTTCCTTGTATGTTGCCTGGAGAAGAGTCATACAACCACATAAGATAATAACATTATACTACAAATGAGTAACTGAGTGTAGACTATGATCCTGCACTCTGCGGAATGTTTTATATACATTATATTTTTCCTTTCCACAACAGCCTGAGTTGGGACTCGTTTTGCCCATTGTACAGGGAAGTAGCTTGCCCAAGTTTCATGGCTAATGGTGAGCCTGGGATTTCAGTACAAGTCCATCTGTGCTCAAATCAGTGCTCTCAAATATTGTGATCTACTACTGGGTTAAACAGTTAAGTAGAAGTTCTTTACTGCAGCATTTCTTAGACCCTTTAATATACTACTTCTATTTATAAGCTCTGAACTCATTTCCCAAACTGATTTGTCCCATGCATCTTTTTCACCATGAAGCATCCTGCATGATCAGATCTCCACAGGACCTCTTTAGAACCAAACCATGTTCTGCACCTGGCAGGACCTGGTCAGAGAAAGATCTGAAGGGAAGCTCACACCAGTTAGTTGTTCACTGAGTAACCTGAACTGGTGACCACAGAATCACCACTGAAAAGCCTTGAGAAGCACGACAAGTGTCAGGGGGCTGATGAGAGAAGGTGTATTTTCTGAGAGCAGAGGCTAAAGGGAGTCAGGCTTTTTGTAGAGTTGCTTTTAGAACTTAAATCAAGCACAATTTTCTCCCTACAAGCTTCATGTTGGGGTCTTTACCAATGAACAGCTGGAGAGTATTAAAAGCTGTGTGAATATTTTCTTACATTTGAGAACAGGAGATGTTAAAATAAACTGGCAAGGCAGGTTTGGTGACTTATGAAGTGTCCCGCGCTATAAGCAGTCTGGCTGACTGCGAGATTGGTTCATAAAGGCCAAAAATGAAGTGTTACCATTGAATGCATTTCCACATTTCCATAAAAACATTGTTAGCTTGCTATGCTTTTCAAAACTTTCCTCTCTGTTCCTTACTTTTATAGTCAATACTTAAGTGGGATCATGATTCTGGGAAAATTCAGACTGGGAAACAAAGGACAGTCAGATAAAGGGATATAATGTATCCCATAAGTCATATACACTTAGAGAAACCAAGAGGAGAGACAGCAAAATAAAGCCAGATGCGAATCTGATATGATTATATCATCCCTTCCAATAAGAAGAACACTTCCAAATTCACATCTTTTTTTTCTCTTGGAATTAGTTGCATCACTGAATTCTTTCAAATAAGTGAAGCGTTGAGCAGCTCTTGCCCAAAAAGAATTACATGAAGCCCACACAGGGCTTTGAACATTCATTTGCATTTGAATGATGCAAATTGTAATTTGGTATAATAAAGTCTATGTGACTGAGCAGGAGAAATTATATGAACAACCAGAATTCCATTCAAGTCCTCTCCTACTTCTAATCCCAACATGCTAACTTCAATCTACATGTGCCATCAGAAATGTGTTTCTGTAAAATAAATAATAGCCTTCCTAACCCTGACACATCTGCCTGGCTTAATAGGATCAAATTATTGGTTATTATGGGCTATTTTCATTTAATGTATTCTCAAGGATTCCCCATGAACAATATATGTTTCTGAGTCTTCTTTGGTACAGCAGTTACAGCATTATGGTGCCACAATAAGAGCGAACCTAAGACATGTTGAGGTTCTGACGTGGAATTAGCACAGTGACAAATCTGTATTATGAAAGATCATATCTTTGCAGGAAAAACAATATTGATCATTTGACTATCAGACTACAAACCTCTATAAAGGTACCTCCTTATTTTCAAATACAAATAGACAACAAGGCAAGAAAAGCTGTCTGATCTTTCCTCAAAAGGGTTAATTTGTATAATTTCTAAGCCTGAATATTACACCATAGGATAAGGGGGACTAAGGTATCACAATTTGGGGGAATGCCAACATGAAGGGGAAATGCCATTTGTCTTCACTGTGTGAGTGTGTGTTTGTTTGTCACTATAGCATTGCACCGTCCCCTTGAAGCTGAGCTTAAATTTTGCAAAGCACTTTCATAAAAAAGTATGACTTTCTTTAGTCTTTGTATCGACTCCTAGACTTCAGAGAATCTTAGAAGTCATCTAGTGTCCCCACCAGCCCCTCCAATCGGGACTTACTTCTTCATTGATGGGCAGTAAGGCTCTCTTTAATGGGGAGGCAGCTAAGGATGCTTTGGGGTAGTTACATCCCCTGTTGTGTGTTTCCATGTTTTGAAAGTGCTTCCATAAACAAAAGCAGAATTTACTTCCATAAAGTTCTTCAGTACCCTCAGGAGGAGCAACACAGACTAAATCTAGTCCCTCTTTAAAAGACCAAAAGGCACACCAGCCCACCCTTGGAAGGATCTGCTCTCCCGAGAGCCAAACATGGCTGTTCATTCAAGCATTCCTCATGTGATGGTGAGGAGACTCAAGCATCCTTGCCTCCTTTCTCTGACACTCCTTCACAATCTCGTCTTCTCTACCCACCCTTTCATGTTTCAGTTTTCTCATTTTCCTTCCCCTTGTCTTCTCAAACCACACACTCCCAACTGTCATATGGATGAAGATAACCAATTCTGAATCTCCAATACAGATTTCTCTTTTGAGCTCAACTCCTACCTGAACCATATGCAGGCACCAAAGGCATCTCAATCGCAAAATGTCACAGCAGCGTCTTTCCTCTGCATTCTCAATCTCGATCAATGCTATTTACCATCACCCAAGGAAGACATTTTGAGTCATAATAAATCCTCTTTCCCCCCTCAATAAATTTCCCTTCCAGTAACTCTACTTCCTAGAAAATCCTTGAATTCTGTTCCCTCTTCTCCATACCTCTCCTACTAACCTTCAATCTGGTCTCCTTGGTTCCAGTCTCACCTTATTTCCCTCACTATGGCCAGAGTGATCTTCCCAAAACACAGCATGTTTGTGTCACATCCATTCTAATCACAATAAAGGAAACTGTATCTAACAAAACCCCCTTTCACATCATGCAAAAACTACCCTTATTGGTCATGTTCTATCGACAAAAAATATGCAAATAAATCGTATTCTGTTTTTTAGAAGAAGTTTGAGTTATACAAAAGAAACAGTTGTCAGAAAGGAAGAACTGCTGCTTTCCAAAACATTTCCACCCAGCTCATCGGTTCTCAGCTGTTAGTTGACAGTAAACATATGGGAGGAAACTACAGTATCAGACAAAGGTTTAAGAGCCCCATAAAAATACCTGTATATTTAAAGAAGACATTTTCCAGACCCTCATACCTGTGTAGAATAAAAGGATATGTTCTGAGATTCTCTCAGTTTTTAAGAAAGAAGTTAATCTTCCATCTCCCCCATCATTAGTAACTCCACTGGACTTTTACGCCTTTCTACACACAAACATTATAGGGGGTTCCGATAGAGTTCTCTAGGAGGGATAAATGCACTGAGGAGAAGAGTTTGAAAGGTTTGTGATTCAGTGGCAGAAACAGAAACCTTTATTACAGTTTTTTCATGAGGCAGGTTAGCTTCTATTTCATACAAATTGTCCCTGTCACGAACAGCATCACACTAGAGATGAAAATGGATTTCATTAATCTTCAGTCACTTTTATGGAACAAAGCAGGGTGATTTAATTATATATTCTTAGGATCCTAAAATTGACTCTCCCTTTCTTGGCTCTTACAATTTTCAGTAAATACACACTAAGACTCACAACTTTGGAGTTTCTTGATGAGTTCCCAAACAAAATATCTCAGATGTGTTCATTTGTCTAAATTTATTTGAACAAAATATTTAAAGGATGATGATGGAATGGACCCTTCCAGATGAGTAGGATGTCTTGAGTTTTCAAATTTACTTACTTCTCTTTTGACAAAATCCACAGTAGAGTCTCATTGGCAGTGAAGTAAAATTAAAGAAAAAGTTCTTCTTTATTATTGTTATTTTTTAAATTGACATATAGTTGATTTACAATATTGTGTTAGTTTCATTTATTATTGTTATTGGACCTTGAAGAGTAATGAACTCTGAAAAAATAAAACACTAAATCATTAATAATAAATAATTCCAGTTAGGTCCCAGGCCTGAAGTCTGAATTTTTTCATCTCAAAAGGACTGACATACACTCTAGAAACAAAACTGGTTTTCTTGCATGTTTATAAGTGTTTATGTAAGTGTGAAGCAATGAGTTTTATTCTTCACTTCCTTCAAAAACAGGAGTATTTTGGGTTAGATCAGATCTTCAAAGCCACAGTCAGGTGTTGCCAGCAGCTTCTGAATAAGTTCATTTTTACTTGGTGTAGGTTTAAAAAAAATTGGTCCATTAATGAATATTATTTGAATTGAACTTTCATAGTTCTGTGGAAAATCAAGCAGCACACATGTTTTGGTGGCCATATCACAAGCTCTTCACCCTCCCCAAGGACTTGTGAGGGTGGACATGTTCATGGTCAAGTCACTGTCCTGTTTGTCTACCCAAACCAGATAATCTGGGTCACCATTACGCAGAAAAATGAGACTTGATACTGTTTCAAAGAAGGAAAAATAATTGCAATAGTTTTTGCTCTAAATTTTGCTATAAAATGCTTTTTTAATCCTCTCCAGAAACTTAGAGACTATTTCAGATGCAACAGAAAACTTGAAAAAAAAGAATGGAATGGGAAAGAACGGGAAGGCCATCCTTAAACATGATGCTTGAACAACATCAATCCCCTACCTAAATGCAACAAAAAATGAGGACAATAGCTCTCTACGGTGGATAAAAAATAAATAAAACCTGTGAGTGTAAAACAAGAGCACTCTGAGAAGATGTGTTAACAGAGGATTAACCTCTGAAATGCTAATAAGATAGGGAGGAAATGATAAGAAAATTAGACTGCATTTCTCCATACTGAGCCAAAGAGGTAACAGTGTATCATTAGCCAAAACTTTTATATGCGTTGCCATATATGAAAATCTACATACATTTTGCCCTATTTTTAAAAATGGATGTGAAATAGGAACATTTTAAAACACCTCAAAACAGCACTAGTTTCAGATATTTTATTTAACTTTAACCTCTTCTCAGGACCCATAACTCATTAATTAAGGATTCATCTCTATATTTTAGATCTTGGTTTAAGGCCCCTCGTACCACATATGTCAATCCAGGGCTATCTAAAGCACTAATTTAAAATGTCAAAAGTTTAATTTTTCTTTACAGCAAAAGTAGAATTATAAAAATTAGATCTTTCCATTACAGATGACATTTACCACTCTAATCAAGGTTAGCCTTACATGTGGTTGGGGTCAGAGGTTGAATGAGAATGATTCTCTACTCCAAAATAACTCCAGCACAGGTCTGCCATTGAGATTTTGCTTCCACCTTGGTAAATACTCCCATTATCCTGGTTCTGAGTCATAACAACCATAATCATAGTTATTGTATTTTATTGTGGATTCTCTATGAACCAAATACTATGTTCAGCTCTTAATAATTGACATAACTGAGTCCTTAAGTATGGACACTAAAGTCAAGCTCCATGTATTTGAACCCTAGTTCTTGAGAAAATTACCTTACCTTGCTGAACTTCTGGTTTTTCAAGTGTCAAATGGGCTTAATAGTATCTAAAATCATAAGGTGGCTGTGAAAATGATGACCGAGAAAAATTAAACAATTTCCCTAAGGTCACACACAGCTAAGAAGTGGAAGAAACAGATTCCAACCTAGTTCTTATAATTCCAAATTCCCATAACTTTCCACTATATCACACAGCCTCTAAGGGTGCCCAGGATGACATGCAGATAGAAAGTACCAGAGAAGAACAAGACACAAACACACACAGTGTTTCTATTCTTGGGAGGAGACACGGACCTTTTGGGGTCCTGGGATAACCTAAAGAAGACAGATTCCGTTTGACTCTCAAAATCTTAGGAAAGCATATTGGCGACGTGTTGATCTGGACATCATGGGAGCTGACAAGGAGTTTCCAACCGACTGTGCCCAGCATACCACAGAATATAAGAAAGAGAAAAACTCTTTCTCCCGGTAAAACATTTTACAGTCCACTCCCAGCTTCAGCATCCTTTGAACCCCTCAAATACTTACATTTTATGATAGAAGATGAGGGTACCTTTCAAGAAAGTTGGGATGAGTGATGCTACTCCTTGGTTGTAAGCTCCACCAGGGCAGGCAGACCATCAGTTTTACGGATCACACTATTCATACTACCTGACACGGGCTGAGTTAACTCTCAATAAGTGTTTCTTGAATTGAATTCAATCCAATTGCTACTCTGATCTTCATCTATAATGCACAGATATTTGACCCTCCTGTTTTCTCTTGAACTCTTAATTAACTTCTAGCAAATATTCCATTTGTCATGCATTTGGATGCCACCCGCATTAAGCATCTGTAAGGCAAAGACCCAAAGCCACACAGATAGACATATCAGCCCAAGGAAAATGGAAACATTCCACATCAAAAGGAATGTGCATTATTTTAAATGTTTCTGCTTAACATGTAAGATAATTGATGTTGATAGAGAGATGTAATATTACATGATACTGACCTGGATTTAATGTAGACTTTCCTCCTTCTTCATGGAATCCAGAAAGTCTCTTTTCTTGGTAAGATGTTTCAGTCATCTGAAGGATATGTGGTCCAAAATAGCAAGGGGGGAGGTACAATCCTGTAAGACCAAGTCTCAAAGCCACATGCCACCACTCTGAATCTTTGGTGCCATCCTGCAGGCTACCTACCACAGCTTTCCTCCATTAAGTCAAGTTTAGGAAGCTGAAATAGCATTGTTCATAAGACTATATAAATGCAACTACCTTTCTGTGAAGCTATTTGGAAATACATGTCAAAAACCTTTAAAATATGTCTATCCTTTGACTGCATAATTCCTCTTCTCAGAATCTATTCCAAGGAAATAATCACAGATGCAAAGAAACATCTGTGTTATAAGAGAAAATAAGTTTATCTTTTATAAATAAATAAATTTTTATAAATAAAAGATCCAGAATAACAAAATGGTCGATTAAATTCAGGTGCATTCATTGATACTAAGACTCACTTTTTTCCAGATTTTAACATATCTGAAATTGGAATGTGTCTTATGGTAGCTGGCCCCTTATTGTCACCATCAGCTACGAAGTAGCCACAAAGTAGCTGTCACCGGCAGGCATGCATTAACTTGGTCACAGATGTTCATCTTGTCATTACCTCAAATGATTGATGTACATTGTTGGTACTACACATGTTGATTTCACTGCCATTTAAAATGTCTTCAAAAGTAACACTGTGATTGGGTATTGAGATGAAAAGTTATTGTGTACACAGATAGGCATGTAAACAGAGCTGCAGTGGGTAAATTTTATATTGGTGAAGCACATATTCATCCTAGGGGAAATGATCACTATTCCATATTTTGTTCCAAAGCAAAAAATCGTGTGTTTTATAGAACCTAAGTAGATGAAACTGTGCTACATTTTGTTTGCTGAGGAATATGCAAAAGAAGCATCTCCTACACGCTAAGTAGTGCAACTCAAGCCAAGAGCATTGCCAAACGCTTAGGAGAGATGAAAGAAATGTCAAAGCATCAAAAGGCTGGTGTAAGCAACAAATGTGTTTCAGGAGATCATTAAGGCTTTGTGTCATAGCTTAATTGGAAACATTTTTTTTTTCCTTTCGTAGTAGTATGTAAAATAAGGTGTTGTACAGTTAATGGCATCTTAAAATCATTTAAAATAAAGACTTCCTGGAGACATAGAGAAAACTTTGGGCTTAAATAAAAATATAAAAGAAGAATAAGAAACTGCAAACTCACAACCATGTGAAATAATTTTTAAATAGTGTAGAAAAGTGAAAGAAAATATATTAAAATGTTAAAAATTCTGTCAAGTGAGACTATAATTAATCCTTATTTTCTTCTTCCTTTTTATGTTGCCCAGATTGTTTTTTTAACTTTCCATGTTTTTTTTCTAATAATAGAATGTAAAATTGGAAACGTTTTTCTTTTTTTTAAATTGAAGTATAGTTGATTTACAATGTTGTGTTAATTACTGATGTAGAGCAAAGTGATTCAGTTATACATATATATACATTCTTTTTTTAAAAAAGAATGTTTTTTTAATTAGTTCAAAATAATATTTAGAATATTAAAAACAAAAGTGGAAATGCACCCTCCAGGGTCTCACCACTTCCTTTATAACCATGACTGTTATTTATCTAAGCCTTTTTGAATCTGTTTATACTTTATATCCTTATTCTTCTGTGAGATTCATAAGCTTCCAGTTCCACCTCCTGCCAGGTGTTCCTAGATTGGGCACGTGCATGTCAACCCCAACTATATTCTTTACACCTTCATAAAGTTCAATCAAACTTTCTTGGCCTTTGCTATTCCAACCACAAATGCTAATTTATTAAATTTTTTCTAAATATTGAAGCTCTTCCAGAAAAATTAAGGATCTTTCCAACTCAACTTTCTTAATACTTATAATTATTTTGAGTTCACTACCCTAGGCTATTCTGAGATCAGGTCTATAGCAGAGCACGTTTATTCCTAAGTTATTTATCCAGTTGTGGCATCTTTCAGTTTCTTTTCTGTATGACAGAAACTAAGAGGAACAAAAGAGGAAACACATCTTTTTTCTGGGTATATTATCGATCAAAGGGCTGCCTAGCTGGTACCGTTTGCAGCCATGGACTTTTTGATAGTAACCTTACTATCATAAACTAGAATTTCTGAGTTCACTGAGAAGATGAACAAGGAGAGCATAAGGTGAAGATGGAACAGAAATAAGGAAACACAGAGGCCGAATTAAACCTCAGAACCAGGGGACTCTGGACAAGCTGAATTCATGCTGGGGAATGTATCCCCAGGCCCATCTTTTTCTCTGCCCTGGATCTTTCTAAGTTTTACTGCATTTACAAAATCCGTCTCTGTCTTCTCTGGTCTCTCTCATTCTTCTACAGTTGAAAAAAAGAAATGTGCCCAAATGCCACAGGCAGCCTTGGGTTGCAAACAGGAAACAGGATGAACCCCAACTTCACATGCTTGGGCTCCTCCTCTGACAGAAGACTTCCCCCAGAGGAGCATCTCTATTTGTCTCTGCAGTTAGCAAGGTTGCATCCTTTGTGCCTCAGGCACATGCACACTTTTGCCACTCGTGGAATCTGTGAGTGGCCCTCCTGCAGATGTGGCGAGACTATCAGAGCAATCAGTTCCACAAAGAAAGATCACCGTGGCCCAAACTAAGCTCTCCACTGGCACCATCAATTAGCCAAGTCCTTCAGTCCCCCACAAGTAAACTTATTTGATGGTATAATTATAAAATCATCTAAGCATTTAACCTGCAGCCCATAAGCTTGTTCAGCTCCCTATTTGTGCCCCATCCCACCCCCAACTAGTTAAAATAATAAATAAATAAAATGTGGTTTGATGCTACTCGCTAACAACTGATAATCAATACCTGACTTGGTCTGAGATTGAAGTTCAAGACTTAACTTTGCCGGAGCTAGACTTTTCCCAGCGACTTGGACACAGAGGCATGGTGGGAAAGGATGAGATGCAGAGATGACACGGCAACATAGAGCTTACTGCAAATCAGAGACACAACACATCAGCTCAGCGTGGGGAGAGGAACATCCGGAGTGCAAAGTTGAAGGAGATGGGAGAAGGGTGTGCTGGAAGTGTCTTGTCACCGTCACATTAAGACTTAGACTTTGTGGGACTTCCCTGCTGGCACAGTGGTTAAGAATCCGCCTGCCAATGCAGGGGACATGGGTTCGATCCCTGGTCCAGGAAGGTCCCACATGCCGCAGAGCAACTAAGCCCGTGTGCCACAACTACTGAGCCCACGTGCCACAACTACTGAAGCCTGCGCGCCTAGAGCCCGTGCTCCGCAACAAGAGAAGCCACAGCAATGAGAAGCCCACGCGCTGCAACTAACAGTAGCCCCCGCTCGCCGCAACTGGAGAAAATCCACGCACAGCAACAAAGACCCAATGCAACCAAAAACCTTTTAAAAGTTTTAAAAAAGACTTAGACTTTGTAAAGTCGAATCTGCCAAAACTTGTAAAATAAGGATACATCTCATTGCTCTGTCATGTGTGAGATGTTCATTAGCATTTCATGCAGGCAGGCAGAAAATTGCTGGGGGAAAAAGGAAGAAATCACATTCCGAGCTCATCCCTCACCAAGAGCTGCAAATGTGGCACTTCTGCACAGGAGGAAACCATAGCCTGCTGGCAACAGACGCTTCATCAACCCAACCCACAATGAAAACACAAAGCAAGCAAAAGACGCTGCATCTTTACTGCTCTCAGGACGTTGAGAGTATGTATCAGTCTTAGGAACATTTCCTGGGATCATTACATAAACTCTCTTTGCACCTGAAGTACTGTGCTCCCTACCTGAATTCTGTTTAACTCATTAGAACAGAGGTATGATTAACTTCTTTAATGATCAAATATACTAGAAATCTGGGGAAATGAGGAGAGAGGGAAGGAAAGGCATTACCGCAGCCAGAGCACTAGAGGGAGGCTGGGTTTCATCTCTGTCCCAGCCCCATTCTTCCAGGACTTTTCAGAAGAGGAGCCCTCTCGAATCACGCAGGGCTCCACAGTCCCAAGTGATAAACCAACCTCGATGCTGGATTTGACTTTCATCTTTCAGGTTATGTTGGTCCTTGCCACTCTGCAAGTTCCCAGTTATCCATGGCAACAGGGAACACATGAAGCAAACGAAGGCAAGGCCTTCAAATCCTTTACCTCATCCTTCAACACCCTTTTAGCAAAACCAATTAACATGGAACAAAGTGGACTGCTTGACATTTTACCCCTTCCGCCTTTAATTGCCCTGTTTCTGGTGGAAGAGTAATGAACAGGGACATGGTCTAAAGGCCGGATGTCTAAAGAGGACAAAGTGGGCTGGACTATTGGTGCCTGAATTCTGAAGAGTCAGTTTTGTATCTGAGTCACTTCCAAGATGAGGGCGTTATCTTGCGGGAGCCTAGACTGACCAGTGTTTGGCCTAAGTAGTGCTTTGCGTTACAAATGTATGCTGAGGGGGAGGACAAAATAAGAAGCTATTACATTGTCTTAAATGTGTGTCTTTGAATTGACTTCCTGTCACCTGCCACTAAACACCCTCATGTTGCTGCCTGCAAAGGACTGACAGCTTTCAGCTGCTGCTGTCACCGTTCCTTGCACGCTGACACCTCAGATCGTAGCACCAAACCTTAGCACCCCTTTCTTTTAATATACCAGGATTTATTCCACATCATCCAGTTCTGATGGTTCATCACTTAAAACAACAAGAACCACCTGAGACTATTACTTAGCCGTTTAAAAACCATACTGATGCAGAACATTCGATGACATGGGAAAGTGCTCATCATATAATATTAAATGAAAACACTCAGATACAAAATTATATATGCAACACGATCTGATTTGATTATGCATATATATGTGTGTGTGATTCCAAAATATTAATCTTGATCATTTCTTGGCAAAGTGGTTAAGAGTAATTTTGATTTTCTTCTTTATGCTTTCAAAAATTTACTAAATTGAGCATGTATTATTTTCATAAGCAGAAAAGAAATAATCTTTTCAGAATGCTACACAGAGGTAAGATAGTCCTCAGTTTAAACCTGCATGTTATTGTTTATTTATACCACATTCTACTCCACTAACTTCACTTCCTATCGTCTGGATTTCCCAAGGCCCACATGGTTCAACTTTGTTTCCGGCATCCGGGATGCAAATGAGGCCAGCAGGCTGACTTCTGGGTGACTCAGCGCATCATGTGTCAGGAAGCAGAAGGAACCAGAAGACCTGGATCCTGGTCCCCAACCTGCCCCCAAGAGTAATCAGGGCCTTGGAAACCCCTGAGCATCCTGGGCCAAACTCTCCCCATATATGAACGGAAAGATTGGGCCCATCTCACTCGAAATTTCTACTTTCCATGAGCTGCTAGATCCAATGGCAACAGAATGCGCTAATCGCCATGAGTGTGAGGTTACTGCAAAGTTCTGTTCACAGAGCAAATGATTCGCACGCAACCAGGAGTGGTGAAAGCCAATAGTCATAAATATGCAGGAGATCCAACATGCTGCTTTATCTCAGAACAAATCTCTCAGGCAAAATATTCATTGCAGATGTAAATACAGCCCAAATTTGGGGCGGGGGCTCAAAAAAGAGATAGGCAAGGTAGTCTTTGAGAAACATTAAATTATGTAATATTCCAAACATAAATAAGGAGTTAATATTTAAGTTTAATATTTAAGTTTAATAGTCTGAATTCATCTGAATCATGAGGTGACTCAAGTATAAACACCTGGAATGATTACAATAACCTGATCTGAACAATTAGTCATAGAAAATATAACCCTTAACTTGGATGGGATTATTGACATTTTAAAGCTAAACTCTGAAAATTATACAAGCAATACATAAATTCACTGTAAAATAAAATTCAAACCATACAGATATACATAGAGTAAAAACTGGAAGTTCTCCTTCAAGTCTCACCCTCTGCCCACCCACGCCTCTACTTATAGGTAACCTATTTTAGACCTTTTAAAAGTACATATCTTTACATAGTTCCTATCTGTCTCTCGCAAAACACCACAAGAATATCTATAAATATCACAAGTCTTTGTTCTGTCAAATTTAACCAAAAACTTGACAAATTTCTTACTAAAATGGAATAGTTGCTTTTCAAAGAAAAGTCCATTATTTATAGCTTCTAGAATTGATGCTGACCATTATTCTCTATCTCTGCTAAATCTTGTTATCTTTAAAATAATAAGCAAATAAACATGGATATTAGAGGAAGAAATGTTACTAGGACAGCAAGAACAGCACAGAAGCCTCTGCGTGCGCAATTCTTGGCCTCCCAGACACAGGCATATGCCACCCTTATTAGCTCAGACTCTTAACTGAGCTCAACAGATGCCCCAGGTTAGTTCCCATTTGACAACACATCCTGCCTGTGGGCACTGCTAGGAAACAGCATCACAACTCTTGCTTCTCTGCAAAACCCGGACAGAGCTTTGGGCTCGAGAGGAAGGATCAGGTATTTTGCAGGTACTAGAAGTCCAGAGATGGCACTTAGGGACCAGCCCTTAAGGTTTCATTATTTAAATGCTGACACGGACAATTTATTACTGGCAAAACCAACTCTGTGCAGAGATCACTTAAGTATAGAGCTCACCTAAGAGGGGAAAAACATAAGGAATTAAATACAATTAGCCAGACAGCTAAGGCCCTAAAAATTATTACATTAGGCTCAGGGAGGGGAAATGATGCTTTTGTTAAAGGAGAGGAAATACACTCTATCTACTAATACAAACTATCATTTATTGGTGATGCTATTCTAAGCATCTTATGTGTAAGTTAAACAATTTAATTTCACAACAAACCCAGACAAAGGTGCTATTATCATATCCATTTTAAAGATGAGGAAACTGAAGAACAAAGAGCTAGTCAGCTTCATCTTGACAGGATCTTGGCTCTCCCTCCTAGTAGCAAAATGGCTGCAGTAGTGTCAGCCTTTACATCGCCTCACCACACCATTCAGAGGAAAAGAAGCCCTTTTCTGGAATCCACATTCTCACTGGCCTGATTGTGTTACATGCTCTTCCCTTATGGACAGGGAGACTGAAATATTCAGATTAGACTAAGCCAATCAGAACCATCTGATTACATACCTGGAGGTATAAGTAGGATCAGTGTCATGTAAACTTCCTGGGGGATAACGGATGCTGGAGAGGTGAACACCAAGCGTCTCCTACAGTACTCATCAGCCAGAAAAGCACAGAGAGTTCCTCCAACAGTATAATTATAATCATACTCCAGCTTGAACCTCTTAATTCCCATTGGCACTATTTGTTCTGGAACAATATGTCCTCCACGTAGTTACCTTTTTTTTTTAAGTCAAAGTTTTATGCTATCTCCTCTTCCCCAGGATCAATTTTTCCTAGGGACAACAGGTTTGCAATACATGTTGGGCACTCTTAGGCATATATGTGATAATTATTTTAATTAGAAAATTTGATAGTGCAGAAGTAGGACTATCATATACTTTGTGATTAGAGAAAAATCAAGATTTCAAATGAGAAGATTCTTTCTACCTAGTCGTCGTACGTATGCGTTATTTTACCCCTGAGTTATAGAGTTAGTGCTTACACACAAGCAAAGCGCACAAGTAAAATCAAGAACTGTATGAGCCCTTATGAAGTGCTCAGAATTGCTCCTCTGCTTTTATTCTAAACAGATAATTAGCTAACCAATTTAAAAGATGTTCTCAAATGAAGATGCCACGGTGTTCCTTGGGAACACATTTTAAAGTTTAATGAATGACCTTCACTATCAGTGTGACGCTTATACTGAAACTAACATTGAATTCAAGTTAATCCAATAAATATTTGTTAAATTTAGTGTACCTACTATGTAACCATCTTGATCATGCCCGTGTCTCAGTAGAAAACATCCTCTACAGTAGCCTCCATAAACTAGAAGACCACAATTGTACATAAGTTGATCAACACATAGGTATCTGAGCATCTGTGCTAGGAAAATAGGCATGCAAACAAGTGTAAATGTTATCCTCGACCTTACCTCTCCAGGATACATGGTTGAATTCCATTTTCCTAGTTCTTCATCATTTCCATGGCTTTTCTCTGGACCTTCTGCTAGTTTTCCACAGGTACGATAAATTGATGTCTCACAATTGAACTCCACAAATACAAACAACAAAATGGATTCTAGAAAAAAATAAGTGGTTTATTTTGAGAAGCAGATTCCCAACCACAATGCTTTTACATTAAGTTGTGCTTGAATGGAAAAGAAAAATAAATATAAAACTGAAAGAGTAAACATAAAAGATATCACCTAATAATCCAGAAACATCTCATATGATTGTTACTAGGGACGACTAATCCAGTACATCCCTTGGCTAACACCAGCTGTCCATAACTGAAGCAGACCAGCAACCATTCCCAGGCCTACAACATACGTGCACGCTGCCGAGAAGGACTAATTCTATCAAAGCCTGAGCAGCTCCAAAGTTCCTTCAGTTCTGCTCTTAAAGAAGTTTCAGAATCATTTTAGACCTCTCCAGTGTGATTTAAAGCTCCAGAACAGGCCTATTAAGGGGTGATTGAGGTCATCTTGTTTAATGCAAGAATCCCTCTACACCCATGGTTATCCATCGACCCAGAAATGGGAAGCTAAGCATGGCTGCTCCTATGATTGTCAAGTTCCAAATATCGGGAAGCCATTCCTTACACTAAGTCAAAGCCGAGTCCTTATACACCTCCACTCTGCCATTCCTACCAAAATATGTCTAATCCTTCTTCCAATGACAAGCCTTTAAATAGAGGAAGTCAGCTATCATATTCCCTTCTTAGTCATATCTCCTCTGTCTTCATAGAACATCCTGCAGCTCCCATATATTTTGTGTCATCTTTCTCCTTGTCACTTCGGTTAAGCAAGTTAAGTGATACAAAATCTAGACGTTTTGGAAAATGTACCTGCTTCCTTTTCTACCACACTGCTTTTGTTAAAGGTGTTTATATTCATTTTGCAGTCACTCCGAATTAAACAAAGAAGTGAACCAGTATACAACCCAATAAGCATTTACCCTGAGGATGTCCATTTTGTCATGAGTCAACATTCATACTGCTTTGTGTCTCTTTAAATGATACTCTGCTGATTTCCTCCACCTTTGAGTCTCTCTGTATTCAGCCTTCCCCATTCAGTCATTCTTGCCCAGGAGATTAAGGTCAGGTAGCAAATGCCTCTTTTCTCCATCATCTAACTGATCATGCTGGGTGTGACACTTCAACCTCTCCTTCATCTGGAGAAGTGACCTCATGTTAGATGGTAATGCTGTGGAGGAGAAAACAGAAAGAGAAAAAGCCTATTAACCTTCAGAAAATGATCGTACAGTTTGTGCTTCTCAACACCTGATTATTTTCTAAGCAGTAAAACTTTCAATTTATTAAGCCCTAGGTGGGTAAGTGATGCTTTTATAAACAGAGAACATGAGATACCATTTTTCAGTGATCCCGTGGCAACCACACAAACTGGGACAGATTGAAGTAATGACCAACTATGAAAACCACAGATCTGAGTTCCAAACACAAGGTGTTCTGTCTGCACATTTCTACATTGTTATTTAGATAGGTAATTCTAACATGTAACTCCAAAAGGCGGAATTCAGACTTGGTCTGAAAGACCTGGGTTATAATTGTAGGTCTGACCGAAGTATTCAGTATAGACCCAGCTTCTACTGTGTATAGTACCCTTACCTATCTTTACCTTCAAAACACCCTGTCAAGACCCAGGAAGAAGGGCTCCATTTTACAGATGAGATCACTGAGGCTTGGAGACTTATGACTCGATGAAGCTCACGTAAGTGCCAGATGGAGTTAAAATAGGAAATAAATCAATCATTGAATCAGGATACCATGCTAAGTATTCATCGTAGTAGTCTTCAGTGTTTATTATAGCCTCTCTTCTCTGAGATCTAATATAACAAAATTAACTTCTGCTTTTACTTGCCCTAGATTTTTGACAAGTGACACAAGCAAAAGTCAAAAGAGAAGAAGGATCCTAAGAAGGTTGCAAACATGTGTCCTGAAGGAAACATCCCCAGGGCACTGCCCGGCAGCCAACCCTAATCTTGGCTTCAGTGATAAGAAGTCATCACATGCTCTGATAATGCACAAACACTGCAAGGTTATCTTAGCACCTGCTAGTGGCCATGCCCCCTTCTGTTCCTTGCTACAGAAAACTGGCTCTAGATACCTATTTCCAGCAAGTATATAGGACCTTATAAAATACTGGGTCTCAAGACAGGAGTACCCAATGTTCCACCCTCTCTGGATTAAGGTATGAAAACATTTTTTTTTAATGTACCAGTGTGGGGAGGGCATATTTTTTCTTTCTCATTTTCTGAGATCACTGGGAATTTTCTCACTGAAACTTTTTCAGAAAAAAAAATCCTTGGGGGGGCTGTGCAATTTTCCAGATATTTCTGAACCCTCACACCACTTACTCTGGGATTAACCACATGAATATCATGAATCATTTTTAGGTAATTTAGCACAGAACAATTTTCTAATCTCTGCTTTTCCATTTTCTTTATAACTGTGGGCTAGTGACATATGTTCCTTCATCTGTAAAATGGTGATAATATTAGCCTACTCCAGGAGACTTTGTAAGAATAATAGAAGAAAAGCCTTTAAGTTCATCTATAGCAACCACCCCCATGGATGAAGATTTCTAAGGGATCTGGGAGGGGTCGGAGGGAGCACAGAGGGAGTGGGATGATATAAGGAACTGAGAGCAAGAAGCCCAGCCCACCCCTCCCCCAAATATATTATCCCACCTTATCTTTCTCTAGTACAAGCACTCTCTTATGATCTACTTCTTCTGGGCCAACAGTTTCTCCATCAGACCTCCTGTAGGTCCCAGGTAACTACAAATCCCATGTTAAGAACACTTGCTTAAGATTTTGCTGGAGCTTCTCACATTTCTGTATATGCATTGCTGATTTTAAGACTGCCCGAAATATGTGAAAGCCATGGCTAAAGATTCTTTCATTAAGGAAATTATAGTGATGTGGAATCTGTTTATTTTTCACCTTGGAAACCAAATACATTACCTGCCACTTCCTTTTTAGGCTTAATATGGTTGACAAGCTCATACAGCCCCATATCAGTAAAGCAAAAGCTGGTCTCCAGTGGAGACCATCCTGTCATTCTTACATACACAGTCAGCCTTGGAGGGAATAAAGTAATACCCACCACTGGAGAGCCAAGGAAAACAAAAGAGACTAACCTCAACTGAACACCAGCATGGCAGAATTGTGAAAAAATAAAGCCACAACTTTACTGGATTTAAAAGGAAATTACATAGAGAAAAGCACATTTTTTTTTTTGGTTCACCCAAATAAATAATATTTAACTCTATTAGTAACTTCTACTAGTAGTTAATTCCTACTCTCTTCTACTGAAAACACTTAGTTTGCAGACAATGTGTATCAGTGCTTACAGGTCAAGACACTGACAAAACCTCAATTCAGGAGCTTCCCTGGTGGCGCAGTGGTTGAGAGTCCACCTGCTGATGCAGGAGACGGGGGTTCGTGCCCCGGGCTGGGAAGATCCCACATGCTGCGGAGCGGCTGGTCCCGTGAGCCATGGCCGCTGAGCCTGCGTGCCCGGAGCCTGTGCTCTGCAATGGGAGAGACCACAACAGTGAGAGTCCCGTGTACCGCAAAAAAAAAAAAAAAAAAAATTGATTCAAAACATAACAACTTAGACAGGATTTTTGATCACAGATGTCAGTGTTTTCAAAATGCTAGAATATCACTTAATAGCAAGCACTTTTTTAAAAAAGAGAACTCAACTGTATTTGTCTATAAATTAAATGTGATAACCCTACTTTTTTAATTACATAAAATTTTAGTATCTATATTGAATTTGATGAAGATGTTTACCCATAAATATAGCTAAACAACAACTAACTCCTTCTTATGGGAACAAAATCAAGACAAAGGATATACTCGTCAAGTATAAAATCTGATAAATTTTAGTTTAGCTTCACAAGTCTTAAAAATGACCTAGACTAGATGATTACATATTCGTTCTCCTCTTCCTTTCCAACCACCTGCTTTGTATCATAAGCCATACCCCTCCATGCTTTTGATCCCTTTCCTGCATATGTTAAAAAGCCAGTGGTTCAGTAATTTCAACCCCTCTCTCTCTATGTGTTTCCATCTACCTTTTCAACAGTTATCAAATTAACAATCTGTTCATCTCCAAGTCACTACTGAAGCACCCCATAAATCTACAGATGTGCTTTTGATTCAATACATTTTACCCTCATTCCTTCTCTGCTAGACCCTAAAGAAGTCATTCAGATTAGGGAAAACTATTTCCAGAAGAGAATCATCAAAGGAGTGTTTCATAGCCTTCAAAAATCTACATCAAATCTGTAAAACTTTGATTGTGAAGTATTAATTAAGCACTACCATTGCAAGGTACCGTTAAAAAGTGGCAAGGGGCTTCCCTGGTGGCACAGCGGTTGAGAGTCCGCCTGCCGATGCAGGGGACACGGGTTCGTGCCCCGGTCTGGGAAGATCCCACATGCCGTGGAGCGGCTGGGCCCGTGAGCCATGGCCGCTGAGCCTGCACGTCCGGAGCCTGCGCTCCGCAACGGAAGAGGCCACAACAGTGAGAGGCCCGCATACAAAAAAAAAAAAAAAAAAAAAAAAAAAAGTGGCAAATATCTGTGTATATACACAAATGCATATATGTAAAATCAATCAAATATAAATACATAGGTATAAACGATTTCAGTAGATAGTTGTGTGCATGTGTGTTTACTATTTTTGGCAGCTCGGTATCCACTTATCCTTTCTATAAAATACCAATTTTCTTTTGGAGAATTACATCTTTCCAGTAGTATTGTTTTAGTGGAACAGTAAATCCAGTGCCTGCCTCCCACTAGGAAAGTCAAATAAAACAGCATTCCTCACACTTTCTCAGAAGAGTCAGAAGCCCAGGGAATCAGCTGCTGTCTTCCAGGATTTACATCTTATGTGAGAGATGCTGGGCTGGAGGAAACGCCTGAAATCATTCTTTCCAGCTATGGTTCCCTGACATGGCTGTTCCTTGTCTGGAAACATTCTGAGCCCTTCAGAGCAACCTTAAGAAATGACTATTGCCAAACCCTGTTCTCAGCCTTCCAATTGATTTGCTGAGCTCCTGGTCAATTTCCAGGAGATTCCCTTCTTAAATTGCCCAAAGTCAGTTTCTGTTGCCTGCAACCCAAGGACTCTGACCATTACAGTTACTGATGAAATAAACACTGAGTAGGAACACACATCAAATATATTATTTACACTTGGGGCAATTAGTGTATATGGATAGATGCATCCAGTTGATCGAGGAGTAAAGAGGACCCAGGGAAGTTGAATTTCCAAGCAGGAAGGCTACCATGAGCTCTCTCCAGGGAAATGACAAGAGCTGAGAAAACATCTTTTTCAGGCATGATACACACACACATATATCTAGCAATATGTTCTGAAATTTCATTAGTACCTCCAATGGAATATCAATTAAAATTCTCAATAGGGTTTTTCAGTGAGAATTCCAATAGTGAAGAAATGAGTCACCTCCCGGTGTTGAAAAATTTTGTACTTTATGCAGCAAGTTTAAAGAACATTTCATCCAACTATTCAATATATTTGTAGATTATTATACTCAAATGGCTGAGGGTATTTCATTGTTCACCCTTGCTATCTCTTTTAATAGCTACTTACTATCCTGATTCCCCTACATCACCCAGCAAAGAGGGGATTTCTTCACTTTGTTGATGCAGAGCATTAACTTAATGTTGCAGAATTTAAGGTCTTCTCTTTTATAAACTTATAATACCCTTTCTCTCCCTGTGCTGTAAGTCTGATTTAATTATCTCCCAGAAATCAGTAAAGGTACTATTATTGTCTTTGCTTGCCCTTAATCCTTATTTGATTAAAGTACCACATGCTTATTAATTGGACTGGGTTTACCTCAACCTGCTCAATTGTAAATATCAAAGGCAACAGTGGGACTGCTGGGGTGACTTTAACAGGCACCCTGGATTCAACAGATGGTTCTGGGATAATCAGTAAACCGATAGAATCCACAAAATGCCAGTTCCTCTCCCTCGTGCCGCCCTGTACCGCCAAGCCCCCCGCACCTCCTCTGGGCCCAGGTCCCCTTCTCTTTCAGAGCTCTAGCCAGCAAGGGAAGGGAGATATTTATAGGAATCAGGAGGGTGTGTGAAACCTATTATTCCCCATTCGAACAGGCTGGAATCTTTTTCAATCTTGTAGGCCTTTGAAAGACTTCAAGTGCTATTTGATTGAAGCCCTGCAGTATTGACAAGAAAGGGCTCACTAAAAATTTCAGCATTTGAAAAAGAAAGAGAAAAACATAGGCCCCTGTCAACACACTTTTTTAAAGAAAGTACATGTATCATTGTGATGCTTTTACCAGTGAGTGACCTTTAAGATTCTAGGACAAATAGAGAAGGAAGGAGGGAAGGGAGGGAGAGAAAGAGAGGGCTGGTTGTCTTAGCTCTAAGAGGGAGCAGTATTACACCAAAATCATTTTCCCACCAGCAGGCATTTCCAGGGTTTCCACGAATACCAGGCACACCTGCAGCATAGGAGAAGACATTTCAATATTACCCTAAGTGTTAGTTTCCTATAGGGCTGTCATAACAAAGCATAACGAACTGAGTAGCTTAAAGCAACAGAATATTTTTCTTTTGCAGCTCTGGAGTCCAGAAGTCTGAAATCAAGGTGCTGGCAGGGCTGGTTCCTTCTGGAGCCTCCAAGGGAGAATCCGTTCCTTGCCTCTCTCCTGTCTCCTGGTGCTTGCTGCCATTCCTCGGCGTTCCTTGGCTTGCAGCCACGTGGCACTCGCCCTGTATGTCTCTGTGTCCCTGTGTACAAACCTGCTTCCTCTTATAAGGACACCAGTCATTGAATTAAGGCCCCACCATAATCCAGGATGATCTCATCTTTACTTGATTACATTGGCAGAGGCTCTATTCCCAAATAAGGTCACATTCACAGGTACTGCGGGTTAAGACTTCAACATATCTTTTTAGGAGACACAATCAACCCACAACACCCTCTATAGTACAAAGTAGCCTTGTGCTACTGCTTAGCTATTCCGTGTTCCTCTTTGTCTATTCAACCCTTTCTTGAACTGGTTCTCAGTCACTGTGGGCCTTACATGGATGTACTGTCATATTTTAATTTAAATTTTATAGAGTAGAAGACAATTTGCTGTGAATAAGAGGTGAGGAACATAATCTATCTGGATCCAAATAAAGACTGCTCACTAGAACACAAGAATTTTGCCTTGTAAGTATATGAGAGAAGGGCAAGCAATAAGTCCACCAAAATGACCACCACTGGAGCAAACTAGTGAGCAGTGTGAGAAAGGGGAAGGCTTTCCTGGACACCTTGAAGCATCACTACACTGCGACAGCAATTGCACTGTAATTGTTGCTTGCTTGTTGTGCTGTTGGGAGACCCTCAGTCTCTTGCAGTGTGCTGTCAATCTGTTAATGCCTAGAACACAAAAATGTTAAGAACCTCTAGATTCATTGTTGAGTGTAGATCAAATGCTCCAACTCTAGCACCACTTCCACTGAATAATCATAATTTACCAGGTGCTTAACTCAGTACATTGTCTACAGATGAGAATTTCAGACCTATAAAGGAAATGATTTGGGGTAGCAGAGAACCTTTTCACGTTTATTCAGTGATTTGTTCCATGTATATAGGAAAATAAACCCAACTCAGGGCTCAGATAAAATCACCAAATGTCACTGGAAAAAAACAAAAACTGATCTCAAGAATATGAATCTCAAGACATTTGTAGCTTCTGGAGAGCACCTAGAAGACTCTGCCCAGGCTCTAAGCCCCAGCAGGTCACTGAGGAGCAAGAAATCCTGTCACTGGGGATTTGTTCTGAAGATGTGTGAAGAGCTGCTCGACACAATGCAATACCCACCCCCACGTAACAGCTAAGAACTTATAGAGATTCTTTCATCAGATACTTTTCCAGTCGAGAGAGAGGAAGGAACCTTTCTGGGACACATAATGAAAGGAGAAGCAAAAGGGACCCAAATAATGTCACCCTTTCCTGGCTGTGCCCAGGGGCTGGTGCTGTAACTCTTCTCCCCATGGAGCTTCTGTACAGCATGTCCCTAGATGACAATTTTCCATAACTTGGATGATGAATCCATGAGGTATGAGATCTGCACAATTATTTTCTCAGAGAAAATTCATGTTCAGTGAAGAGAAATGAGGGAAAGAGATCTGGGAAAAAGGAAAAATAATGTGTTCTGTTTTTGCTCCAATGATCAACTTCTTCATCCCTCTGCCACCCTAACCTGCTGACTGCCGAGTCCTGTGTGTCTGATCCTGAAAGGCCAAGTGAACGTTAGGTCGTAAAATGAGAGCCCAGGTCCCAGTGGCCTTCCATCACTCTGTACAGTCCACAGCAATCTACTCAAGAAGACACTTCCCATGCCCCACTGAGATGCTGGGTCAGATGCAGAAACATCACCGATTAAATGCCAATAAGAGTGCGTAAATTTGTAGATGAGAGGAGGACTCTAGAAATGTGAGTGGTGCTGAATCTCTCCTGTGCTCACCTTTCCGTCTCTCTCCTTCAGAAACCTCTTCCCTACTTTTCTCCACAAAATCCTCCAGCCAGAACTCCTGGGCCACTATGCTGAGGCTATAACCAAAATAGCATGTTCTCTTTCATGGGACACAGTGGTGCTGCCGAGTTACTTATGCTTTTTGGTACTGAGGTGCAGCAAGACCATCTTGTGGCAGTGACTGGTAGTCATTTCCCTCTTCTTTCCTGGGCACACAGCTGGACCTCCCTTTCCAGCTCCCTCGTAGTTAGTTATAGCCACAAAATTGAATTCTAATTGGTGGATTGTGAGGGCTGAGTGACACTCACAGGTCTGGCCCATGAAACTCCCATGCACAGTAATCCGTGTTCTTTCTCCATCCACTAGTCTGATGCAACAAATACAACCACTTTGGAAGCCACATGGGGAGGACAGCAGAGCCACAAGATAGAAGGAGCCTGGGTCTCTGAATCACCACTAGGAGCCTCCAATCAAACCCTTTAGGGTGTTACATAAGTGAGAAGTAAACTTCTATTGTATTTGAGCCATTCTACATTCTTTACTCAGATTTGCTTGTTACAGCAATGAATCTACCTTAATTAATATGCACCTTCTTTCTGAGCTGCCCATCATGGGGCCTGTGTGCTTTCCTATACTGTCTATCACTAGAGCTTCTGAAACAATACAGCTGATATAAGAGAACTTGTTCCTTACTGGTGATAAAACTTTACTAAACAACAGGCTTCTATATTATTGTACAGAAGAAACAGGGTAAGCTTTAGAGTCAGACTGAGCTTGATCCCTTTTCCATAACATTCTGCCCAGGTGATCAACATCAGCTCACTTAATCTCCCTGACCCCAAACCCTTCTCTGTAACTGGGATCACTAGCCCCAATTAAATATTAGAATAGAGTTGCAAAGCATAATGTTTAAGGGGTAGAATCAAAGCATTTAGGACAGTGCCTGGTACACAGTAGATCCTCAATGACTAGAAGGTATTATTATTTATATCTATTAGCATTTACTTGATTGTACCCTTTAAGTATAGGAACAATATCTTATTCATCCTTCTATCTTCAACATCAAGCATGAGTTCCTAGAAGATGTGGATTATGTCTAATTTATTTCTGTAACTCCAAATCTAGAACAGTGCTGATTACTTCAGTGAAAGGAAGCTCTCCTTAGTATTAATATTCTCACCAACTGTGACCTCCAAAGCAAGCATCGTGTCTATAAATCTTTCTCTAGAATCCAGGAGGGGGACCTGCACATAACAGGCACTCAACAATAGTAATTAATAAACTAATTTCTCGCTGGTAGGTAGATGATGTGATTCTGGTTATGGGCAGTGGTAGGAGGCAGTGACCGTTATATCGCAGATGGGTCTGTGAGAGAATCTAGGTTCCAAATCAGTAGTAGCCTGAATTTTCAAAACCTCCTGTACTACGTATGTGGCAGCACTGCCCACCACAAACAGAACACTCATTCAAAACTAAGCATTCTCCAGTTCCCACTTGCATAAATAAGGCAGACAATGTAGCCTTCCCAGTGGCCTCACAAAGCTGTCATGAAGGTCAAACACAATAATAGATGTGAAATGATATACATATACAGAAGGATACTATTATGGTTGTTATTATCAAAAAAGCCATCTTCTGTTATCTTTGTTATCAGCACTCTCATGGTTTGCATTCTTTCCCCTCATCTGGTAGGATATCCTGTGTCATATCCTCTCCCTGCATGAGGCACGACCATAAAGTAAAATATTAAGACAAATATTCTTATATTACATATTACATAAAGACAAATACTTTTATTATTAAATTGACTGTTTCCTGGAAACACACCCAGAAATGACTCATCCCTTAGAATATAGGGTAATAAAGCATTTCATTTTGTCCAGGACAAGACTGTATCACACACAAGAAAGACTTGCAGGTGATAAGCCCCATTGCACTTTCTCAGATTGTTTCAACAATGAGTAGACCCGTAAGCAGCCTCTGAAATGAAAAACAGGAATTGGGAGGAGAAGGTAGAGCAAGAGCTGAAATGAGGAAAAGAGGATGAAGTTAAGCTTTGACGTAGCTGGAAGAAATGTAGTTCAATTACACTGTATGCATATAAATAATTGCCCTGATTACATCAAACGAAGCTTGAAAGAAGGTTAGATGTGTCGCCAGGAGAGCTGCCAGGCTTAGGGCCAAATGACCCCACAAAGTTACATTCCCTTGGCGCTTTCTCCAAGTTCTCCCCTTTGGAGGCTCTGATATTTCACGCTGTTAGCACACACAAGTGAATTCATCTCTTGAGGATTTAAGCTCATGGGAGATTGAGGGATAAACAAAAAGGCCAGCACGTGCCTTTACGCTGAGCCATGTAGCATTCAGGATCTTCAGGCCTGTCTCCTCAAGCCAGCCCAGCCTCTGCAATTATGAATACAACACGGAACGCAGACTGAAAGCAGAAGTTCACTTTGTGAGCCTAGCCTTGGAGCTAGCCTGAGTCCATGAGTGGACCACTTCTGGTCCATTCATCAGCACAACAGGAACACACCTGTCTCCAGGAGTCCGTGCATCAAGTCGGGGAAGATGGGTACCTTTTGCCTTCCCAGGAGACAGCCTGAAATGTCAATGCCAAAGTTGACCTCTCTTGATTCCCTGCATCCCACACTCACCTGTCCTTTACTCCCCCACCTAAACCTGGATGTCATACGCTTTCTCATTCTTCATAACATTGATAAGGTCACACAAGGTTCTTGAGCCTCATGTTGATTGTATGTGAAATGTCTTATTTCTAAGGTTAATATTGCCAACAGACGATCTCAAGGACAATGTGATTTTTTTTTTTGTGGTACGCAGGCCTCTCACTGCTGTGGCCTCTCCCATTGCGGAGCACAGGCTCCGGACGCGCAGGCTCAGCGGCCATGGCTCATGGGCCCAGCCGCTCTGCGGCATGTGGGATCTTCCCGGACCAGGGCACGAACCCGTGTCCCCTGCATCGGCAGGTGGACTCTCAACCACTGCACCACCAGGGAAGCCCGACAATGTGATGTTTTTATTCAAGTTGTCACCTCTGCTTAGAAGAACTAGTGTTACGTTTCCTTAGAGAAGACTATATTTGGCCTGTTTATGATGCAAGTGCTATTTATTTGATGGTCGCATCTGCAAATCCTCAGGTATTCAACTTTCTTCTAAGAGACAAATATTCTTTTTATTAAAATTACTTCATAAGCACAAATTCCTTGCCAAAGGAAGTCTGAAATGGCAGGTTTTGTAACTAAAATAACAACCGGTACCTGAGGCACAAGGAAGTTGTTGAAATAACAATAGACTGGGATTCAGAACACCTGGGTTCTTGACCTTGTGCAGCCACTAAAGCTCTGGGAAGCCTGTTTTTCACACTTTCATTCTCAGTTCCTTATCTAAGAAGTGAGAGAGCTAGATGAGATCATTTCCAGGGTTTCTTTCTGCTCTAAATTTTTATGATTCTAAGGTACTTGAGCTGACATGCCAGACTACTGGAAAACATTGCTAAAATGGAAGAAAAAGAGCTACCAGTGACTACATCTTTACCACGTTTCAGGTGTTTTGCACACACCATCTCATTCAGTCCCTAAAACCACCCTATGAGTAGGTCCTATCATTATCTGCGTTTCGCAGATAAAGAACCTGAGGTCCAGAGCTGTTATGTGATCTGCCCAGTGTTATGGATTGAATGTGTCCCCCAGAACTCATTTGTCAAAGCTCTAACCCTCAATGTGATGGTCTTTGGAGGTGGAGCTTTTGGGAGATGATTAGGTTTAGATGAGGTCATGAGGGTGGGATCACTGCCCATCCTCATGATAGGATTAGTGCCCTTATAAGAAGAGACCAAAGAGAGACTCCCCCTCCCCCTGACCTGCTCCCTCTCCCTCTCTTTCTCTCTCTGCCCTGTGAGGACATAACACTACAAGAAGGCAGCTGTCTGCAAGACAGGCATTGAGCCCTTACCAGGAACCAAATCAGCCAGCACCTTGATCTTGAATGATAAGAAATAAATGTCTATTGTTTAAGCCACACAGTCTGTGGTATTTTGTTATAGCAAGCTGAGCTAAGACACCCAATGCCCTATAGTTAGTACAACGTCTGAGCCCTGTGCTAAAAACAGAGGCTGAATTAAACTACAGAAATGTCTGAAGAAACTGTCCCCAGGGCAATCAGCTGAATGCCAAGAGTTCCCGTTCTTGGGTGCCGCTACTCTGAAGGCAGGATTAAAATTAATTAGTGTCAGTGCCAACCCTACCCCCGATTGCATAGCAAATGACCTAGATGGTCTGATCTGAAGGACAGGCATCTAGAGGCAGCTTTGTATAGAAGAATCTCATTGGCCCAGGAGCTAGTAAGCGGGGCACCTGCTAAGCCACTGTTCGAAAGTCCATTCTTCAGGAATAAGCACTGCTCTCTCCCCAGGGCTCTCTTTCAAAGTGCAAACTCCACTGGATTGGGACACAGAAGCTCATTGCTCCAAGCTGGCCTCTTAGGTGCAGTCGGCAAGGCAAGCAAGCCGCAGATGATGAGAGAGGGTGGGAATTGGGAGGACAGAACTGACAAGAGGGAGGAAAGAAACGAGGGGGAGGGCAGATGAAGACAACCACCTACTTCTCCCTTTGCTGGGACCAATCCTAGAGTAGAGAATTCTGCTCCAAACTCGAGCGCAGACGCTAACACCATTATTTATAGCTTACAGCCTCCCAAACCAGGCGGCACTACTCATATGGGAAGGGTACCAGAAGAAGCAGGGAGATATGATGGCGGGGACATTACCACCGCAGATGGTGGCCATGCAAGCTGTGGTGGCAGCTTGTTCAGAGTGGATTCTGTTCTGCTTTAATGGCATCTGTTTCCAAGTTAGGGTTGAGCTTCCAGGTCTGCTGACTCTGTTCCGCTTGAATCCAAGTCGGTGGCGGGCACCACATCCGGACCTCTCAGCCCTCGGGCAGGCTGCCTTGAGCCCAGGCAGAAAATGGAATTTCCCCTTCCTGCCTCGTTAAAGGAACCATCTAAGTTCACTTCTCCAACAGAAGCAATTTGGGCTGAACTGAGTCTTGAGCAGTAATGAGCAAAGGCATCAAGTTCCATGATCCTTCCTCTGTCTCGGTAACAAATGCACTGGAGTAAGAAGGAAATCTCTACACATGTCCTTACTCCCGCGGGGAATATGCGACTCCATCTGCCGTTTCACATGGGAAGGGCCGTGGATGGCAGCCGTTTCTAAGAAACCATTTAGAAAAGTTTTTTACAGGCCATACTTTGCATGTTTATCTCCGTTAAGTATTTCGCTAGGCAGCAGGCAGAGAACACCATGGGGCACAAAATGTCCTCAGTGTCTTTAGCTGTATCTATATTCAAGGGAGCAAGCCATTCTAGAGGTTTCATCTGGAATATCCAGATAATGAAGTTGCCACATTAATGAGATGTTTCTTATAACACGTCTCCTAGTCCATTCTTCCATCACCCACGTGTTGACCCAGCTTTCATTTCGGCCTCTTCAGCCCCATCTCAGGCACCAGATTTGTGGTTCAAGTGTGGACTTGTGAGGAGGAAAGTGTGAGAATTAGATCATAGGTTGAACCAAACCTCACTGCCTCAAAACACAATGAGCCACTTTTGGCAGCCTGGCCAGTCCAACAGGAAGGCCAGCGGCTGAGGAACAGCGCCAAGCTTTAGCTAAGCACTCAAGTGTTGAGACGTTTCATGCAAAAATCCTGAAGCAGAGCAGTGGAATTTTCCGGGAGTAGAGCCCCCTGACTCCTGTCCCGGAAACCGTGCTTATTGGATGGTTTCTGGCTCCCAGCAACCCGGCTCAATTTCCTTCAGGCGAATAGAAATGAGCGCAAACTTTCCGCTGCCCCATCCTAACCAACAGGGGTTTGCAACAGGCTCTGACTCCTCTCAGCACCCTCTGCTCCACACAGAAGGTGGGTGGCAAACAGCCAGGCTCTGGGCTGGGTCAGGGGAGCAGAGACTCAAGCAGAGCCCTGGTTCTGTGCAACAGGAATGTGGGCCACCGTGGCAGCGGAGGGGGGATTTGCGGGAGGTTCCAAATGTCCTTAGGGTTCAAGTTCAACAGAAAGGAATCTCTGTCCACCTTCATCATTTACTGATGCAAACACTACCTTGGTGGGGCACTGGGAACCCACAGTTACACAAAGGCAGAGCCAGGACTAGAATTCGAGGTTCCCGATGGCTCTCCATCTACTCCTCCTCTCAGTCTCCTGGTGCAAGGGATGAGAAGAGAAAGAAGGTAAAGAGGGTCCTGGGGGCTTCCCTGGTGGCGCAGCGGTTGAGAGTCTGCCTGCTAATGCAGGGGACACGGGTTCGAGCCCTGGTCTGGGAGGATCCCACATGCCGCGGAGCAACTAGGCCCGTGAGCCACAACTACTGAGCCTGCGCGTCTGGAGCCTGTGCTCCGCAACAAGAGAAGCCGCGATAGTGAGAGGCCCGCGCACCGCGATGAAGAGTGGACCCCGCTTGCCACAACTAGAGAAAGCCCTCACACAGAAACGAAGACCCAATACAGCAAAATTAAAATAAATTAATTAATAAACTCCTACCCCCAACATCTAAAAAAAAAAGAAGGTCCTGAAGTGGAAAAATTTGAGAACGTCCATCAAGGGTTTTCTGAATCAGAAGTTGTGCAGTTTTAATCTGTTGTGCCCACAGTGCTCACGAGGTATCTGACTGGCTCCTCCAAAGACTTGTCCTTATTGAGTGGTGCCGGCTCTGGATGCAGGGGAACAGAGCTCAGCTCTGCCCCCAGGCACAGAGAAAGAGCCCTCTGCCTCCCAAGGCCTCTTTCTTGCAGGCTGGGCAGCCTGCAGCTACGGTGGAAACATGCGGAAACCTAGAAAAGGGAAGCTGTGGTTCAGCCTTAGCAGACAAAATGCAGAGATGGAGCATGGAGGGCTTTCAGCTAACCCACAACTGCAGAGGCCCCTGCCCTACTGCCTCCACGGGCGCTGTTCAAAAGCCAGTGTGAAAGCACGTGAATTCCCCTGCCTGTGGCAGAAACCGTCCCATTAACTCATTGTAAAACGGGGCTTTGAGAGTCTAAAAATAAAAGCACAGTTTCTTCTTCTTTAGATTGTGGATCGACACGCAGCACAAAAGCTAGATTTTAAGCCAGGGCTCATGCCATCTTTAGGAAACGTGTATTCATACTGAAATCCAAGCCTCCAGGATTTTTCATGTGGGTCCTCCAGATGATATTACTTGTTTTGTCCCTTCTTATGTACAGAGATAACAGTAATCACTCTTTGTGGTCCATGCCAGGGACCTCAAATACATCAGACAGAGTACATGTTCTTATTCCCGTTTTACAGATGAATAAAATGAGGCTGAGAATGTCTGGTTGCATGATTTGCCCTGGATCGTACAGCTAACAGGTAACAGGGTGGTGACTCAAAACCAGGCCTGGACCTGGAAGCCGGGCTCTTTCCACCCACCTCAGGTGCAGCTGGCCGCATCTCACAATCAGTTCAATCCTACTCTCCGTAAAGCTGAGCACATAGAACCCCCAGTACACCCACCCACCACCCATCCCACACTCTCCTGGACCACTAAGACTCAGCAAAGGTCAACTCTACTCTCACCATTCCACTGAATGCTAACCGGAGAAAGGCGAACTACCTCGTTTTCTTTGAGATACCTAAAAGCTCTTGATATGCCAATCAGGGGTCTACTTTGTAAGTGTTCTCCCCATGCTGGCTGCCAGCAGGCTGGTTTCATCTTTCGCTAATACCTATACACTTGTGGCCATACTGATGGGTTTACCTGAGGTTACAATCCTAGACAGAAGGAATCTAGACTGTTTAATTTTTGATTCAGTATCAAATAGAAAATCACTTAGAATTAGGTCTTTAATAAATGTTTGCTCTCTAACTGGAGAGAGCGGTGATAATGATGATTGATGATGATGATGACGACGGGATAAAGGCCTGTGAGGCTCTGGTCTGTAAAAAGCATCCAGAGTGCTTTACCAGAATTATCTCTTGAGATTTCCCAACAAGTTGCAGTAGGGGACTCAGTGGACACGGGAAGCACAGTCTCTGTGAACTGGTTTTCTCTGGTGGTACCAAATACTGGTTAGGGTCTCCCCTCTCCCAGGGCACTGAATGAAGGGGCAGAAGAGGCTCAGAGGCTGTGGAAGGCAACTGCTTCAGGAAGAGTGCCTGTCAGCACACGGAAGCATCACCTGCTCCCATAACAGGGAGCCAACTGTGTCTGAGTCATCAAGCTCACAGCCAAACAGACAGGCTGGAGAAAGAAATCAACAAACCTTCACATTGGTGCATGGATTACTGGTTTGCCTGATAACATGCTGAGCATGACTCAACGGGGGGGATGCCGGAGGAGAGAGCCGGTCCCCCTGGTGAGCCAGCTGCATGTTGGGGTCTTCTCCCAGAAGGCTCTGCATCCCATGACCGAGCCCACGAAGCAGAGTCAGTGTGATAGCACGGAGCCTCACCCACAAACGGTTAACAGCCATAGCTGTGGTCTGAGTATAAAATGAGAGCAGAAATAATAGGGATAAGAATGGTGGGGACACTCTTGAGCCAGGATGGGGCATCCTCCCAAAGAAGACACTCAGACCCTGGCTGTGAATAGCTTTTAAAATGCTCCAAAACTGTTCCCCCAGGTATTCTACATCAGTCAAAAATTACCTTTAGCTTCTAAAGCAATTAAGTGACTGTAAATAAAGAATACAATAGCTTATGTTATGCCTTGAGTCCATACATCACACACCCCAGACTAAGAGCCATTGCCCTGATTCCATCTTGCATTTAGGACATTTGCTTTTTATTGCATCCGTGGTTTGCTGAGTGCTTTCAGGGAGAATAAATAAGGCTTTGAAGGAACAGCACAGGAAGTTTATAAACTGGAAGTCTTTTTTTACTTTTAAAATAATTTTAGACATATAAACAATTATACGTCAATGGTTTGTAATCTGTTAAGAAGATGTACATTTTTTTTGGAAATCAAATCTTTAATATGAATACTTTCTGGCTTACTTTAGAAATAGGACACAGAAATTAACCCACAGATTCATATTTCAACCATCTCTAGTCAGTTTTGTTATTTTATTCTACAGTTCATGGAGATTAGAACTGGAAAAGAATTAAAATGTGTTTTTTAACGCATAGATCCTTATTCCGTTTTAACTGCAGGTAAAGATGACACACTATGGTGAAGGCATTTTATTACAGTTCAGAAGGGCAAAGACTGTGTGAGTTATGAGCTGTATGGGATGGGGGGCACTGAAAGATGCATGACAATTAAATTCAGAAATACCCATCATTTCTTGCATATGGTACTGGAACAGATAAATAACACTCATGTCGTTCTTTGCATTTGCTTAAATAAATGGCCTTGGCTTACTAGAAATACTGAATGTTGTCTTTTATATTAGAGCAAGCATTAGTAATGATACCACTGTCTCTGCACTTGAGGTCAGTTGGAAAGATGAGCGTGCCAGTTGCTAAGATGATGAACTCTGAGCCTTCCTTCTCTCGGACACCCACACACCCACATGCAAACAGTGAGCAGACCTGCCACGTGGTCTCAGAGCCGCAGGGGAAAGCGCACAGTCTGCAGCCAGCCCAAGCCCAGATCCTGACTCTACCACTCACTAGCGCTATCGCCTTGACCAGTTGCTCAGTCACTCACTCTCTGCCTCATTCTCCTCCTGTGGAAAGAGGGGCTAGTAACACCTCCTGTTATGTGGGTTCCTTGAGTTATATGGAAAGCGCTTGGAACAGTGTCTGGCACATAATAAATGCTACATAGCAGCAGCTTTTCCGATGATAAGAATCTTTTTTTTCAGATCAGTGCCTTCCTTACAACCTCCACTTCTACTCCTCTCCAGCTCCTACACCCACCCTCCCCAGGTCACTTGCAATGAGTAGGATCCTAGCTGAGCTTCCTGCTTCTAGTATATTCCACGCCACCCACCTCCAGTTCAAATCAAACATCCCCTCCTTTGTGGCTCACTCTACCCAGTAGACACTTCTATTACAGCACCTACTGCACTTTTGACTTTATTTATCTATCTATATTCATGTGTAGTGGAGCTGAAAAACACATTTAAAAATTTTTTTTCAGCCTTATTGAGATATAATTTTTATATGTGATGGTATGAGTTTCAAATGTACAGAATAAAGGTTCGACTTATACTGTGAAATGATTACCATAATAGGTTTAGTGAACATCTGTCATCTCATATAGAAACAAAACCAAAAATACCTTTTCCTTGTGATGAGAAATCTTAAGATTTACTCGCCTAAAAACTTTCATATATAACATACAGCAGTGTTAATTATATTAATCATGCTGTATGTTACACTCCTAGTACTTATTTATCTTATAACTGGAAGTACTTTGACTATCTTCCTGCAAGTCCCCCTCCCCTTATCCCCCATCTCTGGTAAACACATATCTGATCTTTTTTTCTATGAATTTGGGTTTTTTTTTTCTTATTTTAGATTCAAAGTATAAATGAACTTACATGGGTTTGTCTTTATCTGACTTATTTCACTTAGCATAATGCCTTCAAGGTCCATCCCTGTATGTTGTCACAAATGGTAGGATTTCCTCATTTTTTATGGCTGAATAATATTCCATTATACATATATGTTTATATATATGTATATATACACATATTCCATTAATATTCCTATATATATATACATTCCATTAATATTGCATTATATGTATGTGTGTGTGTGTGTATGTGTATATATATATATATATATATATATATATATCACAACTTCTTTATCTATTCATCAATCAACAGACATTTAGGTTGTTTCCATGTCTTAGCTATTACAAATAAAGCTGCTATGAACACAGGGGTGCAGGTATCTTTTCGAGTTAGTGTTTTCATCTCCCTTGGATATGTTCCCAGAAGTGGGATTGCTGGATCATATGGTAGTTCTATTTTTAATTTTTTGAGGATCTTCCATACTGTTTTCCATAATGGCTGTACCAATTTACAATTCCACCAACCGTGCACAAGGGTTCCTTTTTCTCCACACCCTTGTCAGCATTTGTTATCTCTTGTCTTTTGGGGGATCATTCTAACAGTTGTGAGGTGATATCTCACTGGGATCCTGATTTGCATTTCCCTAATGACTAGTGATGTTGAGCATGTTTTCAGGTACCTGTTAGTCATTCATATATCTTCTTTGGAAAAATATCTGTACAGAAGCTTTTTAGTTTGATGTAGTGCTTTAGGTGTCATATCCAAAAAAAAAAAAATCATTGCCAAGACCCATGTCAAGGAGCTTTTTTCCTACATTATCTTCTAGAATTTTTCATGAAAAACACATATTTTGAGAGCTGATATCAGAAGCAGACTTAGATAGGAAATTGTCTTCATTTAAGAAAAATACCTTGACAGGTAAATTTTGGCAGGAAAGATGAGTCCCAAAGACTCTGACTGTAACGAGAAAAAGAAAGAGATATAGTTCCTGTGCATGAGAGGGACACATACATTTGGGCATCAGGGTGAGAAGGGAAGAATAAGTCGGGTAAATGGGGCAAAGGCAGTCAAACAACATGAAAAAGATTTCAGCTTGCAAGAAAAAGGTGGCCAGTGAGAGACTCCTGGTGACAGGAGCTGAAGGACATTTAAAACAGGAATGGGTCATCTTTAAGTTCAAATTGTTTGTATTTATGAGACGTGAGAAAGACCTAACACTTGGGTAAAGCCTGATACACCCACAAAGGGCTTGTGTTAAGTGGTTTGGGACCAAATCAAGGAAACGAAGCCGAGTTCCAGGCAGGAGTTGAGATGAAGTAGAGGGAAGAGGAGAACCACAGAAATGAGATAGAAGTGAATGTAGGAGTTCAGAGGCTTACAGCTTGGAGCCTAAATGAAAATATATACCTTCGGGAATTTGCAGAAATCTTGCTCATGAGGTTGGGCTTCCCAGCATATGTGCAGTGAAAGGCTCAAGGCCATATTATTTAAATCCCAAAACCCAAGTGTCTTGGCTTAGGTCTGCCGAGAAGCAGACATGATTGGACATTTAAGAGATTTACTGGGGAAACACCTGTGAAAGAGTAAGGGGAGGGTGCTGGAGAAAGTAAGAAGAGACTTCAGAGAGAGATGTAATTCTGACACTCGTGAAAGAAGAGGGGCCAGGAAGGAAAATTGGGTGGAAAGAGCCTCAGATCACAGAGCAGTTCTACAAAAGATCCAGCCAGGTTGGTGGAAAGTCCTCAAGTCAAATACACTGTTGGAGGAGTCCTGAAATAATGCCCTCACCATGCTGGTAGCAGCCCACCAAAAGTGTGTACTCAGTGCAAACATGATAGTAGATCTGGGTGGGGGGAGCAGCAACTGGGGCTGTCAATTAGCCATGTTCCCAGAGCAGGGCATTGGAGCTGCACATTTTCATCACCAGCACCCAGAGGTACCGCAGCTGATAGGAATCATGCCTGATTCATCATTGGATGCTCAACTGCTCAACACATGTTTCCTGAATCGCTAAAGTCATCCAACCTGCACATCAAACAATCATCCTAAATAATCTTCAAAACCAAATGTTGTGTACATGAGGATTCATTATGCTATTCTTTCTATTTTGTGTATTTAAAATTTCCCTTAATAAAAAAAGTTTATTACAGGGAATTCCCTGGTGGCCCAGTGGTTAGGACTTGGTACTTTCACTGCTGGGGCCCGGGTTCAATACCTGGGAGGGAAACTGAGATCCCACAGGCTGTGCAGCACAGCCAAAAAAAAAAAAGAAAGTTCATTACAAATATTATTTAGAAACATTATTGTGTTTCCTCAAAAAATTAAATATAGAATTAATTAAATCTAGCAGTTCCATTTCTGGGTATATACCCAAAAGAACTGAAAGCAGGGACTCAACCAGCCCTCTTCATTCTCAAGTTCATAGCAGCACTATTCACAATAGCCAAAAAGTGGAGACAACCAAAATGCCCACCAGCAGAAGAAGGGATAAACAAAATGTGGTATATGCATACACTGGAATATTATTTGGTGTTCAAAAGTAAAGAAATTCTGACACATGGTACAACATGGATGAACCTTGACAGCATTATGCTAAGGGAAACAAGGCAGTCACCGAAATGCAAACACTCTACAGTTCCACTTATATGAGGTAACCAGAGTAGTCAAACTCACAGAGCCAGAAAGTAGAATGACTGGTATTCACCGGGGGCCGGGAGGAGGGGGAAATGGAGAGATAAGCTTTAATGGGTGCAGAGTGTCACTCTGGGGAGAAGAAAAAGTTCTAGCAATGGATGGTGGTGATGACTGCACAATAATGTGAACATACTTAACGCCACTAAAGCACACAGCTAAAAATGGTTCCAATGGTAAAGTGTATCTTGTGTATATTTTACCACAATGCGCCGCATGGCATGTGGGATCTTAGTTCCCCAACCAGGGATCGAACCTGTGTGCCCAGCTCAAAGTCCTAACTACTGGACTGCCAGGGAATTCCCAAAAATATATTATTCAGAGGATATATGTGACAGGGAGAAAAAGGTAAACAGGGCTACTCCACGTGACCATGTGGTCTCATGCTTTGAGTCCACCTCTCTGCCTCCAGACCCCTAATGAAGTCAGTACAGCTCCCAACTTCTCCCAGCCCAGCCATGTGGCTGGTGGGCTGGGTCCAAGGCTCTCCCTAATCGTTTTCCTCCCAAAGTCTGCTTAGGGCAACTTCTCAGACTCCACACAGGAGCTTCCTCTCCAAGCAGCCATTCCCAGCCAGCTGATCCCACCAAAGGCCACAAAGCCCAGGAGTCTGTAGCTTCTTAAACCCCAGACGCTGGCCCTGTGCTTTGGCCCCTTTAACTGAGCTTCTGCTTTGTAAAAATAAAAGTTAACTTGTTATGGTGAAAGTAGCTTGATGGCCTCTCTTTCCCTCAAAGACTTCTGCCAGGACGATGGAGTGAGAAAGAAAACCCAGGTGAGAAGCAAACTGAGTCTTTGTCAGGAGGGTGCTACAAGGGGCTGGCCCTGGGGGGTACGTGTTCTCTGTGTTAACAACAAGCCGGATAAACGGAGGAGGGGGCAGGAGGCAAGCCTGGGTGTGCCTTTGGTACCTGCTTTCCCCCTCTTCTTTTGCTCATGCTTCTGACCCCTGATCATGACACTCTTCTCGCTTTCTACTCTGCTTCAGGCACTAAATGACTGCAGACACCCCGTCCTTCTCTCCACTTCCATCTTCCTTCCTGCACATCTGTCCACTCACTCTATCAATTTTATCACTCTAGAAGTTCCAAGTCATCAGGAAGCCTGAGTTCAGAGTTTGGGCTCCACATCCTATGTGTTCAAGGCAGTGCATCAAGTGTGTCAAATAAGATAATATGAAATCAGTGTGATCAATTATGCTTATAAAGGTGGCAAAGACAGCTAACCCAAGGCGCCAAAAAGCCTATAAATCACCTAGATGGATTTATAGATCAAGGCACCTGGGTCTATAAATTGTTCAGAAGGTCAGGGGAAGAGGACAGAGAGAGCATAGGATGTTCAGATAAAGGATGCAAAAGTGTGGCTCTTCTCTACGGTGAGGATACTCAGAGTGCCTGGCCCCCTCTGCCCCCTGAGCCACTTGCCGTGTTAGTTTCCTCTTAGGTAATCCAAAACCAGTTCTAAAGAGCTTAAGCAGAAAAAAATATGATTAAAAGAGATTAATTCACTTACAGAGAATTTAGAAAAGCCCCTCAGTAGGCTTGGGGGCTAAGCTGCCCAGAAAATGCCCCAAATCACATTGAATCAGCCCGGTGGTTACAGAGACCTAGGCGACCACAGCCAACGCTGCCAGCGTGGGCACACCAGGCTCCCCTCGCCCCGCCGCGGCAACCGTCTCCAGACACTGGATGCTCTTCCCACAACACTAGCCAAGGTGCACCTCACACCATCCCTGGCTTCACTGGCTTCCAGTTCAAAGTCTGACTGGTGGGACCCATGTCACATGCCTGTGCCCTAACTGGAGGGATGCTGGGTAAGGGCCGGGGGGACTGGTAGGTCTCTTCATTGGGGAATTCTCCACGCATGGGCACAATGTTCATAGGTCCTACTTATGAATGTTGAGCACTCAAAAAGAATGGAACATGTGCCTGGGGGCACTGCGGCCACCAAAATGCCCTCCTACTTCTATTACTCCTCAGCAGTGTCTCACATAAAGCTTTGCTACCTAGAAAATGAGATTCTATCCTTGCTAAGAAATTAAGAAAGGCCAATTGTGTAGACTCAAAAACGCTCACTAGTACCCAAAGTACCCACAACCTTCAGGGAAAAGAGCAAAGTCCTTAGACCACCATTCAAAGTCGTCCACAACAGGCTCCCGGTCTGCCTTTCCAGCGTCTCCACTTACCTTCCAAAATTCTCTACCCTCCCACAGCCATACTGGTGGGCTCCTGCCGCCCATCCTGGGACCCAGCACGTGTTTTCACCTCGTTTCATATCCCTACAGGGCCAGCCACCATCCGCTCAGCCTACCCAAACCGTATATCCCTCAACACACAGCTCTGGTTCCACATCCACCACCCTCCATAATTTCCCTAATAGGAAGGACTTCTCCTCAAACTCCAGTGGTATGTAGAAAACAAATCTGTGGTTACCAGGGAGGAAGGGGAGGGATAAACTGGGAGATTGGGATTGACATATACACACTGCTATACATAAACTAGATAAATAATAAGAACCTACTGTATAGCACAGGGAACTCTACTCAGTACTCTGTAATGACCTATATGGGAAAAGAATCTAAAAAAGAGTGGATATATGTATAATTGATTCACTTTGATGTACAGCAGAAGCTAACACAACATTGTAAATCCACTATACTCCAATAAAAATTAATTTAAAAAAACTCCAGGGGTAACTATTACCTCATACTCCATTGTCAGTAGATCATGTACCATGTGACGTTACTTCTATCATTGTCTCAAACTCTTCTTTGTGTCTTTTCTTATTTATTTATTTATACATCTTATCTCCCCAATCATCCACTAAAGCCCTTAATGGCAGAAGCCCTTGTTAGATTTCTTGGAACACCCATAGCATTTCACATGAGGCTTCTTCATTGCAGGCAGTCCATAAAGATATGTGACTTTAAATTTACTTTACTCCACAGAGTTTTTACTTATCAAAGTGACAATGTCTACCCTTGCTTCTTAGCATGGCCCTGCTCTGCATGCTGACACTTGTGCATTTTCTTAAGTAGAACACAGGGCGGAAGAAGTCAGCAGTGGCCTCTTCCCCAGCAAGCACGCTGGCAGAAACAGAGATAACACCTCAGCATCTCTCATTAGTCTGGAAACATTGGCCCAACATTTATCGGAATGGTGCTGATTAGGTGTTAGGTATTCTGAGAGCTCACAAATCCTTATGGCAACTCCATCAAGTAAATGACATTATTTCCATTTTACAGATGGGGAGCCTGTGGAAAACTCAACTGGGGTCACACAGCATGTAAGGGACAGACCCAGCATTGAACCCAGACAAGCCAGTTCCAGGGGCAGTGCTTTTCACCACTGGCCAGTGACCAAGATACCCTCTTTCATATTGCAAACTTAATCATGGTGTCTACAGAAAGAGTATATTCTAAGAATTTTAAAGAAAAATTTCACAGAACAGTTTGTTTTAACACGGAGAATGGTTCAACAGAAGAAACCTTACCAATATTTCTCTGTTTCTAATTTTATTTGATAAATAAATATGATAAATAAATATTAAGAGATATTTATTTATCTCTCCTTCAGAGAGCACATGCTGAACTTCCTCTCACCCTTCCTAAAGAGTCAAGTCAGATAAAACAGGTAAGAGAAACATCTGCCTCTTTGTGGCACAGAGATTCACGTAGAAACATCTCATACGTTCAAAAGTGTCTATGAAGAAACCAAACTTGCCCTCACCTCTTCAAGTTAATGGTATGCTAATCATTCTATCTGAGGTATGTCTGAGAATAAACTCCAAAAGCCTCAGTTTTCAAGAAAATACTAAGAGTGTGGTATAGATGGGTAAATACATCCTAGAAATCAAATCCTAATTCAAATATTTATAACAAGAGTAAATGGGAAGGTTAACATTTTCTAGTGGCCCAAGTCAAAAACCCTTTTTTGCCTTCTTCTTTTTCGTTCTATTATGCTCTGTTCATCCAAGGAGAGTATTATTGGTGATCTCTTGCTAGGTGCTTGACTCTCTTCTCTCATCAGAAATATAGTTGACTTTATTTTTCCTACCTCAGTGTTTCCTACACAGGATGGTAAGCTTCTAAACATCAGTGTCCGAATAAAAAGTAAGATTTCCATAATATGTTATGCTTTCAGCTTTCATTGGGGGAAAATATAAAATTATAGAAAATCCATTTACTATGGGAATGTTGTGCCGTCCCTCTTCTGGTGTTTTCTGGAAGCAGGTACCACATGAGAAAATGTCTCTAAACTTTTGTTCTACAAAAAGTTTTGCCTCAAAATCATTTGTCTTACAAACAATGAAAAGTGATCATGTTTTTCATTTTACCTTGGCCACCAGGAAACTCAGGACCAATTTCAGGCCAATCATGTTTATCTATTTTAGATACAACTAAAATTGAAGCCATTTATGACTCAGTAGGCCAGTTAACAATTTATTGCTTCTCAGCTCTAAATGCATCCTTTTTGTGCCTGCTCTGTGAAAATGGGCATGGGCCCTTTAAATGTTTTTCCTTTGTCAGCTGGCCCTATTAACCTTTATCAGCAGTGGGCTCTGGAGAGACAGTTCAGGATGAAAGGATTTTGTTTCCTGGTCTGGTGCTTGCTCTCCAGGCTCCTGCAGGGTGCACAGCTTCTCTAGGGTCCTCTGACAGCACACATGGCTTCCCCAGCACCCAGCACCTGCAGCAGAAGCAGCTTCCCCAGGCCCCAGGGACTCCTGCAAGGCACGGTGGTCAATATCGCCCGGCAGCCAGCAGCTTCCCCAGCATGCCTTTGGGATGACTTATAGCAGAGTCAGAGCTTCTCCGGTCAGGTGCCTCCCTGTGTGTTCACCTCCCAGTGAACAGCTTACTTCAACACCCTGGAGGGCAGATTGCCAGCAAGTTCCTGGGGCAAATTTCTAGATAATTCTACAGCACAGCATCACAGTGACTGCTCTGCTAACCAGTCAGCCACAGCCGTGCCAACCGGGACTGGGTCTCAGCCCCGGGGGAGTCCTCCTCCCACTCTATCTCAGCCCTTGGAATAGTGTCTGCTCCAAATCTCTGCTATTCCCATATTCTACAGAGTTCTCCTGACTTCCTCCCAGGCAACTCCTTTGTTGCTTCAATTCCCTGTTACAGTCAATAATTCTTTACATTAAACTTGCCATGTTCAAATGACTGTGTTTCTCTCTCCTGATCAGTTCCAAACTGAGAGGCTTAGCACATGTGCATTTTATGTTTTCTTCCTACCCTGACATCTACCCAAAAATGTTTTACACCGTGGTTTTATTATTATTATTATATATATTTTTTGCGATACGCAGGCCTCTCACTGTTGTGGCCTCTCCCGTTGCGGAGCACAGGCTCCGGATGCACAGGCTCAGCGGCAATGGCTCACGGGCTCAGCCGCTCTGCGGCATGAGGGATCTTCCTGGACCGGGGCACGAACCCGTGTCCCCTGTATCGGCAGGCGGACTCTCAACCACTGCGCCACCAGGGAAGCCCTCTATTATTTTTAAATTTAGATTTTACTAGTTTATTGTGTGTATGCTTTCTTTAGTCTACTTTAAAGTGTTTGTGGAATTTAAAGGTTATTAATTCACTGAAATGTGTATGCAAATGAGGGGCATGTCTATTTAATTTGCTGTGTACCTTTCCCAGAAAAGAAGCAGACTCAATACAGTAGACCGATTATTTTTGATGAAGATAATGAGGTTGATGATCTTAGGTCTTTCCGTCCCAGGTTAGCCTTTCCTACAACTGAAATAAGGACTCTAGAAGTTTCGATGTTAGTACAAAGAATAACAAAGCTAGTAGAGAGACCCATGATAATAATAGCTCATCATTGTATTCCTCAAATCAAAATTTTCCAACTAGTGTAACAGAGCAGAGGATGACAATTTCAGATGAATATAGGAGAGACTAGTGAGCTTTGTGATGACTAAGAAGTAAAGTCTCAGACCAATTCCCAGTGTGGCCGCAAATTGAAAACTTCCCAGGTTAACCATCAATTCCATTGCCACTGCCCAGGGAACTGAGAACTGCAGTGTGGTGAGAGGACCTGGCTTTTGTTTGAAACCCTGGGGTCTACTGAGCACTAATTATATACCCTTGAGCAATTATCTAACCTCAATATCATAACAATGCCTGCCTCCCAAGGTTGCCGTGAAGATAAAGATGACCACTGACTATGATATCCTTTTCACAGTGCCTGGCACATAGGAAGCCTTAGCAAATGTAATTACCTTCTCCCCTGATATTAGTTTCCTAGGGCAGCCACAAAAAAATACCACAAATGTAGTAATTTAGAACAACAGAAGCTTATTGTCTCACAGTTCTGTAGGCAAGAAGTCTAAAATCAAGGTGAAGCTTGACCATGCTTCCTCTGAAACCCGTAGAGGAAGGATCCTTCCCTGCCCTTTCCAGTTGCAGGTAGTCCCGGACTGGGCTTGTGGCAGCATAATTCCAACCTCTGCCGCCATCTTCATGTGACATTTTCCCTGTGTCACTTCACGTGGTCTTTCCTCTGTGCACGTCTGTCTCTGTGTCCAAATTTCCCCTTTTTATAAGGATATTTGTCATGTTGGATTAGGGCCCATACTAATGACCTCATTTTAACCTGATTAACTCTCTGAAGACTCTATTTCTAAATAAGGTCACATTCTGAGGTACTGGGGGCTGGGACTTCTACATACCTTTTTTTTGGGAGGGGGGCAGAATGCCCCCCTCTTTAGTTTTTTGCTTAGAGGTTGCAGCCTAGTTCCCTTCCTCCATAGTGAATTATCAATTAGCTCTTTAGAGTACAACTTGTGCTTTATCACAGATTCTGGAATATGGGCTTACAAAATACACCCATCGAGGTAAAGCATAAGTAAGTCCATAACTTAGAAAACTCCTAACTCTTCTCGGCTTCCCTCATTCTGGGCACTGGGCATCGATGGCTGTCCTCAGCCTTGCTCCCTCCAGCCTCTCCTGGTCTCTACCTGCTCCAGGCCCTGCCTCTCATTACCAGCCCTGAACTCACCAGACACTTTTCCTTTTTCCTCTTTCTTAATCTGATTCCTTAACCAAAGACCCATAACTACCTATCAGCTGTATTAAAATCTGTATACTCTGCTAAACAGCTGCAATCTATAAAAAAATGGCCCAGAGGGGCTTCCCTGGTGGCACAGTGGTTGAGAGTCCACCTGCCGATGCAGGGGACATGGGTTCGTGCCCCGGTCCGGGAAGATCCCACATGCCGCAGAGCAGCTAGGCCCGTGAGCCATGGCCGCTGAGCCTGCACATCCGGAGCCTGTGCTCCGCAACGGGAGAGGCCACAACAGTGAGAGGCCCGCATATCGCAAAAAAAAAAAAAAAAAAAAAAGGCCCAGAGGTAAGAATGACATTTTAGTTCACCTAAAGGGAAGCCCTTCACAGTCCCATGTCTAAGCCCAAGTCCTTAACTGAAATGTAAGAACTTTAGGGATTAATCATTTGTCAGTTGCTTCATTTGCAAATATTTTCTCCCATCCTGAGGGTTGTCTTTTCATCTTGTTTATGGCTTCCTTTGCTGTGCAAAAGCTTTTAAGTTTCATTAGGTCCCATTTGTTTATTTTTGTTTTTATTTCCATTTCTCTAGGAGGTGGGTCAAAAAGGATCTTGCTGTGATTTATGTCATAGAGTGTTCTGCCTATGTTTTCCTCTAAGATTTTATAGTGTCTGGCCTTACATTTAGGTCTTTAATCCATTTTGAGTTTATTTTTGTGTATGGTGTTAGGGAGTGTTCTAATTTCATTCTTTTACATATAGCTGTCCAGTTTTCCCAGCACCACTTATTGAAAGGCTGTCTTTTATCCACTGTATATTCTTGGCTCCTTTATCAAAGATGAAGTGACCATAGGTGCATGGGTTTATCTCTGGGCTTCCTAACCTGTTCCATTGATCTATATTTCTGTCTTTGTGCCAGTACCATACTGTCTTGATTACTGTAGCTTTGTAGAATAGTCTGAAGTCCGGGAACCTGATTCCTCCAGCTCCGTTTTTCTTTCTCAAGATTGCTTTGGCTATTCGGGGTCTTTTGTGTTTCCATACAAATTGTGAAATTTTTTGTTCTAGTTCTGTGAAAAATGCCAGCGGTAGTTTCATAGGGATTGCATTGAATCTGTAGATTGCTTTGGGTAGTAGAGTCATTTTCACAATGTTGATTCTTCCAATCCAAGAACATGGTATATCTCTCCATCTATTTGCATCATCTTTAATTTCTTTCATTAGTGTCTTATAATTTTCTGCATACAGGTCTTTTGTCTCCTTAGGTAGGTTTATTCCTAGGTATTTTATTCTTTTTGTTGCAATGGTAAATGGGAGTGTTTTCTTAATTTCACTTTCAGATTTTTCATCATTAGTGTATAGGAATGCAAGAGATTTCTGTGCATTAATTTTGTATCCTGCTACTTTACCAAATTCATTGATTAGCTCTAGTAGTTTTCTGGTAGCATCTTTAGGATTCTCTATGTATAGTATCATGTCATCTGCAAACAGTGACAGCTTTACTTCTTCTTTTCTGATTTGGATTCCTTTTATTTCTTTATCTTCTCTGATTGCTGTGGTTAAAACTTCTGAAACTATGTTGAATAATGGGAATGTAAATTGATACAGCCACTATGGAGAACAGTATGGAGGTTCCTTGAAAAACTAAAAATAGAACTACCATATGACCCAGCAATCCCACTACTGAGCATATTCCCTGAGAAAACCATAATTTAAAAAGAGTCATGTACCAAACTGTTCATTGCAGCTCTATTTACAATAGCTAGGACATGGAAGCAACCTAAGTGTCCATCGACAGATGAATGGATAAAGAAGATGTAGCACATATATACAGTGGAATATTACTCAGCCATAAAAAGAAATGAAATTGAGTTATTTGTAGTGAGGTGGATGGACCTAGAGTCTGTCATACAGAGTGAAGTAAGTCAGAAAGAGAAAAACAAATACCGCATGCTAACACATATATATGGAATCTTAAAAAAAAAAAAAAAAAAGGTCATGAAGAACCTAGGGGCAAGACAGGAATAAAGACGCAGACCTACTAGAGAATGGACTTGAGGATACGGGGAGGGGGAAGGGTAAGCTGGGACAAAGTGAGAGAGTGGCATGGACATATATCCACTACCAGACGTAAAATAGATAGCTAGTGGGAAGCAGCCACATAGCACAAGGAGATCAGCTCGGTGCTTTGTGACCACCTAGAGGGGTGGATAGGGAGGGTGGGAGGGAGGGAGACGCAAGAGGGAAGAGATATGGGGACATATGTATATGTATAACTGATTCACTTTCTTATAAAGCAGAAACTAACACACCATTGTAAAGCAATTATACTCCAATAAAGATGTTAAAAAGAAAATAAAAAAGAACTTTAGGGAAGGGTAATGCATTTTGCCACTAACTCCTTTGTATGAATTGCAGGGGTAGGGTTCATATTAGGACACTGTGCTCCCCTGTGGAACAAGAAGACCATAAGGGAAGAAGCATAGGCTGTGCACATGTGTGTGAACAGAGACATAAATGTACACTCGAACTGGCCCAAGCCAAGGAAAACCAGCTAACGGAGCGGGGTCCCTAAGTTTTGTCATAGGCCTAAAGTCTTAGCAAAAATTGACATGTACGCACTGCCTCTGGTGTACACACCACGCACTGGGTGTCCCAGTATAGGCACCCCTGCTTCTCCTGCTCTATAAATCCCAGTAGAAAGGGAAAAGCTGGATGGTCTGGAGGAGGCAGCTCCACTTAGGCAGCCACGTGCAGGTGTGCTTCAAGCGGGAAATAAAGACTTCCCCGTGAAAAATCGTCTCCCCAACACTCCCCTCAGGTCTAAAACTCCCGTCATTAGGGTCGTTCTTAAGTTAAAGACATCTTATCTTCCCAAGACATTTGATAAAAGCAGAACACTTCCCGGGAGGGATACACTGTGTCCTTGGTGCCCATTAAGATTTTCACGAGCACTGGGTGTTGTATTCCCTGGTGGTCACCTTAGTCAGCTGTCCCAAGGGAATAAGTCCAACCATAGACATACGTTCGTTTTGTTCTCTGCTATGTCCTCAGAGCCGTGCAAATCCCTGGATGTAAAATGCAATCTGAATCTGCCTCTATAAAGTGGAGACAGAATAGCACCTAGCACATCATGTCGTTGTGAAGAGTTAATGATTAATACCTCTAAAATGCTTAGAACAGTTCCTGACATATAGTAAGCTCATGATTATTATTATTGAACAGGAAGGCCCCATGGGGTGATGTGAATGAGGGGAAGGGTAAAAGAAGTGGTGGAGGAAGTGCAGGGTGGGCTGAAAGGGAAATAGAGCAGACCGGCTTGTCTCACCATCCGAGAGTGTACAGAACAACCTATGGACACTGCCCACGCCCCAGGCCCACGGCACTGACCAGGGCCCGCTGAGGGCCTGGCACTGAACTGTGGTCCTCCTTTTCCTGCAGGGTTGAGCCAGAGGCCTTTGCCTCTCGGCCCTGCTGTGGCCGGAGAGGGGTGATAGAATGCAGGAGAGTGCGGCGGTGAGCAGCTTCCATACCTTAGAGAGTGACTGTGTCCCGAAATCTCTGAAACTGAACCAGATTAACAGGGAGCACCCGGCACTGGAAAGTAGGTACCCCAGATTCCCAACCAGGACCCACAGCATAGCATCCAGCCTAAAGGAGAGGCAAGGTGCTGCAACACAGTTTCCCTAAGTGTGTTACTGGTGGCTCATGAAAAGAAAAAGTATTCAAATAGGTTTCTGGGTTAAATACAGTTAAATGTACTTCTTTAGAATAAGATTTCTCAGAGCCTGTAATATGCCTCAATGTATTGGGAATCTCCAGAGGTAGACACTGTGCATAGCGTTTCCCAAATGTATTTGACCAGAGAAGCCTGTTTTTAACACAGTATCCAGAGGCCAGTGTCCTGCTAGAAAACCCAGCGGGGTGTGGATAAAGCTGGATACAGTGTCTCCAAAGCCAAGACATCGAGAGTTTCTGAGCCCTCACTTCCTCATCTGAAAAAAGTGACGGGTTCTTAATTCAGTGGTCCTTATCTGAGAAGCTGGTAAAAGCCATGGATCCTCTCCCTGAAACTAGGCACATTTATATATGTGTCAGACTCTTTTATTCATACAAGTTCAGGGAATCATAAATTTCTCAACTATAAGATGTTCTAAGATCCCATCCATCTCTCAGACGCTGAAGGTACCTGAATTAGAAGGACATCATGGTAGACAGCCAGCGCTTTCGCCCGCCCAGCATCCCTTCCCTTTCCTTTTGGTGACAGCACTAGTTCCCCTTTGTGAAACTACCTTTTTCCCATTCTTAGTCCATGCAATTCAAGAAAAGTGGACCAACTCCCTTCAACTCCAGAAGTGGGCACGTCACCCAAACTTAACCAGTCACAATACCTCATTCCCCTTGCCCCGGCAAAGAAATCAGGGATAGCACAATGTTGATGAGAGAGTTCTCTAGGACTTGTGCTGGGGCTATCAGATCAGAAAAAAAAGAGGAAGAGATGGAGAGAGGGAGGGAAGGAAAGAAGGAGGGAAAGAAGGGAGGACGGAAGGAAGGGAGGGAGGGATTAAAGACTACATTGTGGCTTCTAAACTAGCAGAATGAAAGTTGGCAGTCTAGGCAGCAACCTTTATCTTTGAGAGGGAAAGCAATTCCTAACGATATTAGCTGAATCATCCCTAAAATCTACTTCCTCCCCCCAAGTACCCCATTTTTGTGAGCCAATAAATCGTCTCCTCTGTTTAACTTGCAACTGAAAGAGTGCTACATAATTCAGACCTCAATCTTGGGACTCCCAGGCCTGCTGGGAGGCTCAATTAAGATGCTCACTGTATTAATGCTGAGTCTATACTCGACAGATAATAAGCCTGTAAGGACGTTTAATGGAGGACTGTGTGTTGGTAGGTACCGGTAGGACCTGACCATCGACCCATGTGAGCTGTGCACCAAGAAGACCCCAGAGACCTCAGCTAGTTTCTTCCACCTGCTACCTGCTGCCTGAAATGCCATCCTGGAGCATCTGGGATGCTGGCGGAGGTAGCAGGAGGTATGGGGGTATTGCTTAGCCTTTTGAGAATCTAAGGAATCTAATCAATCCTCTTCTTCGAAAAATAAGGGAACATATTTGTGGGCAGTTTCAGGGGTTTACAGACTCTCGGAAGCCCCATAGAGACTCCTTCCTCAAGGGGTCTCAGGGCTGCATGACCTCACTTAGGTAGAGAGGAGTTGCTAGACTTGTTCCATGAGAGATCCCAGTCTCCCAAAGGCCTGAAGATGCCAAGGAAGAAAAAAGGGAGACCACCACCAGCACAAGAATGGAAAGGAAGGTGGCCGATAATCTGCAAAGACTCTGGCATTTAAACACACAGCATGAATAAGTCTCATTACCCCCAACTGCCCTTTGAGAAGGTTTTCTGTTCGTGGGACAGGGAGGCAGCATAGCTAGAGTCCCCCTCAGTCAGATTTGGAATTAACCTGTGGCCTAAGGTTTGGATTCCTGTTAAAAGTGATTCCCGGACAGAGAACATTTTAAACTCTTATCAGTCATTCATACCTTTTCCCAGGTAACATATTTTAATAAGAAGAATCGGGAACGCCTGAATAAAAAGCAGGAGGGAGAGTAGAGACGACAGATGTCCTCTGCGGGTGGCTTTGTCTGGGCTGCCTGGTGGAAGCACTAGTCTCTAAAAAAAGCGATCAATCCTAACTTTGAAACATTTTGCTGAATAACTGTTTTAAATGGCTACGTTCTTCCCATCTGTAGGAGATTTTCCTAAAAACACAAAAATTTAGCCAAGATCTCACAACGAAGGAACTACTGAGTTTAATTGCAAAGTAAGAAGCTGATGGTTTGACAAAGCCTCACCTATTTTTCTTCCCATCCTTAAAATGTTTTTTTATCAAAACTGGCCTCCCCTACTGAAGTCTGTGTTCCACTCCCAGCCCATCCCCCCAGCCCCCGACTCCCACACCCCACTCCCAGCAAGCCCGTGCTTGGGATCCTGCCCAGCCCTCGTGAGGCCTCCTACACATCCAAGGTCCAAGGCGAGGGAAGGAGGGGACAGCTGCAGCTCAGCTCCTGGCCACAATCCTTCCACCAAACCATCATCTGGGATCTTTTCCTCCTGCCCTACAAGATGTCAGAGCTAGGGTCTCATATGAGGAGTGCTCAGATGAATCTCCTGCGAAAAACACATTTTATAATCCAGAGCCTTTTGCCGAGGATAAGAATAGTCTCCCCTGTGCCTATTTCGGGCTCACACTGAGAACAGATAATAATTTACGTGTGCCTAACTCCTCCACAGCTTGAAAGTGCTTTTCTTTACCATTCTGCCTGTTTGTTTGTTCTACTCGGGAACCCAGAGGGGAGCCAAGATGTCAAATCTGCTCCGTAGCAACTGTCTCCCTCCAATTTCAATAGGGCCCGAGTCAGCATCACTACGGCACATGCAGACGCAGCCTGAGATTCGGGCTGGGTCCTCGAGTTCACTTCATGGTATGGCTGCTGGTAGATGTGAATATTGTTAAAAGTTTGCCACCATAAATCCTTGAAAAATAAGAACAACTTATTTCTTATATGAAATAAGATTTTTACATCTAAAAAGCGAAGAATTAAGCCAAGCCATTGAGTTTCACCTTGTTTTGAAAGACTTGTTTCAGTACCAAAATCACTGAGCTTGGCATATTCCAAGAGGAAGCTCAGGGTGGGAGGGAGGGAGACGCAAGACGGAAGAGATATGGGAACATATGTATATGTATAACTGATTCACTTTGTTATAAAGCAGAAACTAACACACCTTTGTAAAGCAGTTATACTCCAATAAAGATGTAAAAAATAAAAAAAAAAACCCTAAGGAACAGCTTTGGGCAAGAGCCTTACACCATCAGCTCAAATCTGATACAAACACAGGTCAAGAATCTGGTCACCAGGATCTGTGCTTTATGAATGACCATGTACTGGCACAGCCTCGGGCACTGAGCGGGGCATTTCACCGCAGCACCACTAAGGAGGCTTAGAAAGTATGTGAGGCTTGTACGGGTGGTCCCCTTCTCTCTGTCTTGCACCCTCTTACACTCTGTAGACTGCCTTGGAAGCATCTCTTTGTTCTGCATCTTCACGTTGCCCGTCCACATCAAAGGGCTTTGTGCTTTGAACCACCTACCCAGGATGGCAGTTTGAAGACTTTGTGCTGCAGCTTGCCCGGTGAAAGCAGTCCCATGCCCTGGAGATAGCAGGCACCAACTGGCAGGATGCTTTCGCCTTGGTCCCTAGCAACTGCTCCCACACCCACGCCTCTGCTTACCTTGCTCGCTTCCCTAGCTACCAGGGCTCCCCATCCTAGCACACCTCTGACACCACCCTGTCTGTTCACAGCGTTCCCCGTGAACTCCTAGAACCCTACAGAGGGGGATCCCAGGGATTCCGCCTCTTGGAGCACAGAATGACTCTCAGCACTGACTCCCATTTTAATCCTGCCAGGCCCACAGTCTATTAGTCAAACCCCCCCAGTGCCAGCGTCTTAATTCAGTGTTAGACAATCTGGTCAGATAACCCAGTAGATCTCAATCCTGGATGCACATTTGAATCTCTTGGAAGCCTTTCAAAATGACTAACCCTCAGGCACCAGCCCCAGAGGTTCTGATTTCATTGGTCTGGCGTAGAGCAGTATTTTTTTTAGCTCTGCAGGTGGTTCAAAGGTGAGTCAGGGTTCTGAATCAAGGGTCTAAACCCAAGACAAGCAGAGTACCGAGCCCATTTGCAAATGCAAAACACAATTTCTTGCTCAATTATGACGGTTGAGACAAATACTGAAAAAGTTATTCCGATTTAATTTAAACAAGTCATTCCTCTAGATTCTTACATTTGTCTAACACTCAGTAAAATACATATTTTATAATGATATTTTATAAAAACCAACCAATTTTTTTCTCTTTCAGGACAGCTCCATAAAACTGTGTTACCTGTTGAATGTAAACTTTGTCTATGTGACTCCCTGGTTGAATATTATGCACCTTTGGACATAACGCTTTCACGCCTCCAAAGTGCTATGTAAAAGCCTGAAATAGTCGGGTTATGTAATATACAATGAGAATATCATTTACCATTTTTCCAATTAAATCTTCACAACTTTTCACTTAGTCCTCCAATCTGTTGCTGTGAGGTCCATGGAGTAGCAGAATGGTAGAAATGCAGAATCTACAGCCCCCACCCCAGACCAACTGAATCAAAATCTACATTTTTAACTAGAGCCTCAGGAGAACCCACAGCTACATTCACGTTTGAGACACACCCTCCAGTAAGCCACTTTTATCAGCCTTTTTGTTAGAGCGGCTTCTTTCAGGGCTCTCCCTTTGTGGTCTTAGCCCCCCATGAATGCTCTGCTTCCGCCAAACCACACTGCCCCAGGTTCCAGGCCTCTCAGGCCTCCTCCCCACCATCTGCAAAGCCCCCTCCCCTTCTTTTTGCCTAAAGGCAGCACTCGTATTTCTCAATGCCCCAGTTGAGTCTCTCAACTCCAAAACCTTCTCCATAGCCCAAGGGCTCTTACCTGCCTCTAATTTTACAGAACCTGTCTAGCTACACTTTCATCTAGCATCGTAGCTGTAGCTGTGCTTGTTCTGTTATTTAACCCTTATTCTGCCCTTAATTTTCCAAGTACTTCTGCTTTGTGTCTCCTGCTAGTCTATCACTTACATGTTTTTGCACCTGTCATGGGACTTTGCATATACCAGATTCAACAAATATTTGGTGTTTGGCTTTGACTTGGATCTCTGATGGCAAACTATATAATCTGAAAAACCTATAAATCTGAGTCTAGAAACCTAGTAAAAAATATACAACCTCTAAGTTTTGCTGGTATTAAACCTTCCAATATGCTGAACCCAGAAGTTGCACAATAATGTACTGTACAGATACTGAACTATTTTTAAATAACTGGAGAAAATAAATATCAAAAATGAAAATAAGACAACATAATATCAGGTATCAACTAACACTGTAAGTAGAAATATCTCATATTATTGTCGCTAAGGACAACTAAACAAATAAAATCCCTTAGCTACCAGCAGCTGCCACGGACCAAAATACAATGACAGCCAACCCCAGCCTATGATGTGCAAAGAAAAGCATACAGGGCTTCTGACCAAAATTGTGTCTACCAGGATACAGGCAGTCTCAAAACTCATTCCATTCCACTCCTGGATAGAATGACGCCATACACCGTGGCAGGTGTTTTTCTCTATCCTTTCATCAAGTCCATAAGTATTATTAGAATTTAACAATGTGTCTTATAGCAGGTCATAGAAATACAAAGATGGCTAAGACATGTCCTTACTGTCAATGTGCTCACAGTCCTAGTGGGAAGAGGCATAAACAGATCATTCTAACACAATGTGGAACATACAGTACTACAGTACACGTACACAGGGCATTATGGGAACACAAGGAAGGGCTGCCTAACTCAACCTGAAGCAATCAAGATTGTGGACTTTCTGCGGCTTCCCTGGTGGCCCAGTGGTTGAGAGTCCGCCTGCCGATGCAGGGGACACGGGTTCGTGCCCCGGTCCGCGAAGATCCCACATGCCGCGGAGCAGCCGGGCCCGTGAGCCGTGGCTACTGAGCCTGCGTGTCCGGAGCCTGTGCTCCGCAACGGGAGAGGCCGCAACAGTGAGAGGCCCGTGTACCGCGAAAAAAAAAAAAAAAGATTGTGGACTTTCCGGAGGTGGTGATACTTGAGTTGAGACTTAGAGATGACAAAGGAATTAGCCAACTGAAAGATGAAGAGTGATATTCCAGGTAAGGAGAAGTATGTAAGGAGAGGGAAGAGGACACTGACAACATGGTATGTGGAAGGAGCCTAGAAAGCTCTGCATAGTAAGAGGCCAGAAGTGATGAGGTTTTCTCTACAGAGGCAGTGGCCACTTGCTAGTTGATTAGCTTGGAGGCAAAAGACTTGGGACTTTATCCAAAAGGCAAATGGAAAATGTCTAGGCTTGAAAAGACTTCATGCAGCTTCCAAGATCTAATAAGCAAAATTAGAACAGCTTTGATTCTAGATGAACCAACTACATTAAAGCCATAGAATCCTCATCAACATGGCTACTTAGATACTAATTCAAACATTTCATGAATCATCTCTGCAGATGGATATTGGAGGACAAGACCTCTGAGATAAATCCCTTCCAGCCAAGATTCTATTTTCTGATTTTAAATGGCCAACAAAACTATGGACCCATAACATGGATCTGTCCTTCTGAAGGCACTAAACCATACCGCAGGACAAATACCACAGTCTTATTAAGATAGTGAAGTGAAAGGAGCATTAAAAGGGCCATAGAATGGGAGCCTGCTTCTTCTCACTTCTAGCTAACTTCTCTTTCCAGCAAACTATATTTTTCTCCAATTATAGCTCACCATGTCAGGCAAATGTATGCGATTATTATGTCTTTATTCTTAGTATTTTAATTTAAATTTTTTACTGAGTTTTTTCATTTGCAACCAAACAGTTCAATTATTTGCTTTACACTTATTGATACACACATACACACACAGATTTTTACTCAATTTTGAGAGGTAAGACGCTGGTTGATTTGAATGTTGGCATTTTGTGAAATGTTGCCTCAGTATAAAAAATAAATTGTTTACTCTGGATGTTCAAAACCATTAACACAGAAGAAAAATACCAGCAGGAAATAATTCTGTTTGGTTCAGGCAGATGACTAGATACATTATACCCAATGGTATATATGAGCTGGAATCATTCAACTGCCTGCCTTTTAAATACGTCATGTCTCCAAACTGCACCTTGCACACTGCTTCCTCTAAGAGCTCCTAATCTGGGCCAGGCTTCTCAAAATGGATGAAACTAAACTAACTCAGCCATCTTTTGCCAATTTCACCGTATCTGGATTCAGCATTTCATCTTCCCATCTAACCCGTGTAGGTATTATTTTCCTAGCAGTGATTTTACTTTTTGGCGATGGGCAAATGTCCATATTTACAATTTTAGCCTTTTCAGGACCACAGAATTAAGCAATCATCAGGAAAAAATAACAGTGATGATAAAATTTAGAATAATATTAAAGAGGTAAGTGTGATAGTTAAATAAAAATTAAAAAAATCAAGTAGACCAGGGATGAAGGGCATGGGCCCTGGGGCCAGACTGCAGAGTGTAGTTCTTGGTTTCCCCACTTATACTATACTAGTATAGTATACTATACTAGCTTTGGATAGGTCATTTAATCGTTCAGAGGTCTCAGTTATCCAGTATGTAAAATGGGAATAATAATGCTAGTTCCTATCTTTAATGCAGTTGATAAGATTTTTAACAGTAATTTATACACAGCATTTAAATCAGAGCTTGGCACATAAGAAGTTATATGTGCTAGCTATTATTAGTATTATCATCAACATCATCATCATCATCATCATTATAAGGTACCATAATCCATTAATCTCAATTCTCAAAAATAGTTTCATGGAACGTCACAGGGTATTTTCACATTCACATGTCCTCTTCTTTTCTAGCACTTCTTGGGATGTTTGAAATACAAGAGAAAACAAAAATAACTCTTCTCAAGAGATGATATTACAAAGATTAGCTAGCAGAAAATATGTTGCGGCAGACATTGTTGGTTGAATGACCCAACCCCATTTCCAGTCTCTTCCCTAGGTCCTCTTCCAGCTTGCAATGTGCACATGACACAGTGCAGCAGGAAAAGCATTTTCCCCTCTTCCTACTGAAATGATCGCCAGCCTACGAAGGAAGCCCCCAAAGAATCAGAGACCTCAATGCTAACCTTGCTGACCCCCCTTCAACCAGTGCCAACAGCTACCCGCCCTCAGATTTTTCATCATATATGAAAAGTAAACCCCTTTACAATTGAGACTTCATATTCAGGTTTTCTAATGCATGCAACCAAAAGCTTTCCTGACTGATACATTTATAGACTCCACGTTGCTCATGAGACGACCCGAGAGATCTCAGTCTGCAGCAGTCATTCTCACTGATGCCTGATTTCTTTTCCTAGGGTAAAACTAGGTCCCTGGTGCTTGTGCTTCTGCGTTCAGTGTTCCAACTTGCCCTGCATAAGTTGCATCCTGGAGATCCAGGGAGCCCTTCCTTCTAGGTCTTCCCCATTCCATCTTTCTGTTCCCAGGTGCTGATCCCACTTCAGCTGCTCATGCTGCAGGCTTTTCATTTCTTGCCCTCCAGGAAGCCACACTCTGGGTGACCAGCATCCCTACACTGGTGCTACTTATTCCCCTTGACACCAAGCTCATAAGTTTTCTCTTCAGTGTCACCTGGTAATGGGGGCAGACATCTTCCCATCACTTGTCTCTCTCCACCTTATCAGTTTTATTATTGTGGCCAATTTTTCTTGTCCCCAGTGGTTCTCAAAAAGCCCACCTGCCCAATCACTCCTCAGCCCCTTCCGGTTCACTAACGAAGTCCAGTTGCAGCTGCATACACGATAAAACTGGTAAAAGCTACACAGCTTGCAAATAGTGTTTCCAATTGTCATACTGTATTATTGTTGTTTAGACAATCAAACTGTTCACTGAAATAATTACATTATTAAAATATTTTTAAATTGTCTATGGACTTATTTCAGATAGTACTTCTTCAGCTCTAAAATTATTCAACCATTTCAACAACAAAGAAAAAACTGTAACTTGGACTTGGTGATTGATATTTTCTTCTTCATCAACTTAGTTCACAATTTGGAAACAAAGGTTTGTCTGTTTAATATCATATGAAGAATTATAGTCATCTTGGATAAACAATAGTGTCAATAAATAACATCTACATAAGAATGAAAAAGAAAACCTATATTCTTGCTGCCAGCAGACATAACTTTTGTTGACCTTTGAAAGCCAGGGGATTAACTAGCATTTGGGGGGAGACATTTTGAAAGACACAGAACCTGTCATATTTTCTGCTTCATGAGCTAAACATAAACAGTGGGGAGACTGTTACAGCTGTCTGCTAACAGATGAGGCTTTGGAGGTTGTGAGCCAAAGGAACAGCAAAGACCATTCTGTGTTTAATAAACCATATACCCTCCAGTACTGAGATAACCCCTGCCAGGGAGTTAACATTTGGGGAAAAAAAAAAACAAAACAGTTCTTCCAAGTCATGGAGGTATAATATAAGATCCTGTGATTGTAAAGAAATCACATGGGTTGTGAAGAGAAGCAATTGTGAGGGATGTCATTTTTAAAATTTACTATAATTTACAAATAAGAGAGACCTGAGCTGATAAAGTATCATCCAAATTACTATTTGAAAATGATTTATACCACAGGGAACACAAAACAGTATTTCTATTTGTTTTTCTAGCAAAACATAACATATGTGCAGCAAAGTGAATCAGAAACTCTTCCCAACTCAGAAAACCTTTAAATCATAATAATAATGAAGATAAAAGTCATTTTCAGGCAGTAGCTCAATAATACACTGAGAATGGAGTCACCACATACATAATTCAGGCATAATGTAATCCTCAAGACACATATTCCTAAAATAAAGAGGCAGACAGCCTAGGTGTGGATCTGGCTCTTGCTGTGTTACTTTGTGCAAGTAACTGAATATCTCTGAGCCTCAGGATCCACATCTATAAAATGCAGGTAATAGCTACGTTGCAGGGTTGTTAAAATAAGTGAAATGAATTGATATTTTTACAGTTTTAGAACAGTTCCCAAACATATAATAAGTGGTACTTAAGTATAAATAACAAATAATAACAGCTGTGTAGCTTACCTGATGCCTGATGGGATAAATTTAAACTAATCCGTCAGTGGAAGAGCTATGGAAGCCTCCAGTCTAACCTCTTCTCTCACACAAGAATCCTCTAAGAACCAAAACCAAAACCAAAAGCATGACCCAGCAATTCCGCTCCTGGGTATATATCTGAAAAAAACAAAAACACTAATTCGAAAAGACACACGGGTCCCAATGTTCATAGCAGCATTATTTACAATTGCCAAGATATGGAAACAACCAAAGTATCCATTAACAGATGAATGGACAAAGAAGATGTGGTATATATACACAATAGACTACTACCCAGCCATAAAAAAGAATGAAATTTTGCCATTTTGCAGCAGTATGGATGGACTTGGAGGGTATTATGCACAGTGAAATAAGTCCGACAGAGAAAGACACTGTATGATATAATTTATATGTGGAATCTAAAAAATACAACAAACCAGTGAATATAACAAAAATGAAGTGGACTTGCAGATATAGAGAACAAACTAGTGGTCACCAGCAGGGAGCTGGGGAGGGGCAGAATAGGAGTGGGGGAGTGGGAGATAAAAGCTGTTGGGTGCAAGATAGGCTACAAGGACATATTGTACAACATGAGAAATATAGCCAATATTTTTAAATGGAGTGTAACCTTTTAAAATTGTATAAAAAATTAAAACAAAAACAATCCTTGACACACTCTGACCTGAGGAAGAGGAAACTGGAAAATACCTCCCTGTAATTCCCACCTTGAATTCTAAATCTGAACCTATAACAAATAAATCCAAGCCTGCTTCCACATGGCAAACCACCACAATTTTTAAGGAACCACCATCACCTTCTCTTCCTCAAGCCAAGCATCCTCTATCTGTTCATCCTCTGAGACTTTGATGGGGCTCCAGCTCCCTCACCATCTAGGACACTGGCCTCTACAGACAGCAAGTTTGTTCGGTTCCCCAGGAAAGTTGGGCGGGAAGTACCGGGATGTGATTCACGTGGCGGCCTATCTGCCACTCTCATTCTGGACCTTGATTTCTATTAGCTGAGGCTCAGATGGCGCTCCAGTTTTCTGGCATCTGTGTCACGCTATTGCCTTATACTTAAAACTAGCCTCTTGATCTGCTGAAAAGCCAGAGCACTCAGCTCCATCCTTACAATGACATTTTTAAGCCTAAACTCAATAATGTGTATTTATCCCTATTAAGTCTCACTTGATTATTAATCAGGATAAATGTGCATGCAAATGGAATCACAGTAGTACACCAAATCAGATTTTAAATTCTCTAGAGGAAATTCATTTTTTATACAGGAATCTTATGATCAAATTTTGTAAAGCAAATATCCTTCAATTGATATTTTTGGTAACTATCTATTAGCATATTATAGCTGTCTACAGCAGGAAACATACATTAAGCTTTGGATTCTACCATATTATGTTATTAAAGCAGATCTGCCTTCCTGTACTTTGATTAGGCTAATACTAAAATTAGTTTATTTTCCTGCAATGTACTGCAACCAGAAGATTAGCATGCAGAAGAGAGAGCCGGGAGGCCACAGACCCAAAAACTATGACCAGGTCTAAAGTCTCCTAAAAGCGTACAGTCCTCAAAGGGCAAACCAAGAGTTAATTCTTGGCTTAAAATTTCCCTCCCATGCCTTTTATATGAACGAAATAATACTGTGAAAAAAAACATTACAACTGACCCTCTCCTATTTGTTCAGTTTCCACTTAATTTGGTTCCACAATTGGGTCACTGTCCTCCAGGGTTCTCTACTAGGTAAGGCCCTTAGGCTAAGCCTTCTACAGGCTGAGTCCAGTTCACCTCTCTTGCCTCATCTCTAATGACACTCCAACACTGTCACCCCTAGAGTTTCACCAGCCCACTCACCTGTACTCTCAGCTCCATCCATGTCTCAAAACCAGTCCTGACAAAGGAGGCAGTTGGTAAGGCCTTAAACCAATCCTGTGGTAAGATAACTAGTATATCTCGTGTGCCTGGGTGAGCCCTGGGAACCAGAAGTGAGCTAATTCTACCCAACCACTGAGCACACTGTGCATGGCCTTCCTGCTCAGATTCTGACTGAGCCTTCCTGTCCCCTTACTGGGGTTGAAGCTCTTCCCTAAGTCTGGACACTTAACTGAGGCCCTGAGAACTTTCCCAGCCCATTTGCAGATCCCTGTTATTCAGTTATTACCTGGGATCCAGCCATAAATCAGAAAAACCTCCACATACCACCATGTACCTCCCATTAGACTTTCAATGTCAGTATCACTGTCCATGGATCTCCCACCACATTGGAGACTGAATCAAAATTTACCCTAGATCTTTCAACACCACAATTTGAACTACTGATACTAAGGAAAAACTTGAAGAAGAAATACGCAAACCCATGCATAAAGAAAGTCACAACTCCTTTTTCTGAGGAATAAAAGACATCTCAAATAGCTGAAGATACATGGCATGTTCCTGGGAATGGCAAGTAGTCAAGGCCAAGATATACCAAGAATCCAAACCTTAGGCAGCACCAATCTACCCGTGGGGAGATTTTTTAATCAGCATGACTCAGGTGTGGAAGACTGATGATTTGAATTCAGCCAGGCTTGGGATTTTGCTAAGCAGGTGTGAAAGAAGAACATGGGGCAAAACAGTTGATACTGTCAAAGAGAGACAGAAGTGATGGAACATAAAACCTAAATGGCTTGGGAAACAAATATAGAAAGTGGGTAACAGAGAAAACAAGAATCTAGAGTCTGGAGAGCCTAATGGGACAAAGATGAATGAAACTTGCCAGAGGCTATGTCAAGAGACCGAGGTCTGGATATAAAATTTCAGTGCTGAAGACACTGGTGATGAAAACATGCTGAGTATGCAAACAGAAGGACATGATGAAGAGGGGCTACGGTAGAAGCTATTGGAGATGAGTAACTCAAAGCCCGGAGAAGCCTGTGTCATTTGGGCGGGTGTTGAAGTCATCCAGGATACAAGACAGCCTAAGGATCCACGGAAGGACTGAAGCCAAGTGCCCAAGTGGAGCCTCTTTAGAATGGTGGGAGCATTGGCTCATTTAGGACAATAAATTAGATACAGGACAAAAAACAGAAACCTGGCTTGCCTTTAACTTTTCCATTTCTAAGATTGAGAAAGGGGAGATAAGAGTTCTTGGTTTAAATGTTCTGGTTAATTTCACAAATCAAATTTAACTTCACTAAGAAAAGTTATGAAACATGGTTCCTTGGCAGTAACAGTACCAGTCAAGCGATATGGTACCACAGCATGAGATTTCAAAGATCTATATTTCAACACTAATGAAATAGAAACCATTCTAGAATTGCATTTAGCATGGCAAGAAAATGAACTCGGGGGGATTAATTATTAAAACATAAAATGTAAAAACATGCATTTGACACATATTTATTTCATTAGTTTAGAAAACTATTTACAAATCATTAAAATTCTTGATATCTATAACCAAAAAGAAAATGGTGGAAGAAAGGAAATGAGACTGATTCTAGCTAGGACAGTGGATAGGAACTAAAACAAAACTGTAGAATGTTATATAAAAGTGACTGCCATGGGAAAATTCCAATCACCTGTAGCCTCCCTAGTACCAGCCATCAATTTCCTTGGAATGCCGTTCCGCTTCAGTACATCAGTTCAAAGAAGATGTACTTGAAGCACTGAAGTTCTAATATCAAACCAAAAGTAAAAACTCAGTCATGTAAAAGCAAAAGGTAAAGTTCTCTTGGTCCTGATTCCTTAGATAAATAATTAAATAATAATGAAATTGGAGGGCTAATTTCATTTTAAAAATTCCAACTTGTTCAGATGAAAGTCTACTAAAAATGGCATATTAAATGACCTTGCTTTGAGGCCCCAGTGCTTGATCCAAGGAAAAAGTCCTCTGCAGCTTGGGTTAAAGTAAAAGCTTCTCAACAAATAATCCCCAAGTATTTTTCTGATTATTACTCATACACTAAGTTCATAAAAACTCAGAAAACTATTAGGTTGGGGAAAGAAAAGATTGAGCAAACTATGACTGACTTTTGGGTTTTCTTATTTCTTCTACGAAGTGAAATTCTGTTCATCTTGCTCATTGATATCTCAGACCACCAGACATCCTCAAGTTCTATACCTTATGCAACACCCAACTGAGACTATGAGAGAAGAGTAACCGACATTATCCACTTCCTCTGCTAAGGTCAGACCACTGTCACCACTGACTAATTTACCATGGAGAGTGGGACCCTTCCTAACACCATACACAAAAGTAAACTCAAAATGGATTAAAGACCTAAATGTAAGGCCGGACACTATAAAACTCTCAGAGGAAAACATAGGCAGAACACTCTATGACATAAATCGCAGCAAGATCTTTTCTGACCCACCTCCTAGAGTAATGAAAAGAAAACCAAAAATAAACAAATGGGACCTAGTTAAACTTAAAAGCTTTTGCACAGCAAAGTAAACCATAAACAAAACGAAAAAACAACCCTCAGAATAGGAGAAAATATTTGCAAACGAAGCAACTGACAAGGGATTAATCTCCAAAATGTACAAACAGCTCATGCAGCTCAATATAAAAAAAAAAAACAAACAACCTAATGGAAAATGGATGGAAGACCTACATAGACATTTCTCCAAAGACATACAGATGGTTAAGAGGCACGTGAAAAGCTGCTCAGCATCACTAATTATTAGAGAAATGCAAATCAAAAGTACAATGAGGTATCACCTCATACTGGTCAGAATAGCCATCATCAAAATATCTACAAACAATGAATTCTGGAGAGGATGTGGAGAAGAGGGAACCCTCCTACACTGTTGGTGGGAATGTAAATTGGTACAGCCACTATGGAAAACAGTATGGAGGTTCCTTAAAAAACTAAAAATAGAACTACCATATGATTCAGCAATCCCACTCTTGGGCATATACCTGGAGAAAAGCATAATTCAAAGAGATACAAGCAGGGCTTCCCTGGTGGCACAGTGGTTGAGAGTCCGCCTGCAGATGCAGGGGACATGGGGTTGTGCCCCGGTCCGGGAAGATCCCACATGCCGCGGAGCGGCTGGGCCCGTGAGCCATGGCCGCTGAGCCTGCACGTCCAGAGCCTGTGCTCCACAACGGGAGAGGCCACAACAGTGAGAGGCCCACATACCACAAAAAAAAAAAAAAAAAAACAGATACATGCACCCCAGTGTTCATTGCAGCACTATTTACAATAGCCAGGACATGGAAACCACCTAAATGTCCATCAACGGAGGAATGGATAAAGAAGATGGATAAAGATACAATGGAATATTATGCAGCCATAAAAAGGAACGAAATAGTGCCATTTGCAGAAATGTGGATAGACCTAGAGACTGTCATAGGGAGTGAAGTAAGTCAGAAAGAGAAACACAAATATTGTATAATATCGCTTATATGTGGAATCTAGAAAAATGGTACAGATGAACTTATTTGCAAAGCAGAAATAGAGACACAGGTGTAGAGAACAAACTTACAGATACCAAGGTGGGGAAGAGGAGGTAGGATGAATTGGGAGATTGGGATTTACATATATACACTACTATGTATAAAATAGATAGCTAATGAGAACCTACTGTTTAGCACAGGGAACTCTACTCAGTGCTCTGTGGTGACCTAAATGGGAAGGAAATCTAAAAAAGAAGGGATATATGTATATGTATAACTGATTTACTTTGCTGTATAGCAGAAACTAACACAACATCGTAAAGTAACTATACTCCAATAAAAATTAATTTAAAAAAAAAAACAGTTCTGGTAGAACCAGGATTCTTGACAGGAAATTAATTTTTAACTAAACATATTCATTTTAATATTTGTCTTTCTATGCAGTTCCCTCTCTTAAACTTGGGTTGGGTTTATTACTCTTTTTCATTTGAGAATGAATTTTTATTCATCCTGCTTACATATGTTGTACATGGAGACTGAGACCTTTAATTGAAACTACAAAAGCTCTAAAGATTAATAACTTCATTGCTGAGGGCTCATATACCTTAACAGGTAAGTCAACTTTTGATATTAACGTTTGAAACCGGTTTTTGTTTTTAAATTACAAGTAGTAAATTAGGCAAAATAATGAGGGAAAAAAGGAAGAAACACACACATACAAAAAAACTTTTTGTTTTATTCTTCTAAAGTGACAAAGTGACAAAGATCCTATCAATCAGTTTCTGGGTAGCATATGAGTATGCCAGTATAACAGTTAAACCAGACAAGGATTCTGTAACCTCTCTGTTTCAATTTGACAACTTAATCTCCAAGACTCAAGTCTGGAACACTTGCTAACCAAAGTATTTTATGACCTATACCTGGAATTATTCAAAAGAAAATAATAAAACATATCATACTGAGTACTTTTTCTTTTTGGAACGCCAGGGTAAAGTCTTGCAAAGATCTGATTGAGCAGCAGTGTCCCTCCGGAGATAAATTTAGCAAAGATGCTTTGACCAGGAAAATCTTTTTCTCGCAAGATATGTAAAAAGAGATACAAAGCAATACGTATGCATTTGTGCTTTTCCTTCCTACGGTGACAACGTACAAAGGTTTTATCTACCTTTATTTTTGATTGCAGCTCAAATTTCAGATAAGCTCTTCCCCTTGTAGACAATCCACTTGTAGATGCTTTGGCCCTGGAGCCTGTGTTCTTCCAAGTTCTTTCTCTAAGAAGAAATTCTTTGTGCTCAGAAGAAATCTGTCACAAAATAATGCATGAATGGAAAGGGTGAGTATAACTCGGCATTTTTTCCTTTAAAATTAGTCACTTCAGAAGAAGACAGATCATTAAAATTTGCCCTAAATATCAAAGGTTCTAATTCAGCAAAATATTTTGAGATTCATGAGTGGCTCAAAGTAGATAACGATTAGAGTTGAAATCAAGAGAAGTACTATAAAGCATTAGCCAAAATACTGGAGACCAAAGAAGAGAGATAATGATAAATATCAGCAAAACCACTCACAAACAAGTTTTTTACTTTATAAAAGCTTCAAATACAGCGCCATACTAATTCATTGTATTGATTAAAATGACAGTTTCTCAACGTGTCAGAATAAAAATAATCAAATAGCTTTGCCTTTAAACATCTTGTATGTTGTCGAGAGGGTATTCATTTATCCTTTTCGTCTTTGAAAAAGATTAGATTTTCAACCAAAGTGTGACTAGCAGACTCATAAAAATTGCTATCATATTCACTTTAAAAATATACTGCTCAACCTTTGCTAGATCCCCTGGCTTACCTTTGTTCTTACATCAATGAAGCATTTAATCTTGCCTGTCTTCTTCAACAAAACCAGTGAAATAGTCAAACCATCCAGCAAGAACTGTTCTCTAGAAATATGAAGCTTTGGTGTCAGATCTTAGCCAGAATGTGTGCTCCCACACACCGCCAGAAATTTATGGTCAGCTGGATAGAATCTTTCTTCTGCAACACCATTTGCCCTTTCTCCAAGTCCAAAGCAAAGATCTTTTTGAGCAAAGTAGCTGAAAAGACAGGCTCAGGATAAAGGGCAAATACAGACTGATTTTGTATAATTGACCTTTCTTTAAGCTAGAAAGAAAATAATTTAGAATTTCTATACAAGAATCAGAGAGATGTTTTTCTTTTTGTAGCTTTTTTTAAAAGTAAAAATGCACTTTTTACCCAAATTTTGAAGGAAATATTACTAGAATAAGACATATGAATTTAACATATTAAACCAGGTAAAATCTGAAAAATCTTTTTAGTGCAGGTGGCTTATTAATACTTCCCATGTATTACTTCCTCTCACCTTTCTACCTCTCTCTTTGTCAATTTTCTACTCTACTCTCTTTTGTGTTTTCTCTTATCCCTGTCCTCAGGTTAGGGAAGTTTCCATGGTTCAACCTTCTTCCAATTTCTTGTCTCTCTCCACTTGATATTTCATAGTTGGGTCACATTGTATAGCGCTTGATACATTTTACAACAATTACCACATTTGATTCTCATAGCCATCCTATGATATAGTCCTGTATAATCGTCCATTATACACCTGAAATCACACACCTATTAAGTGGAAATCACATACGCATTAAGTGGTAACATAGAAACTCACAAGAATCTTCCAATTGTCTTCACCCACTTCCAAGAGACCACACAGACCACATAGAAAAAAAAAAATCTGTCTTTTTCATCAATGTGGCCTCAACAATTAGCACAGAACGAGCATATAATATAGTTATACATATACGATATATGACTATACATGTTTCAGCAGTGTAATGCGCTCAATATATTAAATAAATGAATGAATGAAAGTTAGCTCTACTTCTAATCTTTGCAGGAATCTTTGTAGGAAATCTTACACTTTTCAAAGTGCTTTTTAAAATATGAACCTCTCTGGTGAACAAAACATTTTACGAATTAGAAAGATCAACTACTCTGGTCCCCTATTTTACTGATGAAGATATTGTGGCTCAGAAAAGCTAAAGAACTTATTCATAAGTAGCCAATAGTAGTGCCAAGCTAGAGCCTAAAGAATATCAATATGAAAAGAATTTTCAATCCCATACGAACCTGTGGGCTATTCTTTACTATAATGTTACAGTTAGGAGTTATGACTAGTTATTTTCATCATTCTGCACAGACCCGATAGTGCATACATATCTATTTAATGTCACATGGGCTAGGCTATCGGGATAGGGAAAAAAACTTAAATATTTTTACAAGCAGATTGCCTTTAAGCTGTGCATTGAATTAAATACAATTACTCAGTTCCTTCTACATTTTAAAATATATAATTAAAAGATCAAAATATTTTGATAACCATTTAAGCCAAGATAATAGTTCCCCATGTCTCTGTTCTGTATTAACACGCCTTTAAATAGAAAGCATTCATGAACTGAGACATTCCTAACACATTACATGTATGCTCACACATGTGTGATGCACACACACTGTTTCTGGCAATATTCATCACGATTCACTGCCTTGCCTTTTGGCTCTCCAGATGGCCCATTGGTTCTATTCAAACTGAACTCTGAGATTCCTCTTTCCTAATTGCTGGCTTCCAGAAGGAGCCCTTTGTGGCAGCTAGTCCCCCCAGTCAACTGCAACATTCCATTGCTTGAGCCTAAGTTTCAACACAGTCTTCAGGCTCTTCCTCTGCCTACCTAGTTCATAGCCACAACCAATCCTTGATTATCTATGCAGAAAGGGGGGAGGGGTAACAATAATTTAAAATATCATCATCAAAGGAAAATTATTTGAAAGAACAAAAACTATCATACCAGCTCAGACCTGTGATCTCAGTTTTTTTGGTCTCTGAAAGCAGCAACTAGACTTGTGGAAGAATTTGGTTATCAAGATGAAGCGTATATTTCTTATTAGTCATATTCACTCATTTATTCATTCAGTAATTTTAATAAAGAGTGTAGGATATATAAGACCTCAATTAAGTGCCTGGGGGATGAAATTAGGGGAGAGAGAAAGAAAGGAAAAAATAAAAGGAAGGAAAAAGAGAGAGAAAGAGAAAGGAAGGAAAGAAGGAAGGAGGGAAGGCATGCAAATCATTATTTCAAAGCACTTAAATCCTAAATGGAGACCTCCAGCTAACATTTCTGTGATGTGATTTTTTTCTCTCAGCCTCTGTGCTTCTCCACTCTCTCCCCCTACCTAGTTAATGCTGATTCGTCTTTCACATCCAACATCCAATTTTGCCCAGTAGAAACTTTCCCTAAACCTACCTCCCAACCACAGTAGTTGCCCCTCTGATTTTGCCTTCCTCTCCCATCTATTATCACATTAGATCTAATTTTATATTTTAAATATATTGTTTTATTTTAATTATATTTAAAATATATTTAACATAGGCATTAACTAAGACATTGTATTTAATCATATTCCATTATTATATTTAATAAATATAGTATTATAGATTTCAATTATTTACTGTCTCCCCAGAAGCGTATACCATGCCAACCACTTAAGAGGTCTCCAATAAATATTCCTGAATAAAGAAATGAGTTAGTAAATGATAGATATAAGACAAAATGATGTAAGCTCTTAGTGGTTAAAAATTCAAGTTTTGAGTCAGATTTCTGGGTTCAAATCCTTCTTCAAATCCTTACTAGCTGAAAAAACTTGAGAACCGTGCAGAGATTAAAGTTGCCTCAAGCAAGAGGAGATTTTTAGTAAGGATTTTGGGAGGGTTGATTTTATGTGTCAGCTTAGCTAGTCTATGGTACCCAATTGTTTGGTCAAACAAATTAAATCAGTAGACTTTGAGTAAAGCAGTTTACTCTCCATAGTGTGGGTGTGACTCATCCAATCAGCTGAAGACCTTAGAAGACTGAGGTTCCTCAAAGAGGAAGAAATTCTCCCCCAAATTGCGACATAGAAACCTGCCTGAGTTTCCAACTTGATGCTCTGAGGCATTCAGACTCAAGACTGCAGCATCAACTCTTACCTGAATTTCAGATCTCAGATTTTCCAGTTCCCAAAATCACACGACCCAATTCCTAAAAATAAACCTATTTCTCTCTCTCTCTCTTTCTTTCTCTCCCTCCTTCCCTCCCTCATTCTCTCTCTCTCTCTATATATATACACACATATATGATATAGAATAGTATGCAATATAATAATACATAAATATATATTATATATTTTACATATATAAATTACATATTATATGTATATCTATATATACTATATAGATATAATATACATACAATATATAAATTATACATGTTTATTTACTATATATTATACATACATAATAATTAAATATTTATATATTTTATATAATATGTTTTCTAGAGAAACAGCATACGTATATATATATTTTATATATATACGTATGCTGTTTCTCTAGAAAACCCTGCCTAATACAGATCTATACTAGGTAACCCAAGAGAAGCCAACAGCCCTGTCTCACACAGAAAAGGAAAGACAGAATCAGGTTCCTGGGACCAGGGCCATTTAGATGCCCAGTTACCGAGGGCCTCAGCAGCTGGAATTTGTACTTCTCATTCTTTGGCTTTGCCATCAATGTGGCTCTGCTACTCCTTCCCGTGTCTATCATTCTCCAGTAGCTGGAGATTGACTCTTCATATGCTGATCTGTTTATCTGTTCCCTGCCTTGTATCTTCTTACCTGCTTACGCATAGTTTCTGTCTTTTCATCTTCCTCATCACTTCTGCTTCCTCATGACTTTGGTTTGTTGTGATCCTCATGGTGCAACGCTACTCCATCGCTTTTCTCTAAGCAGTCTTCTACTTTCAGCTCCCATGGCTGGCCTCTTCTCTATCATTACGATTCACAGATCACATTCCTGACAGAGAGAATTGAGTCGGCACAGCTCATCTTTTGGAGCCAGCTGATGGTATAGGGCTCTGGATAGCCTGGGAATCAGCTGCCTTTGGGGCAGGTACCCATCTCTGGAACAATGAACTACAACCGGACACCAGAGTCATGGGATACCTAGCATGGCCACCTGAGACTGTTTCTTCCCATAAAAAAATTTCCCTTGGAAGACCCTTAAAGAAAAACAGAACTACCACATGATCCAGCAATTTCACTTCTGGGAACATACCCAGAGAAAATGAAAACACTAACTTGAGAAGATATCTGCACCCCCATGTTCACAGCAACATAATTCACTATAGGCAAAGCCTGGAAACAAAGTGTCCATCAATGGATGGATGGATAAAGAAGTAATAAATGGAATATTATTCTGCTACAAAAACAAGGAAATCCTGCCATTTGCCACAACATGGACGGACCTGGAGGGCATTATGCTGAATGAGGGAAGTCAGACAGAAAGACACGTGCCATATGATCTCACTTACCTAGGGAATCGAAAAGAAAAAAGGTCAAATTCACAGAAAAAGAGATCAGACGCTTGTATTTACCAGAGGCAGAGGGCGGGGGAGGGGAAATTGGAGGACGGGTGGAAGAAACATACAAGCTTCCACTTACAAAAAAGGGAAGTACTAGAGAGGCAATGTACAATATGAAGACTGTAGTTAACACTGCTGTATGATATACAGGAAAACTGTTACGAGAGTAAATCCTGGGAGTCCTCATCGCTAGGAAAATATTTTTTCCTTTCCTTTCTTTTTATTGTATCTATATGAGAAGATGGATATTAACTCAACCTATTGTGATAATCATTTTACAATATATGTAAATCAAACCATGATGCTGTATGCCTTAAACGTATACAGTGATGTATTTCAATTAGTTCTCAGTAAAACTTGGTGGCGGGGAAGAACGTGTAACTTCAGGAACGGCAAAGACGTAACACACTGAATCATTATGATGCATTTGGATGGGCTGAAGTATTAGGTGTAGGATGGCTGTCCTGAGAGATATGTCACATAGGCTTTCTCTTCTGTAGACAATTTGGCTATTAAATCATTAGGACTCGATGCTCCCTGGTAGTCTAGTGGTTAGGATTTGGTGTTCTCATTAGGACTCTACTGCTTTGGAAAACAGTTTGTCTATTCCTTAAAATGTTAAACATAGTGTCACCATAGGAGCCCATAATCCACTCCTAGATATACACCCAAGGGAATTAAAACAGCTTTCCGTATCAAACCTGTACATGAATGTTCAAAGCAACATTATTCATAATAGCAAAAAAAATCGAAAGAATCCAAATGTCCATCAGCTGATGAATGAAAAACTACAATGTGGCATATCTACACAATGGAGTATTATCCAGCAATAATAAGGAATGAAGTGCTGACACAGGCTATAATGCTGATGAACCCTTAAAACTTATGCTAAGTGAAAGAAGTCGCTCACAAAAGACCACATACTGTATGATTCCACGTATGTGAAACCTCCAAAATAGGTAGAACTGTCATGACAGAAAATAGATTACTGGTTCCTAGTACTGGGAGTGATATGATGAGGAGAAATGGGAATTAACTACTTATGGGTACAAGGTTTCTTTTGTGGATGACGAAAATGTTCTAAAATTGATTGTGGTAACGGTTGCCCAACTCTGTGAATAAACAAAATCCATTGAATTTTACAATATAAATTGGCGAATTGCATAGCATGCAAATTACATCTTAATAAAGTTGTTTAAAAAAGTGTTAAGGAAGGAGCTGTGAGTACATGATGACATGTCTACAAAAAAGGAAAATGGCATCGGCAGAAAAGGGACCAGCCATGGGATCATGACTAGGGTGGGCGCTATCTCTGCCCAGCCCTGTGGAGGGATCATTTGCACCGTCAACGGCTGCAGCGCAGACCACTTCTGACCTGTACTCAGTCACTACCAGGGACAAAGGAGACTTGGAAGTTGCATTGGTTACAAAATTGAGTCAGAGATGATGACATTATTCATAGTGTTGTTACGAATAGTATAAACAGTACTCACAGTATTCATAGTACTACCGTGAGCCCTATTCTTTTATTCCTACATTAGATTGGGGAGCCTTCAGAAATATTTATCATCTTTGAGGGAGAAGGGGTTTGACCAGGAATAGCCCAAATTCCAGTGCAATATTCAGCTACACCATAGACTAGCTGCCCGCTCTTGATTTCAACTCCTTGATATTGTGGGAAATTGCAGTGAGACTTTGAAATGATCTCAGATCAATGTGGGCCCTTAAAGATCACTCCAAGCTTGGGAAGTATTGCTGAACTGAACTGCAACAAGGGCATCACTGAATAGACAGAGCTTAGAGCCACTGGGTTGGTATGGAGCTGTACTGCTCAATACAGTAGCCGCTCGCTCTAAGTGGCTATTTACATTTAAATGAACTTAAATTTTAAATTTAGTTTTCAGTCATATTAGCCACATTTCAAATACTCAATAGCCACATATAGAAAATGGCTATTAGGGCTTCCCTGGTGGCACAGTGGTTGAGAGTCCGCCTGCCGATGCAGGGGACATGGGTTCGTGCCCCGGTCCGGGAAGATCCCACATGCCGCGGAGCGGCTGGGCCCGTGAGCCATGGCCGCTGAGCCTGCGCGTCCGGAGCCTGTGCTCCGCAACGGGAGAGGCCACAACAGTGAGGCCCGTGTACCGCAAAAAAAAAGAAAGAAAAAAAAGAAAATGGCTATTATATTGGACAGCCCAGATATAGAACATTTCCATCATCACAGAAAGGTCTGTTACACAATGCCATTTGACATGCTCACTTGACGTTCAGGATGAAAGGAATGGGAACACAGTCTTACTAGAGATTTCCTTACAGAAAGATGACCTTAAGATTTCTAGGAAGATACTTGTGAAGAGAGTTCCAAGAAAAAGAATGTTTGAGTCCCTTGCCTCTGATACTGAATTTTTGAAGTTCGACCCATTTCCTGGAAAGTAAAGTGAATACACTGTGAAATACGGCCAAAGCCCCAGAGCATGAAATCACCTTTGCAGTGCCAAATGCAGCCCCATTATATCATGAGAAATGTATGCCCAGATATTGGAGCACAAGTTGGGTGTGTAATTCAGCAAAGCCTTTATGGAAGCCACGAAAATCAGAAAATTGGGGATTTTCAAGAGAAATCCTATACGAGTCTCTGAGAAAGAGTCCTGAAAGCTGACCAAAACAAACAGCTATGATGAACAATGGCAAGTTTGAGGAAGGAAAACCATGGAGCTCAATAGAGTTTCATGAACCCTTCTCTCCAGGGCAGCCATTCTTGCACATGGTTCCTACCCAGCTGTCGGGAGTGCTGAGAAGCTTAATCATTCAAGCAGAACAAAGAAAAAAGGCTAGAAATATTACAGGAAACAGCATAAAGAAGAGGACTTAATGAGTAACTGGAAGTTGGAGAGTGTCTGGGCCTAGTGTTCAACACTGACAAGTACAACAAGAACAGTTACCCTAGGGCTGCCTCCACCAGGTTAGGAGACAACAGAAGGAGATGGGGCTCCACAGTTCCTCACATATTTTTTGTTGTTTATTCAACATTACTATGAATCACCTCCTTTTACTTTTAACCCTCTCATAATGGGAAAACAATTAATATCACTAGAGCCTCTTGGAATATTTATTATAACCTTTTCATTGTAATATTTATCGGTCAAGTTCTTTTAACCAGTTGGGTTGGAAACTGGGTTGCCAGTGGTAGAGCCTATAATTAGTGTGTTCATACATCCTGGTTTGCTTCGATGGCTCTGGTTTATGTTGTTGTTCAGAAGTAATTATTAACAGAGCCCCCTTTCACTCACGGAAGTCCTAGTTTGGACAATAACTATATGGTTCCTTACCCATAATGCTATTCTCTAACTGTGTTCCAACATGCCAAAGACAAAATGTGTTGTTTTTCAGTGGCTGGTGGTTTTAGTGCCACTTTCCATTTCAGCAAATGTCACCTTGGGTGGAAGACATTACTTCACCAAGTTGGTATTGCTGACCATTTTCAAAACTATTTCATTCTGATGCCTTTTTTAACCTCCCTGTACTTCTCAAATTCAATTTTAGTGTCAATTTTGCTTAGCACAGTCTTCTTCCTGTCCTTCACTCTTCAAGAATTTTTTCCTTTGGCTTTCTAGTTTCTTAACTCTGTTGTCTATTTTTCTACATTTACTGTAATGTGTGCCTTCTATTTGTGGTTTCCTTTCTTCCCACATTCAATCTGTCTGTCATGTTTTAAATGACTATCTTTTTAATAAATGATAGCATTTCACAAACATCCACTGGTAGAAGGTGCAATACCTGATAACTAAACTTTTTATTCTACCTCAACTATATGATATGGAACTTTAGTCTGAGAGGTAAAAATTTCTAGTTCCTTTAAAACTGTCTGAAAAGCGGTAGTCTGCTGGTAAATGTTTACCAACCAGTTTGGCGGGGGCAGGGAGGGGAGCATGTGGAATGTCCTGATTTGTAGCATTGCTGATTTCTATGGTGTAAACACCCACACCACAGACAACTTCAAGCTACCAACATGACCTCAACCAATCTGTGAAAATTTAATAATTGTTCCAGATGAGCCAATACGAGCCAGCTCCAGCAGACCACAGCAAAACCCTTTGTAGAGATACAGAAATTAAAGTTCCGGGGGGGGGTCGGGTGGTGGGGAATCACATAAAAAAAATCATTCTAATTATCTGAATTTTGTGTTATCATTAAAGGAGAAAAACATACACTGAAAAAACAGATTGAAATCAGCTTATATATGAAAAAATAACACTTAAGTTTCCATTTGGTAACTAAAAATTCAGTAGGAGCTATTTCTGGGACATAAAAGTGCCAGGTAAACTAACTTGATTCTATCCTCCCAAAGATTATTCTCAAATCCCCAGAACATTATTACAGAGTTAGAACTCCAGGTTACATGACTGCCACACTATAGCAAATCCATGGGTCAGAAAACTTCCACAAGCTGGAACTGAGCCTCAGGGCAGAAAGTGAAAAAGTCAGATACTATTAGAGCTAAGGTCACTTGACTAGCTATGGAAAATCCTTTGGCATTCAGCAAGGTTCTAAGATTGTCTTTTCTCTGTTCTAAGAGATTCCAGAAGGCCTAAAGGTTACATTTGGTATCAGCGCTTTTTTACCCATCTAAGCATTATTTTTATTCAAAGCCAATGTACAGCTTTGTTTAGTCTTGATGGCATAATACATAATAGAAACTAAAATAGGTTAGAGGTGGGGAAAGCCCTTTGAGGAATAAGTAGTCTAAGCACCGCTCACATCAATTCAAATGCTTTCATCAGATGTAAGAGAATATGCACAGAATGCACTAGCTAGAGACCCCCAGTGAAGGTGTCTAGAGGACATTCTGTAGCCAACACAATGTCACCTCTGAACTTGAAATATTTGGCCTGAAGGAAAAACATAAAGGCTGAAGATTTACTGACCCCAAATTTATTAAGATAAATGTCTTTGAACACATCAGCCATAAATCATTTTAGATTCTTTTAAAACTCATACGCTAAACTTTATAGAGAGCAGATTAAACATAAAATAGGTTCTGTTTAGACTTGTAAATTGATGCACCATTTCTAGAAAGGCTCATATTTATTGTTAGACATCGTGCTAAAACCTCTCCACAAATTATTTTATTTAACCTATTATAAACCCCAGGAAGTAGATACTATGATCCTCATTTTACGATTAGGAAACTAAGACTTGGGTCAGTCACTTACCCAAAGTCACATATCTAGAAAATGGCAGAATCTGAGTTAAAACTCAAGCATGACCCAGAGCACCTACATTTAACCAAATTGCTGCCCTGACAAAAGCCTTAAAATTATCTTACACTTTTTGAACCGCTCATCCCACTGTTACAAACCTATCCCAAGATAATAAGTCATAGGCAGGCACAATGTAGCAAACAAAAGTTGGAAACAATGTAAATGTTCATTAACTGAAGAATGTTAAATGACCTATTCAAACAATAGAATATTTTTCAGTCAAAAAATTGTATTTATCAAGAGCATTTCATGAGATGAGAAACTCATCATATAATACTAAGGAAAAAAACAAGTTATAAAGCAAGATAGTATTTCACTATACAAAATAAATACAAATGTGGATGGGGAGAGCTAAAAGAGAAACAGCAAAATATCTCTGATGATCTCTGTGGATTAGGGTTATATATTTTTTTACTTTTCCTTCAGCATCTTCTTATTTTTCATTTTTTTATGATGAATACATACCATTTTTACCATGAGAAAAGAGTCATTTCTAAATTCAACAAAAGCATATACACAGTTCTTATTGCCACATCCGACGAAGGAAATGTTGGAACTAAGGAGGGTCAAAGAAAAGTAACTAGAATGGTCAGAGGAATGGATAATAAACTAACATTATCAGATCTGGGAATTATTCAAAAACTCCTGAAATGCGTAGGCGGGGAATGGCACAGCCAACACAGTCCTGGCTGGGGAGCATAATGAATAGGATTCCCAGCCAGTAACAGGACAGAGACCCGGGCCAGCTCCATTGTCTCTCATCTACCTCATAACCAAGACCCTTGGACAATCTGCCTTCCCTCCCTACCTCTACCCTCTCATCCCCCACTTACTTTTTAACTCACCATAACCGGGTCTCTTCCACCTAATTTCCTCTGCCAACTCCACAGCGATTGCTCTCACCACCACCATCAATGTTCTCTTTGTTGTGAAATCCAATAGTCCCATTCAATCCTTGTCTTATATGAATGACCTCTCAGTCACAAATGACCCAACTGACTCCTTCCTTGAACATCTCTTTCCTTGAATCCTGTGACAGAATACCCTGCTGGTTGTCTCCTCAGTAGACATTACCCCAGTTTCCATGAACACACCCCTACTTCTTTGCCAGCACATTGCCAGCTGTGTTCAAGTGTGGGCAGCAGTATGCTCAGAGGAAGTAATCCCCTATCCTAGCCCCAAGAGATGAACCGTGTTGGCCTAGACCAATCAAGGGAATCTCATTCCCCTTTGCTGTACTTGGTTTGGGAGTTGGTCCTGGCCAATGGAACCTGAGGATGTGTTCCTCCTTATGTATAATTCTTGTCTTTAAACTCAGTTTTTGCCAATTGGCCCTGTGACAGCCTTTTTTGTGACCATGAGGGGAAAACCAGGAGAATCACCAGAAGCCAATGTAAAGCTTGGACACTGAAGAAATACTGAATTAATCAAGCCTGGAACTACCTACCTCCGGACCATTATGTGAGATAATAAGCCCCTATTGTTTAACCACTCTTAGCTAGATGCTCAGTCCCTTGCAGGCACAGGATCCTGGTTGTTATTGACATACTTCTTTCCTGGCCTCCCTTCTACATTCTGCCTACTCCACAGGCCTTCTCCTCAACTCTACCACCTCCTGCAGGTTAATGTTCTGGAAAGTCTCACCTCTGGCCTACTTCTCTTATTCCATTTACTTTCTCTTCGAGCTTTCTCTCCTCTGCTTGGATGATGTCACCTACATGTATTTATTTGCAGTTTACATAAATATTATTGAAGGACTAGTATGAGCCAGATCCTGTTCCATTTTCTATGATCTGGGAACTTGCTGATGAATAGAACCACTGGGGTCCCTGGACAAGAGGGAGGGGGTAAAGGAGGAGGGGAGGGGAGAGGAGAAGTTGAGGTTGAGGATCTTTTCATGAGACCTACTGTACAACATTGTATCTTTCATTAACAATTCAATACTGTACACTTAAAAATTTGTGAAGAGGATAGATCTCATGCTAAGTGTTCTTACCACAAAAAAGGAGGGTGGGAGCAGAAGGAAACTTTTAGAGGTAATGGATATTTTATTGCCTTAATTGTGGTGATGTTTTCACAGGTATATGCATATCTCCAAAATCAGCAAATTGTATACATTAAATATGTCCAGTTATTTTTTGTATATCAATTATATCCCAATAAAGCTGTTTAAAAAAATTTTTAAATACAAAATAAAAAGGTCTTTTTGTGAAGATGTTCAAGTCTTTTGCCTCTTTTTCTATGGGACTGTCTTTTTTATATTGATTCTAAGCAGTTTTTATTCTAAACATTACTCCTCTTTTTCTATTCTCAGTATTGTATAGTTGTTTCTTGAAGATTTTGTAAAACTTCTGGTAAAGTTATCTGGACCTTAATTGCTCTCTGTAGGATGGCTTTTTATTTCTTCTTGAGTCAGTTTTTGGAAGTTGTATTTTTCTAGAAATCCATTTATATTTTCAAATGCATTAGCATAAAGTTTTCTGAAATATAAATTTAGGGCTAAAAATTCTCCTCTGTGTACAGTTTTGGTTGCACCCCATCAGTTTTTATACATAGTATCTTTTTTTAGGTGTGATTCTAAATATTTTCTAATTTCTATTATGATTTATTCTTTGACCCATGGGTTATTTAGAACCTTGTTTCTTAATTTTAACATATATTTATTTTTTTCTACTTATCTTTTTTTTAGTGACTTTTAACCTAATTGCATTTGTGGTCAGAAAACATGTTGTGTATGATTTTACTATTTTAAATTTGTTTAGATTTCCATTATGGCACAGGATACATCAATTTTTATAAATGATCCATCTGTTCTTAAAGAAATGTATTCTTCACTTCTTGGATTTAATATATGTGACCATTAGATCAAACTTGTTAATATGCTGCTCACAATTTTCTCTCTCCTTATTGATTCTGTTGTTAACTAGTCCTGTTACTTAGTTACCTAGTTCTGTTGTTAACTACTTCTGTTACATATCCCACTATGATTGTAAAGTTATTTCTCTTCACAATTCTGTTGATTTTGCTTTATACATTTGAAACTGTATTGTTTGGAGCATACAACTTTAATACTGCTACATCATTCAAAGGCACTGAGCATGTTATCTTTATCTCTAGTGATGCTTTTTTGCCTTAAAAGTCTATTTTTTAATAAATTAATACAGCTAGCTTTAACTTCCAAAATAAGATTATTCACTTCTCATAAGAAAAAAGAAACAGAACTAACATTTCTGGAATTATGGTTTGTGGTTTTGAATATCATTGGTTTGCCATGGTAAACACTGTTCTTCCTCTGACAACTAGTTCTTGTTTTTACCGAGCTCAGGGACTCTGTTAGAAAAACATATATGGGTGGGTAGATGCCAGGGCAGGAAGAGGGAAGATGTGGGCAAGACAGGTAGAGGTGGGTAAGCAATGCTAATTGTAGAGTGGGTGTCACAAATCCAAATGTCTACAAGGGGCAAACAGCTGATTTAGGCAATTACACAAGGCAGGGGAGAACTGTCTGATCTGGGGAGCACTTGCCCTTCCAAAGGCAGCTATTTGTCATCCATTGATCCTTACCCTGTTCAGATGTTGCCAGATCTTTCTAGGAGGAACCTGAATCTAAATCTACTGAATTTGAAAATTTTGCAGCTAATTCATTTTTTAAATTTTATGCAAGTCAAATAAATCATGTCTGTTATCTACATCTGCAAATCCTTGCTTCCACTGGCAAATCCTGGAAGAGACTGCACTTAGGAGGAAGAGAACAAGTAGAGAAGGCCTTTCCCAGCCCTGCTTATCCTCCCAAATGGGTTAACCCACTCCTCTTTACACAGAGAAATTTCTCCTGGGAAATGCAAACTTAATTCATGTTCTAGGTCTTCAGAAATGGGTTTTTGAGATCTTTGGCCTCATTGACTGCCACAAGCAGCATGATACGCTGGTCATCCCTAGAGACAGAATTGGAAGATAGTGAGAAGCAAAAGTGGGGCTCACATATGAAGGGATACCAAAAAGTTGCTACCAAAACAAAATTCAAAACTTTGTCCAGGGCCCCGTTAGCAGCCCTATGCCAATGTCCACATTTGAACTAGTCCAGTTTGAGAAATACAGAAAAAAGAAGGAAGGAAAAGACAAGATGTCCCCTCAAAAATATATAATATGTATATACACACACACACATATATACACATATACATATATAGGTATATGCAGGCGTATGCACATCCAAAGTCCTTAATTCTTCCGCTCATTTGTTATTTCAAAATAATAAAATATTTGTGAAATATCTCCAGGGAACCAGTTTAGACCACCACCCAGAGGAGGTGCTTCGATGACTGGCTGAATAAGATGCTCTTTACAAAAAATAAAAAGATAGAAAGAAAGAAAGAAAAAGACTGAGTCCCTACTACTTACAAATCACGTTTAGATGTTTTCACATACATTATTTTATGTAATACTTGAAACAAAACTGTGCAGCACTTCCATTTTATAGTGAGAAAACTGAAGCACAAAAGAGATAACTTACCAAGGTCACAGAGTTAATAAGTGTTAGGATTCAAAACCAGGATTCAAAATCAGGTCTCCTGTGTGGAAATCCTGTTTTCTACTCTATCACACCTTCTTTAGCTGACAATCAGGCGAGAATCTCAGCTCCAGCAGCCTGATTCCTAGATCAGCAAGACTTCTGATAAAGTGTGGGAGCTGGGAGGTGCCAGTGTTGAGGACTCAAAACTGTGAAATCAGACTTGAGTAGCGGGACTCAGTGTGTAGCAAAGGCAAGACCATTGGATGGTTGCAAGGAAACACTTAAGTCTGAGTTTTAAAACACTTTTATTTCTCACCCTCCCCAAACCGAATCCCCCTTCCCTTCCCTCCACACAAACTTATCCAAACATAAAAGACATTTTACTCCAGATTCAAAAAACTACTTTTCTATTTTTTTGATCCCCTTACACAACTCAATCAACTAATCACTTGGCAAATTTCAACTTTAGATGATACCATTTCACTACCCACCTTCTTATATTTTTAGTATATTAAGATAGGTAAGTCAATGTGTATTGCCTCAGATAAAGAAAACATACTCCTTATATAGATTAGAACATTTTGAATAACAAAAACATTCTATCTACTTTCACCATAGTTTCACTTAACAAAATCGTTAGTTGTGCAAAAAAAAAAAACTCAGTGTTTTCTTTCAGATAAAAAATAGATAAATAATAAGCAACAGAAAGTGGACAATTAAATTAATTATTCTTTTCAATATGCACAATGTAAAATTTCCTAAGGAATTGTGATAAAAGAGATTTCACTGGAAAGGAAAATTCTTAATTCATTTGCCATCTCTCTGGTCAATCCTCAGACTGACACTTACAGAGCAAAGCCTGTCATAATTCTTCAGCTTTTAATTTATCAAAGCTTTATTTTACACATAAAAATCACACATGCGTAACCCACCTCCCAACTGAGTGAAATTTAACTTATTCTTGGTCCTTGTTAGATCCATTCCAAAGTGAACAGCTTCTCCCCTCTCAATCTGATCTCAGGCCCACCTGGCTCACAAATGCTTTGAATGTGAAAATTCATGAGAGCTTTGATAAAACATTTAAAAGAAAAACAATGTCTTATTTACATCAATCAGTATCTACTGAGCTGCTCTGGACTGAATTATGGAAGGGAGGGAGAGCATCTGAAAAGTGTAAACTCCTAGATTTTGTCCATAAACAAAATTAATCTTTAAGTAAGGATTTCCTCTACCATTGACTGAAATCTATCTTTGAAGAGTTCGGTGCAGGGTGGGGGAACCTTCAATATGGCAGAGGAGTAAGACGTGGAGATCACCTTCCTCCCCACAACTACATCAAAAATACATCTACATGTGGAGCAACTCTTACAGAACACCTACTGAATGCTGGCAGAAGACCTCAGACCTCCCCAAAGGCAAGAAACTCCCCATATACCTGGGTAGGGCAGAAGAAAAAAGAAAACACAGAGACAAAAGAATAGGGATGCGACTTGCCCCTCTGGGAGGGAGCTGTGAAGGAGGAAAACTTTCCATATACTAGGAAGCCCCTTCACTGATGGAGAAGGGGGAAGGGGTGGGTAGGCTTCAGAGCCACAGAGGAGAGTGCAGCAAAGGGGTGCAGAGGGCAAAGTGGAGAGATTCCCACATGGAGGATCGGTGCCGACCAGCACTCACCAGCCTGAGAAGCTTGTCTGCTCACCCGCCTGGTGGGTGGGGGCTGGGAGCTGAGGCTCAGGCTTCGGAGGTCAGATCCCAGGGAGAAGACTGGGGTTGGCTGCATGAACACAGCCTGAAGGGGGCTAGTGCGCCACAGCTAGCCAGGAGGGAGTCCGGGAAAAAGTCTGGAAGTGCCTAAGAGGCAAGAGACCATTGTTTCAGGGTGCGCGAGGAGAGGGGATTCACAGCACCGCCTAAACGAGCTCCAGAGAAGGGTGTGAGCCATGGCTATCAGTGCAGACACCACAGATGGGCATGAAACACTAAGGCGGCTGCTGCAGCCACCAGGAAGCCTGTGTGCAAGCACAGATCACTATCCACACCTCCCCTCCTGGTAGCCTGTGCAGACTGCCAATGCCAGGGTCCCGTGATCCAGGGACAAACTACCCAGAAGAACACACGGCGCACCTCAGGCTGTTGCAACATCACACCAGCCTCTGCAGCCACAGGCTCGCCCTGCATTCTGTACCCCTCCCTCACCAAGGCCTGAGTGAGCCAGAGCCCCCGAATCAGCTGCTACTTTACCCCCACCCTGTCTGGGCAGGGAACAGACGCCCTCAGGTGACCTACACGCAGAGGCAGAGCCAAACCCAAAGGTAAACCCCAGTAGATGTGGGAACAAGGAAGAGAAAGGGAAATCTCTCCCAGCAGCCTCAGGAGCAGCAGATTAAATCTCCACAATCAACTTGATGTACCCTGCGACTGTGAAATACCTGAATAGACAGCAAATCATCCCAAAATTGAGGCGGTGGACTTTGGGAGCAACTGTAGACTTGGGGTTTGCTTTCTGCATCTAATTTGTTTCTGGCTTTATGTTTATATTAGTTTAGTATTTAGAGCTTATTATCCTTGGTAGATTTGTTTACTGATTTGGCTTCTATCCTCTTTATATATATATATTTTTCCCTTTTTCTCTTTTTGTGAGTGTGTATGTGTATGTTTCTTCGTGTGATTTTGTCTGTATAGCTTTGCTTTTACCACTTGTCCTATGGTTCTGCCTGTCCATTTTTGTTGTATTTTTCAGTATAGTTTTTAGTGCTTGTTACCATTGGTGGATTTGTTTTTCAGTTTGGTTGCTCTCTTCTTTCTTTCTTTTTTTAATTAACTTTTATTTTTAATAATTTTTTTATTCTTTATTTTAATAACTTTATTTTATTTTGATTTCTATTTTTTTCCCCTTTTCTTCTGAGCTGTGTGGCTGACAGGGTCTTGGTGCTCCAGCCTGGTATCAGGCCTGAGCCTCTGCAGTGGGAGAGCTGAGTTCAGGACATTGGTCCACCAGAGACCTCCCAGCCCCACATAATATCAAACGGCAAAAGGTCTCCAAGACATCTCCATCTCAACACTAAGACCCAGCTCCACTCAATGACCAGCAAGCTACAGTGCTGGACATCCTATGCCAAACAACTAGCAAGACAGGACAACAACCCCACCCTATAGCAGAAAGGCTGCCTAAAATCATAATAAGTTCAGACACCCCAAAACACACCACAAGATGTGGTCCTGATGACTACAAAGACAAGATCCAGCTTCATCCAACAGAACACAGACACCAGTACCCTCCACCAGGAAGGCTACACAACTCACCGAACAAACCTTACCCACTGGGGCAGACACCAAAAACAATAGGAACTATGAATCTTCAGTCTGTGAAAAGGAGACTCCCAAAACAGTAAGTTAAGCAAAATGAGAAGACAGAGAAATACAGAGCAGATGAAGGAGCAAGGTAAAAACTCACCAGACCAAACAAATGAAGAGGAAACAGGCAGTCTACCTAAAAAAGAATTCAGAGTAATGATAGTAAATATGATCAAAAATCTTGGAAATAGAATGGAGAAAATACAAGAAACATTTAACAAGGACCTAGAAGAAATAAAGAGCAAACAAACAATGATAAACAACACACCAAATGAAATTAAAAGTTCTCTAGAAGTAATCAATAGCAGAATAACTGAGGCAGAAAAACGGATAAGTGACCTGGAAGATAAAATAGTGGAAATAACTACTGCAGAGCAGAATAAAGAAAAAAGAATGAAAAGAATTGAGGACAAAGACCTCTGGGACAACATTCAACACACCAACATTTGAATTATAGGGGTCCCAGAAGACGAAAACAAAAGGGACTGAGAAAATATTTAAAGAGATTATAGTTGAAAACTTCCCTAACATGGGAAAGGAAATAATAAGTCAAGTCCATGAAGCACAGAGAGTCCCATACAGGATAAATCCAAGGAGAAACATGCCAAGACACATATTAATCAAACTATTAAGAATTAAATACAAAGAAAAAATATTAAAAGCAGCAAGGGAAAAGCAACAAATAAACCAGGGAATCCCCATAAGGTTAACAGCTGATGTTTCAGCAGAAACTCTGCAAGCCAGAAGGGAGTGGCAGGACATATTTAAAGTGATGAGAAAGTAAAACCTACAACCAAGATTACTCTAACCAGCAAGAATCTCATTCATATTCGATGGAGAACTTAAAACCTTTACAGACAAGCAAAAGCTAAGAGAATTCAGCACCACCAAACCACCTTTACAACAAATGCTAAAGAAACTTCTCTAGGCAGGAAACAGAAGAGAAGGAAAAGAACTACAAAAACAAACCCAAAACAATTAAGAAAATGGTAATAGGAACATACATATCAATAATTACCTTAAATGTAAATGGATTAAATGCTCCAACCAAAAGACACAGACTGGCTGAATGGATATAAAAACAAGACCCGTATATATGCTGTCTACAAGAGACCCACTTCAGACCTAGGAACACATACAGACTGAAAGTGAGGGGACAGAAAAAGATATTCCATGTAAATGGAAATCAAAAGAAAGCAGGGGTAGGAATTCTCATATCAGACAAAATGGACTTTAAAATAAAGACTATTACAAGAGACAAAGAAGGACACAATATAATGATCAAGGGATCAATCCAAGAAGAAGATATAACAATTGTAAATATTTATGTACCCAACACAGGAGAACCTCAATACATAAGGCAAATACTAACAGCCATAAAAGGGGAAATCGACAGTAACACAATCATAGTAGGGGGCTTTAATAACCCCCTTTCAGCAAAGCACAGATCAGCCAAAATGAAAATACATAAGGAAATACAAGCTTTAAATGATACATTAAACAAGATGGACTTAATTGATATTTATAGGACATTCCATCCAACAACAACAGAATACACTTTTTTCTCAAGTGCTCATGGAACATTCTCCAGGATAGATCATATCTTGGGCCACAAATCAAGCCTCAGTAAATTTAAGAAAACTGAAATCATATCAAGTATCTTTTCCTACCACAACACTATGAGACTAGATATCAATTACAGTAAAAATCTGTAAAAAATACAAACACATGGAGGCTAAACAATACACTACTAAACAACCAAGAGATCAGTGAAGAAATCAAAAAATACCTAGAAATAAATGACAATGAAAACACAATGACCCAAAACCTATGGGATGCAGCAAAAGCAGTTCTAAGAGGGACGTTTATAGCAATACAATCCTACCTCAAGAAACAAGAAACACCTCAAATAAACAACCTAAGCTTACACTTAAAGCAATTAGAGAAAGAACAAAAAAACCCCGAAGTTAGCAGAAGGAAAGAAATCATAAACATCAGATCAGAAATAAATGAAAAAGACATGAAGGAAAAACTTAAAAACATCAATAAAACTAAAATCTGGTTCTTTGAGAAGATAGACAAAAATTGATAAACGATTAGCCAGACTCATCATGAAAAAAAGGGAGAAGACTCAAATCAACAGAATTAGAAATGAAAATAGAGAGGTAACAACTGACACTGCAGAAATACAAAGGATCATGAGCAATTACTATAAGCAACTATATGCCAATAATATGGACAACCTTGAAGAAATGGACAAATTCTTAGAAAAGCACATTCCAAGACTGAACCAGGAAGAAATAGAAAATATAAACAGACCACTCACAAGCACTGAAATTGAAACTGTGATTAAAAATTTTCCAACAGAAGATGGCAGAAGAGTAAGACGCGGAGATCACCTTCCTCTCCACAGATACACCAGAAATACATCTACGCGTGGAGCAACTCCTACAAAACACCTACTGAACGCTGGCAGAAGACCTCAGACCTCCCAAAAGGCAAGGAACCCCCCACGTACCTGGTTAGGGCAAAAGAAAAAACTAAACAGAGACAAAAGGATAGGGACGGGTCCTGCACCAGCGGGAGAGAGCTGTGAAGGAGGAAAAGTGTCCACACACTAGGAAGCCCCTTCGCGGGTGGAGACTTCGGGAGGCGGAGTGGGGGAGCTTGGGAGCCGCGGAGGAGAGCACAGCAACAGGGGTGCGGAGGGCAAAGCGGACAGATTCCAGCGCAGAGGATCGGGCCGACCGGCACTCACCAGCCGAGAGGCTTGTCTGCTCGCCCGCCGGGGCGGGCGGGACTGGGAGCTGAGGCTCCGGCTTTTGTCGGAGCGCCGGGAGAGGACTGAGGTTGGCCGCGTGAACACAGCCTGCAGGGCGTTGGTGCGCCGCGGCTGGCCGGGAGAGAGTCCGGGGAGGGGTCTGGACCTGCCGAAGAGGCAAGAGACTTTTACGTCCCTCTTTGTTTCCTGGTGCACGAGGAGAGGGGATTAAGAACGCTGCTTGAGAGAGCTCCAGGGACGGGCGCGAGCCGCGGCTAAGAGTGCAGAGCCCAGAGACGGACATGGGACGCTAAGGCCGCTGCTGCCGCCGCCAGGAGGCCTGTGTGCGAACACGGGTCACTGGCCACACGCCCTTCCGGGGAGCCTGTGCAGCCCGCCACTGCCAGGGTCCCGGGATCCAGGGACGGCTCCCCGGGAGAGCGCACGGCGCGCCTCAGGCTGCAGCGTCACGCCGGCCTCTGCCGCTGCAGGCCCGCCCCGCACTCCGTGACCCTCCCTACCCCCCGGCCTGGGTGAGCCAGAGCCTCCGAATCAGCGGCTCCTTTAACCTCGTCCTGTCTGAGCAAATAACAGACGCCCTCCGGCGACCTACACGCACAGGCGGGGCCAAATCCAAAGCTGAGCCCCTGGGAACTGTCAGAACAAAGAAGAGAAAGGGAAATCTCTCCCAGCAGCCTCAGAAGCAGCGGATTAAAGCTCCACAATCAACTTGATATACCCTGCATCTGTGGAATACCTGAATAGACAACGAATCATCCCAAATTAAGGAGCCCTGTGGATGAAAGGCTCTTGGTGCTGCAGCCAGGACTCAGTGCTGTGCCTCTGAGGTGGGAGAGCCAACTTCAGGACACTGGTCCACAAGAGGCCTCCCAGCTGCACATAATATTAAACAGCAAAAATCTCCGAGAGATCTCCATCTCAACGCCAGCACCCAGCTTCACTCAACGACCAGCAAGCTACAGTGCTGGACATCCTATGCCAAACAACTAGCAAGACAGGAACACAACCCCACCCATTAGCAGAGAGGCTGCCCAAAATCATAGTAAGTCTACAGACACCCCAAAACACACCACCAGACGTGGACCTGCCCACCAGAAAGACAAGATCCAGCCTCATCCACCAGAACACAGGCACTAGTACCCTCCACCAGGAAGCCTACACAACCCACTGAACCAACCTTAGCCACTGGGGACAGACACCAAAAACAACAGGAACTACGAACCTTCAGCCTGCAAAAAAGGAGACCCCAAACACAGTAAGATAAGCAAAATGAAAAGACAGAAAACCACACAGCAGATGAAGGAGCAAGATAAAAACCCACCAGACCTAACAAATGAAGAGGAAATAGGCAGTCTACCTGAAAAAGAATTCAGAATAATGATAGTAAGGTTGATCCGAAATCTTGGAGATAGAATGGACAATAGAATGGACAAATTGCAAGAATCAGTTAACAAGGACCTAGAAGAACTAAAGATGAAGCAAGCAACGATGAACAACACAATAAATGAAATTAAAAGTACTCTAGATGGGATCAATAGCAGAATAACTGAGGCAGAAGAACGGATAAGTGACCTGGAAGATAAAATAGTGGAAATAACTACTGCAGAGCAGAATAAAGAAAAAAGAATGAAAAGAACTGAGGACAGCCTCAGAGACCTCTGGGACAACATTAAACGCACCAACATTCGAATTATAGGGGTTCCAGAAGAAGAAGAGAAAAAGAAAGGGACTGAGAAAATATTTGAAGAGATTATAGTTGAAAACTTCCCTAATATGGGAAAAGAAATCGTTAATCAAGTCCAGGAAGCACAGAGAGTCCCATACAGGATAAATCCAAGGAGAAATACGCCAAGACACATATTAATCAAATTGTCAAAAATTAAATACAAAGAAAACATATTAAAAGCAGCAAGGGAAAAACAACAAATAACACACAAGGGAATCCCCATAAGGTTAACAGCTGATCTTTCAGCAGAAACTCTGCAAGCCAGAAGGGAGTGGCAGGACATATTGAAAGTGTTGAAGGAGAAAAACCTGCAACCAAGATTACTCTACCCAGCAAGGATCTCATTCAGATTTGATGGAGAAATTAAAACCTTTACAGACAAGCAAAAGCTGAGAGAGTTCAGCACCACCAAACCAGCTCTACAACAACTGCTAAAGGAACTTCTCTAGGCAAGAAACACAAAAGAAGGAAAGGACCTACAATAACGAACCCAAAACAATTAAGAAAATGGGAATAGGAACACACATATCAATAATTACCTTAAATGTAAATGGACTAAATGCTCCCACAAAAAGACACAGATTGGCTGAATGGATACAAAAACAAGACCCATATATTTGCTGTCTACAAGAGACCCACTTCAGACCTAGAGACACATACAGACTGAAAGTAAGGGGATGGAAAAAGGTATTTCATGCAAATGGAAACCAAAAGAAAGCTGGAGTAGCAATTCTCATATCAGACAAAATAGACTTTAAAACAAAGACTATTAGAAGAGACAAAGAAGGACACTACATAATGATCAAGGGATCGATCCAAGAGGAAGATATAACAATTGTAAATATTTATGCACCCAACATAGGTGCACCTCAATACATAAGGCAAATACTGACAACCATAAAAGGGGAAATCGACAGTAACACATTCATAGTAGGGGACTTTAACACCCCACTTTCACCAATGGACAGATCATCCAAAATGAAAATAAATAAGGAAACACAAGCTTTAAATGATACATTAAACGAGATGGAGTTAATTGATATTTATAGGACATTCCATCCAAAAACAACAGAATACACATTTTTCTCAAGTGCTCATGGAACATTCTCCAGGATAGATCATATCTTGGGTCACAAATCAAGCCTTGGTAAATTTAAGAAAATTGAAATTGTATCAAGTATCTTTTCTGACCACAACGCCATGAGACTAGATATCAATTACAGGAAAAGATCTGTAAAAAATACAAACACATGGAGGCTAAACAATACACTACTTAATAATGAAGTGATCACTGAAGAAATCAAAGAGGAAATCAAAAAATACCTAGAAACAAATGACAATGGAGACACAACGACCCAAAACCTGTGGGATGCAGCAAAAGCAGTTCTAAGGGGGAAGTTTATAGCAATACAAGCCCACCTTAAGAAGCAGGAAACATCTCGAATAAACAACCTAACCTTGCACCTCAAGCAATTAGAGAAAGAAGAACAAAAAAACCCCAAAGCTAGCAGAAGGAAAGAAATCATAAAAATCAGATCAGAAATAAATGAAAAAGAAATGAAGGAAACAATAGCAAAGATCAATAAAACTAAAAGCTGGTTCTTTGAGAAGATAAACAAAATAGATAAACCACTAGCCAGACTCATTAAGAAAAAAAGGGAGAAGACTCAAATCAATAGAATTAGAAATGAAAAAGGAGAGGTAACAACTGACACTGCAGAAATAAAAGAGATCATGAGAGATTACTACAAGCAACTCTATGCCAATAAAATGGACAATCTGGAAGAAATGGACAAATTCTTAGAAATGCACAACCTGCCAAGACTGAATCAGGAAGAAATAGAAAATATGAACAGACCAATCACAAGCACTGAAATTGAAACTGTGATTAAAAATCTTCCAACAAAGAAAAGCCCAGGACCAGATGGCTTCACAGGCGAATTCTATCAAACATTTAGAGAAGAGCTAACACCTATCCTTCTCAAACTCTTCCAAAATATAGCAGAGGGAGGAACACTCCCAAACTCCTTCTATGAGGCCACCATCACCTTGATACCAAAACCAGACAAGGATGTCACAAAGAAAGAAAACTACAGGCCAATATCACTGATGAACATAGATGCAAAAATCCTCAACAAAATACTAGCAAACAGAATCCAACAGCACATTAAAAGGATCATACACCATGATCAAGTGGGGTTTATTCCAGGAATGCAAGGATTCTTCAATATACGCAAATCTATCAATGTGATAAACCATATTAACAAACTGAAGGAGAAAAACCATATGATCATCTCAATAGATGCAGAGAAAGCTTTTGACAAAATTCAACACCCATTTATGATAAAAACCCTGCAGAAAGTAGGCATAGAGGGAACTTTCCTCAACATAATAAAGGCCATATATGACAAGCCCACAGCAAACATCATCCTCAATGGTGAAAAACTGAAAGCATTTCCACTAAGATCAGGAACAAGACAAGGTTGCCCACTCTCACCACTCTTATTCAACATAGTTTTGGAAGTTTTAGCCACAGCAATCAGAGAAGAAAAGGAAATAAAAGGAATCCAAATCGGAAAAGAAGAAGTAAAGCTGTCACTGTTTGCAGATGACATGATCCTATACATAGAGAACCCTAAAGATGCTACCAGAAAACTACTAGAGCTAATCAATGAATTTGGTAAAGTGGCAGGATACAAAATTAATGCACAGAAATCTCTGGCATTCCTATATACTAATGACGAAAAATCTGAAAGTGAAATCAAGAAAACACTCCCATTTACCATTGCAACAAAAAGAATAAAATATCTAGGAATAAACCTACCTAAGGAGACAAAAGATCTGTATGCAGAAAATTATAAGACACTGATGAAAGAAATTAAAGATGATACAAATAGATGGAGACATATACCATGTTCTTGGATTGGAAGAATCAACATTGTGAAAATGACTCTACTACCGAAAGCAATCTATAGATTCAATGCAATCCCTATCAAACTACCACTGGCATTTTTCACAGAACTAGAACAAAAAATTTTGCAATTTGTATGGAAACACAAAAGACCCCGAATAGCCAAAGCAATCTTGAGAACGAAAGAAGGAACTGGAGGAATCAGGCTCCCAGACTTCAGACTATACTACAAAGCTACAGTTATCAAAACGGTATGGTACTGGCACAAAAACAGAAAGATAGATCAATGGAACAGGATAGAAAGCCCAGAGATAAACCCACGCACATATGGTCAACTTATCTTTGACAAAGGAGGCAGAAATGTACCGTGGAGAAAGGACAGCCTATTCAATAAGTGGTGCTGGGAAAACTGGACAGCTACATGTAAAAGTATGAAGTTAGATCACTCCCTAACACCATACACAAAAATAAGCTCAAAATGGATTAAAGACCTAAATGTAAGGCCAGAAACTATCAAACTCTTAGAGGAAAACATAGGCAGAACACTCTATGACATAAACCACAGCAAGATTCTTTCTGACCCACCTCCTAGAGTAATGGAAATAAAAACAAGAGTAAACAAATGGGACCTAATGAAACTTAAAAGCTTTTGCGCAGCAAAGGAAACCATAAAGAAGACCAAAAGACAACCCTCAGAATGGGAGAAAATATTTGCAAATGAAGCAACTGACAAAGGATTGATCTCCAAAATTTATAAGCAGCTCATGCAGCTTAATAACAAAAAAACAAACAACCCAATCCAAAAATGGGCAGAAGACCTAAATAGACATTTCTCCAAAGAAGATATACAGAGTGCCAACAAACACATGAAAGAATGCTCAACATCACTAATCATGAGAGAAATGCAAATCAAAACTACAATGAGATATCATCTCACACCAGTCAGAATGGCCATCATCAAAAAATCTAGAAACAATAAATGCTGGAGAGGGTGTGGAGAAAAGGGAACCCTCTTACACTGTTGGTGGGAATGTAAATTGATACAGCCACTGTGGAGAACAGTATGGAGGTTCCTTAAAAAGCTACAAATAGAACTACCATATGACCCAGCAATCCCACTACTGGGCATATACCCTGAGAAAACCATAATTCAAAAAGAGTCATGTACCAAAATGTTCATTGCAGCTCTATTTACAATAGCCCAGAGATGGAAACAACCTAAGTGTCCATCATCGGATGAATGGATAAAGAAGATGTGGCACATATATACAATGGAATATTACTCAGCCATAAAAAGAGACGAAATTGAGCTATTTGTAATGAGGTGGATAGACCTAGAGTCTGTCATACAGAGTGAAGTAAGTCAGAAAGAGAGAGACAAATACCGTATGCTAACACATATATATGGAATTTAAAAAAAAAAAAAAATGTCATGAAAAACCTAGGGGTGAAACAGGAATAAAGACACAGACTTACTAGAGAATGGACTTGAGGCTATGGGGAGGGGGAAGTGTAAACGGTGACAAAGCGATAAAGAGGCATGGACATATATACACTACCAAACGTAAGGTAGATAGCTAGTGGGAAGCAGCCGCATAGCACAGGGAGATCAGCTCGGTGCTTTGTGACCGCCTGGAGGGGTGGGATAGGGAGGGTGGGAGGGAGGGAGACGCAAGCGGGAAGAGATATGGGAATATATGTATATATATAACTGATTCATTTTGTTGTGAAGCTGAAACTAACATACCATTGTAAAGCAATTATACTCCAATAAAGATGTTAAAAAAAAAAATAAAAAAAAAAATAAAGGTACACAACAATATAAAAAAAAAAAAAAAAAAAAAAAAAGAAAAAAAAAAAATTTTCCAACAAACAAAAGCCCAGGACCAGATGGCTTCACAGGTGAATTCTATCAAACATTTAGAGAAAAGCTAACACCTACCCTTCTCAAACTCTTCCAAAATATAGCAGAGGGAGGAACACTCCCAAACTCATTCTAGGAGGCCACCATCACCCTGATACCAAAATCAGACAAAGATCTCACAAAAAAAGAAAACTACAGGCCAATATCACTGATGAACGTAGATGCAAAAATCCTCAACAAAATACTAGCAAATAGAGTCCAATAGCACACTAAAGGATCACACACTATGATCAAGTGGTGTTTATGCAAGGAAGGCAAGGATTCTTCAATATACGCAAATCAATCAATGTGATAAACCATATTAACAAGTTGAAGAATAAAAACCATATGATCACCTCAACAGATGCAGAAAAAGCTTTCACCAAAATTCCACACCCAATTATGATAAAAACCCTCCAGAAAGTAGGCATAGAGGGAACTCACCTCCACCTAATAAACACCATATATGACAAACCCAAAGCCAATATCATTCTCAATGGTGAAAAACTGAAACCATTTCCACTAAGATCAGGAACAAGAAAAGGTTGCCCACTCTCACCACTATTACTCAACATAGTTTTGGAAGTTTTAGTCACAGCAATCAATGATGAAAAAGAAATAAAAGAAATCCAAATCAGAAAAAAAGAGGCAAAACTGTCACTGCTTGCAGATGACATGGTACTATACATAGAGAATCTTAAAGATGCTACCAGAAAACTATTACAGGTAATCAATGAATTTGGTAAAGTAACAGGATACAAAATTAATGCACAGAAATCTCTTGCATTCCTATGCATTGATGATGAAAAATCTGAAAGAGAAATTAAGGAAACACTCCCATTTAGTATTGCAACAAAAAGAAAAAAATACCTAGGAATAAACCTACCGAAGGAGACAAAAGACCTGTATGCAGAAAACTATAAGACACTGATGAAAGAAATTAAAGATGATACAAACAGATGGAGAGATATACCATGTTCTTGGATTGGGAGAATCAACGGAGCTGGAGGAATCAGGCTCCCAGACTTCAGAATCTAGTACAAAGCTACAGTAATCAAGACAGTATGGTACTGGAACAAAAACAGAAATATAGATCAATGGAACAGGATAGAAAGCCCAGAGATAAACCCACACATATAGTCACCTTATCTTTTTTTTTTTTTTTTCAGTATATGGGCCTCTCACTGTTGTGGCCTCTCCCGCTGCGGAGCACAGGCTCTGGACGCGCAGGCTCAGTGGCCATGGCTCACAGGCCCAGCCGCTCTGCGGCATGTGGGATCTTCCCAGACCAGGGCACGATCCCGTGTCCCCTGCATCAGCAGGCGGACTCTCAACCACTGCGCCACCAGGGAAGCCCTAGTCAACTTATCTTTGAAAAAGGAGGCAAGAATATACAATGGAAAAAATGACAGCCTCTTCAATAATTGGTGCTGGGAAAACTGGACAGCTACATGTAAAAGAATGAAATTAGAACACTCCCTAACACCATACACAAAAATAAACTCAAAATGCATTAAAGACCTAAATGTAAGGCCAGACACTATCAAACTCTTAGAGGAAAACATAGGCAGAACGCTCTATGACATAAATTTCAGCAAGATCCTTTTGGACCCACCTCCTAGAAAAAGGGAAATAAAAATAAACAAATGGGACCAATGAAACTTAAAAGCTTTTGCACATCAAAGGAAACCATAAACAAGACGAAAAGACAACCCTCAGAATGGGAGAAAATATTTGCAAATGAAGCAACTGACAAAGGATTAATCTCCAAATATACAAGCAGCTCATGCAGCTCAATAGCAAAAAACAAACAACCTAATCCAAAAATGGGTAGAAGACCTGAATCGACATTCTCCAAAGTAGTTATACAGATTGCCAACAAACACGTGAAAGGATGCTCAACATCACTAATCATTAAAGAAATGCAAATCAAAACTACAATGAGGTATCACCTCACACCGCTCAGAATGGCCATCATCAGAAAATCTACAAACAATAAATGCTGGAGAGGGTGGAGAGAAGGGAACCCTCTTGCACTGTTGGTGGGAATGTAAATTGATACAGCCACTATGGAGAACAGTATGGAGGTTCCTTAAAAACTAAAAATAGAACTATCATACGACCCAGCAATCCCACTACTGGGCATATACCCAGAGAAAACCATAATTCAAAAAGAGTCATGTACCACAATGTTCATTGCAGCACTATTTACAATAGTCAGGACATGGAAGCAACATAAGTGTCCATCGACAGATGAATGGATAAAGAAGATGTGGCACATATATACAATGGAATATTACTCAGCCATAAAAAGAAATGAAATTGAGTTTTTTGTAGTGAGGTAGATGGACCTAGAGACTGTTTTACAGAGTGAAGTAAGTCAGAAAGTGAAAAACAAATACTGTATGCTAACACATACATATGTAATCTAAAAAAAAAAAAAAAAAAAGTGGTTCTGAAGCACCTAGGGGCAGGAGAGTATAAAGATGCAGAGGTAGAGAATGGACTTGAGGACACAGGAAGGGGGAATGGTAAGCTGAGACAAAGTGAGAGAGTGGCATGGATATATATACACTACCAATTGCAAAATAAATAGCTTGTGGGAAGCAGCCACATAGCACAGGGAGATCAGCTTGGTACTCTGTGTACACCTAGAGGTATGGGATAGGGAGGGTGGGAGAGAGACGCAAGAGGGAGGAGATATGGGGATATATGTATATATATAGCTGATTCACTTTTTTATACAGCAGAAACTAGCACACCATTGTAAAGCAATTATACTCCAATAAAGATGTTAATTAAAAAAAAAAACAGAGTTCACCCATTTCCAACAGGAAGGTCCTTGGGAAAATAGAATCATTTACGTTTAACTGAGAATTTACTTAACAATTTTGTCATAATATTAAGTCTTCAAAGAAATGCTTGCTTATTGATATCTTTTGGTAAACACATAGGCACACATAGCATGATTAAAATTCTTTGCAAAACATAGCCATTTCAGTTTTTCCAACCCTATTATAAAGTTTTGACTGTTCCCTTTAAGAAGTGCTTATTGTCACATAAGGGGGTCAATGATTAAAAAAGAATTATGTCTCTCTGGTTTTTTAATAGGAGAATTCATGAAGTGCTTTTACAAAGAACATTTTAAAAATCTCCAGCAGTTTGTTTCATTCATAGCTCCAGGACCTTTGGCTAAAACCAAAAACCCATTAGCTTTTCTGAAACATTTCACTGGGCATCACATCTTATGTATGAATAGGCTCCCCTAAGGGCCCACATTATCTTCAGTGACACCTGTATTACAGTGTCCCATAATTCATAAGCCGGCCCCAGTGCATCATGGTCATATCACAGCAGAGGAAGCAAAGTCTGACAGTACTCTGCTGTTGACTAAACAGGACAAGGACATCCTGGTTCTATTTTCTCCACTTCAGTCCAGAATCATAACAATCTGTAACTCATACCAGTAACCATTCCATAGAGTATAATTTCAGTTCTAAGGTAGAACACTACTTTATACTGATAAAATACAGTGGGTCTATCCATCCAATGGAAACTGGAAAGGAAAGTAAAATGCTGAAATGATAAACATTCAATATATAGCAGAGAATATTGTCTCTCTCTACTGGAATAACAAATCTTCTGGGTTACTTGTTCACAAATGTTTTGCCCCATGTTTGGGGATTTCTTTAGCAGATCAACTAATCCTACAGCTCCTCTACCCTGCTTGTCTCTGGTTGCCCAAATAGAAAGGATTCAGTAGAATGAATGGATCCTAAGTAAGATACCAAATGAAAAATATCAAGAAAATTAACAATTTCTAGAAAAAATACACTGACATTGACATACTAGAAAAAATAAGCTACCTGTCCAAAACCATGGGATAGTCTCTTATAGACTATATTAGCTTCCTATGACTGCTGTAACAAATTACCACAAATGTGGTCGTTTAAAACAACAGAAATTTATTCTCTCATAGTCCAGAGGCCAGGTGTCCAAAATCAGGTTCACTGGGCTGAAATTACGGTGTTGGCAGCTCCATACTCCCTCCAGAGGCTCTGGGGGAGAATCCTTTCTTTGCCTCTTCCAGCTTCTAGTGGCTGCAGCATTCCTTGGCTTACGGCCCCATCACTCCAACCTCTGCCTCCACAGTCTCATGACCTCTTCCTCTTCTGTCTGTGTTCCAATCTTCCTCTGCCTCTTTAATAAACACACTTGTGATGGCATTGAAGAACCACCCATATAACCAAAAATCCTGATCTCAAAATCCTTAACTCTATCAACATCTGCAAAGACACTTTTTTCACAATTACACGTTCCAGGAATTAGGAAGGAGATATCTCTTGTTTTCGGGGTGGTGGTGGTATTTTTCAGTCTATCACACAGACCAAGACCACAGTTCAAAAATTTAAACAAAATTTAGACAAAGAAAATGGTAAAACAAAACAAAACCAAACCCTGAGTTGTCCATAAGCCTCACACCATGTCCTATGTCATGACTGTGTGATGTCAGGTGTTCAGAGTCATGTTCAGGCCTCAGTCACAAGGATGTTTGTGGATTAATGGATTATCTGTCTTTAGGCAGCCACTGACCAATTAAGAACCCAATTTCTCTAACATTTGTCTAATAACAGAGATCATTGTAATGGGAGAAGGCAATATCCTTACCCGATACTAAAGTAGGACCCAACCTGTTCTCTGATTATCCTTTAAGGTTTTTGATCAAAGTGTTTTAGCTTAAAAGTTATCTGGAGACCAACAGTTTTTTTTAAACTGTTCACAGGATATTGTCACTGACACCGATAGTTTACAAATAGGGAGGAAGAGTTTATTTCACAAAATGTCAGGTGAGGCTCTGGGAAAATATCAGGCCAGCTTCTGGGTCACTGGTGCTTAGCTTTCAGCTGCTAACGTATGTAAATGAGTCCATCCAGGGCCCAGCTGTTGTATGTTGAAATGTACTGATGAAACTAAATTGGGATTTTAGGAACACAAATCAAATTGCAAGCAAAATGACTGAAATACACCAGCCCTCCTTTGAAGCGTCATAGGCCAACCCAAGAAAAATGACTAATGGGTAATAATACACAGTCCTGACAGGAACCATAAGCTAGGAAGGAAGTCGCATGTAAAATAATAATAAAGAATATTAAATTGCCACCAGGCCCTGCTAGAGACAAATGAAAACGGAACAGACTTCTCACCACCGGTCACTTATTCAATCCCTTTGAAAATGTCCCCAGAATCTGCAGACAGAGAATGCTTTCACTCATATTCCATTTCTACTAGAAATGACTGTTTTCTCAGATCTGGAAAAGGCTGATAAGGGATAACCTTCTGAAAAGGAGGCCCTTAGAGGTAACCTCTGGCCAGTTCATCATCCTTCCTTGGGCAACGAGGTAAGAAAACAGGCTGCCTTTATCAGCTACTGGTAGAGAAAATTATGAACTTTCTCCAAGATATCCATAGTTTGATGGCTTTTCATTTCTTCTCTTATAACATTTATTTCTTTTTTAAGTCTACATCTTTATTTTTTATAACATCATTCTTATATGTAGAATATGAAGTAATTTTTAATTGTCCACGTAACTTACATAATATTATTATTACTTTTTTTTTAATTTATTTTTTTTTGCGGTACGCGGGCCTCTCACTGTTGTGGCCTCTCCCGTTGCGGAGCACAGGCTCCGGACATGCAGGCTCAGCGGCCATGGCTCACGGGCCCAGCCGCTCAGCGGCATGTGGGATCTTCCCAGACCGGGGCACGAACCCGTGTCCCCTGCATCGGCAGGCAGACTCTCAACCACTGCACCACCAGGGAAGCCCCATAATATTATTTTTACTTTAAGTGATTTCTTTCCTTCACAAGGTAATTAGGGGACTCTGCAAGTTTAAACCCAAAGCTCAGTCATTAGTCACTAGTAAGGAGTGAGCCCCTGCTGCCTGCTCACTCCTTATATCAAATTATAAGCAAAACCCAGCCTGAAGCTCCTGGCCCACGCACCTCAGCGACAGCCCACACAGACCCCTGCAAAGGACAGGTAGCAAAACACCGCAACACAGGACAAGCAGCCCCTAATCTTAGATGGCAGCTTATTTCAGAGTATTGTTCTAGTCAGTCGCCCTGTTTGCTCCTCCTTGACTTTACTGAACTGTTAGGACAGCAGTTCTCAGCCCTAGCTGCTCATTAGAAATATCTGGGAAATGTCTGTCAACATACCTGAAGTCCAGAACCCACCCTGGTCTGAGATGGGGCCAAGGCATCAGCATTTTTCTTAATTCTCTAGGTGACTCTAATGTGTAAAAGGTTTGAGAACCATTGTTCCACCTCGCTAGCTTCTGTTCCTTTTTACCTTCCACTTCTTCCCAGACTTTCTTCCACACTCACCTACCCAGACCCACCATATTTACCCACTCCTTTTCATCTTTCTAGGGCCTCTTGACATTCCTTTTTGCCGTCTGTTGCTGTCCTCCAGACTCGATACACAGCCTGGCATGACTTTCCCATCAATTCTTTTCCAGGTCCTGGCTTCTCCTGGCTCTTCCCAATGGAACACCCACCAAGGTTACAAAAATACCTTCACAAGAGTCTAACTACACACCCACCATTTCCCTCCTTCACTTAAGCCCAGCTCAAATCTGACAGTCCACATAACCTTTTCTTCTTGGAACCCAGCAACATTCAACACCTTGCTCTACATGTGGACCAAACGTCTTACCTTGGCCAGTCCCTTGTGCACCTAACCATTCTCCTTTCTATCACAGGGCTTCTCAACTTCAGAACTATCACATGTAAGGGCAAATCATTCTTTGTTGTGGGAGGCTGCCCTGTATACTAACAGAATGTTTAGCAGCATCCCCGCTCTCTGCTCACTAGATGCCAGTAGCACTCTTCCCCCAACCTGTAAAACAAAAATGTCTCAAGACATTGCCAAATGATCCCTGGGGAGGGGGAAGAACTGCCCCCCCATCCCAAATCCTATTGAGAACCACTGCTCTGTCTGTATGTCTAATCCACCAAACTACTTCAATAGAGTTGGTTCCTCTGCCATCTGGTATGTATTTCCTTCCCAGTTTCAATTTCACCCAAGTTTACAATCCATTACTCTGAAGCATCTACTTCCACATGAGTTGACAACCTTCAGCTTTGATTCAGCTTCCCAAATGATGCCAACTTCAAAGCAGCTAAAACAGATTCTCACATCTGTTACTCATCCTTAACCCTCCTGTTGCAGAGGAACAACTGTGACTTCTCCATTACATACCTTTGTTCCATAAAGACTGGCCTTATGCTATAAGCCCCTGTAAATACTAAATTAATTTATATAACAATGAAAATATTAATAGACAGAACACAGACCAAACCCTTTCTTAATATTAGAAATGCTAAGGTGCTTCCTGACTCTGAACACACTTACCTTCATTCCTCCCTTTGACTTGTGGAACAGGAATTATAATGTTCTTGCAAAGCCCTTTGAAATTCCAGATTGGGTGGAATTTCATTTCAATTCATTTTGAGTAAGAAATCTTAATTATTTGAGCTAATGGAGAGGAATGAAGCAGCAAAAATAGAAAATCCATGAAATACAAATTTAAGCACATACTGACACAAACACATATTCTCAAATTTTCAGAAATTAAAAGGTTACTAAAAGTTATTAGACTGGTTTTATTGTGTGACTCATAAATCATCCAAATGGAGACTTGCTAATATGTTTGAGAATTACATTACTGGCATAACATAGCCAGAGAAGTGACCTTCCATAGTTCTTCATCACAATTGGAGGTGATTTTAATGTCAACTTTTTTGGTAGCGTTAAATAAAAATTTTTATTTGCTTTATAGTTTTCTATATTTTATATTATCTTTATTAAACCCAGATTATTTTTATTGTGATAAACTATACATAAAATTAACCATTTTAAGTGTACAATTCTGTGGCATTACATGCATCCATTGTTGTGCAGCCATAACCACCATCCACCTCCAGAACTTTTTCATCTTCTCCGACAACAGTTTTGTTTTTTTTTTTTTAACATCTTTATTGGAGTATAATTGCTTTACCATGGTGTGTTAGTTTCTGCTCTATAAGAAAGTGAATCAGTTATACATATACATATATCCCCATATCTCTTCCCTCTTGTATCTCCCTCCCACCCTCCCTATCCCACCCCTCTAGGTGGTCACAAAGCACCGAGCTTATCTCCCTGTGCTATGCGGCTGCTTCCCACTAGCTATGTATACCGACAACAGTTTTTAAGAGATACTCCCTCCCTTCTGTCTACTAATAATCTGCTAAATGTCATTTTAAGTTAATTTCCTGTAGCTCTTATTGAAATAAATGTAAAGTCTACCAAAACAGTAGTTCAAAAAGTTGTTTTGAAGGACAGCATTTATATAGGTTTGTAAATTCAACTTTCTTATACAAAAAGAGAATTCTTGTCTTTCATAATCATACTTCAAACATTCTCACTACTCAATGTCTGACTAATCCTGTCCATCCTCCATCTTCCTGTCAACAGCCTACACGGACTTAACATGTGCAAGCCCCAAAGGTTCTTTTCACCTGTTAGATCCAGAAACTAAAATAAAAGTAGTGATTTTCCTCACTTATCCCCAAATTGACTCAAACCTAGAATGAAACTACATGATGATAAAAACATGAAGCTTTTTTGAGAATTCTTTTAAGATGCTGAGTAGAAGAAGACTATGTATTACAGGGGAGAAATATAACAACAATATAAGGAAGTTTCACTGTTGTGAAACTTTGTCATAGTCAGTTTGGGCTGCTGTAACAAAAATACCATAGACTGGCTAGCTTAAACAACAAACATTTGCTTCTCACAGTTCTGGAGGCTGAGAAGTCCAAGATCAAGGAGCTGGCAGATTTGTTGTCTGATGAGGGGCTGCTTTCTGGTTCTAGACACCTGTCTTCTCATGTGTCTTCACATGGTGGGAGAAACGAGGGGTCTCTCTGGGGTCTCTTTTTTTTAACTTTTTATTTTATATTGGAGTATAGTTGATTAACAATGTTGTGTTAGTTTCAGGTGTACAGCAAAGCAATTCAGTTATACATATACATGTATCTATTCTTTTCCAAATTCTTTTCTCTGGGGCCTCTTTTATAAGGACAGTAACCTCATTCATAACGGCTCCATCCTCATGACCTAATCACCTCCCAAAATCCCCACCATCAAACACCATCACATTGGGGGTTGGGATTTCAACATATGAATTTTGGGAGGACATAAACATTCAGTCCTTAGCACTGTTTTTTTTCTTGCTCACGTTTTAAAATAAACCCTCTCAGATCCCGAGGATAAAACTTTGACCTTACAGCTGTGTTTCTGACATAAACTCAGGGAGAGAATTTATACTTTGAATACACATGGTTCTGAGCAGAGAAAAAAAAAAAACATATCTGCTATTGTAAGGTCGGAGCATCATTGTACAGGTCATTTATTTTTTAAAAGTCCCTGAAACTGTCATTTAAAAAACCCACAACTCTCACCAGCTGAACATTTGGAACCGTATACTCTAGCATTTCAGGGAAGTCAAATTTCTTTCCTACAACTCTTAAGAGGCACCTCTTGAAACTTTCCAGTTAAGATTTTCAAAACTGTGTGACAAATAACAGCCCTAGGGGAAAGCCCATAATATGGCTGTCAGTGAACTTAACTTCCATCATAAAATGGAAATGTTGTCAAGTATTTTGGGCTTTGGAGCAGCTGCCACCTAATAACTATTCAGAAACAAATGCCCAAATCAGTTTAGGTCTCATCATAAACTCTGACTTTCAATTCAAAGAGAAGGATAGTCATTTTTATGTATTTATTTATGAAAACTACAGTTAGAAATTTCTCAAAAAAAACACATATATAGGTACACAGAGGGATAATTGATTCTTGGTAGTGTTATCAAAAAAGTTAAGGGCAATTTTAAGTTAGTTCTTTTTCTCCTTAATACCTAAATTAACATATGCATTCATTCATTTATTCAACAAATTTTTACTGAAGATCTATTATGTGCTAGGCAGCATGGAGCCCTGAAACAAAAATAAAGAAATAAATGCTTTTTTCCCCCTCCTACGAATGGGCAGATAGAGGTCAAAGGTGAGTGCATATTAAGACCACGCCATAAAGTAGAAGTAAGCAACCCACGTCACCAGGAAATCTAAAATCCTAGTTTCATTTCCCTTACATTCCTCTCACTCTAACCTGTGACTTTTATTCAATGCTTTCCAAAGAAGAAAGATAAAGGCTAAATAAGAAAATACTTCTACTCCCCTTTCCTTTTATATACAGAAATGAGGGCTTGCTCTTACCTTGGATTCTTTCTCACCCACTCAGAAAGTAACAGAATGAATTCATGAGGAATAATTTGTAAACAATTTGGGAAATTGATGTCAGCTACTATAACAAAAGAGAAGCCCAAAATTTTAGAATCTGCCATTACTGTGCTTCATCTTTTCCACTTTGAAAAACCAGGTGGGTGGGAAGAGGGGGGGCAACACGCACAGGGTATCATTCTTAGTAGCTATTAAATGTATCAATATTTTTTAAATTGTAGGGGGGAAGTGCAAACATGCAAAGTGTGTAAGGCCTAACATGGCTAAGTTTTCTGTGATTTTTGGTAGTTCCAGAGGTAAAGGCCCTTTAACTGACCTGTTCACCATTTTGCTCTCTGTTGTTGAAGGTAAGGAAAACACACCTGAAAGGATATGCCTGTGTCTCAAATATATTAGGGGCTCAATTAATGATTGTTGAAAGTTGAACAGATGAGCTGCTATTTCAGCATTCTTGACGCATTACAGCAGGTGCTTGATAAACTACCTACTAAATAAATAATTTATTATGTCCCTCTCAACACTCCCTAATATGTCTCTTGATGATGAGATCTAGGAATGAGCAGAAAAAAAGAGTTTCTCATTCAAACACGGTGTTCCCAATATTATTGCAACCGAATCTCATGTAAAATTGCATGACCTGAGAGGTTTGAAGGGAGAAGAAAGGTGAACAAAACCTTATCCCACCCCTGCAGCCAGGTGCTCTGCATGTGACTTAATGTACATAAACCTTACCCCATAAACAGCTGCCTAAGTAGTTTCTAACTTGCTGTGCCCACCAAACACATCCCCCACAGAGCCTCAAGGGGTCTTTGCAAACAGGAATCCTCTGATTATTCCACACTTGCTTAAAACTCTTCATCCCTAATAACTAATGTCCAAATCCTTCAACATGGTATGTGAGGCTCTCATTGTCCCTTCAGCTGTTTTTTGCTTGGTTGGTGGGATTTTTCAGTTTTTTTTTGGCTGTGGGTTTTTTGGCGGGGGGCAGGGGGCTTTTTTTCCCATGAGTTTCTGGTTCTTACTATCTCCAGGTCTTTCCTCATTAAGTTGGCCTCTGCTTAGAAGGCACCTCCACTTCCTCTTCTCTACCTTTAAGCCTCACTTCTGGCATCTCCTCCTCTAGCAAGTCTATGGCAGGAGTTAGATATCCCCCTTTCTCACTCCTATAACTTCTCAGAGTATCCCAGCACTGCACTTCCTACTTATTTTGTCATTATTCATTCAGCCCCCTTACTAATTCTCAGTGCTTACTCATTCGTGTATCTATATCAGACTGGCACAGTCCAGCACATAGTCGGTACTCAAGAGATTTTGAATGAATGAGTGACTGAGTGGTTGTACACGGAGAAATGTTGCAGGAGCCAAGTTAAAAGCTAATGGCTTAAAATGGCCCTTGATACCTCTTTTATACTCAGCCCCATAGGCCACTCTTATCTGTGAGTAGGAGAGGTGATTTCTGGCTCCAAAGGAGCATTGGCCTTGAAACTTATTTTGTGAGCAGAGTGAAGCGGAGAACTTGAGAGACTAATATTTCCCTAAACTATCCATCAAATACAAGCCCAGCAGATACCAGCAGTTTTCAACCCCATCACCACCACCCCCATCACCAAGTTCTTTTTTTTTTTTACATGTTGTTGTTTTTTATTTACTTTCTCATATAATTTTTTTTTTCACATCTCCACTGGAGTATAACTGCTCTACCATGGTGTGCTAGCCCCTTGCCTACAACAAAGCGAATGAGTTATACACATACACATGCTCCCACATCTCTTCCCTCCCGCGTCCCCCTCCCTCCCACCCCCCCACCCCACCCCTCCACCACCAAGTTCTTAACCACAAATGAAGGTGAACTCCTCCCTGGAATTCTACAAGTTCAGTATATCTTTAATGTTTAGGACTTTTGTCTTTTAAATTAATGTAAATTTCCAGTGAAACGACTTAATTCCCCAACTCATACATCCACACCTCAATTAGCTAAACTGATGTTCCAGGAAGGTGTCCCATATTCACTTTATAGCTTCCCATCCTTTTCCAACTCCCCCAAGAAATGCCTCGTTAAGAAATATGGGATACGTTGTAGTTCCTCTTCCGTACTACATTCTTACAAACCAAGCATCAGCCATAATTAACGAAAAAAAAAACTAGAATAAAAACAGAGTGGGGGGGCTTCCCTGGTGGCACAGTGGTTGAGAGTCCGCCTGCCAATGCAGGGGACACAGGTTCGTGCCCCGGTCCGGGAAGATCCCACATGCCGCGGAGCGGCTGGGCCCGTGAGCCATGGCCGCTGAGCCTGCGCGTCTGGAGCCTGTGCTCCGCAACGGGAGAGGCCACACAGTGAGAGGCCCATGTACAAAAAAAAAAAAACAGAGAGGGGAGGACCTTCAGAAATAGAAAAAAGGGGGAGACTGGTTCAAGATGGTGGAGTAGAAGGACGTGTGCTCACTCCCTCTTGTGAGAGCACCGGAATCACAACTAACCTTTGAACAATCATTGACAGGAAGACACTGGAACTCACCAAAAAAGATACCCCACATCCAAAGACAAAGGAGAAGCCACAATGAGATGGTAGGAGGGGCACAATCACAGTAAAATCAAATCCCATAACTGCTGGGTGGGTGACTCACAAACTGGAGGACACTTATACCACAGAAGTCCACCCACTGGAGTGAAGGTTCTGAGCCCCACGTCAGGCTTCTGAACCTGGGGGTCCGGCAAGGCAAGGAGGAATTCCTAGAGAATCAGACTTTGAAGGCGGGCGGGATTTGATTACAGGACTTCGACAGGACTGGGGGAAAGAGAGACTCCACTCCTGGAGGGCACACACAAAATAATGTGCGCATCAGGACCCAGAGGAAGGAGCAGTGACCCCATAGGAGACTGAACCAGACCTACCTGCTAGTGTTGGAGGGTCTGCTGCAGAGGCGGGGGGAAGCTGGGGCTCACTGTGAGGACAAGGACACTGGCAGCAGAATTTCTGGGAAGTACTCCTTGGAGAGAGCACGCCCAGAGTCTGCCATTAGAGCAGACTACCAAAGAGCCCGGGTAGGCTCCAGTGTTGGCTCGCCTCAGACCAAACAACAAACAGGGAGGGAACCCAGCCTCACCAATCAGCAAACAAGCAGATTAAAGTTTTACTGAGCTCAGCACACCAGAGCAACAGCCAGCTCTACCCACCACTAGACCCAAGCTTTAACACAAGCTTTAAATGACACAATAGAGCAGATAGATCTAACTGATATTTATAGGACATTCCATCCCAAAACAGCAGATTACACTTTCTTCTCAAGTGCGCACAGAACATTCTCCAGGATAGATCACATCTTGGGTCACAAATCAAGCCTCAGTAAACTTAAGAAAATTGAAGTCATATCAAGCATCTTTTCTGACCACAACACTATGAGATTAGAAATCAATTACAGGGAAAAAAACGAAAAAAACACAAACATATGGAGGCTAAACAATACCTTACTAAATAAAAAAGAGATCACTGACAAAATCAAAGAGGAAATAAAAAAATACCTAGAGACAAATGAGAATGAAACATGACGATCCAAAACCTATGGGATGCAGCAAAAGCAGCTGTAATAGGGAAGTTTATAGCTATACAAGCCTACCTCAAGAAACAACAAACATCTCAAATAAACAATCTAACCTTACACCTAAAGGAACTAGAGAAGGAAGAACAAACAAAACCCAAAGTTAGTAGAAGGAAAGAAATCATAAAGATCAGAGCAAAAATAATGAAACAGAAACAAAGTAGACAATAGCATCGATCAATAAAACTAAACGCTGGTTCTTTGAGAAGGTAAACAAAATTGATAAACCATTAGCCAGACTCATCAGGAGGGAGAGGACTTAGATCAATAAAATTAGAAATGAAAAAAAAAATATGACACCACAGACATAAAAAGCATCCTAAGAGACTACTACAAGCAACTCTATGACAGTACAATGGACAACCTGGAAGAAACAGACAAATTCTCAGAAAGGTATAACCTTCCAAGACTGAACTAGGAAGAAATAGAAAGTATGAAGAGACCAATCACAAGTAATGAAATTGAAACTGTGATTAAAAATCTTACAACAAAGAGAAGTTCAGGACCAGACGGCTTCACAGGTGAATTCTATCAAACATTTAGAGAAGCGCTAACACCCATCCTTCTCAAACTCTTCCAAAAAATTTCAGAGGAAGGAACACTCCCAAATTCATTCAACAAGGCCACCATCACCCTGATACCACAACCAGACAAAGATACTATAAAAAAAGAAAATTACAGACCAATATCACTGATGAATATAGACGCAAAAATCCTCAACAAAATACTAGCAAACAGAAACCAACAACACATTAAAAGGATCACACACCATAATCAAGTGGGATTTATCACAGGCTTGCAAGGATTCTTCAGTATATGCAAATTAATCAATGTGATACACCACAGTAACAAACTGAAGAATAAAAACCATATGATCAATCTCAATAGATGCAGAAAAAGCTTTTGACGAAATTCAACACCCATTTATGATAAAAACTCTCCAGAGAATGGGCATAGAGGGAACCTACCTCAACATAGTAAAGGCCATATATGACAAACTCACAGCAAACATCATTCTCAATGGTGAAAAGCTGATAGCATTTCCTCTAAGATCAGGAACAAGACAAGGATGTCCACTCTTGCCACTATTATTCAACATGGTTTTGGATGTGCTAGCCACAGCAATCAGAGAAGAAAAAGAAAAAAAAGGAACACAAATAGGAAAGGAAGAAGTAAAACTGTCACTGTTTGCAGATGACATGATACTATACATACATAATCCTAAAGATGCCACCAGAAAACTACTAGAGCTAATCAATGCATTTGGTAAAGTTGAAGGATACAAAGTTAATGCACAGAAATCTTGTGCAGTCCTATACACTAACAATGAAAGATCAGAAAGAGAAATTAAGGAAACAATCCCATTCACCACTGCAACAAAAAGAATAAAATACCTAGGAATAAACCTACCTAAGGAGGTAAAAGACCTATATTCAGAAAATTATAAGACACTGATTAAAGAAATCAAAGATGACACAAACAGATGGAGAGATATACCATATTCTTTGATTGGAAGAATCAATATTGTGAAAATGACTATACTACCCAAAAAAATCTACCGATTCAATGCTATCCCTATCAAATTATCAATGGCATTTTTTTACAGAACTAGAACAAAGTATCTTAAAATTTGTATGGAGACACAAAAGACCCAGAATAGCCAAAGCAATCTTGAGGGGAAAAAATGGAGCTGGAACAATCAGACCCCCTGACTTCAGACTATACTACAAAGCTACAGTAATCAAGACAATATGGTACTGGCACAAAAACAGAAATATAGATCAATGGAACCATATAGAAAGCCCAGAGATAAACCCACACACCTATGGTTAACTAATCTATGACAAAGGAGGCAAGGCTATACAATGGACAAAAGACAGTCTCTTCAATAAGTGGTGCTGGGGAAACTGGACAGCTGCATGTAAAAGAATGAAATTAGAACACTCCCTAACACTATACACGAAAATAAACTCAAAATGGATTAAAGACCTAAATGTAAGACCAGACACTATAAAACTCTCTTAGAGGAAATCATAGGAAAAACACTCTTTGACATAAATCACAGCAAGATCTTTTTTGATCCACCTCCTAGAGTAATGGAAATAAAAACAAAACAAATGGGACCTAATGAAACTTAAAAGGTTTTCCACAGCAAAGGAAACTATAAACAAGACAAGAAGACAGCCCTCAGAATGGCAGAAAATATTTGCAAATGAATCAATGGGCGAGGATTAATCTCCCAAATATATAAACAGCTCATTCAGCTCAATACTAAAAAAACAAACAACCCAATTAAAAAATGGGTAGAAGACCTAAATAGACATTTCTCCAAAGAAGACATACAGATGGCCAAGAGGCACATGAAAAGCTGCTCAACAACACTAACTAATTATTAGAGAAATGGAAATCAAAAGTACAATGAGGTACCACCTCATGCCGGTTAGAATGGGCATCACTAGAAAATCTACAAACAACAAATGCTGGAGAGCGTGTGGAGAAAAGGGAACCCTCTTGCCCTGTTGGTGGGAATGTTCAATACAGCCACTATGGAGAACAGTATGGAGGTTCCTTAAAAAACTAAAAATAGAATTACCATATGACCCAGCAATCCTACTACTGGACATATACCCTGAGAAAACCATAATTCAAAAAGACACATGTACCCCAATGTTCATTGTAGCACTATTTACCATAGCCAGGTCATGGAAGCAACCTAAATGCCCATTGACAGATGAATGGATAAAGAAGATGTGGTACATATATACAATGGAATATTACTCAGCCATAAAAAGGAACGAAAGTGGTCATTTGCAGAGACGTGGATGGACCTAGGGACTGTCATACAGAGCAAAGTAAGTCAGAAAGGGAAAAAGAAATATCATATATTAACGCATGTATGTGGAATCTAGAAAAATGGTACAGATGAACCAGTTTGCAAGGCAGAAATTGAGACACAGATGAAGAGAACAAATGTATGGACACCAAGGCAGGAAAGCAGTGGGGGGGGGAATGAATTGGGAGATTGGGATTGACATATATACACTAACATGTATAAAATAGATAAGTAATAAAAACCTGCTATATAAAAATATATATTTTAAAAAAGAAATCAAAAAAAAAAAGTGTGTGTGTTTTTAGTGTGTGTGTGTGTGTGAGGGGGGCTTGTCCTTAATATGAAAGCTACGCAGAACTTCACACTTGTATACCTAATGATTCTAGAGTTATTTCACACCACCATCATCCACATTCCCTTGAGAGCTTCCAATGAATCCTATTATTTCCATAGTTCTTAAAGAAGAAAAAAGTACCTCCAGGTGCTTTCTCTCTTGGCATCACTTCATACAAAAAAGACTCAGATATATTTGCATTTATGTAAAAAGATATTCAATACAGCACTCTTTGAAGTAGAAATTTTTTTAAAAACTTGGAAATTTAAACGCCCATCAAAGAAAGACTGGTAAAATAAATGACAGCACATCTAGACAATGGCATTTCATGCACAGTATCATGTAGCCATTAAATAAGATGAGGTAGATAGATCATTGTTACGTGTACGAGCATGCATTGCAGGAGCTCCAGGATAAGTGGTTAAGAGAAGAAAGCAAGGCAAGGAATAGGCATAAATTCTACTGAATACAAAAAAAGAGGGGAATTAGTTATGTATTCATTCATTCATATATTCATTCATTTATATGTAATGTCTCTGTAAATGCACTAGTGATTATCCCTGGGAAAAACTAGGGGTTACTGGAGGGTGGAGATCTACTTTTTACGATACACACTCTTATATTGCTTGAATTTTTCACGATAAACTTTTCAAAAACTAAAACAAAAGCTATCTGGAGGAAGTAAAGGCAAAAGCAAAGAGGAAGGGCAAAGCCTGCCTCACTGCCCACCTGACTCACTGCTTCCTGGCCACAGTCCAGCAGCCCGGGGCTGGTGTGATGGGCTCCAACTTCTGTGATTTCTCAACGTGGGAGACACTATGCTTTCTCTCGAGACGGGGGACATCAGTGACTGAGGATGGTTCAGGAAAGAGCCCCTATATCCGAAATGCAGAGCCTCTCCCCACAGTCTTTAGAATTTTATCTTCATGCATTATACTTTTTATTAAGGCCCATCTCGCAGCATCTATTTCCTTTTCCCCACAAACTTTAAGAGGTCATCTCTACCTACATCCCCCATGTTCAAAGTAATTCACATGTGTTGCCAAGACTGTGGTCAAAGAAAATGTTTGTGAAGGACTTTTACTCCACATTGAGGACCAAACCACCTTGACAACAGGGGTTTTTGACAATAAACTCTGGGGAAAGGGCCCATTCATTCCTGGCCCTCCTCGCCAATTACCCAGTGAGGAGTCCTTCTGATGCCATTAGCCCTACAACAATTTAGGAAGCATTCCCAGTGTTCAGAGAACCCCTGAAATGAAATTAGACCAGTGTTTGAGCCATACCAAAGAGCCAAGACGAATAATTAAAGGGTGAATGTTTTATTCTTTAGTGTTTAATAGAATACATCACAAGTCACATAATCAACGGTTCATTACTTCACACGCAGGGAGGAAAGCAATATTGAGGATTTCTGTTATACAACTGGTTGTGAACACAGAGAGAGAACCAAAATCTCTAGAGCATTTAGATGGTTGAAGAAATTCTCACTTAAAGTTTGGGCATGTCTGAAAAAACTTCCTCAGTTCTTAAAATATAAAAGGATTTTTCTTTTTCTTGGCTTTCTGTTTCATTAGAAAGCCTGATAATTGTATAATGATTTTTTCCCTTTCTCCTTCAATTTTGAGAAAATGGCTCAGTGATATGTATCACTGAGCATATAGTATTTTCAACAATTTCATAATCCCAGATAACTCTGAGGGAATCTTACATTGTTTCTCAGGTAAGAGTTTTTCAGATGCCCAGAAAAATTTAAATAATGCGTAATTTGCATCTTCAAAATTAATATCCACAATGGATGTTTTAACCTTTGTCATTAAATGTCACAAATGCTGTTTGAGTGGTCATAAATGAATTGTCATCATTTGTATTCAATATTAATAGCAAAATTCACCAGCCTATAAAGTCAGAAAGACAGTTGTATAATAGTTTACATTACAATTAATGTTCACGTACCTCAAAACACATTTAGAATTAAAAAAAGAAAAAAACCTTGGAAAAAAATCACAAAATGTATAAGGTGACAAGAATTCTTGGTCAACTAGTTCAGCTTCCTACCACACGAGCTTATACTCTAATGTAAATATTCTGGTTGAATTTCTTCCATCTTAGTTTCAAGGGCCCCAGTAGAGAATAGAAATCTTCAAACATTAATACTTTTAGATGTTTATCATCCAAAACTGTGACAAAGAAAAGTTAACTTCAACATAGCATGTTTCTGGCTCTAGGAAAGCCTATTTTAGGTACTATAGCCACTGGAAACACAAGACTATTTTATTTATGTCTCAAGAGATAGATTTAGGTTATCTAAGAAAACTAATTCAGCTTTTAAATGAGTTATAATAAGGAAAAACAGAAAAAAATTCCAAAGGATTTATTTACTCTGGTAGGTTTACAATAAAGATATTCAGTTTACAATTTTGAAATTTAAGTCAACTGAGTAAAGTATTTATGATTTAGATTATAAAAGAAATTCTTAAGGAATTCAATGCCTCCAGTCAATACTGTTCTAAATGCCTGCACTATCATTTATCACTTTTCATGTGGAGTACAAAAATGTTTTTGAATATTAGATTAGAATTTACCATAATTTAAAAAGTAAAAAATTATCAAAGCCTCACCTTACATGGCTTTAATGTAATAATAACATTCCATGGAAAATTCCAATAAAAATTGGAATATGTTATGAGCATGCCAGTTGCCTATTTTGTCTGAGAATTCACAGATTATGCATTTCCCCAGAAAAGCAACAGGCTCCTTATATATATATGGATCTGGTTTGAAAGAGAAGACAATTTTGTCTAGTATTATAAATTATCACTTTGCTATCAATGCAAAGACCAAATCAGACACAAGAATAAAAATCGTACTGAAAGGGAAAATATTTAAGTCCCACACATTCAAGGAATATTTTCCACAACACGTAATTTGAAAAACTAAAATGAACATGGTTCATAGTCTACATGTTTTAAAAAACAGACAATATGTCAAACACTTGGTGCAAAAGCACTGAACATGGTACCTGTTTTTTAACCACCACTGTCAACCATTCTTTTTTAAAAAGTTAAATTTGTTATTAAAATCTAATGTCACTCAGTTGTATTTATGAACCAAATGGTAATTAGAGCCATTACATATGTAAATGCATGCTACACTGAGTCAGATTAATGCAGTCATAATTTCTGAATAATTTATGACACCCTCCCAGGTTACTGAATGTCTTTGGAGAGCTTACTCAAATGGACGCTCAATATCTCATCCAAGCTCACAGATGACAACCAACACTCCAGCCCACTTTGTAGACCACTAAGGGTCCTTCTGTGGCTTAGAACACATGGTGAATAAGGGACCCAAAAGTGCAGAGGCCAAGTCATCTTATCTCAGTTATAGTATCCACCCAATGTAAAAATGAGTTTCCTACCCAGCCTTTACTTTGGGCTAAGGTAGAATTTGTCATGTATCAACTTCCAACTTTAGAGGGGATAGTCATCATAGAAAAAAGGTTGGTTTACCATCTCTAACCATTCAATTCCCAGTCCTTGAGATAATGAAAGGGGTTAGGGAGTACTGCGGGGCAGCAAGGATGTGTGGAGGAGTGAGACGTGCATGCACAAAGCTGTGAAACAGTTCAACTCAAAGTTTTACAAGATAAAACTTTTAAGACTTGGGTGGCAGAGACAAAACTTGAGCAATTTCCCGTGACTCCTGGAGCTGAGCAGATTTAACAAGGCAAATCAGAAATCTCTGAGTCTTGCCATACGTCAGTGGCTTTGATCTGCCCCAAGATGTTCTCAATTATGTGCTTTTTGTTGCACAATCTAACAGAATACCACATAGGGTGCAGAAGTCTCCGTGACACTTACTTTTGGCCAGTGAGTGACATTCCCAAATCACTTCAGGCTTGAAACAGGGGTAAGTTCTGATGTGTTACCTAGCCCGAGAATACACCCAACACATAAGCAAGTGTGACTTCCTGAATGTTTCTGCTTCCCTTACAATTACAGTCTTTGTAATTGTAAAGCTAACTTTACTTTTCTAAACAGGCACCTCCAACAAAAGACCTCAAATCTTTCTCTTCCCCAATTAAAAAAAAAAAAAAAAAGAATTGGTGGATTAAAAATACAGGCACCGTGGTTTATGTAGACAATTAATCGACATATTAGTATACAACTAATATCCAAGCAAAAAGTATGGGGCAAACTCAGCTTTATGTATTTTTTTCCTAACCCAATTTCCCAATAGACAAGGATATAAGAAACTCATTGAAACATGTTGCTTTAGTATATACACCATCTGATGCAAGTTACTGGGGGTAAAGACAGGAACGTTTATAGCATTAGTAAATTAATTAAAAAACTAAGTGATTCATGTAAAATGTTTATATATGGTATATACAGATTGGATCACGTGAGTCTAATAATAAAACTGTTCCAATTCTTAACATCTGTTATGGACATATAGTAAGATACAGTACAAGATTCATTTTTAAAAAGAAGAAAAAATAGCGCTAATTTAAACACTGAAAACGACTCTTACAAAATCTTTTAAAAACCTACTTCAAGAGAATGATGCTGAAACAAATGAAAAAGGACAGGCTTCTCCATCATCACAGAATATCCAAAGGAGCCTCACAGCATGAGAGACAAGGATTCATTTCCCTTCACTTACAGTGTAGATACGATATACAGTGGGGATTTATTCCATGTTAGAGTAAAGGTATAAGGCAACCAGGTCTCCTTCTGTTTCAGTTGCATTTACGTGGAACACAATTTTATTGCTCAGCTCACTTTTAAGTACTTATTTGCCTTCATTTAAAAATATTCCACTTTACAGCTGTCTACAGATGGCAGCCCTTGGCGATTCTATTCTCTGTAGCTCTGTCATTCAAAAAGATTCCACCTTAACTTCAAACAACCTGCATCAAAGTGGCATTTTTCAGGTTTGCCCAGAAGTCAACATTGGCTGGGCTTGCAGACAGTTAGGATTTTTAATAAGAGAACTTAAGTCTAAGTAACCTAAATCAACATATTTTGTTCAAGGAAATAGATTTTAAAATCAGGACTTATAATCAACAAGAAAATAAAGTTCAAAAACTAAAACCCTACTGGGTAACTCTTTGGTTAGGTTATATAAGTATCAGCAAAACAGTTAGTTCAATAAACTGCCAGGTGAGAGTAGATCTGTGATTCACCTTTACAAAATGCTTTGCATGTTTTCGTGTGCTATTTTGTTAATGTGCATGTACTCAGACGGACGGTACAAACTTCCAACTTTCAAATAATAAATGAGTATATCCGCTCCTCCCTTCCCACCCCTCCTACCCTCCTTCCTCCCTCCCCACCCCACCCCCCAAGGCTTAAGAGCTAAGGTCCTACTGACAGTCACTGCAATAATACAGGTTTTCTTAATACCCACGACGTGCATTACTACCCCGCTCCGTTCACAGTCACAGCCAGGTGACCTCCCGCAATGCTCGGCGACCTGAGCTGTCATTCTCTCTTTCCCCCTCTTGCCAATAACGGGTGCCATGTCAAGCAGTCGAACCAAGGGCTTCTGGCGGTGAGCCCAGGAGAAAGGGTGCCTCTTCAGGCAGGAGGGGAACTTTCTACAAGTATAAACCACAGGCGAAGACCTTTAAATCTGCACAGAAACCAAACGCTCCTTCATTATGCCATCACCATATTCTTCTCCTACTTCTACCTGTAACTTTTCAAAACTTTGTTCATTTATAGTCCCTGAACGGCCTCCGCGGGATCCTAATTCCAGCTCTGGAGTCTTCCAATCAGCCTCCTAAAACTTCACCTTTAAAAAGGGTCAAAAGACTACGCAATAAATGACCTTTCAAAACTATTCCCACACACTGCTACCAACTCTCTCTCTTAAACCGCGAATGAGTCATCAGGGCTTGAGAAGATTTCAAGGAATCTTCTATACACTGGACAGGGTCCAGTTAGGTTCGGAACAATTCAGTCATTCCCAGGTACTAGGTGACTTTGTAGCCACACTGCCCCACTACATCCAGACTGAAGGACAATCCGGGGGAGGGGTGGTTTGAGGCCGGGGGCAGAGGAAGCATGGGGTGGAGAGGTACGTCTGGGCGCTCTCTTTTAGTGGGGTCCAGAGAAGACGAAGAAGCCGAGAGGATCTGTGGCTGCAGGTACTAAAGTGAGGGGTCAGTGGGTCTACCGCAGGTGGGGAACAGGGGAATGGGAGAACGTGGGGTGGGAGGGGAAATCTATAGCCCTTTCCCCGGCAAGAAGGAGAGGGAATGGGCGCGCTGGAGTCGCAAGAGGGTGTGGGGAGTTCACTCCCTGCAGAAGACGTACTCGGTGTAGCTGGTCCAGATCTTGTCCTCATTCTGATCGGTGCTGCTGGCGAAGGCGCAGGTGCCCGTGGAACTGCACGCCACCATGTGGAAGCCCGACTCGGACAGCTTGTCGAAGGCCTGCTCCAGGAAGTTGAACTTGAGGTAATAGCGCGAGGTGTAGCGCTCCGGAGGCCGGTCGGGGTCCCGGCTCTCGTTCAGGGTATCCCCGAACACCTCCTTGGCCAGCGATGTCTTGCCGCACACGGTGATGCGCGCCACTCGCCGGAACTTGGCGTCCGCCTGCGCGTCCCGCCCGATGGTGTAGGAGCCGCGGTAGCCGATGGTGATGTAGCCCGAGCGTCGGCTGCCGTCCAACGACTGGGACGGCGTGAGCAGCGGGCCGGCCGCGCCCCCCGACGGGCTGCGGCTAGCCACCTCCAGGGTGGGCGACGGCGCCCCAGCCGAGGCGCCCTCCTGCTGCTCAGGCTCCGCGTAGCCGAGCGGCAGCAGCTCGTCGCCCAGCGAGCCCTCCTTCTGCACCCCGCGCCGCGAGTGCGGCGGCGGCGGCCCGGGGCCGGGCTGCTGGGGCTCCCCGAGGCGGCGCACGAGCTCCGGCAGCTCGAAGTACTCGGCCTCGCGCTGCAGCCGGCTGCGCTCGGGGAAGTAGTCGGGCAGCACGAGCTGCAAGTCCCGCAGGTAATCCAAGATGTAGCGGAAGAGGAAGCCGTCTCGGTCTAGAAAGAAGCGGCCTTTGCTGTCCCGGGCCAGCTCCTGCGGCTGCTGCTGCGTGAACATGCGCCAGAGCAACGAGTCGGGAACCGACACCACCGTGCAGCGCCGGGTCACATACACCTGGCCCCCCACGTTCAGCTCCACGATGTCGGGAAAGAGCGGCGGCTCAGCCGAAGACGACGAGGAGCCGCTGCCGCCGCCACCACCCCCGTTGGGTAGTCCACGAGTGCTGTCCGCCAGAGCCATGGCCAGGAGGTGGCCGGGCTAGGGCAGTGGCCGAGAGCCGGGCCGCGCGCCGGATCAGCCGCCGTCGCCTTTCTCGGACGCTCGTTCAGCCCTGCGCCCCGGCCCGCCGCTGCCACCGAGAGCCGCGCGGAGCCGAGCGCACGACGCGAGCGCGCCTCTGTGCGCCCCCGCGAGCGCCGCTGTACTCCTCCCGCCTCGCCCGCGCGCTTCAGGGGAGTGCCGGGTGGCGACCAGCGCGCTGCTTAAGTAGAGCCGGGCGCCGCGGCGCGCAGAAGGCGGGGGCGGCTGCGGAGCGGCGGAGCCTCGCTCCCAGGGCGGGAGGGGGTGGTGGGGCGGGGAATCGATCTGCATCTGAAACGCTGACGCCGCGGCCGGCTGCTGGCTCCACCCCGGCTCGCGCGCCGCCGGGACACCCCGACTTCCCTACCGCCTCCTCGCCCGGTGCTCTCGCCCCTTCCCGCTCCTGCCCAACTTTCTTCCTCTTCCAAAGCGGACAGAACCTGGGCTTGGCCGCTTCGGAAGACGAACCTTCTTTGGAGGGGCAGTCACTGCGCCCCCTCTCCTCCTAACTGCAGCCGGAGACTGTGGAAGGAGCACGTGAACTTTCGGGCTCCCCCCACCCGGGGAGTGGAAGGGCCTGGCTGCCCCCGGAGACTAGCCGCTTTAAACACGCGGCTCGTCTCGTTGCTGAAAGTTCTAGAGAGAGCCCAAAAAATCTGGAGAGGCGGTGGGGCCGCCCCGGCCTGGAGGCAGCTAGATTTTGTTCGCGCGTACGAGTAGCCTCGTAAAAACCCTAGGAACAAAAAGCTAACCTCGGTATCCTGCTGTAGAACGCTCTCCCATAGTTTATTTTCTGGGTAAAAAGGCAAACTCATTAGTTGGGAGGCCTCAAAATTGGAGGAAATGGCAAAAGGGGAACTTGGGTGAGTTCAAGGAATGACTTCGGGGCGTGTTCCCCTCCCGGTGGCGGACGCGACCTTCCCCCACTCCCGCTTTTTGGCCAAGCTGAAGGGGCATGTACTGTGAGGCCTAAGGGAAAGCTACGTGTCCGCGGCCCTATCAGCCCCGGGTGAATCGCGCTATGGAACTCGGAGGGTTTGAAGATCAAATATAATTTAGAAAACCTACCTTTCAAACCCTGCGTCTTTATCCTCCCAAAGGTCCAGGCTCACCCGCGGGCCTGGGTCACTCTGTTCAGCCCTTTCCGAGTACCCTCTAGCCTAAGGGTCCTTGTACACTTGAAGGCCCGCTCTAGATCCCTTCCGGTCCTCTCCCTTCGCACTCGTATTCGCCCTTCACAATGCAGCACCCAGGTCTCCTCCGCCGCGAAAGCTTCCCTGACTTCTCAGGTGGGTGGGGCTTCGGATGGCCCCTTCCACGTGCCCTAACGCCCAACACATTCTGACATTACGCGTCTGTGAGTGATTATCTAATCTCTGACTTTGGTAAATAGCTTCCTGAGCACTGCAGAATGAGGACGGAAGAGAGGGTAGTGAAGAATGTTTAGCAATCATCAAGTCAATGGCTATTTGTTGTGCACCAGCTATTCATTCGGCCGCGCCGGGTAGAAGAACAATGTAAGACGGAATAGGCTCCACAGAGCTTTCCGTGTAGCCTGGTAGGCAAGGGTCAGAAGTCTGAGCAGTTATCAGATCGGTTTGAAGTACAGACTGTCAATCAGTATAAATCAGGCGAGATCTTTGTTCTTGATAATAATGTTCCACCTTTTGTTTAACTACCCGATGAGCTTTACAGTCTCCTCATGGATGTGTGTCATTTTTACTTTGAAATGTTTATGTCTGCTGAACAGTTATCCATGTCAGTGTACTGAAATAAGATCAAGTAAGACCAGCTCACTTAACTGCAAGTACAGATTGTGATACTGAATATATTTGACCACTCTTTTTTTGTTTGTTCTTTGGTATAAATAATAGCTGACACAAAAGTTCCAAGTTCCAAAGCTGAATTTCTAGGCGGCTGGGCTACTACTTGTAATATCAGTGTCAAAGCCCTAAAGAAACCAGTCTCTTTTTTTGTAAATCCAAGAAAAGCCTTTTTCATATCAATTCCGTACATATTTTTGTATCATTACTTTGTTCATCATATCAGCAAATCCTGTCAGTTCTGCCTTCAGAATTCTTCCAGGCTATTAACATGTTTCACCACCTTCCTGCCATCACCCAGGACCAAGCCACCCATCACCTCTTGCACTGGCCTCCTAACTGCTTCCACCTTTGCCTCCTACAGTCTTTTATCACCAGAACAAAAAGAGAGATCCTATTATAACCTAAGTCAGATCATGTCACTGTGTCCAAAGCCCCTCACTGGCTTCCCATCTCACCAAAAGTAAAAACCGAAGTACTTTCATTGCTTACAATACTCTACAAGATTGGAGCTGTCCCACCAGAACCTCTTAGACCCGTCCCCTGCCACTCTCCCAGGAGCTCCATGCTTTAACCACATTGCCCCCACTCCCTACTGTTTGCTCAGGGCCTTTGCACTCCCTGCTCCCTGTGCTAAAAGACTCACTTCCCCTCCCCCTCTTATGGTCCTCATCTTGTTCAGGTGTCTCCCTTCTCACCTTCAGGCCTCTGCAGCAAGACCTTCCCTTGATCACCCTATTGAATATAGCACAACTCCGCCCAAGCAGCATCCACTTCCCTGCTTTAGTTGTTTACTGTTTGTTTCCCTGCATTAGAATAGAAAGTCCAAGAGAGCATAGATTTGGGTTCGCTTGATTCATCACCACATCCCCAGTGCCTAGAACAGAACTGTCATATAATAGACATTGGATAAATATCTGTTTCCCACTTGTTTATTCCACCAATATTTATTAAAGGTCTACTACTATGTTCTAGGCAACATGTTAAAAAAAAATAATCTCTGCTTTCTTGGAGCTTCCAGGCTTGTGAGGGAGACAGATAATAAATATACAGATGAGTAAGTCTACTTCAGGTAGAGATAAATGCCATGAAGAAAATAAAATTATGAAATGAGATAGAGGGACTGAGTACAGGGATACTAGTTTATATAGACTGGCTGGGAGCCTCTCCACGAAAGTGGCATTTGAGCTGAATAATAAGCAAGAAAGCCATGAGAAGTTCTGGAGGAAGAACATTCCAGGCAGAGGGCAAAGCAAGTGAAAGGAGTCTGGGTTAGGAATGATTTGGGTACATCTCACAGTAGAAGTCTGTCTATTGTACCATCTGCTTGTATCTCCAGAGTGCCCTTGAAGAGATCAGCACAAGCTCAAATGTGAGCCATACTGCAGGCCTAGACACTACCTTCATTCTCCATCACTTAACACATTCATCCTCCATAGGCTGGTCTACTGCAGGAAGCCATCAGGATTTCCTTACAGAAGTCTCAGTTGTGCATGAGAGGAATAATAATGAATGAAACAGGTGATGTGAGACTGAAGGAATAATTTTCTGGTTAATTTGTATGTTCTATTTCCTGCCTACTGGTTGGTGTCATGAAATTCAAGAGGAAATAAAATAGGGAACTTTAATGCTGGGAGTTAAAGGCCTGAGTGTTTATAGAGGAAGGGAGGGGCCATAACTCTTCAGCTTCTTCAATAGGTTAAATATGCTTAATTGTCAGAGGATAAGGGAGGATTTGGGAAGCCACTAGCTCTGTGTCTCATCTCAATCCAGCTTCTAGTGATGGATACGTTGATGGTCATTGTTTCTTTTCAAGTGACTGTGTACTTTCCTCCATAACAGACAGCTGTCCTTTTATCCTAAAGTGTAGGGTATTGGAAACATCTCTGGACCTACATTCTCATCTGATTTGTATCTCTTCCCCACCTATTGCCTTCCAATCAGCTTCCCACCCTACCTCCACTGCACGTAGTAAATATTCTGAACACGAAAGATTTAAGAAAAGAATGAGGAAGACCACAAGAAATATAAAGTTAAAAGGGGAGGAAGAACTGGGGTGAAATGAAGTGAGTGCCTCTGAGGACTGAATAAATTTAATGTATGTGAAAACGGTCTGTAAGCTGTAAAACACCATTCAAGTGTCAGAATCAGTATTTTCTACTGTCTATCATGCTTGACAAGTCTACTCAGTAAATACTGAATGAATAAATGAATGGCAGAAACATTAAAATGAATGCTGTGAGGAAAGGGGAGAAGAGACAGAATCAGAAATTGTCCCAAACAAGTGTTTAGCTCATTCATCTTCCTCCCAATATGTGTGAATCTTATCTGTATGCAGGCTTTAAAAAGCATTGACTTTTTGCATTCAGGGAGAGAAAAGAATTAGATACAGAGAGATTAAATAACATTAAGCTTAAATGAACCAGGGGGTAAAATGATCTTAATGAAGATCTGGTAAAAGATATGCCAATAACTAATCTTTGAAAAAGAGAGTGAAAATGTTATGTGAGGGACATTGCCGAAATACTAGGTCTAGAAAGTAAATTCCAACATCACTATTATATGATTTTTATACCTAAGAGAACCAAAAATTAATAATGTTGGAAATTTTTAGTTCCATATCCTTATAAACAGTATCTGAAGCTTTTCCAGGAAACAGGTAATAATATGATAGCAAGCGTTTATATAGCACTTACTATGTGCCAGCCCAGTTAATAGAACTATACGAGTATTAGCACGTTTAATCTTCACAATAACTCCATGGGGTTGGTACTGTTATTACCTGATTTTTAGAAGAGCAAATGAGTGGTGGAGCTGGGATTTGAACCCAGGCGGTCTAACTTTAAAATTTGTGCTTTTAAATACTGTGTGTGTGTATGTAACTATGTATATAAAAACACTTCTATGAATGCTTTATATGTAGGAAAGAAATAGGTTCTATGATTTTCCCCACTTTACAGATGATGAGCCCAAGGCAAAGAGAGGTTAGGTAATGTGACCAAGATAATGCAGCCATTTAGCCCTGCTAAGCACAAGAATGGTGTCCTAACGTCCATGGACTTCTGATCTACAGGATTGGTAACCAGAAACTCAAAGTAGCTACTGTGAAAGAATTAGGATTAGGAAGGAGTTAAATCCTTGGCTCTCATTTCTCCTTCTATCGATGGCACAATCCTGCCTCAAGTAAGAATCTCCAAGGACATACTAAGCCCACAGACAGAATGGACACATTGTTGTCCTACACACAATTAATACATGATTTTACTTTCTGGCTCTCTAAAATACCATGATGCTTTACAAAGCACCAGGTTTGTGGTATGTTTACTCAGTTTTATTCTGATCTCATTTACTGTGGACTAGGATAAAGTGAGTCCATGGAAACTGTTGAGACCTAGGTTCTAGTATTCAAAAGCAAGTAGTATCTACTCGTCTTCTGGAGCTTGTAAAATTGAACAAATGTATTCTACTGTGGCGTTAGATGTCACACTGAGCACAAAAATAACTGGCCCTCATGCACATGGGTGATTCTGGAATTTCTGACAGAGGCTAATTATTAACATCACTGATGTTTCATGTGAATCTGAGGGTTTTGGTTTCAAATTGTGATATTAAACCTAGAGGTTAATTATAAATGAGTTATCACATGGTATTCTAGTGCTTCGCTGTTTTGAGGGCTTTCATATTGTCAGGTTCACTTGATGATCACAACTTTGGAGGATGTTATTCAACAGTGTCACAAATGAAGAAAGAATCTCAGAAAGGTTAGTGACTGACATTGCCTCTCAGGTAGCACCAGAATGCAAATGGTGCCTTTCAGGTAGCTGGGATGCAGTGCTGGGATGCAAATGGATGCTTCCTGACTCCTCATTCAGTGCTCTTCAAACTCCTTAGCAGCCCTATCAAATCTGCTCCATTAATACCCCCAATGAGGGCTGGCACTCAGAATAATCACCTTGGGGACTCTAGGCTTATTTGAGAGATGTCAGAATCACCCACCACTTTCGGCATATCTGTTTAGGAATTTTCTTCAGGGCTAGTTTACACAAGAATATTATTTCATTAATTTACACCTATGCCAAATTTTGGGTTGATCACTTTTTACAAGGCTGTAATACAGGGCACCACACTGCAGGACACACCCACATGCCTGAGAATAATTAGGACAAAGCCAGTTTTCATGAGTGTGAAACTAAAGTAATGATTATCAGACAGTCAGTAAAGACTAGACTATCACCTTTTTTTTTTTTTTTTTTTTTTTTAAAATTTATTTATTTATGGCTGTGTTGGGTCTTTGTTTCTGTGCGAGGGCTTTCTCTAGTTGTGGCAAGCGGGGGTCACTCTTCATCGCAGTGCACGGGCCTCTCACTATCGTGGCCTCTCTTGTTGCGGAGCACAGGCTCCAGACGCGCAGGCTCAGTAATTGTGGTTCACAGGCCCAGTTGCTCCATGGCATGTGGGATCTTCCCAGACCAGGGCTCGAACCCGTATCCCCTGCATTGGCAGGCAGATTCTCAACCGCTGCGCCACCAGGGAAGCCCGACTATCACCTTTTGACATTGGGTTTTAAAGATCTCATCCCTGGAATTCCCTAATCAGCTGAATGGCATTGAGTTTAGGTTACTCAGAAAGAAGAAAGGCTGATTCAACTTCAAAGATTTTAATATGTGGTTCCAGAAAGTCTGCATATTTCACTGTGTGTATGTATGTAACTATGTACATAAACATTTTCACATAATGGGCAACTACTTATGTAATTGTAAGATCATTTGTTTGATATAATTAAGGGGGGGAAAAACACCTTTCCCCAGTTTGCTTTCCAGAAATATGCATAATATTTCACAGTAGGGAAATGGCCTCAAACTATGCTAAACTTTAAATTTATATTACATAATAGGATTTGTTTTTAGAAGATAGGTTTCTTTTCCTACAGTAAAGTATAGATGAGAAAATCATACACATTGGAGTTGGATGAACCTACGTTCTTCTTCTGGCCTTAAAATCTAAGATACTGGGTGAAGTTATTTAAATATTCTGAACTTTAGATCTTTATCTTATAATGGAGCAAAAACACCTGTTTCATCAGACTCCTGTGAAGTTAAATGAGATGATATAAAGCATTTCATTTCACACTGTCCAGCACATAACGGACACATCATAAACATAAGTTTCTGCCTCTACCCTCCCACTCCCCCGTTTCCATTGACTTCTGTAACCCAAACAGTTTCTTGTTGAGTGTGCTTTCCTTGCTCTCCTCCTAGCTTTATTTCTTTTTCTTGGATGACATCTCTTCAGTAGTATCTATAGTGGACCAGGGTCAATAGCATTTCGTCTGCAGTTCTCACTCTTCCCAGGAGTCAGTCATTTCTCACAAATTTGCTCTTTGGTTGGAAGATGTAATCAAAATCTAGATAGCTTGGGACTCCCCATTTCAGAGCTTATTTCTCATCCTAGTCTTTGCATCTCAAGTGACAGTTACTAACATAGCTTAGTTTTATCTCTAACTAAAAACTCAGCCTGCCATTGGCAACACCTGGGAGAGAAAGTCTAGGTAGAAATGGGCAGAGGTGCTGTAAGGAGGGGCCTAAAAAACTCCAGATGTCCTCAGAATCCTGAGAGTGACTTCCTCCAGGAACTGATGAAGATCCAAGACTAAAGAGGGCGGAGCAGCAAGAATGCCATCCCCAAGGGCAACTGTGGTGGTTCCCCATATCTCCCAGGCTGTGATGAGGCACAGGAGGAAGACACAAATGCAGACTGCATCACTGTAGCAGATATTACTGGAAGGAATATCAACAGTGCAGGGGATGTTTAGCTCCTCCTTACGTTGTATTCAACATCCCTTCAAGTATTTACGAAGTGGCTGCTATGTGCCTGATCTTCCTGGAAGTCATGGATGGTCCATGATTTATAAGAAAGTATGAAATATCAAAGTGAGTGGCCAGTAATGGCAGGAGCCATCAGGAGTTCCACATGTCACATATGCAGATCATAGGGAGGGAAGTTACCTTCCTTGTCACTCAGTATTCTCTAAAGAAGCAGAACCGGGCCTCCCTGGTGGTGCAGTGGTTGGGAGTCCGCCTGCCAATGCAGGGGATGCAGGTTCGTGCCCCGGTCCAGGAGGGTCCCGCATGCCATGGAGCGGCTGGGCCCGTGAGCCATGGCCGCTGAGCCTGTGCGTCCGGAGCCTGTGCTCCGCAACAGGAGAGGCCACGACAGTGAGAGGCCCGCGTACCGCAAAAAAAAAAATAATAATAATAAAAAAAAGAAACAGAACAAATAGGATAGATGTCTGTATATACAGTTGTATCTATATCTATGAAATGATAGATATACAGAGAGAGAGGTTGATTGATTTTAAAGAATTGTCTCACATAATTGTGGAGGCTGGTAAGTCTTATGTCTGTAGGGAAAACCAGTTGGCTGCAAATTCAGGCAAGAGTTGAAGTTGCAGTCTTAAGTCTAAAATCTGTAGGGCAGGCAGAGAAGATGGAAACTCAGGCAGGATTTCTATGCTACATTGACGTGGAATTCCTTCTTCTCTGAGAATCATCAGTTTTTTGTTCTTATGGCCTTCAGTTGACTGGATGAGGCCCACCTGCATTATCAAGGATAATCTACTTAAAGCTAACTAATTGTAAGTATTAATCATGTCTTCAAAATACCATTGCAGCAACATCTAGACTAGTGTTTGACCAGACAGCTGGGCACCATCATCTAGCTAAGCTGACACGTAACATTAACCATCATGATTTCCAAGCAGTGTTTTATTGGAAGTGAGACTGAGCTTCTTTTGAGGAAAGATGCCTATTCATCAGCAAGAAGCCACAGCTTCATAAGCTATAAAAAACTGATACTATACTCGTGTTTAGTGTAAGAGCATCTGTGGTTTAGTCTTCTTAGTCCCCCTGTACTTATGATTAAGTTTCAGACAGACTTGTGGAGTCCAAGCTGTTTTTAACAGAGGAACTATAGTAGTTCCACTCTCAGCTTTATTAGTTTGGGAGTGGAGGAGACCCTCTACTGTATTTATAGTACCATGAGTAGAGATAAACTAGGTGTTTTGGATACACTGCATAAGGTACATAAATGCTCAATCATTGATGAAGATATTCTCTATTATTTATTAATCTATTATGTATCATTTATTATGCCTCTATTCAAAAGGCATGAAGTGATCACAGAGGAAGGAAGCATTTTGTAACTAAACTGACAATGCCCAAATTCCCTCCGAAAATCACTTTTCCCACCCCCTACAGATCTTTCTATGTCTTCCATCTATATGAACAGCATGTCAAAGGGTTGACCTTTCCTACTCATGAATGAGACAATCAAATGTTCTGCTTTCCAAGAAGAGAGAAAAGATGGTTCCCAGAAAATAGAGACTAGAAAACCTAACATTCCTCCCCATAAAAATTCCATAATGGATGATTAAATAGACTGTTTTTGACCTTTTGAGAGAGAGGGAGAGAGAGAGAGAGAGGGAGAGAGAGAGAGAGAGAGAGAGAAAGAGAGAGAGCGAGAATTGCCTTCTGGAGACAATATGAGCTCACCCTGAGTAAGTCAGGTCAAACAAAATACTTTCCCTTCTTGGACAGCATTATTAATCTCATGAACTGTAGTAATACTGTAGACACAGTATATTATATTTTTGCAAGGATTTCCCAGCTCATTCATGATATCTTTTTGGACAATGAGAAATGTAAGCTAGATAATAGTTTCAATTAGATGGACACATTGTTGATAAGACAGGTCTATTCAAAGATTGTTGATGAATGGAACAATGGCAAACTGAAGAGAAAAGCTAGAAATAAGATTTTGTTTTAGCCCTTTTCTACTGAACTTTTTATTTATCAACAACTAAGTTAATCAAAACTAAATGAATCGGGCTTCCCTGGTGGCGCAGTGGTTGAGAGTCCGCCTGCCGATGCAGGGGACGCGGGTTCGTGCCCCGGTCCGGGAAGATCCCACATGCCGCGGAGCGGCTGGGCCCGTGAGCCATGGCCGCTGAGCCTGTGCGTCCGGAGCCTGTGCTCTGCAATGGGAGAGGCCGCAACAGTGAGAGGCCCGCATACCTCAAAACACAAACAAACAAACAAAAACTAAATGAATCAAAATAAAAAATTAAGTGCATATGTGGGAATCATGCTAAAAAATATTTATAGATGACATGGATCTTGGTGGGCTAACCAATCCAACAAATAGGGAACTGACATTCAAAATCATTCACATGGGTTTCAGTAACAAAGAGAAACAAACAAGAGAGGATATAATAAGGATAAATGTAAAGTTATGCAGCTGATTAAGATATAGCTTAGCAGAACTTCATGTGAAAAATTATCTGGGACTCTGCATCAGCTGCAAGTTCAAGAAGCCAATAAGATGGCATGGCTGTAACACACACATGCACACACACCCAAATACAATAGCTTTTAAAAGTTGGAAAGGACCTTAGAAATTATTCAAGTCAAATCTCCCATGTTTCAGAGAAAAGCTGAGCATGCAATAATAAAAACACAAGTGATAGTAAAACTACATCTGGTATTTATGTATGTTTTATTGTAGACATCGTACTCTTTAAAGTTACTTTATTGTGTTCTTGATTTGCATGTCTCTAATGATTAGTGATGTTGAGCACCTTTTCATATATTTCTTGTCCATCTGGATGTCTTCTTTGTAGAAATATCTATTCAATTCCTTTGCCCATTTTTTAGTTGGGTTACTTGTTTTTTTGCTCTTGAGGTAAAGGAGTTCCTCATATATTTTGGATATTAACCTCTTATCAGATATATGGTTTGCAAATATGCTCTCCATTTCTGTTGGTTGCCTTTTCATTTTGTTGACTTTTTCCTTTGCTGTGCAGTAGTTTTTTACTTTGATGTAGTCCCATTTGTCTATTTTTGCTTTTATTGCCTAAATCTATTCATCGACAGATAAATAGATTAAGAAAAGGTGGTATATATACATACAATGGAATATTATTCGGCCTTAAAAAAAAAGAAGGAAATCATGCCATTTGGGGGACAACATGGATGAGTCTGGAGGACACTAGGCTATGCGAAATAATCCAGACACAGAAGGACAAATACTACATAATATCACTTATATAAGGAATCTAAAATAGTCAAACTCATAGAAGCAGAGAGCAGAATGTGGTTGCCAGGGGCTGGGAGAAGAGAGGAACAGGGAGGTACTAGTAAAATGACACAATATTTCAGTTGATAGAATGATGAAATGATGAATATGTCCTAGAGAAGTACAGCACATCATAGTGCCTACAGTTCACAACACTGTACTGTATAGTTAAAATTTTGCTACAACAGTAGGTCTTATGTTAAGTGTTCTTATCGCAAATGATAATAACAGTAAGTAAAGAAAAAGAGTTACTTTAATAGCCATGAATGTATTTTCATAGAGTGTAAGGTTGTGAGGAACCTAAAAACCATATAACAAATATAAAATGTCAAGAGTTTTTTTGTGTTTTTTTTTTAGCCTAGAATATAGTAGAATAGCATAGAAGGGAGTACTATTAGAGGCAGCATGGCAGGTGTATTCTTTACAAAATGAAAGGGTGAAACTAGAGCCTACAGATAGAAGTTCTTAAAAGGAAAAGTTCAGGTTTAGCTTAAGGAAAGCTTTTTGAACAACTAGTGCCACCCATTGATGGGAAAGGCCACTTCAACAAGAGCTGGTTTCCTATTCCCACCGTAGATCTAAGCTATAGACCCACCAAAGACAGGCAACAGAGAAGGGATTCATGATTTGAGTTAAGAAGCTGTACTAAGTGATCTCTATTCCTTTCTATTTCTAAGATTCTACAATTTCAGAGCACAACAGGTGCTGTTTCTTTCTAACTTTGTCTCCCATTTTCAGGGACCTATACTTTCTATTCAATTTTTCTTTACACTTAAAATTTTCTAAGAAATAAATTCTAGGGCTCACTTCGGCAGCACATATACTAAAAATTAGAACACAGAGAAGATTAGCATGGCCCCTGAACAAAGATGACACGAAAATTTGTGAAGCATTCCATGTCTGAGGGGGATTAGCAGATACAGATTACTATATATAAAACAGATAAACAACAAGGTCCTGTTGTATAACACAGGGAACTATATTCAATATCCTGTAATGAACCATATGGAAAAGAATATGAAAAAGAATATATGTGTGTGTGTGTGTGTGTGTATCTGAATCACTTTGCTGTCCACCAGAAACTAACACAACATTGTAAATCAACTACACTTCAATTTAAAAAAATGCATTCCCTTTACCCCAGCAATTTCACTTCCAGAAACCCAGCTTGAAGAAATATTGGCCCATGTGCAAAAGATATACATACAATGATAGTTGTTGTAGCTTGGTTTGTAATAGCAAAACCACAAGGGGTTGGGGAATTCATAAATGTACATCAATAGGAGAACGGCTAAATAAATTATGGAACAACAGAAAAAAAAGAAATAAAGTCTATTAATTTTTTTAAATGAATCAGTCAAAAGTTCATCCGCCCTCTGATTATTTACCCTTGGTCCATGCCCTAAAAGGGTCTACCACCCTGCATTCATAATTGTTTACAAATATCTCATCCATAGAGATACTAAAAATAGAAAGAAACAGCTTTCATTTATCTCAGGAACAGTTCCAATGAGTGACACTGTCATAATCTGGAATTTTAACTTAACCTTACCCAATTTAATATAAAACCAGGTGTCCTTAATATATATCCCAAGGACAGTGGGATAGTTTTTCCACGGTTAAGAATTTTATACATATTTGGATTATCTGATCCCTTTTCCTGAAACAGTCTTCATCACCCCTCTGACTCTTCTAGCCGTCTAACTAGAAGTTACACTGACCCATCCTATGCCACCTAAGTACTCAGGGATGCTGTTTTGGGCAGTGGAAGTAGCTGTTGAGTGCCTATCACACATAAAGCACTGTGTTGAGTTCTGGGTCTACAGCTCTGTCTAAGGCAGGCAGAATTCCTATCCTCAGCAGCGAATTCAGACAGAGGACAAACTCATTTTACAATAAATAAACAACTCTATGTTTATTACATTCATAACGTGCACTCAATAAATATTGGTTGAATGAATGAATGAACTCAACTGATGAAGAAAATAACTTGGACTTAATTTAAATTTTCCTTTATACCACCTAGAGTTTACTAAGAAAAAAGAAATCAAATAATGTATGCATATTCAACCTCCTTAAAACTGAACATCTTTTAAAAACATTGGAATAACCACTTACTTGATAAGTTTCAAATAAGCTGTATTTTTTATTTAATATTTTTCCTGAGTTATACAGCAATTTTAACCAACCAAATGATTATCCCTGAATGCTTTGTCAGAGCACTTTAGGAAAGCTAAATATATACTAATATGTGTTAGGTATTTAAGTATTCTGATCAAACCTTCAGATACTCAATCCGAGAAGTAATGAGTAACTCTTTTTTTTTTTTCTGCCCTACCAGCAGGTTAAGGCAATAACAATGCACCCTGTACAGCACCATCAAAAGGCATATGTTTTCTTCCTCCAGCTACTCAGGTGAAGCTAAGAGTTGGATTTACCCAGGGAGAGAGTTGAAGGTGTAGTCAAGGGAGTGATTAAAATGATGGAATGAATCCAACCTGTGCAAGGAGGAAAATGAGGTCACGAGTAGGGCCTGCTAAAAATAGCACTAAAAGACACGGGATTACTCTTCAATATTCTTTTCTCCTCAAAGGAGGAGTTCAGGGAGCCACCAGAGCATATAATGGGATTTCCAACCAAGAGGGGATAAAGGGAAGATGGTTCCCCACCTCTCGCCTTTGCAGTCTCTCATTATCTCTTTAGCCTCCTTTTTACACATCATGTGTCTGAAGCCCGCAGCTCGAGTCCGTGAGAGCAGAGCCTTTCCAGCTTCTCCTGGATTCATCAATATTTCCTTCACTTAAATTCTCTTTCGACCTTCAAATATAACCTTTGTTGGTGACTTGCACTCTTGCTTGTATGAAAGAGGTTGAATTGCTAGATTTGATCATTATGTTGTTTCTCTTTATTTGTCTGGCTGAAAACTTGATCCCATTACAGTCAATGGGAGTAGATCTCACCACTCCTGACCTTGGCACGTGCTGGTGGTGGCGGAGAGGAAGGCAGACAACACCTGGCAGCTCAGCTGTCCCAGAGGTGCCGTCCAACACTTTCACATCAATCTCTTTGGCCAAAACTTAGTCATGTGGCCTCATCCAGGGCAGTGACATAACAGGGGTGGGCAGGTGGGAGCACCTGCAGGACTGTCAGGCGATGGGACAGCAGGCCACCAGCAGGGCCAGCAACACATCTGTCCAGTCAGTGAAACATTTTCATCCACTTAGTCTCAAGATGTGTTAGAGTCACCAAAAGGCCCTTATATTCATATTTTGTTGTTATGCCCAAATAAAAGATGATCTCGTGAGCTGTCACTGTGCCACTTTTCTGTTTACAAATCTGACTCCTTCTCCTCCTTACCAGCCCCACTTCACCCTAATCTTTAAGCCTCCACAAAATAGAGGCCATTTTACTTCATTTTTGTACCTGAAATATATGAGCTCACCCACTAAAAGTTTGTTCAATGAATAAATGAATGAATGAGACAGTGAATGAACAACTAAACCGGATGGGTGAATCTGAGGGAAGAAGTGACTAAATATGTTCCAAGTATCTAATTTGCCGGGTTGGCTCGTTCTAATTTAGTTTCTAATTATTTCAGTGTATTTAGCAGTGTATTTAGCTTCTAATTATTTCCTGCCTCATACTTTTTTATCCATTGGGGAGAGAAATTTTTAAAATTTCAATAGTTAGAATTGGTGGATTTAAAATCAGATGCCTTGGTAAAACGTATGACCCTTTTCTCGAAAGGGCCTAGTAGACATAAATATGAGGGTGGTTTATGTCCTCTTTATCTTCAAAAATGTTCACTGTGCATTCACAGGCAGAGGGTGGGAGAGATGCTTCCAAGAAAGTTAAACAAAAAGTTACCTTCTAGCTCAAAATATTTAGCAGGACACTATAAACAGATGCTATACATTTCCCTCTTTCATGGATGTACAGTGTATCAATAATAATACCTTTGGTTGATTAATAATACATAATTCATAGCTCAGAATTTTCTATTTTTAATCATCTCACATGTAAAATTGTTTAGATACTACAATATATCACCTTTTCAGGGAGAAGTCATGGGTAAGTCAGCTATCTTTTTAAACCCTGTAGCTTCCTTCCATTAAGAAGAATTAACAGCAACTAGAGGTATTGATCGTCTTTAGTTTTCTGACACCTGGTGTGGGATGATACTACAGAAAGCAGAAATAAACTTCACTGTCTACGGTGCTGAGTGCTCAGATGGTTATGACGATAAGTAAGTATTCGAGGTAAAGCTGTATCTTGGGTTCAAACAGTAGCCAGGAGATAGAGAAGTTTGTTGCTTTTGGATGCACAACATTCTTTTGAGACTAGATTCATATGTGATGGAGGAAGAGTAGCACCTAGTGGTAAAAAGTATCAGCTGCACCCACCGGGGAGCTGACTGCAAGTCTTCCAGGAAGTATTTCAGCCACATTTTAAAAAAACACATTTCAGGCATCTTAAATGCTGGTATCTTTAATTCCCAAGATGGTGTTTGTCATGTATGTCAGTTACAGATTTGAGTCAACTTAATGTGTTTGAATATTTTCAAATAAACTGTATAGATGATCAATATATCCAAGAATTTAGAAAAAGACCCTAAACTTTTCACAGATACCCAAAGCATATATAGTAAAATGTACAGGTTAAAATAGTATATTTCTTAGATGATCTGAAAGTTTATTTAATTATTACTTATGTAAGTCTACTAACATATTTGAGCGAAAGAGTGCTGCTTTCTTAAGCAAGACGTTGTATTTCAGTGAGATTATTTCGAGAACTTGGAGGTACCTGTAAATAGCTACTCTGAAATTCTCTTTTCTTCCAGGGATGGATATTGTAAACATAATGCAGTATTTCACACACTTTGGACACACAATAAATTAATAATTGAACACTTAAAAACTTATATAGTGGAAACTAGTTTTAATTATATAGCTTATAGTTTGGTTGACAATGATAGTGGTAAGGAGAAATAATTGGAAAAATTATGAATAAGCATTTGTGCATACTTCAATTCCTAAATTAAATGGAAACTCAACTAAAATTTTATTCCCTTGGTGGGAGTGTAATCATATGAATGTGTCATCTGTCCTTGAGACCCTGACATAAAAACAAAGAATTGTGAAATTCAAATCACACCTATTTTTTTAAAGATGCTCACTCTGTATCTTTTCTTTTTTAAATTAATTAATTAATTTTTATTTTTGGCCGTGTTGGGTCTTCCTTGCTCCCACGGGCTTTCTCTAGTTGCAGCGAAGGGGGGCTACTCTTTGCTGCAGTGTGTGGGCGTCTCATTGTGGTGGCTTCTCTTGTTGTGGAGCACGTGGGCTTCAGTAGTTGCAGCACACAGGCTCAGTAGTTGTGGTACATGGGCTTAGTTGCTCCGCAGCACATGGGATCTTGCTGGACCAGGGTTCGAACCCGTGTCCCCTGCACTGGCAGGCAGATTCTTAACCACTGCGCCACTTGGGAAGTCCCACCTATTTTGTTTTTATTCCCCAAACTCCTTTTTCTAGTAGCAGACATCACACAGGCGTGCACACACACACAGGCCAGGCCAATCATCATACCCCACCCCTTGGCCTTTGGGAGTTATTCCAAGATTGTCCAATCAAAGTGCAGCTTCCAGAAGTGATGTCTTGAACCACAGCAGGCAGAGAGGTCCACTCCTTCCCTTTTAATGGGCAGCTGTAAGAGGTGATGCTCCAGCCATAAGAAACTTAGCAAAGCAGAGAATGAAGTCAAATAGAGAGGAGAGGAGAGGAGAAAGACCCCTTAGGACAGGAGTCTCTTGTTGTGGTTGCTGATGTCCGTGGTTCCTCTTTCCTGTTCCTGCTTCTCTCCCCCAGTTTCCCTTCCCATAAATCTCTTTGAGACAAAATTTACTTTGAGATAAGTTTCTGCAACATAAAGATAACTGACTTATACTGCATTTTAAAAATAAGGCACAGGGCTTCCCTGGTGGCGCAGTGGTTGAGAGTCCGCCTGCCGATGCAGGGGACACGGGTTCGTGCCCCAGTCCGGGAAGATCCCACATGCTGCGGAGCGGCTGGGCCCATGAGCCATAGCCGCTGAGCCTGTGCGTCCGGAGCCTGTGCTCCGCAACGGGAGAGAACACAGCAGTGAGAGGCCCGCGTACCGCAAAAATAAATAAATAAAAATAAGGCATAACTATGGAAAAGAGTATAGAGGCTCCTTTAAAAACTAAAAATAGAGGGGCTTTCCTGGTGGCGCAGTGGTTGGGAGTCCGCCTGCCGATGCAGGGGACGCGGCTTCATGCCCTGGTCCCGGAGGATCCCACATGCCGTGGAGCAGCTGGGCCCGTGAGCAATGGCCGCTGAGCCTGCGAGTCCGGAGCCTGTGCTCCACAACAGGAGAGGCCACGGCAGAAAGAGGCCCGCATACCACACACACACACACACACACAAAAAAAAAACTAAAAATAGAGTTACCATATGGTCCAGCAATCCTACTCCTGGGCATTTATCCAGAAAATACTAAAACTCTAATTCAAAACGATACATGCACCCCAGTGATCATTGTAGCACTATTTACAATAGCCAGAACATAGAAGCAAAATAAACAAAATCTCAAATAAACAACCTAACCTTATACCTAAAGCAATTAGAGAAAGAAGAAAGAAAAAAAACCCCAAAGTTAGCTGAAGGGAAGAAAACATAAAGATCAGATCAGAAATAAATGAAAAAGAAATGAAGGAAATGATAGCAAGGATCAATAAAACTAAAAGCTGGTTCTTCGAGAAGATAAACAAAATTGATAAAACATTAGCAAGACTCATCAAGAAAAAGAGGGAGAGGACTCAAATCAATAAAATTAGAAATGAAAAAGATGTTACAACGGACACCGCAGAAATACAAAGCATCATAAGAGACTACTACAAGCAACTCTATTCCAATAAAATGGACAACCTGGAAGAAATGGACACATTCTTAGAAAAGCACAACCTTCCGAGACTGAACCAGGAAGAAATAGAAAATATGAACAGACCAATCACAAGTAATGAAATTGCAACTGTGGTTAAAATCTTCCAACAAAGAAAAGTCCAGGGCCAGATGGCTTCAGAGGTGAATTCTATCAAACAGTTAGAGAAGAGCTAACACCCATCCTTCTCATACTCTTCCAAAAGATTGCAGAGGAAGGAACACTCCCAAATTCATTCTACAAGGCCACACTCACCCTGATACTATAACCAGACAAAGATACTACAAAAAAAGAAAATTACAGATCAATATCACTGATGAATATAGATGCAAAAATCCTCAACAAAATACTAGCAAACAGAATCCAGCAGCACATTAAAAGGATCATACACCATGATCAAGTGGGGTTTATCCCAGGAATGCAAGGATTCTTCAATATGCACAAATCAGTCAATGTGATTCACCATATTAACAAACTGAAGGATAAAAACCTTATGATAATCTCAATAGATGCAGAAAAAGCTTTCAACAAAAACCCATTTATGATAAAAAAATTTATGAGTGTAGGCATAGAGGGAACTTACCTTAACATAAGAAAGGCCATATATGACAAACCCACAGCCAACATCACTCTCAATGGTGAAAAACTGAAACCATTTCCACTAAGATTAGGAACAAGACAAGGTTGCCCACTCTCACCATTATTATTCAACATAGTTTTGGAAGTTTTAGCCACAGCAGTCAGAGAAGAAAAAGAAATAAAAGGAATCCAAATCGGAAAAGATGAAGTAAAATTGTCACTATTTGCAGACGACATGATACTACACATAGAGAATCCTAAAGATGTTACCAGAAAACTGCTAGAACTAATCAATGAATTTGGTAAAGTAGCAGGATAAAAAATAAATGCACAAAAAGCTCTTGCATTCCTATACACTAATGATGAAAAATCTGAAAGAGAAATTAAGGAAACACTCTCATTTACCATTGTAACAAAAAGAATAAAATACCTGGGAATAAATCTACCTAAGGAGACAAAAGACCTGTATGCAGAAAACTATAAGACACTGATGAAAGAAATTAAACATGATACAAACAGATGGAGAGATATGTACCATATGTACCATGTTCTTGGACTGGAAGAATCAACATTGTTAAAAGCACTGTACTACAGAAAGCAATCTACTGATTCAATGCAATCCCTATCAAATTACAATAGCATTTTTACAATAGCATATTTCACAGAACCAGAACAAAAAATTTCACAATTTGTATGGAAACACAAAAGACCCTGAATAGCCAAAGCAATCTTGAGAAAGAAAATCAGAGCTGGAGGAATCAGGCTCCCTGACTTCAGACTATACTACAAAGCTACAGTAATCAAGACAGTATGGTATTGGCACAAAAACAGGAATATAGATCAATGGAACAGTATAGAAATCCCAGAGATAAACCCACGCACATATGGTCACCTTATCTTTGATAAAGGGGGCAAGAATATACAATGGAGAAAAGACAGCCTCTTCAATAAGTGGTGTGGGGAATACTGGACAGCTATATGTAAAAGAATGAAATTAAAACACTCCTGAACACCATACACAAAAATTTATTCAAAATGCACTAAAGACCTAAATGTAAGGCCAGACAGTATCAAACTCTTAGAGGAAAACATAGGCAGAACACTCCATGACATAAATCACAGCAAGATCCTTTTTGACCCACCTCCTAGAGAAATGGAAATAAAAACAAAAATAAACAAATGGGACCTAATTAAACTTAAAAGCTTTTACACAGCAAAGGAAACCATAAACAAGACGAAAAGACACACCTCAGAATGAGAGAAAAATATTTGCAAACGAAGCAACTGACAAAGGATTAATCTCCAAAATACACAAGCAGCGCATGCAGCTCAATATCAAAAAAACAAACAATGCAATCCAAAAGTGGGCAGAAGACCTAAATAGACATTTCTCCAGAGAAGATACACAGATTGCCAACAAACACACAAAAGGATGCTCAACATCACTAATCATTAGAGAAATGCAAATCAAAACTACAATGAGTTATCACCTCACACCGCTCAGAATGGCCATCATCAGAAAATCTACAAACAATAAATGCTGGAGAGGGTGTGGAGAAAAGGGAAGCCTCTGGCACTGTTGGTGGGAATGTAAATTGATACAGCCACTATGGAGAATAGTATGGAGGTTCCTTAAAAACTAAAAATAGAACTACCATATGACCCAGCAATCCCACTATTGGGCATATACCCTGAGAAAACCATAATTCAAAAAGAGTCATGTACCACAATGTTCATTGCAGCACTATTTACAATAGTCAGGACATGGAAGCAACCTAAGTGTCCATCAACAGATGAATGGATAAAGAAGATGTGGCACATATATACAATGGAATATTACTCAACCATGAAAAGAAACAAAATTGATTTATTTGTAGTGAGGTGGATGGACCTAGAGTCTGTCATACAGAGTGAAGTAAGTCAGAAAGAGAAAAACAAATACCGTATGCTAACACATATATATGGAATCTAAAAAAAAAAAAAAAAGGTTCTGAAGAACCTAGGGGCAGGACAGGAATAAAGACACAGACGTAGAGAATGGACTTGAGGACAAGGGGAGGGGGAAGGGTAAGCTGGGACAAAGTGAGAGTGGCATTGACATATATACACTACCAAACGTAAAATAGATAGCTAGTGGGAAGCAGCCACATACCACAGGGAGATCACCTTGGTGCTCTGTGACCACCTAGAAGGGTGGGATACGGAGGGTGGGAGGGAGATGCAAGAGGGAGGGGATATGGGGATATATGTATATGTATAGCTGATTCACTCTGTTATACAGCAGAAACTAACACAACAATGTAAAGCAATTATACTCCAATAAAGATGTTAAAAAAAAAAGAAGAGAACTGACTCATACTGCATTGTAAAAATAAGGCATAACTGTGGAGAACAGTATGGAGGTTCCTTTAAAAACAAAATATAGAGCTACCATATGATCCAGCAATCTCACTCCTGGGCATATATCCAGAAAGGACTAAAACTCTAATTCAAAAAGATACATGCACTCCAATGTTCATTGTAGCACTATTTACAATAGCCAGGACATGGAAGCAACGTAAATGTTCATCAACAGAGGAATGGATAAAGAAGATGTGGTAAATATATACAATGGAATATTACACAGCCATAAAAAAGAACAAAATTATGCCATTTGTAGCAACATGGATGGACCTAGAGATTATCACACTAAGTGAAGTAAGTCAGACAAAGACAGACAAATATCATATGATATCACTCATATGTGGAATCTAAATTTTAAAAATGATACAAATGATCTTATTAACAAAACAGAAACAGACTCACAGATTTCAGAAACAAAATTCTGGTTATCAAAGGGGAAACATGGGTGGGAAGGATAAATTAGGAGCTTAGGATTAACATACATACACTGCTATATATAAAATAGATAACCAACACAAGGACCTACTGTATAGCATAGGGAACTCTATTCAATATTCTATAATGATGTGTATGGGTAAAGAATCTGAAAAAGGATGAATATATGTATATGTATAACTGAATCACTTTGCTATACACCTGAAACTAACACAACATTGTAAACCAACTATACTCCAATAAAATTTTTAAATTAATTAATTAATTAATTGAAAAACAGTTGAATGGATAAAGAAGATATTATATATGTACATACACATATATACATACACATACATAGAGTGGAATATTACTCAGCTCCCATGTTTATATTACATTGTATGACATATTGCTCAGACATAAAAGAGAATGAAATATTGCCATTTGAAGCAACATGGATAGGCCTAGAGATTATCATACTAAGTGAAGTAAGTCAGACAGAGAAAGATAAATATCCTATGATATCACTTATATGTAGAATCTAAAAAAAACGATGCAAATGAACTTATTTACAAAACAGAAACAGAGTCACAGACATAGAAAATAAACTTACAGTTACCAAAGGGGAAAGGGCAGGAAGTGGAAAAATTTGGAGTTTGTGATTAACAGATACACACTACTATATATAAAATAAATAAACAACAAGGATTTACTGTATAGTGCAGGGAACTATATTCACTATCTTGTAATAATCTATAATGAAGAGAATCTGAAAAAGAATATACGTACATATTTGTATAACTGAATCACTCTGCTGTACAGCTGAAACTAACACAATGTTGTAAATAAACATACTTCTATTTTTAAAATAATAAATAAATAAATAAACAAATAATAAATAACTAAATGAAAATAAGTCATAGTTCTGATCATGTTACTACCTTGGTCAGAGAATCTCCATGTTCTCCAGTGCTTGAAAAATAATCCCCAAACCCATCTGGATTTGTGACTTGGCTCTAATCTACCTTTTTATCCTCACCTCACTCAATCTAGTGAAACTGAATTATTCTTTTTTTCTTCAAAATACCTACTACTCTACTTTATTCATTCTGTCCCATGAAAATGATTTTCTACGTCCAGCCACCCAGTTTCCACCTTCTAAAACTGTATTCATTTTTCAAGGTCAACCACAAATGATTGATCTTCCATAAGTCCTTCCTTATTGCTCAATGAATCAGTTAAATTTAGGTTAAGATGCCTAATGAAAATCTAAAATCACAATGGCTTAAAGAAGGAAGAAATTTAATTCCTGCTCATGTAAAACAAGCCTGGAGGTAGGCATCCCTGGGCTGTTACAGTAACAACATGGACATCGATGTATTAGTGTTCTATGCTGCATAAGAAATTAGCCCAAACTTAAAAGCTTTAAACAACACACATTGATTATCTCACAATTTCCATGGGTCAGGAGTCTGGTTATGTCTTAGTTGGGGCTGTTCTCACAAGACTGAAATCAAGGTGTTGGCTTGGCTGCATTCCCTTCTGAAAACAAGGGAAAAATCCCTTAGGTTTTTGGCAGAATTTATTGCCTTGTAGCTGTAAGATTCCTGGAGCATTACTTCTTCAAGGCCAGCAACAAAGGAAAAGTCTCTCTGCTGGTTGTGGTCTCTGAATGCAGGGAAGGCATAGGCCTTCTTTTAAAGGGCTCACATGATTAGGTCAGGCCTACCTGGAATAATCTCCCTTTTGACAAATTAAAAGACAACTGATGAGGGACCTTAATTACATGTGCAAAATTCCTTCACCCTTGCCATACAATGTAATATAAACATGGGAGCAATATCCCATCTCCCTTGCCATATTCAACTGATTAGAAGAAGCAAGTCCTGGGTTTCATCCTAACTCAATGAAAGGGCATTACACTTTCATTGAGGGTGTGACTCATTGGTGGTCACCTTAGTGTGTGTCCGCACAATCAAGGACCCAGGTCCTCTATTTTTCCTGGTCTACCCTATCACTAGCTTCCATCCTCAAATTCCCCTCATGGTTCAAAAAAGCATGCTAGATCTCTAATCACCACATTCACCTAACGCACTTTAGAGAGGAGGAAAGAAATAGAACAAGAAGGAGTATTCCTTCCTGCAGTCAGCTTGACTCCAGCAGAGAACAGGCCAGTGGGGCAAAAGTAGAGGAGGTGGAGCCTGGTGGCTCTGCCTCAAAACTCCTGTTCCTTCCAGGATTTCTCAAAATGGTCTTCTGTGGCTCATAAGAGATTTGCCCTTCCAGACACCACCTAAAGCCTAAGTCAGTAAATGATTCTGGGACAGATGCTCCCAAGATTACAATTTGAGAAACTCTGACCTTTTAAACAAACTGAGCTTGAGATCGTTTTAATACTACAGAGTAAAACAATGCTTTAATGGTAGGATTTAGCTTATTGAATATATAAGACCAATGTTTTTTAACTTAACACAGAAATTAGCGGGAAAGGCAAGAAGAAAAAGCATCAGAGACAAACCAGTGAGGTTGGGTGGGGATGTTTGTGGGCTCCAGCAAAGTGCAGCCCTGAAAGGAAATACACGAGGTACAAACTAATGAGAATCTGAAGCCCCAAAATGCAGATTAAAAAGGTTTACTCCATGAGAAAAAGAATGCCCTGAGGTGGAAAAACCAATCTTGGAAAATTGTGAATAAGGCCTCATAAAACCAAATGCAAAGGAGACTCAAAGAATAAATTACAGCAAAAAAAGTTTTTTTAAGCACACAGAATTTTTTAATGTATTATTCAGCACCCCTACACACACACACACACACACACACACACACACACACACACACACACACACACACAGTTTTCTACTTTGCAATAGTAACCTTCAGTGTCAGCAGAGATTTTTCTAAGCAGATGTTCTTTCTCCTTTAGGGGCCAAATTGTAAAATTGACATCCAACAGTTTGCCCTGGGCTGGGATGCTAAGTCTGCACCCCGTCCAGCTACTACCCTCCCAGCTTTTCTCCCTCGTTCCATCTTTCTCTTGCTACCCCTGCTGGTGATCCCCTGCCCTTGTGCCCCATTTGCTATTCTCTGTCTTCTGTAATCTCCGACATTCCTTCTCTACTGACTTCTTGTCTGGCCATAAATATATACCCTGTCTCCTTTCATAAAAGATACCCTCAAGTGCCCCTGTATCCCCCTCTATTTCGCTTCATAATGGAGCCCTACCAAACAATCATATGCAAACTGTCATCTCCACTCTTCCACTCCCACTCTCTTCACCACTGTACACTGTTCCTGCCCCCATTAATGCGCTGAAAATGACAAAGATCCCCAGAGGCCTCCTCATTGCCAAATCTAATTTCTTTTCAATCCTCAGCTTCCCGCAAACTCTCTGTGACACGTGATTCTCTTGATCACTCCATGTCTTTGAAACTTTTCCCTCCTTTGGGTTCTGACAAAACACTCTTAATTCTGCTGCCTTCCTTATATTCCTGCTCAGATTCTTCTCCTGGTTAAATGCTGGTATTGCCCATGGCTCTGCACTCATGCTTGTCCAAACTACGGTGTCCAGACCAGCAACCAGAGTCCTTGCTAGAAATGCAAATCTAGTTGCCAGATAGAATACAGCACACCCAGACGAACTGGAATTTCAGATAAGCAATGAATAAATTTTATGATAAAAAAATTCAGGATAAGTATGTTCCGTGCAATATTTGGGATATACTTATCCTTTAAAAATTTGTTATTTACCTGAAATTCAAATTTAGTTGGGATATTGTATTTTTATTTGCTAAATCCTGCCATCCTGAATGCAAAATACTGGCCCCTCTTGCAGTCCTATTGAAATCCATGTTTTAACAAGCCCTCCAGGTGATTCTTTTTTTTTAACATCTTTATTGGAGTATAATTGCTTTACAATGTTGTGTTAGCTGCTGCTGTATAACAAAGTGAATCAGCTATACGTATACATACATCCCCATATCCCCTCCCTCTTGCGTCTGCCTCCCACCCTCCCTATCCCACCCCTCTAGGTGGTCACAAAGCACCGAGCTGATCTCCCTGTGCCATGCAGCTGCTCTTTAAAGTTAGAGGGGCCAGGCCCTACATCACACCCTCAAGTGACCTGATCTGCTCCCATGATGCTTATCATAAGTGTGGGATGTTCTCAAACTGCTACCTGATGTGGGTTTTCCTGAAATGGATTTAACCGCTTGACCCACCCTTATATGGAGAACCAGGAGGAATGCAAGAAAAAATTTATCACATTCTTGACTTTAGAGCAATTTTGACCTGTATGGTGCGAGACAGAAAGATTTGGGGGTAGACATAATGAGGGAGCATTTGTTTTTTCTGCTACTACCTGCATAGAGTTACGAAAAAATATTTTTAAAAAAAGAAAAAGTATTTAGTCATTGGAAACAGGTTTCCTGTTTCCCACCTCTTCAGTCAAGGGAAGACGACAGAGGGCTCCATGTGAGTTTGGGGATCTGAGAGTAGAGGAGCCACTGCCCTGCGATCTACCTCTAAGCCACCACGGAGAGGGAGAGGAGAGATGGAAGTGTGGGAAACAATGGGAGATGGGCTTGGGCAGTGCCACAGTCCTCGTGAGCCCAGAAGGAAAGGGAGGTAGATGGGACCTTGAGAGCTGGTGGTCTCCAAAGGGTCCCATAGACATGACAAGGGGATTTAGCCCCAGACGGCAGTGTGGCCTATGCCACAGAGGCCAGGTGGATTAGGGACAGCTCAGCAGGTGCAGTCTGAAGGGGTGGCCATTCCCAAGAGCAGCTGAGTCTGCACATCAACGCGTGTCAGCACAAGACGGCCACAGACAAGATCCTGCTCTCACCACACTGCGGCTCTCGGCAGCTTCAGCTGCTAAAGGCAGTGTGTATGAGAAATCACTGACACGACTGAGCTGACCTGGAAGAGACTAGATTAAGTGCCCATTGGGCATTTAATATACATTAATATACATTGTGAAATGATTACCACAATCACGTTAATAACACATCTGTCACCTCACATAGTTATTTGTGTGTGTGTATGGTAAGAACACTTAAGATCTACTCTCTTAGCAAATTTCAAGTATACAATATGGTATTGTTAACGACAGTCACCTTGACGTACATTAGATCTCCAGAAATTATTCATCTTGGAACTGCAGGTTTGTATCATTTGATCAGCATCTCCCCATTTCTCCCACCCAATCCCCCACCCCTGGCATCCACCATTCTACTCTCTGCTTCTATAAGTAGTTTATAATATACAATGGGGTATGATTCAGTCATTAAAATAAGATGGAAATCCTGGTATTTGTGACAACATGGATGAATTTGGAGGACATTGTGCTAAGTGAATAAGCCAGACAGAGAAATACCATATGATCTCACTTATATGTGGAATCTAAAGAACTCTAACTCTTAGAACCAACTCATTTTAACAAATGAATGGAAATAGAAAAGAAGGGATGCCCTCAGGAACCTCTGATCTGCGGAAAGACTCAGACAGTGAATTGCGCTTCACAGTTGCCTGTTTTTCCCTCCAGAATAGGCTTTAAGGACTTTAAGGACCTCTGAAATTTTGGAGGAAAAAGTAGCCTTACATAGAAATAGCACCATGCAAACACTGGTAGATCGCAAGATCAAATTGACTGAAAGCAATGCTTTCTTGCTACTCACTGCAGCTTATCAAGCACCCCACGAGGTGCTTAGAACTGTGTCAGATACAATACAGCTTGTAACCATTTTAACTCTGGGCATTACTGATAAAACAAGGAATACTGAAAGAGCTGGATTCCAATTAACTTTACCAATAATTGTGGTATCATTCTTGGCGTGTCACTGTTTTATGGAAATAAAAATCTCAACAGTGAAAGAAGGTTACTAAAAGTAGGAGCAGTGATTATAAGCCTCCAATACTTACATAACTTTAGAATGAAAACATCAAGAAAGGGAAAGGGAAAATCACACAAGCAAATGAGATACGTTCCATAGAATAATGAAAGACAGGGACTTTTTTAAAATGCTGAATGCAAGAAAATGTCACAAGCAAGGTAATGCTTATCATCACGTGGTGAATGTGTTCTATACTTCACGCACATGGCTTTTCTAGTCTACGAGAGGTTTTAACTTAAACTTGCGCTGTGCTGACCAGAAAATGAGTGACTTACTAGCTTCTGCCCAGGCACGGGGCTGGGAAAGCAATTTGCCACAATAGGGGCCACTGCCTCCCCGGGTTTCTCAGTCAGCGTCACGTGGCTGCCCCAGAGCTCTCCCCAGGGGGCCTTGTGATCCGTGGTCCTGCTGCAAGCTTCCTCCCAGCTCACCCGCTGCCACTCCCCTTGGGTCACCCTGGGCCCAGCCGTGCCAAAGTGCCCACCTCGCCCTGAAAGTCCCCTCTGCCAGCAATCCCCTTTTCCCTTTTGCTCTACTAGCAAGTGTCTCCTTATTCTTTTCCCTAAGGCCTTAATGAAATATCACCTTGCCTGTGATAGCTGCTTGGGTCTTCCAAGCCGAATCTGTAATCCCTACTTCGGTGGTTCCTCAGCGCTCTATCCATGCCCTCTGCTTTGCTGCACTAACACCCTACATTCATCCATTTATTTCTTCAACAAATATTTATTGAGCATCTGGCGTGGATCAGACATTGTTATCTATCCCTGGAAATGGAGAGATGAATGGTCCCCTGTCAAGAAGCTGGCAAACTAGACAGGGGACAGGAGCATACTTACAGGATGGTACACTGAAGCTGGACCAGGATTTGCAACAGTGGGAGAGGTGGCGTTAGGGAAACACAGGGGGGGGCACAGTTATTGAGCCTGCAGTGGCATGCTTGGGGAAGTCAAGAGACTTCACAAGAGGAAAGGGTACCTGAGACGGGCAGTGGAGGAGCAACCAACAGCTTGAAGGAAGGAAAAGGCATCCTGGGCACAGGGGACACTGGGAAGTCCAGTGAGTGAGTTGTGTGTGCGTGGAGTTGGGTAGAACACATAAACTGCTGGGTATTTGGGGAAACTCTGAGAGACTGGTAAGAGAGAAGGTTGGAGAGAGGAATAGAGATCAGAACATTCACGTCCTTTTAGGGTGCTTAGATTTTATCCAGGTGGCAAACTAGGAATCACCCTGGTAGCATCATGAAAGTACACATCCCTACGCAGCCCCAGAGATGATGACATAGCAGGTCTGGGCAAGGGCCAGAAATCTTCCATTTTAACAAACTCTCACGTGGCTCTGATACATCTTACCCAAGAACCACATTTTTAAGAAACACTTCTGTAAATGATGGGAAGCCTTTGAGGGATTTCCACAAACAAATAACAAAGAGTTGTATTTTAGACAGAACACTCTTTGGGTTTAAAGGAGGATACATTGAAGAGGACGATACTGGAAGCAGAGAGACCACCTAGGAGGCCTTCTCAGCTGTCAAAGTAAGAACCGATAAGGGCTCCAACCAGAGCAACAGTCAAGGGGAAAATGAAAGTCCCCAAACTTGGTGATTATATAGACTGGAGGATGAGGGGGAAAGCCCAGGTGACTCCTGCTTCTCCAGCGTGGATGGGCCCACTGAGATCTGGAGCACACAGGAGAAGTCACTTAAGGGGGAAAGATGATGCATTAGGTGCCTAAGGACATCCAGGTGGAGGTAGCTGAGAGACAGCGGAACGTCTGAGCCTGAAGCTTGGGGTGGCAGAACAAGCCAAGGAGACAGATCAAGGAGTCAGGGCCCACGAGACCTACAGAGAGCCCCTGGCGAGAGAGCTCAGCATGAGAAGAAGGAAGCCAAGGCGGAGCTCAGACAGCACCAGGGGAAGTGGGCTGGCTGAGGAAGAGGAACCATGGGGGACACAGGGAAGCATGCTTAGAGGGGCTGGAGGAGAATCAGGACAGCCTGGTGTGATGGCGTCCAAAGGAAGGGTGTTTCAGGAGGGAGCACAGCGCTGGGATTAAGGGCATAGGTTCTGACTTTAGTCTGCCTCCGTGCTGGTCCCAGCTCCAGCACTTACTAATTGGGTGAGAGAGTAAATTATTTTTCACTCTCCGTGTCTCAGTTGCCTCAGTTGTAAAAATGGGCACACTGACGGGTACCCATCTCATAAGGTCTATTGTGATAGTGCAATAAGTTAACATAAAAAGCATTTAGACCACTACCTGCCACATATTATGTTCTTTTTTTAAACAGCTTTTTAAAAAGAGTCGTATATCAACTGAGGTACAGTTGACACACAAAAACCTGCACATATTTTATGTATGTAATTTGATGAGTTTGGACATATGCATACACACATGAAACGATCACCCCGATCAAGGTAACAGAAATACTCAGCACCTCCAAAAGTCTCCTTGTACCCTTTTGTATGTGTGTGTGAAGAACATCTGACAGGACATCTTTGCTCAACCAATTTTTAAGTGCACACTACAGTTTTGTTAACTAGAGACACGATGTTGTGCAGCACATCGCTAGGCTTAGGTGGGCCAGAGACCACAGGCCAGAAGGAGCAGGGGTGTCTCCACTGAAGCCAGTTTAGACAGATGATGACAACGCCGCCCCGACAGCTGACACCTGGTGTCTCCTACCCAATCCCTTGAGACAGCGCCACCCCACCTCCCCACACGGTACAGGAAGATGAGGGAGGGGGACATCCTGGCACCAACTGAGATTTAACTTCTGACATTCAGCAGAATAAAGATTCAGTGAGAAAAGATATTCAGTTATAGAAATTTTACAGAAGATATGCTCCTTAAACACCTGTGTTTATGGATGGAGATGCATGCCCGCCCCAGAAATCATGAGAAACTCTGACAAACGTCCTGCTGAAATCACACAGTACTGTGCTAGTGTCTATGGTGTCACCCTGGTTCACACAGGGTGACAGCTTTCCATGAAGGAAGTGACAGGACTACGTGGCAGGCCTTTTCCCAAACCCAGTGCTGATCTACACCAAATGCCCACCACCCTTCCATTTAATGAGCCAGGAATGGCCTGTCAGGTCCTTATCTGGCTGAAGCAGTCCATAATCAAAGGCTCTTAAAATGTTCAGACACAAATAATCTTTTACAGGATGTGTTTTATGATGCTAAATGCTGGTCTCTTAAATAGCTAATGAAGTATTTAAGGAAATTTAATGTTCCTTTTTGAAGAAAATATCGATCCTTCCCACAGTCCCATGGGACTGACAGATGACAGACGACAGAAATCAGGCTCTTGAACTTCTACAACACGTTGGCATTTCTGCCTCCTTACGGCCTCTAAATTGAATGGATAGATGGATTCTTCTTGCCAACAACACAGAACATAATTTAAGGTTAGGTTTGGGTTGAAAAATCCCAAACACCCACCACTTCGAAAACAACCCCTTCCATAGGCTCATGTGAGGCTGCTGATATGAGAGTTCCAAGGGTCATCTAACGACATACGCTTCCTTGTCCCTCTTCCAGCAGTGCCGTTCCCTCCCCCACCCACCCCTGCCATGGGTTAGACAGCACAAAGCAATCAATCTGGCTTATATTACCTAACTCCCTGCAGAAATGCCTTCCCTTAATTAAGATTTTTGTTTTCAGTTTTTATAGATAGTTTATACCAGGAATCTCCATTTAAACAATGTTCCCGTGACTTCTGCAAGGCCAAATTTAGAGTTATTGCCTGTTAAGTTGTGAAATGCCTTTCATATGAAGACCCAGTTGATAAATTGCTTCTCTTTTTTTTTTTTTACTGGTACGCGGGCCTCTCATTGCTGTGGCCTCTCCCGTTGCGGAGCACAGGCTCCGGACGCGCAGGCTCAGCGGCCACGGCTCACGGGCCCAGCCGCTCCACGGCATGTGGGATCTTCCCGGACTGGGGCACGAACCCGTGTCCCCTGCATCGGCAGGCGGACTCTCAACTACTGTGCCACCAGGGAAGCCCGATAAATTGCTTCTTGATTCAGGGCAGGAAAAAGTTCATTTCCTCAAAGATCTAGCCTGCATCCTGCTGTCAAACAATAAGAACTGTATTACCCAACTATCTCCCTTTTTGCCTTAGCTCCAGAAAGTAGAAATAATTATTGTGCCCTACTGCAGTAACTGGTTTATCTCACGGCCCTATGACATTGATTCCTCTGCCATATTAATGTGTCTCTTGTCTAAGTTCTACATTGTGTTTGATTTCGCAAACAGCTTCAGGCTTTTCTGGAAATAGGTGGGGTATCATTTTAAAGAAATGCATGTTAATTTTACCAAGAATTGGTTTCCTTCAAAACTTTCACTTTTACGTTTTCTGTTTGATTAATTTTTGTCACTTCCCTTAGAACCTAAGTTCCCTGAGGGGAAAGACCACACCTAATCAGCTCACTGTTGCATCTTCAGTGCCTGGCTTCGTGCCTGAGGACCGATGGTATCTGTGTCAGTCAAGATAGACCAAGTTGTGCTGCAGTAACAAACAGCCTGAAAACCCCAGTGGCTTAAAAGAACAAAGGGCTTTTTCTTGCTCAGGCTATATATCCATCATAGAGGTTGGCTATATATAGCCCAGTCTACCTCATATCTGCTAGAAGATTGCCATGGCAGAGAGAAAAGAGATATGACAAACCACAAATCACTCCCTAGCACTTCTGCTTCCCTAGCCAAACCCCAGTCACATGGCCTGGAAGTGGGTGTGTGGGGTGTGTACCCCTCCCAGGGAGGGGCACTACAAGGAGGGAACCGAATACTTGGTGACCCGTAATACCATCTGTTTATAACACTACCCTAGGAGCTGAGTCACCTGGACTTACAAATTACATGTTCTTAAATTAGTTAGGTGCTCTTTTAATTACTTCTTCCCATGTATCTTTAATCCTTGGTACATTTGAAATTGTTTGTTTTATAATAACCTGACTTCAAAGTATGTCACCATACCACTGACTTGGTTATACTTTGGTCAAATATAATTTATCATGCATAACATCTCCCTCCTATTAATAGCTCAGAAAGCCTGGAGACTTTTAACAGCATGTTAACTTTCCCAACACCAATATAATATCAGAGAACTTAGTTGACTGTTTCAGAACCTATGTCCTAATTTCCATCTTCTGTGATAGGGCAGACCAGATAACCTGAAACCCTTTCACTTCAAAACATCTGAAAATCCTGGACAAAACGTAACAAACATTCTCTTCAAGGCATGCTTGGACTTGGAAGAAAATAAGACAACTCCAAGGGGCCGAAACTGAAACTGAAAACTGCAGCAGGAATCCAGAGAACCAAGAGTGCAGCCGTCAAGTGGGTTGACTCAACCCAGGGCTGAAGTTTCCAAGGCTTCATGGAAGCAGGAGACCCACCCCCATCATGTTGGGGAGTTACCACTGAGACCCTGTATAAAGCTAGACTTCCCAAAGGACCTCAGCTTCATAAAAGGTATACCCAGGGCGGCCAGATTTAGCAAGAAAATACAAGACATCCAGTTAAACTGGTGTTGTAGATGAACAACAACTAAACATTTAAAACAAGCATGTCCTGTGCAGTATTTGTGATACACTTATACTAGAAAATTATTTGTTGTTTACCTGAAATTCAGATTTAACTGGGAGCTCTATATTTCACCTGGTCACCCTAGGTACCCGAGAAAAATTACTCAGCAGTATAGGAAGTCAACAGGAATACATGTGCATCTCCATATGGGCTCTCAGTTGGGGGCAGTGGGGAGAGTATCCTCCCAAGAATTAAGTCATAGGCCTGCCCTTACGTGGATTTATGATTCAACTTTTTTTTTTTTTTTTTGCGGTACGCAGGCCTCTCACTGTTGTGGCCTCTCCTGTTGCGGAGCACAGGCTCCGGACACGCAGGCTCAGTGGCCATGGCTCACGGGCCCAGCTGCTCCACGGCATGTGGGATCTTCGCGGACCGGGGCATGAACCCGTGTCCCCTGCATCGGCAGGTGGACTCTCAACCACTGCACCACCAGGGAAGCCCATGATTCACCTTTTTATCCTACCTTCATGACCCTCACCTACCAGGCCAGAAATTAGTATAAGAAATGTTCAGACCATGATACCCCAGGATTCCCAATACAAGCAAATACAAACCCACTCTGGGTGGGGAGGGGTCACACCCTCAACTCAGGCCACTGTAGAAGTTCACAGACTAAGCCTCACTAAAGATAAGCTCACAACCCCAAATTACAAAACACAGGTGGGAGTGGGAGTGCTTGTGTAGCAAGCAAGGTAGGCTTTTTCACTTGCCAGCTAGAAAAGTCCAAGGGCACAAAGTCTTGGAGACATATCCAGAGTGAGGGTCCTTCAAAGCTGAGTTCTTCCCTGTGTTCCCTTAGGTCGGGCAAATCACAGTATCTATGACTTCAGAATATGATTCTCATCTGGCCATCCATCACTACCCCTGAGAATAACAAAGCAAAACCAAAAAAAGCCAGTTCTAGTGACAAGCAGGTTCAGCATTCTTTAATCCATTCAGCATAGACCTTCAGTGCTTTTAGTTCGCTTTTATCATAAGAACTGCTTGTTAACTAAAACTCGAGAAAAGTTCAAGCAATCTGCTTTTATAGGCTTGGCTCCAATGCTTCACTTCCCTGAAATCCCAATAGGCTGATCAACTGTCCCAATTTGCCTGAGACTTTCTGGTTTTAGCACTGGAAAAAAAAAAACAAGACAGCTGGTCACAGGAAGCATTCTTCATCCTAATTAAAGGCAAATTAAGTAAATCTGTGAAGGTATTCCTCTTTATCCTCCTACCAGCAACATTCAGGCAACATAAGCTAATAATTATTTTTCGGGAGGTAGGTTATGCAGAGTGTAACTGCAGTGTACATGTATTAACATGCATACATACATACTCACTCTTAAGCCTCCTTGAGCTTCGGTTTCCTCATCTGTAAAATACAAATCACTGTAGAACCCAAAGGTTTTGGCAAGGATTAATGAGATCATGTAGAACATATAGATAAAGCACTTAGCTTAACTCCTGGCACACAGTAAGCACCCAAGACAGACAGCTATTTTGAGTATTAAGTTTCAGACTGTTGTAGCACTTAGACTTTATACTTCAGAAACATTTCAAATGCTTCCATTTCCCACACTTTCTGGTTTGAAGCAGTAGCTTTGCTGATATTGCTTGTTGTTCTCACCCAGCTTGTCAGAATCTATTGACAGAGGCAAGTTATTTTCTCTTACTGTGTTGGAGACTTATCTGATTGTTCATCCTTTGACTTCCAAAATCCAAAAATCTTTATCAAGACAGGGAAAATAACAGTAATCTCAGTAACTATTTTCTTCATGTTTTAAAGAACTTGGACTTCCCTGGTGGCGCAGTGGTTAACAGTCCGCCTGCCAATGCAGGAGACACGGGTTTGAGCCCTGGTCCGGGAAGATCCCACATGCCGCAGAGCAACTAAGCTGGTGCACCACAACTACTGAGCCTGAGCTCTAGAGCCCGTGAGCCACAACTACTGAGCCCTCATGCCACAACTACTGAAGCCCTCGAGCCTAAAGCCCATGCTCCGCAACAAGAGAGGCCACTGCAATGAGAAGCCCGTGCACTGCAACGAAGAGTAGCCCCCGCTCGCCACAGCTAAAGCCCACGTGCAGCAATGTAGACCCAACGCAGCCAAAAATAATTAAATAAATGTATTTTTTAAAAAAAGAGCTCGATGTTTATTTTGTCTGCCTATCTATTTTTCCAAAATATAAAAGAAACAGTGAAAATAGCTTTCCCTTTTCCCCACCTCTTAACCTCAGTGACCCAAAATTAGCAGTTTTCATTTCTGACTGACGGATTTTCAAAGTATTCGAACTCTAAATAACCTTTAAATGGAGTGTATATTTTATGCCATTGTTTTACTGATAGAAAAGGAGCTAAAAATCTCTTTCCCCCACCCCCCAGCATTAGGCTGCATTGAGCATGTGCATATTAACAATCTTTTAAATTGCTATCACTTTGAACACATCATCCTGCCTCTGGTAGAAAGACATGACGCTGAGCCATTTGGAGCTTGGAACGACTTGTGATAGATTTGTCCCAAATCACCCATATAATCTTATTTGGTCTTTTTTGTGGCCAGAATATAGTTTAATGTGGTAACTATTTTGGATATTGCTGCCAAATAAGGTTTATCTTTGTTTGACATTAAAAGTCCCAGAAGGAATCAAGACAGGCGACCTAAACCAGTGCCTCGTTCAGACTGTAATGTGCATACATAGCACATTTTGAGAAACTTGTTAAACACAGATGCTGAGTCTAGAGGTTTGAGCTATATGGCCTGCAATTCTACGTTTCTAGTAAGCTCCCAGGTGATGCCGAGCTGTGGACCACACAGCAGCAGCCCGGGTCTAAGGCAGTGGCTCTCAGAGTGTGGTCATGGGACCAGCAGCACGGGCATCGCCTGGGAACTTGTCAGAAATGCCAATTCTCTGGTCCCATCCTAGACCAGAATAAGTCTGGGTTTGAGAAAGCCCTCCAGGTGACTCTGACACACAGAAAGTTTGAAAACCACTGCTCTAAACAAGTAATCTCCTTGCCTAAAGGGACCAGGTATTGCATTGTTTCCCGTAAGGAAGGGAACCGAGGCTGTCTAGGGGCTGAGACAACCAGGACAGACAAGCCAGTGCTCAGTTAGCTGCAGGAAAGGAGTTTGTAACGGATCTGCCTACGTTGGCGAGTGGGCTTTGGGGAGACAGGCCCTGCCAGGGACTGGCCGAAGCCTCATCAAGTGGGGGCATTCTCTGCATGCAAATATCCGGGGTTGGTGGGGGGCACTGACGCAAGCTTTCAACATCAGGGAAGCCTGACATGGGTTAACCGAGCAGCGGTGGATCATCTGACAGTAGGAATAGGCATGTGCTTAAGGTATCTGCTAAGCAGGGACACCAAAAGGATGAGAAAAATATTTTTGAAAGAATTTGACATTTCCAAAAAAAGAGCATCAAAGTAGACCCAATGGGAAAATCACATCATTCGCCTCCTTTAAGCTCATTTTACTGTTTGGCATGGCTTAGTGTAGTCTCTGGAGCCAGACTGTCTGTCAAAGTCCTGGCTGTACCGTGTACCAGCTGTGTTGTCCTGGGCTGGTTACTTGTCTCTCACTGCCTCAGTTGCCTCATCTATAAAATGGGGATAATGATGTTTTGTGGAAATTAAACATTGCTTTAATACAGCATAAGTAAAACTTTTAGAATAGTGCATGATATACAGGAAGTGCTTCATCAATATTAAATTTTTATTATAAGTTGGGGCAAGAGCAGAAGGGCCCTACATTGTTTTTTTCAATGCTTGGGGTCTTCAAAGAATTCATTTGTTCCCCACTGGAGCCTGACACAGCTTGTAAGAAATCAGACAAAAGTCAGAAATGCAAGGAGACAGAGACAGCATCTGGAGGGTTCTGTGGGTCCTGGGGAAAGACGCAGCAAAAGCAGGGTAGAATCAGAGGAACAGTGGGGCTCTGCACAAAGTCAGGCGCGTATCAGGAACAGAACAAGCCTGAAATCCTGGAGTATAAGCCAGGACATTTGTGAGTGCTGAGCACCCATGAGGGGGTAACAGCAGCAGTAAGCCCCAGAACTTCAGGCTGGACCACTACTGGCTCACACCTTGGCTGCAAACAGAATCACCTGGGAGCCTTCAAAATTACTGATGCGTGGGGCTCCCCCCAGGAGTCTGGTTCATTGGTCTGGGCATCAGATTTCTGAAATCTCCCTAAGTGAGTTTATTAAATAGCCAGGGTTGAGCATCTTACACTCCTTTACACTTGTCAGCACTGATCCTGGAAGTTGCGATGGGCCCAAACATAGGTAAATGAGAAACAAAATGGCTAGAAACACACAATCCCTGTGTATTTATCTCCTCCTTCTCTCCTTCATAGTTATGCTCTGGGCTTACCTCCTTCCCCAGCCACTGCTAGTCTATATAGTGTCTTTTGTGATTCAGAAAAATGTTTCCCTTCTTTAAGACACTATGTTAATAATTGAGAAGGGTCTGAGGTGTCAGACCTATGTGAAAGCTAACATGTTAGCCAGCCAGTTTCATGTATGGTGGCAGAAGACCATCCATGAAACTCCTGGGCCAGAGACAAAGGACTTTATTACTCACAGAAATAGCTGTAGCCAGAGTATCTGCTTTTTCTTGCACCAATTCCCCAAGCTCCTTTTCTCACAACAATGCACAGAGGGCCAGGTGACATCTGCACATGCGTGGGTTTTGTTACAGGAGAAGACCCCTGAACTTAGGGAACCTAAATCTTTTATAATGACCAGTAAGCCTGCCTACCCTTTACTCCAGAGAGGTAATATTTCTACTTTCCATGGCTGTTTGCTCCATACATCCTTGAAAAGACAATCCAGAATAAACAGTCCGTGCCTCTGCTAGCAAAATGTGAAGATACATGTGAGACCCATGAGGAACTATCTCCCAGCACACTTGCACTGTCAGAAAAATTGTTACAATATACTGATTTTATTAGAATTAAAAAATGTTATGTCCTCTCTTCTGCAATTATAATAAATATGCAAAACTACAAATGCCTATGGTGTGAATGGAGCCCTCTTATGTATGGCATCATTGAACAGTTCACAACCTGCACAACTGTACCCTGGGGCATTGTATCTCAGCTCTTATTTTTTTATCTCACTCTCCTACTCTATCCTTATTGGTCCTTATGCAACCTTGCATTTAGACTTATTTTTTTCAATCATCTCATTCCTAATCATTTTCTTTCTTCCACCCCAACTTTCCACTAATTATTTACCTTAAGACTTTGAGACTTTCAGACATGATTAGTCTCATACACTCATGGGTCTAATCCTTATTATTAGCACATTGGAGCAATATAAGGTGCCCCCCAGACTGGGACTGATTCTACAGATTACCACTCGAAGTTACACTAGCAAAATCTGCATATAATGACTGAGTTCTACACAAATGACCTGTGCTAAGGAAGGGAGGAAAGGAGAGATTTCTAAGAGTTATGACAGGAACTCAGGACACGAGGATACTTCAGGGACACATGATTTTCCAAAGTAAGCTGCCAATTTCCCAGTTACGAGAACTCAGTTTTAACTCCTTATTAGAACTACACGGTGGCCAAACAATGTGCTGTCACGTGCTGTGTGTTGCAGCAACGGGAAGATGATCAATATGGAATTTCAAAAGAGGAACAGAGTAAAAAAAGCAAACAAAGGCAAGATCTTACATTTGGTGAAGACCAAAGAGAAGTATCCATCGTGTGGAACAGGGATGTCTAGATTTTCCAAAGTCCTGGTAAATGTCCCTCAAATTTCTGCCACTGCTTACTCCAGTTTCACACTCAGCAAGCAACATCCTATTACTCATCTGACGTCCCAGCCACAGTGCCATAGGGAAGGACCCTACACAGTGAATACATCCAGCCTTGCAATGTAAAGGAACATCCAAAGTGTAAAATGATACACTGGCCTACTGGTCCATGCCTCAGCCTCCTGTGAGGGGTGAGATCCCTCACCAGAGGAGCTCAGCACTCAGGGCTGGATCCAGCCCACTCACTCACGTAACCCCATGGAGATATTTTCCCAGAGGGACCTGCTGGAGTGGCCAGCTTGCCTCTCTAAACTCTCCCTCTTTACTCCCTGATGGTAACTGGTCCCACTGTCAGCTTTCATCCTTCCCCCAGGTGAGTTCCCGAACTGAAACTGGTCCCTGACATTCCAGAAGTCCATGGATGCAGAGCAATTCCAGAGCCTTTCAGGAAAGCCCCACTGTCCATTGTGGGATATACAGGTGGAATGTCACTCCCAGCACTAAAATGCGATTTCTCAGCTGGTCAAAAAACAGAACAAGGTAGGGACTTGGAACCACCATACTCACCTAGGGTCCAGATGTATGCACTCCCTCACACATTCATTCACACAGCACCCAGAATGGCGCAGAGACTGCTGATAGGTACTGGAGCCTAACTTTGGTGGGTGCCTTGCTCCAAACTGCAAAGCTACTTCCTTTCATGAAGAGATGAGAAGTGTGTTTTTCCTCTGGATAAAGTCAATTAGCCAACAGTCACCTCAATTACCAGGTAAATTTAGAATGAAGTATGTATGACAAAAGGTGCTATCAAGTCCTCTGACTTGAGGACTAGTTATTGTTTATCTCGAGAACATGTATGCAATGCATAGTGTCTGCTTGGCTATAGAAGGGGGTGAGATTCTTTTCTGTCTTTGCAGTCTCTTTGGGGATTGCCTGCGATGGGCATCACATTCTGGTTTAATGCTTATTCAATAATTAAAGTGTTTTCTTTAATAATTAAAGTGTTTTCTTTCCAATAATTTCTATTAATAATTTTCAATAATTTCAATAATTTCCAATAATATCTATTAATAATTTTCAATAATTTCTATTAATAATTTCCAATAATTTCTATTCCAATAATTAAAGTGTTTTCTTTCTCTGTTACCTCTGTGGAGCAGATTTCAGAAACAGAAAAAAAGGATTATTTTTTTAAATTTTAAAGTAATTTTCTTCAGATTTCAGAGAAGATTTTGATTTTAATTACATCTTCCCACCATCTTATTATTCTGTTGCAGGAAAATGGGATGAGAGAGGATGGTCATGTCCCAGGTCTCGGGTGAGTCCCTGGGATGGGACCACCAAGTGAGGGTCCTTGGCTTTGTGCCATAGTAAAGTGAAAGCAAGTTTCTTCAGGTAGATACACACTACATAGACAGAGTCTGGGCCATCTCAGAAGGAGAGAGGCAGCCCCAAAACATGGGGTGGTTAGTTTTTATGGGCTGGGTAATTTCATAGGCTAACGAGTAGGTGGATTATTCCAGCTATTTTGGGGAAGGGGTGGTGATTTCCAGGAATTGGGCCACTGCCCACTTTTTGGCCTTTTATGCTCAGCCTTGGTACTGTCGTGGCACATGCTAATGTATCACAACGAGTGTATGATGAGGCTCAAGGTCTGCTGGAAGTCAAATCTTGGGCCATCTTGGGCCAAATCGGTTCTGACCAGTTTTTGTTTTATCCTCAGCAGTAATGGTTGTGCCCTGCCCCCTTCCCTCCTGTCTCACTTCCACATCCACAGTCCTTAGCGCAGTGTTCTCCCACATACAGAAGATTCTTGTTGATTTTGACCATTCCTTTTCCCATTTTTCACACATCTGAGACCAAGACAGATTTTTTTTTTTTTTTACTTGCTGGAAAAAAGAATAACACTGATTCAAGGAATGAAACCAGTCAGAAATTTTAAAAATCTTTGCAAACTACATTCTGTTATGTTTGTTAAACTGCAGAAAAAGAAGAATGTTCTCTGTGAATTATAGAGGGAGGAAAGGAGCAGGGCTAAGTAGAAATTTCAGCAGGCAGAACCCAAGTAGTCATATAAAAAAAAAAAAAATCAGAAGACGCCACATTAATTTTAAGTGTTTTTCTAAAATTTTGAGGAAATACTAAGATGTTGAAATGCATGGCTAATTCTGTATACTTTGAATGAATCATGACAGACATTTCAACTGACAGGAATTTTTCTCTTATTGAAACATGACAACAGTGAGTTTTACCTATTAGTTTTCATGCTGTTGCTACCCAGAGACTGTGTTTTATTGTGTAGTAAATGAAGAGGGTATAGAGCTCACCCAGCATGTCAACAGACAAGGCTGATGTGTTTGGGGCGTAAGTTAGTACCATGTCTTCACAGAGCAAAGACTAAAAGGCTAACAACATAAAGGTAATTTATGGAGAGCAAAGTAAGAATCTGGCTAAATGTATCTAGCAGAGAATCTGGTGGACGCATGTGTCTGGGCACCAGGGAGGTGGGAGATTTCATGGGGCAAGGACAGCAGTTCTTCCACGGCCTGAACAGGCAGCTCTTAGCACCCGCTCCTCTGCTACTGACCAAGTGAACATTGCTAACTTAACTTCTTGGGGACCCTGATACAGAAAAGGGCTTAAATGGAAGACCCTATGGAATTCTGATCAATGTAAATTAACCAATTGGCATTCTGATTAACTCTCTGTTCTCAAATAATTTGGGTTAGTGTGAGTGAGCCCCCAAGACTCAAGTCAGTCATGGGTGCACTGATAAAAAAAAGACCTGCGAAACTGATAACCAGTCCTGTGAATGTGCTCACGTACCAAGGTGGGTCCATAGCTGATGTTTCCATGGGGCCCAGCCCCAGCTGTCACGTGACGTCTCTTTGTTCTCTCTCTTTCTCTCTGTCTCTCCCCCTGCTCTAATTTCATGAAGCAAGTTTTAGAACTCTAGTTTATCAACCATAAGGAAAATACGCAAATGGAGGACAAGGGGATAAAATCACTGAGACATCAGCAAAATATCCTGCTTAATGGCCTACGCTGAGCTGAATGGGGGCAGTCAAAGCCACATGTAAGATAAGAAAAGAATATGAAAAGTAGACAATGACAATTATTGGAAGAAGATCGTCACACCTGAGAAGACAAGCCAAATGCACGGCACACCCATGGTCCCCCTCTGATGACTAAGTGACCACACAGGTCCCACAAGACCCCAGCACCCCTGCCATGACTGACTGGCCAAGCAGCAGACACTGACCTAGGAAGAGAAATCTAGAGACTACCAGTGGTCTGGTGGTGGTTTGATCCAAAATTTCTACCAAAGTGAGATGGCATTGAGTAAACGTGAAGTTCTCTCTGTAGGTTCTGTGGTCTGCAGATTTCTTTTTCTTTTTGTGAGTTAAAACTGTAATATGCAAGCATGGCTGACCATGTTAGCCCTCATATATATATTTTTTTATTTTGCGGTACGCGGGCCTCTCACTGTTGCGGCGTCTCCCGTTGCGGAGCACAGGCTCCGGACGCGCAGGCTCAGCGGCCATGGCTCACGGGCCCAGCCACTCCGCGGCATGTGGGATCTTCCCGAACCGGGGCACGAACCCGTGTCCCCTGCATCGGCAAGCAGACTCTCAACCACTGCGCCACCAGGGAAGCCCAGCCCTCATATTTTTGTATCCTGACCAGTACCTCTCACCTTAGCTAAGTTTGAGAACTACCTTAAGATCTGGCCCCATGGTCTCCAAGCCCAGGAGTCATCATTCTAGATCGGGGGACTGAAGGGATGGAAGAGCATCCCCCATAGACAGAGTGATGCTGCAGTCAAGAGTCACGTCCCAACACTGGTGAGCTGTCTGACTCATGTGGGACTCATCATGAATAAACAGGAGGAAAACCAACAGCCTGAAAGAGAGGTACCAGATGAAGAAGTATTGTGAGTGACCCCAGAAGAAACAGAAAAAAAGGATTATTTTTTTAAATTTTAAAGTAATTTTCTCAAGGAGATTAACTTACAGTAGCCAGAAAATGATGCTATGTAAAATGTTAATCAGAGAACAATAAGAGTTCTTATAAAATAAAATTTAAAAAAAATATTGCCAAACTAAGAAACTCATTAAAAGAGCTGAATAGCAGAAGGGCACAAATGAAGACTAAATTAGTGATTGGAAGACCAGGCCATGCAGTCCTATCAGAACATTAGACAGAAGTGTAAAAATATGGAAATTACAAGAATCAAGTGGAGATATGTAGGATAAAGGCAAGAGAAACAGTATCTACCTAATACATATTCAGAAGGAGAACAGACAGGGAACTGAGTCAAGAAAACAACAGAAGAAAATTTCCTGGAGCTGAAGAAAGACTTGATCGTCTGAAAAAGAGTCTCCGGTGTGAAATGGGAATATCAAAAGGAAATAACTAGACTTTTGCTGCTGAAATGCTTAACCACATTTCTTTTGAGGTCCACAACAATTCTAGCTTCAAAAGTGGAGGAAGTACTTAGAATCTATTCTGCCTGGTAAATGTGCATACACAATTTCCGAAGGAATATTTTTTAAATGTCTGCCAGATTTCTTCAGATAAGGCATCCATCCATTTTATTCTTCTTTTTGCCAACATCTGATGCAGAGCAATACAGCCTGTGGATAATCATTCAGCATTTACGAGTTAACTAAGAAATATTAACAAGCTATTTTGTGCTTATGAGAAAAGCTACGAGCAATACTTTTCTTTGAGGTAGAGTGCTTTAGAGGATAAATTATAACCACCCTCAGCTTCCACAAATGGAAAAATGTTTTCACAAAAACTTATGCTGAGTCAATTATATTGAAGTGATGATTTTACAGCCACACATTCCTTTGCTATTTTAAAGTCCTCACTTCATAGGAACCTAATTCCTTCCTGAGCACTTTCAAAATTCCATCCAAAATTTAATAAGTTGGTAAAAAGTTCACATACACACACAGAGAGAGAACATATAAAGAACATATACACAAGGTAACCATTGACTCTGTGAGACATTCTCTTAAATATTGCTTTAAAACATTCTCTCTTGATGTCTTACTGAAGTTTTCACGTTAAAATTTGGTTTTATCTTATTGTCTAGGGCCTGGGGAAAATGGAACCAGAACAATGGCAGATAGATAATGGTGTAAGGCTTGGAGATTTTGATGGCTGTTATCACTGTGTTGCTGTTTTAAGGAAATTAAATACACTTTACCCCAAAGTTTTCTCCTTTACAAAACGTTCTTATGGTAAGTATGTTTCAGTATCCCAAAGGAACTAACAAAGAACTAATCAGGGGAAGGAACCCTGGTTGCTACCACTGTGCTCTCTGATAAAACATAAGTGTTCCCCAGAAATGAAACTTAGTAATTACAGTCTGGAGATTGACTCATCAGACTACACAGGAAGGGCAAGGCAGAAAAAGGAAAACCGAAATTCAAATATGCGAAATCAGCTATTCCGGGCAAAGTTGACTGTATTAAATGGTTTTTCCTTTTTAGAAATAGTCTAAATTCTCACATTTCTCATTTGTTGTTTCAAATATTCCTGATTTACTCTGATAGCTCATGTTCACAAGCCATCCCGAATAGGTGGACCTGCTGTTGTCAAGAGAAACAGAAAGGTCTGTTCATTGTATTCTACTTGCTGGCAGACCAGCACTCCACAGTAGTATAAAACCACAGACATTAAAAAGAATACCTTCCTGACACATTTCCACTGGGAATAAAGAAGGATTAAATGTCATTCATGTGTTAGTATGATTGACTTACAGAAAGCATTGGGTTTCCATTAATTCATTCAACAAAAATTTATTGAGCACCTATTATGTGTGAGACTCTGGAGGTAGTGATCAATGGGGTATATCAGTTCCCTTCCTAAACAGAACTTCCCTATCTAATAAGGAATATAAAGAGGGGAACTTTGTGCCCTATAGGTACATGCAGGTGAGCGTGTTGACCTAAACTTGGCATGTTTTGGAGGCCTCCTAGATGTAACCTCTACACTTAGGTTGGGGTTTCTCAACTTCGATACCATTAACATTTTGGACCAATCAATTTGTTGTTGTAGGGGGCTGTTCTCCACATCGTAGGATGTTTAGCAGCATCCCTGGGCCCTACCCACTAGATGCCACAACTTGGTGAATGTCTCCAGACATTGCCAAATGTCCCTTGGGGGACAACTCATCTCCGGCTAAGAACCACTGACTTAGATGGAAGATGAGGAGAAGAAAGTTGTGGGGTGAGGGGAGAAGAAAGGAGTATGATGTGGGGAGAAGACACAGGAAGTAGGAGGGAATCACTGGTACAAAGGTCCCTAAGGCATGAAGATCTTTGCCCCTTGGGTGGCCCAATGTGAGAATGAAGAGAGAACTCAGGTCCGATCCTAAGGTCCCGTGTAAGGCATATTAACAGGTTGGAGTTTGTATTGTCTATTACTGTGTAACAAATTACCCCCAAGACTTTTCCCCTTAAAAGAACAAATCTTTATCATCTTAACAGTTTCCGAGGGTCAGGATTCCTGGAGCAGCTTACCTGGGAGGCATAGCTTTGGGTCTCTCAGGAGGTTGCAGTTAAGTTGCCAGCCAGGTCTCTGAAGACTGGGCTTGCTATGGAAAGATGCTCACCCAAACCCACCATTAGCAGGAGGTTTCAGTTCCGCCCCACGTGGGCCTTCATGGGGCTGCTCTCTACACTGTTTCCCCTCCAGACAGTGATGGAAGATCAAATTTGCTTTTAAAAATAATCTGGCTTCTACTTAGAGCTAGGAGCAAGGAGGCAACTGGAAGCCATCAATTGTTTTTGATTAGAGAGGTGTCGGTCAATCTACAATTTATCATTTAAGCCCCTAGATAGTTAGAAAGTGATTCTAATTACAGAGGGCTTTAGTCTTTAAATTGGTCACAGTTCCATAAAAGTACGAAGTATTTAAGCAAGCAAATAATTGAACTAAAGCGTCTTCGAATTCAATAGTGACAAAAAGTGAGAGCCCAGAGACGCTACATGACAGCACTTCCATCAAAGCTCATCAGAGTTGATGAAGCTCATCATCACTTTATAAAGTTTTTCCATGGTGAGACGGTTGAAGCCAGCATAGCCCATTCTTCACTTTCATGTAGAAGTGGTCTTAGGAGTCTCTAAATATCTAAGTAAGCTGAAAACTCCAGAACTCCCAACTGAGATAATTCTTAGAGAGTTCTATTTTGAGTGTTTTTCAAACTAGATGTCTGTTTCCTTTCAACTCAATGAGATTACTCTTAACACCAATTTATGTAAACTATCTAGCAATAAATCACAAAATCTTATAGTACGATTGTTCTTACTTGCTGGAGTCTATCCAAATGGCCCCAAATACCCAACTTGCTCCCTATTCCCAAATATTCATTTTACTTTTGGATACAGAAATTCACCCGTCCACTGGAACCTGGGTTTGGAGTCCACTGATCTAAAACAGATTGTCTGAAACAGTATCCTGTTGCCCACAACCAATGTGGGTGCCAATACTGAGCCTGGCTCTGGGTTTCCCCAATCTGGACCATGGTTGGGAAGCCCGCCTCAGGCCACAGTTGGCTTAAGAAGAGAATCCAAACATCCCCCAGTGTCATCCTTTCAAGTCCCTCTTTCTTCACAGGCTCCAACCAAGAGAAGCAAACCATCTAACCTCTTCTCCTAGAGGTACTGTCTGACCACAAGAAAGACAGCCTTTTGCATGTTTATGCAGAGCCATTTAGTTTCTTTTTGTCTCAAACTCTCCCTGTAACAGGATGGGGGTAGAGCCACAAGGCTCCTGGAGACTTCCTCTAAAATTAAAATACAATCCCCCCTCAAAGAAGAATTCCGCCACTACACCTGGAACAACAAGCTCAAATTTTAAATAACCTGATTGTTGGTACCCACTGTAAGTACAAACCAGTTGGCCAGGACTAGACAGCCCAAGGGCAATCACAATTCCCTAGAGGACCAGAGCTGCGTTCAGACTAGCCAACCCACAGTGACTGATTATAAACAAAAAGGCTTGGACAAGCTGTGTTGAAGCCCACTTGGGCAACAGCAGGGTGGCAGGCAATAGATCCCAGAAGCCCGGAGAGGACCAGCAACCACAGATCTGCATATACTGAAAAAATGCAGTTCAGGAACAAGTCAAGGAACACCTGAGAAGAAGTGTGATTAATGCCCAATGCCCTTCTAAGTTCTCAGTCGCAAGCTACCAGGAACTTCTGGTACTTTTGTCCCTTGACAAATGGTGACTAGCAGATGTGAAATGGAAGGGAAAAATGAGAGTGTACCTTAAATACCCCACATGCCGTATTTTACTCTACCAAGCCACTATTGGGGGGGCATTTGATTTTTTCCAATTTTTAATATTGTAAGTAAGTCTATGAATTTTATTTTATTTCATTTGCTAATTTTTCCCCATAAATCCATGTCCATTTCCTTAGGATAAATTTTTAGAAGTAGAATACCTAGATAAAAGAGTGTGAATATTTTTCTGATTTTGACATATGGCGTCTAGGCACAAGATGCAAGCCTAGTTTTTTTGTTTTTGTTTTTTAAATTTATTTATTTTATTTACTTTATTTTTGGCTTTGTTGGGTCTTTGTTGCTGCACGCCGGCTTTCTCTAGCTGCGGTGAGCGGGGGCTACTCTTCGTTGCGGTGTGCGGGCTTCTCATGGGGGTGGCTTCTCTTGTTGTGGAGCACAGGCTCTGGGTGCACAGGCTTCAGTAGTTGTGGCTCGCGGGTTCTAGAGCACAGGCTCAGTAGTTGTGGCGGTCGAGCTTAAGCTGCTCCACGTCATGTGGGAATCTTCCTGGACCAGGGCTTGAACCTATGTCCCCTGCATTGGCAGGCGGATTCTTAACCACTGCGCCACCAGGGAAGCCCACAAGATGCAAGCCTAGTTTTGCCATCAATGTACTTTTCTTATATCTGTGAGGAATCATATGATCATCGCTCCTGTGCTTCTTAGGTTTATTTATTTATTTATTTTTTTGCGGTACGTGGGCGTCTCACTGTTGTGGCCTCTCCCGTTGCGGAGCACAGGCTCCGGACGCACAGGCTCAGCGGCCATGGCTCACGGGCCCAGCCGCTCCGCGGCATGTGGGATCTTCCCGGACTGGGGCACAAACCTGTGTCCCCTGCATCGGCAGGCGGACCCCCAACCGCTGCGCCACCAGGGAAGCCCAGGTTTATTTATTTAGTTTACTGGTAAGTTAAACAACTCATGGAAGAGGAAGTTGAAGTAAGTTTAACTGGGAGGTGTTGAAATGGTGGAAATTTTCAAGTTAAAACAAAGTGAAAGAGTGAGTTTGAGGGAAGAGAGGAGTATAAAGACAGACAGCAACCAAATTTCTCCCCAGTTCACTCCTGAGACAGACCTCCTCTTTAGAACAACATGATGCTCAAGGTATTGTTTCCTTTTATGTGGCTTATTTAAATTGGTTTTTCTAGCTTTCCTTTTCTTCTCGATTTCCTCAGTTGCCCTCTCCTTTTAAGAGCTACCTGCTTCTACTTTAAGAATGTGATTTTTAGGAATACAAGGATACTTCCTCAACTTAATAAAGAACTTCTCCAAAAAAAAAAAAAAAAAAAAAAAAAAGAATGTGATTTTAATATTTCTCATAGCCTCTGGGTGGTCTAATTAACTGCATCTTGTTTTTTATCAATGTTTTACCAAGAATAGACATAATTCTCTAGTATAAAATCAGGAAGAAAATGAATCATTATAAGTTCATAGGATTTTAACCTTCTCATTTGGCATGTATCCATTATGGCATTGTCAGATTGATTTTCTAATTATCTGTCTACTGTCCTTAGTCCCCTGGGGAAGATAAGCCTTTTGTGGTGGGAGCCATAACATCTGGTTTGGTATTCTAGAGTGCTTAGCACAGGGCAGACTCATAACAAGAACTCCTGAAATATTTATTAAATAACTGCATATTTCACCTTAATTTATACATTAATCATAGTATTTTACTAAGAACAGATGTAAATGCCAGGAGAAAATCAAGAAGACCAAAAAGATATTTTAGAAATAGATGGGCACAAGGCTAAAGACAGCGGAACAGCTGCAGGCTTATTTCCTACTGTTCCCTTCCTCAGGGGCCAGAAGGAGGCTGTCTGCTCTTTGGCACATGGGGTGGTGTGCAGGACTTGTCAGGGGGTCCATTGGGGCCCTACTTTCAGAAGTCACTAGCACCGTGGGATCGTGTGGATGGATGCCCCAATCACCTCTCGCGCTCCATGGTGGCGCCCTGAAAATACATGCTCCCCAGGCATACACGTTGCCCCAGAAGGCACTCCCAGGTCAGATCTAACCCTGAAGAGATGAACAGTCCATCATTAATTGCCTCCACTGTGGGAACTGTGGGGATGGGAAGAGAGGTCAAAAACAGGTAGTTTTGCTTATAAGAAAGGACCCAACCAGTGCTTGAATCTCTAAGTTTTAGTTGGCAAATCATCAAGCCAGTTCTTTTCCCTCCTTCCCTTCTCTGTCCCTAAAATGTTTACCCAGATTTCTAGCCACATGAAAATCCAAGTTACTGTTATTCTCCACCCTAACCTGAAACTTGAATCCCACACCCCTTTCTCTGTTCCAGCCATCTCCTCTCCTGCTTCCTCCCACGTCAGCCCCCTCTCATTGTTCTAGCAAAGCTTCAGAGACATAAAAAGCAACCCATTGTTTCGCAAATGGCAAGGTTTCCCTGGCTTGACAGCCTAGGGGTTGAAAATATAGGACAAGTCGACAAGTCGGTGGCCAGGTTGAAGGACTTTCAGCTGGGAACTGGTTCTATCTTTGCACCTCTGCTCTTGCACTGAGCTTAGCGTCAGAGAGCCCCAGACACCCCAGATCCTCTATCCAACAAGCCCCCACCTCCATCCTATAGCTCACGCTTTAAAATGAGTTATCTGATGTTCACAGAGACAAAGAAGTTGTATAATGATGCAATAATCAGAGCAGGGAAGGGAAGCGACCTAACATTTACTAAGTGGTACCAAGTGCTAGGCATATAGTGAAACATGAAAGGGTGTTTTTAACTACGTAACAGACATGCTCTTTATCTGGTTTGTGGGTAGAAACATAAGGTCTTCTCGATTAGGATGACCACACGCACGTCACATTCAACAAGTTCACGATGAGCCCAGCATCGTTGCCCAGAAGTCTGCTCCTCTTTCTGTGTTACCTCTCACGGCAAATGGCACTGCCATTTTCCCCATCCAGAACCTGTGGTGTCGGTCTCTTACCTGCCCTGTCTACCCCTCCCCATCCATTCTCTACATGAGTACCTACAGAGATCTTTGCAAAACACAGTTGTGATCACGCCTCTTCCTCTCTTAAGACAGCACTACTATGGCTCCCTGATGACGTCACAGTCTTTGGCATAATATCACTTTCACCATTGGGCCCTGGCCTGCAAATCCATTCTCCCTGTCATCTCTGCCCCTTGCGGGCAGCCCTGCGGCTGGAGTTTGCCCAGTTCACGGCACCGCCCCGCACCAACACCCCCAAGGCCCAGCCCATGCTGCTACCTCTGCCTTTAACCTCCATCTTCATTCTCAGCACCTTCGCCTGGCTGACTCCCAGAAGTTTTCATAAGCAGCTCAGGTATCTACTCCTCCAGCAAGTCTCCACCAACAGAAAGAGCAGGCAGTGGTTCTCGAGTGTAATTTTAAAGTTTCCAGTAGCCATATTGTAAAAAAGTAAGAAGAAACTGATGGGGCTTCCCTGGGGCTTCCCTGGTGGCGCAGTGGTTGAGAGTCCACCTGCCGATGCAGGGGACACGGGTTTGTGCCCCGGTCCGGGAAGATCCCACATGCCGCGGAGCGGCTGGGCCCGTGAGCCATGGCCGCTGAGCCTGTGCGTCCGGAGCCTGTGCTCCACAACGGGAGAGGCTGCAACAGTGAGAGGCCCGCGTACCGCAAAAAAAAAAAAAGAAGAAACTGATGAAATGAATTTTAATCATATATTTTATTTAACCAATATACCCCAAATATTATCAATTTCAGCATGTAATTAATATTTTAAAATTATTAATGAAATGCTTTATATTCCTTTGTTTTCCTACTAAGTCTTCAAAACCCAGTGTTTATTCTCCTCTGATGACACGTCTCAGTTTGGACTAGTCACATGTAGCGCTCCATCACCAGATGTGGAGAGTAGCTACCACATTGGACATGACAGCACTACAGCTATCTTAGGAATCACTTAGGGATCACCTAGAGAGCTTAATGGAAACCTAGAACCCTGTACTAAGCTTCCAAATGTTCTGGTTCTGAGAAGGGTCTAATTCTGGAGGTGTGGGATGGAGAACCAGAAATGTTCATTCTCAGCAAGAAATCCAGGTTTCTGATGTATGTGTTCCTCAGGAAATGGGGGCTTAAGAGCTAGATGCATCGATTTTGGAGTTAGACCTACAGGGGTTTGTGTCCAGACTAAGTTACAGCTGTGTGACTTGGGGACTTCACCTTTCTGGGTCTTGGTCTCCTCACCTCCTCATGTAGAAAGGAAGTGTGTGAATACAGAGTGAGTGAAGCATTGTTCTAACACTCTTCCCTTTAAAGTCTGTCACAGAAAGCTTTGCCAAAGTGATCCATGGCTTGAAAGTGGGACACCTGACAGATCGCGTTATCCAGAGGAGCAAGAGGATGATTCTGGATACCCTGGGTGTTGGGTTCCTGGGAACCAGTACAGAAGTGTTCCAAAAAGCCAGGGAATACAGTAAAGTAAGAAGCTCAATGTCTACTTTGGAGCTAAAAACCAAGTGTGCACATGCGCCTTTTTGTGAGGTGTACCCAGAAGCGCGCCCAGGGACGTGCGTTTGTGTTCTACTGCCCTACTCTTCATTTTAGAGATAGTGCTTTGTGTATACAGCATCGTTGTATACAGTTTTATGCTTTTCTATGCTTTATTACCTGAGTCTTAATATTCACCCACATCCTTTACTAAGTCACTATCTTAAGACCAGTCTTAATCTTAAGGCTAGCAAAATCTCAAAGTTGATTACTAGTCTGACTGAAAGCACATTTTTACCTGAGAGTCTTAGCAGCCATAGCCCCAGCCCATTTGTTCATGCAAAGACTTCAAGACTCTCTGGAGAAAAGCCTGGGCCAGCACCCTGAGCAGAGAGTAGGTGATTACGTGAGAGATGTAGCATCCACTCTCCAAAGAATATGCCTGGTCTATAGACGATGAGTCCACCTTTCCTAGTATTTATCCTCAAGGAGTAAATCAGAGTAAATTCAGACTTCATTCCTTGGTGCACTTATGGATCACGGTCTGGGACTGAGCAACAGCTTCTCCTCTCCCTTCCACAGAAAAAGTTATATATTCTTCTACAAGGAAGAAAGAAATCCAATGACTAGGGCTTCAGTCTAGCACAAAGGGCTCAATAAGAAGTATTAAAGTAATGCTTCTAAACATGAAGAACAACTCTTGAAATAGTGACTTGGCATGTTGGGTTCACACTCTGTATCACTGACTGATACTCTTTTGTTTCAGATCTATAGTTCCAACGTATCCAGCACTGTTTGGGGCCAGCCAGACTTCAGGCTACCACCAACATATGCTGCTTTCGTTAACGGTGTGGCTGTAAGGAGATTTCCATGTCTTTGTAACTGTTCAACAATCAGAACAATTTCAGGGCCAGAAAATATCTCAGAAATTGCCCAGTTTCCACATCTTACTGATGAGATCACTGAAGTTCAGAGAAGTGAAGTGGCCTGCCCTCTCTCCTTGTAGTAATTTCAGTTTTCACGTTTTTACAGTGAATTGATGCTTTTCAAACAAATTGTGAAGTAGAGGAAATAAGATGGATGTATTTAGATAAAAATGCCCCTAAGGTATCTCAACTCTAAACTAAATATCCAGACTCAGTTCCTTGTCAGTTCTTTCTGTGGTGGGCAGTATCAGCTTCTATCCAGTAACCAGCCTTTCATTCATTCATTCATTCAACAGATACTTATTGAGAAAGAAACAATGGCCATAAGGTGTCTACATTTTCTGAACCGAAAATCAGCACTTCTCATCTGACAATTTTTATGCTTTTTCTGTGTGTCACGGGCAGTCTAAAAGATATAATTTGGACATGAATCTGTTGGGATTTCTGAGATACTTTTATGGTTTATGGGACAGTAGTTCAGAATATTGAAAGTCAAACCTAATGGTGCATCCCGAAGTAAGCATCCAGTAAGTAAGCGGTGGGAAAGGCACCAGCCACAACTAGTAGACAAAAATCTATCTTTAAATGAACTTCTGGCTATTACTATTTCGTATAAGGAAAACCCAAATGATTTTAAAATATAGCTTAATAGTTAAACTGGGTTCAAGAGTTCTTGCAACTTCTCCATAAGTTTGAAATTATTTATAATAAAAGGGTTCAAAAAATATGGCCTGATGTGGAATAAATGACATTAAACTTTTCATGTGACTTGTTTGAAAGGTGGAAGAGGGAGGGAGGGAGGAACAGCCACCTAATTCTACAGCTTTGTTTGTAAGGTAGATAAAGATCTTTCCAAGGGCTGTGGCACCTGAGTAAGAGCCAAGCTCCCTGCGGTTCACTAGCTGCTCCCAAGGTCGCACCTGATCTGGACAGAGGACAGCCTGTCTAGTGCCAAGTCATGTGATTAAGAATCGCAGCCAGGGCTTCCCTGGTGGTGCAGTGGTTGGGAGTCCGCCTGCCAATGCAGGGGATGCGGCTTTGTGCCCCAGTCCGGGAGGATCCCACATGCCGCGGAGCGGCTGGGCCCGTGAGCCGTGGCCGCTGAGCCTGCGTGTCCGGAGCCTGTGCTCCACAACGGGAGAGGCCACAACAGTGAGAGGCCCGTGTACTGCAAAAAAAAAAAAAAAAAAAAAAGAATCGCTGCCAGTTCATAGATTTAATTTTCAGAGAATCAGATCTAAAAATCTCACATCAAACAAGGTTATTATTGAACTAAACCCTGACTGGTCCAAAAGTCATTGCATTTGGGGAAATACATTTAGGTTTTGGTTGTTGTTTATGTGTCTGTTCACATAGGTTCACTCAATGGATTTTGATGACACGTGGTACCCTGCCACCCACCCTTCTGGAGCTGTCCTTCCTGTCCTCATGGCTTTGTCAGAAGCCCTGCCTCCAAGTCCAAAGTGTTCTGGCCTTGACCTGCTGCTGGCTTTCAACGTTGGTATTGAAGTGCAAGGCCGATTAATGCATTTCTCCAAGGAAGCCAAGGACATACCAAAGAGGTATGGAGAAACTGTGCCTCATCGTGAGGCGGCCACATTCCCCTTCATCTGTTAGTCGTTATCTCTGTAGATCTTTCTGACATAGAGGTTGGCTCAGTTGAAGATGTTGACGTTAGTGCTGGCAGATAAGTCAACTCAACCAGTCACATATCAAACTGTACATCCATATACAAAGGTGTGACCTCAGAAGTACTAGTGAAAAGTCTCCTCTGGGTTTAGAGAGCCTATCAAGCAACGAGGACCATGCACTAAATTGGAGCCTCTCACCCCAGGATGATCATGTCATTCTGGCCTCTGTGGGTACTCTGAATATCCCTCATCTCATCTCAAAGCGGAGTCTACTTTGGTATTTGCTAGGGTCCTTCAGACTAATGGGAACATTCAGAATATCCTAAACCCGACTGCTCAATCCACAGATCAAAAATGGTCAAACGCTGACTGTATCATATGGTTCAATCGAATATTTATTTTGCCCCGTGGTCCAGCCTGCTGGGGGAGGAATAAATCGGAATACTGAGTGAACTTTCACGGTTTCTACAAGGCCCTCAATTGTTACAGTTATTTACATAGGCTTTCAGCACTCAACAACTTTTGCCTTTTGGCAATAATTGCAGAAGTACCATTTATAAATAATTTACTATGTCGGGCACTGTTGTAATCATGCGAATTCGTTCAAAACTCACAAAACCCTATGAAGTAGATACTATTATTATGACCATTTTATATAAGAGAAAACAGATACAGGGAAGTCGAATAACTTTTCCAAAACTCACACAGCTAATAAGAGGAAGAGCTGAGATTTGAACCTAGGCATTAGGGCTGCTCCATTAGCTAAGCTCCTGACCACTGTGCTATACTGCCCCCTGGGGGCTGAGGTTTGTAAGTCTCCAACTCTTGTGTTTTTTGTTTTTCAGATTCCATCCCCCCTCAGTGGTGGGAACTTTGGGTAGTGCTGCTGCGGCATCTAAGTTTTTGGGGCTCAGCATGACAGAGTGCCAAGAGGCCCTGGCTATTGCTGTTTCTCATGCTGGGGCACCCATGGCGAATGCCGCCACTCAGACCAAGCCTCTTCACGTCGGCAATGCCGCCAGGCATGGGCTAGAAGCTGCTTTTCTGGCAATGCTGGGTCTCCAGGGAAACAAACAGGTCTTGGACATGGAGTCAGGGTTTGGGGCCTTCTATGCCAACTATGCCCCCAAAATCCTTCCAGACGTAGATTCACACACTTGGCTGCTGGACCAGCAGGATGTGGCCTTCAAGCTTTTCCCTGCCCATCTGGCCACGCACTGGGTGGCAGACGCAGCTGCATCTGTGAGAAAACAGCTTGTAAGAGACAGAGCCCTGCTTCCCACTGACCACATGGAGAGAATTGTGCTTAGAATTCCAGATGTCCAGTATGTGAACAGGCCCTTCCCAGACTCGGAGCCTGAGGCCCGACACTCCTTCCAGTACGTGGCCTGTGCCATGCTGCTGGATGGTGCCATCACTGCCTCATCATTCCACAAACACCAGGTCAACAGGCCACGGGTAAGAGAGCTGCTCGGTAAGGTAGAGCTGGAGCACCCTCAGGACAACCTACCAAATTTCAATACCCTCTACTGCGAGATAAGTGTTGCCCTCAAGGATGGAGCCATCTTCACAGAGCGCTCTGATACCTTCTACGGTCACTGGAGGAAGCCTCTGAGCCAGAAAGACCTACAGGAAAAGTTCAGAGCCAATGCCTGCAGGATGCTGTCCTGCCACACTGTAGAAAGGCTTATAGAGATAGTAGAAAACCTAGAAGACCTGGAAGACTGCTCTGTGTTAACCGCACTTCTGAAAGAACCCTCTCCACCAGAGATAGTTTCAAAATCTCTCTAGCATTTAACAGTTCCATCATGCAACCTCTCCTGAGGCTTAACAACATCTAAATGACTTTATATTGGGGAAAATTCAATGCTTTGCTTTACAGAGCAAGGGTCTGTTCTTGGTCTGCCTGGGAATAAATGCAGCATGCTGAAGAGAGTCCAGACACAGAACTGGATATACATGGAAGAAGTCTTGTCCTGTAAATTTTGCAAGACAGTTCCAGTTACCTATAGCAAGATAATGGTGCAAGAAACACAGAGAAATTTATTTTATAAGCATTCATAAGGCTGAAATTCAGGTCACCTGTGATTTGCTTAATCTTTTCAGAGGAGTTATTTATGAACTTCAAGAGCCTCAAGGCTTGAGAGGGATTTGAACTTCTGCATACAACTTGCTGACAGAAGAAGGGCTCTGGTCTGTTGTGCCACCGATGGATTTCTTACACTATGGCTTATCAGAAGCCCTTCACAATGGAGGGGATGCCACTGGGTTTAAAATAAGGTCTTCATGGGTTCAAATCCTGCCTCTGCCATTGACTAGATGTGACCCTGGCCATGGTTCTGGATAACCCTCTACTTAAGTTTCTCTATCTTTAAAGCATAAATTAAAAACAGTCTAAAAAATAAAGCAGTTTGGCTCTAGAAGTCATGCTCTTAATCACTACAATAGATCACCTTTCATTACAAAAAAATTTTTGAGACAAATATCATGGATGTAGAGTCTGAGATGTAATAAAGAATGACAGCCAAAACATAGTATATATGTGGGTAGTCAGATATATATTAAACTGTATAAAGTAATAAAAATGTCTTGTGGGGTTAAAAACTGCAACATTAGCATTAAATACATATTTTATATATATATATATATATATATATAAGCAGGGAGTTATTATAGTTAATGTATTCTAAATTCCTCATGTTGTTCAAGAAAAGGGCAACACTATTAACTCTAGACTTTGATTTGTAAGTATGTATGTTGACATTTCTAGGGTGACTTATAAAACAGCAGTGGAACGTATCACTTCAGGTTAATAGAGAGAGAAATATGGAATTAGGAAAAAAAATAATCCAAAGAAAGGTAAGAAAGGAGGGGGAAAAGAAATATAGAAAAGGCAGGACAGAAAGCACAATATAAAATGATAGGAGGGACTTCCCTGGTTGCTCAGTGGTTAAGAATCCACCTGCCAATGCAGGGGACATGGGTTCGATCCCTGGTCCGGGAATATCCCACATGCCGCAGAACAACTAAGCCCATGCACCACAGCTGCTGAGCCTGTGCTCTAGAGCCTGTGAGCCACGACTACTGAGCCTATGTGTCACAACTACTGAGGCCCACGTGCCTAGAGCCCGTGCTCCACAAGAGAAGCCACTGCAATGAGAAGCCTGCGCACTGCAATGAAGAGTGGGCCCCACTTGCCACAACTAGAGGGAGCCCGCACGCAGCAGCAAAGACCAAACACAGCCAAAAAATAATAAATTAATTAAATAAATAAATTTATTTAAAAATAAATAAATTTTAAAAATGATAGGAAAAATCCAAATATATATATATAATTATGAAGAGAGTAAATGAACTAAATGCTCCAGTTAAAAAACACAAAGACTATGAACACATTTTTAAATGTTTGTTTTATTAACACCTACTGTACATATCATTAATTCATCCATTTTACATTTTATGAGTTTTAGTAAATGTATAGAGTTGTGCAAATATCACTGAAATCCAGTTTCAGAATACTTCTATCACTTCCAAACATTCCTCAGGCCTGTTTGCAATCAATTCCCAATCTCCAGCCCTCAGCAGCCAATGATCTGCTTTCTATCTCTATAGTTTTGTCTTTTCCAACATTTCATATAAATGGAATCATTCAATATATAGTCTTATGTGTCTGGCTCTTTCACTTAGCATAATAGTTTTAAGATTTTTCCACATATGTATCAGTACTTTATTCCCTTTCATTGCCAAGTAGCATTCCATTGTATGCATATACCACATTTGTTTACCCATTAATTAGTTAAAGAGCGGCTGGATTGTTTCCAGTTTGGGGCTATTACAAATAATGCTTCTATGAACACACACAAACATGTCTTTCCATGGACGTATCTTTCCCTTTCTCTCGGGTTGATTCCTAGGAATGGGAATGCTGAGTCATTTGGTAAGTACATGTTTAATTTTAGTAAAACCTGTTTTCTATAAAGTAGTTCTATCATGTTACATTTCCACCAGCAATGTACAATGGTTCCAGTTTCTCCTTATCCTCACCAACCTTTGGAATTATCAGTCTTTATAATTTTAGCCAGTCAAGTGTGTGTATAATGGTATCTCATTTTGGTTTTAATTTGCATTTCCCTAATGACTAACTCTTGCCCATTTTTGCCTATTATTATAATTAGGTTGTCTTCTTATTGAGTTGTATGAGTTCATTTTATATTCTGGCCATAAGTTCTTGAACAGATATCTCTTTTGCAAATATTTTCTCCTAGTCTGTGGCTTGTCTTATTGTGATTTTAATGGTCTCTCTCTCTCTTTTTTTTTTTTTTTTTTTTTTTTTTTTTTTGCAGTACGCTGGCCTCTCACTGTCGTGGCCTCTCCGGACGCGCAGGCTCAGCGGCCATGGCTCACGGGCCCAGCTGCTCCGCGGCATGTGGGATCTTCCCGGACTGGGGCACGAACCCGTGTCCCCTGCCTCGGCAGGTGGACTCTCAACCACTGCACCACCAGGGAAGCCCTAATGGTCTCTTTTGAAGAACAGAAGTTTTAAATTTTGTTCAAGTCCATTTTGCTATTTTTTAAAAAAAATTATTGTTCCTACTTCTGGTGTTATTAGAAGGATTTTTTTTTTTTTTGGTCGTGCCATGCAGCATGTGGGATATTAGTCTCCCAACCAGGGATTGAACCCGCACCTGCTGTATTGGAAGATTGGAGATTTAACCACTGGACAGCCAGGGAAGTCCCTAGAAGGCATTTTTAAAATCCAGTTATATACTTTATTCAAGACACACAAGGATGTAGAAAAGTTGAAAGTAAAAAATACAGGGGAAATGTGGATGGAATATTAACAAAAGAAAGCTAGAATAAATAAATGTTAATATTAAACAAAAAAGAATGATTAGAAAAGAGATAATAATTAAAAATTCAAGTCACTAGGTAACTAAAATAATTCTAAACTTCCATGCATCTAAATACTATTAAACTGCAAGGAGAAACAGATAAATCCAACACTATAGTGAGAGAATTTTAACATTTCTCTCTTAGTAATTTATATTTCAAGGAAACCAAAAATAAATAGACTATATAAGATTTAAACACAATCAACATGTCTTATCTAATGGACATATAGAGGACTCTGTACTCAAAAACTAGAGAATTCACAATAATTTAAAAATCTCACAGAACATTTACAAAAATTGACCATATACTTAGGCATAAAGCAAGTCTCAACTTTTCAAAGCACTGGATCATCCATTTCATTTTCTCTAATCACAATGTAATCAAGTTAAAAATCAAAATTAAAAAGACAATTAGAAAAGCCTGAAGTGCTCAGTAATAAACATTCCTCTAAATAACTGTTGGGTCACAAAAGAAATTACAGAGAAAATTATAAAACATTTAGAACTAACCAATAACAAAAATACCACATATCAAAATATATAGAATGTAGCAGAAGCACTACTTAGAAATGGGTAGAATTTTTTACTGCTGGCTCTATATTACATGGATTATATTGTTCCATAGGACACATCATGGTAACACTTATAAATTTGAACAAGGTTGATAAAAGAGGAGATAGAAGAGGTGGTTTCTACCGTGACCTTGAGATTAAATTTAATTATCCTATCTTGATACATTTCAGAAGTTTCTAGGGTCAAGATCTGAGGGCCATTAATAATATCCTCAGATAACCCCTGTTATAAACAAGACAACAAATCCCAAATAGAGTTATGCTAAGCCCATATCCACCAAATCGAGACTAACTGAATTACACTTTTGGCTCTTCCAAAAATGGAATCTTGAACCAGCAAATCAGGAATCTCTGATCAGCACTAGTTAGGTAATCTGCCTGATAGACCCCTGCCATCCCCTAAGGAAAGGAACCTTGCAATAACCAATTTGTTGTTTGTTTGTTTCTTTGTTTTGCCTAGTGTAACTTCCTTGTTTCCACTCCCTTCTGCCTATAAAAGTCTTTCATTTTGCACAGCTCTTTAGATCCCCTTTCTACTTGCTAGATTGGGTACTGCATGATTCAAATCGATTTGTGCTCAACTAAACTCTTTAAAAAAAACCTTAAGCCTCAGTTTAACTTGTAACACCCCCAAAGCTTGCTTCGGACCAACAGCAGGTGTTGGGGAAGACAGTTTCTCCTGAGGGGGACAACAGCACTCAAGGTGACCTTGATATTGGCTATTATGCCCACTGAGTTAACTGAAGGCAGGAGAAAATATGGGGGGCTATGGGTCTGTAGAGAGAGCTCAAGGGTCCTCTTCACTGACAACCCTGCACACCACCCACCCCATCTTACCACATACAAATGATAGATGAGAGAGAGAGAGAGAGAGATTGGCTCCCCACGTTCTTTTCTAGATGATTCCTTTCAAAAAGCTAGGGCCACAGTGCTGGTGGAGACTTTGGATGGAATGAGAGAGTTAAAGCTGAGCTAGCATCTCTTCCTTCCACGAGGTTGGGGAGCAAGGACAGCTTGTGAGCTATTCTATCCTGAGAAAGCCCAAGATGGGACTCCGGCAGCTCTGATCTGATGTCTAGGCATTGTGGCAAATGCTTGTTTCTTCCCTTCCTTTCCCTTGGGTACAACAATGAAGGATGCAGCTCAGCCCACTGTTAGTGTGATAGGCCCTGTGTGTAGGCAAATGAGTCCTCCACATGGATCAGGCCAGACGGCCAAGGAGAAAATCCACCATGAGACTCAGACAAAGGCTCTAGCTCACAGAGAGAGGTTTATTCCAGTTCCCTCTCTGTATTTCTGCATCCTCAGCACATACTCATGACCTTGAGCCAAAGTGCCTCAGTCTCCAGGCATACCTTTGCCCACTCTGGGGACCCCTGGTGCTCTAGCATATATCTGGGGGACCCCCAAGACCAGGCACATATTCGGGTGCATGCCAAAAGAACTCATGGGGCTCTGCATATAGCTGTGCTCATGGTTAAGATTTACTATAGTGAAAGGATACAGGATCCACAAGAGAATAAGATACAGGCAGAGTCTGGAGAAACTCCTGCATAGGCTTTCAACGCTCCCTCCCTCCAGGTTGAGGAGGGAGGTGAATGTGTTCCTTTCTCCAAGAGAGAAAAGTTCAGTAAAATGTGTTCAATGCAAACACAGGAGAGAATGCTCAACATCATAAATCATTAGAGAAATGCAAATCAAAACTACAATGAGATATCATCTCACACCAGTCAGAATGGCCATCATCGAAAAATCTAGAAACAATAAATGCTGGAGAGGGTGTGGAGAAAAGGGAACTCTCTTGCACTGCTGGTGGGAATGTGAATTGATACAGCCACTATGGAGAACAGTATGGAGGTTCCTTAAAAAACTACAAATAGAACTACCATATGACCCAGCAATCCCACTACTGGGCATATACCCTGAGAAAACCATAATTCAAAAAGAGTCATGTACCAAAATGTTCATTGCAGCTCTATTTACAATAGCCAGGAGATGGAAACTACCTAAGTGTCCATCATCAGATGAATGTTTAAAGAAGATGTGGCACATATATACAATGGAATATTACTCAGCCATAAAAAGAAACGAAATTGAGCTATTTGTAGTGAGGTGGATGGATCTAGAGTCTGTCATACAGAGTGAAGTAAGTCAGAAAGAGAAAGACAAATACCGTATGCTAACACATATATATGGAATTTAAGTAAAAAAGAAAAAATGTCATGAAGAACCTAGGGGTAAGACAGGAATAAAGGCACAGACCTACTAGAGGATGGACTTGAGGATATGGGGAGGGGGAAGGGTAAGCTGGGACGAAGTGAGAGAGTGGCATGGACATATATACACTACCAAACGTAAAACAGATAGCTAGTGGGAAGCAGCCGCATAGCACAGGGAGATCAGCTCAGTGCTTTGTGACCACCTAAAGGGGTAGGATAGGGAGGGTGGGAGGGAGGGAGACACAAGAGGGAAGAGATATGGGAACATATGTATGTGTATAACTGATTCACTTTGTTATAAAGCAGAAACTAACACACCATTGTAAAGCAATTATACTCCAATGAAGATGTTAAAAAAAAAAAAAAGTGTTCAATGTTCCTGCCCTGGGAAGAGACTTACCACCCAAGGTTTTTATAAGCAGCTGGTCAGGAAGGCACCCTCTGCCCAGCAACAATGATAATTCCAAACTCCAAGAAGGAAAGCAGGTGTTCAGCATAATTCACATTGTTTGCACCGTCTAGGCAAAGTGGATCATTTTTATCAGTTAGGGAGTGGGTCAAGTGCCAAGTTCCCAGATGCCAGCCAAGTACCACCCCTGTAAAGCGGTCCTAATTAAGATAGTAGCCTCCAGCCTGCTATGTTCTCTCTTGTCTGCACAACTTGTCCCATCCTGAAATGCCTTCCATTCCTGTTCGTGTGGCTTTGTAGGGTAGAATAATGATACAGAAAAACTGGACATTGCCTCCACTTGAAGAACTGTCTCTGCCCTGTAGCACTTGAGGTCTATAAACGGTGTGTTTTATCATTGCATTAACTAAAACTGGTATCTCCAGTAGGCTTAGAGCTGCCACAGACCAAAGAGCTGTAATCATTTTAACCCAGGCATTTAAAATGACAATGTGAGTTTAAAGGGAATTTTTATATGTTATAACAAATTTACTTTGAAGTCCTATCTAAAAAATATCTCAGACAGACAGATAAGTCCCGTATGAAAACTGGGCCCGCCTTAAGGTCTGTGATAGTTTATGTAGGGGAACCTCTTTGGGGATGTGAAGTAAATGGTGGGTGTCCATTCAATTCAACAAATGTGTACTGAAGGCTTAATATGTGCCAGAGGATGTTCTTGGCGCAGGTGATTAGAGCAGTGAACAAAATAGGCAAAAACCCCTTACAACCGTGAGCTTACAACCTAGAGTGAGTACAGAGCCAAGCAACAGGACAAAGAAAGTGCTCTGTACCTCTTCTGGGCCAGCTGTGCTTCCTTCGTTCCTCCCCTGGTGGGAATGTGAGTTTCTGGAGCCTGAGTTGGGTTCAGGGACCAGGGAGCCCAATGCATGTGAGTGAATAGCCCCAGTTCTTCCTGGGAGAATATAGTCTGTGACAACAAAGGAACTGTAGGGGTGTATCTTCCTTGTCAATTCTGGCACGACTGCCCTGCATGGAGCAAAGCTACAGGGAACTGAAGGAAGGAGGAAACATCATGACCAGATGCACTGTTTTCCTTCCAGGAGAGCTGCACACGTGTGTGCGGGCACCCACCATGGTGTGGGGTCTCTTCCCACCACTGAAATCTATCTGCAGCACTGCAGTTTTTATTATGCACTAGTGAAATTGCCCTATTATTCCTCTCTTCTCCTACCCTACATTTTAAAAAGTAGCTTAGTGATAGTTCACAGAAAGTGACCATTCAGAAGGCATCCAAAGCAGGTGTTTCAGAAGCCACTACTCTGGCTCCTGATGAAACCCTGCCCAGCAGTTGACAGCTGCACAGCACATTAAAAGAATGTATGATGCTTCAAGTGTCATGGCTTTATCTGAATCAGACAGAACAGAATAAATACCTTCACAGAAATAATGAAAATTTGTCTAGTCGCCAAGTTCAGTTGCTAATGCAGATATCTACACTCAGATATCGTTGTCTCACTTAAAAAATTCTCCCTGCTCTTTGTTGGAGTTAATTCTAAAAGCAAGTCAACCCACTCCAGTTACGGCTGGTGCCCATATAGAAGCCAACCTGGAGGTTCAGTAAAAAGCCTTTGCGATGGCCCAATGCCCAACTGTTTAAAACACAGCATGAAAGTATTGCTTCCGACTTTAACAAATGAAAAATAAAAATGACAAGGTGCTTGTCTAGAAACCACGGATATCTGGATAATTCAATGACAGTTATTTCATCATTGAGTCACGATCCCATTGAAAGCACCTATCATCAAGTGGTAAAATGTGTAATTCAATTGGTTGGAGCTCAACTATTTTTACTTGAACAATTTCTTCCAAAGACTGTGAAGTATCACTTTTCAAATACATTATAAAGCACTCCCCACATCATTTTCCCCATTCCATCACGATTTTCACGCGAGGGGCCATGCCACGAAGGCACATGTCTGCACCATCTCATTGGTAGTATCCTGGCAGGATTCCCTCACATCCCCATAGCTGTGTTTGCATCTAGGCTTCTGGGTGGCAGTGGCTGGGTCTGCATCAGCAAACCTATCAGAAGAGGAGCTCTAACTGAGGGGGAGAAAATGTTTCTTAGGCACCTGACAGCATGACTGTGAAGAGAGTTAAAATTATCAGCTCACACCAGCCTCTCAAACACTACAATATTTGGAACAAAAGCTCACAAGCACTGTGCACATAAGAAATCTGTTCCAACATGAGGATTCATTGAAATACCCAGTTAGTAAGAGAAAGGAAGGCTATATGGACTAGGGTCAAGAGGAAATAATTCAAGTAAGCACAATTGGATCCATGTAGCTGAATGACATCATACAAGATAACTGCTACATTGAAACTGTTTCCTTACAGACTAAGCCAGAGTATTTTGTAAGAATACATCTTCTCGATGGTTCAATGCCACCTGGTCTTATCACTTTAAACCACAGCCCCTTGCCATGGCCGCCCCGACCTTAAGGCCAATCACCAAATACTGCAGCCCCATCATGAAAGATACTTTGTTAAGCTATTAGAAAAGCAGTCACACATATTCATCTGGAAGGAGGGAAACAGGAGAGTGCTTACCTGACAGGAAGCTTTTCATCCTTTTCTTCTCTATCCACAATATTATCCTGACCCACTGTGACTTCACAAGCAGGAAGGTTTCAGCTGCAGCACAGGGAAAGGCAGCACCAGCTCATGGGCTTCTTAGCGCAGCAGAAGGGTTGAAATGTCCTTTACAGAACTGTTGACAGTGCAGCTCTGGGTCACCCCAAAACCACCTGCAAAGACAGGGGGCCTGGGATTATTTGAGGCAGAACCTATGATCAATTAATTTTTAAGCAAAGAATTAAGGCGTATAAGAGCAATAACACGTGAATCAAATGGCAGAAGAGCATTTCCTTAAAGTCTTCTGGAGTTGGTAATGACTTTGATTAATTCATTAACTTAGTTTTTAAAAAAATATTTATTTATGTATTTATTTGGCTGCACTGGGTCTCAGTTGCAGCATGCAGGATCTTCGTTGCAGCATGCAAACTCTTAGTTGTGGCATGTGGGATCTAGTTCCCTGACCAGGGATCGAAGCCGGGCCACCTGCATTGGGAGCCCAGAGTCTTAGCCACTGGACCACCAGGGGGGTCCCTCATTAACTTGGTTTTAAAGTCAGGATAGCAATCTATATTTGTCAAAGTGGCTCAGAGATGTTTTTGTAAAAGTTGTTGCAAAATGCTAGAACACAGACCTAATCATTATGGCTTCAGTGTAGCCCTTGTAGCAAGTGGACTTTATAGACAGACAGAAAGGGTTTATATTAACCTAATAATAATAAAAATAATAAACATTTTGCATCAACAGTATGAAATTCTGAATCGCAAGCTGGAATACCCATCATGATGCTAATTTTTGCTAAATATTTCAAGTTTGGTACAAAGTAGAACTATATATATTTTTAAAGCATTTGAGATAATTTCATTTCTCCTAAAAACAAAAACCTCTTTTTATGTGCTAGAATAAAAGTGTTTTTTAAAAATAGCAGTAATTTTTTTATTGATTTACAAGCAATACTGTCTTAGATGTGAATACACTAATTTTAGCATCAGACCTGCCAGGCAGTAATCTTTATAAAGTTGTCTTAGGGCAAACCTATTTGCAATGGAAGAAAAGAATAAATTGTCAAAACACCAGCAGCTCAAATACGATAATTTCCCTCACCCTCCCTGGGGTTTTGTAAATAGATATTTAAATTTGTTTATACATAATAAACTTGGTGTACACATAATGTGTAGCAAGTCTCCAAAGATGGCGTCCCAGTATCCATGCCTCCCAATGTTCATGCCCTTTTATAGTCTCCCCTCCTTGAATCTGGTCTCACTTTTAATCAATAGAATGTAGCAGAAATGATGCTGAGGAACTCCTGTGGTTAGATAGTAAAAGGAAAGCCTGGTTCTCTTGGAACGTTTGTTCTGAGCGATGCCAGCTCTCACATGAGCAACTTAAGCACCTGAGGTCTATGGGTTATAAGGAAGCCCAAGACTGCCACGTGGCCACACGCCAGCCAATCCCAGCTCAGGCACCAGACATGGGAGTGAAGACACCATTGTGGTGTTTTGCAGCCCCAGCTACTACCCGACTGCAGCTGCGTGAGAGATCTTAAGCAAACCCAGCTAAGCCCAGTCAACCTACAGAAACAGGAAAGATGATAAATTACTGTTTAAGCCACTCAATTTTGGTGCTGCTTTTTACACAGCAATAGATATCTGGAATACTGTATATGTAAAGGAGCAGTAAGCAACCAATTTAGATAGATAAGTATCCACATATTAGGGTTAGGAGCAACACACTCCTAATCTAAAACAATGACCCCCAGTTCTCACTGTGGGACATCTCCAAATTGCCTCCCAAAATATCAAGAATATTGTGAACGTTTAAAATAATCTTAGGGGCTTCCCTGGTGGCGCAGTGGTTGAGAGTCTGCCTGCCGATGCAGGGGACGCGGGTTCGTGCCCCGGTCCGGGAAGATCCCACATGCCGCGGAGCGGCTGGGCCCGTGAGCCATGGCCGCTGAGCCTGCGCGTCCGGAGCCTGTGCTCCGCAACGAGAGAGGCCACAACGGTAAGAGGCCCGCGTATCGCAAAAAAAAAAAAAAAAAAAAAAAATCTTAAAACTGATTTTAGCTGTTGAGTTTGAAAAAGAAGTATATAACATATAGCTCCTTATGAAGGGGACTCAATTAAAAGAAATCAAAAATATCTAAGACAGTTATAGTTGTAAATCAATCTTTTATTTTAAAAGACGGAGTCACCTATTTATAAATGATTCCTGCACAGAAAAGGTCCAGAAACAGACAGTCCTCCACTGTGATTCCCAGAGCCCAACTGTCAGCCGCACTCCTCGTGCCACCTGTCACCTAGGAGCTGAATCAGAATTGCAGTGTACCAGGATCTCCAGGTGATTCGTATACTCATTAGGTCTAGATTGGTGGCTCCCAAACTTGCTTGCATATAAAAATCATCCAGGAATCTTAATTCCAAAATCCAGGCCCTAAGGCCACAGGCCTTGATGGTTTTGAAGCCCACCAGGTAAGTTCAGGTGCAGCCATGCCTGAGAACCACTGGCCCCTCTAGGGAGAGCACTGGTTCTCAAACTCAGCCACATAGTAGAATCACCTGGGGAGCATCAAAAACCACTAATGTCTGTTTCTACCCTCAGAGTCCTATGTAACTGGTCTCAGGTGTTACCTGGGCATTGGGAGGTTTTAAAAATTCTCCAAGTGTTTCTCATGTGCTGCAGACCCAGAGCCTGGAACAGAGGTTCAAAATGGTAGCTGAACGTGCACCACTCTTTCAGGCAGACGGTTTGGAAGTCAGGGAGCATTAATAAAAATGAACAGTTGGCCTCACAGTTTTCAGCTCACTCACCATGTATCCTGACTGCATCAAGCTTGCTGAAGTTCAGGTCTGCCAAGTCTTGTACATCCCCATGGGCCCTCCTGGCACTTTCCTCTGGCATATTTCTCTGCTCTTCTGTTGGGCTCTCTTTCAAGTGATTAATAATGTGCATCTGCTCAACATTAGGAGCAAATATCTTCACCTTCAAAAATAGAAATAAAAATAATGATGTCATTACCTCTATGAAAACAATCAAGCAAATCAATCTCAGATCCTAAACCAGAAAGGAAAGTCAGAAAACTACTAAGTAATTCTGTGTGTCTTCACGGCCAACACCAACTGCAAATATTACAGGCCAACTGCAAGGGAGAAATTGCAGGGGATTTCTAGAGGAAAAAAAAAATAGAGCTATAAATTAGCTTCCAGAAAGGAAGCCGAACAGAAAGAGGTTGGTTGCCTGTATTGTGTGTGAGTGTGTGTGTGTAGTTAAAGCATATATATATGCTTTTTTAAAAAATTAATTCATTTATTTTTGGCTGTGTTGGGTCTTCGTTTCTGTGCGAGGGCTTTCTCCAGTTGCGGCGAGCAGAGGCCACTCTTTATCACGGTGCGTGGGCCTCTCACTGTCACGGCCTCTCCCTTTGTGGAGCGCAGGCTCCAGACGCGCAGGCTCAGTAGTTGTGGCTCACGGGCTTAGTTGCTCCGCGGCATGTGGGATCCCACATCTTGAACCCGTGTCCCCTGCATTGGCAGGCAGACTCTCAACCACTGCGCCACCAGGGAAGCCCTACGTTTTTTAAACAGATGGATGAAAATATCCAATTTGACAGACAGGAACATATAGGGCTGCAAAACATGGGAGAATTGATTAAATCAGCCCTTGAAATATTTCCAAAGCAGTGATTCTAAACCCTGGTTGCATATTAGAATCCCCTGGGGTGTTTGAGGCCAAATAGACCATTTACATGGGAATCTTTGGGAGTAAAGCACTAGCCTGGGCAATGGTATGTCTTAAACCTCCCCAGGTGATTCCATCATTTGCCAGGTTGGCAATCCAGGATCTAAAGCAAGTGAGATATAAAACTCACAACCTCAGGGCTCTGAGTTAAAATCCCAGGGCTTTTAATACCAAGAGCCCAAAGCAGATTTGGAAGTTCTCACTTGCCCCACTTCTATCCATCTAGCCTCACCAAACTCTGGATTAACACCCACCCTGGCCTGCCATCAGAAACGCTTGGACGGGGAGGGAATCACTGCAGTTCCCTTGCCCCCAACCCTTAAGTCCTGCAGGGGCACTGATGTGGGGAGACATGAGAATTTGGAGGTTCAGGGCAGGCATCTGTATACTGGGGGACAGCCTTTGAGTCATATCTTCTTCACTGCCTTCTTCTCTACTCTCAAGCTTGAGGTCCAGTTCTTCTGGAGGTGGACAGGGCTGGTCTGAGTCAAATGTCCCCTGACTCTGAGAAGGCATCACTAGGGCTAGAAAGCATAAGGTCATGAGTCTCAGCCTTCTGTTACTAAACTTTGTATTTGATTAAAATTTATATTAATATTCTAAACATGCTCTCTGCTCCATAGTTTTGTTTTTACAAAATTGAGTAATATCTCCTACCTTTGATATATGTGAGAGAGATTCTAAACACATACATATCCCATTATTTGTGAAAAGACTTAGAACATTCTGAAGGGAAAGACAGATGCAAACAAACATGAAGTGGTTTTTAAACCAATAATCTGGAAACAGATTGGCCCGCAGTTGCTTCATGGAATTAATTGGATCCACCAGCCCAAGGTGGAGGTGAAGGTCAAACATACTTCTACCACTAGGGTGTCCCTTGGACCCTTTAACAACGTGTTGCATTGTAATCAAGAGTAAACAAGTCCCCAAAACCAAACAACCCAATCCAAAAATGGGAAGAAGACCTAAGTAGACATTTCTCCAAAGCAGACATACAGATGGCCAAATGGCACATGGAAAGATGTTTGACATCACTAATTATTAGAGAAATGCAAATCAAAACTACAAGGGGGTATCACCTCACACCAGTCAGAATGGCCATCATTAAAAAGTCTACAGAGAAAGCTTCAAAATGGAGGAGTATGACATGGAGACCACCTTCCTCCCCACAGCTACATCAAAAATACATCTAAATGTGGAACAGCTCCTACAGAACACCTACTGAACGCTGGCAGAAGACCTCAGACCTCCCAAAAGGCAAGAAACTCCCTCACGTACCTGCGTAGGGCAAAAGAAAAAAGGAAAAACAGAGACAAAAGAATAGGGACGGGACCTGCACCAGTGGGAGGGAGCTGTGAAGAAGGAAAGGTTTCCACACACTAGGAAGCCCCTTTGCGGGCGGAGACTGCGGGAGGCGGAGGGGGAAGCTTCGGAGCCACGGAGGACAGCACAACAATAGGGGTGTAGAGGGCAAAGCACGGAGATTCCCGCACAGAAGATCGGTGCCGACCGGCACTCACCAGCCCGAGAGGCTTGTTTGCTCACCCGCGGGGCCGGGCTGGGGGAGGGGGCGGTGCTGGGAGCTGAGGCTCGGGCTTCGGAGATCAGATCCCAGGGAGAGGACTGGCGGCGTGAACACAGCCTGAAGGGGGCTAGTACGCCACAGTTAGCCGGGAGGGAGTCCAGGAAAAAGTCTGGAACTGCCTAAGAGGCAAGAGACCATTGTTTTGGAGTGTGCAAAGAGAGGGGATTCAGAGCACCGCCGCGAGCCATGGCTATCAGCGCAGACAACAGAGACGGGCATGAGACGCTAAGGCTGCTGCTGCAGCCACCAAGAAGCCTGTGTGAAACACAGGTCACTCTCCACACCTCCCCTCCCGGGAGCCTGTGCAGCCCGCCACTGCCAGGGTCCCATGATCCAGGAACAACTTCCCGGGAGAACACACGGCACGCCTCAGGCTGGTGCGACGTCATGCCGGCCTCTGCAGCTACAGGCTCGCCCCGCATTCCGTACCCCTCCCTCCCCCCGGCCTGAGTGCGCCAGAGCCCCCGAAGCAGCTGCTCGTTTAACTCCGTCCTGTATGCGTGAAAAACAGACGCCCTCAGGCGACCTACAAACAGACGCAGGGTCAAATACAAAGCGGAACCCCAGGAGCTGTAAGAACAAAGAAGAGAAAGAGAAATCTCTCCCAGCAGCCTCAGGAGCAGCGGATTAAAGCTCCACAATCAACTTGATGTGCCTGCATCTGTGGAATACCTAAGTAGACAACAAATCATCCCAAAATTGAGGCAGTGGACTTTGGGAGCAACTGTAGACATGGGGTTTGCTTTCTGCCTCTAATGTTTTCCTGGTTTTATGTTTACCTTAGTATAGTAGTTAGAGCTTATTCACACTGGTAGATTTGTTTATTGATTTGGTTGCTCTCTTCCTTTTTTTTTTATACGTATATATTTTTTTCTTTTTCTCCCTTTGTGTGTGTGTGTATGTGTATGCTTCCTTGTGTGATTTTGTCTGTATAGCTTTGCTTTTACCATTTGTCCTAGGGTTCTGTCTGTCCGTGTTTTTTGTTTGTTTTTAGTATAATTCTTAGCACTTTTTGTCATTGGTGGATTTGTTTTGGTTTGGTTGCTGTCTTTCTTTTATTTCTTATTACTTTCTTATTGTTAATTATTTTCTTTTTTTTTAATTATTTTATTTTTTTCTTTCTTTCTTTCTTTTTCCTCCCTTTTCTTCTGAGCCATGTGGCTGACACAGCCTTGGTGCTCCAGCTGGGTGTCAGGCCTGAGCCTCTGAGGTGGGAGAGCCGAGTTCAGGACATTGGTCCACCAGAGACCTCCCGGCTCCACATAATATCAAATGGTGAAAGCTCTCCCAGAGATCTCCATATCAACACTAAGACCCAGCTCCACTCAACAACAGCAAGCTACAGTGCTGGACACCCTATGGCAAACAACTAGCAAGACAGGAACACAACCCCACCCATTAGCAGAGACGCTGCCTAAGACAATAATAAGTTCACAGACACCCAAAAACACAGCACTAGACACGGTACTGCCCACCAAAAAGACAAGATTCAGCCTCATCCAGCAGAACACAGGCACCAGTCCCCTCCATCAGGAAGCCTACACAACCCACTGAACCAACCTTACCCACTGGGGGCAGATACCAAAAACAACGGCAACTATGAACCTGCAACCTGCAGAAAGGAGACTCCAAACACAGTAAGTTTAACAAAATGAGAAGACAGAGAAGTACACAGCAGATGAAGGAGCATGGTAAAAACCCACCAGACCAAATAAATAAAGAGGAAACAGTGGGTCTACCTGAAAAAGAACTCAGAGTAATGATAGTAAAGATGACCCAACATCTTGGAAATAGAATGGAGAAAATACAAGAAATGTTTAACAAGGACCTAGAAGAACTAAAGAGCAAACAAACAATGATGAACAACACAATAAATGAAATTAAAAATTCTCTAGGGCTTCCCTGGTGGCGCAGTGGTTGAGAGTCCGCCTGCCGATGCAGGGGACATGGGTTCATGACCCGGTCCGGGAGGATCCCACATGCTGTGGAGCGGCTAGGCCCATGAACCATGGCCGCTGAGCCTGTGCTCCACAACGGGAGAGGCCACAACAGTGAGAGGCCTGCATACCATAAAAAAAAAGAAAATTCTCTAGAAGGAATCAATAGCAGAATAACTGAGGCAGAGGAACGGATAAGTGACCTGGAAAATAAAATAGTGGAAATGACTACTACAGAGCAGAATAAAGAAAAAAGAATGAAAAGAATTGAGGACAGTCTCAGAGACCTCTGGGACAACATTAAATGCACCAACATTCGAATTATAGGGGTCTCAGAAGAAGAAGAGAAAAAGAAAGGGTCTGAGAAAATATTTGAAGAGATTATAGTTGAAAACTTCCCTAATATGGGAAAGGAAATTGTCAATCAAGTCCAGGAAGCACAGAGAGTCCCATACAGGATAAATCCAAGGAAAAACACACCAAAACACATATTAATCAAACTATCAAAAATTAAATACAGAGAAAAAAAATTAAAAGCAGCAAGGGAAAAGCAACAAATAACATACAAGGGAATCTCCATAAGGTTAACAGCTGATCTTTCAGCAGAAACTCTGCAAGCCAGAAGGGAGTGGCAGGACATATTTAAAGTGATGAGAAAGAAAAACCTACAACCAAGATTACTCTAACCAGTAAGAATCTCATTCATATTTGATGGAGAACTTAAAACCTTTACAGACAAGCAAAACCTAAGAGAATTCAGCACCACCAAACCAGCTTTACAACAAATACTAAAGGAACATCTCTAGGCAGGAAACACAGGAGAAAGAAAAGACCTACAATAACAAACACAAAACTAAGAAATTAAGAAAATGGTAATAGGAACACACATATCGATAACCACCTTATATGTAAATGGATTAAATGCTCTATCCAAAAGGCATAGACTGGCTGAATGGATACAAAAGGAAGACCCATATATATGCTGTCTACAAGAGACCCACTTCAGACCTAGGGACACATACAGACTGAAAGTGAGGGGATGGAAATAGATATTCCATGCAAATGGAAATCAAAAGAAAGCTGGTGTAGCAATTTTCATATCAGACAAAATAGACTTTAAAATAAAGACTATTACAAGACACAAAGAAGGACACTACATAATGATCAAGGGATCAATCCAAGAAGAAGGTATAACAATTGCAAATATTTATGCACCCAACATAGAAGCACCTCAGTACTTAAGGCAAATGCTAACAGCCATAAAAGGGGAAATAGACAGTAACACAATCATAGTAGGGGACTTTAACATCCCACTTTCACCAATGGAAAGATCATCCAAAATGAAAATAAATAAGGAAACACAAGCTTTAAATGATACATTAAACACATGGACTTAATTGATATTTATAGGACATACAATCCAAAAACAACAGAATACACTTTCTTCTCAAGTGCTCATGGAACATTCTCCAGGATAGATCATATCTTGGGTCACAAATCAAGCCTTGGTAAATTTAAGAACATTGAAATTGTATCAAGTATCTTTTCCGACCACAACACTATGAGACTAGATATCAATTATAGGAGAAAATCTGTAAAAAATACAAACACATGGAGGCTAAACAATACACTACTAAATAACCAAGAGATCACTGAAGAAATCAAGGAGGAAATCAAAAAATACCTAGAAACAAATAATGAAAACAGGGTGACCCAAAACCTATGGGATGCAGCAAAAGCAGTTCTAAGAGGGAAGTTTATAGCAATACAATCCTACCTCAAGAAACAAGAAACATCTCAAATAACAACCTAACATAACACCGAAAGCAATTAGAGAAAGAAGAACAAAGAACACCCAAAGTGAGCAGAAAGAAAGAAATCAAAAAGATCAGATCAGAAATAAATGAAAAAGAAAGGAAGGAAATGAGAGCTAAAATCAATAAAACTAAAAGCTGGTTCTTTGAGAAGATAAACAGAATTGGTAAACCACTAGCCAGACTCATCAGGAAGAAAAGGGAGAAGACTCAAATCAGTAGAATTAGATATGAAAAAGTAGAAGTAACAACTGACACTGGAGAAATACAAAAGATCATGAGAGATTACCATATGATAATCTCAATAGATGCAGAAAAAGCTTTTGACAAAATTCAACACCCATTTATGATAAAAACTCTCCAGAAAGTAGGCATAGAGGGAACTTACCTCAACATAATAAAGGCCATATATGACAAACCCACAGCCAACATCATTCTCAATGGTGAAAAACTGAAACATTTCCTCTAAGATCAGGAACAAGACAAGGTTGCCCACTCTCACCACTATTATTCAACAGAGTTTTGGAAGTTTTAGCCACAGCAATCAGAGAAGAAAAAGAAATAAAAGGAATCCAAATTGGAAAAGAAGAAGTAAAACTGTCACTGTTTCCAGATGACATGATACTATACATAGAGAATTCAAAGATGCTACCAGGAAACTACTAGAGCTATGAATTTGGTAAAGTAGCAGGATACAAAGTTAATGCACACAAATCTCTTGCATTCCTATACACTAATGATGAAAAAGCTGAAAGAGAAATTAAGGAAACACTCCCATTTACCTCTGCAACAAAAAAAATAAAATACGTAGGATTAAACCTACCAAAGGAGACAAAAGACCTGTATGCAGAAAACTATAAGACACTGATGAAAGAAATTAAACATGATACAAACAGATAGAGAGATATACCATGTTCTTGGATTGGAAGAATCAACATTGTGAAAATGACTATACTACCCAAAGCAATCCACAGATTCAATGCAATCCCTATCAAACTACCAATGGCATTTTCACAGAACTAGAACAAAAAAATTCACAATGTGTATGGAAACACAAAAGAACCCAAATAGCCAAAGCAATTGTGAGAAAAAAAAACGGAGCTGGCGGAATCAGGCTCCCTGACTTCAGACTCTACTACAAAGCTACAGTAATCAAGACAGTATGGTACTGGACAAAAACAGAAATATACATCAATGGAACAGGATAGAAAGCCCAGAGATAAACCCACACACATATGGTCACCGTATTTTTGATAAAGGAGGCAAGAATATACAATGGAGAAAAGACAGTCTCTTCAATAAGTGGTGCTGGGAAAACTGGAGAGCTACATGTAAAAGAATGAAATTAGAACACTCCCTAACTCCATACACAAAAATAAACTTGAAATGGATTAAAGACCTAAATGTAAGACCAGACACCATAAAACTCTTAGAGGAAAATATAGGCAGAACACTCTATGACATAAATCACAGCAAGATCCTTTTTGACCCACCTCCTAGAGAAATAGAAATAAAAACAAAAAGCAACAAATGGGACCTAATGCAACTTAGAAGCTTTTGCACAGCAAAGGAAACCATAAATAAGATGAAAAAACAACTTCAGGATGGGAGAAAATATTTGCAAATGAAGCAACTGACAAAGGATTAATCTCCAATATATACAAGCAGCGCATGCAGCTCAATATCAAAAAAACAAACAGCCTAATCCAAAATGGGCAGAAGACCTAAATAGACATTTCTCCAAAGAAGATACACAGATTGCCAACAAACACATGAAAGGATGCTCAACATCACTAATTACTAGATAAATGCAAATCAAAACTACAATGAGGTATCACCTCACACCAGTCAGAATGGCCATCATCTAAAATCTACAAACAATAAATGCTGGAGATGGTGTAGAGAAGAGGGAACCCTCTTGAACTCTTGGTGGGAATGTAAATTGATACAGCCACTATGGAGAACAGTATGGAGGTTCCTTAAAAAACTAAAAATAGAACTGCCATATGACCCAGCAATCCCACTATTGGGCATATACCCTGAGAAAACCATAATTCAAAAAGAGTCATGTACCACAATGTTCATTGCAGCTCTATTTACAATAGCCAGGACATGGAAGCAACCTAAGTGTCCATTGACAGATGAATGGATAAAGAAGATGTGGCACATATATACAATGGAATATACTCAGCCATAAAAAGAAACGAAGCTGAGTTATTTGTACTGAGGTGGATGGAACTAGAGACTGTCATACAGAGTGAAGTAAGTCAGAAAGAGAAAAACAAATACCGTGTACTAACACATATATATGGAATCTAAAAAAAAAAAAAAAGGTTCTGAAGAACATAGGGGCAGGACAGGAATAAAGACGCAGACGTAGAAAATGGACTTGAGGACATGGGGAAGGGGAAGGGGAAGCCGGGATGAAGTGAGAGAATGGCATGGACATACATACACTACCAAATATAAAAAAGACAGCTACTGGGAAGCAGCCACATAGCACAGGGAGATCAACTCTGTGCTTTGTGTCCACCTAGAGGGGTGGGATAAGGAGGGTGGGAGGGAGACACAAAAGGGAGGGGATATGGGGATATATGTATACACATAGCTGATTCACTTTGTTATACAGCAGAAACTAACACACCATTGTAAAGCAATTATACTCCAATAAAAATGTTAAAAAAAAAATGCCTACAAACAACATGCTAGAGAGGGTGTAGAGAAAAGGAACCCTCCTACACTGGTGGTGAGAATGTAAGTTGGTACAGCTACTGTGGAAAACAGTATGAAGCTTCCTCAGAAAACTAAAAATAGAATTACCATATGATCCAGCAACCCAGCAACCCACTCCTGGTCATATATCTGCACAAATCTATAATTCAAAAAGGTATATGCACCCCTATGTTTATAGCAGCACTATTCACAATAGCCAAACCATGGAAACAACCTAAATGTCCATCAATAGTTGAATGGATAAAGAAGATGTGGTACACACATGCAATGGAATACTACTCAGCTACAAAAAAGAACAAAATAATGCCATTTGTGGCAACATGGGTGCAACTAGAGATTATCATACTAAGTGAAGTCATAAAGAAAAAGACAAATTCCATATGATATCACTTATATGTGGAATCTAAAATGACACAAATGAACCTGTCTATGAAGCAGAAACAGAATCATGGACATAGAAAACAGACTGGTGGTTGCCAAGGGGGGAGGCTTGGGGAAGGGATGGAGTGGGGGTTTGGTGTTAGCAGACGTGAGCTTTTATATATAGGATGGATAGACAACAAGGTTCTACTGTATAGCACAGAGAACTGTATGAAATATCCTATGATAAACCATATTGGAAAAGAATATTTTTTAAAAAGAATGTATATATATGTATAACAGAATCACTTTGCTGTACAGCAATAATTAACACAACACTGTAAATCAACTATACTTCAATAAAAAACGAGTAAACAAGTCCCTCTACTTCTGAGGAACTTCACCTCAAGGACAGACACCTGGCTTCATTAAACAACAGCAACAACCCAGAGCTGGTAGGACGTTGCCCTCCACCCTCTAGGAAGTCAATAACACCCTGTTGAACAAATGAATGAATAACAGCCACATAAATTTTAATACCCTTCAAGGTAAATAGGTGCTAGGTTTAAATGGTTTCTTTTCCTAAGTTTTAGAAGCAGGAGACCTGTTTTCTAAAAGGAGGAGCTTTGTCACTACCTAGTAATGACTTTAAGCAAGTCATTTTTCCTCCTGGGGAAACTCAGTGAGTTCCTCATGAATAGACATGTTCTCTGACTTCAAACTTCAAGTCTTGCAGTCAAAAAAATGAACGGGTAGCATATCTTAAACTATTATTTAAAAGAATGGTGTAGCCACTGTGGAAATCAGTATGGTGGTTCCTCAAAAAGTTAAACATAGGATTACCGTATGATCCAATGATTCCACATATAGGTATGTACCCAAAAGAATTAAAAGAAGGTACTCAGCAGATACTTGTACACCAATGTTCATAGCAGCATTATTCACTATAGCCAAAAGATAAAAACAACCCAAATGTCTTGGACAGGTGAACAGATCAATTAATGTGATATATGCATACAGTGGAATATTATTCATCATTAAAAAGGAATGAAATTCTGATACACACTACAACCTGGATGAGCCTTGAAGACATTATGCTAAGTGAAATAAGCCAGCCACAAAAGGACAAATATCGTATGATTCCATTTACATGAGGTACCTAGAGTAGTCAAATCCATGGAGACAGAAAGTAGAGTAGAGGTTAGCAGAGGCTGGGAGAGGGGGTAATGGGGAATTATTGTTCAGTGGTAAGATTCCACACCCAACTCCAGCCTGTCCAGGTTTTCTCCACCTGAACTGACAAGCAATTTTCATAACACCTGCTGGGTGTCCTACAATTCAACTCAATTCTGACACTATCTACCTGGAGATAGCTTCAGATCCCACAGGGTAAGGACTCACCCTACAACACTGCCCCAACTTCAGACACTAGTCTCAAGTCCAGGTTGTCACCTGTGCTTCTGACCAACCAGCTATAGATCAGAGACTCCAATGACCGCACCCCCCCCCCCGGATTTGATTAATGTGCTAGAGCAGCTCACAGAACTCGGAGAAACATTTTACTTCCTAGATGACCAGTTTATTATAAAAAGATATAACTCAGGAACAGCCAGACAGAAGAGAAGCGTAGGGCAAGGTATGGGAAAGGGTGTAGACTTTCCAAGCACTCTCTGAACCTTCCAGTCTTCCCAAATTGCCACGTGTTCACCAACCCAGAAGCTCTCCCAACTCTGTCCTTCTGGGTATTTAAGGAGGCGTCATTTATAGGCATGATTGATTAAATCACTGGTCGTTGACAATTGAGTCAACTTCCAGCCCTTCTCCTCTAACGTGGACATCAGGGGATGTGGGACAGGAAGTTCCAATCCTCTAATCATCTGGTTCGTTCCCCTGGCAACCAGTCCCCTTAGGTGCATCCAAAAGTCACCTTATAAACATAACAAAAGACAACTTTAAAGTTCACTTCACTTAGGAATTTCCTTGGGTTTTAGGTGCTTTGAGCCAGAAACCGGAGGATGACCATATGTATATTTATAAAAAACCACAATATCAAAAACGGGTACAGAGTTTCAGTTTGCCATGATGAAAATGTTCTGGAAATGGATAGTGGTATGGTGGTACAGCATTGTGGATGTACTTAATGGCACTGAATTGCACACTTAAAAATGCTTAAGATGGGGCTTCCCTGGTGGCGCAGAGGTTGAGAGTCCACCTGCCGATGCAGGGGACACGGGTTCTTGCCCCGGTCCGGGAAGATCCCACATGCCGCGGAGCGGCTGGGCCCGTGAGCCACGGCCGCTGAGCCTGCGCGTCCGGAGCCTGTGCCCCGCAACGGGAGAGGCCACAACAGTGAGAGGCCCGCATACTGCCAAAAAAAAAAAAAAAAAAAAAAAAAAAGCTTAAGATGATAAAATTTGTTATGTATTTTTTACTGCAAGAAAACCCAAACCAAACCAGAAACACGCTGTTGGCCATGGGCAACCACGTGGAGGTGCCTGTCAGGCTGCTGCAGATGAACGATAGGCCTCTTAGGCCGAAGCCCTGCCTTCACACTAGGATGGTTAACATTCCCAGGGGGCCCGCTTTTCTTTGTCTAAAGCGCAGTTCAGTAGCTGGCGACCGAGTGGAGGGGACAAAGGGGGAGAGTTGAATACAGTTCAAAATTAGAAAGAAGTAAACCGCACGAAAGGAAAAAGTCCTCGGATGCGTCTGCCCCGCAACTCCTCAGAGGGAAAGCGCGCCCTCCTCCTGCCCTCAGGCTGTCCTGACCTTGCCCTGGTGTCTCAGGTGCACCAGCCTCGCCAAAGTTTGATGGGTTGCCATAGAAACGGGCTGCCAGGGCTGCCATAGAAACGCCACATCCGCCAGGATGAAGGTGAGACAGCTGAGCCTTGCTGCGTGATGGGACTGCAGCGGGCTGCACTCGATCGCTGCCTGGCGGCGGATTGGCCTCGCGCACAGCCTGATGGAGAGGGTGTTGGCCAGGGGTCACCAGTCAGGCGGGAGAGAGAGCGCGCCTGATGAAACTGCACATCCGGACTAGGGCAAGCTGCAGCTATTGTCCTTTGTGCTGGCAAGGAAGAAAAGGTGTGCCAGGCAGCCGTAACCCAGATTTTATTAACCAGAATGTTTCATTTCAAAATTAAATTTAAGAGGGAAAAAAATACGTAATCTACCTTTACCTGGACTAAAGTAACTTCCATGCAATTTATTCCAAAAGAGAACATCAATATTTATATACGATAATTGTTTAATTAAAAAAATTTCAATAATACAAATGAATCTATATACAAAACAGAAATAGACTCACAGGCATAGAAAACAAACTTACGGTTACCAAAGTGGAAAACGGGGGAGAGGGATAAATTACGAGTATGGGCTTAACAGACACAAAGTACTATACATAAAATAGATAAGCAACAAGGTTTTACTGCATAGCACAGGGAACTATATGCAACATCTTGTAATAACCTATAGTGGAAAATAATCTGAAATACATATATATATATATATATATGTATAACTGAATCACTTTGCTCTACACCTGAAACTAATACAGTATTGTAAATCAACTATATTTCAATTGAAACAATTTTTTTCATCGTGTTCAATAGATTTTTTAACTGCTCAGCTCCAAAGGCAGAAGTTGAAGTGGTGTTTTTGACAGAAAAAAACTGAACAAGAAGTGCGACTGCATCCTTTCATCTGCATCAGAGCTGAAGGACAAATAATTTCTTAGGTCACTTAAAATGGAAAGGTTGATGACCAGATACAGTGTGGACTGTAACTGAGAGCGGTGAAAGGAGGCAGTCTTGGCTAGGATGCAGTGCTCCTCGTGATATTTTGCGTTTCACAAATGTAGCAAGCATTTAGAAAGTCCAGTAACCATATCTGTAACCTAGTTTTCTTCTACGATCACAGGAAAGAAACAGCGAAGAATGTGTTTACCTTGTTTAGCTAGTATGCCCCCCGAGTTTCTTTTGTATGACCTCATATATTGACCAGATATCTGAAAGAAATTTAGTCTTGTATTATTAAAGGGTGAAATCTACAATCTCCATCAATTACATCTCTACTTCCCCTGTTAGATCTTTAAATTACTAACCCTATCTTCCTCCAACAAAAATTTACTAAGCCCTTGTTATGTGCGGTGTTATAAATAAAGGACTACATCTACTTTCAAGAAGAAACCTACCTTTCTTGGCCTGGAGATAGATGCTGGTCATAAGTCATAGATGGAAGATTGCAAATCCATGAGGCTGATTCTAACTCTTGACCCAGAAGGACATTTTCATAGCCTAAGACTGTCAGTGATGCCTAAATTTAGAAAGAAGAAGTGTACATGGTACCGACATCAGGCAGGGGAAAGAGCAGCTGCCTATGAAAACGCATAGGCATCCGCCCACATCACTGAGGATACGGAGGAACAGGAGAAGAAGGAGGAGAAGATATTAGTCAACTCGAGAAGCAGGATAACCTGGTGGCCGGAGCAAGTTCCATGTCTGCCTGTTGGGGATCTACCTTGAGTGATGTTGCGAAAGTTACTAATATCTCTGTGTCAACACTTCCGCAATCTGCAAGAGGGAAGTAGCACCTTTTTCACAGGGCTGTTGGGAGGATTAAACATAGTAAATGTCAAGTGTGTCAAAACCTTAACAACGGGCTTCCCTGGTGGCGCAGTGGTTGAGAGTCCGCCTGCCGATGCAGGGGACACGGGTTCGTGCCCCGGTCCGGGAAGATCCCACATGCCGCGGCGGCTGGGCCCGTGAGCCATGGCCGCTGAGCCTGCGCGTCCAGAGCCTGTGCTCCGCAACGGGAGAGACCACAACAGTGAGAGGCCCGCGTACTGCCAAAAAAAAAAAATTACAAAGAAAAAGAAAAAAAACAAAAAACCTTAATAATCATGTATTTCTGCTCACTGAATGGTAGGCACTGCTTCCTTTTGCTTGATATACATGAAAGCAAAGAGATATTTTTGTTCTGAAGCTGGCTTTCTTGACAATATTAGTAAACTGTTCACAACAAAAGTAAAAATATATGCAATAAATAACTAGAAGATTGTAAAGAATTGTTTAAAAGATTTAATGTAACAAGTAAAAGAGTATAAATCCAGAATTACTTGATTTAGGATTAGGGTAGAGGGTTAACTATAGCTCCACAGTCGTTTGTTTTAAAGTATCACATATTAAGTATGTGACACTAATTCCTTCATGTGGATATAATGTGTAACTTTATTAAATTCACACTAAATTATACTGTTAACTTATTTTTGACCTAAAATAAGTTATGCTGTAGGTAAGTGAAATGCCAATAAAAATCTGAAAATAGGGCCTATATATTGCTATATAGTTGATTGTATTTGTTTAAGCCAGTTAAGCACCTGTAAAACAGGTACGTGTACCCAAGTTTCATAGCTTTTGGGGGAGGGGGGCTGTTAATGAATTGATTAACATCAAGATACTATTAACCTCTTGCATTAAAATTAGTACAGCCCCAGCCCTAGGGCAAGGGCTCTTAACCTTTCTTCATGTTCCATGGATCTCTTTGGCAGCCTGGTTAAACCCCTTCTCAGACTAATGTTTTTTAGTAAGTAAAATAATATTAACACTGGATTTATAATATTGACAGCGCATTGTAAGTGTCAATGAAGAAACTAATCAACAGTCTAAGAAAGAAATGGAAAATCTCATTCAAGTCAAACTGAGGATTATAACCCAGGAGACAGTCTCTCAGAGAGCTCTGAGAACTGTTCCAAAGAGTGAAGAGGGGAGGTCAGTATATATGTGATTCTGGGGAAGCCGGTGTGTGCAGTCAAGCACACAGCTTGGCAGAAGTTTGTTGCTAGTCACGAGGAACAGATATCTTAGTTAATGGGTTTTTTTTTTTAATGTTTTTCTAAGTATGGGAAGATGTAAGAATCCAGGTTCATAAAATTTTTTCTTCTGAACATATCTAACTCTCTGAAGGCCAGTTCTGTCAGTTTTCCCAGAGCACAGAGTGCCTTATCCTATCTTCACCCTTAATTCCTTTTAGGGTGTATTGTAGGTCAGGGACTGCAGTGGCTAATGAAATGATTCTTGTAGAACTGGATGGTGGACAACATTCTTTGTTTTCCAATCCCTTCCCTTACAGTCTTAATTTCAGCCAAGGTCTGGGAGGCATTTCATGACCAGTTTGTCCCAAGGTGCTAGGAATGTGCATTCTCAGGTTAGGCAAGGATTTCCTTGGTAGGCCACTCAGTGCGTTGTCACTAAACTAGGCCCTGTTGACATAGGCGAAAGCTTCTGTACCACCTGTTTTATTAGTCTGTTATGGTCCAGGACATGGTCCCCTCTTGTTGCTTCTTCCCATATCTACAGTTACACTATTACAATCATTGATCTTACAGAACTGTATATTTGGCCAATCATTTCAAGTCGCATAGTCATCATTAACTTTATCTGAGGCTCATCACACATTTGGTAATGCAAGAAACAATAATCTTGTAAAAGAGGCAGAATATTTACTAACATAGCCAGTAACATTAATAGGTCATACGTAAGTATTTAAGCTAAGCACTTCCATTAGGTGCGGCCCAGGATCTCCCCAGGTCCTCTGACCAGTCTGTTCTGTACCAATCCCTATCTTTAAGGGAAATGATATATTGGCATTGTACATAAAGTTCATTAAAGATGTCTGCCCATACAAGGCCAGTGGTGAGTCATCGTGACCTCTTACAGGACTGAGAAATGAATGGTATCTTCTAAGGAGTTACAACATGGCTGGTGCCAGAAGGAGAAAAATTGATCTTTATGTTGAGCAGGTATTTCTCCCACTGGAGAGGTCTCGTTAACACATAATGCAGATGCACAGTGCACACTAGAGGGGAGCGAGGAAGCCCAGATGGAGAGAGAAAATATTTACATTTAAAATTTTCTTGTCTTGCCTTAAAATATGAATTTTTATTTCATCATAAGTGAGAAAGTAAAATTAGCTTGGACTGTAAAAATCTGCCTGCCATCCAGGAGCCTGGAATAAAAGGCTGATAAAATCAGTTGCAAAATTAACATAAAACAATATTTCTCCCCAAACAGAGCTGTAAAGTGTCATAACCACCTCCTGCTTTCTGACTCACTGAGAAAATTTGTTCTCTAAAGTTAGACTTAGAGAGTTTTTGCTGTTGGAAATTACATCAGTAAGAATGAAATATCTCACCTTTACCTGGAGATTCTCAGCCCCTTGACACAGATAAGCAGCTTCAATTTACAACCTTTACAACCCAGGTGCAGAGCTCGCAATAAGCGGTTTCTAGACACAAAAATTCCATCTCTATTTAAACTTCATAGTATCCAAGGAAATAGGACCCCAGGTCCACTTTGTCATCTAAGCTGCACATTGACTCTGTGTGTTGACACACAGCCTTGCTTTGAGCCTACCAAAATACTGCTCACTTAAATTTCACTTAAACTCCACCCTATCTCAGAATCCTATAACTCTATATTTTCCTTTGCTTGGGGAGATGCCACGCAGTTCCTCTGTGCGCAACCTCCCACGATGCAATGGTTAATAAACCTGATTTTACTAGACTACAGTATTGTTCCACTATTGTGGTCTTAGGCTAATTGGAAAAGCCTGCAAAATAAACCAATTGGATTAAAATTCAGTCTATTTGTTGGGTCCTCAAAGTTTAAAAACGTCGGACTAGAGAGAAGTAGCAAGTATGATGAGGGATCAGGCAACAAAAGTCTGGAAGCATTCTTAGCCCGGGGTGCTAGGGTCATAGCCAAGAAGAACAGAAGGCAGACCAGAGCAGAGCAGATGGGAGCTACCGAGAGACTGAGTCAGGGCTAATATGAGGAAACGCTTTGTTAACCATGAGAGCTCCTTGCACACAGAGTGGAGAGACTGCACACCCAAGAGGGGAGATCCCCACCACTAACCAAGGTCGATCTGAAGCTTGGTTTTGTAGCTCTGGGAAATCCTGAGCAGGATAGAAAGTTCCACTGTGGCCCTCTAGCGTCTGGTCTCTTTATTTGTAAAATCTATAATGTTTCTTCCGAGAGCTGCTTCTTTTAGCTTTAAGCCATGCTCAAGTGCGGGCCCACTCAGAATCCTACAGGTGCCCTTCAGATCAAGCAGTACCCGTCTGCTGTCACCGCTAGGATGAGTTTCCCTCTCATCTTGGGTGGGTCTTTGGAGAAGCCAGCTTAGGTTTGGTGATTTTGAACTGGGTGGTGGTATACGGAGGAGGGCTAGGGTTGGAGCCATCTAAATGCTTAGGTAAGTGAGGGTTAAAATGAAGCCCTGCCTGAACCTCCCCAGAATCCCCAACCTGCTGTAGCAAGTGGGCAAAGGCGTGTGTGCGTAGAGGGGAACAATTCCCATCGACCCTCAGAAGGCCTGGCAGGCGTGGGGAAGCCAATGACGCTCCCACCTCTCACCGTGCCCTCACCCCCGACCCCCCGCCCACCGGGTCACAACAGTCCCCTCTGGCCACTGCAGTCACCCTGCTCATTCCAACATACTTACAAATACTATGCTAGTTCACTCATGTTGTGGGTGACGTGAAAGCGTTGGAAAGCCCTGGTCTGAGTCCTGCAGGCCGCCCTCTTGTGAAACGAGTGACTGTAAGTGACCATAAGTGACTATAAATGATTATGTGTCTTTAATACACTATTTATTTATTTATTTTTGGCCGCATTGGGTCTTCGTTGCTGTGCGCGGGCTTTCTCTAGTTGCTGTGAGCGGGGGCTCCTCTTCCTTGCAGTGCTCGGGCTTCTCATTGCAGTGGCTTCTCTTGTTGTGGAGCACGGGCTCTAGGCGTGTGGGCTTCAGTAGTTGTGACACGCGGGCTCAGTAGTTGTGGCTCACGGGTTCTAGAGTGCAGGCTCAGTAGTTGTGGCCCACGGGCTTAGCTGCTCTGCAGCATGTGGGATCTTCCCGGACCAGGGCTCGAACCCTTGTCCCCTGCATTGGCAGGCGGATTCTTAACTGCTGCGCCACCAGGGAAGTCCATAATGCACTATTTATAGACATACGTCAATCTCTGTCTATGAGAGCAGGGCAGGCCATGAATGCCTCATCAGAAGCAGGGCAGCTGATCCCATTGTTTTCTTCAGGTGGCTGAAGGGTCAAAGAAGAGAGTAATGCAGAATCTCCTTCGCAACTGAAGCGGTAGATCCAACAAGGATGAACATTGAGGGGGGGAGGTGGGTGGATGTGAGCTACTTGTTAGTGTGGCCACTGTCATCACCGGCTTAGTCAGGTGAGGGCCAGTCACTCCCCCATCATTGTCTTCCTCAGTGCACTCACCTCCCCCATATATTCTCCTTCACTCAAATGTCTGTTGTCTCCTAGTCTGGGCCCTGAGGGATGAGGTAAGAGTTCGGTGCTAGAGAATCCAAACGAGACCAAAGCTGGACTTTCTGTTTGCTTGCTTGTGGTGACTGTAGCTGGGGGAACGTCAGCAGAAGCTCCAAAGAAGTGGTGACCTTTAAACTGAGACGTGAGGCCGAAAGAACTCGTCATTAAGAGTCAGAGAAAAAGAAGGCCCACGGCCTATTTGGCCTGCTCGGGGGAACTGGACCAAAGCGCCTTCCGGATCGGCCTAGTCCAGAAGCCGCTCTCTCTCGGGACGGGCGCGCCGGACGCGCCGGACGCGCCGGACAGGGGGTGGAGCCGCCGTCGAGGGCGTGGCTCTGCGCATGCTCTGCTCGCCGGCCCTCCGCCGTCGCGGGGCGCGGGAGGCGCTGCAAGCAGCGGGAATCGCCTCATGGCGCAGGCGGGGAGAGTTGGTCCGGGGGCCTGGGGGCGGCGGTGCGTGGGCGGGGATGTGGCTCCGGTCTGCGCGCCTTGGCGCTGGGCCTCCGTGCTGCTCTGGCTGGCGGCGGCGGCAGCGGTGGCGGCGAGCGGCCCCTCCCGGCGCCAGTGGCCGGTGCCTTACAAGTGAGTGCGCTGGCGCGGCGGGGCGGGCGCTCGCGCGCGCGGCCGAAGTTCGCGGGTCAAAGGCGGGGGGGCGGGGAGGGGATTGTGTCCCGGTCGCGCAGTTGTGCGGGGGCGGCGCTCGGCGACCCTGAGGGCGCGGCGTTGAATGAAGTAAGAGAGCTGTTGAGTCGCGGCTGTTTGCTGCGCGCCGCCCTGGGGTCACCTCCTCCCGGGACCCTTGAGCCAGTTACGAGGTGACCTAGACTCAGGGCTGCCCCGAATCGTGGATGAAAAGGGAGTAATGTTATTTCGTCGCGTGACTGTCGGGTACAAGTCACTGACAGTTTGAATAGTTTGGGGAGACCTTTAATATCGCATTTATTACCGTGCCATGCCCTGTCATTTAGTTATCTTGAGTGCATAACATTTGCACGTCAAGTGTCCAGTTTACCCAGCTTGCCTGGGTTTGCCTGGGACTTCCCGTTTTTAGCACTAGAAGTCCGGCGACCCGGGAATCCGCTCGGCCCCTCGGTTGGCGACCTCGTTTGTCCACTGTCTTCAGCCTGGAGGTAGGACGCTAGTCATAAGCTGAGGACACGGAGACTGCAGATATGCGAAGCATATTTGAGCCTTTGAACTAGAAGAGTATTTACATGGCCTAATTGTCAGAGATGGCTAAGCAGAGAGAAAGAAAGAAAACATGGTGTCAACATCAGGCAGGGGAAGGGCCAGCAGCTTTTGGAAATGCACAACTATTCTGGATGACGAAATGGTGAGTTGGGAGACAGGATAACCTAGAGGTCGCGAGTGAGTTCTGGGCTCCGACCACTGCGGATCAAGTCAGGCTCCACCATCACTAGCTGTGTGATCTTGGGAAAGTTGCTCAGTATCTCAGTGTCCACATGTCCTGAGTCAAAAAGTAGGAACAGTAGTTACTTCAGGTTTGTTGGGGGGATTAAATCTAGTAAATGCTAGCCAGCTATTTTCAAACCTGAATACAGTATTGGTGTATTCTGCTCACTAAATGGCTCGCAGTACTTCCTTGTTTTGCTTGATGTACATGAAAAGAGAAATTTGAGTTTGAAGCTGGTTTTCTTGAAAGTGTTAATAAAATGTTCAAAAGAAGTAAAAATTTAATATTCAATAAAACAAGGAAGAGATTGGAAATCCAAAACTACTTGATTTAAGGACAAGATATTGACTATGACTTCTTATGTTTCTTTAAAAGTTTGAAGTGTTAAGTACATGCCTTCATCTAATCCCCATCATAAAATTTTAACTTTATTAAGTTCACACTTAAATCATACTTTTGAAATTACCTTTGACCTAAAATAGATTTTGCTGTGGGTTAGTGAAGCCTATATGTAGTTGCCCATTTGCTTAAACCAGGTAAGCACCTATAAAACAGTTAAGTATATCCAAGACTCGTAAGCTTTTAGGAGGGGTTGTCAATATTTTTGTCTAAATAAAGGTGTTTTTTTTTTGGCTGTACCGCAGGGCTTGCGGGAACTTAGTTCCCTGACCAGGGATTGAACCCAGGCCAAGGCAGTGCAAGAACCGAATCCTAACCACTAGACCACCAGGGAACTCCCTAAATCAAGATTTTAACTCTTTAAATTAGAATAGACATTTTTGTTGATGTGTTAGGATTGTAAAACAATAGATTGGGCTAGAACCTGAGGGAATCTAGGATTCTTAGAGGATAGAGGCAGCTACTTTCTCTTTCATCTTTCTCTCCAGTGAAAGGTGTGTAGTGAGTGTCTGCTGATTTGAAATCACCACAGTCCCTCCTCCCCAGTCCTACTGCCGTGGCCTTCTCAGGCTGCTTCCTTGCTTGTTGTATTATTGCTGTGACCTCCTCACTGCCCTCTCAGCCTTAATTTGGCCTTTCTCCCCACCCTTTTCTAATTCATAAAATGAGGCTTATTTAGAGCAAATTCAGTTATATCACATCTGCTACTTCAGATCCTTTAACTGATCTCCCTCCCGGGCTCAGCCCTCCCCAGCTGTGGCACTCGAGAGGGTGCCCTTCACATTGTCCAGACATACCTCTCGTTTTATTGCACTTCTCAGATACCGCATTTTTTACCAACTGAAGATTTGTGGCAACCTTGTGTGGTCAGATGGCAGTTAGCATTTTTTAGCAGTAAAGTATTTTTTAATTGAGGCACATACAATATGTTGGGGTTTTTAAGACATAATACTATTGCACGCTGAATAGACCACGGTATGATTTAAACATAACTTTTATATGCACTGGGAAACTAAAAAGCTCGGATGACTCCCTTCCCTTTACAGCGTCATCCGACATATGTGGTGGTCTGGAAGCGACCCACGCTGTCTCCGAGGTGCACCTGAATTAGGGCGAAGTGACAGTCCCTGCCTCCCTCTCCTCTCACCGCTGCTGCCTTGAAGCCTGAACTCCAGTCTTCCTTACCTACTTGAGACTCTTCCAGCGTGTCATGCTTGTCTTAGAGTATTTAGTGTTTTGTTTCCTTTTCCGCACTGGCTTCCTAAAGTATTTTAAAAACCTAGGCTAGGCCTTCATCTCTTCCTTTGCCTCCTTACCTCCAGGCATCCCGCAGCAGGTAAAAATGATTTCTCCCTCTTTTGCACCCTCAGGCCTTTGTGTATTTCTTTGTAAGCACTCACCGTGCTGCGCTTCATCACTTGTTTAATGTCTTACCAGCCCTCACCCAGAGCTCCTTGAGGGGAGGAACAGCATTTTAACTTTTGTTTCCCTCCTTTCTAGTATAGTCGTAGATCCTCGATAATATTGGTTGAAGGGGATGTCGGCTAATCCTCAAGAAAATAGAAAATGTGTTCTATTTAATTATGATTATCTTTGAATAATCTTAACATATGGATTGTTTGGGAAGTTCAATATCATTTGAAAGCTATTCCTTTATTCAGTAAATATCTGTCTACTAAATAAGGTGTGGAGCTATAAACATTTTCACGTGTGGTCCGTCTTCAGCATTCTCACAATGGGAGCGGGGAACCAGGAAGCATGCAATTATCAGTTGCTTTCAATGTGTCATTTGCTATTAAAGACATCATTGGAGTTTGTTCACAGGATAACATATAAAATGTATATGTATACACTATGGCTGAGCTTTGGGTGTTTTTTCTAAAAATGTGATTGACAGTGAAATTAAAATCTGGATTCTACGATGTGCGAGAACCAAATTCCTATTAGAATCTAAGTTGATGATTTTTTTTTGTTAGACGCTTTTCCTTCCGTCCGGAACCAGATCCTTACTGTCAAGCTAAATACACTTTCTGTCCCACTGGCTCCCCTGTCCCAGTGATGAAGGATGATGATGTCATTGAAGTCTTTCGTTTACAAGCCCCAGTGTGGGAATTTAAATATGGAGACCTCCTGGGACACTTGGTAAGGCTGCATCTTGATCTTGTGGCTGGTTAATTAAGTGATTTGATTAAGTGGATTTGAGGGAATAATCTCTATTCAGTCACTAGTTTTAGATTATGTTTATTGGTGTTCCTCTTAGCACATTTTAAATAAGTAGTCCAAAAAAATAATCAGGTTTTATGATCCTGACAATAATCAATGCAATTGCTTTAATCCATTTTAATATTATGGATCCAAATGCAATTCCTGTACCCAGATCCTGGAAAGAAAGAAAGGAGGAGGCCCCGAGCAAGGGGCAAGGCAGGTGGGAATCACTTCTTCACATCCAGTTCCTATTGTGCACACTTTTCCTAGGTTAGCTCACCATTTGAGCCTCTCATCACCTGAGAGGTACACAGACTTCCTTCCTGTATCTGGGGCATGGAGGCTGCTCAACGTGAGAATAGCAACAGGGAAGGGGAATAACTGGTCTACTCTATATGCAGCTGCGGTATCGCACTTTCTCCCATCTGGCTCCTGAACCAGCGGTTACTTCACAGATGCTTTGATACATGTATGATCTTTACACAGAAAATTATGCACGACGCCATTGGATTCAGGAGTACTTTAACTGAAAAGAACTACACAATGGAATGGTATGAACTTTTCCAGCTTGGAAACTGCACATTTCCCCATCTCCGACCTGAAATGAATGCCCCTTTCTGGTGTAATCAAGGAGCTGCCTGCTTTTTTGAAGGAATTGATGATATTCACTGGAAGGAAAATGGGACGTTAGTTCTAGTAGCAACCATATCAGGTAAGTTTCAAAACTATGGCAGCATTTGATGATTGCATCAATATCCAAAAATGACAGAAATTACTTTCATTGAGGCCTCTCAGTAACCGTCTGCTCTTCAGAGATCAACTTATAAAATACACTTCTGGAATCACTAACCTTTGATCCAAACTATTACTCATGCAAAACTTCACCTTATTTACAGATTATCTTTTCTATTTTCATAATAAAAATAAATGATATAAAGCTGTACAATTAAATTGGACTTTCTAAATAAAATAATAGAGGTAAATCTCTATTTTAGAGGTGACCACCAGTTTGTTCTCTGTATCTGTGGGTCTGTTTCTGTTTTCTTTTGTTTGTTCATTTGTTTTATTTTTTAGATTCTAGATACCATATGAAATCATATGGTAATTTGCCTTTCTCTGTCTGACTTACTAAACATAATATCCTCTAGGTCCATCCATGTTGTCACAAATGGCAAGATTTCATTCTTTTTTACGGCTGAATAATATTCCATTGTATGTACATGCCACATTTTCCTTATTCATTCATCCCTCGATGGAAACTTGGGTCATTTCCATGTCTTGGCTATTGTAAATAATGCTGCAGGAAACTTAGGGGTGCTTATATCTTTTCAAGTTAGTGTTTTCTCTTCCTTTGGATAAATGCCCAGGAGTGGAATTGCTGGATCATATGGTAGTTCTATGTTTAATTTTTTGAGGAACCTCCATACTGTTCTCCATAGTGGCTGCACCAATTTACATTCCCATCAATAGTGCACGAGGGTTCCCTTTTCTCCACACCCTCACCAACACTTGTTATTTGGTGTCTTTTTGATGATGGCCATTCTGACAGGTGTGAGGTAATATCTCATTGGGGTTTTGATTTGCAGAATTGGTATCTTTTAAATGTAATCTGGGAATCTTTTAACTATTTATCATGCTGTTTTCTATATTTCTTCCTATTTTCTAATTGATGTGCCCCAAACCATCCAACAATATAAAAGTCCATTTCTCTTTTAGCAATGCTCATTGTGGAAGCTATCCTTCTTTCATTCCAGGCCAGTTCACATCTCTCTTTTCTCCATTTCCACCTACCTCATTATCTACAAAATCTTCCTTCTGACATCAAAGTATGATCATATGAACAAGTGATCACTATTTTCTGTAGAAGAGTTTGCAATATGCTGGTACTTAAATCTTTTAAGTTATCCATCTGCCTTGTGATTAATCCTGTTCATTGACCTTTTTTCACATTACAGAATAGGGTTTTGAAGCATTCATCTCTCTTCATTACAAGCAGTGGCTTTTCAAAGTTGAACACTATGAACAGTATCCCCAGCTCTAAGAAAACAGGATTTATATTATTTCACCATTTTAATACCATAAAATTGATAAAAGCAGCTACTCTGTTCATTCTGTAGGGCTTTAAATATTGATTTTATGGACTCAAGCTGGAGTAACCTAAGAAAGATTCACACACAGTGACAAAGTGAAATGTTGGGGCCATGCTGTTTTAGGCCCAGATGTGGTTGCAGCCATGCAGAGTATTTTGTTAACATTTGGAGAGATTCCTCTGGTCTGGTACAAGGTGGTAAGAGAGAGTGTTAGCCATCCTGGAGTCTGTATAATCCATGAACTTGGTCAAAAACATTTCCAGTTTAGTTGATTCACTGGAAGAATTTGTGTAGTGGGTAGAAAGGTTGTAAGCAGTAGCCACAAGTACAGGGAGCAAAGGGAGATACCAGATATTGAAGGTGAATGGGGCACGGTGCTTCCTTCTCAAGTCAAGTAGCTGTTCCTCAGGCAGCCATTCATACCTTGCTTTGCACAGAAAAGCTTCATGTTTCACCTTCCTCAGTTCTTCTTACACTGTCTTTGCCTCATTCACTTTTTCCTCTTCCACAATTTTTCCCTTGCTTCTTTTTTCTCTTTTGCCTCTGAATCCAAGATTTGTTGAGTGGAGTAGAGAAAGAGGGCTTTGGCACATGTACAATTTAGCTTTTGACTGTAGCTTAAATGATTACAGAATTTGTATGTAAGACTCCTCTTTATACACCTATTATATCTAATGTTTAGTTCAGAAATACCTTGTGCCTTGAAAAATGGAACAGTAATTGGCTGAGCTTGGATTCCTTTTGTGAGATGCAGGTTTGGAAATTCAAAAACTGTTGTTTAATCATGTAGTCATGGCCTTGATCTGGTTAGAGCATTTTACTTAAAACTAACATGATTAGCTTTGATGTTCACATAGTGTTGTGTTTTTTTGTTTGTTTTTAACTAGGAGACATATTTAACAAAATGGCAAAGTGGGTAAAACAGGACAATGAAACGGGGATTTATTATGAGACATGGACTGTCCAAGCCAGCCCAGAAAAAGGGGCAGAGACATGGTTTGAATCCTACGACTGTTCCAAATTTGTGTTAAGGACATATAAGAAGTTGGCTGAACTTGGAGCAGACTTCAAGAAGATAGAAACCAACTATACAAGAATATTTCTTTACAGTGGAGAACCTACTTACTTGGGAAATGAAACATCTGTTTTTGGGCCAACAGGAGACAAGACTCTTGCTTTAGCCATAAAAAGATTTTATTGTCCTTTCAAACCACATTTGTCAACTAAAGAGTTTCTTTTGAGTCTCTTGCAAATTTTTGATGCTGTGATTATACACAGACAGTTCTATTTGTTTTATAATTTTGAATATTGGTTTTTACCTATGAAATTCCCTTTTATTAAAATAACATATGAAGAAATCCCTTTACCTAACAGAAACAGAACACTCTCTGGTTTATAAAACCTTAATTCTACTGCTTTTTTTTCCTACTAGCTCATCAGTTTTTCAGGGAGTGGTTTTACATGTGTGGATTTCTTAGGCCTTTCTTCCTTGGGACAGAAAGGTAAAATACACATGGGCAGAATTGCTGCATAATAATATCTCGGGAATTTTTTTGGAAAGAAGCTGAAAACTCTTATTGTGTTGGCCAAAGTGAACCCATTAGGTGATCTTGATTTCAATCTCCAAGGCTTTGTTAATATGGAGAATTATATCATGTCATCAGATATACAGGATCTTTGGACTCAGAATGTGAAATTGTGGATATGGTGTGCCAAAACTAAAAATACTGTCAGTGACATTGTCATGGTGGGAGCTACTTTTTGCAGATATGGTAATTACACTTTCTCATTTAGGTACTTTCTGGTAGTTTTGACTGACTTTACAGCCTTTGTAACTTCTAGAGCCAGTCCTAGTAGTTTGATTTTGTTCTATTCACTTAACCTTAAAGAGTAATTGGGACACCACAGCTGGAGTGGTCATGCTTCCAGATGTGGTAAAATCAGTGATAAAGAGCATAAGTTTCTGGCTAGCATTTTAGAACTAGCCAGTAACTGGTATTTTGTGATTTAAGCAACTTATCATTTCCAAACCTTAGTTTCCTTATCTCGAAAATGATTCATCTGTCACGATTGTTGTAAAGACTGAAGCCATGTATAGTTTGGCCTAGTAAGGTCACAGTAAGTGGTAACTATGACGATTAATCAGAGAACAAACTGCCATCATTGATCTTGCCTAATGTGGTTTACAGGCCAGCCTTTCCTGGCTTTGTAATAATCACCCAGACTCTGAGCGGGCAGCATAGTGCTTCTGCGGTTCTTCACACATACGGAACATGGAAGTACCTGACTGCAGGTACATCTGGGTGAACGGGCACCCTTTAACTAACTCCTTCACTGCTTCACACAGTCCCTCCGCCGCCCACTAAAGCTGCCAGCAGTGGAAGAAGGTACACTTCCCAGAGAGAGGGCAGGTTTTTGTCAAGGATCGCCAAGTAGCCGTGCTTCCATTAGGGCCATCAAACAAGGTTTCAAGGTCCTTTAAGTGTCTGATAACTGAACACCTTGTTTCTATTCATGGAAAAAATACCTACCAGTCAGGAAAATGATGAGGCAGAGATCAGAGAAAACAGTCTGTATTTAATATGTAAATGTACCAATTCTATTCAGTTTCTGCCCACATTTGAGTGCTTCCTAAGAGGTTAGTACATTGAGTTCTCATAAAACGCCTAAGCGTAGGTACTCTTCACGTGACTCAAATGAGGAAATTGAGACTTAGAAAGGTTACGTGACCTTTCCACAGCTACCCACCTAGTGGTAATGGAGCCTCATTTTGAACCAGGTTCTGCTGACTGAATGGGATGCACCAGCAAGCAGGTTTTTTGGCGCTGCTCAAAGTGTGGTCCTCAGAACAGTGCCTGGACCATAAGTTACTAACACCATATGTTCTGGTCTGTGAGGAGGAACTCTTAAAGCAACTTGTTGGACTAATTTTGTTTCTGTTGAATCCAATTAAAAAAAAAAAAAAAACGGGGGCTTGTACTTTGCTTTTATTTCGTCTAGGAATTTATCACTGTCTTCAAAACTATAGGCACTAAAACTCAGTCTAAAAATAAAAACCCAGTCCTTCAGCACAGATAGCATAAGAAGCACTGCATCATTATGATGCCTGCTGCACAAAGGATGTCTCACCCTCAAGCACAGGGAGAAGTGGCTTTCACTGCCTACAGTTTAGCCTTGTCTACTCATGTTAATAGCGCCAAACATTCCTGATTACTTTAACCTCTTTAACCTGCTAGTTGTCTTCAGAATATGTCACAAGAAAACTTGGATCTTTGCACTGGCACCATCTAGCGGCTAAAATCGGGCAATGTCAGCCTCTACGGATTCAGGAAAATTGCTCTGGAAAAAGTGTTTGGATTTCCAGACCTACATTGGGGTAACAAGCAGAAACTCCTATGCCAAGTTTGTATTAACTGTAAATCACAGAACTTGGTTCCATGGCAACAACAAATGAGGACATCCGTACATGGAACTTGAATATTAAAGCAAGAATCTACTAGTTACATTAAAAAGCGTTCATGATTTTCCACTGTTCCTAAGAATACTGATGTGAAGAAATTCTACTGAGAATTTGACATACAGACTCAGGATACTATAACAGAGTGTGTAGCATTCATATAAGTAAGTACTTCTTAAGAACTTATCAAGCCTATCAGCTATACTTACAAGTTGAAGTAGGGCTTTGAAGCAGACATGATTCAGGAAAAAGCTTTTAAAATGGTAGCTGGAAAACCAAGACACAAGCCAGGCAGGAATCTGCCAATTAAATTTTGCTGTCCTTTGAACTTCTGTATAACTAACTTAAATGTGATTTCTGTTTTTCTCGTTAAGTTGTAAATGTATAAAATTTCCTCTACAAGAAACCATTAGTTGAAGTCTTAAGTTATATTAGGGCTTTAGAATAATCTTATTAATAACTTATTAATTCTGGCTCCATATTAGGTAAGTATACCCACAGTGTGTCATCAGTTGTAGGTACAGGAAAATAGGCAAAAGGTGAAAATAAACTGTAAATATTTGGAACCCTCACTCAATATTGGCTCCTTATTAGAAATCAGAAAAATAAAATAAAAAATCTTAAGACATCTCATCCAGTTTTATAATCTGCTCTGGTGGCACTTAACAAATTCCCTAGGACTGTATTTCCTTTAAGATGACTTTTTTTTTTAAAAGAAATTATTGGTATGTTAAAAAAACAGCAACGTTCCCAAACCCCACACACGCTTTTCCCCTCACAGCAAATGAGTTGGCCAAAGTTTGTTTCCAGCATCTTCCTCGTATTTACCCTTTGTTGTCCAAATAGCATCCTGCTTCTTAAACCTTCTACATTTTCTTTCCCCTATTTAAAACAAAACAGCATGGTAATCATATATTCTTTTACTGGACTGATTATTCTAAGGATAAGCTCTTAATTCACTTTGGAGTAAAAGGCTTTGTGTTCTTTTTTATATATCATATGATATGTCCTTTTTTTTAAAGGAAAATTGGGTATCAGCAAGTAGGTAAAATTTTTCTGGCTGCTTGGTAACATTTAAAAACCAGCCCCACAGATAAACTGAGCTGGAATCTGTGCAAAGATTGTGCCCAGCTGTGTATGGGGTAGAGATTACTTTACAGCTTATTAAAGGACCTAGTTCAGGCCTGAGCCTTCTTCATACCAACCCTTGCCTTCTATCCTAAGCTTTTCCATAAATATAAAGAATTCTCCTTTGATTGCAGTAAATTGACTTATCTTTAGTCATGCCTTTTTACTGATAATATTGTTAATAAAATAGCCCAGATTAAGATTACCAAGGTAAACCGAAGTTATTTTATGGAAGCTGGAGATGAAAATAATTTCAATAGTTTAAAAACTATTCTGATTGTATGGATTTATATAAAGGTGTTTCTCTCTAAAAATGCTAGCTGGTTTCAAGGATCCTGACTAAGATTTCTATTCCTGAACAATCTGTTTTTTAAATTCTTATTCTAAATGCCTAATCTTGTATCTCAAAAAAGCCACTCTACCATAAATATTTAATATTAAACATTACATCCATCAGATATGGATTTGAAACTAAAACTATAAATCTGTAAGCTTAACTTGTTTTAAAATCAAATAAGTACATTTGTTAGGGTAGTTTTAAAAAATAATACAACAGCATTAATAACTATCTTTATTCTAAAATTGATAAAAGCATTTAACATATACTTTACAGTATAAACAAGTGCTATGCATTTTGCTTAAGAAGTGACTTAAAGTTTTTCAAGCATTATATAATTCAATTTGTACAGAAAGTAAATTTCCAAATAAAGCTTTGGTTAGTAGAACTGATTACATACTGTCAAATCCATTTTCCAAAGCTGTTCAAAGAAAAAAGTTTCATCCACTAACACAGGTATTTCTTGTACAAAGTTTTTCACTGTTTAGTAAGAGGGAGGAATATTACAATAATTGCTTTTGATTTCCATGTCTGGACCAGCCTTTTTTCTTCTCATTTATATGCGCTCAAAATACCATCACTTTTGGAAGCATAAATTATGCAGAAAATCACCTTTTTACTTGATTCTTAGGAAGGTAATCTATTTTAAAAATAGATCCGTAAGACTGTTAGCTTCCATATCTACCAAGATGCCTTCTAAGTTTCAAGCACTAATACATCCCACTGGGGGTAAATCACTTCTAATTTCCCTTAGGAGGGTAATATCTACTAGCACTAGTGCTCAGAATCAAGTTTATGTAATATCTAAAAAAAACTAAATATAGCCCCAAACAATATTTTTACAGTTTCTACAATGTATGGATTACCTTTATTCATATGAAAGTAATAAAAATGCTGCCTAACTTAAATAATATAAAATATCAGTTTAACCAAATTAACTATCACAAAACTGCAGACATTTTTCTATTAAAATTTTCCAGTCCACTGAGCAATATTTACTCAAAAATATGATTATGAACTTAAATATATGCTCTTTTAAATTTACTGTTTATGCTGAACTGTACATTGGTGCTTTTATGATTTTTGAAAATTCTACTTACATAACTATATAATTCCAAAATGTAAAAATAAGCCATCACTAAAATTCACTGGAGACGAATATTCTTTCATGGAAACAATTTATAAACATTTTAAAGTTCTACCTTTAATTATTTCAATTTGGCTTTTTAAAATAAACTTCTCATTTCAATTATTGTGTAATACTTCAAAACTAAGTTTAAACAAAGATAAACCCAAGAAGAACTAGTAAAAGCATTCCTTACTTTACATATGATGCCCCAAGTGCCACATACATAGTAATGTATCACAGAAAAGAATTTATATAGTTTAGCAGATTACAGAGCAATCCTAAAAGTTTATACAAAGCTAAACACTGCCTCCCTTTTATTCCACTCATTTTCTTTTAATTTGATCTTGGCTCTATTTATTATTATCTTTCTACAGTAACCACTGTGTGACATTTATCAGTTTTTCTAAGTGTTCCAATTAATTGTATATACTTCTTTCAACAGCTTTGTAACATTTTAGAACATTCAACCAAACTTTTTCATTAGATACAATATATCCTACATTTTTCTCACAAAATGCTCACTTTCCTGAGCTATATTAAACACCTTATAACAGGTGTATGTATAACTGAAGACCCTAAAATGTCGTTTACATTTTTAAAAAATGCATAGAGAACATAACATTTTGGAAAACCTATTAGTACTCACTTATTAGATATTACAATATATATGTTTTGTTTCCTTCAGACTGTAAAATGTTTAATCTTTACTACTTTCAGATCTGAATCACTTTTCTAATTTTTTGAGATTTAACTGCTATTAGGCTAAAGAAATAGATGAAGTTTTCTGACCAAAACTGGTCCATGAGTCTTCCAAAAAACAATCCTTATATACTCAATGAAGATATCAAATTTCTGTGCCACAAAATAGTAGAATTATATCAGACCTACAGGAAATAAACTTTTATTATAATACAATATGCTTAAAATTAAGGTGCTATTATTCATCATGCCCTATGTCATCTGGTCTTTACCAAGTGGGCATCATGTCTGGAAACCACACTCTACCAAGATGCTTAGACACTTCCCAGTGAATCTGCTCCAAACTATACTTTTGGTCAGGAATTAATACTTCTTCCATAATGGATAATTGAGACAGGCGGCCACCACACATCTTCACAAACTCAACAAAGGCACTGCATGAGACTTCGCATTCCCCTAGTCCAATAGCCGACAGATTTTTGCAACGTTCTGCAATGCGAATTAACTCTTCATCAAGTGGCCGTAATCCATTAGCACACACTACTAGCTCAACTAGTCTAGGACACGTCATTCCGACACGGCCAAGCACATCTTTGCTTACTGATCTCCCAAAGTAAAGATGGGTGGCAGGTATTTCATACCGAAAGAACGGATCAAATTCCTCTTCATATAAAAAAAAATACATTACTAAGTTCACTTTGGGTGAATGTCTGATGAAAGCATCCCAGCTGCTCTTCTGAATAGCATGGAAGTGTGTCTGTCCAGGATTCTCACTGACCACGTCAATGCGCAAATGTTCTAATCGAACGTGTTTTTCAGAAGATAGAGCAAGCAGCAACTCATCGCTTAGCAAGTGGTAATTCAGGGCCAGTTCACGTAAGCCATGACACCGATCTGCCACACAAAGGACACCTTGGAAGAAAGAAGACCCAATTACTTATAAAGTTTTCTACAAGTCCACCATCTCCAAGAATTTGATCAAGTACATGGTCTACAATAAAGTTTTACCACGTTTCGTTACCACAGAGCTATACAACTTACAATCTAGTTGTACTGACTGAACCAGCAGGAAGTCACACATACTTAAAAATCTATTACCAATTCTGTCCGTAAGAAAATGAGACCAATTCTAAATCTGATACCTTAAAAGAAATGAAGCTCACTTACCAACTCAGAAAAATCTTAAATTATTCACTATCATTTAAAAATATACCATGACTAAATAAGACTTATCCCAGTAATGCACAGTGTCATATTTTTTTTAAAAACTGATGACTAACACTAAGTTTATAGGTTAAGCAAGAAAAATCACATGATCATTGTGACAGGCTAAAAGACATTTTTTTGAAATTCAAAATCTAATCTTAATGAAAAAAATAAGGTAAAACCAGATAAAATGAGATTTATGTAACTAAATAAGACATTTGAAAAATTTTAAAAAAAGACTTCCATCAAATGAACAAAAAGTTTAACTGCTAATAGTAACGTAACAAGCCTGTCAAATTTCTAAGAAAAAAATACCAAGATATCAACTAGATAGATGAATCAAAAGATAACTGCTCAATTCACATTAATGGAAATATACATCATGACTTTTAAAGCTCTAACGTTCTCAGAAAGCAACTCCTTATATGGTTCCTTATACTTCGGGCACTATGCTTCAAAAACTGCCCAAAACCCCTAGCACAGGAGCAGGTTTTACCAAAGGTCAGTATCTGATCTCTGAAGTGGTCTAGTGTAAGAACTCTGCCGCAAAGAGACACACCCTGATACTACTTGATAAATGACCCACTCAAACCATTTCTTTTCTGTGTTTAGAAACAAGGATAGGAACAACAAAACAGACAACATATTATCTACTATTTATTGTACAAGTATGATATGTTAGGTTCTAGATATGTTATCCCACAAATACTCAAAAAAAATCTAGAAAAATAAGTGTCTTTTTTAGTTTGAAGTTGAGTCAGCTAGCTAAAGATAGCAAAGCTGGAATTCAAACACAGACTGAGCGACTCTTAAGTGCATGTGTTCACCTCCTGCCTAAGAAGCAACAAGACGGAGGTCACCAATAAGCCAAAGCTTTATACAGCTGTGGGAGGAGAATACAGGCAACAGAGTCAATGACGTGATAAACTGAACCACCAGTATAAGAGAGTCACCAGAAGAGGGAGTAAAAGACATCTGTGCTTCACTATTCAGCCACTGCAAAACTTCTGTTCTCCACAAGGTATGGATATACTTTGAAATAAACCCTGATCATCCAAGGTAACCTGGACACATCTCTGTTCTCCGCAATCTCATAAAGCCTGATATAAAAAGAAATAAACACATGGGAAATGGTAACCAAAGACGCAAATAAAAGAAACTTTGAGGTATCATTTAATGACTACTAAAACATTTGTGGCAGGCATAATTCTAAAAGTTGTCCTCAAGATTCCATGCCCTAACCTCCAGAACCTGTGAATGTGGTAAGATGATCACTCCCATGATTTTTGTTATGCTATAGACAGCACAGTTAGCTTTAAAGTAAGATTAGCCAGGCGATCCTAATCTAATCACATGAGCCCTATAAACAGTTTTCTCTGGCTGGTTGCAGAAGAGGAAGTCAGATTCAGAGCTTCTCTAGCTAAACAGAGAAGCCTGCTGAGCCATGCCTCTAGCTCTGACCTACAGAACTGGGATGCTAATAAATGGGTGATGCTTAAAGCTGCTATATTTGCAGCTGTTGGTTATGCAGCAATAGAAAACACACAGTTACAAGTGCTTAAATACTTAACACGAAATAGTGACAAAGATAAAACTGGTAAACTATTACAACTCAATAATACAAAGACAAGTAACCTAACTGAAACATAGGCAAAGGATCTGAATAGACATCTCTCCAAGGAAGATATACACGTGATCAATAAGCACATGAAAAGACATCTGAGTCATCAAGAAAATACAAATCAAAACCACAAGATACCAGTTTACATTCACTAGGATGGCTATACTCAAAAAGACCAATAAGTGTTGATGAGGATGTGAAAAAGTTGGAGCCCTCGTACACTGCTAGTGGAAATGTAAAATGATGCAGCTGCTTTGGAAAACAGTCTAGCAGTTCCTCAAATGGTTAAACAGAGTTACTACATGATTCAGCAATTCTAATTCTTGTTATACACCCAAGAGAAATTAAAGTGTCCACACAAAAACTTGCATATACATTTTCACAGCATTATTCATAATAGCCAAAAGGTAGAAACAACCCAAATATCCATCAACTGATCAACAGAAAAATGTGGTATTATCCATAAATGCAATATTATTTGGCAATAAGAAGAGAAATACTGATACATGCTACAACATGGATGAACCTTGAAAACATCACACTAAGTGAAAGAAGCCAGTCACAAAGGACCACATACGGTTCCATGTACATGAAATGTCCAAAACAGGTACATCTACAGAGACAGAAAGTAGATTAGTGATTGCGTAGGGCTGGTTGGAATGAGGGTTTTGGGGAGTGACAGCTAAGAGGTACTTTTGGGGATAGTAAAAGTTTTTTAAAATTCACTGTAGTGATGGATGCACTACTCTGTCAATACAATAAAAGTCAATACATTGTAAACTGTACGATATATGAATTATATCTCAATAAAGCTGTTATAAAACTGGTACAGAAATCCATTGGTGGTGGTGTATAAACTTATACAACTCATGTTGGAAAAAAACACAGCAAGAAGCATTAAAAAAATCTAAACCCTTTGACCTAGCTCTTCCACTTCTAAATAATTTGTCCAAAAGAAGAAATTAACAGAAGCAGACTATATGCTAAAACAGTTCATTTTTTAAATCACAGCAAATAGCAGAAACAAGTTAAGTGATCAACTGTAAAAGAACTATGAGGCAAATGTTGGCCTATCAACAAGACAGAAAACTAAGTAGCTAAATGTTCATTAGTTCAGCTGATAATTAATGAGTGTCTTATATGTTAACAACTGGTGCTAGGATGGTAAAGAGTCAACAGAAACAAGACATCCTTATCCTAACAGAAGCCAGCAGATAATTAAACAAGAATGCTCTGGGAGTCACAGCAAGGAAATCAGGGAAGAATTTCCGGAACTAACACAGACCTACAGAATTTAGAAGGATCAAGCTAGGGCAAAAGGCGAGTAAAGAAGGAAAGAGAATAGTATTTCTGTGCGAATACTCAGACATGGACGAAAACACAAGCACTGTAAGAAATGAAGGGAGCTCAACATACAGTATGTAAGTAAGAGAATATCTTAAAGGCCGAAATCCAATAGACAGGCAAGGACCAGATCATATGGGACCTTGTCAGCCTCAGTAAGGAGTTTGGAACTTACCTAAAGTATAGTGAGAAGTTTTGAAGGAAACTGGAGGGAAAAAAATCAGATGTATATATTAGAAAGATTACTCTGGCTATACCATGGAAATCAAATTAGAGAAGAGCAAGACTGCAAGTTAGGAAATCAGTTAAGAGGGTACTCACAAAGCTTACAGGGCAAGATTAGAGTGGACATGAAGAAAGGTAGAGTGTATTAGTTTCAGCTGCTTAACAGAACACCACAGACTGGGTGGCTTAAACAATAAACATTTATTTCTCACAGTTCTGGAGGCTGGAAGTCCAAGATCGGGTGCCAGCGAGGTTGGGTTCTGGTGAGGCCAGAACTCTTTCTGGCTTCTTGCTGTGTCTTCACATGGCAGAAAGAGAGATCAGATCATCTTTCCTATCCCTTCTTAGAAGGGCACTAATCCCATTTATGAGGATTTCTTCCTTATGACCTAAATACCTCCCAACCCACTTTCAAACACTGGGGAGTAGGGCTTCAACATGTGAACTGGGGCAGTGAGTGAGGGGTGGAGGAGAACACCACAAACATTCAGTAAATAGCATAGAGATTCAAAGCATATATCAGTGATGGAGTCACTAGACCTCAGTGACTAAAGGGATGTAGAAAGTAAGGGTAGAAGAAATCAAGGATATCTGTTCGGTCCCTGACAACCAAACAAGCAGTACCATTCACTGAGACAGTAAAAAGGGAGAAGCAAGAGATTTCAATAGGGGGAAAAGGAAGTTCATTAATCTGACGTACCAGTGAGACATTCTAGAGGCACTAGGCCATCAGCAGCTCAACACATAGCTCTGGAGTTCCAGAAACACTAAAAGTAGGAGGTGTTAACATATAGAACATAACTGAAGCCACTGATGAAGCTGACACAGCCCAGAGTTTACAGAATAAAACAATAAAGGGCCCAGTACGGAACACAGTGAAACACCAAAATTTAAGGAATGAAAAGAGAAACTAGCAAAGGAAACACAGTAGGAACTATCAGAGAGGAAGGAGGAAAATCAAGTCACTAGTGTCAAATCGTGCTTAGAGGTCCAGTAATAGACAATTATAAGGACTATATGAAATGGGAAATATTTTTTGATAAAAATTGAACTGAAAAACTGTTCAGTGAAGAAAAAGGCATAGAAAATTGCCCTTAATTACAACTTAGAGAAAGAAACTATCTAAATATACAAAATATGGATAGAAAAAAAATACATAAGTGTTAAATTTTATATTAAATCCTGTGTTTATACTCTTAAAGTATTACAGGTGCTCTTTCTCTCCCCTTCCCAACAACTAATCCAAATGCCATTAAAGCTCAGTAAGACCAAGCAAGCTTATACTATATTATGAGCACTGATCTGTATATTTAATAAAAATAAATGAGCATGAGATGTACCAGGATAAAGAGAATAATGAGCTCAGTTTCACAGAGAAACCAGAGACCCAAAGGTTCTCGTACAGTGTGGTAAGTGCTACAAGCTATGTTGCGAGTGCTATGGAAACAGCAAGTGGGGCTTCTAAACCAGACGGGAGGAGGAAGAAACTGGAACAGCTGAACTAAATTTTGAAGGCTGGACTGGAGTTAGCCAGGTGAAGAAGTAAAAAAAAATTTTTTTATAGAGGCATTCTCCAAGGTACAGTGTACTGGCCACACACACATACAAAGAACTGTTGTTACATAGGGCTCAAATAAAAGCTACACATGAGTAAAAAGCAAACAAGATTAAAGAGAGAGGTGGGGGTCAGGATACAAAGATCTTTGTACACTATGAAGTATGGACTGTACTCTCACAGGAACCTATATACGGTAGACAGTAAAATGTGACCATGGTCACATAAGGAGCTGCCAATGCCCGATCTTCTTAACTTCTATTTTATTTAGATTATCACCTTCAATGATAATCTAGAAGCGGCAGAAAAAGATAGGAAAACACTGCAATAGACCTCACCATTCCCATCACCACACCCTCCGTGTGGGAGACATGGGAGGATAGAAAGTAATCTCCATCCAAGAGGGAATCATTTTCTTGGGGGAAGGCCAGGCTTTAGTTATGGCAAAAAGGTGGGAGGTGTTCTGTAAAGAGATCAAAACAGGTTTTCCAAAGTAACACAGCAAAATGGTTGGGAGAGATGTCAACAGTTGGAGGGTGAGTCAGGAATGAAGCATCAGACTAACACAAAGTGTAGGTTTATAACTGCTTTATAATACAAACCATTTGGAATTTAAATGCTCTCAAAGTGAATAATCTAGTAATGCTTAGTCTATACAAGAAAAGCTGGGAAGAGCATTAATAATGCTGCTCCTCCATTTGATGCACTCGGCTCTAAAACTCAACTTAGGAAAAGGACTATTTTGCAAAATGTAGGGTGATAACTTCAGCACAACTCCTCTCCCTCCACATAGTGAGACAAAAGCAACTGTGAGATTTCTATGACTCAAAACCTACCCTGTTAGCTCAACCACAATTAGAGAAAATTCTACTTTACCTAAAGGGCCATCTCAGGCTGACCTCGCAGTGTCCTTTCATTTTTTTAATTTATCCATTTTCTAGCACAGGTTGGACACAAATTGCCAAATAAAAAGATTAGAAAATAAGTTGAAAGTAAGTGGCTACACTAGGAATGCTACAGAATTTATGCTACTGTATTATAACAATAAAAATATTTTTATTCAATAGAGAGGAAATAATCATATGAACTCACCTTCAAGGTTAATGATCATAATTCTCCTTAATTTGATAAACACATCAATACATTTTACTAAAATATTATCTGGCAAAAGCCACACATACCTGCTGGAGAGACGTGAGGACAGCTGCTCATTTTTAGCAACTTGAGTGTATCACTGTTGTTGGCCACTAGTACTTTGAGGGAGGGATCATCTACTGGGGTGTCATCTATCTTAAGGGAGGACAAAGACTTGGAGTTTACAAACACAACCGTCAGTGCAGAGATAAAGTGAGACTGAAAAACAAAAAAATTGAAACACTGTTTCAATTTTTACAAATGAGAATTGAGGGGTTTTCATATAATACACACATAGTTCATCTGAACCCTAATGTATTTCACAACTGTTTTGGGGTAGCAGCCCCTCACTCTGTTGTGGGAATATGGTAAAAAAGAGAGGTGACTTCCCACCATCTTTGAGAACGACCTTTTTACGTGGGGGAAAAAAGATTTCAAACCTCAGGATGGGTGTCTCTGAATCACAACAGTCACTGGTAAGTAAAAAGAGGAACTCTGGAACCCAGAATGAGAATACCTCTCAGACACTTCACATCACCTTATCTGGAAATCCTACTCCAGTGTATTAACACTGAACTGCATTCTTTTTTGGTGATAGTAATGACCACTAAAATAGTTAATAACTATTAGCAAAATCATCAAAAATTAAAACAACAGTCAATCAACTTAGAAGCTATGAAAGACTTATTTGGAATATGGAAGCTCATACAAAATTTGATTCTAAAATAATAAAAATCATAACTAAGTAAAATTCCAAACTTAAAACTCCTTTAGGGACTTCCCTGGTGGTCCAGTGGCTAAGACTATGTGCTCCCAATGCAGGGGGCCCAGGTTTGATCCCGGGTCAGGGAACTAGAGCCCACATGCCACAACTAAGAGTTTGCATGTCGCAACTAAATATCCTGTCTGCCGCAGCTAAGGGCTGGAGCACCCAAATAAATAAATATTAAAAAAAAAAAAAACTCCTTTAAATTTGCTAAATTATCTACAATTATCTATATATGTAATATTCTGTTGGACACAGAATCTGACCTAAAGACCACTGTAGGAAACCATTTCCTAACCATTGTAGGAAATAGGAATTAAAGCACAAAGTATGGGACTCTGGATCAGAGCTAATAAGCCATAACCAATGGACTCACTACAGCAGTGAAAGGGAGGGATGAGGGCCAAGTAGTACAAGTAGTAGCCAAGAAAGTACAACGAAACATCTTCTTGGTCACATTCCCTAAATTACTTTTTTCCTACTGTGATTAAATAACTACTTAAATTTTGATTAAGTATCTGTTTAACAACTTAAATGTTAACATCTTTCTCCTAATATTTCCATATTAAATTCAACTATATATGTATTAGTATATGCATGACTCCATCACTGACTTCTTTTTCCCATTTCCCTCAGAGTTAGCTCTGGTCAAATACAGTTGTTTCACGTTCTCTTCAGTTCTCCCAGGATTTCCAAGATATAGCAATATAGGCTTTCAATATTCTACGAAAGCCATAATAAGAAAAGAAAGAAAAACAGCATAAACATCCTAGGCCCATTTAATAAGGAAGGAAGAGTCCCAGATGCACGCATAGTTCCCAAAACCAAAATGACTGCATGAATACTAGTACTAGATATGCATAATGATCATCCTGAGTAATAAAAAAAGAAGGAAATTATGTTCAACATACCTTTTACTATGGTATCTTTTACATACTGTATGTGTACTTATATTTTAACTACAATATGTACACAGAAAAATCAATTCAAAATAATTCATTTCCCATATGAAGCTTGAACAAGGCATTACTATACCACATAACTCAGTGCTTCTTAGAGGGCCATGAACCATCTTAATCAGAACCACCTGGACTGCTCTTAGGAAAAGGAAATTTGGAAGGATACCCAAAACTTAGAAGTTCCTCAGATGACTGTTATGCATATTAAGTTTGAGAACCACAGTGATTGAACTCCTATACTTAGAACCTTAAAATGTTGACATGAACAGACTCTTGCTGATTTCCCTCATGTTACACATGAGGAAAACAATTTATCTCAAATGTACATATTCAATGAACCTTTTAAAAAATTAATTAAGACTTTGAAATCAACTGGTGATACATTTGTTACTGATATTCCATTGAACAGCCTGGGTTATAATATAAATTCAATTTAGTAATACAGACGTACCTCGGAGATAGGGCAGGAATTGGTTCCAGACTACCACAATAAAGCGACTGTTACAATAAAGCTAGTCACACAAGTTTTCTAGTTTCCCAGTTCATATAAAAGTAATGTTTACACTACACTGTAGTCTATTAAGTATGCAATAGCATTATATTTAAAAACACAATGTATATACATTAAAAAATACTTTATTGCTAAAATATGCTAATCATCACCTGAGGCTTCAGCAAGCTGTCATCTTTTTGCAATAGTAACGTCAAAGATCACTGATCACAGATCACTATAACCAGTAAAACAATAATGAAAAAGTCTGAAATACTGCAAGAATTACCAAAATGTGACATAGAGACATGAAGTGAGCAAATGCTGTTGGAAAAATGGTGCCAAGTGACTTGCCTGCACGCCACAAACCTTCAATTTGTTAAAAATGCATTATTTGTGAAGTGCTGCAATAAAGTGAAGTGCAATAAAAGGAGGCATATTTCTTTCTGAATCATCCTAGTAAATTAAACGATTAGGTGTTTAAAGGGGTGTCTATATTTTAGTTTGTGGCGTATTCTGATAAAATCTTACAGATTACTGCTGGATACTAACCTAACTGAACATGAGCTAACTTACACAGGGATTTTATCAGTTGCCTTTCTAAAAATGCACACTTATTTTTCTATTTTAAGAGAATAGTTATTAGAGAAAGAGACTATCTCGAATTACATGCAGGACCATGTCAGAACATATATATGAATATAAAATTTATATAAATTTCACCAAAAAAAGTTTTCTTTAAGTAAAGTCTGTAAATTAATCTAAGCTGTACTTATACTAACTCTGCTCAAGAACAAATCTTTACACACTTACCAGAAGACTTCCTAGGCGAGCTCTACCTGCTCTTAATACTGGCACTGTCTACTTTTCTTTGATTATAATCTCACCAATCTGCTCTGAAAGTCCAAAAGGGAGCATCTGTATGTCTCTTTTTTTCTAATACGCTTATTTCTCAGTTTTACTTAGTCTCTTTCAGTGCTTCCTATAGAATACTCTGCAAATTCACTCACTCTTTAATATTACCCATAAGGAAACACAAAGTTTTTAAAAAAGGAAAAGTGCTCTAAAAAAAAATCTTAATACTTAACATTCTAAATAGTAACTGGTTTTCCATTTTACATACCACTTTTCTTACATTCTCATTATCAGTACAAGAAATGGGTAGGATTTCACTGGATTTCTCAGTAAAAGCTAATAAAACAAAACCAGCAGATACCTTTGGTAAATCCATAAAGCTTGGCCGAGCAGTTGAAATAAGTCCAAGTGTTTTTAAAGAGCAATTCACAAGTTGTGATAATATATCACAAGCTGCTTCAGCTGATTCTTTGCTGCTGTCCACCTGGGAAAAGAAAACATCCTTTACACATGAATATGGTCGCATTTCTCCGTGCATATTTTAACTTTACAAAAGCAAGAAATACAGTTATTAGTTTATTGCATTATAATTTAAAGAATTAATACTTATCCTTTCAATCATCTACCCTCACATACAATGTCAAGCTTCTCTGAATCTCCCTGAAAAACTGTAAGGGCAACTGTCAAGGCTTAACTTTCACTATGATAAGATATCTATTTAATGTTAAAAAGACCTGGCTTTTAAGTTGACTTATTACAAACAGACTATATAACCTAATGGAAATATGAACTTACAATCTTTGAAAAATAATTATATATTTGGCAGTGGATCAGATCATACATGTAAATACAGTGGCTATGGTACAAATGCTTCAAAACAAACTGAATGAGTATTTACTCAGAAGGTTCCAGTGAATCACAACCTGGGATTTACCATTAATGTTATTAATTGAAAGATGAATGTGAAGTAAAATGAGGGTGTCCAACTAGTCAAGCATGAAAATCTGAACCAAACAAGAAGTGGCTGCTCCCATGCACTCTTTTGCATAGACATTTCCTGGGGGAAGGAAAATATGGCCAAAAAACTCCTTAAGGATATAAGAAGGAGCTCATCTATCAAAAAGGAAGCTGTTCCCTGGGCTAAAAAGCATCTCAGAGTAGTTAAAAGTAATATTCCTTTAATTTCCAGATTGACGTAAATTACCTTAACCCAAAAATGTCCTGAAGAGCTCGTTGTAAAACTGATATACCAATTTACATTACACAGTTTCAGAACTATTTTCAATCCCACCCTTTGGCTACGTTTCTCTACACCAGCGGTTCTTTTGAGAACTGCTCTGGTTCTGGACCAGCAGCAGCAGCTGGGGACTTGCTAGAAATGCACATTCTCACGCCCAATACAGACTATCCGAATCAGTAATGGAGCGCTGGAACCCAGCAAACTTTGTCTCAGTAAGCACTCCAGGCATTTCCGATGCACATAGAATCTGAGAACCACTGTTCTACATTAATAACTCTGACTATAAGACTCTGGCCTATGGTCAGTGAAGAATTAAACACAAATATTATCAGGAGAGCTCAGAAGAATCCTGGGATGTGGCTCTTTCTACAAATCAGAAATTTCCTCAGAAAAATAAACAATCCCTAATAAAAATGTTTAAGCTTATAGGACAAATGGTTTTGTGAAGGTTACACATGTTGGATACAGCTGAATTGTGTCACAGGTTAACACTGACCCAGCCAATCCACTGGATGGCACTGGTCTTTAGACCTAGGAGATTAATGTATTATACTCATCTTTTTATAGGATTTACCATTATAACACTTTTAGACAACTCAAAGATGACTGAAACCGAGGGGAAGGCTCTTCAGGTTTCCTCATGGGCAGGCGGAGAGGGACAACACATAAGGAGTTCCTGGATTTTTGTTTGTTCTATCCTCCCACTATTCCCCCACCCTTGTCCTCAGGTAGGATGCAACATAACATCCAGGACATCCAATTAAATAAGTATTAAGTATGTCCCAAATAATGCCAGGGATACTTACACTAAAAATTATCCGCTGATTATCTGAAATTCAAATTTAACTAGGCATCCCCTATTTTTATTTGCTAAATCTAGCAATCCTACACTTGGTGGCCTAAGTGCCTTTGTGCATTTTTCTGGAAAGACAGCCGTAATACACCCAACCATTCCCAACACCAGGTCTCTCTCCTCTTGTGACACATATGGGAGAATAAACAGGTAATCCCCATTTTAAAAGGAATGACAGGGCTTCACTGGTGGCGCAGTGGTTGAGAGTCCGCCTGCCGATGCAGGGGACACGGGTTTGTGCCCCGGTCCGGGAGGATCCCACATGCCGCGGAGCGGCTGGGCCTGAGAGCCACGGCCGCTGAGCCTGCGCGTCTGGAGCCTGTGCTCTGCAACGGGAGAGGCCACAGCAGTGAGAGGCCCGCGTACCACAGAAAAAAAAAAAAAAAAAAAGGAATGACAGTCTTGGAAGCAGATAAGACTTTAGTTTTGGCAAGGGATCTCTGGGTTAAGAACCATTGCTATATATGGGTTAAAGTGACCTGTTTAACAACAGCTGCATATGGCAAATCAGGTATTCATGTGTTACTTTTCAACAATAATTATCAGGTGTATTAAGGATTTAGTGAACGTACCCACATTTCATTACTCAACCCCAAAACAAAACACTACAAGCCTCTGTACTCATACAAACCACTATGATTCCTTAAACTATTCTGGACATCTCAAAAAGCCACCCCTCTTCATTTATGTCATCACTACCTAATTTCCAGTACGTCCCTGCTGGCAATGAAAAGAAACAAACAGTTCTGTCTGGCATTCTTCCATGTACCTTTGTCTATTTCTCTCTAAAATATACTCATCCAAACCTTTTACAGAGAGTTTCTGTATCTCTTTTTTCTTTAAAAACTCCATATCACAAAGCCATCAATAAGCAAAACTCAGTCCTATTAAATAAAAATAACAATTAAGTTTTAGTGAAAATTTCCACATCTTTTATTTATTTTACTGTATTATTTCTTTTGGTTCAAATTTGTTCACAATAATTCAATGTGACAGCTTTGGTATATGTTTATTTAATGGTTGCTTCCACTCTTTTAAGAAATTAGTAACATTTATAATAAAAAGGAATAATTTAGCTCAATATAGTTATTTATGATAGCCTCTAAGGTACACGATTACTCTAAATCTTTCAGCACTTTCCCTAAAAAGGCAATAGTTTAAAGACATGAGAAGATGTATTGGTTTAGGACACAAAAGCCACTAAATATGCTTTATTTTTAAAAGAAGGATTTAAAGTATTACCTTGAAGCTGACATATTGTAGATGGTTTGAATGTCTTTTAATAATCTGTTTGATCAGCTCTGGATGTGTTGCTTTCAAATAAGATGTAGCTGGCTGATTCAGTTCAAATTCAAAACATCTCCACAGGTCAGGCATGTGAAATACCTGGTTCCAGTTGCGGCAAACTTGTGAAGCATGAGCCCGGTCAAGAAGAGGCAGATACTTAAACACTTGGAGAATAATGTCCTGAAGGAGATTACCCCAATCGCAAGTCTGAGAATGCTCATTTGTAGTCCTCAGTTTCTTGGATTTCTCTGCAGTACCTTCTTCTGATGAATTATGGTCACTATCTCTTCCTCCTCCTCGTTTCATCCTATTCAGAAAAAATGCATCATTTTTTTTTATACTTTTCAATAGAAATAAATCCAAAATTCATTCTTCTGTCACTGAGATGTGTGTACATGTGCTTACAAATACCAACAGAAACATGCAGGAAGAAGTGGATCAGGAATTCAAGGAGAAGAATGTCAAAACAAAATATAATGAAAAACGCCAGCAGAGACCAACTGTCGTTTTACAAACTTATGTCTTTGGTAGGTGCTTTTAAACATTTGTACTGTACTACCTGGGGGGAGAAGTTGATCATAATTTTGAAGCTAAACCAAGAATTTATATTTCAAAAGTTGCAGTCAACTAGAAGGAATATAAAAGAGAACCTACAGTGACACTTTCTCAAGATTTCTTAAAAGTCATCTAAGGGTACCTACTATATTTGAATTCCTGAATTCATGGCAGAGTCCCAAGAACCTCCAGAGAAGACCTGAATTAAGTAATCAACAGATCTCTCCACACTGGGTAGCCTGTGATATGTGTTACTGCCAGACCCAATCTCTGCTTAAAATGAGCAAACTCATCCCCACTGTGCGTATTTGGTCTGGAATGTGGCTGCTTCTTCCAACACATCACTTGCTGTTGCAATGTTTTATCCAAGTTGTATTTTTGAATGAGAGTTAAGTGTTTATTCTATCTGTTTGTATGACCTGCATTCCATTTGATTTTTTGAAAGTAGTTTTGTTGTTGTTGTGTAAAACAGTAGTACGGTTAAAGAGAATGGGTTCTGGAATCAAGCTCCCTGGTTTAATTCCTGGCTCTGCCTCTCACTGGTTATGTGGCCTTGAACAAATTACTTGACTTGCCTGTGCTTCAGTTTGTGAAATGGGAATAACAGAAATACGCAGGGTTCTTGTTAGGAATTAAACAGTTATTAGGGCTTTTGAAAGGAGATATCGATGATTGCTGAACTCAGGTATAGGAAAGCAGTCTAGTATTAAGGACATTAAAGTGCAACACAAGAAACAGAGGTTACCAACCAGAGGGCAAAGAATGATCCTAGATTTGTTTTAAAATGAAGTGTGTATGAGAGAGAATGAGAACGCAAGCTTATGTATGAGAAAGATACACTGGAAGTAGATTACCACATTAATATAGTAACTATAATAGTGGGATTATATAATAATAGTGGGACAATAATAGTGGTGGGATTACAGGTGATTTTTTCTTTTGCCAGTATGCTTCCCTATATTTTACACGTTTCTTTTAATGTCAGTGAATTAAACTGTATCAGATAAAAGGTCTCGTTTTGATTTATTTGGAAAAATAAATATTGCAGGCTCTAACTAAATGGGGGTAACTGCAGACCACTCACTGGTATCCCTATTTAGTTTAGAGCCTGCAATACTTTTGTCTCTAGAGAGCAGTTCTGGCAGGGTATGGTTTGGATTTAGAGTCACAACTTTTTCACAAAGGATGGCTTGTAGCTCTAGCTCCCTTCGTCTGGCACATCAGTATGTAAGAATTCTGACTCCTGTGTGGGACAAATGTACACAAGCATGGCTCTTAACCAAATATGTCTCTGCAGACTCTCTCTCTAGTAGCTAGTTAAAATTGTGAAGGAGGATTAGAGCCTGGAGGAAAATGGCAGAGGACCCTGACTTTCATGCCATTAAAATCAGCCCAGGAGGTCTTAGTACATGTGCAGTAAACCACCTATTCCTCATTACTCCTACTTCCAACTCTAAGTTAAGTAAATTAAATTATGTATATAATATTGTGCAGGGGGAGAGGAAGGGAGAAAACAATGACAGAGGTGACAGCAAGAGGGTAGTTTTATAGAAGACTAAAACTTACATCTGAATCTAAGAATACATTTTTAAAATGTGTTGAGAGACAAGGCAGTATAATCTACAATGTCATATTTAATATTAAAAAAGGTCTCTCCTAGGAATAATTCTCACTAGAGGTTGAGATAACAGTGTCATTATGACCCATTTTTCTGCTTTAACTTATCCTGAAGGCTTACTTTAGTTTTAGCATATAAAATCTGGGTCAAAGAACAAAGAGTTTGCTACTCAGGGCTTATAATTTCTCTTCTGACTACCTAAAACTACTCAGAATTTTGAGAAACAGATTAAAAACATAATGAAGTTATCTTTATAATTTCTACTCCTTATTAAAGAATGCTGATCTATTTCTGGAGAAAAGTCTTCTAAAACCAGAACTATTCAACTTAAAGACAGAATGGTTCGGGCTTCCCTAGTGGCGCAGTGGTTGAGAGTCTGCCTGCCGATGCATGGACACGGGTTCGTGCCCAGGTCCAGGAGGATCCCACATGCCGCAGAGCGGCTGGGCCCTTGAGCCATGGCCGCTGAGTCTGCGCATCCGGAGCCTGTGCTCCGCAATGGGAGAGATCACAACAGTGAGAGGCCCGTGTACCGCAAAAAAAAAAAAGACAGAATGATTCATTTTACTTTAAAGTATATGGCCATATAAACAAAAATGACAGCCTTTTTTACACAGTTATCTTTGCTGATCCTAACAAATACCTTCTTTTGTCTGTTGCAGTCTTGTTTTTAAATAAAGTATATTTCAATACCTTTCCAAATTGAGGGGAGAAAAAAGTTGACATATCAAAAAAAAGTATGCAACATTGAGGAAAAGTATCTCTTGGTCTAGATATATAACACTATATGATCACCAAAGTATATTTTAAGCACTTACTAGTCTATGACTAGTCTGTAAATTATCAATATATGACTGTAATATGTCAGAATTACAGTATACTAAGCAATAGAAAAAATGTAAGACCAAATGCCAATATAAATGTCTCTGTATTATCCTCATGTATGCATAAAAATGTGAGCTCATAGTGGGCACCTAAGAAAAAATTTTAATGTCTAATTTTTTCCACGATGATCTCATTTATTCATGCAAAAATTTACACTGCTTTCAAAAGTATTTTATTAAATCTATTTACACATGAAGCTGTTATACAGAAAGTTAAACAATTTTGAGCATCCACCAGTCTGCAAAGAATTTACTTCAATGGATTATCTTATCTCCTACTTTTAGTCAAAGTGAAAATACCTCTCACACTTGAACAGGAGTGCAGAGGAGAAGCTGGATGATCAACATCTCTTAGATTTTGTAGAGCACCCGAACTAGGCCTCTTCATGCCTCCGGCAGTTCAGTTCAAACTGTAACTTTTCCAGGCCCCAAATAATCGATGCAACTTAGGCCCCTAAAAGCATCTGGTGAGGGACTTATACTGCTACGAAGCATCAAAAAGCAAACTAATGAGGAAGGACTCCAGCCTCGTTGAGCAGCACAGGGAATTATGCAATTTACTCTTCACATTTCCATACACTCTGAAAGAAGCAGTCCACTTGAACATCAGTTGAAGAGCAGCAGAGGAAAACACTTAGCCGCGTGCCCCTCGTTGTATTTTTAGTACATTGCACTGGTAGTAATTTTAAAAGCCCATTTGTAGTTAGCTCTAAAAAGCCTGTTTTGGGCAACACACTTCCTTTCCATTTATGTTCTTCTTTGACTAATATCACAATTAATATGCATTCTTTGGCTGGAACACAAGACTAAAACAGCGCAAAGAGCTTAACTCAGGACTAGATGGTATCAGAGAGTGTGGTGGTGCGATCATTTGTAGATACTAGAAGTTGATGGCGTGTTTATAAAGATTTCAGGAGTAGAAGGAAGACGACTCTAATTAAAAGATCTGGGCCGTTCCATTGGACATGATCAGCAACAAAATAGCTCATCTCTTAGCCTGGAGATACAGGCCAATCATTTAACAGGCTGTTTTCCCGATCCCTGCACGCAACCCCATCTGAAAGGGGTGCTCTTGCTCAAAGCAGGCGCGAAGCTGCTAATCACAAGTTGACCAACTTTTCCACGTGGCTATGAGCGGCCCGGGCGTCCCCTCCTCCCGCGCCACCTCCACGGATTGGCTTTCCCTGACATTTCTGCTGCGCCCTACCCCGGGCAGTCTGTTTTGACATCTTAATGCCCCTCATTTCTCAAGCTACAAGCACGGCCTTAGCCGACACCGGGAAGAGCCGGACAGAGCGCAAGCTCAACCTTGTCGGTCACCAGCCCCCGCCGAGGGTTAACAAAGCCGGGCGACAGGCTCGGAGGTGTCGCGGGGAGACTGCTGCAGGCCGCCGCCGCGCACGCACCACGCCTTGTTGACTTGTTTTGAAGCAGGCTCTGCGGGGAAATGCCCCGGGGCAGGGTCCGCTGTCGGGCCGCTGCGCCGCGCCCCGCCCCGCTTTCCCGAGGAGCCGCGCGAGCGCACCCGGGGCCCCGCGCCCCCCGGCCCGCCCAGCCGCCCGCTCACGTCGGCGACCCTCCCCGGCCCCGCCCACGCCCCGGGGCTCGGGCCCTCGGCAGTTACCTGCTGCCGGGGGCGGCTTCCCCCACACTCCACCCCGGGCTCCGCGGGCGGCTTGGCTCGCGACTCTCACATGAGGCCCCGCGCCTTGCGCTCCCGCTGCCGCGGCGCCCCGCGCTCCACCCGCATCCGAAGCGCTGGTCCCGGGGCGGGCGCCAACGCGGCTCCGCCTTTGCGGCTCTGGCTGCCCAGGGAGAAGCCGCCCTTCTCAGTCCCGCGCCGTCCGCGTCCTTCTCCCAGGTCTCTCGTCGCCGCGCGAGAGACGCCTTCAGCGAGCCGCAGCCACCATCACCGTGTAGGTCCTCTGCGCCGCGGGCCAAACACTGAGTCCAAAATGGCGCCCGCGTTCGCGGCCGCCCGCTTCCCCTGGCGCGTCTCCGCTGAGGGGGGCGGGCGCGTCTCCGCCGCGGCGCGTCCGCGGAGGGCGAGGCGGGGGGCGGGAGGAGGCCGCGCCCATTCGGGAGCGCGCCCCGCCCCGCGCGGCCGCGGGCCTCAGTCACCTGGTTCAGGCTGGAGTGTCTGCCGCTTTCCTCCCGGATACGTGACTGCGGCTTTTCGGGGTTTTTCGTCTTGAAACCGACGGTGGGAGGGCTGGAGCCAGCTAGATGCCTAAGAGACTCTCTGCGGTGGAAACTGTAAGTTTAGGGAGGTGGAGCAGCGAGAAGAAAGAAGGGCGAGTCTCTGGAACCGGCTGTAACCCAGCAGCTGGCTCGGGCCGAAGGATAAACGGTAGCTGCTGCAGCGGACACACCTCCGCGCGCGAGGCGGGAACTCCGATGGCCACACCTGCGCCGCGTAACCCGAGGGGGTAGAATACAGCTTGTAATAATACACACCATATAGACCATGACAGGTATAGCATAATAATATTCATCATGTATGCATAAGGTGTCTTTTAAAACTGCGGGGAATTAAAGCCGAATGGTGACAGTGTTAACTCTGGGATTACAGGTGATTTTTTAAAAATCGCCTTTATAAAGTAGACTCCTGAAATTTGTAAGTTGCTTTATGAAACACAATGAGGAAAGTGTAAGGGAGTAGATGGCTATTTAAAAGAAAACTCTGGTGAAGCCTTTTGTAAGTGGAGGCATCTTTTTAACTGCTACCTGGTTAGCTTGTTTTAAAAGTTTGGATTTTGGGGATACTGGGTTTTCTTAAAGTTAGAACTGTCCTTAGGTGCAAAATCATAACTTGAATCATGCACCTTCCCTCCCTCAAAAATAAAAAGAAAGTAATTTTTCATCCAAACATAGATGTCTTTTCAAGGATCTGACCCATGTGTAAGAGACTAGAAGGCAGTGAAGCCCAGGCAGCCCTCCACAAAACTGAGCTAGGAAGCCGTGTGTAAGATGATAGCAAGATTCAACGCGGAAAGATGCCACTGTTCTTCGTTAGGGCCTGGCTCTCTGATCATCAGGTCACAAGGAACAAAGTCTCTAGCAACATAATAATGTGTACCTGCACTGCAACATTTTTTAGGTTCCTCCGTGACTGGCTGCTGAAGGACAATAGGAAGACAGCCTGTGATAATTATAAGAGGAAGAAGATAATTATAAGAGAGGACCTTGCTGAAGAGCAAGAGCCCCCTTGACCTCTTTTTCCTTTATCACAGCACGTTATCACCTCCTAGCATATTACATATTGTATGTCTGTTATGTAATGTCCCAAGCCCATTTATTGAAAGCTAGGTTAACAATAAATGATCAGCAAAACACATTAAACCAAATCAGCAAACATAACTAGTATATATTACATCACACTAAAATTTTCACACTCTAATTGTAGTCCCCTTTTAATTCCTCATTACAGTCTATCCTCTCCCTAAAGAAGGCAAGCATGGGATCTTGGCACACCTTGCCTATCTAACGCTTCCTTTTCTTTTCTGTTTTTGTTATTGAAAGATTTTATTTCACATTTTTGAAAAAAGAAACTTGTGCTTATTTTAAAATCATTCAATACCTATTTAAGTTTTCCCGTTGTGTTAGTCAATATCAGTCTGGAGGGAAGGGAGAGGGTGGCGGTGGAGTAGTGTGGTCCAACAGCGAAGAATATTTTGTTACCAACCCTGTTGGACAGGGTTGCCAGAATTGCCAGTGCAGAGATTAAGAAAATTTTTGTTGTATGATAATGAAAATACCATATATATCAGTATTTGTGAAAAACATCTATGCTAACTCTTAGAGTGAAATTCATAATTTTAAATATAGTTACTCAGAAACAAGTACAATTCAACAGAAGCCAAATATTTAACTCAATAAATCACAAGAAAAAGCAACAGAAAAAATCCAAAGCATCAAGGATAGTATAATGTTGTTTACAACATGGCTACCACCTGTTCTTCCCTTGCGTATGGTCAAATGCTGCTTCTCACATTAAGAGATGAAGTCCAGTTCCCTTGCCCTTGAACCTGGGCTTGCCCTGGTGATTTGTTTCACCAGTAGCATGAGGCAGAAGTGACATTTTAAAACTTCTGAGGCTAAGTCTTAAGAAACCTTACAGCTTTGATTTGGGTCTCTTGGGATGCTTACTCTTCAGACAGTGTGCCAGAAGAACCAGTCACCATACCAGAAGAAAACGAAGCAGCACAGTGCAATGCTCAGTGAACTCCAAGAGACAATGATAAATACCCGTTTCAGTCCAGTAGGGCATTAAGTGGTTTGTCACGCAGTCGTAGATAACTGGAAGAGAATTAAATAATAAAGACAAGGACAGGAATCAACAAAATAGGAAAAAAATAATAGAGAAGATTATCAAAAACAAAAGCTGGTTCAAATAAAAGTGAATAAGGTAGATACAGCTCTAGTCAGATTGATTAGGAAAAAGTTGCAAATTAACAAAATACAAAATTTTTTGAAGGGGGAACAAATATAGCCACCATAGGTATTTAAAACAATAAAAGTATGTTGTAAATAATTATTAGCTAATAAAATTGAAAGCCTAGATAAAACAAGTAAGTGCTAGAAAAATATAAAATGCCAAAATTGGCAGGAAGAAGTAGAGAATTTGAAGAGATCAATAAACATTGATGTAATTGCCAAAGCCCTTTCCTCCCATATAACCCTAGACCCGGAGGGAATTATAAGTGAGCCCTACCAGACTCCCAAGTAAGAGTTAATCCTTTCTTCTACAAGTTGTTTGAGAAAAAGGTTGAAGAAGAAAAGCTGCCCAGGTCATTTTATGAAGCTAGTATAATCATCGCTCCCAAACCAAATATGGAAAAGAAAGGAAAACCGAAGCCCCATTTCTCTTATGAAAATAGGTGCAAAAATTCAAAAAGAAATATTAGGTAATCAAATTCAACAATGTACTACCAAAACCAAAAAATAAACAAAACCAGGACAAAACAGTGACAATGACACTCCGGAGCCCCCTTGACCTCTTTTTCCTTTATCACAGCACGTTATCACCTCCTAGCATATTACATATTGTATGTCTGTTATGTAATGTCCCAACTCGGATATAATAAGCACCATGAAAACCTGAGTCTTAGTTTGGTTTGTTTGCAGATCCTAGGCTCCCGGAACAGTTCCTGGCTCGGTAAGTGTTTCTCTGAAGAGTGAAAGAACATGACAGGATGGGGCTTCTGTTTGTATTACATGGTGTAGTGTCCCGGATTTGAGCCACATTGCAACTAAAATAAGTCCGTCGTGGGGAGTACATGGGCAGATAGATGTTGCGGGAGAGGGAGAATCCTAAAAGGTAAATGGGGATAAGCAAGTTTGATTATGGACCAGAGGCTCCAAATCGTACAAGGAACCCTGTGCTTTTGTGATTCACCAGTATCACAAGTCCCACAAGGAACGGGGAGCCCCCTCACAGAAAACAGGAAATCTGTTAATAGAACAGGAGAAAGAAACTCTAACTATCGTGGTCCTCCTTCCTCCTCCACTGTCTACAAGGTGCTTGGTGTAACAGAGGAGGAAAGGGACAAGGTCTGTGTCCTTCTATAGCTGTCTAAAGGGATAACATCCACCAATGAAACAGAAAACACTTGTACAGTGATGTATTAATAAGTTCCTAATAAGGTAGTATACAAGAGTGCTGAGGGCACGAGATGCAGAGTAGAATAGGGATAGATGGGCAGAGCTCATTCGTTGATCAAGGTCAGTTTTGAATCGAATCTCGAAGAAAATAATGGAATTAAAGAGAAGAGAGGCAGGCAGTCTATCCAACTGGCAAGGGAAGCACAAGGCCAGGATTTGGTAAGATTATAGAATCATAATTAGAAGGTCATTGTGTTCAACTACTGCCCAAGACTGAAATCTGTAGTGAACACTTAGTTGTCGCCTAGTAGCTCTTTTGGGGAGAAGCCCCTCCCCATCTGCTTGGTTTTAGTAGTGGTTTCCTGTAGCACGGGAACCTAGGCCCCGTCCACAGTTGATTGGTCCAGAAATGGACACGTCATTCAAGTTAAGACAGTCCTCCCCGCTGGGAATTTGGAATTAATACGGAAGGAAAGAGAGTATTCCCTTCCTTGGGTGTTTGGACTGGGAACATACAGACACAGGGGTTATAGGTGGTCACTTTCTACCACATGGTCTGGAAAGCAGACAGGCGTGGTCTGCAGTGAGAAGGAAGGAGAGCAAGATGGATGCAGAGAGAGGACCTAGAGGAGAGACGAAACCACGGCCCGAGCGCTGGTCCTACCCTGTTCTCAAGCCCCGGCGGTATCCCAGCGATTGCCTTTTTTCTGGCTTGCTGAAGTTACTCTGCATTTGCTTTCTTTTGCTTGCAACCCAAACTCCTTACCAGTGCAAACTTGACCTGGAAAGGCTCCTCCTTAGTTCTTCAATGTTTCCTTTTAACTGAAGGGCGATCATGGAATTTGTTCCCGCTGTGTCCTGTGTCTGGGAGTGGGGCTAGGGGTGGCATCTCTCCATAGCTGCCGTTAACCAAGCATGAGTCTGCCGAGTAACACAGGGGTGGCGGCTGGGGGTACACTCCTCTCGGATGGAGTTCTAGGAAAATGAGCGGGCCTGACGACTGCCTCTTTTTGCAGGATTTCCTGCCTTCCATGTGGGCAGCTCAGCCACAGATCTTGTATGAGAAAGATGCATGGAGTTCTCTTCTGAGGTCAGGTAGCTCTCCGAGGAGCAGTTGAGTTGGGGAGGGACAGAACCTTTAGCGTTAACGTAGTCATCCCTTTGAATCACACAAGGGACGGGCCTTGTAGATGTATGGTTTTATAAGGAGGATGCTCACAGGTTCTTTCCCACTCTTTGACCTCTTTTTCTCTTTCCCCAATTCCTCTCCTTTCTCTGAAGCTCTTTCCTTTCAGGTCCCCCAGTTTGGCATTTCCCCACAAGAGGAGGAACTTGCATCTCCTCAGGCCTTTCTGGGGTCCTGCAAACTTGAGAGCTGTAAGTCTCCACTGCTCAGTCAAAGCTGCTCCAGAGTGGGATGGAGAAGGTCTGGCACCTGGGTCGGGGGCTTAGGTTTTGATCCTTGTTCTGCCTTTACGGGATATGCAAGCGTGGACAAGTTACTGAATTTCTTTGTGCTTCAGTTTCCTCATCTGTAAAATGGAATAATAATAATAATAATGTTATTATTTTATATCTACCACAGAGTTGCCATTAGAATTGAATGAGTTAACGGTACGTGAAGCACGTCTGTCAGTCGCAGGCACATAGTGAACGCCCAGTGAGTGTTAGCTACATTGCTCTTATTATCACCACTCCAACTCCGCATATGAGGACACTCACGCCTCTGTGGCGTCTTACCTCAGCAACCCCACTTCTCTCCTCTGAGTTACGCCAGCATACCTCTCCCTCTCAGGCACATTAGCCCAATGAAACTACTTCATTTTAGGCTGTCTCTTGGAATTTTAACTCTATCTAGGACTAGACTGTAGACTCCTCAAAGGAAAGAAGTCTGTTTTAAGAACCTGTGACAAGAACCTTTATCAACTCTTCCTGAGACTTCTCCAAGGGCAGTGTCTTTCAGACCACCTAACCTGCTTCTTGCGTTACCTTCCTAAAGCCCCTGTCTTTTTCTCAAAAAAATCCAAAGATGCGTGATAAAATCCAAACAGTTGAGAAGGAGATTCTAGGCCAGGATAGTTCATTTAGAAATATATGCAAGCCATATACATATAACTTAAAATTTCTAGACTCCACATTTTAAAAAAGCTAAAAAGGAATAGGTGAAATTAATTTTAATATTAAATATTTTATTTAACTCAGTATATCCAAAATATCACCAGTTCAATATGTAAGCAATTTAAAAAATTACTGAGATATCTTAAATACTTTGTCTTTTGATACCAAGTCTTTACAAAGCCTTGGGCTAGTTATTTAACCTCTGTGAGACTGGAATTGCCCCATCTGCAAAGGGAAAATAAGAGTTAATAGGTTTGTGGGAAGATGAAAATGTCATAATGCATGTGAAGCCCATTGTGTTTGTTTCTTATTACCTCAGACTTAGTGGCTTGAAATAACACAACTTTATTATTGCACAGTTCAGGGGGTCAGAAGTCCAAATGGGCTCCAGTCAAGGTGATGGCAGAGCTGCATTCCTTCTGGAGGCTCTGCGTGAAAATGTTTCCTTGTCTTTTCCAGCTTCTAGAGGCTGCCTGCATTCCCTGGTTGCTGGCCCCTTCCTCCGTCTTCAAAGCCAACAGTGTAGGGTCTTCAAGTCTCTTTCTCTGAGCTCTGCTTCTGTCACCACATCTCCTTCCGTGACTTTGACCTTCTTGCCTCCTGTTTCCCATGTTAGGACTCTTGTGATCCCATCGGGCCCACCAGGTTAATCCAGGAAAATCTCCCCATCTCAAAGTCTGTACCCTTAATTACATCTGCAAAGTCCCTTTCACCATATAAGGTGACATAATTACACCCGCTGGGGATTAGGATGTGGCCATATTTGGGGGGCTGTTATTCTGCCTACCATACCCAGGCATTACACAGAGATCGGCCACTGTAAGCCCTCAACAAATGCTCTCTCTTATTTTTAGAAAACTTTGATTATAGTTCTTAATAACATTGTGTTACTTACATGGTTCTGTATTTGTGTTCTGTGGCCGTCTCATCCGTAGCACCTGGCCCAGTGCTGCATGTATTTACTAACTTGTACAGTTCACTTCTCAGGCAACTTCTGTGTGTAACTCATGGTTACTAAGCAAGTGGGAACACAGTTCCCATCCTTGTGAGCATGTACTGTCAAGTGGAAATAGAACAGGTGCTCAACTATTTATTAAATGAATTGATGAAGCAAAACAGCTTACTTCCACTTTGGAGGAACACACCAACACCTTAGTTTTCACCACACTCTCTCCCTGGAATGCCTTTTTCACTTGTGCCTCTCAAAACTTATCCGTCCTGCAAGACTGGGCTGAAATACCAGCTTTGTTCTTTTTGGGGAAATGGACATTGTAAGTCCTAACCGAACATGTTTCTTGTCCTGCTTTGTTAACTAACATATTGTGAAGTTGATGGCCTTCTCTCTAGAGACTATGTAAGACTGTGTAACCATAGTTTATACAGTCACTTACTGGACGCTCTCCTCCAACCTCGGCTTTGATTTTGTTTCATAATTTTTCTTCACTGTAACTCCCTCCAGTACTTTTATAGCCTATGCATTTTTTTTCTTAGCTCCCTTATGTCGCTTGTGAAATGAAGCAGCCGTTAAGTCAGTCATTTAAAACTTATTATCCTGTTTCACTCAGCCAAGTCCTCTATGCCAAGATAAAGTTAGAAGTGCAAGAAATCTGTTGGGAGTGGTGCCTCTGAAAGAGCCAGGTGTGAGGGGGCAGGAGTGGGCGAGGGAGCGTTCAGACTGCCACGCAGGTTTGGCATCTACCCCAGGACAGGGGGAAGGAGTGCTGGGCAGGAAAAGGCTCTGACTGCAGCACAGCTCCAAGGAACCTCTCTCGGCTGGGCTAGCCCGCGTCCTGGTGTACAGATGGCCCACAAAGGAGCGCTTCTTTGGGCAGACATGGCCAGGCCCGGTACCCTGCCATGCTCTGTCACTGGCCAGGGCTGCAGGGGAAGAGTGTGGCTTTGGATCAAGTGCCGTGGCGGATCCCCTAGGTGGGGCGGGTGCAGGCTGGCAACTGACCCCTTGCCCACACCCGCCATGAAGAAGGTGGGCGCCGGGTCCCTCTGGATCTACCCTGCACAGTCCTTGAGGCAAAGCCTGTCTTGTTCCCTTGGCAATCTTGCCCATATTACTGGTGTCCAGTTTCCATTTCATGAGTTACATCTTTTCATAGGACCAGTTGGTAATGTAATAGTAATAGCATGATGGGGTAGGAAGAACTTGGGTTTGAGACACAGAAAGATCTGGATTCACATTGCAGGTTTTTTCCAGCCAAATCTGTATTAGATCAGCTGGCATCTAATGCAAGTTCTTTTAACTTCTTTAAGCAGCTGAAATGAGATTAAAGTCATCTGCTGAAATGAGATTAATAACTGTTTTACCTACTGAGTTGTCTGCCTAGCAGCTCTTTTGGGGGAAGCAACAGAGTTGCTGGGAGGATTAAATAAAATGCTTATAATTCAGTGGCAGCTGTTGAGGAGGCGTTGAATAAATGTTCTTCTCTTCTTTACTCTTCACTTTCAAATAATGCTTTACGTGAGATAAAGCACTTTTGTAAATGCTTCCTCAACTGATTTAGATTAGGTATTATTATTTCCAAGAAGTTGTGACCGAAAGGCATTAGTGGCTGACTCAAGGTCACACAGCCAAAACCGAGGCAGAATCAGGGCTTGAACCCAAGTCCCCAGGCGTCTGTTTCAGCACCGTTTATGTACTGTTGGCAGTTTTCAGGAAAACAAGAGGCGGTGTTCCATCTGTCAGAAACACGTGTGGCTAGGTACTGGTGGAATTCAGTGACAAAGTGGCCAGGGAGAAATGTTGGGCTGAAAAAGAAGGTGAATAAGTAATTGTTATATATGAGAAGTTAACAGTGAACTGTGTATATTTTTCAAATACGCTTACTGATGGAGTAAGGAGGTTTTAGACCTAAACACACTGTCCAGAAAACTGCTTAAGAAAAATGGCTTTTTCCAGGCCTGAAAATATAACAGGAAAAGAGTTTGTTTCCAGATTCCCCGACACCTGCTCTCATGATTTTGCTTTCTGTTTCCTGCCTGGTGTCCTGCACAGCATTTGAAACCTTCGTGCACAGTATGCTTGAGCCAGAAGTATGCCAAAGCCATCTGCCTTCTGTGCTTTGTCAGAACGTATTTATCCATAAAATGCTTTTCTGGTTTTGAGATGCTTGGAATATGACTAAAAATAGCTTCCTCATAAACGAAGATAAGCTGGAGTCATTGTGAGAATGTGTTAGGACTTTGTTTTTATCCCTATTACCAGCGTATTAATTTGAGACGGCTCATGGCTGTCAAGCAACCTCCATAGTTTCCCTTTCTTTTTCCTTCCCATTTACACACTGCAGCTTACATTTCTCAAGTGTCCATGACGCCTCCGATCTGCATGGCATTCTCAAGGTTAGTTTCATTACTGTGGCCGATGAATTTAAGTCAGATATGTTCACAATGGCCTCATCACATCTGGTTTTCTGGGGTAAACCTACGAACTGCTTGTCTCTGACCTACTTTGTGTTTTTGGGAAACACTGAAAGCCAGTCCTGAATCTGTGCCCTCAGTGTTCTCCCACAGGCTTGGGCATGAACCGAGATTACGAGATTACTGTGAAAGGCAGAGCTTTGCGAGCAGGTGCTGAGAGGTAGAAGCTGGGGCTGAGGGGTTGTCTGGGAGCAGTGTCGCCATCCCTTCCTGATGCCTGTTGCCCAACATCCTCATGGTAGAATGATCGTTTTGAAGAAAACAACTGTGTTGCCCTGAAGGTTCTGGAACCTCTTTTGAACATGGGTAGAGGATCCCAGCTAGCCCTTTGTCAGAAAATGTGTGTGTGTTCGTGGGGCGGGGGGGAGGATATAAACACGCGAGTGCCTTTAGGACCCTTTTCTGTTTCTTCCCGAATCATAAATCCAAAGTATTCTGGAGGTTGAAATTGAACTAGCCCTGCCTGCAACCCTTTCAGCTTGACTTGGGACCACCCAGAAGTGCCCTCAGTAACAACAAATGACTCTCCTGGCTTTTGAATCCATTGGGCAGTTAAAAATTGCTTGTAATTCTGGGGCATTGTCACTAATAACGAAGGAAGTTTGCATAATGTCCTTCTCCTGAGAGATTTTAAAAGAAAAGTGTTATCATTACTTTTTCAGTGATCGTTCAGATGTATCTTATTTAGATGAAGAGGGACCTCTGTACTGTTTCAAAGTCCTTTCTTGCTCAGGAAGGCCCCGCGCCTGTACATACAGTGGATCCACAAATTATATCATGAAGAGATCAGTCTTTGTGATCTTCAGATTTTTTTGTTTTTTTGCAGTAAGCTGTCCAACACAAGAAAAGTTGGACTATTCACACTGTTCTATCACATTCTAGAATTTTCTACACACATACCTTTTTCCTCCTGCCTTTCTCTACATCTCCACGCTTGAAATGCTACTTATTTTTCAAGGGGAAGCTTAAGGGGCCTCTTAGCTAACCGCCCCCCTCCCAACAACAATAACAAAAACAAAAAAAACACTAATAACCATCTTTCCTAAACCCTGAAGCATTTGGTGTGGACATTTTTATGCAATTTATTAGAAGATTCTGTAAATAGTTACCTGCGGTCAGGCTAGATCTTTTCTTTATATTTTAAGTTCCTTCAAGGCAAAGATTATTTTAAAATTCTCACAAATGCTTAACAAAGTCATTAAAATAATGGTTATTGGGGCTTCCCTGGTGGCGCAGTGGTTGAGAGTCCGCCTGCCGATGCAGGGGACACGGGTTCGTGCCCTGGTCCGGGAAGATCCCCCATGCCGCGGAGCGGCTGGGCTCGTGAGCCATGGCTGCTGAGCCTGCACGTCTGGAGCCTGTGCTCCGCAACGGGAGAGGCCACAACAGTGAGAGGCCCGCGTACCGAAAAAATAAATAAATAAATAATGGTTATTGACAAATGATCTATTTTCAACAGTGGGAATTTAGAACAAAACTGATCAGAACTTTTGATCAGTCTGCCTCATGAAATAAATATAATCTGATTTATGGCTCATCATAAGTCAACAGTGCGTCAATTTCATGAGTTAACTGTAAAAAACATCTACTAAAACACACAGTCTATAATAGATAAAGAAAAGACTAGTGATTCTGTTGATTGTTATACACGTTGAGAAAAGAGCTGGTTAATAAGGTGGAGGTTGTTGAATTTCCTAAATATTTTCTTCTATCTTTCGCATATGTCTGTTTATGAATACCTATCTATCCATCTCTCCAGTGTTAAGATTCCAACATTGTACCTCATTACTACTCCTATTTTCCCTAACAAACAGTTTTGAAGGTTATGATTGTGCTATGTTAGTAAATTTCTTTCCAAGGAAAACTGGATGGAGTTTTAGACCTTAGGTATTTAAATTTTGTTTCTCAAGCCAACACCTTACACACTTGTTAGACTTTATCACTGTATAAAAATGTACAGTGGTTTATTGACATGTACATTCCAATATGTTTACAGCTGCAAGATAATGAGGCACACTCAGTATTGCACTTCATTAAAATTTCAGGCTCAAACTTAACCTAGAAGTTTAAATGAAACTGCATTTGTAATTTAGTAATTCTTATACAGGACAAACATTGATATGTTTATATACAGTGTGATACTTATTACATTTATATGCCGTCCTAACACATTTTTTTTTTTTTTAAATAACAGTCTAGGAAATAAACCAGAATATTCCTCTTTTTATCCCCACCCGTGATGCAATTGTACAGGATTACAAAAAGGCAGTATACAATAAACAATGATAATTTTTCTCTTTTGCTTGAAAGCCAGCATCATTCTTAGTCCATGGGCATGGCAATTCTTTGATATCAATTATCTATAAATGTCCAATGCTTCACAGGCCAATGACGATAATGGCCACATGCAAACACCTCACAAGTTTGATGTCTTGGTTCAAAAGAAGATAAACTGAAATAATAGGGAAACTTTCCATAGCAAGAATTATGTACATGGTATTTGGCATCCTTCTTGCACTGTGAATGGTTCATTTTCATGGATGTAAAAATGGTCCCGTCTTTATCCTGAGCAGAGTTTAAACTTCACCACATCCGCCTGGGGGGATGAAGGTAACTTTTCTCTCTGTAGACAAAGGAATCTGAGTGTTCTAAAAAGTGTGAGCATTTCTGCACACTCCACAACCCAGGGCAAACTCTTCTCCAGTGGGTGGATGCACAACATGGAGAGGACATTCAGTTCCTTCTAATTGTTTGCCTTTGGGACCTGTATAAATTTTGAAGGAGGCAAAAAACTATAATTAAAACACACACACACATACAAACCTAATGTAAATATTAATCACCTGTAAGTTACTTAGAGAAATAATGTGACTGTAGTTATGCAAATATAAAATTAAAAAATTATTTTCTTCTAACCACAAAAACAAAAACATTCACTATAAAAAATTCAACGTACCACATACATGCAGCAGGAAGGGATAGGGTCCCTATCCCGGGCCAGAAGGATTATCTCCTTCAGCTTCTTAATCTGGACTCTTGTCCTCATCCATACAACACCGCCCCCTTTTCGCTCCCTTCCTTCGCTGGCCTCCAGCTCACCACCCTCCTCCTGCTCGTCCTGGCTCACGCCTCTATTCTGGCCATCTTCCTAAACACTCTAGCCTCACGTTATTCTCATCTTGCTTCTTTAAAGCTTCTTGAAAAGTCCTAAAGTACTTCTACTGTAAAGGAAGTGAAGGAAGAATAGTATAACAAATTTTACTTGAGATGAGCAAATAGAAAAGAGTAGCCGTACTTAAAAAAAAAAACCTATGCATCTTAGTATCCTTGTTTTTGAATAGATAATATACTTTACACGGTTTAAAAATCAAAATGTTAAAAAAAATTACATACAAAAAGAAGTCACCTTCCCCCCATTTTTATCCCATTTTTCCCTGTTTTCCCCAATAGTTAATCAGTTTTATTAGTTTCTTGTCAATCTCCCCAGTGGTTTTTTAAATGCATATGAGTATATATTCTCATTTCCCCCTTTCTTACAAAAGGTGGCATACTACACACACTGTTCAGTAACTTGATTTTTCATTTAACAGTATCTGCTATAGATCTTTCCATATTAGTACACAGAAACTCCATCCTCAGTCACCTTCCTTTTTAATAGTGTGTAGTACTGAGTGTTTAACCAACCTCTTACTGGATGCTTGCATTGTTTACAAACTTGTATTATTATAAACAATGATGCAATGAATAACCTTCATATCTGCTCTTTTTTATTTTTCTCACATATGTGGGTATATCCCCGGAAGTGGGATCGTTGAAGGGTAGGTATATTGGCAATTTTGAGAGGCACCACAGGGTTCTGCCATTTGCACTCTGGTAAGCAATGGATGAGACTGTGTGTCTCCCAGCTTTAACAACGTTGTACACTGTGGTGTATGTGCTCTTGCGTGTATTTCCACTCGTTTCAGATCTGTCTCTTCTGTGGTCACATTTACCTCCCCTTCCACTCTTCTCACTTCTGTTAAGCCTGGTATGCCACCCCACGGTGATCACCAGCCTCCTGACCTCTTCCAGTTTTCTGTCTCTTTTTGGTTTCATATTCACTTTTTCTCAGCCTGACCTCCATAGACAATCATCTCTCCTGTATTCTCAGTGGCTTCTTTAATTCCCTTGGCTTTCTGATGCTCACTATGCCGCCCATTCCCAGCCATTCTAGATCAAATCACTTGTCCATTTTATGGTGCTGGTTCCAGGCTTCTTAAAAAATATCATAGCTGCTCACAATAAAGGCAGATGTGTGACCAAAAAAAAAAAAAAAAAAAAAAAAAATCACGAAATCCTTTTAAATGGTTCTATTATCAATTTATAATTTCAAACTTCTCAGGGCCCTTTAGTGCTGAGCAGCTATCCTTCTATTAATCCTTAGCTGGCTTCCTTCTCAGTCCCCACACAATTGCTTCTTACAGCTTTGAGCCCCTCGTTCATGATGGTCATCTTACTTTTTACTCCACTCAGAAAGTCAGACGCTTACAAGGGCCGAGGAATTCCCTTTGTTTCTTTAGGATAGTTTGAACTGGGTTTCTGCCACTTGAAACAAAGTGTTCTCATGTGATCATTAAACAAAACGAGATACCATATACATTATAACCATATTTATGAATATTAAAAGCATACCTGCAGGACAGTGTGGTAGTTCTTCCTTAGGAATGCTAGTCATTCTCTGAAAATCATCATGACAAGCATTACAAAAATGTGTTGTTCCAAAACAGAAAAAGACTGCCACTGAACAGCAGTAGCGACATTTATATTCCAAAAAGTCTGTGCCATGTTTCGGACACATCTACAGCAAAAGAAAATAAATACAAGATTATGGCGAGTCTATTTCAACGATACCTAAGAAAACCATACACTTAACTCAGTGATTCATATTTTGAGAGTACACACAGCTCTCAAAACTGACTGAAAAACTGATGATACACACATTAAAATATTGAATAAATGTGTGGCTTGGCCCAAAAGGTTTGGACGAAGCCCCAAATTTAAATCCCAGCTCCATAATAACCAATATTATTTAATAAGCTAGCCATTTAATTTCCTTGTGAATGTTTCTTGGTCAGCCAAATTGAAAAATTAATAATATTTCTTCTATCTCTCAATCTCATAGATGTATTATTAAGATTTCACTGAAGACGGGAAAACCTAAAAGTGTGACTGCAGGTTTAAGAAAATGAAGTAAGTAAATTTATTACTTGTTGAAATATGGTGATTATCTTATGGGAGACAAAATTATAAAATGCAAATACCATCCAAAAGAAATAATATATACAAAATGATCTGGAAAATTATACACTGCCCTACAAACACCAGAAAGCACTGGGGAAAAAAACGTACTATACTATCCCCATCATATTCGTTATATTATTATTTTAAAAACACAGAAGCTTAACATTTCTAAACTGTCCTTTCTAATAAAATGTTCTGCCCACCTGAGCCCTGGACACATCAGAACAGGCACCGCAAATGAGCTCTCTGGGATCATAATCATCTCCCTGTCCAGCCTCAGCATCGCAACGAGCTTCACCACCGAAATATGCCTAAGGAGGGAATGCATTCAGATCACAGCAGGAAACAGAAAACTCTGCCATGGGAGGTTCAGTGTGGGTGCAATGGAAGTGAGATCGAGAGGTCTCAGGAAATACTATTGTCTATTGACATTCCCTTGTAATGCCAAGTGGATACCCATATTGCTGCCTGTAAGAAATAGATCAGGGTATGAAATAAAGCTACTTCAGTTCTGGAATGCATTCATACTTACAGTAGAAAGTTCAGACATTGTACTGTCAAAGCAAAATAACAAAAGAATGTATAATATTCCAAATAAATATCAAGAATAGGATATTAAGTAGTAAAGAGAAGCTATGATTTTCCAGGGCCAAGTTTGAATAGTTTTTCTCTTTTTGAAATATGAAATAACATATTCCCTTCTACTATTCTAAATAAATGCCTAAAATAAATATTAGTATAAAATTATAATCCTGAGGCTAATGGGAAAGAAAAAAAAATCAATTTTGATCATATAAAAATGTTTAAAAAGGAAAGGCAAATTTGGATATTCTGTTCAGGACATTGCTCATACTTACAGAGCTGCACTACATGTAGGAACTCAACAGTATCTAATACAGATACTTGAATATATGAAGTTATCATCATGGGTAATTCCTCTCTATTTGCTCTGGGCACAAAATAAATTAAACCTATTATAACTGGGGCATTCTGCATATATAACATGTCTCATAGACAAAAAAACTATATCCATAATTGGGTATAAATAAGATGAGTCAATAGAAATCTACTATTTGTACTGGAAAAACAAGATGAAAGACAGGCTTCATTGATAAAGAGGCTATAAATGGTCATCCACCAGCTAAATCAGGCCTCAGAAGTATTTCATTTGTCCTGGGGGCCTATTCCAGCTGTTTTACTTTTCTAGATTCCCTGCGTGGCTTCCTGGACATCTGACTGTCATCTGTGTGGTAGCGCAGTATTCATTTATGAGGTTCAGTACATTAAACACACAGAAGAAATAGTATTTTATTATTTGTAACAATTCAAGTTTCACAAATGTACACCATTGGTCTTTCCTTGGGTGTGTGTATTTGTCTGCCTTTCTGGCTACCATCTATCTACTTAGCCTTCCATTCATTATCTGTATTTTCTGTCTGTTACTTCGGGAGACTATGCATCTTTCATATATTGATTCCTTCATTTATTCATTCTCCAATTAACTTAGTGTCTAATAAGTGCCAAGTACTAGAGATAGAGAACTTAAGAAACATAGTCTTCGTCCTCATGGAACTTATCAAGGGGGACAGAGACATGTGAACCAGTCACCGTTAATGCAGAATAATGAGCGCTTAGACGGACGTATGCGAGATGTCAAAATGGTGTGGCGGTGGTGGGGAGGTCGGGGCACGCTGCAGAGGAGGCGAAACTGGAGCCGAATCCGGAAGTGTGATTGCACAGATCTGGCCGTGCCTATGAGCGTGTGCGTGTGCGTGGGTGGCAAGTGAGAGTAAGATGCAGAGTAGGAGGCAGAGAAGAGCATTCCATGGACAGAAGAGCCTGGGCGATGGCGTGGAGGTGTGGGTGAGTGAGCCAACACGGCCCAGTTTGGGGCACTGCAAGTTGTTCCGTGTTCCGTTGCACGGGGCACAAGTGGTGGCATGCTGGGAGATGAGACTAGAGAGGTGGAGGGGCCACAGGATTAGAAGCTGAACAGTGACACGATCAGATCTGGGATCTAGAAATGTTCATCTGCTAGTGGAATTGTAAGTGTAAAGCACGGAATGGAGCGGTTAGGGGCTCCACACAAGAAGCCCAGTAAGAAGGCTACTAATAATTACCAAAGAAAACGATTAGGGTTGCTAAAGATATAATAATAGAAAGAAAAAAGAACTCAAGAGAGATCTGGAGATAGAATTGACTTTGTTCATTTGTTAATACAGACTGGAGATTGAGAGAGTCAGAAGTATCTGTGAGAAATCTAAATGTCTGGTAGACAGTTGGGTATTTGTATCCAAATCTCAAAAATTTTGGAGGGTCGGAACAATACAGGTGGTAGGCAAAGGCATGGGTATACAGGTCACCAAAGGTGAGGAGGTATGATCAGGCAAGAATGGAGGGCTGGGGAAACAAATATGTAAGGAGTAGATGAATAAAACGGAACTCTGTGAGGGGGGTAAAGACAAGTGACCAGAAAGGAAGGAAGATACCAAAGAGAGTCTTGTCCTGGGAGCCAAGGAGGTAAGAATTTTAAGAAGGGAATGGTCAAAAGAGTTAAGCAAAAGAAGTTTATTCCAGAGCCAACTGGATTTGGAAAACAAGAGGGGATTGCTGATAGGAAACAGCTTGTGTAGTGAAACACCTCATGTTTGTTTTGGAAATAGTCTGTATATGTTAAAAAAAAAAAGCACCCCAAAACAAATTAAGGAAATAAATTCTACTTGAAGCACAGCACCAAACTTTCTCATTTTTAACTTTAGACTTAAAACGTAAGAATAATTAGACATCACTATACTATTCAACTTCTTAATCACACAGGTAATCTTAATAATTCGTAGTATGATTAACAGCATACCTTTCTGCATTTGTAGCAGACATAATATGCATATCTATTCATGGCATAGCCAGCGGGGTCATTATAAAATCTCACACCAGGGGTTGTGATAGCTTCGCTCTTATGCAGACCTTCATATTCCAATCTCATTAGGGCTTTTCTTCTGACATCCTCATAGAGCTCTTTTATAGGATCAAGCAGGTCTTTTAACACAATATGATTTATTTTGTTCTGCAATTTTGAAAAATGAACATTCTTTAACAGAATCATTTATTTATTAATTCAACAAACACTTAGTATTCACCTAAGTGCCAAGCACTGCGCTAGGACAGGAGATAACCAAACATTTCCTAAATAAAATGCCATTTAAAAATAATCCTGTAAAGTCCTCACAAGCCTATAGTTTCCCAAGAGCAGGGAAAGTGGCGGCAAGTGGGGCACAGAACACGAAAATTCCATTTGATTAGCTTCATATTCCTGAGTATGACATATATCTCCTGCTGCCTTAGCTGTTCTGGGAATAAAGGGTTACCCTGCTGCCACAAATATCCCTCTGTGTGTGTTTTTGGTTCCTTGGGGGTGGGGCAGAATGTTAGATAATAGAAATGAACAAGTAGTATTTTCTATATCACTCTCATCCATCATTTCCTGAATGTGACTTTTCTTTGTGGCAACAAATGAGAAGGGAGAGAAAATCCTATCATCTTTTTGGATATTGCTCAGTCTAAGCAATGACTGTGCTAAGTCCATGTTATACCCTAAACACCAGTCTGGCAGTACATTCTTAAACAAAAGTTTTTTGTTAAACATCATTAGCTTGCCAAAATAACCTGCTGCCTTGGTTCCTATCTTTGCAGGGACGTGTCAAAATGTCAAGAATTTTCTCCTTATTTTACCTGAGCTCTAAAGAATCTGTCCTAATAGCACTTTAAAAAGTTCAGGTTTCACTCTTTCACGGCAGGTATCAGTACCTACAAGCACCACAGGCTCATTCTTCTTTTTGGTAGTCACCCACTGACAAGTCACATGGACTGAACTCTCAGCGGGTCTGAAAGCAGTGATGCGTGCCCTTCAATGCACGATGATATCTAAATGAATTTTCTGATGCAACAGTTTAATTTAATCAGCTTTTAATGGACAATTAATGTCTTGAAATGTAGTATAATAGAAAGATCTTATTCTCAGGTACTACCTGAGTGAAGAGAGCAGAAACTGATGGGGGCTGGTGGTAAAAAGTAGACTAAGAAGGACACTGAGAGATGCTGCCATGTTTATTTTGAAAGATGAAAGATGAAGACAAAGATGAAAATTAATAGAAAGCAGATAATTTCCGATTCTTTCCATACCTTGCAAATGGGACAAGATATAAATCCAAATGTTATCCTTGGACCAAGCCATCTGTTTTCCAAAACTCGTCGACAGCACTGTAAGTGGAATATGTGACTACAATCCAGCTTAAATAAAGAAAAGAGAAGGATATAAGCAAATGTAGTAACAATAAACACGAGTAACTGGCAGATTAGTCAATGTAAGGTGCTACTTAGGGCAGGTAAGAGAAAAATCTAGAAATTCAGTACACTGAAACTTCGGCACTTCTCTATTATTCATGTGACATTATGAACGAGATCTTCAGCTTCTCCCAATTTTTACCATTCATGTATTAACGCCACCTTATAGAGAGTAAGCTGGGCTAGGGAGAAATGTGAAATTATTCAATTTTGTATCTCACAGGAAGAAGAGGAAACTACTGATTTAAAGATTTAAAATTTATTTTTGAGAATATTTATTGTCTTGGAATCACAAGAACTGGAAATATAAACAAACAGCCAGTAAATGTTAAAAAAAACTTATTTAGCAAATTGTAACTTCTATAATATTACTAACATTATAGATATATGTATATATATTATATAGAGAGGTATGTATCATGCATAGATTAATTACATAATGCTATAAAAGGCCATGCTGGATTCTGGAAATTAAGAAGAGAGAAGCTACTGGATAATCTAATTATTTTTTTTCTCCCTTATGAACATTTTATACTTTCAATTGATTATACAGGCTTACACAAATCACAGATTAAAGCTCACTGCACAAAATGGAGACAGAACATAAAGAGACAGCATTTGCTCTGTAATAAACTGGGGGATATTAGTGGGATATTTTCTCCCAATGGTATAAGAAAGATTCAGTCGTTTGTTTATTTGACATGTATATTTATATTTCCTATTGAAAAATCTAGGCACACTTAACACGTTAAAAGCGGAGACAACCTGAATGGCCGGTGCTGCGGAGAGCGCTTCTGTGAAACAGATCATGCACATGTCGTCAGCGTCCTGCTTCAGGGTTACGGCATTTTTATCACAGCCGTGTAGACAGGGCAGACAGCGCTCTTCGTTTTTAACACCTCCGCATGGATGGCCACAAGGATGCGTCTTGCTACAGGCTATCTTAGCATATTCCTGTTAAAGATGAATTACAACGGCACAGAAAATATCAAAAAAGGCACACATCCTGGTAATTACATCCATTATATTAATTTTCCAAGGTACTTTCCCCCGGGAAATAGATATAAGGCTAAGTAACCATAAAGTAGTTATTTTTATTCTTTGTTTGCATATAACTTAGGATTATTAACAAAGTCTAATGTGATTTAAAAAAATTTCACTCCACATTAAAGGGAATGCTGATTAAAAAGTGAGCTGCAATTTTCATCTATTTGTTATCATGCATAGCCATGAAGCAAAAAAAATTCCTGACATATAATCATCCAATCACCACCTACCTCTCACCAAAATGGGGATTAAAAAAAATACAGGTATCCTTCACTATCTGGACACTATCCAAATTCTTGTTAACTAAATTGAGGAATCAAAAATATTTGGATAGCATGGAATGTGTACAGATGTTCATGCATAAACAACTTTAAGGAAACAAGTGAATAAAAAATGTGTAACAAGCAAAGGAAAGGCAGCCCACAGATTTTTATCTGCTTCTAGCACAGAAGTAAATGTTAAATATATATGATGGTGGTAGTTGGGAAACACACACAAGAGACTGATTTGGGTTTGAGAGCTTTAACTGATCCATTCTCCAGCTTTGATAAAGCATTTAACTCTTGACATGGGTAATACACTAATTTAGAAAACAAAAGTGATGCTGAGCTCAGAGTCCTATTTATATGAAGTGAAGGTGTCATGAGGGAACACGTGCTACTCCTTACATGATGGCCTAACTATACACGCACCTGGCAATCTGCATCAGCACAAACACTGCCAACAGCAGACAACTCTGTTCCACTCCTGGAACCACAGAAACGGCATGCTTCCGAGCTACTTGTGGTGGGTTTACCTAGGTTCAGGCAGAAACGGAAAGTCCTCCTTAAGTATATGCTTTCTACATATTTTAATATAACTAACGGAAGAAAACAAATCAAGCAAGCAGGGATATGTATCAGGTGCTATCACTGAGAAATCAGCCCGGCAGTCTTGCAGCTGAAGGGTTGTAAGCTGCCCTAAGTAGAAAGTAAATAATCACACACAAAAAAGGATAAGAGACTAAAGAGCTGCCTGAAGCCAAATAAATTATTAACTGATTTATTTATACTTCTTCAGTACACAGAAACCGACTAGGCTTCTAGTCAAGACAGCAGGTCGAGCAGCTATGGTAAGCCCCCTCATTACAAAAGCACAATGCCAGACAAAATATAACAACAAAAATTAAATAAAGATACATAGAAGAAAGGGAAATCATTAGGTACCTTTCCCAATGACAACATTACAAGGTATGGGAGAAAACCTATCAGCAGAGAATATGAAACGTGAATAACAGAAGAATTCCCACCCAGGGAACTAAAGATAATAGAAACATTTGAAAAGGAATTTAAATATGTTTGAAATAGTTAAAGGAGGAATGGAATCAATAAAACAAAGAACAAAAGGAAAAAGAACAAGATTTGAAAAACACAGACCAAGCTCATTTTAAAACACACGTACAAAATTCTAAATATGATAAGTGAACTTAGCAATATTTACAGAAAATGTTTTTTAAAAAGGATAGTTTAGGTCATAAATACAATGATGGTTCAAACACTAGAATATTCATTAATGTAATATGGTATGGAGGGAAAATAGGAGAAAAAAAAATCAGCTGTGAGAAAAGAAAAGACCATGCTCTTGCAGCATGAAAAGTTATTCATATTTAAATTTCTCAGATTTACATCTAACACCAAAATCAGAAATTTGTGTCAGATAAACGGCAGACTACAGAGGTGCTGAAAATTGAGAATCTGTAAGATTCAATGCACCTTTAAGCTGGGAATACACCAGACTTTAGGAAAAAAATCAAAATGAAAAATGCATATTTTGGAGATAAAATGACTTGCCCAAGGTCACACAGCTAGTTCATGGCAAACCAACTTTCCCGACTTTTAATCTAATGTTCTACAATAGAACACTGAATACTGTCTAGTAAATATAAAAATACAGTGATCAATGATCTCATCATCACTTAATAGAAAACACTCAAAATTATTCACATTAAATAATTAAATTAAACATCTAGTTTAATCGTAATCAGTAGGATGGTTCAATCTATTTGTCAGGCACGGTTCACTCTTAAATCCTTTTACCTGTGTGTTCTCGGAATTCCACCATTGCCTTCATGGTTTTAGAATCTGCTAGTGCCATCAACCAAAACAATTTGGTTCTACCACAGCCTTCATGAAGGTCAACCTTTATAGCTTCTTCTTCTTCTTTGAAGACCTATTGTATCATTAAAGAAAAGGGGAAAATATATCACTCTGAAAGAAGTATACATTTTAATTATTCAATAATGAAAACGGCTTTTATTAAGCAGTCTAAGAAATTCCAGATATTTCTAGTCTTCTCTTTAATCTTCACAACAGCCCCATTTTTATAAATGTGGAAACCAAGTCTCAGAGGTTAAACAACATGCTTGATTTACACAGCTGGTAAATGAGACAGCTGGGAACTCCAGCTGGAGGAGTGGAGCTGGAACTCCACCCTTGGTCTTTGATTCCAAGGTTCATTTTTCTCCCATTACGCCAAGTCTCCTTCCCACATTCATTTCTTACCGAATATATTTTATGTTACAGATACTATTCTGCATGTAAATGCAGAAATTTTCACCTGTCTTTGATGAGTTTTGGTTCGCCGATGAAGATGAAGGAATCTGTCACAGTCAGTACATAAGTTTCCACATACGTTGCACAAAATGATTGCTGCAGTTTCACCGTCATCATGGTTATCACACATAGGCTAGAACAGGACATTTCCATACGTTACAAAAGGTTAACAAGAAAGTCTTAAATACTCATACAAATTTAATGTGATTTATTTACAACAGGAACAGACTGTTACTCTGAACTCAAATAAGAATTTAAAATCTGAACATTAAACAGAATTATGGCAAGTGTACTTAACTATAAAAGCCCTCGGGCTTCCCTGGTGGTGGCGCAGTGGTTAAGAGCCCGCCTGCCAATGCAGTGGACACGGGTTTGAGCCCTGGTCCGGGGAGATCCCGCATGCCACAGAGCAACTAAGCCCGTGTGCCACACAACTACTGAAGCCCACACACCTAGAGCCCGTGCTCCGCAACAAGAGAAGCCACCGCAGTGAGAAGCCTGCGCACCGCAACGAAGACCCAACGCAGCCAAAAATAAATAAAATAAAATAAATTTATATATATTTAAAAAAAGGCCTCAGAATCCTCAAATCAATGATTAAATGCGCTATGGGCACTCAATGATTAACAAAATAAACATGTATACTTTTCTTAGCGACTTAAGAAAATTTCTTCCATTATATTCAAACATTCTGTTTGCTAAATTAATAAATAATGCATTTTTGAAACTTGGATGTTAAAAAGAAAATGCTGAAAGGGCCTGTATAAAGTTTTTCCTTCCAGTGAAGCGAGGGATACTTATCAAACCCACTTTAAGTACATCTGTGAATAAATGGTATATCATGTTGTTCTCTTACTACTTTATTTCCTTCTTATCATAAAACCGATTACATTTTAGTACAAAATCTAGATATAGAATCAGAGTCTGGCTAAAACCAAACTTTGATATGATGCAAACATGACTCAGAGAAGAAGGGAACAGTTTTTTAATGTAATTAAATCCCCTAATATACTATGAAGAGGGAACCCTAAGTGAAATAGACTTGTGAGATGAACTTGGGCAGTGTGACACAATTTTTCAAGAGTTCCACTAACTGTGTATTTTGACACGTGAAGTCCTTTTTTTTTTTTTTTTTTTTTTTTTGCGGTACACGGGCCTCTCACTGTTGCAGCCTCTCCCGTTGCGGAGCACAGGCTCCGGACGCGCAGGCTCAGTGGCCATGGCTCACGGGCCCAGCCGCTCTGCAGCATGTGGGATCTTCCCGGACCGGGGCACGAACCCGCGTCCCCTGCAACGGCAGGCGGACTCTCAACCGCTGTGCCACCAGGGAAGCCCCTAGAGTCCTTTTTTTTAAAGCTAAGCCAAAGCTTACTGTAAAGAAAAACAAGCTAAATTTTTATAAAATAACTCTGATCTTACCATTTGTTTTTGTTGTCCATCCTTTCCCATCCATCTCCCTGAGGAGAGGCGATCCACGTGGTCCTGGTCGAGAACACACAACGACGCCAGAGCAAGCCAGAGCTGCCGAAGGGAAAGGCTATTACACTACAGAGCGTGGGGTTACGCCTTACAGAGCACCCACCGCCACAGCTCAGTGAAGGCTAGCTGGACTTGAAAAGACGTAGATCCCCAGTGGCACTCAAGTCTTCCTGGTGTGGTACCAGGTAGCCACGCCCTCTACTGTGTGTGCCATGCACAGAGTAGGCACTCAAACACATACTGAGTAAATGACTGTTGCTCTGATGAACCATTCTGTTGTCTACCTGACATATAAAATTAACCTTTATTATTCTGATATGCAAACAACATATCAATACATAAATTTACATATTTAATAAACCAATGCCTTCTACACATTTTCCAACTAATATCTGCTTGAGGCATTAAATTCCAAGGAAATCTCTATGCCTCTAACAGTCTAGCACTATGCTGGGTACACTTTGTCAGAAATAAGTAAACGTCTTACAAGCGTTAGAAAATTGCCCTCAAAAATACTTTAAAACTTTCTGAGGCTTAAAGAGCAAGCTTCATTTTTACATAGAATAACGTATTTCTTCATTACTGAAAAACAGAAAATAATACTTAACTGTCTCAACTCTGAGAAGTGCATGTGAGCATCACTGGACATGAAGAGTAAGGGGGAAATAAAATAGGGAAAGAGAAGCCAGAAGAAAAAGTTATGCAAGGAGAAAGGGGAGAGCCGACTGAAGAACGAGTGCAGCGTATACGTGGTGGGAAAGGTGACTGTCAGAGCAGCTGCTTCAGAGGCACAGTCACTGGAAACATGGCATAAACTGGCTTTTTCTGCCCAAGGGAGATAAAATGTATCTTCTTTTTCAGACTTCTGAGGATTAACTTAAGCAATTTCTACCAGCTTTGACTTCTTCCTAACCCTGTCACAACTGCCCTGCTTCAAGGAAATCTCAAATCTCTTTTGGAAGTATATGGGACATAAAATTTGGTAGATTACAATTTACAATAGATTACATCTCATCTGAAGGATGCAATCTCACTTCCTAAGAGATTCTGCCCCATTGTGCCCTGGGCACACACTTTCTGCTTTTGAAAAGTAAGGCCTACACATTCAGTAAGTAGGCTACAGGACTCTATTTTAGGACAACTGAGTTATTACAGAAGGAGTAGGCAGGGGCCTTGTCTTTAAAGGACCTTCAGTCTATCACAACGTCATGCTGACACTAAAATTAACAGTAAACACATCATCAGAAAGGCAGTACACTGACATATTGGTAATTTAGCTTTTTTTTAATGAGTATATCCTTAGCTCCCTAAATAATAACAAAAACAAGTGATAAAGAACACGTAACAGTGAACATTAAAAATTACCAGGCTTAGCTTATAATTCAAAAAAGCCCTTCATACTTTTTCAATAAATACAATATTTGGTAAGAAAAAAGAGTGAGGTGGGTAGGGGAGGGATGGATTGGTAGTTTGAGATTAGCAGATACAAACTATTATACAGAGAACTGACAAACAACAAGGTCCTACCGTATAGCACAGGGAACTACATTCAATGTCCTGGGATGAACCATTATGGAAAAGAATGTATAGATAGATAGATAGATAACTGAATCACTTTGCTGTACAATAGGAATTAACACATTATAAATCAACTATACTTCAATAAAATAAATTTTTTAGAAAAGTAAATTAAGCTGGCTTATTGATTTAAATTTGTTCAAATCTGTTACTGAAAAAGAACATGCAGCAATATAGACCAAATGAAAGGAAACCTACCCTAGTTGTTGCAATACATCTCACTGGAGATCTAAATTCTTCCTCCATCTTGGTCAAGGCAATGATGGTTTCTGCAATAGCATTTTTTGTCACTCGGGACCACGCTTCTGACAAATGACCCTAATGAGCAGGACAGAATAATTTAATAAACAACCAGAGAGGTATAATCAAAGGAGCAGATTCTGTTCTCTGAACATCTTTCACCAAAAAGGAAAATTTATTTGCTAGTGGAATCTTAGATCAAGGGGCATACTTTAATATAAAAATCCTTCACAACTATATGAACAATTCAACTTCTACTTACTATTTTGATGATTCAAAAGAAAAGTAAATAAAAATTTAAGTTCTCAATACTCTTCTCTTACAGAGTTCAAGGGCATTTCATCTTACATGTAGATAAAAACATAACAAATACTAGGTTGTCTATGACTGAGAAATTCTGATCATGAAACCCTGTTATTTGACACGGAGCTCATACAGCTAAGCTAAGTGCTTTAGAAGAATATTACTGGAACCTGAGAGCATAAATGGGTTTAAATTACAACTACCTTAATTTGCTAATGTGATTTTTACTGAACACCAACATGTTACTCCTAGAGAGTTTCAGTGTTCCTAAACATCTTTCATAAATATTTTCATCCAATGAAAAGCCTATTTACTCAGAAAGCCTATTTGAGAATGGAAAAAATTCTCCATTTCTCTGATTGAGGAAATATCCAAACTGTTGGGAAAAGTGACAGAACTTCATATTTCCCCAGAATATCCTTACTCGTCTCATATCTACACACTATCAATCTTTAAAGGGACAGTTCACATTCCAATTCCTCCTCTTCCAAAATGCTTGCCGTCTACTCTACCTCTCAGGAACCTATCGTCCACAGTGTCCTGCCCTCCTCGGGCTGAACTCCTGGAAATACAATGGAATGTGAGGAAACTAACATGGAGCAACCAGTGAGAGCCAGGCACTCTGAGAAGTAATTCCCTTTCCTCCGCACTCCGGGATCTCCCTGCAAAAGCAACACCTAAAGACAGCAGTACAGGACGTTCATAAACTGTGAGAACTAAAAGACAGCGAGAAACCTTTGCTCTGAAAAGCCCTTTTTTTCCTTTAGGCTCTTGTGCTCAGGCTGTTTTTTTAGGGTTCAAAGAGTATACTTTTTTTTTTTAAGTTTTAAAGTCTTAGAAGACTTATGTGATAATTCTCAAGTAAATTAATTGGGAAGCTTGAAATGAACATAGTTTACACAAAGGGAAAATTTATCACCAGCTGGAAAGACAGATCGTGAGATAGTGAACCTACTAAATGGACCTTGTGAGTAAAGCAAAATAACATGAATGTTCTCTCAATTCAGCAGAATGATTATGCTACTCGTTTTGTTAATCAGGTTCCTACTGTACTTCACTGACATAATGATCAGGAGGATGGGAACTTACTGCCGCCATATCCTTAACGAGTTTAATGATGATCTCTGAGATCTGGGTAGGAGTTGAGCCCTTCATCCACCAGTGACTCTCACCTCGTCGGATATAACTACAAGAAAAGTCAGCGTTTGTAAACCAATCAGTGAGAGTTACAAATGAATAAGATGAAAACTCTTATTTCAGCATGCCGCATTTTAATTTTTAAAATGATTCAACCAGTCAGGACATTTTAAAAGAAAATTAATGACAACATTATTTGTAATCCACCTCTTCAACCCCAAGGGAGTAGCTATTCTGATATGTGTTCCCTTTCAAATATTTCACTGTTTACATATTATTTTTGTATGCATCTTTTAGAACAGTACTATTCAAACTATATCAATAGAACACAAACTATTTGTTACCAGTCCACATAAAGATAAGAGCTTGCACCAGAATATGTCAACTATATCACTGAGCATACAGCAAGTCCCCTACATACAAGCCTTCAAGTGACAAACTCTGAAAGATGCAAACGTGCATCTGGTTCCAGCAAGGAGCCAGAACCTGTGCCATCAGCATCAGGCGTGAGTGAAATTGCAGCTCGCCCTCCGTCTCCTGTTGCTGACGATCCTTCAGCTCTGCCACCTCCCACCTCCTCTCCCTCCTCCTGTCGGAAACTCTTCTTGTCTGTTCACTCGATGCCAGCCCCTGTAGGCCTGCCAGCTGTTGTACTATAGTACTGTACTTTTCAGGGTACTGTACCCAGTAAGATTAAAAATGTTTATTTTTTTGTGTTTGTTTTTTATGTATTATTTGTGTGAAAAGTATTGTAAACCTATTACAGTACAGTACTATATAGCCGCTTGTGTTAGTTGGGTACCTAGGCTAACTTTGTTGGACTTAATGAACAAACTGGACTTACAAACGCGCTCTTGGAATGGAACTCATTTGTATGTAGGGGACTTACTGTACTACTGTTTAGTTCAGTTCACATTTTTTTCCCCTAGGAAGACTATCCAGATGAAGGAAGCAATATACTTATTTACATTCTAGTGCTATTTGCTTAATGTTATGAATTGGCTCTTTGACTAGCATCTGGAATACCAGATGTAATACCAGATGACTAGCATCTGGAATACCAGATGTCTCTAATCTGCTGCTGTTACACACAATTCTATAACAAACAGCCCTGTATATATACCCTTCTGCATATGTATGAACATGTTTGAGAGAAACAGTTCTACAGAAGTAGAATTGGTAGGTCAAAGGATATACACATTTTAAATACAGTGATATGTTATCGAACTGGCATCCAAAAAGGTTATGGCAATTTACACTAGATGTCATAAAAACTGTCTATTTCTTCATAATTATGCCAATGTAAAGATATTTTACTATTGTTTTAATCTACATTTCTCTGAATACCAGTGAGGTATCTTTTCATTTACTTATTGGCATTTGTAACTTTTCTTCTCTGAAGTGACTACTCTTGGCATTTATTTTTGTATCAGTTGTTTGTCTTTTGTTTTCATTGATTTATAGTCATTCTTCTAATATTATGACTAATAATTCATTGCCTACTATATAAGTGTTAAATATTTTTTTCCAAGTCAGTTGTTTGTATTTTAAAAGTATTGTCGATCAATTAAGTTTCACTTTTATGTAGCCAAATCTCTGAGTCTTTTCCCCTGTTACTTTTGGGTTCTGTGTTTTATTTAATTACGTCTTCCCAAATTGAAGCTTACAAAAATATTCTTCTATAATTTGTCCTACTAGAGTGTAAAAACAAAAATATACAAACCTTTAATTGATCTCAAGTTTATTTTGTAATGGTGTGAGGGCCTACAGTTTGGTTTTTTTTTCTTTTGTATTTGGGAAGTACTCTAACATCATATACTCAGCAGATTTTCCCTTCCCCACTAATTTTTTAAAAAATTTTTTGGCTGTGCTGCACAGCATGTGGGATCTTAGTTCCCAGACCAGAGATGGAACCCATGCCCCATGCATTGGAAGGCGGAGTCTTAAACCACTGGACCACCTGGGAAATCCCTCCTCCTTAATTTGAAAAGACACTTTTATTATACACAGCATTCTCTTTCATACATGGGCCAGTCATTTATGGCTTCCATTTCTGGTAAATAAGCAAATAAGAGGGAATTTGAAAGGTCTGGATTCTTCAAACGGTAGCTTACTCTGTTCTATTTTTGTACCAAAACATATGCAATGACCAACCTGGAATTGAAAATCATTGGAAGGGTAACTGTTGTAACTCCTTTGCCCACGGAGGTACCAGCTGTTCCTGTGATGGTGGTTCCTTTGGCTTTTAGCTGTACTGTGAGTGCTTTGGCAATGCATCCTAGAAACATGTCCAAGATACCTAGCTTATTCCAATCTCCTTTCTCTGTTGAATGAATAATATCACTGATATCTGCTGGGGGGAGGGATTTCACTCCTATAATGCTGGCCAGACGATTAGGGGTGACTTCAGGCAAAACTCGTCTTAGTAAGGAGGTCACCTGGTAAGAAAAATAAAAGAATCCTATTTAAAGATTTGGGATTGACATGTACACACTGATATATTTAAAACAGATAACCAACAAGAACCTACTGTACAGCACAGGGAACTCTCCTCAATATTCTATAATCATCTAAATGGGAAAAGAACTTGAAAAAGAATAGATAACTTATATATGTATAAATGAATCACTTTGCTGTATACCTGAAACTAACACAACATTGTTAATCAACTATACACCAATATAAAATAAAAATTAAAAAAAAAAGATTGGTGTTTTAAAGTTTTCATCTTTTTTAATGAGTCTAGCTGCTGTTCTATGACTTCAAAAGCTTTGAGAAGGACAGAGAAATGATTTAAACATGATTTAATTTCTCAAGTGGTAACTACCACTCCAGAGCAGCAAGAAAAAAAAACGTCGCTTACTTGGTCGTTATATACATTATATATCTCATGAATAAGATATTCAGTAGCAGAATACTCTTTTATCACAATAACACATTACTAAAATGGAACATATTATGTTCTTCCATATTCTCATTACAATGAGTCAAAAACAAAAAACATGGGGTTAAAATACAATCCAAAAACCAAAACATAACAACAAAAAATAACCAAACAAAAACCCCTGATTCTCTTTGCTAGAGTAATTTTTTAACAATGTTTCAAGTAACAAAATAAGCCTACAGGTAAGTGGTGTGATCAGTCACCTGTCTCTGGACGCGTGGAGAGGCGGTGTGGAGCAGTGAAAAGAGGTCCTGGAGCAGAGTCAGCTGCTGGGCCAGATACTGCCGGCCCACGTTGGAGCCACTCAAGGCTAACACCATGGAGAGCAGCTCAAAGCAGTAGGCATCGGAGGAGGCATCTTCATCGTTGGGCTGCGAGTTGGCATTTTCTTTGCTTGATATGGCATGTTCCCATTCTTCACGAACTCTGGTGGCTTCCATGCGAATAGCCTGGACGATGTGAGCACACACCTATTTGAGGGCAACATAAAGAAAATGTAAAAACATTATTTGTAAGGCCTAGTTAAAACCAAAACAAAACAAGAATACTAGTTGATAATTTAATACTCTTCCTCCCAGTTAATTCTCCATCATACCATTCTCTTAACTCATCTTAAAAACAATTAAGGAAAACTAGGCAAACCATGATTAAAAATCTGAGTATTTAAATCAACTAGTATAGAAACAAATTATATACTAGTTACCAATTCCCCTGCCTGTGGTTTAAGACATGAAATGAAAACAAATCACCATATTTAATCACTTCTAAGACACATTTCCCCCCACACGCTAACATTTCTATTCATAATGTGCTTTATAATTGATGCAATTCATAACTTAATTGGCTGCAAATTTTTTTAGCGATACATAAAATAACAGCACATTTTACAATTGGTAGCTTCTAAGATTCAATAAAATGCTGTTAAAAAGATAAAGCACACATAAATTTATGTGATTTATTTAAAAGATTTAATGGTGTTGAAAGTTAAAATAATGGCCAATTTAAAACCTAATTCAAAAGTCAATATTTTATTTGACTTCTGAAGGGCTAATTTTGTTATGTAGGCACCCCTAAACGAACCCCCATTATATGAATGATCTAGGCTACTCCCCCATCTCCTGAGAGTTAAAAATATTAACACTGGTTTAGTTAACATTATAATTGCTCAGCAAAATAATTAAAAAAAAATCAACCAACAAACAAAAAAACAGGGGGGGAAAGGAACACAGGAAATGTAAATGAAATCTGATATAGCTGGGTACTTGACACCAAAATTTAACAAGCTACCTGAAAATGAGAAAAACAAAGAGCAGCAAGGTAAGAAAGTTAACATTCATAACAAAATCTTTAAAGTGATGCAGGTATGCTAATATGCTCCTTCCTCTCTAGAAAAAGGCAGACACATTCTGCAGGACCTAAGAAAGAGTCAGCATAGAATTGCCTCCATAAAGTTTGGAAAATGCTTTACACCCTAAAAACAAACAAACAAAAATTGATGAAGACAATGAAATGGCTGTTAACCAACCTGTTTTTGTAGGTTAGTCAGTTTACTCCTGCTGAATATGATTCCAACCATATGTTCTTTCAGGTCAGCATCTGAAGTTGCCTTTATACAGCAAAAAGGAAAAAAAGGAAGCGGGCTCTTTCAATAAAATATGTATATTTGACATTTTGAAGCATCTTGAGAAATAATTATGCAGGTATTTTTACAAGGTGGATTTATTTTAAATGGAGATCTGTAATACTAGGACAAAGGATAAAAAGCTTGAAGAAATCACTGTTGGCTAAGGTGGCTATAAAAAGGGCAAAATTTCTGAATTTAAGAAATCCAGAGAAGTATACTTCACGGATTTCTTTAATCTAGTCAATCTGTGTCAGTTTGATTGAATCTATTTCTCAACTCTGAACATTATTAGTTCATATCCTACATTTGGTTATTAGAAGAGCAACTCAGGAAAATGACATTTGGTTAAAAGGAAACTGTCTTTAGAAAACTCTCTGATAATGGTGGCCTTAAACCAAGCTACTCCAACACCAACAGTAAACAAAGAAGCATATCATAAGAAGAAAAATGAAGGCTGACGTTTTATAGTGCTTAGCATGTGTATGGCACTCTCTCAAGTGGTGGATAAATATGAAACACATAAACACACAATCTTATTTAATCCTCACAAAAACCCCATAAGGTAAGATCTGATGTTTTGCCTGTTTTACAGGTAAGAAAACTGAGGCAAACCACCCTTGTATTAGAATTAAAAATAACTCTTGGTTTCACTTTTCCGAGGATCGAGAAAGCCACAAGAGAATATCACTCCCACCTTAACAATGAGAAAAGCTGATAATCTACAAAACCATAACTTTTTGGGTGCCCATCAGAGAGCTGAGATGGGCAACCAGGTAAACTAAAATCTAAAAAGACAAATCCATATAGTTGGACACTTCAAAATTCTTTCTGTATCTGACAGAACAAGAAAATGAGCAAAGAAACAAAAATCGGCAAGGTTCTTACAGACCTGAACAAAACTATCAGCCAAATGAATAAATCAATATTTATAGAACCCTTCACAGAACAACAGCAGAGTTCATATTCTTTTCCAGTGTACATGGATATTCACTAAACTATACCATACTATGAGTCAGAATTCAGGTCTTAACAGTTTTAAAAGGGATGAAATTATACGAAATTTATATATATTTTTTACTGTGATAGAATTAAACTAGAAATCAGTAATACAAAGATATCAGGAAATCTCCCAAATATTTAGAAATTAATTACCCAGGGGTCAAGGAAGAAATCAAAATAGAAGTCAGAAAATATTTTAAATTTAATGAAATGAAAAAAACAATGCACCCAAATGTGTGACACTAAAGCAGTGCTTAGAAGAAGATTACAGCATTACTTATATGAGAAAAGAAAGGTCTCGAGTCATCATATTAGGACCTTAGGAAACCAGAAAAAGAACGAATCAAAGCCAGAGCAAACAGATGGAAAGATATAATAAAAGAAGATACATCACTATAGACTCTAAGGATAATAAGAGTATATTATGAACAACTTATGCCAATAAATTCAGCAACTTAGATGAAATGGGCAAATTACTTGGAAGACACAACTACCAAAGCTCACTCAAAAAGAATGGGTAACTGCAATATCCCTGTATCTACTAAGGAGAGTAAATTTGTAGAATAATTTTTTTTTTTTTTGCTACTTAAAATACTAGTAGATTATACATTGACAAATGAATTCCTTTTAGATAGGATGGCCTTTTAACTTCTTTCATAATTCATTTTGCTTTTTTGACATACCATACTATTCATTCATTCAAAGTGTACAGTTCAATGGTTTATATATTATACATGCACAGATCAGTGCAACCATCACCACAGTCAATTTTAGAGCATTTTCATCACCCCAAAAAGAAACACTGTGTCACTCAGCTATCACACCTCTAGTTCATCTTCTTTTTTATTAAAGAAAAATAAACTGCATATAAGCAAATACAGCATATCCATTAACAAACATAGCAATATATGGATTATTTTACTTAATAAAAGAAAATGAAAAAAGAAAAATACATAAGAAATCCATTCTGATAAAAATTCTCAGCAAACTAGAAACAGAAGGAACCTCCTCAAACTGATTAAGAGCAGTTACAAAAAATCTATGGTGAAAGACTGAATACTTTCTTTTTACGATCTAGAAAAGGAAGACTAATCTCACTACTTTTATTCGACATGGTAGTGAAGGTCTTAGCCAGTGCAGTAACATAAGATTGGAAAGGAAGAAGTAAAACTGACTTTCTTTGAAGATTACATGATTATCTATGAAGAAAATCCCAAAGATACTACAAAAAAGCTTCCAGAACCAATAAATGAATTTAAGGGGACCAGAGGATATAGGTTTAATACAAAAAGTCAACTGTATCTTTATACACTAGAAATGAATAACTGGAAAGTGAAATTAAAAATATCATTTACAATAGCATCAAAACCATGAAATGTTTAGGGATCAATTTAATAAAATGTGTAAGACAGGTACACAGAACTGAACTATAAAATACTGCTGGCAGAAATTAAAGAAGATCTAAATAAATGGACAGACCTAAATAAATATCATATTCATGGACAGGAAGACTCAATATTAAGATGTCAATTCTCCCCAAACCGACTCAGCACTTTGGTGCAATTCCAATCAATATTCCAGTAGGTTTCTTTTTATTTATTTATTTGTTGGGGAGGAAGAAATTGACAATCTGATTTTAAGCTTTCTATGGAAATGGAAAGGACCTGGAATAGGCAAAACAACTTTGAAAAAGACTTGGTTGGAATCTTATCTCATGATTCTCTATAAAGCTACAGTAATCAAGACAGCCTGATGCTGGTGTAAGAATATATGTGTAGATTAAAGAAACAGAATAGGGTTCAGAAACAGACCTACATATTTACAGTGAACTGATTATTGATAAAAGATAGTCTTTTCATCAAATGGTAGTAGAAGAATTGAACATCTACATGCCAAAAAAATGAACCTCAACTGTATAGCTCATACTGTATAGAAAAACTTGAAATGTATATAGCTCTAAATAAAAGAACTAAAGTTCTAAGGTTTCTAGAAGAAAACAGGAGAAAATCTTTGTGACCTTAATTAGATAAGACACAAAAATCATGAGTCACTTAAAAAAATAGATAAATTGGACTTTACCAAAATTAAAAACTACCTCAGAACAGAATAAAGAAAAAAAATGAAGAGAATTGAGGACAGTCTCACAGACCTCTGGGACAACATTAAACACACAAACATTTGAATTATAGGGGTCCCAGAAGAAAACAAAAAGAAAGGGACTGAGAAAATCTCTGAAGAGATTATAGTTGAAAACTTCCCTAATATGGAAAAGGAAATCGTCAATCAAGCCCAGGAAGCGCAGACAGTCCCACACAGGATAAATCCAAGGAGAAATACGCCAAGACACATATTAATCAAACTATCAAAAATTAAATACAAAGAAAAAATAAAGAAAGCAGAAAGGGAAAAGCAACAAATAACATACAAGGGAATCCCCATAAGCTTAACATTTGATCTTTCAGCAGAAACTCTGCAAGCCAGAAGGAAGTGGCAGGACAGATTTAAAGTGATGAAAGGGAAAAACCTACAACCAAGATTATTCTCACCAGCAAGGATCTCATTCACATTCGATGGAGAAATTAAAACCTTTACAGACAAGCAAAAGCTAAGAGAATTCAGCACCACAAAACCAGCTTTACAACAAACGCTAAAGGAACTTCTCTAGGCAGGAAACACAAGAGAAGGAAAAGACCTACAATAACAAACACAAAACAATTAAGAAAATGGTAATAGGAACATACATATCGATAACTACCTTAAATGTAAATGGATTAAGTGCTCCAGCCAAAACATATAGACTGGCTGAATGGATACAAAAACAAGGCCCATATATATGCTGTCTACAAGAGACCCACTTCAGACCCAGGGACACATACAGACTGAAAGTGAGGGGATGGAAAAAGATATTCTCCATGCAAATGGAAATCAAAGGAAAGTTGGAGTAGCAATTCTCATATCAGACAAAATAGACTTTAAAATAAAGACTATTACAAGAGACAAAGAAGGACACTACACAACGATCAAGGGATCAATCCAAGAAGAAGATGTAGCAATTGTAAGTATTTAGGCATCCAACATAGGAGCACCTCAATACATAAGGCAAATGCTAACAGCCATAAAAGGGGAAATTGACAGTAACACAATCATAACATCCCACTTTCACCAACGGACACATCACCCAAAATGAAAATAAATAAGGAAACACAAGCTTTAAATGATACATTAAACAAGAAGGACTTAATTGATACTTATAGGATATTCCATCCGAAAACAACAGAATACACTTTCTTCTCAAGTGCTCATGGACACTCTCCAGGATAGATCATATCTTGGGTCGCAAATCAAGCCTTGGTAAATTTAAGAAAACTGAAATCGTATCAAGTATCTTTTCTGACCACAACACTATGAAACCAGATATCAATTACAGGAAAAAATCTGTAAAAAATACAAACACATGGAGGCTAAACAACACGCTACTAAATAACCAAAAGATCACTGAAGAAATCAAAAAATACCTAGAAACAAATGACAATGAAAACATGACAATCCAAAACCTGTGGGATGCAGCAAAAGCAGTTTAAGAGGGAAGTTTATAGCAATACAATCCTACCTCAAGAAACAAGAAACATCTCAAATAAACAACCTAACCTTATACCTAAAGCAATTAGAGAAAGAAGAACAAAAAAAACCCAAAATTAGCAGAAGGAAAGAAATCATAAAGATCAGATCAGAAATAAACGAAAAGGAAATGAAGGAAACGATTGCAAAGATCAATAAAACTAAAAGCTGGTTCTTTGAGAAGATAACCAAAACTGATAAACCATTAGCCAGACTCATCAAGAAAAAAAGGGAGAAAACTCAAATCAACAGAATTAGAAATGAAAAAGGAGAAGTTACGACAGACACCGCAGAAATACAAAGGATCATGAGAGATTACTCAAAGCAACTATATGCTAATAAAATGGACAACTTGGAAGAAATGGACAAATTCTTAGAAAAGTACAACCTTCCAAGACTGAACCAGGAAGAAATAGAAAATATAAACAGACCAATCACAAGCACTGAAATTGAAACTGTGATTAAAAGTCTTCCAACAAACAAAAGCCCAGGACCAGATGGCTTCTTCACACGCGAATTCTATCAAACATGTAGAGAAGAGCTAACATCTACCCTTCTCAAACTCTTCCAAAATATAGCAGAGGGAGGAACACTCCCAAACTCATTCTACGCGGCCACCATCACCCTGATACCAAAACCGGACAAAGATGTCACAAAAAAAGAAAACTACAGGCCAATATCTCTGATGAACATAGATGCAAAAATCCTCAACAAAATACTAGCAAACAGAATCCAAAAGCATCTTAAAAGGATCACACATCATGACCAAGTGGGGTTCAGCCCAGGGATGCAAGGATTCTGCAATATATGCATATCAATCAATGTGATACACCATATCAACCAGCTGAAGGATAAAACCATATGATTATCTCAATAGATGCAGAGAAAGCTTTTGACAAAATTCAACACCCATTTATGATAAAAACTCTCCAGAAAGTAGGCATAGAGAATTTACCTCAACATAATAAAGGCCATATATGACAAACCCACAGCCAACATCGTTCTCAATGGTGAAAAACTAAAACCATTTCCACTAAGATCAGGAACAAGACAAGGTCACCCACTCTCACCACTATTATTCAACAGTGTTTTGGAAGTTTTAGCTACAGCAATCAGAGACAAAAAAGAAATAAAAGGAATCAAAATCGGAAAAGAAGTAAAACTGTCACTATTTGCAGATGACGTGATACTATACATAGAGAATCCTAAAGATGCCACCAGAAAACTACTAGAGCTAATCAATGCATTTGGTAAAGTAACAGGATACCAAATTAATGCACAGAATTCTCTCGCATTCCTATACACTAACGATGAAAAATCTGAAAGAGAAATTAAGGAAACACTCCCATTTACCACCGCAACAAAAAGAATGAAAATACCTAGGAATAAACCATCTAAGGAGACAAAAGACTTGTATGCAGAAAACTATAAGACACTGATGAAAGAAATTAAAGAGGACACCAACAGATGGAGAGATATACCATGTTCTTGGACTGGAAGAATCAACATTGTGAAAATGACTATACTACCCAAAGCAATCCACAGATTCAATGCAATCCCTATCAAACTACCAACGGAATTTTTCACAGAACTAGAACAAAAAAATTCACAATTTGTATGGAAACACAAAAGACCCCGAATAGCCAAAGCAATCTTGAGAAAGAAAAACAGAGCTGGACATCAGGCTCCCGGACTTCAGACTATACTACAAAGCTACTACAGTAATCAAGACAGTATGGTACTGGCACAAAAAACAGAAATCTAGATCAATGGAAGAGGACAGAAAGCCCAGAGGTAAACTCACGCACATATGGTCACCTTATCTTTGATAAAGGAGGCAAGAATATGAAATAGAGAAAAGACAGCCTGTTCAATAAGTGGTGCTGGGAAAACTGGACAGCTACAGATAAAAGAATGAAATTAGAACACTCCCTAACACCACACACAAAAATACACTCAAAATGGATTAAAGATGTAAATGTAAGGCCAGACACTATAAAAGTCTTTGAAGAAAACATAGGCAGAACAGTCTTAGGACATAACTCACAGCAAGATCCTTGTTGACCCACCTCATAGAGAAATGGAAATAGAAACAAAAATAAACAAATGGGACCTAATGAAACTTAAAAGCTTTTGCACAGCAAAGGAAACCATAAACAAGATGAAAAGACGGCCCTCAGAATGGGAGAGAATATTTGCAAACAAAGCAACTGACAAAGGATTAATCTCCAAAATTTAAAAGCAGCTCATGCAGGTCAATATCAAAAAAAAAAAAAAAAACAAAAAACAAACATCCCAGTCCAGAAGACCTAAATAGACATTTCTCCAAAGAAGATACAGATTGCCAGCAAACACATGAAATTGAGTTATTTGTAGTGAGGTGGATGGACCCAGAGACTGTCATACAGAGGGAAGTCAGTCATAAAGAGAAAAACAAATACTGTACGCTAACACATATATATATGGAATCTAAAAAAAAAAAAAAAAGAGTTCTGAAGAACCTAGCGGCAGGACAGGAATAAAGACATAGACGTAGAGAATGGACTTGAGGACACAGGGAGGGGGAAGGGTAAGCTGGGACAAAGTGAGAGAGTGGCATGGACATATATACACTACCAAATGTAAAACAGATAGCTAGTGGGAAGCAGCTGCATAGCATAGGGAGATCAGCTCGGTGCTTTGTGACCACCTAGAGGGGTGAGATAGGGAGGGTGGGAGGGAGACGCAAGAGGGAGGAGATATGGGGATATATGTATACGTATAGCTGATTCACTTTGTTATAAAGCAGAAACTAACAGACCATTGTAAAGCAATTATACTCCAATAAAGATGTTAAAAAAAAGACCATATTTAAAAAATAATAAAAAAATAAAAAGGCTACTTTCTACAGGGTTCCATTGAATAACACCTGGGAAAAGGCAACATTATAGGGGCAGAAAATATCTCAGTGGTTGCCAGGGGCTAGGAATGAGATGAGGGGATTGAATGCAAAGGAACAACGAGGAAATTCTGGGAGAGATGTGTTTTAAAACTTGCTTGTAATGATTTCACCACTGTATACATTGGTCAAAATTTGAAACGATGCAGTTTAAAAAGATGAATTTTTTGTATGTAAATTTTACTTCAAAAACCTGACTTATAAAATGATTCCCTTAAAAGTTATGTTATCTCACCACCATCGAACCACTAGCATAACCTTTCCTATTCAATCTTAATGCCTCAGCATACACTCTCCTAGAGTTAGGCCAGCCTCTTCAAGGCGCCCTTGCTCCCATCCTATTAATCTGACTTTCATCCATTCTCTTTCAGGTCTAACACTAAGTCTAATATCCCCCAAGAAGCCTTCTCTGACCACTCCAGGGCACAAACAATAACCTCAATGTACTCTGAAATCCTGATGTGCAACTGATGTGCAATTTTTCACACATTTAGTAAGCAGATTATATACTGTAGAGTATTCCTGTTGATCTGTTTTTGGGAGGGAGGGGATGGACTGTTCACATCTAAGAACAGAAGGTAAGCTTTTTGAGGGCTTGTAAGGTTATTTAGCAAAGAACTGACATTTGTTAAGATTCAGCTGATTTAATGAGTAGTTACTCAGTCTTGCAGTCGTGCAAATATCTCCTAAAGATGCTGAAAAAAATCACCAGAGTTTATGAAATCCCATTTTTTTTTTTTTTTTACAGAACCCAAACAGAAAAATGTGGATGATTTAGATGCTACTGTATCAGAAGGCACAGGGTTAGCCTAGGTAAGTCCTTGAAATTATCTTTCAAAGGGCTGTCAAGTTGATTATTTACAGCATCTAAAGACACAAGGATATGAAGACTAGTCAGGGTTGACCTCTCTTTTTGAAAATGGATGAGGTTCTCCTCTTAGATCTAGTGCTTTAGTTTAGACCAAATAAGTTAGGCAAATGAATTTTAGAAGAAATTTCAAGAACAGTATAAAGAACAGGTTATTCCAATAAAAATTTACTGAACACATGTGTGTTTATGCCATGGTGGATATAAAGACAAACCAGACATGTACTCGGTCTTTAAGAAGGTATAATTAAGTAGAAGATATAAAACATGTATACAAATAAACCTAACAAGAGAGAAACCAAGAAGAGACACAGAAATTACTATGAAGCTTAGCAGAGGACATACTACTTTGTGTCTTCTCCGCGACCTTCTTTATGATTTCCCCTGAACAATCATAAAGGAGGCTCATGGAGAAGACAGTATTTTTGAGCTGAACCGTGAAGGACAGAGAAGATGGCGGAAGGCGCACAGCACAGTCAATGACGAAGCTGATTTTACAAGTGCCAACATTAAAACACAACAGCCCAAGGTTTAGAGCAAATTTTGTTGTTACTTAAAATACCAGCTAGATCATACATGAACAAAGAGTGAATATCTTCTGGTAGTTCCTTCATCTTCTTTCTAATTAAAGTAAAAACTATTAACTTTAGTTTTAGTTAAAGATACAGAAACTAGTATCCCATATACATTAAAATACACAGCAGTACATGGATTATTTCAGTGAACAAAAGTAACAAAGTGAAATAAATATTTTTAGAATATAAATAAATACATTGTATACTTTTTCTTCTCCTTCAGGTGATGACAATAGTGCTTTTTCCTCTTGTTCTGGTGTGGGTTCAGCATCTCCAGAGATGAGCTTTCCAAATACCTGGTGCAGAAGAGAAGGAGGTGAGAACAACTCAATGGCAGAATCTCCTCTGAGAAGGCTAGAGAGGAGTCAGTAGCTGGCTCTGTGGGCTTTATGCTACCAGGCTATTCCTACTGCACACCTCTACTCTTCAGGAGATGAATGCAAAGTGAATTACAAGAATTCAGGGCTATGAGAAGAAAAAAACGGGCCACGTTTGTAGCCAGCAATCTCTAACAAGCTTTCCAAAATACTTTTTTAACCTCTTGATATTCCTGTTGAAGTAGTATATTATTTCAATTTATCCTGTGCTAGAAAATGTGTAGTAAGGACACTCACCTGTGATGTAATAAGTCTGAACACTCGTAGAGTCTCAGCTTCACAGTTCCTTTGCTGGGCCACACTGGCTGAAATCTGGCCAGCAATTTTTGTGCTTTCGCCATCCTTCCAGCCCAGAACCTTAACTTGTCGAACTCTCAGTGTATTTTCTGGGCCCTTTAATTCAATTTTGATGATGTGATTATCCCCTCCTGGAAGTTCACTTGTTACCCAACCAATGTGCCTGGAATCCAGATCGACCTAGGAGAGCAGAAAAGGGACAGAAACCTGATACAGGTGTACTACTATTTTATCACTGTCCCAGACTTTGCAGTAATAACGGCAAGCTCAAATAACAAATAATTGTAGCCACAGAAAAGCTAATTAGATTATTTCACACTGATTATCTTATTTAAACCTTGTGAGGATAATACAATACTATAGTAGCTACAGATGAAGACAGTGAGGTTAATTGACACAGATGGCAGATGTCTAGTAAGTGATGGAGTTGAGAATTAAAATGCAGGTCTGCTTACTATATGGCTTCCGAGCACAAGTTACGTAAGTGAAACCACTGCAAACAATTTACATGACTGTACCTACACTGACTGTAAGCAGAAATACTCACATGATCAAGCAATGAAGTCCTGTTTTGTGCATCTTCACATGAAAGCACATTTAAAGCAAGGATTTTTGCTGTGCAGTTACTTAATATATTTTACTTTTGAAGAAAAATTATATAATATGTAAATTCACATTGGTCATTACTTATTTCAGTATATTTCATTGAGAATACAACTTTTTTTCAGGATTAAATTTCAGTGTACTGTAAAATGGTTTCTGACACTATTCACTCACAAGTAAGTGAGTTTATACAGAATCTCGGTCACATGCCCAAATAGAACTTAACTTGTTTCTAGAGTTGGTTTGTAAATTGATTTTCAACCTGGATATAGTCACAGTGTTGTAACTGAAAGATTTTCAAGCTACAAGACAACAACCTAAATTTCAACCTGAAGTGTGGGTGAATCAAGGTGACAGTTGTGAAGCGGATCTATGATGAATTTTAAGGCACCCTGAGTCTCCGCAGGGGAGCAGGAGTCAGGGTGGAGGGCTATAGCACGGTGTACCTGCTCGTCACTAGAGAGATTTAGGGAGATAATGGCTAAGATGTTTAGAACAGAGATGGTTGTAACTATTCCTATACATGGACCATTTGCCAATTGAGTGTTTTGTAAATAGACGATTTCCTATAATACTTGTACTTGGGTGGCATGCCAAAATTAGAACTCAACAGTGGATACTGAGAAGAAGAAATTTCTCCCTGGGCAGTAAAACATTTAATGACAAAGTTTTAATTACCTGCTTTATTCTGCACAAATCTTCTACTGCTTTGCCAGTTAAGAAGGTCATCGAGGTAACTTTATTCTAAAATAAACGATTCAAAATAGTTACTATGCCATGTTCCTGGCTCCAGAACTGACAGTGATTTCTTACAGCCTATCAATATAACATCAACTCTTCTGCCTGTCTTTTACGGTCCTTCCGAACTGACTTCATTCCATCTGTCCAACCAATGACAGTTCCTACAACTCCACTCTTTTCTTATTCTCACAAACTCCATCTTGAATCTCACATTTCAGCCCTTCTCTATGGGCTCTGAGAGAGGAGGTTGGCATTCCCTCTTTTCATCCAAAGTCTAATCATTTAAATTCTATCTTTATCATGAAGCCTTTCAGCAACTTGCCTTGCTACTCATGTGCCATTTTTATCACATTATTCTCATTGTTTCCGGCTGTAAAAAGGAGGAAGACAGGTAGCTTAGGCAACAAATACTTGTGAGTATCACGATGGACCCAGATGGCCTTAGGGACTTGGAGAAGGATATATGAGAGGGATGGGTTCTATCCCCTCGAGATCCTTGTCAAACTAGGGAAGGAACATTAACACACAAAGTAAAATATCAAAAGAAATTCAATACCTTTAAGTACTGAAAAGAGTCACACTGGTAACTAGAGCCAGAGACCTTAAGTTTGAGTAAGTTTTATGCCAAGCACATCAAGAAAGAGACAGACATACTAATTCCTTGGAGAGCTGCATACTTTAAGTGCTATAGGCTGATGCAATTCAAATCAACAAGTGCTGTGTTTATGGCAGTGTGGTGGGCAGGCTGCGGGGACACAGAGGTATGTAAGTCTTAATGATGCATATAAATTAGAGGAGGTTTCCTAAAAGAAAAGCTGATGTCAGCATACATACTGGGGCTTTAAAAATGAATATTATCATGATTATCTCTCATAAAAGACAAAAATGTCAAATTGAGTGCAACCATTGTTTTGAGGGAAAGTGTGTCCTAGCTTACAACATGCATCAAAGATAACACACTGCATTGAGCAGTGAGTTCCTGACAGAAAAATGTTTTGATTTGTTATATCTGACTTTCAAGTAAGATAAAGTAGTTGTACCAACTGGACTGTTGTGTCTCAAGAGGAGGTAAGCTAGTGATATATTAGCTAAGCCTTTATTCCTTATTGAATCTGAGCTGATGGACAGAAGTTGGGGTGACCGTGGATGGCAAGGAGTGCTCTGACTGCACACTGAACTTCTGTGGTTGGCGTTCTCCATACAGGAGACCCAAACCCATCACTTTGGCTGTCCCTGGGAAAGGAAATACACAAATGGGATCAGAGCAGCTTAGCAATGGCCCAAGGGGACTTATTAATACTATATCTGCTAGCAAGCCACTTCCATTCAGAGGGAAAAAAATCCCAAGAAGTATTCTTCCCCAGGAATGGGGTAAAAGCGTGGGAGTTTGGTAGTTGGTGCTACTTTTTTCTCGGCTCTGAACACTCAAGTAAATAGGATGCTTTTTCCTCTTCAGTGCTTTTTGTAGAAGAGTGCTCAATTCAGTGGAAACATGTAGACAAGCTAGAGCTAGGGAGAACATAAAGTATGATTACTTAGGTTAGTCCAGGAACTTCCCCCAATTCCCTCATGATGGCCGGGGGTGAGGATTAAAAACTGAAAGCTAATTACACTATCGGTCAAAGTGAATTAAGTGCCATCAGAGTAATATAAAAAAGAACCCAGAGGAGAGAAAGAGTAATTTTTATAGATGAGGTACTGGGAGAGGATGTGTCTATCGGGTCTTAGATTTGGGAAGGTTATGAAAAGCAGAGTTTAAGGAGAGGACTTCCAGGCCAAGGAAATAGCCTGAACAGGGGGCATGGAGGTAAAAAATCATGGAACGGATATTTATATTGCTTAGCTATAGCCATGGTATATTTGTAATCAGACCTTTTCTTAGAAGTGGTATTCCACAGTGCTCCCAGTCATATTCATCTGTTTTTAGACTTAAGATTTATTTTAGAACTATAAAAATATAGTTTGGTTGGTGAATTCCAGATGAAAATCTCTTTACTAAAACTCAGAAATGAGACTGCATGATAAATAAAGGTCTGAAAAGAACTAACGAACCACAAATTAAGTTTCCTTTCTTACCCCAAGATCTCGGGAATTGTCCACATGAACAGATACATAGCGGGCATTGATTCCTTTCACACAGTTGATGGTGACGTTCTTGGTTTTGTTTTTATCCTCATCTCCTGATTCCCAGAAGGTTTCTGTGGAACCATCTGTCAAACTGCCAATCATGGCAGGTCGGCTAGAAGTTTTTATGTCAACAATGCTGGTTAAGTCCTTTAAGCACATTACAATGCATAATTCCTACCAGAAACAAATATACATAATTATAACACTCAAATGGACATCTCCCATGATAATAAAACGAACTGACATGAGATAAGAAATAGCAGCAAGAATCAAATTATTTAGAAGTAATTTTCAGTTTCTCCTTCAATACATCGTTGAGTATTAACAATGCTGAATTACTGACCTGACTCATAGCCTCAAAGCCAGACTGTATGCTGATGCTGAAACTCTCTTCACTGTCTCCATCATCTGATTTTGACAAAATATTGTTAATGTGATGAAAGACATTGCTCTGATGGAGGAACTGGTGATCAGATTGCTTGAATTTCAGACTCCAGCATCTAAAAAGGTATAAGTAATACATTAAAAAATTCTTTTTCGGGAACCTCTAAGGGATTCCTGGAAAAAAGCACTCTGTAGCTAACATTTCAAGAAATCTTAATGCTCTAGGTACAAAAAATACAAATTTTAAAAATTCAAGAAATAAAATTATTTCTACTGGCTTTTATTCATTCCTTTTTTTTTTTTTTTGAGAAATAAAGGTCATTTCTTTCGAACAATATAAATTCTAAGGGAAGTTCACCCATTTTCAAACTGGATACATGAAGGTCAAGGCTACAGAAGCAAAAAAGGTAACAAATCAGTTTTGTAGACAAGTGTTACCCCAACTATAAGAGCCTCTTAAATGTATTAGTCTTACAATTCCATACTAATCCCACATAGTATAACACACTTTGTACTTCAAAAATCTTGTGAGGAGGAAACAAAATCTCCTCTCTGCTGGTCTTATCGTTAGGCATGTGGGTAGCCAAAATCAGTCCTTCACCCTATTTCTTATAAAAATCAGTGGAGGATTTATTTATATGTGTAGTCTAGTACCTGGCTCTACTGACAAGGTCCACAATGTAAAAGTAATGTTGAATCTCAGCAGGTCTGAACTTAAAAGGAGGCGATGCTCTTCAATGTAGTTTTAGGATTGGCTGCATATGACTAGGCTCTATTTCTCTTGATATTCTTTTCAATTCAAAATCCTATTTTGATTTCTGTTTTTGAGATTTCATTCCCTCTCCCTTTTTGTGACATTTAAGACTGTACTGTTGAGTAGCACTGAGACACGTGACTTCGGGTAGAAGAAGGGAAAGTGAGGAAGACTGTTACAGACTATGATAATTTAGAGGACTAAGTAGTATATTATCCACATTTTACAGAGGGGCCAACAGGCACGAACTAAGAAGGACAATTCTAAATTATGACAGTCATGAGGGGGGCACCATTCACATAATGCAGGTATTCTTTCTATCTTACTATTTAAAGAGGTCTTTCAAGCATTTTGTGCTTTGACTACTCCACAAAATCCCTCTTCCAGGGTACCAACAATACTTAGATATAAGATTACCTCAGGGCCATTTGCTGTAACGAACTGCCGCTGGGAAGAGACATCATAAGATCAGAGATCGTTTGAAGTAAGCGGTGAAATGTATGTGGTAAAGGATGAGCAGCTTCCCCTGCAATCACTATATCTGAGAGTGGATGTTCACATACTCTTGTATCTTTCTCCTAAGACAGAAATTGAAAGCAAGTTGATCCATTTGTCTGCTGGAAGGAATTTTCCCCCCATACAAAAAATGTATACTTTAAGGATATTCATGTAACAGAAATGTAAACAAAATCAAACCATACCCAAGGCATCCGTTAAGATTAACTAATTATGTTTGTATTATTTTAAAGGAAAAAATGATAGGGTCACCTATAAATAAAATCACCAAACAAATAAATGCCACATATGAGTATCAAGTCCAGTGTACTCACTAGTCTACTAGCAGAAATGAGCCGTTCCCTTCAGTTGAGCCTCACCCAAATTGCTGACCCACAGAGCTGTAAGCCAATAAGCAAGCGTTTTCATCCACTGGGTTTTGGGGCGGTTTGTTACACAGGAGTAGACAGCTCTCGTGAATGCGTGATAATCTCACATTGTAATTGTGGTTTTTTTCTGTTTTTACTTGCAGCTCTGTTGATTTTTACTTCTTTAAAGGCTATATTATTAACTACAAACCCACATTAACTACACAGAGCTACTCTTATCATTTTGTAGAAAGCCTCTTTATCCCTACTAATAATTATGTCTTGAAGTCTGTATTTTTCTGATGTTCAACTAGCTAATTTTGGTTGATATTTACCCAGTATATCTTTTTCTACTTTTAATCTTCCTCTATCCTTATGTTTTAGATGTGATGCTTATAAACAGTATCTAGCTTTTGTTTTTTTCTGCCTATTCTGACAGTCTTTTAAATGGAGGATTTAGTCCTCTACTTTTTTATTCTAGAAATAGAAATGAGGCCCACAAGTCACAGCTACAGAGGTGGAAATGGGGCTGGAATCCAGGCTTCCAGGGTCCAAGTTCAATGCTTTTCCATGATACAGCCTGCCTCCTATAAAATACAAGTCCCTTCTAGCCAAAGGTTTTTGAATTTCATGTCCCTACACAGTATCATTTTCACTCTCTGTACTGTACAGTAATGTTGTAAAGTAGACTGATCTTCTCTGTAATAATGTTGCCCTGTTTATCTGTCTTATACTGCACTGTGACAGTGTTTATCTTGCAGTTGACTGCTTCGAGACAGTGATGGCTAGGGAGAAATCAGAATTGACTGACAGCGTTTTTGGAGACAGAAGACTTTCACTCAGCATAGTTAATATGTTGCTCATAGCACTGAAATTTTATTCCTGCCTTTAGGTTATATAATCTGTGAATGACCTCATGAAAATTACTGCACTATCTGAAAGTAGTTCTACTCTTCTATAAAAATATGGACAATTAAAAAAACCAAGAACCTCACTTACTTGTTCTGCATTTTCTTTGTTTGTTTTATTTTCCTCATCCTCTTCTTCTTCTGGTTCCACTGGAGCAGGAGTCAGTGATGCCACAAAATGCCACAGAATATCATGGAGAGAAGTTGTTTGGATGACATTACACAGAAGCCAGTTGAAAGCCTGAATAAATGATGGTTAAATAAGTCCAAGATAAAAAGAAAATATACGAGTGAACATAGCAGAACTTTTCTTGTTCGGAAACAAAGAACCTTCCTGGACTAAGTCTTTTAAGGAAAGATACTAGGAAGTCTGATCTTCATTTCACTGAAAGTACACTGAACTTACACAGTCAATAATTTTGGGCCTAATTAAAAAATTAATAATAATAGGGAAAATAATACCTATGAAATGCAATACCAAAATACTTTCCCAAAATACTTTTTATTTCAAAAATTTGTCTTCATATTAATTTACCCATGCACATTTTTTTTCCAACTTGCATTCAGGATCAACACAGAATGTTTCTTAAGTTCTACACAAGCTACCATTTACTTAAATATACTCATATTGCTCCCACTGATGAAATGGCAGGTTACCTCCTACCCATGATAAAGAAAAAAATTTATTATATACAAGTCTATGATATATAGTAGTCCATTTCCAGAGACTCAAATAAGTTATTACTGTTACATTTACAACTCAAAAGCGCACTTTTCATCCCCTTTGCAGGATTATTCTAACTGAAAAGACTCTGTGATTACAAAAAGCTTTTTTAAAAAGATATTATCAGGATTCAAATAATGAAGCAATGCAGAAATAAAGTTTTTTAGAGCACTTAACTATGAAACTCTAAATTCATTTCTATTCATAAACTTGAGTTTAATTTTATTGTGAACATGGTATTTTCTATTCACTGAAGTCTCTTAACTTGTCACAATTTCTGTTTGGTAGAAAAGTACATCATTAAATAGAATCATCACATGAACTGTATGATGAATGAATCAATAATCCTATTAATGTATTCTTACCTCCATAGCAAAAACTCGACAAGCAGATTTCCTTAAGGCCTGTTTCATTGCTATTTCAAGACCTTCCAGATCATGATGCTGTATAACAAAGGCTAAAACTGGCCACTGGAAATTTCGTTCTCCTTTGGAAAGAGAGCTGTGGGCTGAGATTAGCCGGGAAAGCTCAGGAGATGGATGTCGCAAGAGGGAAGAACCAACTTCTATTTAAAGGAAAAAAAAAAGAAAATTATTAACTTTTATAGGTAATACATATGATAAACGTATTTAAGGTGATATTAATGAATAGTATCTAGCTTATTCACTTTAGAGTCTTTGCAGTTTTTTTGTTTTTATTTTTGCAGGTCTGAATCTAAAGTCCACACGAAGTGATTTATTTTCTCCCTAAATGGAATCTACATCTTATCCCCATCATTTTCTACAGGACTGCTTTATAACAAATGTTACTTCAATAAGAGCTCAAAAATACTTGTTGAATGAACCTATAAATCATTAATATTTGATTTATCCTCAATAATATTTTCCTTGAAGATCTTCAATAAGATACATAATTATTTACCTATAAATATTAGGTCAGATCTTCATTTAGTAAGTGGTCGGCCTGATAAATCATTAACACCTTATCCTTTTTTTCCTCTTTATTCTTGAGACAGAATCAATCAGCCCTAGTTTGAGGCTGTTGATACCAACTGGTCCAGATTATCTAACATTTTTACTGATTAAGAGCTAGCCATATCCCCAGTTTTTATTATCTATTGGAGTGGTAGTAGCTACAGGAGTTAAAAACTTCTATTGCGAGTGGGAAGATCACTGTGAAAGTGTTAAGTCATTGAAACTGCTGGTTCACTGAAGCTTAGTGGAAGGGAGAATGGTAGCAATATTTGGCTTAGATATCTAACAAGTAGTGTACTTTAAAGGTCAATTTATTCTTAAATAACACTGGATGATCTCTGGGTGTCTCTTCCAACTGAGATGTGAAATTTAGAGAGGCACATTTATGGCTAAGTCACATAAAAGGAATGTCTACCACAATTTAAAATTAATCCATTCCTCTGCCTTCAAAAATTAGATTTTAGGGCTTCCCTGGTGGCGCAGTGGTTGAGAGTCTGCCTGCTGATGCAGGGGACGCGGGTTCGTGCCCCGGTCCAGGAAGATCCCACATGCCGCAGAGCGGCTAGGCCTGTAAACCATGGCCGCTGAGTCTGCGCGTCCGGAGCCTGTGCTCCGCAACAGGAGAGGGCACAACAGTGAGAGGCCCGCGTACCACAAAAATAAATAAATAAAATAAATTAAAAAAAATAGATTTTAAAAAATATCTACAAATAAAACCATTTGGATCACTCAACCTTTTTTTATTTTATACTTACCAGTGTCTCCACTGTTAACTCTTCTTCTAGGAATGGCTTTAACTCGTGCAGGTAAAATGGAGTGTTGTTTATCATATTCAGAAGCAACAACTGAGTATGATCTTTGGAAGACAGTTCTCTTGGCAAGATCAGTATCAGTTATGGGACTGGTTTCCAAACTGCAGATAGAACAGATGACAGATAAAAACTCAAGAGAAAAAGTGAATGACGTGACACCTATATTTATTTAGTTTTTAACAGTGTAGTCAAATACGGGAACCCGTATTTCATGTGGAAGAATACAAATTCAAAGCCAACTTGATAATCCCTCTCTAAATCATAATTTGATCTTTCCAAATGTAGCCACATTTTGACTGATTTCAGAACTGCATCTTAAAACTTTTAGTTTTCTTAAATCTACTTTGCATTTCAAATGAAAAAGAAGAAAAGGCTTCAAATGTTCTAAGCTCCTTTCAGAATCAAAAGCACCGTGGTGGAAGACGTGTGTCATGATATTCAGGAAAATCAGGCAGATATATTCATAACAGCACTGAATAGAAAGAAAATGGATATGTACATACAGAGACCTAATAAAATGGAAAGTGAAAGGACGCAATTTTCCTTTGGCGCTGAGTGTTCTATGAGGTTTCTCATTCTTTGGGGGTGCTGCCCAAAGCCCTATCCAGAGCACGGCTGCACCAAAGTGTACTGAGAGGTGACAAACTGAATTCCAGTGTCAGTTATATTATACTTACATCCATATGAGAACTCAATGGTTTTCATGTGGGCTTTAGGAAACCAACAATTTTCTATTTACTATAGCAGCATTAAAAAACACTTGAAAAAGTATTAAGATGGTTATATAATTTCCTTTATTGAGACATTTTATAAAAAAGAGAAATACCTTTCTTTACTTTCTAAGGCAAATTTATAAACTATTCTTTTCATGTATTCTTTTCTCTGTCACCTCATTCCATATTGGGCTATTTTCGCTCTCACCCTGAGTTCTAGAATTGTTTCTTTTCCATCATTCAAGCCAGGTTTAAAATCCTATGTCCCTCAGTAAAGCTTATATACTTTCTAGTAAGTGGCTAACGCCCTGGCCATTTTCTTTCCTCACTGCTGAAGTGTGTGCACATCTCGTTTGAACAGATGATAAATGTTGCACATAACTAACTGGGGTAAAGGTGCCTGGATGTCAGTTTCCGCTGTTTGGCTCCAGAATGACCAGAATATAGGGATATGTTAATTTAATTCACTTTCTATATGGTGTTACTATAAAGCACAAGACATCTTTTCTGCTTTTAGAGGAAGTTTTATCTATCAATGTAAAAAATTGTTGTACAACCTAAAAAATAATGACTTGTTCTTATAAAATTTTTGATCAAGCTTGTGAAGAAACTGAAGCAACACAAGAAAACCCAAAGGTTTCCTTTCTACTGACATCATGTTCACAGTTACTCATGCCTGAACTCTTGATTCTATCCTAAACTGATCCTTTTCATTATCCAGTCACTCAACAAGTCACACTGATTTTTCCTCCAAAATATTTCCTTTACCCATCTGTCTTTAACAACCATTGCCAACACAATCGGGTTCCACACACACAGCTGAAATCTTTGATTGAAATCTTCAGCTTCTCAGTTGACAACTGTGAGACTATTTCTGCATTTGTACCATGTCTTTCCTCCTCTAAAAACTCTCAGTGGTACCCTGCTTCCTTCTGCATTATATATATATATATATATATATATATATATATATATATATATATATGTTTCTCTTCAGTTTTCAAGAAGCCCTTTACTCTGATATTATAAGGGGGTAGGGTGGGGCCGGTGAGGGGAGCAGTGCAAGTAATAATCCAAGAAGCTCAAGATCTACTTTCAGTGCTACTTCTCCCATGAAACCTTCTCTAAGTACTGCCTCAAAGTGACCTTTCTCTAGTCTGATTTACTACAGCATTAAATGATATAATACACAATGGAAATGGAATCCTTTATTACTTCACTAGTTGATCTTTTCTCTCCAACCGGATCTGCCTCTGCTGTCAAGGACCTTACCTGATTCATGAATGCATGCTTTTTCTTACTGCTCTAACAGTTAGCAGAGTTGACACAACTTCCTTCCCGAGATGGAGGTATGTATGAAAGAACTTCTAGAGCATTCTCTTCTAGCTTACAGTCTTTCTTCCACCAAACACTGGACTCACCAGAAAGACAATGACTCAAATACCTGGGTGGCATGGACTTCATGTTGCTCTCTGGCTCTTCAAATACATTAGGACTCGCATCAGGAGTTACTGATATGTACGGGGCAGGTACAGATGTTGAACGCAGGTATCTCATCTCATCCTGGAATAGGTTGTCATCTTGGTAACCCACAAAATTTTCATGATGATGCCTGCATTAAATTAAACCCAATAACTTAAAAAGTATGATGGCAATACAGATAACTTTCTATTTTTAATCTCCTTCATAAAAGTAAAAGCAACTCATTAAGTCTGTAACTGAGGATTAAAGTATTAAAAGAGTTGTAGATGTAAGCCAAAGGAGATAAAAGTCTGATAATTTCACACATAGATATTCCTGGTACCATAAACATTTCAAATCCAAAATTGAATTTATTTTCTTTGCTTTTTAGAACTTTTCCATCTTCTAGCTTTAGTGAGTGATCCCACCAGCTCTCCAGGTGCCTTACACTGAAGTATCTCGGTGTCACAGCAGGCTCAGCCCTCGACCACGACCAGTTACTTAGGCCTGTGGATGCCAGGTTCCCTCTCACTATTCCCCTTCTTGTTCCCCATCATCACTGCCTTGCTTCAGGCGCATGACATTTCTTGCATGGACCACTAAAGCACAGGCGGTAACCGTTTTTTTTTTTTTTTAAGAGTGAAATTTGAAAAAGATTAGATATATGAAATGTTCCATGGGTTAGAGGGATATCGATTCCCCATAGGGCTAAAAATATAAAATCCATAATTAGAGTATGCCAGCATTTTTTACATGCTTTACCATTTGATTCTATCCTTTTCAAACTGGAACAGAGAGGTACTAGCCTAAGTACAGTAAACAGGTGACTGAAGCTGAAGGCTTGCTGTACTCGGCATTCCTGATGATTTCCTCCGCAGTCCCAAATGTACTTAGTCTCACATTTTCATTTTTGTTTCCCACTCGTTTTACTGAATAATAAGTACAAAAACAAACAAACTACATAACTCTGCTTCTCAAAATGGAACTGTTGGTTAGTAAGCCACGGCAGCAGGCAATTTCTAGAAATCTTCATTTGTCAGCTGATGAAAAAAATCTGAATTTGGCCTATGAAAGGCTGTTTTAGAGTATCAGTGTACAATGCATGAACATATGGGTTGCACCAGCAAAGCCCAATATAGGAAAAACAGTACACTGTTAACAGGCTTTTCTCCATCTTCACTTATGCCCTTTGATCCAGTTTCCACATTAGCAGCAGAGTGATCTTCCAACTGCAAACCAGTTCACGCATTTCCTTGTTTAAAATTCTTCTTTATCCACTGTTTCCTCTGTGGGATAAAATCCAACCTTAGCATGGGCTACAGAGCCACGCATCACCTGGTCTTGGGAAACAACACTTCATATATTTCTCCTGGTAACCAATACTTTAATAAGCCTGTATTCCTTAAATGGGTAATGCTATTTCATTTGTGTCCTCACATATGTGGTTTATGTCAGGAATTGCTTTCCTCTCATTTCCTGCTTGATTGATTTCTAGTTATCCTTCAAGACTGCTAAAATGTCAGATCCTCTGGGAAACCTTTCCTTATTTCCTTGGCAAGATTCATGTACTCTCTACCTTTTATGCTATGACAGTATTCTATACACACTTCTATCATAAGTGCTCCTCACGTAACATTTTAAATGTTTCCTTTACATATCTGTCTCCACCAGAGTGTGAACACACGAAGTCAGGATTTTATTATATTCATCTTAGTGTAACACAAAGCTGGTACTCAGCTAACCAACATTTAAACGCTAACAGAATTAATAATTTGAAAAATGAAAGATTTTGGATAGCAAATATCGGTTTATTTCCATTTTAGCATTTCCCACTATTAACACACTGACGTCTGCCTACCAAAGAGTAAAAGATAGCTGAAGTCTTACTAAGACATACTGTGTATTAATAATAATACAAATCAACATAGTATTTACATATTTTTTCAAATACCTACTACTCTAAAGTTTATACCTCTACCAGTCATATTTCTGAGTTAAGGCAACTCAGAAAATAAATTCCTAGAGGTCACTTTACTGTATACAATATGTACTGTAGTATGGAAATTCAGGGCATGATATTAAACAGTAGCTGTTAATCCAAAGTGATTTAAAAGAACAACAGCCGAGTGATATTACCTAGCTAATGTCTGCAGGTAGAGACAAGGCATTTTAACCGGAAGATCCTCAGAAATGCCCTCTTTCACGCTGGGAAGTTGAGACTGGAATGGCTTTGTAGGATGGTAACACAGAATGCTTGGTTCGGCCGCGCTGCTCAGGGACAGCAGGAAGAGGGCGTTGGCTTTAATCACTTGGTGAGCTTCCATAGTGGGCAAGGCACGAGGCGTCTTGACTTGCATTGGCTTCCTCCTAGACTGTTTGACCTGGAAAGGAAATTTGTACGGATCTTTTCCTACGTATACTCAAATTTTAAATTTCTTAACCTAAATATTTCGAGTTTCCAATAAAAATTATTCAACACTGTAGAACTGCTTTAAAATCATAATAGTGATTCCCAAAAACAACATTCACTTCATGCTTCTCCTGAACTTATTAAAACTAATTTGTATCAAATGCAAACTACATTTTTCTCTTTCCTTGGGAAAGTTAAAAAACCTAAGTAGTAAAATCTAAATGTAGTTATCTAAATAAAAGAGTAAATAGGGGCTTCCCTGGTGGCACAGTGGTTGAGAGTCCACCTGCCGATGCAGGGGACACGGGTTCGTGCCCCGGTCTGGGAAGATCCCACATGCCGCGGAGCAGCTGGGCCCATGAGCCATGGCCGCTGAGCCTGCGCGTCCAGAGCCTGTGCTCCGCAACGGGAGAGGCCACAGCAGTGAGAGGCCCGCATACCGCAAAAAAATAAAAATAAATAAAAATAAAGAGTAAATAATCTGTGTGTGCGTGCGTGTGTGTGTATATTTGGCAAATATTTTTAGCTAGGTGTGTCACTAGTGTGAATGATCCCGACTTTCCAGAGTCCTCAACGTAATTAAGGATTAAGAAAAAGAGAGAGGAGATAAAGAGTAGGAGAAGAAAAGGAAAAAGAGAAAGTTAAGAGAGATAAAGGTGAAGAGGGAAACCTATATACATGTGTAGAATAGCAGACAAATTAATAATACAAAATTACGCAGTAAACATCTGTCAATAAGGTACGTATGCTACAGGAGAGTTGTTTTTGTGTTATCCCAAGATATAATTTGTTTTTGTAATTAAAAACAGCTGACCTGGTACATAAATTAAATTTATATATTATTCCTGTTATGAAGGCTGATCTTTAATATCAATTATGTGGAGTTGTCTGATAATATGATCATAAAAAGAGACTTTTATAAGATTTATCCTTATCACTAACAGCACAGCCAGAACAAAATAAAAATACCTTCTCCCTTGCAGCAGCCTGTTTTTCACGGAGGTATTTTTCTCTACAGCGATCACACACCAGGTACCACGTGCTTCCCCCTATGCCACCATCACCACAGTTACCAGCCCATCCTCCACAAAAATGCCCAATGCTATTGTAACCTTGTCCACCAGCATACCGGCCACAACCTTGAAGTAAGAACATAAATAAAAATTTAACACTTTAAGTGTCCTTAATAGTTTGCTCCTTGTCACCTGTACATAAATGACGGCTTTTCCTTCTCAAAGTAAGCAAAATACTGAAGCAAATATCTAACCGCCACCTGGGCTGTTAATTATATCAGCAAAATTGCAGGTGTAACCAAAAGTAATCAAGTAAACGATGCCTAAAATACTGACGATACTCTATACAGGCAGATGAGAAGAACTGTTAAGATATGGGTACATTTAGATTTATTTAAGTATGCTAAAAAAACTGGAGAAGACAGGTATTAGGTATAAAACACTCTGTGAGAATAATATATTTTACAAATCATGCATTTTACAAAAGGCTGCAGTGTAATATGTAGGAAGAGAAAAACATTTACCCAAATCCATAATAAGTGAATTTTGGAATATTAATTGTTACAGAAATCGTTACATTTACCTAAAACATAAAACTGTCTTCTGATGAAACAGTTAATATCTCTTCCACAGGAAGCCCAAAGAAATCAGTATAATCTAATTGAATTTGCAATTCTGGACAGGAAAACAATACAATCAAAGGAGACCTAATGTTGCAATCTTTCCTGTGTGGATGGACATGTCCTTATTTCTATTGTGTGAATGGACACGTCCTTATTTCTATTGTGTGAGACACCTTAACAGCATCCCTTGGGTAACACATAAAATATTTAAAAAGTTAACAATATCTTAGAATGTGATACATTAAAATGAAATAGTACTAGACTGCCTTACCACCATACTATTAGATTTCTTTACCTATTTTTCATGAACCCTATACTGTATTGATAAAGCACTTTAAAAATTACATTGTAAGACACTATAAATTCTGGGCAAACGTTTCCCTGTACTTTAACATAATTCATGGAACCGCTTAAGTCAAAGTGACCTAATTTGTTTTTCTACACAAAGTACTTACATATATTCAATAACATCACTTACCTGGGTGAGCCTGTCTCATGTGGTATGTCACTGGGTATGGATGTGACTCTCCACAGAGCTCACAGATGGTGTCTTTCTCTGGTCCTCCTACCGCCAGCTGGGCCATTTCACCAAACAAATTACCTCTGGGCCGAACTTCTGTCTTTTCCTTTTTCTTTTTTTCTTTTTTGGCCTTTTTGTTCTCTTTCTCACACTCTTTCTTTTTAAGGACTGCACAAGAACCAGGACTTGGAAAAATCATATTCTGGGAAGCTGCTTTGATAGTAGCCAAAGAGATGTCTTCCCAAAAAGCCACTAAATGTTGCAGAGTCAGGGGAAGAGGAGACTTAGACTTCATTGGGTGATGCATGGACATTTCAAAAGTGGCCTCGGTTTTCCCGTCTTCACATTTTTCATGCAGAGGAGGTTCCTTAAGCATAGACAATACCTTATTTTTGTTGATACTACCCATTTTAGATATATCTGGTCCATGAGGTGCAATATTAAACATATTCAGTGCAGATGATATTTCTAATGAGTGTCTATTTTTTAATTTGGTTTCCTTTTCTTCTGAAGGCTGCTGGCTGCTTAAACTGCTTCTTATAGGAGCATGTTCTTTGGAAAGTTCAGGATTAAATTTTAAGAAAGAAGAACAAGCCATTGCATCGTGTACTATGCCTTCGTGCCACAGGAAAGAGGCAAAGACGGCTCTGGCACACTCAGCCACGGAAGGGGACATGGCTTGCTTGGCTGGCTCTAAAGGTTTGGATCCATCTCCTTTGAAGAGGAAGCTAGATTTTTCCTTCTTGGGCCTGGTGTGCCTATTAGCACATTTCCGACTTGTTTTGGGGGATGCTCTCGTTTCCTGTTCATCTTTCAGTGGTGCTTTTCCTATGCTGAAATGAACTTTATTCGGACCTTCATCCACACTCTTAAGCTCACTGCTTTCATCACAGGTGCTGTCTGTTAGGCTATTCGTTTTTAAAGTACTTGAAGTGCAGACTTCAACCACCTCACTGTGGAGGTTTTCTTGTACCACGTGGGGAGAAGGAGCTCTATTTTCGGATCCAGGGGAGTCTTTAGAATCCTTTGGTACTGGTTTTGGTTTCGGTGATGTTGATCGTCCCCTTAATGGCTCTGTGAGGGGCATTTTCTTCTTGCGGAGGGTATCTGGATCAAGGGTGTAAGAGTCCGATTTGGAACGTTCCCGAGGAGGATCCAGTCTCGTCTTAACAGGAGCAGCGCTTTTCTGAGGTAGACTTTTATCGTGAGGTGAGGAGGAACGTGTAGAGCTAGCACTGGATGCGCCAGACCTGCTGGCTGGGAGGGTCTTTGGCTTAGGAGATGATGACCGAGAACCTGGTCCTGGGGATTCGGCTCTGAAGCTAGAAGACATCTTCCCATCAGATTTTAGTGTCTGCAAGGTGTTATGGTTGGGGGATAATGACCTACTGTGAGAATCTGACCTCAACTTTGCAGCGTCGGATTTCAACATGAGAGATTCACTAGCCGACAGCCCTTCCGTACCCCTCTGCTTCTTCTGGTCAGCGGTAGTCCGGCTCATACGTCCATCGGGTTTCAGTGTTCTGCTGTGTTTGGAGGACAGTTCTGATTTTCCTGATGTACAGACGGGTCTAGAAGATGTTGAGATAGTCCCTCGGTCACCTGTATGGTCCATTTCATAGTGAAACTTGTTAATATAATTATAACTTACTGATGATTTACACTAAACAATGAAATTAAAAACATAGCTAAAAAAATTTGTATTGCTTGTCACAGACAAAAGTACTTCAAGAATAAAGAAAAAAGGGGGAATTCTCGTCAAATTTCGATCACATCATTTTATAATTCTAATATTCTAATGTTTGGATTAGAATAATTTATAATTAATGTATGAATGCCCTAAAGCTATTATTTAATTACAGGTAATGCAGGCAGTCTGTTATCTGTAAAGAGGTTATGTTCTAAAAGCTTAGTTCATAAGTTTAGCTGGTTAGAACTCAGAGCTTGAAGAAGAAAAATGGGGGGATCCTCAGAATTAGAATTACAAGTCTGAATTCCGGGGCCTTTCAACAAGGAGTCAGGAGAATAACAGAAACAAAAAGGATAAAAAGAAAAATAATCTCGCTCTTTCCTAGGCAAAGCATTAGATGTTCCTACATGAGCACCACTTGTTTTTGGCATCCTGGCCCTCATTCAGTGTCTCTCCTTCCTACTACTTCATGCTTTCCTTTGAGGCATTAGAGTCAGGTCGTCTTTGCTGTCAATCCGTGGTACAACCTTCAAGATTATCTTTCCTCCCTAAAATCAAAACTTCTACCCTCAGTGCAAGTGATACTAGTTCATTGGTTAGGAGGAAAGTAACCTGATTGAAGTGATTCAAGTGACATGAAAAACTGAAAATCCATAAACCTTGCTAGAAGCATTTATATGTTTTGAAAAAGGATACTTAGTAAATTGAGATGACTCTGGTTACATTGTAGTTCTTTCTTTTTCCTTTTTACAGGGATATGAACAAATGTGGATAAAGTAGAAACGTGTTTTGCGGCTTGCTTGCAGTGTGTGTGTGTGCAGAGTCACAGCCTAGTTACCTATACATCAAGAGAGCTTTGCCATGGCATCTGCCTCCTCACAGAAGGCCTGCAAGGGCTGGTATTTTTGCTCATTACTACACTCCACTGATGTCATGTCAAGAATGGGTCAGCATAGTAAATGTTTTTGTTAAATGAGCAAACAAATTCCTATTTTCTTAGTTTCCTTCCCTTCTGCTAGTCACAAATCTTCAGATTCTCTGAAAACTCACTTTTTACTTTTATGGCTCCCATGGCCACAGGGCAGAGGCGACAGTAGCCATTGTTGTGTGAGGGTCAGATTTTATAAACCAATGTACTGTATTTGGTAGAATCAAGCATCAGCTTAATCCTGGCCACTAATTTGGAGTGACTGATGTCTGGAGCACTAGCTTTCGTTATTACTCTGACAGCTGGAAATGCCTTCATCATCACGTTTATTTCATGAGCTGAACCATACATAATGCTGAATCTAGACAAATAAGCAGTAAATCTTTAATATTTGGCACCCCTCTCTCTACAAGATTAATTCGTGAATTGAAAGAGGTTTGCTTTGTAATTAATGATGCACAATTCCTCATAAAGGAAATCTCCACTGTGACTGGCTAAGCAATTGAATCTTCCAAATATCAGGTACACCACCTGTCATACGCTAGCAAAAATGTCTGTTATATAGAGAGGGCCAGAGAGTATGGGCAGCTGTATACCTTATCTCTAAGCTTCAAGTAATGGTGAATATTTTTTTAAGATCTGTAAGTGGTGACAGCTGAATACCTGTTGGAGTCTAGGCACATAAATAATGCAAAATTATTTCTTCCCAAGATGTCAGATTACAATTTAATCCTGCTGAAAAAATTTACTTTTCCAAAATATATTTCATATATTTGTAAAAAACAAATACGTCAAGTTAGTTAAGTGTGGTAAACCCACATACTAACTAACTGATGTTCATCTTCTTCATTTGGGTTTCAAAAGTTTTGAGGCGTGCAGTAAGTATTACTAAAAATGGTCATGTGGCTGCTTTAAGTATCAATAAATATCAACACAATTTGTTAAAAAGCTTTAGATCGTAAAAACTTTCACATTCATCACTTAATTTTGTTTAACGTTTATCATATGTAAGTTTAAGCAATAATGGACACTTTTTAATCTCAAAAGATTCTAAAGAAAAAATAATACAGGACAGGATAAAAATTTAGTACATTCAAACAGATTAGTAAAAATATTAAATATTAGGTATCATTAATAACCTGCATATTTTTATGCCAAAATTATAAATAAAAGGTTATATAATACCACCCTATAATATAATCATAATATAATACTCTACTGTAATATGATATGCCATAGTATATACTATATATCAGGTTACACAAGACTATATACTACAGAGATCAGGTTCTATAATTATACTACAATATTATATAGTATCACTGTCAACTGTACAAAGGAGAAATGTAAAACTGTTTTACTCATTTCTAGGAATACAAGATTTTAAAAGTTTAATTAAACATTACACTAAGACAAAAATATGTGACTAGGTATCTACAGTATTTTATAACACCAGAGCATATTTTAAAATCGTCTGGCATTTTATCAATTGTCAATAGTTTAAACATTTCTAAGTTGAAAGTACTAAAACTAAGCAGCTAAGAAAATACTACAAGGAAGACTCATGCCAGACAGGACAGCCCTGAAAAGGTAAGGTAAACTAAAGAATTTAATTATCAAACTGTTTCTCATTAAAAAACTAAAACAGGAAAATTATTTTTACATTACCTAACAGAAAAAATGAGTTGAAGACTAACCTGTCACATGAGATACTCTATTCTTACAGATCACAATGTGCTTTACGGCTTACACATGTACCACCTCGCTCTGGTAATAATGGTGTTACAATTCCCCAAAGGCATTTAGTTCTACATACTTATTTTATTTAATATCTCATATAGGTTTGAAATTAAGCAAGAGTTCTATTTAACCTACATATAGTAAACAGGCATATCAATTAGGATAATCAATACAATACTGAACAGATACATCACAAATTACCCCAAAATATCAAGTTTTAAATAAAACTATAAACTTTAATCTTAAATGGAATGAGATGAAAATGACTGAGGTGAACTAAAACTTCTTTCTTGAAACCTCCTAGGTTTATTAAGAATGGCCCATCCGTGAAGGCACGCATACCCACCCTTCAGTTTGTGAGACAGAGATGAGAGAGCAGAGGCAGGCCCAGCTACACCATAATTTTTGTAAATGCGCTCACGAGAAGCAAGGTTGCGAGATGGAGATTCTACAGTGGAAAACATTGGCAAAGAAGCAGCACAGATTCAATGGAAAAAAAATTTAGCAGAGAACACAAGCAGAAACAAAGCATTTCAAATGGTATGCGCGACTACTAACTTATTCAAAAGTTTATATTCTGCTAAATTTTCCAGCAAGTTTATTATTTCTCTAAAATTAAAAACTGAATACAAAGGTCAAATTAATTAATTTAGACTAATAACGACAGCGCCAAATGTGCTAGCCTAGAAGTTAAATAACATTCATAGCACTGATAAATCAAATTTGAGCATTTCTTTTCAGACTAATATTTCTTTAACTCAGTTTTCCTTAATTTGGTGCTCACTTACTTATAAATGAAAGTTTATAAGTAATTTTTTTTTGTAAATAGTGGGAGATAAACAGATGTTACTTACGGTTTAACCTATTGTCACCTGTTTTTCTGTATGGACACATGACTATAATTTTTCCAGTATGTGTCTCAGAATGGACCCAAGTTGACATTTATGGTCAACTACTTTTCTGAGTCCATCCTCAGTAAAAAATGTTAGTGCTAATCCCAATATTTGGTGTTTGTTTTGTCGATCTTATTACTGAGATATCAAATTCTGTTTATAAAAAGTCTCACAACACAAAGCAAAAAAGATTTACAAGTCACTGAAAATGTTAGACACATTAATGATTCACCATGCAGAAAATGAAGTACTTAAAATTAAAAAAAAATTCTTTCTTCAAAAAATTAACAGAACCTTTAAAGTGGTCTTTCAAAAGCAGTATGCTAAAAAAAAAATCTCTATCTAAATCTGAAAATAAATCCACTATTTAAAATTTTAACTCGTGGCAATGAAAATAAATGTAATCAAGTGAGCTGAAATAAATTCAGGTAATATAAGGAGACAACTTTCTTAACATTACTGAAATTTAAAAAAATGAATACAACACACAGTTTTCTCAAAACAGAAAAAGTAATAGTTGACTGATTCATTATTATGGCCAAGATTAAAGATGAACTATTCATAAAACCAAGAATCCTTCCATATAAGGTACTGAGTATGTATTATGTGTCAGACATTGTCCTAGGAATTGAGCATAAGATGATGAACAGAAATGAAGTCCCTACTCTTATGGAACTTATCTTCCAGTAAAAGGAGAGAGACAATGAACAAATACACCCTAGATGGAGCGGTGATAAACCTGAGAGTGATAAGCACGCAGATTTTGGGCAATACTCCATGCCTGGATAAGACAACTTAGGTAGCAAGGCCTAGAAGAGACCAAACCCCTGGGACAGTCCTAGGAATACAGAATAGAGGAGGATGTAGAAAAGAGATTGGACATGAAGAGCTGAGGTAGGAGATATCCAGCAGGCAAAGCAAGAAGGTGTTTCAAGGAAAAGAGAAAGATCAATCCTGTCAAACACTGCCAACAGAGCAAGTAAAATGAAATCTTAGAACTGACAGTTGAACTTAGCAAAACAAAAGTCAAAAACTGAATAGAGCAATTTCTGTGGATAAGGACAACTGCAAACACCCCTGTAGTTGGTTCAAGAGAGAATGGTAGGAGTGGATGGAGGGATGGAGACACATGCCAACAAGTCACGTTCCTCTAAGTTAAAGAAATGTTAAAATTTTAATATTTTTGAGCATTCTTCTTTTTAAAGTGGGTAAAACTCAAAGGCACCAGGAACTGCAAAATGAGGTCTTATGCTATTTCAATCTCATATAATACTTACTCTGCAACTCTCACTGAAAATGTCAGTTAGGAGAGTGCCAGCTTTTGATTGGAATTCAAGGCCGATTCAAACTGCCAATGTAAGGATACAGTCTCGTAGCTTGGTCACTAATATCTGTGAAGACTGGGTTTAGCAGGAGGACACAGGAGCAGGAAATCAGATACTATCTTAGTTAAAAGCACCCGTAACATAAATGTACAAAACTACATGGACACTTATTAGATAAGATGTTAGAGGTTTAAGGACAAACTCCTGGAAAAAGTTTTGAAGCCAAATCATCCTTGAAGTCTTTCCAACATGTTACAAAACTTAAAGAGACTGGATTCCTAGGTATGATTCAAAGTGAATAAGATGAAAGAAACATCTTTTGACAGTCTACAAAAGGTTACTGTTAAATGCCTAAGTACAGTAAGCTGTGATTTCACACAACACTTGTTCTAGACATTTAATTTTCCCAAGCTCAAGTTTAAAATACTTTGAAATAGTTAACTTTTTAAAAGATTTATATCTTTCAATTTAAAAAGGGAAGTAATTCTTAAGAGATACTTTGCTATCTATGCACAGAAGAAAAAACTGATCAACTTTTAGACATCTGATGAAGATTAATCATGCTCCTTTTTACCTTGCTTTATAGATAAAACAATCATTAAATTAATGTCTGTAGAATTTTGATTTTTTTGTCATAGTATAGTTAACTAAGGAGAGTAATGTTTAAAACAATATAAAAAGCTGGATTTTTTCCTCCAGTACTCATTTGAAGTCAACGTTGTTTGTTTGGTATAAAGTATCCCATTATTAACAATACGGTTCTTTATGTGTCATTTATTCTTTGTTTTCTTTGTTTTAAATCCCGAGTATCAAGTTCCCTGGGGTACTTCATTCATTCTCTGGTCATAGAAACTCTGAGCTCATTGTAAATTGTATTTAAAGAAATTGTTCCCTAGGCTAATGATAATAATAAAACAGTATAACTTTTCTTTTTAATAAGGAAAGCATTCTCATTTCAGTTGGACAAAGACAAATTGTGGTTTTGCTGTATTAGGACCTTGACCTTGTTATTGGGACAATACACTGGAAGAATCAAGGCACCTGTCACCATCTGGTGGCAGTACACAAAACTGCAGTTCTGAGATTTAGAAAGGGGCGTATACTCTTTCAGGTTTGAGTCAACAACGAAGTAATGATCTTCTTCATCCATTCACCTGTTGATGGCACTTAGGTTGCTTCCATACCTTGGCAATTATAAACAATGCTGCTATGAACACTGGAGTACGTGTATCTTTTCGAGTAAGTGTTTTCATTTTCTTCGGATTATACCCAGTGAATTTGCATTTAAAGCTGTCAGTCCAGGCAGCTGCTGGCTAGAGGACGTAATTATCATCACTATCATCTTATTCTAAATCCTCCAAAACATCAATAGACAGACGTGGGAATAATACTTACACTTAATTGTACTTATTCCTTATCTGCATGTTGTTTGGTTGCTCACATCTTTTGGCCAGGGTGAAGGTATAGTTTATATATTGTCTCCTCACTAACCAATAAACTAGTTTTTTATATTTTTAAAAATAAATAGTTTTAAAATAAGTAATTTCCAGAATATCTGAATTATAAGTTAAGCTTAACCATTTACTGCGTGTGTTAAGAGTCTCTTTGTCAAAATATCTGTAGTACTATTCAGAGAAGAATGCAAATGTACAATTACCAGGGTTTAAATTGAGTGAAGAAAGTCAGAAACACTGCTCCTGTCATTCTACTGTAAACTTGACAAAATGTTATTATCATTGTTAGTGAAGGATCTATAGAATTAGGTTTCTTTCTATATCTTAAAAAATATATACACACATAAATGTAGATATGTATAAGCACTAACAGAATGTGGAATCCTACCAAATGTATCAGAAGAAAAAGAGCTTAAGACACAGAATAGGAACTAAAATTTACTTATATAAATGTTAGTACACTAAATGAATTATAAAAGAATGACAGCTAGAACAAAATTTCCAACTTAAGGCTAAAATAGAAATAAGCTTTTCACTGGAATATAACATTCATCCATACGATACAAATGCAGAAAGGAAGATGGATGAAAATCTGTAATGATGTATTTTCAAACTGTCAGTCAACAATGTCATCTTCAGTTACACAAATGCTAAGTATGTTTCCCACATTCGAATTATATTACAGCTTACTGGAGGCTAAGTTACCCAACTGAACTCATTTTTTCTTAAAATCTGCTTTTTATTCTGTGTATTGGCATTAGGTAAGCATATAATCTTTCAAAACAAAGACAGAAAAATGGACGCCATTCTAGACTGGCTCCTTCAACTGTGATTAGCAAGTCCTGTACAATTTTACTGCCTACGTGTTTCTAAACTTGTCCCTTCTTCTATACGTCCACTGTAATTTACCTTAGTATAAGCCCTACTCAGCTCTTCTCTGGAATCCCTGCCTCTAATGCTCTCCCTTTCTCCAGAACCTTTTTCATAATATTTTTAGTTATCTTTCACAAATGTAAGACTGAGCATATCATTCTTTTTGTTTAAAATTCTGCAGAAGTATATATGCCTTCATCTGCTCCCTCCATTTTACTCACTTTACTCACAGGACAAAGTCTAAACTACTAAGAATGGCTTACAAGACCCTTCATGATGTGGCCCCACCCTCTCTAGTGTAAGAAACCGCCACTAGGACACTAACACTCTAAGCTACAAACGCATGAAGTTTCTCAAGTGAATCATGTTTCCTAACATAAGCAAATGAGTTGATTCATTGGAAGTGGTTAAAATGGTGCCTGTTATGTGGTAAATGACTGCCATGTGTTAGCGATTACCATTTCATATCTTCTCTTTCCTCAAACCACCAACACTTTCCCCATGCTAACTCTGAGCTGATGATGGCTTCCTATTTTACTGAGAAAACAAACAAAACAAAACAAAACACAAATGGACAACATTCTCAAGCTGCTAACACTATACATTCTTTCCTCTCCTGTTATGATGGATCACCTATTTCTGCTCCTACTTGGCCAACCTTTCCCCTTTGCGCTACATCCCATCCCCTCTCCCACGGATGAATACTGTTCCAGCAATCCTCCCCTCTCTCCTGCACCAGCAATTTTTCTCTTTATTGGATCATTCTCATTAAAAAACAACCCTGATGTTACCTTTTCCCCATTAAAAACCAAACCAAACAAAAATCTCTCCAGATCTCACATCCTCTGCCCTGGTTTCACTTTATGTGTTTTCCTTCCCTTTACAGTAAAACTTGACAAATTTATCTATAATAACTGTCTCCAATTTCTCTTCCCCCTTTTCTCTTGAACCCACTCTAATGGAGCTTTGGCATCTCATCCGACTAGAGTTGCTCTCATCAAGATCATCAGTGACCTCCACGTTGCTAAATCCAATGGTCCCTTCTCAATCCTCACTTTACCTGACCCATCAGCAACATCTGATACAGCTTGTCACTATTTCCTTGAAATACTTTCTTCACTTGGCTTCCAGAAACACCATAATGACTCGGTTTTCCTCCTATTTCTATGGCCGCTTGTCAGTCTCTTTTGCTGATTTCTCCTCCTCTCTCCCATGTCTAAACCCTGAAGTGCCCCAGCGCTCAGTCGTTAGGCATCTTCTCTTTCCTCCCTATACCTACTTTCCTGCTGCTTTAATCCACCCTTAGGGCAACTCTCAAATTATTCTGCTATAAGCCAGTGAACTCCCAACTTATGTGTCCTGCCCAAACAGTTCCCATGAACTCCAGGGTCTTACATCGATCTCAACTTGATATCTCCACTGGACTTAAAAGGAACCTCAAACTTAACATATCTGATCATTTGCAAACACAGTGACAATTATTCCTATCCCTGTACCATGCCCCTTTGCAGCAACTCTAATCAAGAAGTGAAGTCTATTTCTCCATCCTTGAACATAAGTGTCCTGCTTTGACCAACAGAGTATGGCATATGTGATGCTGTGTCAGTGTCAAGCCTAAGCCTCAAAAGACCATGCATGCTTTTGTTTTCGCAGAATCCTGCAATGTCCATGCAAACACACCCAGGTCAGTCCACTGAATGACAAGAGATATTTGGCCTAGTCACCCTTTTCATGCCAGCCTGGCTGACCTACAGATGCATGAAGGATCCCAGGCAAGATCACAACAACTACCCAGCTGAACCCAGCCTACTCTGCTAACCCACAGAACTGTGAGCAAAAGAGTGCTTGTTTTAAGTCATTACGTTTTGGGGTGGTTTGTTATGCAACAGTAGCTTACCAATATAATGTCCAAAATTAAGCCTTTGTTATTGCCCTCCAGACCCAGTTCTCCTACAGTCCCCATATTAAATGGAAATTACATTCTTCCAAATGCCTAGGCAAAAATCTTAGATTTGCCCTCCACTATTTTGGTATTCTCATTGCTTATTGAATCTTTAGGCAAATCCTGTCGATTCCCCTTCAAAATATATCCAATATTCCATGATTTAATACCATCTCTTAGGCTACTACTCTGGTAAAGCCACCATCGTATCTCACCTGGATTACTATGAAAGCCTCCCAAACTGGACTCTTTGCATGACCAGTACTTAGAAGAGTGTCTGACATGTAGATGGTGGTCAGTAAATATTTTTGAGTCAATGAATCCCCAAAACTTAGCTCATGCTATTCTTAGAGAGGAAAGACACCTGTAACCTCCTTCCCCACCCCCACTGCTGCCTGATAAATTCCTATGAGTCCTTCAACACTCTGATTAGGGGCCATCTTTTTATCTAATGCCTTCTCTAACCTTTCCTAGCTGAGTCAGCAGCTTCTTCTCCTATGTTTCCAATGCATTCTGTGAATATTGCTCCTGCAGACTTAAAATAATACCATCATGTTTTTCAACATGGCTGCCTTCCTCAGTATTCCAAAAGCCCTTCAAGATCAGTGATAATATTTTCTTTACGTTATTGCGCCCTATAGCCTAGCATAGACTAGATATTTAACAAACGCAGGTAAATAAATGATGGAAGAATAAATGACCCACCTGAAGAAAAATGGTAATAAAGGGTGGAATAAATTTAGTAGCCAGTAAGGAGATGGGAGCAAAGGGAGAGAGAGACAAAAGGTCAGATCTGGTCAGGAGAAAGCAAACAGATGAACTCGGGCACACTGTCTTATAAACAACAGCAGCATTCTCTGTGGTCTCAATTCCTAGGATGAAGTGAGGACTGATGAAGAGGGAAAGGAACATGGGTCGAAGCTTTCCTACCACAGAGAAGATGGAGACACTGAGTCAAGATAAATTCTGGCCCATGACTGAAATGACAAGGATTTGTAGGGATGCTAGAGATGTTAGAGCCCAAACTGAAATAAATATATTGGCCATTGGGACAGATGCTATCGGTTCAAGTATGACAAGTTTTATTGCACTTGACTATTTGATTTTATGAAATCTTTGTTGATATCATCCTTTAATTTTCCTTAACAAAAATTATAAAGAGGAAAAGGGTACGAGAAATCAGCTTAGTGTCACAAAACTAACTGGAGGGAGGACAGAGACTAAAACACAGGTCTCCTTCCCAAGTCAAGGGCTCCATCCATGCCACAGCTCACACCAGGCAAGCAAATAAGTAGACAGATTCTGGGCTGGGATTATAATCCAGGATAAAAATGAAGTCTAAGTCTTAGAAAAAAACCTGGCTTTTACACTGATATTCATACTAACATCTGAATGTAGTGTTACCATAGGAAGAATTAATCTCAAAGCGAATAATGAAGTTAAGCTGTGAAAATGTACTGAGGAGTAGCTAGGAAACCTCATTTGTGCCTTTCCTGCAACTCACTCCACAGAGAATAGACTGCTCTCCCTGAGACTGTGATTTCCTCCACTTTTCCTTGGAGCATGAGAGATGTTAAATGTTTGCATCAAAAGGCAATATCAATATCAACAGATAACGTTTATTAGGCACCTCATTTTATGGATGAGGTAAAAAGGGCTCAGATGCATCAAGTAACTTAACTAAATAAGTGGCTGGAAAGGAAATCTGAGCTTAAGGCTTTCCATCACTACATCTTTATAAGCTAAGTAAGTAAACACAGTGCTTTAGTATATGTTAGTATTCCTGAACACAAACCAATATGCATGCAGATACTCAGGTGGACTCTTCTGTCACATTTAGCAAAAGTTTTGTCTCACTTGAGAATGTGATTATGGGTATAACAGAAAAACTCGTTGCAAAGTAACCTAAAGCTCTCATATCTGGGCTTGAAAGTACGACATACTTTGATATATATATTATATGTTTACCTATTTAAAATCTCTGGGAGAATCGTAAACTGTCTTAATGTTCTATTTACCATTTCTTTCTACAAAAAAAAAAAGCAAATTATTTAGCTCCTTGGACAGTAGCTAGAAAATGTTTATATTAAACAGAGTCATGTGAAATACAGTTTTTCAGCTGGAGGATCTTTTGTAAAATTCCATCAGTATAAACTCAGAATTACTAGATATCACATCATCACATTATAGTTAAATTTAATTACTACTGAAGTATTCTTCCTCTATTTTGAAGATGTACTCTGAGTAAGGACAGGAATATCAACCATAAGATAACAAGAAACACATGATCTTAAACTCATAGCTTACACTGAAGAAATGATCATCTTAGGCATTTCCAGTCAATAAATACTCCCTGAATGCTTATGATGTATAAGATATTGTCAGAGGATATGGGACAAATAAAACGATGCTTTCAAAAGAAATGAGGAAAGATAATGAAAATACAGAATGTAATATTCTTAAAAGAAAGCGGGCACCTATATCATTCCCCACCTCAGTCCACTACAAACTTACTGCCAAATTGCTTACCAATTCTAAAACCTACATAAATACTTTTGAAATAAAAAAGTAAATTATGGAACAGTAAAGGAAAAGTTTATATACACATCTCTCTTCTCTCTCATGCCTTTGCACACATATAAATATGGTAAGACAAGGAAACTGTGTGACTTTTATTTCTATAATTATTCTATTTCACTAGAATAACAGGTGAAGTAATTTCTATGTATATATGTATGTGTGCATGTATAAAATAATTTTGCAACTTAAAAAAATTACCAAATGAATTTAATGTGCCAGATTATTTTCAATTCCAAAGATTAATTTAAAAAAAATCCTACGCTTCAGGGGAAAAAAAAACTAAAGAAATACTGATTAATAATGCTCATAAAGTTGACATGTGGAGCAGTTTATGTATGTCCCTACTTTATGTATGCCATCTACTTAGCTGGGAACTTGAGTTACAGTATTTAGGAAACCTTTTCCTTTTAAACCATGCTACATTCTTAAACTATGAAGGGGAAAATAACCAATCCAAACCAAGCTAATACTCTGGAGGCTAGAACCAAATGGAAACAGAAATGTAAAAACTATATATTAAAGAACAAATTTTTACATTATTTATTAGTAGGCAAAGCTAGATATTTAAAAATATGGCCTCCTTTGTAGTCAGGAGAACTGGGCTCATGTTCTGACTCTACCATTTACTATGTATATTTCTAGGGCATATCATTTATCCTCTTTAAGCTTCCGTCTCCTTAACTGTAAAATGGAGACATTATCTCAAATGAGGATGTACTAAAGTGCTCCACAGTAGTAAGTACATAGTGGACTTATCAGAATAAGCAAGAACTAGTAAATACAGTCTTCTATACATAATATTTTATACAATATTTTAGAATCACAAAAGTGTAAGACAAAAATGATTCTCATTTTACTAATTAGTAAAGGGAAGTTCAGTATAAATAAGCCATCTTCTAAAGCAAGATGAAATGCTAGTGTGATGGACGGCAGTGAAATTCAGGAAAGAATATCTTACTCAGGTAGTTTTAACTCTGCCATATTTAATTTTCCTATGATGTACTTACTACAATTCTAATATATCTATAAAACATTAAACTATTTTTAGATTCCATACTTGTTTTTAGTTGTGCTAAAGATTAAGCCTTCTGATTTCTGGAATTGGGTAGTCAAACTTCAGTGATATTCTGCTGAGAATAAGAAGTCTGTATCATTGGAGTACACGCAAGTAATGATTCAGAAAACTGGTAATTTTGAGACATTTCTAGGCCACGATTTCAAATTTGCTCCAAGATGGTGGTAAAGGAAGTGGTGGTACTGATAACACTTAGACACAATATGAGCAAAATTATATTGACACAATGTCAGTTAGAAACCTATTATCCTTTTAAGAGAGGCAAATCTGATTTTCTTATGGTCTTTACATTTTGTGTTACAATATTTTATTAAGTAATTTGGTAAAGTAAAAACAGTAATTATACTTTTTTTGAGAGAAGTTTTCGAGAAGACTTGCAATAACCCTTTAGGTAGAACAAAACGGTTCTTATTCCTTAGTTCTCTTGTCTGCTGCCACTATGACATTATCAGGGTAATTTCTCTTTTATAATTTTATATTTAATATGAATTTTCTGCCTGGTTATGATGGTTTTTTCCCTTTTATTTCCTTGTCCTTACCTTTAAGACTTCCTGCAACCTGGGTACATCTAAATGTAAAGTGTCTGTCACTCCATTAAATGGGTAAACTAAGTCTTCACTTCTCTTTCATTCTTCTATAATGCTTATCAAGGAAGAAAAAAACTATTTCACACACATGACACTATTATGTTTCCTTGAAATTCTTCTTTTAAGAGACATTAAAGTGAATATTACACACAAATAGAGATGATTAGCTAGAAATTGATACTTATATTTACAAACTAATTTCATTAATTGAACCTGCCTAATGTATAGTGCAAACCTAAAAAGTATACTCTTGTATACTCTTTTCCGAAGACAGGTAATAATATCATAATGAATAACATCATTTGCTAACTATACACTACCCTGGTTCCTAATAAAAACTAAACCAGCTGGCATTCTCTTAAGTAATCCTAATAATAGCTATAAAAGTATTTTTGTAGAAAAATAACTTAGATCTAAGTGTGGATGTATTTTACTAAAGTAAAGCGAAGAGGTCATGCATTTGAATTCAAACAAATGGGTGTACAAGCTGAGACTTCCAAAAACTCTCTCAATTCAGTGAGTGTGTTTATACACTGTATAGCCAATATGTGAACTGAAGGCCAAGAAGAGCGTATTGTTGTCATACTAGGAGGTTTGAGAAGTTTATGGGGAAGCCTCAGGAGCTTATTAAGAAAAAAGAAGACTCAGGTAAATGTAATTTGTTTTGGGTCTGTTTTCCAGGTCAGTATGAATTACTATCATGGATAAAGGGCTAGAACAATCCTAGAAGGCAGAACTGGAATCAACTGATTGGTTTAACTTATTAAGAACAAGAACAACAACAACAACAAAAACAAAAAGCAAGAGAAGAAACAACACTGTGAGAACATTTGGAAACCTAAGTTGCTATACATTTCACAGACACCAAATTCACTTAAAAGAAACAAACAAACCTGCCCAGTACAGCCTCTCCTCCACCCACTGGTATAGTGAAATAGGTTCATTCTCTTGGGGCATCTCTAAGTAACAAAAATTCGGTGTAAAACAATGAAAGTTATCCTTATAACTGACGCTTACCATAGTCGTGCATATTATAAAATTTTTTTTAAATCAATGTTTTCTTAATATATTTTATAGTATGATTTGCTTATTCTGGAATTAGAATAGAAAACATAAAAGTCATATTTTAATAACTACACTTAATAAAAAAATGTGATTAAAAACAAATGTCTTAGCTGCAGAATGTCGTAGGTCAGGATAGCTTAAGTATTTCAAAAATGTGGGAAGGGATAACGTCCTCATTAAATAAAACCAGTTAGGTGAGTTGATAAATAATTAGTAACTGATAAACAACTCAGAACAAAGCTTCAGAAATGGTTTGATGAGGCAGGTAAGGCTGACAAGACTTACTCTGAAGCTGAGGCTGCTGGAAGGAAAGGGGCTGTCCGAACACAAATGGGCTGTGGACTAGGGAAGAGGGAGGTTTTGCAGCTTGATCAAAGATGGAAGGAGCTGGGAGATTGGGCCGTGACTGAATGGAATTCAATATGGCACTCAGTTGGTCACCTGCAGTGGGCAAAACAGTCAAAACTACAACTTGTTATCAATTAACATCCAAAATGGCAAAGTAAATGGTGCTTTATGACATTCAGATAAAGTTAAACACTAAATAAAACAATGCCAATTCAGAACTGTTGTGGAAGTTGGTGACTGTTATTCTCAAATTAGGGACCGAATGTTGTATGTTGTTTTAATAATGGAAGCACCCCAACAAATTTTATATAATGGCCCACTTACAAAAACAAATCCATTTAAATTCATATACAACATCTAGCAGCAGCATGAGAGAATACAGAGTCTATGAGGTAAGTATGATAAGTTGATTCAATACCACACAAGTATAAAGGAAGATCTAAGTCGATGATGTCTTCTGTGCAGTACCTGACATTGACTATTATCACCCTGCCTCATACGCAGTACACTTCATGCAGAAAATATGCAAATAATATGAATAGTTCAATGTAGGACTGAAGGGAGGCAAATTATATGTTATTAATTTAGTAATACATTTATATTACAGTTATAAATTAATATTCTCTTTTTTAAAGTTGTTATTGCCAGAGAAATTATACATTTTTAAAAGCATGAACTATTTTGCTCAGATAGGCAATGTAAAAATTTATAAAAGACCTATAAGAAAAAAAGGAATATGAGGTACCTTATTTGAATAGTATCTCAGACATGAATTCTGATATTTTCTTCAAAATTAAATACAAAGGACATTAACAGAAAAATACTTTTAAAAATAAGAAATGATATATTGGATGGATGATAGCTCCTTATTTATGAGAATATAAATATTAAATAGTTTAAATGATGCTGAAGAAGAAGGGTTGGGGGGAAACCATATGCAGACTAGCTGATGCAGAAACTGGAAAACAGTACCTTTCCAGGAATATTTTCTAGATACAATAAAGTTTCATAAATAAAATTTTAAATGAAACACCAACAAGAAACAGATTAATATGGAAAAAACTGTGCACATAAGCTACATCTCTTCACTTAAAAAAATTAATGCTGCAGATTAGAAAAGGATTTTAGAGGTGATGAAGAATTTTATAAAATTGTTTTAAGGAAAAAGAATTTTTGCAAAAAACAATTGCTTGATGTTGGATAGCATAAAGAGTTAAAGAAAATGGGAACTACAATTAAAGGTAAGATAATAAATAAAGGTTAGATATATTTAATCGGATGAAAGTTTCTTAATATTTCTTCACTTCATCTAAATATTTTAAAAGCCTATTAAGAAGTACATGCTATTTTTGAACAATATTAGCAATATCACTTTAAAAAAGTAATACATTATTTCTAATTAATAACAAATGTTCTCAGCAATGTTTGTCTCTATTGAAAGTTGGTTTTTATTCTTAAGATGTTTTAACAAATTCTGTTTTAAAGACTGATTTAATGTGACAGCCACCAGTACAATTTAGACATTTTAGAAACTGAAAGCATACAATTTGAATTAAACATGGCTTTAAAACAGATTACTATACAAGTATATAGTGGTAAGTAAACACTGAGATTTTAATTTAAGGACTGGGAGCGGCAGAAGGAAAGGGACATGAAGAAAACACCACAAAGCATTTACCCTACTTAAGCATGAAGGTCTAGTTTAAGTTAGTTGAAATCTGAGCTACCAGAAATGAGCAAGCAGATAGTACCCAAGCCTGTAGGATAGAGCAACCCGATGTAGGAGGAAGAGCCAAAAAGAAATCTTGTAGCTAAGGCTTCCTTCTTAATAAAAATACTTTGTGGAAAGTAATAAAGGTATCAAACAGAAAGTGGTTTTATTTTAAATTGAATATTTCCTCTATACTGATGTAATTCTGTATCTTGTTGACTATTTCATTATTTCACTTGCTCTGCAAGTCAGGTATTAAAACAACTGTATTTGTGTCTGGAAATCAAATCTCATGAATTAGTTTAAATAACATTTTAAAGTAAAAGTATTTCCATGTAGGCTATCTTCTCCTTCCTATCCATTGTCCAGCTATATGCTACCTTCTGACAATATCGTCGATTTTGAAGCTAAGAATTAGGAGCAGGTTCATAAGAAAGCATGTCAATGTGTCCAAATTTACATACAAATGGAATTTTGGATGAAATTCGAGCATAAATTACTCCAAAATAATTATTATTTGGACTGTCCATGATGCTGGTCTCTTCTATTAATGCAACCGAAACAAGTTGTATACATTTTATATCCATATGGCTTAGGGGTTTTGTTTTTACAATTTTTTGGTTTCATTATACATACCAAACCCAAAGCTATCATTTCATGTCATTCGAAATTAACTAAGATAACTTGATTAGACATTGAAAACCACACATGCTTAATAAAGCTGATGTGCAATATTACTTAAAAATATTACTTAAAATATTTTGATTTTAAATGGATCATTTTGGAAAGTTCGTTTTTGCTCATTAACATTTAATAATAACTGGATGATAAAAGTTCTTCTACTGGATATAGTGACACAGAATCTTTATGATGTGAATTCAAAATGAGTGTCTACAAAATAAGAACAGGTAAGCAAGACCTATAAACTTAAGCTAAAATGGATAAAACCAATACTGTAAAAAGAACACTGTCGTAAACATTTTGATTGTTAGTTTTCTAGGAACAAACTTAAAGTTTTGTGTGTGAACAGTAATAAAAATGGTTATAAGAGAAGGTAATAAAAATATTACAGTTAGGTAAGTAAAAGACTCACTTAAAACACCTACCTTTATTATTTCCGAGTCCATAATCAAATCCTTGGGCACTGCAACTTGCCCCTTTATTAAAAGCTTGTACTGAGAAAGGGCTTGGAGGAGGAGTTTGAGAATTTTGATCCAGAAGAACTTGTTCTACAATAAAAAGAACATCTATAAAATTAGTTTCTTATGTGCTATTCTCCATTTATAAAGAGAGAAAATTGCAAGAAAGGTTTTTATGATGGTTAAATTTTAAAATAACCTCACATTTAGATGTGATAATAGATCTACCAATTAGGTCACTGACACCAACAAAGTAAAGTATATGACAAAATCTTTGTTTTCATCAATCAAAATCACTATAATATTTAGAAATGGGATATGCTCTTATGGAGTCAATTTGCTTTTATTGTGCTATTAACATTTGCTATTATTGTTTTTTGCTTTTATTGTGCCATATATATATGGCAAAAAATCATTAAGTGATCACAGAGAAATTTAAACTTCTCTCACACCTATATCTTAGTAGAAACGATATCCTAATTTAAGAAGCATTTTATCTAAAAAGAACCTTCTACCTTCTAAGTATATGGGAATACAACTGCTAACCTTACCATCTGATAGCTTTGTTATTTCTTCACTTAGCTTTCATATAGAACTTATAAAGTATCTTCACTTTGTAAATGAGAAAACCAAGGCACAGAGATATTAGGTAATTTAGACAACTGAAAAGTTAAGAGCTGGCATTTGTACCCTGGCAGTCCAGTCCCAGAGCCTACTCTTACACATTATGCTCATTGCTAGTTAAAATGATTGCTAAGCTAGAAAGACCCTGACAGTCACTTAAACCATTCTCAGATTATTTAATTATGTCTTATATAAAGCTGATCTCGCTTTAGGTTATTATCATTTACATCTGAATATCCCTATATAATGAAAATGTTTAAGAATTTATGAATATGTAATAATTATATATGTAGTAAGTATACTGTAAATGGGAAAGTTGTTTTGTAAAATGTCTGATTTACATGAAATGAAGACTTTTGCTTTTCAAAACATAATGAAGAATAGTTCTACCATCTCAGGATATTATTTTATGATGACATCATCTTTGACTAAGAAAAACTGGTCTGTAAAACAAGGGAGGAAGTAGGTTCTCAAATTGGGTTCAGTGGATTACTGACGCAGTGTGGTGTAATGAGCACAGCATTTGAAATATGAATGAAGATTCTGGCTCAAGTCTTTCACCTGCCCTGTTTCCAGTGGTGTGACCATAGGCAAGTCATTTTAAATTCTATGAGCTTAGAAATGTAAAATGAAGAATATATAACTGATCTCAAAGGCTTGCTGTGGGGAAAAAGGGGAGAATGTTTAATGTACCATTTAATATATCTAAACGCACTCTGTCATTCACACAAATTCCAAACCTTTCTTGAATCTATTTATATACTATGGCCATATTACCTCTTGGATAATGGTTATTATAACTTTATACTCTTTTGGATAAAGACACATATTCATTTAATTGTCTGACCCTCTCCTATAAATTCTGGGATTTGGTAGAAAAGTCTACGTTTGGTTTATCCACTCATTGTGATGTCCTAACTAATACTTCTGTGACTCAACTTGTATAGTTAGAAAACTTAGTGAGCAACCAGTATGTGCAAAAACTGCTTTAGAACTAGGAATACAAAAATAAAAAACCTGTGCCTGTCCACAAGGGACTCACAATCTGGGTACGAAGAAATAAAAATTAACTTCAATATAATATCATTTTTGTTCTAGTGGTGAATTCAGTTCTTTAGGATGAGAGGTAACTCTTCACTCTGTGAGAATCAGTTAAAGCTTCACCTAAGTGATGACATGGTCTGAACAAGATTTCGCCACCAGGAGAATGAAGAGAAGAGGATAAAAAGGAAAATCTTTTATTAAAGGAGATCATTGTTGAAAAACGGTAAAATAAAGTTTAAAGCTGAAACTCTAAAAACAAAATAGGAAACCCCCAGAAGAAGCTAAGCATATATTCAATGCTCCTTTCCTGAGACAGAATTCAAACAGAATGAAATTGCCTGGGAGGAGTACTACAATCAGTGGTTTGAAAACTGAACTTCCATTTAGTGGTAGAAAGAGTAAAAGGTTTAGTCCCGAACTGGCACAGAAGAATTATCATTTAAATTCGTATTAATGAAATGAAAAGCATGTTTTACAAAGACCAATTCATATGTTTCACATTTCCTTCTAATTCTCTTCTTTTATGTGTATTCATTTAGTACCTATGTATTTTACATACGAATTTTAACAATTGCAAGATTTTTAAACCTTTAGTTTTGATTTTACTTAAAAAGTAAACACACAAAAAGCTCTTTACAACAAAAGAAATACAGTACAGTTTAAACTTCTGCACTGCAAAGGTAAATCGGAATAAATCACAAATTTAAGCCAACTTGCCATCTTCATGTCGGAGGTACTGGTTTCCGCCTCTGTCTCTAGCTAAGGACCATGCCTCTCCTTCATCACTCTCACAGAACTCTACCATGCTGTTCTTATCCAGCTGCACCCATGTACCTTCAGAATTGGTTACCTAGTACATAACAAAAAGCATGATTGATTGGCTTGATTCTTTCAGGGCATTCAGGCTGAAAACCAGCAAAAAGTTCAAGTGAGTAATTATTCCAATAAATCTCTATCATCAAATTAGTTTCTGAAATTAAGACCACAGCCTGAGGTAAGACAGAAATCAATAAACAGTCTTGTAAAATAATGCTCACTGATGACTTCAGTAAAAATATTTTTTAAGGCACAGGATAATCCCTTAATAATTTTAAATGCTACCCCAAAACACACGGCTCTTTGTTTGGCACCTGAAATGTCCTAACACAGCATACTCTCTATTATTTAGGTTGGTAGTGCCTAAAATGCAACTTGAAAATAACCCTGACACTGAGAAATAGCATGACACACTACATCTTTAAGCTCATCAGCTGAGGCAAATGCCACAGTTGACTAAAGAGTAATGTTATTTGCTCAGGACTTCAGTGACACCCATATATGGGAACGAAGAAATGAAACCCTTTGAATATAACACATCTCCAAACTGATTCATAGCAAATATTTCAAAGTGCTGTTCATCCATGACAGTACAGTACACATTTGCAATAGTGAAAAGATATTTGCAAATACCGAACATTTATATATACAATACAAATCACTTTGTTATATAAATATTGTTTTCATAAGGATAATTATGAGAATAAAATTATTAAAAAAGAAGCAGAGAAAAATTGCATTAGTATTTTCAATACAGGTAAAGATAAAGAACATTAACATTTAAAGACCTGGGATGGAAATGGTAACCTTTGGAAGAAAGAGATGCTTTGGTTGTATTATATTAAAAACAAATATCTTAGAAGTCATGAAGCTACAAGAATCCATACCTCTCCCACTGCTTTGACTTTGTTTCCCAGAACTAACATTCCAATTGGGATACCTCTAAGGTTAGGGCAGCTTCTGATGTTGTGACCGGAAGGTCCCGTCTTCACTACCTTGTACATGCCTGGCCCTCCTCGCAAGAACGGCATATCCTGCTCTTGCATTGTTGCTTCCTGTGGGCAGCAGGAGTTTATGTCTTTGAAAAAGTCATCAGTACTAGTTTTAGGTTCCTGAAAATTTGAATAGGAAAAAAAAGTAAACAAAATACAATCTATTATCACTTTCAACATCCTTCTTAATTGCTTTTACAGCAAGTCCATAATGCATCAATTAAGAAAAAGAACACATATCCAAAGATAGCTCAAGGGTTGGTTAATACTACTATTAAAGAATCTTTCAGTTATTCACTTCTGAACAATATTTAAAATAGAGTTGAAGAGAAGAAAAGATAGCAGGAGAGGAACTGAACCTCTAGCTTCTGTCCACCATAATTTGAGAAACACAGTAGTACTTGATTTTACTTTTATCTTTTAGTGAAATATTTAACAGTAGGATAAACAAAAATAGTTTACTATATGAACCACAACTGAATAATTTTGAATCATTATTACTGCATTACTGCCTGTCGGTATGGGTTAAAAAGTCTAAATCTTCATTTCCTTGTACTTTTGTTTATAACTATTAATAGAGAAAATAGGTATGAGGATTCTGGAGACTCATCTATAAACAGAGATAACAATGATGAAAAAATGTGCATGAAATATAGCTACATGTTAATATTTACTAGTTATGAATGAAATAAGAATGCTTATAGAATTTTAACAACTCACACTTTCTTAATACAGTACAAATAAAAATGCCTTGTTAGATTTGCTAGACCATTGTTAAACAGTGATATACTAATGCTTTTAACAGAAAAAGATGATTATATTTTAGTAGAGCGGAGAGATTAACATTAAAGATGTGGTTTTATATAAATATAATACATTTGGATATAAAAGAGTCACTTCTAAAATGAAAGAAAGGAACATACCCTAAATTTCCTGTTGAATCTGAATGCTGTGATGAAATTACTTCCTACGTGAATGCAATAAAGAGAAATAATAACCTTCCCATATTTGCTCTTTTTCCCAATTAAATGTAAAGGAAAGTTCTACACTGGAAATTCTTCCACTGTCATTATTACTTCTTTAAAACAGACTTCAACTGCATTTTTAAATACAGCAATATAGACTCTACAAATTGCTTTATTCAAATACAGTAAAAGATCATAATGGGACGCTTATTCAAACATTAGGTTAAAATTAAATTAATATTTAGTTATGTTATAAATAGGATAAAAATGAAAAAAACCCACTAACATATTATGCAAGATAAAATATTACTGAATAGCTCTATCCCTATGAGTAGTCTCATTCCAAAAGAAATGTCCATTACATAGTGGAAAATTAAAAATAAAGTCATAAGGTTAAAAAAATGTGGATTCAAGAATTCTCCGTACCTGTGACTTTAATATATGGTTGGTCAGAAAAAATTTTAAATCCATTATTAACCTTCACATAATATCTTGTAAATTTCATTGTGGTGATGAATAATCATCAATTTTTACTTACACAAGTACGTGCTACGGACAGTATTTATTTACATTTACTATAATTACTGTACCATATTTGTCCAACATTCCTTATTTATATATTGGCAATTTAATGGAAAGGAGAATTTTAAGTACTTGAAAAATTTAGATTTACAATCTAAAATAAAATATGCATTTTATATACCCATGCATGCATATTTGTAAAAATTTATGTATGTGTACAACTATATGAATACAAAGAAAGCACTCAAAATAAAAATGGAGAGTAAGGTCTAAACTTTAAATTGTGCTGTTTTACTCATGAGATTTTCAGTAAATATTTTAAAATGTCATTGTGAATGATCAATTTTAGCAAATACATGATGCTATTTCATAGATGGAAGAGTCAAATTAGTCATATGTACAAATGATCTTTTAAAAATTACATGGCATGATGTAAAAACGAAACAAATATTCACAGATTTAGTGAAAAAACAATTTCACTGGTCGAGATGATACAGCTCGAGCATTTAATTAAGTTATAACAATATTTCCAATTTGACCACTCAGGGTAACAGTGAGAGAAAAGTCTTGGCAAACACTAATAATAATTATAATAATTGCAAGTTATTCACTGAAAGGCAATATAGGAGAACTGTCCTAAAATATTTAATATTTTATTGATTAGTTAAAGAAACTATATAAATTAATAAATGTACAGCAAAGTCTATCCTTTTTCTTAATACTAAACAGTATAAAAAGAACTGATAGACCTAAAATCACAGAACTGTGTCTGTTATTCTCAAGAAATCCTAAAATGCATGTTTTATTCTATACAGAAATTTAAGACCTGGGCACCAGCACATGAAATTGATGAACTGCAATGTTAATTTTTGCTCCCTGCAATCCCACCCCAACATTCAAAAGGCCACTGTGCAAGGCTAGGAAAAAAACAGAAGAGCCATAGGGTTGGAACTCTCCCACCTAAATAAGTAAGTTCTGAAAAAGCTAGACCTGTATATAATTGTTGGAGAAGCTAGTCATAAAGTTAGATATACCAAATTTGAAGTCAAGTAAAAGTTGAACTTACACTAGTAATACAGTCTTTGGCAGAATTAGAGGGGAAAGGTTTATGGGGAAACTCAATTGCAGAACTCTGTATAGATCGTTTTTGGTAAAAAGAAAATTTTTAAAATTAATCTTAAGTAAAGGCTTCAAAGATACAATGTAAAATTTGTTATACAAGCTGAAATACCTGAATAATGTATGACTGTTCCTTACAGTTAACTCACCTGGGGGAAAAAAGCTTTGGAAGTCCATGAAAATACGTCCAAATCCCTGACTCCTTGGCTAGCATTAAAGATATTCTGAGCAACAAAGTTTAAGAAAGAAAAATATCAACAAAGAAAGGGAACAGGATATCATCTGCAGAAGATGCGTTCACAGTAACAACAATGTTCTATACTCTAGCACCAGCACTGGAATATTATTTCACTAAAGGGAAACTGAAGCCACCTGAGTAAACCACACAGCAAAGAAATTCCAATACATAAGTTTTTGTCAAAAGCTCTCCATGGATATAGTGTGTCATGCCATTTACTACAATTAAGAGCCAGACATTGATTTAAACCTTAAGACAGTCAGTGCAAGAAGGACACCTTCAAACTCCTTTAAATGATGACGTGTCTATTCCAGTACAAGCCAGATTTCTTTTATGACAGAAGACAGTCTGTTGTTTTATAAAGAAAATGTGACTAACACAGATTGTATAGAGCAAATATTATTATGAATAATAATGGCATGTAGTATATGTGAATTCGTTATCTCTGTTTAAAGTACAAAAAAAGTCAAAAAGAAAAAAAAATCGAAGTCATTTTTCAATTTTGCTCTCTTCTATAAATGAGAAAACAGTCACTTGGAAATGTTACTGAAAGCTGTTAGCAAATTTGTTAAGAAAAGCATAGAGAAAAAGCATACAATCTGAACTTTTATCAAAAGGCAGACCTAGTTTTCTGCATCTCAAAGTTTAGGAAATGCACAGAGCATTTAGGATCTCTACTTTAGAGTCTAAAAATATTTTGTTACAGAACAACCAATTCACAGCAACATGGTCCCAGAAAAATTAACATTTTCACAAAATGTTTTCATAAAAATTAAAATGATATACATTTACACAGACATATCATCCTATTGAACATATTTATTTGATCGGAAATTAAAATCCTTCCAGAAACCAGCAATTACACAATTTTACTGCTTATATAAATACAAAAAAGAGGACATTCAAAATGTTAATGAAAGTTGTCATTATCCAAGACTTCGGCACAAAAGAAACAACACAATTCCCAACCAACTGTAAGCCATTTTAGATAATGAGAATTTATTTAGTATTCTCCAGTTCTGTATTTTCCTCATGTATGTACATGTAGGGACAGATGTAGATACAGACCCATATACAAACATATATGCTAATACAGAAATATAAAACATATAAAAGCCAGAAAAAAAATGAGCTTCTATTAGTGTGCCTACAGATAAATGCAAAACAAAAGAAAAAAACAAAAAACCAAAGCCCCCTTCATATTTAAAAATAGACAGCAGAAAGGGCACTTCCTCTTTAGGTGAAGTGGAAACATGTTGCAAAGTATTTTGAAATGTTATTTTGGGGGGAAAAAGATATCCTTACTGGTTCGTCCATGTATGTAAGAATTTGTGGAGTATTTGCTCAATGGTTTTTCTCCTTTGCAGAGAATAGCGGTGCAAACCTTTTGACATAAAACAATATTAATATTTTTTAGCATATTCTATTTTTTAGCATAAATTTTTCTAGCATCAAAAGCAATGTGAAAAGCGTTGTAAAAAGCAATGCAGATGAGTTAGGAATAAAGAAGCAATGTGGTGACTGACAACTTTAAAGCTTGTATCTCTCTTTTATTTTTATTTTTTTTAAATTTTTGCTGTGCTATGCTGCTTGTGGGATCTTAGTTCCCCGACCAGGGATTGAACCTGCACCCTCGACAGTGAAAGCGCGGAGTCCTAACCACTGGACTGCCAAGGAATTCCCTCTCTTTTATTTCAATGTGCAAACTCAAGTGTTTCCTCAGTCTGAGGACATGAGTTAACATATACAATGATACCTTAAAGTGATGTAACTGCTAACCATGGTAACAAATTGCCAATAAAATCAATTTTGTACATGTTAATTATAAGTGGATTCAAATTTGACTCTTTTTTGCTTTTGTTCTGCATTTGTAGAAAATTCTTTCTACACTGGTTTACTATAAGATTATTTTTAAAATGTGTTATCCTAATAAAATTGCATTTATCAAGTATCAAAAAAGCACCAGATAGAAAACTGGAGTTTAAAATTAAAATGTACTTGCATAGTTTTCTTTCAAAAATTTAGGAAAGTTTAGTCTAATGATACGAACATGCATGAAAATATTAATCTCTCCAAAGCCTCAATTTCTCACTATTAAAATATATAAATTAGCTTTCATATTGTATAATTTTATAGACTAATATGAGCACCACTATATATGTATGTAAAAATGTGTGTATATATATACACACACGTATACGAATACACACATATCTACAATAATCTAAATCATTTTATTCTCAAAGACTATTGTGAAGGCAAAAAAGTTCTGTCAAGAAAATTAGAAACTGAAGCATGCTAAAAACCTAAATAAATTGATGAGCACCAAATTGCAACTCTAAGACAATAATCTTTCAAGGCATAGAAGAGACCAAATAAGCGAATAATTTTAATGGAGAAATACATGACCAAACATGCCAAATGCGCACACAAAAGAAAAAAAAGAAAAAAAAAAGATAAAAAAGATAGTAATTGTTTCATTGTGCTGGATGATCACAGAGTTAAAAATTGCCAATTTTAAAGTGAAAAAGATAAAATATCTCAGAGAAATTAAACACAGCATATATACAAACAATTATAGTGTTATTTTAATAGAGGCTTAAATTAAGGCTTAAATGGAATTTAAGCCTTAATTCCATTCTGTTTAGGAAACTTAAACATCAAGCTAAAGTATGAAATGAAGCTTTTGATAACCATCTAAGGACAGCATATTTACTAATGGTGTATTAAGTAAATACTTAGTATTTAGTAGGACTGAAAAACAGGTTATGCATACATATACACACAAATTTTTTAACGAGACAAAATCAAGAAATTTGGGGTATATTAAAGCTGTGACTATCAGGCATCATTAGGTATCCCAAAAGAATGAAACTGACATAAAATGCAAGAAACATTTGCTAATTTTACCAATTACCCTGAGTAACGTTATAAGAGAGAATACCAAATGATATTTTTCCTTCATCTCTCCCCCAAATCTTCAGAGCCCCCAAATTCAGAAAAATCAGCCTACTTTCTATATGTGAACACCAATCAGCCTAAGTAGGTAGGAAGCGGTTTGTATAATTGCACGGCGTGTTCGTAGACTCAAGTTGCTTCTGCAAGAATTTGGATGATATGGGCATTATAAAGATATCTTTGAATACTTCTAATGAGGTATCATATACTTTCCTTGATATAAACTTTCTCTACCACTCAACCTCATTCACAATGTTAAAAGACCTCATTTTTGACAAAGAATCCAAAGAACTGGGCCTATAAGTTTCAGATCAGTAATACCTACTTTAGAAGCAAACTTGCTTTCCAAAAAATTTAGGCTCTATTATAGGCAGTCAAATGTCTCTCAGGTCATGTGCATAACTGATTTTCTCTCTCTTTTTAAACATATTTTCCTTGGTCTCTGAAACATTCTATTGGCTTACATTTGTAGTTTCCAAATCTTAAGAATTTTAATTTAAAATCAGCCTTCCCCAGGTATACCTTCAACATACATCACGATATTCATCCTCATTCAGCCATTAAGGTTATTAGTATTCATATTTATTTAATTGTGGAGTTCTAGCCAAAGTAATATGATTCTTATAGCTAGATTTACTTTATCCTTTTATAACTATTTATCCTTATGGCTCCACTAGATTAAGGTAGACTAAACATAAAAAAATAGGCTTTGGAATCACATCACCTGGAATTCCAGAGCTAGCTCCACTACTTACTACTTATGATCTTGGGAGAATAGCTCTCTTCTGTCACTGGAAAAATGAGAATGATAAAAACTTAACATCAAAGGGGCACAATGAAAATTAAATGAGAGAATTAAGGTATGGAGCGTAAGAGGGTCAGAAATTATTTTAAGCAGTATGATCCTGCCAAATGCCAAGAACTAAAATTTAGTATTTAACAAATGTTGAAAGCCCACCACGAGCAAAACGTAATATTTAACACTCTGGAAGAAAAAACATAAGAAGGGATTCTAAATGAGCCCTAACCCTTGAGGAGCTTAACAGAAATAAGAGGTATATAAATACAAATGGGCTAAAGGCCAAAAAAAATCCAAACTAAACATTATGGGTAGTTGGAGAAAGACATTTATAAGCCTCTTCTGCTTTTACAGACAAAGTGCTACCTGAGAAAGGAGAGAAAAAGCTAATTTCCCCAGTACTTATATGCTTTTCACCCTCAATTCTTGCTTCACCCGTATCGACCATTTTTTAGTTCCCATACATAGCATGCGTCCATAACTTTGGACATCTGACTCTCTAATGTGAAATTACTTTACTTTGTCCTGGCAATTTTTCTTTAAGATTTCCTCAAATGTCACCTCCTAAGTAAAGTCACTCTATAACTTAACACAATGCAACTTAATTATCTGAATATTGTATGTCTATCCCATTACATAGTGAGTACCCCAAGATCAAGAACTGCACTCTTACTTATTTTGTAACCCTCCCCTTTGCCTCTCCACCCAACACCTATTTCCTAGCTTAGTATCTGGTACATAATAAGGACTCAGTAAATATATGCTGAGTGAACAATTAATGAACTGATAACTACAGCATTATTGGGATGTACAGGGATGAGAAACGTTGACAGAAACTTTTGAGCCTGGCCAATTAGGAAAATATTAGAAAAGTCAGGAAAAAAAAAGGAAGCAAAAGCATTTTAGACAAATGAAACAATGTAAAGAAAGACTCTAAGATGTAAAATTAAACAGTGTGTTCTAAAAGGGGCAACAAGTTCTAAGAGACCGTGAGCACCTCACAAAAAAGAATCTGCACTCTTCATATTTATCCCTATTCTTCCCACTGATGTAAAAAATATTTTTTGATTTAAAAATATTCTAAAAAAGACATAGTCATAATATGGATGGCTAATGCTATTTAATCTCTAAACTAGAGCATTACTAAAGTACTAAAACACAGTTAAAGTCATATTTGAACTAAGTTAGGATGTGATTATTTCTTAGTAAAGTAATGATGTTTAAATAGAACTACTGCTAGGTAGGCCAAAATTTAGCTAAAGTACTTATCTACAATGAAAATGATAGTTCTACAGTATGAGTAAATAAATAAGACAGTGCAACAAAAATCATTTTAAAGCTCATTCTAAATATGACTATTTACGGTAATCTTTAAAAAAAATAGTTCATCAAATATTTAGTCAGCGTTCAATTTCCAATCCCTACCCCCATTCTCTCCAACAGTCTGTTTGAGTCAGGCTCCAAATAGGGTACACGCACTCATGTGAATACAAAATTGTTGTAACTAGAAAAGGCTGAAGAGGTTGATGTAAGGGCTGCTCAAGGCAACTTTTTGGTACTTTTGCATCTAAGTTAGTGGCATTAGTCCTCGATAATTTCTAATTTTATTTCCAATCTCCTAGCTTTCTTTTTTTAATTGAGTAGTGTTTCACAATGTTTAGCCATAATTTATAGTTGATCTACTCACAAACGAACTGAAGTATAAAAAGGGAGAATAGGTGGCCAGCATTTTTCTAGTAGTAAATGAAGTAAGAGATGTAAAGGGAAGAAGCAGCAAGATGTGTTTGTTTAGCTCTATTAGTTCCTTGAGGAGATGAGATGGAATCATTATCCCCTCTATGTCCTATCATGCTCTGCCCTGTAGAGTAAGGTACTCATTAAAAACTTTTTGACTGTATGAGAGGCCTGTCCTGGTCCTTAAAATCAAAACCTTGGAAAACTAGCCTGTTCTTGCCTATGCCAGGCTCTGACTCTGTGGGTCCTCATATAACACCCTCATTGAAGCAACTTTATACCAGATCTATTTGAAGCCCTAGGCCAGTTGTCACACATCCCCTCTGTCCTCTTTGGTCACCACATAAAATATAAACCCTTATGTCATCTACCTGTTCTCTTCTTATACCAAAACTACTCTAGGCTTCTTCCTGGTCCAACATCTAATTATTCCCATTTGTCCCATGACTTTATATTGTATCTAATGGGACTTTTCTTCCAATCGTACACAAACTCTCTTTCAAACCTTGCAGGTCACAGTGTTGCCATCACTGGTATGTCTTCGTGTCGATGTGGATATCATCCAACTGCCTAGCCTTTTAGTTCTTAGACTTGGGCAGTTCCAATGACCTTTACTTCCAACATTCTTCAGCTGCCCTCTCACAGCCACATTAATGAGCCATTTCATTCAATAAAATGCTCTAAGTATGAAATCAAATTCAAATATGCTATGTTATCACAAAAATTGCCTATCTCCTTCCAGCTCTTCAAGTATAGCACACTCACTATATTGTTCTATTTTATTAAGTCCTCCAAGTCCCCTGGACCATCCATTTGTCCTTTCACATTTCCACCTTAGGCTGGATCCCACAGTTGGTGATCTCAATTGCTCTTTCATCAGCATCTGAAATTCCCTTTTGTCCCTATTTTCCTGTCATAGCAGCTCAGGAAATTCCAGCCAATGCTATCATCTGTTTTCCTGGCTCCTTTAATGCTGGATACTTAGGGCCATGGGAGAGGAAGGGTATCCAGAATGGATCTATCCAGTGGTCCCACTGGGTCCTTAGTGGCCCAATAATCCCCAAACAAGTAATTTTTTTGTCAGATCCTGCTCCTATTTCTCTCAAACATTACTCCAAATCTTTATGGCATTTCTAAACTCTCTAGCTTAACTCAATTGTTTCAATCTCAACAGATGACTTTTCTCCCTTCTATATGGAAATCACAGTCTCCTTCAACCTCTTCCCTTCCTCCCTCAACCCTAAAAACTTACCCACTGCCATACATACCCCCTCGTCCTTCACAGAAACAACTCTCCAATGTGCCCTCAATTCTATTTTCTCCTCCTCTTTCAGCCTTCAGATTTCTTATCTACATCTTTAATGTCTCCCTTTTCTACTGGCATCTTTCCTTTAATTTGTAAGGATCTCAAGTCACTACCATCCTTGAAATAAAGGAACCAGAAAAACCTCAGCCTTCTTAATGATACCAGATATTCTGAGTTACTTAACATTAAAAGAGAACTCATGTCATTCTTCAACATAAAGACAAGCTAGAAAATATCAAAAACTACTTCATTTTACTTTCTATCTCCAATATTCTTCATCTAGATTTTTCAAATACGTCAGTGATAATCTCCTCATTCACATACCAGTGAAAAGCCATCAATGAGTATTTGTACGGCTCACTCCATTTAGCGTTCCCTCTTGCCTTTATTATGTCCTCTCTCTCTGACCTCAAGACTGCCTACTAAAAACTGTCTCTTGGCTAGAGTTTAAAAGCATCAAATAACAGAACAGCAGTGGTCCAAAATGAAGCCATGGGATTCAGAACTTCAACACACAGCACACTTCTTGCTCTTCCTTTCTACCTTTGTGTATTCTCTTGCTCTATCTGTGTGAGTATATTCCTCTTCCAAAACCACCTCCTCAAATGAGCAAACAAAGGAATTAGGAAGAAAATTTTGAAGTGGGGAAGGTAGTAAAGATAATATAATCTAATATAATGCCTTATTAGGGCCTTAAAATACACAAAACTCTAAATTGGTCAAAATTTAAAAAATATGCTGTTAATGACATAAACAAAATGGCTATTATAATTATCTCATTTAAAATATCATTTTCGTAATCCTGAAGAACATTTGGTTACCATAATGAGAGATGGGTTCAAACCATTTAAGGCCAACTTTCGAGTCACAGATGAAAAAAATCAAAAAAGCAGTAGACCAGCACTCTCCAAACTTTCTTTATCACGCATCTATTTGTAAACAGTATATAGATAGATATATCTCTCCCCACTGTACTATTATAAAACATATACAAAGGAAGAGAGAAAAGAATGAAATCAATAAATTTAAATAGAAGTTCTGTTATTTTCTTTCCCAAAGAATCATCTTGTATACACCCCTTTGGAGAACATTACTCTGAACTATTAAGGAGAAAAACAAACAATATATTAAAATGATTTGATATAAAGAGCTAGTTTTATATACTGATTTTTAAGAAATTCAACTGTTTAAAATACTAAGGTTTTTTTCAAAATAAAAATTTACCTGTTCTATTCATTAGCGGTGTCATAAGGAATACATTTGATGGAAATGAAAAAGAAAAAAATCATATATTTCTGTTTAAATTATAAAAAGAGCTGTGGGTTCCTATCATATTTAGTGATATAGAAAACTTTTGAACACTCTAAGTATTCTATTGCACTGTCAAAGAGGCTTAGTGAATTCTCTCAGACACTAAGATTTAACTTCAACTAGAACACTACAGCAACACAAGTCTAAAAATCCACCTTATTTTAACACAGCAGTATCACATGCCAAGAAAGAAAAGATTCAAACTTAAGCAACACAGAATTACAAAATGCCAACATAAAAAAAATACATTATACATATTTCTGAAATGGATAGTAACACTGAATTCTTAAATTTTAGTTTGGAATTCATTCCAAACAGTAGTGTGAATAAGAAAGGGGAAAAAAAAATGTAACCGCTCTCATTCCCTACCTCTGTGTAAGGAATTCAGCAGGCCTAGTTTTAATTTACTACTTCCTGCTTGTGATGGACCATAGTAAGTAGTAAGGTCCTTAGCCTTGCCAAACTCCCTCTTTATTACACAGAAGCTCTCAGAATTCAAGCACTTAAAGTTATTTAGTTGTGGTTTACCTCAGAACTGAGAAGCCTTAATTAAAGAAAGCCCTGTAATGAGGACAGAGTATACCTAGAAAGCTTTTTAAAACCGCCTTTTACTTACGTCAACAGGGACCAGAAGACTCTTCCCAAGATGCTGATTAAAAGAGAGGCACCAGGCTTCAGTGTAACCATTCATGTTAGGAACATACTTCTTTATCGTCTCATCATTCAGCCTCAGCCACACACCATCATCATTGTGGATCTACGGAATACACGCAACACAAACAAGCCACGCCCTCCTGTAACTCCTATGATGGTAGCAAGGTCTGAACGGCTACAAAGCAGGCAAATAATGCTGGACATGGAGATTAAGCATCTACTTTTTGCAGAAGGTAAGAATGGGAGAACCTTTAAGGAAAAAACCAGCAAGGAATGCCAAGCTACATGATAATTCACATGGTGAGATTATAAAAAACAATGTCACTTAGGAGTAAAAAGCACACACAAAAAATCACACTTTAAGATAAATATTTCAAACATAAAATCAGATGTTTCCCAAAAGAACTTAAGACTTTCTTTCCCTCAATTTAGATTTTCATAATTGGAAGTTACTTGACTGTATTATTAGAAAAATGTACTGTCCAAAGTTAAGGCAATATAATAAACACATTCAAAAACAAACCACATTTTAAAAATTCAAGAAAAACTGTACTCATTTTCATTGAATCCTTGTACAGGCTCTGACTACCATGTTAACTGAATTCCTTTTATGCTAAAAATATAATTTTAGTTACTTTTTTATTGATAAAGAAAAATGAATGCAATGTTTGAAACTCAATGAACAGAATTTTGAAATTCTGTGAAATGATTTCCCAAACACTACCCAAACTGCTTAAAACACATTGTAACAAACAATTTAGTAAACTTACACCGTGCAAACAACGCAAAAACTTTCTGTCCAAAATTTATTACCAAGTGTTTCCTTACAAATTACCTCATCAATGAAAGTGATGGTTCCATTGACCTTCACTATGCCTATCTGCTCACTCTGAAGGGAAGGGTGGCTACGGATACGGAGCCCTGCACTGTCCTTGGCCACAAATCTTCGAACCTGAGAAAGGCAAAGACAGACAGGTGAGACAGGGGAAATCACAGAACAGAGACCTTATAAGTAAGTGGTAAGAGAGAAAATTAAACAGAATTGAAAGTATAATTCTCAGAAAGTTTCCAAAATTATTTGTAGCTGGTTTCCCTGTGCAAATAACAGTGGTTAATTTATAAAAACAACAAGAGAAAACATTTATAAAAACAACATTTAAAAAAAATGTTGTTTTTTCAAAATGTGTAAAAATGTAAATTATTGAAAAAAAAGAAAATTATTAATATACGTTTATAATTTCTTTTCTAAACTTTGAAGACATGATAAAAAGGAGAAAAGAGCCATTTTTTTCCTTTCAGGAAGGTATATAAATTCTATTATCCACATTTCATTTTTAATAAGTAGTTTACTAAAATTCCTATAGTGCTTACTCTTTAGATGTTAGGAAATGAATTTTTTCTTTTAACAGCACAGGATACGTTAACCTTGTCAACTTTATACACTCAATTTCGGTAGACGTTTTGTGAACTGTAAACTTTTTTTTTAAAAGGGTAGCTTTTATTTATTCATTTGGCTCCACCAAGTCTTAGTTGCGGCACGCGGGATCTTTCGTTGCGGCACGCGGGATCTTTCGTTGCAGCATGCAGGATCTAGGTCCCTGACCAGGGATCGAAACTGGGCCCCCTGCATTGGCAGTGCAGAGTCTTAACCACTGGACCACCAGGGAAGTCCCAATTGTAAACTTTCAATAACAGAAAGTACACAAGACCTATAAATTACTATAGCATTATACAAAGAAACCAAAAAGTACAGGTTCTACAATTGAGAAATGCTTAGAATTACCATGAACTATTGTTCAAGTTCATTTAGGAATACTTAGAATTCGAATACTGAAATAAACTATGAGGTGTTTGATGGCTACCCTGAAGCATCAATGAAGAAAATTAATAAATCTCAGACCAGTTCATGCTCTGATTTCATTCTACCCTGACCTTGTTTGGTTGAGGCTCAGTCTTTGGTTTGACCAGCTGAGTTCCTGGCGGTATCATCCCTTTCGGTGGGTCTTTCACTTTTACTTCGAGGCCAGCATCTGTAAGAAAAGGAAAGGGAACTGTAACACTTGAGAACACAAGGGAGGACCCTTAAACCTAACTTAATATACATTCACAGGCTATTTTAAATTCACAATTAAAACAAATATCTGAATTCTGTCCTCTTAAGGTGATTAATATTTAATAGCTAAGAGAGAAATATCTGAAAAATGACCTTAAGATTCCAAAGGGGTGTCTCAGGGGTTCAAGGAAAAGAGGAGGGGCTATGGAATATGTAAAATAATACTGAAAAATTCAAAATAAAAAGAAACGCTTGTGTGATCAAACGTTATCTCATAACACCCAATCAGAACACTACTTATCATCTATACCAATAATCTCATGAGTAACAGGCAGCACAGCATGGTGTTTAAGAGCTGGGCTTCTCATGTTAGACTTGGCTGTTCCCACATCTGCCACCAACTGTTTGACGTTCTGTGCCTCATTTTTTTAATCTATAAAATAGGGATGAGAATAGCACCTATCTCACTGAGATGCTGTGAGAATGAAATGATTTTAAAAATAAAATATGTAAGGTGTGTATAAAATTTTTTAGATATATATTAAATGCTATTATCATCCTTCTTATTCTAATGAATTATTATCTGTCCTTGACTGCAGTCAAGCAAGATCCTAGTCTACTAACAGTTTGGTCACCTTTGGAGAAAGCTAAGAAGGTGGGGAACAAAATGAATGATTCTAAGTAACTATGAATCTTTTTCTTCAGTGTCTTTCCAGAAAACAAATATAAGCGGATTTTTCTTATTTACTTTGTATCAGTTTCCTTTACCCGCTATTAGCCAAGAAGAAACCATTCTTGACTATCTCCACTTTTGAACTGCTGTAATGTGTGCCCCTTGCACGTCACTACTTATATTCTACTTCATGTAATTTTGCTTGGCTGTTTTATCTTACAATCATCAGTAAGTTGTCAACACTTGCCAGGAACTGCCTTACCTAGAACAATGTTTTGCCCAGAACCAGTGAAAGTTTGCTGAACTAAAGGCTTTAAAGATATGCTGAAATAAAAGAGTGCAGCAAAGGCTGCCACTAAATGTCTCTAGGATGGTATAGATGAATCTAACATATCTGATCCTATAGTTACATTAATGTATATTCTATACATCTATGGTTACAACAATGTAAAGTACCTCTTTATCTTCACTGTAAAAACAAACTACTGAAAGTTTCCCAAAGGGTATTTTGGTGGAATGTTAATCAGTATTACTTTTATCTCTAACCTGTCTCCTCTTCCCTACATGTAAGGTTCTCAAGATAAGGATTAAACAAATTTAGAGAGGCTTCTTAATTTCAAGGTTTCTTAGAATCCCAAATATGATAATATGAATTGTATTAATGTCTAAGATGAGACTACAATATATTGGGCTTTCTAAATCTGCCTGATCATAGGAACCCTTTTGCTTGAGGAGCATTAGGAAAGACAGTGTTATAAGGAATTCATATTGATAAACACTTATTAGAGCTCTGTTGTCCTACTATTGTCCTATTATATGGATAGTTTAAAAATAAAGAAAAGAGAAAGATTAATGCCCAAAGGAAAAGCAATATATTTTTCAAAGTTAGTGGTAGGTAAAAAAAATTCATATTTTCGGCAAGTATTTATTGAGCAGCCATCATACACCAGGCACTGAGCCAGACTGGGAGATCCAAAGATGAAAGAGGTGTCTGCTCACAGCCAGGAAGGAAAGACAGACCTACCACGGGGTAGGGAGATGAGGCATGAATATGGTTATAGCACAGCACGGAGGAGATCGAACCTGACCAGCCACATCAGGGAATGCAGGGAAGGAATCATGAGGGCTACAATGACCCATAAATTATTACAACATACCTTAACAATGCACGAATTAAGTACTCATTATAAAGGAGGATATGACGCCCCCTAAAAGTTATGAAATCTGTCCATGTCTGTAATACATGTTAAAGGGCAAACTAGAACAGAAAGAGGATTTTGATTCTAGTTCTTTGCACTAAGTAACTCACAACTTAAAAAAAAAAAATACCTATTTCAATGCCATCGATTGTAACATGAATGGTGTAGAGTCCAATAGCCCCCGGAGTCCAATTTGCACAGTAAGTGCCATCGTTATTGACCCGAATCAGCATATTCTCACTGGGTCTGAAAGGAAATAAGATAGGTACTGCAACATTTACTTTTGGTTAAACAGCTGACATCATCATTAACATGTATTAGCGAACATAAAATTTCTGATTGTATTATCACAATGAATAGCAATCCTACTGTCATAGCACGTTTTCCTACTCTCCATGATTGAATTTACTTTTTCCTCCTCACCTCAAACCTCTAGCACCACTCTTCCTCACTCTCAGCTGATCATGACCTCATCACTTTCTTCAGTGAAAAACAGAAGCAATCAGATACAACCTCAAAGGTGCAATCAGATTAAACCTATTTTTCTCTACCTCCTGTTACAATGGAAGGAGTGTCCTGGGTCTTGCCCAAAGCCAGCCACTCCATTTGTGCTGTGAATTTCATTCCGTCAGCACTTCTGTGATGCAATTGTCTCTCATTCATCGTCAATTTCTCCCACTTTTCCTGGATCATTTCTATTTCTTTTTCCTTTCTATACAAACAAACTCAGAATCTTCCATCTTAAACACCTCCCCTTGATATTACAGCCTTCCCTAATATGGTCTCATATCTTTTTTCCCATTTACAGCAAAACTTATCTAAAGGATTACCTACAATCACTCTCCATTCCCTCATTTCCAATTCTCTTCCAAAGCTTATTACCCTCACTAGGCTTTTGCTCCCAACACTTCATTGCAATTGATCATGTCACAGTCACCAATGACCACCACGTCCCCAAATCCAATCATTGCTTCTTCATCCTCAGCAATCTCTCAGTAGCATTTGATAACAACTGACAACTCCTCCTTTCTTGAAAAAACTTTTTTTTTGCTTCTGCAACATTTTTCTGGTTTTTCTTGTACCTCACCGGCCATTCTTTCTCAGTGTTTTGTTGGCTCTCCCTTTTCTGAGCACCCTTTAACTTATGGAATGCCCCAGGATTTGGGTCTAGATTTTCTTTTTTCTTTCAGTGTCATCTCTCTAGTTGACCAGTCATCCATTCCTCAGTTTTAAATACCATATGTATAAAGATGACTCAAACATTTATTTCTCCCCTGAATTTCGAACTGGTATTTCCCGCTGCCCTGGAAATATCCCCACTTGCATAACTAAGAGGCGTCTTGGCATCTCAATTTTAATATACCCAAAGAAGGATTATTATTCCTCCTAACCCCAGCACCCAGCAAAACAAAACACTCTTGCTCATTTCTCAGACTTTTTGATCCTCACAAAAATCATGATACCAGGGGTCAATAACATTTTCTGTAATGGTATTTTAGTCTACTGCGCCAAGCAGTCTTTGTCACAACTTTTTAACTCTGTCACTGTAGTGTAAAAACAGCCACAGACGATACATAGGCTCATGAGAAAGGCTGTGTTCCAATATGACTTTACAAAGACATGCCTGGTTGGGTCTGCCGGCCAATCTTGGCAAACCCCTCTTCTGCTGGATAATCTATCCTGCTGCTGAAGCTGAAGAAACTTACATTCACTCTTGGATCTTCTCTTTCCTTCACCTCCCATTTCATTGTAGCAGCAGGCTGTTGGCTTCACCTCCTAAGTATATCCCGAATCCATCCACCCCCTCTTCACTTCCACCGCTAAGGCCCTTCCACCGCTAGTCCAAGCCACCTTAGAGTCGCTAACTCATCTCTCTATTCCCACTCTTGCTCCCCTGAATTTCATTCTTCAGAGAGCAGCCACAATGATCTTTTTAAAACTATAAATCAGATTATATCACTCTCCTGCTAAGAGCCCTCCAAATAAATTTCTTACAAGAAAACTCAAACTTAACACAGCCTACCAGTCCCTATGTAATCGCCTGGTTCTCTGATCTCATCTTCCACCATTTTCTTTCCTGCTCACTATTCTCCAGCCCCACTTTCTGTTCCTCAAAGACATCAAGCTCCATCTACCCCAGATTTCCTCTTCCTAGATTGAACTTCCCCAAATCTTTACACAACCAACTACCATCTAGCTCTCCACTCAAGTAACGCCTCCTCAAACAGCCCTCCCCTGTCATCCAATACTTTGGTGACCTATCCCATCCCCATCACTCTCTATCAAATACCCTTATTTATTATTACTATGTAGTTTACTTATAGTTTGTTTCTCCACAGGAATGTATCTGCCATGAGAACCAGCACCTTCTCTATCTTGTTCATAGAAATATCCCAGTGCTTTCCACAGAGTAGATGACTAATATTATTTGCTGAAATAATAAATGCATTCACTTTGACAAGAGACTTTTAAAATTGAGTTTAAAATGCCCAATGCATAGAAAAACCTATTTACTGGCAAATGGCTAATTTGTTCTTATTTAACATGCTATAAACCTACAGAGTCCATATTTAGTTTACAAAAGTCATATGCTTCCACTGAACGGACATTTTGTAATTAAAACTAAGCCAGAGACAAAATGCTACTTCCCTATTCCTAGACAAAGATACATTCTCAAAACTTCGCTATTTTGGCAGAACACTTTCTAGATTGTGCATTAAAACTCTACTTTGCATACGTACCAGAGTAAAGTCATAGTAACCTGTTAATTTCTAATAAGTCATTGATATATGATAAATACAAGTACTTATGCTGTTTCAGATTCACTTCAGAGCTTTTTCTAAATTCTATGGAGGTGGTCTGTCTAAAGTACAATCCATCTAATAAGTTTTTCCAAGCAACTGTTTTAAAAAGTATTTCTCCTAACAAGCAAATAAAATAGTAAGCCAAAAACTCTGTTTCAGAAAATCTGCTTCAATCTGGAGTTAAAAGAATTACCCAGGGGCTTAAAAATAAAGGACTTCATAACTGAAAATACAAATACAACATACACTGAAATCGCTCTGCCACTCATTAGGTGAAGGAGAGAGGGAAACAAAAAGAGAAAAAACAAACTAACCAATGTTTTACAAGCCAATTTATATACTTTTAGCTACTAGTTATTTCTTTATTACCTTAGTATTATGTAACATATTGGCAGTGCTATAGTTCAATATTAAGTACATTCTACCTGTGAATCTACACATTATAAAACCTGTTGTAAATCTCTACCAGGGGATATGGGGATATATGTATACATATAGCTGATTCACTTTGTTACAGAGCAGAAATTAACACAACATTGTAAAGCAATTACACTCCAATAAGGATGTTAAAAAAAAAAAATCTCTACCAGGAATTTTTAAATCCTATATTTATTTATAGAAAATAAGGTTGGAACACAGGGTGATCTTAGTTATAAGCAGTTGGCAACACATGTTTTGGCTACGCTTTGAAAAAATGATCCTCACCTCTTAGGAGTCGGTGATGCAAAACGCAGTTCTTCAAATGAGTAATTTTCATAAACCTTTAAGAAAGAGATGAGCAAGAATCACAAAATCATTAGAAACATTCTTAACTAACGCACTGATAGAACATTCAATAAGTGGTGCTGAGGCTGAGACAACTGGTTATCCATACAGGAGAAAAAGAAAAAACTCAATTACCTACATCACACCATTTACAAAAATAAATTCTAGGTGTGTTAAAGACATAGATGTAACAAATAAAACATCAACAAATTCAGAACAAGAAAAAGATAGTATGTTTTGAGCACATTAAAATTTTAAATTTCTCCAAAACAATGACACTATAAAGAAATGGCAAAGTTAAGCCTTCACCTGGGAGAAGGGGATTCGTAATTCATTTAACCTTAACGGGATATGAATCCATAAAATATACAGAACAAATCAATACAAAAGACAGAAACAACACAAAAGAAAAGTGAGTAAAGGCAAGTCACTGAAGAGGGAAATCTGAAAGGCCAATAAACATTTGAAAAGTTATTCAACTAGACTGCGGATCAAGAAAATGCAAATTAAAACAACAAGATGATCCTATCCCAGTCATCAAGTTGTGCTGGTAAGAAACAAATGCTGGTGAGAACATGAAGTACCTAGCATTTTGATACATTGCTCATGGGCATATAAATTTTGGCAATATTTAATATAGCTGAAGACAGGTATGTCCTACTATCCAGCAGTTCCACTTCTAGATATATATCTTAGAAAAACTCTCGCTCATGTGCAAAAGGGGACATATACGAGGATGTTTATTTCAATACAATTTACAGTAGTGAAAAAAACTAGAAACAACCTAAATGCCCATCAGTAGGGGAATGAACAAATTATGGAACAGTAATACATTGGAATACTTCAAAGCAGATAAACTGAATGCACTACAGCTACATGACTAAACCTTAAAAACAATGTTGGACAAACACTGGCAAAGTGATGGGTGCGTATGATACCATTTTTATAAACTTCTGAAAAATACACAAAATTCTAAATACTATATTCCTTATAGATTAATTTGTACTCAGTAAAATACAAAAAAATGTATCTGGGGAAGAAGAACCATTAATTACCTTCAGGACAGTGGTTACCTCTAGGGAAGGGATGGGAATGGGTCCAGGGAGAAGGGTTTACAGAGGGTTGCAATTGTACTGTTAACAATCTGTTTCTTAACAGAAATAACAAAAAGATCTGAAAAAGTTTGGTGAAATGTAAAGATAAAAATGGGTTGTAGGTACATGAAACTTGTCGCATTATTTCCAATACTTTTATATTCCTGCAGCAATTCCAAATTAACCTTTCAAGGTTCAGGTAAAGTTCTCCAATTGCTCATTCATTTCTAACTACTACTATACTTGCAGCAAAGAGAAGCACACCCACACCACTCACAAGCCCCCTTCCTTCACCCCACCCTCGCTATTTTCATGAAAGTGATTTAGAAATGACCTAGCTTCTGTCACCTACTAAAAAGTTCCAAGTGAGGAAAATGCAATTTCAGGGTAAGTCTAACGAGATTACAACGGTGTTAACAGCAGGAAAACTCAAGTTTCCAGATTCACAGTACAATGGGTTTTCTACTCCAACAGTTTCCCTCAAATACATATTATTCTATTTAACAATGAAAGGATAGATCATATCTCACTTTTACATCCTCCACCATATTTAGTTCACTACTGGGTAGCACACGGTATCTGTGAATGGTTGATATAAGAGAATCCCCTTTCCTGGAATGTGAATTAATATCTCAAAGAGACAGTTTGGAAATGGTATTCTGTTAACTGCCTTAACCTGGGCCTCTCAGAACATTCCTGAAATACTGAATTCAGTTCTGGTAACTAGATTTTCAAAAGAAATTACACAAACCTAAGTATGTTCATAGGAAACTAAAAGAATAATTAGGGAGGTAAGGAGTCCAGAAACTAAATCTCTTAAAAAAAAGTTGAAATGAATGAGAATATTTAGCTTCAAATTCTTTAATCATGGACAACGCATCAAAACTCTAGCTTTTCAGTTCCTTTATTTCTTCAACCTCAATAATCTCAACTTCAACTTTGTTTCAGCCACTCGGACTAAAAGTCACAGACCTGTGATGTTACTCAGAACTGTTCAATCTCTGATACCAAAATAAAATGGCCTGCTCCATTCTCTGCCTCTATAACTCCTACCATATCTATTCTTAGATTTCTAGTCCTTCTCACCTCCTTAAATTTCTCTCTCTGAATCCACTTTTATTTTCCCTTCCAAACCAGCTGGGTTCCGCTGTCTTTTCTTTAACCACCATATGCTCAACTTCCTTCTCAGTCACTGCTCTTTTGTTGAACTATCTGGCACAAGGTCCATGCCGACTCAATCCAAATGATTATCTTATTCGCGTTCATAAGACTCATGCTGCACTGTTAATACAGGATCTTCAATTCAACTGATTCTCCAAGGATGTCTGATAAGTCTTTTCTGATCAGTTTCTCTCCGTTCTCTACAATGACTATTTCATTTTTTCCCTTTGTTTCAAAATCTTGACCCTAAGATTAATCACTCCAATCTCCAATCTAAAACATATAATTGCTATCATAAATAATTCTTTGCTGCACAACCTACAAATTTATTAGCAATTGTATTAATTCTTTTCTTCTCCCTCTCCTGGTACAGTGAAAGATGCAATACTCCTCCTATGTACAGCCAATCCCTCCACCTGAGCAACAGATACTATTATTATCTCTTGGAGTATCTACATTGTTCCCTTCTTCTCAATTGTCTCCTCTTCAGTATTAAAACATGTCTTTCTATATTCAGTCTCAGACTGTAAAGCCTTCACTCAATCCCATTTCCTCTGTTCCTTTTTATAACCAAACACCTTGAAAGACTTATCTACATTCGTTTTGTCTTTAGCTATCTTCACTTCTTCTTCATCTACAAATTAATCAACTGACTATGTCTCTAAAGCTGCTCCTGCCAAGATCACTGATCACTGCTAGATCCTTTCAAGACTTCACTCTGCAGCCTAACATTGTTAACCCGTCTTAAACAGCTTTCTGTGACTTTCAGGACATGGCATAAGGTAGTTGGGGGAAGTAGGAAAATCAAATCTGGAATCAGACTCTCTGTCATTGTGTGCCCTTGGGCAAGTTATTCAACCTCTCTGTGCTTCAGTTTCCACATGTGTAACATGGGAATAAGAAATAGTCATTTATAGGGTTGTTATGAGGATGAAAGGAGTTGCCATATGCAACATGGGGGGAAAAGTGGCAAAGGTAAGAGCTGGTGTCCTACTTTGTACTAGCCCTTTGGCTAGTATTCTCGCCAATGTTGTTTCCATTTTCATTTCTTTTTTTTTTTTTTAATTTATCTGTCTTGTAAATCAATATTTCTCAAAGTATAGCTTTTGAACCTGAATCATTCTGCATATTTGTTTTATACGTGAATTTTGGAACCTCTTTTCAGACCTACTGAATCTAAATCTTTGGATGGTAGGAATATCTCCGTTTTAAATAAGTGCTCCACGGGGTTTCCCTGGCAGCGCAGTGGTTAAGAATCCGCCTGCCAATGCCGGGGACATGGGTTCGAGCCCTGGTGTGAGAAGACCCCACATGCCGTGGAGCAACTAAGCCCGTGCACCACAACTACTGAGCCTGTGCTCTAGAGCCCATGAGTCACAACTACCGAGCCCGCGTGCCACAACTACTGAAGCCTGCGTGCCTAGAGCTCGTGCTCCGCAACAAGAGAAGCCACTGTAATGAGAAGCCCACGCATCACAATGAAGAGTAGCCCTGGCTCGCCGCAACTAGAGAAAGCCCGTGCACAGCAATGAAGACCCAATGCAGACAAAAATAAATTTATTTTAAAAAGAAAAATAAATAAATAAGAGCTCCAGATGATTCTGATGTGGACAAATGTTTGAGAATCACTGATATTGATGTTCCTCAGGACCCGGTCCTGGAACTTCCCTCTCCTCTCACCACGTTAGATAGAGATCATCTGTTCCCATAATTTCATGAGTAATACAAGTACTGATGATTCTCCAATTCATTTCTTGAGGTAAGACTGATCACTTCAGGTTTGTAGTTCCAACTTCTTTTTATATATCCTCACATGGATATTTCAGAGATATCTAAAACTTATCACATCAAAAGCTGGACCTCTTATCTTCCTCAAGCAAAATCTGCCCCTTCTCCAACATTATCAATCTCACTACTCAAGCTCAAAGTGTGAACTCCATTTTTTATTTCCTACCTTTCTCTTTACCCCATATCCATTAGCCACTAAGTCTTAATCTATCCTAAATATCTCTTGAGTCTACCCTAATTGACAACTCTCTAGTCCAAGGGATCAGTATATCTCACCAGATTAAGTCAACAGTCTCCTAAAGAGACTTAAACCAAACCATGTCTCTTGATTATCCTCCCAACTACATTCTCCATATTCCACCATGATCTTTATAAAACACAAATCTAATCATGCCATTCCTCCAACTGAAAGCCTTCAATGGCTCACCACTGCTCTCTGAAAATAGCGTAATTCCTAATTTCTATTTCAAGTAACAACCATCTTGATAATTTAGACTAACATTGCCTCTAAAGATAACTAAAAAAGCTGGACAAAAAAAAAATTTTTTTTTTAAATCTGTCTAAAGGCACCAAAGAGGTAAAAAGCCTAAAGAAGTAAGAAACCCAAAGAGATGAGCCTGGCATTTGGAAGAACCCAAAGTTAAAGGGGACCTAGGTAAACTCTGAATCCCTGAAGGGCTATGTCCTAGGAGTACTGGTAAATTGAAAATAGACAAGTACGTTTGCAGGAAATGAAATCCAGTTTCCAAACATCTCAATCTCTGATTGAATTAACTTGATCTACAACTGGAAACCTCTCTAGACTTCTGCCAAGAACAAATGAAAATCCTCTTTGTAGGAAAATAACATTATCCTTAAAAACACATTGCAAGTTTGACATCTGTCAACAACTCTCTAGACCTGTGATTTGTATCTGAGTTTGAATCACTGAAATGTCTGTTAAATGAATGAATGGTGAAAAAATAAAATTTTTCTGATAAGTAAAACAAATTACCTTCATCATTGTTATGGCAATATAGCGAGCCTCCTTCACTATCATTGGTTCATATGAAACATCCAGCTTTGGTGATGCCAGCCCACCAAAAGTCATGTCAGTATTAGAAGGTACAGTTGTTACTGCAGGACTGCCAGGAATTCTTTGAGGTTTCTTTACTTGCTCTTGTTGTAAAGATGTTTTTTTCTGAGAAACAGGAACGGCTTTCACTTCCACCTAACCATGATATTATAAAAACCAAATGTTATTATTATATAACTGTCCGTAACACATCAAAAGAAGCAATTTACACAATTATAAACTCACAATTCTATACATTTTGTTACCACTAGTCCCTCTTGGGCATTCCTTTCAAAGATTATTTAACATTGCCAGAATGATCAAGATAGTTCCACCTCAATAGGGATCCTGGACACAGTGTAAAAGAGAGGCCTTGTTTTTGGGAATAAATAATCAAAAATATCAAAACACAAAATAAAAACAAAGGCCGCCATTAATAAAGTCCAGGAAAGGATAGTCAAACGAATCTGCATTCTTGCAGGGACTAACATTAAATTATTTTATCCAGTAATTCAGGTATAAATACTTGCCAGCAATCTTCACATATTTTAAAGCACTGATCTCAATTTTAGCCATACCGTTTTGCAGAAGAAAAAGTACTCCATTGATAGGTATCTTAGAAATTAACAGCTAATAAAACAAATCTTATACCTAAAACTTAACGATGTTTATTTACTCTGCAAAAAGAGTACTATTAGATAGTTTTGTCACCAACACAAACTATTAGAGCTAAGCAACCTATCGATAATTAAACTTTCCAACTCAGCTTCTTCAACAATAATATGGGGATATCTTTTATCTATACTTTACTGTAGAGATGCAAAGAACAGACTTCCTAAGGCATTTTAAAACACTGAAAGTATAAATTGTCTCATAAACAATATTCAGAAATACTTTCCAGGAATTATAACAAAACATTTTATTGTTATTTATTTGTTTATGCATTGGCAAAATACACTCAATCCCTAGGCAACCACAAAGTTACAAACAATTTAAATACCACTTTAGCTCTTTATCATTCTGAGAGTCACCCAAAATTTCTTCTGTTCTTTTCAGACACTACTTTTGTGGTTGGCAAGAACAGCTAATTCAACATCAAGCTCTTCACAGAAATAGAAAGGTTTGCATAAAAGAAAGTGACAATATTACTTAAGTAATTGAGAGACACCCCAGAAATGTGGAATGTCTTTAACGTGTATTATTCTTATTAATGCCATTCTAGGGAGTCAGTAGTTTGAGACTCTTAGTGTCTATATATAAAGTTAAGTGTAGCTAGCAAATACATTCCATTAAATAACCACAATCTTTAGTTGGGGTTATGAGAAATCAGTATTTGGGTTGATATAATGCTCTGAAAATATTAAAAACACATCTTACATTTAAAACACAGAAGTTTAAAGATACATGGTAAAATTCTTCAGCTCATATACATTGCCACCATTAAAAGTTTTAAACTTAAATGTAATAAAAAGGAAAAAAAAGCAAACACTTCCAAATTCTAAGACGTTTGATTTTAAATTATAGCCACTATTTTTATACGTACTACTTTGATTTAATCTTTCTTTAAACAACTATATTTACCCTAAGTAAATTAACAGCAGAAGTACATCTGCCTATGTTCTACGAACCTTGAAGTAAATCACTGAATAATTTCATACTCTAGGAGTACTGAGATATAAAATGATAACCATTCTGCTTTCTTTCATAAACTGTGCTTCTTTGTAAAATTTGTTATTCTTTTATTTCCTACACAAGTTTCTCTTTTCATTAAATAAGATTTCCTTGGAATAATCATTTTATAAGTTAAAAAAAACCCCAATAACACTTGCTGCTTTAAAAAGGATTCTGGATCTTACTGAAATATTACCTGCAAACCAACTTCTTTGTTCCAAATAATTGGTTATTACTACATAAGGATACTTCAACAGTTTCTGAGAAGTCTAAAATGCTCCTAAAACTTCATGTGCTATCAGCCTGAAAACAAAACAGATTGAACTAATTTTGTTTTCAGCTAATATGATAATGTGATATAATAAACTAAACATCAAGAGGTATGCAAATCACTTTTCCTAAATAGTATTTACTGGAGTTTCCTAGATACGGTTTCTAAATTAGACATAAATCTGATATGAACTTGAGCATACTGAGTGAGAGATTTAGGGCTTCTCGCCCTCAAGAAGCAAAATATGTAGGAAAAAAAAAAAAAAAGAGGAAGTAAAGAAAGACAGATCATGTGGCTAAAACAAGAACCCAAAGGGCTTCCCTGGTGGCGCAGTGGTTGAGAGTCTGCCTGCTGATGCAGGGGACATGGGTTTGTGCCCCGGTCTGGGAGGATCCCACATGCCGCGGAGCGGCTGGGCCCGTGAGCCATGGCTGCTGAGCCTGCGCGTCTGGAGCCTGTGCTCCGCAATGGGAGAGGCCACAACAGTGAGAGGACTGCGTACCGCAAAAAAAAAAGAACCCAAAGAGGAGAACAAAAGATAAAGCATAAAGTCTGACTCTGAAATGTAAGATGTAAACAACCCAGGTACCAGAATGGAGTAAGAGACAACAAAGCAAGGTGGAAACACAGGAAAATACAGCTGAAGATACACTATAGGCATAACAGTATAAACATTAAAAAGAAATGAAATGTTATACCTACCTGGAAAATGGTAACTACAACATAGTCACATGAATAAGGAACTTACTGTGGGCTCAAAGACTGGATTTAACAACTCACTACATACACTTAAGTGAGAAATTCATCAGTGAATACACAAACCCCTTAATATATTAATGTATATTGTATTGTGATCAAAACTCTGTCCTTGAGTGGAGTGATTTTTTGTATCACTTTCAGAATTACTTTTTTCTCTGTTCAATTTTTTTCTTATAATCTGTGATGCTTTTTGCATTCTAAAGAGTAATTCTTAGCGGGCCTGAAATCACTTTGATGGGGTGTGATCTTCCTTTAAAAAGTAAGATATAAGGGAAAATATAAGAGTGCAGCATACTGTATGAATGTGTATTATATATATTGTATGTAACTAAGAGTACATATTCTTCCACCCTATATATGTACGTTTGGGTCATAATGCAAATCCTTGCTGGGGGTCATGGCCAAAACTTTGAAAGCCACTGGTGAAGAGCCTGATTTTTGTTTAGTATCAGGGTCAAATACTTTTCCATACAGTTTTACTTACTGGTCTTAAGACATGTGAACTATATGTCTTGTGTCTTTTTTTACTATGAGTCAAGTTAGAGGCTCCAGTGGCACTGTGCTTCTTCAGGGTATAAATCAAGTAGTTGAAATAGTTCTGGGACTTCCCTGGTGGTGCAGTGGTTAAGAATCTGCCTGCCAATGCAGGGGACATGGGTTCGAGCCCTGGCCTGGGAAGATCCCACATGCTGCAGAGCAACTAAGCCCGTGTGACACAACTACTGAAGCCCAAGCACTAGAGCCCATGCTCTGAAACAAGAGAAACCACTGTGATGAGAAGCTCGCACACTGCAGTGAAGAGTCGCCCCCGCTTGCTGCAACTAGAGAAAGCCCGCGTGCAACAACGAAGACCCAATGCAGCCATAAATAAATAAATTTATTTATTTTTAAAAAAAAGAAGAAAAAAAGAAATGGTCCACATCAAAAAAGTCTTAAAAAAAAAAAGTAATATTGAGGTAAAATCAGCTGCTCTGTGAGTAAAAAAGATTTTGTGGCTTAATCAACTCTAAGTTCCAAACAACCAAATCACTTTGTAATACAACTTTGGGGGGCAGGGGCGGCTAGGGATTGCCTATACAAATTTTCGTTCAATATTGACTATTTTCAGAAATATAATAAAAGTTTAAAATATTTAATTAATAGATTATATCACAAACGACTTAATATCATGCATTACAATATGCTCTGAAATGTCATTATTAATTCATGTTTCAGGGAAAAGGTATCCAAAGAACTATATCCTTCAATATAGCACATGACTAGTTCCAATCCTCATTCTTTTACAATCCAAATTTATGTATAAGTATCAATATTATATTTTAAAGCTTGTTTCAACAGTACCAAATGCAAAATGTATTTGAGTCTTTTAAAAGATAGGTACAAAATTTTAAAATGTATTCTTTCATTGATTTATTCAGTCACTTATGTATTAATGGCCTTCCCTCTGTGTGCTTAGCACTCTTTGTACGGACACTTTCTTATCCTTCCTTGGAATCACCACAGCACCTAGCAAAATGTAAAAAAACAAACCAAAAAATAGATACCTTGGAAAGCTGAGTACTGATTAATATAAACAAGCCATTTAAACAATTTTTTGGCTTCCTTCATTACGTATATCTAAAGAGGGTACTGCATGTGGACTCTAAGCACTGGCCATTTCTAAAATTTTATTAGTTACAACAGTCAGTACATAGTTGTCTAATACAATCCCAATATAATTACCTTCATGTTGGGAACGTGTACCACATCCCCATACTGGTCTTTTGTTTGAACAGTGATGGTGGTAGGCCAACCACAACGAATATCATCCTTATTCAGAATCAAAGATGTTTTCTGAGGATCAGCATAGGAATCTGGCTGAAGCCACCTAGCAGTAAATGAAAAAAACCAAACATTCATCAACATCTTCAATGATTAACATGAAACTAAGCCAAATGAATAAAACTTGTATCAAACAAAACGCTAAAATGGTATCTTCATTTCTGATTCAGTGATAATGACCACAAGTGTATCCCTTGGAAATAGTTATTGACAAATTCATTAAAAAATATGCTGAAGCATATAAGATTTCTGATGATTACAAATAAAATAGAAATAATTTTAAAATCAGGAAATTTGAAATTTTAACTATAGCTGATTTAAAATAAGCAAGAAAATGAATTTAAGTTGCATATACTTTGAAGTCCCAAATACACTCTTTAAGGGAGGCCTGCTGAATTTGCCAAACTGAAAGCCTGGAAAAGAGCAGGGTGTCTGTCAAAGCAGGGACAGAAGTGACATTCTGCTGGCTGGAGAGCAAGCAGGTTAAAGATATGTTGTCTATCTTCTCTCTTTTTTTTTTTAACATCTTTATTGGAGTATAACTGCTTTACAGTGGTGTGTTAGTTTCTGCTGTACAACAAAGTGAATCAGCTATACGTATACATACATCCCCATATCCCCTCCCTCTTGTGTCTCCCTCCCACCCTCCCTATCCCACCCCTCTAGGTGGTCACAAAGCACCGAGCTGATCTCCCTGTGCTATGCGGCTGCTTCTCTTTACACAATTTCTTAACTACCTTCCCTTACTACCCTCTCTTCCATGTAAATTTGGCCTATTTTCTGTACTTTGTGATATCCATGCCTGAATTCATGATCATCATATCCATGATCTACATTCAAGTTGTCCTGTGAGATGAGTAATGAGTAATTCTGCCATGCATTACATAAAAAGTCCATAAAGATAGCACGGAGGCTGACTTAAAAGATTTTCTATTCTTCTCCAATCACCATTTTGGTTTTTAAAAACTAAAGAGTAATCTCTGTAGTTTTAAAATTAAAGCCAGAAAGAAGTCAGATTTCTATATTTACTAGTAAAATCACAAGTCAGCATATTTGTTTTCATCTTCACAAAAAAGCAGACAGCAACAAAATAAATGAGAACTCCATAACCTCAAATGATTTAATTTAAATTCTAAATTTATATTTGCATTAATTGTAGATTTGGAAAAAACTCATATTAAAATAAATATAGGGATAGACTTAGGAGTTTAGTACAGATATTAAATACTACCATCAAGTACACAGACTTCTCAATTTTACCTGGTGTTCTACATATTTTTAACAGCTATTATATATTTTTAAAATACTTTGAAATATTAACTACCATTTTATACTTCGGCAAGTCCAAAACACATAAACTAGATTATCTTAGGCAGCACTGTAACATCCTAACGACTCCCCTCTCATTTCTCTTCAGAAATGAAGACTGAGGCAAGCCCTGAAAGGAAGTCATTGTAGTACTGAATATACATTACCTCGCAAGCCTTCCGCCACTTGATCCTGGGACACAAGCAATAAAATCATCCAGAAAGGACTGTTCATTGCTTTGGATTTGAAGTGGTAAGTTTCCTTCTAGTGCCTCCAATATAGTTGGTGAATGAGAAAGTGCTAAACCCTTTCCAAGAATACCAGAATGGGTTTTGCACACCTGTTGGGTAAAAGAGAACATTTGTATAAACATTTTGTTTATTTTTTTAATTTATTTTATATATATATATATATATATATATATATATTCTTGTATCATATAACAGACTTTTTTTCGGATTTTATTTTTTATACAGCAGGTTCTTACTAGTTATCTATTTTATACATGTTAGTGTATATACATCAATCCGAATCTCCCAATTCATACCACCACCACCTCCCCACAACCCCGCTTTCCTCGCTTGGTGTCCATACGTTTCTTCTGTGTCTCTAATTCTGCCTTGCAGGCTGGTTCATCTGTACCATTTTTCTAGATTCCACATATATGTGTTAATACACGATATTTGTTTTTCTCTTTCTGACTTACTTCACTCTGTATGACAGTCTCTAGGTCCATCCATGTCTCTACAAATGATCCAATTTCGTTCCTTTTTATGGCTAATACTCCACTGTATATAAGTACCACATTTTCTTTATCCATTCATCTGTCAATGGGCATTTAGGTTGCTTCCATGACCTGGTTATTGTAAATAGTGCTGCAATGAACATTGGGGTGCATGTGTCTTTTTGAATTATGGTTTTCTCTGCGTATATGCCCAGTAGTGGGATTGCTGGGTCATATGGTAATTCTATTTTTAGTTTTTTAAGGAACCTCCATACTGTTCTCCATAGTGGCTGTATCAATTTACATTCCCACCAACAGTGCAAGAGAGTTCCCTTTTCTCCATACCCGAGAGCATTTGCTGTTTGCAGATTGTCTGATGATGCCCACTCTAACCGGTGTGAGGTGATACCTCACTGTAGTTTTGATTTGCATTTCTCTAATAATTAGTGATGTTGAGCAGCTTTTCATGTGACTCTTGGTCATCTGTTTGTCTTCTTTGGAGAAATGTCTGTTTAGGTCTTCTGCCTGTTTTTGGATTGGCTTTTTTTTTTTTTTTTAATATTGAGCTGCATGAGCTGTTTATATATTTTGGAGATTAATCCTTTGTTGATTCGTTTGCAAATATTTTCTCCCATTCTAAGGGTTGTCTTTTCGTCTTGTTTATAGTTTCCTTTGCTGTGAAAGAGCTTTTAAGTTTCATTAGGTCCCATTTGTTTATTTTTGTTTTTATTTCCATTACTCTAGGAGGTGGGTCTAAAGAGATCTTGCTGTGATTTATGGCAAAGAGTGTTCTTCCTATGGTCTTATATTTAATTCTTTAATCCATCTTTAGTTTATTTTTGTGTATGGTGTTAGGGAGTGTTCTAATTTCATTCTTTTACATGTAGCTGTCCAGTTTTCCCAGCACCACTTATTGAAGAGACTGTCTTTTCTCCATTGTATATCCTTGCCTCCTTTCTCAAGATTAGTTGGCCATAGGTGCGTGGGTTTATCTCTGGGCTTTCTATCCTGCTCCATTGATCTAGATTTCTGTTTTTTGTGCCAGTACCATACTGTCTTGATTACTGCAGCTTTGTAGTATAGTCTGAAGTCAGGGAGTCTGATTCCTACAGCTGAGTTTTTTTCCCTCAAGATTGCTTTGGCTATTCAGGGTATTTTGTGTCTCCATACAAATTTGAAGATTTTTTTGTTCTAGTTCTGTAAAAAATGCCATTGGTAATTTGACAGGGATTGCACTGAACCTGTAGATTGCTTTGGGTAGTATAGTCATTTTCACAATGTTGATTCTTCCAATCCAAGAACATGGTATATCTCTCCATCTGTTTGTGTCACCTTTGATTTCTTTCATCAGTATCTTGTAGTTTTCTGAGCACAGGTCTTTTACTTCCTTAGGTATGTTTATTCCTAGGTATTTAATTCTTTTTGTTGCAATGGTGAATGGGATTGTTTCCTTAATTTCCCTTTCTGATCTTTTGTTCTTAGTGTATAGGAATGCAAGAGAACTCTGTGCACTAATTTTGTATCCTGGAACTTTACCAAATTCATTGATTAGCTCTAGTAGTTTTCCGGTGGCATCTTTAGGATTCTCTACGTACAGTATCATGTCATCTGCAAACAGTGACAGTTTTACTTCTTTTATTCCAGTTTTTATTCCTTTCATTTATTTTTCTTCTCTGATTGCCATGGCTAGGACTTCCAAAACCATGTTGAATAATAGTGGCAACAGTGGACATCCTTGTCTTGTTCCTGATCTTAGAGGAAATGCTTTCAGTTTTTCACCATTGAGAATGATGGTTGCTGTGGGTTGGCTGTATATGGCCTTTATTATGTTGAGGTAGCTTCCCTCTATACCCACTTTCTGCAGAGTTTTCACCATAAATTGGTGTTGAATTTTGTCAAAAGATTTTTCTGCATCTATTGAGATGATCATATGGTTTTTATCCTTCAATTTGTGACTATGGTGTATCACATTGATTGATTTGTGCATATTGAAGAATTCTTGCATCGCTGGGATAAATCCCACTTGATCATGGTGTATGATCCTTTTAATGTGTTGTTGGATTCTATCTGCTAGTATTTTGTCGAGGTTTTTTGCATCTGTATTCATCAGTGATATTGGTCTGTTATTTTCTTTTTTTGAAGTACCTTTGTCTGGTTTTGTTATCAGGGTGATGGTAGAATGAGTTCGGGAGCACTCTTTCCTCTGAAATTTTTTGGAAGAGTTTGAGAAGGATGGCTGTTAGTTCTTCTCTAAATGTTTGATGGAATTCACCTGTGAAGCCACCTGGTCCTGGACTTTTGTTGGTAGTAAAATTTTTAATCCCAGTTTCAATTTCATTACTTGTGATTGGTCTGTTCATATTTTCTATTTCTTCCTGGTTCATTCTTGGAAATTTATACTTTTCTAAGAAATTGTCCATTTCTTCCAGGTTGTCCATTTTATTGGCATAGAGTTGCCTGTAGTAGTCTCTTATGATGCTTTGTATTCCTGTGGTGTCCGTTGTGACTTCCCCTTTTTCACTTCTAATTTTATTGATTTGAGTCCTCTCCCTCTTTTTCTTGATGAGTGTGGCTAAAGGTTTATCAGTTTTGTTTACCTTCTCAAAGAACCAGCTTTTAGTTTTATTGATCTTTGCTACTGTTTTCTTTGTTTCTATTTCATTTATTTCTGCTCTGATCTTTATGATTTCTTTCCTTCTACTAACTTTGGGTTTTGTTTGCTTTTCTTTCCCTAGTTCCTTTAGGTATAAGGTTAGATTGTTTATTTGAGATTTTTCTTGTTTCTTGAGGTAGAAGTGTATTGCGATTAACTTCCCTCTTAGACCTGCTTTTGCTGCATCCCATAGGTTTTGGATCATCATGTTTTCATTGTCATTTGATTTCTTCAGTGATCTCTTGGTTATTTAGTAATGTATTGTTTAGCCTCCATGTGTTTGTGTTTTTTACATTTTTTTCCCTGTAACTGATTTCTAATCTCATAGTGTTGTGGTCGGAAAAGATGGTTGATAGGATTTCAATTTTCTTAAATTTACCAAGGCTTGATTTGTGACCCAAGATGTAATCTGTCCTGGAGAATGTTCTGTGTGCCCTTGAGAAGGAATTGTAACCTGTTGTTTTTGGATGGAATGTCCTGTAAATATCAATTAAATCTATCTGGTTTATTGGGTCATTTAAAGCTTGAGTTTTATTAATTTTCTGCCTGGATGATCTGTCCGTTGGTCTAAGTGCGCTGTTAGAGTCCCCACTATTACTGTGTTACTGTCGTTTTCCTCTTTTACAGCTGTTAGCATTTGCCTTATGTACTGAGGTGCTCCTATGTTGGGTGCATATGTATTTATAATTGTTATATCTTCTTCTTGGATTGATCCCTTGATCATTATGTAGTGTCCTTCCTTTTCTCTTGTAACATTCTTTATTTTAAAGTCTATTTTATCTGATATGAGCAGTGCTCCTTCAGCTTTCTTTTGATTTCCATTTGCATGGAATATCTTTTTCTATCCCCTCACTTTCAGTCTGTATGTGTCCCTAGGTCTGAGGAGGGTCTCTTGTAGACAGCATATAAATGGGTCTTGTTTTTGTATCCATTCAGCAAGCCTGTGTCTTTTGTTTAGAGCATTTAATCCACTCACATTTAAGGTAATTATTGATATGTATGTTCCTATGACCACTTTCTTAATTGTTTTGGGGTTTTTTTTGTAGTTCCTTTCCTTCTCTTGTGTTTCCCACTTAGAGAAGTTCCTGTAGCATTTGTTGTAGAGCTGGTTTCGTGGTGCTGAATTCTCTTAGCTTTTGCTCGTCTGTAAAGCTTTTGATTTCTCCATTGAATCTGAATGAGATCCTTGCTGGACAGAGTAATCTTGGTTGTGGGTTCTTCCCTTTCATCACTTTAAATGTATCGTGTCACTCCCTTCTGTCTTGTAGAGTTTCTGCTGAGAAATCAGCTGTTAACCTTATGGGTTAACCTTATGGGAGTTCCCTTGTATGTTATTTGTTGTTTTTTTCTTATTGCTTTTAATAATTTTTCTTTGTCTTTAATATTTGTCAATTTGATTACTGTGTTTCTTGGCATGCTCCTCCTTGGGTTTATCCTACCTGGAACTCTCTGTGCTTCCTGGACTTGGGTGGCTATTTCCTTTACTATGTTAGGGAAGCTTTCAACTATAATCTCTTCAAATATTTCCTCAGGTCCTTTCTCTCTCCTCCTTCTGGGACCCCTATAATGCGAATGCTGGTGCATTTAATGTTGTCCCAGAGGTCTCTTAGGCTGTCTTCATTTCTTTTCATTCTTTTTTCTTTATTCTGTGCCGTGACAGTCAATTCCACCATTCCGTCTTCCAGGTCACTTATCTGTTTTTCTGACTCAGTTATTCTGCTACTGATTCCTTCTAGTGTAGTTTTCATTTCAGTTATTGTATTGTTCATCTCCATTTGTTTGTTCTTTAATTCTTCTGGGTCTTTGTTAAACATTTCTTGCATCTTTTCGATCTTTGCCTCCATTCTTTTTCCGAGGTGCTCGATCATCTTCACTATCGTTATTCTGAATTCTTTTTCTGGAAGGTTTCCTATCTCCACTTCATTTAGTTGTTTTTCTGGGGTTTCATCTTGTTCCTTCATCTGGTACATAGCCCTCTGCCTTTACATTTTGTCTATCTTTCTGTGAATGTGGTTTTCATTCCACAGGTGCAGGACTGTAGTTCTTCTTGATTCTGCTGTCTGCCCTCTGGTGGATAAGGCTATCTGACATTTGTATATTTTAAAATATAAAACTTTAATTTCATGAATTTTTTTGTATTTGCACCCAATTTTAGACAGGCCTTTTTGGGGAAATAATTTTCTTCCCATGCCCCAGTGCTCCTTTAGCCTATAAAGTAGAAAACTTTCAGGAGGGAAAAACTTGGGATACTATTTCCAGTGTCTTTCTTCCCTCAAAAAAGAAATGATTTATCAGAGATCTGCATGCTAGATGCAATGGTGCATCTCCTCCCATTCTAGCTTTCTACATGTGCCACGTCCCTCTTTGCCAGGGCCAGGGCTCCCTTTCGAAGACAGCTGTAAAGGTCTCCCTCTTTTTGTGTCTCCATTACTGGTAGCTATCCTGGGTACGTTGTGTTTGTTCTCTTGGGCAGGTGGGTACCAAGGTCTTGACTTTGGCAAAAAGTAGATGGAAGTCTGACTGTGGCTGCACATACACTGCATTAGCCTGTGTAAGCCTTATTAAAGTTAAGAAAAAAAGGCAGATAAAACTGAAATTTTAGTTCTCACCTATATGAGAAGCAAGCCTTATATTTTGGAAAGACTTGCTTTAAGGGCTAAAACTCTAGAAAAATTTTTAATGACCATATAATAAATTTCAAAACATAATAGTTTTCATAGAGAAGGATTATATTTCCATTTCTATCAATTTCTACCACAAGTAACTTGTGCATTCTATAAGCCATGCAATTTCAAAGTCGTAATCTTTAAAGTCAAACAGACTTGAGGTCAAATCCGGACTCTGGACAAGCTATTGCTGTGTGCTCTCGAGCTAACAAGTTACTGACCATTCCTGAATCAGTGAAATGTATAAACTGGTGATCAAATGATATCTCTTCCGTGGTTATCATAAAATTTAAATTAAATAACACATTTAAATGCCCACCATCTGCCTAACAAGCAGTAGGTGTTAGACCATCACAGTGATGACCTTACATGCCAAAACGGTGGGTACTTTGGGAAATCACTTTTCTCTTTACAGGGGTACAATAAAGACCTCTTTATATCTGGCCTAAATGACATTCTATAAGCTGTAATAATCCCTGTAATGATAATATGAGGTACTTGATGGTTTTCCTTAGCTAGAATGTTATCTGACACATAGTATGTTTATTAAATATTTTTTAAATTAATTTTTATTTTTTGTATCTTAAGATACAGAGATTTAACTTTTTTAAAAGAAAAAAAAAACAAAAGCTGGTGGGTTTTTAAGACACAGACGTTTCTTAACATTATTGAGGATACCATGACTCCCTATGATTAGAGCACAGTGATCAAGATCATGGACTTTGTCACCAAACTGCTAGAGGTCAAATTCTAGCCCAGCTGCTTACTAGCTGTGTGATTCTGGGCCACTTAAGTTCTCTGTGCCTCAGTTCCCTTACCTGTAAATACGAGTCTCTAATTCATAGGGTTGCTGTGAGGACTAAGTTAAAAATATGAAAAGTGTTTGGAATAGTGAGTGATAAAGTTAAGATCAAATAAATGTTTGTTTTTATTATTACTGCTGTGATCGATTCATTTCAGAAAATAAATAAAATGTAAACCACTAACTCTAAGTATTGATATTAGAAGACCTGGATATTAGACTTTATCTCCCAGTTAGCTGAATTCTTAGATAAATCACAAAACGTCTCTGAACTGAAGTTATTATAATTGTAAGATACAAGAGAAAATACTAACCTCAAAGTGTAATTGCAGAAATAGACAAATAACATCAAAGACATGGTAAACTATAACATGCTCTACAGATGTTATTTAAATTACTATTACTAACAGCTTTTTCCCCCTTTTTCTAACTGGTCAATAAAACTTCTTTCAAGATCCAATTTAAATGTCCAATGCTGGGCAAAGCCTTCCCCTGGACCCTTGGCACTTGGTAGCTCTTCTTCCTCCAGCAGGGCTTTCGCCTTACTCCAGAGTTAACACCCACCACACAGTACAACACGGGCTCATGTGGTGGGTCTCTCCAATCAAGGGGAGAAATTATGAGTTATTTATCTCTATAACTGCCAATTATGGAATGAAATACTTCATGAATGAGTGCTATGTTCAAGAAAAATAAGGTTGATCTGAGTGAAAATTCTGCTTAAAATTAATGTACAAAGTTTACCCTTACAATTATCAGGACAATACCTGTAATGCAGCCTCTTCAAGAATTTCAAGGTCTTCTTCTAATTCATTACCTGTTGTGTAAATGAAAAGGTTTACTAAAATATATTCATCCTTAGTTTATCTTTCTAGTCTTCTGCATTCATGACATCTTTCCCACAAATTTGATATTCCAAATTGAAGAGAACTATTATCATTCTGGATAAATCTCAGTGGTTTAAATTTTCAAATGCTGTTTTCAGTGTGAATATAAGCTGTAATTCTCAAGACAATACTCAAAAAGCAACCATCAAGGGATTTTCAAAAGATATATACTATGTTTATGTACACAAATGTGTATTTTTGACTTTAGCATATTTACTTTTAGAACAAAAAAAAAAAAAAGAAAAATGAGGGAACTGAATTTTCAGAATCTGAGCCTTTCTAGTTTGGTTATATTGTAGAAGAGCTTTACCTTTAGTAAACAACAGTTACTTAGAGGAAAATGTAAGATAGTGACTGTATTCTCTAGCCATTTTCTCCTTTACTGCTTTATGTAGAATATATTTTAGTTATTGAATTTTCTTTGATAGTTTAATTAATTCATAAAATATTACTACTAAAGTAATACATATTCAAAGCGAAATATTCAAAGTATGCAGAAGTGTAGAATGAAAAATTCTGCTACCACTCCCTTCCAAAGATAAACAGTGTCAACAGTTTCTTATGTATTGTTCTAGAAATTTTGTGTGCAAATAATATGTATGTACATATGTGTCAATGTACACACACGTGTACGTTGTGGGTACATACACATATATTTATATACTTACAATATAATGTTCACAAAAATGGGACCCTCTGCTGCAGCTTGCTATTCTTAATTAATATAACTTGGACATCTTCCTTGGCCAGGACATAGAGGTCTACTTTTTTGTTGCTGCTTTTTAACAGGCTGCATACATCCCAAATGACAGGCATTTTGGTTGCTTCTAGGTTTTATAATCACAAATACTGCTATATTAATCTATCTTACAACATACCTTTTTTGAGCATTTGTGCAAGTATGCATAAAAAATTGCTACATCAAAAGCTACATGCATGTAAAATTTGAATAGCTGTTGACACATCTCCTTCAAAGAGGCTGTGCCATTTTCCCTCATATGAATAGAACACAGATGTCTCATTTCCTCATCATGTGTCAACACGAAGCAGGAACAAGGGTACAGAGAAGGGTGGAAGGGAGCAGGAAGAGGAGAAGATTTAGATAGGGAAGAAAGGAGTAAAGAAAGAGAAGGGAGGAAAGAAAGAATAAAGTGGGAAGGGTAGCCCCAGAGGAAGGAGATACAGATGCACTTTTGGAGGTGAGAATTGGGGAAATACAATAATAATGCCTTTTATTCCCAACTACTGTAAAAATAAAATGTTTGACCATGGATAAACATCATGGAATTAGTAAATATTTTAAGCCTTACTTTCATCTTTACAATTCTGATAATAAATCAACTCATGTATCACACAATTCTGTATCCTAGAAATAGGTACTCTTTGGCCATTGCCTCACTTCTCTGTTGTGCATCACATGAAAACTCTTCTAAAGAGCCATCTACGTTCAACCTGACTCCCCCTCCTGACTTTCCATTCTCTCACCCCACTCTAAAAGTCCTTATACTTCTCTCCTTTTACTGATATATATGTATTTCTTCTTGAGTATATAAATAGCCAACAAGTTTAACCCAATGACAAATTTTAATTGCTTTCTCAGTTTCATTCAAAAATCCCACCAATATACACTCTCCTGAGGTTTTACATCTACCTCATTGGCTGCTGCTTCAGTCTTTCCTGCAGCCTCTTCCTCCTGTTCCATTGGTCTTTGAAATTTTGACAAGTCCCAGCTTTGACCCTTGGCTGTATTCTCTTTCTCATTTGCATTCTCTTCCTAGCTCATCTTTCATATTGCTCTTTCATACGGTCTTTAAATGCCAACTACGTCCAAATGACATTTCTATTGACTTGTCCCCTGAGCTCCAAACAATGAGCATCCAATCGCCTATCTGATATGTCCACTAGGATTTCTGAGAGATATCTCAAGCTTTTGGTTTAATACTCTATTTCCAGTGCTTAACCCAGGGCCTGGCGCATAGCATGTATGTACATAAGAAAGTGCTTGTATGCATATATGTGTGTGAATAAAAAAACTAGAGATACTCTTCAGTCTCCATTTAAAAAACCCAAACAACCAGTATATTAAGCAGTTGCTCATGAATGTATGTGACTACTGAATTCATTTTGCTAATCTATTTTCAGAATGTTCTGTGATGAACATATTCTATTCTTAAAATTTTTTTAAAATCATAAACAAACACCGAGTACTTGACCACACTTACCAATAGGAAGTGCTAGATCCTTTTTCATCAAAGCTGCTGCACAAACCCCACCAAGATTGGCTAGTTCTTTTTCCAACTGAATGACTCCCTGGAGAATTGCAAAAACAAAATCAGATGTTTAAAAACTGTTTGCAAGATGAAATTTTTGAAAGATGATGTGGATTATCAAAAAAAAAGTGACTTGCATTCAAGTGTAATGTTTGAAACTAAAAGGAAGCATATGTTAGGAGCTAATGGTTAATTAAGAGTGTAAGAGATTTAATATTATGTCTCATGCTGGTTGTAAGTTTCAGACCTACAGGTTCATTGCCCAAAGAATTTTTCATTCATTACTTTGAAGGAACATGATCACTCTTTCACCTTGACTTTTTTTTTATTGTATGATTTGAAACATTTAGAAGAGATACTAAGTTAGTCCCATGGTGAAATTAGGTTCTATAATTTACTTAGAAAGGTATAGCTACCAGAGCAGGTTTGGAACAGGCACAACTATACTAAGTCTTTAAAGGCTGGGTCATGTTGCACAGACTCCATTCTCTTCACATATTAAAAGTAGCAAAACCAGATCACTGCACAAAATTAAACTACAGAGTATTTTAAATTATACACTCTAGCTTAAAATAAATTTCAGACTTCTTGAATACAGAGAGCAAACACAATTTAAGTCAACAGCAGCCCTTAGAAACACAATCTTCCTTAACAGAATGAGAAGATAATTCATCCTCACCTCATCAGGTCCAGGGCTAAACTCATATCCAATTGCAAAACATTTGAAACCATAGAAAGAAGCTTTGTCATCTTTCACATAATCTGATGCAGTCTCCAGTGAAAAAAGGGCCTCATTTCCTAAGAAAAAAGCTAACATTGAGTTCAAAATCTGAAACAACTTTATCAAAATTTCCTTACTTTTATCTATCTCAAGATAGGTAGCAATACAAATCAGGTACTAAAAGAACCAAGTCCTTTTTGGGGTCCCTATATCTACTTGAACAAAGCTGTGCTTAAAAACGACAGTATAAACAATAGAACCATGCCAGTTGTTTGTTTTCTTTATGATCTAATTCTCCTTAATCACATGTCTTAAGTTAAGTTACACACAAGTGATAATTGTCAATTATCCGTCAATTACTAAGGTGACCTAGGTTAGCCTCTTCTGTTTCAGAGTGAGCAATCCTCTCTAGGCTAAAATCTGGCTTTGTCTGATTTTTCCACAAACAAACAAGGCAGGTCAGACTAGAAGAAAGAAGTTTCTAAATTCAAATTGGCTATTAGTGAGAGATCACAAGAGTAGTTATGGTTAATTGGTTAAAAAAAACAACAGACTGTAATAGCAAAAGTGCCTCCACCCACCCGGCCACATACACCCTCAAGCTCGAAAACAATAACTTCACATAACTCAGTGGGTTCGGTGGTTCACCAGCTCTCTTGAAAGGAAGAAGTCCTTGGTAACTTCTCAAATTTTAGCACTTACTGGGAAAATAAAATACCTGATCCACTTTTTCTATAGTTTGGCCCCAACTATACAGACAGCCACTCCTCAGTATTAACTCTCTGCTTTTGTCAAGCTAATCTCTTCTCACAAGATCCTCAAAACATTCTCTTTCCTAAAACTTGGCCATGTTATGCCCCATGCCCAGAGAGTCTTCTTTACTACCCAACTGCAATCCAGATACAGAGCAGGTCTTGAAGAAATTCTTCTAAAAATTAAATAAACATTTTCAATGATGTATCCTTACTAAACATAATTATCATAAATGCATATAGTTTACTATATAAAACAAAAAAGAAAAAAAATAACTTACCTGGCAACACTAAAACCATGGTAGGCCACCCAGAGGATCCTGAAAATTTCTTTAATTCTATCCAGGAATTAAGATTTTCATGAACAGATGTCAATTTTGGTCCATATCCTGAATTCTGAACAGTTCTGACAGGAATCAACAAGCGGAGGACATCTTCTGACTGTGCAGTACCACACTGAGGGTCAAACTCGATTGTCATCCACCGTACACACTCTGGGAATGTCACCTGAGGTCAACAGGCAAAAAGTCACTCGCACAAGATGAATCAGATTTTAGCATTTTGTCTAGTTTAGAAACAGGACATCATACTGTAAAGATGATGCCTTCAACATACTGTAAAATAAGTTTTAAGTAAGGAATTAAATGATCAGAAATCAAGGTATTAGTGGCCAGTATCAATTGTCTCGACTCCTCACTTGAAATATCTATTGCTTTCTATCTAATATTTGCATTAATGTTTTTAAGTACACACTGATATCATTAGAAAAACAATTACAAAGCTGCTTAATTTCCATAAACATTCAGCTATCTGACTTTCCTGTGGAAGAGTTTATATAATAAATTTTCCACTTCAGTCAGTATGCATTTAAGGAATGTAAGTCGGTAACTCACAATATAATTTGATAGGTAAAATATAAAGATACATTGATGGAAATTAATAAATCATTAACACGTAAGGTTTTAGTCACTTTTAGGTTATCTACCATTCATAGTATCCATTACAAATGTTTCTTTTCATTAACAAAAAAAACTTTGTAACTTCATATATTATGAGAATAAATATAAATACACACACACTTATACACTTGATAAAAGCCTAGATTTTTATATTTTCCTAACCTGAAATTTTACTGTATATATGAGATTACGATGGCACATAATTATATATATTTTTAAGGCCACTTTTAAGCTTCTGTCACCATTATGGTAGAAGGAATGCTGTAATGGTAGTCAAATTACAGCTAAGTAGGACCATGTCAAGTAGTAAACTATGAACTGGTTGTAGGACATGATATAAACCTTAAGAAATTTCCTAAATATTATATTAATCTAAAAAAAAATTACCTCGGACGATGGCAAATATTTTTAGTAGAGGACTTTTTTCCAATCTCTATTTAAATAAAAAGCTCAACTTTATTCATAATAACATAAACGTAAATTAAAACTAAATTGAGACACCATTTTCCCACCATTCCTTCCATTATATTGGCAAAAGGCCCAAAATTTAACCACAAACTCTTTTGGGGAGGCTGAGAGAAAACAAGCATTCTCATACATTGTTGGTGGGACACAAAAAGACATAACTTCTGTGACTTCCCTGGTGGTGCAGTGTGTGGAACTCCACACTCCCAGTGCAGGGGGCCCAGGGTTCAAGCCCTGGTCAGGGAGCTGGATCCCGCATGCATGCTGCAACTAGGAGTTTGCATGCCACAACTAAGGAGCCTGCCTGCTGCAACTAGGACCCCGAGCAACCAAATAAATAAACAAAATACTAAAAAAAAAAAAAGAGAGGCATAACTTCTATGGAAGGGAACTGTCAACATCTAGCAAAGCTACATATGCATTCACCCCCTGAATCAGCAATCCCAGATCTATTGAGCACAAGGCTCCTCATTCTATATTTGTTTAACTCAGCCATCCCACTTCTAGGAGTTTACTTTGAAGAAATGCTTCTAACAATACGGAAACAAAAAAAAACAAACCAAAAACTCTAAACACAGGCACAAAGTTATTCATTGCAAAAAAATGAAAACACCCCAGATGCTCACACACAGAAGATTGGCTGAATAAACTATGATAGGTCTTTACAGTGGAGAACTATGAGGCTGTAAAAAAGGAATGAGGATGGTCTCTTTAAATGGATATGGAGAGATTTCTATACACAGTGTTAAATTTAAAAAGCAAAGTACGAAGTAGTATACATAGTGTGCTACCTTTTAAAAATAAAGATGGAAAATAATACTACAACTAAATCAATCTATCTATCGTTCTGATTTTTTCCAAAAAAGAACGCAGGAAGGATACACCAGGACACTTACTGGAGTAAGTGAGAAGCAGAGAAGGAAAAAGACTTATAATTCTGAGTATGTTGTTTTGTATAATTTTATTTCTGGAGCCATATTAATATTTCACATATTTTATAAGTAAAATTAAATCAACTAGGATAGGAAAAAGACTCATAAAAATTAAGTACAAATAAAAAAATAAGCCTAACTTTACATTAAACTGATCATATACCCACTTACACATATACATAAAATGAACTACCCCAAGCAACTTCTGAATGACTTTGATTATCCTAATGTCAGTGGGATTAACAAAAGACAAAATTTTTGCAAAGAAACTGTTAATTTTATATAGTATTCAATATTATTATTCTTCACAGTGGCATACGTAAATGAAAAGGGTATAAAGAAAAGACCTCAGTGGTGTTGACTAGAACTAAGAAGAAGTGCTCAAAATCTGATGAAAACACATTAAAAGGACACAGAATCCAGCTTGAACAGATTTTCCCTGGACAAATCAATTAAAATTTGAGCATCAAACTGAATGACAGCAAAGGATTATAACACTGAGAAAAAAGAGAATCTTTGAGTCCATATTGATATAAACACATAAAATAAATAAATAAATTTTTAAAGGGGAAGGGATGGGAAAATTCTCCTTTACAACAGAACACCAGCTGGGAGTAATAACAGAATTAGAAAGCCACCGTCTTTATAGTAATGAATGATTTGGGTAAGAATAACCAATGGATACTAAAATTTGTTGAAAGGCCGTATATATATATATATTTTTTTTTTTTTTCCGGTACGCGGGCCTCTCACTGTTGTGGCCTCTCCCGTTGCTCTGGACGCGCAGGCTCAGAGGCCATGGCTCACGGGCCCAGCCGCTCCGCGGCATGTGGGATCCTCCTGGACCGGGGCACGAACCCACGTCCCCTGCATCGGCAGGCGGACTCCCAACCACTGCGCCACCAGGGAAGCCCGAGGCAGTATTTTTTACACAGTCTCTAACCCATAGATATCTACCCATAGACACTTTCAAAGGGAAAAAAAGATTTTTTTTGGTGGAGCTATCACCATAATCAAGTGACTAAGTACTTCCTGATGGGATGCACTGAGGAGAACAGGACATCGCTTATGTGGTGTTGCCACCCAAAACGCACAATGTGAATCTAATCATTAAAAAAAAATCAATTACATCCAAATAAAAAGGATATTTTTACAAAACCACTGATTGTGTTCTTCAAAAATGCCAATGTCATAAAAGACGAAGGAAGGCTGAGGAACTACTGCAGATTAAAAGAGATCAAAGAGGCCTGACAACTAAATGCAATGTTTGAACCTGATAGGATCCCGGTCTGGGTTTAAAAAGATTCTATGAACACCATTGTTGGGAAAAAAGGCAAAATGTTTAGCTTATAACATGATATACTACTACTCTTTATTGTGGTAATAACCTTGTTTCAATGTTAAATTTCCTAAATTCGATTGGTACAATAGGGTTATACAGAGAACTTCACTGTTCTTAGGAACAAGGTGAGGGGTCATGATGTTTGCAACCTGCTCTTAAATGGTCTAACAATAATAAATATAGATAAATAAAACAATCATGGCAAAATGTTAACTAACAAAGCCAAGTGAAGGGCATATGGGGGTGTTCACTGCACAAATCTTATTACTTTTTTATACAGGTTTGAAATTCTTCGAAATAAAAAGTTGAAAAACATGAGGAATGAATACACACACACATCTGCATCTGTATTTGTGTGTCTATGCTTACATTAAAAGAAATAATGGAAGGCTAAACTATAAAATTATAATAATATGAAATGTTACCTGAGAAGAAGACATGACAGGGAAGAAGGGAACAGAATGAGGGGACAGAGATAAAAGCTAGATTTCTTTGAATACACTTTGTTTTACAGATTTGACTTAAAACTATGTAACTGAACTATTATCAAACAAAACTTAAAAAGCAATTCCTAAAAATCTAGAATGAAATAAAATAAATGATGCCAAATGTACATCCAATTAGCGGCATAATCACAGAGAGAGGGATTATTCCAATTTACTTTAAAACACAGTAGTTGACCATACCCACTTACTTTGAAAACATGGTCATTTCTCTGTACTTCCTAGTTGGGAATATGCCCAAAAGACAAAACACACACACACACACACACACACACACACACACACACACACACAAAGAGTGAATGAATAATTAAGTGATTTTCTAATTCTAACATTCCCAGTGCCATCGAGAACAGGAACTTCTGGTTTACGAGAAAGGAGATTCAGGTGTAACATCCTGTGGTCCTTATTTTGAATGAGTATCATCAGTACAAACTCATGAGGTATTTTATCTTTAAAAAAATACATATACACATAGATGTGTCTGTTCATAAATACACCCACATACATAAATATATATACAAATAATATATGCCTGTGTATATAAATACGTGTGTTTATGTGTGAGTGTATGTACTAGTTCTATACACTATAAATACCTAGTAACAATGACAACCCAGGAGAAATGAGCATTCCCAGGGCTGTATTTTGGCTTTTAAAGACTCATTACCATTTAAAGGAATCATGGCACTTTGAAAAAATGGTGGGTTTCAGATTTGAGGCAGGAAATGTGTAAGCTCTTATAACGTCTTATACCAGAGCCTGTAACATCTTATAACATCTTACACCAGTGAGTGAGGATGTTATGAATGACTACAAGGGGTGTGTCTAAAGGACTCAGGAGTCAAGCTGAAGAGGATCCTATCAAAAAAACACATGATCCAGTTTCTTAAATAAAATTCAAGGAAACAAAAAAGAGAGAGATGGAGGGGGATCAACAGATTAAAAGAGACTTAAGAGACATAACCAATCAAAATGTATGAATCTTATTTGGATTCTAATTCAAACAGCTTAAAATGTGCACATTTGATAACCTAAAGGAATTATTCGTTCTTTTAAGTGTGATAATAACATGGTTATTTTTTACAGGTCCTTACATTTTGAGATACATAATGAAAAATCCATGAATGTGAAAGGGACAAAGAGGGTGAGGAATAAATGATAGAGGTCTGACCAAGAGTTGATAACAGCTGAATCTGGGATGATGGAGAAAAGGGGTAAACTGTACTAGGCTGACCTTTCATATGTTTACCATATTCTACTATAAAAAGCTGAATATTTTACAAGCACATAAAACTTAAACTTATAATTAATTTAAGTGGACAAATTTTCTTGCTCTCCCTTAATTTAAGTGATACAATTTAGAAAGCAAGGAATAGGATTTTGGATACTCTATAATAACAACATTATACTTATAAATATTTTATAGGTACATTTTAACATTATGTATAGTATTTTAAATCCTACACTGGGTATGTAAATTTTTAGAGCTCAGGCTGTGGTACAAATAATATCAGCTCAAAAAAAGTGGTTTTTAAATTTTAATGCTGATATCCACTATTACAATATATAACTGGCAGTTGAGCACTACACATGCCCTGTACTTACAAAAAGGTACGAGAACAACTTTCCTAAACCCTATAAAACTATACTCTTTAACAGTAAAGACTGTCTTAAACCCTGGTGTGCAATTGACAGTGTCTAACCACCTGCTGATTCTCTTTATTTACATATAGAAGTTATACTTGAACAGAGACCAAGTATCCTTTGAGATATCAGTATAGAACATCAAATCAAGTTTTAAGTTTAAACTGTCCCTAGGAACTGGTGCCCACCTTGTAGTGCATCACACATGCAGGCTTATAAGGGTGCTCGCTCTCTATGACAGCATAGTGATTAGAGGTTGTACAGGCAGAGAGGCCTTGTTCAGGCTGGTTTCCTGTGGTGCTATCTGTTGACTGATTAGGATTGAATGCAGGGGGTGCATACTTCTGATTCAGAATGGCAACTGAAGGAAGCAACTGTTGGACAAGGCCAAAGACTTCTACAGCCACCTAGTATAAAAAAAAAATGATTAAATGAGATAAGTGTGAAAGTTGCTTTAAAAAGATTAATTACTATAATTGTTGGTTATACTTATTAATCGGAATTTCTATTTAGAGTTTCTTCTAGCTAAGTTTTCATTCAAAGAGAAATCTGTTCTATGGAAAGAAAAAAAAAAGACTTATCTTAAATTTACCTTAGATGTTACATATAGCCTAGTCCATATTTTTAAACCCTTCTGCCTTTTTGGGACCTGCAGTAAACTAGGTTTTACTCAAATTTAATTATGCCAAAGAATCAGTAGTTTATAATTTCTTCCACGTCTTGAATATTTCACAATTTTACAACACTCCTATCCTTTAACATTGTTATTTTTATTCGAAATGGAGATTTGGCATCGACATTATAACTTTTAAAGATCTCAGTGAATTTAAGCTTTCCTTACATATCATATTCTAAAATATATTTCCTATTCCCAAGTTCTTCAAATGTAAAGCCAATAAGTAAGCATGGTAATCCAGTAAACAATACTAAGATCAGAGAATTAGTTATTTAACTAATAACTTCTACCATTTACATGTCTACCTGCTTGTTACCTGTAACCCAGATGCCTCAAATATTGAAGTATTTTTAAAGGAAAGATATAAAGTCTAAATAAAATTATATTTACAAAAAGAATTCAAAGTTAGAGAATTAAATCACACACCTTGGGAATAGCAGCAGCTACTGGTCCTATGTAGGCTATAATAAGGGGAAGCAGCATGGAAAACAGACTGGAAGAGCTAAGCAGTTCTGGAATGTCATCAGCTAAAAAAGGCATTAAAACTATAGTTAGAAGGTAATTTCATTGTAATGTATATATGCTGTCCTAAGCCTGTATTCTAGTCTCTTGAGTAAAATTATAGTTGACATTGATTGAGTGCTTATAAAGGACCTGGCACTACTCTAAGGGCTTTACATACATTATCTCAATTAATCCTTACAATAAGGTACTTTTATTATCGCCCCTTTTAGAAGTGGAAACCAAGGCACACGGTGTTTAAGTATATTATCCAAAATCATACACCTGTAAAATGACAGAGCCAGAATTAGAACTTAGGGTAACAGTCATGATTTTAAACCACTAATCTTGGTGCAACACATAGCTATATTTCTGTCATTAGGCAAACTACGTAATCTTTGTGTGCAGGTTACTCATCTGTAAGACAGGATAACAATACTTCCCTCACTGGATGTTGTGATGATCCAGTGAGTTAACACATGTAAAATGCTTAGAACAATGCCTGCACATATTAAGTACTCCAAAAATGTTTGCTGTTATTAGCTATATTGCCTTCTATTTTTTCCAAGGAAAAAGCACTTTGCTGATGAACATTTTAATTATTTCTCCATGAACATGGTGCTGGGAAGATAAGTTGAATCTACGTTATGAAGACCTTTATATTGAAGGCCAATTATTTCCAAATACTTGTTTCTAGATCTGCTGTTGCATCAAAGTAGGCTGGGCAATAGTTTCTTAGTTCAGCCTAAACCCCTAGTTTGGATGGACCAAATATTCTTTATTTTCAGCAAGCTTCTCAGGTGATTCTGATGTGCAACTACATTTAGGAACAAATGTTATAGCTAACAGTAATGTGTTTGTAAATGTAACTCTGCTGCCAGTGTGGAAGATGACTAGATAACTAGATGGGGAGTGGGGTAAAGGTGGCAGGGAGATTATTAGGATGTTATCAACCCATGAAAAAGAGAACATGTGCTTGAACCATGGCAACTTGAACTGTGGGAGAACAGATAGAGAGGAGAATACAAACTGGAGAACTTCCAGTGGAAGAATTTACAGAACTCACATGAGACAAGTGAATCTGGGGAGATGTTTGGGATTACCCAGACCTTTGGATGAATGGTGATACTATTGCTAGAAATAGAACACAGAAAAAGAAAAACAGGCCTAAAGGAGAAAACGAAATTTTTTTTGACTACTGAAAGAAGCAAAGACTCAGTTTAACCAAGAGTTTTTCTCTTAATGGGCTAAGTAAGAAAACTACAGTGTAAAATCATTACTTCTGAACATTCTAAAAAATTCTGCATTGGTGTATGGAGTATGGCTGATCCCCAATTAATGTACGTATATGTGTAGATCTATAATGAATAAAACCTTCTGGGATTCTACAAGATGGTTCTTCTTCAGTAGCTCTGTGCATAAGCTGGGGAATAAAGAATCTAAAATATGACTATTAAGGAAGTAAAAGAGAAGTCTTACCATCCACGGCAAGAGCTCTGTGCAAGAGGTCTTTTGCAGCTCGAACAACAGTGCTTACCACAGAGAGAGCTCTGCTACAGTTTTTATCTTCTTCATTGGCTTTACTCAGAAGTTGAGATTGTAAATCTCCATCGAATTCACTCCTATAACATAAGTAACACATGAGATCATTTTACATGGCGGGTAAAACAGACCTAACTCTAGGAATCATATCTGGATCACAGCTCATTTAAGTTAAAAAAGTTCCAGTTAAAAAAAGTAAATATAGAGCTATACAGTTTTAAGGAGTAATAGGGCTTCAAAGAAAAATAAAGCCAGATAAGGGCACAAAGTTATTTTAAATAAGATCATGATGGAACTGCTATTTAAACAAAGGCCTGAATTGTGTTAAAAAAGATCTGAGCTGAGAGAAGAGTATTCAGGCAAAAAGAACAGTAAGATAAAAGTTCAGACAGGAACAAGATGGGTGAGTTCAAGGAATAGAATGAAGACAGTCTGTCTTCATTCTGTTCCTTGAACTCACCCATCTTGTGAGTTCCTTGAACTGGAATGAAAGGAGAAAGAGTGTGTGCGACTAGAATGAAAGGACAGAGAGTGAAGGGTGACAGGTGGGCAAGGTAAATAGGAGTCAGATCACATGAGGTTTAAACACCACAGTAAAGACTTTACATTTTATCCTGGAATGGGAAGGGGAAGCTATGAGGGGAATGTGAGCAAGGGCAGAACTTGATACAATTTACATTTCTCTAAGATCACTCTGGCTGTGCGGTGGAGGACAGACTGTAGGAGAGCAGCAGTGAAAGGAGGGAGACTTGTTTGAAGCTATTTTCTCTAAGATCCAGTTATCCAGGTAGCTACCCAGGTTGGCGTGATGGTTTGGGCTAGACTGTTAATTATGGGAGCGGTAGAAAAGGTCAGATGTAGGACATTTTAAAAGTACGGCTGCCAAGACTTACTGATGTAAAGTGTGAGGGAAAGAGGGATGTCAAGAATGCCCCCAAGGTGTTTGCTGTACCTGTACCTGTGGGTGGGGAGGAGGACTGTGGACTACTACCACTAAGACGTCTATTAGCCAACTGTAAAGAGGACGTGTGTGTGGTACAGTGGTTAAAGGTGGGTCATCAGGAGTCCAATTTCCTGCCTACAAACCCCAGGACCATAATTTACTATGAGTGAGACTTCAGGCAGGTTGTGGAGCCGCTCTAGGGCTCAGTTCCCTCATCTGTAAAGGAGGGATAGGAAATTGCCCACCTCACAGGGGTTCCTGTGAGGACTGACTGAGCTAAGACAAGGAATGCCCTCAGAGCACCGCGTGGCATAAAGGAAGTGCTCAGTACATAGGAACTCTCATTACCATCTCCATTACTGTCACTCAGATGAAGATATCAGAGGGACCTGGATATTCATTCCAGGGCTCAGAGGAGATGGAAGCTAGAGATATAAACTTGGGAGCCATCAGAGTAGCATGGTTTTAATGGTCAAGTGATTTTAATCTTTTAAAACTTAATTAATTAAAATTTAAAGCTGGGCTTCCCTGGTGGCGCAGTGGTTGAGAGTCCGCCTACCGATGCAGGGGACACGGGTTCGTGCTCCGGTCTGGGAAGATCCCACATGCCGCGGGGCGGCTGGGCCCGTGAGCCATGACCACTGAGCCCGCGCGTCCAGAGCCTGTGCTCCGCAACGGCAGAGGCCACAACAGTGAGAGGCCTGCGTACCGCAAAAAAAAAAAAAAAAAAAAAAAATTAAAGCTGAAGATATTTAAACCTTGGTGGAAAATATCAAAATATCAAAAACACTGTATTTTGTGTAAGATATAAAGTCTGGACAGCAGATGTTTTTAAGGGGCTCTCCAGCTTTTTGAAACATATAACTCTTCTTTTGTGTCTGATATGGCTTCCAATCTACTTTTTGAGAAAGCGAATAATGTACTGTTTACTGTGCGGCTGTGTAACAGAAAAGGTTTTTCATTAGGGTAAAAAGATTAGAAAGCTTTTGTATCTCAGCAGCAACATGCCACTATGTAGCTATTTAATGCCTACTATTTCTATTCTATTTTACATGGAGAAAGAAAGCAGATCATCTACATCTAGGGAAAAACATTTTGTGCCTAGGCAGTGTCCTCTTGACTGTTTACGAAGGAAACAGAGGAAGCAGTAAGCCTCTGAAAGTGATATGCAACTTCAGTGATTTGATGTCAAGTCAGGTTGAGGACCAATGTGGTGAATGGAACTCACTACTACCTACGATTCCAGCTAAGTTGCTAAAAGAAAAATTCAGACTCAGTGAGAAATGTATATTTAAAAGTGTTTTTTTTAACTCAAAATTGTTGTTAATTCTTTGTTTTCCACTGTTTACCTAAGGAATGGCTTTAGTTAAAAATATTAGAAATACATCATTATATATTCTAGGGCGCCAAGGACTAGATTCACAGACACCAAAATGTTTTGCAGACTGGATAACTGGTTCAAGGTAACAACAGTACTTTGGTAGAGATGATTTGATCATTAACTTTTGGTATTTAAAAAAAAATGAATAAATTCCATTAAAATTAGAAAATGCAGACCACAAAACTATAAGAGTGACAACAAACACATATGCCAAGCACATATGCCCAGTATATAAACATTTCAAAGATATTAAAGAAATGACAAAGAACATTTTAAAGTAAACACTGAATTTACATATGAAAATGAGATCTTTTTATACAAATTAGCAAGTGCAATGAAGATACGCTGTATAATTCAATTATCACTGCCCATTTAGCGTTTTGTACCTTGGTAGTAAATTGCACATGTTCTACCACTGTAGAATAGCTCCCTGATCTCTATACACACACCTACCTGTAGTAGAGGATCTGTGGAATCTGTCCTCTGGTTTGATTTGTGCCATTACTACTCAAGCTGCACGTGCTGAATGTAAACGTCACGCCATCAGGGCACTGAACCGTGGTCATTCCTCCATCTCCGTTTGCTGTGCGGCTTCCATAGTTCCTCAAGCGCACAGCATATTTAACATTTTCCTTCATGATAAAGATGTAAGGCATGTTTATATTTATTTATAATGTACAGAGGATATATAAAACGAGCTCTAGCAGCAAACTGGGCAAATACAGTTGAGCCTTGAGCATCAGAGGTTTCAACTGCCTGGGTTTACTTACACGGGATTTTTTCCAACAGTAGATATTACGGTACTACCCGACCCGAGGTTGGACGAATCCACACATGCGGAACCAGTATAGGGAGGTACAAAAAGGGCTGACTATAAGTTATACTTGGATTTTCCACTGTGAGGAGGGTCAGCACCCCTAACCCCCACGTTGTTCCGGGGTCAACTGTATAATGAATCTGTTATATTTATAGACAATTTGGTTAAATGAGTTTTTTTAACCAATCAAACAGGGTGATGACTAACACTTATTGATGTTTATTATTTAACAGAAACTGTCCTGAGTACTTTCTGTAATTTACTTTAATTAAATTAATCCTTAAAATGACCTCATAAGGTAAGTGCCATTATTACCCCTATTTTACAGATGAGGACTCTGCAGCACAGAGAAGTTAAGTAACTTGCCCAAAGTCACACAGCTAGTAAGTGATGAAACTAGGATTTAAATACAGGCAGTGGGGCTCTAGCTCTTGCCTCTAGTTTTTAATCACACTGTAAAAAATATTACCCATAATAAAAGATTTTAAATACATGAATTAATATTTTCCTTTGATGAGTTTAAGTTTTGAAACAGTTTTAAATATGGGAAATAATAATGGTGAATCCATTATATTTTTATTTTAAGAGAGACATTCAGAGACAGAAATAGACAGGCAGACAGACATGGAAAAAAAATATCCATAAGAAAAAGTTCTCCAAAACAAGATTCACTGTATATAGAAAATGTGAGACATAGCTACTGGCACCTAATGATCCGTGACATAAACTTCATAATGATGGGTTTCTTTTTGGTTTTTTTTTGGTATCATTTATGCTTTTGATGAAGTAACTGATGAACTTACCTCATCCAAAGTTCTGCTGTCTAATAAAAATTATTATAGTTGGATTCAGAATTACTCTATAAATTATTACTTTAATGTTAAGTAAAATTTGTTTTGCTAAATAGTTATTTTCTGCAAGACAGTCAAGTTATATAAAATAATAATAACCTTAATAGTTATTTAATACGATCTGTTAAGACCACTGGCTCTTTACATGAGTTTTGGCACAACAGGAGAAGAAAAACAGGAACTAGTATTTATTGAGTTTCTAATATATTGTGCTAGACATTGAGGCAAGTACCTTATTCCATTCCTTAGTTTAATCTGAGCAACACTACAATGGAGGTATTATCCTTCCCAATGTACAAATCAGCCTCAGAGTGGGCAAATGATGGCATATCCAATGTCTTAGAGCTAATATTTGGAAGAGCAGGTATCTGAAGCTGGGTTTGTTTGACTCCAGAACCTATGGATACTTTCCACTATACCAGACTTGAAGAGATCTTTTGCAAAAATAGAATATAATACAGTACAGTATCAGGAATACAGTTGGTACTCTAGAAACATTTAAAGGACCACATATAGGAATACTTTTCACTATTTTTAAAGTAAACTCATAATAATACATCCTATTTACAAAAGAAAGATACTGTTAAAATTACCTTTAAAGGAACAACTTTGTCAAGTCTGATTTCAGCTATATCACTGGGTGAATCATCTGTTGTATAAGTTCCTTTGACTAATTCTAGAGATGTCCATCTGTGAGAATGAGTTGAATCCCCTGCATGTTCACTCTAATTAAAACAAAACAAAACCCACATGCTCTTAATTTCATTAAATGAACAATTTTGACTTATCAATGACTGTTTTTAAGAGTTTATTTCCTTGCATATAAAATTATCCATTAGCATTTATCCATACGTACTAAAGAAAACACTTTTGGTCCTCTAGAACTATTCATTTTTATCTGATTTCCTGAGACATCTACAAATTATATCATATAAATAGGCTTTTTCATCTGTCTTAAAATGATTCCCCCTTCTTCATAAGGATGCTATATCTAATTATAGAGCCTAGTGAAGTAAGGAAATAATTCAAATTAATTGCTCAAAAGAAGCAAAATACAGATATAATGTTATTTACCAGCAAATGATTTATATGCTACCTGTCTGTCTCACTTTAATAAAACTTTGTAAAACTCAGGTACTTAAAAAAATTTATAGTGGATACAGCAAGATACTGCTAACTCAGTCAGCACCGCTATCTTTACTAAGAATCATCCACTGGCACTCTGACAAAATTGCTTAATCACTGATACGGGTAATAATACCAGTCTGAATATTGTTCTTGTTTTCTGAAATACTACAATAGCAAAAAAAATTACTCAAGATTTATAGTCAGAGGCTTAGCTATATAATTTCTAGTTTTTTCATTTAAAATCCTCCCAGGAAGTGCAAAAAACATGAGGCAGGAGAGATCCAAAATGGCACATGAGCAATCATGTAGAATCGCTCCCTTTCAATTTCTCTAACGTTGTCCATCTATGACTAATCTGCTAAGCCCTCGAGGATGTGGACCACTGTACTGTACTGTACATTATAATGACGATATGTCCTGACACACAACCCACACAGCAAGAGGAACACTGTAAGAGTGGTACTCACATCATCAACCAACACCTCTAATTCATATTCATGAATTCCACCTCCTCCATAGACAGAAAAACCAACCACAACTATTCCAGGTTTGTCTACTGAAAAACAGATTGCATCTGGGGACCCATTCCCAGTGTTCCAACTTCTCCCCTGACTTGTCTTTGTGAATCGGTTAGCACTGGCTTTAACCGAGTGGAGAGAATTAAGCCCATCAACCTGTGAACAACAAAAGCAACTACATCAGTAGTCTGGACCTAAGCGTTACTAATATACCTTTAACAAAACTATCCAAAGGTTTCTAGGAAGTTCAGTGAAATAACCTACCTTTAACAAGAGGGTTTAAACCTTCCTAAAGGTACATTCCAATAAGAGATTAACAAAGAATAAAATCAGATTTTATTACTCTACATTCACAAATCAGTATCATGTAACAGTATATTTTTTTAGTCATATTAAACTATACTTTTCACTTAATTTATGTCAGAACTATAAACTTGTAAGTTATCACAGTCATAATATATGCATGAATTATCATTCACTTTGCAAAGAGATACCAAAAATTTCATCAATATTTTATAGACCAATAGTTTTCAAACTATGCTACACATACAACACTAGGAATCCTGGACAGATGGATATTCAAGGCAGGCAGACTCAAGGTTCCCCTCTTCAGTCAGACCACCCTTCCTCTTATTTGTGAGTTTTCAAGCTAAGACGTCATTGCAGAAAATGTTCTGTGCCTTAAGTCTGAATATCGCTAATGTATACTATGATAACTTGGCAGTCAATATGTGAAAACACACACACACACACACACACACACACACACACACACACACACACAGACACCTGTACAACATCATTAATTACAGACTTTGATTAGAGAGGATCAGAGCACTTATTTTGGTTTGAAACTATCTTTTTAATTATAGAGCCTGTTTCTTATCTAAGTTGGCTGCAGAAGTCTGAAAGACCTACAAGGATTAAAAATTGAAGTTTATGATTCTAGCAAGAATGACAAACTCCTCTGAGAAAAAAAAAATGTGGATATCTAAGACAGGACCTTTAGAAACTCCCAAGGTTGTATATTAGGCACTTGCAATTTTGGGCATTCCTTTTCATTAGAAAAGTAAGTTCACAGGGTATTACTACATAGCAAATTTCTGATGGGGACTGAGGCCTTATAAACTTTCTCCTCCATGGCCTAGTACAAGAGGGAAGCATATTATAGACTGAATGAATAAGTGAAAAAGAAAATTAAAATGTTCTGACCAGGGCTTCACCTCCTAGGCCAGGGTGAGATACTAAAATCTGTTCAGGTATGTGTAATCATTTAGGAATCCTAAAGGCTAAACTCTCACTATGAATCAGTAATGAGTGTAGACTGAATGGATTAATTGAGAATAGATTCTGAAATAAATCTGTTTAAGTAAGTAAAAGCAAAGACTAGGAATTATAGAAGTAAAATAGACGTTCCTTTGCAAGAAACGAGAGACCTGGGGTCAGTCAGTACATCCTGGTTATTAAACATTCATTTGAATGATATAAGATATTTCACATTATGACATGATTTTCAAAACCAATCTACCATCTACTTTTTTAGGAAAAAAATAGAAACATTCACCAAATTCAGTCAAAACATTTAGATAAATTATAAAACAGAGTGAGCAGGGCAGTGAACTGGTGAAAAATAATTACTTTACAAAAATGTAAAGGCACTTTAAAATGTTTCAATGTGGTTTCCTCAAACATATTAATATTTGATCCTTTTAAAACTCTGTAATAACGGCTGTACAACAATGTGGATGTACTTGATGCCACTGAACTATACACATAAACATGATTAGAATGATAAATTTTTTGTTACCTAATTTACTACAATTAAAGAAAAACCTTTGTGATATAAGTGAGATAAAAATTATTATTCCCATTTTACATATGTGTTTGTCTAGGGTCAATCAAGTTGGCAGAGCTAAGGTTTGAACCTCTTTACCTTTTCCATACCGCATATTCCTTAGTAGTCCTACTTCTACTTCTCATTACCCAGCAGTGAAAACTAGTTTTGCTTTTATTGGGGCATGGTGGTGGGTTGTGCAATGGGGCAGTTGAGGGGAAAATGTATGCCTTGTATTACTGCAACATCCTGGGTAAACTGGTGAGAGAGAGGAAGCAAAGAAGAGCAGAGAAGAGTATAAGGAAGGGAGAGAAAAAAACAAAACCCCCAAAACAGCCTAGCTTCAATGTTTTTTCTTAACAAAAATTAGTTTCTACAAAGCCAAAATATATGAAAAAAGAAACAATGTGGAGAGTTTAAACATGTGCTCATTATCCAATATCAAAATATAACATTACTTCAGATCCCAGGGCTGATGCTGTCAGTTCGCTGACAATACTGGCCAGTAATCCACAAGTGTTGGAGACCAGGTGGGAGGAGAAGAGCTCGTTTTCTCTCCTCAGGCTGTTCCTGACTGGGAGCACGACAATAACCAGCATTTTCTCCAGAACTTCACGGAAGCTTGTCATCCCTGAGATATTCTCTTCATTCTATGATACATGAAAATAAAACGTTCTAAGATATTGCTTTATTTTCCTTCACGTGAGTACTCAATTGCAAAATCTTGTCTTGCTAGATGACACCTTTAAAATTCAGACTTGAGTCTATGTCTATGTATCTATCCAGTTGTATGTGGAGTCACTATATCTACTTTTCCCATAGAAGTTCTTTTTTAAGTTGTCAGTCCCTGGGCATCATCAAAGTACCACACATTTACAAGGTATCTGTGTTTTTATTAACTTAGGGTCATTTTCACCTACCTTCTTATTTAACTTTTCAGTAAGAGTCATATATGACAGAAAAAAACTCTTCCTATTTAAAAAGCTATTTCTATAGGACAAAATTCAAAACTGAGATAATTATTTCTGGTACGAAATAATTTAATGATTTCTGATTTAAAGACAAAGCAACTGAGAAATAGTCTATACAAATCTGTTTTCTAATAAAATTCTTTCTGTACATGCATGTAACAAAAATATAGAGTTGTTCAATAAATACTTCTGTGCAGCTTTACAATTCCTATTGTACTTGATTTCAGAAGTGAAGATAAGAAATTCCAACCTCTACCAATGAAAAACTTTCAAAATAAGAAATTACAGAGTCCCATTAAAGACCAGTGGGAAAATACTTTTTTTTCCAGAAAAAAAAGGGGAAAAGATGAATAATTTAATTGATATCCAGCATGAACACTCTTTATCTCTTTTACCATCCTCAATATCTTTTAGCTCACTGTGAACAGAGAACAAGATGCATTCAGTTTCATCAGAGGGCCAGTCGTGACCAATGACCCTTTCAGCTGTCCTGTGGACTAGGGAATCAAACAATTTGAGATCTAGTTCCAGTTTTTTCATAGTGCCTCAACCTCATCTGTAAATTCCAGCTTTTTCATAGTGCCTCAACCTCATCTGTAAAATCGGGGAACCATTTGCTATGAGTACGTTATCAAAAAACACTTTGTTGCCCCTGAGCAAGCAAGTTCTTCCATAATACTTACATTCCATATTGCATTACAAGATATCGCAGGTTCAACAGATTTCATAAAGTCATAAAAATCTCGAGGTGGAAAACGGTCTTAAATCATTCTCCCCGAGACAAACCAAATATATAAATGAGTGTACTTTCAATCCATTAGAAAAAATTAAGTAACTTTTCAGTTAAAATCATCATGAGCGTTATTATGAATCACTCTCAACAATGTGTACAATTTCTCATATTTTCTTAATGTCCAATCTTAGGCTGAAAATACAAAGTTACTTAGAGATAATCTTCAATTTTTAAGTTATTTCTACTATCTTTGAATAAAATTTCCATAACATTTAGGTCAGTATCCTATGTAATTCGTCTTCCTGGCTTTAAAATAATCAATTCTTGATTCTGTTAAAATTACAATTCTTCTATCCTTTGCATCACTTTCATTCTCCAAAAACTTTACTTTTTGGAACATCTCAGAAAATTAGCTTTGGATGAAACTTAATCCCCAAGTGTACTCTATAATCAGTAATCTAGAAGGGCTTTCTTTGGGGGGTGGGGCATAGGGGTGTGTGTGGAGTGCATTTATCCAGTTACGTCCACTTAAGTTTCTAACTAGTAATTAAAAGATTAATACGAGAAGCTTCCCATAAAATCTTAAACATGAAATCAAGAGTGCCAATATGTTTTAGTTAAAAGGCCAAAAAAATATATATATTAGCACATTACTGCCACTAAAATTTTAGCAAAAGGAACTCTTATTCACTAGTGGTGGGGAATGCAAGCTGACATTAGCTTTCTGCAGGGCATTTTGGCAATTTTAGTGAAGTCTTAACGTGTTTTCCTTTGACTTAAGAATTTTCCACTCCTGAAGATTTATTCTGGGAAAATCACTTTGTATACACATAAAAATATGGTCAATGATATTTTCAGCTGCATTGTTTAAAATACTGAAATATTGGGAAAATCTAAAAATATTTAGAGAGAAAGGATTGGTTGACTATATTATGCTACATCCAAATGGTAGAATTCTATATTATCCACTAAAAAGAGGGCAGAAGAATATATAATAACCAGCATATATCTTCACAGAATATTAATACAGACATGCAAATATGCAATTATTAATTTTAATAATTACCAAATGTTAGCAGTTCTCAAAAAATTTTTTTTTAATATTTTGAACTTTTACTCTATTTTTAAGGAAAACACTGCAACACTAAAGGGAATTTAAAAAGAAAAACAGATTATCCATAGCTTTATCACCTAAATATTATTTTTACTTCCAGTATTCTCTTTCAAAATATGCAGGTTTTTGCATACATATTTTACATAGTTTGCCATCATAGTGTATATATATATATATATATATATATATATATATACTTTGGTTTCTGACTTTTTATTTTAAAAACTTAAAAACATCTGCTCTGATATTAAATGTAAATGTAGTTATTTTTCATGGCTGATAGAACCATATTCTATCAAGTTGATATATCCAAATTCAACTATTTCACTTAAACAAGGTTAGTAGGTTGCCTCACAGTCTCACCAGCACAGGAGCTTTGTAAGAGAAAAAATTTATTTCTCCTAATTTTTTACAAATATATTGATACCTTGATAGAACTTTCACCCACATTTAATTACTAGTAAGGCTGAAAATTTTCCCATGCTGCCTTACTCTCTAAATTCCCTCATATTTACTTTTATTATTTCTACTGGGATACTATAAAGGTATTATATTAACTGCAAATTTTCTTCCCATTCTGCTATTGTCCTGTTTTGTTTCTGTATGTCATTGAAATTTTTCTCATAATTTTTCTGTTTCTTCAGTCAACAGAAAATTGCTACTGTACACTAATTGGGATAACTGTTCTATTTTCTACTCTTTTTTTTTTTTTGCTTTAATTTTAAAGATTACTTCTCATCAAACTTGTTAGTAATTATATATGGTTTTCATGTATATTTAATTTTTCTCCACTATGCTTTCTAATAAACAAGAAGCACTTATTAAACAATGTTTCCTATGACTACTGTTTTATAATACTTATCTTAACATACCAAAATGTTATAGAAAAAAATGTTTTTAAAATTATTTATTTCCCTAAAATTCTATCTTGGCAATCTAAAATACTATATTAGAATATAAAAGTTTGCTTATAGTATCTGCAATTTTTTAAATGGTTCAGCAAAAAACAAACATACAGGAATTTATCTCATAACTCTATCAAGTTCTTTATGGGTTAGGGATCATTTAAAATGAAAAATTAGAGAAAAAAGATTGCTCATTTACAGGTAAACAGAGAAAATTTTTTTCTTAATTTTAACTCTTCTCGTAAAACTCATAATTATTTGGTAAATATACATACTGATACAGAAGAATAAGCACCAAGCTAGGTATGTCTCCATTTACAGTTTTATTGCTTCCACATAAAAGATATTTCAGAAAAAGGCCTACCTGGCTGAGTTTTTCCATGTGTGCTACCAGAAGGGGAAAACGGTGAACCAGTGTTGAGTCATTCTCTGTGCTAACTTGTTTAACAATTGATCGTAGCAGTACTTCTCCATCATATGCAATAGGGAAGATAGAAGTCAGCTTAACAGAAGTGTGACACAGAGCTGACATCACAGCTGCAAGGAGCCGGCTACTTGATGTCTTGAAGTTTGCCTCTTGAATATCCTTTTAGAAACAAAAACATACACCCCACTAAAGAAATACTGCATCAATATAATCCAAGTTTTTTGATATATAAAAGATAAACAACCTTTTAGTGATCTTTCCTATTTCATTCCTGATAATGGTATTTTGTGTTTTTTCCTTCTCTCTTCTCTCTCAATCAGACTTCCTAGGAGTTTTAAAATTTTTGTTTTATTTTCAAAGAACCAACTTTTGACTTTGCTAATATTCTCTATTTTCTATTTCATTGATTTTGACTCTTGATTATTTTGATCCTTTCCTTATTACTTTCTTCTTACATTGGGTTTGATTTGCTCTTCTTCTGGCTTCTTAAGGTAGAAATTTAGATCACTGATTTTAAACTTTTCTTCTTTGCTAGTAGTATAAGCATTAAAAAAAAATTTTTTTTCTCTAAGCAACACATTGGCTACTTCTCATAAATTCCGATATATTTTTATCTTCAGTGTGAAAAATTTCTAATTTCCTTTGGAATTCTTCTTTGATTCACTGGTTACTCAGAAGTATTGTCTATTTTCCAAATATTTGGTGTTTTCCTTGATATATTTTGCATTTAATTCTTAATTTACTTCTATTGTGGTCTGAAAACACTTTCTTTAAGATTTTAATCTTATGAAATTTACTAAGACTTATTTTATGACCTGGCATGTAATACACCTTTGTGAACATAATATGTATACTTGAAACAAAAATGTATACTCAACTTGCACATTCTTTTCCATAAATGTCAGTTAGGCCAAAGTGGTGGACAGTGTTGTTCAAATCTTCTGTATTCCAACTGATATTTTTTGTCTAGTTGTTCTATTAATTACCGAAAGAGTTCTACGTTCTATTAATTACTGATAGTCACCAACTATCAACGTGAATTTGTCTACTTCTCCCTTTAGTTCTGCCAGTATTTCGCTCAGGGTTTTGGAAACTGATTTGGGACATACACATTCATGAGGGTTGCAGTTTCCTCATAAGTAAATGAATGATGTTAGCATGCAAATTCATTTGCAGCTCTCTCTCCTGACTGTTTTGGAGATATGGGAGTGGCGGGGGCTACCATGAACTGTCCTTGCTCTCACTTATAGATTCAAAGAACAACCCAGCAGCTATACAATGTGCCTGCCAATTTTATAATTAAGAAATGATAAAGCAAACAGAAAAACAGTTTTTTTAACTTTAATTATTTAAATCACATATACCAAACTGATTTCTTAATTTACCTTTTATACAAGTTAAGAAGACTGAGGTAACTGAAATATATTTTCTTGAAAAGTATTAAGTAGCATAACATATTTTCAACTGACATTTTACAAACTTAAATTACCTGATCCAAACAATTCAGTAGATCACAAAGGCAAGCCCACTGTAAGGCAGGAGTTGGGTAGAAAGAATGAAAACAGGCAGTAAAGGTATTATGACACTCCTGAAGGACAGCTTCTAGGAGACTCAAGGGTTGACTGAGATATCCTTGGGGATCATTATCCAACTTCACCATGCAGTGATCAACTCCTTCTGACAAAATTTTTCTTAGCAAAGTTCTGGTTTTTCCAATACATTCTGCTAATTTGCTAGTTTCTTCTACAACAGCTTTTCCTGCAGCTTTAAGAGAACAAAGCAGATTGCTAATTAAACAGAATAATAAATATGTATGAAAACATTCAATACAATTCAAGTAATTTCCTATATGGCTAAAAATCATAAGTATTAATAACCTAGAAATGAAACAATATAGAGATTATGTGTGGTCCAAAATTATTTCTTTTTAAATAGGACTCTTAAATGGGGAAAAAAACAAAAAAACCCTGCACAGGTTTCAGCATTTAAGTCCAAATCAGTCATTCAAAATATTTGTATCTGACAGAATCTGTTTATAACAACAACTTATTAGAGTATTTAACTTTAGTCTAACATGACTTTTTGTTATCATAATGACATGTAATCTATTATATTCTTTATAAGTAAATATATAAGCATCACAGCAAGCGAAGTTTCTCCCCTCAATTCAGGAGCGAGCAGGATAAATAAAGGCAGCTGGGGATCTTAAACTTTTGGTAATCCCTATATAAACCTTCTCAATGTCTCAAAACATTTTCTCCTCAAAAGTCATTTAAAAAATGTATCATACCTGACACTGGGTAAATTTCACAGGTATAGACACGCAATAACCTCAGACAACAGGTACCCACAAAGCGTAGTCTTTCTAAATCTAGAAGTGTGGCTGTAAACTGGAATCCTTTTAATCCTCTTAGTTCTTCAACTCCTAAGACTAAGGTGGTCCAGCTCCAGTGAAGAATACTCAACAATGACTCAAAACATTCCTAATCCAGAATATGAAAAAATAGATAACAATTAGTTCAAATGGTATCACAGGTTGACTCAAATGGAAAGATGACATTCAACTTGAAAAGTTTACCTTGAAGTTTGTACTGAGTTTTGGTAGCCCAAATAATAGACATTCTATTAGTTCATTCATTACATTACCATTAGGAATATCTTTGACAAAAAAGGTGAAGTAGTTAGGCATCTACAAAAACAACATTCTTCAATATTTACCTATTTAAAAATACATTTTTAAGTTAAAGAAGTTAAAAAACTTTTTAAGTTGCTACCAACCTATCTAGTTTATCATTATAAATAAAGAAAAACACTTATAAACATGTTTACTTGAAAGAAAAATTAAACTCTATATTGTCAATGTAGTATTATGTATATAAACTAAAAGTATTTTAAGCATTTTAATAATCTTTGAATATAATAAAGTATTCCAGTATTAGATATCAGTGACAATATCAAATAAGTTATTTTTTGTCTACATATTAAATTTTACAATACAAACTACAGCCAAATCTTGATAAACAAGATAACAGAAGTTTAAAATTGACTAGAAAATACAAAAACACACTTATTTGGATCTTTAAAAATTCTAGAATATGAGTTTAGGGTGGTGAGCATCCCTTGCTATTCTAGTTGGCCTGTGGGTTTTATCATGCTTATGATGACAGATACTTGATGAATCTCAAAGTAAAGCACTTATTCCCTCATCTCCACCAAATTTCAGTCCTCTGGTATGGCAAAACCAAGAATAAAGGTTTGTACTTTAACATTGTAAAGAAATGATTGAGTAAGTTTCTTATACAAAGATTACAATTACCTAATGACCACAAAATCACTTAGACATAAATATAAAAGAATTACTACACACAGATAAAAGAGATCACTGAAAAAGACATAACAGAGGTAAAGATACTTATTTGGATCAAAAGATACCAAACTGATCTTAATACTAAAAGGATGCCAAGGTACGAAGGAGCCAAAGCTCTTAAGAGCCTCTTATTCAAAGCACACCCTCTGTTGGAAGATGAATTTGACATGATATATCAAAATTTAAATGAGCCCACCTCCAGTAGAAATATTCACAGAAGTACGCAAGTATCAAAGACACATATGTACAGATATGGATATACAGTCGGTCCTCTGTATTCACAGGTTTTGCATCTGCAGATTCAACCAACCAGGGATCGAAAATATTCAGAAAAGAAAAAGTTCCAGAAAGTTCCAAAAAGCAAAACTTGAATCACTGCCAGCTATTTACATAGCATTTACATTGTATTAGGTATTATATGTAAGCTGGAGATGATTTAAAGTACACAGGAGGATGAGTGTAGGTTATATGCAAGCACTGTGCTATTTTATATAATGGACTTGAGCATCCAGGAATTTTGGTATCTGTGGGGGGGGGGGGTACTGGAACCAATTCCCCCTCAAATACCAAAGCACAACTGTAATAGTGAAAAATGAGAAACAAACAGTCCTCTGGTAGGAATAGAACTGGATAAATTAGAGTACACCATTCTACGGAATACTAAGCAAACATTAAAAAAATTCAGATAGAGCCAAATGTATTAACATGGAATATATCCGTAGCGTATTTGATGAAATTTTTATCATTAATCCAGAGAAAACCATAATTCGAAAAGATATATGTACCCCAATGTTCACAGCAGCCCTAGTGCTGCTATTACAGATGAACGGATAAAGAAGGAATGTAATAGAATGGAATTGAATGGAGTATTACTCAGCCATAAAAAAGAATGAAATAATGATATTTGCAGCAACATGGATGGACCTAGAGATTACATACTAACTGAAGTAAGTCAGACAGAGAAAGACAAATATCACATGATATTGCTTATATGTGGAATCTAAAAAAAAAAAAAAATGATACAAATGAACTTATATACAAAACAGAAACAGACCCATAGACATAGAAAACAAACTTATGGTTACCAAAAGGGAAAAGGGGAGAGGGATAAACTAGGAGTTTGGGATTAGCATATACACACTACTATACATAAAACAGATAACCAACAAAGACCTACTGTATAGCACAGGGAATATACTCAATATTTTGTAATAACCTATAAGGGAAAAGAATCTAAAAAAAAAAAAAATATATATATATATATATATATATATAACTGAATCACTTTGCTCCACATCTGAAACTAACACAGCATTGTAAATCAACTACAATTGAATAAAAAAATAAATAAAAGAAAAATCATGTCATTTGTGAAGTGTTTTACTACCACCTTTTAAAAAAAAGAAATTTTAAAAAAGTAATAGGCAGAACTTTAAGTATGATCAAAAACAAACAAGAAGACTATATAGCATACAGTAAACAGAGACTAATAAATTTGTTTATGTACAAAAAATAGTCTGGAAGAATATACATCCGAATGGAAACAGCAGTTATATATGGTGATAAAAGGGTGATGGGAAAAGAACTTCAATATAATTTTAGTATAGTTTTAACCCTATTCCCACCAGGGACATGTATTAATTTTGTGGTTTAAAAAAAAAAAAACTAAGAAAGAAAGGGAAAAAAGCCTTCTCCCTATGCATTTTACTAACATGACAGACTATCAGCTACATTAATAAATCATATTCATATAGGGCCTTACAAATTAAATAGAATTTTTATATCCCTTAACTCAGAAATTCATAATGATGCTATGATATAGTTGAGATAACCTTCCTAAGAGTCCTCAACTAACAAATGAAAGAGCAAGAACTCAGACTTCCTGAGCTGAAACACCACGGTGTTTCAATTACATCTTATTGGTTTTCCATTCTACACTGGTAACCCCAATGGCATCATGTCTTTAAATGTACGAAGGGGATGGTCAGGTAATTCAACAAAGTCCTTAGTTAGATATATGACCCTTCTACTTAATTCTTTAGCATTAAAGTAACATTCTTGGTTAATATCACTCAACTCTTCCTTCACTTTCTAACTTCTTCAGCATATGTGTTCATACATAATTTATAAGAAAATTCACCATGTATTTCAGAAATAGCAAGGTATGTTAAAATCCGTCAACATCTTTATTTTCCATTATTTAATGTGACTATTCTTTGGCCTGGGATGTCAAAGCTAATATAAACAAATCTGAATTATAAAGCTATGCTAAGATAAACTCTTAGAAAAGTGGGTAAATGCTAAACATCAAAACAAAACTCAGCACTGGACAGAAAAGCTGAAATTCTTAAAAATGGCTTACCACTGAGACAGTTCTCGCAAAAGATCTCTTTAAAATATGTACAGGTTCACTGGTTTGCTGTTTGCCTTTTGAAGCACTGCCGTCACTGGTGGGAAGTCTGAAGGTAGCATACATACATAAATTTATGTTGGGAAGTCCACCGACATTTTTATTCTCAAATATACATTTTTGCAATGGCAAAACAAATTAAACAGTTAAGCATTTTTGTTAGGCAAAATCCCAATATGGGGCTTTTTACAAACATTTTCCAATGCTAAGCAAAATTTTTAGCACATAAGTACCTCATCTTCTAAATCTCACCTTTGTAAGACTGGGTAGTAGAAACTCTCTTCTCTTACTAGACAACATTATGTAACTTATGTTCTCTAGTAATGTTACTATTAAATGCTACCATTAAAGAGTTACTCAACCACTGTACCCACGAGTAGTCCAAGCAACTTGCTATGATCGTAATGCTACATATTACAAATACTGACTACAGCAGATTGCATAAAAACAAACAAAAATGTCCTCTTGGAAAAAGTGAGGTTATACCACCTAGATTCTTAAAGATATTAGTATAAAAGATATAGAAGACAGAGAATCACTGTTCTAAAGGTACTGCCTTTGATTTTTACTATTTAAAGTAAGAATGCCAGTTTTTAGTGAGGGTTTATATCTATTTAAATTCTTTAATCTAAAAATTATCGCAGTAGGGCTTCCCTGGTGGCGCAGTGGTTGGGAGCCCGCCTGCCAATGCAGGGGACACAGGTTCGTGCCCCAGTCCGGGAAGATCCCACATGCCGCAGAGCGGCTGGGCCCGTGAGCCACGGCCGCTGAGCCTGCGCGTCCGGAGCCTGTGCTCCGCAGCGGGAGAGGCCACAGCAGTGGCAGGCCCGCATACCGCAAAAAAAAATAATAAAATTAAAAAAAATAAAAATTACTGCAGTAATCACCTAGATATAGATGGGCACACACATAGGCATTGTTCCCATATATGTCTCAATTACCATGAAGTAATTAAAATTCTTAAATAATGTTAAAATATAATAGTATTATCATATGAGCAAGCTGTTGTTTGATATTTTAATTAAAGGTGGAAATTTTCCAGCAGCAAGGGATTTTCCAATTCATTCCATCACAAGATGAACAAGAAATATAAAACTGTAGAACCAATCAACCAGGCCTACATCTAAAATCCCCACCTAACAGTCAGATTTCATTTCTCTAAGATAAATTTTATTATTTTAAAGTTTAAAACATTCTGAAATTGGTAAGAAAATCAATAGGTTTAAAAAATAAGTTATTAAAATACTGTTATAGGCATAATACAGATAATCTGAGTCATCAGAGATATTTTATTAAAATTAACTTGAGGTAAAGAAATGTTTAAAAATATACAAAACATAAATTAAATGTTTGTATTAAATGTAGCTAAATGCTTCGAATAATTTCTCCCTTATTGTGCCATATATTTTACAGTGATCCTAGCTCATTATATTAAAAGAATAAACCATGTTGATTATAAATACGCTAAATACCTGTATAATAATTGAGGTATCTGACCAGCGTTAACATCTGTACCATTATTTGATTTCTTTGAACTCTTAAATTGGAAAACAACCCTAAGAAGAGAAAAAATAACAATATAACCAAAGACAACACTATTCAAGATTCATGGAAGGAAATGAAAAGTTTAACAATCATGCTTTCAAATCTTACATTACTGAAGAGAGATTCATTCTTTAAGGCCAAAAATACACTTAAAAAGACACTTCTGATTTTAATTCTAGCTCTGAATGCCTTAATGGGTTAAATGAAAGAGTTGAGCCTGATTGGGAGCTCCTAGGTGAGTAGCTGCTCTGCTCCCTCCCTCCTGGTTAAAGCTCAACTTTAACTAGAACAATAAGCTTTTAACAAAATATTTCAACTTACAGTTTAAAATCTGCTTAAATAGATATAACATAAACTTTATCTTCAAAATGCTATGATATTCCAAGGTTGAATGAACTGTATATGGGAATCATACAGTCCTGGACCAAAGCACTCTCCCCAGTTCTACCATACAATCTTAGAGTAAGCTGAAAAGGATATGTTACAATAGACTTAATTTATCTTCAGCATTCTACTTGAACATTCAGGAACACAGAATTCACCTCCTAAATTAGCCTGCTCTTTTTCTGGTCAGCTCTCTTATGAGCTGAATGAAACTATATGAAATACATGATTATATAACTTCTACCCATTTCGAACAGTTTATGCTCAAGAATAATAAAGAATAAATTGAATTTCTCTTATAAATGATGGTCCTTTCACATGAATCAGAGTACAGAGTATAGAGACGGCTGGACTTTGGGTCAAGAAACTCCAGGTCCAGATTTGGTTCTGCCACACAGTAGCCATACAGTTTGACGCAAATCATTTCACCTTTTGTCTCTCTATTCCCGAGTGTAAAAACGGGGCTAATAACCACTTCACAAAGTTACTGAGGGCATCAAACAAGATAATATAAATGAAAGTATTTTATAAACTGGGAAGTGCTCTATACCTGAACTTTAAACGGTAAATTTCCCTTTACATTTTATTAAAACTGTAGCATCTCATATCATTAAGGCTTTACAATTTATAAAGTATTTTCATAAGCACTGTCAAATTTTATGGCATGTATATATTTCTTTTTCATGGTTTCCAAACTCCCTATCCTTGTCATTTTCCTCTGTATAATTTCTAATTTTGCAAACAAGCTTTTAAACAAGGTAACATCCAGAAATACACACAAATGCCAACTGACAAGAGCAAAGAATAGCAGTTCTATTATCTCCACATTCTGACTTACCTTAATTTGGCATGCAATTATACGAATTTAATTTTTAGCAGGTCATATTATGCTCTAGACCTACAAAGATTTTTTACTCTACTAAAAGACCTCTGAGGGCTTCCCTGGTGGTGCAGTGGTTGAGCGTACGCCTGCCGATGCAGGGAACACGGGTTCATGCCCCTGTCCGGGAAGATCCCACATGCCGTGGAGCGGCTGGGCCCATGAGCCATGGCCACTGAGCCTGTGCGTCCAGAGCCTGTGCTCCACAACGGGAGAGGCCGCAACAGTGAGAGGCCCGCGTACCGCAAAAAAATTAAAAAATAAAAAGACCTCTGAGCTTTCAAAACAATATTGCACTAACAAAAAAGGGAGTTGCTTAAGGAAAACTTAAACATTCTGCTTACCCATCATCTGTGGTAATAGAAGCTTGTCCATGAGATCCACAGTCACTGCTGGGTCCTGACACTCGAGCCCAGGCTACATACCACCAGCCAGCTTGCAGGAGGACTGGTTCATCAAACATCATTGCATATTTTTCTCTAAGAGGAAAATTTATGCGTCAAAGACAATGCCTTTGTACTTCTCTGTTACATACATTTATTTTTTAAAATCCTTTATAAACAAAACATGAAATACACTGTATTATTATAAGATTCTTGTCAAACAACATTAAAAACCCTCCATTTTAAAAAGTCTGGACAAGAACACAAATAATGGTTACTGGTGCTACAGTGATGGCATTATATTTCTTCCTCCTCATCCTGAGTTCTAAAACTTGCTTAAATATTATAAAGTTTTCATACTAAAATAAGATAATTTTTTTTAACTGTTGTTAAAAAAAACATGCCAGCTTTGTTGGAAAACTTTGAACTTTAAGGTTCATGTATTCAGTTAAAGTCTTTCGAGAGCTCTGGAGTCAGATGGTCTGAGTTCAAGGCCTGACTTTGTAACTCGCTAGCTGGGTGACCTTGGGGAAGTTACTACTACATCTTCTTTGTGACTTAAGTTTCGTCATCTGAAAATAGGGATAAAAACAATATCTAACTCATAGGATAGGACTGTTCTGGGAATTGAATTTAGACAAATTGTTTGGAACTGAGCCTGTCACACAGTAACTACACAAAAAGTTTATTAAATTAGCAGGAGAGAAAACACATGTATACAAATAAGGGCATCTGATAAAGATATACCCAAGTTACAAAGTTCTAGGTAATAGCGTGGAAGGAGTGCATATTGGTTGTAGCTGGGACAGAGAGAAGAATAAAGATATTGAGGAAGGGGAAGACTGTCATGAACAGATCGGCAGGGGTCTGAGAGTACAAAACGGGGTCTGGAAGTGGCAAGGTGTCCAGTTAGGCTAAAGCACTGAGACAGATATAGAAAAGTAGTAGGTGGAAAGTTTAAAAGGACGCTGTGAAAGATTGTGGAAGGCCTTTAACAACAGCCTTAGGAATCTGGGCTTCGTTAGGAGGCAAATGAAGAATATCTAGATGATTCTCTATACATAAAACCATACACTGTATTTTTGACTCACAATCATATGCTCAAAAAAGTGATAACAATGGCATCTTAAGTCTTTGTTAAAAATTAATTAATCAATTAACTTTCCTGAGATTTCCCTAATCTTCATTTGTGTGTAACATTAAGAAGTTACTGAAATAGTATCTCCTGATATTGGTTAATGCCTAAAGTGAAGAAACAGTCAAAATTTTCTTTAGGTTTACTATTTTGTTCTCAAAAAGTATCTGTCTGTTAAAAGTAAACTCAATGCCTTACTACCATCTTCAGAAAATATACATTTTCATTAACAAAAAGCTTATGAATGCCACAGAAGCTTTTCTTAATGTAGTTATTTGTCATTGGGAAAGACAGTATACTACCATTATCATGAAGTCCAAATCCGTTCTTTTTCTCATCATAATATTCCCTGATTCAAATCACTAACTTGTCATAACAGTCTTGAGATAATTCTTAAGTTTACACAGAGAAGACTGATAAAATCTAAGTCTCTTTATTATTTAATGAACCTTCATAAATAAACATCCTGATTCTGGTTACCTCCTGAGAGGTTTCAGTAAAGCTGGCCACCTCTCCAAGCGTGTTATAATCAAGCAAATACTATAGGCTTGGTGTCAGAGCATACAGGTGATTTGAAGTACGACCCACTATTACTATTTGACACAGTATACATAACGCTACCGGTAGTAAATAATTGTACTGCATCACTAGAACACTAGCATATTTGGTGTTCTCTAAGTGATGCATGAAAATATGTGTGCAAAATATGTGTATATTTCCATCTTCAATGTAGAAACAGTCAATTTATCTTGTGAAATACAAATATGAAGGATACTATTAGTTTTAATGTAGCATTATTAAAAGCAACAGTTATATTACCTAGTACATAATTTAGTTTCTTAAGCATTTGATCACAGATTATTTAAAACCTTCTCTTTAAGTTGCGTTATTCACTTATAATAAATATGTCATGTTAAGTATGCAAGGATTACACTGAATACTGAAGAAATCTTTACCTAGCAGCACAGTCATAAGCCAACACATCAGTCTCTGCAAGAAGGTCTCCATCAGTTTCATGATCTCCTCCATCAGGACCTAACTCAAACAGCTGGGGAGAGGAGAAAAACATATTGTGCCCAGTCACTCAGTCATGCAGACCTGCTGAATAATATGTTTATAATTTCGTGTCTCCAGTAGATGCTGGACACTACAGAATGTAAAAGAGTACCTGCTTTTAAAAAAATGTTATTCAGTGAAATGTACAAATCTATATATCGAAACTAAGAAACACATGTCTTATGGTCTGTACTAACCTCAGTTTTCCTTATTTTATATATTTGCCTACTTAGAGCAAATGCTCCAAAAATGTTCTGTACCAGATATAAACATCTGAAGGTGAGAGAGCTCTAAGTTCTAAGTGAGCTTCCAAATGTAGTAGAATTTTGCTTCAACACGTAACTAGCTGTGAGATCCTAGGACCCAGTTTCCTCATCCATTAAAGGGAGATGGACACTAGCAGCGCCTACTTCATTGTAATTGTGAGAATTAAGTGAAACGATGCTTGTGGAACACTTAGAAAAATACCCAGCGGGAAAAAAAAAAAAAAGGCTAGAAAAATATTAGCTGAGGAATAATAGAAGGAAAGGATCCTTAAGAAAACAGGTAACAAAAAATAGCTCAAATGGCATGGGAAAAGGAGATAGAAAGAGTGAGGGGGAAAAAAACAGTTATAAAAAAGGGGGAGGACTGCAGAGTACAGGAAAAGAATAAAAGAGAAGATATCAAATAGGAAAAGTTATGAAATTAAGTGAAAATAAATGAAAATTATGAGGAAGGGATCTTTTTTTAAAAAAATGGACTAATACATATTTTTAAAACCCTTATTTCTCTTGATGATTATAGTAGGTGAACTACAAGAAAGGTGAGTAAAAGACTAAGAAGGAAGAGACGGGGATATTAAAACTTACTGGACAATTACTCTGTTAGAGGTCTCCATTTTTCAACTATATATGTTAATAGTTTAAAAATCTGTCTCCACCTCAGATCCTAGTCTGCGCCTGGGATTCCCCGGGGCAGCTGGATCTCACCAGTTGTAAAGTGACTCACCTCTCCTCCCTCCTGCCTCCCCTGCTCTGATTAATGGCACTATCATTCACCTACTCACTCAGATTAAAAAACCTGGGATAATCCTTTTTTCCAAATCTCTCCACCAGCACTGCATCTCTCCTATTGCTGGTACCAAAGCTTGTCAGTGCAACCAGTGTTAGCAGTGTTACTAGCTAGAAGAGTTCAATATGAACTAATTAGTTCTTCTCTCCATTCTCTCCTTGCTCTAACCCATATTCCACAAAGTTAAGGGTTTTTGCTTTTCTTGAATAACCCACAGCAGTCTTTTTAAAATGAGTATCTGATTAGAATACTTCCTTAATCTAAAAGTCTTCAATGGTTTCTCTTCTCCTTCTTTGTAGCATGATATAAAGGTCTTAAATGATTTGCCCCTAACTTGGCTCCCCTGTTTATGTTCAACAAATAATTTTGAACACATACTGTGTGCCAGGCAGGGTTCTAAGAACCGGGCATACAGGGGTGAACAATGCAAACAAAAATAAGGGGTGGGGGGGCTACTGGAAGTAAGTCTGTGGTAAGGGAGAGGATTTACAGTTTTAAATAGGCTCACCAAGGAGTCACGATCTTTAGGTAAAGAGGAAGTGAGCCTTGCAGGTACCGGAGTGAAGAGCTGCCGTCAGAGGGAGTAAGTAGCAAGTGTTAAGGTCCTGAGGTCTGACTATGCCTGGTATGTCTGAGGAACAAGGGCCGGTCAGTATGGCTAGGTTAGAGTGAAGCAGCTAGTATAACATAAGGTCAGAGTCAGAGTGGTGATGCAAGTCAGTTCTGATGTTGTTTTTCAGGCCCTTGTAAGCCCTCTGGTTTTTATTCTAATACTATTGGAATCACTCTGCTATGTTGAGAACAGACCGAAGGGAGCAAGGACAGAAGCAGATACAAATTGGGAGGTTACTGTAATGCTCCAAGCAGCTGTGGTTTGGACCAACTTGGTACCAGGGGCAGTTTTTAGAAGTGGTTAGATCCTGGATTTATTTTCAAAGTGTAGCCGACAATATTTGCTGTGAGAGTGGATGTGGGGTGTGAAAGAAAGAGGGAAGAAGGCAAGGATGACTCCAAGATTTTTGGCCTAAGCAACTGGAAGAATGAAGTTAACTCTATTCTGAGTCAGTTAACTGGGATGGGGAAGGACAAGAGAACAGCAGGTTTAGAGAGATGGTCAGAAGCCTAGTTTTGAGTATGTTACATCCCAAATACCTGTTAGCTATCCACCTGTTAGCTATCCATATGGAGATGCAGAGTAGGCAGCTGTATATATATCTTTGGAGGTCTATTAAGTGTGAGAGCGATAAGAGAAAAAACACTTAAAGCCGTAAGGCTGGATCACCGAGGGGGTGAGTAGACTTTAAAAAGATGTCCAAGACTGAGTTCCGGCACTGCAGCGTTTAGAGGTCAGGAAGATGATGAGTGGCCAGCAGGAGACTAAGAAGAGCGGCCAGGGAGATGGGAGGAAAATGAAGTGTGGTGTCCTGGGAGCCACATGAAGAAACCATATCGAAGAAGAGCTCGACTGGATTAAATTCTGTAGACTGGTTAAGGAAGATAAGGACTGAGACTACAGTAGTACTTAACTGAGAATTTTTTAAGAAGCCTGCTATTGAAATTAAGGCATAAACTCTCTCACTTTAAGAGCAAAATCGGATAATGTGACAACAGAAAATTCAAGCTATTAGTAAATTTTCAAAGACTGAGCACAGCCTTTGCTTAGTATAACTGTTGCCCTTTCTGAGATGAATAGTGCAGTAAACTTAGGACTTTTGATTGTTTTTTGACTCTCTACCAGATGGAATCCATCCCCTTACTCACTTCATCCCTGGTCCCCACGCCTGTGGTGATGATGTCTGTTTACACAGTATTTGGCAGTAAAAATGCTAAAAACTTTTTAAAGCTACATCCAAATGCCCCTGCATCTTATCATTAAAACGGCTACAGGAAAGTAGGCACATGCAAAGGTGCCTTCTATAAAATAATAAACTAAGTCAAAATACTTATCTTCGGGGGGGAAGGCGGAAGATGGCGGAAGAGTAAGACGCGGAGATCACCTTCCTCCCCACAGATACACCAGAAATACAACTACACGTGGAACAACTCCTACAGAACACCTACTAAAGGCTGGCAGAAGACCTCAGACCTCCCAAAAGGCAAGAAACTCCCCACGTACCTGGGTAGGGCAAAAGAAAAAACAGAGACAAAAGAATAGGGACGGCACCTGCACCAGTGGGAGGGAGCTGTGAAGGAGGAAAAGTTTCCACACTCTAGGAAGCCCCTTCGCGGGCGGAGACTGCGGGAGGCGGAGGGGGGAGCTTCGAAGCTGCGGAGGAGTGCACAGCAACGGGTGCGGAGGGCAAAGCGGGGAGATTCCCACACAGAGGATCGGTGCCTACCGGCACTCACCAGCCCGAGAGGCTTGTCTGCTCACCCGCCGGGGCGGGCGGGGCTGCGAGCTGAGGCCGGAGCGCAGGAAGAGGACTGGGGTTGGCGGCTTGAACATAGCCTGAAGGGGTTAGTGCACCACAGCTAGCCGGGAGGGAGTCCGGGGAAAAGCCTGCACCTGCAGAAGAGGCAGGAGACTTTTCCTTCCCTCTTTGTTTCCTGGGGCGTGAGGAGAGGGGTTTAAGAACGCTGCTTAAAGGAACTCCAGAGACGGGTGCGAGCCGCGGCTAAAAGCGCGAACCCCAGAGACGGGCGCGAGCCGCGGCTGAAAGCGCGGACCCCAGAGACGGGCGCGAGCCGCGGCTGAAAGCGCGGAATCCAGAGACGGGCGCGAGCCGCGGCTGAAAGCGCGGAATCCAGAGACGGGTGCAAGCCGCGGCTAAAAGCGCGGACCCCAGAGGCGGACGGGAGACGTTAAGGCTGCTGCTGCCGCCACCGAGGGGCCTGTGTGCGAGTACAGGTCACTCTCCACACCCCTCCTCCGCGGAGCCTGTGCAGCCCGCCACTGCCGGGTTCCCGGGATCCAGAGACAACTTCCCCGGGAGAGCGCACAGCGCGCCTCAGGCTGGTGCAAAGTCACGCCGGCCTTTGCCACCGCAGGCCCGCTCCGCACTCTGTGCCCCTCCGTCCCCGCCGGCCTGAGTGCGCCAGAGCCCCCAATCAGCGGCTCTTTTAACCCCATCCTGTCTGAGCAAAAAACAGACGCCCTCCAGCGATCTACACGCAGTGGCAGGGCCAAATCCAAAGCTTAGCCCTGGGAGCTGTGAGAACAAAGAAGAGAAAGGGAAATCTCTCCCAGCAGCCTCAGAAGCAGCGGATTAAAGCTCCACAATCAACTTGATGTACCCTGCATCTGTGGAATACCTGAATAGACAACCAATCATCCCAAATTAAGGAAGTGGACTTTAGGAGCAAGATCTATGATTTTTTCCCCTTTCCTCTTTTTGTGAATGTGTATGTGTATGCTTCTGTGTGAGATCTTGTCTGTATAGTCTTGCTTCCACCATTTGTCCTAGGGTTCTATCCGTCCATGTTTTTTTTTTTTAATTTTTTTTCTTAATAATTAATTTTAATAACCTTATTATACTTTACCTTCGTTCTTTCTTTCTTTCTTTCCGTCCTTCCTTCCCTCCTTTAGACAACGAATCATCCCAAATTGAGGAAGTGGTCTCTGACAGCAAGATTTAGGATTTTTCCCCATTTACCTCTTTTAGTGAGGGTGTATGTGTATGCTTCTGTGTAAGATTTTGTCTGTATAGCTTTGCTTCCAACATTTGTCCTAAGGTTCTTTCCGTCCCTTTTTTTTTTTTCTAAATAAGAAGTTTTTAATTCAATAACTTTATTATACTTTATTTTATTTTTACTGTATCTTCTTTCTTTCTGTCTTTTTTCCTTCTTTCCCTCCTTCCTTCCTTCCTCCCTCCCTCCCTCCTTTCTTTCCTTCTTGCCTTCTTTCCTTCTTTGCTTCTTTCTTTCTTTCTTCCTTCCTTCCTACCTCCTTTCCTTCTTTCTTTCCTCATACTTCTACTAATTCCCTCTACTTTTTCTCCCTTTTATCCTGAGCCTGTGGATGAAAAGCTTTTGGTGCTCCAGCCAGGAGGCAGGGCTGTGCCTCTGAGGTAGGACAGCCAACTTCAGGACACTGATCAACAAGAGACCTCCCAGCTCCACATAATATCAAACGGCGAAAATCTCCCAGAGACCTCCATCTTAACACCAGCACCCAGCTTCACTCAACGACCAGCAAGCCACAGTGCTGGAAAACCTATGCCAAACAACTAGCAAAACAGGAACACAACCCCACCCATTAGCAGAGAGGCTGCCTAAAATCATAATAAGGCCACAGACACCCCCAAACACACCACCAGACGTGAACCTGCCTACTAGAGAGACAAGATCCAGCCTCATCCACCACAACACAGGCACTAGTACCCTCCACCAGGAAGCCTACACAACCCACTGAACCAACCTTAGCCACTGGAGACAGACATCAAAAACAGGAGGAACTACAAACCTGCAGCCTGCAAAAACGAGACCCCAAAAACAGTAAGATAAGCAAAATGAGAAGACAGAAAAACACACAGCAGATGAAGGAGCAAGATAAAAACCCACCAGACCTAACAAATGAAGAGGAAATAGGCAGTCTACCTGAAAGAGAATTCAGAATAATGATAGTAAGGTTGATCCGAAATCTTGGAGATAGAATGGACAATAGATTGGACAAAATGCAAGAATCAGTTAACAAGGACCTAGAAGAACTAAAGATGAAACAAGCAACGATGAACAACACAATAAATGAAATTAAAAGTACTCTAGATGGGATCAATAGCAGACTAACTGAGGCAGAAGAACGGATAAGTGACCTGGAAGATAAAATAGTGGAAATAACTACTGCAGAGCAGAATAAAGAAAAAAGAATGAAAAGAACTGAGGACAGTCTCAGAGACCTCTGGGACAACATTAAACGCACCAACATTCGAATTATAGGGGTTCCAGAAGAAGAAGAGAAAAAGAAAGGGACTGAGAAAATATTTGAAGAGATTATAGTTGAAAACTTCCCTAATATGGGAAAGGAAATAGTTAATCAAGTCCAGGAAGCACAGAGAGTCCCATACAAGATAAATACAAGGAGAAATACGCCAAGACACATATTAATCAAACTGTCAAAAATTAAATACAAAGAAAAAGCATATTAAAAGCAGCAAGGGAAAAACAACAAATAACACATAAGGGAATCCCCATAAGGTTAACAGCTGATCTCTCAGCAGAAACCCTACAAGCCAGAAGGGAGTGGCAGGACATACTGAAAGTGATGAAGGAGAAAAACATGCAGCCAAGACTACTCTACCCAGCAAGGATCTCATTCAGATTTGATGGAGAAATTAAAACCTTTACAGACAAGCAAAAGCTGACAGAGTTCAGCACCACCAAACCAGCTTTACAACAAATGCTAAAGGAACTTCTCTAGGCAAGAAACACAAGAGAAGGAAAAGACCTATAATAACGAACCCAAAACAATTTAGAAAATGGGAATAGGAACATACATATCGATAATTACCTTAAATGTAAATGGACTAAATGCTCCCACCAAAAGACACAGATTAGCTGAATGGATACAAAAACAAGACCCTTATATATGCTGTCTACAAGAGACCCACTTCAGACCTAGAGGAACATACAGACTGAAAGTAAGGGGATGGAAAAAGATATTCCATGCAAATGGAAGCCAAAAGAAAGCTGGAGTAGCAATTCTCATATCAGACAAAATAGACTTTAAAATAAGGACTATTAAAAGAGACAAAGAAGGACACTACATAATGATCAAGGGATCGATCCAAGAAGAAGATATAACAATTGTAAATATTTATGCACCCAACATAGGAGCACCTCAATACATAAGGCAAATACTAACAGCCATAAAAGGGGAAATCGACAGTAACACATTCATAGTAGGGGACTTAAACACCCCACTTTCACCCATGGACAGATCATCCAAAATGAAAATAAATAAGGAAACACAAGCTTTAAATGATACATTAAACAAGATGGACTTAATTGATATTTATAGGACACTCCATCCAAAAACAACAGAATACACATTTTTCTCAAGTGCTCATGGAACATTCTCCAGGATAGATCATATCTTAGGTCACAAATCAAGCCTTGGTAAATTTAAGAAAATTGAAATTGTATCAAGTATCTTTTCCGACCACAACGCCATGAGACTAGATATCAATTACAGGAAAAGATCTGTAAAAAATACAAACACATGGAGGCTAAACAATACACTACTTAATAATGAAGAGATCACTGAAGAAATCAAAGAGGAAATCAAAAAATACCTAGAAACAAATGACAATGGAGACACAACGACCCAAAACCTGTGGGATGCAGCAAAAGCAGTTCTAAGGGGGAAGTTTATAGCAATACAAGCCCACCTTAAGAAGCAGGAAACATCTCGAATAAACAACCTAACCTTGCACCTCAAGCAATTAGAGAAAGAAGAACAAAAAAACCCCAAAGCTAGCAGAAGGAAAGAAATCATAAAAATCAGATCAGAAATAAATGAAAAAGAAATGAAGGAAACAATAGCAAAGATCAATAAAACTAAAAGCTGGTTCTTTGAGAAGATAAACAAAATAGATAAACCACTAGCCAGACTCATCAAGAAAAAAAGGGAGAAGATTCAAATCAATAGAATTAGAAATGAAAAAGGAGAGGTAACAACTGACACTGCAGAGATAAAAGAGATCATGAGAGATTACTACAAGCAACTCTATGCCAATAAAATGGACAATCTGGAAGAAATGGACAAATTCTTAGAAATGCACAACCTGCCAAGACTGAATCAGGAAGAAATAGAAAATATGAACAGACCAATCACAAGCACTGAAATTGAAACTGTGATTAAAAATCTTCCAACAAAGAAAAGCCCAGGACCAGATGGCTTCACAGGCGAATTCTATCAAACATTTAGAGAAGAGCTAACACCTATCCTTCTCAAACTCTTCCAAAATATAGCAGAGGGAGGAACACTCCCTAACTCCTTCTACGAGGCCACCATCACCTTGATACCAAAACCAGACAAGGATGTCACAAAGAAAGAAAACTACAGGCCAATATCACTGATGAACATAGATGCAAAAATCCTCAACAAAATACTAGCAAACAGAATCCAACAGCACATTAAATGGATCATACACCATGATCAAGTGGGGTTTATTCCAGGAATGCAAGGATTCTTCAATATACGCAAATCTATCAATGTGATAAACCATATTAACAAATTGAAGGAGAAAAACCATATGATCATCTCAATAGATGCAGAGAAAGCTTTTGACAAAATTCAACACCCATTTATGATAAAAACCCTGCAGAAAGTAGGCATAGAGGGAACTTTCCTCAACATAATAAAGGCCATATATGACAAGCCCACAGCAAACATCATCCTCAATGGTGAAAAACTGAAAGCATTTCCACTAAGATCAGGAACAAGACAAGGTTGCCCACTCTCACCACTCTTATTCAACATTGTTTTGGAAGTTTTAGCCACAGCAATCAGAGAAGAAAAGGAAATAAAAGGAATCCAAATTGGAAAAGAAGAAGTAAAGCTGTCACTGTTTGCAGATGACATGATCCTATACATAGAGAACCCTAAAGATGCTACCAGAAAACTACTAGAGCTAATCAATGAATTTGGTAAAGTGGCAGGATACAAAATTAATGCACAGAAATCTCTGGCATTCCTATATACTAATGATGAAAAATCTGAAAGTGAAATCAAGAAAACACTCCCATTTACCATTGCAACAAAAAGAATAAAATATCTAGGAATAAACCTACCTAAGGAGACAAAAGACCTGTATGCAGAAAATTATAAGACACTGATGAAAGAAATTAAAGATGATATAAATAGATGGAGAGATATACCATGTTCTTGGATTGGAAGAATCAACATTGTGAAAATGACTCTACTACCCAAAGCAATCTATAGATTCAATGCAATCCCTATCAAACTACCACTGGCATTTTTCACAGAACTAGAACAAAAAATTTCACAATTTGTATGGAAACACAAAAGACCCCAAATAGCCAAAGCAATCTTGAGAACGAAAGAAGGAACTGGAGGAATCAGGCTCCCTGACTTCAGACTATACTACAAAGCTACAGTCATCAAGACGGTATGGTACTGGCACAAAAACAGAAAGATAGATCAATGGAACAGGATAGAAAGCCCAGAGATAAACCCATGCACATATGGACACCTTATCTTTGATAAAGGTGGCAGTAATGTACAATGGAGAAAGGACAGCCTCTTCAATAAGTGGTGCTGGGAAAACTGGACAGGTGCATGTAAAAGTATGAGATTAGATCACTCCCTAACACCATACACAAAAATAAGCTCAAAATGGATTAAAGACCTAAATGTAAGGCCAGAAACTATCAAACTCTTAGAGGAAAACATAGGCAGAACACTCTATGACATAAATCAAAGCAAGATCCTTTCTGACCCACCTCCTAGAGTAATGGAAATAAAAACAAAAATAAACAAATGGGACCTAATGAAACTTCAAAGCTTTTGCACAGCAAAGGAAACCATAAACAAAACCAAAAGACAACCCTCAGAATGGGAGAAAATATTTGCAAATGAAGCAACCGACAAAGGATTAATCTCCAGAATTTACAAGCAGCTCATGCAGCTCAATAACAAGAAAACAAACAACCCAATCCAAAAATGGGCAGAAGACCTAAATAGACATTTCTCCAAAGAAGATATACAGACTGCCAACAAACACATGAAAGAATGCTCAACATCATTAATCATTAGAGAAATGCAAATCAAAACTACAATGAGATATCATCTCACACCAGTCAGAATGGCCATCATCAAAAAATCTAGAAACAATAAATGCTGGAGAGGGTGTGGAGAAAAGGGAACACTCTTGCACTGCTGGTGGGAATGTGAATTGGTTCAGCCACTATGGAGAACAGTATGGAGGTTCCTTAAAAAACTACAAATAGAACTACCATATGACCCAGCAATCCCACTACTGGGCATATACCCTGAGAAAACCAAAATTCAAAAAGAGTCATGTACCAAAATGTTCATTGCAGCTCTATTTACAATAGCCCGGAGATGGAAACAACCTAAGTGCCCATCATCAGATGAATGGATAAAGAAGATGTGGCACATATATACAATGGAATATTACTCAGCCATAAAAAGAAACGAAATTGAGCTATTTGTAATGAGGTGGATAGACCTAGAGTCTGTCATACAGAGTGAAGTAAGTCAGAAAGAGAAAGACAAATACCGTATGCTAACACATATATATGGAATTTAAGAAAAAAATGTCATGAAGAACCTAGGGGTAAAGCGGGACTAAAGACGCAGACCTCTTAGAGAACGGACTTGAGGTTATGGGGAGGGAGAAGGGTGAGCTGTGACAGGGCGAGAGAGAGTCATGGGCATATACACAGTAACAAACGCAGTAAGGTAGACAGCTAGTGGGAAGCAGCCGCATGGCACGGGGATATTGGCTCGGTGCTTTGTGACAGCCTGGAGTGGTGGGATGGGGAGGGTGGGAGGGAGGGAGACGCAACAGGGAAGACATATGGGAACATATGTTTATGTATGACTGATTCACTTTGTTATAGAGCAGAGGCTGACACACCATTGTAAAGCAATTGTACCCCAATAAAGATGTTAAAAAAATAAAAAAAAAATAAAAAAAAATACTTATCTTCAAACACAAAAGGCAACAGTGAGAATGAACTGCTTACCTTAATTTTAGCGGTATATTCTCCTCTACCTCCAAACAGACCAAGACCACCAAGTAAAATGTCTGTGTCAGCACTAAAACGTATAGCTTCTACCGAGTGAGCAGAGTAACCCCAGCCCCCTCCATGACCTAAAAGATGCAAATGATAACTTATGCTTTAAAATATCCATGTATTTCATTTATAAGACAATATTTCCTAAACATAAATATACATACTTTCAAACCTGTTTACTACACTATAATCTTCTTTGGAATAAACCTTCATTACTGCTTGAGTCTCCTCCTCTGTACTGGCAACACCCATCTTTAAATCTTGCATAGTTGCCAAGGTATCAAGACAACCTAAAAGCAAACAAACAAAAATTCAACTCCTTGAAATTAAAACTTCCCCGAGTACTTATAGTATGAGATGCTGGAGGGGATAAATTAAAACAATAAATTCTGAATTGTGCTCAACAAATTTATTCCAAGCTTTAACATTTCATGGAAGATACTTTTACAACCAATAAAAATTACCCTCTGCCTGGGTAATTATCATATTTAAACATAAGCTATATGACAATGTTTCACACAAAACTATCTCTCTGAAAAGTTGGAATCGCTTAATCTTTGAGTCCCTACAAGGTTCTTCCTTTTATCAAACTCTCTGAATCACTTTAGATTGATTCTTAAAGTACTATTTGAGGAAGACACAGTAGCCTGAGATAACCTTAATCAGTGCTAGTTTTGGATGTTTACAATGGCTACCAGATGTTGTAAAAGTGCTATATCTCAAATTAATTAATTAGAAGTGAAGTTGATGTGCTGTGGAAAACTATTATGTAAGAAGAAACAAGTGGTAACTATAAAATTCATATCATATTTTATAGAATTTATTTTAAATAATGTATAAAAATTAAATATTATAATTATACGTTTGAATATTTAACCTACATCACTAAAGTTTATATATTCAAGTTAAGCAAAAACATTACTTTACAAGACACATATTAGGAAAATTATATTCAGGGCTGCTTTATATTTGGGCATATATGAATCGTTCAGGGTGTTGGTGTAAGTCTGATGTACTGTTTTCTGTAGGGTAAACCTCTTAAAGTTAGAGGATTTAACTTATTTTGCACCTAGCGCATTACCGTTTAACAAACATGACAGAATGATATACAAATTTAAATACTCTTAAAAAAAAATCCTCAGCACACATTAATGAAAATTAGCTGATCATCAAATACCAACCCTACCTAGAATGTGCAAAGCTGCATGAGACCGGGTGGTGAGAGCCCTTGATCCCGTTGGTAAGGCAAGTTCAGGACTTAGAATACTACATCGGGACTGCATGTCTGCTGCAGAGGGAAGTCGGGCATCAGCAACCACTGCATTGTAACACCATAGTTCTCTAGTGTTTGGTCGAAACCTTTCAAGAAAGAGAATAATTACAGTATAATAAAACCTGTGAAGTATAATTGACAATAAAAAGAGAGGAATACGGCCAGCTTAAACAGGACAAAACGTAGCTCATGACTTTCCATATCTGAGCTAAAGATATAAATAAAGTGATTATGTCACTATAACTGAAATAATTTGAACAAAACAGTAATATAGATCACATTTCATGAATAACAGAGCAACAGTATACTTAAAAGTATAATGTGTACTTACAAATGTAAAGCTTTTGTACAGCAAAAACTCCATAAAAAAGTGTATAGACAAAAGATAAGTCAAAAGAAAATACATGAAACAAACATATGAGACAAAACTGCAATATCCATAACGTAGAAGAGCTCCCGCAAGCCAGTAAGAGATCATCAATCCCATATCGGAAGTGGGCAAAGCACATGGAATGCTGTTCTTAGGAAGGAAGCACAAACAGAATGTATGAAGATGCTGAATCTTACTAATAAACAGTAAAGCAGTCACAAAAACCGTGAGGGACCCACAATGCCCTCCTGCCATTATCTCATTCCTTTTATCTCTTTCATAATAAAATTCTCAAAAAGCAGTTTCCACTTCTTTACCTCTTTTATTCTATAAATTCTTTTTGGAAGAGTTGTTTTTATCAACTATCGAGTACACACAAAAGAAAAGTAACAAAATATTTTCAAAATAAAGTATGAAGAATAATGACACAATATACACTAGTAAAAAGAACACTACCATTATCTATTAAGTACTCTGTGTCTCCCTCCCAACTCAATTCCTTTCCTTTTCCTTTCAAAGGTAACGATTATCTTGAATTTCAAAAGTTTATTATTTTCTTGCTTTTCTTTATGATTTTTCAAATGTTTGTATCAAAATAGTATATTATTTAAGTCTGGTCTTCTCAATCAATGGCACTTGATGATCCAAATTTACTAAATATAAAAGCACTTATATCCAGCAATCCCACTTTGGGTATATATCCAAAAGAACTGAAAGCAGGCTCTTGAAGAGATATTTGCACACCCATGTTCATAGCAGCATTATCCACAACAGCCAAGAGGTGGAAGCAACCCAAACACCCTTCGATGGATGAAGGGATAAAGAAAATGTGGTAGAAACATACAGTGAAATACCATTCAGCTAAAAAAAAAAAAAAAAAAGAATGAACCTTGAAGACATTATGCTAAGTGAAACAAGCTAGTCACAAAATGACAAACTATGTATGATTTCACTTATATATATATCTAAAGTAGGCAAATGCAAAGGAACAGAAAGTAGAACGGTGGTTGCCAGGAGTGAGAGGGAGGGAGAAATGAGCTGTTCTTTGAATAAGTTTAAGTTTTACAAAATGAAAATGTTCTGGAGAGATGCTGTTCAACAATGTGACTATATTTAATGCTACGGAATTGTACACTTAAAAATGGTTAAGATGTTAAATTTTATGTTATTTCTACCACAATTAAAAAAATTTAAATTATTTTTAAAAAACACTTAAAAATAATACTTCACACAATAAATTCTATTTAATAGCTGCTATAATTAGTAGCATTAATATTATTGGTTTATTGCTTTTTAATTTAATCTATCAATCTAAGTGATACTTGTAGTCTTATTTATATAAAAAACAAAATACATGCATTTTAAAAGGTATCAAACAGGGCTTCCCTGGTGGCACAGTGGTTGAGAGTCCGCCTGCCAATGCAGGGGACACGGGTTCGTGCCCCGTCCGGGAAGATCCCACATGCCGCGGAGTGGCTAGGCCCGTGAGCCATGGCCGCTGAGCCTGCGCGTCCGGAGCCTGTGCTCCGCAACGGGGGAGAGGCCACAACAGTGAGAGGCCCACGTACGGCAAAAAAAAAAAAAAAGGTATCAAACAATATAAACCAAACCTAATACTTGTGAGCCATAGCGAAGGTTAGTGGGATTTGGTACGGGGGAAGAAAAAGATTTGGAGAAGGACCACATCATTTTTCCTGTTTGTATTTTTGCTTTGCTTTTTAAAAAATAACACAGATTCATGTGTTAGTTTTGTAAATTTTGACATGGGAAATAAAAGTGCTATTAACATTTATCTGCTCTTTTCAAATGTTAAAAGTTTCTAATTGTTCAGGAGAAGTTATTGTTAAGAATACAAAAGGAGGCAGACTCAGGCCAGAAGGAAAGTCAAAGTAAGCTGATACTGAATCTGCAATGTCTGTGATAGCTGTAAAATGCACATACCCTACTGAAAAACACAAAGGACACAAAGCAGCCAGAAGTCAGGATAAAGGAACAAACTCTCCACCTTCCAGCTGTTTTACTCAAACACAGGAGGAGACTGTCCTTCATCTTTTAATCTCTGTTTTAGAATAAAGGGTAAATGATCAAGGACCTGGCAAGCATTTGAGATCATCTGTCCCCACTGCTACCACATGTGAAAAAGGCAAGGTTCAAGTAATCGGATACCGCACTTTGGAGTTCTGTTAAGACCCCAGGGAAATGATTCTAATGTTAGAATCTACTTCTACTGTTCTCTCTAATTTAGAGAATGCATTTCTAATTTAGTAAATGTATCCAGAAACTAATTCCATACTGTCAGTTTTTACTTTATTTTGTTAATGCAAATTTACTTCATTTAAAAATAAAACATGTAAGGATCATAGAAAATCAAACATCAATTTAAACCTAGGTCCAAACCAGAGCTTGCTCTTTGGTAACTAAGTCTCTTGTACATTGACTTCCAATCAGTAAATAGTTGAGGATAATTCTATTTTTACATCATTTGTTTCTCTATCCCCTCCGTTCCACTGTGACCACTCTAATTCTGGTTCTCAGTATCTCATGTCTTCATAAGAATCACTATAAGACTACTCACCTCTAGTCTCTTGTTATCTAATCTACCCTGTATATTGCTGCTACAGAGATCTAAAAGCACTACTCAACTCAATTCTGGTCTCCAAGTCTTCCCACAAAATGCCCAAGTGAGATAGCAAGCTTGTGAGCAACCTGGGAAGCACTATAATTCCTTCACTAGGAATTAGGCCTCAGGACTGATAGAAAACATGGCCTTTTAAGACTTGGATGGCTGGTAGAAATGAAAGCAGGAATGGGCAGAATAAAGAAGACAGAGGAAGTCTTCCCCCTCCTCACTCATGCCACTTCAACCTTTCAACTTACCTGGATTCCTACTAAGGCTGGCCAAATAAACAACGCAAGGGGGAAAAAATGGTTAAGTCCTGTGATGAGCCACTCTGGTAAGGGCAGTATATACCCCCTATTAGCATTCAAAGCTACAAATCTGAGGATAACTCTTTCCTTTACTCATTATGTATATAAAGCACCATAATAAATTTTAAACAAGTTACAATATAATTTCTTGAATTGCCTGTGTACCTGTATCCATCTCTATATTTTTATAATTTCCAGAGTTTGATAACCCTGTATATTTCTCTACCAATATGGGGATTTTGTTGCATACATTCCTAAAGGGCAAGCTCATTGATCATATTTATTCTGTATTGTCTTTGGCATAATTTCTTCTACATAGCTGGTAATGATATTTACGGTGAATTCTATACAATACAGACAAGAATGCTGACAGACTAAAAATAATTAACAAGAGAACTCTTGAGAGTAAAATTTCTTATTATAATGAGAGTAGCAAAGCCTTCTACAGCACCTACTATGCGCCTCTACCCTAAGTTCTCATAACAGCCTATAAGGTACCATTATTATACCTATTTTATAAATGACAAAAGTAAGGCACACAGAGTCAAAGTAACTTGTCCACAGCGACACAGAAAGCAACGTGTGCAGCTGGGATAAACCTAGGCAGTCTGGCTCAGAATTCATGCTTTGAACCACTACACTAAAGGTAGCAAGAGTGAAGGTCCCCAAGAGTCACTGTGATAGAAGTGTAGTTAACAGTTAAATAGGAGAGTTCTCATCTATGAAAAGTCTGCCTATACATGACTTTTATATTCCACAAAAGTACAATTTGATCCAAACTTATTTATTACTCTATTTTATAAACAGAGAAGCTTACCTCCAAATGACATCATACACAGGATCAAGACACACACCAAATCCTTGCAGATCCTCTTGTTCAGAGTCATTAAACGTTTTACAACTCCCATCCACTTTATTTATCAGAAGACACTTAAATGGAGGAGGTTCTGATATAGAAGCAGGTACCAAGCCTTAGGAAAAAGTATTTATATATTTTAAAGATGCATTACCTTTTTATATTCCCCCAACTTATAAGATAAGCATTTCTTATAAGGTAAGTATTATTACTATCTCCATTTTACAGAAGAAGACACTGAGACTGAGGGATTTAAGTAACTAAAAACCTTTAAGTAGCAGAATTTGGACTAAAACCTCAGGCTGTCTAAGTCCACAACACATGCCCTTAATTTCTACACAATACTACTCTATTATATAATTATTCATGATATCATGGACACAAGTATAAATTGACACCTTGGTCTCGATGAAACGTCAAAGTTTGACTTATGTAACCTTCCATAAAACTAATTTCCATCATTTACTTGACAAGAACCAACACAGAAAAATTCCTCTTTCCAATACACTGTATAGGATTTATACCACTACAATTTAGCTCATATTTCCATCACTCTCTAGCTTTTAAGTACTTTGGTTTCTACTTTCCTAATTATTTCATTCTTCCAGCACATAGATATATATAAACATAGACACTTAGAAGCTTCTTTTAAACTACTTCAAACAGAAGAAAACAAAAAGCTACAGGACTACATCTCATAACAGGGAAAGATGACCGTTTACTATCAAGGCTATTTTGGAGGGACATTTGCTTGTTTGGGGTATTACCTATGATGTGTTTACTGGCAAAAATTTCTGATGTAGCGAGCACATGAGAATTAATAAGTGCTTCATCAATTCGTAAGAAAGTCTGGTCCCCACTTGCACCTATCCAGGTAGCTTTTCTTCCATATTTTGATCCAATGTTAGGCATGGGAGCTGGTTTTGCATTCCAATATGGCACATCCAAAATTGGTCTACCCAGTTGTCCTTTCTAAAAGATTAAATAAATCGTATTAACAATAATACTGGATAAACAATTTATAATATTTTATAAAGTTAAGGAAACAGTAGACAAAAATAGCTCTGTGACACATTATTCTTCATCAGTTGTTAGCTATATTTTTTAATAAATGAAATTCATATGAAATTTGGACCAAACATTTACAAAGGAGTAAAATAATTTCTGTTATTCTTAGGAATTCTCCCCCTAATAAACCACATAGTACATGATTAAAAAAATAATAATACAGTTGAAATGTTTCTCCATGTAAGAAATCTCCCTGAAATTCTGTGATTGTCTTTACCAACATTTAAATGAAAAGTATAATAAATACACAATATGTTAAAAAATTGGTAATACAAATTGTTCATTTAAAAAATCACTTTGCTACTTTAAGTTGACGGTACCATAAAATGTCACTCTGGAACTCACAGAGTCTAAAAATATTTGGGTAAAAGGCCAAAATAATGAATACTGCCACTGTGAATACAATTAGGAAATTACATATTTTTCACATGATCATGTGTTAGTAAGTTATTTCACTTATTTTTCAAGATAGACAGCAGAATCATTATGATGTCTTAAGTAAGTAACTGTGAACTCACTTAAAAAGTATGGCTGTCTCTAGGTACCTGTTTGGTAAGAGTAATAGGAAGTTTCTCACTACTAAGCGAGTAGCTGTAAAAGAATGTTAATGTTGGATTGGGAAATATTCACCCACCCGTGGCTCAGGAGCTCTCTCTCTCTCCTAGCATTCCCCTTCCACAACCCCCTGGAAGGCAGACAATGCTGCACCACGGCAGCCAGGGTTCACTACAAGTAACGGGAACGGGAAATCACGGCAAAACACCCAGAGCATAAGGGAGCCAGGAACACTGCAAACAAACACAGCCACAAACTGACTGCAAAAGCAACAGAACATCAATCCCTGGGTTGAACCAATGGAGGGAAAAGTGGCAAGCACAGGATTAGAGAAGCAGCCAAGAAATTTCAATGTTTATCTCAGCTTCTTTCAAGATCCTTATGTTTTGACAAAACAACAACAACAGCATAAAGATGTGTACGTCATATTGAGGGGTATTATTATGCTTTTGGAGGAAAAGAAACTAATTATATTTTTCATTGACTACTGAAATAAATATCTATTCCCCTATCAACCAACTAATGTGAAGAAAAGCAGTCTAAAAATATGATAGCTGCCTGGACAGGCCCCATGGGATTCAGAACGTGGTTATAAATAAGCCACATTTAAATACACAGAGGTTCACAGCTACGGCTTCTGGGACTAGAGGACAATGATGATTGTCTGATTCTAAACATTACCATTCACATTCCCTCCAAAACAACAAAATTCACACAGAGCGGGCTTCTCTGGTAGCGCAGTGGTTAAGAATCTGCCTGCCAATGCAGGGGATGTGGGTTCCAGCCCTGGTCCGGGAAGATCCCACATGCCACGGAGCAACTAAGCCCATGCGCCACAACTACTGAGCCTGCGCTCTAGAGCCCGCAAGCCACAACTACTGAGCCCACGTGCCACAACTACTGAAGCCCACGTGCCTAGAGCCCGTGCTCCACGACGAGAAGCCACCGCAATGAGAAGCCCGCGCACCGCAACAAAGAGCAGCCCCCGCTCGCCGCAGCTAGAGAAAACCCCTGCGCAGCACTGAAGACCCAACTCAGCCAAAATTAAATAAATAAATAAATAAATAAATAAAAAATCCACACAGAGCAAAGAAAACCACACATGACTCAAGCCTTCAGCAGTATCAGGAAATAATGGACCTCAGGACTTTTAAGGTGCCTGAAACCAGAGGGTGGAGGTAAGGTGCCGGGCACAGAAGGGGAGGCTCAAGAAGGGAACAGAGGGAAGAACTGGTGAAATCATCCCCCAAGGGAAAACCTGAACCTCTGTGTGAAAATGCCAGATAACAGGCAAGGGCTCGAAGGTTCACAGTGCCAGCCACAGGAAAAAGGCTTCAAAGTACGCAGGACGATTGCTCACCCATCAGGCTGACACAAATTAAAAGGTATGAGGGACAACACATGCTGCTGGCAAGGCTGTGGAGAAACAGGCACTCTCGGACACTGCTGGTGAGATGCAAAATAGAGGGGAATCGTTACTATCTCACGAAACTACACAGGCATTAGCCTTCGACCCAGCAACCTTACTTCGAAAAATTTACCTCAAAGGCACACCTCTAACAATATTCATTGTTATTGTTGCAAAATATTAGAAAATACTTCTTATTCCAAGCACAAGAAATTGATTTAATAAACTACAAGATATATACACAATTGTACTATGCAGATGTAAAATACGAATTGGGAAGATCTCTATGAACTGATGAGGAATGATTTCTAGGAGATACAGTAAAGTGTAAAGACAAAGTACCGAAGAGCATATATAAAATGCTACATTTTGAAAAACAAAGATGGGGAAATAATTATATATATGTATATATATACATACCATATTTATACCTGTATCAATGCAGATATAGATAGATGGTGTGTGTGGTTATTTACGTATTAATCTTTAAAAAAATAAACACAGGAAGGAGAAACTGGAAAACAATGAACTTCATAACCTACAAGCACGGCGTGAAGGGGTGGGAAGTAGGGATGCCAGAGATGGGGGAGGGAACGACACTTGGGTGAGTATACCATTTTTGTGTAACTTAACTTTTGGAAACATGTTAAGGTTCTACACATTCAAAAAATAAAACTCCATCTAAGGATGTGGGAGGAGGGACCCTTAAACTTAAAAGCAAACTGAAACAGCGCACTGGACCACAAACCACTCTCCTTGGAGGTCTGAGAGCTCCAAGTCGGCAGGACATGGTAGGGGACAGCAGTTAAACCAATGTCTTCCTACAAAGGGCCAGGAAGACTGTTACAAGAGGGAAAAGAGGAACCCCACTCAGTGACAGTCCTTTAATTCGTCCCCTTTCTGCCCTACCTTTGGCATTCCTCTGGAGCCTCATTCACTGTTCAAGGCCAAAGTTATCTCCATGCTGAAAGGTCATCCCTCTTTCTCCCCCACCCGAGATCAGATCTTACTCACTTTACGGAGATGAACCCCTGTCCCAGGACAGGGTGAGACAAAGTGTAACCGGTAAAAGGGCCCGTTTTCAGGAACAAGGGAAGGAAGGTGATCCTTGGCTGTTGTCACCCTTTACAAAGAATCTGCTAGTTCTACCTATTTTTATCCATATTAAATAAAATTTAAAGAAAAAGAAAACTAAAACAAATGAACCCAACTCTATTCCAAAGGAATAACATAATCCCACTGAAAGGGGGTGGGAAGAAAGAATCCAAGTAACTTATGAACACAGTATCTGAATCTATACCTTCGGTCTTGGGGTAGGACACAGGCGAGAGGAGGTGAGAGGGGGCGAGAGCGGGGGAGAGGGGGGCAGAAGCAAGAGTGATAAACAAATCCTGAACTCTTTTTAGGGAGTTTGTTTTTACAGTAGTGTGGGCAAAGCAAATATAAAACTATTTCAGACATAGTTTAGGACTGAGTGAATGAGAAATAAATGTATTGATATTGTTGGGATCCAGGATTCTTACTGTGGAAGAAGGGACATAAACATGGAATGAGACAAGGTAAGAAAGAACCCTATGGGAATGGGCTGGAATTAAGAGGTATCAGTGCAGACTTATTATTTCTAAAATATACGTATGTATGTATATATGCACACAGATGTGTACTGGGGATGCAATGAATACACCTAGTGCTCAGCTGGTGTCTAGTACTATTCCCCACTAAAAACAACCTAGGTTTTTTAGAGAAATAGCTGATTCTAGGACTCATACAGATAAGCCTGGAACAACTTGTTATGCCAGGAAGTAAGGAAGTACTCAAAAAAACAAAGAGGCATGTCACCAGAACACAGAAGTCAGCATGAAGGGACTCCCACTGGCGAAATCTGAGACAATATAAGCACCCAAATAATTAAGTACAGTAATGACGAAAAAAGAGAAATGTGTCTACACCAATAATAAGTAGACAGGTAAACAAACAAATATTAAATGGGCTCTTGCTTAGAGTAAAACGCAAAGGGCTGACAGGTAAATGTGAGGAGGTGCTGGGGTTGGAAAAATCATCATTTTTGCAGCCATTATAGTAAAAACTGGCTCAGGCAAGAACAATCAACAGACGCGAAATCTAGAAATTCTGAAGAGAAGCAGGTATCTTAAAACGTAACAGTGTCAACCCAAAGACTGCTTATTAGTTTCAAGTGAAAAAACTCTAACTCTGCGGTAGTAAAATCAAACAAAGTTTTACAGGTGATCAAAATTTACATCACCAGTGAAGGGCAGGTGGGCATTTTGTGCCTCCAAATGTGATTCCCTGAGAAGGACACGATGTCACTTACATGGTATTTTAGTCTGGAACGCACAACCTGAATCTAAACATGAGGAAATATTAGAGAAACAAAAATAAGGAACCTTTTGTTAAAAAAAAGAAGTACCATATTCTTCAAAAATGTCAATGTCATAATAAACAAAGAAAAGGAGCGAAAATGTTACAGATTAAAGGAGACTAAAGAGACATGAGAAATAAATACAATGCCTGATCCTAGACTGGAGGGGAAAAATGCCAGAAAAGAATTACCGGATCAACTGACAAAACACAAACTATTTAAGGAGTAAAGGATCATAATGTGTGCAAGTTATTCTTAAAGGACAAGAAAAAAAAAGTTTTATACACACATGCATACAGAGTACATGAGAGAATGAGAGCATGAATATACAAATGATAAAGCAAACGGATCAAAATGTTACCAATAGGTGAATCTGATTCAAGAATATATGGGCGCTCTATGTACTATTCTTATTTTTGGGAAACTTTCTGTAAGCTTAAAATCATTTCCAAGTAAGAGATTTTTTTTAAGTTCACATTTACATTTAAAAAAAATCAAGAGTTGCAAATTACATCCCAGAGACTTAGGTTAGAGGGTTCTGAATAGTTACCCACATCACAGATGGTACAGGTTTATTAGCACAGTCTTATTAAGCTTTTCCTTGAGCTCTACTATGCCCAAACTATACAAAATTCTCAGAGCATCTTCACTCTTTTCAAGCTTTGGCAAAAAAGAGAAAGAGCAAAACAGACAGGCAAACAGACAGAGAGAGACACAGAGAGGGAGAGGAAAAACTAAACTATAACTCTAAACAAATCTACCAAGAGAACCAGGCCTTTAAAAAGTTCTAAAATAAAAATAATTCTACATGTTAAGAAAAATGATTCTTTACAAACTGTTGGGAAATAAGTTTTCAGTGACAGAATTAGCTCTACTGAATGCTTAACAGATTCTGACCTGGAATAAACATGTCCAGTATTCTAACACAGCTGTTAAATTTAATAAATTCTAATGCTACACTACAAAAGAAAATCATTTCAAAGCAAAGTCTGTTAGGTTTCGTGTATGTTGGATGTGGAGACAGGAAATATGCATATGCAATAATTATAATACAAGAATTTCACTGAAACCAGAAAAAATAGCTAACGTAGACAAATTGCAACGCAACGGTACAATGCAATATTATTAATGCTTAAAAAATTTCTTACAGAAAAACTTCCAAATGTGAAGACCTGTCCATCCATTAAAAGTACTGCCGTGTGGTTGCTGCCTGCAGTAACTTGTGTGCTAGGGCCTGGCAATGCTTGAACAAGAGTGGGACATCCCCTAGGTTAAAAAAAAAAAAAAAAAATTAAGTCAATTTCTTACAAGACCCAACTGAAATAAAAAACAATAAACAATGCAATAAAAAATAGAAGAGATAAAAGGCACTAATAAGAATATTCAGCAAACACTTACTTAGGTACTATATGCCTGTCTCTATCCTATGCGTTAGGTACACAAAGATGAAAAAGACATAATCACTGACTTTAAGGAGATTATTAAAAAGATTTCTTGAGTTTACTACCCTAACTATGGACACATAATTTTTATTTTTTCTGAAAGACTGGTGCTACCTTTGTTTTAAAAGAAGAAAAAATGTTACCTTATATAGTGAATGGCAAGTTAGAGAGCTCTATAAATATTTGTCAGATGAAATAAAAATCATGTGCTGATTTAGCAGGAATTCAATCTAAGAACCATACAAAACAATTAAATTTATGTCTTATTTTCTACTTTTTTCCACTGAACTGTCAATTATTTTTATGTCTTCTTTTCTACCGTTTTTTCACTGAACAGTAATTTTAGATTTTAACATATACAGTAGTTAATGAATTAGAATACAGTATCATGAGAGGCACCGCAGCAGTGGCTACAAGCTCAGGCTCTAGATGTAGACTGCCTGCATGTGAATCCTGGCTCCACCACGTAGCAGCAATGTACCATGACTTTGAACAAGTTACTCGTCCTTTTTGTATTTCAGTTTTCTCTTCTATTACATGGAGATAATATTAAACAGTATTTACCCCATAGGGTTCCTATGAACAATAAAGAAGCTCACATATGTCAAGGGCTTGGATCAGTGTCTGGTACACAGTTAACAATTAATAAATGGTAACTATTATGATAAATGGTATCCCCATATTCATCGTATCTATCCTTGTAACCATCCCTATATCACTTTATTTACCACTTTCAGTAATCATCATCTATAATGAGAATAATCACACTACAGAAAGAGTCCACACATAATAGGAGAGCTCTGTTTTTGAGACAATGTAATTATAATACTTTAAATTTTTTTAAATTACATATATTTTTAAATGATTTTTCAGGCTGCAATGAAAAATGAACTGGGAAGAGGCAAGACTAGCAGCTGGAAACCTAGTTAAGAAGATGTCACAATAATCTGGGTGAGTTATGGGGGAGGCCTGAAATAGGAACAGTATGGACTGAAAGGAATGAATGGATTTGACAGCTCTGTAAGGAACAGAACTGACTAGACTCCGGCAATGACTGACATGGGGCAATGAAGGTTTTCTGCTTAAGTAACAAGGTAGATGGTGGTAACATTCACTTAAGCTATGAGAATGAATGACAGCTAGGAAGACGAAGAGAGAAAAGATAGTTTTCATTGTAAGTCTCTCTAACATTTAGGTATGGACAGAGGAAGAAGAAGAGCTCATAAAATCTAGGACATAACAAAGAATGAACTCTGGAAAAATGTGGTATGTAGACAGTCATTTCAAGAATAGGGAAATAATGTACATGCTGAATGCTCTAGAGACAGATACAAATGACCACCTGATTTTGCAAGAAGGAAGTCTCTTTGGTGGAGTAGGCACAACACTATGTAGCAAAGGAAGAGTTAACAGTGGGGTCAGAGACTAATGCAAAACCCCTTCAAAAACCTCAGCACAAAAGGGAAAAAGGAGAACCAACAGCTAGAGGGAAAATGGAGCTGAAGGGGAAGCTCTGTCCTTTTTAACAATTTGCAGAAGTTTAAAAGAGTGAGTAAAGATAAGGACATATGGTTCAGAGGGGAGACAAGAAACAGAACTGGATCCCTATGGAAAAGGCAGAGGTTTCACAGCATAGACAAGAACAGGCCCCTCTTTCAGTGTAACATGAAGAAGGAGGAAAGAAGTAGTAATGGACGCAGGCAGGTTGGCAGAGTTGCTGGACTGAAGAATTTCCCACCTAATGTTTTTATTTTTGCTGTGATGTGAACAGAGGTCAAGTGCTGTGAGGAAGAGGAAATTGGTGAGGAGAGAATTTAAAGATTACGGAAAGGGTACAGTGGTGAATGGAAAAAATAAAAACCTAGACCAGAAGTTTTTAACCCAGATCCAAATGACTTCTAGGAAGTCTGAAAGTGAACTTCAGGAGATCTGTGAATCTTCTAAATCTGGAAGCCAACTTTTAAGTGTATATTCTTATGTCTGTTTTTCTGAAGAGACAGCCTATGTCTTTCATCACATTCTCAAAAGGCCTTAAATCAGACAGTTCAAAACTACAAACCAGGAGGATCACTGCCTATTGTAGAAGGATTGGTCCAATCTACAAATCATAACAATGTGTATAAGTATGGTGATTTATTTTCTTTCGGAAGCCTAAGTTAGACATAGAAAATATAAGTAGACTGATTCATGCTTGAAGTTTTGCCATGCCTTAGCATCAAGACCCAAGAGGGTGAGAAAACTGAGGATAATGGTAAGAGTACAGGTGAAGAGAATGAATGACAGTCTTTAACGTGAGTCGGAAAAAAACTGAAACAGGCGATAGACACTAAGAAAGTAGAGGGCTCTATAGAATGAAGTACTGATAAAGTCAAAGACCAAGTAAAGTAATGCTAAGTAACAGAAGAAGAAATTGTCATCAGATCATGGGTTGTTTAAACTTAAAAATTCAGAGTTGGAGCTATGCTAGATCCATAATGGGTCCTGGGAATGACCACCATGAATGTGGAAGTAAAGTTCACTAGATCTAACTCACGGTGTCAAGGTAACTGTATTGTATGGGACCATTCATGAGTGTGTGACAAGACTCAGACTGGGAAAACACTGTGAGCCAGATACTAAATTTTCAGTGAAGGAAAGGCAGTGACTAAAACACAGGTAGGTAGTAACCAAAGGGGAGGAGAGCAGAATGGCCCTGCCTCAAAAGAGTAGTTTTTACTTGAGGATACAATAATATGGCTAGGAACAGCAGTGAAAGTTAAGTGGTTCTCACATCTGAGGTACTGGGAGTTTTGGCAATAAACAATTACCAGGTCAAAGGGCTGTATGGCAAACTAATGTCCTCACAGAAATGTCTATTTCGATTCAAACAAAGGATTCAAACAAAGGATTAAACTGCAGACAAGTAAACAGTACCTAAAACTGTTTACTTGTCTGCAGTTTACAAAGCATTTTCAAATAAAATGTACCACTGGTTATCAAAATAACTCTATGGGTAGATCTGAAGCCCTTTAAAAAGAATTCTCCCAGAGTTAGTGGCAATTCTTCTAATAAACTCTTTTCATGATACTAGAGCCCATTTATTAAATTATTTGGTAAACACAGGAAGAACAGAAAACAAAAATTATATGTGTATGTGTATGCATGCCAGGCATTTTACAGACACTATATTAATTCTTTAACAATGCTATGGGACATTTAAACTAAGGCTTAGTAAATTAGTCACATAGCTGGTAAGAGATGAATCAAAGATATGAACCTTGTCTAAATGGTTCCAGACACCATGACTGTGTAGCATATTAATGCAGAAGGAGGATACAGCAAGAAAAAGATGAAACTCAGAAACATTATAAGAATTATCCAAATTCTACTGAAAAAAGGAGAATAAAAGCATCTAAACGCTATAGTCCCTTTCCCAACATGCAGGTTTAAGTTTACTGAAAAGAGTAAAAGAATTTGGAATTCAGAGATTTAAGAGCATACTGAAGAAAATAAACGAAAAAGAGGGTTGGTAGACTCATGTCATGAGTGAATATTACAGCCCTCAAAAGCTTTTTGACATTCACTTTTAAAAGCAGCAACAGTAACAGCCAACATTTACTGAGCATTCACTACAGGCTAGGCCCTGTGCTAAGTAAAAAACACCTATCATCTCACTGAACAACCACCTTCTGAGAGAAAGATACTTATTCCCATTCAAAAGGAAGAAACTGAGACACAGGAAAGTTAAGTAATGTGGTCAAGGTCACATGGGCACCAAGTGATATAATCAGACTCAGTCATCCTGGCAAGACACCGCATTAAATAAAGAGAATACCAGTAACACGTTTCTACCTTTAGCACATGCACATTACAATATTTATCTTACATTAATCACACATTATTAATGTGTGCTATACAATAAATTTCAGTTAAAAGTGCTTGATTACTAGAAACTTAAAAAAAAAGTACCTTCCAACTTTATTTCAACTAAATATCTATAAATGTTTTGCTTCGTGGTAGTTAGTTAATATGTATGCTATTGAGGCTTTGTTCTTCCGGGGACTGTTCCTCCATACACATGGTCAATTCCTTTTGGAATTCATAACAGTTCCTGACTCCTGCCTTCCAAGTCCCAGACAGATCCAGACAAACAGGGTAACCGGAGTGTTCACGGCACAGACGGTTCTGGCTGGTTTCCGTTTAATCCACTAGGCACAGTGTGTAGGCGTTATTTCACTGCATTACCCAGCCTGGAGCTCCCCACCACCATGGAATCAGCCTTCCAGTTACAACTCAATCAATGGAACCAGGAGTGAAAATTCACATGCTGGAAAAGAACAACTTTGGGCGGTTCAAAGAAATCCCACCAGAGTTTAATCTCCTTAAAAAACCCTAATTATTTAATTTTCAACATTAGAAGCTATCCCACTTCATGAAGATATATTCAAAACTATTAAAAATACTTAGCATATTGCCATGATACTGTCACCTGAGCGAGTCACTGCAAGTCAAGGTATGATGCCCCCTGGCTGACCATCAGGACCAGGAGGCAATGCTTTTAGGTAATAGCAGCCTCTTCACTTAAAAGCTGCCTTGAGATCCTTCCCGTTCTTCAGCCGTTACACCTCAACGTGGGGTGGCAGGACTTGTGCTTACGCTGTTCGTTCTTCACACTGTGCAGGCACCTTAGGGCTGTGATTTGATTATAGATATGATTTCCACTATTTCCCTCCCACTCAGTCAAGACCAGGAAGCACATATATTTGCTAAATCTTTTCTGTGGAGTGATATACAAGTACAGAGTCTGATTTGCGAGAAAGTGGCCCCCTTGCGGCACACGTGACTGATGCTCCATCATGTCTAACTGTAATGCACCTTTCCCAGGTTATGTCATGACTCACAAAATAATCTCCAGCTAAATAACAGCAGCAATAATGGTGATGATGATGATAATAATAAATTCTCTTCTGTGTCACGAGTCTTCCATGAGAAACAGAACAAAAAGTTTCCAAATTCTTCTCCATGCATATTACAAGCCCTGTCTCAGTCTCTGCATATGAGTGATGTTGTTCAATTGCGACGCAAAGTACCTGCTGCCTTCTAATACCTGTGACAGTAATCACCCAACCCTGCAAAGTACCTGCTGCCTTCTAATACCTGTGACAGTAATTGCTCAACCCTGCAAAGCCACTGATATTCTGAAATTCCCAATGTCCGACATACAAATGCCATACCTGGTGACATCTGATACAGTAATCTGTCAAAGACCTTTTGCTCTCTTTCCAAGCGCAATAGTTGTCCTTAAGATTGTGATAGTTTTATAAACGTGTTAACAAGTGTCAAACGTATGTTGCACTTGTGTTTTTAGTGAGAAGTTCAACTCAATGGTGTCTCAAATCATCTCTTTTCATCAATAACAACGGTCATCGAAGTAACTAAGGACACTCCTTTCACCTTCATTTTCTGTGCACTGCAAATGGACCTGACCCTTCCTTTTAGGGATGGATAGCGTTTCTTAATCCCGGATGCACAGTAGACTGTGGAGAGCTTTTAGGAAAGAACTGATGCTGGCATCCTATCCAACCCTTGCTGCCTCCATCTCCCACCCCCAACGCCCATCTCCCAACACACACCTCGTAAAAAGTCTAGATTTAGGGTCCAGGCATGGCATTTTTCAAGTTCCCCAAGTAATTCTACTGTGCAGGCAGGATTAAGAATCACTGGTCTTTACCATGTAAATGGCATCATCCCTGCCACAGTAATGAAGTGATTTCAGAATAAAGTGAAAATTATGGATTTTATTTAATGACTGGAGTGATTCACTGTATGTGAATGAGAAACCATATAGTTCCAATTGCTTCTGGCAGGTATCTTGTGACTATAGGAAGAATCAGGCAAGAATAGAGAGACAAAAAGAAAGGAGGTCCTGAGGTAAACTGAATTGGTGCGTCAAGTCTAGCCTGAAGCTGCCCTATATATCCCCAGACTTATAAATAAACCTGGTTTCAGTGGTGGGGCAGCCACACACGTAGACCACTCAGATCTTGAAGACCACCTGCTGCAGGGAACATAAATGACTAACAGCCTCAGATGCTGTTCCTTTGGGTCAACGAGGCCATTCTTCCCCTGGGAAGCTACCAGCCTGGGACTGAGCACTGTGAAGGTATGCGTGCTGGCCCATCCTGCCCAATTTGGGACTCTGCCAAAGGCAACCTTGGCTTGAGGGCACCCCACTGGCCTGGCTAAAACTCAATCAGAACTGCACTGTAACCTGACTCTTCCTACCCCATTCTTCCTCCTTCTTTCCTTTCACAGGGGTCAGATCTACATCGGGCCTATTCCTACTCTTTTCCCTTTTATCTTTCACAGCAGTTTTCTACCAATAGACCCTTTGCACATCTAATCGTATCTTAGCATCTTCTTCTTGGAAGACCTGAGCTAACAAAGATGGATTTTTCTATACTTTTGACCAAAAGCCCTCTCACTGTATTAAGCAGAAATGGAATCAGCTGCTGTAACGAAAGCCAAGTAACAGGGAATTAAAGAAGACAGAAGTTTATTTCTCTTTCAGCTAAGCACCCAATTATAAGGAGCTGATGTGGCACTTCCATGGTGTCGGGGACCCAGACTATTTCTATCTTGTGGCTCTGCCATTCTCAATACATAGTTTCCAACTTATGATCGCTATGATGACTTTTCCAGCTCCTGCCGCCAGGCATGGACTCCAGGCAGCAAGCTGGGAGGGAAGAGGGAGAAATGGAAGGGTATCCCCCTCCCCTTTAACAGCATGATCCCAAAGCTGCACATCTCACTTTAGTTTACTCGGCCATATCTTGCTGCAATGGAGGCGGGAAAATGAAGTCTCTGGCTTCATGGTCGTGTCACCAACTAAAACTCTATTACCAAATGAAGTAGGGAAGAATGGATATTAAAAATGTCTAGTAGTCTCTACCACAATTAGTTCTTCACTATTCTGGATAAGTCAAAACATTTTCTCTCAGTGACCATTAGATTTTGTTTGAAAATTATGAAAAAGCTTCAATGACTTCATGTTACTATTAGACCAAAATTTAAAAACGATAACATCAAGGAATATGAATAAATCTATTGCTGATCTGTTAAAATGCCATTTGGGGATAGTCACTGTCTTATCCATTGCCATGAACAGCCTTTAAAAAGATATTAATTCTTAAGAATGCAGTAAGATTTCATGATAATCATAATCACTCTTACATTTTAAATGTATAAAATGTAAATCAATTTTTCTCCCGAAACTACAAAATCATCTATCCCCACAAAAGCACTCAACCACAAAATCAAGAATAACCAATCATTTATGGGCCACAGTTTGCAAAACAGTGGTATAAATACTTTTTCAAGTGTAGAAATATATATTTAGAAAGAAAAAAGGAAAGAAAGGAAAGAAGAAAGAGAAAAAAAAACACACTCAGCATCTTCACACAAAAAGTTAAAGTACCTGGAATTGACATCTCCATGTCCGAGCTGCCCATGCTGCCCGTACCCAAATGTGTAGACATCGCCATTCTCCATTAAAACCACTGAAACCAAAATCCAGAGCTTTATTTTTTCATTGTATGCATTTCATATTTCCATCACAACTATACTGAAGGCAGTGCAATTTTCACTGTTTAAAATTAGTAGAGCCATTAAAACTAGGCAAGTGAAGCATCGACAAATTTATATTTAATGAGAAATAAATACAATTTCAGTTCTGTAAAATATTTTTGTAGGTTATAAAAATGTATAATGTTTTCATAATATACACTTTAAAATTCTTATAAATGCCATTTAATAACATTAATATTTAATAAAACATTGGTTTGGGTCAACTGTAAAGTCTTTTTATAATGAGTAACTACATACAAAATATTCACTCATATCTAGGATAATTATATAGGTAGATGGGTTTGAGCTCTGCACAGATATGTACAACATCAATGTGTCTGTCAGAACTTTAGTATTTGTCAATGTCTTATCAAATAAGGAAATATATTGAGTATCAAAAGAAAGAATGTAACATTTTTTATGTTTAGGTTGAAGAGTACAACCTAAGCTATAAATCCAAATGTTAATTATTTACTAGGAATTGAAATTTCTACTTTTTAAAAAAATATAGAAATTTGTTGATGCACATCTCTCACTGAACAGTAACAAAGTTTGTGACCAGATTATAAAAATCACAGAACTGTAGAGTTCAAAGGGACTTCAGGGATTATTTTACCTTCAGGAATTTCATGAACTGAATTATAAAATAAGTCCATCAGAAGACAGATTAGAAGTCAGATCTCTACATGTACCACAATGTTCATTGCAGCACTATTTACAATAGCCAGGACATGGAAGCAACCTAAGTGTCCATCGACAGATGAACGGATAAAGAAGATGTAGCACATGTATACAATGGAATATTACTCAGCCATAAAAAGAAACAAAATTGAACTATTTGTAGTGAGGTGGATGGACCTAGAGTCTGTCATCCAGAGTGAAGTACGTCAGAAAGGGAAAAACAAATACTGTATGCTAACACATATATATGGAATCTAAAAAAAAAAAAGAATGGTTCTGATGAACCTAGGGGCAGGACAGGAATAAAGCTGCAGATGTAGAGAATGGACTTGAGGACACAGGGTGGGAAGGGTAAGCTGGGACGAAGTGAGAGAGTAGCACTGACATATATACACTACCAAATGTAAAACAGATGGCTAGTGGGAAGCAGCCACATAGCACAGGGAGATCAGCTCGGTGCTTTGTGACCACCTAAAGGGGTGGAATAGGGAGGGTGAGAGGGAGACACAAGAGGGAGGGGATATGGGGATATATGTATACATATAGCTGATTCACTTTGCTATCCAGCAGAAACTAACATAACATTGTAAAGCTATTATACTCCAATAAAGATGTTAAAAAAAAAGAGAAGTCAGATCATTAGACAATCATTTTATAGCTTAAAAGAGATTCTGTAATAAATATGCTTTCATAGATTTGAGAGATACTGTCACACTATAGCTTTTAAACACAGTTAACAGACTACATGTGTCAAAACTAAACAAATAGGTTATTTAGCACGATTGTAAAAATGCAGTTATACCCTAAAGTTCCAGCCGCTACCTGAATGGTGAAATCCACAGCTGACTTGTACTGCCCGGAGCTCACAGTCAAATCGCACAGAGCCTGGAGGATATGTTGTGATTTTACTTGCATCCTTTTCTCCTCGTTCTCCACTTCCATCTGTAAGTGTTATAATTTGTAATTAAGCCATTATTCATCTTCAAAATAAAATTTAAAATCAGTTTACTATGGAAAAACAAGAGAAAATGTTAAAAGGAACAAGCAAGAAGAATCTGTAGCTGTTAGAAGTGATAGATCAAGAATCTACCTGCAAAGAAGCAATTTTGAAAAGATATACTATATACTTCTGTTTGCAAATATCACTAAATCAGTAAAAACACAGATAAGGTCTGGTTACAGATAAAGCCTATTAATCTAATCAGTTATGTAACGTAAATGGGTCATTAAGTTATAGAAATAACAAAATTCTAAATGTAATAGTTTATATGGGAAAATTTAGTTTACATAAAAATAACTGCATGCAAAGTCATTTAACAATTGTTTTAAACTTAGTGATATTGTTAGTGCTAGCCATTTAAAAAAAATTTCTAGCTGACTCGCAAATGACTTAGATTTCCCAAACACATCTAGAAAGGCTACTCTGTCCGCCAGTATTGCTAAAACTCAATTGAACTTTAAAAAATTTCTAAAGACCAAATAGCTTTACGCAATGTATTGCAGTTCAATGGTTTCCTGTCGTTCATTTTGTCTGTCCCACCTTGACCCTCAGCCAGTCTGCTCTGCGGTCTTCTTCTGGCCCCCAAACACAACGCTGAACCAAACCCTCTGCTTTTATTCCTTCTTTCCTCCTCCCTTCTTTTCATAATTTCCTACCATAAGCTTGCTTTAAGGCCCTCCCTCCAACCCTGGTTTCTACATTTGACTTTGAATATTCTGGCATTTTAACCATAAAATTTTAAAAACACATTCCAGAATTTAACAACTTTACTTTGGAATGTGTAAATAAGAAAGGCAATTTACTTTTCCTAGTCTAATACTATACATCAACTAAAATACGACCTCTATGTCATCAAGATTCAAATTCCTTACACATGAAATAAATGTAAATCTGGATGGAATTTCAGGTCAGCTAGTCTAAGCTAACTGCTTTGTGATATAGTAAATCTAAACAAGTGTGTATAATATGCAGATACACATGTGGATCTACACACATTTTTTAAAAATTCTGTATTTTCATTACCCATTTTAGAATACTAAGCAGAATAACATCAAATCATTTCATGTTCACATTATCCTTTCTTTTTCTATCTAATGTTTCTAACCTTTAGTACTATCCAGGTAAGACAAAATTGGCCTAAATTATGAGTTCCATTTCTATAACTAAATGACTCTAGCATTTCAAAAAGTTTTAAACTCTTTACAACATTAGGACAGTAAAACCTCACTAATTCGGAATAACACAGAATGGGTTGGCCTATATTACTTACTGAAAAGGTCTTAATTATAGAATGTTTAAGTAAAAGTTCAGTTTTATTACCTTCAAGCAGTACAGATTATAGATTAAACTAAATGCTATTGATACAATAAATAAAATGTGGTTACCTACATTAGAATTCAAAATAGGCCTATATTACATAAAAAATGTACCATAAACATAAAAGTCCTTTAACATACAAGAATTAATTGCTGGACCCAGAGGCTGAAGGCACGTTGAAGGAATCCTTCATTTCTTGAGCCCTTGGTTTGAAAAGCTAGTGATTTTAGACAGGTTTCCCCTTATAAGTATGACCCTGAAAATTCAGAGGAAGAAGTTATTTTGAATTTTTTACTCAAAAAAGATCACAAATACTGTATCTGAAGTACCATAAATTTTGAATTAGTGAGAGGTTTTACTATAAAAGGAAAAAGAATATGATTCTTCTTTTGCTAAATTATCTAATGTGGGTTTGCCAAATTAAATCTGCAAGAATGGATGGGCTAAAAAAAAAAAAAAATCACAACATTTAGTTTTACTCCATCCAAAATGCAATATACTCTTAGTTCAAAGACTCCTCATCTTGGAAAGGCAGTGAAATGGTTAAGTATAAACAAGGGCCTACCCATAAAGGAATAAGTATCTTCCAAAGACTATTTAAATAAGATGACAGATATATAAAAATTTTACAGCTTTATCTCAATTGGTAAAAATATCTAATTATTAAAACCAAATCTGATTTAATATAGAAAACAAATTGTGTTCATTTGATTGTGCCAGACCTAACTAAATTCAATGCTACACCTTAATTTCAGTTTATATAAATGTATTGATGCCTAGTTAAAGCTTTTACCTTTGAATCTGGCATTCTGCCCTCTCCCTCGAATCAGAGATTAAATATAGATACAAAGCCCACAATAGAGACAAAGCATCAGGGAAGGAGGAAAAAAAAGCCTAGTAATTTACTGATTAAAATCATAGTGATTAAAAGAGTACTAGCTATTATTTAGAGGTAAAAAATAATACTAGAAACATTTTGTTCAAGTGCATCTAAACAAACCTTTATCTATATAAAATAATTTTTCAATTATTATAGATGGTGAAAATATTGTTATTATAAGAAAAAAAGAGGGATAAGGTTCTTGATCACTAGTAGCAGCAGTGACAGAATTTTTTAAATATACATCTGTATCTGGAATTTTATGTCAGTTCAAAAAATTAAGTACAATTCTAGTAATCTAGAAATTTACAAAAGTTTATCAAAGAAAAAAGATACCTAATAAATAGTCAAGAATCTAGTGTAAATTCAAGAACTAGCAAGTGAAATTCAGCAAGATAAATTCTCCTCAAGCTCATTACTCAGTAAAATGTCAATGAGCAGCAATAAAATTAATCTCACATTTTTAGGAAAGTTAGGCTTAAATATTCTTATAATTGGCCATTTAGGTATATCTGTATTTTTCCCTAATATGAGTATGTTCATACATGTATCATATGATATTGAAACTGTGATAGCTATAAAGTTTTGACAGATACGTAACTAAAGTATTATATGTATATATACATTATTTATGCATATTTGTGTACACACACAGAGAAAAGAGGATTCAGTAACTAAAGGACTCTAACTTTTAATTTTTATTTAAATCTATACTTTTTGGGTAATCTTATAAGCATGCATATCACTGAATGTATCACAGAACACAGTGAGTACTTTGAACGAAATCACGAAAATAAAACAGCAAAGCAGTAGTAATTACAATTTGCTAAACACCTCTGTGCTAAACACTGAAAATTTAAATAGCACAGTGGATAGTACTTTTGGGCACTGGAGCCTAAGAGACTTGGATTGGAATCCTGGCTCTACTATTTGCTAGTTTTACGATAACTGGACACTGGATCTTTTTGAGTTTTAGTTTTTTCCCATCTATAAGATAGGAATAATGGTATATTACCTCAAAAGATACTTATGAGAACTAAGTGCAATAATGTATGAAAAGTGTTCAGTCAATATTCACTATTGTTGCTCTCCTTAATCAATACAATAATCCGATGATAAGGCTATTGTTATTCCATTTTGCAGTTGGGGAAACCAAGGCTTTAGAGGGGTTAAGTAGCCAGCCCAAAGTAATAAATGGTAGAGCAGTTTTAGAAATTGATCAAAAATAAGGCTCACACATTTTACCACCACCAAATGGCTGACATCTTAAATTTTTTTTAAAAATAAATTAATTACACATTTAACAAATCTCAAATTTTGTACCTTTAAGATAATTCTAAAAGAGGGTGCAAGGAATTCAATTCAAAGAATTCAAGCTAGTATTCATGGAGAATTTTTATTTGCAAAGTATATACATACACACACACACACACGTCTTAATTTAATCTTCATATCAACATATTCAGTTAGGAATTATCATTCCTATTTTTAAAAGAAGGAAACTGAAACCAAAGAGATTAAGAAATTTACGAACGGCCACACAGTTCTAGTAAATGAAAAATAGGATTAAAACTGAGGCCTAATTCCAAAGGCTGTATTTCCATTACACCACAGTTTCTTTACAGAAAGCAGGTGTAAAATACACACAGATGTTTTTGACTGCGCTTTCAGATTTTCACATCAGTCACTTTAAGACTATCTCCAGAATAATTCAAATGTTCCTAACTAAGAGTAGTACATTAAAATCTTTTTTTTCTATGTAAGGCACTGAATAGTTCAAACAAATGTTAATTCAGATAACTGTTTAAAATACAGTCTACATTAAATTCTTTAAATACTATATGTTATATGGATTATATGTTATACATAATTGATTCCATCTTATACACTATTTTGCCTCTGGTCAAAATTTGCCTGTATAGGATAGATTCCGTGACCTTCTCTGAATTCTTTCCAATCAGCCAGAAGCTTTCCAACTTTCCATTTTAGAACTCACTCCTGTTAGCAATAAATCCACAGTTCTTACCCTCCACACACCCCTACAAAAACGTCATAGTCTAGAAAATTTAAATCATTACTATCCTACAATGTGTACCACCAGCATAATTAAATGTAAGATAGAACACAGCAATTAATACAGTGAATTTGTCAGTGCAAGATAAACACGGTAATACAAAAGAAAAAAATGTACGTAGGAAAAATAATTTATTAAAAGACTATGACTATATGCAGCAGGAGTAAAAGCAGTGACTGGCAAGGAGATTAAATGACAGGAACAGCGAATGCAAAGGGAGTCACGCAAAGTGAATCTGTGGATGTACAGTGAGTGGTAAGTTAATACTCTAGATAAGATGGGACACCATCTGATAAAGTATTACTTACACTTTAAATTCATTTTGGTGGTAAAGAGATGAAACTATTCCACTCTATAAAACCATACAATCTGATGATTAAAAGAAAAATGGCCTTATACTGTAATACTACAAAGTAAGTCCTTCCAAAGAGGTTACCCTGTGGCAGACAAGATGGAAGTAAGGCTCGCTATTGTTGAGTAATTTCTAGAGCTAATCAGTGTGACATCGTAAAAAGTCTGTTTTAAATTTGGAACCTTGGTTTTCTTTAGCATTTCATTTTAAAATTCTGGAAAAAAACAAAGATGACTGTCTATAAGATACTAACATGGAGCTGAAAAAGTTTTAAAACTGTTTATTGAAATGTGAATAGTTAACCTCCGGTAAAGTATTGGAAGAACTCCACTTTCAAATAATTGGCAAGAAAAAGACACTTGATAAAATCTGTTCTAATACTGGCATAGTAGAAAATGTGAGATCAGAGATTCTAGCAATAATGAAAATAATTTACATAGCACACCCCAAATATTATTTCTTAGATTTAAATATTAATGGCATTGTTAGAGCACCCAGTAAATAAAGCAATCACAAATTTTACTATGGTTAATCACATTAGACTTAAAATATTCTCAATTTTTATTTCTGCAGAATATAACTTGAGTAGTGCTCTATTTGTGTTTTTACTAAAAACAGGGGGTTTTGTCTGTTTTGTTTTGCATTTTTGCTTTGAGTGACAAACTGATAGATTGAAACAGGCAAAGAAAAATAAAGTTGATTATAATATATGGCATATGAAAGTTTAAAAATAAAATTAATCTATAACAGTTTTGCAGCCCCAAAAAAAGATAAAACATTAGTAAGATTAATTTGCATGGAATATGTGATTTTAAAATCTTCTATTTTGCAGGTTTTATTTCAGGCATTTAAGAAAATAGTAAGTCTCAGTTGTATTACTCAAAGAGTGCTTGGTTCCCATGCCAGGATTCAAGGCAGAATTTATACATAAATTTATAAGTTCTCTGCATTAAATTCTTTCCTGATCTTAGTTGACCCATAATCTGGGGTTTAAGGAAAAATAATCTTACTTTAGGAATATATCAAATATCAAATAAATCATGTGTATTGTGAATATAAACTTTTATATTAAAACAGTGGAAGCACGGTAGCAGTCAACTCATTATTACTTTATACACTGAATTTAGCAATTCTGTTAATTCTAAAGCAAATAAACAGAACTAAAAAAAGAGAAAAGGACTGCAAAATGCCAGATGGCAGTGATCTAAGAGCAGATAATAAAGTATATAAAACAGAGAGCAATAATTATTTTTTCCACCTTCCCTTAACTTTAGGAAATTTGAAAAGAAATGGAAAAGAAAAAGATATACTGTAAAATGTCTTCTTTTTATTAAAGTTAACCAAAAAAATACAATAAAATAAGATTGACACTTATTGACAAACAGTACACTTTCAGCATGTTCTTTCTCCTCAGGCTATATAATAATGATAGAAGCAAAGTAGAAGAATTAGGTTTGTGCATTTTCCCAGAGACAAAATTCAAATAAGTGGAAGAAATTGGGAAAGTATCCCACCTAGTTGATAAGGAAGACCAAATACCTTTGTGCTTGTCCCGTTTATGCTTTAGCTGTGCTGGATGGGATCTGAGTCTGGCTAGAGCCTGTTCTCGATGGTTCATAAAAATAGGACCAGCAAATACAAGGGGGCCTGAGGAGAAACATTTTGTATGTGCATAGAAAAGCTCACAAAATGAAAACACTACAATGAACAAAAATAATTCAAACTAAAAAGCATGGAAATTATAAAGTTTTGGACATGATACTTTTCTCCCAAATCCCCCCGGTTAACCTCCCACTCCCAACCACAACCTACTCACCATTCTACACACAAGTTTTATTATCTTAAATATAGTTAATAAAATAAAAATTCCGATCTTTTATACTTATAAAATTATTAGGTAGTTACTAATAGTCTCAAATAGATAATCAGAGAGTTCAAATAGAATAAATCAAATTATCTTACAAATCTTTTAATATCATATATATTCAAACTTGGTAAACCACACATCCATTAAAACAAATATCTTTCCTTTTAAAATACCAAACACCAACAAAGTTTTAAATTAATGATTAGATTTTAACAAGGTCTTCAAGATTTAATATCCACATCAATCTTGATACAAAACCAAGATGTTACTGACAACTACATTCTGTCATAGAGGTAAGAAAACAAGGTGGTCAAAAACAAAAAATTCCTATGATCTGAGATATACATATTTATATACATACACATTTATATACACACATATACATACATACATACATACAACATACACACACATATACATGTATATATATATAAAATCACTGCTTTATAAAGACAGAATTGTATAAGCTATATTTGATTTGATTTACTAAAAAAGATAAATCTAACTTTATGATTTTAACCACATACACAAAATCAGACACAAGGATAAGCTGAATTTCATACTGATGATGAAGAGGGGACTCTAAACCCAGTAACATTTTTAGAACATTAACGGTTCTCTCATAAAACAATTTCTTGCTGAAGCTCCTCTATGTATGTATACATATATATATAAATATACACTGACACAGATTACAGTCATTTCTACTTATACAGTATTTAAGAAAAAAATCTGTAGCCAAATTAATTTCAATAAAATTTAAAAACTGTTTTCCCCATTACTGTTTAGCTTGAAAAGAAAACTTTAAATTATGCCTTAAAATTTTAGTTCTTTTCTTATAGAACAGCACCACAGCTTCCTTGAGTTTTAGCAATATCAAAAATGCTTACAAATTTCAAAACACTAAATTTGACAGTTAAGTTACAGTATTTGAAAAGGAAATTGACAGTATATATGCATTGAACATTTTTAATTAAATTTCTGTGATTCTCTATAGATCTTCAGCTTAACTAATTTTTCTAACAATGCGACAAAATGAAACTACCGCTCTGTAATAAAATTTGACAAATGTCATATTAAATACCAAAGTACCCTGCATTAAACATTAAAAAATGGGTAGAAAAAAATATATTTAAATTATGTCTCTAGATATAGAAAAAAACACAAGGAGCATCAATTCTATGAAAAACCAACAATAACATATTCTATGATTACTACAGGTAGAAACATGCTAATTTAATGTTAATAGAAGAATTAAATATTATTTTCCAGTAACGCAGTATCAATCATTTTCAAACTAAGATTATATAAACTAAGCTTCATCTTTAAAATATAATAAAATGAGATACATTTCAAATATGAACACATGTCATTTCTTCAACATGCCCTATTTTTCAATTGATTTACTAAAGCAGATAACATAAATCACTCTAAAAAGTGTAAGACACTTTCCAACTATACAAAAGAATTGTAAATATTAAAATAACAATAATATTAAGCTGTATTACCATTTTCTAATTTCTGTGGTCTGCCTGAGATAGTATGTCTTTCCATAAAAATATTATACCCATAATATTCAGAGTAATTTAGCTTCTCATAAATTCAATCTTTTCAGAGTCGTTTCTATACATAAATACAGAAGGCCCACTGGCAATCACACATAGAAAGTACATCACTCGAGCTCAACTTAAGTTACCATTTATAATATCAAGTTACCAGGTTCTAAAATACTCTTGTATCCCATGGACTAAAATAATTTTTCTTACATAGTTAAGTCACTCATTTATTCACCAAACATTTTTGATTATCTTTAATGTAACAGATGCTAGGTATCATAGATATAATGACAAAGACACAGATCTCATTCAAATTCAGTCTACCAGGGAAGACAGAATAAAAACAAAGAATTGCAATATGTTCTAATAAATACTATAAAGTAAATCTATACACATCATATCCTGAAGGATGAAAAGTGATCAAATCAACTTGAGTGAATCAAAGAGGTTTCAAAGAGGGACTTCCCTGGTGGTGCAGCGGTTAAGAATCTGCCTGCCAATACAGGGGACACGGGTTCGAGCCCGGGTCCAGGAAGGTGCCACATGCCGTGGAGCAACTAAGCCCGTGCACCACAACTACGGAGCCTGTGCTCTGAAGCCTGCGAGCCACAACTGCTGAGCCCGCAGGCCAGAATTACTGAAGCCTGTGCGCCTAGAGCCTGTCCTCTGCAACGAGAAGCCACCGCAATGCACCACAATGAAGAGTAGCCCCCGCTCGCCACAACTAGCGAAAGCCTGCGCACAGCAACGAAGACTCAACGTAGCCAAAAAAAAAAGACAGATTTCAAAAAATGAGAAAAAGTTTGCCAAGAGAGAAAGAAGAGAAGAGAGGGCATTCCAGGTAAAAGGAATAGGATTTATAAAAGCATGAAGACATAAACATTACTGTATGGTCATTAAAAACACACACGAGTGCTCACGGCGATGATGGCAACAGCCGCAGAAGGATTGGTTGTCACCGGTTGGCTGTGCGGCGCTGCGCTCGGCGGCGGCCATCGCAGCTTATTTTCAGTTGCTTTCTAAAGACGCAAAGCTCATGGTGCAGATAGTTACTTCCAGTGCTGGGGCTGGAGGCCTGGCAGAATGGGTGCTGATGGAGCTACAGGGGGAGATCGAGGCTCGCTACAGCACTGGGTTAGCTGGAAACCTCCTGGGAGACCTGCACCACTGAGGGAATCCCTGTGCTGATCGTGGGGCATCATATCCTGTATGGGAAAATCATCCACCTGGAGAAACCCTTTGCCGTCCTTGTTAAACACACTCCTGGAGGGGAGCAAGACTGTGATGATCTTGGCTGCGAGAATGGCACCCCATACCTGGTGACAGCACTCATCAAAAACAAGATCCTTTTCAAAACTCGCCCCAAGCCCATTATCACCAACGTCCCCAAGAAAGTATGAAAGAACCCCAGATTTTCCTAGAGAGCAGCCAACTCCTTGGACTCATGCTCCGCTGCCACCTCGAGGACAGATGGATAGTTCCCTGGGATCACGAGGGGGTCCTGTTTTAAACACAGGCCACCCACTGGGTATGAACTCAGATCCCTTCCTTATGGCAACAGGTTCTCTTGGTGGAAATTTGGCCCCATTTCCAAGGAACCCACCTCCTTTTCCAACTTCATCAGGTTCACTGGCACTTTTCCCTGCTGGTGCTCGTGACCCAAGCATGGCGTCTTCTCCAAGAGGGATGAATCCCACTGGCACAGGTGCAGTTTCCTTCCCAAGGCCGGGTGGTCTCTTGGGCCCAAGCCCAGGGTCAGCTCTAAATCCTAGAGCAGGGGCTCTTCCAGGCCCAGGGCCTGTCTAACCCAAGGTTAGGGAGTCTCCCAGGGCCAGGTCCTATGCCCAACCCAAGGCCAGATGGTCTTCTGGGAACAGGTCCTGACTCCAGAAGTGGTGGCCCCATGGGCCCTGGATCTGGACCCAACCTGAGAGCAGGTATCCTGTTGACGTCTGGGAATGGTCCTCCCAATCCTAGACATGTTGGCCTGGGCCCCGGACCAAGTCCCAATCTGAGATCAGGCTTTGTAGGTACAAACCCTGCCCCAAGGTACGTTTCCAGGCCCTGGCCTTGGGCCCAACCCAAGATCAAGTGGCCTGGGTCCAGGCCTTGGGCCTAATCCAAGGGCAGGTGGCCTGGGCCCAAGCCCTAATTTGGACACCAGAGCGGGTGGCCTCTTGGGCACAGGATCTGGTCTTAAGAATGGTTGGATCTCAAAGCCCAGATCTTGCCCCCATTCTAAGAGCAGCTGGTCTTTTAGGAGCAAATTCAGCTTCTTTCTCATAAGCTTCTGGAAACGTGGGCACAAGCCCATCTTCCATGGCCAGCACACCTGGCCCCACAGGCCCAAACTCAGGTCCTGGCGCTTGGGGAACTGGCCTTCCAGGGCCAATTCCATCCCCCATGTCGAGGGCTCCTGGCCCCATTGGCCCTAATTCAGCTCATTTTTCAAGGCCCGCTGGCCCCATGGGAGTAAATGCTAATCCTTTTCCAAGGGGGACAGGTTCACGGGGATTGAACCCAGCTGCTTTCTCTCAGTCTTCTAACACATTGGCTTCAAACCCAGTTAACTTCCAGAGGTCTGCTGGCCTCCAGGGCTCAAGTCCGGCAATTTTCCCAAGAGCCTCTGGGCCACTAGGCTCCAACCCAGCTAACTTCCCAGGGGCCAATGGTTTACAGGATCCAAGCCCAGCTACCTTCCCAAGGTCTACTGGCCCATTAGGCCCTGGTCAGATTAATTCCCCCAGGTCAGCTCCCTAGGCTCTTCACCAGCAGGCCCTGTGGGTATCAACCCAGCTCCTTTCGCAAAGTCAACTGGGACCCTGGGTCTAAACCCAGCTTCCTTTCCAAGGATGAATGGCCCTGCAAGCAAGACTTTGGCCCCATTTCCTAGAGTGGGGAGTGCCTCCCTGGAACAAACCCAGCTGCTTTCCCCAGACTAGGGGCTCCAATGGCTGCAATGTACCCAAATGGAATGTTACCCCCTTAGGCACCATTTCCTCTCCAGGACCACCTTGGTTTCCAGACACTGTGGTTCTGAGCAGGGGCTGTGTTTTGGGTGAAAGCGTAGATATGGAGCTACAGTCTGAAGTACACAGCTGGGGTTCAAGTTCAAATGAGCCTTTTTCCCCCCCTCTGTGTCTTTCTTGACTGAAGGTAAAATGTTACCTGTGGGACATGGACTTTGGCAGGTGGGAATGATCCCCAGCCTTCCAGAAGCCTGCTGTGCTTCTGTCCCACAGCTTTCTGCCCCTTGTTTCTTACTAGTTCCTTGAATTTTCTTGTGGACTTTTCCTCAGGGATACATTGGCCTGCAGGTCCCAATTCATATGCGGTCCCCTGCTCACCACTGGAGAATCAGCTCACTGCTCTCTAGAAATGTTGCGTTGGTGAGTGGACCACGCTTCAGCAGCACTGACCTGGCCACCCTCTACTGCCATACCTTCCCCTGGGGGCTGGAACACAGAACAGGGAAGTGCAACCACTTCAGAGAGCCACCAAATACAATTTCTGCTTGCCTGACTGGGCCTGCAGCCCCCTTCTCCTGGGACTTACTTAGAGGAAGCCAGGATCAAGGCTCCACTGCTCACCCCACTCCCTCTCCACTGGTACTCCCAATCAAAGAACCTCAAAATTAAACTGATGTGGATGGGGTTATGTGAATTGGGGTGGGGGTGGGGGGAATGAAGGGGAGAAATCACTGTGCTTCGTTCAGCCTGATGTGAAAGGACAGTTGGTGTTTTCCTGCAGTGTATCTTTTCTTACTGTTTCTTTAACAAATGGGATGAGAGGGAAAAAAAAAACACACACACACACACACACATAGCTGAAATGGATGGAGTATAAGGTTATGAGGCAGAAAGTAGTGGGAAATGAGTTTGGAGATGAATATACAAAAGAGATAATTAATGTCTTTTGATACCATTACACTTCACTGTAGAGGCGATGAGAAGTCCATGAAATGTTTTCAGTTAGTCAACAGGCACATATTAACTACTGACCAATTTCAGGCACCATGCAAGGTTCTACGAACACTTGGATAAACAAGACCCCATCTCTGATTCAAGAAGCTCACAGTCTAATGGTTGAGGGAAAGTTTACATAAAACTCAAGAAGAAATTATGACGGCGTGCTATGACAAAACTTAGCACACTGGAGGGGCAGCTGGCAAAACTTGAGGGTGGGAAAGTATGGAGTTACTTTCAGAAAGTTACTGGTGATACATTTCAAGAACCTAAAAATTATTATTATCCTTTGGCCCAGTAATTATGCAAACAGAAATCTGTCCTAAGGAAAACTGAAATATTTTTTAAAAGATTTCAGCTCAAAGGTGTTATTATAACCTTATTAATTGTAATGAAAAATTAAAACAATCCAAAAAGAAGAACAGTTAATAAAAAACTATGGTATATTTTCTCACTGGAATAATATTCAGCCATTAAAACAAGATTTATAAAGAAAAAGTACTTCTGTGCTATTTAAATTAGCAAGCACATAACATCGCTCACCGTTTTGCAAAAATTAAAAATAATACCTAATAAAGGTGGTGCTACAGGAAAACACCACTCTCATACGTTAGTCTTAGGAAGATAAATTCCTATAACATGTTTTAAAAATTTGAAATATCTGTTAAAATTTAAAACATACACACTCTCTGGCCCAAATATGCTATTTCTGGGAAGCTCTATTATATAAACAAAAATTCCACTACATATGGCTACAAGTTTAAGAATATATTATTATAGCAAAATCCACAAAACCCTGAAAATAACCTTAATGACCATCAACAAAATAATGGCTGAAAAAACTGTGGTACAGACATATTATGAAATGTTATGTAGCTATTAAATAGAATGTGATAAATCCATATTCACTAGTATGTGTTCATGTTGTACTGTAAAATGGGAAAAAGGTGTTGCAAACAACTGTATATTTAATACAATATCCCTTCTGTAAATAAACATATGCCTACACGCTCACATATGTATAGATGTCTGCACATGATTATATTTTAATGGAGTAAGATACAGAAATATACCTGTTAGACTAAACCTCATTTGCTTGGTAAAAGAGAATGGAAGGGCAAGGAAAAAACTGCTAGAAAAATTTTAAAAACGTACATAACATAACATTAAGCAAATATATGAAATATAAGATTCAGTCAGTGAGGGACTTCCTAGTGGAGCAGTGGTTAAGTATCCGACTGCCAATACGGGGACATCGGTTTGAGCCCTGGTCCAAGAAGATCCCACATGCCGCGGAGCAACTAAGCCCGTGCACCACAACTACTGAGCCTGTGCTCTAGAGCCCGCGAGTCACAACTACTGAAGCCGCGCGCCTAGAGGCCGTGCTCCAAACAAGAGAAGCGAAGTCACCACAATGAGAAGCCTACACATTGCAACAAAGAATAGCTCCCACTCGCCGCAACTAGCGAAAGCCTGCATGCAGCAATGAAGACCCAACACAGCCAATGAATAAATAAATAAATAAACATATATTAAAAAAAAGATTCAGTCAGTGATATAACTGGAAATGTATAAAACTCAATTAGAAGATACCGATGAAATAAATAAAAGTAATAATTTAATTAAAGGATAGGCTTGTGGAAAACACCTTTAACCTAAATTCCTGTATTAGTTCAATATGGTATTGCAATAAGGCACAAAAAACTTACGATATAATTATTAAGGGGAAAAAACAGTACACCGATATATATCACAGTATGAAATGATGTAAAATGTCTAAACAAAAAAGTATGCATGGAAAACCTTTAAGAAAGTATACCAAAATTCTATAGTGGTTATCTTTGGATGAGAATTACATTGATATTTTTTCTTACTTATGTTTTCCATGTGCTTCATATAATATTTTAATTTAAAAGGAGACTTTAAGGTAGTATTGGAAGATCAGCTACTACTGGATTTGACATGTCAAATCAAGAAAATGGTTTCCGAGGCTTAAAAATCAATCACTTTGAAACTGGAGAGACTATAATAAACTTGTTTTTACATTCTAATTTGTGACTATGGGAAACTGATTTGTTTCTATCAAAATAGAATCATTTTATTCTACAGAAGATGTAGGGGGTTTTATTAATAATAATCAAAATTTTGTGATGAGCATCCCAATGTTGCGAGAAAAGCAATCAAGTAGAGGCCAGAGCTGGAAAAGAATCAAATCCAAAGAGAAGAGAAGTTTACTAAACAGCCCACCGCCACGCCACCACTAGCATCCTCATCATCACCATCACCATCATCACCATTTACCCAGGGGTTAGTATAGGTCAGGCATTTGCATGCAAGTCACTTAATCCTCATCCCTACTTAACGTAGGTACAGTTGTAATCTTCATTTTAAAGGTAGGGAAACTGAGGTTCAGAGTGGTTATGCTCCAAGTAAAACTTAAGAAGCCAGGATATGAACAAAAGTCTAACTTCAGAACCCACATATTCAACCACCACGCTATATAGCTATGCTAACTATATAACTTATTATCCAAATGAGACTCTCTACCGAGAGCAAAAGAGGGCACTGTAAGAAATACGTCCGAACAGTAGGCGTAAAATGGGACTGTCCCAGGCAAAACAGGACGTAACTCACCCCATCGACAGCTCACAATCATGGAATTTTGATTTGACATTTAGGGGAAAAAGAAAGAAGGAAAAATAGGCAACATTATTTGAGCTTAGTTTTCCTTAAAACAGAGCGCTGAGAAGGAATATAAAGATAAGAACATTGATACAATCACAGAAGGAATATAAAGATAAGAACACTGATACAATCACCCAGGAGTTCTGATGACTTAAAGAGTTCTACTTAAAAATCCCACTGAACAAGCACTCCACTTGTAAAGTTAATACAAGTCTCAGAGAACTTATATATCAATCAACTGTCTAATCTAAAAAACAAACTAAATATGATCACAAACACCACTGAAATAAAATCTGTAAATGAATACTATTGGTACCTAAGAATATATATGTAAGAAAAGTATTATCTGGAAGACTAATAACATAAAAAAATTAAAGTTCCGACTTTATCAAAAAGTAGTAACCACACTACTTTCAGGGGTTTCAACAGCAACAGAAGAATTTGTGTCATAAACAGCAGCTGAACTATATCAATAGGCCTGAGGTTGATGAGCAAGGCTTTTGCTACACGAGCTAGGTCCTAAAATTTTGATCAACTTTAAAACAAATAACACAAACTTGGTAAATAGGATGATAGATAAATCAAGTAAAATAATTTAACTTAATCTAATACTGAAAGGCTGAAATTTCAACACAGGTAAAGTCAATTACCAATAAGCATAATTACCAACAGAGTGCTAACTGTTAGTTATCTAAAAAACACCAAGCAGAAGCCAAGGGGGGTGGGGGGGGGTGTGTGGAGAAAAGACAAGTATGTATGTGTGGCAGTTGGAACACTAAAAATTTGACATTCCTGTTCCTCATGAGGACAAAACGAGACTAACAATCCTCGCTAGCATGGTGCCAAACAAGAGCCCTAGAACACTGTGCATGTGACTCAAATCTGTATTGAGGACCCTCAGGCAGAAATGCTGAAGCATGAGGCCCAGGTGACTCTGATGTAGAAGGCCCATGTAACAAACTTAGAACATCACTGCCCTAGAGCAGCGGTTCTCACACTTCAGCACCCTCAGAATCGCTGGGAAAGCTTGTTAAAGCACAGATACAATAATAATTTCCATAAATATTTAAATAATGGAGTTTTTTAAACTCTTAAAGGGTTAGAGTTTATGTTTTAAAGGTCTATGATACATTTTAAAATAAAAGTCAAAAGAATATTCTGCTATCACAAAGTTTTGTTGAATAACCAGTGCATCATCAATGTTCTTTTACTTCTGATATACAGAAATATATACTATACCTAGAGAAGAATAGCTTTTTATAGAGGGGGAGAAAAAAATAAGATACATAGCGTTAGGCAAGTAATTAAATGTCATCACAAGGATTTGCTATACTTTGGTTGAAACGTAGGAAATTGCTGTTTTTTGTAGGTCATTTCATATGATTCAACCTAGTATTTCAAAAAAAAAAAAAACAGGTAGTAAAAGTATCACTAGTAATTAACCTTAAGCAAATCATACTATTAATACAAAAGGAATTATCACTTAATTACCATGTGTCATAAAGACCCAGAACTTAAATTTTACCCTATTCTCTACATAACATTTAATATGCAATTTTCTCATACATTTATACAATATAAATAAGAGTAGATACATTAATCTCATTACAATATCATTTAAAGGCAATGATTTTATGTAAACAAAGCCAAACTAACAGCAAATATTCACTGTATCAATTCCTCAACATTGCTTATTAGACACTATAAAGAACAATCTTCAAGCTCTAAGCAGATGTCTTATGACCTAAGTTTAATAAAAACAGAATTACCATGTGTGCTATATATTTTATATTCAATACTTACTCCATTTTATATTAAAAAAAGGAATGCCTAAAAAGGTCTGTAATGATGGTTAAATGAGTAATAGGTTTTATTTCCTGTATCAAATACCACGCCATTTTAATAAGTATTAAAATATACAATATCACTAAATATTTTGAATCAAAATTTTGCCTAGCAGAGGAATAAAATTACAGACCTTTGTAACGATCTGTCTTAATCTACAAAGAAAAGATTCTATTGGGCAAGAATAACTTTAGTAATACTTATATTTATCTCTGCTTGTTGGATATATACTAAAAGACTTACTATAATCACTGTTAAATGTAGTTTTTAGGCTGAGAAATGGTCATAAACAATGAGGAAAAGATAGATAATAAATCTATCTTTGCAATTAAAACCTGCAGACCCTCCAATTTACCCTTCTTGTACATAACCAGAATAAGTTTTTTCCGGAAAGATACATAAAAGCATAATTATGCACTAAATTGGAAGGAAGAGCAGTGAGACTATGCCCAAATGATAATAATTGTAAATGAGTAAGAAATCAGAACTTAAAATACTAAACTAATTTGGTGTTCAGAGTTAAGTAGATGAGTCAAAATATGGGTGAAGGACAGTTCTTCGAATTTGTATTTTTTTAAAGATTGCCATTGCTAATAGTTTTTGATGCTTGGCATATGGCGCAATTCTTAATATGGTTGACCTATGCCATAAACACACTACCGAATTAAATGTATGTTATTATTAGCACAATTGTAATACCCTGAATATTTTCATAATACTTTCATGAGTTACTAGAATGTTACTAATTTTAATTTCTTACCAAATCAGCCTATTCTGTAAACTTTTAACTGGTCTCAGTATAGGGTAAGAAAATGTATTTTCATATACATTTTCTCTGCAGCTACATCTTACCTCTTCCTTCATCTAATCTGTGTCTCCTGATTACACGCTGCCGTTTTTCTTCTTGTCGTAACTGAAGGTGTTCTTCAATGTTAACCCCGGGTACTGGGACAGCTAGATGATTGACAGTCAGTCAGTCAATTAGTTTTATAATAGATATGACAGAACTATATGAAATTCAAGAAAGTAAAAGCTAGCAAAAATACTGTCTAAAACACAAATGATTTTTACCACAAGGATCTTAGCAAAAAAGAGAAAAAGCATCTCATCCCTTAATCAATGACACACTGTCAGTTACCAAACACAGAGTACTGCATAATCAACTATTATCTTAATTTTATAACACATATCTAAAAGGAGTTATTTAGACTATCAGAAATACTACCTAACAGAAGGTCTAAAGGTATCATCTCCTTCACTGCATCAAGAATCCCTCTTTGTCTTGCCTCTTGACCATCCAATTCTCTTGCACAAGCCTTGCAACATCCACATACAGCACAGCCAGATTCTCCAGAACCACAACCACAGATCCTAAAAATAAACAAATAAATTATTAACTGAAATCCTTCTCTTTCCTTAAAACTCCGTAACATCTTTTCCGCACTTTTAAGATTAACTTAAATGAATCAGCAATGAAATCACCCCTTCAGATCAGGATTTGTCAATTTTAAAGAAAAGGTATGAAGAGATGAATAATTAAAAGGTATGAAGAGATATTACACACTCCTGATAGGTATAATTGGTATATTTCTACAGAAAAGACAAATGGATTCTGCTATCTTCAAAGCCATTATTAATAACGTCTTTAAAAAGGTTTCACAATTAGCGAGGCACCAGCAGCTTTAGTATTAAGAGGTTAGCAAACAAACAACATGGCTATCTCCCAGATAAGGGAGATGTGGGCAGCCTTCAATGAGTGAGCCCAGCTTGCCAGCTTCATGAATTCTGTCTCCTTACCCCTCCCTCTCCTTTACACGCCATCATCTCCCATTCTCTTTCACTGCATCCAATTACTTGTTATTTTTCCTCTTCTTTGTCCTTTTCCTATCATTTGTGAACTAAGCATATGGCCTTTGATTATAACATAAAAGAAAACAAGAACACTCCCAGAAGCTGGCTAGAGGGTCGGTGAACACTAATTTCTTAGTCACATATCCTGCCGAAGTCCCAGCTTTAAAGTTATTTGGTTGGATCAGTCCTGAAAAACTTGTGACAGCCTCACTGAGCCTCTCCCTGGTTATCCAGATTTGTGGAGACACAAGAGAAAGGATCTACCTGGCAACAGTTTTGAAACACATAGCTAGGTGCCCTGTGAAACTCCTGGCTTTCAAAAGCCAGTATTAGTGACAATTTGGAAGATCACTTACTACAACAGTAACAAACTGATAAAAATAATAGGCCCTAATAACTTGGCCGTGGGCACTATTTTAAAAATAATGTTTAATTCTAAATTTATTCTAAGATATGTAGTCACAGTTTTATGATATTTAAGTCATCTGTAATAGTGCTTAGTGTCCTCCATATTTATTCCTAAGTTGACTTTATTTGTGTGTTTATTTCTGCTTCACTAATAAAGAAATTACTGTACTTGGTTAGATTCTATCCATTTAAATCTGTAAATAATTATTGGAAACTGATAGTATATCTCTGGGGAAAAAAGAAGAAGAAAAATTAACTTCAGATAGGACCAAAGACTTTAGAAATTCACTCATGACATTTATCAATGGCTTAGGTTCAGAGATTGGGAACACTTAATTTTAAATGGAAATAGCTTGGGAAAGATCCAAAAAGATAAATTTCAACTCCAATGTTGTTTTTAAAAAAAATCACAGAATCTTTCTTTAATCCAAATTAAACTTTAAAATAAACAAGTTAGGGGCTTAAATACACTAAACAGAGCCAAGTATATAGCTTTCTAGAAGAAATACTATCCTTTGATAAAGAGAGCCAAAATATTTTTTAACAGACTAAAAATGCAAAGAAAATTTATTGTTAAAAAATCATAATATTCCACAGCCTAAAAGAAAAGGCCTATTATATATGATCTATTTAACTATGTTAGGTCAAGTATAAACCCAGAAATATACTCATAGGAAATCCAGACATTATTTGGGAAGAAGCACCTGAATACTAACGAGGTGTCAAATAGGGAAGCCAGAGAGGAGGAGGTGGCTGTTCTCACTCAGGCTTTTTTTCACAATATTCCCCCTACTTCCCAAAGTCGGCTAATTATCATAAATAATCTGATCTTACAAAGATCAGATCTATCATAATACAAAGATGTATGATAATTAATTTGATCTCCCAAAGGTTACCCCATTATATTATATTAGCTATAAACGGCAACACAAAAATAGGACTTGAAATTCTCTCCAAGATTCTAGGGGAAAACCTGCATTCTGATTCTGCCAAACTCACATATTAACTTTAAAGTGATAACAACATAGAACCCTGGGGGAAAAAAAGTAGTCCAACAAGAATGAAAAGGGTAATTATAACAGGAATAACGCAACTTTAGAAGTGACAGCTCCTCAAACTCCTAAAATTGCGAATAATTTATCAATTCAAAAGAAAATTATATACCCCTAATTGAGTATTCTATATGATTTTGATAATTCCACACCGAAAAAATTCATGTTCAACACAAATAAATAGATCTTTGGCATTAAAGCAGTCTTACGAAAAGACTACAAATGAAGGCACAGACCCAAGCATTAAGGAAATTTATGACCTGTTTTAAAATAATGGCTTAAGTCAGACAGAGACAAATATCATATGATATCGCTTATATGTAGAATCTAAAAAAAGGCTACAAATGATTTTATCTACAAAATATCAATAAAAATAGAGTTAAGATGTAGAAACTAAACTTATGGATACTGGGGGGTAACAAGGGGAGGAGGGATAAATTGGAAGATTGGGATTGACATACACACACTACTGTATATAAAACAGATAACTAATAAGGACCTACTGTATAGCACAGGGAACTCTACTCAATAGTCTGTAATGGCCTATATGGGAAAAGAATCTAAAAAAGAGTGGATATATGTGTATGTATAACTGACTCACTTTGTTATTACCTGAAACTAACACAACATTGTAAATCAACTATATCCCAACAAAATTCAAAACAAAAACAGAATCTGAATAAATGGAAAGACACATCCTGTTACTGAGTGGGAATATTTAATACCATAAAAATCAATTCTTCTAAAACTAACAGATAAATTAAATGCAATTTCAATTTATGTTTTTTTAATTAAATACTAAGAATAGTCCCCCAAACAACTAAAAAAGACAGACACTGAGAGTAGCTAACCTTACCAAATGTTAAAATACCATACAAAACATAAACCACATAATATTAGCATAAGACTAGATCACTAGGTCAGGGAAATAATGGAAGGCCCAGAAAATAGATTCTGATATATAAGGGAATATAATAAATGATAAACCTGGTAGCCATTTCACACGTAATGACTGTACAACTGGCTACTGGTAAGAAAATACAGTTAGATGTCTAGCCCACATCAGAACAATAATCATCCATTGGCTTTAAAATTTATTAAGGTAAAAAGAAATAAAACAGTCTTTTTGAAGAATATTTAAGATATCATATAATCATCTAGAAACTGAGACCTTTCTAGTCTAGATAGAAAATTCAAAAATTTCAAAGAAATACGTATTTGCTTCTTAAAAATGTTAAGTGCTTTTGCGTAACAGAATATAACCTAATTTAGTTATATGATCATAAGTAAATTGGGAAACACTATTTGTAGAGAAGACAGAAAACAGTTAATATGAAGAATATTCAGAGAACATCTTTCAGTTTTTAAGGATAAAAACAATACAGGCAAAGGTTTTTAAGAGAAAACTCACAGAAGAGTATATTTAAATATCCAGGAAAAATGTGAGTCATGGAAATATATATGAAAATAATGATGAGATATCACTTCACATTCACTGAATTGACAGAAATTAAAGAATTATATGATCTGCTGCTGGAAGTATTTCAAAAGAAACTGCCTTTTACTGCTGTTAGTGAAAACAGAAACCCTTCATTTTTTAAAAACATTAACCACCATAAACAAAACAAACAAAAACAAAACCCAATAGTTTTTAAACAAGCAGTAACAGTCCTGGAAATACACTCCATAGAAATAGATTCACCAACACATAAAAACACAATATATGTACAAGTACATTTTTTTGTGAAATAAAAATTTAAGTAATAAAATGAACTGAGGAACTTGAGGAAAAAATTTAAAATAAGAGAGAACTTCAAGATGTCAGAGGAGTAAGACATGGAGATCACCTTCCTCCCCACAAAAACATCAGAAATACATCTACATGTGGAACAACTCCTACACAACACCTACTGAATGCTGGCAGAAGACCTCAAACCTCCCAAAAGGCAAGAAACCCCCCGCGTACCTGGATAGGGCAAAAGAAAAAGAAAAAACAGAGACAAAAGAATAGGGATGGGACCTGCACCAGTGGGAGGGAGCTGTGAAGGAGGAAAGGTTCCCACACACTAGGAAGCCCCTTCGTGGGCAGAGACTGCGGGTGGCGGAGGGGGGAGGCTTCGGAGCCGTGGAGGGGGGTAAGCTTCGGAGCCACGGAGCAGAGCACAGTAACAGGGGTGTGGAGGGCAAAGCGGAGAGATTCCCGCACAGAGGATCGGTGTCAAGCAGCACTCACCGAGAGGCTTGTCTGCTCACCCGGGCCTGGGCTGGGAGCTGAGGCTCGGACTTCGGAGGTTGGATCCCAGGGAGAGGACTGGGGTTGGCAGCGTGAACACAGCCTGAAGGGGGGTTAGTGCACCACGGCTAGCCGGGAGGGAGCCCGGGAAAAAGTCTGGAGCTGCCGAAGAGGCAAGAAACCATTGTTTTGGGGTGCGCGAGGAGAGGGCATTCAGAGAACCACCTAAACAAGCTCCAGAGATGGGCGCGAGGCGCGGCTATCAGCACGGACACCACAGACAGGCATGAAAAGCTAAGGCTGCTGCTGCAGCCACCAAGAAACCTGTGTGCGAGCACAGGTCAATGTCCACACCTCTCCTCCAGGGAGACTGTGCAGCCCGCCACTGCCAGGGTCCCGTGATCCAGGAACAACTTCCCCGGGAGAACGCACAGCGCGCCTCAGGCTGGTGAAACTTCACGCCAGCCTCTGCCACTGCAGGCTCGCCCCACATCCGTACCCCTCCCTCCCCCCGGCCTGAGTGAGCCAGAGCCCCCTAATCAGCTGCTCCTTTAACGCTGTCCTGTCTGAGCAAAGAACAGTGGCCCTCAGGCGACCTACACGCAGAGGCGGGGCCAAATCCAAAGCTGAAACCCTGGAGCTGCAGGAACAAGGAAGAGAAAGGGAAATCTCTCCCAACAGCCTCAGGAGCAGCGGATGAAATCTCCACAATCAACTTGACATATGTACCCTGCCATCTGTGGAACACCTGAATAGACAATGAATCATTCCAAAACTGAGGCAGTGGACTTTGGGAGAAACGATATATATATATTTTTTCCTTTTTCTCTTTTTGTGAGTGTGTATCCTTAGGCTTCTTTGTGTGACTTTGTGCATATAGCTTTGCTTTTACCATTTGTCCTAGGGTTCTGTCTGTCCTGTTTCTTTGTTTTTAGTATAGTTTTTAGCACTTGTTATCATTGGTGGATTTGTTTTTCAGTTTAGCTGCTCTCTTCTTTTTCTTTTTGATTTTTTTATTACTTTTTAATTTTTTTATTTTTAATAATTATTTTTTTATTTTTTATTTTAACAACTTTATTTTACTTTATTATCATTATCTTTTCTTTCTTTCTTTCCTTCTCCCTTTTCTTCTGAGCCATATGGCTAACAGGGCCTTGGTGCTCTGCCCGGGTCTTAGGCCTGTGCATCTCAGTTGGGAGAGCCGAGTTCAGAACACTGGTCCACCAGAGACCGCCCAGCTCCACATAATATCATTCAGCCAAAGCTCTCCCAGAGATCTCCGTCTCAACGCTAAACCCAGCTCCACTCAACGGCCAGCAAGCTACAGTGCTGGACACCCTATGCCAAACAACTAGCAAGACTGAAACACAAACCCACCCATTACTACACAGGCTGCCTAAAATCATAATAACGTCACAGACATCCCAAAACACATGACCAGACGTGGCCCTGCCTACCAGAAAGACAAGATCCAGCCTCATCCGCCAGAACACAGGCACTAGTCCCTTCCACCAGGAAGCCTACAAAACCCACTTAACCAACCTTACCCACCGGGGGCAGACACCAAAAACAACGGGAACTACGAACGTGCAGCCTGAGAAAAGGAGACCCCAAACACAGTAAGTTAGCAAAGTGAGAAGACACAGAAACACAAAGCAGATGAAGAAGCAAGGTAAAAACCCACCAGACCTAACAAATGAAGAGGAAATAGGCAGGCTTCCTGAAAAAGAATTCTGAGTAATGATAGTAAAGATGATCCAAAATCTTGGAAATAGAATGGAGAAAACAGAAGAAACGTTTAACAAGGACCTAGAAGAACTAAAGTGCAAACAAACAATGATGAATAACACAATAAATGAAACTAAAAGTTCTCTAGAATGAATCAATAGCAGAATAACTGAGGCACAAGAATGGATAAGTGACCTGGAAGATAAAATAGTGGAAATAACAACTGCAGAGCAGAGTAAAGAAAAAAGATTGAAAAGAATTGAGGACAGTCTTAGAGACCTCTGGGACAACATTAAACCCACCAACATTTGAATTATGGGTGTCTCAGAATAAGAAGAGAAAAAGAGAGGGACTGAGAAAATATTTGAAGAGATTATAGTTGAAAACTTCCCTAATATGGAAAAGGAAATAGTTACTCAAGTCCAGGAAGCACAGAGAGTCCCATACAGGATAAATCCATGGAGAAACACATCAAGACACACATTAATCAAACTATCAAAAAGTAAATACAAAGAAAAAGTATTAAAAGCAGCAAGGGAAAAACAACAAATAACATACAAGGGAATCCCCATAAAGTTAACAGCTGATCTTTCAGTAGAAACTCTGCAAGCCAGAAAGGAGTGGCAGGACATATTTAAAGTGACAAAAGGGAAAAACCTATAACCAAGATTACTCTTCTCAGCTAGGATCTCATTCAGATTCAACAGAGAAATTAACATGTTTACAGACAAGCAAAAGCTAAGAGAATTCAGTACCACCAAACCAGCTTTACAACAAATGCTAACGGAACTTCTCTAGGCATGAAACACAAGAGAAGGAAAAGACCTACAATAACAAACCCAAAACAATTAAGAAAATCGTAATAGGAACATACATATTGACAATAACCTTAAATGTAAATGGATTAAATGCCCCAACGAAAAGACATAGACTGGATGAATGGATACAAAAACAAGACTCATATATATGCTGTCTACAAGAGACCCACTTCAGACCTAGGGACATATACAGACTGAAAGTGAGAGGATGGAAAAAGATACTCTCCATGCAAATGGAAACCAAAAGAAAGCTGGAGTAGCAATTCTCATATCAGACAAAATAGACTTTAAAATAAAGACTACTATAAGAGACAAAGAAGGACACTACAGAATGATCAAGGGATCAATCGTAAATATTTATGCACCCAACACAGGAGCACCTCAATACATAAGGCAAATGCTAACAGCCATAAAAGGGGAAATCGACAGTAACACATTCATAGGAGGGGACTTTAACACCCCCCTTTCACCAATGGAGAGATCATCCAAAATAAAAATAAATAAGGAAACACAACCTTTAAATGATACATTAAACAAGAAGGACTTAATATATATTTATAGGACATTCCATCCAAAAACAACAGAATACACTTTCTTCTCAAGTGCTCATGGAACATTCTCCAGGATAGATCATAGCGTGGGTCACAAATCAAGCCTTGGTAAATTTAAGAAAATTGAAATCGCATCAACTATCTTTTCTGAACACAATGTTATGAGACTAGATATCAATCACAGGAAAAAATCTGAAATAATACCAACACATGGAGGCTAAACAATACACTACTTAATAACCAAGAGATTACTGAAGAAATCAAAAAATACCTAGAAATAAATGACAATGAAAACACAACGACCCAAGACCTATGGGATGCAGCAAAAGCAGTTCTAAGAGGGAAGCTTATAGCAATACAATCCTACCTCAAGAAACAAGAAACATCCCACATAAACAACCTAACCTTACACCTAAAGCAATTAGAGAAAGAAGAACAAAAAAACCCCCAAAGTTAGCAGAAGGAAAGAAATCTTAAAGATCAGATTAGAAATGAAGGAAACGATAGCAAAGATCAAAAAAACTAATAGTTGGTTCTTTGAGAAGATAAACAAAATTGATACATCATTAGCCAGACTCATCAACAAAAAAAGGGAGAAGACTCAAATCAATAGAATTAGAAATGAAAAAGGAGAAGTAACAACTGACACTGCAGAAATACAAAAGATCATGAGAGATTACTACAAGCACCTTTATGTCAATAAAATGGACAACTTGGAAGAAATGGACAAATTCTTAGAAAAACACAATATTCTGAGACTGAACCAGGAAGAAATAGAAAACACAAACAGACAATCACAAGCACTGAAATTGAGACTCTGATTAAAAATCTTCCAACAAACAAAAGCCCAGGACCAGATGGCTTCACAGGCGGATTCTATCAAACATTTAGAGAAGAGCTAACAGCTATCCTTCTCAAGCTCTTCCAAAATATAGCAAAGGGAGGAACACTCCCAAACTCATTCTGCAAGGCCACCATCACCCTGATACCAAAACCAAAGATGTCACAAAGGAAGAAAACTACAGCCCAATATCACTGATGAACATAGATGCAAAAATCCTCAGCAAAATACTAGCAAACAGAATCCAACAGCACATTAAAAGCATCACACACCATGATCAATTGGGGTTTACGCCAGGAATGCAAGGATTCTTCAATATACGCAAATCAATCAATGTGATACACCATATATAACAAATTGAAGGATAAAAACCATATGATCATTTCAATAGATGCAGAAAAAGCTTTTGACAAAATTCAACACCCGTTTATGATAAAAACCCTCCAGAAAGTAGGCATAGAAGGAACTTACCGCAACATAATAAAGGCCATATATGACAAACCCACAGCCAACATCATTCTCAATGGTGAAAAACTGAGACCATTTCCACTAAGATCAGGAACAAGACAAGGTTGCCCACTCTCACCACTCTTATTCAACATAGTTTTGGAAGTTTTAGCCACAGCAATCAGAGAAGAAAAAGAAATAAAAGGAATCCAAAATGGAAAAGAAGAAGTAAAGCCGTCACTGTTTGCAGATGACATGACACTATTCATAGAGAATCCTAAAGACGCTACCAGAAAACTACTAGAGCTAATCAATGAATTTGATAAAGTAGCAGGATATGAGTTATTTGCAGTGAGGTGGATGGACCTAGAGTCTGTCATACAGAGTGAAGTCAGAAAGAGAAAAACAAATACAATATGCTAACACATATATATGGAATCTAAAAAAAAAAAAAAATGGTTCTAATGAACCTAGGGGCAGGACAGGAATAATGCTGCAGATGTAGAGAATGGACTTGAGGATATGGGGAGGGGGAAGGGTAAGCTGGGACAAAGTGAGAGAGTAGCACTGACATATATATACTACCAAACGTAAAATAGTGGGAAGCAGCCGCATAGGACAGGGAGATCAGCTTGGTGCTTTGTGACCACCTAGAGGGGTGGGATGGGGGGTTGGGATAGGGAGGGTGGGAGGCAGACATAAGAGGGAGGAGATATGGGGATTTATGTATATGTATAGCTGATTCACTTTGTTATAAAGCAGAAACTAATACATGATTTTAAAGCAATTATACTCCAATAAAGATGTTAAAAAATAAATAAAGTAAAATAAAGTAAAAGGTTTAAAGAAATCAAATGAAAGAAAAGCACAATAAAATAACACTGAAGTAAATTATAGTAGAATTATAAGAATTATAATTACATGCCAGTGTGCCTTTAAGAACAACACAACAGAATGAACTCTAGAATAACTTTGAAAAGGAATGTGTTTTGCGTAATTTCTACTATTATTTTATCCTGAGTCTTAATCATTCTCTTACCCTCCAGGGACTCTGTCCGGACGTCCACTGCTGACACAGCTGGCTCCATAACCGGTACAGTCTCCACACACGGTGCACACCATGCACTGCTCCAGCTTCCACTTATGCATGCCTGGAGGACACATCATGGACTTCTCGTCTTTATCATCTAGCTCTTCTTCCAGGTCCTCATCCATTGCTGTTGCCATATTTTCAACTCCAAACCCTATTTGAAAGATCAGTTTATAATTTTCATCTAGATTATTCCCATGTCTAAAAAACTGGTAATTTTATTTCCCAATTTAAAAAATGTAGAACACATACTAATCCCAATGGATATACACAGGAATGATAAAATATTAGAGGAACAAAAATAAAATTTAATTTAGGGACCACTAATAAATGCTCTCTCCATTTCCTTTCTGCCAAAAGATATATCTAGGGCTTCCCTGGTGGCGCAGTGGTTGAGAGTCCACCTGCCGATGCAGGGGACGCGGGTTCGTGCCCCGGTCCGGGAAGATCCCACATGCCGCGGAGCGGCTGGGCCCGTGAGCCATGGCTGCTGAGCCTACGCGTCCGGAGCCTGTGCTCCACAACGGGAGAGGCCACAACAGTGAGAGGCCCGTGTACCGCAAAAAAAAAAAAAAAAAAAAAAAAAAAGAGGCAGTGATGGCAGGAGTATCTCGTAGCTGTTACTTTCTGTCACTCGTACGTCTAATTTTTTCTGATTTTAGTCCCTACTTTCCATCCTCACCGCAAATACTTTTGTTCAACAGACCAAAGAAAGTCTCCTAACCACATTCTAAAAGCCAAGAGTTCGTCCACTCTAGAACATCCTCTCATTGTTGGAAATTAGCTTTTTTTTTTTAATAAATTTATTTAATTTATTATTTATTTTTGGCTGCGTTGGGTCTTCATTGCTGCATGCAGGATTTCTCTAGTTGCGGTGAGCAGAGGCTACTCTTTGTGGCAGTGTGCGGGCTTCTCATTGTGGTGGCTTCTCTTGTTGCAGAGCACAGGCTCTAGAGCGCAGGCTCAGTAGTTGTGCGCACAGGCTTAGTTGCTCCGTGGAATGTGGGAGCTTCCTGGACCAGGACTTGAACCCATGTCCCCTGCATTGGCAGCTGGATTCTTAACCACTGCGCCACCAGGGAAGCCCGGAAATCAGCTTCTTAAAATATGTATTTGATCCTATGACTTCACAATTTACAAACCTCCCATGACTTTCAAAGGTCTTCAAAAGAACAAAACTTCTTAGCAAGATACAGTCAGTCACAACATGGCTCCCGATTTTCTCCAACCTCATTTCCTCCATGCAAACTGTATTCCAGCTGAACCTAAATTCCCTCTGCTTTACAAACATCCTGTGTCCTTTCACATGCTCAGGGCCTTTGCTCATTCCTGCTCCACCTGTATCTCTCTGCCTCATTCATCGGATGCCTCTTCCTATCTCATCTACCAGAGAAACTCCTTTTCAGCCTTCAAAAACTCAACTTGGAGGTCATTTCCTATGAAAGCACTTACAGTTTTTTCCAGGGTAAGTGATTATCTCTTCAAAGCCTGTTTATACCTCAATTACAACTTATTTAATTGTGTTATAATTCACTCAACTATTTTTTTTTGATTGAACACCAACTATGCCCCAGGCATTCCTTCATGTCAGAGTCAGCAAACTTTTTTGTAAAGGGCTAGATTGTAAATAATTTAGGCTTTGGGGGCCACATAAGTCTATGTCACATTTTTAAAAAAATAACCCTTTATAAATATAATATACATTCTTAGCTTGAAGGGCCATAAAGAAACAGGCCACAGAGAAGATAAAGCATCAGATTATGGTTTGCAGATCTCTGCTCTAGGCACTGAGGACTATGATAATGAGCAATTATAAAGCTTGCAAGCTAGTAAGAAAAATTGACATTAATCAAATAACCATACTGCAAGGTATAAACATACAACTGTGACAGAATTATGAAGAACATATAGTGCTACAAGTCCATGAAATGAAAAAGCAAATCTGTGGGAATCAAGTAATTATTTTTTATGTTTGTCTTTCATAGCAGACCTAGATCCTCAAAGACAAGGTTCTATCTTACTCACTTCATCACTTATTCTTAGTCAACCTTATTCTCTGACCACTTACACTTATAACAGACTCAGTACAAATGAACTCATAGGAGACATAATCTTTTTTATTTTTGCCAATTCTAATCTGTGGACAGGTTGAGAAATTAGATGACCAAGTATTGGATAACTATGTCAAGAGTTAGAATAAAGAAATCCTTAAGAAGGCATAAGTCATATTTTTAACAACAACAATAGCTAAACTACATCGAGCATTTACTTGTAACTGGCTCTATATGTATTACTCATTTAATCATCCCAACAGTACTATAACTATCATGCTAAATTAATCTCTAAATTCAAAGCAATCCCAATCACAGTGACAAGTAAAAAAACTGATTCTAATTCACATGGAAAATAAAGGCCCCAACCTGACTACATAAAGCAAAAATTTGTAAGGAAAGACAATGAAGAACTTGTCAAAATTTTTAAATTATATATAACAAATGAAACCATAAATAAATGTAAAAGATAAGCCACAGGTTGGTCAAAGATATTTGCAAGGCATACAACACAATATACAAAAAATTCCTACAAATCAATAGAAAAAAAGGCAAGCAAACAAGAAAAGTTTGAAGAGAATCTAACTCACTATTAATAGTTGAGGGAATGCAAATTACAAGAGAGACTCAGTAATTCTACTCCTAGTTAAATACCCCAAAAAAGGGCACTCATATTTTCACCAACATTTACTAGAATGTTCAGAGCAACACTAACACAAGCCAAACTAGAAACTACCCCAATGTCCATAATACTAGAAAAGATTTTAAAACTGTGGTATATTCACACAATTTAATACTATACAACGATGAGAATGAACAATATATAACTAGCTGGCAACAATACGGATCAATCTCATAAAGCTGAATGAAAAGAAACTAGACACGAAAGAACTCATACTACATGATTCCATTTACATAAAGTACAAATGTATGCAAAACTAATTTATAGTGTTAAGTGGAGAGGTAGATAGTAACTGGAGAGGCACGTAAGTGGGGGCTTCCTGGGATGCTGGTAATATTCCTGATCTTGGTGCTGATTACATGAATGTGTTGTTCATTTTGTGACAATTCATCAAGGTGTGCACTTACGCTATGTGTACTTTTCTGCATGTATGTTATACTTCAATATAACAAAAAATTACAATGAAAAACCATGTCATAGCCATCAAAATGACAAAAATCAGTCTGTCAATACTATTAGTGTGATATGGAAAATCAGACTTTCCTTCTAAGAATATCCATTGGCACAACCTCTTTCAAGAAAAATCTAGCAAAGCTGAAATCTACAACACTAGAGAAAAGTCTCACACACTTCTGCCAGGAAACATGAATAAAGGAGGTTTTAAAATTATTTATAATAGTGAAAAACTGGAAATAACTCATCTATCAGCAGGAGAATGGATAAACTGTGATATGTTAGTCGCACGGTTTATTACACAGCAGTTAACATGAGTCATCTAGATTTATATGTACCAGTGTCACTATATTTCAAACACAATGGTGAGATTAAAAAAAAAGTTTACAGAAAAATATAAATAGATTAGCACTTATAAAAATCATCTTTTATGTGTAAAGTATGAGCATATAATATACAAAATATATAAAAACAAGTACAAATACAGGAACATGACCGAAAGGATATTAATCAAAATCATGATCATGACTAATTCTGGAGCGAGATGGAGTACAATAATAAGTCTTAGAAGGGGAACGTGGGCCACTTGAATCTTATCTATATATTTTTTTACTGAAAAATGGTAAGACATAGTGGTAGATACACAATTTTTTTACACTGCAATATTATTTTCTGTACTTTTCCTGTTTTCTTTTTAAAAACATCTTTTAAAAAATCCTTTATTTCTTTGCAACTCTGCAATCTGTATTCATTATGTGTCTTACGGCTACCAGTTTGCTTTCTAATGCATTACTTACTAACAGAGTGGGTGTGATTTATAAGTAAAAACAACTTTTAACAATTTCATTTTGGTTATTACAAAATTTAACTTAAGAATCCAGAACATAGGTGTAAACATAGTTTCAGGATAATAAAGAACAGTTTTATTCAGTTCAGAACTCTTATAAAATATAATTTAATCTATATTTATACTATATATAGAAAACTAAGCTGCTTCTCTCCTTTATGCCTAGTAGGTGTTATCCAAATCCATGGCTCATGAGTTCAGCAAGAAGAAAAAAAATTTCCATTTTGGAGTGATTCATTTCATTTTGTTCTTCCCTCTTCTTTAAAATCAATATGCTCTAATAGACTTGCTCTTTTAAAAATTAAAGTATTTTAAATACACACAAATATAAATAAGGTGAAGAAAAAAATAGAGGGCTCCTGATATCCAGATGAGCCTGCCATCAAGAAGTCCCCCAAAAGACTAAACTTGTTTTTGTTAATTTATACAAATATTAATCCTCAAACCCATTCATGCTTTAAACACAGTTTAGTGCTTAATTCTAGTAATATGTCTCTATTTCCTATTCTCCAGCCATACAAAATTAAAAAGAGAAAACCTGAAACTGGAGTGAAGGGTATAGGACAACACTGATAGCAGCTAGAAGTAAAACCTGAGAGTAAGAATGAGGTAGACACAACTATAACCAAAAAACAAACAAACAAACAAAAAACCCACAACAAACATGGCAAAGGATTAACCCCTCTCATCCTTCTTCAACAGCCTGAGTGTTGGGGCAAAGGATACAGTATATAAGGTGCACCTACAATTTCACTCTTGATAAAAGGTCAAGTATTCTTACAGATCACTCTTAGCTGTCAAGAACTGATTAAATTACAGGTAGTACATGCTGTTAAACAGGAAGATAATATTTGCAGATAGACTGCTGCCAAAAATTGTTATAACTGAAACATGGGGTATAAAAGGACCGAATAACAAAGAGTTTCAAAAATGCACTTTTCTGAGATAATTCAACCACTAAAGATGCTAAATCAAAGAAGTGCTATTACATTTCATATAAAATTAAGAAAAAAATACAAGTAAGCAAGCTCATTGGCTCAGAAATTAGAAGTCTAAAGTATATTGATTATTCCAGTGAGTGACAGACTGACAAATAAATAAGAAATTTAGTAGTTTTCATAATTTTTAAGTATGAAATCAAAAAGCCACTTGTTTTTTAAAGAGTAAGATTCTTCACCATGGTGTTCTGAAAAACTATTGAAAAAAACAACACAAAATTTAATATCCACACATTAAACACCTACCTTTCCCACCTTGGTTCATGGCACCAGTGTCTCGTCCACATTGTCCTTTATTATTCACACCAAATGTCCAAACTTCTCCATTCTTCATTAAAACACAAGTATGAGCTTTGCCCATAGCTACCTGAGTTACAAAATGGCCCTTCAAATCTGTTACCAAACCTACAGGAAAGATACAAACTTGGTAAGAAACAACAAAAGAAGCCTTTCTGGGCCTACTAAATCATCAGTAACGTAAAAGGACCACTTCAACGCAGAACTTTTCATTTCTGGGATAAAATAATCCACCAAAATGGGAAATAGTAGCCAAAAGATGGGCAGGGTATCAGTAAATTAATTTTATAATTTTTTAATAAAGCTTCAAAATCTTAAAATGTTATCATCTAGACTTGGGACAAATCTTTACTCTGGCATTTAGCTCAAGCCTGCTTCTCCTGAACGCTTGCTCTAAGTGGCAGCACCTCTCAACAATTCTCAGAAGGGTCACTAGATTTCAAACTTTCCTGACCCAAGAACAAAGGAACCTTTGAATCATGTACTTTACTTGCTTTGACCTGCCTCAGCAAAACAGAGTAAAATACTCACCAGAGTATTCTGAAATAACATTGTTTTTGTAGAAACCTGCGAGATTTTCCAAAGCAGTATTTTTCGATCATTTTTAATCTACAATGCTTTCTTCCACAATCCAACGTACAGGTAGTTCCTAAATTTCACTTATTCACATATTGCATTCATTATAGTTGCCATATCCAAGTGCCACTCATATTATCTTAATATTTTTTGCGTCAATTTTAAATTTGACTAAAGCATTTTAACTTATTCAGTAGTAATAACAGTAAAAATCAAAGATTGTTGAGTATTTATAACATACACTAAAATATAAACATTTTTAAAAAGTTGAAGTATTTGTTTTATTTAAATCACAAATAATATAATTCTCATACCACACTTTGGCAAAACTATTCTATATTACTAGTTCAGATACCACTTCCTTAAGGTGACCTTCCCTTTCACCCTATACTAACTTAAGTCTTTTGGTTAAGCATACCTCAAAAACTCCCCTTGTTAGTACTTAGCATACTTGAAAAAGATATGTATATACAGAAATAGTATTTACTATTATTAACAGTATTAGCTGACATGTCTTGAGCCCTTACATGTGCCAGGCTCTGTTCTAAGCATTTCATAAGCATTATCTCCTATAACCTTGTAAGAACCATAGGAAGCAGGTATTATCATTAGCTCCCTTTTACGGGTGGAAAAAAAAATGAAAAGTTAAGAAAAGCTCTGAAAAGTTACGTAATTTAAGCTAGTTAGCCAAATAAAAAGTGGCCATGCCAGGGTCTGAGTCTATATCCATAACCATTAGACCACAGATCTCTAACACTTAAGTTCTGTAATGTCCAACTGTCTCTCAGAGCCTCAAAGGGAAAGGGATCATGTCTAGTCTGGTCCACCAATCCCTGACATATTGTTAGTTCTCAATAACTATATGCTGAATAAATGCACAAGTTTCCATAAGCCTTAGCCAAGAGGATTTTAGCAAGCAATAGTTACACTGAATATTATTTTTAAACTATACATGAGCCCACCTCCAAATTTTGATTCACTCTGACAGGTGAGGCCAATTGAGACTCTAGATATTACCACATTAAACCATCTCATGAGTCACCTGAGCACAGTTCAAATTAATAATGGACAGTTATAAACGTTTGATATATGTCATTTCCCCCGCATGAGACAATCACCTAAGCCTCTAATCAGAAACTTCGTTAATTCTGAATTCCTTTTTACAGAGAAATTTATAGGCTTTTACATATTTACTTCATACAAAACCCTTCCAAGTGCGTTGCCACAATCATTATACTCATTTCTAAATGCTAGAAAGAAAATATAACAACCAAATATGACAAGTTTTTGAGATTACAGTTTATAAATATAAAACCCTTTATTTGGCTAGTTCTATCCCTCATATCCACTACTTGTAGTTATCAGTCACTCAGTCACTTAACAAGTAATTCCTGAGACCCGACCATGCACCAGACACTGTGCTGGGCACTGGGGATATAATAGTAAATAAGACAGAGAGAGCTTTTCTCTAACTACCTAACAATAGGAGGAGATAAATAATCCATCAGTTATAAATTTGCTAGTTATGAAAATCATGTCCCCAGGGTACCACCAGGAACATGTCACAGGAGCGTCTAACTGAGCCTAGGGAGAGCTTTCCAGAGAAAGTAACAGCTAAGGTAGAGCTGCCCTAGTCAAGCCCCATGATTAGCTCTGCAGGAAGCCAGTGACACTGTTCCCAGCAATAAGGCAGGAAGGAAGAACAAAACACTGTACTTAGAAAGGAATGTGAAAAATGTAGAGAAAGCGTGCTACAAATGTTAATTTTCTAGATATATCTTTGTAATACATAAAGTCTAGTATAGGACTTTCTGTGCATAAAAGTGAAACGGTGTTTAAATTAACTTACTTGAACTATCAGAGTAAATGGCATCTTTTCCAAACATGTATAGCTCTCCATCTTTAGAAATAACAGAACTACTTCCATTATTGCAGGCTGTATACACCACAATCTTCCCTTCCATCTTAATTATCTTTTTAGGTTTATAAGGTTTTGATTGCCGTCTGCTCTTAGCTTAAAAAAAAATAATAATTTAAGGCATCTATGTACAAATAAAAATAATGATTTGTATATAAAGCCCAAGGAAAAACATATCATCTTCACTTATCATACACTTTATTTATTTATTTTCACAAAGGCCTGGGCTTCCCAACATGTCAATTAAATGAGTCAATCTGAAAGCCTCATCTCATTAAATGTCTATTAGGCTGTTGCTATCAGATCCTCTTCTTTGTAGTACACTGAAATTCCCAATAAGAAACACCAATTTTCTACCAAACTTCTGGGTAGCCCAATCTCTAGATTAGCACTTGTATTATCAATACCATTCCATTATCTCATATATATATATTATATTTATATAAAATATAAATATGTAAAGTTATATATATATATAATAAATATATATATAATTTTTTTAAATCCCTTTACTCTCAAACTCTATTGCACATGTATTCCTCCAATAGATCCTGGAAAGAAAAATCAGTTCCTCATTCATTCAACACATATTTATTAAGCAGCTACACCTAGTCAGAGATTGAAAGGAAATATGCATATGGAGGGAGAGCAAACAAATTTAAACGTAGATGATTTAAGCAGCCTCTGCTCTCAAAAACTAAATCCCTGAATTGAGCAAAAGATGGGAAATGCCAATCTTTTGTTCCCTTAGTCAATCCCAGTTTTTGCATGCCCTTCTGATTAAAAACATATTGCTGTGTTGGGTACAATTCTGGGATTAAAATACCACTATAACTTTTCTTATAACATGATTTATATACTTATATACAACAACTAAGTCATCTGGTGCTTAAGCAAAGGAAGAATGATGTCCTCCAAACGCTAGAAGGAAAAACTGGCTGGGCTGAAGTTTCTGAGGTATGGTAATACACTTCATGGTTATTTGAAGGGATTTTTTTCAGGATAACATTTATTTACACATGATTTCTACATTAGATGTTGACTTCAAACCTAATCCTCATAAGATGCTACCCCAACTACTACAATGTATAATGTACAAGAGAAGTTACAAAAACAGAAAAATGACCCTTTGAGGAAAACTGAACAGAAGCATAGGAAAGCTAAGAGATAAACAATAAAAATCCTTTAATTTTTCATTGCTTAGGAATTTTATCACAATGAAATAACACCAAGAACAGTGTTTCATAACTGACACTATTATACAATTTACATAAGGTTTACCTCACTGTGAAATATATACTCTTTGCAAAATTTCCAATATATTACTTCTAAAATATTCTTTCTAAAATAATATATTGGAATAAATTTTTAAAAATAACACCAATTGACAAAACAGATAAATAGCCATGTATGTAATGCATAAGGCATATAAAAATTCATGAATATGAACTCTAGTATGAAATCAGCAATCATAGTTCTTTAATGAACAGTACACCACAACCATTAACTGAATATTCCTCAATATAAAATCTTCTATTAACTTGGGAAGGTTAGTGCTGTTGAAATTGATATATCTTATGTTAATAAATTCCACAGTATTTTTACTGAATAGTCCACTCACTTGACTCTCCATCTTCTCCTTTACTAGCAGATCCTGTAAAGAATATGCTTCCATCTTCTGCAACTAACAGGGCATGAGAGCCATCATGTCCAACTGAGAAGTGCACAATCTTTGGGGATTTCGTAATTGGTAGCTCAACCCATTTTCCTGCTGAAGGACCCCCTTGTTTGATTCCGAGACTCTGGTATTTGCCAGTGTAATATATCTTAACACATTAAAAAAAAAAAAAAGGAATTATAGTGCCTTTTGAAGTAGTGCACCAGGTTTCACATGAGAGAAAAAAACCTCCATACTTTATTGAAAATAAAAATAACAAGAACTCAAACTCTTTCTTTACTACTATTCAACTTCTGAGAGCTGAACAGGAGAGAAATAGGCATATTTTTCCAAAAATATACAGTTCACAATAGTTTTTTCATATCTACTCAGGATACTTATCATCTTTCATAAGTATCCTGAATAGGTATGAATAAATACATGCCATAAATATACTCCAAACATACAACAGAAGGAAATTCATAAAACTGTCAATTCATTTCCCAAAAATGGCTTACATACAAATATACTGTATATGCCTCATAATTTTAATTTTCAGCATTCTTTTAATTACCTTACTTTATCCTCACACCCACCAGATAAGAAAAAAATCTTCCACCTCTATAAATAGATGTCTACAATCTATAACTTAATTGTACATGCTCCTACTTCCCCACCTCGTAGTCTATATGTGTCCGCACATTTACAAAAATTGGCAAGGGATGACCTATTCAAAATAAACCCGAATGTGAATTCACCCCAGCTCAAGAAATTACACAAAGAGCTCCATAATTAAAGTAAATATCTGTAAAAAGGTTAAATTTTATAAAGTTTATGAAGTTTTATACTCAAATGTTACAGTTTTCTTTTATATTATTTCAACATAAAATTTTACTATATAAAAAAATTTTAATCAAACTTTAAAATACGATTATGTTTAAACATGTGAACTATGTAAGCTAATCAACTGATTATACCAACTATCTCTTAAAGCAGATAATGTAATTTTTAATCCTAAAAGAATAATTTACCTTTCCATTTGCTGTTTTCATTAGTGCAAACTCTCGTCCTGCACCAAGAATTGCTGACTCCTCATCAAATCCAGTACCTGATAATACAACAAGACTTAATAAATACTGTTACATTTTTAATATGAATAATTTCAAGCAAAAAATAAATAAATAAAAATAATTTCAAGCACAACTTGTGTTAGTTTGAGTGATGAAAAAGTCAATTCAATTAGTATCACTCAAAAACAAGGATGACAGGGTATGTCATATGCCTCAATTTAAAAAAATATTAACAGTAGCCACACTACTCCAAGGAAAGATAAAGTTACCATAAGCTCCTTAATTTGTTTCAAATTAGTGCCAAATTATTTTTTTAATGTTAAAAAAATTGTTTAAATCAATGTCAGCCATATTTCTTGAATTAATGAATGAACTAATTTTCATTGGGCATCTATTAGCTATCAGGCATTATAGAATGCATGAGCCTTTTCCTATTTGATCCTCACAACTATACTGCTTGGCTTACAAATGAGCAAATATATAAAGCTTGGTGAAGTAAGTCCTGACATGAAGCGTCTGGGCTTGAACAATGCCATTCAGATATCTGAATTAAGGTATTTCAGATTCCCTCTTCCAAGCTTTTTTCTATAGGAGAACATTTCATGTAGCTAATCCATGAATTTGAATACATATGTGTGCACATACACACAAAAACCCTTATGCACATTTTCAAATTGTGAAACTATGAGTAAATAATCATATATAGCACATTTTATGAGTTTGTCCAATTATACAAACTACTAATGAGCTTATGGGATTGTGAAACCCAAAAACTATGAGTTCAATACAATATTTTTCTATGGAAAAACAAAAATACTACACAAATGCAAAGTAAATCACTAATGAAGTTTAATAAATTTAATAACAGTCAAAAAAGTTGGGTCTTGCAAGGAATCCCACAAGTTAATAAATGGAATTATTAAACCAGGAACAGTACGGCAAACCAAAATTGAGACCCTCATGGAAACTAGTAATCCTAACTACTACTATGACACTGCAAGAGTAAGTATACTAAGTCCAAGAAATATTCTGTGGACGTCTGCATTTCTGTATCCAAATGAAAGATTCTTAAATCAAACGTTAGGCCAATTACCATTTTCACAATCCACGGGACCATTCTATGACTATCCTGAAAGCCTGTTCAAATAAAAATCAAAGGCTTCAAGTTACTCCTAGTTATTTGTACATATTAATTCGTTAAGTGTGCTTCATAGTAACAGACAGCAAAACAGCTACCTAATATAAGCTACAATGTTGAAAACACAATGTTAGTTTTCTAAGGAATAAAGAATCTGATAATTAAAATGTAGGAGAAAGGTTTTTTTGACCATCTTACTTATAATATGCAAGTCCTTTTCCAGATCAAATAGTGAGATACCACAGGCATGCAAGCATTTTCTGGCCAGCTTAAGTTGTAATTCTTGTTGTAGCACAGGCTCAGTGCTTGTGGCAAATATTCTGACAACAAAGCCATCCTAAGAGAAATAAAACATCCACGGTATTTTGTTACATGAATTGATCTTCTAAGGCTCTACTTTCCATCTAATAAAAATCAAATAATTTACGAGAAAAAGATTCCATTTATACCAGCTTCTCATGACTCAGAATACTTACATCTCTGGAAGCAGCTATCTGATTAATATATTCTCCATCAGTGAATAAAATATTTTGACCTTCAGTGTGGCAATCTGTGCAAGAGGAAGAAACAGCAATTACATTACAATATAAATAAACACCTCACAAAATGACTTTACTCCTCTGTTGAAGTCAGAATGAGAGTTCTCCACACAATAAAGGTAATTTAAACTCAAAGGGAGACTGTGCTTTTTAATAAAGAGTTACAAATTAGCAGAAACTAAACAATCCAACTAATAATACGCATTACATTTTGTGCTTACATTTATAAATCTTCCATAATCAAGGACCTGAGAGCCCACCTAATTTCAAAATGAACTAGTATTAGATACAGTCTGATAATAAACATGCACCACAATGAACAAACTATAATGTGGTTATAATCAATTCAATACAATCCATGCGAGGTAGGCAACACTCTACCTTCAGACATACATCACAGTCATTAGTGTCACAGAAAAATACAGATAGACCTAAAACTTCTGCATTTGAGGTCTATGGTGTCCAACTACAGATATCCCTTGCTTTATAATATAGAACTGGCTGTACCGTTTCCACTTAGGTTTAACGCTTATTCCCAGTATTTATTAGCATTTAGCATGCTATACACTTTTTAAATGTTCACCCTTCACAGAACAAATCTATGGTTATGTGTTTCTTTTTGTCTGAAAGTTTTCATATATTTTGGCTGAAATGCCATATTTCATCAATACTGTATATATCTCTGTGGAACAGTGCACTATATACTTTGATCAAAATAATGCACAAGTGTAATTGCAACAAGGGATACCAGTATTACAGAAGGACCGGTGGGACAGTGTGTTAGTGATTGCTACTAAATAACATGAAACTACAAGCAACTCAATATCTAAGTATAAACTGTATCCTTTTGGAAAAACAAATGTTCAGCAAGCAAGTCTAAAAGCACACGCATTTCCCAAAATAACTGCAGAGAACTAGGATGAATCTCTCCATTAATTACAATACCAAAAAATAATATTTCATTTCTATTTGCACCTGAATCAGCAAAACATAAAATTCTGGTTTTGGAATGCAGGAATGGAGCCCACCCAAATAAGCTGAGTTACTCTATATCTTTGCCCAGGAGCTTCATACTAGCATACTTCCTTATCATAAATACGCAAAACACAGGCAGACCCTTACCAAATAGAGAATTCAGTGATCACAAACTGGAAATAGAAACTGGGAGACAAGGCCCACTGGTAGCCCAAGAGACTTGGTAATCAAAGAGAGGAGAAATCGAAAGAAAGAGTTCCTAGTCCACTGTACAGAATACAAAGAGGCGCAAGAAAGATGCTTCTCAAGCTCTAAGCTGTAAGATTTTAAACTAAAAAGCAAAGAAGAAAAACTCATTATAATTTCAGATAAACGCAGGGGTGAGGAGTGAAGCGGCGCAAGAAGAGTAGCAAAAACCCTCATGATCTGAGGCAACCTGTCACCAGACACGAAGAGTAAACGACACAGGGATACAATATAAAAGGTATGCCAACATATCAAGGCTAAATGACAACAGGGGAAAAAAAGTATGTTTTCAGCTCATCAGTGCTGGGTTGAAAATAACTTATTTATAAACTAGTCTATAAGACAAGTTGGAACATGAAGCTCAAGGAATTACCAGATTTCTGTCAATTGTAAACGTGGTATTCATTACCATCTATAAACCTGACAGTTCACTTCTGCTCCTTCTTGATGGGAAAGCTAGAGAGCAGAGTTGCCCCTAGCTAGGGAAAAAAGGACTATTAAAGAAACTGCCTCCCAGGTCAAAGAAAAGGAAAAATGACAACAGGCTTCTTCAGGCTTGAAGGCAAGTCTTCCTGCTGCGTGACTTCAAAAAGATTTTTCTCTTTATCCTTTCTGTATCCTTCATGTAACGTTATAAGACAGCATCTTCGGGAAAATATCAAGATACACAACGTGGGACTATCTCCTCCAGTCTGGTTCCTTCTTCACCATGAATATGGTACAAATTTGTGAAACACAGAAAGCCACATTTGTATTGTTAAAAGGTGCATTTCATATGTTAAATGAAGTAGAGGGATTTAAACTGAAACATTAACAAGTCATTTTTTACCATGATGGAATAAATAAAAGGGCTGTAAGTAGACCATTTTCAAATGGTCTTTCTCAGTCACAATCTCTGTTGAATGATCAGGGTTTTTCAGAAGTAAACCCTTTACATTAGTGTTCATCTGTTGGGCAGGGAGTCACGGAAGGATTAACAATTTTTCTTCCAAGACATCCTAAAATGACTTGCACAAAGACAGGGCGATAGGGATGCCCATTGCAGTGAAATTTATTATACATTGCAAAAAATTAGATGGGACCTCCATTTCAAACATTAATCAATGGAATATATTTTATAACATTAAAATGATGTTACAGAAGACTAGTTAATGGCCTGGAAATATATTCAGACTATTAAGTGAAAGGGGTAGCTTAAAAAAGCAATATGTAGCATACAATCACTTTTGTACAAGTATGTACATAACATACACAGGAAAAAGACAGGAAGGATATTCACTGATATGTTGGTAGTGTTTATAGATAGGAAGTGGGGTTACAATTAATTTTTATTTTGTTTTGCTTATATAATAGTTGTACAATAAATATGATTACTTTTAATATATGGGGGTACATGTTAATATTTCAAAATATTTTTATTATTATTATTGTTATTATCATAATCATCAGCATCATCGTTAGGACCAGAGACATGGCCTGGGACTTGTGATGATTAAAAAACAAATAAACAAACAAACAAATAAAACCCTGTAGACATATCTGAAAACAGACAGTTATTTACAAAATGGCTTTAATAAGTTATCTGTTTTCCAAAGTAGCTTTATTTATGAAACACACATGAAATGTGACATTTACCTTAACATGGCATCAGGTACACTAATTTAGATATATGTAGACAAAGTAATATTCAAATAAATGTTTGATGAAGTTATAAAAATATCTTAAAAATTAACAAGCAGCCAGGGAGCAATTATCCTTTTCAATGTGTTCTTCAGAAGTTCTCAGTCATTTTCAGATGGCCATGCGCCTTGAAGTAATATTGCTGCTTACCATGAAATTGTTGGTAGACACATTAAACATTCAAGATTTTAGTATAAACAAGCTCCTTTAGAATGTATTAAAGATATAAGCAAATTCAAATACCTTACAATGGAGAATATACTATGCATTTGCCCGGTGTTCCATAAAATTTAAGATTCACTGCCTAAGAAGTTAGACAGCACAGTGATCTGAAGGATAAATACATATGTACAACCTCAAAATTAAAGCAAAATGAATTCTGTCCAAAATGGCTTATCAGGGTATTATTAAAAAGTATAAATGATAGAATTTTTAAAATTCCTGACCCACCCTAAAATCTGTCTCTGAAAACACTTTAAAATAAAGAGGAAAACCCAAAGTACACTGTTGGTAAAGTCAAAATAAACAGAAGGTTCTTTACATCAAGGTTATTTGAGAGCCAGAGTCGTGGATTTATTAAGAGCAACAAGGCAACATCTCCCCACTAATTGAGGAGTTGAAGCAGTCATGGTGGGGTAAGGGTGGGGGGGCGGTCAGGCTACAGAATTTGGGCAAGAATTTGAAAACAAGTATTAAAACACTTCATACTATATTTATGGTATCTGTTTTTCTCAGATGCATTAATTTTATATAGAATATAAAATGCTTTGCATGTCAAGATTTCTTTAACCCATTTGTAAGCAAGCACTATTCCTTGCTAACCATTCTTTATATGTCTCAGTGGCCTAACATGCACATCTCTTAAAATCACCTGTGAAGAAAACAGATGACTAGTTGAGTAACATACCTGGTAACATTACAGTACCATCCTGTTCCAGTGTTTCAGGGCTTATTCTTATGGCTGTCATGCTGTGGTTATTCATATCTCTATACAATAAATAACCCTGATAACAACAAAAAATTTTGCTATGTTATATGTTAAAATATTTTTTCATTAACCACTTAGTAGAAAAAGTAGCCATAGAGGTCTGTATTACAGTTTTTTGAGGTACAATAATACATCAATATTGATGTCTAAAATACACTAAAGATTTAAAACAGAAGAACCTGAGTATATTGATACTTTAATAAGAGGAGGTATTATACACCACTGAGTATCAATTTAACCTATTAATTCTCACACCACACAAGACAGTAAAAACATTTTGGTTATTTTGGTCAAAATTATCATATCACTTGCCAAGTAAATAATAGAAATGACTGCTGTTTCCTTCACAAATATTTAGCTTAATATTTAAAAATCAGTAGTGGTTTTAGATAGAAAGATATGTCACTGAACATATTTCTGTAAATGTATTTCCCGTGTTATTATTTGTTAGACAAAATACAGCAGTGGCAAATAAAAATTTGATATTTTAAACCAGGTTATGTTTTAACAGACAATTACTGAGTAATTAATTTGATATTTAAAATTTAATTTCAAAATCTCCCCAAAAGTTGAGTAAGATTATTTTTCATGCAACAATAATTTTTTTAATTTTCAGAATGCTTTCAAATATCTTTTTTCATCTGATGCTGACAACAAACTTTGAGCTAGGCAAGACAGGAGTGCAGGGACATCTTTATTCTATATGCTGCCACAAGGAAACTTGGGCTTCACTTCTCAGGAAAGGATAGTATAGAAATAAACACTTCTGGCCCTCTGACCATCATTCATTTGCTTCATCATTCGTTTGCTTCATGCATCCAACTGCTGACACGCATTTGGCCATGTCAGTCAGGTGATGAGATCACGCATTAAGAGAGCAATATGGGCCTAGCTCTTTTCTCTCATTGGTGATACTCTGCATGATCCTCCATGCAGGCAGCTATCTACTGGGCAGGCCACACACTGTTCCCTGGAGTGGACTGATCTAGACTTAGAATGAAGGAATTTGTGGTAAAAAGCTCTAATTTGGCTTTGGGTCACAGTTACATTCCTAATTCAGATTTGTAAATGATAAAGGTGGTCTCTGATTCTTAACTAGAGGCTCTCTTAAACAAGAACTCCAACAGAAGACATACTTGTTCCCATTTTACAGCTAAATCACACAGGATCAAATAAATTAGCTGAGTTGTCCACAGTTGTCCACACAGCTAGTAAGAAGCAGGGCCAGACCTAAAAGTAAATCTCTCATAAATTCTAAGTCAATGTTCTTTATACTATACCATACCATTGTTATAGTCATATTATTAAAAAATATGCTCTATCTGTTTAAATAGAAGTGATATTATTTATTGATTAAACAAATATGGACCACATATTTTAAAAGATAAGAAAGAAAAGTTTGGTTTATTGTGGATATTCTCCTACCTGAGCATACCCTAACCAAGACTTTTTTTCTTTTCTGTTTCTGATGCGAGATGTAGAATTATATATATGGCCCTGTGAAACAACAAAAGTTAGTTCTATCAACAATTTTGTAATTAATAATCAGTGAAAAATAACATAAATGGATGAATGACATTTAATATGTATGTTCCATTTTGATTTTCAAAGAAATAATATTACATCAAAATTAGATGGTGCTCTAAAAATAAAGCAAGAAGCAAACAGAACACAATTCAGTATTAGACATAACTTCCACTATGATTAAGAGCTGTAAGGAATCACCTACCCTAACTGTTCCACTGTATCCAGAGCCTATTTTGTATAATCCGTCTTTGCATAACAGATAAAGAAAAAATCCATCATTCTGAAGTAGACATTGATCATCTTCATCAACAGATATTTCTTTTAATGGCCACTTGTGCATTAAAGCTGCTTTCTTAATGCCATTGCTAAACCAGTCCTGAATTTGAATTTTTCCCACCAACACTGCCTGTACACTTCTCTGTAGTGAATTTAGTATCATTGGCACCTAGTCAAGAGAAGAAAAACACAAAAAGACATTTTTAAATGTCTCAAACACAAAACAGACAAGATAAAGATACTTTATTAATATATCATCATTTATAAGAAAAAACTTATTCAGAATGATCATGTTTAGCTTGTCAGCAAAAAGTACGAACTAGAAAATCTATAAGAAACAATTCTCAAGCAAGACAAAATAAAAATGTAAATCCAAAGAATATTAATTTGTATTTGTGACCAAAAACACTGAAATATGCATCTTTCTCCAAAACACCAGGCAACCAGTACTACGTATGATTTTAAGTTTCATAAAATAAAACATACTAGATTAGTAAAAAGTATGAATACTGACATACATTTTTTGTATTAGACTGCACTCAAGCCAAAATGATATCTTTGGTATGATAATGTATCTCCATTAATATACTTCATGATAATGAAGTGCAAAATTAAGCATAAGAGAAATACGGCTGCTTCTACAGATGAAACAAAATTTCCAGTATTTCTCTTCTACTTTGCTTCTTTATTACGTCTAATACCCATTAACATCAACAATTTTCCATGATACAAAAATTTAACTGTATGAATTGTGTATTCATTCAACATTCATTTAACCAATATTTATCAAATATCTATTGTTTGTTGTAAATGAGTCCTCAAAAGTTACCAGCATGGGACCAATACTCGGCCACCAGAGAAAACTCCCTGGCTCCTCATTTTTTGCCTCTCTTTCACTGCCCAAGGATGGCTGCCACACATCTGACTACAGGGCAAGACCCTGGGGCACTGTACTAGCCCCAGTTCTCCAGCTGCACTGTCCAATATGGCAGCGACTAGCCACATGTGACTACTGAGCTCCTGAAATGGGGTTGGTGTGACTTAAGATGTGCTGGAAATATAAAATACACACTGGATTTTGAAAACTTAGTATTAAAAACAAGAGTATAAATTTTCTTAATAATTTTATATTGATTACATGTTGAAATTATTTTCTGGATATATTGAGAAAAATCCATTATTAAAATTAACTTCATCTGTTTCTATCTTTTTAATATGGCTAATAGAAACACTTAAATTACATACGTGGGTTACATTATATTACTATTGGACAGTACTGTTCTAGAGGGTAGAGATTTCAGAGGGATAACTAACCCACTGTTCACAGGTATGTTCTCTTCCCCTTCGAGTTCTAAGGCCTCTGACCCAATCAAAATATGGAACTCTTACTTTTATAAAACTTTTATTTATGTATATGGTTGGATACTACAAATTCTCTCCCTAGAAGAAACTACGTTAAACTTAAAACTATTTTATCTAGAATCAATATCCTTATATAATATGTCAAAGCTTCACTTTCAGTTTTTTTGTTTTTGTTTCAGATACTTTCTATTGGGTCTATTATGAAAGATGATGCTCCTCCTCTCTTCCCAAATCCTCAGAATTGAGCTGTACAATAATTTCTGGTTAAACCAGTAGTCAGAGGTCATTTCACTATGTCTGTGTGATCATGGTTCAGAACTGAGCCAATTGTATTACATACTACATTTCCCTTATATAATTTTTCTTTTTCTTCATCGAGTCAACAATTGCCCTATTTTTGCGTTTGCTAAGTTTTTTCTATACCTACCCCTAAGTGCTCCTCATACTCCTCTCAATAGAGTCAAACACATCATTTCTACTTTTTCCCCTTGGCAACATCCCTCAAGAGGCCCTGCTCCAGTCTAGACTAAGGACAAGGGCAGGCACAGAGGTTAAAAATGTTCCATGCCTTGCATGTTCAAAAGCATCTTTATCTTCCCTCAAACATGACTGACAATTGAGCTAGATATAGTGACATCATTTTCGCTCAGAACTTTGAAGACACTGTTTGTTATTTTCTATGCCAATGTTGCTTTTGAGCAGTCCAATGGCATTCTGCCTAATCTTTGGTATATAACCTGTCCTTGCACTCTGGAACATTATTTTCCCTTTATTGTCTGTTATGATTTTGCAACGTTATACCTGGTGTGAGTCTTTTGCCGTTCATTGTGTTGGGCACTGAGGGTGTGTTCTGTCAATCTGAAAATGAGTATCTTTGGTGGATGGGAATTTTCCTTATAAAGCTTAGGTAATTTCCTCCTCTCTGCTTGAATACCTATTAGATATTGGATTTTCTGGAAGGATGCTCTAATTTTACTTTATGTCACCTATTTTCTTTCTCTCTCTTTTTTCTATTGTCTGGGGACCTCTTTAATCTGAACTTCTAACGCTTCTACTGATTTTCATGCTGCTATCTTATTTTTTTTATCTTGTAAAAACTCTTTGTTCTGAGGTTTTTTTTAAATACTGCTGTTTAATGTAAATAATCATTTTCTCATCCCTCTTCAAAATACTAATTACAGTTTTCTTAGAGCTTTTCTGTTCCCTATACTCTTTTCATCAACGTTTCTTTTATTATTACTATTTTTACTGATTTGGGGGATTCTGTCTTTCATGTTAGTCTAGTGATACTTGGCTGTGCACTTATTTTTAAAGAGTAAGCGACTAAAAATCTGATAGGAAGCTGCTATGAATGGATAGGGTGTGAAAGATAGTGCGCTCACCTCAAAATGATCATACTAAGTTTAGCAGTTTCATTGGAGGATCTCCCAGACACCCCCCTGCCCCCGCCAAATGTCCACATCTATACGTCTTTTCTCACTTTTTCTCCAAAGAAGGATCTGCCAGTCTTTTTCCTAGAAGCTATAAGCCTCACCCCCAGTGTACTGGGAACTCAGTGAGGATTAAGAAATTTCATCATCGGGCGTTCCCTGGTGGCGCAGTGGTTGAGAGTCCGCCTGCCGATGCAGGGGACACGGGTTCATGCCCCAGTCCGGGAAGATCCCACATGCCATGGAGCGGCTAGGCCCATGAGCCATGGCCACTGAGCCTGCACGTCCGGAGCCTGTGCTCCACAATGGGAGAGGCCACAACAGTGAGAGGCCCGCGTACCACAAAAAAAAAAAAAAAAAAAGAAAAGAAATTTCATCATCGATATGGAGACTTTCACTTAATCTCCATCTTCAGCCTGGCTCCTCAATTTCACTCTCAACTGTGCCTGGTTTCCCCTGGCCTCTCTGGCTCAATTTCTTTAGACAGCAAACCTAACTCTTAGGGGTATGAGAGAAGGACAGCTGACTGGCTGGGAAGCGTAGAGGAAGGGCTCTGGGGTTCTCGAGCTTTCATTACACAGACTTCCAATCAATTTTTAGCTCTTCCCCTCACCACCACTTTCCAGGTATTTATTACTTCCAATTCTAAATCCTATCCATAGTTTTATGTGAAAATCAACTTTCTATGGGCACTAGCCTCTTGAGAAGCTTAAGTTTAAGCTCTCCCCAATATTTGTCTTCTAAAAATGTGTCCCATTCTTAAAAGTTTATACTTTAAAAAAATCCTTTATTATAATCTTAGTATAAACTGCAGGGATGGAGGGGAGAGCAGAAACTAAAGTGTCTTCAACATGGCTCTGTTTCTCTCATGCTTTCTAACAGGGTATTAAAGTTTTAAGAAAACCCAGTGCTACAATCAGAAGTCTCAGATATACCCCTTTTCCTATCCTATTGATTTTCTCTCACCGACACTGTGGCAGGACCTAGAGAATTTATTCTGATAAACCAGACTTCCTTAAACTGAGGATACCAAGTCATTCACCAATTCTGGAAAATCTTAGCCATTATTTCAAATACTGCCTCTCCACAAATCTACCACTGCCTTGTGGAACTCAGGTTGTACTGATACTTTAGACTTTCTCATTCTCTATCCATGTTTCTTATTTTTCATATTTTGTCTCTCTGTGCCACATTCTGAATAATTTTTTCCTCTTTATCTTTCAGTTCACTGCTCCTATCTTCAACTGTATTATCCACTGGTTAACTCATCCTTTAAGTTTCTAATTGTAAGTATTTGGTTTTTCATTTCCAGGAGTTCTATTTGGTTCATTTTCTGACCTGATTACTTTTTATATCCTTATTCCTTAATAATACTTTTGATACTTAATAATAATACTTTAACTATATTGAATATGTATACACATATATTTTCTACTCTATATCAAATAATTTCAATATATATAGACTTGGCAAGATTGATTCCGCTATATTTCTTTCTACTAACTCTCAATGACGGTGCCTTTTTTCTATGTCCTTTTTGTTTGTGAGTTCAGATACAGCAGAGTTGTGTTTGTGGGAGGCCTCTGAAGTAGGGGGTTCATCCCTCCAGAACGGATTTTAGTCTCCTTCAATAAGGCACCTTACAGTACTACTACCAGCCCTACCTTACTTTAAACTCTCAGCTTAAGCTTGTTGGAACAAGATAAGTAATATGCATTTGGATCCCAGAATAATTTGAGATGTTACAGTTATACATTTTCAGACTTTTCTCCCCCGAGTCATAGCCTGGCCAAGAGAGTTTTGTGAAATGAAGTAGGTAGGTGGAATGGGGCCAAATCATGAAGAACACTATGTGCCATGTTAAGATAACAGGTTTTAATATGGCGTTTGGCCTGGAGTTGGGTATGTAGCGACGGGGCAGGTCTACAGAGAACCTCGGCTGTTGGTTGAGGGGATCAAGAGTTTTGTGCAGCGTAGTGCTTGAGAATAATACTGCAGTCAGACAGATACGTGTTCAAGCCCTGTCTCTGCCATCTGGCAGCTCGCTACGCTATAACTACACTAAACTTCTTCCAGCCTTCAGTATTCTACTCTTACTCTTATTTTCATGCTTTAGCACATGGACACCAAGAACATTCTCTCTCTACACCACCAATACCAACACCTCCTCCCTCTGCACTGGCTAGTCTCAACTCACTGTTTAGATCTCATGTCACAGCCTCTGGAATAAATCTACATAAAAATAAATCACTGGAGGGCTTCCCTGGTGGCGCAGTGGTTGAGAGTTCGCCTGCCGATGCAGGGGACACGGGTTCGTGCCCCGGTCCGGGAAGATCCCACATGTCGTGGAGCAGCTGGGCCCGTGAGCCATGGCCGCTGAGCCTGCGCTTCCGGAGCCTGTGCTCCGCAACGGGAGAGGCCACAACAGTGAGAGGCCCGCGTACCGCAAAAAAAAAAAACAAAACAAAACAAAAAAAAAATAAATCACTGGATTCTAATAGGTACATGTGTTTATGGTCACTATACTTTTAAAATTTGGCATTGATATTTGAATGTTTGTGTTTATTCTATTAAAATTTTGTAAGTATTTTTATATTTTAAGCATATATTTAAACTAAAATTTTGCTGAACCCTCAAAGCACAGCTGCAGAATAATTCGGAAATCACTGAATTAGAGGGACTTCAAAATAAGTAAGGACCATAAAAACGGAAAAGAGGACTTCAGGCAGGACAAAAAGAGGGAAAAGAATAAGAATAGAAACCTAGAGTAAGGAGACTGCTCGTATTTGACAAGGAAAGTTCAAAATCACTGAGTAAGTCACAGAAAATAGCCCATTTACCCCTTTTGCTATCTTTGGCCCACTAATACCGGGACTGAGGCATCCCTTCCATGTGTTCTGGAGGTCATCCAAGGGGCCAGAGAAAAGCACATAACAGAGACTTAAAACTGTAACTTCTTACTCAATTTCCAGAACAGTCCAAAAGAATTAAATCAAGTTTGCCTATAAGTAGGGTTATATTTCCACTACTGACAAGGATGAGGAGCTTATCCCACAACTGCATATTAAAAGTTCAAAATGCTATACGTGAAGCTGAGTAGTTCAGAAACAAATCAATTCATGAAAAACTATAATCAACCAATCAAAAATACAGTAAAAATGATATATCCTTTTCTTTCAATACAGAAAAGATATTTAGAAACTATGAAGGAATTCCATACTTGAAAATTCAGGGCAAGATGGGAGGCGGAGGAAGGCAGAGAGCAAGGCAATGCAATGAAAACGGAGGCTGTAATGCTGACACAAAGACCAGGTTAAAGATTTAAGCTTTTGCCAAATTTCACTTTATTATCTTTAATGTTACAGAGTTAAACACATGTAACGTGTAACGTAGCTCAAATAGCTTAGATTATTTATATATCAACCTTGAACACATCAAACCACTATACTGAGTGAGAAAAAGCAGACACTGCTTTGACAGAAACTAAGGTGAAATTGCAACTTGGCATCCTATCAATTTCTAAGCAGCTAGAGATATGAAATACCTGAATAGTTTGGCAAGCATGGCTGCCATTGTTGGTGAGGATAGCAGAGATGGCCTGAAGTGTCCTTCCTGTTTCTCCCCAAGAAGCCACCAGACTAAAGAGACAAGCACAGGAAAGTGCTGTCAGAGACTGTCCTGTGCTGTCATTCATTCCAGTACTTCGAACAGTGATTTCCAAAAGGAGCTGGAAGAGAGACTCTGTGGATAAAATAGAACTCAATTATATTCATTTAACACACAGAACATTATATGGTATCTGTTTGTCTGTTTATACCTTGCCTCATTATAAAAAAATATTTAAGGCAGTTACAACACTTACTTTGCATTAGTTCCTTTCCGGTTACCCTTTCCCCCCAAAAGTTAGAATATTTATATAAAAATGACCTTGGAGAATATTTAGTGAACTCCTTATTTTTGTAAATGAAAAAATGGAATCTATCCAAAATCATTTATAATCATTACATTTGTAATCATACATGTGTCCAACTGTCTGATGCTAAATTCCATAATAACAGCAACAATGTTTATATTGATCACCCCTATATTATACACTCTTAGCACAGAACATAGAAGGCGCTTTACATTTAAGTGAATAATTGAGAACATATATTCTAATCTTAAACTGAACAGAAAGATAGATATAAGGGAAGGATTGTTTTAAAAACACTGGACAATTTGTAAATCAAATCCATCTGCAAAGAGAAGTCTGATGGGGCTTCCCTGGTGGCGCAGTGGTTGAGAGTCCGCCTGCCGATGCAGGGGACACGGGTTCGTGCCCCAGTCTGGGAAGATCCCACATGCCGCGGAGCGGCTGGGCCCGTGAGCCATGGCTGCTGAGTCTGCGAGTCTGGAGCCTGTGCTCCGCAACGGGAGATGCCACAATAGTGAGAGGCCCGCGTACCGTGAAAAAAAAAAAAAAAAAAAAAAAAAAAGAGAAGTCTGATGTATAATAATCATCAAGCTATCCCAACAATAAAAGAGATACAAATATACATATATTTCTATGAGTAACATGAAAAAAAGCAATGTGGAAAAAGTGTAACTAATGTGCCTATGATATTAAATCAAAGGAAAAAAGAGACAGATTTCAATACAAATTTCGATTTAAAGAACCAAATTACTACTTACACCTTTGTGCCAATTAAACAAAATAAAAAGTATGAAGTGCTGATAAACGCCTGAACAGAAAAGTAAGTCAAAGCAGTGAAGAGATCAGAAAGGTAAGCATTGGAAGGATAGAAGAGAGACCAAAGACAGTATAGCAGCATTTGAAACTGTTAGTAAGAAAGTAAAAACAAATTAATCAGGAGACCTAAGTTCTGACAGAAAGAAGACGATTAAGCTAAAGCACATATTATAATTTTAAAACCCAGTATTAAGAAGAAGATCTATTTTGAAAAGAATAAAGGAGAGGGAGTATTTATGTATAAACTGAATATAAGAGAAAGTATACAACAAATGATAGCAGACAACAAAATGGCAGAAGATCTAGGAGGAAAGCAAGGATTAGCATGTTGTTCAAAGTAAGATATAGGATATACTGTTTTAGTGGATATTTTAAATACTTCAATTACTTGCTAATTTACAAACCAGAGCTAAGGTTAACTAGCAAAATATTCTTAAATAAAATTAATTAAATCTTCAATAAAATGCCATGAAGTCAAGTAGTACATCGTAATAGTAATCGATCACTGGTGCTACAGTGACAATAAATAAGGTGCCTGCTTTGTAACATATGCAGCTTTATTTGGTAGTAGTATTTCATAACATGGTGAATTGGGGGGCTGTTGTTGTTTTTAAAAATCCTCAGCTTATTTTCATGGCCAGTACTCCCCCCACCACTAAAACAAAGCAGTAACAAAACAAATGGAACACAAAAACTAATCACAATACATGACCAAAAAAATAACAATCTGACATGTAAATTAAAACCATGTAATTAGGTTCTTACATGTGGGTCTAACATAATCCAAATAGCCAAGTAGAGAAAAAGGACCAAACTCGAATCCAGACCAGCAGTGTGGTCCCCAGACCAGCAGCATGAGCATCAGCATTACCCAGAAACTTACTCCAAATGCAAATTCTCAGGTCCCATCCCAAATCTACTGAATCAGATACTCCACACTTAGGGCCCACATATATGACTCAAACAAGCTAATGCGTGAGATTTAGAAAACTCTAGACTCTTTGAAGGCCCACAGTTAGCATCAGAGAAAAGCAATTAGCCTTCAAAATTTAGCTTCCATCTGTATTTCTCTTCCTTAAGAGTCCCCGTCCTGCTTACAGGATTATGTGTTGAGCCTAGGTCATGGGCATGAAAGGCAGGCATTCATAAAATTCAAATGCACTTTACAAAAAGCAAACATTTTTACTTAATGGAAGTTGCTACTAATTCAAAAGCTTTGTCTTTAACAAAAATAAATTTTTATTTATCATGAACGCAAAAGAAATGTCCTCTCTGTTTAGAAACTAATTGTGTTGTTTTGGGTTGGTAGTATTTGTTCCCTCTTTTCCTACTTTTTTAACTCTCCAAAGTAACATGTAAAGTTAGACAAAGTCAATGTTAGCTATTTTGGCCAAAGGTTTATTAAGAATGATTTAAGTTCATAGTGACTATAAGGCTTGAGGATTATTTTTGGGTTCCAAAAATGTATATTTTGCTTTTCCCCATCATAATAATCAGGAAATGACTGTGCATGAACTATAACTCTTAAATCATAACTCCAGGGGAACACAGCAAAGTTACTTAAAATTTATACCCCTGCTGTTTCAGCACCATAAGCAAACAGAGATTGAATTACAGGCTGCCGTATGTGCTCCATAAGAGAAGCTCTTTACATTTAAAGGCTTCATTCAATGTGCCTAAGCTCTTACCTAGGACCTCGGGTGGCTCTGACTGGAGGCCTTCTGGCTGCTGACCCTGAAGCACGTTAAGCAGGGCTTGGAGACTCCTGAGGCACAGGGATGGATGAGAAAATCGCGTCTCCTTGATCAATTCAAAAACTTCACAGAGTCCGACCTCAATGATCTATTTAAGATGAAAATAAAAATTATACTTTATAGCATGTGAGCTAATAACACTTCTCAGGCAGTAAAATCGGTACAGCTTACTTCCACAGCAAATGAGTAATGGTACAATATTTTAAAGGCAAAAGAGTCATCGCATAAAAAAGAGTAAAACCCAGTGTGTTTAATTTCAAGATTTAGAAAATCATCTGGTAACAAAGAAGGTTAAAAAATAGTGGCACTCCCAACACAGCCATAAATAAATAAATAAAAGGAAACTGTTGAACTGTTAAAATATATATATATGTAGTGGCACTACTTAAAACGTAGTTTCAGGATAATGAAGCCATAATAAAACATCATGAAAATGGTTTAACAGTGAACTAGGTACTAGACTGCATTCACTCAGAAAAAAATAAACTATTAATTTACAAAGTTCATTTGGCTGTTCTCATGTCAAAATTGGCACTCTTCTGTTACGTTAATTGTTACTTATGACCAGAAAAGAAGGCAATATAGTACATATGGTGAAAAGATTAAAAAAGGAACTTTTCATCTTAGCCTTTCCTATATGGTACAATCACCATATTATTATTTGTAGATGGTGTCCCTTATTCTTGTAGGATTACTTTAATTATCTTAGTCCTCATCAGGACCAAGAAAAATATAACTCAGTATCTAGCAAAAGATAGATAAATCTGTAACTAAAGACTGAGACAGCAAATGTGATGAACTGGTATAAGGAAATACTTTCAGAGGGCTGACAGAACAATAGACAATGCAATTCCATTTCTCAGTCAATGTCAACATTTTGAAAAGGAAATGTGTAAGATCTTCTCAAGAAGTGTTAAATTATTTGGAGAAGAAGTAACAGAAAAAGTTAAAACTAGATTAATTAGTAGAAATGCATCAAAGCATTATTAATTCTATTGAGCAAAACAGAAGATATTCTCTCTGCTGAGATCTGTACATTAATTCATATATTACATAAACATTTTAAGTACTTATTTTGTACAACTTGCTACAGGAGATACGAGATATATTATACTAGACCTTGTTCTCTAAGAGTTTATAATCTAACAAAGTAAATGAATCTTATATATAATGCTTATCCAGTCCAGACCTCTTTTATAGCACTTATTGTGTTATAGTGTGACTATTTTTGTTTCCATTTTGCCAACTAAACTGGGATCTCCTTGTGGACACAGAGTATATCTTAACTAATATCTCCCATGACTATCCCACTGCCTGCACATGATAGGCAGACAACAAATATTTATTTACTCTCTCAGCTGTGCGCTAAAAACCACTGCAACTTGTCCGACAAGGGTTAAATCAACTGCAGGCAAGTCAGTTGCAGTTCTGATTACTATCTGCAAGGTTTCTGAAGAATACAGATATGACTGAGAAGTCAAAATAACTAATAGGACTGTCTTTAGAGAAGTTATCTAAAATCCTAGAATACCTGATTATAGCTAAGATTACAGAAGTGCTTGTATAGAGTTTCAATTAATTAAATGGAAATGAAAACTTGCCATTTCATATAGTTTATTTTCCTGAAACAGACTAGAAAATAAAAACATACTGTCCAAGATTTCCATCTGTTTATGTCCGTACAGGAAACAAATCTGAAGTCAAAGATCTCCTGAGTACAATACAAAAGTAGGGCTCTATTCTCAGGCCAGCAGGAGACTACTCTATCCATCAGTCTTGAAGATTGCTTACTCTACCACTACCAATCATGACTTTTCATAATTCAAAGAATTCTTCACGGATGACATTTTTGGCTAGGGTTTCTTTTTGTAAGTAGATTCCTATAGCAACAGAGAAAGTATTGAACCTTTGCAAAAACACTAAGGCTACTTACTGAACATATTCCCAAGCTGTCTCTCTAATAAGTTTAAGGTATGATAACAAATGTATGACAACAGGTAACTCAGGTGGGCTGCCCAGGAGCAGAGCACTAGATGGCTTTCGTGAAAAACACTCATAAAACGTTAGTCAAAACGATCAAGACAAGGAATTACCCGTCTGTCTAGGTTAACCACTGTGATTCTCGCTTATCATCTGTATCTTAGTTCGGTGTGGATTTTTTTTTTAATAAGGGGGAAAACTAATTCATTTCCAGAACTGTGATATGTATTCAATATACAACAAAATAAAAATCAACCTCAAGTTTTCCAATCATATTTAGCTTTGAATCATTGAGCAAAGGAGCACAACACGTTGTGAATTAAGACTTTTTTCTGAGGTTTGGCTGAGAGTATTTTACTATATGTACAAACTTTGAAATTGCACTTTACACTTTGAAGCCTGTCTTATAGTCACTGAGAACACACTATATGTCCTCCCTCAATATTAGGAAGGAAGAGTATAAGGACAAAAAAATATATAGTACTGCAAATACAATATGATTTCATTTGTGCAGAAATAAATATATTTTTAATGTGCATATACAAAAATGTTTACAGTGGGTATTTTTGGTTAATAGGATTTTAGAAATAACTTCTAATGTAAAATTTTCTTTTCCTTTTTATAAAAATGTTCTCCATTTTTTCAAATTATCTACATTGATTATGCACTGCCTTTATAAATAGCAAAATAAATGATTAATAAGTTTGACTGCTAAATAGAATAGTTCATTATAATAAGATAACACACTAAGCACTCAATACGTGCCACGATAAACTATAACTAACCACCAAACACACGGTCTTCCACTTCTCTTCATAAAATAGTCTTTTGTAAATTTACTTAATGTTATCTTTACTGTTGCTTTCAAACAATTAAATCCTGAAAGCTCTCTGTTATACTTGAAGGAACACAAAACCCAAATAATTAACTGGTACAGCTAGTCCAATGTCACTGTTGAGAAAAGTGAGGCAAAAACATATTTGGCCAAAAAAAAGAAAAAAAAGTCTTCTGAGGTTTTATTTTTCTCTCCTCAAATCACATATTTCCAAAGGTGGCATTATTATTTCACTAACAAACAATAACATAAGCGTTTAGATACATCATATTTAGATTTAATATTAATAAACTCTTTGCCATTAGAAATTATATCTTCTATTAAAAACTCCTAGAATCAGTTCTAAGACTTACAGAAAACATTTGAACAAGCTCAAAAGGAAACCAAAAGTAGATTTACATATTACTACAGAGTGAAGTATACTGTCTTTAAAATTTTCTTCTCTAAAGTAAATATTTGGTAGAGACATCATTTACAAATAATAAAAATTAAAAATCTAGAGAGGAGTGAGAGAAGGGAGGAAGAAGAGGCAACAGCAACAGACGCAGTAGAGGAGGAAGGCATGGGGGCAGGAAGAGGAGAAGAATTCTGCTCCTCAGAAGATCCAGGTGTGAAATGTCTAACCTCCTAGCCTCTAACGCACCTAACCTCCTAGCCTCTAAATTTATCTACGACTTCTACCACCTTCTTCCCTTCTCTTCACACCCAGAGGAAAAAGTGCTCTTACAACTTTTCAAAGCTAATTTAGTTTTTAAACAATGTTCTTGATCCCACCTACTGCTCCATCTCTAACAATTTTGTGTCAATTTCTGTCACCACACTAAGTCCCAAAACTGTATGCCTAGCTGGGACCTTTCTTTTGAACTTCAGTCTTACATAGTGAGCAACGGACATCTCACAGCTCCTTCACACTCAGTATGGCCAGAAGTAAACTTAATCATCGTTCCAACAAAGCACTGTTTCTCCTCCAGTTCTTTCTCTTTAAGTAAATGGCATCACCACCTAGAAACTTCAGAAATATTTTTACATTCTACCTTCTCTTTCAGCCTTCATAACCAACTAATTAACAATTCCTGACAATTCTACGTCCTTAATATTTCTTTTATGCCAAACACTGCTACTACCCTAGTTGCATCCCCCATGAACACTTCAGACGACTGCAATAACTGGCTCACTGGTCCCTCTGCTCTAGTCTCCCCAGCCTCTAGTGGATCTGCCTTTCCAGCACCTGAGTAACTTTAATAAAATACAAGTCTGATCATAGTCTTTTGCTAAAAATCTTTCATGTTTCCAAGTTACCAGACAAAACCTGAAAATGGCTGCATGACATTTAAGGCCCATGATCCCATTCTCTACTCTTGCCCTATTCAGCCAGTCCACTCTAGCCAAAGCTGACCACTTGTGCTTTTGTAACAATGCCATTCTCCCTGCCTGCAGGTGCATCTTCAGTCAGTGCTACGTCCTTACTCCACCGGCCTCCACTATACCTTGCACACCCCTATCAATCCTTAGGGCACTGCACATGCCTGCTAGACATAACTTTCTTTACGGTGGGGATTGTTTCTCATCATTTTGTTCTCAGGGCCTAATAGAATGCCTGCTACAAACTGAATTTACTGAATTAAGAAGTATATAAATGAATCTGTGTACATCTACATCTTTTAACAAAATATGAGGCATGACTAGCCTCAAATAAGTTTGGATGGGAAATATGAATCCTAATATTCATATTAGGATTTTAATATTACTATTAAAAAATTATGCAGCTATGAAATTTGGAGCGCTTTAGAAGATCTGGAAATCAGATCGTGAAAGACAGTTTGAGCTGGGTAAAAACTGTTTTTGGTAAGAAAGGTATACTTTTAAGCGGGTGGGGGTACGAAAGTACTATTTTAAATGATTACTGACCTGCAAAAAACAAAAAGCAAAAAAATCTGACAAGCAAGGTCTACATCAGAGTCAAAAACAATTTAACTAACTTTTAAAAGTCAAGAAGGGAAAACACAGAATTGTATCAAAATGATACCTTGACAACAAATAAAAACTGTCTTCATTATGTGAAATAAAAAAGAAGCAGGAGACAAAGAAACATCTGCAAGAAAAAGGAAAGCGACAGCCACACATTCAGGAGGAGCAAGAGAGAAACAACAAAGAAAAGGGAGGAACTGACATGAAAGAGCATCTGGAGCAGAGGCACAGAAATGGTCAAAAGGAAAAGAAAAAGTCCACATTTCTCACCTGCTCTCACACTCCCATCACCTCAAACCCTAAAGGCTTCATCTCTTCTGTGCCCTGCAAACTGCTGCCTAAGACCTGAAAGTTTCACTCCCTGCCCTGCCCCCACCCATGGCATTCTGACTACCTCTGCATAAAGGCATCCCATTGTTCCTTCTTCTCTGATCTCACTGATTGTCTAGAGGTTTCATTTCCTTGGATATGAAGTATTTCTTAATAAACTGATGAGTTCCCTGAAAACTAATGAAATTCATTTGGACCTACACATTTTCCTGTTTGCACCTGATACTTACAACTACAGCTACCATTTATTGAGCACACGTGCATTTATTAACTCTTTGAATCCTCACTACTACCTATGAGATAGGCATTATCCCCATTTCACAGATGACAAAACTGAGGCAGAGAGCGGTCAAACAACTTTCGCAGCATCACACAGCTAGTATTTTCAATGGCAAGTTTGAACTCAGGCAGTTTGACTCTACTTCCCATATTCATCACTATACCCTGTTTCCTGACAGGTCAGTACTCGATGGAAAACTCAATATTAATTACTTGAGCTATTTGCTTTTCTTCTACTTTTCTTGTAAAGATCCCTTTTTGACTCTGCATCTTTTAACTCTGTTAATCATGCTAAAAATTCACTGTCTTAAGAATGCCTGATATTTTATTTCTTTAATACTCATTCATCCTGATGTTTTAAAACAGCCTAAGAATCAGTTGTTCTTGATTGTGCAGTACCTTTTAAATTGACTATAGTTTATTATTCAAAATCTGCATACCTGTGTGAAAGGTTTCTCTGGGTCTTTATTTTCCTTCCTAATGTTGAACCTAAGCTGAGTGATTACTATAGTACAGTGGGACTCACCCACACACAGAATGGAATTCTTATAACAAAAGTATACTTGATTCCTTCATATCCCCATATCCTAACTTAACAATGTATTTTTCCTCAACCTCCCCTAATTAAGCATAAGAAATCAGAATTAGAGACCATGCTCTTTACCTGGAGAAACTTATATGGAAAAGATGAGCCTGTTTGTTTTAAGTTGAAGAAAGAAGCTAGTAGAGAAGGTACAGTTAAGGACACTGGAGAGAAAACGAGTAAGGGGAAAAGGGTCCCAAGAGGAGATAAGGACATTTGAAGGTTGCTGATTAAGAGGCTGAGGAACTTCACAAAACCTCTACTACTCTATGAAACAGGAAGCAAGTCAACTGCTGAGAATAGGTGAGAAGAACCTGACAGTAATGATAAAGGACAGTGGTGAACTTATGAAGAGCCACCATGAAATGTACAAAATTAACAGATCAGGAACACAGCCTCTATCTGGCTTCTATTTCCAAGTAGTAAAGTAAGTATTTACATGATATCTTATGTATGCATATAAAGAAGTTTTCAAGGCACAATTTTAAGGTATCCATTTAGTAAAAAGACAATATACACGAATCATTTATGATAAAGGAAATCATTTCAAAATGTCTGTATTTAGAAAAAAAACAAATGCATAAATCATTTATAATAAAGGTAACATTTTAAAATATGTTTATATTTTTACCCATTCTTTTGTTAGAAATACTAACTACACATACTATATAGAAAAATATATATATAAAGTAACATTATAGTCTTAAAATATACCAATGCTTAAATAGAACAGAGTACCTTAAGAACAGTTTGTTCTACTTCAATACATGTTTCTATAACACCAATTAGGTTATATGCCTCTGGTAAATATGGGAGTGATATCAGAACAATGCAGAATTGGTTCATATGTAATTTTTTTCCTAGGCAAAAGGAGCCAGGATAGCAAGAGTACAATTAACCTTATGCAGAAAAGGCAAAAGCTCTCAGCTCAGCTGCTGCACAACCAGGAGCACTTCTAGCTCTATTTCAAGAAAAATTACCCAGAGGGAGGGATGTGTCCCCAGCTTTTCGTGGCTCTTGGCTTGTAGTAATTTGCACTTCCTCTTGTGCCCACCTTAATAGCAGCTCACTGGCTCAGAGTCCCACTTCCATCTGCAATGGCTCAGTGCCCACAAGCCACCATTTCCCCTGTACTGCTTTTGTACATTTTTAACAGCCCCTGTAACAGACTCCAAGCCACTGAACTCCCTTCCTATGCTTTCCAAGTACTCCCCACTGAGGTACCAATTGTTGACTTTGTTAGCACTCCAATTATAAAGTTGCATAAAGTTTTCCTGATCTAGCTCAAACCTATTTTTACCCATAAGCTCTGTTATTTTCAGTGTGCAATTTTATTAAAAGCAAGGCATTTTAGCAATGCAAACATATGTATTAAAGCCCAAATATGTAGGTTATGCATCAAAGTGGATCTTAGTGACTTACCTTTGGAAGCTTGATAGGGGGCTCTTTAGATTCCTCCTCTTCATCACTATCTGATTCTCCACTCTGCACAGAGTTCTTAGATGCAGCTGCCAACGATGTTTCCTTTTTCTGCCATTCCAGAACGCAATGGCGTACATTGCAATAAATATTAAATGCCGAAGGATTGCTATGTAGTTTGATATCTGGTATGATTACTGTATTCTCCAAGTTTTCAGACTGAAATACAGGATATAATATTTCAATTTTATATTCCTTTCCATCATCATCAATTCTCATTTTTTTAAAAAAATTAAATATTAGACAGGCTAGATGATTTGTAGAAGTCACATAGGTGATACAGCAATAACCAACCTGATAAGGGCTGGAAAGACACCAGCAAAAAACTCATCAGGACTACCCTTTTACCCCACAATAGGAAAAGAGCCAACAAAGCTCAACTGCTGGATTCAAAGGATATTCATTTGTTGCTTTTCTGAGGGACACCAGATGTACTGCAGATTCTCAAAGGCCTACTACAAATGTTGAATTACATTTTGATTTCTTTCAAAAGTAGATATAGGGCCTTAAACAGAAATTAAGGCTAAAAAAAAAAACTAATCCCTTAACTTTAGTCAATTCTAATTTCATTCTCATTCAAATAATGGTAATGCTAAGAAAACTACAGATTATGGGCATATGCTTTCTGAAAGCTCTCTCTTAGCTATCTGTCTTAATAAGTACTACAAATCACATGTTTGGTACTTTAATTGTTAAAATTAAATGCTCGGGAATTCCCTGGTGGTGCAGTGGTTAAGAATCCGCCTGCCAAGGCAGAGGAAACGGGTTCAATCCCTGGTCCGGGAAGATCCCACATGCCGCGGAGCAATTAAGCCCGTGAACCACAACTACTGAAGCCCACGTGCTGCAAATACTGAAGCCCGCACGCCTAGAGCCCATGCTCCACAATGAGAAGCCACCGCAATGAGAAGCTGTGCACTGCAAAGAAGAGTAGCCCCCACTCACCGCAGCTAGAGAAAGCCCGTGCACAGCAACGAAGACCCAACACAGCCAAACAAACAAACAAAAACAACTAAATACTCAATTTGTATTTTGGTCCAGCATTTTATTCATCAGACTCCAACCACATTTTTGAGATCAACATTTACATCATAAATATACAGAACTAGTTTAAGATAGTCTACAAATGCAAATTCCAACAATTAGAGTATGTCCAACAAGTATCCAAGGTAAATAAAATGACACTTTGAGTACCAAGAACATTTAGTCTCAAAATTCTACCCTTCTTCCATAAATAATTAGGAAAAAAATGGAGTACTTCTTGTTAAATCAAAGTATACTAAAGTTAACTGACATATAACATGTAAATAGGTCTTCCAGAGATATTAAAAACAAATATTAATAATTCAAATCCAACAATACTCTTAAAAAGATGATACATCATGATCAACTCAAACAAGGATGTACAACACTGGAAAAGCAATCCAAAATCCACACCAACAAAAGTAAGAGAAAAAAAAAATAAGACACTGTAAATAAACATGGAAGAAGCATTTGACAAAAATCAAATACCCATTCATGACAAAAGCCTAAGTAAATTAGGAACAGAAGAGAATTCCAAAACTGGATTAAGGGTATGTATGAAAAACACACAGCTAACATAGTAAAAGACTGAATGCCTTCACCCTAGATTGCAAACAAGGGAAAGATATCTACTCTCAGCAATCAGACTCAACAATGTGCTAGATATGCTATCCAGTGCAGTAACCCAAGAAAAAGAAATAAAAGGTATAGTTAGAAAGAAGAAATTATCTCCTAGAAATCAAATGTGTTTATTTGTAGGAGACATAAAAAAGAATCTTAAGTCTGCAAAAAAAAGTCACTAGTAATAATGTGTGGATTTAGCAAAGTCACAGGGTACCAAATAAATCTATAAAAATGAATAATATATCTATATCCTAGGAGTAAACAATTAAAATATGTAGTTTTAAAACTAGTAGCAGTAAAGTTACAGACTGGGAGAAAATGTTTGCAAACCACGTATCTGACAAACGACTAGCATCCAGCATATATAAAGAATTCTCAAAACTCAGAGAGTAGAAAACAAACAAGCAAACAGCCCAATTAGAAAATGGGCAAAAGACATGAACAGACATGTCACTGAAGAAGATATACAGAAGGCAGATAAGCACACGAAAAAAAGTTCAATATCATAAGCCATTAGGGAAATACAAATTAAAATAAAATGAGATTAGTACACACCTATCAGAAAGGCTAGAGTAAAAAATAGTGACATCAACAAATACTGGTGAAGATGTGGAGAAACTGGATCTCTCATACATTGCTGATGAGAATGTAAAATGATACAGAGACTAGAAAAAGTACAGCTTTTTCTTAGAAAATTAAACATGTATTTACAGTATAATCCAGCAGTTGCACTCTTAGGCATTTATACCAGAGGAATGAAAACTTATGTTTATAAAAACACCAGCACATGAATGTTCATAGAAGCTTTATTCAAAATAATCAAAACTGGAAACAACTCAGATGTTATTTAATGAATGAAGGGTTAAGCAAACTGTGGTATATCCATGCCATGGAACGCTTACTCAGCAATAAAAGGTGCAAGCTTGGTATATGCAACAACTTGGATGAATCTCAAGGAAATTATGCTAAGTGGAAAAGAACCAATCCCAAAAGGTTACATACTGCATGAGTCCATTTACATAACATTCTTGAAATGACAAATTACAGAGATGGAGAACAGATTTGTGGTTTGCAGAGGCTAGGGACAGGGTGAGGTTTGGAGGTGTCTTTGTTTATACAAAAGTAGTACAACGGTTCCTTATGATGAAACTGTTCTACACCTTCACTGTAGTAATGGTCACAAACACCCACACATGATAAAACTGCCTAAAACTAAATACACACAAACAAATAAGTGCATGTAAAACTGGTGAAATCTAAATAAGATCTGTAGGTTCTATCAATGTTAATTTCCTAGTAGTGATATTTACTATAGTTATGCTATACCTTACCAATGGGAGAAAATGGGTAAAGGGTACACAGGATCTCTCTATATTATTTCCTACAACTGTGTTCACATTACAATCTCAAAATTAAAACAAAATTTTTAAATAATAGCATTTACAATAACATCGAAAATATATAATTATTAGTTAAATTTAATAAAATTATGTACAATCTCTGTTCACTGAAAACCAAAATAATGTTGCTGAGAGAAATTAAAGAAGATAAATAAATGGAGAGAGAGACCATGTTCATCAATGAGAAGATTCCATTTCATTAAAATGGCAATTCTTCCCGAAACCTATATTCAGTGAAATCCCAATAAAAATTCCAGAGGCTTTCTAAAAATGGAAATTTACAAGTTGATTCTAAAATTTATATATAGAAACGTAAAGAACCTAAATTAACTATAGCAATTTTTTTTAAAAAGACCACAGTTAAAAACATATGACCTATTTCAAAACTACTATAATGAAGACAGTACAGTACTGGCATAAAGGTAAACATATAGATTAATTAAACACAATAAATTCCAGAAATAGGCTTAAACAAATACAGTCACCTGGTTTTTTACAAAGGTGCCAGGATGATTCAATGGGAAAAGATGTCTTTTTAAGAAATGATACTGGATCGACTGAATACCAACATGTGGAAAAATGAACATCAACCTTTATCTCATACCATACACAAAAATTAACTTGAAATGGATCACAGACCTACATGTAACAGCTAAAACTATAAAATCTGTAGAAGAAAATATAGAAGAAAATCTATGCGACCTTGGGGTAGACAAAGACTTAGAACATGTGAATCATAAAAAAAAATCAATTCGTTAAATTTATAAAACTTAAAAACCTTTGCTCTTATAAAACACTCTACAAAAACAAAAAAGGCAAACCATAGAAGAGGAGAAATTATTTGCAACACAGCTGACAAAGGACTTTGATCTAAAATGTATAAAGTACCCTCAGAATTCAATAAGAAGACAGTTATAAAAAGGGGAGACGAGTTGAAGAGATTTCACAATAAAAAGACGTAATTGGTGAAAGGCACATCACATGATGATTATGATACTCACAACATTAGTCATGAGAGAAAAGCACAGTAAAACACCAGTGAGATACCCCTATATACTTATCAGAATGACTAAAATTTCGTGTAACACTCTTATAGAGTGAAAAACAGTGATATCTTTTCAGGAGTATTTTTTTTTCCTAGCATACAAACTTTTACCATAATTATTCCCTAGGAAATAATTTTAACTGCTTTAAAATCATTCATTTTCATCTATGATTCTAAATGCCCCTTTATTTTACACTAGAATAAAATTAATGTATTAAAAAAATGACTAAAATTTGAAAAGCTAACAAGATCATGTGTTTGCAAAGATGTGAAGCAACTGGACTTCTCATACACTACTGGTGGAACAGTAAAATGGAATAATCACTTTGGAAACAGTTTTCAGTTTCTCAAAAAGCTAAACATTCATCTACTACGCCACCTGCGAAGAAGAGTTAACACTGAGTTAACACTGCTTACTCCTTGTATTTCTCCAAGGGAACCATCACTGCCCCCTGGCCAGTACTTAGGAATGTGGTCTTTAGAGTTTCCTTTATATTAGGTATTGATGATTTTGTTACATACTCCTAGAGCAACCATACCCACTGGCTTGTCCGACTGCTTTGCAGAAATATCATGACTGACGATGTGAACCCAAGTTTCACTTGCTATGGCTGGCTGCATATAAGGATGTGTCTATGTGACCAGGTCCCCATAAAAGTCTCAGATCCTAAGACTCAAACGGGCTTCCCTGGACAGAAATGTTCCACACATATTCCTGCAGTTCACCACCAGAGAGAAATCATGTCCTGTGTGCTCACACAAGGAAGGACCAGGAGGCCCAGGCCATTACTCCCTAACCACCAACACATTTATTTTTCCTGCTGTTTACTCTGTACTTATGTTGTAATAAATCTTAGCCATTAGTATAAATTGCTTTCGAGTCTTATGAGTCCTTCTGGCAAATCATCGAAGAAAACATCACTTAATCATCCCACTCCTAGGTATTCACCCTCCCCAAAAAACAAAAACTTATACCCACACAAAGACTAATACACAAATTGTTCACAGCAGTTTTATTTGCAAGGGACAGAAACTGGAAACAACACCAAAACGTCCATCAACAGATGAACAGATTAACAAATTGGGATATATCCAAACAATGGGATACTAATCAGAAAAAAAAAAGGAAAGACTATTAATATATACAACTACATCAACACAACTCAAAATCATTATGCTGAGGGAAAGAAGCCAGATGCAAGACTATACCCAGTATGATCTCATTTATATGAAATTCTAGAAAATGAAAAATAATCTATAATGACAGAAAATATACCTGTGGTTGTGTACAGCTAGGGCTGTAAGGAGGGATGGAATGCAGCAGAGGATGAGGAAAGCCTTGGGGATGATGGAAAATTTCTAAACCTTGATTGTATCTTTCAAAACTCACTGAATTGTACACTTTATATCCCTGTCTCAGGTTCTACTATTAAGGAACCTGATCTAAGGCAGATACATTTGGTAGCAGGATGCTGAGGAAGTTTCCTGTGTAATGGATTTGACTTCTCTTATAAGGCAGTGAAGTCATTTGCTGGAGAGCAGAATTTATCAGAAGTTTGAGGAGAGTGGCAAAGGTCTGAAATAGCCACAGGAAAATTGGAAGAACTATCTGACCAGAAAAAACAAGAAGAGAGTCTGGCTATGGATGGTCCATTTGATACTGGTAATCATGAAACTGTACTGGTATCAATAAATTCTTGTTTAACTCCTTCTAGCAGTACATGGTACTCACCTGCAGGGAAAGAGGGAAAGATGGCTGGATTTGTACAGGACTGAGTTTTGTCAGATAAATCCAACAAATGTACATGAGAGAAAGGAAGATGTGGTAGGCAGAATAATGGCCTCCAAAAATATATACCCCCTAATCCCTAGAACCTGAGAATATGTCATCTTACATGGCAAAAGGGAGCCGGCAGATATGACTAAATTAAGAATTTTGAGATGGGGGATTATTAAGGATTATCTAGGTAGGCCCAAAGTAATCCCAAGGGTCCTTATAAATGGGAGAGGGTGGCAAGATGGAAGGAAGCACAACCCAAAGAATGCAGGCAGGCTCTAGAAGCCAGACAAGGCAAGGCAATGAATTCTCTTCTAGAGCCTCCAGGAAGAATATAGCCTTGCTGACACTCTGATTTTAGCCCAGTGAGATCCATTTTAGACTTCAGACTTCCAGAACCATAAGATAACTTATATTGTTTTAAGCGATAAAGTTTGTGTAATTTGTTACAGCAGCCATAAAGAACTAATACAGGAGATTAAGCAAGAATTTTTCTAAAAATACTGTAGCATCTATACTGGATAAGAAGGAAAGTAAATGAAGGAGATGGCTAATGGAGAAACAGAGGGGTCAATGACAGCAATAAAGAAGGAGATGAAGAAGTATAGCTAAATGGCATTTTAAAAATAACTTTTATAAAAAGAGAGTGGATAAAAAATACTCCAAAAACAGTAATAGAGGGCAAAGAGACTAACACCACCATTTTATGAGCAGTAAATGTTTCTTACTCATCTTTGCATCCCAAATACCAAGCACAAGGCCTGCACAGAGTCAGTGTGCAATTAAAGTCTGAGGTGTAAATGAAGTTTTTTTATATCAGTCTTATCACAAGCTGCTCCTAAAAAAGCAGATATAAAACCTGAAGGCCAACAGAAGAAAGATGAATTATGAAGGGAGCAAAGCTAGTTAGAGACAGAACTGAAGTGGAAGAAAGAGCTTGACGTCCCATATCTTCCTGGATATCACATGCCACCACTTTTAGGAGAATCAACAAATGAAACCTTAAAAAGGGCTTTAAAAGATTTTCAATATTCCCATATTCCAACTCTGCACACAGCAACAAAAAGTGGAAAAGGGTTAGAAGTAGTAAATCTGAATGACTATTTACTTGTTAAAGGTTTTCACATACTAAGTATAGTAAGAATGCTTTCCACTTCCCTCTTCTGTCCCCAAAGCAGTAGTACGACATGATATAGTGAACATATATTATTTATCTGCCCACCCAGCAACATTTCCCTTAGGGCAACCACTCCTCCCATTCCACATAGCCTGCTAATCAGGGTGCTCACCTATAGTCCATCACAAGGTTACAAACATAACTCAGTCTAACCAATCAAAGTACCCCATCTTCCAGGTCAAAGTGAATGATGCAGGTCAATCAAAAACCCTATCCAAGATTTTCTGCCACAACTAGTAGAAGAAATCGCCTTTTGCTTAAAGAAAATAAAGCTGGAGCTCCCAGCAGCCTTAGTCCTCAGCCACAGGCAATAAACCCACACTCAGAGGAAAAGAGAAGCAAGAGGATTTGATGATATTATTATAATCTCTGGGTCCAACTGATCAATTCCATCCCTTATCCTTCTATTTTTGGTTCACTACTTTAAAGGAGATTTCTCTCAGTTATAAGAGCAAAAATACTCATTAAAAAGTGCAGGAAACAACTGTCTCTAGAACTTAAATATGATATACAACCCAAGCTAAGTGATTGTTTCTATAACCAAAAGTAGAGCTCTTCAAAAATCACAAGTATGATTGCTTTCTTCCTCCTGTCTAAGCTTCTTGCTACTGTTCATTAGAAAAGAGATTCTTTTACAAAAAGCTGTATCTGGTCCCTGAAAATGTTTAAGAAAAAACTAGATGGATTTTATAGAGAAGATATCTGCACTGGGTAGAAGAACAGATCCTTGATCTCTAAGGTACCACCTAATTAAAATATTCTCTATTGCCTTTTTTTTGTACAGCCACCAACAATCTAAAGAAGCTCAGAACAGTCAAAAGTCTATAGATGCACCAAGATACTCTCTAATTCATAATGTATGCATAGGTATGAGACAAACCAAATCCAAGTCCCAACTCACAAGCCAATTTTACTCAGTTTCCAGTACATGTAGTCAGAGTGAAAAAAGAGAAGAGAAATATGTATCTTCCCCCAAAGGACTGATCAAAGAAAACAAGAATAAATAACAAATAATTTTCAGCACCCAGATAATAACTTCCAGGCTGCTGGTCAAAAAGATGCCAAAAAGATGAAACTAAACAGTGTGACCAAATAATAAGGGGTTTTTAAAAATTACTTTAGCACACAGAAATAAAATGGTTTGCTAATTACACTCATACCTTATTTTTTTTATTGAGGTATAGTTGATGTACAATATTATACAAGTTTCAGGTGTACAACACAGTGATTCACAATTTTTAAAGGTTATATTCCGCTTATAGTTATTATAAAATATTGGCTATATTCCCTATATTGTACTACATATCTTTGCAGCTTGTTTATTTTATACATAGTAGTTTGTACCTCTTACCTCTTACCAAAATTAAAATTACCTTTTTAATTTTGGCATTTTTATTCAAATTAATAAAAAAGTCCTTACTCCCTATAAATTGCTAACAGTTTTACCTTGCTTCTTGTCTTCACTTTTGATTTGCTCTTCTGTTTTCTTTTCAACTTCTTCTTATTTAAAATTTTCTTATTCCTAAAAATGTAAAAAAAAAAAAATTGAAGAATTATGGAAGTTCATATTTTAGAACATATAAAGCTATTAAAAATAGGTACTTCCAAAACAGATGAATAATTCTTGTATAAACTTTCTATGAAACAATATACTCTAGATGTACATATAAGATACTAACATACAATATGAGCTATTGACATGACAGCAAAATACTGGATAGCTAAGAAATACACATTAAATTATTTTTTAAACGTGAATTCTGCAAATATTTTTATAAAATTTAAAAATTGTAAAAAGCCATCAAATGAAATTTTTAAAACTTTATCCAAAAGTGGGGCTGCTAATAAATACCAGTTATGTTCCCTTCCCAGAAAAATCTGCTCTTTGTAGTAGTCAGGGCTACAGTGCAAAAAGGGTCAGGAGCCCATTTTTACTAAATTACTACAGGAAAACTCCAACTCATATACTTCTCATATCCAGCAGCCAGTTTTTCATAACATCACAGCCCTAAGACCAAATTATTCTTTAAGAAAAAGGAAGCCCCTGAATGACTTTGAGAAAAGTTTTTAATGTGGCTAAGAATTAATGGAAGAAACCCAAATTGAGGAAAATGTATTTTCATCTCATTTAATATTTTTTTACATCTACCATGCTGAAGTGTACACTGCTAGGTACGTAAGACATAAGATGGAAAGGACAGTTCTTTTGCTCAAGGAGCTCAGAGACCTGGATGAAAAGCATAGTTTAAGGATCCAGCAAAAGGATGCTACTGCTATAACAAAGACAAAAGGTGAAGCGGAGGAGGAGGAGGAAGAGGAAAAGGGAAGGATTTGCGGAGGAGGAGAAGGGAGAGACTCCAGATGCTACAGAGGTCAGGTCCTTAACACTTGGTAACTAATGTAGTGGAAGCTGTGACCAAATAAAAAAGTCGTAAGGCTAGGTCACTTGGAGATAGGGATGTCATTCACAAAACAGGGAAGTCAAGGGGAAGAATTAGTTTGCAGAAGGAAAAAATGAGTTTGATTTTGAAAATGTTTGACCTCAAGACACTAAAACGTCAACAAAATACACATGAACAAGCATATGAAAAATTTATCCTTGACACTATCTTCAGCTTCATACTTTAAACTAAAAAAAATCACAAAATCCTATCAATTATATCTTGTAAGCAGTTCTTGAATCTATCTACATCACCTCTACTGCTGATATGCTAATAATGTAAGTAACCTCTACCTCCTGCCTGGACCACTGCGAAAGCTTCATAAAAAAGCTTCATTTCTGCACATCCACGTCTGCCCCTCTTCAATCCATTTTTCATATAAGCACTCAAGTCAACTTTTTAAAAAACAAACGAATAGGTAATTCTCCCACTATAAACTCTACTAATATATTCTCAGTTCTCTTAGATAAAGACCAAAAGCACTGACGTGGTTTAAAAGATCCTCTACTAACATCTGACTTCCACCAGTCTCTCCCACCTCGTTTTGCATCCTTCTCCAACTTGTTCATCACATTCCAGCCACAAGGACTATTTATTCCGTTGTTTGAACCTGCTAATAAGCTCCTTAGCAGCTTTTTCTTAGGGGCTTTTTCTCCCTCTTCCGGGAATTCTATCCCACATCTCTTGCTGACCCCTATTCATCTTTGAGGTCCCAGTATAAGTGTCACTTACTCAGGAGTGTCCCAGACTAGGCTAGTTTCCCTAACATCCGTTCTCATTTCATCTTATACTTGTGTCTCATTGTGTAACCTACAACCTGTATGTTTGGAATTATTTGTTTAATGCATCACTCTCACCAAGCTGTAAGCTCCAAGAGTGCAGAGGCCAAATCGTTCTTGTTCACTGCTCCAGCCTCTGTGCTCAGAAAAGTACCTGAAACAAAGTACTCAACAGTACTTTGAGAGACAGAGAAAGTGGGAGGAAGGAGAGAGGACAGGGAGAAGAGAAGGAAGTTCAGAGCTATAGCTACCAGCCTTACTTAGAGAGAAAAATAAGCAGAGGGCCAAGGATGGATCCATAGATACATGAATACATTTAAAGGATATCTAGGGGTTGGCGGCGTGAACACAGCCTGCAGGGGGTTAGCGCACCACGGCTAGCCGGGAGGGAGTGCGGGGAAAAGTCTGGACCTGCCGAAGAGGCAAGAGACTTTTTCTTCCCTCTTTGTTTCCTGGTGCGCGAAGAGAGGGGATTAAGAGCGCTGCTTAAAGGAGATCCAGAGACGGGCGTGAGCCGCGGCTAAAAGCACGGACCCCAGAGACGGGCATGAGACGCTAAGGCTGCTGCTGCCCCCACCAAGAAGCCTGTGTGCGAGCACAGGTCACTATCCACACCCTCCTTCCGGGAGCCTGTGCAGCCCACCACTGCCAGGGTCCCGGGGTCCAGGGACAACTTCCCCGGGAGAACGTACGGCGCGCCTCAGGCTGGTGCAACGTCACTCCGGCCTCTGCCGCCGCAGGCCCGCCCCACTGCGTACCCATCCCTCCCCCCCGGCCTGAGTGAGCCAGAGCCCCCGAATCAGCGGCTCCTTTAACCCCGTCCTGTCTGAGCGAAGAACAGACGCCCTCCGGCGACCTACACGTAGAGGCGGGGACAAATCCAAAGCTGAACCCCTGGGAGCTGTGAGAACAAAGAAGAGAAAGGGAAATCTCTCCCAGCAGCCTCAGAAGCAGCGGATTAAAGCTCCACAAGCAACTTGATGTACCCTGCATCTGTGGAATACCTGAAGAGACAACCAATCATCCCAAATTAAGGAAGTGGACTTTAGGAGCAAGATCTATGATATTTTTCCCCTTTTCCTCTTTTTGTGAGTGTGTATGTGTATACTTCTGTGTGAGATTTTGTCTGTATAGCTTTGCTTCCACCATTTGTTCTAGGGTTCTATCCGTCCGTTTTTTTTTTTTTTTTTTCCTTAAAAAACTTTATTTTCTTAATAATTATTTTTTATTTTAATAACTTTATTTTCTTATTTTATTTTCCTTCCTTCTTTCTTTCCTTCCTTCCCTCCTCCCTCCTTCCCTCCTTTCTTTCTTTCTTTCTTTTTCTTTCTTTCTCTCTCTTTCTTTCTATTTTTTCTCCCTTTTATTCTGAGCCGTGTGGATGAAAGGCTCTGGGTGCTCCAGCCAGGAGTCAATGCTGTGCCTCTGAGGTGGGAGAGCCAACTTCAGGACACTGGTCCACAAAAGACCTCCCAGATCCACATCATATCAAAAGGCAAAAATCTCCCAGAGATCTCCATCTCACTACCAACACCCAGCTTCACTCAATGACCAGCAAGCTACAGTGCTGGACACCTTATGCCAAACAACTAGCAAGACAGGAGCACAACCCCAGCCATTAGCAGAAAGGCTGCCTAAAATCATAATAAGTCCACAGACACCCCAAAAACACCACCAGACGTGGACCTGCCCACCAGAAAGACAAGATCCAGCCTCATCCATCAGAACACAGGCACGAGTCCCCTCCACCAGGAAGCTTACACAACCAACTGAAAAAACTTTAGCCACTGGGGACAGACACCAAAAACAACGGGAACTACAAACCTGCAGCCTGCAAAAAGGAAACCCCAAACACAGTAAGATAAGCAAAATGAGAAGACAGAAAAACCCACAGCAGATAAAGGAGCAAGATAAAAACCCACCAGACCTAACAAATGAAGAGGAAACAGGCAGTCTACCTGAAAAAGAATTCAGAACAATGATAGTAAAGCTGATCCAAAATCTTGGAAATAGAATAGACAAAATGCAAGAAACATTTAACAAGGACCTAGAAGAACTAAAGATGAAACAAACAATGATGAACAACACAATAAATGAAATTGAAAATACTCTAGATGGGATCAATAGCAGAATAACTGAGGCAGAAGAACGGATAAGTGACCTGGAAGATAAAATAGTGGAAATGACTACTACAGAGCATAATAAAAAAAAAAGAATGAAAAGAATTGAGGACAGTCTCAGAGACCTGTGGGACAACATTAAACGCACCAACATTCGAATTATAGGTGTTCCAGAAGAAGAAGAGAAAAAGAAAGGGACTGAGAAAATATTTGAAGAGATTATAGTTGAAACCTTCCCTAATATAGGAAAGGAAATAGTTAATCAAGTCCAGGAAGCACAGAGAGCCCCATACAGGATAAATCCAAGGAGAAATACGCCAAGACACATATTAATCAAACTGTCAAAAATTAAATACAAAGGAAACATATTAAAAGCAGCAAGGGAAAAACAACAAACAACACACAAGGGAATCCCCATAAGGTTAACAGCTGATCTTAAAGCAGAAACTCTGCAAGCCAGAAGGGACTGGCAGGACATATTTAAAGTGATGAAGGAGAAAAACCTGCAACCAAGATTACTCTACCCAGCAAGCATCTCATTCAGATTTGATGGAGAAATTAAAACATTTACAGACAAGCAAAAGCTAAGAGAATTCAGCACCACCAAACCAGCTTTACAACAAATGCTAAAGGAACTTCTCTAGGCAAGAAACACAAGAGAAGGAAAAGACCTACAATAACAAACCCAAAACAATTAAGAAAATGGGAATAGGAACATACATATCGATAATTACCTTAAATGTAAATGGATTAAATGCTCCCACCAAACGACACAGACTGGCTGAATGGATACAAAAACAGTACCCATACATATGCTGTCTACAAGAGACCCACTTCAGACCTAGAGACACATACAGACTGAAAGTAAGGGAATGGAAAAAGATATTCCATGCAAATGGAAACCAAAAGAAAGCTGGAGTAGCAATTCTCATATCAGACAAAATAGACTTTAAAATAAAGACTATTAGAAGAGACAAAGAAGAACACTACATAATGATCAACGGATCGATCTAAGAAGAAGACATAACAATTGTAAATATTTATGCACCCAACATAGGAGCACCTCAGTACATAAGGCAAATACTAACAGCCATAAAAGGGGAAATCGACAGTAATACATTCATAGTAGGGGACTTTAACACCCCACTTTCACCAATGGACAGATCATCCAAAATGAAAATAAATAAGGAAACACAAGCTTTAAATGATACATTAAACGAGATGGACTTAATTGATATTTACAGGACACTCCATCCAAGAACAACAGAATACACATTTTTCTCAAGTGCTCATGGAACATTCTCCAGGATAGATCATATCTTGGGTCACAAATCAAGCCTTGGCAAATTTAAGAAAATTGAAATTGTATCAAGTATCTTTTCCGACCACAACGCTATGACACTAGATTATCAATTACAGAAAAAGATTTGTAAAAAATACAAACACATGGAGGCTAAACAATACACTACTTAATAACGAAGTGATCACTGAAGAAATCAAAGAGGAAATCAAAAAATAGCTACAATCAAATGACAATGGAGACACGATGACCCAAAACCTATGGGATGCAGCAAAAGCAGTTCTACGAGGGAAGTTTAGAGCAATACAATCCTACCTTAAGAAACAGGAAACATCTCGAATAAAACAACCTAACCTTGCACCTAAAGCAATTAGAGAAAGAAAAACAAAAAAACCTCAAAGTTAGCAGAAGGAAAGAAATCATAAAAATCAGGTCAGAAATAAATGAAAAAGAAATGAAGGAAACGATAGCAAAGATCAATGAAACTAAAAGCTGGTTCTTTGAGAAGATAAACAAAATTGATAAACCATTAGCCAGACTCAACAAGAAAAAAACGGAGAAGACTCAAATCAACAGAATTAGAAATGAAAAAGGAGAAGTAACAACTGACACTGCAGAAATACAAAAGATCATGAGAGAATACTACAAGCAACTCTGTGCCAATAAAATGGACAAACTGGAAGAAATGGACAAATTCTTAGAAATGCACAACCTGCCAAGGCTGAATCAGGAAGAAATAGAAAATATGAACAGACCAATCACAAGCACTGAAATTGAAACTGTGATTAAAAATCTTCCAACAAACAAAAGCCCAGGACCAGATGGCTTCACAGGTGAATTCTATCAAACATTTAGAGAAGAGATAACACCTATCCTTCTCAAACTCTTCCAAAATATAGCAGAGGAAGGAACACTCCCAAACTCATTCTACGAGGCCACCATCACCTTGATACCAAAACCAGACAAGGTTGTCACAAAGAAAGAAAACTACAGGCCAATTATCACTGATGAACATAGATGCAAAAATCCTCAACAAAATACTAGCAAAAGGATCCAAAAGCACATTAAAAGGATCATACACCATGATCAAGTGGGGTTTATTCCAGGAATGCAAGGATCCTTCAATAAACGCAGATCAATCAACATGATACACCATATTAACAAACTGAAGGAGAAAAACCATATGATCATCTCAATAGATGCAGAGAAAGCTTTTGACAAAATTCAACACCCATTTATGATAAAAACCCTGCAGAAAGTAGGCACAGAGGAAACTTTCCTCAACATAATAAAGGCCATATATGACAAACCCACAGCCAACATCGTCCTCAATGGTGAAAAACTGCAACCATTTCCAGTAAGATCAGGAACAAGACAAGGTTGCCCACTCTCACCACTCTTATTCAACATAGTTTTGGAAGTTTTAGCCACAGCAATCAGAGAAGAAAAGGAAATAAAAGGAATCCAAATCAGAAAAGGAGGAGTAAAGCTGTCACTGTTTGCAGATGACATGATAGTATACATAGAGAATCCTAAAGATGCTACCAGAAAACTACTAGAGCTAATCAATGAATTTGGTAAAGTAGCAGGATACAAAATTAATGCACAGAAATCTCTGGCATTCCTATACACTAATGATGAAAAATCTGAAAGTGAAATCAAGAAAACACTCCTATTTACCACTGCAACAAAAAGAAAACAAATCTAGGAATAAACCTACCTAAGGAGACAAAAGACCTGTATGCAGAAAATTATAAGACACTGATGAAAGAAATTAAAGATGATACAAATAGATGGAGAGACATACCATGTTCTTGGATTGGAAGAATCAACATTGTGAAAATGACTCTACTCCCCAAAGCAATGTACAGATTCAATGCAATCCCTATCAAACTACCACTGGCATTTTTCACAGAACTAGAACAAAAAATTTCACAATTTGTATGGAAACATAAAAGACCCAGAATAGTCAAAGCAATCTTGGGAATGAAAAATGGAGCTGGAGGAATCAGGCTCCCTTACTTCAGACTATACTACAAAGCTAAAGTAAGCAAGACAGTATGGTACTGGCACAAAAACAGAGAGATAGATCAATGGAACAGGATAGAAAGCCCAGAGATAAACCCATGCACATAGGGTCACCTTATCTTTGATAAAGGAGGCAAGAGTATATAATGGAGAAAAGACAGCCTCTTCAATAAGTGGTGCTGGAAAAACTGGACAGGTGCATGTAAAAGTATGAGATTAGATCACTCCCTAACAGCATACACAACAATAAGCTCAAAATGGATTAAAGACCTAAATGTAAGGCCAGAAACTATCAAACTCTTAGAGGAAAACACAGGCAGAACACTCTATGACATAAATCACAGCAAGATCCTTTTTGACCCACCTCCTAGAGAAATGGAAATAAAAACAAAAATAAACAAATGGTACCTAATGAAACTTGAAAGCTTTTGCACAGCGAAGGAAACCATAAACAAGACCAAAAGACAACCCTCAGAATGGGAGAAAATATTTGCAAATGAAGCAACTGACAAAGGATTAATCTCCAAAATTTACAAGCAGCTCATGCAGCTCAAGAACAAAAAAAACAAACAACCCAATGCAAAAATGGCCAGAAGACCTAAATAGACATTTCTCCAAAGAAGATATACAGACTGCCAACAAACACATGAAAGGATGCTCAACATCATTAATCATTCGAGAAGTGCAAATCAAAACTACAATGAGATGTCATCTCACACCAGTCAGAATGGCCATCATCAAAAAATCTAGAAACAATAAATGCTGGAGAGGGTGTGGAGAAAAGGGAACACTCTTGCACTGCTGGTGGGAATGTGAATTGGTACAGCCACTATGGAGAACAGTATGGAAGTTCCTTAAAAAACTACAAATAGAACTACCATATGACCCAGCAATCCCACTACTGGGCATATACCCTGTGAAAACCATAACTCAAAAAGAGTCATGTACCAAAATGTTCACTGCAGCTCTATTTACAATAGCCCGGAGATGGAAACAACCTAATTGTCCATCATCGGATGAATGGATAAAGAAGATGTGGCACATATATACAATGGAATATTACTCAGCCATAAAAAGAAACGAAACTGAGCTATTTGTAATGAGGTGGATGGACCTAGAGTCTGTTATACAGAGTGAAGTTAGTCAGAAAGAGAAAGACAAATACCGTATGCTAACACATATATATGGAATTTAAGAAAAAAAATGTCATGAAGAACCTAGGGGTAAGACAGGAATAAAGACACAGACCTGCTAGAGAATGGACTTGAGGATATGGGGAGGGGGAAGGGTAAGCTGTGACAAAGTGACAGAGTGGCATGGACATGTATACACTACCAAATGTAAAATAGATAGCTAGTGGGAAGCAGCCGCATAGCACAGGGATTTCAGCTCGGTGACCACCTAGAGGGGTGGTATAGGGAGGCTGGGAGGGAGGAAGACACAAGAGGGAAGAGATATGGGAACATATGTATATGTATAAATGATTCACTTTGTTATAAAGCAGAAACTAACACACCATTGTAAAGCAATTATTCTTCAATAAAGATGTAAAATAAATAAATAAATAAAATTAAATAAAATAAAGGATATCTAGCCAGAAATGTCCATTAAGGAATTATCCATGGGAGTATTTTACTCAGATTTTGGTGCAAAGGAGGTAATGAAAATCATGTATATAGATGGGATTTCCCCAAGATAGCATGCTACAAAAGAAAAGAGAAAGAGAGTAATAGTATCAAATGCTACACATGAACAGATATACCTCCTCACATAATATATTCAACTATGAGCAAAAAATATTTATTTCAACATTTTCCCTTTCAGCACCTGCATCAGTGCCTGACACATCATGGATGTTCAAGAAATATCAGGTGAATAAACAAGTTGATGAAAAGCAATGAGTATTTTTCATGTGTGGTTTAGGAAACCAACTTTCCTTTATACTCAAAGTTTACTTAAGTGAAATCAGTTATTTGAGCAAAAGGAATATGTAAATGCTAAAAGGTTAGCCCTTTCTATACAATTTAGAAAAGCAGGAAGGTTCATTCAAAACCAGTCTTCCGAGAAACAGAATTTATAAATATAAATTAAGATGAATTTCCTGAAGCCTACTTATCACGGACTTAAATTTTCCAAAGCATATAACAATACTTTTGTCTGTTTTGTTTAACAGACCTTCTTAAAGTTCAAATGACTTTATACATATTCCTAAAATATTTCTTTTTATGCATTTGGCATTTAATTAGTTTAATTAAAATTAATTTAATTTGGCACAATTTTAATGAATCTGGACCCACCAAATCCTGCATACAAATCAGCTGAAAAATCAGCTTTCCCCAAATCCCCACAAATTGATTTTACTGTGTTTTTTGTTGATTTGGCTGTTTTAGAAGTAGACAGTTATCCAAAAGAGCTAGTAATAAGCTAAAAATTATATGTGGAAAATCTGTATTCAACATTAGAAAATAAAAATGCTATTTTTTAGTAATATAACATCCCACTATATGACTGCATTTCAGAACTAAGCTTAAATAAACTTTTCATGGTATCTGAGGATGGAGAGATAAAAGAAAAACTCTAGAAACAAGTCTTACACATTAAAATTTCACTGTGGAATTTCTGATGATTTAGGACTTTAAATCCTAAATCAATAGGAGCTTAATGAAGAATGTCTGGAATTGGTCCCATAAGATTTTTAGTCTTCTCATAAAAAAAAACCTCATACCCATGAGATTTGAAAGAATTACGGGTAGTAATGAAAGGCAAAGGTTATTAACATGCTCTAAATATTTATTTTAAAATATTTACTTTAAAAATTCCAAAGAAGAAATTCTCTTAATAGCTACCACTGTTTAGTAAAACCAAATACTTCTGTAATAAGAACAAATGAATTTTGCAAGTTGTTCTATGATATAGATCATTAGTTTCTATAACAACTTATTACTGAGTCTATTTTCTAACAAAACAAAAATTAGCCATAATTTAATTTAAAACTTCTCTGACTCTAAATCTGTTTCTTCATTTGCAAAATAAAGAGATAAAAGAGATTATCTCTGAGGTCCCTTCCAACTCTAAAATGCTAGTATTTAAATAACTCAAAACTCAAAGAACTTATGGAATAAGAGGGTTTCAGTCTTTTGTTCAATTTCCCTTAAAAATGAGAAATGAAAAATTCCTGAGTCTATGATCTAAGACAGGAATAGGCAAATTTATTTCTATAAAGGGACAGATAATAGATATTTTATACTTTGTGGGCCATAAGATCTCTGTTGCAATTACTCATCTGTTAGCATGAAAGCAGCCATAGACAACACAAAAATAGATGAATGTGGCTGTATTACAATCCGATTGTAATTTCTGGATATTGAAATTTGAATTTCATACAATTTTCATGTGTCACAAAATATTTGTCTCCTTTTATTTTTTTATTTATATAGCTATTTATGTACGTATGTATTTTAAAAATGTAAGAACCATTCTTAGTTCACAGGCCATACAAAAAAAGGAACTGAGTCGGATTTGGTCTGTGGACCATAGTTTGTTGACCCTTGACCTAGAGTATATTTTGATAAACAGGCTCATATCAGAAGGAAAAAAAATTAGTATGCAACACAGATAAAAATATTCAGAATATCACTATGCTTATATCAATAAGCACCCTTACAATTATCTGCCTTTCTTTCTGCAAAGATAAACTCCCGACTTTCACTTTTCTTTTACTAAAGTAAGATACCAGATAGAAGCAACCATTGTTTTTCCTTCAAAAACTAGACTAATATAGAAAGATCTGGAAGCAACTGAGGATTGGATGAAGTAAAAATCCAGAGATGGAAGAGCACTTCCAAGTTGAGCAGAGATCGCTGGCATTTTCTTGCATGAAGGCATTTGCAGAGTTTGGGTACAAGTGAGGATTGAGCTCACTAAAGGAAACCAAAAACTCAGGTGCTTTATAGATGTCTGCATGGGCTGGAATGACAGACTGGAATCTAGAAAAGCTCCGAATATGTGGCCAGGACATCTAATAGTACATCTGCTTAGTGGTGGGGCACTGAAGAAAGATAGGGAGGCTGGGCCAAAAGGGCAGGGTCGATTTCCCATAATTGCCCAGTTTTAGAAGACAGAATCTCAGCAGATGGAGGAATCGAATTTATCTCTGATTTGGACTGAGGTAGCCAACACCTCACGCTATCTGTCTAGCACAATAAAGAACAAACCTTTCTGGAAGAAAATATCACCTGAAATAAATTAACTGTTCTTTTACACATAATGTTAGGCATAAAGTAAACATATTAAGAGACATCCAAAGAAGCAAAATAATGTGATAGACAGATAATCAAGAGAAAACCAGACAATCAGACAGACTCAAGATAACCCAGACTGACATTAGGAGGCAAGGACCTGACATAGATGCAAAGTTGAACAAAATGGATGAAATGATGTAATTTTCAAGAAAAAAAATTTTTTTAAAAAGCCAAGTGTATTTCCTGGAACAGAAAAATCAATATCTGAAATTAAGAACTTGTCAAAAGACTCTAATAAGCAGAATAGACCAGAGGAAAACAGAATTCACTGACTTGCAGACAGGCCAAGAAAAAATATCCAAACTCCCCCAAAGAGAAAATAATGTGATGAACAAAAAAGAGAGTATGAAACATGCAGGACACAGTCAAATCGTCTCATATTCACGTAATTGTAATCTCAGAAAGAGAGAGAAAATGAGAATGGAACAAAAGCAACAGGTGAGGAAATAATTGATGATAATTTTACAAAAGTAAGGAAAGAAATCAACCCAGAGATTCAAGAAATTCAGGGAACTCTCAAGCAGGAAAATGCAAAGAAAACCACACCTAGGCACACCAGATGCTTGGCACAGTCAAATTGCTGAAACAAAGGATAGAAAGAAAATTTTAAAAGCAGCCAGAGAAGAAAAGATACATTTGAAGAAACAATAAGATTGATACCTTCTATTCTTTGTGTTGAAAGTGCTGAGGGGTGGAGAATAGGGGGGATTAGCAACCTAGAATTATATATATCTATCAAATATATCCTTTAAAAATGAAGACAGGGCCTTCCCTGGCGGTCCAGTGGTTAAGACTTTGCCTTCCAATGCAGGGGGTGAGGGTTTGATACCTGGTCGGGGAGCTAAGATCCCACATGCCTCGCAGCCAAAAAACCAAAACATAAAAACAGAAGCAATATTGTAACAAATTCAATAAAGACTTTAAAAATGGTCCACATCAAAAAAAAATTTTTTTTAATGAAGACAAAAATAGAGATAATTTTAGATCCACAAAAGTTGACACAATTCCTTGTTAATATACCAACACTACAAGATATACCAAAGAAAGGTCTTCCTTTAAAAATTGCTATGTCAAAATTTTAAATGAAAGGACACAGACTAAAAGTAAAAGGACTGCAGAAGATATATCTTGTACACACTCACCGGCCTCCCAAAAAAAGCTGGTGTGGCTATATTAATATTTGACAAAGTAATTTTTAAGGCTAGAAGTGTTATTAGAGATAAGCAGAACATTTCATAATGCTGAAAGGGTCAATTCAATAGGAAGACACAAAAATCCTAAATGCGAATGAATCTAATAACAACAGCATAGCTTCAACATATATAAAGCAAAACTGAGAGACGTAAAAAAAGAAAAGACAAATCCACAGTCAAAAAAATCAGATTTTAACATACTTCTATCTAACTGATACAACAAGTAGAGGACAAAACAGCATGGGTGCAGGAAAATGTAAAAACATGATTAATCAACTTGACCTAACTGACATACATAGAAAACCACATCCAACAACTGCAGAATACACATTCTTTTTTAAGGCAGATAGAATATTTACCAAAATAGATGATATGCTGGACAACAGACCAAGGCTCAACATGTTTCCAAGGACGATGATCACAGAAAAATTAAACTATAAACCAACAGCAGAAAGAAAATTAAGAAATTCTCAAATGTTTGAAAAATCTAAAAAAACAGATTTCTAAATAACCTATGGGTCAAAGAGCTATAATAGAGACTTACAATGGAAATTAGAAAATATTTTCAATGGAATAAAAATTAAATATGACATATCAAAACTTGTGGCATGTCACTGAAGCAGTACTTTGGGGAAATATATAGCTTTCCGCATACAAATGCATACAATGAAAAAAGAAAGCTTGAAAGTAAATGATGTAGGCTTACAACTTAAGCTAGAAAGAAGAGAGCAAATTCAATGTAAAGAATGTAGAAGGAGATGGGACTTCCCTGATGGTCCAGTGGCTAAGACTCCATGCTCCCAATGCAGGGGCCCAGGTTCAATCCCTGGTCAGGGAACTAGATCCCACATGCCGCAACTAAGAGTTTGCATGCCGCAAGTAGAGTCCACATGCTGCAACTAAAGATCCTGCATGCCGCAACTAAGGATCCCACATGCCACAACCAAGACCCGGCACAGCCAAATAAATAAATAAATTTTAAAAATAAAAGTAGAAAGTAGAAGGAGAGAAATAAAAATAAGAGCAGATATCAATGAAACAGGAAGCACCCATTCAATAGAGGAAATCAAGGAGTCAAAACGGATTCTCTGAAAAGATTAATAAATCTAATAAACCTCTAGAAAGATTGGTCAGGAAAAAATAAAACCACAAGTTACCCATATGAGAAATAAATTAGAAAGGGGACATAATTACAGACACTGCCCATAAATTTCACAACTTAAATAAAAGGACAAATTCCTTGTAAAAATATAACTTCTTGACACTAAACAAGGAAAAAACACAATATCTGAATAGTCATATCTGTTAAAGAAATTGAATCCCTAGTCAAAACCTTCTCACAAAAAAAAAAACCTCTAGACTCAGATGGCTTTACCAGAGAATTCCTTCAAACACTTAAAAGAATTCACTGGTACAGTCTTTCAAACAATATCAGTCTTAGACTAACTCTTCCAGAGACTATAAAAAGAAGAAACATTTCCCAACTCATTTTGTGAGGTTAGCATAATTCTGATACCAAAGTCTGAAAAGGATATTTCAAAATAAGAAAATTTCAGGCCAGTATCTCCCATGAACATAGAAACAAAAATACTACATAGGCAAAAAGTAGAAACAACTGAAATGTTCATGAACTGATGAATGGATTAAACAACGTGTGGCACATCCATATAATAGAATATTATTCAGCCATAAAAAAGAATGCAGTAGGCACATGCTACGATATGGATAAACCTTGAAAACATTATGCTAAGCGAAAGAAGCAAAGTCCACAAAAGATCACAGATGGTATGATTCCATTTATATAAATGTCCAGATAGGCAAATCCATAGAAACAGGAAGCTGATTACTGGTTGCTAGGGGCTGACGGAAAGGAGACAGAGAGTGACTACAAGAGGATATGGGATTTATTTGGGGAGTGAATAAAAATGTTCTGGTTGCACAAAGTTATGAATATATTAAAAATAATTGAATGATATACTTTGAAAAGGTCTATTTTATGGTATGTGAATTTCATATCTCAATACAAAAATTATGAGGAAAAAAAGCCATTGACCTAAAAATAATTTCAGTGTCCATCAACATATAAAAAGGATAATAAATAAAATGCAAAATTTACTTTTTAAATGTTTCCCCTTATTCTGAATAAGAGGAATAAGCAGAAAAATATTATTATTTCAACAGAAGCAGAAATGTTATTTTATAAAACTCAACAATCATTTGTGATGAAATGCCTCATTAAGTAGGAAAAGAAGGGAAGCTACTTAATCTAATTAAGATTATCAACAAAAACCCTACAGCTAACTGTAGGGTTTTATTCGATGATGAAAATTATATTTTCATTCGATGATGAAAAATTATATTCGATGATGAAAAATTATATTCGATGATGAAAAATTAAATACTTCCACTAAGAATGGGAAAAAACACAAGAACTTACATTGTCACCATTTCTATTTAATACTGCACAGGAAGTCAGTAAGTCAAGCAAAAGAAATAAAAGTCATAATGGTTGAAAAGGAAAAAGTAAAGCATTTTTATTTGTAGACAACATAACCATGTTTATAGGAAATGCAAAATAATCCACAAATAAAGAATTAATAAATAAATTATCAAGTTCAGTAAATAGAAGACCAATTTTAAAAAATCAACTAATTTATAAAACACCATATGTAAACTGAAGTTTTTCTATAGAAGCCAGACATTTCTCCTGTGTAATTAATGTAATGATACTCACTGTGTTCATGCAACACTGAATAAATTAGGGAGGGATAGTAGTCTGATTACTAAGTAGAAAACTTTTATTTACTTAACCTAGGCTTATAATTAGTAATAAGAACAGAGATTTTAACAGTTCAAGTTGATCTAGGAGAGAGAGGCAAACAATTTCCTATATATCTTCAGTCCCTTCATTTTATTTGGAAGTCTTTAGGTTGGGGATAGGAATGGGAGGGTGTGGGAATGGTAAGGACTATAAATAAAGTTACCTTGGCAGTGGGCAGAGCAGCATAAGAAAAAGAGAGTGGGGGAGAGACTGGGAGTAGAGAGTGAGGGGAGGAAAAGACTCTGAAAAGTTATGACTTTATTAGACCATGCCTCATGCAGATTTATAATCTAGGTACACAGAGCCTAGGTGGCCAAGCAAAACTCAAGCCATGGAGCAACTATAAAACTTTCTGAAGACAGTCCACTTATCCTAGGACTAAGAGAGCCACCAGAAGGGTAATGAGAGTTAGCAGTCAAACAACCAGGCACACAAAGATATAAGGCACCATGAGTGAGAACTAGCAGAAAAAGAAAACAGAAGGACAAACAGACTCCAGATAAAAGCTTTGGACACAACTATGCTTACCAACTTTACAGAAAAAAAAAAAAAAAAAAAGATTAGCTTTAAAATATCTGCAGGGTATGGGGAATATAGCACATCTGAAAAAGAATCAAATCCCACTTCTAGACATGAAAACTATAACTGCAACTAAAGACTCAGTAGGTGACTTTACAGCATTAGACACGGTGAAGAGAGAATTTGAAGAGATCAGAAAAAATTACTAGAATTCAGAGAGAAAGATAAAAAGGGTGAAAATATGCCCCTGAGACCTCTTCCAAAACTTAAATCTCCTCCTTCAAGTCCCTCCATCCCAAAAGAGACAGCACTTACCGTATCCAAGTATACCCTTCCTACCATACACTGGACCCCAACTCATTCACCATCCTTGGGATTTTGCTCAACCACTTACACCCTTTCTTTGTTCACTCTTTAATCTCTGTCTTCTATGGCTTCTAACCCTAGAGGCCCACTGGCCTCCTCCAATTTAAAAAAATAGTTTAAATGATTCTCTATCCCTCTGCCCTCTTCATCACTAAACTTCTTGAGGAACAACTGTCTCAAACTTTTTCAATTCCCTACCATCAAGCTCCTACAAGTGTATGAGACTTCTCAACATCACAAACTTTCTTGTTGCCTACTGAATTCCTTACCTTCAGTCTTCATCCTTTATATTCTTCTACATATGAGTACTATCAAACAGTCTACTTCTTTAAATACTCCCCACCCTCAGCTTCTAGAAGAACCTCTATTTTAGTGTTCCATCTCCCTTGATGATGATTCTTTCTCAGTCTTCATTAGCTCCTTTTTCTTCCTTTTCCTGTCGCTTAAATCTTTAGCACATATATTACTTCTCATGAGAGTTATCTGTTCATAATTTATATTCATTTCTATATTGGTAACTTACATTGTTTTCAATAAGCTATAACAACCTTAATAATAGCTACTGGGAGTTCACAAGCATCATCAGAATGCTGGTCTACAGCCAGTTATGTTCTCTGACAATAAAGGTACATCCACCATGAAAATCTACCACCTTTCAAGTCACTTCAAAATCCCACCACTACCCATTTAGCTCAGAGCACATAATCTAACCCTCTACTTAATTGTTGAAAGGGACATCATTTAGAATGTACTACTTCCTTTACCTTCCTTTCACCCACCAAAAAATAATCTCCATGAGGGCCTTACTCCATTAATTGTCCTCACTCTCTCTTTTTCGCTCATTATTCCTGCTCTTCTCCCTTAGCCTACCAGCTTACGAGGACAGAATTTAGAGACATACAGCATAGGTTCAAATGCAGGCTCTGTCATTTATTAGCTCTGTGATCTTGGGAAGGTTAATCAACTGCTCTGTGCCTCAGTCGGCTCATCTGTAAAATAGGACTTATCCCATTAGATTATGAGGCACTTACAGTTATGCTTACTATTAATAAGTGCTAAACAAATTTTATTTCTTTTTATTACCATGCTAAAGTGTCTACTGTGGTTTGGGTTTCCCCAAAAGCAGACATGATTTAAGGATTCAAGAACAAGTAGTTGTTTGAGAGATGATCCAGGAAAAACACTGATAGGGGAAATCAGAAGTGAAATAGGGAAGGGAAGGCAGTCAAGAAAGAGTGTATTATTAAGCCAGTTACCCTGATGGGCAACCAGAGTGTGATCCTACTGGAGAACTCTAATGGATGGTATAGAACACAGCTCAGTTATCCCAAAGAAGAGATGTGAAAACGAGGTATTTATCCACCATATCCCCATCCATCAGTGGCTGAAAGCCTTTCTGACAGCATTAACTCCCTGGCATTTCTGGCTTGCCCTGCACACAGGCCAAGCATGTCTCTATGGCCAGTAAGAAAGTTCTCAGGCAGAAATTCATAAATGTAAGTAGACAATATCGAGATGAAAGCCAAAGAAATATGGCTAGGACACTAAGAACATCTGCTACAGTGTCTCTTATCCAAAAGACAGATTAATTCTTTGTCCCCTTCCTCAAGCTACCATCTTCCTTCTTTCCCTCTAAACACTAATTTCTAAATGCTGTACTCCCTTCTCCGTCTAACCTCAATTCACTTTCCCACTGAATGTGACTTTCTTAGCCTTCTGAAAAAAGGAGGTGGGGGTGAGTGAGTGTTAGGTCATTATCATCTCTTAATGCCAACTTCAAGATGATGTCTCAGACTTCTGTTTAGCTGACCTATAGGAAAAGAGTCAGTATGTAAGTGACAGTATGCTCATGAGGAGCCTCTGAATATACTGTACATAATATATTTGAGACAGGATTGAGAGACTCCTAGCAGGAGACTTTTCAAAATACAGGTCTAGAGACCAAGAGAAAGGTTTTAGCTACAAACCACAGACCAAGAAGTCCAAAACAATTAGGTAATTACTGAAATCAGAGGACTGACTGAAGTAACCCACAAAGAAAATGTAGAGAGAAAGGTGTCAAAAATGGCCTCCTGAGAAACTAGTTCTTCCTCCCTCCCTTAATACCTACAGGAAAGGCATTATTATTTCTGTATTTGACATCTAGTCACTTGCTATACCTGTCATTCTTTCATCATCTTTCTAACACCAAAATGTCTCTCAGATCTGTTCTATTTCATCTATTCCCATTGCCTTCTCTCAGGTTTTATTATCACTTGTCAGAACTACTACAATTGCTTCTTTAAAGGAACCCCTGCTTTGGGGATCTATGTCTTTTCATCCCTTATAGCACTGCTATAGACATTGTTATAAATTGAGAGTTTAACTCTATCACTTCTGTCCTCAAATAAAGCAATTCAGGAACATAGTAATCCAGTCCTAACATATCTTTCAGTCTCTTCTCCTACAGCCTTATTCTAATTTGTCCACTTCACCCACATTTTAGTTATTGCCAATATCTGTGTTTTACACTTCTTTGATTTTACCTCTATATTCACAACGTAGCTCCAGCAACTATTACTGTCTACACCTCTGGAGTCAGCAAACTATGGCCTGCAGTCCAAATCTAGCCTGCCACCTATTTTTGTAATACAATTATACTAGAACACGGTCATGCTCATTTGTTTAAATATTACCTATGGCTGCTTTCAAGCTGTAACAACAGAGTTGCAATAATTGCACGGGAGACTAGAGAGCCTGCAAAGCATAAAGTATTTACTATCTGGCCCGTTACAGAACAAGTTTGCTGACCCTTCAAACACGGGACAACATCAAGCAGCCTCATGTGTGTATAAGTGGATTCCCAGAAGGAAATGCGAGAAACTAGGTTTGAAATAATATTGGAGGAAGTAAAGGCATAATGTGTGAAATTAAACAAAAATTATATCACACATATCTAAGGAGTTCAATGAACACCAAACACATGATAAACACACACTAAGAAAAAACATATTTAGGATGAGCATGGTCAAATTGCTAAAACTCAAAAATAAAGAGAAAAATCTTAAAAGCAACCAGAGAAGGAATTTTGATTCCAGTATGGTGGCATAAACCAAATACAGTCTATCTTTCACACTGTTTACAACTATAAACTTTGGGCAAAAAAAAAAAAAAAAAAAAAAAAAAAAGAAAGAAAGAAAGAAAAAAATTATTTGAGGACTCTGAAAAGGAAACAAAAGCATATTGTGGAGGGGAGTCAAACTTGGAAAAATGACCCACAGGATAGTCAGCTTCCCAGCTCGGCTATTTTCTTCTCCTTTCTCTAACAGCTTTGCTCTAAGGCCAGGAAGCAATCACTGCATACAGAGAGCAGCAACACAGAAGTTAAAACTCCAAGAGAAACCCTATCTTTCTGGCCACAGGAATTGGGGAAAGGGGCTCCTGCATGCTGGAGAATGTGGAGAAAATCCTGGAAGGGAGAAAGATTGGAGAAAGGGATTCTCTTATCCTGCCTATAAGCCCACGTAAGTCTTAGGCTTGCTCTGGAGCTGCACAGGTATGAGACAAACCCATACCAACATAGCAAAGTCTCTGAGAATTAAAAACCACCACCCACAAAAGGCAAGACCAAATTTGCAATCTGAAGTTAAAGGGGTTGAGAGTCGGCTAAAAGAAACAAAGATCAACACTCCAGAGAATTATGGTAAGACCCAGAGTTTTCAAAACAAACACTCATAATGTACAAGATACAATCCAAAATGTTCGCAATGCAAAAAGAAAATGTGATAAATTTCAAGGGAAGAAACAATTAACAGATGCCAACCCTGAAATGATCCACATGTTATAATTATCCAACAGTACCTTTAAAGCAACTATTATAAATATGCTCCATGAAGTAAAGGCAAACACAGTTGAACTGAACAGGAAAAAATTCTCAGAAGACAAAGAGAAATTATTTAAAAAATGAGCCAAATGTAAATTTAAAAACTGAACAATGCAGTATGTGAAATAAAATAAATGAATGAAGGTGAGAGAGAAAAGAGTCTGTGAACTTGAAAATGGATCAATAAAAATTATCCAATCTGAAGAACAAAGAGGAAACAAATTGACAATAGAAAAAATAGTCAGAGACTTGTGGGACAATCTCAAAAGTTTTGTTTGGAATCTTAGCAGGGAAAAAGACAGAAACTCGAGCAGAATATTTTAAGAAACAATGGCAGAAAGCATCCCAAATTTGGTAAAAGACAAATTTATAGATTCAAGAAGCTGAGCATTTTCCAAAGAGGAGAAACTCAAAGAAAATAAAGACCAGATACAACAAATCTAACTGCTGAAGAACAAAAACAAAAAAATTCTTGAAAGCAGATAAAGAAAAATGACATACTACATAAAGGGAAATAAAATTTGAATTACCAAAGGTTTGTCATCAGAAATCATAATGGTGAAAAGACAGTGGAACAACATCATGAAAATGCTAAAAGGAAATAAGGTTTTACTCAGAAGTCTATGTTCCCCTAAAACATCCTTTAAAAATAAAAGCAAAATAAAGACACTCTCAGAGGAAGGAAAAAAAAGAGAGTTTATCCCCAGTAGACTAGTTTATAAGAAATGCTAAAGTAAGTCCTTTAAGCTGAAAGGAAATGTAGCATCTTCAGGAATGAAGGAAGAGTAACAGAAATAATAAATATATAGGTAAACATAAAATACTTTTTTCCTTTAATTTCTTTAAAATATGTATGACTGTTGACAGCAAAAATTATAATACTGCATAGTGAGGTTTTCAAAGTGTGCAGCCATAACATACATAAGAGCTGTAACATAAAGGAGGGAGTGGGATGTAGCAGAGGGGAAAAAAAATCATCTGTATGTTTGTAAGGTTTCTCTATTTTAAGTGAAGCAGTACAATAGTAACTCTAAGTAGGTTGTGAAAGAGTAGGTTATCTATATTGTAATCCCTAGGGCATTAAAAATTAATACAAAAAGATAGAGCCAAAAAGTCCAATAGCTACATTAAAATGGAATACTAAAGAATAATCTAAGAGAAGGTAGAAAAGGAGTAAGAGAGGAATGAAGAACAAAGAGGGAAAGAGAAGACAATAAAATGGTAGACCTAAAGTCAACCATATCAATAATTAATCACATTAAATATTAATGGTCTAAACTCTCCAAATAAAAGGCAAAGATTGACAGAATGTATTAAAAAAAAAAAAAAAAAAAAAAAGCAAAATCCTATGTGTACTGCCCAAAGGAGAGAAACTTTAAATATAAAAACATAGATAGGGCTTCCTTGGTGGCGCAGTGGTTGAGAGTCCGCCTGCCGATGCAGGGGACACAGGTTTGTGCCCCGGTCCGGGAAGATCCCACATGCCGCGGAGCAGCTGGGCCCGTGAGCTATGGCCGCTGAGCCTGCGCATCCGGAGCCTGTGCTCCACAATGGGAGAGACCACAACAGTGAGAGGTCTGCCTACCGCAAAAAAAAAAAAAAAAAAAAAACATAGATAGATCAAAAGTAAATGGACAGAAATAAATTCACCAGGCACACAGTAAGCCTAAGAAATCTGAACAGGCTATTTTAATATCAGATAAAGTAATTTCAAGACAAAGAGTCTTACTGGAGATAAAGAAACATGTATCATAATGAAATAAAAGAATAATTTATCAGGAGGTTTTAACAGTTATACAAATACATGTACATAATAGCAAAGCCCCAAATATATGAAGCTAAAACCGACAAAATTACAGGGACAAAGACAAATCCACAGTTACAATGGGATATTTTTAATACCCCTTTTCAGCAACTGACAGAACTAGACAAAAAATGAGTGTAGACATAAAAGAGCCAAACAACACTATCTACCAACTTTAACTACATGACATTAATAGAACTCTACATGCAAAAATGGCAGAACACATATTCTTTTCAAGTGCACGTGGTCTAATCACGAAGGTAGACCATATCCTGGGAGATAATGTGTATCTCAATAAATTTTAAAAGACTGAAATTATATAAAACGTCCATTGGAAAGTAATAATAATATACATTAAAAAATCAAATATATGAGGGTTAAATAAAATAATTCTAAGCAAGGCATGAATCAAAGATGAAATTACAAAGAAAATTAGAAAATATTTTAAGCTAAATGACAAAGAATATACTGAATATAAAAATTTGTGGGATGCAACTAAAGAAGTGCTTAGATGAAAATCCATCACTTTAAATACCTATATTAGAAGACAAGAAAAATCTAAAATCAATGACCTAAGATTCCATCTTAAAAAACTAAAAAAGAAAAAACAGAGCAAAGTAAAAAAGAAGTAAATTATAATAAGAGGAAAGTCAATGAAATAGAAAATAAACCAATATTAGAGAAAATCAATAATGCCAAAAGTTGATTCTTTGAACTTATAAACAAAAATGACAAACTTCTAGCTAATCAAGGAAAAAAGAGAAAACACAAACATGAAGAATGAAAAAAGGATTATCCCCACAGACCCCCACAGACATTAGAGGATAATAAAAAGAATGCTATGAACAACTTTATGCCAAAAATTTCAACAATTTAAATGAAAGGACAAATTTCTCAAAAAAAAAAAGTTACTGAAATTCACATGAGAAATAACCAAAAAATCTGAATATCCCTGTATCTATTAAAGAAAATGAATCTGTCAAAAGCCTCCCTCAAAGAAAATTCTAGGACCAGATGGTACCCCTAGTGAGTTCTGTCAAATATTCAAGAAGAAATAAGACCAATCTCATGCAAACTTTTTAAAAATACAGACAAGATTACTAAACAACTGGTTTTCTGAAACAAGGACAACTATAATACCAAAACCTGACAAAGACATTACCAAAAAAAAGATTATAGACCAATGTCCTTCGTGAATATAAACCCCAAAATTCTTAACAAATAAAAGCAAATCAAAGTCAACAATACATCACATATGAGGTTTTATCCCAGGAATGCAAGGTTGACTTACCATTCAAAATTAATTAATTTAATTTTTCCTTTTATTCTCTTAATATATGATCATATTGATAAATGCAGAAAAAGCATTTGACAAAATTCAATACACATTTATGATAAAAACCATAAGCAAAATAGGAAAAGTAAAGAACTTCCTCAAATTGGCAAAGGCCATCAAAATATCTACAGCTAATAGTGAAAGACAAAGAGACTACTTTGTCATTGTTTCTCCCTCACATTAGGAACAAGGAAGGATGCAACTTTCACCACTTCTATTCAACACTGAACAGAAGTAGAAAGGTTCTTGTCATTGGAATAAAGGTTGGGGGAGCACAGGGGTATCTGGAGATCAGAAAGAATGATGATATGATTTTACAGAACATCCCAGAGAATCTATAAAACAGTTAAAATTAATCCACAGCATTCACTACTGGTCACCTATTATACTACTAGCATTCACTTGCTTCAAATAAATTCTGGACAATGTTCCTGCAGAATTCTGGTTAGTCTCATTTCCTGGAGAAACTTTCCAGAGGAAGTAAAGTAGGACAAACTACAGCCTCCACCACTGGTTTCAGATGGTTTCAAGGCCAAAACTTATAGTCACAACCTCTTCTCTGCTAGTCATTCTGGATTCCCTTCATCTTTGGCTAGAATTTCCTGGTCCAGTTGGCTGATCCTGTGAGGTGGCCATCAGGCCTTTCTCATGTCCATTTACCATTCAAGTTGGAAAAGAAAGTACCAATAGACACCCAGTAGATCACCTGTGTGCCAAACTCCATGCTCCATTGCATAACGGCAGCCTCCTTCAGATGATCAGGTACATTAGCCCTGTCAAAATGGTGACTCCTTATCCTGGAAAAGCAGCACCAAATCCCACCGGTAGCAGTGTCTTAAAGTATAACAGGACTCTTACAGTGTCTGTTGAAAATGTTTCCCTTCGGAGAACCAGGACCTTTTAACCCCCAGTGCTCAGAGCTACAGAGATGGGAAGCATAAAGTCCCCAGTGGATCACTGACAGTGATGCTAAGTGGAGGCATCCCAATTTCCATGTGTTCTTCCTACTAGGAACACTGAAGGATAGGACCTTACGCTCATCATCAGTTGTGCCCTCAGAAGACTGTCTTACGGGGGCTTCCCTGGTGGCGCAGTGGTTGAGAGTCCGCCTGCCGATGCAGGGGACACGTGTCCCGGTCCGGGAGGATCCCACATGCCGCGGAGCGGCTGGGCCTGTGAGCCATGGCTGCTGAGCCTGCGCTCCGCAACGGGAGAGGCCACGACAGTGAGAGGCCCGCGTACCGCAAAAAAAAAAAAAAAAAAAGACTGTCTTACTATCTGTCGGGTCAGCAGCTTCTGGGCAGTTATGGTGCACAACAGGACAAATGTATCTGTGGGATTCATTTGCTATAAAGTGGGTCCCTTACTCTGAAATGATGTTATGTGGCACCCTGTGCTGATGGATCACTCTGTAAGCCCTCAAATATGGGCACTGATTGAGCCCCGGCAAGTTGCAAAGGGAAACTCATAACACAGAATATGCATCAAATCCAGTCAAAATGAATCACGGTCCTTTCCAAGGCACATGGACTGGTGGGTATCCTTGAAGGAAAGTTAGTCTCTGCTATTGTCAGGCTGGACATTCATCAGTTCAGTTGCTAGATCAGCACTGATGAACATAAATCCATTACTGGGCCCTTGCATAGCCATCATCAGTAATTTTTCCATAACCCTTGTAGGCCAAATGGAATAACCTAACAGTAGAGCTTATTATGTAATGAGATCCAAATAATTAATAAGAATTTACATTCTAACAACTTAGTAGCCATTTGAAAAATTAATACACATAAACTTAAAAAAAATTTATATCTCACCTTAAATAACCACGATTACTTAATAATAGGACACTGCACATTATAAGTACTGCACAACTTCTCAAACTTGTGCAGATTAAACATGTCACCCTCCTCTTCCACACTGATTTCTGTGCAGTGCTTTGTTGTATCACAGCAACAACCAAAAATTCAACTTTAAAAAGATATGACATCATCATGGGCTTCCCTGGCGGCGCAGTGGTTGAGAGTCTGCCTGCCGATGCAGGGGACACGGGTTCGTGACCCGGTCCGGGAAGATCCCACATGCCGCGGAGTGGCTGGGCCCGTGCGCCATGGCCGCTGAGCCTGCGCGTCCAGAGCCTGTGCTCCGCAAAGGGAGAGGCCACAACAGTGAGAGGCCCACGTACGGCAAAAAAAAAAAAAGATATGACATCATCAAAAGGAGTGCAACAGGATCTAATGTAGAAACCGTGAACTACCTCAAGTTAGTAGTTTGTGACAGACATTTCTGTGTTTCCTTTAAAATTCTGAAATATCCCACGGTATTCTTGTGTGTCTGCTGGGGTGTTTGGGGGTGCCTCAGTGCAGTCTGGGAATCAATCTGTGTGTGCGTGCGTGCGTGTGTATATCGGCACCGCAGTCTCTCTCCTCCCTCAGCAGACCCAGCACGTCTCAGTAGGCTTTGTTGTGACTTAACTCTAATTAGTTATTGGTTTGGTGATAGACAGCAGGGGAGAGGAGAATAGATGGGGTAGCAGGGGCAGCATAATCTTCAAGTAACTACCCTCTAGCCAGGAGAAGAAGGTCACTTCTGTAGGCTCAGAGGGTTCAGAGGAATTTGGGGTTTCAAGGTTTTCCAGTGCATCAACTCAGACGTCCCATCTTAAAAGCCAGGGTCTCATTCCTTCCTAACCAGAGGACAGACACGCTGGCTTAGCAGACCTGCTGAGAAATCAACCTGCCCTGGAGCTCTGCTACCCTTGAAATTAAATCTTGGGCCTAATCCTTAGCTTTTTCTTTCCTCCTACTGCAGAAGATGAGTTTCTTTACATGATACCAAAGAAAGAAATTACCTAACTTTCTCATTTTGCCCCCAATTACCTTCAGCCTTTCATTGTCTTTCTCCAACCTATGTCACTCACCAAACAGCCATCTGATTACACCGTCTGTATAATTAATAACTTCCCTAAATGTCTCAAAAGCCTAAGATACTGTACCCACAAATACTTTCTCTTCTACAGGAATGCCATTCCAATTTGCCACCACTGAAAGTTTTAACAGGTGCACAGCTACAGTGCATACAAAGGGTTATCAGTATCAGTGCTCCATCTACACCAGTAGCGGGGTTCTTACTGCTAGCCAGCCAGCAGATAATCTAGCTCCAAAATTCCATTTTGAAGACTACTTCCTCAGACCACTGCTGATACCACAACTGTCTTGGAAGAAAAAAGACTCTGAAATGAAGATCTGCACAACCGAAGTACTGGGGAATGCCCTCCAAATCAACGCCTGTGGGAGAGTAAAGGAAGTGAGACTAAACAGAGGAAGGAGTTGAATTGAAATGCAGTCACAGGAAGGCCTCAGCCAATCCATGGGGAGCTCTGGAGTTGCGATGGATCTTCAAAGTTGTCCTACCTTAGGACAAAAGGGCCAGGCATTCACACCCCCACACAGAATAGGCATTGGATGCAGGCTGATCCTGAAGAAAACGCAAGACTTTGAGGAAAGCAGGTCTGTTGGCTCACAGCAATGCCTGGAGAGACTCAGTTGCAATCAGTTTTAGCTGCCAAGATTCTCAATGGCTGGGGGAACTTGTAACTGAACAGAGGGACATGGGTGATGAACTAGAGAAACCACCACACCACTGCTAGACTATTATACCAAATGGGCTAATGAGAGGAGAAAATGAATCATTTACCCTGCTTTCTTAGGAGGAACTAAGTTTACCACCAGTTGATAAGGGAAAACTCTTCTTTGCAGAAGAGCATCAGCTACTAAATTCTATTTTAACAGAAATATAAAAATCATCATTTTGAAGCCCCTAATGAAATTACTGACTCAGTCAAGGATTATCAAAAGATGCTAAAACCGTTAGGTGAAAGATATTCACAGTGTGCCAAAGTTATTACCCATGATTACCTGCCTAATGCAAATGGAAGAAGCATACATTTACAGAAAAGAGACCTAGTGGGTACCATCTCATCCAAGTAATTCAAGTAACTAGACTGAGCATTATTAAACAATGAGACAACCTGAAAACCTCTGGATGGGATGCAATGTGCAGTACTCAGCATTATATACAAAATATTCTTGCCAAAAAATGTTTAACCGAAACCTATTGAAGCTTTAAAGCCTAACTTCCATTTATAGGAAATATGGGGATAGATGACATAAAGGGGAACAGTATCTGGGGTCCTGTCCTTAAGGAGCTAGTTTTATAAGACATTCTAGAAAAGGTAAAATATTAGTGACAGAAAACTGGTCTGTGGTGGCCAGTGGCTAGGGGTAGGAAAAGGGTGTTAACTAAAGAAACTTTTTAGAATGATGGAAATATTCTATACTTGACTGTGATGGTTCGGAGACTCTTCAAATGGACACTTAAAAAGGGTGAATTTTATTATATGTAAATTAAACCTTGATTAACCTGTCCCCTCCCCCCAAAACCTGAATATTTAATCTATTCTTGAATGAAAAAGTGAGACTATTCTGACGATTTTTTAAAATAAATACCTTAAAATGCAAAACTATTTTTAAATTAACATTTTTATTTTCTTTTTAAGCCCAAAGGCAAGATCTTCTTTTATCTTGATCTAGGAAATGAATTCATTTCATATTTCTACCTGCTAATATGCCAACAGAGCAATTTTTGCCTTAAAATGTGTTTATATAGGACTCCATAGATGTAACAGCTATATGAAGCAAATTACTACCTATCCACAAATATAATGATTCGATCCTATATCACTTACTAAAACACTCCTACAATAATGTCTCTTCATAGCTCAAAACTGTCAGTGTCTCCTGAATAAAATCTAACTCTTACCCGGCAGTTCAAGCTGCCATACCCTCTGACCAAAGCCTCCACTTCCAGAATGAATTCCCATTGTTCTCCCTCATAACACCTACATTCTAGCTCTAACAGAATTCTTACCATTACCTACACACAAACTGTGCTTTCTCACCTCTTGCTCATGCTTTTGTACCAGCTCAGAATGCCATCCCTTGGTCACAGTAGGCTATGCTTTCTTAGTCATTTCATTTAACACTTTTGTAAGTACCTGCCTTTGCACCTTTCACACCCATCCAGACAATAAACTCAACTAGAAACTGTCTTACAAATCTTTATAATGCCAATGGTTAGCACCAAGTATTAATCCCGGAATCTTTGATGGATTAACCTCTTCTAACCGAAATTCCATGCATCTGAAGGATGGGCTCAAATAGCATTTCTAACAAGAAAGAGATAAAGAAGCTGAAGGAAGTAAGTGGGTTTAGCTTGGAGAAGAAAAGCCATTTCCCATTTTAACCACAGTCCCCTCTATTGTTTCCACTAACGCTGTTCTTCTACCACTTCAGCCCAGATACCCTGACTGTCTTTATCTCCCAGTCTATCAGTTCCCTCCTGGCATCACTTTCCTTTCTACCATATGTTCAATCTTTGTCACCAAAAACCTTCACTTTCTTTTTTTCTTAGACCTCCAGGCACACTTCAACCTTGAATCAACTAGCAGTTTTTTTCATTTCTCTTCTGAGTGGAAAAGCTTACAACATCATGCTGACTGGAATTTTAAATATGTGATTTTAATAATAATAACAGTAGTAGTAGTAGTAGTAGTAATACGACGACCACCAACAACAGCAGCTAACATTTAATGAGCACTTAACAATGTTCAGGCACAATGTCCTTTCAATAGCCCTAAAAGGATACAAGTAAAGAAACAGACATGGAAATGCTAATTAACTTACCCATTTTAAGACAGAAAAAAGCAGAACTGAAATACTAAGACGGTCTGACTCCAGAGCAGATTTAGCCACCATGCTATGGTTCTTCCCAAATGCAATCAATGCTGTACTACCATTCCCACTAAGAACTGATCAAACATTCTTTTATTCATTTCCTAACAATCCCTTTCCTCAAGCAAATGTTCCAACTTTGATTCATTCCTACAAAAATATATTTATTCAGTCACTGAATAAATGAAATAGTTATTCCCACATTCAACACAGTCATTGAGACCAAAACATAAAAGAATAAGACATGATCTCTGCCTTCTCTTTAAGTCCCCAAACTCCATCTGCCCCTTCACTCTCAGCAGAAATCATTAATTAATATTTATTAGCACTTAATGTGCCAAGCACTTTACATATACAGATTCATTCAATCTACAATACGATCCTCATTATTATTATTCCCATTCTACATAGAAGAAAACTGAGGCATAAAGAAAAGCAAAACAAAACAAGTGGGACTACATCAAACTAAAAAGCTTCTGCACAGCAAAGGAAAGCAACAAAAATGAAATGGCAACCTACCAAATGGGAGAAAATACTCGCAAACCATATACTACTGGTAAGGAGTCAGTATCTAAAATTAAGAACTCACACACCACAATATCAAAAAACAACAAAAAACAAACAAAAGAACACAAACAATCCAATTCAGAAAATGGAAACAGGCTCTGAATAAACATTTTTCCAAAAAAAGATACATGAATGGCCAACAGGTACATGAAAAGATGCTCAACATCACTAATCACTAGGAAAATGCAAATCAAAACAATGAAATATCACTTTACACTGTTAGAATGACTATTATCAAAAAGACAAGAAATAAAAAGTACTGGCAAGGATATGGAGAAAAGGGAACTCTTATGGACTGTTGGTGGGGATGTAAACTGATGCAGCCACTACGGAAAACAATAGGGAGGATCTTCAAAAAATTAAAAATAGAACTACCATATGATCCAGAAATTTCACTTCTGAGAATATACTCAAAGGAAACGAAAACACTAACTTGAAAAGATATCTGCACCCCTATGCTCACTGCAGCATTATTTACAATACCCAAGAAGCCACCTAAATGTCCACTGATGGATGAATAAAGAAGGTATGATATATATAATAAATGGGATATTATTCAGCCATAAAAAAGAGGGAAATCTTGCCATTTGCAACACCAAGAATTGATCTTGAGGGCATTATGGTAAGTGAAATAAGTCAGACAGAGAAAGACAAATATACCATATGATCTCACTTATAAGTGAAATCTAAAAAAAAAAAAAAAAAAACACAAAACTGAACTCATAGATACAGAGGAGAGATTCATGTTTGCCAGATGCAGGGGGTGGGAGATGGGCAAAATGGGCAAAGGGAGTTGAAAGGTACAAAGAAAAACTTCCAGTTATAAAATAAATAAGTCATGGGGATGTAATGTACAGCATGGTGACTATAGTTAATAATACTAGACTGTATATTTGAAAGTTGCTAAGAGAGTAGATCTTAAAAGCTCTCACCTCAAGAAAAAAAAACTTTCAACTATGTGTGATGATGGATGTTAACTTGACTTTATGTGGTAGTCATTTCTCAAAATATGGAATGGTTATGTTGTACACCTACAACTGATAGAATGGTATATGCCAATTATATCTCAAAAATATTTTTTTAAGCAAAAAACTGACGTATAGGAGTTATGTAATGCACCCAAGGTCACACAGCTAAAAAGTGGCAAAGCCAGGATCTAAAACCAGTCCAGCTTCAGAATCCAAGCATTCACTGCAAGGCCATCAAAGTCACTGATACCATTAGGCTGCCATCCCTTAACTTCTCTACCTACACCTAAAACATAATCCACAGTAATTAATTTATTCAACACTGACTGATAACTCACTCGCCTTGTTTTCATTCCTTGAACACAACCTTGTTTCTGCGTCAGAAACATTCTAGAACACCATTCCTCTAGTTCTGCCTTCCAATCATTATGACTCAACTTAAATGCCAACTCACAAAGAGACCCATCCTGACCACCCTACCTAAAATACACCCCCAGCCCCCGCCAACTACAAATCATCTATCACGTGCAACTGGGTTCATTCCCTTCATGGTTACTTATCACTACCTGAAATGATCAGTTGCTTATTTCTCCCCATTGGAGTGGAAGTTCCAAACAGAGTAGAGACCTAGTCTATCCTGCTCACTGTTACAGCTTCAGCACCTAAAACAGTGCCTGGCACACAGTAGGCACTGGTTATTTACAGAACAGATGCCAAAAATTGTGCTAGACACTGGGATTACCAAAACGAATAGGATACAGTTCTTAATAAACTCCTAGTCTTTCGATTTATCCTCCCCTTCTATATTAAAGGATGACTAGCTCCTAACGTTTTTTTTAGTGGCTAACCTCTCCAACTGTCATGTTAAACCTGTCCCCGAGATCTCCCTTAGACTTCTCACCATCATTTAGCCCCTCTCTAACTTCTTTAATTTCTCCTTCTCCACTTACTGAATGTTTCCCACCCACCCTCCCATACTCAAATATCCTTCCCTCAACCATCTCCCCATTACCCCAAAATATCCCATTGACTCCGCAGCCACATCTCTCTTCCACAGAATCTTGACCACTTCCTCAAAAGTCATCAGCGACCTGGAAAGTGTTCTCACTTTCTTCAACATTTATCCCTGTCGAGGACTTTCAATCCACTTTCTTAGGACCGGAGGTGCCACTGTCCCACAGTTCTCTTAATTTTTTAAATCCTTTTTCAGCTTCCTTCACTGTCTCCTTTCTCTCACAGCTTTAAACTTGATTCTCACTAGAATTTCACCCTCTATTCTTGCTCCATTCTCTGTCTCTGAAACATTTCATCTTCTCCTCTAACTCAACTACAAATAATTACATACAAATAATTACATCATTCATTCAGAACCGAAATCCCAGCTCCAATTTCCCCATTCATAGTTAATAAGAAATGTGACTGAATTCTTAAGCAAACCCTTAATAAAGAATAGCTGCAGGCCAAGACTTAGAAAAAATAATGTGAAGTATAATAAACAATCATGTTCTGAACGAGCACTAGAAGGCAATATCACACAACTTAAGGCTCGTTTCCATTAGTACTTCTTGAAATACAGTACTTGAATTAATTCTTCACTAATTTTAATTGACAGCTTGTACAAAAATTGACCAAAGACTAAAAATCATTCATAGACTTTATATATGTGGTTAATCTATATTAATTTTGTCTAAAACTGTTTATACAGTTCTAAATACACAGAAACTGTATTATTACACAAGTATAGTAGTACAGAGTTAAAACAGGGAACATACCAGTCACAAATTATTGCATAAGTCTGGAAACAACATACAAAATAAATTCAAATTCTTTGAGAGGAGTTTGTAAAGATGTACCTATGGTGCCATAATATACAGACTCACAGCTCTAAATGATACCTAATCATTAGAGCAAACTGTCTATTGAGATTTTTGTGCTATTTTCAAAAGCATCAGCAAGAAACAGACGTGCCATTGTGGCCTTCAGTTTACATAGCAAAGGGTAGTTAGTTACACACATTTTTATCAGTATGATAAAACTACTCAAGTTCCAATCCTGTAAACAATTATACACACGAGAAGAGTGGTTTACCCAGAAAACGTGTGAAGAAAGCTCCATCTTTACAACTCTCTGCAGTGGATAAGAGCCACAGTACATACTGGTCAACCACAAACACCTGACTCACAGCCTAGCCCCTCTCACAATGAGAGAAAATGGCATCTGGTTATTACCGAACAAACTACATATTCAATAAATACAGTAAACTGTAACTTATTTGACAAAATCCTACTATGCTTTCCCTATGTATTGCAATAAGGTGTGAGAAAAAAAAAGATGAAGCCAACTCCCAATTACCACTGCCAAAGGTAAGCTGGTGAAACAAGTCAGTCACCATCCTTCAAGGTATGTGGCATGTAAGAGCATGGAAAGGAAAACAACAGGAGAGCCTTAAGCAAAAAGACACCCACATTTTAAGAAAGTGAAAGTGGTTTAACATCTCCTCCATCGCGGGAGCTGAAAGTGCACCAAGCCTAGGAAGAGATCTAGGAGCCACTCAAATTTTCCAGTTGGTGTCAGTTGATCACTACACCAGCTGTCATATTTTGAAGTTCTTCAGGTTTCCCCTTTTCCCCATAAACCACCCTCCTGCACTCTAAAGCCGAAAAGTGGCAGAGGGAATAGAACAGAAGATGAAGGGAAATGGCCGATGGGACAACAGAACACAAGCACTGCTGCAACCACATCTATAGAGGACCAAAAGGTCCACTTACCAAAGTACAGCTCTAAAAATTTGTATCAGACAGCTTTCACAGCCACCTAAACCTCCAACTGCATCCCTTTCGCATAAATCTCTTAAATTGAAACCCCATGCCTTATCCTACAGGCTGATTATCTAAAACTCATCCTATATATATGACATTATCCTTAACCGATACCATCACCCCCCTCAGTGAAAGGCAGATTTTTTTTTAAGGGAGGCGGAGAGGTGAGGATGGAATGGCATGAAGGGGTGGGGGGAGGGGTTATGAGAAATACGTGCAAATACCATTGCGGCAGAGACACTGGGAACAACACTTCCCTCATCGCTCTTGCAAATTCTCTTGGTGCATTACCCTCTGCTCATCCCTCCTCCTTCTTCAACAATACACATACACGTGTCATAACCGACCCGCACCACCACCATTTCTAGCATTACAAGCTCCCCTCCCACCCTCTCTTGCCCCCTACAAAGACAGTTACACACACTTAGAACAGAAACTGCCGCCACCGCACCCTCCTATCTCAATAAGTGATTCTACCACCTAGCATCAAGCGCTTGCTGAAAGACAGCTCAGTAAGTACGTATGTAGACAGACACACACACACACACACACACACACACACACACACACACACACGGGCGCACATGCAGCATGTGGCGCAACGAAGGGCACCCGGAGACGCACCTGGAGGCCGGGTGTCCAGCGCTGCTACCCCCCTGGTCCCTGTCACTGAGCGCAGCTGTGTAAATCCTCCGGTAGCGGTCGGCCAGGGCCCGGCCTGACAGCAGCAGCTGGTAGTGACCCCGGGAGTCCGCGGCCGGCAGCCCGAGCCCCAGCCCCGTGGCCGCCAAGGAGCCCTCGGAAACCGGCATGAACAGCGCCCCCGGCGCCGGGGAAGAAGAGATGGTGGCAGCAGGGAAGAATCCGTCCCCGCCAGCCCCCGAAGAGGCGGCGGCGGGAGAGGCTGTCGCTGCGCACATCATCATCCTCGCAGCCGCCGCCGCCTCGTCCCCGCGGGACGGGCAGGCAGACACGCGCGCGCACACACAGCCCTTTTCCAACGACGACGGCTCCGGCGGCGGCCTCTCGCTCCGCAGCAGGGAGACTACAAAGACAGAGACCTCCTCCTCCTCCTTCTTCTCCTCCTCCCCCCCGCGCTGCCCTCACCACTACTGGGGCCGCTCATCTAACCTCGCCACCCCGGGAGTATGAGGAGGAGGCGGTGCCGCCGCTGCTGCTGCTGCTGCCGCCGCCGCCGCCGCCGCCGCCACCGCTGCCACCGCCTGAGCCACCCGCAATGGGAAGCTGCCGGCCGCACTGGGCATGCGCCCCTCCTCGCACATGCTCAGTCACTTCGGCCCCGCTCCCTCCCCACCCCCTCTCCGCTACCACTCCCTCTGCCTCAGGCCTCTGGGCGTGAGGCCTGAGAGTCGGGCCGGATCTGAAAGAAGGCCGCTTCTCCGGGTTTTACTAGCAACTTGAGGAAGAGTGAGGAAAGTGCTGGGGAGGCTGTCAGCTACAACCAGTCGGCTTCAGGTACTGGGTTCCCTCCAGGTGGGAGAACTGGGACCTGAAAGATAGAGGCCCCCGTGCCCACCGCCAGAGGTTGACGGTACGCACTCCTGCTACCGTTCCCCAAAGTGTGTGCTGCCCGCGGAAGATGTACTGTGAATGGCGCTGGTTGAACTCAGAATTCTAGGCAGAGGAGCCCCGGCGAATTAGAAGTCCGTTTGGCGATCTTAGTTTGGAATTTTTATCATTAGGATTTAAGTCTGTTTAAAATAGTTTTTCCTTACGAAAGACAGGGAGTAATTTAGCGCATTCTTTTTTTTTTTTTTTTTTCTGTGAAAGTAGAATTCCCAGGTATGAGAGTATTCACAAGTCAGAGGCATTCCAAAATTCTTGTTTGTAACGTTTATGTCAGCGATAAATCTTAATGCAACAGTACTTTTCTTAAATATTCTTTTTTTTTTTTTTGACTCCACGCTCACCCTAAGACAGTGGTCTTAGGGTGACCTTGACAGTGGTTTGCTGAGTCCCCTGTTCCAAGCTATTCTACCAGCTCCTTCTAAGTAAATGCCATAGAAGTGTATGCGCCAGTGCACCCTGATTCCTATTAAGTTTTATCCTTTTCATTCTGAATTTGAAGAGTTTGCCCAATAGTCCTGGCAAAATCATTTTTAAGTCCTATCATCCCAGTGCTATATCCTTTATATACTTACTGGCTCTTAAGCCTCTTTAAATGTCCTGCTTTAGGGGAAAAAAAAAAAATCAAGCCCTGTTTACTGTTTAGAGAAGTACAAACAAGGAGTGGGGAAGTAAATTAAACTAATTCTAGTTTTTGCGGGGAGAGAGTGCTGAAGGAGTGCATTTATCTGGGGCTTTGAATAATAAATGGATGTCATTTTTATTTTAAAAAGTTGTCTTTTTTAAAGACAAGGAAACTTGTTTCCCCAACTATCTTATAAGCTCCTTCAGAGCTTGTTGTTTATCTTGGTGTCTTCCTCAGCCCCTTTCTAGAACCTCCTGTATGGTAGATAGCCAGTAAGTATTTGGTGGGCGGAATTCCTATCCTCATGCTTCAGCACAGTTACACACCTGTGTCGAAGAGAAACCGCCCCGCCCCCGCTCCCCCTCCCACCTCCCCCAACTCCGGGAGGAGAGCCAATACACAGGTATGGAGGCCGCTAAAGGATGGTGGAGTTAAAGGCCCGAACTCTTAGCAGCTCTAAGGGCTGTAGCTGTTGCAGGAGCCAGAGAGGCCCCCAAAAGGAGGAGGGGTTTGGATCCTGACTCTGATACTTGTGTGTCTTTGGGCAAGTTTCATCCTCTGAAAAATGGTCAGAATAATACTTCTGTGGACTGTGGACTGTGGGAGGGCTTCAAGCGTCTAGGACAGCCACCTTGTCACACGGCTTTTCACAGATGGTTACACACAAAGCAAAACATGAGGACTGGAATGATGCTTGTGTCTGTTCCCCCATCACGTTCCCAACTCCTAGCACAGACTCTTGCCCTAAGCAGGAGGGAAGTAGATACTGGTTGAATGAATGAATATGTCAATGAATAAATGTTGCCGGCACAGAGAAACATTTCCAGCTCAGGCTTAGGTGGTGGCATGTGCAGTCATTGCCCGTTTAGAGTTTCTAGTGGACACTGACCTGGAGCACTTGTCTCCCCAAGTCCCCCCTTACCCAGTCCTGAATTCCCCTTTGGTCCTTTCGATACCCTTCAGTCCCAGAGAGGCCCCTTCCCGAGTCTCCTGGGTACACACAAAACCCGGTAGCTGGATAAATTTCTAAGGAACCCGTTGTCATTGAGGGGCGCAACTAGGCGTGCGCAGAGTCGCACACATGCTCACTTAGGTATCCGAGGGTGGCGTTTCTGTTGCGGTTGGCAGCGTTTCCTTCCACGGCAGCGGTAGCGGCCGCTTTACTCTAAATTGTAGCCAATGCAGCGTTTTTTCTCCTCCTCCTCCTCTTCCTGCCTCCGCACTGTGCGCTCCCGGGTCACTGCGACTGCTACTCCTCTGCTTTGGCAGCTGGGCACCTTGGAAGGCTCCGTGGGGTGGCAGGGCATGGGGCGCAAGCCGGGAAGGAGAGGGCGCTTGGACTCACCCTTGATTCCACTGTCCAGGCGACTTGAAGGGGAGGGTGGTCCCCAAGGCAAGTCGCGAGGGTCACCTGAACCACCGCTGCAAACGGGAGAAGTGGATTTCTCGAAATGTGCAAAAGCAAGCGTCCCCTGCCGCCAATACTGCGCGCACTACTGCAGAATGCCTTGTGTTGGGCAGGGGGGCAGGGGGCTCTTATTATTCAGAGAAATGTGCAGAATGAAGAAATATATAGAGGCCTTTGCTTTTGTTTTTCCGGCCACACTGAGCGCGGCTCCAGTACTTTCCGCGCTGCCATCTTAGCTTTATCTTCTGGCCGGGGTGGGTGTGTGTGCGCGTTCGTGTTGGGAGGGAGGGCAGTTGGCGTGGAGGAGAGTGGCGGGAGCATTGGGCGGGTTGGGTGTCAGAATTGGCTAGACAGGAGTTGAGGACACAGTCACCCTCAAATAATAACATTGAACTACGGCAAATCCTGACTTGGCCCATTTTATTAGTGAAACACATGCATAGCATTTTTTAGTCTTTGTGGTTGATATCACGCTCATTTCTCAAAAGCATCTCTCTTATCTATGACCATATAAGACCATGGCTTCATCTTTTATCCCTATGATCACAGATTTTGCCGCTCTTCTCCACTTGAAATTGCAAACCTGGGACTACAATTTTCTGAACTCTTATCAGATTTACATTTTTTCTACTCTATCTTTAGTTTTTTTTTTTAAAGGAAGCCATCAGCACTGGTGTAGCAAATAACAGGCAGAAACCATAAAGTGTTTGTAAGAGGACAATGATTGATATTGTTAGTTTCATTTAAAAGGTTAATATTGTACTAATGCTACACAAGACTACAAACACAGGAAGCATGTACATTATCAGAAACATCAAGACTGCTGAAAATGTGATCAAAGTCAAGAGTCTGAGTTTGTTTCCCGGATTTGTACAATAATGCATGTAAAAAACAAAATTGGTGGCCAAGAGCATCTTAAAACAAGCTTGGTCGCTGAGAACAATTTGGAAGGAAAAAAATGCTCCAGCTTCACTCTTCAGTAGCCACTTTCTAAGGACCACAGGGTTCTGCTTTCTTGACAAATGTGATGTATTGCACTTTAAAATGAAATATATTTCATATATTTAATACTGCAAACTGAACAGAAAGTATCAACATGGCAATTTAAATTCTTTTAAACAAAAATTACGTATAGGATCACCTAGATACCTTGACCTCTTCCTTTAAACAACTATTTTCAGAGCCTTGGAAGAGTCAGTAACTTGTAGGCATGAAGAGTTAATGATTTTTCCTTTTTATTCATATTAGTTTTAAAAGATACAAATTTTATGTGCAAATTTTCCTACAAATAAAAATTTCAGATTCTAGGGGCCCTGAGTTAAATTTTTCTCCCTGAAAAATTATTCTAAAATATCTGTTAATGAGAATATTCTTTGAAGTATGAAAATTCAATAACATATACTTGAATGCAAATCACAGTTTTAAAAATCTCATTGTTGTGATGTGTTTTAGCCCAGAAGAAGCTTTCACAACTGATACAGAAAGTCATATAAAGTATAACTCTGGGTGCTTTGCGACCGCCTGAAGGGGTGGGATAGGGAGGTTGGGAGGGAGGGAGACGCAAGAGGGAAGAGATATGGGGTTATATGTATATGTATAACTGATTCACTTTGTTATGAAGCAGGAACTAACACACCATTGTAAAGCAATTATACCCCAATAAAGATGTTAAAAAAAAAAAGTATAACTCTGAAAGAGAGAAATGTTAAGAACCACAGAATTTTAATCTTGAAAACTTCAATATAGTTTATACGTTATTAGGTTGGTCTTTATTACTAAGGTTAAATAGTTTAATAATTAAATCATATTTCCTCAAACCCTAAAGGACTATTGAAATTTTTATATAGAATAGCAATTTTACAATGTCTAAGTTTCCTTGAAATATATTATTTTTAATAGGGTTCTTGGCTAATCCAGCTATCAGGATATATCTAAATGGCTCTAAACTGATTATACTAGGCATGCTCTTATTTTTAAGACATTTAGCCTCCCTCAGGCTAAGTTTTCTCATCAGTAAAATGAAGGTAATAATAGCACCTACTTCATTAGATTCTTTGAGAATTAAGTTAAATAATATGTATGAAGGACTTGCTTAGCACATTTTCTGGCAGGCAATAATTATTATTATTATGTGTGGTGCTTTATTTGAGGTGTGTCCCAATCTTATGCTAGAGGAAGTAACAAAATAGTTATACAGTTTGAGTTTTATACACTTGGATTTAGAAGTTTGTTTTTTTACAGAGTTCTCTCCACAAATACAGATTTACTATATCTTGATATGACAAGAAGAATAGAATCTTAAGGCTATTCATTTCCCTAAAATACCCTTGGATGATTTGTTACTTCAAAAGAACATATTGCTTACTTTCATAAATTCAGTGAGTTTTTGGAATTTTAACTGATGGCTATATTTTTGACACGTAATAGTCAAAACATTATAGTTTCTTCTCAAGTGGCTGGTGGCACTGGTACACTTCTAGGGTCAAATATTATAAATCATCCATGGCTCACATTCTCTGTTAATTTATCTGTAATTAACATCAAAATCTTAGTCCCACCTAGTTCAACTTCCTGTTTTGATCAGTATTTTTACTTTTATATTTTGAAAGTAAAAAGGAATTGATTTGCTAGTTCTTCATAAATCATTCTCTTAAAAATATTTTGCTCCTTCCTTATCATGTCAGGTTTTTTTTATATCTTTATTGGAGTATAATTGCTTTACAATGTTGCATTAGTTCCTGCGGTACAACAAAGCTATATGGATACATATATCGCCATATCCCCTCCCTCTTGAGCCTATCATGTCAGGTTTGTTCTCAGACTGGGCCAGAAGCTGTCTAAAAAGTTTTTAGAACATGTATTTCATGAAAAATAGTTCGTGCTTTTCCTAAATTAATTTGTGGTGAGTAACGCTATTTTCTTAGTTCAGATCGAATAATCTTATCTGTATGATGTCAGATGTTGGGAACTATATTATTTATGTGGTGGAGCAAAGACAACACTGCTTCCTGAGAAAAGCTGTGGCTTCCCTGCAGGTACTCCTAAAGTCCATCTCCACATGCCTGTGGGATGGCATGGCAGTAATTTGCTTGTTTGCTCTTGAGTCCATTCCTTTCCATTTCCCTGTCCTGCTCTGTACAACAAGGGAATGAGCCCCGCAAACTTCATTTTCCAGGCTCTGTTGCCAGCTAGCCTGTGCGATGAGATGGGTGATTGGAAAGTCGGAAGGAGGAGAAACTGTGCCTCTCCCATCCCCCACCCCCCCTGCTCTATTTTGGGCAGCATCTCCTCTGTGATTCCAGCTTCTCCTGTACAGCTTCTCCTTCCATGATCCAGCTCCAGCCAGGTACCTGCTGTTGCAGAAACTGTTCTCACTGGGCAGCCCCAGATCCTGGAATCTTGTAACAGTATCTCCTGCTTCGGGATCTCCAACCCTAGGGATTAAGAGTAGCTTCCTGCTGATATTAATCCTTGAGATACCTCCGTCCCTTCTTTGGCTTTTCAGCTCCTTCAGTACCCTTGCATTTAGTTCCCCATATTCAGTCCCCTCTCTTAAAGACCTGGCATGCACTTGTTTGTTTTCCTGATTGGACTTGGAGTGAGGCAGATAGTCTCCCATCCACATAATAGACCTGAATTGGCTCCTCAGCGAAATGATGGCATGTCATCATCTTTCATTTGGTCTTTAAAGCTTGTAGATCTGACCTCAATTAGCAAAACAGAAACCTACTTTGAAAACAGTATTGACTGACTCACTGCACCCATTCCAAATCCCCTTCGTCCATGCCTGCCTCTGCTCTAGAGACAGGAAATAATGAAGTATTCTCTCTGTGAGACTCCTACATCTTAGGTTGGCTTTGGGACACAATTCAGGCCAGCAGGATGAAGGGAAATCTTCTGGTACTGCTCTCTTGTCTTTCTCTCTTTCCACCTCAAAGGTGGTCAGAATGGCTGATGTTTGTAGCCGTGAGATGAGAGGTATGAGATAAATGCCAAGGGCATCACTGACATCATCCTTGGCATTGTGGAACCATTGAACAAAGTTTCAAACTTATTTTTATGGTGGGGGGGAACCCTTCCTTGCTTTTCAAGTCAAACATCAAAAAGTTCACTGAATTGTATTTTATGTCATTCCTTTTGCGTTTATTAATGATATCTACAGGTGTGCCTCTCAGGTATCCTCCAGGTCTGAGGCACTTATTCCACCCAGCTGCTGGAAGTATTGACTGCTAGCTGATCACAGCTAAGCCCCTTCTCATAAATTACTCTTGACCTCTTGACCTTAGGGAGCTGTCCAAGATTCCAAGGTTCCAGCCCCTCCCCAGGGGGATCCCGCATCCGTTAATTGCTCAATGTGGTATACAAAGACCTGGCCTTCTGACCATACTTCAGGATGACTCTGAGGAGCCATGCTAGCTCAGAACTCTGCATTAGCTAAGGCCTTTGTTCCAACTGCATTGCATCAATTTCTCTTTCTCACCTGCTTTCCTCCCTCATTCATAGGCAGTATTGTTGAAAGGACTTATCGATAAACTTTCTTCACACAAGTGTCCATCTCTGAGTCTGTTTCCTAGGAAGCCTACCTGTCAGTTGGTATGGATAGTGGTCCGAAGAAGCAGACTCTAAAATGGGATTTCGGAGGTGGATCATCCGCTGGTTGGGTGGCAATGAGGACCCCATCTGTGGTGGACAGTTTCTAAGGTGACCCCATGATCTCTGTCTCCTAATATCCCTGCCCTTGTATAAATCTCTCCCCTTGTGTGTGTGTAGGACCTGAAAATTCCTTTCAACCAATAGAATATGGCACAGTGACAGGATGTACATGATTACATGTGTGTGACTAAGTTACATAATATTACAACTCCCATCTTGCTGAGACCCTCTCATTTTTGCTGACTTTGAAGACTCAAGCTACCATGTTGTGAGCCACTGTATGGAGAGGTCCACATGGCAGGGGGCTGATGGTAGACTCTGGCCAACAGCCAGCAAGGACTGAGTCTTTCAGTCCAGCAGCCTATAAGGAGCCTAATTCTGCCAAAAACTGAATGTGGGAGTGGTTCCTTTCCCAGCTGAGTCTTAGATGAGACTGTAGCCCTAGCTGACACCTTGATTACAGCCTTGCAGAGGACAGAGCTAAGCCGTGATAATAATGTGTGCCATTTAAGCCCCTAAGTTTGTGGTAATATGGCACTGTAGAAAGACAATGAAATGCTGAGTTAGGGGCCCAGTGGGCTGAGGCATGCCAGATACCTCCTACAAAGTAAAGGGTAGGTTATCACATCTTGCACTTGCTACACAAGGGAGGGACAACACCTGCTAGGCTTCTCTGAGTTCTGCAGGTAAAATGTTTACTTGAGAATATTTAATGACACATTTCCTGAATGACACATATGGCTGCCAGTTTTAAGTGGTGCCCAGAGCAGAAAAGAGTTCTGCATCATCTCTTAAGTGTGGGGCAAGCACTTGGAACATACAGCATGACAGAGTGTACGATATTAATGTATTAGTGGTGGGGAAAGATGCTGTGGAATGAATGGAAAGTTTCAATGGGAAAATCACAAAGAGAAATCCAAGGGTTCTGGAGCAAGGCCACGTATGTGATCTTTAGAATAAAAAATCATAAACTATTGAAAAATAGCTCCTGGCACCCTATTTGGGCCAGGATAATGACAGAGCACCTCGCCATGAGATGTCAGGTGGCTAGAACTGCCCAACAGGAGCTAGGTTTTGTCAGATCCACCAACTTATAAGGTCCAGTGGGCCCAGCAAAAACCTATGGTAAGATGGAGGTGATATACCCAGGACTGGGCATGAACAGGGCCAGAGAACAAGTAAGCTGCATGAGTGTGTGGCCAGATGTCATCAACCATTATTGCACTGGTACCTGCCTCTAAGCTCAGACATATGGCTGCATGGGACCGAGGGGTCCCTTATGATTGATGTAGAAGAGGAAAAAGGCTGAGCTTGGTTCAAGCATAAGATGACTTGGTAAGTAAGTGCAAGTTGACATGAACTGCTGCTATACTATGATCTGATACATAATGATGAGGCAAAATCCTCCCAGTGGTTCAAACTTCATGCATTGCACATAGTCATCCATTTTGCATATAAGGAGAAGTGGCCTGAAGTAAGAATATGTAAGACTAATGGGTAGAATAGCCATGGTGCAGAGATGGAGGCTATGTGTAGTGGCAAGGATGGAGGTTACGCAAGGAACTTACAGGAGGGCTCTCCCTTAACAATGCTGATCTAGCTGCTGCAGAATGTGCAATCTGCCAGCAAGATTAAGCACAATATTTCAAGGAAACCAACCAGCCACTTGCTGGATAGTTGATTACATTCCACCCTGGAAGGGTCAGTGATTCAACTTGCCTGGGACTGATGCATATTTTGGTATGGATTTACGCTGCCTGCCCACACTGGCCAGGGCCATTATCTGAAGGCTTGCAGAGTTCTGTTTCACAGATATGGGATCCTGAAAAGATTGTCTCACACCAAGGTGCCCACTTTATAGTAAATGGTATATGTCTGTGTTAGACTGAATAATGATGCCCCTCCAAAATTGTCCACCTTATAATCCTCAAAACCTGTGAATACGTTACAGTACAAAGGGGTGTTGCAGATGTGATTAAATTAAGGATCTTCAGATGAGAAGAGCATTCTGGATTATCCAGGTGGGACTAATAGAATCACAAGAGCTCCTATAAGGGGGAAGCAAGAGAGTCCCAGTGAGAGAAGGAAATGTGTCAGTGGCAGCAGAGTCAGAGAAGAGGTGATGGCAAAAGCGGAGAAGAGAGAGAAAAAGAAATTTGAAGATGCTATGCTGCTGGCTTTGATGGTGGAAGGAGGGCTGTGAGCCAAGAAATGCATATGACCTCTAGAAGCTGGAAAAGGAAAGGAAACAAATCCTTCCGCAGAGCCTCAAGAAGAAATAGAGCCCAGCTGACACCTTGATTTTTAGGACTTCTGTCCACCAAAAGTATAAGATAATAAATTTGGTTTGTTTTAACCCCGTACATTTGTTACAGCAGCAAAAGGAAACCAATACACTATCCATTGGATCCACTTATCCTATCATATAAAATGCCACCCAGAACCTGCTGTTAATATCAATAGAATGATGGTGTGGTCTTTCGAAGGTGAAGTTGGGGCATAAGCTGCACATAATGTACTTTAACAGCTATTGCATGGTGCTGTGTCCCCAGCAGATAGAATCTATGAGTTCAGGAACCCAGAGCAGAAGCAGTAGTGGCCCTACTCCCAGTAACCCCTTAGAGAATATATGCTTTCTGTCCTGCTTGGGCTCTGTAGCTCTAGAGCACCTGGTTCCCAAAGATGTAATACTTCCACGAGAAGGCTCAGTAAGAGCCCCGTTGGACTTGGGTTGCTCTTAGTCATTTCAGGCTCCTTGGTCCAGGAGACTAGCAGACCAAGAAAGGAGTCCCTATGCTGGCAGGAGTAACTGACCCCTGTCATCGGGAATAGATAGGGCTGCTGTTACACATGGGAGCAGGGAAGAGTATGTATAGGTGAGCCATGGGTGTGTCTCTTGGTACTCCTAACAAAGTTTTGATGTTAAATGATCAAGTACAGTCCCCATGGCCCAAGAAGGGCATGGTGACTAGGACCTCAGGGATGAGTATGTGGGTGGTCCTACCAGGTGGTCCACCTAGACTAGCAGAGATTCTAGCTGAAGTTAAGGCAGTCTAGGACAGATGTGGAGGGTCATTATGAATTTCAGTTGTAGCACTGAGACCAGCAGTAACAAGGTCTGTGGCTCACCCACTTATCTTCCAGTTTTAGGTTTCCACAGGAAAAAAAAAGACTATCCAGAATTCTGGATATGGGGTGAACTCTCTAGAGAAGCAAGTGACTCTGAGCAATGCTGCAGGTGTACTGTCTTAGATACTATAAGGTTCTTGCCCAGATTCATTGCCCCTTCGGGATTGAGTCACTTATTTCCCAGTGGTCAGAAGTGTTGGCGGCTGACAACTCACAGCTGTGCTCTTCTCTGAGAATTGGGCTCAGAAGTCAGCGGAGGGTTGCTGCCTGGACCATGGTTATGTTATGTCCCCTCCCTAAGGTGCAGTTTGCATCAAATGACTTAACATTGTGGTGGTACAAGGGTCTATCCCAATTGCCTTAATTTGGGTACAACGCTAAGGGCATCTCAATTTCAGAGTTCTTTGTAGGTTTGGCTGAAGCATCTCTTTTTAACTGATCTCTGTTCAACTTCTCCCTTTACCGAATCCTGCTTCCCTCATTTCTTTACAGGTTTTGTTTCTTAGTGTACTCCATAATAAACTTCTGCATGCAAGCTTTTATTTCAGAGCTGGTTTCCTGGGAAACTTAAACCAAGAAAATTACTATATTAGAAGACATAAAATGTGTCCTTGTATTTGCTTGAAATATTGATGACATTATTCATGACATCATGCCATGTTCCAAATCTGATTTTACAATTAAGTACTCATAAAAACAGGTTTTACTGTTCTTTTCCTTTTTATTAATAAAAGTTGCATAATTGATCACAATTCCCCTTACATTCGGCTACTGCAAAACAGTAAACATAGTATTTGCTCCAGTCCTTTCTCTCAAAAAAAAAGCTGTAAAAAAGGTTTGTAGCAAATGGAAGCAAAAATTCATCTTTATTATAATAATGGCTAAGTGAGAGGACAGACCTCAATGTAAAGCCAAAGAAGCTCTGTTCTCTCAACCCCAGATGTTAACAGTTTTAGCCACACACTCCCTTTAAAACTGGCAGGGCAGTCCTCATTATGCTGTTGGGAAGAGAGCGCGTGCTCCCTGAAGGCACCTAGCTCCCAATTGGATGAAAAGAGGAAGGGGCCAAGCTATAAACACCTATGTATTTCTGCTTCCTAACTCAACAGTGAGATAAGGCACTGCACCTCCCCCATTCATCGTTCATCCATCTTCTGTCATGGTTGCTCCTCCTGGTGATAGATGTAGCTGGGCACCAGGAACAAAGGATATTAGGCAGTTGTTGTAGTTCAGCATGACCCGCTGAGGGCCTCAACTAAGGCAGTCAGCACGGAGGGGAGAGGATCATTCAAGACGTAAGACCCATAGGAAAATAGTGATCTAACGTGAAGGGCGAGGGAAATGGAGGATCCTAATGTCGCTCCCAAATTCTGTGTAGACAGTGGTGTCATTCATTGAAATGGAATCCAGGGAAAGAAGGCTGTTTCAGGATGGGAGATGAAAAGTGCTGTTTACCTTCTCTGTTTCTGGCTCTGAAGATAATTTGAGAGAATGTTTTTAGAGAGTGCGATCACTCCCCAACTTATACACATTCCTCTGCCATTGATTTTTGGCTTACCCCGACCTATTCTCTACACAGCTGTCATCTTTGAAAATTGTATCATATGCAATGAGATATTATCGTGCAATAGAAAGGAATACATGCTACCACATGGATGAACCTTGAAAATACTATGCTAAACGAAAGAAGCCAGACAAAAAAGGCCACGTATTGTGTGGTTCCATTTATGTGTAGCATTCAGAATATGCAAAGCCATTGAAACAGAAAGTAGATTTGTGTTTGCCAGTGGCTGGGGAAGTCGGGGATGGAGAGGGACTGCTGGTGGGTATGGGATTTTTTTTGGGGGGGCTGGGGAATGTGATGAAATTGTTCTAGAATTAGAGAGTATAGATGATTGCACAACTTTGAATATACTAAAAACTATTGAATTTTATACTTTAAAAGGTGGAATTTTATGGAATGTAAATTATTTTTTAATGAAACTTATTTTTTAAATCTGCTGAAAATCCGTCAGTGATTTTGTATTAGAGTAATTAAAGCTAGCTGCCCCAACAGGAAAACCTCGTGAACTGCTTGTTCTTTCTACCCCCAGAGCCATTCTCCTCCCTTAACTGACCTGCTTTTGCGCCTGGAGGCTAGGACCTGGGCTCCCTTGAGGCTGCATTCTGATTGGGCTTGGCCAGTGGGGATACCCTCTCAGGAGACTGAAGCACAGGAGAAGAGGAGGCCAGGATAGCTTTTTCCCCCCGGCTCTCCCCCTTCTTCTGGCAGTGGCTGTATCGCGTCATGACTAGTGTTCCTGCTGGGCTCCTCCTCCTTGGCGCCAGCTCCCGGGGCTCTGATAACTCTTTTCCTCTCTGCCCCTTCAGTTCTAGGAATGAAACAGCTTCCTGCCTCCCATGTTTCTTCCCTGGCCCTGCCCACACCTCTGAAAGGATTTCCTCATTAAAGTCTCTTCATTTGAACCATCTGGGGTGATTTGTTTTCTGACAGAATTCTGATCGATACTCCCCAAAACTTGATGGATTAGGACAGTAAAAGCTTACTCCTCACACACTTGATACAAGTCAGATAGCCCTCTTTCATCTTGGAGCTTTGCCATCTGGACCATGTGGCCTCCAGCACAAGGCAGGAAAAGAATGAATTGGAAGATCGTAGGGGCTGCTATCAAGGGCCAGCCCTGGAAGTGGCTTACATCCATTCCACCCACATTCTTTGCTGAGAACAAGTCACAGGGCCACAAGCTAACTGTGAGGGAGGCTGGGATTAGTGGTGTGGTGAACATGTGACATTATCTCTGGATAGAATTACAAAATCGCCTTTGGGTTTAAATGGACTCTTTAGCAGGACATAAAAAATACACCACCATCAGGGCCCAGCCCATCTTACTACCTTTATGGCTGCTGGTGCCCCACGCTGTGCTTTGCACAAGCTGTTTCCTCTGCTTGAGTTTCTATTCTCCCTCTTCTCTACCTGGCTGCACTTCAAAACTCGGCTCAATAATTAACTCCTTCAGGAAACTTACCCTGACCCTTCCTAAGGCTGATTTAACTACCAGGTCTCTGTACTACCACAGTGCCAGGAAAACAACTCCATCATAATGTTCATCATTTTGTGTTATTTCATTCATTTCTTGTCAGTTGAACTGTGACTCTCTTGAAGGCATGGATTGTATTTCATTTCTACCTTTTCCAGTATCTATCATGTAGTCACTATACAAATAATTATTTTAGTTAGTTGTTCTTAGCAGAGTCAGCATTTAGAGAGCATTTTGAAAATTTGTAGAAGTGTCTTTGGTTGTCATAATAACCAGGACACTACTGACATTTCGGGCAGAGGCTAGAGATAATGAACATCCTGCATTATACAGGACAGTCCCTCATAATAAAGAACCATTCTCTTTCCTGCAACATTTTCAAATGTCCCACTAGATTTTCAAATAGATGAAAAATCTATTCATAGCAACCTAAGCCTAGAACCTCATTCAGCTTTATATATAAATGCTGTTTTAGTTACCTACTGCTGTATAGTAAACAACCCAAAACTTAGAGGCTTAAAACAATAGAAGTTTATTATTTCCTGAGATCCTATGGATGACTGCCTCAACCAGGCAGTTCTGTTCCAGGTGATGTTGACTCTTGCTGCAGTCAGCTGGGCTCACCTGAGCTTGAACATCCAAGACGGCTCACGCACACTGCTGGTCCATGGGTGGGAGTTGATCTGGAGCTGTCAGTTGGAGCACCTCGGACCTCTTTCATGTGGCCTCTTCACATGGCTTGGGCTCTCATAACATAGTAACTGGGTTCCAAAAGGCAGTAAGTGAAAGCTGCTGTTGCTCTTCAGGTTTGGGCTTAGAAGTCCCAGAACAGCACTTGGGCTGCTTTCTATTGGGAAAGACACGTCGAGACTTAAGGTGAGGACAAAGAAACTCTGCCTTTTGTGAGAAGCAGCTTGCCCATACAGGGAGGAGAAGAGCATTGAGGGCCATCTCTAGAGAGTAGCTACCTCAGACACTAAGTGACTGTTGTCTAGTTCTAAGAATTTTCCGGAAATATAGCAAAGGTATAAACCAAGGGAAATTTAACCTTTCTTATGTTTGGAATTTTATTCATTATATTTGAGTCACCAATATAACATACCTGCATCAGTCTGTCTTTGTAGTTATCCCATTCATGGTGAGTCAACATTTAGATTCACGTGTCTGATTGCTTCTTTATATCTTCTAGTGAAATCTTACCAAAGTATTTATAAATATGTAGTACATACGTGTATATATGTACTACATAGATGTAAACATATGTACATGTATTTCATTTTAGTTTAAGCATATTTATATATTCAAGTATATTAAAATAATTATAAAATAGAAAGTATATTTAAATATATTTATATGTGCATTTTATTTTTATATATATATAAAACACCAAAATATTGATAGGATAGATAAATTAAAAATTTCATTTTAGTTTTCCTTTATATAAAGGCATATTTTTTTAGTACATATGAAGATGAGTTATATTATTAATTTAATATCAGGATAGTAAAGTAGTTGTTACACAATATTTACTATAAGGAAGATGTTTGGTAATTGAGTTGAAAAATCACTGGTCTGTGTAAACTGAACTGATACTCTGGCATTTCCTTTTGGTTTCCATATTTGTCTTCTCCTTGATCTTAATTTTCTACTTTGATTTACATTTTGTTAACTGAAAATATGTATTCTAGACACAGATCAGCTCAAATCTCTGAGCAATAATATGGGGAATATAAATAAGTGAATGACTAAATAGCTAGTTCTGTGTTTTCTCCAATTATTAAAATGTATAATTCTTATAGAATATATAGCACTTATCTTTAAAAATGACTTTCTCCCACAGAGATAATTCCGTTATTTTCTAGTTTGAACCAGGTTAGTAAGAATGTCTAGATATGTGTTATAGTAACACTCATATTTTACTGATGTACCTTACTATGAAAATTTTTTTAATTTATCTACTACATAATCATGTTTTGGGAATAAAACTGAAATTTTATATAACTATTTTAAATTTGACATTGCAAAGTGCTTCACCTCATATTATGATCTCAAGAAAAAAAAAATCATTAGACCTTTTAGTGAAGCCAGCCTATGCACAAATGTATTTATCCCATAGCTTTCCTTAAAATACTGTACTTAGAATATATTCACCATTTGAAACTAAATTCTGTAGAGCTGTAAGTACTGATAATCTGTTCCTGTGACCTCTTACTGCTTATACAAGTGTAGTAATTCATTACTCTGCACTCAAGAGTTTGTTTTCTAATATTTTTACGTTTATACCAAAGTATATAAATGGGTTTTTGATTATTAAATCATCAGCATTTCCCATAATATGATTTTCAAAACAAGTAAACAAATTAAAAACCAGATAAATTCAGTTAAGCTCTGAAAATGCTACTCTCCTGGTCTGGTCGGCAGAGGCTACCCTCCTGGCTCTTGGATAGACAAAACTTCGGGTTCTAGTAGACAAATACCATCCTCTTGATCTAGTAGGCAGCTCATACCCTCCTGATCTGGTAGATGCTACTCTCCTGGACCGGTCAACACATGCTACTTTCTTATTTAATAGACAGATGCTACTTTGCTGGTCTAGTAGACAGATGTTGCCCTTCTGGTCTGGTAAGGCAGCAGAGAAACAAGGTCTCAAAACAGTCCTATAAATCATCATTCATCTTCTGCTCAGGAAACAGTAAATGATTCTCTGTTCATTACCACTGGTGTAAGGTACGAATGGCCCCTGAGAAGTATATCACGGAAAGGATGTAAGAGACATAATTACTTAACTACTGTTGCTACAGTAGGCTCAGGTGAACACTATCATTTTCCTTCTTTATTTTAAGGAGGAACAAGAGAAATCTAGCTTCACATCAAGCTCTATCTACATGCTTTATAAAACTAAAGACTTGTGTGGGAACCCCATGAATATTTGACCACAGAGAGAAAATCCCCACTCTAAGCCAACCACTGTGTCTACTTCAGTTTTGATTTGGGGAACTAGGTCAGCCTCAATTCTAAAGTGGCAAGAGAAAAATGAGTATGACTCCTAAGTGCAAACAGTGACTGATTTAACGGTTAATTTTTTTAAAAACTGGCAACATATACAGCATTAAAAGGTATTACAAATTTTTTTTTGACATACTCATCTTCTTTGTCACCCTGTTTTCTTCCAACACAAATCATAGAGTCTTTCTTCAGTGGGTGAAAAGTTAACTTTACTTAATCTTTGCACCAAGGAAAGTATAACAAGAATACCACATAATAGTAAATTTTAGAAGTCAACCCACCACTATTGTTTATAATACAGGTGCACAGTCTATTTGGGTTAATATTATCGCTTACATTCTTTAATTTACTCTCATTTCAAAGTAATATAAGGTTCTAAAAGTGAACATAGGCCTGTCCTAAGGATGTTTACAGAATGCAAGAGAAAGTTATTTCTGTTGACAAGCAGAAGCATTGCCTCAAAGTGTGTGTGTGTGTGTGTGTGTGTGTGTGTGTGTGTGTGCACGCCCCGTATCTTGCCCCATGATTCCATTTTCTAGCCACAAGCACAGAACTGAGCACAACCCCTAAATTTCTTTCTTTACTCGGACATCAAAGCATAAAATAGTACAAAGGAAAGAACAACTTCTTATTCTGCCCAAGAAAACTGCATCCCCCAATTCAAAGTGTACCATGAGACACATTTAAAAATAATAAACACATTAGTTAGTAGTAGTAGTATTACAATTGCAGTGTTCAAAATAATAGGGTTATTTTATGAAATTTTCACTTATTAGAGTTATTACTTTTTCAGAGTTGTACAAATCTGATAACTATTGAATAAACTATTGTAAACTCTGTAAACCCCACTGCTCCGATTCCATACTTTATATAATCAGTGATAGGACATAACAGTTGTAGAATACCACAGTAACGGTTTGTCTTATATGAAATGAATTTATACCACGTGGGATCATAGTGTAACTCTATTAATAAATTTTAAAAGCCAGAATACTTCTGGGGCCATTGTACTGTTTATTTGACTACTTTAATATGGCTAACATTCATAAGGAAAACAGCCCTAGTTCCTAAAGTGAAATAATTGGATTAGAAAGATAAAATGTGAGAGGATGGGGCATAAAGATAACTAGAGGGTTAGCAGGATTTTGTAGAATCAGTGAGAACTTTCCATTCTTGTTCTTCCTCTTCCATTCTGCACAAAAATCATAACAATGTCATCCTATCCTTTATGAATATGATAAATTATTTCTGAAAAGGAGCCTCAATAAGCTGATTCATTGTTACTGTTCCCTTCCCAAGAGAGTGAACTTGGAAGGCTGTGACATTTAAACTCTTATAACCAGCTCTGACGAAATGCATATTTACTTACAAATCTTCATGTATACACACATGCATGCATGCATGCATAAATACATAGCTTAGGAAGAATGAAAATAATCAGCTAAAATAAATTTTAAGTTGATATTTGGCTTTATTTATTGCATGCCTCCAAATTTAGGATTTTCTAAATTGTACTTTATAGCTATCCTATTTTTTTAAATTCCACTTTTGTAGCACATGAGTGAATATTAATTTCTCATATTTGTATTAAACACAATTTCCAAAATATAATTTAAATAATAAAGCACCATAATATGATGGTAACGAGAACCATAGCATACTATGTGTTTGATCTTTTGTGTTTGTTTTTTATGTATTATTTGTGTGAAAAGTATTATAACCCTATTACAGTATAGTACTATATAGCTGATTGGTTAGTTGGGTACCTAGGCTAACTTTGTTGGACTTATGAACAAATTGGACTTACAAATGTGCTCTCTGAATGGAACTCGTTCGTATGTAGGGGACTTTTACTCTATATTTTAAATATTAATCCTTCATTCGTTGCAGTAAAGGACTAATTGGTTGCAGTATTGCAAATATTCATGACTTGCCTATTAACTTTGAGATGTCATTGACAAAAAGAATATGTGTCATTTGCTGAATCCACTTGTAAGTCTTCTTTGCCTCAGAGGTTGCATAATATTATGTGGAATCTGGTACATTCTCAAAAGAACTTCTCCATCTAAGATTGTTGTGAGACTTGTTCATATGGCATCTGCTGCCAAGTTCCAGTAATACACATCTAGGCTGCACATAGATATTTGTGTGGCTGTGAAACGTTATCACATTTCTGCTGCCAGCTTGCATTATTTCCTAGGAAATACTGATTGAGCATACAGCTCAACTGAGTGTCCACACGCTGAGCAATACGGTTCATTTGTAACAGAATGGGGACTTTTCTTGTTGCCTGAGAATTAGGCTCAAGATTGCATAGCAGCCACAGAACTGGCTCTGAAATAACTGATGCCTGACATCCTTTCTCAGTCTACATAATAAGTCTGAGAGTCAAGATAATGAAAGGCAGTTGGGAATTGTCAGCCTGGTGGACGTGGTGGGGAGGACAGGGACCAAGAGAAACTCTTCTAAAAATGGGGAATAACTGGCTAGAAGAAGAGACTGCAGTCTCTTTCCTGGTAGACATCTGTCTCTGTTGGAAGAAATTCTTCCCATTCTTCATGAGTCTCTCACATATCTGCTTGTCTCACAAGTGAAGCATGGACTACACTTTGTTCTGCCCTATCTTTTCAAGAATGTTTATATAGCACACAGCCTTAGAAGTCAGGGATAATGTTTCCCTCCGGAGCAAAGGGCAAGAATGCTTGCTGTCTAATATAATGAAGATGTCTCCTTATGGAGCAAACATCAGGCTCAACAAGTACCTGTCTTAAGAGATTTGGGTTCCCTAAACTCGAAATTCCTCTCCTGAAATACAACCCATTTCATATGCAGGTATCATCTGGCCCTCTTCATCACTACCTGTGGGAATTGAGGCTTGGGGAAGAAGCACAAAATTAATGATACTGTGGCTACACTCTTGCTGTGAGTCATAACTCTCCTCTGATGCAAGGGTCTTGTGTTTTCTACCAGCATCCTTGAAACTGGCAGGCTAAGTTGTTAGCTTGCAAGCAAGGTAAAGTCTCAGACTCTTCACTGTTCTTGACAATCTGCTTAGGCAGTGGATGTATATTGCTCTTCCCTTGTGCTTATTTGAGCATAGGAAAAGGAAATCAGAGAAAGATGGCAAGACTGAAGAAAGAAATTTAATAGACCAGCTTCAGCATAACCACCACTGAATGGAGTATACAAGTTACCTCTTGCCAAATAATGTTATACAACAAACAACAATGAAATTTTATTTAACAAATATTTATTTCACTCAAAAGTTTAAGATATTCAGCTGATTTGGGCAGAGTTCACTAATTTTCTGGGGGTTGATGATTCTTGAATAACCTAGGATGGCTTCAGCTAGGATGGCTTTGGCATTTCTGATCCTGGAATCAGTTGGTTGACACAAACATGGACTTCTCATGGTGAAGGCAACATGCAAGAGCATGGAAAGCCCAATTGTACCAATACTTTTCAAGTTCCTCCTTGTGCCACGTTTGCTAATTACCCATTGGCCAGAGAACAGCCCAGAAACAACATTGATTAAAGAAAATAAAATAATTTTGACACAAAGAAATCCCAAGGCAAGTCCCAATTCAAGGAATAAAGAAATAGACTCTATGACTTTAGGGAAAGAATATGCAAGTTTATGTTAAAGGGCAAGGATAAAAGGAGGGTAAATAACTGGGGCTCTGAGAAACCAGTGGATCAAAGAAGTTAAAAGGGAAATTTTAAAGTTTCTTGAGACAAACAAAAATGGAAACACAACTTACCAGAACTTAAGGGATGCAGCAAAAGCAGTTCTAAGAGAGACGTTTAAAGCAGTAAAGACCTACATTAAGAAACAAGAAAGATCCCAAATAAACAGCCTAACTCTATGCATTAAGGCACTAGAAAAAGAACAGACTAAGCCCAAAGTTAGCAGAAGGAAGAAAATAATAAAGATTAGAGCAGAAATAAATGAAATAAAGAACAGAAAAACAGTAGAAAAGATGAACCAAACTAAGAGTTGGTTCTTTGAAAAGATAAAATTGACAAACCATTAGCTGGACTAACCAAGGAAAGAAGAGAGAGGACCCAGGTTCAATCCCTGGTCAGGGAACTGAGATCCCGCAAGCAGTGCAGTACAGACAGAAAAAAAAAAAGAAAACTAACCCATAATCATAAAACCTGGAAATAATACCTGTTAGTATTTTGGTATATTTTCATTTAATATTTCTTCTCTATGTGTGCATATACTTCTAAAGATATTTTAAGATTATACTGTATATCCAGCATTCTATCTTACGTTTTTGCTCAGAATTATGTTGTAGTAATTTTTGTATTATTAATAATTGAGAAATTCATTTTAATGACTACATACTAAGCAACATAGGAAAGTACCATGCATTATTTAATAATTCCCTTTTTGTTATTCAGTCGTTTCCATTCTTTCACCCTTATAAATAATGTTGAGTTGTACATCATTCTGTACAAAAATTTGTGATTATCACCATTTTTTTTTCTGTTGGGCTAGATTTCTAGAAGCAGACATATCAGATGAACAGGTTTTCTTTTTAAAACTTTTACATACATCGCTTTCAAGAAAGGTAATGTCAGTCTTAACTCCAAGAACAATTGTATTAGACCTGTGTCATAGTACTCTTGCTAGCATTAAAATAAAGTTACCAAGCTGATAGGCAAAATAAATGTATGACTGTTTTCGTCATTTGTGCTTACTAGAGTTCTATTTTTTTAAGTGCATGTGTATATATATATATATATACACATACATATTTAAAGTGTTTATGTGTGTGTGTATGTATATATATATATATATACACACACACATATAAATTTTTTTGTACTTTATCTTCTGGGAACTGTTTGTTCTTTCCTTTCCTAACCACCACTGGCAATGCTTAAAAGTTTATTAAGTTCTAGTTTTCAGATTTGATTAAATAGTAATCAAGTTGTCTAATTGTATACGTGTTAACAGTTCAGAAATCCCATGTCTTCTGAAGGTAGGCTTCACGTATGAACCCCTATTTAGGCCGTTGAGGTGGTTTAGCCTAGCAAATGAAAAGCATTAAGTTGGAGCCAGGGAAACAAAACTTAGTTTTATCATTTAGTAGTTCTGTGATCTGTATCCATACTTAACTTCTCCGAGCCTCAGTTAACTCAGTTATAAAATGGAAAGGATGATTCTAGTCTTCTGAGGTTACTGTGAGAATTAGAAGATACATGAGATAATCCAGCACTTAACAGGTGTACAACATTCTATCATCGTTTAAAATCAGACCACGAGAGAGCATCTAGATACACAATGGAGAACTTATTAATGGGAAAGTATAATTACCTTATGCTTTAACAGTTTCATCCCATAATGTATTAGCTTTTCTGTTCTTGTTTTTTTTTTTAATGGTGGCTCTTATATTTCCCGCCATTATAGGTAAAACTCAAGTTAATATATAAAAACCCTCACTCTATAAACCACTTCCTTTTCTTATTTCCTCTTTAACAGTACTATAAACTTTGACTCAAATCTTTCTTCTCTTTTCTTTTTTTCTTGTTTTTTTTAAAAAAGCTTCTTGTTCTTAATCATTCAGTGTTCTGCTAGGTTCACTCCATTTAGTAACTAAAATACTTTCTTCATCCTTGAGTGTTAGCTACTTTATTTATTTATTTATTTTTAATTATTTATTTATTTATTTTTGGCTGTGCTGGGTCTTTGTGCTGTGTACGGGCTTTCTCTAGTTGCGGCGAACAGGGGCTACTCTTCATTGCGATGTGCGGCCTTCTCGTTGCAGTGGCTTCTCTTGTTGCAGAGCACGGGCTCTAGGTGCACGGGCTTCAGTAGTTGTGGCACACGGGCTCAGGAGTTGTGGCTCACGGGCTCTAGAGTACAGGCTCAGTAGTTGTGGCGCACGGGCTTAGTTGCTCCGAGGCATGTGGGATCTTCCCAGACCAGGGCTCAAACCCATGTCCCCTACATTGGCAAGTGAATTCTTAACCACTGCACCACCAGCGAAGTCCTGAGTATTAGCTACTTTAATTATCAAATTCAAAGACTGTTAGTCTTCTGATTGGTATACGTGCTTTCCATTCAACTGGTCCTCAGGACAGAGAACTAAGTTTCATTTCTGTTTTACCAGCTCATTTCACAATAGCAATGAATTAAACTGAATGAAGTAGCAGAACAGATTCTTCAAGGTGATGCTAGTTATAAAAGATATTTTGTATTTCATATTAAAAATCTATTTGGTTTTGTACAGAAAGAAATATTATATCCAAAATAATGCTGTATTTTAGAACTGGTCCCAACTGAAATAAGAGTGTATCCTCAGAAAGGTTAAGAATTGCATTAAGGATTTCTCCTTCTGATATTATATTGGTTTAATATCTCTGAAAGTATCTTCCTTTACAGAATTTTAAACTTCTGGACAGTATACACCTTAGAGGTGTTTCTGTTTTTGCAAATGGTAATGGAATTCTCTAAGGATAAACCACTAAAATATGAAAACAAAACTGCAAATCTGGGGCTAGAGCTTTTGTGTATACTTGAATATTTCCATAATGAATCTTAAAAATATCAAGATAGTTGGGGAGGAGTTTGGAAGATAGGATGAAGAAGAAGAGCATATATGTAGATTTATTGATATTGCTAGTGTTCTAGATCTTGGGTGGTATATTTATGGGTATTTATTATATTATGTTTTATAACATATCTTTACTCAATATATTATTTAGAATTATTTATTTTTTTATGAAACAACATTTAATCTGCCTTTCTGACAACTTTTTATTTTAAAGTATCAGATATGCAGAAATGGTGAAAGGATGATACAAAAAAGCATTCATATATCCCCAGTAAGTTCAACAATTTTTTTTTTTTTTGCGGTATGCGGGCCTCTCACTGTGTGGCCTCTCCCGTTGCGGAGCACAGGCTCCGGACGCGCAGGCTCAGCGGCCATGGCTCACGGGCCCAGCCGCTCCACGGCATGTGGGATCTTCCCGGACCAGGGCACGAACCCGTGTCCCCTGCATCGGCAGGCAGACTCTCAACCACTGCGTCACCAGGGAAGCCCCAAGCTCAACAATTTTTAACGTTACCAAATTTTTAAATATTTGTCTATATACATGTGTAAATTTATTTTCTTATGGAAATATTTGAAAGTCATTTGCAGACATATGAAACTTCCCTCCTTAATATACTTCATCATACAGCTTCCAAGAATGTTCTACTTTATCCCAATGCCATTATTACATGCAAGAAAATTTTTGATAATTTCATAACGTTATTTAATATCCATTCCATATTCAAATTCTTCCGATTGTCTCCAGATACTATATATATATATATATATATATATATATATATATATATATATATATATATATTTGAATGTATTGAATTTGACATATTGAACTTGATGGTTGTCTCTTTTCTTTTCTTTTTTTATTATTATTTTTTTTTTGCAGTACGCGGGCCTCTCACTGTTGTGGCCTCTCCCGTTGCGGAGCACAGGCTCCGGATGCGCAGGCTCAGTGGTCATGGCTCACGGGCCCAGCCGCTCCACGGCATGTGGGATCTTCCCGGACCGGGGCACGAACCCGTGTCTCCTGCATCGGCAGGTGGACTCTCAACCACTGTGCCACCAGGGAAGACCGATGGTTGTCTCTTTTAAACTAGAACAATTTTGACCATTTTTTTATGACATTGACTTTTTGAAGAGTCTAGGCCAATTGTCTTATATAGTTTATTCTATACCCTGATTGTTTCTCATGATGTTATTTAACCTGTTCCCCTATTCACTTTATTTTATGTAGACTGAAGTTTAGATCTGGATTTGATTAAAATCAGATTAAGCATATTTGTGAAGAATACTTCATTCACAACACAGTAATGTTGTGACTTCACATCTAACTAGGAGATATATAATGTCAGGTTGTCCCACTACTAGTGATGCTAAGTGTCATCATTAAATTCAGATTGTAACTGCCAGATCTTTATGTTGGAGAATTAATAAGTAATCTGAAAAGTGATACTTGGGCACTGTGGGGTTATCCTATTCTCCCAGCATTCTTCTACTCGGTGGTTTTAGCAGTCATTTATTTCAGAATCTTATTTTCTAATACTGTCATACTAATAGGAAATTTTTTCAGTACCTCCCCTTTTTTTTTTAAAGAATTGCATCAGGGTGCTAGATCTTTAGCCAATATAAATGGATTAAATTTAACATAATTATCATTTATTAGAACCACTCTATAGTTAGACTGACTTTGAAAGATTATTCTTTATTATAGTAGTATGGACTGAATTGTGTCACCCCAAAATTCGTATGTTGAAACCCTAACCGCCAAATGTGATGGTATTTGGAGATGGAGCCTTTGAAGATAATTAGGTGTAGATGAGGTCATGAAGGTGGGGACCCCATAATGGGATTAGTGCTTTTATGAAAAGAGATACCAGAGACCCTGTCTCTCTCTTTCCCCATCATGTTGAGGTCTCAGAATGAAGATAGCCATCTGTAAGCCAGGAAGAGAACCCTTACTAGACACTGACCATACTGGCACCCTGATCTCAAATGTCCAGCCTCCAGGACTGTAAGAAAATAAATTTCTGTTGTTTAAGCCACCCAGTCTATGACATTTTGCTATGGCGGCTTGAGAAGACTAATACATAGTTTTCTAAGTATTATAGAACCCTTTGTTTGTCCCACCCTGAGTCCTACCAAATTTCTCACATATTGCCAGACATTTTCTTAGGAAAAATGACCCTCTGCTCTGAATTACACAAGCTGAAAAACATTGATTAGCATATTTATTGCTGTTTCTTGTGTACTCATTACAGTGCAGACAAAGGTGATCTTAGCAAAGGATTCTCATGGTTGCCTTCCCCATGGAAGACTAATGGGGCCAACTTTTCACTATTATAAATAGTGAATATCGTTGACTGTATATCTTTCTCCTTAAGGTAGGTTCTCCCCCCACCCTGGACCTTTATTGAGATATAATTGACATATTAATTTAAGGTAGTCAACAATGTTTATTTTATACGCTTACACATTGCAAAGTGACTATAGCCATAGCACTAGCTAACATTTGCAACACATCACATAATAACCATTTCCTTTTTATGGTGAGAACATTTAAAATCTAGTCTCTTAGCAACTTTCAAGTGTGTAATACAATCACTGTGTTGTACCTTACATCCCCAGAACTTATTCATCTTTAACTGGAAGTTTATACTCTTTGACCAACATCTCTCCTTTCCCCCACCCTCCAGCCCCTGGTAACTACCATCTAGACTCTGTTTCTATGAGTGTGGCTTTTATAGATTCCACATATAAGTGAGATCATGTAGTAGTTGTCTGTCGTTGTCTGACTTATTTCACTTAGCATAATGCCCTCAAGGTCCATCTATATTATCACAAAGAGCAAGATGTCCTTCTTTCTCATGACTGAATGATATTCCATTGTATGTATGTTCTTTGTCCCTTCATCCACTGATGGGCACTTAGGTTGTTCCCATATCTTGGGTATTGTGAATAATACTGTAATGAACATGGGGGTGCAGATATCTCTTTGAAATCCTGTTTTCATTTCTTTTAGATGTATACCCCAAAGTAAGATTGCTGGATCACATGGTAGTTCCATTTTTAATTTCTTGAGGAACCTCATCAGTTATACTTTGCTTTATTTTGCAGTTACTTTTATATTTGGCTAAATCTGCTCACCCTCCTTTCAGTATTGTAACTCTCAAGAGGGCATAGATATGTCTTCCTATATCACTCCATCCCTGCAAAGAATCTTGATGTGAATTTAAGTCATCCTGTTTTGTTTGTGTTAAAATTACTTGAAAATAACTATCAACTCTACCCTGTTTAAAAAAAATAAAACTCTATAATCCTGTGACAATATATACCCACATTTCATAATCCTTAGAGCTCTTCTAATTTCTAGTTTAAGTCCTCCCTGCTGTAATTTCCATCTGCCACATGGGACTGAGAGTAATTGTTTTCTATCTTTTATGTAGGAAACCTTTTCGTACTCAAAAATGAGGGTCAGTCTCCCTTAAACGTTCTAACCTTCAGGTCACATAAAATTCAACTTGTTAACTCACACTCCTCACTACCGAACTTTGAATTATATCTGTCCTTTGTAGCGGAATTTCTCAAAATTGCCACAGAGAACTTTACCAAAGTTCTGACTAATACATTGTTGTTTGCACAGTGTGAAATCATTTGTATGCTTGTGGCATCCAGAGGTCAAGGGAATCATGAAAACAATAGCAAACTTAGGACATGAAAGAAATTAGTGAAGACCAGATAACCACCCCTATCAGCCCTCTGGAAAAAGAATCAAGTACCAGAAGTTTTGTTTAATGTGGTATCTTTTCTGTTATTCATCCTGTGAGCCTAATAGAGGGAAATGTTTCTTCTTCCCTCCTAGTGTACTGATATAAGTAGCTAGGTAGTAACTGCCAATTCAAATTCCATGAAATAAATTGAGATTTTCTACCAGATTAGATTTGAGGGACAGAATTAGTCAATGGACTCTAGTTTGTATATGTGAAGACACTGAAACTGATACACTGAACTGTGTGTTTAGAGTTTGATCTTAATATTGAAGTTGACACAAATATTGTCATTTCCTGGGACTATAGTATGATCACTTTCCACCTCTGTCTTCTATCCAATGGTGTGTGACCAAAAAACACAGAATAGCTGATTTACCTTTATGGCCTGTGAAATAGTGACCATGATTTCATTAGTTCAAGCTCTACTACCCCAAAATAACTGACCAAAGAAAAGTCTGTTCTACACTCTTCCAATATTTTCTCTCTCACATGGCAAAAGTGAATAAAAATTTACTTTGAGCATGTTGATTTTGCTACTTGACTTTCCTGTGCAGCAGCAAACCCTGTTTCCTCTTAGTCATGACCAGTCACTGTACCAAGTTCACCCAGGGGATATGAAGAGCTGGGCTCCACAGCTTCCAGCTCCAATGCCAATGACACTGCTAGGTATTCCCAGGTGCTGCTGTGGCCACTGAATACTGGTTGCTACCCCAGCTCCCCATGTGGCTCTTTGTCCTGCCCCTGACACTGCCAGATGAATCTACCACCTCCCTAGAACTTTATGTCACTAGCTCCAGATTCAAAATCCTGAAGAGTCTGATCCTGATAATTGGCTGAGCCTTGCTCACGTGCCATGTTCTAACTACCACACTTCCTGGGAAAGCAAGGATCCATCCTTTTCAGCCTCTTTACTGAGAGGTAGACTCTGCCATCTATGAAGATGCAAAAGGTGGGGAAGTTCCCCAAATGTGAAAAAGGGATTCAGACAAATACACTACAAGTTGGGAAATGATATGTATGTTCTGAGGTTGGAAAGCATGGAGAAAAAGTGGGGGAAAAACTCTGGAAGTTGGACCCAGAACAAGGGGAACCCTGGAAATCAAATGAAGGTATTTAGACTTTATTTGTTAGACAGAAAAAGTCACTGGAAATGCCTGCACAAAGGGATCAAAGTGGGCTTTAGGAATATTAATCTGCAGCAGTTAGCACAGAAGAACATTTGGAGAGAGGAGATTTTGGAGACAGAAACCAATGAGCAGTCCAGGGAGTTATCTGTATATAAAGCGATACATGCCTGATCTTGGATAGTGTCTGTAGCAATGCAAGTGAAAGAATAGGTGAGAGGATTGTAGAGATAAAATTCTAGAGCTCCCTAAAAGAACCCACTTCTTTCCAATTTTCTCAACAGCATAAATACCAACATCTTATTCAGAAGTATTCTATTCCAGGGACTTCCATGGCAGTCCAGTGGTTAAGACTCCACACTTCCACTGCAGGGGGCACAGTTTCGATCCCTGGTCAGGGAACTAAGATCCCACATGCTGCACTGGGTGGCCAAAAAAAAAAAAAAAGTATTCCAATGTGAACTAAGTAGTTTGCCTAGGGTAGTAGTCCTCAGGGTATGGACAGCTCTGGTTCCTGAGACCCTTGCAGCAGTTCTGCAAGGTTAAAACTATTTTCATAGTAATACTAAGGTGTTATTTGCCTCTTCCAGTATGGTAACATTTGCACTGATGGTACAAGAGAAATAGTGGCTAAAATGGCTCCTTAACAGGAATCAAGGCAGTGGCACTGAACTGTATCGGTAGTATATAGTCATCATTGTATCTGCATATTTGTGTCAAGCAAAAAAATAGTCATTCTCACTTAAGAATATCTTTGATAATGCAGTAAAATGTATTAATTTTATTAAATCTTGATTCTTAAGTACACAGTTTTTAATAATCAGTGTGATGAAATGGGAAGTACCTATAAAACACTTCTACATATCAAAATGCCTAGTTCTTCCAAGGAAAAAGTTTGCATGATTCCTTGAATTACAAGCCAAACTAGCCCATCACACCCCCACTGCCCTGTAGCACATCATTTTTACTTGAAAGAACAATTGACAGACAAACTATGGTTTTGGGGGGCCTTAGCTATTTGGCAGATATTTTCTTGAAAGTGAATGAAATGAGTCTGTCACTTCAGGAAAAAATAGGGTTTTTTTTGCCAGTGATAAAATTAGTATTTTGTAAAAGTTGTATCTGCCACCGTGAACTTGACAGCTTCCTAACATCTAAAGATTTTTCTAATGAGATTGTTGGTTAAATTAATGGATGTGATTTTTAAAAATATTATGTCATGAACTGAGTCAACATTTGGAAGATCTGTATAACTCAGTGAGCCAACAAGTGCCAAATGGCCAATGCAGGATGTTACAAAATCATGGGAAAGAAATCTTTTCGAAGTGCAAGATAGACCAATAGATTTTAATGTAACAGAGAATAAAAAATTCACTGGTATGGTTTTAAATTCCATATTGCATCTAACCTCTTAAAAACGACCACTGCCCAGTTATCAATTGAACAATATCTGTAATTATCTGAAAAGGCTATTAAAATACTCCTCCCTTTTCCAATCACATAGTTAAAACTGGATTTTCTTCATCTACTTCAACCACAACATATCATAGCCGATTAAATGTAGAAGCAGACATGAGAATCCAGCTCTTTTCTATTTTAAGCCAGATATTAAGCAGATTTGCCAAAATGTGAAACAATACGACTCTTCTCATTTTCCAGTTTTGGAAAATATGTTATTTATGTTAACATACAAAGCATTTACTATTGCTATTTTTTCATAGAAATAACACTTTCCTAATTTTTATTATTATTTTAAGTGACATCATTAGTCACCAGAGAATACAAATCAAAACCACTTCATATGTACTAGAATAACTATAATAATAATTTTTAAAAAGTAAGAAGTGTCAGTGAGAATGTAAAGAAATAGTGCCCCTCATACATTGCTGGTAGGAATGTAAAATGGTGTAGCCACTTTGGGAAACAGTTTGATAATCCTCAGAAAGTTAACTGTAGAGCTACCACATGACCCAGCAATTCCATTCCTAGGTATATACCTAATGGAATTGAAAACATATGTTCACAGAAAAGCTTGTACACAACTGTTCATAGCAAAATTGTTCATAATTCCAAAAAGTAGAAACAATCCAGGTGTCTATCAACTGATGAATGGATAAGCAGAATGTGGTATAGCCCCACAATGAAATATTATTCAGCCATAAAAAGGAATAAAGTACTGATTCATGCTGTTGATACATTATGGATGAACCTTGAAAACATTATGCTAAGGGAAAGAAGTTAGACACAAAAGGTCATATATTGTATGATTCCATTTATATGAAATGTCCAGAATAGGCAAATCCATAGATACAGAAAGTAGACTAGTGGTTGCCAGAGGCTAGGAGGAGGAGGGACTGGAGAGTGACAGGTAAGGAATAGTGGTGATATTGCACAACCTTGTAAACATACCAAGAAAAAAGTATAATGTTAGTGATTAAAGTTATCCCCATTGCAAAAATGTTTTGAGTAGTAGCCACAGAGACTAGAATGATATTGTCGAGCATAAGGAAAATCTCATTTTAGGGGTTAGAGATTCCCAAAATTTGTCCTGAGTACCAAGCTTAGTTTCTAGAGCTAACTCTAGATCCAATCAGCTAGGATTTTTTTTTTTTAATCCAAGCCTTGCATTTCAGCTTGGGAGTAATTTCTAAAAGTGTTAAATGCTTATTCATCTTGCATGTGGACTTTTGTTTGCTTTTTGTACAAGTTTTAACCAATAATGGGATATTTATTATTACTGAAAGACAAAAATTACTAAATTACTGAATATTACTGAATGACAAATAAAATAACAATACAAATTCTGAGACAACTGTCTATTGACAACATAGAAAATGGGGTCACTGAAAAGTGTTAATTATAGAAAAAACACTTTGCAATTTTTTTTGTTTCATTGTATCGTTTAAAATTGGTTTAATTTCCATTTTTGAAGATAAAAACTTTTCTCCTCCTCTTTCACTGAGAACAAACTGTAATTAACAGAAACACAACAGCTATTAGCATAACAATAACTTCCTTGGCATTAGAGAAGCTTGTTATTTGGTTTTCTTTAAGTGTGTCTCTGTAGGACACATCAATATTTTTATCTTAATATTTTGTGATCTTTCCATTATTTTCTGAAATCTGAATTTGAGTACATAATATGCCATCATGTTTCTTGCCAGCATACCTATGAAAATCTCTCTTAAATTTTTACAGTTTGACCTCACCTCACTTTCCATTTGTACCAGCTGCCACTTCCTCCTATGCTTTAGCTAGAGATTGGTCTTCTCCACAGTACCCAAATTAGCTATGGTCTTTAATGTTTGTCAAAAGTGAGTGCCACTCTTCTTCCTTTCCCTGGAATTCCCTTCACCTTCTTAGCCTGCCCAATTCTGTTCTTTGTGCTTTTCTTTGTGAAGACAGACCTGGCTCCACCGCAAAGAATCCATCATTCCTAGCTTGTGTTCCCACCACACTCTACTGCCAACCTCAGGCCTGGTGTCCAGCAGTAGTTTTTCACACTGCATACACTCTAAGGTGCTTATGCAGAGGTGCCTCAAAATTCTCCTCATGTGCCTGAAGATTTACCTCTCATTGTGGAGAGAAAAGAAAATAAACTCTGGAGTCAGACAGATCTTAGTTGGCATTTAAACCCCACCCCTCATTAGCAGGGTAACCTTGGTGACTCATTGAGTCTCCATGGCTTTAGTTTCCGATTTGTAAAATTGGTTGAATAATACCAAGCTCATAGGGACATTGTGAAGATTAAATCAGACTCTGTATACATTATGCCTGGCCCATTAATAAATGTTAACTCCTGACTTCCCCTTTCAGCATGTAACATGTATAATTTTAACAATATGTTTACATTGCCCACTATGTTATACTAGCAGAGAGACAGACACAGACAGACACAGCACAGTGTCCGGCCTAGACCAGGCACTCAATAAATCTTTGATGAATGAATGAATAGCTGTGATTTCTTTCCAGTTTTTTTTGGAAGTTGTGGCTTTGTGCCTGCCTTAAGTGAACGGTTCTGTATTCATCAGACATGTGTCCGATTCAAATGGAAAATTGGATGAGGTTGCAGCTATTTCACCTTCTCCATCATCTCCAACTTGTTTTGGATTCCAAATGGTCATATATTTTAGAATCCTTAAAAGAAATTTAAAATTAAAGATACTGCTTCTGAAACTAACAGAACATTGAAAGCAATTATACTCCAATAAAGATGTTAAAAAAAAAAAAAAAGAAGAAGAATCCGCCTGCCATTGCAGGGGACACAGGTTTGAGCCCTGGTCCCGGATGATCCCACATGCTGCAGAGCCACAAAGCCCTTGTGCCACATCTACTGAGCCTGTGCTCTAGAGCCCGCGAGCCACAACTACTTAGCCCATGCGCCACAATGACTGAAGCCCACGCTTCTAGAGCTTGTGCTCCACAACAAGAGAAGACACTGCAGTGAGAAGCCCGCACATCACAACGAACAGTAGCTCCAACTCACCGCAACTAGAGAAAGCCAGTGCACAGCAGTGAAGACCCAACACAGCCAAAAATAAATAAATAAATAAGTAAATTTATAAAAAAAAATAAAGTCTACATTATCAGGAAGAGCAGTTAAGGTAATGATATACAAAAAAACGATGTATGCAAAAGTGGAAAACTGTGGTGTCAGATGTTCCTTTATTATAAAATTTTATAAATTGAAAAAAAAAGATACTGCTTCTCATGTTTGTACCCCTTTTATTTAGCTTTTCATTCCATTTAGATTATATTGTTCCATGAAGTTCCAGAGCAGACTTTCCTCAGTTTCATTGTTAGTTTTCAAATAACTTTTCAAATAAAAAGGTATCTATTGAACATCTATAAGTACTTCTGTTTTCTCTCTTAAAATTAGCCAGGCTCAACGATGGCTTATTGAGTCATTCGATCTCATAGGTATGCTTAGAGAACAAAAAAAATGACAATCTTAATTATTGCTATGAAAAATCCATAAAAGATAAATGGTTGGTGGTTGGATAATAGCTTTTTATTCAACAAAGGATGAGATATTTAATGGGAAAAAAGGGTTTTTCTTTCAATGCTGTATTAAAAGTTTTCATACATTCAAGTTTAGAGTTATTGTCTTAGAAGTTACAATAGTTATTGCAAGTGCTTTTCTTTTAGTAAATTTTATTAACCATGAAAAGATCTCTCTGGGCAATGCTTTTGATCCTGAACAAAACTAGCCATATGTGTCTTTTATGAAATTTTTATACTGGAATGAAGTAGTAAAAGCAAATATTAGGTAGCTTCTTCAAAAGAAATTATACGAACCAGGATACTATTGAAAAGTAACTGATTTTAGAGGTTAAAGTTCAGAGAAGGGTCTGGCTTTGCCTAGAATACTCAGAAAATGCTAAGCAGAGTCCATGTTTGAGTGGAGTCTTGAAGAATTAACAGGAGTTTGCACGACGAGGAAGTGAGGAAAACATTTTAGGCAGAGGGACTAGTCTTCACCAGTTGATGTTGGGTTTGGTTTTTATGCAACAGCCGTACAAATGTTGAAAACAGCTATTATGAGAACTGTCAGTCTTTGCTCTTTAGAGAAATGTACATGTTAAGAGGATGAAAAGAATAGGCAATTTCTCTTTCTTTAGCCTCCTTTTCTCTCCTGGAACAGGTTGCCTAGCAAAATAGGCTGAGTAAAGTTCCAGGTTGCTACCAGAGTGTTTCTAAGGATGTTAGGTTACTGTCATTCCCCCCAAAAACATCTGTACTCTTCAACTTTCTTTTCCTACATGGTTTATAAAAATTATAAAAACTGCAACTCACACATACAACCTGCCTTAGAGGAGGTAACTGGTCTTTCCTGAAGCCAAATCTTTAATATTTTCTATGATCTACAACTTGTTGTCTATATTATCTTGTTCCCATTTATTCCAGTCTTTATCTTGGGGGAAGAATCCGTGTCTTGAACTTCTTTATATATATATATATTTTTTTTTTCTAGTTATTAGGCTTCTTTTTTTTTAATTGGGGTATAGTTGTTTTACAATGTTGTGTTAGTTTCTACTGGACAGTGAAGTGGATTTCCCTGCGCTATACAGCAGGTTCTCATTAGTTATCTAATTTATACATATTAATGTATATATGTCAGTCCCAATCTCCCAATTCATCCCACCCCTCTATGTTTTTCTATAAGACTTTAATATAGTGCTAGAATCTAGAGAGATCTATCTAGAAAGTTTGAGTTTCCTGAATACCTATTAGATTGCTTCTTGACTTGCCCATCGTGGGGATGAGAGAAACTGCTGAAGAATATGTAAGGCTAATGAAACTGGAATTACCGTGGTAGAAGGGAATGTGTGTTGGATATTTCCCAATGCCCTTCTAGACCCACTCTCTACCTACTCTGGCTGGTCTTTATGGATTGTATTAATTTTCTCCCTTGCCCTCTGTCTTCTACTGGGTTCAGACAATACGAGGCACTGGAAGGAAATCTGAAGGGCAGAAGGAGTGAAGTTAGGGTATTTATTCCCCCAGTTCCCTCTCTGCGGGGCCTCATAGCTGCTTTCTTCTCCCTGAGTCTACAGCTTCTTCTGAGCATCCTTCTCCTGCACATACAGCTCCAACCTTCTTCAGGTTCCAGTAATTGCCTACTCCTTCGGATCTAGGGATGGTCATGACTCCCAATTATTTAGCCTTGGAGTGCTTCACTTTCACTTGTTGATTTCCTTAACCCTGCCCATTCCTTCAAAGATCTCTCCATTAAACCCTCTCCTTACTAGTCTATATCCTGCTGGGATTGTTACTGATACAGGTGGTGGCATAACTTTCTGACTCACTCTGGAAATCACAATTTGCATTTTATTTGTTTTTATAGAGTGAAATGTTTTCCAGTTCAATGTGAATATTTATTTCTTAGAAACAAAAACAAAAACCCCCCAAAACACAGACATATAACCTTCTGAGATAGATGTTTGAGGAGACTGCATATAATTTTAAGCTATAACCTTCAGTGATTTGTGGAGCAAACCAGATTTCTTACTCAACACTGCACTTTTATAAGCTTGTTTATGTAACAAAGATGTTTCCTGCACAACGATTCAGTGATCCCTTATGAACCAGCCTTGTTCATTCTAATGCATTGTTTTGGGAGCTTAATTGACTCAGTCCTCCCATACAAGGTAAAATTGCTCAGGAACCCCTTTGACTATTAGGGTAGTTATGTAGATGACAGTGAATTAAATGTTTGTGTGAATAACAAATAATATTTACACTGACTCTACTTTTTATCCCCAATAGTGAGCGAGTAATAGAAAAAGATCACAATATTATTAGAAATGACAGAAATATTGACCTTTAGGTAATTCTTTTTTAAAAAATAAATTTATTTATTTATTTATTTATTTATGTATGTATGCCTTGTTGGGTCTTCGTTGCTGTGCGTGGGCTTTCTCTAGTTGCAGCGAATGGGAGCTACTCTTCATTGTGGCACACGGCTTCTCATTGTGATGGCTTCTCTTGTTGCAGAGCACAGGCTCTAGGTCTGCAGGCTTCAGTAGTTGTGGCACATGGACTCAGTTGTTGTGGCTCATGGGCTCTAGAGCGCAGGCTCAGTAGTTGTGGTGCACAGGCTTAGTTGCTCCATGGCATGTGGGATCCTCCCAGACCAGGGATTGAACCCATGTCCCCTGCATTGGCAGAAGGACTCCCAACCACTGCGCCACCAGGGAAGTCCCTAGGTAATTCTTGATTTATGGAAGAATAAGGTAATTCTAAAATATTACTGCTGTTAAGGTTTTTTTCTTTTGAAGAAGAAACTTTCTCTTTCAGTTAAGGTCATTCATTCATTAGCTATTTTATATTATGTTCTATGACTTTTACACTCATGCTTCTGCAAATAAGAGAAATATTTAGTTGATAGAAATGTTACTCTGACAATAATCTTAATTCCTTTTTAAGGTTGTTTTGTAATTAGTACTAGGAAGTGTATACTTTTTGAAGCATATTGAAAAATAATTTCTCTAGAATCTTCTTTCTTCATTTTTCTCTTGGAGCCAATTTTTACCTGAGTTAATGAAGAAATCCCTCAACATGGCTGGAAGCTATCATAGCATGAACTCTAAAAAATAAAAGGTAAATGAATGAATGAGATTTTTCTATATAACTTTAAAAATAGTTTAATGAAGCAATATATAATTTATGCATTCATCTGTTCTTTCATAATATATTTGAATGCCTTCTCTGTTTCAGACACTGGACTAGGCACTAAGGATACTCTGGGTAAAAGCCAGCGTCATGGCAATATTTCTTGTAATCAGGGGTTATGTTCAAATATTTAACAACTCACACATCACAGTCCCATACAATCAGAAGCAAAGCCAGCAGTAAACAACAGATTCTGCTGGATCAGCAGTAAACACACTGCATCCCAGCTGAGTGTCTCCAAGACCTAACTCTTCTTGGTTTCATGCCTTGTAGCCTCTGGACCATTCACTGGGGATTTTCACTTGCTTCTCAGTTGAGACCAGGACAGCTGGGTCTCCCTTCCTTGCTCCGTGTCCTCTGTTCCTGTGATTCTGGACTGTACCAGGCCCTTTGACCTTCCACTGCTCCTTCAAGAACTTCGGCCTGTCAGTCCCAGGTGCCGATTTGAATTTTGAGTCTTGACTTTCTCAGCTTCTGGTGATCCCCTTGATTTTTTTGTTACACACATGTTTCTGGGTTCCTGATTGTATTCTAATATATATTCTACTTTTTCCGTCTCCACCGTCGTCTCCCTCCTTGGACCATCCACATGGCACTTCATCTCTGTTTTTCTTATGTTGTTTGTTTCTCTTGCTTATTTAAGTAAAGGTCTTAACACCCCTTCTAGATTTAAACTCTTTGATATAAAGGACCAAGTTTTATAGAAATGGAAATATACCAACCAGTGTCATCTAATATCAAGGAATTATTGTTACTTTCTTCAGTATGATAATGATATTATGATTATGGTTTTAAAATTCCTTACCTAATACAGATATACAGTGATATATTTATAAGGTGAAATATGATACCTGGCATTTATTTAGAAATACCCCAGGAAACAAGCTTTGGGGTATGGAGAAGATAAAATAAGGATAATTAAAAATTGGTAATTATTAAAGTTGGGTGATGGGAACATTGAGGGGTCATTGTATTTTATCTCTACTTTTATGTGTTTGAAAATAAATATAGATAATATAAATTATATATAACTATAAATATAAAGAAATGTAAAAATACACAATAAATATAATTAAAAGTCTATATGAAAATATTTCTTTGTTAACAGAATTGACCCTGAAATTGCCCCTTCCCCTGCTCTAACATGATTGCTGGACAATGTAAACATCTTCCCTAAAGGGGTTGTCACCTGGGGTGGCCACTTTGCTCAAAATAGTTTCCTTTTTTCTGGGAATGGATCAAAACACAGAAGCAGGCCTCTAGTGACCATGCCTGTACTGTGTGACACTGCCACTCCAGTCAAAGTTGATCGATCCAGGTGTAGGAGGACAGTTGACACAAGTTGGGCCAATTGTACCCTCTCTTCAGACAATTTGAAACTTATAGGAGAGAAGCACAGACTGGTCTGATTGGAGGCCTGCTCTATTAATGGCAGTGCCCAGAGATAAGGCCTCTTAACTCCTGCTCTGAGGTTTCCTACCTTGTTACCTTCGCACCTGCCTTCCTGTGGTTTTGTTGTCCACTCTTCCACTGATCTTGTGAAATGCCTCAGTATTCATCCAGTAAATCCCCCTCCCCATTTTTTAAATTTGTTATCCAGAGTTTGTTTGTTACTTAGAATTTAAAAAGTTTATCTCATATACCATTTGAATGAGATGAGCTCATTCACGTTACAAGGAATAGAATGTCTGAATGCAATGCCGTTCTACACATGAAATATTATCATATATTACTATGCAGAGGATTTCCTGTCTTCTGTCTTACTTTCTCACCTCAACAAATAATTATTAAGTAATTATAATTACTTAATAATAATTAAGTACCTACTATGTGCCTACACTGTGACAAGTGCTGACTATTCAATGAGAAGAAAACAGAGTCCCTGCACTCAAGGAGTTTACAATTTTATGGGGGAGACAGATATCTTCAAATAATGATACTAGCAGTTGTATTATTATAGAGATGAGTATCCAAAATGAAAGGAATGTGTCTCTAAAAAGGTGGAGAACAAGAGAACCTGATTAAGCATGGATGATGGGGGGTGGGGAGTGAACTTGAGTTGAGGGCTTATTGAGCAATTTATCATTATATGAGAGACTAGTGGAATAGATATGGGAGTGTAAAATCATTCCTGAAACAATGACCTCCAGAATTCAGTCTAATCAACAAAACAGAAGGAAACAGAATCCCTATATTCAAAAAGATGTTTGTAACTGTCTGATTAATAATTAACACTAAATTGCAATCGGTTTAATTTTCACCATTAGGGCAGTAGTTAAACTAACCAGTACAGTCACTTTATTATAAGTGCAAAAGCTCCCTCAGGTTTATTGGTCTGAATTGTGCCACATGTATGTCCTTCCTAAGCCAGCTAACAGTAAGAACCATGGTGGTAGGGTGGGTGACTTAGAGAATAATCATGATTCCTGACCCTCAGGCTAGAGAAAGGCCCAAGTCCCCTAAAGCACATGGCTATTTTTTGAGCAATGAAGTTGGTAGAAAGAAATGGCTATTGCCTGAACAACTAACAATATGTGAAGCAGATAGGTCAGGTAACCTGGACAGGAAGGATTCTACAGAAGCTGTGGGGAGGAAACCTGATTGGACAGCGTTCAAGAGAGAATGGAAAGAGAACAATTAAAGCAGTAGATATCAACAGCTCGCTTGAAAAGTTTTGCTATAAAAGCTAGAAGAGAAACAAGGTAGTCGCTGGAGAGGGATATAGGGGCCAAGAGAGGTTTGTATGATTAGATGTAAGTATGTATGTATTTAAGATTGGAGAAATTACTGCATGTTTAATGTTGATGGGTATGAGCCTATGAAAAGACAAAAATTGTGATGCAGAGGAGAGAGGAGAGAGTTGGAATGATATTGTTGGTTAAGAGAGAGGTGGAAGGCATGAATGAATGCACAGGTGGAAGGGTTGGTCTCAGGAGGAATATAATTCATCCACAGTAATAGCAGGCAAGGAAGAGTTCGTGGACCCAGATGCGGGTAGGTGTAGAGGGTGTGGGAGGCTTGTGTAGATTCTCTTCTGACTGCTTATGTAAAATCCCGGTATATAATGCAGATTAAAGAAATGAATAGGGGACTTCCCTGGTGGCAGGGTGGTTAAGAATCACTGGCCAACGCGGTGGACACGGGTTCAAGCCTGGGAGTCTTCCCAGGCCAATGCGGGGGACACAGGTTCAAGCCTGGGAGGATCCCACATGCTGCGGAGCAACTAAGCCTGTGCACCACAATTACTGAACCTGTGCTCTAGGGCCTGCCGCATCAGCCCAATTAGAGTCTCTGAAAAATTTTGCAGTTTATAGCTTACCAAACTTACTTGCCTAAGTAAGTTTTTTAGGTAGCAGAATATTTATTAACATCATAAAGGGCACTTGTGTTCCCCAGAATACAGTTTGCAAAATGCTGCTTAACCATCATAATGCTTGGAATTCCTTGAATGCTGCTCATGCCATTTATGACCGGAATAACAGTTTGTTTAGAAAAAGCCCCATCATCACAAAGATATACCAAGGCATTTATAAGAAGGAAGCCACAGAAGATAGGGATGACTTGTGAACTATTTCTGTGACTTAAATTTCTGCCCTCCAAGGCCTGTGATCTACTGTGTAATGAAGTTAGAAGCACAGTCTTTATACACAGTTTTCTTTATTTCTTTATTTTGACTAATTTCAGTCTCAAAATTCTGTGTCATTTGCATTTTTGTCTTTGGGATAAAGATTTTTAGAATCAAGAGATATGTACAATAGTTCACGTGTGAAGTGATGCAATGATATTTGAAAGAACCTGGTTCCATCAAGTAGACAGCATTTGGTAAGTTTAAGAGTGTCATGGGCTTCCCTGGTGGCGCAGTGGTTGAGAGTCCACCTGCTGATGCAGGGGACGCAGGTTCGTGCCCTGGTCCAGGAGGATCCCACATGCCGCGGAGCGGCTGGGCCCGTGAGCCATGGCCGCTGAGCCTGCGCGTCCGGAGCCTGTGCTCCGCAACGGGAGAGGCCACAACAGTGAGAGGCTCGCGTACTGCAAAAAAAAAAAAAAGTGTCACTTGTTAAGTTTTGTAGGATTTATTCAAAGGAGTGCCAATTATTTGAAAGAGCGACATACATTTAAATTAAGAAAATGAGAATCTTCCTTGGTGAGCAGAAATGATCTTTGCTGACACATGCTTGTGTGCTTATCTAGAGTAGAGAATTGATGAACTATTTGTATCAAATACTCGTTACTTTGCCTCTTTCTCTAAGATGTCCATAAATTGTGTCATTCATTCATTTATTCACTGACTTTTTCAGCTTCCTGTTAAGAGACAATTTTTCACGTGTTTCTCGTGTTTCTGAACATCTTGTGAGCAAAGGTACTGAGATAGTCTTTAGTTCTGGATGATCTTTTCAAAGATGTTTGATAGTGAATAGAAGATAGAGATGGTATCTCCCTCTGGAGCAGAGGGCAAGTTCTTTTGCTGTCCAGTATAATAAAAATAATGTCTCTGTCTGAAGTAACTTTAGACAGGTTTTCTTGTCCATTTTTTATGATAAAAGATCGGGGTTTCTTAAGCCCAGAGTTTTTCAGCTGTGATGCAAACGCATTGCATGAGCAGCATCTACCTAGGCTGCTACATGTAACTCCCGTGGGACTTAAGAGGTAAGGAAGAACCTTACCTGATGGAGAACATTGGCTGAGCCCTGAGACCTTCCTTTTTTTAGGGTATGTTTTTTAGGGTGTGTTGGTTCCTGGTGTCTGTTGTCTAAGCTCTCTCCAAGACGGTTTTCTGCTCCTGGGACCAGTCTCTCTTGAGGGCTAGGTAGAAATATGGCACTTTGGGCCGTAAGAGATCACTCTGGACAAACAAAACCCAAGTTGATAGTGGCTTAAATAGTAACAAATTTCCAAGCGATGTGTCATTCAGTTTTCTCAGTATAAACAGTTATGGTTCCCTCAGGAATTTGGAACTGTTGGCTGTGCTCTTTCTAGAGGCAAATGTGGTTAAAATAGCCACAGTCAGTCCAAGCTGGCAAGCCAGAGAAGTGGTGGCTAAGCCTCTTTGTACTCATAAATAGACTTATAAAAGTGGATATGCCATAAAATGCAATGGACATGGTGTGATCACATGAAAGTTTATGGAGACTAGTTCTTTCAGATTCTTAACTTTGACGCAATTTATAGTGCCCTTCTAAATGGTTGATCAGCTATTCTCTCGAAGTTATTGGCAGGATCTACAAAACATAAAAATTTTTATTACCTTAAGGGAAACACTTATGAGCAGTTTAAGTAATTTAGAAGTGTTTAATATCCTATGTTGCCCTTCAGCTTGATTATCCTTATCTTCAGTGGGGAATATGCTTCTGGATGTTGAACTTGGAATAAAAAAGGCAAACACAAGTGAGAAAAATCCCAAGCAAAGTACAGGTCCCAGAACAGAACCAGATTCAAAAGGAGGGGTGGAAAATGAAGGGCCAAGTTGCAGGGCAATCCAAGAGAAGCTGGTAGAAAGCGACGGCATCAGGAACTCTGGGCCACATTGGATTTCAGGAACATCTTGTTAAGAGGGAAGACCACCTGATTGGAAGTGCAGGAAAGCAAAAGAGAAGTTCAGCTTGATGACAGAGAGACTGGGAAAAGTGAATATGGATTATTCAAGCATATTGGCATCTCAGGGTAGGTCATATAACTATATAGCAAAACAAAGCACCAGACCATGAGTGTCTGACCAGACTATTTTAACAAAGCAAACTAGATGGAAAGGGAGCTACTAATAACCTGCTAAACTATCATCCAGTTGTTCTGGGTTTGGATGGAACTATGCCTGATAAAGGCTGTGATGTAGGAGCAACTAGAATAAGAATGGGGCCATTTGTATCTCTTTCCTTTGGCTGGGGAACAAAGTTTCCCTGACTGGGAGAATCCTACCAGGCTTGTTTTGGTCAAGAGTCTCTCAACTAAATCCCGGGTGAGATTTAGTTAGTAGGGGTAGAACCAAAGCTAGATGAAGGCATTCAGAGAGGAGACTTGTACACACTACCAAACTGATGGGCCAGACGGCATCAGAAGTTCTGGGACAGGGTCAGGGATAAGCAGTCCTCCTTTCCTTCATTCATTCAGTGTGCCAGGCTCTATGATAGATTTGGGGAATACAAAGATGAAAAGGTATAATTTAGAGTCTTGTAGGTGAACTAGGCAAGCTGATTACAATCAAGTGTGGTCAGAACCACAAATAAAGATGAGCACAGGACTCTCCAGGAGCATACAAGGCAGTGGTACGGAGTGCAGATTGTGAAAGATGGCTTTCTGGAGGAGGTGATGATTGAGCTGTGTCAAAAAAGGCAAGTAGACCATAGGCAGGTAAAGGTGAGGATTGTTTTCAGCTGAGGTTTGTGCAAATCCTGTAAATTGAAAGACAGCATGATGCCTTCAGGAACCTTCAATATTTCAGGGTAGCTGAGGCTGGAAAGCCATAAAGAGCACCTTGTGCATCATGATTTCTCTACAGAAGTGGAGGAACTCTAACATTCACTTTTAGGTCTCTCAGACCAGCTCCAATCATGGATGACAGTGTTCTCTTAATTATCTTTGAGTCCTTCTCTAGGCAAGTACAACCTTGCTGGGATTCCCTCTCATTAGAGAATAGAGTCTAACTTCTCTCTTCAAAGGCTGGGGGGCGGGGTGGAGAGGGAGAGAAGAAATGGCCTCTTCATTGCACATAGACCCACATGCTGAGATTCTAGTACTCTTCCCCCTTAAATCTTTGGAATGAAGTTATAGACCAGCATACCCAGGTCAGCCCAGGGTGACTTCTTCCATAAACTCTCCCTCTAGCAGAGGGATATGGACCCATGCCGATCCAAACAAATAGCCGACTCTGGGGCATGCGCTTATGACAATCTTTGGGCCTTTTTTCCTGGGAGGAATTTTTTCCTTTAGGTCCTACAGTCCTTGGGATGAATTCATATTTAGCGTCTTCCTTTCTGTTTTAATGTTACAGAAAATGAAAATGTCATGTTTGTTTAGATATTATCTATGGTGATAGATTGTTGCTATGAATATTTGAGTTGCTATGAATGCTTGAAGAGGCAGAGTGTGTGTGTTAAAGTGAAAGTACTAGAATGCTGTATTAGCCACAAGATTCTGATGGTTCCAGTGCTAGACTGCAAGTAATGAGTCTTGCCTTGTCCACCTCATGTGGTTATTTGAAAGATTAAATCACAGAAGGTATGTGAAAATGAAGTGTCACTAGGATGCTATACAAACATAAGATGTTAGTAATTGACTTGCTCCTTGTCTAGCTTTCTGAAAAAAAAGCATTTACTGGTTATCTCATAACCAGAAATGAGTGACCATGGTATTAAAGACACTTTAATGAAATGTGGACAAATACATTTTTAAGAACTGATAAAATGTCATTTAGGACTGTGTTGTTTAATTAATTTTTCTGAGTATAGTTGATTTACAATGTTGTGTTAGTCTCTGCTGTGAATCAGTTATACAAGACTGTTTTTTCATAGCATCTCAATGCATTGAATAACATTTAGGGCTCTGCTAGCAAACTGGCAGATATTTGATTCCGTAATTCAACATATTTTGCTGTAGGAACACTGAAATACGTGGCAATTTTTGGAAAGATAATTGCTTTAAAAGAGAGGTTTAGCTTTGACTGAGAGAAAAGTAATTTCCAAGGGTGCATTAAAAATGGGTGCGCAGAATTCAGACAGGAAGCAGTCCAGATCAGTAGGAGTGAGCAGAATGCCTGTTCTAATAGTTTAAATGTGCAAAGGGAGATGAGACATGAAGAAACACATGGAGGTGGAGAAAGATCTGCAAGATGCTCATTATCTTTCAACAAAGGGTGGTGCTCAATATACAAGTATTGCAGGCAGAAAGGGTACAGATCTCCCCTTTGGCAGCCATCCATGTCTAGGATTAAACATCTGCCCCAAGCTCCTCCTATCCAGTCATCCTCCCTGCTTGCCAGGGGCACATCTCCCTCTGTCACAAACCTCTGGAGGGAATCCCCTGGGTGTTTTTGTGGGCAGAAGGAGTATCACTCACAGTCACTCGCAAGGCAGTGGGCATTGACTCGGGGCTTGGAAACCTCCCAAGAAGAAATGGCAGAGACTTTTTCTTTTTTTTCTTCTTCTTTTTTCTGATTTTCCTGCCCTGATCAGAGAAGGAGTCATATTAGTGGCTGCAGAGGCAACCTGCTGCCACAGGAACTAGGTGCAGGGCAGGGTGTGGTTGCTTTGTCCTTCTGTGCTCAAGGAAGTACATTACTTACACTCAATGAAGAGGATTGACCTCAGATTTATCGAGTGTCATTTCTCATAATATTTCTATAAGTAGGAGACCACAAAATAAAATTAATCATTTCATTTACCAAAACTATATAAATGGACCAGTGTCACACTAGTGCTTGAGAAGGAAACAAGGAAATTTTAAAGCCCTTGAATATTTAGCGTGGCCGGGAATTATATCATATTGATAATATGTTAATCTGATGTTTTCAATGAAGTCTTTCAAATTAGTGCTCACAAATCATCTAATTCTATTTATGGGGGGAATAACTTTGAATACCTTTACAATATATACACATCCATGCCCAAAATACTTTTTCAAATGAAAATTCATAAGTACATTATGAAAACTCTCTTTCAGTACATTAGTTATTAAGCTCTAGAACTAAAATACTAAGTTCATTGTTTTCTCAAAACAATATTAAGTTTCATGAATAAGGGACAGGAATCATGTCAATTGCAATAGATTATAGTAATGAAATGTCTGCTGCTTAATAATTTAGCAAGTGCAATGAATGAGTTTTAACTTTGTATTTTATGATGTTATGAAAGGAGGTCAGAAACTTTTTGAAAATACTGCCTGTGTAATTTTGTACTTAGCAAATCCTGTTTTAAGGCTAGTGTGATAAACACATATGTGGAACAGATAGTTCTTGCTGAATGGGTGTGGTAAATCCTGCAGAGTAACTGGTTTTTTCTGTCCGCCCAGGGGCTTGTGTCTGCCTGTTATTGGAAGGGTGAGTCTGAACCACAGCATGTTTGCGTATTCTTTTCTGCTGCAGAGTGGTTCTAAAGAGGCTAATCTGACATTAGAGCATATGCAAAATGGAAAAGAAAAAAACCTCACCAAAAAACCTGTCAAAACCCTGGGAGATTAGGGTATGCATAGGATTTTAAATACATGCTCAGTAGGGGCTAGAGCAGACTGGCTTATGAAGCACATTCACAGACTTTGAGATCCACTGAGTACTTGTAGAATCAGAATATGGACCTTGTGAAGTTTCTTTTTCTTAAAAAAAGATTTTAAGTAAACTTTTAAAAATTGAAGTAGAACATTCATACTGAAAACTGCTCAGATCAAAAGTATATATTTATTGAGATGGATACTTAGATCAGTGAACTGTAGCCCTATGTTTCCTTAATGTCAGCATTTAAAGCTCTAAATTTCACCCTAGGCACAGTTTTAGTTGCATCTTACACATTTGATATTTCACATTTTCTGTTATAATTCAAAGTTTTTATTGTGAACTATTCTTTGACCAATAGGTTTTTTTTTTAGAAGTGAATGGCTTTTCCCCCCAAACATTTGGACTTCTTCTAGTTACTTTTAATAGTTGATTTCCAGCCTCATTTCATAAGATTAATGATTTAAATTCTTTGAAATTTGTTGAGACTTGATTTATGGTCCAGCACGTGGTTAATTTTGGCAAATGGTTTATGCACACTTGAAAAAAACATGTATGCTGTTGTACATACCAAATGAGGCTCATTAATCATGTTTGTTAAAATCTTCTAAATCCTATGATTATTTTTTTTGCTTGTTCTTTGCTGAGAGTGATGCATTCAAGTCTTGAAATCTAATCGTGATTCATCCATTTTTCCTTTGGTTCTGTCAAATTTTGCTTCTTTTGAGGCTCTGTTATTAGAAGTACACACATTTATAATCATTAAGTCAATTTAGTAGATTGACCCTTTTATCTTGATCATGTATTTGCTACCTCTAGTAATGCCTTTTCCCCCCCCCGATATTAGTACAGCTCTAGCAACTTTTTTTTGTTATTACATTGTATACATTTCTCCAATATTTTGTTTTTAATGCCTCCATGTCCTTATGTTTAAGGGGCGTCTCTTTTAAGGGTATATAATTGAGTTTAACTTTAAAGTCTAGTCTGATGGTCTCTCTCTTTTTTTAAATAAATTTATTTATTTTTGGCTGTGTTAGGTCCTTTTTTTTTTTTTTTTTTTTTTTTTTTTAACTTCTCACTGTTGTGGCCTCTCCCGTTGCGGAGCACAGGCTCCGGACACGCAGGCTCAGCGGCCATGGCTCACGGGCCCAGCCGCTCCGCGGCATGTGGGATCTTCCCGGACCGCGGCACGAACCCGTGTGCCCTGCATCGGCAGGCGGACTCTCAACCACTGCGCCACCAGGGAAGCCCGGTCTTGCCCCTTTAAGTGTTGCTCTTGAGTGCCTTCAAATAGCTGATTTCTTTTGTAGGATTTGACCCAGCTTCTTGGTGAGAGTGTTGGTCTGATACATAGTTGGGGGTGGATGTCCTCTAGATTCCTTTAAGTCAGGTTAAAGCTAGAATATGCAGATTCTCTTACCTGGAAATTCAGTCTGATCAGAACTCGTAGGTGGTTGTTCATCTCCCTAGAATGCGCCATTACTAAGTTTTATTTCAGTGGGAAAATGGGTAAAGGACGCTCATTAATATAAAAGTTAATATAAAAGAAATAATATAAAAGTGGCCAGGAAATCTATAAACAAATGTTCAACCTCAACAAATATTAAGAAAATGGAAATTGAAACAATGAGATGATTTTCCTTCATCAGGTTAAAAAAAATTATTTTCTTGCTGTTGGTGGGAATGTAAATCAACCCAATCTACATTAACAGTAATGATAACTGACATTTATTGAGAACTTCCTATGTGTGTCATGAGCTGTTTTATAGGAAGGAAAAAACTCTCTACACCAACTGAAGAAAAACTATTTTTTCCTACTCACTGCATTCACACAGATTACTTCTATGACCTGCTGTGTGGACTTTTTCCCACACTAACCAATTCTCTGACACCAGCTAGGTGTCCTACAATTCAGTTAGTTCTGACACTATTAACCTGAAGTTAGCATTGGATGCTACAGGTTAAAGGCTCAGTCCCACAAGACTGCCCCCACTTCAGACATCAATAGCAAGTCCCAGGTTCTCACCTCTAGTTCTGACCAATTGGCTATAAACTGGAGGTTCCCATGACCCCCTCCTTGGGTTTGATAGTTTCTAGAATGGCTCACAGAACTCAGGGAAATACTTATTTACATTTACCAGTGTATAATGAAAGATGTAATAAAGGATACAGATGAACACCCAGATAAAGGAATACATAGGTGAGTTCCGGATAGATCTCAAGTACAGGAGCTTCTGTCCCCATGGAGTTGGGGTGTACAACCCTTCCCACACAAGATGTGTTCATCAGCCTGGAAGCTCTTCAGACCCTGTGCTTTAGGGATTTTTATGGAGGTTTCATTATGTAGACATGATGGATAATACACTCAGTTTTCAGCTCCTGTCCCCTTTCCAGAGAATGGAGAGTAGGACTAAAATTTCCAACTTTCTAATCATGTTGTGGCCCCATCCAGGAGCCCAACAGGAGTCACCTCATGAGAACAAAAGAAGCTTCTATTACCCAGGAAATTCCAGAGGATTTAGGAGCTCTGTGTCAGCCACTCCTTTCACTCAGGAAATTACAAGGAGTGTAGGAGCTCTGTGTCAGGAAATGGGGTCAAACACCAAATATAAGTATATAAGTAGCAGGAACCAGGGACAGAGACCAATATATATATTTCTTATTATTTCACAGCTATTTTAAATACTTTATATGTTATTTATTCTCACAATAATGTTATCAAGTGAGTATGATTATTATTAATCCTATTTTCAGGAGACAAACTGACATTCTGAGTGCCCAAGATCACTCAGATTGTCAGTGACAGCACTGAAATTAGGACCCAAGGATCCTGACTGCAGTGTGCACACCCTTGCCCACTAATTTAGACTGCCTCTCAACCCTACTCCTAAAACTTTATTCTACTGACATGGTCACACAAATGTACAAAGAGACATGTACAAAAAGTTCCCTGTAATTTTGATTGTAATAGTTAAAAACTGGGAACAAATGAAATACTCATCTATCTGGGATTGTAGAAATAAAGTCATCCATGCAAAATATCCAAGCAATGGAATTATCTTAGTAAGAATAAGGTAGGTCTAAACTTACTGACATGGAAAAGTGTCCAAGATACAGTTTTAATGAAGAAAAGGTTAAAAAGTATTTTGGTAAAAAAAATTAAATATGTATATATATAGGTATATATGTAGATAGAAATGTCCATATTGGTATACACACCAAATTGTTAATAGTGGTTTCCTCTGTGAGTAAGATTTATGGGCGGTGGTGAGGGAGGACTTCTGCATTTTAAATTATACATGTCATATTATTTGTACTTTTACATATTGAATATGTGTTACTTTTGTATTTGTTAAAATATTTTTATTTTAAAAGATTTAAACATATACAGAAGTAGAAGATAGAATAATGAATCTCCATATATGTATACCATCTAGTACAGCCAACAATTATCAGGGTTTTTACCTTACTTACTGCATGTATTCCTCACCTCTCTTTACTTTGCTAAAATGCCTTACAGCAAATCTCAGACAGCATACCATTTCACTCCTAACTCAGTATGCGTCAATAAGAATTATAGAAATTTTATTTCACAACCACAGCGCCATTATCATACCTCACAAATTGAAAATAATTCCTTGGTATCATGTAACACCCAGGCCATAATCAAATTGTCCCAATTGTCTCAAAAATGTCTTTTTACAGTTGGTTTGTTTAAAACAGGATCCAAATTAGGTTCTCACATTCTATTTAATTATTACATTGTTTTTGACTCTTTTAACTTGGAACACTGTCCCTCACTTATTTTTTTCACACCATTGACTTGTAATTTAGTAATTTTAAAAGAATTCGAACAGGGATTCCCACAGCTACTTAAATCAGGTGGCAACCCATGTCACACATTAAATCCTATGGAAATAAGACATTTTAATCCTATTTGTATTTCTTCCTCCCATCGTCCATCAATATTGTACTTCTCAGTTAACCAGTATTTGCTGAATGTCTAAGATGTCAAGCAAAAGACATTTTGAGAGAATAACAGTAGAGGAGAGGAGAAATACAAAAAGAAAAAAGACAAAGTCATCAAATTTTTAAGCTCATTAAACATAACAACTGGACTAATTTTAAAGTTCTGATAGTTTTGCTTTATATTAGAAATTGGGTTAGTCAATATCATAGTTAAAATGGCCATAAATGTACTTTGTGTTAAATTTCACTTTAATGTTCTTTGGTAAATCACACTTTTTTCTTCTCTCTCTTCCTCTCTCTTCTTCTCAGTCTCTGTCTCTCTCCTCTCTGTCTCTGTCTTTCTTCTCTAGATATAATCAGAAGTCATGGGTGTGGGTGCTGACGTTTTCTTTAATATTCTAGTGAATTTTAAATACCTTGCCTTTGAAAAGATCAGAAAGTTTGAGAACTTTCAAAGAAGGCCAAGTCAGCATAATTACAATCTCAGGCAGAATTATTCAGGACAATTTAAAAGTATTCAATGCATAATAAATAAAACTGTGCCTCATTGTCAACAGCATTTGAGAGAGAATGCCAAGATGGAACAGTATTATTCTCCCTGATCCAAGGGGATCTAATTAGCACTAAGGTGGGGAAAATAGCAAATGAGAGCAGGAGCTCAATATTATTTCAGGGAAAATAACCTAATGGGCAGATTGATCAGTTAATGGAAAATTCCCAAGAGAAATAATGCAATTGAAATACATAATTAAGAGGGCAGAGAACAGTGGAGGAGAAATAAATGTGCTGTTTGTAGTTCTCTATGCAACCCTGCACAGATCAGTTCCTGTTTGGAACATTTTGTCTTTATTTTGGAAAGAGAAAAACTAGCATTGCTGTATTCTTAGTGAAGGAATATCTAGAAGGGAACAGAATCATGAAAACTAGGTTTTGTTTTCATGTTTCTTATTGATGTTAGAGTATGCCTTCTAGAAATTCCCAGAGGAGGCTCACACTTTGTTATTCACTCACTTCAATACCATAAAATTTGCTTAATTATAATATTACTGTGATATTACAAAAATGCATTGAGCAGCACCATGCATTCAGTTTATAAGCCAGTTGAAAATAGTATACCATGTATTCAGTGCATTAGCAAGTTGAAAACAGTTGGAAAACTGAAGTCAAGTTGATGTCTGTTTATATTAAGAATATACTCCAGAAAGTTAAATCAGCATGTACTGATTTAACTTTGTTTCTTGATGGTAGAAATAAGTTTTTACAGCATCACTGTGCTTGCTGTAATTGATGTTGCCTAAGGAGAATGAGAAAAGTGAAACAAATTCTTTAAGAACTTTTTAGGAGTATGATCATCTAGGCTAGCCCAACTAATCTTAGTCTCAAAATAATAGGTTATTTTGTATTACTAAATTCAGAATATAATTTTACTATTGTACTTTCTTTTTATATTATTTGGTGGAAAATCTGAAATTGTGGAATGAGACTGAGACTCCTCAACAACTTCACCAAAGCCCTTTTAATTAAGCTTGGGCATGTTAACCAGAGCTACAGTACATAATAATGCATAATTCTTTCCCGTTAGTATTAACTGAATCAAATATTTTACTTTTAGTGAAAGAGACAGATTTAGAACTAAATAGTGATTTTGCTTTCCTAGGTTAGCAATATAGATGGGAATTATTCGATCTACTGTATCCAGCTTAACTTCCCTAGATCTTCATTTTACTTTCTGTTGTGTAGATATAGGTAGAGCATATTAGAATTTAAATCAAGTTCCAGAAGCAGGGTTAAGTGCATAAAAAATAATAGCATATTAATAAGAGTGAGGGTTATTGTGAAAGGTTACAAACTAATGATAGGGAAGTGCCTACCTAATTATAGTGACTATACTTGTACTACACCCACTCTCTGCATTTGTTTATTTAAACTTGCTAACCACAATCTAGGACACATCTAAGTGAATGATGCAAAACAATTTCTTATTTGAGAAATGATCACACAGGCAGTTAATCTTGATTCTGGAATTTGCCAAAAAAAAAAAAAAAAAAAGCCTGAAAATAGAATTTGAAGTCTATCACCAAGGTAATGAATCAACCTGAAACAGCCTACAGATGTCAAAAGAAAGTCTAGGGCTTCCCTGGTGGCGCAGTGGTTGAGAGTCCGCCTGCCGATGCAGGGGACACAGGTTTGTGCCTTGGACTGGGAAGATCCCACATGCCGCAGAGTGGCTGGGCCCATGAGCCATGGCCATTGAGCCTGCGCTCCGCAACGGGAGAGGCCACAACAGTGAGAGGCCCACATACCAAAAAAAAAAAAAAAGTCTATAAGGAAACAGCAGCCTTCATATTTGACAAGAATAAATTCAAATTAAAGATAATTTAGGCCTAGTGAACAGATAATTTGCTACACGGTGTTATATTTTCCCTCTTTCTTTGTACCCAGACATGCACTGTGCTTGATCTCTTTTGTGTCAGTGTCTGGTTCATAGGGTGTTCACAAATCACAACCATAATGCAGTACTCTTTATTATTCCATGGGCTTAAAGCCATGTTCCCTATAAATTCAGTGTAATTATTTCTGCAATTAGAGAGTTACATCTTATTCTTTAGCAATACTATGGTAAATTACGTTCATGATGCAATAGTAATGCTTGTTGGTATCAAGATAATACTAAACTATGAGTCCCTTAAGACCTTATAATTGCTCTTGTATGCCTGGTATACATAGAAAGCCTGGCACATAGTACAGTGAACAGCCTGTAATATAGATTTGATAAAAGTGTTATCATCCTACTAAGTCAACAGATGTCTTTACCCACTGAATGGCTAGAATGCTAGGTACCTAATGGTGGTTTAACACCTCCAGAGGTTGCAGTTACTAGCAGGGCCCGCTGAAATACACTGTGTTCCATGCGTTTAAGCTAAAACTTCAGGGAAAGTGGACTCCTACTCCAGGATCCCTACATATAGTCCTTCTCAAATCAATTCAAGTCTTTCACATTAAAGAGTACTAATTTAACATTTCCCTGCTTCAAAAAGAGGAGTGATTTAACTTTTAACTGTGTCACTGTGGTGCAAAATAAGACTATTAGTGACTTAAAGTATTGTAATTCCAAATATCCATTTATTTCAGACTTTTGGTGAATGTTCATTTATTTGCAGACTGTTTAGAAGGTAGGAAGTTGATACAAATGTTAGTAATTCTTACTGTTGGTGCCAAGTTTGAAGCTTCAAGTGATATTTCCCATTCGATAATCTGGGGAAAATATTTTTCGTGTGTTCTGTTTTTTACGAGCATTACTGAGGTATAATTGTCATACAATAAATTGCATGCATTTAAAGAGTAAAATGTGATGTTTTAGCTTATTTATACACCTCGGAAAATGTCACCACAATCATGATAGCAAACACACGCATCATACCCAGAAGGTTACTTGTGCCCCTCATAATACCTATCCTCTCTCCCCTTTCTCCTCAAGAAACCACTGATTTCTTTTCTGTCACTCTAGATTAGTTTGGATGTCTTAGAATTTAATGTAAAAGGAATTGTGTAGTATGTACTCTTTTTTTGTCTATCCTCTTTCACTCAGCGTAATTATTTTGAATTCACCTATGTTGTGTGTATCAATAGTTCATTCATTGTTATACTGAGTAATATACCATTATACGGATTTACTTCTTTATTCATTAACCTGTTGATGGACATTTGAGTTGTTTCCAGTTTGGGCTATTACAGTAAAGCCACTGTGAACATTTTTATATAAATCTTTGTATGGACATGTACTTTTATTCCTCTAGGTAAATATTTAGGAGTGGAATGGTAGGATCATATGGTAAGTCTTTGTTCAGCTTTTCAAAACTTGCCAAACTGTTTTCCAATCCATTTTACATTCCTAATTACAGTTGTATAGGAGGTGTAGGTGTCCTGCCATCATTTGGGATGGTCACTCTTTTTTTTTTTTAACTTCTTTATTGGAGTATAGTTGCTTTACAATGTTATGATAGTTTCTGCTGTATAACAAAGTGAATTAGCTATATGTATACATATATCCCCATATCCCCTCCCTCTTGTGTTTCCCTCCTACCCTCCTTATCCCACCCCTCTAGGTGGTCACAAAGCACTGAATTGATCTTCCTGTGCTATGCAGCTGCTTCCCACTAGCTATCTATTTTACATTTGGTAGTGTATATATGTCAATGCTACGCTCTCACTTCGTCCCAGCTTACCCTTCCCCCTCCCGCTGTCCTTAAGTGCATTTTCACATCTGCATCTTTATTCCTGTGATGCCCCTAGGTTTATCAGAACCATTTTTTTTTAATTCCATATATATGTGTTAGCATACAGTATTTGTTTTTCTCTTTCTGACTTACTTCACTCTGTATGACACACTCTAGGTCCATCCACCTCACTACAGATAACTCAATTTCATTTCTTCATATGGCTGAGTAAAATTCCATTGTATATATGTGCCACATCTTCTTTATCCATTCATCTGTTGATGGACACTTAGGTTGCTTCCATGTCCTGACTATTGTAAATAGTGCTGCAATGAACATTGAGGTACATGTCTCTGAATTATGGTTTTCTCAGGGTATATGCCCAGTAATGGGTTTGCTTGGTCATATGGTAGTTCTATTTTTAGTGTTTTAAGGAACCTCCATACTGTTCTCCACAGTGGCTGTATCAATTTACACTCCCACCAACAGTGCAAGAGGGTTCCCTTTTCTTCACACCCTCTCCAGCATTTATTGTTTGTAGATTTTTTGATGATGGCCATTCTGACCAGTGTGAGGTGATACGTCATTGTAGTTTTGATTTGCATTTCTCTAATGATTAGTGACGTTGATCATCCTTTCATGTACTTATTGGCCATCTGTATATCTCTTTGGAGAAATGTCTATTTAGGTCTTCTGCCCATTTTTGGACTGGGTTGTTTTTTGATATTGAGCTTCATGAGCTGCTTATATATTCTGGAGATTAATCCTTTGTCAGTTGCTTCGTTTGCAAAAATTTTCTCCCATTCTGAGGGTTGTCTTTTCAGCTTGTTTATGGTGTCCTTTGCTGTGCAAAAGCTTTTAAGTTTCATTACGTCCCATTTGTTTATTTTTGTTTTTATTTCCATTTCTCTAGGAGGTGGGTCAAAACGCATCTTGCTGTGATTTATGTCATAGAGTGTTCTGCCTGTGTCTTCCTCTGAGAGTTTTATAGTGTCTGGCCTTACAATTAGGTCTTTAATCCATTTTGAGTTAATTTTTGTGTATGGTGTTAGGGAGTGTTCTAATTTCATTCTTTTCACGTCACTGTCCAGTTTTCCCAGCACCACTTATTGAAGAGGCTGTCTTTTCTCCATTGTATAATCTTGCCTACTTTATCAAAGATAAGGTGACCATATGTGCATGGGTTTATCTCTGGACTTTCTATCCTGTTGCATTGATCTATATTTCTGTTTTTGTGCCAGTACCATACTGTCTTCATTACTGTAGCTTTGTAGTATAGCTGAAGTCCAGGAGCCTGATTCCTCCAGCTCCATTTTTCTTTCTCAAGATTGCTTTGGCTATTCCAGGTCTTTTGTGTTTCCATGCACATTGTGAAATTTTTTGTTCTAGTTCTGTGAAAAATACCATTGGTAGTTTGAATCTGTAGATTGCTTTGGGTAGTATTGTCATTTTCACAAAGTTGATTCTTCCAATCCAAGATCATGTATATCTCTCCATCTGTTTGTATCATCTTTAATTTATTTCATTAGTGTCTTATAGTTTTCCGCATACAGCTATTTTGTCTCCTTAGGTGGTTTTATTCCTAGGTATTTTATTCTTTTTGTTGCCATGTTAAATGGGAATGTTTCCTTAATTTCTCTTTCAGATTTTTTGTCGTTAGTGTATAGGAATGCAAGAGATTCTGTGCATTCATTTTGTATCCTGCTACTTTATTCATTGATTAGCTCTAGTAGTTTTCTTGTAGCATCTTTACGATTCTCTATGTATAGTATCATGTCATCTGCAAACAGTGACAGCTTTACTTCTTTTCTGATATGGATTCTTTTTATTTCTTTTTCTTCTCTGATTGCCGTGGCTAGGACTTCCAAAACTATGTGGAATAACAGTGGTGAGAGTGGGCAACCTTGTCTTGTTCCTCATCTTAGTGGAAATGGTTTCAGTTTTTCACCATTGAGAATGATGTTGGCTGTGGGTTTGTCATATATGGCCTTTATTATGTTGAGGTAGGTTCCCTCTATACCTACGTTCTGCAAGGGTTTTATCATAAATGGGTGTTGAATATTGTCGAAAGCTTTTTCTGCATCTATTGAGATGATCATATGTTTTTATCTTTCAGTTTGTTTATGTGGTGTATCACATTGATTGATTTGCATATATTGAAGAATTCTTACATTCCTGGGATAAACCCCACTTGTTCATGGTGTCTGATCCTTTTAATGTGCTGTTGGATTCTGTTTGCTAGTACTTTGTTGAGGATTTTTGCATCTATGTTCATCAGTGATATTCGCCTGTAGTTTTCTTTCTTTGTGACAGCTTTGTCTGGTTTTGGAATCAGGGTGAATGGAGGCCTCATAGAATTGGGAGTGTTCCTCCCTCTGCTATATTTTGGAAAGGTTTGAGAAGGATAGGTGTTAGCTCTTTTCTACATGTTTGATAGAATTCATCTGTGAAGACATCTGGTCCTTTGTTTGTTGGAAGATTTTTAGTCAATGTTTCAATTTCAGTGCTTGTGATGGTCTGTCTATATTTTCTGTTTCTTCCTGGATCAGTCTTGGAAGGTTGTGCTTTTCTAAGAATTTGTCCATTTCTTCCAGGTTGTCCATTTTATTGGCATATAGTTGCTTGTAGTAATCTCTCATGATCCTTTATATTTCTGCAGTGTCAGTTTTTACTTCTCCTTTTTCATTTCTAATTCCGTTGATTTGAGTCTTCTCCCTTTTTTTCTTGATGAGTCTGGCTAATGGTTTATCAATTTTATTTATCTTCTCAAATAACTAAGTTTTAGTTTTATTGATCTTAGCTATTGTTTCCTTCATTTCTTTTTCATTTATTTCTGATCTGATCTTTATGATTTCTTTCCTTCTGCTAAATTTGGGGTTTTTTGGTCTTCTTTCTCTAATTGCTTTAGGTGTAAGTTTAAGTTGTTTATTTGAGATTTTTCTTGTTTTTTGAGGTAGGATTGTATTGCTATAAACTTCCCTCCTCTTAGAACGGCTTTTGCTGCATCCCATAGCATTTGGGGTCATCGTGTTTTCATTGTCATTTGTTTCTAGGTATTTTTTGATTTCCTCTTTGATTTCTTCAGTGATCTCTTGGCTATTTAGTAGCATATTGTTTAGCCTCCATGTGTTTGTATTTTTTACAGGTATTTTCCTGTATTTGATATCTAGCCTCATAGTGTTGTGTTCAGAAAAGATACTTGACACAATTTCAATTTTCTTAAATTTACCAAGGTTTGAATTGTGACCCAATGTATGATCTATCCTGGAGAATGTTCCATGAGCACTTGAGGAGAAAGTGAATTCTGTTGTTTTTGGATGGAATATCCTAAAAATATCAATTAAGTCCAATTAAGTCCATCTTGTCTAATGTGTCATTTAAAACTTGTGTTTCCTTATTTATTTTCATTTTGGATGATCTGTACATTGTTGAAAATGGGATGTTAAAGTCCCCTACTATGATTGTGTTACTGTCGATTTCCCTTTTTATGGCTGTTAGCATTTGCCTTATGTATTGAGGTGCTCCTATGTTGTGTGCATAGATATTTATAATTGTTATATCTTCTTCTTGGATTGATCCTTCGATCATTATGTAGTTTCCTTCTTTGTCTCTTGTAATAGTCTTTATTTTAAAGTCTATTTTGTCTGATATGAGAATTGCTACTCCAGCTTTCTTTTGATTTCTATTTGCATAGAATATATTTTTGCATCCCATGAGTTTCAGTCTATACGTGTCCCTAGGTCTGAAGTGGGTCTCTTGTAGACAGCATATATATGGGTCTTGTTTTTGTATCCATTCAGCCAGTCTATGGGTTTGGGTTGGAGCATTTAAGCTGTTTACATTTAAGGTTATTATCGATATGTATGTTCCTATTACCACTTTCTTAATTGTTTGGGGTTTGTTATTGTAGGTCTTTTCCTTCTCTTGTGTTTCCTGTCTAGAGAAGTTCCTTTAGCATTTGTTGTAAAGCTGGTTTGGTGGTGCTGAATTCTCTTAGCTTTTGCTTGTCTGTAAAGGTTTTAATTTTTCCATCGAATCTGAATGAGATCCTTGCTGGGGAGAGTAATCTTGGTTGTAGGTTTTTCCCTTTCATGACTTTAAGTATATCATGCCACTTCCTTCTAGCTTGCAGAGTTTCTGCTGAAAGATCAGCTGTTAACCTTATGGAGATTCCCTTGTATGTTATTTGTTGCTTTTCCCTTGCTGCTTTTAGTATTTTTTCTTTGTATTTAATTTTTGGTAGTTTGATTTATATGTGTCTTGGTATGTTTCTCCTTGGATTTATCCTGTATGGGACTCTCTGCACTTCCTGGACTTGACTGACTATTTCCTTTCCTATATTAGGGAAGTTTGCAACTATAATCTTTTCAAATATTTTCTCAGACCCTTTGTTTTTCTCTTCTTCTTTTGGTACCCCTATAATTCAAATGTTGGTGCGTTTATTATTGTCCCCAACGTCTCTGAGACTGTCCTCAATTGTTTTCATTCTTTATTCGGCTCTGCAGTAATTATTTCCAGTATTTTATATTCCAGGTCACTTTTCCGTTCTTCTGCCTCAGTTATTCTGCTATTGATTCCTTCTAGAGAATTTTAAATGTCATTTATTGTGTTGTTCATCATTGTTTGTTTGCCCTTTAGTTCTTCTAGGTCCTTGTTAAACGTTTCTTGTATTTTCTCCATTCTATTTCCAAGATTTTGGATCATCTTTACTATCATTACTCTGAATTATTTTTCAGGTAGACTGCCTATTTCCTCTTCATTTGTTTGCTCTGGTGGGTTTTTACCTTGCTCCTTCGTCTGCTGTGTATTTCTCTGTCTTCTCATTTTGTTTAACTTACTTTGTTTCAGCCTTCCTTTTTGTAGCCTGCAGATTCATACTTCCCATTGCTTTTGGTGTCTATCCGCAATGAGTGAGGTTGGTTCAGCAGCTTGTGTAGGCTTCCCGGTGGAGGGGACTGGCGCCTGTGTTCTGGTTTGTGGGGCTGTATCTTGCCTTTCTGGTGGGGAGGGCCGCATCTGGCAGTGTGTTTTCGCGTGTCTGCGAACTTAGTATGATTTTTGGCAGCCTCTCTGCTAATGGGTGGGCTTGTGTTCCTGTCTTCCTAGTTGTTTGGCATGGGGCATCCAGCACTGGAGCTGCTGGCCGTTGGGTGGACCTGGGTCTTAACATTGTGACAGAGATCTCTGGGAGAGCTCTCGCCAATTGATATTACATGGTGTCGGGAGGTCTCTGGTGGTCCAATGTCCTGCACTCGGCTCTCCCACCTCAGAGGCTCAGGCCTGACACCAGGCTGGGGCACCAAGACCCTGTCAGCCACAAGGCAAGCTTCCACTTCCAGCTGGACCCAGTGCTGGTCCTTTTCCCACAGCTGAGTCGGTGAAGCAAAACTGGTCAGGAGGTGCTGTTTTCAGTCCAACTTTTCAGCTGTAGATGTATTTTTGATGTATTTGTGGGGAGGAAGGTGATCCCTATATCTTACTCATCCGCCATCTTGAAGGTTGCCCTGCAATAGGAGACTCCACTAAAGACGCCAACCTCTGCAAGAGCTAGAGGTGCAGAGACATTTTTTTCAGAGGATTTACAGCTTGCTTTTTTTTTTCTTTTCCTTTGTGCTTCGTCTAGTTTCTCTTGTTCACAGGGTACTTCGTGCAGAGGCCTCGCACCTGGCACTTCAGATCAGAGTGCTTAGTGAGAAATGGCTGCATTGACACCTCAGCTTGGTGGGCCGGGCTGTGTGTGGAAGTGCTTCCCCTGACACTCGGTGAGTCTTTTTCATGTTAGCCACTCTAATAGTTGTGTAGTAGCATCTCGTTGTAGTTTTAATTTGCATTTTCCTAATGACTAAAATTGTTGACTATTTTTTATATACTTATTTGCCATCCACGTATCTTCTTTGGTGAGGTGTCTCCTCAAATATTCTGACCATTTTAAAATAATTATATTAATTTTTATTACTGTTGAATTTTGAAAGTTTGGATTTTAATATTTTTTCCTAGTAGGTTTTTTTTTCACTTAACCATGTCTTTTTAAGAGCAGAAGTTTTAAAATTTGACAAAGCCAATTTATCTTTTTTTGTTGTTGTCATTGATTGTGTTTTTAGTGACATAGCTAAGAAATCTTTGCCTAACCAAAGGTCACAAATAGTTTCTCCTATGTCTTTGCCTAGAAGTTCTATAGTTTTAGATTTTACATTTAGACCTTTGGTGCATTTTAAATTAATTTGTATATATGGTTTGAGATATGGATTGAAGTTCAATTTTTTTGTATATTAACATCCATTTATTTCAGAACCATTTATTAAAAGACTGTCCTTTCTTATTGAATTGCCTGTGCACATCTGTTAAAAAAATCAGCTGTCCATATATGTATGGATCTACTTTTGGAATCTCTATTCTGCCCTATTAATCTATTTATCTACCTTGTACTAATATCACTGTCTTAATTGTAGATTTATCGTAAGTATTAAAATCAGGTAGTGTTAGTCCTCCAAGTTTGCTTTTCTTTTTCAAAGTTGTTTTGACTATTCTAAAGTCCTTTGCATTTCCATATAAATTTTAGAATCTTGTCAATTTCTATACAAAACCTCCTATTTTTGATTGGAACTGATTTGAATCTATAGATCAATCAGGAAAACAGACATCTTAACAACATTGACGTTTTCAACCTATGAACATGGTCTACTTCTCAATTTATTTAGGTCTTTCTTAATTTCTCTGAGCTATGTTTGATAGTTTTCAACATATCATGCATATCTTTTGTCAGAATTATCCCTAAGTATTTCACTTTTTTACGCAATTGTAAATGGTATTCTCATTTCAATTTTAATTTCTGATTGTTGCTGGTATATAGAAATAAGATAGATTTTTCTATGTCAATCTTGTATCTCACAACCTTGTGAAACTCACCTATTAGTTTTAGAAGCATTTTTTTGTAGATTCCATGGGATTTTCTACATAAATAATTATGTATGTCTTCTCTGAATAAAGACAGATTTTCTTTTCCAGTATTGAGAAGTTCACTTGTTTTTCTTGCTCTTCTGCACTGGCTAGAATCCCTAGTTTAGTGTTGAATAAAGTCCTGAATGTAGACACCCTTGCCTTGATCATGATCTTAGGGAGAAGGTGTTTGGTCTTTCATCACTAAGTATTATGTTAGCTTTAGGGGTTTTTTTGCATTATATATAACAATCATCTTGTGAGTCCATCTTTTAAGAGCATATTTATAAATAGATAAATATTCCTTGTGCTGATGTTCTAAATAATAGAGGCAAAGGGATTTTCCTAAATGATTGTGAAAAACTCACTTTACCTTCTACATTCTCAATTCAGCAGACCATTGTTAGCCTTTTATCTCACGCTGGGTATATAACAATAATTGAGGATGGCTGCCAACTTTTACAGTTCTTCCTGAGCACACTGGGAGCACCACTAGAGTGTAAGCGGTATTTTCCTCCTAGGATTCAAGCATGTCTGGCTGTCTGGTTGAGTGGGCCTGCAAGAGATCTATTTACATGAATACATGAAGCTTCCTGGGAAAGGACTCATGCTTAAGAAGGAAAAGTCAGGCAGGGAAGACTTGGCATAACAAATGCCTCAGGCATCAAAGGGAGCCTTGATTTTATGTGTAGCACCTTGTCAGACTCTCAGCCAGTGTCCCTGGTCCAGCTCCACAGAGGTCTTACAGAAAATAGGAGTTGAATATACAAGTGTCCACAACCTCACTCTAAGGCATGAGGACACTAAGCATCTCTAATTTGGTCTCTAGACACAAAGTCAAAAAGTAAGAGGTGCATTTTCCTTTCTATGGAGGGAACACAGCATGGCTTTGGCACATATAATTTTCTAGAGAGCGTGCCACATTTAGCATCATGAGGGCTGGGTCCTGCAGATGCCGAGTCTCCATGCAGGTAGTAGAGGCAGAATGGATCTGCTCCTGGGGACTCCCAGGTAAGACTGGAGGGATTTTGAGTGAGTCTGGACATCCCAAAATTGTGGTTAGGGGACAAAGTCAGAAGAAATATAGGTTGTTGGTATCAGTGCACCTTAATTCTGTTCTCTAGGTGGGTGTTATATGGTGAAATATGGGCAACATATCTTGATTAGGTTAATTTAAAATACTTTTATTTTAATTTTGAGTCCAGTTTAATGAGATAAAAGAAAGAAAAAAGATGATAAAATCAACTACTAATCAACATATCTTTATAAAAAAGGCCTCTTGTTTGGCACAATAATTATTTTCCTGCTATTCTTGACTATTTTTAAACGATGAAAACTTTGCTGTGATTTCTAAGTGCTAATTAATTCTAAAACTCTCTCAGGTAGGTAAATGATAAAGAGTGCAGGGGACGTGATTTAGAAAGATATTGTCTACTTTAAGTTCTGTTGCTGTATAATGGATTATTTTTCTACTGCTATGCCTTTGTCATTTGTTTTTGAGAAATAAGACATAGCCAGTGACTTGAAAATGGTAAACTAAAGAGATTTTGTATCAGAACATACTATTAAGGGTGGTAACCTGTAAATGCTATTATCCATTTCTTTGTGAACAGATGCAATCTAATTGTCATAAACAGTGCTGGCGGTGCTCCAAGCATGTGCCACCTGGGGCAGGCATTGATTTAGTGACACAGAACTCGACTTGCACAAATCTTCATTCTGGAGACTTTCACAGTGGCCTTTAGTGCCCAGAGCCAGTGAGAGTAACTAAAGAGGAAAATGGTGTATTAGATATATTTGGGTTGGCTAAGAGGGTACTCGCTCTGGACTCCACGATCCCATACAAAATAAGATTTTGCATTGTTTGAGGACAAGAATATTTCTAAAATGGGTATAGTATTATATCAAAATACTAATAACAATAAGTGTGTCATAGTCATACCTTCTTAGAACTTTCAGATACTGTTTTCCCTAGGTGACTCTATTATTTTGATATCAACTGCCATTTCCTTAAAACAGGTTTTTTAAAAAAAAATTCCTGATTTTTCAAACAGTCTTAAGATTTTTAAAATTTCTACTGGCATGTTAATTTTCACTGTTAAAAAAGAAAAATATCTCTCTTTCCTTCTAAGCTATTATTTTTCCTCTTATCATTTCTCTGTCATTCTCTTGAAAATATACTTTTTTTGCTTGTGTTGTGGAAAAGAAATGGAAGGGACCTAGTCTGGAATTGGGACAATATGAAGATTCTGGCAAGTAGATAAGGGTCTAGGGAAGTATTTAGCAACTAAAATCCTTGGAATTGCATCTAAGAAAAGTAACACGCTGCAATATTAAGAAAAAAAAAAACTTTCTAGCTCTTTTTAGCTTAATCGTAGGCTATACTAAACTATTAGATTACTCTTTCAGAAAGAGTTATCAAGAACTACGAAAGGCCCAAACTTTTACCCTTTCTGTCAGCTAACAAGCAAGCCTGCCACAGTTTGATGGAGTCTGGTAGAAAACACGGAAATCCTGGGCCTGAGAGTAACAAAAATACAGCACAGCAAATAGTCTGAGCATCAGCACATACTTGTCTTTGTTCCCTTTGCCTCCAAGTTCCATGTAGGCAACACAGATAGGCTCAGATGAATGCCTTCACGGAAGTGACTTGAGTTACAGGAGAGGAACCCTAAGCTTAGGGAACCTGAATTTTTTTTTATAATGGGCAACAAGCATGCCTATAACCTTCAAGGCTGTTTGCTGTACTAAATCCTTGAAGACATAGTTCAGAATGAATGACAGTGCCTTGTTTCACAAGAGGTGTAGAATCATGAGAGACTCATGGAGAATTGTCTCCCAACAAGGTTATATATAGGACCTAGCTCTTTCCCAAAGCCAGGAGTTGACCAGAATTTGTGTCTTTCTGAAAGCAAAACTGAGACCAATACTCACTGGTGTGCTGACAGATGTTTAACAACTGGTTCTCTGAAAAGAAAAAAAGCCCTAATCTGTAGCATTTGCTGATTTCCATGGTGCAAACATTCCTACCATGGCTGATTTTAAACTACCAATAGGACCACTGAACATGGAGTTAGGAAGAGATGTACAGTAGCACGCATTTGCATAGTATTTCTACCATACACGTGTAATAGACGTAAATAATCGCAAGAGACTGGATAACACTAAAATTTAGTAAAATAATTAGGAAGTGATCAGTTTTGAGTATTTACCAACTTTCAATTTAGTATAATATGTTTAATTGTAAGTTTATATAATTAATTTTTAATAATAACCATCTTTAACAACTGGCCTGCAAAATTCCTGAAAATTGAACAATTGGCTCTTGCAAGCCAGTCTTAGCCGGCTCAAGCACCCCTCTGTCAGGACTCCTCCCTGTCTAATTAATCAAGTTCCATTGGACAGTCTTCAAAACCTAGTCTCTTCTGTGTTTGTTCTACTAGCTTATTTAAAAATCCTTTTTCTCGTTTTATTTAAAGCTAAAATGATACTCATATAACCTGTTTATTTTTCAACACCATCTGGTTAACATAAATAAATCTGATCTACTGTATCTGAATTTAGAATATGTTAGAAATAACACAAATTACATAACTTTGGGGGTTCTCTTTCGGTTGTTTTCATTACTATGGAGTGAGTATGAGTAGAAAACCTATTTGACTTTTTCTTGGAATTTGATATTTTTAAACCATCTTTTTTCTGAGGATTATATAATGAGAATTACTTCTGTAAAGTCTATCACGAATTCTTAGGAAATTTCATAGGCTTTAAGCTGGACCAAAAGCAGTGCTCTTGCAGATGGCTAAATCAGACTCATGCAAAAAACAGTAACTGAACACTTATGTGCCACATACCAGGCTAACTGAATTATTTCACATATTTTTTTTTCATTTAGTAATTTAAAAAAACTATGTGGCTTCCCTGGTGGCGCAGTGATTGAGAGTCTGCCTGCCGATGCAGGGGACGCGGGTTCGTGCCCCGGTCCGGGAAGATCCCACATGCCGTGGAGCGGCTGGGCCTGTGAGCCATGGCTGCTGGGCCTGCGTGTCCGGAGCCTGTGCTGCGCAACGGGAGAGGCCACAGCAGTGAGAGGCCCGAGTACCGCACAAAACCCCAAAAAACAACAACAACAAAAACTATGAAGTAGGTATTCATTTCATTTTATGGATGGGGATGCTGAGGTTAGTCTTGGGTTCTTTATTTATATTTTGAGAAGGGAATGTGATTATCATGCACCCCTCTCTTCTCATGATCAGTATATAGTCATTAATTATCAAACATTTCGTGGCATTTTTAAGTAGTGAACCTTGACAAGACTTCCCTAAGGGCTCCAAGAGTGGAAAGAATATCTACATTCTGTTTGAATTGGTTATATATTTTTGACCATAGTGATAATCCAGAATGAAACTGTGGGTCACACATTACTAAGATATGCAAGAACATTTCAAATGAAAGTAATCAAATAGTATGTTCATCAAACAGTAACTATAACTCAGTTTCAGGAAAAGTCACTGTCAATATCATTAAAAATGGTGCATGGAGCTATATAAATACACTGACGAACTTTTTTTCAGGTGGTTTAAGCTCAGACTAACAAAAAATATCAAAGTTTTCATAGGTGATCATTTTATCTCAGTGAAATATCTTCTCTTTCAAGAAAGAGGAAAAGACCATAACCAACTAATAAAGACTTTGGGTTAAGTACAGCTTCAGCGAGTTTTTCAAGAGAGAAAAATATTCTGACCACTTCATTTGATAAATCTAAAACAAATGAAAAAATCAGAGTTATTCACATCACTTGGTTTGTTGTACTACTATCACTTACCTTACCGAGGAGAAAATAAATTGCTCTCTTTCCACAAGTAATAAAAATACTGCAATTGTATACCATAATTGCATAATATGAGTCTGGGTATAGCTTAGCAAGCTTTTGTTTAACTTGTGAGTGTGTAGAAATCACCGTTTCTGTGGATTTATTTTGTGTCCATTTCATAACCACCATTTCAGTGGGTATATTTTTAATGATTAATTGTCATCTGGGGATAGCAATTTAAAAACTGTAGAAGACATTTAGTATCTCATGTACACAATTTAAATTCTCAAGATAGAGCCTGTTGCTTAGCTTATTTTGTTGGTCTATATTTATTGCTGGACAATCTGTTCCTTTGGGGAGGTATCTACCTGAAGCTGGGGTGATGCGCTGGTATGGTAAGTTTCATAAGGTAGAGGGTGTGGATAGGGTAATTTCATTTAGAATGACCTAGGCAGATAGGCAGCATAAAGTAATTTTACCAAGGAAAGATTAGGCACCAGAAAATTATAAATGGTTTGAAAAATATGTATTTTTCTTTCTGTGTTTCTCTATTTTCTAATTTTTCTTTAATGATTATGTATGATTTGGGAAATAAGGAAATAATATCACTACAATGTGATTTTTACTTTTTCCTCTGTAGTTTTATAGTTTTGGTCTAATTCCATTTAGCAGAGAAATTTCAAATTCTAGCAATATGATGTTGCTTTAGAAAAGATAAAATATACTGGCAAAAAAAAAAAAAAAAAGAAAAGAAAGAAAGAGAGAGAGAGGAAGAGAAAGAGAGAGAAAATTTAAAATGTATTTGTTTTTTAACCAATCAGAGCCGGTACCAAGTACCATTTTGAGTTGTTTAGGTTTATAACAAGGCATATGCTGGGGCTGTTAGGGCTGGAGAGATACAGAGATGTATACTGTAAGACAAGGCCTCTGACTTCAAGTTCAGTTCTGTAAATCTTTATTGAGCATTTTAATGTAGAATAGGGATCCACAGGTGACAAGATACAATCACTGCCTTCTCAAAGAGCTAGCAATCCAGTTAATTATAGGAACAGGAAAATAAAATTAATAATGCAGGAAATATATATGAAGGTTCCAGTGAATGACCTGAGAGTTCAGAGTAGTGGGAAATCAATTCAATGTGGGATAAATGAAAAAGACCTCATGAGAGGTGTGGGATTTGAATTGGTCTTATTAGATGAAGAAAGCTTGGGTAAATGAGGGTATGATAGAGGGCTTTGTTTGATTGGGGGAATCGCTGCAAAAGGTGTATAGGTAGGAAAGCACAAGGCATGTTCGGGAGTCATGAATAAATCTGTTTTGTGGGCTCATGGTGGAGAGTAGTGGCAGATAAGATTGGTTAAGTACGGATAAGATTTCACTGAAAGCTTTTCTAATATGCTTTCATAAAATGCTTTGGATGTACCTTTTTTTTTTTTTTTTTAAGCTTCAAGTTCATTTACTATTTAGACTACTTTGGGGCTGGCTAGCTAGCCGGTGTCTGATAAGGAGAATAATGTGTTGTCCTGCATCTGCTTCTCAGCCATGTCTTGCCTATGAACCCAAAGCCTTAGAATTCTCTGTAATGAATGAGAGCCCAAAGACCGTCTTAATTTAACTATGACTTTATTATGTTGTCCTGGCCTTCTGATGTGGAATCGTTATTGGGAGTTTCACTGTAAGCTAATAAATTAGCTTACAGAAAATTAATTTCCTAGAATAGGCCCCAAGGGAAGTGTTATACTGACATCCATTTCATACACTTGTTTATAAAGTTGATGCACATTGTATTATGGTAGTAATTAAAAAACATAAAGCCAGTTTTACAGGTATTTTTAAACATTTTCCTATTTCCACCTATTCTCCTTGTTAATCCTCATCAACTTCTACCATTTTCAAAAGATGATTGTGGTGTTGTTAACAATAATTATTCAAAACAAATATTTTAAAAGCAGCATAACTGTGTTTGAACTTGTTCACACAACACTAAATTATCCTAAGGAGATGGTCACTGGGTATGAGTGGGGTAGTGGAGAGAGAACACGGCCCATTAATGAAGCTAATGCTTTGGTCCGTTTCTGCCTATCCCAGTCCCATTCAGCTACAGATATAGAGGACCTTCCCTACGCCAGGCTCCTCTCCTGCCCAGATTTTGAACTCATCCTGTCCAAGGCAACAATATATCACTGGAATCATACATACCTGATGATGGGATCTGGAGTGAATATAAATTGAGTAGCACATTCCTGTGAACCACCCCCTCAGCCTCTGTCCTCCTCTCCCTCCACTGTGTTCAACACAGTCTTAAGAAAAACTTCTTACCATGACTTCCTTTTCTGTACTCCAGTATCACCTTCAGAATGGCTGTTACACTTCTAACTTCAGCCTCTTGTCTGTGACCCTATATTCTTCCTAAGCCTTGTCAACCCCTTTCCTGGGAATTCTTGCTAGAACCCTGAGAAGGGCATAAGACTGGGTCAGAACCACAAAGCTGATATGCCTGTGGCTCTAAGGAGGGCCACCTGAGTTTCCATATCAGATTAATTGACCTGGAGTTTGTTACCTTTCTTTGAGGTGTTTGAAATGTTACTTCCTTCTTAATTCTGAGGGGTGTATAAGGAAATATACATAAGAACACATCTAGTGTAGTAACCGTTTATTAAATTCTTACTGTGTAGACGAACAGGCAAGTATATGTTTAAGGAGTTAGATGTGCATTTCCTTCTTTTGGTTTGTTAATCTGAAAGCATCTAAGACCTAACTAATTCACCATTTATATCTGAAAACTGTATGTCTTTCTTTATAGTGGTTTTTAAATATCTGATAACTATATCTTTAAACCTTAGAGTGACTATTATATTTTCAAATGAGTACTAACTTTTTATATAAATCAGATTGGACCAGGTGCCCACCTAGATCATACTATTCTAGAGAATATTTGATGCTTCATGTAGTTCACCCACTAAGTCTACTGAACACCTACTATGTGCAAGTCAATATGCTATAAGGGATATAAAAATGAGTAAAGCATAGTCCTGGCCCTAGTGTGGAAGGATTAAGACAATGGCACATAGACATGGGCACAGAACAGGGTAGCCAATACAGCCTTTAAAGGACAAGAAAGCAGTTTTAATAATAATTACATGATCTTAGTTTTTTATCCTTGGCTAAGATAAAGAATAATTATATATTCAAGATGCAAATTATTCCTGGCTTAATTATCTCTATCAGTTTGAAGGAATAGACACTCAGGTGTGCAGACAGATGCCATACTCCGTTGGGAGCACTTAATCTATGTCTTTTTATTGGGGCGGAGGTAGGGAGGATTCACTGATTTAAAATGATGTTACATTCTTTAAGAACAAGGTAGCAGAAGACCTTTTCTTAAACTGTATTTCACTATGCATGACCTTTGCCTGAACATTCTTCGTAGCTACAAAGACAGCCTAGCTGATGGCAAAATCCACATTTTCATGTCAACCTAATTTAGGGAACATTTCATCACTTAGCTTCACAGTGTGAAGAACATTAATAATTCAGTGGTTTGTATACATTTCCATTCATTCTCCTTGAGAAGATGTTTACACTGCAAAACAATGGTGCAGGGATGGCGGAGTTGGGAAGACCTGCCTCTTGGGTTGGAGACATGCTCTTGTGGTGTCTTTTTGCCACCCTGTCCCCATGCTTCCCCACAACCCCCAGCTCTCTTAGAATATCTGTGGCTTCAGCAACAGTGAACATTCAGTGGAGCTGAAGAAGTGATAGGGTTTATTAGTACCTTATGCCTTTAGCAACCCTTCATTGATACCCTTCATGCCATGTCTGTCTAGGTTGTTAAATAACTTTTTTAAAGTTTCTTTTCTATACTTTTCTATACTAAATTGTTTATCCTGGGTCAAAACAAAGATTTTTTAAAAATGTAGACTTTAAGGGAAGATTCCAGAGACTTGGTCCCTTGGGAATTACCCCTCAGTGAAAAAATTCTATTTCTTTTGGACTAGAGACCTGGCAATGGCAAAATGGACTGCCACTGTGAACCATTTATTCTGTCTCACTGGACAGAATAAATGGTTTCCTAATTGAAGCTATGTCATGACATGAACTGTAAAATGTGGTGGCAATAATTTACTCTCAGCTTAAAGAAAATTGTCTGCTCTTTTTTAAAGCTTTTTTTCCCCAACTAGACTGTGAGATAATGTTTAAAAAAGGAATACTCTTTGCAGTACTATTTACACATTAATTTAAGCTACATATTTTGCAATATTTTAAAAGAACTAATTAAAAAGCATTGTGTGTGCGCTTTTGAATAGCATCATTTTTATAAGTACATCAGAGTTTCTTAAGCATAATTTCATTTATTGTGAATTGTAAGTTCATTTCTTATATCCTGTAGACCATAGACATTATATTAAAACGTGTATATATGTAACAACTACACACACACACACACTTTGTTTATATTAACCACGAAAACATATGGAAAGTTAGTATAATAATAATTGTGGGATTTTAGAAATAATGGGCAAAATAATTATTCCAAATGATGTTAAGATATTTGGTAATCTAGTTAGATCTCTATACCACACCTTTCACAAAAATACATTCCAAATAATTAAAGGTATAGACACTAAAAAATACCTCAAACTAGAAGAATGCTAGAAGAAAAGGAATGAAATATAGGTTTATAATTGTGGGATAAGGAAGGGCTATCTCAGCATGTTGTAAACCTAGAAACCGTAAAGAAAATCAACATAATAAAACATTTATTTGAAAAGATAAAAGTAAATGTAAAAGATAAGTGAGAGGTTGGGAGAAAAATATATGCAATGTATGTAAAGATAAAAGATTAATATCCAAATTATCTTCTAACATTCTACTAATAAATATGAAAAAGACAATCAGCCAAATAGAAAATTGACAAAGAACTCAAACAGAGTTCCTTTTGAAAGAAGGGGTAGAAGTGTCCAAAAACGTATGAAAAAATGACCCATTTCAATAATTATTAAATAAATGAAAATTAAACAATAATAAGATATCTTATTCACCCACTTGATTGGCAACATTTCAACAGATTGATAACATGTGCCTTTAGTGAGGGAAAATGGACCTCTCATAATTGTATTGATGGGAGTGAATATAGGTATAGCTTTTTTTTTTTAAAACATCTTTATTGGAGTATAATTGCTTTACAATGGTGTGTTAGTTTCTGCTTTATAACAAAGTAAATCACTTTTACATGTACATATGTCCCCATATCTCTTCCCTTTTGCATCTCCCTCCGTCCCACCCTCCCTATCCCACCCCTCTAGGTGGTCACAAAGCATCAAGCTGATCTCCTTGTGCTATGCAGCTGCTTCCCACTAGCTATCTATTTTACATTTGGTAGTGTATGTATGTCCATGCCATTTGCTCACTTTGTCCCAGCTTACCCTTCCCCCTCCCCATATCCTCAAGTCCATTCTCTACTAGGTCTGCATCTTTATTCCTGTTTTGCCCCTAGTTTCTTCATGACCATTTTTTTTTTTAGATTCCATATGTACGTGGTAGCATATGGTATTTGTTTTTCGCTTTCTGACTTACTTCACTCTGAATGACAGTCTCTACGTCCATCCACCTCACTACAAATAACTCAGTTTCATTCCTTTTAATGGCTGAGTAATATTCCATTGTATATATGTACCACATCTTCTTTATCCATTCATCTGTTGATGGACTCTTAGGTGGCTTCCATGTACTGGCTATTATAAATAGAGCTGCAATGGACATTTTGATACATGACTCTTTTTGAATTATGGTTTTCTAAGGGTATATGCCCAGTCGTGGGATTCCTACATCATATGGTAGTTTTATTTTAAGTTTTTTAAGGAACCTCCATACTGTTCTCCATAGTGGCTGTATCAATTTACATTCCCAGCAACAGTGCAAGAGGGTTCCCTTTTCTCCACACCCTCTCCAGGATTTATTGTTTCTAGATTTTTTGATGATGGCCATTGTGACTGGTGTGAGATGATACCTCATTGTAGTTTTGATTTGCATTTCTCTAATGATTAATGATGTTGAGAAATCTTTCATGTGTTTATTGGCAAACTATATCTTCTTTGGAGAAATGGCTATTTAGGTCTTCTGCCCATTTTTGGACTGGGTTGTTTTTTTGATATTGAGCTGTATGAGCTGCTTGTGAATTTTGGAGATTAATCCTTTGTCAGTTGCTTCATTTGCAAATATTTTCTCCCATTCTGAGGGTTGTCTTTTGGTCTTGTTTATGGTTTCCTTTGCTGTGCAAAAGCTTTGAAGTTTCATTAGGTCACATTTGCTTTTTTTTGTTTTTATTTCCATTACTCTAGGAGGTGGGTCAACAAGGATCTTGATGTGATTTATGTCATAGAGTGTTCTGCCTATGTTTTCCTCTAAGAGGTTGATGGTGTCTGGGCTTACATTTAGGTCTTTGATCCATTTTGAGTTTATTTTTGTGTATGGTGTTAGGGAGAATTCTAATTTCATTCTTTTACATGTAGCTGTCCAGTTTTCCCAGCACCACTTATTGAAGAGGCTGCCTTTTCTCCACTGTATATTCTTTCCTCCTTTATCAAAGATAAGGTGACCATATGTGCGTGGGTTTATCTCTGGGCTTTCTATCCTGTTCCATTGATCTATATTTCTGTTTTTGTGCCAGTACAATACTGTCTTCATTACTGTAGCTTTGCAATGTAGTCTGAAGTCAGAGACCTGATTAGTCCAGCTGCATTTTTCTTTCTCAAGATTGCTTTGGCTATTCGGGGTCTTTTGAGTTTCCATACAAATTGTGAAATTTTTTGTTCTAGTTCTGTGAAAAATGCCAGTGGTAGTTTGATAGGGATTGCATTGAATCTGTACATTGCTTTGGGTAACAGAGTCATTTTCACAACGTTGATTCTTCCAATCCAAGAACATGGTATATCTCTCCATCTATTTATATCATCTTTGATTTCTTTCATAAGTGTCTTATAATTTTCTGCATACATCATTGTCTCCTTAGGTACGTTATTCCTAGGTACTTTATTCCTTTTGTTGCAATGGTAAATGGGAGTGTTTTCTTAATTTCTCTTTCAGATTTTTCATCATTAGTGTATAGGAATGCAAGAGATTTGTGTGCATTAATTTTGTATCCTGCTACTTTACCAAATTCATTGATTAGCTCTAGTAGTTTTCTGGTAGCATCTTTAGGATTCTCTATGTATAGGATCATGTCATCTGCAACAGTGACAGCTTTACTCCTTCTTTTCCAATTTGTATTCCTTTTATTTCTTTTTCTTCTCTGATTGCTATGGCTAAAACTTCCAAAACTATGTTGAATAATAGTGGTTAGAGTGGGCAACCTTGTCTTGTTCTTGATCTTAGTGGAAATGGTTTCAGTTTTTCACCATTGAGGATGATGTTGGCTGTGGGTTTGTCATATATGGCCTTTATTATGTTGAGGAGAGTTCCCTCTATGCCTACTTTCTGCAGGGTTTTTATCATAAATGGGTGTTGAATTTTGTCGATAGCTTTCTCTGCATCTATTCAGATGATCATCTGGTTTTTCTCCTTCAATTTGTTAATATGGTATATCACATTGATTGATTTGTGTATATTAAAGAATCCTTGCATTCCTGGGATAAACCCTGCTTGATCATAGTGTATGATCCTTTTAATGTGCTGTTGGATTCTGTTTGCTAGTACTTTGTTGAGGATTTTTGCATCTATGTTCATCAGTGATATTGGCCTGTAGTTTTCTTTCTTTGTGACTTCTTTGTCTGGTTTTGGTATCAGGGTGATGGTGGCCTCGTAGAATGAGTTTGGGAGTGTTCCTCCCTCTGCTATATTTTGGAAGAGCTTGAGAAGAATAGGTGTTAGCTCTTCTCTAAATGTTTGATAGAATTCGCCTGTGAAGCCATCTGGTCCTGGGCTTTTGTTTTTGGAAGATTTTTAATCACAGTGTCAATTTCAGTGCTTGTGTTTGGCCTGTTCATATTTTCTATTTCTTCCTGGTTCAGTCTTGGAAGTTTGTGCATTTCAAAGAATTTGTCCATTTATTCCAGGTTGTCCATTTTATTGGCATACAGTTGTTGTAGTAATCTCTCATGATCCTTTGTATTTCTGCAGTGTCAGTTGTTACTTCTCCTTTTTCATTTCCAATTCTATTGATTTGAGTCTTCTCCCTTTTTTTCTTGATAAGTCTGGATAATGGTCTATCAATTTTGTTTATCTTCTCAAATAACAAGCTTTTAGTTTTATTGATCTTTGCTATCGTTTCTGTCATTTCTTTTTCATTTATTTCTGACCTGATCTTTATGATTTATTTCCTTCTGCTAAGTTTGGGGTATTTTTGTTCTTCTTTCTCTAATTACTTTAGGTGTAAGGTTAGGTTGTTTATTTGAGATGTTTCCTGTTTCTTAAGGTAGGATTGTATTGCTATAAACTTCCCTCTTAGAACTGCTTTTGCTGCATCCCATAGGTTTTGGGTCATTGTGTTTTCATTGTCATTTGTTTCTAGGTATTTTTTGATTTCCTCTTTGATTTCTTCAGCAATCTCTTGGTTATTAAGTAGTGTGTTGTTTAGCCTCCATGTGTTTGTATTTCTTACAGATTTTTTACTGTAATTGATATCTAGGCTCATAGTGTTGTGGTCACAAAAGACACTTGATATGTTTTCAATTTTCTTAAATTTACCAAGGCTTGATTTGTGACCCAAGATATGATCTATCCTGGATAATGTTCCATGAGCACTTCAGAAGAATGTGTATTCTGTTGTTTTTGGATGGAATGTCCTATAAATATCAGTTAAGTCTCTCTTGTTTAATGTATCATTTAAAGCTTGTGTTTCCTTATTTATTTTCATTTCAGATGATCTGTCCATTGGTGAAAGGGGTATGTTAAAGTCCCCTACTATGATTGTGTTACTGTTGATTTCCCCTTTTATGGCTTTTAGTATTTACCTTATGTATTCAGGTGCTCATATGTTGGGTGCATAAATATTTACAATTGTTATATCTTCTTGGACTGATCCCTTGATCATTATGTAGTGGCCTTCTTTGTCTCTTGTAATAGTCTTTGTTTTAAAATCTATTTTGTCTGATATGAGAATTGCTACTCCAGCTTTCTTTTGATTTCCATTTGCATGGAATATCTTTTTCCATTCCCTCAGTTTCAGTCTGTATGTGTCCCTAGGTCTGAAGTGGGTCTCTTACAGACAGCATATATACGGGTGTTTTTTTTGTATCCATTCAGCCGATCTATGTCTTTTGGTTGGAGCATTTAATCCATTTACATTTAAGATAATTATCGATATGTATGTTCCTATAAACATTTTCTTAATTCTTTTGAGTTTATTATTGTAGGTCTTTTCCTTCTCTTGTGTTTCTTGCCTAGAAAAGTTCCTTTAGCATTTGTTGTAAAGCTGGTTTGGTGGTGCTGAACTCTCTCAGCTTTTGCTTGTCTGTAAATGTTTTAATTTCTCCATCGAATCTCAATGAGATCCTTGCTGGGTAGAGTAATCTTGGTTGTAGATTTTTCTCCTTTATCACTTTAAATAGGTCCTGCCACTCCCTTCTGGCTTGCAGAGTTTCTGCTGAAAGATCAGCGGTTAACCTTATGAGGATTTCCTTGTGTGTTATTTGTTGTTTTTCCCTTGCTACTTTTATTTGTTCTTTGTATTTAATTTTTGATAGTTTGATTAATATGTGTCTTGGCGTGTTTCTCCTTGGATTTATCGTGTATGGGTCTCCCTGTGCTTCCTGGACTTGATTAACTATTTCCTTTCCCATATTAGGGAAGTTTTCAACTATAATCTCTTCAAATATTTTCTCAGTCCCTTTCTTTTTCTCTTTTTCTTCTGGGACCTCTATAATTCGAATGTTGGTGGGTTTAATGTTGTCTCAGAGGTCTCTGAGACTGTCCTCAATTCTTTTCATTCTTTTCTCTTTATTCTGCTCTGCAGTAGATATGTCCACTATTTTATCTTCCAGGTCACTTATCCGTTCTTCTGCCTCAGTTATTCTGCTATTGATTTCTTCTAGAGAATTTTAAATTTCATTTATTGTGTTGTTCATCAGTGTTCGTTTGCTCTTTAGTTCTGGTAGGTCCTTGTTAAATGTTCCTTGTATTTTCTCCATTCTATTTCCAAGATTTTGGATCATCTTTACTATCATTATTCTGAATTCTTTTTCAGGTAGACTGCCTATTTCCTCTTCATTTGTTAGGTCTGGTGGGTTTTTACCTTGCTCTTTCATCTGCTGTGTGTTTCTCTGTCTTCTCATTTTGCTTACCTTACTGTGTTTGGGGTCTCCTTTTCCCAGGCTGCAGGTTTGTAGTTCCCTTTGTTTTTGGTGTCTGTCCCCAGTGGCTAAGGTTGGTTCAGTGGGTTGTGTAGGCTTCCTGGTGGAGGGGACTAGTGCCTGTGTTCTGGTGGATGAGGCTGGATCTTGTCTTTCTGGTACGCAGTTCCACGTCTGGTGGTGTGTTTTGGGGTGTCTGTGGCCTTATTATGATTTTAGGCAGCCTCTGTGCTACTGGGTGGGCTTGTGTTCCTGTCTTGCTAGTTGTTTGGCATAGGGTGTCCTGCACTGTAGCTTGCTGGTCATTGAGTGGAGGTGGGTCGTGGCATTGAGAGGGAGGTCTCTGGGAGATTTTTGCCATTTGATAATATGTGGATAATGGAGGTCTCTTGTGGACCAGTGTCCTGAACTTGGCTCTCCCACCTCAGTGGCACAGCCCTGACACCTCGCTGGAGCACCAAGAGACTGTCCTCCACACGGCTCAGAATAAAAGGGAGAAAAAAGAAAGAAAGAAAGAAAGAAGATAAAATAAAATAAAATAAAGTAAAATAAAATAAATTTTTTAAAAAAAATTATTAAGAAAAAACTTTTTAAGTAATAAAAAAAAAAATGGACAGACAGAACCCTAGGACAAATGGTAAAAGCAAAGCTATACAGACAAAATCACACACAGAAGCATGCACACTCACAAAAAGACAAAAAGGTTAAAAAAATATATATATATCATTGTTCCCAAAGTCCACCTTCTCAGTTTTGGGATGATTCGTTGTCTATTCAGGTATTCCACAGATGCAGGGTACATCAAGTTGATTGTGGAGATTTAATCCGCTGCTCCTGAGGCTGCTGGGAGAGATTTCCCTTTCTCTTCTTTGTTCGCTCAGCTCCCGGGGTTCAGCTTTGGATTTGGACTCGTCACTGCGTGTAGGTCGCCTGAGGGCCTCTGTTCTTCGCTCAGACAGGACGAGGTTAGAGGAGCAGCTGATTCGGGGGCTCTGGCTCACTCAGGCCGGGGAGCGGGAGGGGTAAGGATGCGGGGCGAGCCTGCGGCGGCAGAGGCCAGCCTGACGTTGCACCAGCCTGAGGCGCGCCGTGCGTTTTCCCCGGGAAGTTGTCCCTGGATCCCGGGACTCTGGCAGTGGCGGGCTGCACAGGCTCCCGGGAGGGCAGGTGTGGATAGTGACCTGTGCTCGCACACAGAATTCTTGGTGGTGGCAACAGCAGCCTTAGCGTCTCATGCCCGTCTCCGGGGTCCGCGCTTTTAGCCACGGCTCGCGCCCGTCTCTGGAGCTCCTTTAAGCGGCGCTCTTAATCCCCTCTCCTCGCGCACCAGGAAACAAAGAGGCAAGAAAAAATCTCTCAACTCTTCGGCAGCTCCAGACTTTTCCCCAGACTCCCTCCCAGCTAGCCGTGGCGCACAAGCCCCTTTCAGGCTGTGTTCACGCTGCCAACCCCAGTCCTTTCCCTGGAATCCGACCTCCGAAGCCCGGGCCTCAGCTCCCAGCCCCATCCGCCCCTGCGGGTGAGCAGACAAGCCTCTCGGGCTGGTGAGTGCCGGTCGGCACCGATCCTCTGTGCGGGAATCTCTCCGCTTTGCCCTCCACACCCCTGTTGCTGCGCTCTCCTCCGTGGCTCCGAAGCTCCCCCCCCCCTCCGCCACCCGCAGTCTCCGCCCGCGAAGGGGCTTCCTAGTGTGTAGAAACCTTTCCTCCTTCACAGCTCCCTCCCAGATGTGTAGGTCCCGTCCCTATTCTTTTGTCTCTGTTTTTTCTTTTGCCCTACCCAGGTACGTGAGGGAGTTTCTTGCCTTTTGGGAGGTCTGAGGTCTTCTGCCAGCATTCAGTAGGTGTTCTGTAGGAGTTGTTCCACATGTAGATGTATTTCTGATGTATTTGCGGGGAGGAAGGTGATCTCCACGTGTTACTCTTCTGCCATCTTGAAGCTCCTCCATCAGATGTAGCTTTTTGTAAGGCAAATTAACATTAGCTATCAAAAGTAAAATATGCATGACATTTGACCTAGACATTTCACTAGAAATTCTACTTCTAGGGGTCTATCCTACAGAAGTACTAGCTTAATTATACACAAAATAAATGTCCATGGATGCTCATTCATTGCAGTGTTGTTTATTAGCCAAAAACAAGCAGAATTCTCAATTAATAGGAAAATGTTTAAATCAATATAGAATATTCATTAAAGGAAATTCATATAGCAATTAAAAAGAAAGTTGTAGATTCATATGTATGGACTTGCAAATATATTCACTATAAGTAAAACAAAAAGCACATTGCAAAACCATATTCATAACCTGATTCTATTTTCCTTTGGGGAAAAAAATCAACAAAAATATATATTCATATAAGCATAGAATAAAATCTGGAAGAATATAAAATGATCTCTTGATGGTGACTACAGAGCTGCATGCTAAAGAGAAAGGAGAGAAGGAAGGAGTTTCACTTATTTCACATACATTAAAAGATAACAGTGGGATTATGAGTGATTTTCTTTTTTTATATTTAACATCTCTTCTATTACAGACATGTATTACATGTCTTACTTTTGTATTCAAAAACCAAATGTAACCTTGAAAAGATAATTCTTGAAGGATGGAATGAAAAGATGAGAGACCAGAGACAGGAAGATAATTTAGGAGACCTTGAATGACCTTGGGAAGGACATGAGCAACTGGCCCAGTGCCGAGACAAAGGGGTTGAGAATGAAGGGCTGATGTGAGACTCTGGGAGATGGAACTTGAGTGGAGAGGTGGGGTCTGGCTCACAGGTGAGTTATTATATATCTCGAACTCCCAGTCTGGAGCTCTTTCCTGGAGCCATGAAAGGTCCCATTAACTACCACACTGGCGCCACACTGAGACCTTCAAGGACCAGAACATGGGCATGGGCACACCCAGAGCACACTTACAGCAGGTAAAATACCCAGGTTGTCTTGTTCCTAAGTAGCCAACCATTTCAGTTCTGATTTCCCTCTTACATGTTTCCACATGAGACCAGATGAAAGCAGCACCATCTTTGCCAAGGGCCCCTTGGGCTGTTCTCTGCAGCTCAGTGACCTGAAGGTTATACATCATTACATCAGCCTCCCCTTCAGGGACTGGCAAGCAGCTCTCAGGCTGTCTCCAGGGAAGCCAGCTTTCCTTCCTTCACTCTGCTTGATCCTGACGTTCATTGTGTGTAGTCTGCTCAGCCTGTAGTAAAATCTTCTGGTTCCTTTTTACTAAGTCATGCTCATAAACATGAGACTTAACCCACCTGCAGTCTGCTCTGACCCCAGCATTGTCAGTTGCCCTACATAGTCATCGTGAACATTGTCTGTGGCCAAAGCATGTCTCACCTTTGAGTTATTTCAGGCCTCTGGCCATACCTTCCAATATGCATAAGTGACTGCTCAGCACAGAGTAAGCAATGTCACATGATGGAAACTAATTTCATGTGGGGAACCTCTCTGAAAGGCCTGCTCACTTGTTGTTTGTTTACTCAGAAGCAAATGTTTAAACATCTGCTTAAATATTGTGAAATCTTTTCACCAATTGGACCTTTGGTTCTTGCAGCATAACGGGGAAAGCTCATGTTACAAGAGTAGAGGCAAATTGTATGTTGAAAAGGGGAATTTGGTAGAAAAGCTTTTCTAGCATTTCTATGAAAACAAGTACAATGTTAACAAAAGCTTTCATGTATTTGAATAGAAGATACCTTTGGTTTCTTTAAAGCTCGTTAGTACACTATTACCTTGAATCTTTATTTATTTTATGGATATATTATATGGAGTGCTACATATAAAAATTTTACAGAAAATTTTAAATAAAATTTAAAATATATCTAAGAACTGAACCAGTATTGTAGAGAAAAAGCATTGTCCTTTTTTCTTCTCCAGTAAAAGGTTGGATAATCTTTCTGATTTTAAATTATTATATTTCCAGATCAACATCTCCAAGGAGCTGCATACTGACCTACGAAGATGCAACAGCAGTCCTGCTGCTTTGCTTCTCTAATGCAATAGACAAACATCTAATCTGGTTACTGCACAGAGCTAATGTCTTATTTTGAATTTGAGTGATTTCTGTCTGATGTCACATGGAAGAAAATGTAATTTTTGCCCGTCTTTTAGCAGCAGATAATTTGTTGATTTTGTTGCTCAATGGCTTATCTTTAGAAGGAATTTTGAAATTGCACCTTGAGACGTACCATTTTGCATATGAGATAGTTGAGACTATTTACTGGTAGCTTTTTTAGGCAGAAGCATATAACTAGATGAAAATTAAATCAGTTGTTTGTCCTCCCTGATCTCGATCACTGGTTTTAACGGAAGTATCTAGTTGCTTAGGCATCTTGGAGAGCAGTTTGGGAATGAAGAAATTATTTCTAATTCAGTCTCTCTGTTACCTTTCTGGACTCAGTTTTTCCGGTACACACACATGCATACACACACACGCAAAATGAAATAACAGGGAAATTTCAATCCATTTTAAAGAAAAATAAAAAGCAAGGATGAAATATTATTAAAACTCTCTCTTTTTCTGTTTGAATAATATGCTACATCGAGGGTGAAGCTTAACTGGTAGCTTGAAGGTGGGTGACCTCCAATATGACAGTGCTTTATTGCAGGGGTCCCCAGCCCCCGGGCCATGGACCGGTACCTGTCTTTGGCCTGTTAGGAACTGGGACACACAGCAAGAGGTGAGTAGTGGGTGAGTGAGTGAAGCTTCATCTGAATTTACAGCCGCTCCCCATCGCTCGCAGTACCGCCTGAGCTCTGCCTCTTGTCAGATCAGTGGTGGCATTAGATTCTCCTAAGAGCTCAAACTGTACTGTGAACTGGCGTGCAAGGGATCTAGGCTGTGCGCTTCTTATGAGAATCTAATGCCTGATGATCTGAGGTGGAGCTGAGGCGGTGATGCTAGCGCTGGGGAGTGGCTGCAAATACAGATTATCATTAGCAGAGAGGTTTGACTGCACAGAGACCATAATAAATCAATTGCTTGCAGACTCACATCAAAACCCTATCAGTGAGTGGCAAGTGACAATTAAGCTGCGTCTGGTGGCAGGCTTTACAGTGGCCAGTAAGTTGATGTATTTCAATTGTACAGCTGCATCTGGTGGCAGGCTTTAAGTCAGAATCCCACACTTATTTTAGTCCACGTGTGACCCGCGCATTATTTTATTTACCACTCCCGTCCGCACCTCTTTCCCACACTGCACACTTGTCTCAGTCACAGTTTTGGTAATCCCACAAGCTAACCCCAGCGAAGATGAGTGTCTGCACTGAGAGCATCATTCTTAGTGGCTAACCACATTGCTAAAGCTAAGAAGCACTTTACTATTGGTGAAGAGTTGATCCTGCCTGCTGCTAAGGACATTGGTTGTGAACTTTCAGGAGAGTCTGCAGTTCAAAAGGTGGCACATGTTCCTCTTTCAGGTAGCACCATAACTAGACGAGTTGATGAAATAGCAGAGGATATTGAGGCACAATTATTAGAGAGGATTAATGTGTCACTGTGGTACGCAATCCAGGTTGACGAGTCTACCGATGTTGACAACAAGGCAACAATGCTTGTTTTTGTGTGATATAATTTTCAGGAGTATGTGCATGAGGCTATGTTACGTGCACTTTTGTCGCCAACCAACACCACAGCTACAGAACTATTCAAGTCTTTGAATGATTCCATATCAGGAAAACCGAACTGGTCATTTTGTGCCGGTATATGCACAGATGGAGCGGCTACCATGACTGGACAGCTTTCTGATTTCACTGCTCGGGTCAAAGAGGTCGCTTCTGAATGTGAGTCTACGCACTGTGTCATCCATAGAGAAATGCTGGCTAGCCGAAAAATGACACCTGAACTTAACAGTGTTTTGCAGGATGTGATTAAAATTATCAACCACATTAAAGTACATGCCCTTAACTCACATCTGTTTGTGCAGCTCTGTGAGGAGATGGACACAGATCATACATGTCTTCTCTTATACACAGAAGTGAGATGGCTTTCTAAAGGCAGATCACTGGCCAGAGTTTTTGAGTTACGAGAGTTGCTCCAAAGATTTATTTTAGAAAAAGTCACCACCGGCAGCACATTTCAATGACACAGAATGGGTTGCAAAACTTGCTTACTTGGACTTCCCTGGTGGTGCGGTGGTTAAGAATCTGCCTGCCAATCCAGGCGACACAGGTTCGATCCTTGGTCCAGGAAGATCCCACATATCACAGAGCAACTAAGCCCGTATGCCACAACTACTGAGCTTGCACTCTAGAGCCCTCAAACCACAACTACTGAGCCCGCAAGCCACAACTACTAAAGCCCTCGTGCCTAGAACCTGTGCTCTGCAACAAGAGAAGCCATAGCAATGAGAAACCCGCAGACCACAATGAAGGGTAGCCCCCGCTCGCCGCAACTAGAGAAAGCCTGCGTGCAGCAACCAAGACCTAATGCAGCCGAAAAAATTAAAATTAAAAAAATAAAAATAAAAAACGTGCTTACTTGTGTGACCTATTCAACTGGCCCAATGAACTAGCTGCATTGAAAGCCAAACTGGAATTATGGGGGCGACGAGTGAACACTGGGATATTTGACATTTCAAACATTTGCAGAGATTTTGAAAGGGACTGAGCCAGGGCCTTCTTTCTCCTAGCTGGTGCATGATCACCTGTCTCAGCTTTCAAAGGAGTTTGAGGATTACTTCCCAACCGCAAAAGACCCCGGAACTGGGAAGGAATGGATCTGCAATCCATTTCTGAATAAGCCAGGTGAAGCAACTTTGTCCATGCTAGAAGAGGCACCTGCTTGAGATCACAAATGATGGTGGCCTTAAAAGTATGTGTGAGACAACTTCAAATCTCCATGTGTTCTGGATTAAAGTCAAGGTGGAATATCCTGAGATTGCCACAAAAGCACTGAAAAGCCTGCTTGCATTTCCAACATCTGTCTTTGTGAAGCAGGGTTTTCTGCAGTGACAGCAACCAGAACAAGATTACGGAGTAGACTGGACCTAAGCAACACACTTCGGGTGTCACTGTCTCCCATCACCCCCAGATGGGACCATCTAGTTGCAGGAAAACAAGCTCAGGGCTCCCACTGATTCTGCATTATGGTGAGTTGTATAATTATTTCATTATATATTATAATATATAATGTATATTACAATGTATTATTATATATTATGAGTATTATTATTATAGCAGAAATAAAGTGCACAATAAATGTAATGCTCTTGAATCATCCCAAAACCATCTCCCCACCACTGGTCCTTGGAAAAATTGTCTTCCACGAAACCAGTTCCTGGTGCCCAAAAGTTTGGGGACCTAGGCTTTATTGTTCCTTCATCAGATATCTGGTGGCCTTGAGTCCTAGGTCAGCTCTTCAGCACTCATAGAAGATCATCACTAGTTTCAGTTGATTTGAAAGCCTATTGATCTGCCCTTAGTTAGAAACATAACCCAGCCATACTCAGGTTTCTACTATAAAATGTTTAACCTTGAAGACCCTGCTTCTCAATCATTTTCAAAAACTGCATTCAGAAGAACAAAATTAATAATGTGAATATCTAATATTTAAAACTAAGGGAATGATATCCACAGATATATGAATATCTAATATTCATAGGTATGCAATTGCCTGCAGGATATGCCATTTATCTCTCTTCATGGACACTGTAAGCCTCACCACTGGGGCAAGCCAGGCCATGAGAGAGTTGGATCTTGCCCCTCGTGAGTGCCTCACACTTGGGTGTTGGGATATCAGCCTACCTTTTGAGACCTAAAGTTCTATGATACTGCAAAGCTGCAAAAGTGTTTGGGCAACTTGGACTTCTGCCTGTATCTCTCAGCTTGCCTTAAGCAGATTCTGAGCAACTATGTTCAGGACTGATTGCCTATGTTCTTTTGGTTTTATGTTCTCTAGCTTCCCTTGTAATTGGCATACCAGGTCTCAGGAAGAATATCTATCCATTAGTAAATGTGCCACACTTGTCCCTGAGGTCAGTGATGAGGTGATGAGTAACAAGTCAGAAAAATGAATGAATGACATTTTCTTATTTGGAGCTCACTAGAGAATGTGGTTTTTCCTGAAAAACTGTAGACTTCCTACCATGTGATAATGGAAATTACCTAGATTTTCCACATTATATACCTGATTTAGAGAGGAAAAAAGCAAATATTTGTGGTCTAAGCAGCTCAGATGATGCCTTTGGTAAAAATAATTAGGTAATAGCTTAAATTTTGCATTTGTTTTGTCTATAAAACAATGGTCTTCATCATGGGTCAAACTTTGGTTAGTGGTCAGGGGATGTTGTTTTTAATAGGCTTTTAGTAGCATCCGTGGCCAAATTTGTTTTATTTTAGACATTCTTGAGTGAAATAAAGATGCCTTACCTCACCCTAATTCCCAGACACCCAGTTCATTAACTATGAAATCTAATGAAAGTCATTCTCAGTTGGTTATAGAAAACGGTAGATATGCTGTAGATATGTTTACTGGCTTTTTGTAATTAAGAGGACTAAAGGATATAGCTTCCAGTTATGCATGTGAAAGGGGAAATTGGTGATGTTTTTGCTTTGTCTGAATAGAGTGATTCCTTCAGCTCATTTTCTAAACCCTTCTGCCAGAACAAGCTGGTTCTTCTGGGAAGACAGAACTGCCTACGGGCACATGCACCCATCTGTTCTTCTCTGCAAACATGCTTTGGTCTTTTCAACACACAGCCAGTGGGTGCTAGGGGTACCCAGTGCAGGTGGCCAAGCCAGGCATGTCTCAGCCAGGTAAGGGAGCATTTATAGTTAAATATGTAATTATAAGAAAACAATTACAAAAAAGAGTTTGCCATAACAAAATTTCTCTGCCTCTGCTAATGGCTCACAGTCTTCTGTGGGCTCTATACTCTCAATGCTTCTTCTTATTTTTTTTTAAGTTTTTTTTTTTTAAGTTTTAAATTTTTGGCTGCATCGGGTCTTCGTTGCTGCACACAGCCTTTCTCTAGTTGCGGCGAGCGAGGGCTACTCTTCATTGTGGTGCATGGGCTTCTCATTGTGGTGGCTTCTTTTGTTGCAGAACACGGGCTCTAGGCGCACGGGCTTCAGTAGTTGCGGCACTTGGGCTCAGTAGCTGTGGCGCATGGGCCTAGTTGCTCCACAGCACGTGGGATCCTCCTGGACCAGGGATCGAACCCACGTCCCCTGCACTAGCAGGCGGGTTCCCAACCACTGTACTACCAGGGAAGTCCCTGAATGCTTTTCTTGGTCTTTGTCAGACATGGTCAAAATAGCTTGTTTGTGTGCTGTTTGCATTGTAAAACTAATATCATGCTCATATGTAGTTCTCGAATTCTTTTGTCAAAAATGTCAACTAACAACCATTCTTCCATTTTGCTTTCTTGCCTCACTTATATTTCAACTCTAACTGGGAAAATATGCTTGAATTCCCAGAGTGCCCACTACACAGACAGCATCCAGGAGCTTGTAAGAAGACAGATTGGGACAGAAGGAAATTGATGTTCCTTCCTTTTTAATAAAGGGCTCCAAGACTTTCTTTTCCCTTAATAATCTCTCTCTTTTGGCTGTTTAGTCTCTAGGTTCTATAGGAACAATATGTGAATTCTAGTATTGAATTCTCATCTAACATTTTATTTTGACTAAAAATTGTAAAGCTTATATGAAATTCACCACAGTGGGATTTTACTATGTGGGTAATGAGGACACACAGACTTAAAATCATAGAACTCAAGAGTCAGAGTGATTGAAGCAATCCCCTAATTCAATCCCTTCATTTTTCAGAGGAGGAAACTAAGGCTTAGAGCAGTTATATGAGCTGTTTATGGTTATTCATCTATTAAAGAGTTAAAACTGGGAAAAAAGGAACTTCCCTGACGGTCCAGTAGTTAAGACTTCACCTTCCAATGCAGGGGGTGCAGGTTTGATCCCTGGTCAGGGAGCTAAGATCCCACATGCCTCACGGCCAAAAAACCAAAACATAAAATAAAACAGAAGTGATATTATAACAAATTTAATAAAGACTTTTAAAAAAACTGGGAAAAGAACTCCTATTTGCTACTCTACCCAGTGATATAGAATATTGAATTTTGTCTATTTATTCATATATATGTGTGTATATATATATAATAGAGACTGTTTTAAAAAGTTCTGGTGATGTTTGGTATACATGTTATACTTTAAGGGTTTCAAAGTTATTCAGATGCCCACTTTTTAGTAGGTTTAACATTCTCTAGGTCATAAGTATATGATTTAATTTTATATTTAATAAGAAACTTAAAACTCTATAGTTGGTAAATAAATACTGGTAAAAAGATCAAAGAGATTCATAAAGTATGTTCACTTCCTATGGCTATAAGGTGGGACTTATGAGGAAGAGAATGGATCGGGGAAATTGTAACAAAACAAAACAAAGCAACAACAAAAAACCCAAATTCACCATTTTTTTCCAAAACCAATATTGCTTTGGTTTTTACTTATTTGTATTTGTTTTGTATTTGCATAACATCCCACCTAGAATACCTAATTGATCATGGTCTCTGAATTAATTATTAAACTTTATGCTTCCTACAAAGATACAATTATTATATAAAGATCTCTGAAATTTAATGGTGTCATTTCTCAACAGCTCTATTAAAAGTGATAAAGCTACATCAAATAGTGTTTTAAAAATGATATCTCTGTACAGTTAAATGCTTTTTAGGACATTGACCTGGAATGATTGCCAGAATTCATGGTCCGAATGGAATTAATTTTCAAATTTAGCAGACACATACTTTCCACGTCTCCATCCCACTAAATAAATTAAAAGTTAATTTACTGTGATAGAGAGCCTGATGGAAACTGAGAGTAATCTTTACTTCCATATGGTTAGATCACACCTGAGCTTGACATGTCTTTTTACACACGGGCCCTCAGCCTGCCCAGCTGTCTTTCCTGGTACTCACTTCATAGTAAGTTCCCTTCTCCCTTTCCTTTTCTGTGCAGTCCCTGAGGCTGTCTTGGCCTCTTCACTTACCTCTATTACAGCATTACTAGCCCCAGAGCCTGCCCAAGTTTGTGGCAGGCTGACTATTGGTCCTCCAAAGATGTACACGCATAATTCCTAGGACCTATGAATATGTTACCTTACATGATAAAAGAAACATAGCAGATATGATTAAATTAAAGGTTTTGAGCTGGAGAGATTATAATGGTTTATCTGGGTGGGCCCAATGTAATCACAAGAATTTTTATAAGAGGGAGGTAGGAGGACCAAAATCAGAAAAAGGAGATGTGATGACAGAACCAGAGGTCAGAGAGATGCCCTTTGCACATGGAGGAAGGAGCCAGAAGCCTAAGAATGCAGACGGCAAAGGGAAGAAAACAGACCCTCTCCTAAAGCCTCCATAAAGAACTGGTCCTGCCAACACCTTGATTTTAGACTTCTGCTTCTTGAACTGTAAGAGAATAAATTCATGTTGTTTTAAGCCACTATTTTGTTACAGCAATAGGAAACTAATATAATAATCACATATATTAAATCCCTCTCAAGATCATAACATGATAATAGGTATTATTCATTGCAAAAGATAATAATACCATTAAATCCTTTTCCTTAGTACTGTATTTAAATAAATGTCTTTTTAAACGTGTATTTCTAAGCTTGTTTCAAAATATTTTTGTAGAGAAATCTCATACCATTTCCATATTTTATAATTAATTAATAAATGTATTCACTGAGTTTATATTTATTAAATATGTACTGTCTGCAAAGGAGTGCATTGTAGAGGACATGAATATTTATGACATGGACTTTGATTCCAAAGAATTCATAAGGTTAATATCTAGGAGCTAGTATATATGCATAAATAACTGTTGCCCAGGGTGGCATACTATATTTGTTTTCCAGGGCTGCCATAACAAAATACCATAGACTGGGCAGCTTAAGCAAAGAAATTATTTTTTTACAGTTCTGAAGGCTAGAAGTCTGAGCTCAAGGTGTTGACAGAGTTTGTTTCTTCTGAGGCCTCTTTCCTTGGCTTACAGATGGCAGCCTTCTACCTGTGTCTTCACATGGCCTTCCCTCTCTGCATGCCTGCATCCTAATCTGTTCTAATAGGGATTCCAGTCATATTGAATTAAGGCCCACCCTAATGACTGCATTTTACCTTAATTAGCTCTTTAAAGACGCTGTCTCCAAATACAGCCATAATTTGAGGTGCTAGAGATTTGGACTTCAACATATGAATTTTTTTTATTGACGTATAATTTACAATGTTGTATTAGTTTTCAAGTGTACAGCAAAGTGATTCTGCTTTATATGTATATATATATATATATATATTATTTTCCAGATTCTTTTCCATTGTAGGTTATTGCAAGGTATTGAGTATAGTTCCCTGTGCTCTACAGTAAGTCCTTGTTGATTATCTATTTTATATATAGTAGTGTGCATTTGTTAATCCCAAACTCCTAACTTACCCCACATACACACTGTTATCCCCTTTGGTAACCATAAGTTTGTTTTCTATATCCGTGAGTCTATTTTTGTTTTGTAAATAAATTCATTTGTATCATTTTCTTAGAAGTTCATTTGTATCATTTTCTTAGATTTCACATATAGGTGATATCATATGATATTTGTCTTTCTGTGTCTGACTTACTTGACTTAATATGATAATCTCTAGGTTCATCCATGTTGCTGCAAATGGCATTATTTCATTCTTTTTTAATGGCTGAGTAATATTCCATTTTATATATATATATATATATATATATATATATATATATATATATACACACACACACACACACACACACATACATACACCATATCTTCTTTATCCATTGATCTGTTGATGGATATTTAGGTTGTTTCCATGTCTTGGCTATTGTAAATAATGCTGCTGTGAACATTGGGGTGCAAGTATCTTTTCAAATTAGAGTTTTCTCCAAATATATGCCCAGGAGTGAAATTGCTGGATCAAATGGTAACTCTATTTTTAGTGTTTTAAGGAACCTCCATACTGTTCTCAGTAGTGGCTGCACCAATTTACATTCCCACCAATAGTGTAGGAGTGTTCCCTTTTCTCCACACCCTCTCCAAAATTTATTGTTTGTAGACTTTTTGATGATGGCTATTGTGAGCAGTGTGAGGTGATACCTCATTGTAGTTTTGATTTGCATTTCTCTAATAATTAGGAATATTGAGCATCTTTTCATGTGCCTATTGGCTATCTGCATCAACATGAATTTTGAGGGAACATAATTCAGCCCACAACACATACTAAAGGTCATAAAAGAGATGCAAATAAATTGCTCTGGGAAAATTCAGAGCAGAGTGAGATAGTCCAGATACTGCAAATGAAATTCACTTAAAAATCAAATGATTAGCAAAGATCTCCTTGCCATGTATGATTACTTTTAAGACTGAGCCATCCCTCCCAGAGCACACAGAGGCAAATGGAGCAATCCTGATGAATATGGAAATGGTAAATAAAATTATAGAACATGTATGTGTCCTTTCATGAAAACACTCATAATTGTGCAGTTCCTGAATTCCATTCCCAGGCAACAAACAAAGCCAGCAGCTAGCAATGATGAATCGGCCCTTTAGAAGTAAACAAATTCTGTTGTGCTCTTAGGAACTATCGTGCCTAGGCTTACACATACGAATGCATCTTCGCTGAGGCAAAAACAAGCCAACAAACAAAAACAAAAAATCCACAACAAAACATTTTGAAAAGCTTATTGTTCTCATAAGAGAACATGTTCCAGCAAAAAGAGGATGACATATTAACATGTTAGGTGAGTAAAGCACGCTATGTTCCTTGGAGTCCTAACTGATATGTTCCAAAGAAAAGGCCCACCCCAAAGTTAAGGTATAGTCAGCTGCAGCCAAGATGTAATCCTGTTATGAAAGCAGACAATGTTCATAGCAATATTTTCATTGCCTTATCAGCAGAGCAAAAATGCTCAGGAACTCACTGGAGCTGGTGATTTAATCAACCTAATTTGACCCATCATTATTCTAGTGCTGCATATGGAAAAATGTGGACACGGGACAGGGAAGGTCCCTGGTAAGGGAGATAAGATGCACACACAAGATAACTCACTCATTAGAAGGTCATAATACATGATAAAACACTATGTAGAGAGTCTGAAGGAAAAATAGATATAAGCACCTTTGAATTTCTGGGCATAGAAAAAAAAAATGAAGAAATTCCACTTTTAGGTTATTCATTTGCATAAATATTTGCTAATTTTGTACCTTAAACTTTTCTGTACCTTATACATCACTGTACTCTATTATTTCAGACAAACTGTGTACTAGAAATTTCGAAAACAATTTAGTTCTCAAATCCCAAATAATAGTAAGAGTGGGGCAAAATGAATGCAAAGAAATAAAGTGGGAGAATGGGAGGATGCTTAGTAATGACAGTTAAAATGCTGTTTTTTCTAATATAGTTCTGTTTCCGTTGTAAAGTACCTAAATTCAGTTGTCTAAAGAGTGTTTGCTAGCAGCACATGAATTGATTTAATGATAGTGTACAATTTTTAGTAGGAGTTACTGGAAGTTTTCTAAGGATGTTGATTCATCTCAAATCATATTGTTTTCCAGATGGAGTCTGTTGGGTTTTAACAAAAACCCCATGGCTAATTGCAGGTAGGAAATAGCTATATGCGATAACTATTTCATTGATGGTGTTGGGTATTTTTTGTGGTTTTTTTTTTTTTTTGGTACGCGGGCCTCTCACTGTTGTGGCCTCTCCCATTGCGGAGCACAGGCTCCGGACACGCAGGCTCAGCGGCCATGGCTCACGGGCCCAGCCGCTCCGTGGCATATGGGATCTTCCCGGACCGGGTCACGAACCCGTGTCCCCTGCATCGGCAGGCGGACTCTCAACCACTGCGCCACCAGGAAAGCCCTGTAGTGTTGGTTTTTGTCTTAGATCCAGTACAGCAATGTGCTTCTTAGCAACACACTTCCTGTAGTCAAGGAGACGTTGTCACACACTTAGAGGAAGAGATGGAAATGGATATCTAGGGCTATCCTGCAGGTAATGAGAGGATACTTGCCTAGAAGTAACTGTTCTCTATTTTAATTAAATTCAAAGCAATTTAAATCACAACTTAAATGATTGAGATTGGAAAACAAAATTTTTTTACAGTAAAGATACCTAAACTTGGTTAGAGATATTATAGTTGGAGAATGATTCACCTGAGTCTTAAGGCCCAAATTATTGTTTTTAAGGGGTTAGAGTCAATTCTAAGACTCTATGCCAGAGAGGTGGGGAAGCTTTCTGAAGGAGGTCTTAAGGAAAGTCGAAAAATGTGAAAAAAAGTAAAGAAAAGCCTGAAGGGCAAATTTTCTTGTTGCCTTACCCATATATCTCAGTAATCACATAAAAGTACCCAGCCAATGTTTGTGGATTTGCCCTGCTCTGCCCCAAGCCAACAGAAGAGCATGTAAAACAGCAACAAAATGACCTTGTGCTTTCACCTAATTGCAGAGAAGCTTCAAGGAAGGTACTGAGCTTTTTCATACTGCAGTGCAGGGGTTGGCAAAATACAGCCTGTGAGCCAAGTCTGGCCTGCTGCCTGTTTCTGTATGGCCTGCGAGATAAGAACGTTTTCTATAGACAAACATTTGCGATTTATTTGATGACAGGCACACTAATTTTGACCCCCAACTCAGCAGTCATTATATAGATAGATATATCTATCTATATAATCTATATATAGATAGTCATATATAGTCATATATAGTCATATATAATCTATATATATATAAAATATATATAATTATATATAATATATACATATTATATTATATATAATATATATTATATATAACATATAACATAATTATATATAATATATAATATATATTATATATCATATATATCATATATAATATATATATTATATATAATATATATAATATAATTATATATATAATATATATTATATAATATATAATATATTATAATTATATATAATAATATATATAAAATATATATATAATATATAAAAATATATAATATATATAATATATAATAATATATATATAATCTATATATAATCTATATATAGATAGTCATATATAGATATATCTATCTATATAATCTATATATAGATAGTCATATATAGATATATAGATATATTTTTTGGTCACTCCACACGGCTCACAGCACCTTAGATCCCTCGACCAGGGACTGAACCTTGGGCCCTCGGCAGTGGAAGCGCAGTCCTAACCGCTGGACCGCCAGGGACTTCCCATACTTTGAATTCTGAATAAAAATTTTTATAAGTTTGTTTTCTCACTTATGTAATTTATATATAATATCCTTTGTGGCCTCTTGACTCACGAAGTCTAAACTATTTACTGTCTGAGACTTTGCACAAAATGTTTGCCAACTCCTGTTCTAGTGAAGGAAATAGATGAATTGTGTAATTGTAGCAGTTTCTGACATCTCAGATCTTCCATAGCTAGTCAGAAAATAATTGGTAACATTTGTCACCCCATACTATTTAAATACAAGATGTACTTGACTTTTCATCAATTGCTATATTTTTAGTGAACATAGCCCTGAGAAATTCTTTTTTTTCATATGATATTGAAGGAGGTAACTTTGAGGTATTCAGCTGGTAGATGGCTTCTCTCACATGTATCTTCTTGGTGGGGATGGCTGGAAGGCTGGGCTCATTTGGGAGAATTCACCACAGCACGTACCTATGTCCTCTACAGCATGGTAGTCTCAGGATAGTTGACTTTAGATAGATGGCAAGGTTCAGAAAAGCTTGGGTGGAAGTTTCAAGTCTTCTTATGATCAATCCTAGAAGTCCCAGAATGTCACTTCTATCATCTTCTATTGGTCAAGAAAGTCACAAAGACAAGCCCAGATTCAAGACAAAGAGATGTCTTCTATTTTTGGCTTGTTAAATTTTTTTAAATTACTGTTTATTTAAATCACCAATGGGTACTGAAAATTATCAACTTTTTTTCTGAATCTACTATAACATTCTTTTTCTTCTTTGGTCTGTAATACAGTAAATTACATTTATTGGTTTTCAAATGTGAAACCACCTTTGAATTCCTAGGGAAAAAACCCATCTTGGTCATGATGTACATTACTTTTTATATATTGGTTACTATTTTATAATACCTTATTTAAACTTTTACATATGTGTTTCTGAGAGAGATTCACCTGTAATTTTCTTTCTTACAACGTCCTTGTCAGGTTTTTGCATAAAAGTTATGATGGCTTCATAGATGAGTTGCTACTTGTTCCCCCTTTTATTGATTCCCTGGAATAGTCTGAATAAGCTTGGTGCTATTTCTTTCTTAACTTCACTTGTTAGGCTGTTTGAACCTGGAGGTGTTTTTCTCTTTTGTTTTCTTGGAAGGGTTCTTAATTTTGGGTTCAATTTCTTTAATACATATAGGACTCTATTCTATTTCTTCTTGAATCAGTTTTGGTATATTGTGTTTTTGTAGGATTTGACCACTTCATGTAAATTTTCAAATTCATTGACAAAAGTTCTTAGTAATATCCTCTTATTATCTTATTAATGACTCTAGTATTTGTACTGATGTCCCCATTTTCATTCCTGTAGTGATTATTTGTGACTTTTTTTCTCATTTTCTTAATTAGCTGTGCTAGAGGTTCACAAATTTTATTTTTTTCAAAGAACTGCTTGACTTTAAAAAAAAAATTTTTATTAACCTCTGTCTTTAAAATATTTTCCCTTTTTATTTGTTTATTTTTTGTTATTTTTCTAAATTCTTGATATTGATATAGGTATCATTGATTTTAGTCTTTTTTTCTAAATATGTATTTAAGGCTATAAAATTTCCTCTAATAATTGCTTTAATGCATTTCACATATTTTTGATACATTTCATTTTAATTATCATGTAGTTTAAAATATTATCTAATACTTACTGTGATTTCTTCTTTGACCCACTAGTTATTTAGAAGTTTTAGAGATAATAAATAGTTTAGGGTTTCATAGTTTTTATTTTTTTATTCATTTCTTGCTTAATTCCACTGTAGTCAGAGAACATTACTGTGGTTTGCTATATGGCCCAGCATAGCGTCAATTTTGCATGTTCGATGTGCACATCAAAAACATGTATATTTTTATTTGTTGAATCCAATGCTTTAAATATGTCAATTAGGTCAAATTTATTGTGTTGTTCAAATCTCCTCTGTCTCTATTAATACTTTCCCACAATTATTCTATTAGTAACTAAGAGAGTTGTGTTTAAGTATCACACTCTGTGGATTTGTTTTATTCTCCTTTTAGTTCTGAAAATTTTTGTTTCTATATTTTGAAGCTATGTTATTTGATACATACAAATTTAGCTTTTTTATATATTTCTTGTCAGTCGTCACTTTTAACAGTAGGAGCACTCTATCTCTAGGAATGCTTCTTGCCTTGAGGCCTATTTGTCTAATTATCATAGCTATTACAGTTTTTTTTTAATTGTTTTGTTTGTGATAACTTTCCCATTCTTTTAGTTTCAATATTTTTATGTCCTTATACTTAAGTTATAGCTCTTATTTGAAAAAATCCACTCTGTCCTTTAATTAGAATATTTAGTCAATTTAACTCTAATGCAAATAGTGGCATATTTGAGCTTAAATTTACTACATTAGTGTTGTTTTCTCATTTTCTCCCTGATCTAGCTTCCTTTTCCTCTCTCTTTTTTTTTTTTTTTGTTGACAAGAAATTACAATTCATTCACTCTTTTATTCATTCATTAATCAGCTTTCTGTTCTCCCTCAGCTATTAGCTGTGTGCACGTTCTTTTTCATTCTTTTCATAGTTACTCTAGAGGTTATAACATGCATCCTTGATATATTAGAGCCTAATTTTTTTTTTTTTGGCAAATGCTGTTATGTATTTAGGCCCCAGAAAATATTTTTAAATTATTCAATATTAACTTAGATTTATCAACAAATTTCCCCATTTTATGACTTTTTATTCTTCCCTAAATTTTCATACTTTTAATCTGGGATTATTTTTCTTATGCCTGAAGAACTTCCTTCAGTACTTCTTTTAGTGTGGTTTACTGGAAATTAAATCTTTAATTTTTTGTTTGTCTGAAAATGAATTTTGGGGTAACTTATAAAGAACATTTTCCTTGAAAAACAGAATTTTCTTTCAGTACTTTAAAGATGTCATTTGTGATGATTAATTTTATATGTCAATTTGCCTGGGCCATGAGATGCCCAGACATGGTCAAACATTATTTTGAGTGTGTATTGGGAGGATGATTCTGCAGGTCATTTGTTCTTGGGTAGACTTCCCTTCTTATCTTCAGAACATTGGCATCTTCTTGTACTCTCTTCCCAGTACCATGGAAAACAACTTGCTTTGCTTCCAGTGGAAGGGTCCTTGTTTCAGGCACTGCTCTTTTTGTTTCTAATGGAATTAATCCCTTTATTTTCAGAATGAATTGATAGGTCTGGATCTTTTTTTTTTTAAAGTAGAGTAAAACTGCTTTAATGTGTGTATAGGACGTTTTAATAATTTTGATAATTGCCATTATATTTTTTGAAAATGAAACTTTGTTCTTGAATAGAATCAAACTTGGCCAGATTTTCTTAACAATTTGGCTGCAATATTATGCTACTGGCATATGTATTTTGTCACTAGCTTTCACAAGAAAAGAGTAGGTATAGATTTAAAGCAAATCTATATTTTATTTCAATAATCTGAAAAATTCATATATTATTCTGTGAAATGCTTGAGACATTGTAAGTCTTACCTGACTAATGTCTAAGTAGCTAAGCAGTTGGAAGACCAAATTATATAATAGTAAATAAAATGTAAACCATTTATCACTAAACAATATCACTGAGCAGGTCAAATTTGTCTTTTGTAATTCAGAATATTCTGGTTAATTAAAAAATTTTAAATTAAATAAATGTATTTAGTATTATGCAGGTCTTTGGGAGAAAGTGGGTCATGCCTGCATTACTTTACAGCATAAAGAAAGCATAAATATATCTTATTGGGAAGTCAGGACTTACTTGAAAATGTTTTGAACATTGTTGGTCTTTTAGACTAAAAAAGTCTCTGTCGGCGTAACAAAGACTCACAAAGACTAAGAACTGTCTTAGCAGCAGATAACTCCTTAATAGTTGGCCACATTTTAGCCATAAGAATGAAGATATCTTTGTCAAAATCATATATTAATTTGTCAACAGTGCCTATCTTCATAAAGCCTAGGTGGAAATTGTTCTTTCAAGATTTATCATGTTTTCCAATTCAAAAACCTCCCATAGCCAAAATGGCACTGAGATCTGAAATATCAAATTCTTGCCTTCACTGCTTTGTCTGATTTGCCAATTGCTCCCTGAACCCTGGCAAATTTCAACAAGTCAAGTTGATGACTTCCTTAAATTTCTGATTCCAGTCCCATTAATTTACATGGATGAAAAGTGCATTGTGAAGATGAAAAATTTATTTTCACTAGACTTATGGAAATCATTACCAGTTATTGCTCTGTATAATTTTATTAAAAGTAAAATTGAAAAAAAATTAAGAATTTTGTGGGGTAACTGTAAATTATGTGAGTGCTAGTTTTTCCTAAAATTGCCCTTTACTAATTTTATTTTTGACAATTTCCATCACCAAATCTATAGTACAACATTCTTTTCCTACATTTCAAAACAAATTAAAAAAAATAAGGAATACTATGGAAAAATAATGGTTAACAATCTATTATTATTTAGCATAGGAAGTCAAATGGTTGAAAAAAATTGAAGGTTTAAAACGATGATTTTGTAAATGGCAAGTCATGATTAAAGTCTCCAAAATTTGTTTTAAAATTTATACTTTAAGTTGACATAAAATTGTATATTTATCAATGAAGTTCTTTTTGGTTTCAAAGTAACTTTTGGTTTTCTAGTATAAATTTTTTATTGTACATATTTTGGTTTTCTAGTGTGTAGCTTCTCTTTTCCTTTCTGATAAAATTCACTTACATTTTTCACTTTAAGATTAATTTTTTTTCACACCACATTTCTCTTCCATGTTGTCTAATACCAGCCACACCTATTATTATCCTTTTCATTTCATTCATGACTCCTTCTTTTATTCCCTCTAACCCTCTGTCGTGGAGCTTCTGTTGTGTATTTATCTGTGATTGCAGCAGGCTTTTTGCAATAATAATCAGGCCTTCCAGGGATTCACCCAAGATTTATTGAGCATCTAGTATGTGCCAATCAGTGTGCTATATTTTGGAGATAAGATAAAGATAGTCCCTCTGAGCTCTTTAAGGTTAGGGTTTATGTCTTTTTCATCCTGTATCCCTAGTGCTTGACACATGCCTGACCCATAGCAGCCTTCCATAAAATTGTTATTGAAAGTAACCCCAAAGCCCATCTGCTCTGTGAAGTATTCCATCTATATTAACTGTTTCCTCTTAGTTCCAATAATGTTTGTTCAAATTTTGGGGACAATTCCATGTAGCAATCAGTAAAATATGGGGGAGCAAATATTGTTCTTAGGTTTCCAAATACATTCACAACTATGGCAATAATTGCCTGAGTACCAGGAACACACACTGTGCAGACGTTGCTTCAAGTACTTCATTGCTGCGTTGAGCCGGGTTGTAATGCACATTTGGGTGAGTTGCTGGCTTTCTGGTTAGATGTCTGCTATAGATAAAGCAATCTGTGCAGTGCTAACTTCATGAGGCTGCACCTTAACTATACATTCTGTTTTGTGACCCAGAGACCAAAAAGTTGACGAATGTAGAATGTAAGATGAAATTAGGTTGTGTATTTTAAAAACGTACAGTATAATTATTTGTATTCATTACTGCAAATGAAGAGAATAACAAGTAGTAAGACATGTAAAATCAAGACATTTGTGAAATCAATTGGACTTTTATTTCTGAATAAAATAACACAAAAATATTTTTAAACTTCAGAAATGCATTCCAGAAAAATCTTAATCGCTATTTCCTGATCCTTCTTCTGTGGGTAATCAAAATGACATATTCACATTCAATCATTCAATTATTCACTGCCTGACCTTGCAGACTTGGCTTAATATAATTTCTTTTCAGCTAGACTAGTTCCTAGAACTGTGAAACTACTGGATTTATGATTGAAAGAGTCAGTTTGTGTATTGTATGGCATTGGGTCAACATGTCCTTCTGAAATCTCATTCTTTGTTTTGCCCAGTTTTCTTGTGAAAAGTGAATTGCTGACTAATTTTAACACCCCCCCCCGCCTTTTTTTCCAGATAATATGTGAGTTAGTCTTCATGCTTTGCAGAATTTTGCCTTTTTCAAGATCAGACTTGTTCAATGCCATTTCCTTCCTTCCTTCCATTTGTTTCCTTTGTGAAGAAATTACCCCTTTCAGGAGCAAAGGAGTTGATAAAAGATAACTCTCACAATCAAGTCTGTTTTAGGTTTACCAAAAGAGGGTATGAAAGGAGTCCATCTCCAAGGGGAGGCTTAAGTCACTGAGAAGAGAAAGGAAGAAAAAATAAATCTAACAACCCAAAGAACAAAGATGTGGAATTTGAAATAAAAAATATACTTACCTATACATTCCTGACATATTTAATCATAATTTTGACCAAAGTTCACTGTCCATAAGATTTCATGTAAGTTCAATATATTGTTCAGTTAATTTTGACTTTCATCGAAACTAAATTTTGTCAATCATCTTTTGTTAAAATGTTTTAGAACCAAACCCACAACACAATTAAGTCTCCAGAAATGCCGTTACATTTTCTAAAGGAACATCAATCTACTTAGAAGTGTGAGATCCATATTGTTAAGCTTGTGTTACATAGATGCTCTTTTTCTGCAGGCAGCATGATGTAGTGGAAAGAATACGAGATTCTGGAATTAGAAAAACTGGGCATGAGTCCCAGACTCTGCACTATCAGCTGTGTGACCTTGGGTAAGTCATTTAATCCATCTGAGGCTTGTTTTTCTTGCCTATCAAATTAAAAATAAAAGATACCAACCTTTTAGGTTGGCTGTGCAGATCAAATATGTGAAAGTGCTTTATAAGTCATAAAGCATAATGCAAAGGCTAGTTATTTTATTTCGGATTAATTCAAATATTGCTCTAAATTGGTATGTCCCCTAACAAAACCAATGACTGCTAATGCCCGTTGTATCCCCGGTTCTATCTTAAATTTTTTTTTCTTTGGAGAAAATTTTTAATTAGCAAATTGTCCATGGGTTTAAAAATCTTTTTTAAAAGAATTATTATATACTTGAATCATTCAATTAGAAAAAATATATAAGCCTCCTTTAAGAGAACCCCCCTGAGACTGAATCATTTTGCCCTTACCTCAAGTTTGGTTCTATCCCCACATTCTGAAACCAAACCTATCTTCCTTCAGAGAAGCCCCTTTAGGCTGTGGATTATATAAGTGAGAAAAATGTTTAAATGAGAGCACAGACACACAGGGACAGCTTACTCATTAGACAAAGTGGGCATGGTGCCAAGGGTCCACTCTACTTTTAAAGGTCAATGAAAATGTTTTACTCTCTTTTGAAACTGGCAGAAAGAAAAATAAACTTTTAGGTCAAAGAAAATGTTTTACTATACAATATTAATATATTCATCTTTATACCAATGAGTCAAATATAACTTTTAACATTTGTTGTAGCCCTGGGTAACCTCAGATGAATTCTTCGAGGAGTCCAGGTATCTGTAGTTCAAGGCACACCAGGGCACTGCTCCAACCAAGGTGACGTTGCCAGGAATCACAGATGTGGAGCGATTAGTTCTATCTTGGGAAATAGGGAAGGCTTCACAGAGCTGATATTTAAATCAGCCTTTTGAAGATAAATATGTTCTCTACAGGTGAAGACGATAGGAAGGGCATTTCTAGGAGAAAAAGTAACATGAACCAAGGGCTGTGGAGAGAGAGTGTTGGAACTTAGCAGTAGTCAGTAACCCATGATAGCTTCTTCAATATAAAATCATGGGGAAAAAGCCTGTTACTTATACTGCTAAATCTTACTCAAGTTGTTCTTGTCCAGTATCTTGCATCAAAATATTTTAGAGCTAAACCACAAATTACATGAACATCTGTAGAAATACCTAATGAGTAAGCAGTTGGTTGTTCAAAGAGCTAATGAGCTTAGAAAGAATTACTAGGGATATTGTGTCAGAAATAAGGCAAAGTATTTTATGTAGCAGTTATTCTTTGATTGCAAGCAATAGCAACTGATGCTATCTAATTCAAACAGAAGAAAAACAAAAGGAGGAAGGAGGAAAGGTTCCTGCTCCTACAAACACATATGATATTCATTTTGAAGTCTGAGTGGTTTTCTCCTTTCCCCACAGCTGAACCGAGTAATCTCCACCTGCAGGTTCTATTTAACCCCAGAGACCACTGGACGAATCCCATCCTTTGTCAGTACCTCTAGGTCAATACTTGGGTTATCCAGCACCAAATATGCAAGTATCTGATCTGTGCTCAGCCTTTTTAGTAACACTTGTGCCTTGCTACAAGACTGATATGGGTTATGAGGTTAGCAAACTGTGCTCTATCCTATTCCTCAAAACAAGTCCTCACATTAGAGCCTGTTCTGTGGTCCTCTTTCCTCTTTGATCTCTCTCTACTCCTCACCTCCAAGGACCTGTGAGCAGGGCTGTTATTTATGCCCTACACAATGCATTTGACTGGTAATTTATACTGGTGTCTGTTCTTACCTATTGAGGCATCCTTCTGCTGGGTCATGATGTCTGTCCTGACTAGTTTGTACTTATATGTACCAGTGGTTAGATATGTTCATGTCATTCCTACCCATAATCTACATTTAATTTGACATCTGATAGCATCATTGGAATTGCATTATGAAGATAGTAAATGTAGATATTTTGTGTGGTAAAACATTACCTCTCCTCTTCCTTTAAGGATCAGTCTAGAATTATTTGTCCACCAGAAAATGTTATTTTCAGAATTGGACTGTTTCTGTTACTTAAAAGGTCAGTCATGCATGACTCTAATCAGAACTGTTGACTGATTAGACTTTCAATATATGTTTGCCAAATATGTTCAGAGGCCAGATAATAGGGACAAAGGGATGAATTGGCCATGGACTATGTCTGCAAGGAACTCACTATGTAGGGCTTCTATTCATGAATCTGCCACTTATTACTTTATTCAGAACCATTCAGCTTATATTTGTTAAATTTAAAATTATGGTAGATTTCTTATTGACTTTTTAAAATGTATATGATTAATTCGATTTAGAAATATGTTTGAGAATATCACAATTCACTTGAAAGGTAATTGGATAGACCCTTGGAAAAATCCATTCAAGTAATCTCTCAAATGCTCATTTATCCATCCATCCATCCATCCATCCATCCAGTCATCTGACAGCTTGTTGGATTCATCTATCTTCCAGGAAATGTGCTTACAAATACAAAACAATTCCCAAGAAGCTTACAGACTAGTGCAGAAATAGATACACAAATAAACAATTACAATGCCATTGTGAGGATAATTTCACATGTGGATGATCTCATACAAGTTCCAGGCAGTGTAGTGAAAATGATCCTAGATTCTAGAGGGACTGTAGATTGGGGTTTGAATTCTGGCTCTGCTCTTGTTTGTTTGTTTGTTTTTTGAATTTTATTTCATTTATTTTTTATACAGCAGGTTCTTATTAGTCATCAGTTTTATACACATCAGTGTATACATGTCAGTCCCAATCTCCCAATTCATCATACCACCACCACCACCACCCCGCCACTTTCCCCCCTTGGTGTCCATATGTTTGTGTGTAACCTAGAAAAATGGTACAGATGAACCAGTTTGCAGGGCAGAAATAGAGACACAGATGTAGGGAAACAAAAGTATGGCTCTGCTCTTGTTAAAGCTATGGCTTTGAGTTACTTAATTAACATCTTTATGTCTCAGCCTCCTCATCTATTATATATGCATAATGTCATTTGTCTGACACACAATGGGTGCCCACCATGTTAGTTACCTTCTATCTCCCCCTCTTTCCTGTCATTCATCTCTAAACTTTGATTTCTTTATCTCAAAAAGGAGAGGGTTTATGATTTAGGAATGATCCCCTAAATCTTGAAAGAAGTGTGTTCATTACTTATGGTCAAACACGCAGTATGTTTTGTAGATACGGTAAAGCTTTATGAATAGCACTGATTAGTGTCTAGCACACCCTGCTCTTTCTCACCTTCAGGACCTGGTACCTCCTGTACCTGCAGATCTCTTTCTCCTCTGTGCTTACCCAGCTAACTCCTGCTCATCCTTCAGGTCTCAGCCTAGAAGTCATTTCCTCCAAAATGATTTCCACAGGTGATCTCCAGGATGCTGATCTGTGAATTTCTCTGGACTCTACTCATCCTGTCAAAATAGCCATGACAATACAGCAATCCCCTACTCACACATAAATGCCAAAATTTGAGATCTCTAATCGTCTAATGTGTTTCCCTTAAAAAAGTCAGTGATAATGACTCTTCTAGTAGACCCTTCTGGGAGCAACTTTATGGTTTACTGCAGAGAAAGAGAATCTATTTATATTTCATCCTCTCAATGCAAAATGTGGATACAAATTATTAATGGCTAACATGTATAAATCATTCAGTACGTGCCAGGCACAATGCCAGGCACCCTATATGCATTATTTTATTTATTTCTCATATTGACTTTAAGGAACAGGTTCATGAGTAAAATAGGTTTACAGATGAAGAAACAGTGACTTAAGGAAGTTAAACAAATTGCTTACCATTACACAAATTACTATTTCCTAAATGTTAAGGCACTATAGGTTGTAAAAATAAAACAAAGCAAGGCCAAGAAAGCCCCAAACACCAAAACTCAAAACAAAAGCCAAAACACTATTGGTTTAACAATAGCTTTTCAGGGAGAGAAGGAAATATGGCCTTATATACACACAGTAATTCTAAGATGATCCTAATGTCAGATGCAGTCGAATTGAGGAGTGTCAGAGGCAAGTTTGAACTCAGAACTGTATGGCTTCAGAACCAATACTTTTACTATTATTCTTTGCTCTTACAATTCAGAAAATCAGTCCTCAACTACCAAGATACTTGAGAAAGCCTCATGAGGTAAATAAAAATTTTATTGAAAATTGTGAAAATAGGAAAAATATAAAACCAAAGGAAAATATAAAAAATCTCTCCCATCCACAATTTACAAAGAGCTCATGGGTCTTAATATCATCAAAACAAACAACCCAATCAAAAAATGGGCAGAAGACCTAAATTTCTCCAAAGGAGATAAATAGATGGCCAAGAGGCACATGAAAAGATATTCAACATTGCTAATTATTAGAGAAATACAAATCAAAACTACAATGAGATATCATCTCACACAAGTCAAAATAGCTATCATCAAAAAATCCACAAACAACAAAGGCTGGAGAGGGTGTGGAGAGAAGGGAACCCTCCTACACTGTTGGTGGGAATGTAAATTGGTATAGCCGCTATGGAGAACAGTATGGAGGTTCCTTAAAAAACTAAAAATAGAGCTACCATGTGATCCTGCAATCCCACTCCTGGGCACATATCTGGAGAAAAACATGGTCCAAAAGTATATATGCACCCCAATGTTCATTGCAGCACTGTTTACAGTAACCAAGACATAGGAACAACCTAAATGTCTATCGACAGAGGAATGTATAAAGAAGATGTGGTACATATATACAATGGAATATTACTCAGCCATTAAAAAGAATGAAATAATGCCATTTGCATCAACATGGATGGACCTAGAGATTGTGATACTGAGTGAAGTAAGTCAGACAGAGAAAGAGAAATATCATATGGTATTTCTTATATGCAGGATCTAAAAAGAAATGATACAAATGAAATTATTTACAAAACAGAAACAGACTACTGGTGAGGGGAAGGGATAGTTAGGGAGTTCGGGATTGACATGTACACACTGCTATATTTAAAATGCATAACCAACAAGGGCCTACTGTATAACACAGGGAACTCTGCTCAATATTATGTAACAACCTAAATGGGAAAATAATTTGAAAAAGAATAGATACATGTATATGTATAACTGAATCACTTTGCTGTACACCTGAAACTATCACAACATTGTTAATCAACTATACTCCAATATAGAATAAAAAGTAAAAAAAAAAAAAAATCCCTCCCAAACTCAAAACAAAATACCACCCATTAAATTCAAACTTGCCAGCAACATTAGATTTATAAACTTTAAAATAAATGCATAAAATATAGAATCCAGTCACTTTATATGATTTATCTCATTTAATCTTCTTAACAATTCTATATTATTATAATCTATACTTAACAAGTGAGGAACTGAGGCACAGAACATGCCCAGTTCATACACTAATAAAGGATGGAGTTTGTATTGGACCTAGAGAGTCCACAGATTGTGAACTGGTAGGAAATTCTATAGTTTCCCAGATCACAAGGATGCAGTAATTTTTTCTGAATAATTGGAGAAAATTAGTCAAGAGAAATGTTTGCTGTTGAAGCAAGGTTTTTAACATGGGGGAATCTGGTTTGCTGTGGAAATGAGCTATTCCCTTCCATATTCCCTGTTTTCTGCCACATGTTATTTTGCCAGCTTCAGTTTTGATAGTCATGGTAATTTTAGGAACATAATCCCACAAAAGCGTAAAAGGAACTATGCATTGTAATCTTTGGGTACTTGTCTCCATGTACCTAGACTAAAAGCTCCTTGTGGTCAGGTGCTATGGTTTGTTCCTCGGTATATCAGTGTCTGAAACAGCTAAGGGACTGTTGAATGAATGAACCACATACGAAATTGCACATAGCAATTTTAGAGTTAAAGAAAATGCGTATCATGAAGAATGTGGTCTTTCCACCAGATGACAACCAGGCTCTACAGGGCCTTTTACAAATTAGAAAGAGTGCTCCCTCTGGCTGGGTAAATTAGAAGAAGGCATCCACTGGGTAGATGTGTTCTTTCTGACTTGCCACCCCCCATCCCCCTCACAGAGAACCGCCCCTGGAGAGCCATGGAGTCCAGCTAGGCAAACAGAGCTTAGATTTCCAAACTCATTTGCCCCCGCCTTGGTCATGTGTGTTTAAGCAGTGCACAAAATATACAACTGTATGGGATGCTCTAGTTTATCTCATCTTCTCTTTGATGTTTTTGGGGGGGAAGGGCAAGCGTCCTTTTGTATTTCTTAATTGAGAAAAGACTAGTCTGCCTAGTTTGAAAAGATGTAAAATGATTACATTCTATTGATTTATACCTTATTAAACATCCACGTCATTATTTTTCAAGGAAAGTGCATTAGGTGGATTAGTTCCTTCCCTTCTAATATTGTAATCTATAAATAATTTTAATAAGATATTTTGAGATTTTGAAAACCAAAAACATTAAGCCCTGAACCTGGATATTTTAGTAGTGGAACATTCAATGAATTTTCTGCTTTTCTTGTGCATTCTTCTTATTTTGTGTTAGATGAGCCACTAGAAAAAAGAAAAATTAGCTAAAGCCAGAGTCTAAAAATCTTAAAATCATTTTTTTTTCTCTTCCAGACACATACACACAGCTTTTCTGTGCTAGGTAGGATTTAGGGGCAACCTGAGTCATAGCAAGAAAAACAGGAATTCTGCTGGAATTAGTGGCTCTCTAAACAGCCCCCGTTAATTGCAAGTGATCATCATGGTGATAGTTCCTCAAGAGGAATTTATTAAAGCCGAAGTCTTAAAACTCCATTTCATCTCACTTAGACATACGCACACTCCGAAAATTAAGGAATTACAACCAACATTCCTTTCTTGACCAAAGGAAAGGCCAATTAAAGCCCTTTTGGCCTTGATTATAGCTCTGCTATAGCATGCCTTTTAAGAATGATATTTGTATTTACTTTTAATAAGGACTACAGAATCATTCTTCAGTTTTAGACATTGTGAGGGGAAGAAAATGTTTCAATTCAGTTTGCAAGTCTTCAGGTTAGAATATTGATTTCCTGTCCCCAAATACATTTAGAAATGTGATCTTTGTGGATGGATCTTAGTATCAATTGTTGTCCTTTTAATCATCATTTTCTCCTTTAAGTTTCTCATTCACTAATCTGAAGCAACAAAGTGGGAAAAATCTTGATAATGATGAAGAGAACTTCACCAGCTCTGAGGGTGATTCACTCTTGTGCGGGTGGTGTCTGGATAGAAGTAGGCTCTGCTTTCCCCCTTGGTAAGCAGGGCAGAGCCAACTCTGTCAGGAGAACCCTTGTGAGCATTAGGGAAAAACATAGATAAGTGTTTGGAAGCAAAGCTAATCCTGGTGTTAGGATTGCTACTGCCTACCAATATTGGTTACCCCCTGCTTTAATAGAAACATTCATTTGTAGCACATTTAAAATGATGTGGTTTCCTGATGTCAAAGCACTTTCTTTTCTGGTTCATGTTGGTTTTACCATTGGCTTTACCACTAAGAAAGTGCACACCCTAGAGTGGCCTCTAAGTGAGCCAGCAGGCCTGGAAAACAGAGGGCTTGGATTAGCTGGAACACAGTTTTGAATGGTAAAGAGCAAGGATTTTAGAGACATGACTTTGAATCCCATCTTGCATCTTACTGAATGAGCTTGGGCAAAGTGTTTAACCTCTAAAAGGCTTTGTTTCCTTCCTTTGCAACGGCCACTACCTTCAACGATTCTTGTAGGACTTAGTTAGATAATACAGGTAAAGCACTTAGCGCAGTACCTGGCACTTAGTTCTTAGTAAGTGACAGCTTTTCCTGCAGTTGACGTATGATCCTGGAGAATCTCTTTGGGTCTGAAATTTCCTTCTCAGAGGTTGAATTATAAGTCCTAGGAATAGCTAAAATAAAATAAAATTTTGGAGACTTTTGAATTTGTGCAAAATAAAATATATTGCCAAGAGTAGCTACCAAATTAGCGGTAATATGCCTTAAATTGTTTCCAATGAACTTGACTACATATATACTATAAATAAAAATAATAATGATAAAGCTCATAAAGATAATAACATTAAAGATTTCTATTTGTTCAATGCAAACTTTATTTTCCAGGGACTTTAAATATACAATTTTAAGTACTTATAACAATGGCACAAATTAAGTATCATTTTTCATATTTTATAGATAAATCAGAGGCTCAGAGAGATTAAAGAATATCTCAAAGGCTGCACAACTAGTAAACAGAAGACCTGGGATTCAAAACCAGGTTTGTTTTACTCCAGAGCCTTTGTTCTTTCTACTACACCTGCTGTATGCTCAGAGAATATGCCAAAGGGTCTGGGAAATTTGTCCTTCCAATTACAGGGAGCGATAATCAGAAGGTGGTTTTGTCTCCTTAGTGAATACTAAATATTTTGCTGCCAATTTCACAATCTCTGAGGGAAATCTACATTATCTTCTTTGCTAGAATCCAGAATCCCTTTAGCTGATTAAATTATTTCCATTGATGTGGATTTCAATTCAGTCTAATAGCAACAAGGTCCCCTTTTGACAAAGGATGTGCTGTTGTTAGGGGTTTTTCTGAGATGCAATTCTTTCATAATGTTTTCAGTCAGATGAATCTGAGGACAGCATTATTCATATCTGTCCAATCCATGGCGGATAAAAATTCTATTGTAGGGAATAGTTTTGCTTCTAGTGGATCTTATCATGAGATTTGAAAAATGATGTAAAAGAAAGAAGAATCAATACAGAGAGAACAGATCACAGTGTTAGGAGGACAGATTGAAGATGAATAAGACATAGACTGCTTATAAGGAAGAGACAGAGCTAACAATAAGATTAAAGGTACCAGGAGAGAGAAATATGTGCAATATAGTAGGGGCAACAAGGAGGGTAATGGTCCCACTTATGGAATTCAGGAAATTCTTCAAAGAGTTAAAAAGCACTTAACTGAGTATTGAACAGTGAATGTGTGCTTCCAAATGATGGAGGAGAAGAAAGGAGTGTGCAGACGAGTTAAAGCTCATATATCAAAGTAAAGTATCAGGCATCTTGGAAATAGATCAATAGAAATCATCCAAGAGGGACAAAAAACAGAAAATAAACAAAATGTAGACCTACGTCCAACCGTATCAGCAATTACTTTAAATGTTAATGAACTAAACGTGTGCTGTTTAATATGGCTGCCACTGCCATATGTGGCTATTTAATCTTAAATTAATTAAATTAAATTAAATATAATTAAAAATTCAGTTTCTCAGTGTATTAGCCAGATCTTAAGTGCTCAATAGCTACACGTGGATAGTGGCTACCATATTATATACTACAGAGGTAGAGCATTTCCAGAAAGTTCTACCAGACAGTGTTAGAAACAGAGAAGGTCAAAATGAATTTTAAAAAATTACATTTTGGGCTTCCCTGGTGGTGCAGTAGTTGGGAGTCCGTCTGCCGATGCAGGGGACGCGGGTTCATGCCCCGGTCCGGGAGGAGCCCACGTGCCGCGGAGCGGCTGGTCCCGTGAGCCATGGCCACTGAGCCTGCGCATCCGGAGCCTGTGCTCCTCAGCGGGAGAGGCCACAACAGTGAGAGGCCCGCGTACAAAAAAAAAAAAAAAAAAAAAAAAAAAATTACATCTTGTCTACAAGAGATACTATTCATTTATTTATTTATATTGAAATATAGTTGATTTACAATGCAGCATTAATTTCTGCTGTACAGCAAAATGATTCAGTTGTACATATAAAAACATTCTTTTATATATATATAAATTCTTTTATATATATAAATATCCGTTTCCATTACGGTTTATCACAGGATATTGAATATAGTTCCCTGTGCTATACAGTAGGACCTTGTTGTTTATCCATTCTGTATATACTAGTTTGCATCTGCTAAATCCAAACTGTCACTCCATCCCTCCGCCTTGGCAGCCACAAGTCTGTTTTCTATGTCTGTGAGCCTGTTTCTGTTTCATGGTTAAGTTCATTTGTATCAGATTGTAGATTCTACCTGTAAATGATATCATATATTTGTCTTTCTCTTTCTGACTTACTTCACTTAATCTGATAATCTCTAGGTCCATTCATGTTGCTGCAAATGGCACTATTTCATTCTTTTTATATGGCTGAGTAGTATTCCATTGTATATATGTACCACATCTTCTTTATCCATTCATCTGTCATTGGATATTTAGGTTGTTTACATGTCTTGGCTATTGTGAATAGTGCTGCTATGAACATAGGGGTGCATGTATCTTTCTGAATTATAGTTTTGTCTGGATATATGCCCCGGAGTGGGATTGCTGGATCATATGGCAACTCTCTTTTTAGTTTTTTGAAGAACCTCCATACTGTTTTCCATAGTGGCTGCACCAGCTTATATTGCCACCAACAGTGTAGGAGGGTTCCCTTTTCTTCACACCCTCTCCAGCATTTGTTATTTGTAGACTTTTTAATGATGGTCATTCCAACCAGTGTGAGGTGGTATCTCATTGTAGTTATGATTTGCATTTTACAAGATACAAAAATATATACTAAATGTAAAGATACAAAAATATATACTATACAAATGTCGGATAAACATCCTTCAAGATGAAGAGTTTTATTAGAGACACATGGGAATATTTCATAATGATAAAGGGATCAATTCATCAGGAAACCATAACAGTCATAAATATTTATATGCCTATGTGTTTTTTCTCTTGAAACCAACTTATTCTCTTATTCTCTGACACCAACTATGTGTCCTACAGTTCAATTCAATCGTTTCAGTTCTGATGCTAACTACTCAGACTTGGTCCAAACCATACAAGTTAAGGGCTGAATCCTAGAAGACTGCCCCCACTTTAGACACCAGCCACAAATGGAGTTCCCAGGAGACTTATACTTCTGCCAGACTGATCACAAATTTAAAGGTTCTCATGACCCTCCCTCAGAATCAATAATTTGCTAAAATGAATCACAGAACTCAGGAAAGCACTTTACTTACAATTACTGGTTTATTATAAAGACTACAACTCAGAACAGGCAAATGGAAGACATGTATACGGCAAGGTATAGGGGGAAGGGGTGCAGAGCATCCCTGTTCATTCTGAGTACATCACCCTCTGAGCACATTAGTGCGTTCACCAGCCCAGGAGCTCCCCAAACCTGGTCTTTTAGTTGTTTTTTTTTTTAATGAAAGTTTTATTATGTAGATACTATTCATTAAATCGCTGGTTTATTGATGACTGAACTCAATCTCCAGTTGTCTCCTCTCCCTGAGGTCTAATTCCTCTAATCATTTGGTTTTTGTGGTGGTGCACCCCCATCCTAAAACTACATAGGGCCCTCCCATGAGTTATCTCATTAGCATACAAAAGACAGTAAATTCCAGGGGTTCTAGGAGCTCTGAGCTAGGAACCAGGGACAAAACCCAAATATTTCTTTTTTATTTTACCACAATGGTTAATAACTGTGTCTGCAAATACATGAAGCAAAATTAACAGAATTAATGGGAGAAATTGACAATTCCCATCATATTTTGAGTTTTAAATATTCCTTTCTCATTAATTCATAGACAAGACAAAGGAATCAGTAGGGACATAGATAAAATGAGCAACACTGTCAACCATCATAATCTAACTGATATTTATAGGACGCTACACACAACACCTGCAAAATACATAGTCTTTAAAAATGTATATGATACTTACACTATGCTAGGCAATGAAATGAGCCTCAATAAATTTGAAAGGATTAAAATTGTTGACCTAAAAAAAATAGACTGCCAGTTATTTCTACAGCAAAAATGGGTTTCCTTGGGATCGATAAAGAATGTCACTTCAGGGTCTGCAATCATGGTGAGCCATGGTGCAATTCCCCAAACAGCAAGGGAAGGAGACATCTTTTATAGAGGGGAAAAGGAAGTTATGAGAGGGCTACAGTAAACAAAGAGTCCGTTGGAGGAACTGAGAGTTCAAAGCAAAGTGGCTTTTCACTGGCTGAATTGTGACAGTCTCTCATTGGCTGAGCTCCTGCCAGGTAAGAAGAGGAATCCTTCCTTCTTCCTGTTGGGGTTTGCTGTCATCATAGGGTGTGAGGACTCCCCCTTCTGGCCTCACGACTGTATTTTAATTGAGGTTTCTGTTTATTAATTTTAACAAAAAGAGTATGATTTCGAACCACGACAATTAAATTAGGAATCAATAATGACATGTGAAGGAAAATCCCAGATTTTTGGTATTTTGGACTTCTAAATAACTTACGGACCAAAAAAGTAATAAGAGAAATTAGGAAATATTTCAAACTGAATGATAACCAAATGACAACGTATCAAAATGTGTGGAATGCAGCAAAGGCAGCACTTAACAGAGAAATTTAAATTTTCTTTGAGGATATTTATTGGCACATTATTTATAATAACAAAAAATAGCAGTAATCACTAATAGTCCACTAACAGTTGGTGGTTAATAAATTATAGTAGATCCATACAGAGAAATACTGTGAAGTGAAATGAGTAAAGCTCTGTAAATATGAATATGGCAAGATCTTCAAGAAACATCATAAAAGTAGAGTGCAGAAGAGTATTTAGAGTTTTTCTTTTAGTTATGGAGTAGGAATGGATTTTTTTGTTCGTTTGTTGGTTTTTTACATCTTTATTGGAGTATAATTGCTTTACAATGCTGTGTTAGTTTCTGCTGAATAACAAAGTGAATCAGCTCTATGTATACATATATCCCCATATCTCCTCCCTCTTGTGTCTCCCTCCCACCCTCCCTATCCCACCCCTCTAGGTGGTCACAAAGCATCGAGCTGATCTCCCTGTGCTATGCAGCTGCTTCCCACTCATTATCTATTTTACGTTTGGCAGTGTATATATGTCAATGCTACTCTCTCACTTCGTCCCAGCTTCCCCCTGCTGTGTCCTCAAGTCCATTCTCTACATCTGCGTCTTTATTCCCGTCCTGCCCCTAGGTTCATCAGAACCATTATTTTTTTTTGATTCTATATATATGTATTAGCATACAGTATTTGTTTTTCTCTTCCTGACTTACTTCACTCTGTATGACAGACTCTAGGTCCATCCACCTCACTACAAATAACTCAATTTCATTTCTTTTTATGGCTGAGTAATATTCCATTGTATATATGTGCCACATCTTTATCCATTCATCTGTCGATGGACACTTAGGTTGCTTCCATGTCCTGGCTATTGTAAATAGTGCTGCAATGAACATTGTGGTACATGTTTCTTTTTGAATTATGGTTTTCTCAGGGTATATGCTCAGTAGTGGGATTGCTGGGTCATATGGTAGTGCTATTTTTAGTTTTTTAAGGAAGCTCCATACTGTTCTCCATAGTGGCTGTATCAATTTACATTCCCAGCAACAGTGCAAGAAGGTTCCCTTTTCTCCACACCCTCTCCAGCATTTATTGTTTGTAGATTTTTTGATGATGACTATTCTGACCAGTGTGAGGTGATACCTCATTGTAATTTTGATTTGCATTTCTCTAATGATTAGTGATGTTGAGCATCCTTTCATGTGTTTGTTGGCAATCTGTGTATCTTCTTTGGAGAAATGTCTATTTAGGTCTTCGGCCCATTTTTGGATTGGATTGTTTGCTTTTTTGATATTGAGCTACATGAGCTGCTTGCATATATTGGAGATTAATCCGTCAGTTGCTTCGTTTGCAAATATTTTCTCCCATTCTGAGGGTTGTCTTTTTGTCTTGTTTATGGTTTCCTTTGCTGTGCAAAAGCTTTAAGTCTCATTAGATCCCATTTGTTTATTTTTGTTTTTATTTCCATTACTCTAGGAGGTAGGTCAGAAAGGATCTTGCTGTGATTTATGTCATAGAGTGTTGAGAAATTTAAGTTTTTAAATGTTTATTTTAGGGAAGAAGAAAGGTCTAAAATCAATGATCTAAAGTTCCATCTTAAGAAGGTTGGAAATGGAAAGCAAAGCAATGTAAAGTGAAAATACATAGAAGGAAAGAAATAGCAAAGATAAGAGCAGAAATCAATGAAATTGAAAAAGAAAAACAGTATAGAAATTTAACAAAGGCAAAGTTCAGAGGGAAAGAAGCTAAGTGGTCTGGGGATGCCAACTGTGAGGATGAGGGGTCTGAGAGGGGAGATTGCCCCACAGTGTTATCAAGTCTTCGTAGAATCACCCGGTCATTTGAGGGGTCTTGCTGACACCGTTGTTTTGCCTGAGTACAAATTGTGTTGGGAAGCAGATATTATTTTTAACAGCATTTTGAAATTTAAAATATTAGCATCATCTTATGTTCAAAATGAAGGCAGTACCTGCCACTTTCCTGTGCTTCCAGTTTCTGCCATTCAGCACGGTTGACAAGAACCTGTTTATTTCTCACACCATTGCCTTTGCTTTTTGGAAGCAATATACAAACCTATGGAGATTTCATTCAAGACACAGTGCCTGTAGGGCTGGGTCTCCAGGAGAACAACCTCTGGAAGAGAGAGCTACCTGTTCTTGCTTCAGTTTAACAGGTTGTTGAAATTTGCAAATGCTATGTGCATTTGTAAGAATGTAAGTTACAATTTAGTTTATAGGAAATGGTCATTCAATCGATAAATTTTTGCTGTTAATTTCCATTTGAATTTGGATTTTTTGTTTACTTTTGTTTCTTAAATGACATTCATAAAGCAATAAAAGTTTCAATAGGTTATGCATAAGCAATAGCATTTTATTCTTATGCTATTTGACCATAACATTCTTTTGCTCCATTGTGCCTTTCCTTTCTTTCTTTTTTTTTCTCCATGCAAGTAGAATAAGAAAAAAATACATAGTTTAAATGAGAGGTGTGGCCTCTAATGAAAACTAGAAAATAGAGGAGAACTTTGTCATAGAGCAATTTGTGTTGTATACAGATTTGGCCACACCGTAGGTCAAATATTATCCTCTGAAAATAACTATATTCAATTAGAAATTCTAATCTAAGATGGTATTTATTCAATCCATAAATACCAACATTATCTAAAGACTTCACTTTGTAGGAGATGGGAAGGTAAAGCAGAAAGAACATGCGTTTGAGTTAGACAAACCTGATTTCAAGTACTAGCTGTGCCACCTAGTATTTCTGTAATCTTGATTATGTCCCTTAACGGGTTTGAATGTCAGTATTCTTACTTCACAATGTTGCAGTGTGCTTTCGAGGAGGTAATGTATGGAAAGTGCCTGGAACACAGGGGATCCTCTGTTTTCTTACCTCTTTGACCCACATTATATACCTGTACTGCTAAGAAATCGTAGCTTTCTGCATTTTCAGAGAGCAAGTATGGCAGAGTGGAACGAGCAGGGCCTTTGAAGTTGCACAAAAGCATCCTTATTCTCCTTTGTCACTCCTTGACCACAAGCGACTTTAAGCAAATTATTTAACCTCGTTGAGTTTCTGTTTCCCCATGTATTAAAAGAAAAAGAAGACTGCATCTGCAGACACATGAAAATTAAATGAGTTAGGATCTGTAAACATCTAGCATTGTGCTTGGCATAGTAAATGCTCAATTAAGAGTAACTTCAGCTATATTATTTTGGTGCTATTAAGATTTTTTATTGCTTTTTTTTAAGGCACTTTCTATTTTAAAGATCAAAGCCCTTAGGATTACAATCAGCAATGCTAGAGCTCAGATCAATTTCTGGGTCAGATACTGGTTATTTAAGGTGCTCTCTGCCTCTGTTTATGGGGACTAGAGAAGAAATCTCATTGTTCCACATGCCGCAGAGTAGAAAGATGCTCATGGGCTCAGTGGAGGTTATTTTTTATGGCTCCAAGAACCGAATCTTTATGATTGATGCTTGCTGTTTTTAAGATTTTTTTTAAAGTTCCCTCCAAAAAATTCATCTCTCAGATTATTGATTTCTACTGAACTTGCCTACTTTTCAGGGCAACATAGTATATGATCAGGGAGGTAAAGAGCAGTATTTATTTGATTAAAATTTCTTCAGCTTGATTTTCTTGTTGCTAGTGGCAACCAACAAAAGAATAGATCTAAAATGACAGGCAACAACCACAATGATTAGAGTCTGTGTTTTTATCTTTCCCCAGCTGTAATTTTATAATAGCCTTTCTAGTGCTTGTGGTCATAAAAATGATTACTATATACACCACTTTAGACATATTGACAAACCACCCACCTAAACAACCCTATTTCAGTAATGAACATTTTCCCAGGGCTTGGAGAATCAACTTCAGACCACATGTGCTCTTGCTACCCTAACAGCTATAAGGAAGATGGTACTGTGTATTTTACAGAAATTATTTTCCAAAGTGAATTTTCTATTAACTGGTATATCTTAGATCAGCATAACATTATGTGTAGCAGCAGAATTTATACAGTTTATATCTTTTTGAAAACAGTATCACTTCCTAAACACACACACACACACATACACATACACACACATATGCACACACACACATACACACACACACACACAAACTGTATGTAATCTATTTACGAATTTGATGGTTCTGGTATAGATATATACTAAAGCCTCTAAAGGAAACTAAAACTACACCCTTGGCCGAGCTGTTCATTGTCGTGGTCCTTTGCCCTTGAAGCACCATTGTCCTTGGAGCACCACATTCATAATACAGTTAAATTCTATTAGATTACTTTCCAAGGACAAAAGAACATCGTTGTAAGAAGGAAAATAATTTTACAGAAGCATGACCCACCTTTGGGATGTTTGTTGGATATTCCAAAATTGAACCTGATATACAGGAACACACTAGAACTGCGTGTGACGTAGTAATAAGGTTCACTCTCTTCCTCTCTCATCTTGTTCATTTGCCAGCCAATTGAACCTTTTAGTGCAGGGTTTGATCTCTGCATGCTGTGATGCTATTTGTCTGACTCCTGGAGTGTTATATTCACATGGACAGGACTTCCTGAGGGGTGGCCATTATCAAACTTACAATAAGACTTCAGCTGGATGAGAAGCCTTTTTGATGAATATCATGTGTGCTAAGCTGCATTTCTTGAGGCCAAGGAAATGTTTCCATACACCCCATGTTAAAGGGTAGGATTTCTTAGGAGGAATACCTTAGGCTGCTAACAGCACAATTGGGGATGGAGCTGGGGAGCAAAATATTTTGTAGTCAGCTGGGAAGTAATGGAGCCAGTACTCCCAATGAGGGAAGGCCCTTAGCAGCCAGATTTGATACTGGAAGCCAGTGCAGGGAGAGCGTCTCTCAGCTGAGCAAGGTGAGAGGGCAGGGAAACCAAGGCGAGGCTTAAGAGGATCAAACATATTTTGTCCACTTCATAAAACTTCTTTGGGCTGGCACGCAAACCATCTTCTAATTAAAAAAAAAAAAAGTGCTGTTAAGAAAGTTTAGTCTAGCCAAAGTCACGAGATTCAAGAAGTTCCCCATTTACTTTTCTTCAAATCTGTACAACACTGCAACTTTCCGCTCATCTCCTTGCTTAAAATTGCCACAGGCCTGAAGGCCTGACCTTCCCGGCTCTGAGTTGGAGTTGGCTCTGAGTGAGCGTTGCCAGGGCCCAGGTTGGTAAACTAAAGAAGAAATGACTAAACTGTTAACCAAATGCTTAACTCTGCTAGTCTTCTCCATCAGCATTCAAACCGGAAATGGATTAGAGCGCTCCTATTCTCTAGGGCTCCCAGTGGATATCTTATTTATTAAACCAGAAGACAGGTTTGTCTCTGGGAAGAAGAATTTGGCTCCAGCCCCGACCATCAGGCATTCATTCATTTATTAAGCATGTACACTCTGTAGCACTCTCCATTGCACTGGGGTATCCTGTGAATGTAGCAAACCAGCTACACTGAGGGCATGTGAGAATATGTTCTCTAAATTCAGTCATTCCCATCCATGATGTTCAATAAAATTCATTCACTTTTCCTACATTCTTTTAAAATACTTTCCATTTTCTTTGTGCTTGGAGCATCCATCGTCACTGTATTGCCTGGGTTTTCTCAACTTGTTTCAACCCCTTGGGGGTGATGGAAACTCTAGAGCTAAAGGCAGAGGATTCCCTTGAGGACTTGGTAGACTGTGGAACTTGATCCTTTTTTTTTCTTTTAAATAGAGTATGAAAAATGCTCTTTAAAATAACTTGGCTCCATTGGCACAAGCTGGGAAGTAAGTAAATCCTGGCTTCAAATAATTCAGATTCTTGAGAATATAAAAACCTGACAAAATGAAATAGTAATTTATGAAATTAAAGCTGTATCTCCCTGGGAAACTGATGTCACAGATACTTAAAGGTTGGAGGGTATTTGTAGGCCGAGGAATTTTTGAAGCTCTATGTCCGCAGGGACTGTATTTTTCTTATTACTCTTTCACATGGCACAAAATCGGCGCTGAACAAATATGTTGAATGAATGAATGAATGGATTTTTATTTTGTATTGCTCTCTCTCTTTCTCTGTAGATCCTACTTCTCTAGAGCCTATATTTATTTACGAAGCAAATACCTATTAAGAGCCAGCTTCACTTTATAAGTGCCACTGGCACTTATTAAGTGCCGGTGTTAGGTACTATGGTAGGGTAAGAGTACAGAAAAATGAATAAAACTTGAGGCATGTCCCCAAAGAGATCTCAGTCCACTATTGCAATGCTTAGATCTATTGAGCAATGCCATTTATCTGTACCCCTTTTTCATCTCATTCCTGTTAAATTTAAAAAAAATTAATTTGTTTTCTTTTTTATTGGAGTATACTTGATTTACAATGTTGTGTTAGTTTCAGGTGTATAGCAAAGTGATTCAATTATACATATACATATATCCATTCTTTTTCAGATTCTTTTCCCCTATAGGTTATTACAGACTATTGAGTAGAGTACCCTGTGCTATACAATAGGTCCTTGTTGATTATCTGTTTTATTTATAGCAGTGTGTATGTGTTAATCCCAAACTCCTAATTTATCCCTCCCCTCAACCTTTCGCCTTTGGTAACCATAACTTTGTTTTCAAAGTCTGTGAGTCTGTTTTGTAAATAAGTTCAATTTTTAGATTCCACAAATTTTTTTTAACTTTTTTTTCAGTTTTAAAATTTTTAATTACTTACTGGGCTTCCTAACATTTCTCCTCTCAGTAGCCCATTTCTTCAAAATGCCATAGGCTTTGAATTTTGAGCAACCCTAGTGTTTTTGTGAACTTGCTAACTTAGATTTACTTCTTTCCTTCCTTCCCTCCCTCCCTCCCTTCCTTCCTTCCTCCCTTCCTTCCTTCCACATTGATTTCCTCTAGGTATAACTTGTGCACTAATTCTTCCAACATTTTTATTATGGTGTGATTATCAAGTGTTTGGGCGAGAGTTTTGAGGGCTTAATGACCTTGTATTAGGTTCTTACTGTTGCTGTAACCAATGACCACAAATTTAGTGACTTAAAACTATATAATTTTATTATTTACATTTCTGGAGGTGAGAAGTATGGAATGGGCCTCTTGGGGCTAAAATCAAGGTCTCATCAGGGCTGTGTTCCTTTTAGAAACTCTGGGAGAGAACTCTTCCTTTTGCCTTTTCCTACTTCTAGAGGCTGCCTGCATTCCTTCAATGGTGGCTCTTCCATCTTCAAAGCCAACGATGGCCAATCAAGTCTTTCTCACGCTCATCACTCTGACTTTGTTTCCCTCACCATATCTCCTTCTCTGACTCTTAAACTCTTGCTTCCCTCTTTCACTTATAAGCACACTTGTGATTACATTGGACTCGCCTGGATAATCCAGGATTATCTCCCCAGCTCAAGATCCTTAATTTAATCACATTTTCTAAATCTCTTTTGCCATGTAAGACAATATATTCACCGACCCCAGTATGAAGACATGGATATAATTGAAGGGGTCATTCTTCTGCTTACCACACATCTAATGGGCTCTTTAAAAATAAGGTTCTTTATCCTTTTTGGTTGAAAGCATAGCTGCATCTAACCCAGATTCTGACTCTAAGTCTTGGCCCAAGTGCTTGGCATATCTTCTCTGCCTTAAGTCCAGTAGAAGAACACCTGATGTAATACTTTTGTGGACGAGTATATGACATTATAGACCAGAATTAATTCTTTATATGTGTATGTAGGTAGGTAATGTACACTTTAGGGTGCTAAAAATGAGCTTGACTCTGGAAAAAGTCACTTTATATTTTGGCACATTTGTACTTGTTTCACACAACTGTATGATTTTAGTAATGATGTATGAGTGCTATTTTGTGTACTGTAATACTTTCCAACTTTTGTCCCTATGTCTTTGTACCTCTTTTTCTTTTTCCCAGGGAAAGTAGAGGAACATTTTACAATATTCTCTTTGGAATAGAAGATATGGATTTTAATCACTGAGATGATGTAATCACCATTATTCTGTTGAATTTTAGACCAGAATGGTTTATAAGCTATAGTAAATCATCAGTAAACATCATTTAGTCTGCCAGTCCCTGTGTGTTCATAGGAATAAAATGTTACTTCTGTCCTTGAGGAAACCATAGTTTACAAGAAAGAGAGCACACACAGAAGAGAGACTTAGCAATCTATGAGGTCAAGACTCCCATCAGAAAATTAAATAAGGGTGACCCAAGTTTTGTTAGCAGATGACATTCAGACTTTAAACATGCAAGCAAAGATATTTCCTCAGGAGCTGGAGGTAAATGTCACTTGCTTAAATTCATATTTGGAACAGAGGAGGTTGACAATTATAATACATGTCAAAATAAAATTTCTAATTTGAAAGAAGTTTTAATTGCTTACATATTTCTTCTTAATGTCATATTAAATTGGTGCTATTAATGAATGGAACATTAAAACTGTATTTAATGAGGTATTTCAGAGGTTAGAAAAGAAGTAAAAACAATTGAAATATGTTTTTTTGACTTGGGGGATTTTTGTTTATAAAATACCTTTGAGTGTTTATATCCCAAAAGAGTGTGGAAGACATAGGTCAGTGGGGAAAGAAAAAAATCAATGGAAGACATAGGTCAGTGGGGAAAGAAAAAGATCAAAGTTCTCACTTTTGATGAAGAGAGATGACAGGCAAGTCCATAACAATTAATCATGGTATGAAAATAATGTAAGTGATTAAATCTCAGAGATACATAGACAGTTACCTATAGTTGTAAGGTGCTAATTACATTAAGACTTAGTTATTGGGGAAGAAGGAAGAGCAAGAGACTTATGAGTGCTTCTTGAGTGACTGCTAAGAAATTCCCATTTTAAGAAAAATTCTCCTTTAAACATATGTTGTAATCATGAACAATTTTGTTGGAGTTGACTCAGGTAGCTTCAGTCTGGTCCTTCAGTAGAAGATACGATTAGATTTGTGACAAGGCTTTGTGATCATCTCTTGCTTTTGTCTACCCCACACAAGTTGACTTAGATTGTAGCTATGGGAAAAATCTTATCATTCGATCAATATAGAATTGCTATTTCTTCACCTCAGAGGATTAAAAATTACTCTGTGTGTATGTGATTGAGGTTGGGTTGGGATTCTAATGGCTGGAGCCAGGGCAGAATTGAGGATATTTGAGAACCACTACCTTGGGTCATGAGACCTGCATCCACTTGCTGCTCTTAACCAAGCCATGCTTTATTCCACTTGAAAGTGTGCATGGTGGTTTTGGGTGGACAATAAAATGTAATTACGGTAATTCCAATCTTGTCGGGAGATGGTCAGCCTTTAAAATTGTATCCATATGACACCAAAATAACTGCCTATTTGCTTTTTACTCGCCTCGATTTGTTATTTTGGCTACATAAAGTCTCGGTAGTCAAATCCATGTTGAAAATTAGCCAACATTAAAGGCTGAAAAGAACTTTAAGGAAAATTTAAGCCAAACTTTTCATCTTGGAAATGACTATTGTGATGAACTGAAGAGAGCATGGAATACTGTTCTGTGTCTGCGAGTCCTGCTGGAGCCCTGTAGTGACAAACAGAAGCAGGAAGACTGATTGGCTGGCATAACTAAATCTTTGATTTGCTTAAGACATGAATGTCTGAACTACATGAACCCAGTAAAACCAAATACCATTCTTTAGGAAAAGCAGTAGGCTAAGTCTTTTGAAATTTGGATAACAGACTATTGCTTGGACAAGCTAAGTCAAAAGTTTTATCCTTAAAAGAAAATTGGGGGGTTAATGTGATTTCCAAGCAAGAAACAATTTTTTGCTTTTAAAAATAACCTCAAAAAAATAGCCTCATTTGTTAAGTTGATCTTTTTTCATTCCAGAAACTTATTTCTAAGGCAATGTCTTATGTTTACTGTTATATGTGTCTCAAAGAATTAAAGGCCATGAAGGACAGTAAGACTGAGAACATATGACTGACATGAAGAGGGCAGCTGAGGCAGTACAGAAGTCCTACTTGCAAGAAAGTTGTTTTGGCCTAAATTTTCCAAATTAGTTGTTTTATTTACTAGATTATTGTTCACGTTCCTCTTTGTTTTGACTGGGTTCACTCACAGGATGGTAGAACTGGAGAGGCTAAAACTCTGACCAGTGATTTATTGAGGCCAGTCTATAAACTCAATGTATGGCAGGAGCCTGGGACTATTAGTACCTATGCCAGGCAAGGTGAACTTTGTCTTTGCTGTAGCTAAATCCTATGAACTCTGGTCGTATCTCATTATACTTGTTAATATACAGCCACACTTAGACATCAGATTTTCATTGGAAGTGATTGTATAATCATAGATTCTTAATTAAATTGGAGCTTTTATGTGTATGGTGCCAAAATTTAGTGCATAATACTATCCATTGTTCAGAGAAAATTGACATGTTAGAAAGCAAAAGTGAATGCTAAATTAGCAATGTTGTTGTAAATTTAAAACATGCTGTTTTAAGTATCATAAGGAGTTAGTGCAAGAGTTTTGTATAAGTGTTTTGTTTTTGCTTTTTAAGAGGGACCTGGGGTAATTGATTTGCTTCAGTAACCTGTGTTTAACCTGTGTTTTTCCGTGTACTTATCTCCCCCTCTGCTTAGTTCTGCATCCTTTCAGTACTTCTGCACTTCAGGTGGGCTTGTTGATATACTACTTCTTACGTGTTTCTATGTTAGCAGTAATTAGATTGGAGCTGGGGTTTTGCAAGATATTTAGTTTCTCCTTTTCATTTAATTTTTTTTGAAAATTAGGATAATAATATTTGCCTTGCAGATTTATTAATGATGTGCATAAATGTATGTAAAGTTTCTACTGCTCAATAAGTCCTCAGGAAACTAAGTAGAATGTATGTTCATCCAGGGAAATGTCTGTGGTTTCTCTTTGTTTCGCTTTAGGGTGGATATTCAAGAAATGTTGCCAAATAAGAGCTACTCAGATGCAAACACAAGAGCAAATGCTGAAACTGGCTTATAAATGCAAGCCAGCTGGCTGCTCTAGACAAAGTCTTAGGAAGAAAGCTTTCTTCATCTAATTCATAAACGGAATTGCCAGGTTTAACTGGCTTTTTTAAAAAAAATTTGTTTGAACTCTGCATTGCTGTATAACTGTGACAACATTAAGAAGAGTGTGTAAGAGTAAAATAAGGGGGTGACAGTTCACAAAGCAGTGTTATAACCATCTCTGTGGAAGAGCCTAGAGATGGTTCCATGTAGGAAGCCATCTGTCTGGATGGTGTGACCTCAGGCTAGCACAGTTGATAAGCGAGAAAGGGAAACCCTTTACCTGAGGTAGGAGATAGCTGGTGTCTGCTAGTGGAGTAAAATTGAAGCTTTGTTTTCTCCCAGACACTCCAAGGACAAAGCTAGTGGCAGAAGCTGAGCTCTGCTGGAATAAAGAGATAAGATGACCACTCCTGAGGTCAAGGAAACTTCCCCGACTTCACAGAATGACTCTTTGGAAGTCAAAGCGGGAGGGTGCCACCCCATAATAGGTGATGCCAAGACCCCCACAGGCCTCCGCGGTGGAATCCATTTTAGCAAAAAGTTGCGCGCGCATGTTGGAGAGGTTCCTAGGGCAGGTCAGTTGTGAAAAAAGAAGATTAATTGGCCAAAGGTAATCAAAGACCTGGAAGAATTGTCCTATATAAGTGATTTAAATCACCTCCTTACTGCACTCCTCCTCATTAGGGGGGACGTCCACATCCTTTCTCTCCGGGTGTGTATCTCTGCCTTGCTTCAGTCTCAAATAAACAAGCTGTTTCTCTGTGTGCTCTTGCACTTGTTGTGCTGTGTCTCTAATAATAATAAACTTCGTACCTGTTTTTACAGGTTTTGCCTCCTAGAAATATTTCTTGCTTTCAAACGGGGGCAAGAGCCAGGGCCATTTTGCTTCTAGCCTCTAGCCCCTGGTGGTCTAGCGGCTAGGATTCCTGGTTTTCATCCAGGCTACCCAGGTCCGATTCCTGGGCAGGGAACTAAGATCTCTCTTCAGGACTGCTCACTGCTGTGTCTCCGAGATGATACATACCCAACTTGGCAGATGTATGTGTGTGTGTGTGATGAATATATTCTATATTATGACTCTCTCCCTCCAATATATATATACACATAAATTCAGCATTTATTTCCACGCTTTTATGCTCTCCCTTGTATCACAGGACTGGAAGCCTGAGAATATTATTTCCCAGACTCCTTTGCTTTTGCTGTTGTGGGTGTAATTTATATTGTCAATGAAATGAACTCATGCAAGATTTCAAAGGCTGAATCGAGGCTTAGTGAGTCCATATATGAAAAACATAAAACTTCCTTTGTGATATAAATAATAATTTCCCTAATTTATTGATTTTATAAATTTGGAAGTATGAAAAGTTGCTTTCCACCCCCATGCCCCGACTTAAAACAAAAAATACCTGTTTGTTCAGCATTTGCTGCAAAGATTGAATCCTTTGTTAGACAAAAAAGTACGACTTTTCTTTCCCTTTAGCTTGCTTTTTATGTGACATTGTTTGAGAGACAGAGCACAGTATTTTTAAACAGATGACAAAATGTCAGCTTTGAGTGGCACAAATTTAGAAGCAACAGTAGAGTGTTGTATTACGATTTCTTTGTAGTATGAAAAAACTCCAGAGTTATTTCTCTGTGCCTTCGTGATAAAATCACACTGAGAGGCAACATTAGGACACTGATTGGGAGGAAGGGCGAGCGTGAGGAGGGCAGGACCGTAATTTTCATCTAAGGAAACAGCACTAGACTTGCGAGAAGGGAATTGCATGTATTACTGAGCAGTGTGATGGTTCTCCCAGATGAATAGTTCATCTCCAAGAAGCATTTGATCAGGTGAGCTATCAACAAGATCTGGCCTTTGATAAACACATCCACTTTAATAGCAGTTCCTGAGATGAAAGGTTTGGATACCTTCAACTTCATGGCACTCAATCTCTGCAGCCTGAAAATATGAAATGATAACTTTTTAGTGTGCTGCCTTGAAAACCATCAAAGTATGCTAGAATCATCCTTTTAGACATAAAAGGAGACATAGGTTGTTACTAATTAACTCATCTCCCTTGTTATTCCTAAAATGATTTAAGGCAACAGGCTATATGATATAATGGGAAAATACTCCCTCTTGGCCTGATGTAAAATGACAAATTGTCCAAGATAATCTCTAGGTGTCTTCCATATTACACCTTTTATGAGAAAATTTGGGGAGTCATTCATTTAAAACTTCATTGCAAGGGACCATATTAAAGTGAAGTCTTAATAATAAACCTCCCAATGTGGGGTTTAGGATAGACCTAAATTCATCCTATAATCTACTTGGTTTTTGGACTGTTTTGATTCTGAAGCTTACATGTATCCACAGAGTTGATGTCAACCCAATTCCCTGGAAAATTGGAAGACAAGGATTTTTTTCTCTGTTCTTGTTACTATCTTGGTGAATTTGGCAAATGATTGTCTTTTCAGTGGCACAAATTTAGTAACAATAGGATGTTTTATTACAATCTCTATTTCACATGAATTCTAAAACTGTTGGTGATCTGGAGGGAAGTTGGTTAAGAGGATAGTATACTTTTCATCTAATGAAACAACCCTTAACTTGAGGGAAGGTGATTGTAGGATTACTGAATAACTGAATAGGTTTGCACTTGAAGCATAGAGTGTCAGTTTTCTCTTGTTGAGAAATTTTTCTAGCCAATATTTTACAAGAAATGTTTCCTTTTACAAGACATGTTTTTAAAAAAGTGTTTAAACAGCATAATTCACAATAGCCAAAAAATGGAAGCAACCCAAGTGCCCATAGACGGATAAATGGTTGAAGGAAATGTGGTATGTACATACAGTGGACTATTAGTCAGCCTTAGAAAGGAACGGAATTCTGACACATGCTATGACATAGATGAATGTTGAGAGTATTATGCTAGGTGGAATAAGCCAGTCACAAAAGGACAAATATTGTATGATTCCACTTGTATGAGGTACCTAGAATAGTTCAGTTCACAGAGATGTAAAGTAGAATAGTGATTGCTAGGGGCTGGGGGAGTGGGGGATGGGAGTTAGTGTTTAATGGGTATAGAGTTTCAGTTTGGGAAGATAAAAAAGTTCTGGGGATGGATAAAGGTGATGGTTGCATAACAACATGAATGTACTTTAAAGTCACAGAACTATGCACTTAAAAATAGTTAAAATGGCAACTTTTATGTTATGTATATTTTATCACAATTTAAGAAATAAATTTAAAAAGAAAAAAGAATTTGAAATAACTCTAGCTGCATCTCCATGTTTATCCCTTTTCCTAGTTTAAGAGGGGTATAAGTTACACTTCTCTAAAGTTCTCTGTCTCTACTGATTTAAGGCTGAATAAAATGTCACCAGCAGTTCTTTTGCCTCTTTTAATATGTACCTCTTGGTAGGCCACCAGCTCTGAGACGTATCTATGTGGCTCTGACTTCAGGTAAAATAAAGTTGCATCTAGCATTTATTTTACAATTACAAATATGGAAGGAAAATTAAGAAAAATAATGTTGTTGTCTTAGAAAATTGCTTTTTTGGAGATAGCGTACATGACGGTTAACATTAAAGATGTGATATTATCATGTCTTTTTACTATTGAACATATTTAAAATGTACATTTGGGCATCAAGTTAAAGATATTTATAAAATACTTTCTTATTTGCGAAAGTGAACCCCACCTATTGCTGATATTCTTCTTGTTCCCTTATGAATATTTGACTGAATCTTACAGTTCTTTTATTTTTTTTTGAAGTAGGCTAATAGAAGGCTTTTTAAAAGTAGGCTAATAGGCTAAAGTAGCCTACTTACTTAAAGTAGGCTAGTGATGCCTTCAAAGGTTGTTTATTTTCTGACATAATAACTATATGGTATAACTATCAAAAATACCTTTATGTGTCAAAGATTCATGCCAGTAACACTATAGTGAGAATGATTTTTCCATTTTTTAAAGTAGAGACAGTAATTTATCAGGTGTTTTAAAATCCAGATTTTCATCCAAAAACTTGCCTGAGATTTATTTTAGAAGAGTTGTTTTCCCTCACAGGATGGTGGTAAAAGGCAAGAAGACGTGACTCCAAGAACCTAGACATATTTTGACAGACTATGAAGCATCTTGAATTTCCCCCCTTAATTAGTCCATTTTTATTATGAGTCTATTGTTAAGTGTTTTTTTTTTTTGGTTTCTTGTGGGGTTTTTTTGCGGTACGCGGGCCTCTCACTGCTGTGGCCTCTCCCGTTGTGGAGCACAGGCTCCAGACGGGCAGGCTCAGTGGCCATGGCTCACGGGCCCAGCCGCTCCGCGGCATGTGGGACCTTCCCGGACCGGAGCATGAACCCGTGTCCCCTGCATCGGCAGGCGGACTCTCAACCACTGCGCCACCAGGGAAGCCCTATTGTTAACTTTTGACAGAAAAAATTCATAAATAATTATTTTATGGATAAAGTAATTTAAAATAAAACAGTCATTACAAAGAATAATCAATAACGTGTAGCATTGTGTTGAATTTAAAGGTGAAAGCATTTATAATGCAAGCACAAACACACTTGGAAGTTTCAGGAAAGTTATTAGCATAGAAGGCGAATAAGCCATGAGCGGGGGCAAGGGCAGGGATGGATGAGGCAGGACTTTTATTGTTTTTTTAATTAAAAAATTTTTTTATTTGTTTTTTAAATTTTTATTGGAGTATAGTTGATTTACAATGTTGTGTTAATTTCAGGTGTACAGCCATTTCTCAGCCATAAAAAAAGAACGAAATAACGCCATTTGCAGCAACATGGATGGACCTGGAGATTATCATACTGAGTGAAGTAGGTCAGACAGAGAAAGACAAATAGTGTATGATATCACTTATATGTGGAATCTAAAAAAGGGGAACAAATGAACTTACTTACAAAACAGAAATAGAGTTACAGATGTAGAAAATAAATTTATGGTTACCAGGGGGTAAAGGGAGGGAGGGATAAATTGGGAGATTGGGATTGACATATATACACTACTATATATAAAATAGATAACTAGTAAGGACCTACTGCATAGCACAGGGAACTCTACTCAGTACTCTGTAATGGCCTATATGAGAAAAGAATCTAAAAAAGAATGGTTATATGTATATGCAGAACTTTTATTGTTAAATGCTTCTCAGGCCGCATTGATCCTGGCTTTGGACAGATTCCTTAATTATTTTTTCCTCCCAAATCATCTGTTGCAAAATGGAGAGTTTCAAGTGCTCCCAGGAGGTGGTTAGTTCAGTGAGAGTGAATTTCATGGTGAAAAGTCCATGTAACTGGAGTCCACTGAGAGTCAGTTATTCCCTTGTGAGTGGTTTGAATTTATTTTGAGTCGGTCTGAGTAAATGTCAAGTGTTTTATCACATGGGTAAAGTGAGCTTTTCTGTGGCATCTCTTATGAAAGCCAGAAATCATGGCAGGGATGGGGCAACTCCTCAATCCTTTATGGGCAATTCACAAATCCAAACTCTTCTGAAAACTCAAAGACTTTGTTTTCATAGCTTCACTGGTGATAAATTTGGACCTGACTTGATGTGGGGCTATTTGTAGTTTTAACTGGTTCTACTTATTATAAATATTTGTACATTTAGCTGTGGAAATATTAGTGTTTGATTACAGTTGCTACCCCAGATCCTGCCGGGATTCTTCCATAATGTAGTATGTGTACCATGTTACTCCAAAAATCAGAACATTTCTGAATTCCCAGACACTTCTGGTTCAAAGGCTTTAAAAAAAGGGATTTAGGTCTATACCACTATAAACATTTTTATTACTACTACTAAGTAATGATAATCTTTTATGAAAAAAAGATTTATTGTATGCACAGTATGTTCCAAGCACTGTGCTAAGTGCAGGATATATAATAGCAAGGAAAACATATATAGTCCCTGATGTCTAGTTGAGGAGACAATCACATGTACAGCCATATAATTACAGATACATATATATGTATGTGTATATTTATATATAATTATATCAGATATATAATTACATATATGTAATTTTACATATATAAAAATATAAATAAATATATAATTACATATAATATTGTATATATTAATATTAAATATATTAATTTATATTATAGATAATTATAGGTAACTATTATAGATAATCACATGTACAGCTAAATAATTACCAATTGTGCTAAATAGAGTTCAGGAAAAACCGGGAGAAGTTATAGTTTAGATTGGTGAATCAAGAAAATATTTGAATGGAAATCTGCATGGTTACTCAGAGGAGGCAGGTAAAGGGGATGGGAAAAACATTCTATCCAAAAAAAACAGGTTGTGCAAAGTTGCAGGAGTAGGAAACATCTTGGCCAATGTAAAGGGTGGAAGAATACCATGTACTTGGTGCATGGCAAGGGATGAGAAACTGAGATGAGATGAAGCTTTAGAAGTAGGCAGAGGCTGGATTATTTGAATGGGCCATGGAAAAGACAAATTTTATTCTATTTGCTGGTGAGTGATACGATCAAATTTAATTTTAAAGTGATCATTCTAGGATATCATAGGAATTCTCAGAATGAATTGAAGATGCACAAAATTTTAAGGAAAAAAAATTCAGATGACAGATGTTGGAGGTAAGACCAGTATAAAGGAAGTAGAGGTGAAGAGAAAAAGAGTCAAAATTTCATTTGGAGGGAAGATTGGCAGGGCTTAGTAATGAATTGGCCATTACTTGGTTGAGGAAGAGACTTGCTCTTTTCTGAGTGAATGGAGGTCTCATTTGCCAAGATGGAGAAGACCGGAAGAGGAGTGTGTTGGCTACGACTGCAGTGAGGGGAGGGCAAGAGTTCTGTTTTGGACATGTTAAGTTCGTGATGTCTGGAGGATATCCAAGTGGACATGTCAAGGGGACATTTGGCTACACAGATCTGGAGCTGAGCTCTGTATTTGGAGGCTATTCGTTTGGAAGTTGGAATATAGATAGATTTAAAACATACGAATGGATACAAATATTTAAAGAATGAAGATAGAGAAGAAGGTCAAAGGCTGATCTTCTGCACTGTTGAGGAATTTCCACATTTAAAAATCAGGTAAAAAAAAAAAAAAAAAAAAATCAGGTAGAAGAGGAAAAGCGAGCAATGGGGAGTGAAAAGGAGCGGCCTCACCATTGGGAGAGGAGCTTGGTGAGTGTGACGTCAAAAAAGCTGGGAGAAAAGAGGTTTCAAGAAGAAAACGCTTAAGAATTGTGAATGCTGCAAAGCGGTAGTAGGGAAGGGTCTAAACAAACTCCTTGTTTGTGACAGCAAGGGGTTATTGGTGGTCTCAGCAAGAGCGCTTATGTAACTGGATTGTGGTGGGCCAACCAGTGATGGGGTAGGGAGTTCTTTTCAGAAACAGAAACAAAATGACAGAGATAGAGGCAGGAACAGAGATGATTTAGAAGATGGAGCTATGGGAGCTTGAGATGGTAGATCTTAATCGGGAATTTATGATGACCACTTAAGCAAATAGTAATAAAGGGTTTGGCTTGAGCTGGAGAGTCTGGAGATGGTGCTGGCTTCAGGCATAGAATGACCTGCATCAGGGGTCGGCAAACTCTGGCCCTCAGGACAAATCTGTTCTTGTAAATGCACGTTACTGGAACACAACCACAGACATTAAAAAAAAAGAAGAAGAAGATGGAGCTATGAGTGCATGTTTGAAGAAGTAAAGCAGGTGCAGAATATGCCTGGGAGAGGAGAAATCCAAGGAATTGAGGCTACTACTTATTCTGTATAAGGGTACTAAGGGTTTTATACACTTCAATCCATTTTAATTCTCACAACACCACTAGGAATAAGTATCACAATTGTAACAACTTGTTACATTCCTAATGGCTAGAAAGTCTAATAAGAATGGTCTCAGGCTACATTCCAAATGGCTAGGAAGTCTAATAAGAATGGTCCCAGACTTAGTCATATCTATTAGAAATATCCTCGAGTACAAAGTAAAGTGAGATGCTCCTCTGCTGCTCCCTTTGCTTGCCTTCCAGTCACTGCCAAGTTTGCTCTCAGCAGGGCTCACACAGTCTCATCCTCATTTCCACCTGGTCCTCTGCCCTGTCCCTCAGTCCTGACTTTATGTCACTGTGCTACTTTACTTACCTTAGTTAAGTTCTCTATGTATTGTATTTTCCCATTCTTGGGAAGCACCCATAAGACCAACAAAAGCTAATATTGATCACTTTTCACAGCACATCTTGGATTTATTCACTTAATTATTAAGTGACTACTGTGTGCTAGGTACTATACTATTGATATATAGTGGTGAACAAGCAGACATGGAGATTATGTTCTAATATATATGTATGGATGGGGGGCGCAAATGGCTGGCAAGTGAACCAATACTTTAAAAAAAAAGATAATTTTGGGTAATGATGAATTCTATGAAAAAATATATCAGGGCATTGTAATAGAGAACTGAATGTTTCCTTTAGATTGGAAAGTCAGGAAAGTTCTCAATATTATGCTAAAAGACCGCTCTCTACTGAAGGTGGGGATGGAAGCAAAGAGAGCCTGCCTTGCCCCACGGGATGAAATGAGAAGAGTCTAAGTGAAACGGTGCACCTCAGACTGGAACTTGAACATACGTGCGGGGACTCAACCCAGCTAAACCCCAGATTGGGACTTGAACCCAGGGTCTTTTAAATCATTCACCTGGTGTCTGGATTACTGAGGTTCAGATTCTTTGTGTCTCAGCACAGAAGGAATTCAGCGAGAGGCAAAATGGTAGGCAAGAAGTAGATTTATTAATATAGAACGCTTGTGAGGAATACAAGCGGGCAGGTGAGGAGCCTCTGTCCCGAGAACTAGCGGGCTCTGTTCTTATAATCAGAGGAAAGTGGGGAGGGGGGAAAAGACCACCTTCTTCCTCATTCTTTGAGTAGACATCAGGCTTATATCACTAGCTCCTCCTTCGCATCGTGCAGGAGAGTGTTTGACCCTACGGAGTCAAACTAAGACTGTCATGATGCTTATTCAAATCAGCAGAAGGGTGGTAACATATACTAAGATATGTTAAATCATCTCAGGTTTCAGTATAATGAGGATCTCCTACTTTGGAATGTTACCTTTCCCTTATGTTCCTGTCCTTGGTTCTAAGGATCATTATCTTGCTGGACTTGACCAGCAGGATGCAGGCCTCATTTTTTTCACTTCATGACCTGGGGCATATCTCATGCTTTTATTGATGGCTTTATAGTTAAGTAAGCCTGCTTCCTTCCATGTTGTTCCAATAGCTTTCTTGAGCGATCATTAACTTGCAGTGGTCTCCGCAAGTTCCCTAAGTTTCCTTCTCTATCTATAATACCCTAGTGGGACTTCTGAAACCACCTATGCAGCTATCCTACTCTATTCCTAGCCAAAGGAGTGAAGGGGAAGGGAACCTGGTCCAGGTCCTACCCCCATTTCAGAGATAAAGATCCAGAGGGCAGAGTTACCTAGGCTACTCAAGCACATTTGACTCAAAAGGGATGACATTAAGATTCCAGCCTCTTGCTAGTTATTCTTTGAACAAAAGCACTAGTTCTAGGCCTACAGTAGTCTCTTGGAAGCCTTGGACAAAGTAATCTACCTGGCTCTGCAAATGAGGCTATTACTAGCCCTATTATCTTAGAACTAAGTGATGTATGTACAAAGGCGCTGTGAATGGTTTGAAGACAGTGGGCGATATCAAATCAAAATTTTCATGACCCTACCATGTCATCATTGTGAAATGTCATTTTTTTAGATAGTTGGGTTTAAAAGCCTGCCAAAGTTCACGTAGTCCCTCCCTTCTTTTCAAGGAAGGAATGTGCCTAAATTTTCCCAGGAAGATGGGAACTCCCTTCAGAGAAATAGATTGCTCAACCTTGTTTGGTGGCAGCCAACTCCAGAGAATCACAAAAATTAGGGCAGGATTTTTTTTTCATGTCTTACCAAAAGTGCTGCATAGAAATTCAAGGCTCTGCACAATGGTCTGTGCTTCACTGTGGCAGAAAAGGATCCAGAAATTGCTATTGCTTGATTGGTGTGACAGTCCCCTCAAGATTCTGACAAGATACCTGGGGTGTACCTTGACCTGTAACTATGGAGCGTGGCTTGGGAAAGTATGGGGAGGTACTTCTCCTGATTAGTCTTTCAGCTTGTATCCAGTTTAGGGGACTATAATTGACAAAACCAGGAAATAGACTATCTATTTTAAAGGAAAGCTAAGGGAACGAAATGACAATTAAATGGTTAAAAATAAGATTTATGAGGGAAAATTGAAGAAGATGGGGAGTGATGATGAGAAGGCTGAAGGGATCAGATCCAAGACTGGTGCTTGTTCCTATTTTCTCCTCATTCCTGAGCAGGACCTCAAGGTCCCTTTGAAAATCCTCTGGAATGTCTCAAGGAATCTCTCCAAGCCCTGCTTCCTACTCCCATCCTGAACCTCCTTTTTCTCGTCTTCCTCCTCCGTTTCTCCCCCATTTCTTCAAACCTGGTTTGTTTCTCCCTACCCAAGCCTTTTGTTAATTGTTTTATTAAGCTGTGCATTTTCTGGGTCTCCACCCTTTTTGTTAAGAACTATTTATCACTCCCATCTAGTGATTAACCTAAGGAAGACTTCCTGTTGGTTTCTGGCACATAGCTTTGCTTACCAAATGTTTTTTTGAATTGAGTATTCACAGTAGCTTTGCCAGGGCTATCTTAAGTTAGTCTGGAACTTTGTGAATGAGTGACAGAAAAAGGGAGAAAACAGTAGGTCTCTGTATTCACACCAGTTGCTAGCAGCTTGGTATCCCATTTCAGCTCACGCTGATGAAGATCTATAGAAGAACATTAACTTTCTCAGACTGGTGTATTAGTTGGGACAGGCCAACTGCTCTGATACAGAACTTTAAAGTTTCAAATATGGATTAGAAATCCAAAATAAAGTTTACTTGTCACACATATTACAGCCTTCACCTGGTTGGCTGGCTCTACTGGGCAGCTTTACTCCAAGCAGCAGTGTAGGCTCTGGATCCTTTTCTTTATTCTTAGACTTCTCCATTCAATGGGTGCAAGGGGGGGAAAGAGAGAATATTGTGTGTGTGAGCCCTGGAATACATATATATTACTACCCATACACTGTTCATTCTATTCATATTACATTCACCAACACCCAGTCACAGGGCTACATCCAGTGGCGAAGCCGGCTATGACATGTTGCCCAAAAGTGTGCTTGGGAAGAAAGAAAAATTCATTTGGTGAACAACTAACTAGTTGTTGGCACAGATGCTGTGAGTGATTCTGTTTCTATTAATTACAAACAGCTCTAACTAAAAGCTAAGAAAAAATACTGCAGCCTCAAAGGGTATATACAAAGTCCTCAAAGATTCTTTCAGTTGGGAAACCATTATACTTTGACATATTGAGTTATGGAAATGGAGTTAAATATATGAAAGTATGTTGAAGGTTGTAATATACATGGTTGACATAACAGAATTGTAACTCTGCCAATATATTCCATTTTCCCATGGCAAAACAATGATCAGTATTTTAGTGTACACTGAAGACAGTTCAGTCACACTTTGCCATGTTTGCAGGGTGTTTGACCCCTTCCCATTTGTCTCATTTTTCATATTTTTAAAAGACGAAAAGCTCCTGTGTTATATCTGCTTACATGTGTGATCATGAAAGAACGAATGAACAAATGAAAGAGCGAGGAAGAGGGAAGAGAGAATTTTCCTTGTATACTAAACGGGAAAATCAGGCTTAGTGTATAAACATCCTTGCACTTATTTCATATGACCATTTCCTGTGCCATTTTGTTAAACAATTGATCCCATTAAATTTTGAGGTTTTTCTGCCAACTCTGAAAAACAGGCAGAATTTTATTTCAGTGTTTGTTTTCGCACTGGTTTAATAATTTTTCTTTTCTTTTAGTTACACCAGATTATCCCTACGTCTATCAGTCTTCAGTCCCAATACAAGAGTGCTATGAGCTTCTGGGTAGAGTACATATTAAAAACAATGAAAGTGCAAGCAATTTCACAAACACAATAACCTGGAGGAGGTTTGGAAAGAAAAGCAGAGCCTGGAGAGAATAAGTAGAAATATAGCTACAAACCAGATAAAAGATCAAAGAGTCCAACTTTTTCCTAAAACATCCAACTTTATAAAACTATCCTCATGGGAGCTACATGGCCCATTCCAGTGGCATTACTGAGTGTGAAGGTGGAAGAGACAGGAAGGGCTTCAGAGTAGAACAACAAGTGGTCTGCACTAGCTCCGGCAGATTAGGTTTTGAAAATTCTGTATATATTCAAGAAACTAGAGCTTACTGTCTTTCCATATAGTCATTCTTTCCTTTCTTCCTCTTGTAGAGAGTATCTCCAATATGAGAGATGCTGTGCTAGACATGACCCGGGCCATACATCCTATGGAGGAGTATCACTTAATATTGTCCAGCAGCTCAAGAACCAGGAGGTTGACTATCATTGGTGCAGAGGTTGAATAAGTCATGCTTCAAGACGCCATAGCCTGAGGCAGCACCAATACCTGTGAACAAGGTGGAGACCATCTCTGGAAGCTCTGGGTCTTGCCTCTGGATGGAGGTTTACATTGCACTAGAAGCGAAGTGCCCAGGGAATTGTGTTGGGTGAGTCCCATCCCTTGCTTACCTTCTGTCTTTGCAGTCTCATTCATCGGGTCAACATTCATTGAATTTACAAATGTGCAAGACAGTCTGGACAATTGAGCAGTGCGTGAGACGCCACTTGGCGTTTTAAGACTTTACAGTAGCTATAAGATGCACAGGGCCATCTGAAAGATACAGTTAGAAACTACAGGGTTGTATATCTCTCCTGATGAGATTAAAGAAGCTTCAGAGAGGAATCTCTAGAATCTATTCCACTGCATTTTAACTGGGTGCCCCAAGTCTCAAACTTGCAGGCACTTTGGGATCCGAACTTTCACCCTTACATATGACTAATTTATTTTACAGCCTGCCCTGAAATTTACATAGTGTAGGCTATATTCTTTGCCTGTAGTAGAACCTGCTATACAAAACCGCTTTGGTGCTCAGAACCCTTGTAGCTTATGAAGGCCTCTTCAGTAATCTTAGGAATCACTACTACAGATTCCCCTGTCTCTTACAGTAAGTAGAATGACTCCAGTGATTCCAAGTGGCCACATATTTAAGGCATGCCTGATTCTACTGCTCCCTTGCAAATCTGCTCTGCAGAAGGAAAAGGAAAGGCAAACCCAAGGTCACATAGATAGAGAGGAGTTTAGAATAAAATATGGTCAGAAGAACCATTGTAAGATGGTTTACATTAGACCAAATGATTTACTTTTCTTTGCATTCATATGAAAAATACATATTTCCTGACAAAAATATAAGTAAATATGTTCAATATATGAATTGCAGCTATGTTTTAGACAAATGGTTAGAGAAACTGTCTTAGACCTAACTATCACATTTATTCCTTTTTACTGCCAACAAGTTAGGATTAGTCATCTCACCCTGAAGGAACAAGGATAAGGTTATTTCCCATTGTCTCAGCTTGAAGTGCCTTTTTCCCCCAGGGAGCCAGGGTGCTGTTCAGGGAAGTCCCAAGGACGGCTGGCTGAGCTCTGCTTGAGGAAATCAAATGTGTTCTGTCCTTATTCATTACATTCATGCCTAGAATCCCTAAAGATAGTTTAGTTAGTTTTAACCTTTGCAAACTATATTTTATAACCACAGTTCCATGGTCAATTGAACACAAGCTGATTTGGGAAAAGCCTCTTGCATGAGATATCACGGTATACAGATTTTGTTTTCTACTTTAAAATGGCTAAGAGAAAAATTATAGACTGGAAATAAAGGAAAATATTCTATGCTGAGGAACTTAAAATACTTTTTATCTGTAACGTCTAGGATTCTACATAACGCTTAGAATTAATTCCTGTTCATACCCTCCCCACTCCTAGCCCAATTCTCCTTTTGGAAAGATTTTTAAAGAATAAGAACTGAGTGCTTCAGTGTCTGTCACCATTTTATCTGCATTTTCACAAGCATTTTAGCAATTTTGTGAGTCATTTTGTCCTCACCTCCCACAAATAGTGTGGGCTAAATGGAGCTATAGGATTTTTTTTTTAAAGTAATAATTCTGACTTCTGAATCTAAAAAGACATCGCTTACATTAAAAACACACGTAGATAGCAAGTGATCCACCAGTACAGCTGCCTCTGATTGTTCCATAAGGCTGATGCCAGTGACTTCTGTTTTGGTGTGTTATCCTTGATCTCTTGCTGTTTTGGAAGCAGTGTTAAATCAGAGCGTGTTGGGGGACTGACCTCATTGCATCGTATGTGCTGATTCACTGTCCTACAACTGTTGTCCCTAAGGCACAGGGCAGACTTCGAACTGTCGTCACACTGCCATGGAAATGTGCGCCAGTAAAAATCCTTGCAGGCTTGTGTGATATTTTTACTGCTTTTTCCCATTAATGTTACATTAATGCAATCAAGGAGACGCTTTGTTCTCTCCCCCACCCCTGCTAAACAATCAAATGCTTTTAAAATCCTGCAAAACAGCTTTCATTTTAAGGTTCTGATCCAGGGACTTGCCTTGCTACATTACCCAGTGTTTTTACTGTCCCCTAGTGGCTGTTTTGAATATCTTTCAAAAAGAGAATTTGTCTTGCTTCTTTACAGCGTCTCAGATAAAAACCTGTGGGCTGGGAGCTGTCCTTGAAAAATGCGACGCTTTCCTCTTTGAAAAGAACAAAAGAATAAAGGATGAATTTTAATCTCTATTTTGCCTTACCTTTGCTGCAGTTTGAAAACCCCAAACCTCTGAAGTGTTAAGTAAATTAACCCATGTCTGTGCAGCTTCCATCAGTGAATGCGATAGTTTAAGAATAGTCATTCTTTGGCGAACAAACTGCTTTTGTCTGTGCCACTCAGTTTAAGGGAGAACTACTTTTGGACTCCTATCCAAGCTCTTCATACTCTAAATGATTTCTGCTGTCCCTCTAATTATCAGCCAGGATGCTTATGTGTAATCACCAGCTTTCAGTAATTTAAATAGGTAGTTTTTCAGCCAACTATTTTTATTCAAAATGGGACAAAAGCTAAAATTGCATGTTGAATTTTATCCAGAAGCTGTCTTCTTTTAGTTCATGCCAACTGATGCAGAGCAATTGTTCATTTTCTTATGACATGTCAGAAGCACATTTTTACTTTATGAATCTAACCAACAATCCAATGCGAAGTCTACAATTTATGTCTCAGTTCAGTTGCTTACCAGAACCAGCAGGCAGGGCATTTTAAGATTTAATTCAGCGTACCGAATCGTCAAACGTAACCACACCCAAGCTCTGTTATTTTTCAGAGACTTTAAATGTTAGCTTTTCACTGTCCATTTGAATTTCAACGAGGATCATCTTGGTAGTTACATTTTTCACCAATTATAATAAAGATCATTTTGAATAATTTGTCAACATGAATAACATTACTACTTACTATTTCTGTAAGGACCCTAAAAGTCTTTGGTCTAAACTTTCTTTTATACTTTTGGGTACAAAGTGGACTCATTTCTTAATCTCGAAAGGAACTGAATCAGACAGAATCCAGATGCCTTAAGAAAAAAAAAGTCTCTTGTTTCAAACTTTCTTTTTTGGTCCAATAATGTTTGCCCTCTGGGCCAGCAAAAGAGGTCATTCTGAAAAGTCCCGAAGCAATTGCAAAATTGAGAAGCGAGGTTAAAGGTCTTCTGTTCTGTGAAATTTGCTATATTTTGCCAAGTCCCTGGTTTTGTATCGAAAAAGTTTCAGAGAAAGCTGTGTTTTCCTTTGTCTGGGTCCTTGTTCAGAACACGTCTATGAAGTGGGTAATTGCTATTAGCAAATGCAAATAGAAACAGTTGCCCCAATGCAGTTCAGTGGTCCTTTTGCCAGTTCCCAGGAGGCCCCTCTACCCACTTCCCTACTGTGGTTTTTCCAAGTCTTCATCCCTCTCTTCAAATCCTCCCCCGAACTCCCTACTCACCATCAGCAGGTTACCTTGGCTGTTACCTCACAGAGGAAATAAACTCTATTTACAGTAACTCCTTCAAGTCCCTTCCACTGAACAAAGACGCCTACCTCTGCAGTCTCAGGAGTGAGGCTCGGGAGAAGGGCAAGGAGACTCCCCTGGTTTTCCAAGACCCATCCCTCCACCTCGCTCCTGTCTCCTCGGGGATCTTGCTCTGTCCTGGTCTCTTCTCTCTCATGTATCTTCACTCTCCGACTCGTCACTGACTCGATTCTCTCAGCATATAAACCTGACACGATCTCTCCCAGAGTATTTACTTAGGGTCCATGAGAGTCCAAGCGACAGCTCCCAGCTCCCTCCTGAACACAGAGGCCACAGGTGGCTCCTGTGACAGAAGCTGCCATGCCTTCAGTTCTGTGGCCCTGCCACCCTGGCCTCAGGGGACTGCATTATGATGGGGGCTATAGCCAAAGGCAGCTCTGATGTGAGAGCCAAAACTACATGGTGTCTGTGTCCTGTTTGAATTCCTGTTTGCAAGCAATAGAAAATGATTCTGCCTAATTTAACCTCAGCAGGATGCTCACTGGAAGGATGTCCATGACTCACATATCTATAGGGGCCTAGAGGACCTGGGTTAGAAAAGAGGCAAAAGCCAAGGTGCTCTGAAGAGCTCTGCTGTGAGGAGGACAGCAAGTTACCCAGGAAGAGCAGTGTGTTCACTCAGCAGCTTCTGCTGCTGCTCCTTTGCGGGGGTGGTCTGCAGCTGTGCCTACATTTTTCTGACTGGTTTAGGCTGAGGACAGGCTTGCTCCTGCCCTAACTGTGCTGGGTGGGGAGAGGGTGCATTGGCTCATTGGCTACCGTTTGGGAAGTGGGTTCCATCCCTACAGCTACATGCGGTAGGAGATTTCCCCCAAAAGGAGATTGGATTGCTCCCAGGAGTCTGGTGCTGGACAGCCAAAACCAACAACTGGGGACTATAGATGGTTCTCCAACACAGTTGTTACCGAGTCCAAGCTTGAACTGCTCACTGCATAACAGGCCAATAAACTGAGAGACGACGTCGTTGAGGCAAAAGGACTAGGACTTTATTCGGAAAATAAAGACTGAGAAGATGGTGGACTGGTGTCCCAAAGAACCGTCTTACTCGAGTTGGGATTCAGGCTTCTTTTATACTAAAAGGGGTGGGAGTGTGGCTGTTTGCTACAAACTTCTTGGTGCTGGAATCCTTTGTTCTTGCAGCTGTCCACATAGGTCTGGTCACAGTGTTTCTGTAAACCTCCAACAAGACAAATGCTATTCTCTGTTCTGCGATTTTTTTCTCTCTCTATGAAGGAAAAGTGTTATACCTTTAAGGGTCAGAGCCCTGAAAATGGGCTATGCTGTATATTTCAGGCTAGAGGCAACATTCTTTTACAAAGGTGCAGAGCCAGCTAAGCACAGGCAACAGAGCACAGAGGTTACAGCTAAAGGAATAGATCCAATATGGAGTCACGTTTGTTCTTTTCTGTTACACAATGACATGCTCTCCTGAAGAGCATGAATAGGAGACGCACATAACAGAGAAGCAGAAAGCAGTAGAAAGAGAGAAGCAATAGCAGAGAGAAGCAAAGATGAGATAGAGTCAAAGAGCTGGTGGGGCATAGAGAAGCCGTATCATGAAAATGGTAGACGCACGAGAGTAGATGGGATAGATTGGTGTCCACTCTCAGGAGGTGGTGAGACAACTGGTGACCATAGGTCCTGGGTTGCTTGGGACACTGGAACTGGCTTGATTCTGGAAAAGCATGTTGTGTTTCCTAGCTCTTAGGCTTTGGAGTCAGAGAATCATGGGTGTCCCTGAGATTCAAATCCCAGCTTCACCACTGGGTGACCTTGGACATGTTTTTTAACCACTGTATCCTCACTTTCCTCATTGGTAAAAATTGTACCTACGTCATCTAGTTGAAATAACAATAAAATGACAATTCATATAATGACAATGCATAGGCTTAGCATAGTTCATGGTACATTATATGTTAGCTGTTGTTATCACTATTTTATATCTCCCATGATTTTTCAAATGCAATTCTATTCCTATATCTTCATAGGAAATTCCAACTTACCTTTCAAGATCCAGCTCAGATGTTACCTTCTCTGCAAATCCATCCATGAATTTTCCCCTTGCCCCACGTGGAACTAATAATTCAGGTCAACACTTACTGTATGACTTCTATATGCAAGATATAGTATTTTTCTAGATGCTAGAAATATCAAAGATGCCAAAGACATAGTCTGGTTGCTCAACATCCTGTAATCTAAAGGGAGAAACAAAGAAGTAAACACACAATTTTAATATTGATATATTCCAGTAAAAACCATGATAGCACTTTGCTTTGCATTTTCTTCCACCTAAATCATATGTCTATTGCAGCAATTTTGCCATTGTAATCTAGTTATTTGCATGTCTACCTCTCTTAGTAGGCTATGTACTTTTTAAGCTCAAGAATATATCTTTTTCATCTTTTTATCCCTAGAACATTAGGCACTCAATATGTTTGTTGAATAAAGTATGATTCCATTATGTTTTCACCAAAAAACTTAATTATTGATTTTCAGAGATGTCATTCCCAATGCGTAATTACTATTTAAGAGTAAAAGTTTTATTCTGAAATTCCACAAGTTACTTCCTTACCAAAAATGAAAGTTCAGTTACTGTTCAATGTATCACTTCTAATCTGGTTGAAATTTGAATGAGGGGAGGGAAACGTGTCTGGGGATTACTAGGTTGAAGCTTGGGATAAAGCACACATTCCAAGATGAAGCTCCGGGTTCGGGGAGCCATGAGGGGTAGAAGTAGGGCCAGAGGAGTAGGTGAGACAGAGATGGAGCTGCAGAGACATATGATGGGTGGGAGTAGTCCAGGGAGGAGGAGGGGGGAAGAGGAGGACACTCGGAGGCGTCCACCATGTGTGAGGGGGAAGAGAGTCCAGTGTGACTGGAGCAGAACAAGGGACAGAGCAGAGGCTAGAAAGGCAATGAGGAAGAGGGAGAAAGATTTTGATTATTTATTTGGGGAGTCTTGTGAAACATTGGTACATCTAACAAATGCTTGGCGAAGGTTGGATGAATTACGTAATTGTAACAAGGAGGGATGAATGGGAGTGTCAGAATAGTGGTCGCTGGTGTCAGGTGGGAGAGTCATCATCCCAGCTCCAGGTGAGGCAGGATGAGTGGAATAGACAAGGGACAAGGACCCAAGAAGTAGGGCTCGATCTGAATTGTGTCATCCCTTGCCTATGTGAGACCCATACCAAAAATACGTGTGGCTCCTCCAGTCACTCATGGGATCATTCATTCACCCATTTAAAATGTCACTTTCTCTGCTTTTGACTAGTTGGATCCATTTTGTCAATGACAATTTCTTTCATCTCTGGGTCTCTGGGTCTTTTTAAGTACAATTTGTGTTCATGGCCAAACACTGTTTGAAAACATAATAAAGCATTATGAGAATGCCAAATAACCAGATTATTTTTTGCTTATGTGACTTAGACTTGGCAATTTTACAATTTTGTTTTATCATCTTTGGCTGATTACCTTGATTAATCAAGCCAAACAGAAACAGAGCCCATTTTAGGTGGGAGCAGAACATGAGTGAGTGGACTTTGCCAAGGAGAGCTGACAATCTTTTAGAGCTGGAAATAACATTGCTCAATTTCATCATTTTGCAAATGTGGAAACTGAACTTAAAGAGGCCAAATGACTTGCCAAGGCCATGATGTAGGAATAGCAATAGGAGGCCATATTTCCTCCCCTTAGTTAAATCATTATAGAATCATTGATATCTGGTAGAGACAGTTGAAAAACTCTAGCACTGGGTAAGTGGAGGAGGAAGTTTTTAAAACTTTAAATCAGATTTTATTTACCTGTTCTTCATGTATAATCTCCATTCCAAGCAATATAGGGCCTATTTTGAGGATCAGTGAGGAATTTGAGGAGGACAATGAAATGATCAGATTTATACTTTAGGAAGTTATTCTAGCAGGAGTATTCTTCAGTACTATAAGTGACTTAAAACACTGTATCTATAAAAACCTTTTCACTGTTTGTTTTTTTTTAATTAATTCAAGCCAGTTCTTTTGGCATGATTCACATTTTGGATGTGTACCAGAAATATATTACCTTTTCTACTATCATATTATTTCCAGATATGGCCATATGTTTCTCCTTGAGTTGACTTGATTTAGATAGTTGAAACTTTTGAGTTGCTTATAATAGTGATGACCTGTTTGGTATAATTCGTGCTCAGTGCTCTTTTAGAGCCCTATATATTATGTACTAATTAATGTACCTGTCACTTTGTAGTCATCAGAGGAGGCTCTCTAGGAATCTCCTTCAAAGTTAGAGTGTGAAATACCCTGTACTTACATAGTCTTTGACTTACTGCTATAGAATGAAACATTGCTATTTTGATTTATGAGGTCTGGGATATTAGTTTATTTATTAACTGTGTATGTGTGGGTAAAGCTGTGGGAATAACAGTGGGACAGTGGAATAACAGTGTGGGACAGTTTGGTAGCAAAAAATCACAAGCTCAAAGTTCTTAATTCTCAGCTCAAGGCACCACTGAAAACCAGTCACTTTCTAAAGTAGCGCTAAATGAATAATCTCTGTCAGCCACAGTTGAAATGTGCACTCAAAGATTTAGCCTCCAAGTTGTTTACATCAATCTTATAACCTTCCCTTGTCTCTTATGTAGAAATTCCACCTTCAACTAATATAGGAGACTAAGCAGAGGTCCCAGCATTGGGTGGAGACCTGGGAGAGGAGCTGGGTTGCTCAGCATTCAAACCGTTAATGCCACTGCAAATCCATTCTGACCCCACCAGTGTGAGCACGCCCCAGGGGCTTTTGCAAGGACAATCTAAAAGAATTGCAAGATTTTATTCACTTATATTTGCAAAAAACTGGCTGATACACATAGGACTGAATTCAGAGGACTGTTAACCAAGGATGGAGGCACGCGATTTCGATGAAGCAGAATGTTTCACAGTTTGTGCATGCACCTACGTGCAATTCTATATTCAGCTGGCAGTGATTAAAGTTACTTTAGTTTAGTGATAAAATTTGGGCTCAAAGGTAGCCTAGACATTCCTGGTATAATATAAATAAGAAGAAATTAAGACTTAGAGATGGGAGTGAGTTTCCTGTGCGCAATCCATTCCCATAACTCCCAACTGTGGCCCCAAGTCCTTTCCACGGAGCCATGCGTTGAGAAATTCATCCAAGCCTTTAAGAAAATCGCTATAGAGGCTGTCCTTTGTGGACCTAGAATGCAGTGAGAGGAGACACAGTTGAAATGAGCTCTCTGATTTTACTTTGATACCAGAATCCCAGAGTGGCAGAAGCCATGTAGCAGCCATTGAGGCAGCTGGGGTTTGGATAGCTGGGGGAGGAAGGAGAGGCTGAGTCAATGTGGTAATCAGGGTGGTCCTATCCCTAGAGACCTCGTATTTGCTAAATACTCATGGGCATTCTAAAAATGAACTATACGTACAGCACACCGAGAGAGTATTTGATTTGTAAAATAATACCTATATCAACTAAATCCCCAACACTCTAGCTAGGTACAGTAATCAGAGGTCCAACTTGAACTACCACATAAGAAAGTGTTGGCCTTTTTACCCAATTTCCAAACTTAAATTCTCGGTACTGAAAGGAAGGCTACGTAGTCTTGAAAAACAATTCACTTTTTCAAGTGTGTATCTCTTCCAGCGTCTTCTGCAAAGGGACCTTCAGCTATTGGGATGACTGGACTTTGGGAAAGGGAAATGCCTAGACCTTTCAGGTTTAGTACAACAGTTGCTCTGAGCAACTAGTTCCTGAGGGTCCAGAGCCCTGCTGTGACCTATCGGTCAGTGTGAGGGTTTATGGGGATCAGGTAATAAACGGAGTTTTGAGCTGAATCTACATCAGTAGAACCTGGACTCATCTCTGTTACTTAGCTCTGTTCCTGATTTTATGATTGGAATGAAAACCCTCAGCAACTACAAAATCCCTTTGTTGACCCTGACACATGGAAAAAAGGTTATAATGATAAAAAGAGGCCAGTGGAAGCCCCTAGAATTCTTCCTAATGGTTTTCAAAAAATACTTAATTCACCCATTAAACAATTTGTACTGATTGCCTACTCTATGTCAGACACTATGCAGTGGTCATTTATTAGTGAACAAAACAAACAAAAATTTCTGCCTTGATGCAGTAAAAGTCCTGGAGGAAGAACACAAATTAATAAGTGAAATACGTGGTATGTCAGGTAGTGCCATGGAAAAAATAAATTGGGTTTGGGGTCGGGGGAGGGATTGCTTCATTTCTCACACAGCCAGTTAGGGTTAGAATTGAGGGATTGGGGGCTATTGTGGAGGTTCTGGACCTCCTGAGGTGACCAGTGTAAACAAAGATTGAGCGAATAATGAAATAATACATGATACAAAATGCAAAAAATAATAAATAAAAAAACCAATTTCATATGGTGGAAGGAATCACAAAATCACCAGCAGGGACTTGAAAGATGCAAGGGTGATGATTCCCTATCCCATGTCCATGTTAAATGTGTCATTGTGGCAGATGCAGGTGGCAGATTGGTGTTGGAGGAAAAAGTATGTTTCTCTAACAGGATTTAAGCTAAGAATGCAACATAGTGAATCGAGCTCATCGTGGGTGGTCAGTCAATACCATGTTATATCTTTGAGTTATCATCCTACTTGATACTGTGAACGTTTGCATTGATACATTTGATATTAATCTTTTTTTAACATCTTTTATTGGAGTATAATTGCTTTACAGTGGTGTGTTAGTTTCTGCTTTATAAGAGTTAAAGTGTTTGGCAGCTCAGCTGGTCTCCATGGAGTGGTGCTAGAGAGTCAAGTATAATATTTGACAGTGTTTGAATACTATCAGCCATAGCTTGATTGATTGTTATATTGTTTCATGAATGGCTTCCTTTTCCACTGTTTTATCATCATTAATCAGTGGGGTAACCTGCTGGGTGTTGCTGTCTAAACTGAAATTAAAATCTGTTTGTTCAGGATGGTTTCATGGAAGCTTAGTACAGTAAGAGAAGAATGATTTATGCAGAGGCTTATCTTTCAGCACATTCGTTTTCAGAACCCACTCAGTTTGATTATATAGAGTGAAGCTTTTGTCCTTGAGCTGGGTAACTTTGGAGTTGATTCCAAACATTAAAGTACAAAGAGAAGATTTCCTCCTCTTTAAGTAGTTCTTTAAGTAGTTCTTTGCTAACAACATTAAGAAAAATAATGTCAGTTCACTTTTCTGCAGAGTATGACTTGCCTGACTTAAATTATCTATGCTAGTTTTATTTTTGTTATAAAAAGTTTTTTCTTCTGTTATAAAATAAATATATTTATTATAAAAAATCTGGAAAATTCAGAAAAGTGGGAAGGAAATGTACTCATTTTCTATCGAAAATTTAATTGCATGACAATTTACCACAGGCTTAGTAGCTTGAAACAACATACATTTATTATCTCACAGTTTCTGTGGGTCAGGAGTCTGGGCACAGCTCAGCTGGGTCCTCTGCTCAGAGGCTGCCTTCATGGTGTCACTAGGGACTGTAGTCTCATCTGAGGTTTATGGTATGATTCCAAACCCAAGTGGTTGTTGGCCAAAATTCATTTCCTGCAGCTGTAGAACTCATTATAGCTTACTTCTTTAAGCCCCAGGAGTTCCTCCTTTCAGGGAAGATCTGGGCCAGCTTTCAAAGGACTAACCTGATTAGGCCAGGCCCACCCAGGCTTATCTTCCTTTTGATGAACTCAACTCACTGGTAAGGGGCTTTGATTATCACTGCAAAATCTCTTCACCTTTGCCATATGATGTAACTTAATCATGAGTGAGGTATCCCATCATATTCACAGGTCCAGCTAACACTCAAGGGGAGACGACTAAAATCACGGGTCATCTTAGAATTCTGCCAACCACAGCAAAAATATTCAAACAATCTATAATTACAAACTCAAAATTTTAAGGTATTTCTTTCCTGTGTTTGTGTGTGTGTGTGTGTGTGTGTGTGTGTGTGTGTGTGTGTGTGTGTAGAATGTTCTTTACATAAGTGATATTAAATTTTGCATAACATTTTTCTAAGCTTTACATTATTGAAAGTTTCAAATACACACAAAAGTATAATAAAAAGAAGACTAAATTCCTATGAACCCATCACCCAGCTTCAACATTATCATCATTCTGCAGTGCATAACATTTTGAAGCTTACTCCTTTATCATTAGTATTATCGTTATAGCAATTTTCTCGATTTAGTGAAAAATCTTCAAAACATCATTCATCTATCTATGGAGTTAGCATATTTATGGAGTTAGAATCATTCATCATTCATCTATTTATGGAGTTAGCATAGCATCTATTTATGGATTATATACTAGGGTAGACTACTAAACAAAAAAGATAAGGCCCTGCCTTCAAAGAGCTTATTGTCAAAAAGTATCTTGCCGGGAAAAAGGCAATTTCAATATAGTATGATGTGTATAACTTGTAGTATGAACTGAGATTGCTAAGGGAGGGATAGATACCAAACCCAGTATCGAAGAGTCATAGGAGGTTTCCTAAAGGAGAAATATATGGCATATCATATGCCGTATATATTACTCTAAAATTTTTTTGTTGGTTGTTTCCTTATCTGGAACTTAAGCTTCATGTATCCATGGATTTTTGTCTGTTTCTTTCTTTTTTTTTTTTTTGCTGCTGTACATGCAGTGTCTAGATGGTTGTCTGGCACATGGTAGGCAATCAAAAAATATTTGAAGGATAAGTAAGAAACACAGTAATTAGACAAAGGAGAGGAAGCCATAGGGACAGGGGACTGGAGTGCCAGAGATGGTGTTTTCTGAAAAGTACAGAGTATGAGCAAAATTCTAGAGAGAGGAGAATAGAGCTATTATTATTATTATTAACATTAGCATTTTTCCTCCGTACAGAATGAATGTCCTATGATTAATTAGTCCCCAGTGTTGATTATTTAGTTTAAAATTTCTATTATACAACTATGCATACTTTTGCTTATAAATCTTATACTTCTTAAGTATTATTTAAATAGACTGGAGTCCAGAATTGGAATGATTGGGACAATAATATGAACATTTTAGAGACTTTTGATGAGTGTATCTGAACCAGGGTTCAGTCAGAGAACAGAACCACAGAGAATAGTAAAAATGATTTATAATAAGAAATTATAAGACTTACAGAATTTGCGGGGAGAGTCTACGTTGAGCTTCCAGGAATAATTCTCAATTCCACACTCAGAACCAGGCTAGCAAGGGGACTGATTCCTCTTCTAGGAATGGCCAGGAAGCTACCACAGTTGCCATATGCAAAACCACACTGCATCAGCTGAAACCCAAGCCAGCAAATGGATGCCCCATATTTGACATCCGTAAAAGAAGTGAAGGAACACTAGCAATTCTCTTCATGCTGTCACTGTAAACCCAAATGCCTCCACATCTATGCTTGCCAAAAGAAATGCGGAAGCAACCTAAATGTCCATTGAAAGATGAATGGATAAAGAAGATGTGGTGCATATATACAATGGAATATTACTCAGCCATAAAAAAGCATGAAATAACATGGATGGACCTCGTGATTATCATACCAAGCAAAAGAAAGACAAATACCATATGCTATCACTAGTACATGGAATCTAAAAAAAAAAAAAAATACAAAAGAACTTATTTACAAAAGAGAAATAGACCCACAGACATAGAAAACAAACTTATGGTTACCAAAGAGAAAGCAGGGGGAGGGATAAACTAGGAGGTTGGGATTAACATATACACACTGCTATATACAAAATAGCTAACCAACAAGGACCTACTGTATAGCATAAGGAATTATACTCAATATTTTGTAATAACCTATAAGGGAAAAGAATCTGAAAAAGAATATATATATATATATATATATGTATAACTGAATCACTGTGCTGTACACCTGAAACTAACACAACATTGTAAGTCAATTATACTTAAATCAAAAAAACAAAAATGCCAAAGCAGCCAAGGATGGCCACTGCCTCATGTCTGCTTTCCAAATCTTACCAAGGGCGTAGACTTGTACCAACTTAAATCATACTAGAATCACACCTACAAGGGAATATGGACAATGAATTTTCAGTTTTCCGGCTTTGGCAGTTTAGCAGGTTACGAAGCCATTTTAGTGAAGGAGGTAGGAGTGGCTGCTGAGCACCAATCCACCACACCCACCAAAGTACAGGTCGCCAAATTGCTTCTAAAAGAATTATACAGGTCGTGGTCCTGTCAGGAAGGGACCCGATATGGGAAAGTGCTGGTTTCATAGCACCGTACCCATAGTTGTGTATGGTTTCCTAAAAGCCTCTGTACGAGGTAAAGTTTTGGATGAACTATAGTAGTTCCATACTGCTTTTGGCATCGTTTGATTACTCATGAGGTTGATCACTTTCCCAAATATTTGATAACGAGTACTGTTTTGTTTTTTGAAATGCCTAGTCATCTCTTTGCCATGAATCTATTAGGTTCTCAAAATACTTTTCCTAGTGAATTTGCATATGTACAGGCATACCTCAGAGATATTGTGGGTTTGGTTCTAGACCATTATTGCTTTATTTGTTCACAATAAAGTGAATATCACAATAAAGCAAATCACATGTATTTTGGGGTTTCCCAGCACATATAAAAGTTATAAAAGTCTACACTCTACTGTAGTCTATTAAGTGTGCAATATCGTTGTCTAAAGAAACTCATGTGTATACCTTAATTTAAAGATACTTTATTGCTAAAAAATACTGAACATCGTCTGAGCCTTCAGCAAGTTGTAATCTTTTTGCTGGTAGAGGATCTTGCCTCGATGCTGATGGCTGCGGATGGTCAGGGTGGTGGTTACTGAAGGTTGGGGTGTCTGCGGCAATTTCTTGAAATAAGACAGCAATGAACTATACACATCGATTGACTCTTTCATGAACAATCTCTCTGTCACATGCAATGCTGTTTGATAGCAGTTTACCCACAGTAGAACTTTTTTCAATATTGGAGTCAATCCTCTCAAACCCTGCCACTGCTTTATCAACTAAGTTTATGTAATATTCTAAATCCTTTGTTGTCATTTCAACAGTCTTCACAGCATCTTCACAAGAAGTAGGTTTCATCACAAGAAACCACTTTCTTTGCTCATCCATAGGAAGTTCTCCTCAGCCATTAAAGTTTTATCCGCGAATAAGATCATCTATACACATTTTTTCAGATTCCATATATATGTGTTAATAGTGACCTAAATGGGAAGGAAATCCAAAAAAGAGGGGATATATGTATACGTATGGCTGATTCACTTTGCTGTACAGTAGAAACTAACACAACATTGTAAAGCAACTATACTCAAATTTTAAAAAAATTTTTTAAGTAAAAGGAAATTAAAAAAAAGTTTTATCAGCGATGGCAGCAATTTAGTCGCATCTTCAGGCTCCGCTTCTAATTCTAGTTCCTTGCTATTTCCACCACATCTGCAGTTACTTCTTCCACTGAAGTCTTGAGCCCCTCAAAGTCATCCATGAGGGTTGGACTCAACTTCTTCCAAACTCCCGTAAATGTGGGTATTTTGATCTCTTTCCATGAATCATGAAATGTTCTTCATGGCATCTAGAATGGTGAATCCTTTCCAGGAGCTTTTCAATTTATTTTGCCTAGATCCATCAGAGAAATCACTATATATTGCAGCCGTAGCCTTATGAAATGTATTACTTAAATAATAAGACTTGAAAGTAAAAATTACTCCTTGATCCTTGGGCTACAGAATGGATGTTGTGTTAGCAGACATGAAAACAACATTAATCTCATTGTACATCTCCATCAGAGCTCTTGGGTGACCAGGTGCCTTGTCAGTGAGCAGTAGTATTTTGAAAGGAATCTTTTCTTCTGAGTAGTCGTTCTCAACAGTGGGCTTAAAATATTCAATAAACCATGTTGAAAACAGACGTGCTGTCATCCAGACTTTATTGTTCCATTTATAGAGCACAAGCAGAGTAGATTTAGCATAAATCTAAGGGCCCTAGGATTTTTGGAATGGGAAATGAGCATTGGCTTCAACTTCAAGTCATCAGCTGCATTAGTTCCTAACAAGAGAGTCAGCCTGTCCTTGGAAGCTTTGAAGCCAGGTACTGACTTCTCCCCTCTAGCTGTGAAAGTCCTAGATGGCATATTCTTCCGATAGAAGAGTATTTCATCTACATTGAAAATCAGTCATTAATTATCTTCATTAATTATCTTCATTAGTTAGCTAGCACTTCTGGATAACTCGCTGCAGCTTCTACACCAGCCCTTGCTGCTTCATCTTGCAATTTGATGTTATGAAGATGACTTCTTTCCTTAAACCTCATGAACCAACCTTTGCTGGCTTCAAATTTCCTCCTGCAGCTTCCTCATCTCTCTCAGTCTACATAGATCTGAACACTTAGGGCCTTGCGCTGGATTAGGCTTTGGCTTAAGGGAATGTTGTGGCTGGTTTGACCTTCTACCCAGGCCATTAAAACTCTCTCTGTATCAGCAATAGGCTGTTTCTTATCATTTGTGTGTTCACTGGAGTAGCACATTTAATTTCCTTCAAGAACTTTTCCTTTGCTTTCACAACTTGGCTAACTGACATAAAAGGCCTAGCTTTTGTCCTATTTTGGCTTCTGACATGCCTTCCTCACTAAGCTTAATCATCTAGCTTTTTTTCTTTTTAATTTTTTAAAAATAAATTTATTTATTTACTTTTGGCTGCCTTGGGTCTTTGTTGCTGCACGCAGCCCTTCTCTAGTTGCAGCGAGCGGGGGCTACTCTTTGTTGTGGTGCGTGGGCTTCTCATTGCAGTGGCTTCTCTTGTTGCAGAGCACGGGCTGTAGGCTCACGGGCTTTGGTAGTTGCGGCATGAGGGCTCAGTGGTTGTGGCTCGCAGGCTCAGTAGTTGTGGCACAAGGACTTAGTTGCTCCACAGCATGTGGGATCTTCCCGGACCAGGACTCGAACCCATGTCCCCTGCATTGGCAGGTGGATTCTTAACCACTGTGCCACTAGGGAAGCCCAATCATCTAGCTTTTGATTTAAAGTGAGTGACATGCAACTCTTCCTTTCACTTGAACACTTAAAGGCCACGGTAGGGTAATCAATTGCCCTCATTTCAATGTTGTTTTGTCTCAGGGAATAGGGATGCCTGAGGAGAGGGAGAGAGATGGGGAATGGCTGGTCGATGGAGCAGTCAGAACACACATTTATCGATTAAGTTCGCCGTCTTATATGGGTGCAGTTCGTGGTGCCCTCCAAACAGTTAGAATGGTAACATCAAAGATCACTGATCACAGATCACCACACAACTATAATAATAATAAAAAAGTTTGAAATATTGCAAGAATTACCAAAGAGTGAGCAAATGCTGTTGGAAAAATGGCACCAATATACTTGCTTTACACAGGTTCTCTTTACCTCAAACAAGAAATACACAGTAGTATAAATTTTAGTACCTTTAGGTACTATATTTACAAAGTACTGAAATGAGTCCTATTATTTTATTTAGGAACGTCTCATTTACAAGGAACAGATGCACTAAGCTGTCCTATGTAAGGACATAATCAGGGATTTCATGGGAATCTGAGAAGAGGAGTAAAATATAGCTGGGAGCTGGATGCCTCTTGTGCATCACAGGCTCTCTCTCCACCCCTGTTTCCAAGTCTTTGTCTCTTGTGACTTTCTGCTTCTCTTTGCACGTGTGTTGCCATTTATTATCTTCTCTATGTCTGTACACTAAGCTGCCTTTATATGAAAGCAAATTTGGCTGCAAGGCCACATGGCCTGGGTTTCAGTCTTGCTCTCCCAGCTAGTCTCACTAGTATGTGATCTTGGACAAGTTTCTTAATTCCTGTGAGCCCTGGTATTCTCATCAGTAAAATGGTGGTGCTGGGGAATTGTTAACCACAGTAATAACTTCATAGGGTAAATAAACTAAGAGTATGCAGCACATAGTTAGTACCATATAAATGGTGGCTCTTATTATTTATTCATTTGATTTTCATTTCCTCAGAACTTCAGCTTGCCAGTGAACCGTCATGGCTGTCCTGATGCTTTCTACAAGATAGCTCTGACCCTGCTGCTAACTCAGCCCCACATTCTCAAGGGAGGAATCTCTTTGGCTCGGTTCATCTTTTTAAGCGGGGCCACATTGGCATTGGTTCCTAGCAGGCCAGTGGATTGGCTGCCTTTCAGACAAATGCCTTGCTCTGGTCCAATCCCATGTACAGGGGATGGGGGTGGAATCCATGAACACAATATGGCTGCTGTCTCTCACCAGGTATGGTCAATCAGTTTTCCAGTTTCCAACAGAAGAGAGGGTGGGCAATGGACACCATAAAACTTGCATTGGCCAAAGATGTAAGTGAATGTGTTTATGGAAATATTGCTTGAATTTTTAGTGAGTTTTTAGAAATTGAATCATGATTTTCATTGACTCTATAATCTTAAAGATATAACTCATGGACTTCATCTTACCATTATAACATAGACCCTTTAATTCTAGTAAAGGCATGACACCACAGTGTTACAGAAGGAGCACAAAATTTGGAGTCAGGAGATCTGAATGAGTTCTGGTTCCTGCCCTCACCCACTGGTTAGTCCTGGGAAATGCATGATATCTCCCTGAGCATCACTTTCTTCATCTGCAAACAGGGACCAAAAAATCTACATCACAGAATGTAAAATATCAATTATTGTTATAAATATACCACTTTACAAGGAGTAGCTTCTGTTGATAATGCCTTTCTGAAATACTCAGCATCAGAACTCAGAAATATAAAGTATGTCATGATCACAATAGACAAAAAATCTTTTTTAATGTCTGTATTTTTCAGATTCAAAAGGCTAGAAGCACAGAGAAAAAAAATCAGTGGTAGAGTGAAGAAAATAATGAAATGTAAATGATATGGAAGAATAGCAGCTCAATACTAAGCAGGAAATAATAAAATTCCAGAAGTTTCCTTAGATCAAAAACTTGGGCCTCATAAAAGAGAAAAGGAAACCACTTCAAAAGTTTTGAATATATTATTGGCTCGGGTATAGCAGGGCTCTCTCTTACCAATCTCGTTTTTTAAATTGCAAAATTAACTTACTTTCTCATGTTCATATTGTATGTTAATAGCTCAAGCATAGTCACACATAGGATTCTGATAGAAGACCAGCTTGTACGAACTGGTTGAGTGTCCAAAGAGAGTGATTTGGGTGATACAAATAGCCTCCTTCCCAAAATACTCTTCCAATAGACTGATCAGTTCTGTATTATTGATTTTCCTTGAGAAGACACATTTTAGCTAGGCTAAGGAGTGGCGTTTTGTGGAAGATGTAATTATCTGAGAAATGCCAACAATTTTCATTTCACAAATATTCCTGAGGAAATGGGATATATTTGTAGAACAAATTCACATTGAGCCAGACTGCCTGTGTTGGGATTCCAGCTCCAAAATTTACTAGGTCAGCAACCCACACTTTCATCTTTAAAGTGGGGATAATAAGGGTACCTTGTAACCACGTACTTCATAGGTTTGAATGAGCAAATATATAAAAAACTGTAAAAGTATCAACTCCTATTATGTTAATGAGATGAGAGAAAAGGTATGGAAAATGGAATCATATCTTAGTAAGGATGTGTGTGTGTATGTGTGTGTGTGTGTGTGTGTGTGTGTGTGTGTGTAGGGAGCACCCAAAAGACATCATTAGAACATTGCACTGAAAACGGTGCAAGTGTTAGAAAATAATATGAAGAGACCACCCAGAAGGGTGCTGGGTGTCAATTATTAATTTTCCTTCTCTCACAGCTTCTCAGAGAATCATCCAGTCACTGATAAAACACCTTTACCACTGTGGCTGCCAAAGAGAGATTAGTATAAACTTTCTCTCTTGTATAAACTTTCTCTCTCATCTTATGGTCCAGTAACGCTTTTGTTTGTCAGTAGGGGAGTTTTCTGGTCCCCAGTTATTTTCTTCTTTCAGTTCCACTAACGTAACAAAACTTTTTGCACTAAGCAATAGGAGTATGCAGGTTGTTCAATGTCTATCTTATGTCTATGTAAGAAAATCTGGTGACTGTGGAAGTTTCGCAGAGAAATAGTGAGGGAAGTAATCTGGAAATGTTAATTTCACCACTCAACTTGTATATTCCGTGAGGCAGAATGTTAAATGGCTGAAACAGATCATCTGACAACTGATTTCCCACAGGTTTCCCCTCATTTCTACCATTTTATATGTTGATAGTCACTGTAACAGCTTAGCATTAGTACTTTTTTCTTGATGTGACTTTTACAGAGATGACAGCAACAAAGCGAATTACTTAGAGTTGGGTTTGGTTTCTACTGTCAATCAAACTCAAGTGCTTTAATAAAGAAAGTTCATTTCTCTCTCTCATTAATGCCTGGATGTAGGCATTCCATGGCTGTGATGGCAGGCTCTCTGCTTCTTGAGGTGGTCAAGGACCCAGGCTTCTATCTTGGTGTTCCTCCATCCAGGGTCTCCATTTCTCAAGTCATGCCACCATGTCCCCACCCAGACACTGGGGGTGAGGAATTGGAGAAGGGCATGTTCCCATCATTTAAGGACACTTCCTGGTGTTTCATAAAGTATTCTACTCACATCCCATTGGCCAGACTTAGTCACAGGGCTACGCTTATCTGTAAGGGAAACTGAACTACACACTTTATTCTGTACAGTGATGTGCCCAGGAAGAAGGGAGACCAGTTATTTTGGGACAAATAGCAGCCTTTGCCATCCTTAGTCTAGGCTGACTATGAGTCAACCTGTAAAATAAGATACAATGTAACATGCACTTAAATGTTCATCTGAGTATTTCAGAGACATCTCCAATTGCTCAGTTTCTTAAAATATAGTATTTAATTAATTATCGTGAAAGAAGCTCTTCTATTTCAATCAGTGAATTAGAAATTCAAGCAAAGAAGATATAATTTTAATGATCTGCTTGGTTTCCTGAACCCATATTTGTTAAATTCCCATAGTGGATTCCCCACAGGATCAGGTGTGTGCCTGACTGAGGATTAATTTCATTCTGAGCTAGAAGAAAATTAGGGAAGAAAATTAGGGAAATGGCATGGACGCTCAGTATCAGGTCACATGCTGTGACTTTCCCTCTTAGACCTTTACTTGATTCTAAACTTTGACTTTTTTAAAAAAGAAACAAGCCCTTGCCTTGAACTTCACTAAGTGGGTCCTGTAGGGCCAAAATTCTCATCATTCCTTTGGCGGGCAGTTGCCCTAAGCCTTTCTCCGAGGTCATATCAGCATCTGTCCCCAGTGTCAACCACATCCAGCTCTGTGTTCACTAGAGTTCCCAGTACTGTGGGCCTGGTGCTGAGACACTCACTGCCGAACCATTATGCCACTCTGGGCTTCTGGGCACTGCCCAGAGCTTTCTGGACTGCTTTTCCCAGTGGAGTGTCTTTATCCTATAGGTTTCTGCTTCCTTATTCTAGCCCCTTCTAGAAAGCCTATGTCTTCATATGCCTAATGATCCAAGTGGAAAGTGAAAGGCTTCATGACTCGTTCTAAAGTCCTATTTGCATGACGTAAAAACAAAACAAAACTAAGTACTTATATACTTGTCATTGTAGAGACACAGGCCAAGATGGAAGAGTTAGCAGTGAGAGGACACTGCTTAGGGTAGCTGCAGCTACACATTAAATTTGGAGCTGAGAGATGCACAGTGTAAAAGAATTCCCCACAGGAGCAAACATGCACACTGCCAGAATCCACCATCATGTAAATGAAAATCAGGTACACTTAAGATTATTGGTGATCCAGACCAGGACAAGCAGCATCACTTCCCCCAGCAAGCCAGAAATGCATTCTTGGCTTGACAATGGCTTATGAAAAGAATCCTCTAACTTGCTCTTTACAAATATTCAAAAGAAAATGTACTCCATTCTTTCAGAAAACGATTTCTCAGGGCATAGTGAATAAGAGCTTGGCTTTGCATTCTGGCAGATCTCAGGGAATCCTGACTCTCTCAGTAGCCAGCTATGTTACTTTGGGAAACCTGCATTATCTCCTCAAACCTCAGTTTTCTCACCTCTAAAATGGGTATAATAGTAGTACTTATGCAATTATTGTGTAGAGAAAGGAAATAATTCATTTAAATATTTAGTATACTATCTAGCCATTGTATGCCCTTAATAAATATCAGATTAAAAAAACAGGAAAGATCCCACTGTAACTTCATCGCTGTCTTTAAAATGAGCAGGTGGGGAACCACACATTAAATTTTAAAAAATAGTATGATCCTTCATTGCACTCTAAGATGACATGGAAAATCATAATTCTCCCCCACCCAAGTTTTATCGAGATATAATTGACATACACCTCTGTATAAGTTTAAAGTGTACAGCATAATGATTTGACTTATATGTATCATGAAACCATTACCACAATAAGTTTAACATCCATAATCTCATATAGATACAAAGAAATAAAAGAAAAAAATTTTTTTTCTTGTGATGAGAACTCTTAGGATCTACTCTCTTAACTTTCATATGTAACGTTAAGGAGTGTTAACTATAGTTATCATGTTGTACATGACATCCCTGGTACTAATTTATCTTGTAACTGGAACTTCGTACATTTTGACCACCTTCCTCCAGTTCCTTCCTCCAATTCCTCCAATTCCTTCTCCTCTGAACCCCTACCTCTGATAACAACAAATCTGATCCCTTGGAAATACCATGATTCTTAGCATGTTCTACCATTATACTGTACTAAACTCCAATACTGTGGTGTTTATATTCTAGTTTTATGAGTGGTGAGAAGTTGAGGGAATACACCAGGTTCAATAAAGAAACTGGAAGGAGGTGTTCTGGAATAGTTGCATAATTATTATTCCATCTAAACCCCAATTCTAATCTCCAAAATCTTGCTTTAAGCCTGTTGTGATTGCTTTGATTTCTGGCACAATTGGCTATTACCATACCTGTTTCAAGCTGGTGAAACCTGAAAAGGTCTTGCTTCATTTGACAAAGCAGAGAGATATAGTTCTTACCTGGTATTTCAAACAGGTATCAGGTAAAGCTTTGCCATGCACAGAGCAGTCTGTGGACCCATAGATCTGCATCCTCCAAGACTTTAGAAATGCTGAGTCTTCAACCCCACCCCAAACCAGCTGTTGTAGAATCTGCTTTCTTTCTTTTTTTAAATTGAAGTATAGTTGATTCACAGTATTGTGTTAGTTTCAGGTATACAGCAAAGTGATTCAGTTATATATATATATTTTTTTCAGACTATTTTCCATTGCAGGTTATTACAAGATACTGAATGCAATTCCCTGTTCTATATAGTAAATCCTTGTTGCTTATCTATTTTATGTATAGTAGTTTGTATTTGTTAATCCAATAGTCCTAACTTATCCCTCTCCCCTGTTTTCCCCTTTGGTAACCATAATTTTGTCTTCTATGTCTGTGAGTTTGTTTCTGTTTTGTATATAGATTCATTTGTATTATTTTTTAGATTCCACACATAAATGATATATAATATTTTTCTTTCTCTATCTGACTTACTTCACTTAGTATGATATTCTCTAGGTCCACCCATGCTGCTGCAAAATCCCCAGAGGCATTGTGGTGAAGAATATTTATCATCATGCATTTCATTTACATTTTAGAAATAGTTATACCAGAGTGATGCACTTCACTATCTGTTTCAACCAATTTGTTAAAAATTGTGTGTTCCCTAATTCTGCCTTCTCTCCCATTCATCAGTCATGACCTCTTGTCTTGGCTTTAGTGAGAAAGTAAAATCACTGTTTAAATTACTATTCCCCATACTTTGCCCCTCATCTTGGCTTGAGCTGGAATAGAAGTAAAGCCTACAAACCTTGGGTTCAGAGAGTTGGAGATTAAGTTCCGTCTCCACCAACTTGCCTCTGAGTAAATCAGTTTTCTCATCTATAATGAGCATAATATTAAATGGTTATTTCATCTGTCAATGACTGTCACAGCTTTGGTGTCAGATGCAAGGCTCTGTGTGATCAGTACATTTCCTAAGGAACCTGAGCGGCTAGCTCAGGTTAGCCTATACGTGAGTCAGAATATTTAGAATTTATGCAATTTAAACTCTCCTGTTGATTTCAGTTTTTAAGATGACAAAATTTTCAATTTTCATTGCTCAAACCCAAGTTGTATTGATTCAACCAAGACTGAGTGCCCTGCATGTACTCAGCACTGCCCTAGTGACCAGGGACACCATACTGGCAAGGCAATGGCAGTCACTACTCTCATGGAGCTTACATTCTAGAAATAACTGCAAACTGTAAATGTGTTTGCAAGATTTTATTATGACATTCACTTTCCCTTTCTGTTTCAGGCAAATTTCCATAACGCATGGCTCCCTGCATTTCTACAACTTTTATCTGAGCATCACAAAACACTAAACTTGAAGATAAAAAGATTAAAAAATGCTGCCATTGTTATTATTATTATTATCATCATCATCCATAGGATTTATGAGAGCTGTTAAGTTTTGAAACTCAGGGATAAATAAAACACAAGTGTAATATTACTTTTTCAAGGTCATTCTATTACTATATGGAACAATTTAGAGGCATCAAACACATTGAACTTATACTCCTCCAGATTTTAAGGACCCAGAAAAGACTGACTAACTTTATACTCATTCAGCCCTGCAAATAAAAACAAAATGTGCACCAGCACTTAAAGTACACATATTTGGTTTTCACAAAGATTATTCAAATACATAAAAAAATTGGCATTTATCACTTTGTTTTTTCTATTCTAACAATGGCGGGCTCTTAACTACAATACACACACATTACATGTATACATTTAAAAATCAAGTATTACTTCACCAATTACTTTGAGTAAATTTACTGGTACCCAATGTTTAAAGTTTGTTTGGAAGAGGCCAGTTACAAGTTCAAGCTCAAACATTATCATTATATCTCAATATCAAACTAATTCTAAAATTATTCCATATGTAAAACATGATTATAACTGATCACTGGGGTAACACTTAGAAGATGAGCCTTCCTTCACCTGAAATTTTGCTCCATTTGAAGATGGAGGTGGACAACAGATGGAAGGGTTCAAGCCTGGGAACTCCCCAAAGGGCTTAATGACACTTGTTATTATAAACAGTGAAAATCCCAGACACATTTTCTTTATGGGAAGATGGTGATGAAGTGTATGCACTAAATTGTAATACTTCTTTCTCTTTTGTTTCTGAAAGCCTTGACCTTCCTATTGGTGTACTTGAAAGCCAAAGTCAGAAATGGGTTGTTCCCTCCTGTTCCTAATAACAGTGGAAAATGTGCTACTACATGTAATTTGGGAAGTAATTTCCTGAAAAGAATTTAAGTAGGTCTTTAATAATAAGCTTGTTATTCTCAAACCTTCTCGAACCTGACTTACAGCTTCACTTTTTTTTTCTGTCTTCATGGGAGTTAATGGATCTTCTGAGGTTCAGCTGTAGCTTTATTCCTGAGAAGTAGGATTGAAATATTGTGAAATAAAATCCAAACCAGTATACTTTGAAGCTAGGCCACTATATGCAAACTTTTTTTCTCCTAAAGTAGCAGAAGAATGCATGAATAAAATGAAGTGTTTTTAATTGCTTAATTAGACCTCATAATTTTTCTTACTTTGTCTCTCTCTAGTGCCCAAAGTGAAAAGTGCAGGGGGATTTTTCTAGGAAGATATCCAACTTAAAGGAATTTGTTCAATTAAAAAGGAATTGGTACAGGACTGGGGGAAATAGAGACTCCACTCTTGGAGGGAACACACAAAGTGGTGTGTGCATCAGAACCCAGGGGAAGGAGCAGTGACCCCAGGGGAGACTGAACCAGACCTACCTGCTAGTGTTAGAGGGTCTCCTGCAGAGGCGGACAGTGGCTGTGGCTCACTGTGGGGACAAGGACACTGGCAGCAGAAGTTCTGGGAAGTACTCCTTGGCGTGAGCCCTCCCAGAGTCTGCCATTAGCCCCACCAAAGAGCGCAGGTAGGCTGCAGTGTTGGGTTCCCTCAGGCCAAACAAACAACAGGGAGGGAACCCAGCCCCACGCATCAGCACTCAAGTGGATTAAAATTTTACTGAACTCTGCCCACCAGAGCAACTGTCAGCTCTACCCACCAGCTGTCCCTCCCATTAGGGAACTTGCACAAGCCTCTTAGATAGCCTCATCCACCAGAGGGCAGACAGCAGAAGCAAGAACTACAATCCTGCAGCCTGTGGAGCAAAAACCACATTCACAGAAAGATAGACAAGATGAAAAGGCAGAGGGCTATGTACCAGATGAAGGAACAAAATAAAACCCCAGAAAAACAACTAAATGAAGTGGAGATAGGGAACCTTCCAGAAAAAGAATTCAGAATAATGATAGTGAAGATGATCCAGGACCTCGGAAAAAGAATGGAGGCAAAGATGGAGAAGATGCATGAAATGTTTAACAAAGACCTAGAAGAATTAAAGAACAAGCAAACAGAGATGGATAACACAATAACTGAAATGAAAACTACACCAGAAGGAATCAAAAACTACACCAGAAGAATAACTGAGACAGAAGAACGGATAAGTGACCTGGAAGACAGAATGGTGGAATTCACTGCTGTGGAACAGAATAAAGAAAAAAGAATGAAAAGAAATGAAGACAGTCTAAGAGACCTCTGGGACAACATTAAATGCAACAACATTCGCATTATAGGTGTCCCAGAGGGAGAAGAGAGAGAGAAAGGATCCAAGAAAATATTTGAAGAGATTATAGTCGAAAACTAACCTAACATGGGAAAGGAGATAGCCACCCAAGTCCAGGAAGCACAGAGAGTCCCATACAGGATAAACCGAAGGAGAAACACGCCAAGACACATAGTAATCAAATTGGCCAAAATTAAAGACAAAGAAAAATTATTGAAAGCACCAAGGGAAAAACGACAAATAACACACAAGGGAACTCCCATAAGGTTAACAGCTGATTTCTCAGCAGAAACTCTACAAGCCAGAAGGGAGTGGCATGATATACCTAAAATGATGACAGGGAAGAACCTACAATCAAGATTAATCTACCTGGCAGGGATCTCATTCAGATTCGATGGAGAAATCAAAAGCTTTACAGACAAGCAAAAGCTAAGAGAATTCAGCACCACCAAACCAGCTCTACAACAAATGCTAAAGGAAGTTTTCTAAGTGGGAAACACAAGAGAAGAAAAGGACCTACAAAAAAAAACCCAAAACAATTAAGAAAATGGTCATAGGAACACACATATTGGTAATTATGCTAAACGTGAATGGATTAAATGCTCCAACCAAAAGACACAGGCTTGCTGAATGGATACAAAAATAAGAAAAATCTATATGCTGTCTACAAGAGACCTACTTCAGACCTAGGGACACATACAGACTGAAAGTGAGGGGATGAAAAAAGATATTCTGTGCAAATGGAAATCAAAAGAAAGCTGGAGTAGCAATACTCATATCAGATAAAATAGACTTTAAAAAAAAGAATGTTACAAGAGACAAGGAAGAACACTACATAATGATCAAGGGATCAATCCAAGAAGAAGATATAACAAAGAAGATATATATAAATATATATGCATCCAACATAGGAGCACCTCAATACATAAGGCTACTGCTAACAGCTATAAAAGGGGAAATCAACAGTAACACAGTAATAGTGGAGGACTTTAACACCTCACTTACACCAATGGACAGATCATCCAAAATGAAAATAAATAAGGAAACAGAAGCTTCAAATGACACAATAGACCAGATAGATTTAATTGATATTTATAGGACATTCCATCCAGAAAAAGCAGATTACACTTTCTTCTCAAGTGTGCATGGAACATTCTCCAGGATACATCACATCTTGGGTCACAAATCAAGCCACAGTAACTTTAAGAAAATTAAAATCATATCAAGCATCTTTTCTGACCACAACGGTATGAGATTAGAAATGAATTACAGGGAAAAAAACGTAAAAAGCACAAACACATGGAGGCTAAACAATATGTTACTAAATAACCAAGAGATCACTGAAGAAATCAAAGAGGAAATCAGAAAATACCCAAGACAAATGACAATGAAAACACGACAATCTAAAACCTATGGGATGCAGCAAAAGCAGTTCTAAGAGGGAAGTTTATAGCTATACAAGCCTACCTCAAGAAACAAGAAAAATCTCAAATAAACAGCCTAAACTTACACCTAAAGGAACTAGAGAAATAAGAAAAAACAAAACCCAAAGTTAGCAGAAGAAATCTTAAAAATTAGAGCAGAAATAAATGAAATAGAAACACAGAAAACAATAGCAAGGATCAATAAAATTAAAAGCTGGTTCTTTGACAAGATAAACAAAGTAGATAAACCATTAGCCAGACTCATCAAGAAAAAGAGGGAGAGGACTCAAATAAATAAAATTAGAAATGAAAAAGGAGAAGTTACAACAGACACCGCAGAAATACAAAGCATCCTTAGAGACTACTACAAGCAACTCTATGCCAACAAAATGGACAACCTGGAAGAAACGGACAAATTCTTAGAAAGGCATAACCTTCCAAGACTGAACCAGGAAGAAATAAAAAATACGCACAGACCAATCACAAGTAATGACATTGAAACTGTGATTAAAAATCTTCCAACAAACAAAAGTCCAGGACCGGATGGCTTCACAGGTGAATTCTATCAAATATTTAGAGAAGAACTAACACCCATCCTTCTGAAACTCTTCCAAAATATTGCAGAGGAAGGAACAATCCCAAACTCATTCTATGAGACCACCGTCACCCTCATGTGAAAACCAAACAAAGATACTACAAAAAAAGAAAATTACAGACCAATATCACTAATGAATATAGATGCAAAAATCCTCTACAAAATACTAGCAAACAGAATCCAACAACACACTAAAAGGATCATACACCATGATCAAGTGGGATTTATCACAGGGATGCAAGGATTCTTCAATATATGTAAATCAAACAATGTGATAAACCATATTAACAAATTGAAAAATAAAAACCATATGATCATCTCAATAGATGCAGAAATAGCTTCTGACAAAATTCAACACCAATTTATGATAAAAACTCTCCAGAAAGTGGGCATAGGGGGAACATACCTCAACATAATAAAGGCCATATACGACAAACCCACAGCAAACATCATTCTCAATGGTGAAAAATTGAAAGCATTTCCTCTAAGATCAGGAACAAGACAAGGATGTCCACTCTCACCACTATTATTCAACGTAGTTTTGGAAGTCCTAGCCACGGCAATCAGAGAAGAAAAAGAAATAAAAGGAATATGAATTCGAAAAGAAGAAGTAAAACTGTCACTGTTTGCAGATGACATGATACTATACATAGAGAATCCTAAAGATGCCACCAGAAAACTACTAGAGCTAATCAATGAATTTGGTAAACTTGCAGGATACAAAATTAATGCACAGAAATCTCTTGCATTCCTATACACTAATGATGAAAAATCTGAAAGAGAAATTAAGGAAACACTCCCATTTACCACTGCAACAAAAAGAATGAAATACCTAGGAATAAACCTACCTAGGGAGACAAAAGACCTGTATGCAGAAAACTATAAGACACTGATGAAAGAAATTAAAGATGATACCAACAGATGGAGAGAGATACCATGTTCTTGGATTGGAAGAATCAATATTGTGAAAATGACTATACCACCCAAAGTAATCTACAGATTCAATGCAATCCCTATCAAATTACCAATGGCATTTTTTACGGAACTAGAACAAAAAATCTTAAAATTTGCTTGGAGACACAAAAGACCCAAATAGCCAAAGCAGTCTTGAGGGAAAAAAACAGCAGGAGGAATCAGACTCCCTGACTTCAGACTATACTACAAAGCTACAGTAATCAAGACAATATGGTACTGGCACAAAAACAGAAACATAGATCAATGGAACAAGATAGAAAGCCCAGAGATAAACTGACGCACCTATGGTCAACTAATCTATGGCAAAGGAGGCAAGGATATACAATGGAGAAAAGACAGCCTCTTCAATAAATGGTGCTGGGAAAACTGGACAGCTACATGTAAAAGAATGAAATTAGAACACTCCCTAACACTGTACACAAAAATAAACTCAAAATGGATTAAAGACCTAAATGTAACACCAGACACTATCAAACTCTTAGAGGAAAACATAGGCAGAACACTCTATGCCATAAATCACAGCAAGGTTCCTTTTGACCCACCTCCTAAAGTAATGGAAATAAAAACAAAAATAAACCAATGGGACCTAATGAAACTTCAAAGCTTTTGTACAGCAAAGGAAACCATAAACCAGACAAAAAGACAACCCTCAGAATGGGCGAAAATATTTGCAAACAAATCAATGGACAAAGGATTAATCTCCAAAATATATTAACCACTCATGCAGTTCAGTATTAAAAAAACAACAACCCAATCCAAAAATGGGCAGAAGACCTAAATAGACATTTCTCCAAAGAAGTTATACAGGTGGCCAACAAACAATTGAAAGAATGCTCAACATCACTAATTATTAGAGAAATGCAAAACTACAATGAGATATCACCTCACACCGGTCAGAATGGCCATTATCAAAAAATCTGCAAACAATAAATGCTGGAGAGGGTGTGTAGAAAAGGGAACCCTCTTGCACTGTTGGTGGGAATGTAAATTGATACAGCTACTATGGAGAAGAGTATGGAGGTTCCTTAGAAAACTAAAAATAGAACTACCATACGACCCAGCAATCCCACTACTGGGCATATACCCTGAGAAAACCATAATTCAAAAAGATTCATGTACCACAATGTTCATTGCAGCTCTATTTACAATAGCCAGGACATGGAAGCAACCTATGTGTCCATCGACAGATGAATGAATAAAGAAGATGTGGCACATATATACAATGGAATATTACTCAGCCATAAAAAAAGAAATGAAATTGAGTTATTTCTAGTGAGGTGGATGGACATAGAGTCTGTCATACAGAGTGAAGTAAGTCAGAAAGAGAAAAACAAATACCGTATGCTAACACATATATATGGAATCTAAAAAAAAAAAAAAAAAAAGTCATGAGGAACCTAGGGGCAAGATGGAAATAAAGATGCAGACCTAATAAGAGAATGGACTTGAGGACATGGGGAGGGGGAAGGATAAGCTGGGACAAAGTGAGAGAGTGGCATGGACGTATATACACTTCCAAATGTAAAATAGATAGCAAGTGGGAAGCAGCCACATAGCACAGGGAGATCAGCTTGGTGCTTTATGACCACCTAGAGGAATGGGATAGGGAGGTTGGGAGGGAGGGAGACACAAGAGGGAAGAGATATGGGGATATATGTATATGTATAACTGATTCACTTTGTTATAAAACAGAAACTAACACACCATTGTAAAGCAATTATACTCCAATAAGGATATTAAAAAAAAAAAAAGGAATTGGGAAGATGGACTTCCATGGTTTCTTTTAAAAGTTAGGTGCTATTGCCACTTTTTGGTTGATGTGTGGACCATAGTCTTTGTTTTTGAAAGTTACTTTTTTTCTCCTGTTGGTATTTTATTTATTTAATTATTTTTAAATTTAATTTTAGTTTTGGCTGTGTTAGGTCTTTGTTGTTGTGCATGGGCTTTCTCTAGTTGTGGCGAGCAGAGTACTCTTTGTTGCAGTGCATGGGCTTCTCATTGCGGTGGTCTGTCTTGTTGTGGAGCACGGGCTCTAGGTGCGCAGGCTTCAGTAGTTGCAGCACAAGAGCTCAGTAGTTGCAGTGTGCTGGCTAGGGTGCGCAGGCTTCAGTAGTTGTGGTGTGCGGGCTCAGTAGTTGTGGCTCACAGGCCTAGTTGCTCCGCGGCATGTGGGATCTTCCCAGATGTGTGACTGAGCCCCTCTCCCCTGCATTGTCAGGCAGATTCTTAACCACTACGCCACCAGGGAAGTCCCTGGACCATAGTCTTGAATTCCCTCTATTTCCCTAACTCACCAACTACTGAACACCTGTTTTCCTGCTAATACTCACGTTTCAAGAGATCAAACATAGGATTATGTTTGTTTCTACATCTTCTACCTGGTGCTGGTATTTTGTCTGAAACTGGTAATGCTACAAATTATAATGATGTGCAGATATTAAGCTCAAGTTGGAACAATTTTTATCTTATAGGTTAATAAAATCAAATTACTTTATAGCCTTAATACAGTCAAATTTTCACTTTATAATGCTATAACTTTATAGTAATTTTTTAAAAGGGGAATTGGATTAATATTTGGATTCCAGACATCAAGTACTCCATTTTTGACCCAAAGACAACTATCCTTGTCTTATTTCTGATCATTCTTGAGCAACTGAGGTAATAGATGTCTGTCTTTCCCCCTGTCTTAAAAAAAGAGAAAAATGATCAGTACCATAGCAAGAGCTAGTACTTTGTGGGGAGAATTACTAACTTGTTGGTATTCTAAATGAGGAAGACTATGCTTTGTGGTTACTCTGGGCTGGTGCTCTGTAACTGTGATTCAGAGCCACTTAATATTCCTTTTGGCAGGAGGCCAAACGATATTTTTGTAGTTTTCCTAGGGTTTGATGATTTCACAGTTTAGACTGGACAACTTCCCACAATGACAGGTCCATCAATCAGAGAATCTAGGCGTGACAACCAGTCAGGGATACATTTGTCCTCTTCTCAGTAAGGAAGGTTCTGGACAGGCCAGCAGGGAAACACGCAGACACACTGCGAGCTTGTCAAACCCTCACCTTTTGTGGTCTCACATATATGGCCAGATGCCTCAACTTCATTCTCCTTGCCCCTTCTCCAGCAGATGATAAAATCAGGTGAAACAATAAAATGGCATCCCTCAGATTTCAGCCAGTCAGTCCAGTAATATGTTTTTAAAGGTCAAGGTAGAACTGTGGTGCTGTAAGCAGCATCCCGGGTATTTAGAATTAGAACAGGGAAGATTAAGATGAAGTAAACCTGGATGAGAAGTTTTCATTGGCCTTATCTTAAAGACACTTGGCAATAATCTTCAGGGAGGGTGTGTGTTTATCTGTTTTGGCATGGCTTTTGTTCTAGTTCTTCTGGAGCCCCACCTTTTGCTCTGGGTAATATTTAATCTGATATCCCTGAAAGCTATGCTGAGGCTGCTCACAGTTCCAAATTATCTTGGCAATTTAGGGAAAAAATTGGGTAACTTGAATTTTTGGCATCAGTTAGAAAAATAATATCCAAATTATTGCCTTGCCATGAAAAATGTTGGTTGTTATGTTGAGACAACCATAAAACAATCTGAACACTGCAAAATTTTGGTTAACTCATTTGTGCAGAACTCAGTGAAGTGAGACTTTAAAAATAAAATCAAATAACAATAAATATTTTATTTTACATAAATATATTTCAATTCTCTTACCCATTACCACCACCTTCACTTTTTACATGAAAGGACAAGTATGAAAGGCAATAATTTAGTATCTTCAACTATCACTTGAGTATAAGCCCAAAATTTAAGATGGAAGTATTCAAGATAAGCTAATTCTTAATGTAAAAATATAGCAGCCAAGTGCATGAGGTTGTTTTTTTTTAATATTTAGTTGTTTATTTGGCTGCGCAGGGTCTTAGTTGTGGCACGCGGGATCTTTTAGTCGCAGTCCAGTGGCTGAGTCCACACTCCCAATACAGGGGGTCCCGGTTCGATCCCTGGTCAGGGAACTAGATCACACATGCTGCAACTAAGAGTTTGCATGCCACAACTAAAGATCCCACATGCTTCAACTAAAGACCCCGCATGCCATGACTAAGGTGCATGAGTTTTGGAAGTACACAAGACTGAAGCTGAAATTCTCTACCACTTACTAGCTGAGAGAACTCTCTGAGGCTAAAGACTATGAAATTAAGTTTTTCTTTCTTTCATGCCATTCTGCCTTTCATGTCTAGCAAATGGCCTGACACATAGTAAAAGTTCAAATATACTTTGTGACTACTTGGGTGTTAAGGTTTTTAAATGTTTTTTCTGTGCATGAAAATTCTTTCCAACTTACTGGCCCTTTGCTCTTTTCTGAAGATCAGTTGGGTTCTGCAGTGTATTGTATGCTTGAGAAGATGAAGCATCACTCAGAAATCCGACATCCCTTCCTTCCTGTTTCCTGTGCTCATGCTCATTGTTGAATGTGCCAATGAAATTGCTTCTGAACCTACTTTCTTACTGATTGGTTAAACGAGGTCAGAAATATATCTAATATTAAAAGTTCTATAACATTTAATAAATGAAGGCAGTCTCAGCATTCAGAGCCTATAAAGGGAAGAGTCACCGAAGCTAAGGACCGGTGTGTGTGTGTGTGTGTGTGTGTGTGTGTGTGAGGGAGAGAGAGAGAGAATTATTGGCAAAGCACTAGTATTTCTTTTAAAATTGACTGTGTTCTCTTTATCCTTTTCATTTTTTCACCACCCCATAAAGAAAAATAGGCAGTTGCACCTTAAATGCATATTGTTAAGTGAAAGAAGCCAGTTTGAAAAGGTTATATACTATGATTCCAGCTATATGCCACTCTGAAAGAGGCAAAACTGTAGGGAAAGTAAAAAAATCAATGGTTGCCAGGGGTTTGGCCAGGAGAGGGAGAGTAAAGAGGTGGTGCACAGGGGATTTTCAGGAGAGCGAAACTATTCTTTCTGATGTGTAATGGTAGATGTAAGACATTATGCATTTGTCCAAATCCACAGAGTGGTACAACACAAAGAGTGTACCCTAATGTAAACTATGGACTTTAGTTAATAATAATCAATACTAGCTCGTCAACTGTAGCAAATGTACCACACTAATGCAAGAGGTTAGTGATAGAGGAGACCCGGGAGGAGGAAAGGGGGGTATATAGGAACACTGTATTTTTTGCCTAATTTTTCTGTAAAACTAAAACCTCTCTAAAAAATAAAGTCTATTAATTAAAAAATAGCAAGTTTCAAATCTAGAAAAACTCCACTAAAGAAACAGAGAGCCTATATTATTGTGAGCTTTAAAACACACCCAGCACAGTCAATTAATTTATCACCCAAGAAGCTGACCTAAATATTGGCAAAGGTTTTTTGTTGTTTTTGATCATTTGTTTTTGTTTTTTAGGAGTTGTAATAAATTTGGAGATCTTTAAAGGTAGAAATTATATTTTATTTTGGCTTTCAATGAGTCATCTTTTTGCGGTACGCGGGCCTCTCACTGCCGTTGCAGAGCACAGGCTCCGGACGCGCAGGCTCACTGGCCATGGCTCACAGGCCCAGCTGCTCCGCAGCATGTGGAATCCTCCCATACCGGGGCACGAACCCATGTCCCCTGCATCGGCAGGCGGACTCTCAACCACTGCGCCACCAGGGAAGCCCTCAATGAGTGATCTTTGAGCCAACTTTAAAATAAACTCTCATAGTTGTGCTAAGGCAGACCCTATTGGAATTACCTAGTTTCCTTCTGCATTGTGCACCCCCCTGGCAGTTACAAGGCTGAGAAGATTTTCTGGACTGTTCTCAGTGGCCAGCGCATTGAAACTGAGTTCTGTCTAGCCAGCTCCTAAGTTGTGCTTTCATGGTGGAAACTGCTCTTCCTGAGCCTCCTGGTTTTCTAACTGTGGAGTAGCGGCCATGCTCCTGGGCCTGACAACTGGGAAGACACAGAAAATACTGCTCAGGGAGCAAACTTGTGTTGCTCTGACACGTGGATCATGTTTTCTATCAGGGCAAAGGATTCACTTTCTCTGCCTCTTTAGGACATTGATCTTGATCCCCTACATTAAGTTGAAGTCCATTTGCTCTAAGGTCCTCAGCCAAATTCTTGTGCCAGTTACTCATTACTTGGAGAATGACCTGTCTCATTCTGAGTACAGCCGTACAGCTGTGCTCTGGGGCTGCCTGTCCCTTTTGCTTAGCTGCCTCGATGTTCTGCTCTTAGTTTCTCTCAGCTTTGAATGGAAGAGAGTAGCAGCGTAGATGGACTGGCTTTGATGGGAAGGATGGTTTCCAGGTTGGTCCTCTTGTAGTCCTATGATTCACAGCATTTCCCTGGCAACCATTTCTGGTAACAGCAGCATAACCTTTTCATGTTGGCCACTTTATAGATTTCATGAACCTAAAGGAATATTAGTTAGCTAATAATAATGGCAGGCATGTGGAATGTTGTCAATAAAATAAACGCTAATATGTGATAATCCCCCAAAAGAGCAAAACGCAGGATTGAGTCACACATTTGTGGCAATCATGTGACACTTAATCTTGAATCATAAGATCAGAAGAGTATTTGCTGAGAGAGTTTAGAATTCAGTAGTGTTTATCAGTTTTCTTTTTTCTGTAATGATGCCAAAGTAGCTACACGGAAGTCATTCTGCTGAAGGTGCTAGCGTGTTTTGGGCTGTACTGTGCTCTCATGCAAACCTGGAAATATGGAGGAGAGGGGCGAAGTAGAGAGTCTGGTCTGGAGACTGTATTAGTTAGCTGGACTGCCATAAAAAAGGACCGCAGATTGGGTGACTTAATACATACAACTCTGTTGTACATCAAAGTTAAACATTTGTGTGGGTTTCCTTCTTTGGTATTTGTCCAGTTAATCAATTAATCAATTTATCTATTCCTATACAACCCTGGATTAATCACTTCAGCTCTATAACAAGTTCTTATATCTGGTGAGACAAGTTCTGCACCCCACCACAGCCTTCTTTTTCAGAAAGTTCTTGGGTAGTCTCCTTCATCTATGTATTGGTAAGCTCTACAATCAACTCACTGACTTCCATGGAGAGCTCTGTTGACGTTTTGATTGGAACTACATTAAATCTATAGCCTATTTGGGGGTGAATTACTGTCTTTATAATATTAAATCTTCCTACCCGAGAACACAAGTTCTGTCTCCATTTTATTTAGGTATTATTTAACATCCTTTCAGAAAGTTTCATAATTTTCTGCATATCATAATTTTCTTGCATATCACAATGTAGTAAGTGTGGCTAATCAGGTGCATCTTCCTTAATAACCTATATATTTTTGTGAGCTATCATTTTTTTAGTTCTTATAGCTATTAAAACTAAATATTGAAATAAAATAAGTGTAGATCCAGACATTCAAATTATATGCCAATTAATTGAAAAGAATTACAGACTAATATTTTTATTGAAAAAAGTTTTAAATTTATTTATAAAATAAAATAATTAAAATAGTATTTATGTTACTCTTTTTTTGTTTCTATTATGTATGTTATGCTTTATAAGGCATATGTGTCAGTTAAATTTCAGCTAAGGAAACAGAAAGGCTGGGAGGATTAAGCTTAGGCAAAGCTGCTAATGGCTTTCAGGAAATCAGGAATTACAGGAAATGGCTGACCATGATTCAGCTACCTGTTCACTGAAATGAAATAATTCACAGGAGGAATACCAGAAGCTTCTGGAAACATCTTTTTTTTAAAATATATTTATTTATTTATTTATTTATTTTTGGCTACGTTGTGTCTTTTGTTGCTGCTCGTAGGCTTTCTCTAGTTGCCGCCAGCGGGGGCTGCTCTTTGTTGCTGTGCCCGGGCTTCTCATTGCAGTGGCTTCTCTTGTTGTAGAGCACAGGCTCTAGGCGCATGGGCTTCAGTAGTTGTGACACACGGGCTCTAGAGAACAGGCTCAGTAGTTGTGGCACACGGGCTTCGTTGCTCCGCAGCATGTGAGATCTTCCTGGACCCGGGCTCGAACCCATGTCCTCTGCATTGGCAGGTGGATTCCTAACCATTGCACCACCAGGGAAGTCCGCTTCTGGAAACATCTTTAATCAACCGTCTGCCAAAGCCCATGACAAGCCTGCTGGTGGCACAGGAACAATAGATTTGTATCTGCTTCTCTCCTCCCTTCCAAGGCTCATGTGAGTATCTCTCACAGGCTAATACAATGCAAAACCCTGCTAACAAGGATTCTGAGAAATGTAGTTCCTAGTCTTCTAGCCCTTGTGAATAAGAGATCTTGGAAGGTGAATAGTGCTGGGTTACCCACAGATAATCCACACAACACAAGATACACAAAAGTGAAAAAAAGAAGTCAATATAGGTGGTATGTGCTCAAAATACATTTTTCCTGGTAGGGGTATGAGATCAATTTCTTTGGTTAGTACTTCTCTAGTGCCCATCAATTCTAGCGAGTCTCTCACTCTTATCTTCCAATTTCTGTCTCTCTAATTCACAGGCCTTCTCCCCGCCATCTTGCTTTTTGATCACCACCTTCCTCACCATCCAGTAGACTTTTAAGACACACCAATTTCCTTCTCTTCCATCTTGTGCAGGTCCTATGGTGTATAGTTTTTCTTTGACTATGAGTACTTTCCTCAAGATTGACCTAGAAAACATGGGCCGTAGAGGGTACAGCTGAATGGGCAAAGTCCAAATGTTCTAATAGGGGCTGGGGAGAGGGAAAGGCTATAAACCATTATTCATTAATGATTCTTGCTCTAGCACACACAAGAAGAAATGATCACAGACAGCACAGCTTTCTGTCCTGAGGTAACTCTGGTTTAGTCCCAAAGGGCTGATAACATCCCACAGACATTTGGTATGATGTTTTTCTCCCAGCATCCTTCTTGTTTTTTAGTTTGTCTTTCTGGCCTCTAGGAACTGGCCTATTATTTCATCTATCCTTTCCCATGGACAAGTCAGAGAGTCTTCCTTATTGCAAAAAACTAAATAACAACAACAAAAAAACCTTCAGTGCTCCACCTACTCAATGCTGGCTTTCAGGAGGTTCATGCCTAGTTCACAAATGATTCACAGGGCCGTGAAAATTGACTCTCATTGAGAATCAACAAGAGACTCAGCCCTCAGCCCAGGGTGACAGCTCAGCTCACCTCTGCAGTCTACCCTGATTCTCCCACTCAGCATAAGATTCCTCCCCTCCAACAGAGAAGTAGTTTTACCTCTTTGCAAGCCAACAGAATAACAAAACCTTTACCACCGAATATTGTATTCTGTCCAAAGCAAGCAGAGCCACACATCAAAAATAGGAAGATGCTGACCTCAGGTTGGGTCTAGTAGGAATCCTTGAGATAAAAAGGTGGGAGCTGGAACCTCATTCCTCTCAAGCCTTTGACTTTTCCCATGATGGGTGTGGCCTGTGGAAACAAGGTTATAGTAAAAAGGATATTAGTATTTCTCTGCATGCGCAGTGCCCTTTGGGACTGAAAAAGAACCCTATGCAGGGCTGGTTTTGGGTCCGAGGCCTGTCATCCCTCCTGGGATGTATGAGATATTAGAGTCTCCCTTACTGGGTTCCCAGAATCTACCATGAATGTCAGGAGCTGTTTCAGTGGTATTCCATGGAAGGAAGGAGGGGAGAAAATAGAAAAGTAGAAATGATATTTGTGCGTAGTATCCTGTATTAGTTCCATTCTTCACTTGGTTCAGTGCAAGTAATATTTGCCAGGGTAAGTTTTGTTTTGTTATGTTTTAATATTTTAAAAGTATCAGTAGCAGAAGAAGGTTACAGGCATTGTAATGTCAATGTGGACTTCTAGATAAAGACAATTTAGTAGTAAGATTTCTTCTAGAGAGGCTGTAGCTAACCCCATGCCCCTGGTTGAGGAACTTGTTCTTTATGCCGTGCCTCATGAGGAAGACACAGCTGCCAAATTCCTCTGCACAATCCGCAAAGAATGTCCTTGCTTTTGAGAGTGTATTTACTGGGACCTTGTCAGATTTGGCGGCGAAGGGTGGGTCAGCACACGGGTGGGCTGCATACCTTTCCTGGGAGATACAGGAAGCTGCTCAGCCACTCACATGGCAGTGGGAACTTGACGTGCAACATTAGAAATTTCTTCTGTGGTTAGGCGTTTGCCCAGAAACATCTGAAGTGCTTCAGTGAGATCCTCTCCATGGTAATTTTTTGTTGTTATTTTTAAGTAACTCTGGTTACCTTCACTAAATGACGTCAATGACATAACTCTTAACATTTCTTGATATGCCTCTGCCATGCTGGCAAATCACACAGTTGTGTGAAATATGTTGGCTTTCTTTCCTTCTAATCTTTGTAGTCAACTCAGGAGGTCCCTGAAAGAAAACACCCTCCCCCATTCCCCCACACTGTTTCTCTCGGCCATGGACTCTGCAGAGTAAGTGAAAGGGAGAGGAGGGTGTTTAATGCTGCTCTTTTATAAGATGACCCATTGCTTTACTACTCCAGTCTTTTACTTCACTGGAGACTCCTACGGGCTGCCTTACCAGTTTAACCCCAGTGCTCTGTTTTGTTTTGCTTTCCCTTACTGTTGGGGAAATAAGGATTTGGATGAAAGAGTAAAGGACAGTAGACTATCAAGTAGCTTCATTAGAAAACCACTAGGAATTACTCTTGCTGCAAGACAGAAGTTCGCTCCCATTTAGTTTTTTCATTTGAACCTACCTATTTTAGCAGAGGCAAAATGGGGCTTGATTGGGAGGAAAGGCAGAGAGGGAGTATATGCTTATAGGTTTCAGTCATCAGAGGATAATGCATTTTATATGTGCCCCTTTCTAGAGTCTGGGATGAAAATAAAAGTACGTAGACCACATAACTTCTCCTTAACTAACTGGATAAGTAACAGTGGCCTCCATTCATGCAGAGGACACATGAAGAATATTTGATTCTGTAACACGAACACATCAACTCATAAAACCTTTTCTTTTCAACTCCTATCTTGCCATTTAGCTTGTGATGGCTTTTATTTGGTGGAGGCTTTAGATGTGACGCTTGCCAAATGTTCATAGGGAAATCCATTTATTCAGAAAAGAAGTGTGCACTGAATGTCTCTTTATTCCTTCCTACATTTTCGGTACCTACTTGTTTGACAGGGCTTTTGGAAAAACAAAGTAGGCAAAGTGGGCGATGCTTAGGGTGATGTTAGGGTTCCAGGAAAGCCCAACTTTCCGAGAGATTCACACAGTTTCACTGTGAAATGAAAGGGAACCCCAGTCTGGGTTTTCCAGGGGCCTTCCGTGAACTCCCAGTGGCTGTGAACAGGGAAATGAGCCCCAGAGCTGCTCCAGGCTTCTAACAGAGTAGGAGGGATACTTATGTGGGTTTTCTCAAGTTGGGATTGTGCAAACAAAGATCAAACGCTGACATTCTCAGCCTTTCTACATGGGCTTGGCCACGGGCCTGTAAATGTCAGGCCCACTCCCTGTTTCTGTGTTGCAGAATTACAGTTATACTGGATAGGCAAGTCTGGTTGTGTGAGTGTTTCTGAGGGGAGAAAATCCTAGCCAGCTTGAGTCACAGGCGATGGTGGAAAGTCTGGTGTTGGCTTCCAAGGACAGAAAATACATGCACTCAAATGAAACAGCTTCTTCTCGAGAGCATCATGGAACAGTATGCAGTGGAAAATGGAGTGGGTGGCGTGTTGCAGCAGCAGGAAACAGCAGCAAGGAGCAGAGGGTTAAAAACCCTGGCTCTTCCCTGTACCACTGTCTGCTGTGAAACTCCAAGCATGTTGCTTAACGTCTCTGAATCTCAGTTTCTTCATCTGTGAAATGAAGATGATAATAGTACTTTAGAAAGTTGTTCCGAGGGTGAAGTCGGATAAGGTGTAAGTGCTTCGAAGCTTACCTGATATAGTAGCTTGTCAGGAAGTGTTCCATTATTTTGAATGGGCCCTGGTCTCACTTCCACATAAATGAAGTTGTTGGATCTTTGGCAAGTCATCTGACCATTCAGAACCTCAGTATTCTTGTGTTGAAAATGAGGCTTTGACTAAGCGTTTATGATCTTTTTCGCATTTAGCATTCGCCCTCCACAGGGAGAGGATGAAAAAGAAAAGGCATGCTTTTACCATAGCGCTGGCTAGCAGGGAGCAGAGGTGGGCCCAGCACTGACAGTTCTGGCTGCTACAGACCATTCTGCCCATGCCTGTTCCTTGGCCATATTGTCTACAGCTGCCTTCTGCTGCCACAGCAGAGCTGAGATTTGGGATGTGGCCCACGAAGCCTAGAATAAAAGATTTACTATCTGGCTGTTTAAGAAAAAGATGGCTGACCTCTGGCCATAGACCAAGAGCAATAAGGAGGGCTGATTCTGAGTTGTGTCAGTTACATTAAGAGTGAAAGCTGTCATAACATTTTTATTTTGTTTGATGACTTCATCAAGACTTTGTCTCTATCTGTGCTTAAAGCCAAGAAGTATCATATTTTATTTGCTAATGCAAGGTTTGTGAACTAGAATCTGATGGTTTCTTGGAAATTTCCCTTGACTGAGAAGAAATGTTTCATAAGATGTACTTTTTTTTGGTAAGTGTCATAATTTAAACAGATAATAACTTTGGAATCATAGGTCAGCATTGTGCCTTTTACATATAAAAATGCATTTAATTAAGTCTTTAGATTACTTTTTAGCCTGCCTTGGGAATTTGGTTGGTTTGTTAGTTTAAAATTCCCTCAATTTCTATACTCTTCTTTGTCTATTAGTAGAACTGACAAAGTCTAAATTTGTTTTTATGGAAGACATCTGAATGAATACACATATATAATTTCTTTCTTCCTGAAAGAACTGAATACTAAGTAGAGAAAATGGAAAATAAAAAGCAAACCAACAGGAAAAAAAATTTAAAAGACAGTGAAATGCATGAAATAAAAAAGCACCTAGAGGTGACCACCTGGAGGGGTGGGATGGGGGGGGTGGGACGGAGATGCAAGAGGGAGGGGATATGGGGATATATGTATACTTATAGCTGATTCACTTTGTTATAAAGCGGAAACTAACACACCATGGTAAAGCAATTTTACTCCAATAAAGATGTTTTTTAAAAAGTAAGAAATGTGAACGTTATTAAAAATAAAAAAACTAAAAAAATCAAATCACAACTATCAAACTTATTGGTCTCTCCCAGTCCTAAGATTCAATTTAACCCAAGCATTTGAGAAATTTTCTCTTTTGGAACTAAGTAATGTAGGAGGATTCGAATCAGTTTTCAATCTAAAGAAAATATATGTTTCTCAACTTCAATTCAATTAACATTTCTTGAGGACGGAGGTGTGTAAGTGACAGTAGTAAGAAATGAAGGAGATACAGACCATAGTGAGGAGCATATAGTTCAATGGGAGAGGCAGGAGCATGTCTCAACAACTTCTATCTAAAGCAGAAATGGGAGGATTAGAATAGGGTGACCAAGAAAGAACTCCGGAAATATTTGAGAAACTATAACAGTTCCATTTCCTTGTTTGCTTACAACTGAAACCTTAATCAATAAGATGGAAAATTTATTGAGGGAAACTGGATGGTTCTCAGAATGGAAGGAAGAGTTGATAATGACAAGGTCTTGGAAAGACATAAATAGAATATCTTTAAGGTTCTGCTTCTGGAATAACTGAAGACTCAAGAGCTCACAACTGAACAGCCTTCTGCCCTATGACTCAAATTTGCATTCTCAGTAGAGAGCCTTTTTGCTTGGCTTGGATCACATGTCCAACTTTGGCGCTTGTGTGTAGTGGTGATATAGAGCTTGGGGGTGCATAGAGAGGGAAAAGTGGGCATTGCATTTTATTTTCCCACTAAAACCATTTGGCAAAGTTTATTGATACCATAAGAAGAAAGAAAGGATACTAAACAGGTAAAAGTTACTGTTGTCCTCTGTAGACATTTGCTAAAAGGAACTGGGGAGGATTTTGGAAGGGAAAAGGCTCAAGTTAGGCCTTGATGAATGAATAGGACTTTTAAAAGTAGATTTGGGGGACTAGGAAAAAGAGGGCATTCCGATCAGAGGGAACAGCTTGAGCAAAGGTATGGAACAAGAAAGAGTCCAAGTATAAATCATGATCTGAGAATGAGGAGAGGTCCAGTATGTTTGGTGTGTAAGGACATATAGTGAGTAAAATGGGGAGGATGATGGAGAAGGCATAAAATCAGAGTTCCAACTTATGTACAGGGTTGCAAAATGATTGGTTGAGATAATGGATATGAAAGTGTTTTGTAAACTACAAAGTGCCTTGAAAACTATAAGGATTTTCACATCTATGAATTGTTTCAATTAAAAAAAATTCCTCAGTAAATAGAGTTTTTCAAACTAAAAAAAAAAAAAAAGCAAATTACCTCATGGTATTCTCAATCACCTAAAACCTCAAGTCTTCTCTCTCTCTCTCTCTCTCTCTCACACACACACACACACACACATTCCCAAATTATTGAGACCAACTATTTTTAATAACTTTTAATTTAAATGACTTGGGGTTAGGAGAAGAACGGGGTGTTGGCAGGGGGTACTGTAAAATCAAAGCAATAAGAAGATGCACCAATTCCAAAATATTTGAGAATCACTGTTTTATAGGGACATCATTTACACTATCAAAAATTTTGTTTCAGTGGTAGATAACCCACTAGTTTACAAAAATATTTGGAAATTAATTTTTTTCTAGGATTCTCTGCTCTTTTCTGCAGGATTTATCCTTTGGTTATGTACAGTCAAGGAAGTGGGAGATAATTGAAAGCTGAATTGTGAGGAGGAAGGAGAGGAGGAGGACGTGAGTGGGAGAGGCTGAAGTATGGTAAGTGGGGGTCTTTCAGATATTGTGTGTAGGGAGGGAACAAGGTCAAAATTTGGGAAAACCACGTGGTTTGAGAGACTCAGTCAATGAGAATGTGTAAGAGGAAAATAGCAACAGAAACATAAGCATGACTGAGGAAGGCAGTTTGAACCACATTTCTCTAGTCTAGTCTATTGAAGGCTGAGTTACTGAGAAGGAAGACCCAGGAGGAAAGAGGGTCTGGGGATTTCATTTTTTTCTCAGGCAGCTTCTATTCCATTTTCCCAGGTGTCACATGGCAATGCAAATATATTCAGTTAAGAAACAATCACTAAGAACTGTCTAGGTCAGGCTCATTGTGGACACTAAGGATTCAAAGATAAATAAGCTTGGGCTCCTACCCTCAAGACCCTTCATTCTAATAGGAAAGACAAACACAGGTAGAGTTATTGACGTGTATGTGTGTGAGTGTAAATATGCATAAACCTAATATATAAGTGCTATACATTTATAAATCTAATATATGTGAGCTGCATGTACAACTATAGTATATGAATCATATGTGTGTAAATATGAATATAGGGAGGTATGTATGTGTGTTTGCATAGGGAATATATACAGCTTACACATGTTTTTCTCAAAGATTCAGCTGGGAACAGATTTCGCATGATCGTTGCAGCCAATACTCAAGCATCTAGTGATCATTTGAAAACATGCCTAAGTTAACATTGTTTATGTTACTCATGAGTGGAACGTAGAAAATGACTGTTTAAAAAATTGCATGTGTTTCTGGCATTTGTTTACAAAATTTTTAAATATAAAATTTTCGATGCAATCCTAAAGATGTCACCTATTTTTAAGAGTATAGATTTTTGGGTATTTATTTACTAAATCAAATAACTGTATGCATTTGAACTTTTGTTTGCTGAATAAAATTTTTAGTTTTTTAAAATTGTAAAAATATATGAAATTATAGAGAACTTTGAGAAATTGCAAAAATATGATAGTTGTGGTAGACTGAATAATGTTCCTGCAAAGACATCCACGTTGTAATCCCCGGAGCCTGTGAATATATTACCTTGCATGGCAAAAGGAACTTTGCCGATATGATTAAATTAAGGGTCTTGAGATGGGGAGATTATTCTAGATTATCTGGGTGGGATCAATGTAATCATGGGTCCTTATGAAATAGAGACAGAGGGTCAGAGTCAGACATAGGAGATGGAATGACAGAGCAAGAGGTTAGAATGATGCAAAGGAGGAGTCGTGAACCAAGGCGTGCAGGCAGCCTCTAGAATCTGAAAAAGGTGGACATGGATTCTTCCCTTTTATACTCCAAAAGGAACCAACCCTACTAACACACGGACTTTAGACTTCTGATCTCCAGAACTGGAAAGTAATAAATTATGTTGTTTTTAAGCCACTAAATTTGTGGTAATTTGTTATAGCAGCAATAGGAAACTAATACAATAGTAAATTATTAGAGGAAAGATAAAATAGATTTAAAAAAAGAAATGAAACTCTGCCATGATGGATATGGGATACTGAGGAAAGAGAAGAACAATGAGGACAAAAAGAAATGCCAAGCCAATCAAATACAAGAGCAAGTTGTCATCTAAGAGAAGGGAATTACGGAATGCTACACTGAACACTGTACAAATGAGGAAACTGAGACAAAAGGAGCTAAATGACTAGCACCAGGTTACACAAGTAGTCGTTGGCAGAGTCTATCTGACACCTGAGACTGTGCTCTTAAGCACTAAGCCATACTGCCTCTGCTACTGAGGTCTCCTAGGGGTGTATGTGGTATGCTGGGTACACGTAGTTTATCATATAATGTGTTTAAGTACTGTAATGAAGGCATATACAGAGTTCCCTTGGAGCAGAGAGAAAGAGGGAGCCTGCCTGTGTTTAGGGAGTGGGATGGTAGGAAAATCTTCACAGAGCAGGTTAGGTATTTGCTGGGCCTTTAAAGGTGAATAAACATTACCAGATACACAAGAAGCAAGGATATTTCTGGTCACAGCAATGGAATTAGGGCAAATGTTAAAGGCCTGATATATACAGTATGTTTGGGCAAAAGCAAGGATTTTGATGAGGTTAGAGCTTAGAGTGCATGGAGGCAAGTGTTGGGAGAGGAGCCTGGAATAGTTGAAAGTCACTTAAAAAAAGTATCTAGACCAACTTTCTGCTTGTGCTATTTTCCCGGGCCAATATGGTACTTCAAATGTGGCTAGTGCAACTGAAGAACCTAATTTTAAATTATTTTAATTTGATTAATTTAAATAACCACACATGGCTAGTGGCTGCTGCATTGGACAACAGCGTCTTATATGAATCTAAGGTATTAATTCAAATGATGGGACATGGGGAACTTATGATGGGTTTGACGCTGGAGAGTGACATGATTGCATCTGTTCTAGAAAAATAACATAAAGGGATGATGTATCTTTACTGGGGAGAAAGTTCTGACTTGCTGCGTGCTCCACCTGTAGCCCACTTCCGAGCAATTACAAGGCCTAGGGGAGCAGTGCCTTGTTCTGTGCAGTGATATTGCTTTGGTCACAGCTGATTGAGATGGGGTAGGTGTCTGTGCAAAACTGATCTCATCTGGCTTACCAGAAGCCACAGGATGGCCTGGTGCAAGAGCTCTACCTATAGGAACGCAGCATGGCGTGGTGGCTGACCAACTCAAGCAGATGTCTCCCAGAGGATTTAAACTGATACATGCAGAGACTGTGATAAATTGATAACGTGGTAGAATGAAGAAGCAGGAAGAGAATCAGAGGAAATGGGACTGAGTCATGGAAGGGAGACTCATACAGTTGCTATTGGGTGCCCAGGGTTGCACTGGACAACTAGTGTTGTTTTGCAAAGTTAACCAGTAGGGAATATCATTTAATTTCTAAGAAAGGGTGCTGACTCTCTATCCTGTCCTCCTTACAGCCCCCTGAAACTTTATACTAAACCTCCTGTGCTGTGAGGATTAGTTCCAGCAGGCCTGGAATTAGCCTGATTATTCTACTAAAATAAGAAATAAGCATGCACAGCACTGATCTGAAACATACTGATTAATAGCATTGCTTTGTAACCCTGTGCGCTAAGAATTTCAGGTTGGTTTGAACCAGCTAATCAACATTGTTTATTGATAACAGTGAGACTGATGATTTGTACCTGGTGAGACCCCAGAACCCCAGGTCACATAGCAGGAATACCTTATGTGACCAGCAGGGTATAAGAAATTCCAACTGAGATTCCATTTGGGTGACCCATTCACACGTCAGTCGTTTTTGATATATAAGAGAAAGTATATCCTGCAAAGACCCTTGCAGAGGGAGGACAACTGAGCTTACAAGTGGCTTTGCTGACCCTTTACTGAGACAGCCTGTAGCTGTGATGATTATCTTTACTTTAATGTGGTTTCTACCAGTGCATCTTTTTCCTGTAATGAACTGTAGATTTATTATTTTTAAAAAATTTTATTGGAGTATAGTTGATTTACCATGTTGTGTTAGTTTCTGCTATACAGCAAAGTGAATCAGTTATACATACACATATATCCACTCTTTTTTATATTCTTTTCCCGTATAGGTCATTGCAGAGTATTGAGTAGAGTTTTAAGCTCCGGAAACCTCAGTCGATGGCAACGTACTAACAGTTAAAGAGGGGAGAGCCACAGTACCCAAAATGATGATACTTAGAAATCTACATACATTTGCTTTGTGTAGATTTCTAAATAACATCATTTTGGGTACTGTGGCTCTTCCCTGTTTAAGTGTTAGTACGCTCGCATCAACTAAGGTTTCTGGAGCTTATCTCTGATCTTTACAACCTGAAAGAGGCTGACTGACTCAGCAAGGGACATATTTGAACAATGAAGAGACCAGTTATCAGGTGATGGAAGTAGTTTTCCCTCAAGATGATGAGGTTCCCAATCAACGCAGGGGCAATGGGAGTCCAGTGGACGGGGAAGGTTGGACTGAATTAGGAGGTAGACTTGAGAGTGATGGGCCAGTCACCATTTAATTGGATGAGGATGTGGAATGGAGAGAGGAAAGGAGGAGGCAATGACAATGAAGGTTTCAACCTTGGGTAATAAGTGCAGCTCTGGTAATTACGATTTGAGCAGTCTCTACAAGATGCGGAGAAATGTTCTCCTGTTTTAAGAGAACAGTGCATGCTGTAGCCTGTAGGTGAATTGAAGAGCCAATAATATAGCCTTTAGTTCAGCCTATTATATAGTCTATAGTCCAGCCAGAGATAGAAAAATCTGCTAAGAAAATCAGGTTTATAAAACGGATAAACCAGATTTTTGGCAAACAGTGAATACCCCTTGTATATGCACTCTTATTGTTTATGATTATTATTCCAACATGCAATCAACAATACTGAGTGCTACTGTGAGTCAGAACTGTGCTACATGTTTAGAATAAAGCTAAATATACAGGCCCCTGATTGCAAGGGGTTGCTTAAGATGTAATACCATGAAATATTTGGCTATGGAGAGACTGATGTAAAACGGAAAGGTTGACAGTGAATTGAAGAAAATCAGAAATGATGATCACGAAATTATGAAATAACAATCTGGGTTTTAAAGTAAGACTTTTTCCATAAAGATATTCACATAAGTCTATTAGAAGCTTGATAAAGTATTGGAAGATTTTGGAGCAGTTAAAATATCCAATGATCATTCTATGCTGATCTCTGATAGTTTGGTAAAGTGATCATAGAAAGTCTGCTCCAAACCTCACTCTTGGCCCAGAGGAACTGGTATTGCTGGGCTACAAAACGGCTGGTTCTGGTGGGTACAGCAATGAGGAAGAAAGTAGCAAAACCTTCAATCGGGGTTTCTCAACTTTTGCACTATTGAGGAGAGTTTGGCGGCAAGTCCTACTTACCCAATTATATCTCTGCTCCATCTCTCATTAATTGAACCAGCCATGCCTCAGATTGCCAAACTCTAAATTATATTCATAAGCAGAAATCTGAAAGATGTTAAGAAGAAAATTTAGGAAGGCAAAGTGGTTGGATGATTCATCTCCCTCTTGACCACCTAATCATCGTCCACTCGAACTTCAAAATTCAGTGTCAACAACATCTTCCAGGTCCAGGTGGAATTGTTTAGTCTCCACTATCTGAAACCCACAAAACTGCTCTGTATTACTTTATCCTGGTATGTTATAGCTATTTACTTCAATGTCTATCTCTCCAAACATGGTGAGTTCCTGGAGACCAATCACTAGGTCTCATTAATTTTTCTGTCCTTTGGAACTGAAACAGTACTAGAAACATATTAGGTACTTAATATTTGTTAAATGAACAAATCACTGAAGAAGACAAAAGAGAATTAGAGCGATAAGTTGGTAAATTCATAACAGAGGGCAATTTGGTAATATTTATCTACCAAAGTTAAAATATATAAATCCTTGAATCCAGCAATTACATCTCTAAGAATTTATTTGACATATACACATGTGTGCGAAATGTTTATGTGCAGTGCTATTCACTGTAGCATTGTTTGTTAGCAAAAGCTTAGAAATGGTAGAAATGTCCATTAATAATGAATTGATGAAATAGATTATGGAATACCCATATAATGGAATGCCAGGCAGCTGTGAAAAACACAGTGTGGAAAGATCTTCAGGATATAATGTTAAAGGAAAAAAAATCACAGTAGTGTAATATGCAAATGTTTGTATAAAAATAGAGGAATTATCTATACCCTACCTTTGTTTGTATTTGTATAAATGGCTCTGGGAGGACCCAGAAGAAACTAATAACTACCCTTTTTTTGGAGACTGAGGTTTGGTGGGACACAAAGACTTTTCATTGTATTCCTTCTTATACTTTTAATTTCTGAAAAATGAACATATATGACTAGCTCAAAACATTGTGTAAATAATTTTTTTAAAAGAAAACTGCATATGGATGGTTATAGCAGCTTTATTCATCATTGCCAAAACTTAGGAGCAACAAAGATGCCCTTTATTAGGTGAATGGCTAAATAAACTGTGGTACATCCAGACAACGGAACATTATTCAGTGTTAAAAAGAAATGAGCTATCAAGCCTTGAAAAGACATATGGAGGAAGCATAATGCATATCACTAAGTGAAAGAAGCCAGTCTGAAAAGGCTACATACTGTATGATTCCAACTATGAAAATTTTTTTAAAGATATTTTTGATGTGGACCACTTTTTTTTTTACATCTTTATTGGAGTATAATTGCTTTACAATGGTGTGTTAGTTTCTGCTTTATAACAAAGTGAATCAGTTATACATATACATATGTTCCCATATCTCTTCCCTCTTGCGTCTCCCTCCCTCCCACCCTCCCTATCCCACCCCTCTAGGTGGTCACAAAGCACAGAGCTGATCTCCCTGTGCTATGCGGCTGCTTCCCACTAGCTATCTATTTTACGTTTGGTAGTGTATATATGTCCATGCCACTCTCTCACTGTGTTATAACTTACCCTTCCCCCTCCCAATATCCTCAAGTCCATTCTCTAGTAGGCCTGTGTCTTTATTCGTGTCTTACCCCTAGGTTCTTCATGACATTTTTTTTTTTTAATTCCATATATATGTGTTAGCATACGGTATTTGTCTTTCTCTTTCTGACTTACTTCACTCTGTATGACAGACTCTAGGTCCATCAACCTCATTATAAATAGGTCAATTTCGTTTCTTTTTATGGCTAATATTCCATTGTATATATGTGCCACATCTTCTTTAGCCATTCATCCGATGATGGACACTTAGGTAGTTTCCATGTCCTGGCTATTGTAAATAGAGCTGCAATGAACATTTTGTACATGATTGTTTTTGAATTATGGTTTTCTCAGGGTATATGCCCAGTAGTGGGATTGCTGGGTCATATGGTAGTTCTATTTGTAGTTTTCTAAGGAACTTCCATACTGTTCTCCATAGTGGCTGTACCAGTTCACATTCACACCAGCAGTGCAAGAGTGTTCCCTTTTCTCCACACCCTCTCCAGCATTTATTGTTTATAGATTTTTTGATGATGGCCATCTCACTGGTGTGAGATGATAGCTCATTATAGTTTTGATTCGCATTTCTCTGATGATTAATGATGTTGAGCATTCTTTCATGTGTTTGTTGGCAGTCTGTATATTTTCTTTGGAGAAATGTCTATTTAGGTCTTCTGCCCATTTTTGGATTGAGTTGTTTGGTTTTTTGTTATTGAGCTGAATGAGCTGCTTGTAAATTTTGGAGATTAATCCTTTGTCAGTTGCTTCATTTGCAAATATTTTCTCCCATTCTGAGGGTTGTCTTTTCGTTTCGTTTATGGTTTCCTTTGCTGTGCAAAAGTTTTGCAGTTTCATTAGGTCCCATTTGTTTATTTTTGTTTTTATTTCCATTTCTCTAGGAGGTGGGTCAACAAGGATCTTGCTGTGATTTATGTCATAGAGTGTTCTGCCTATGTTTTCCTCTAAGAATTTGATGGTGTCTGGCCTTACATTTAGGTCTTTAATCCATTATGGGCTTATTTTTGTGTATGGTGTTAGGGAGTGATCTAATCTCATACTTTTACATGTACCTGTCCAGTTTTCCTAGTACCACTTATTGAAGAGGCTGTCCTTTCTCCACTGTACATTCCTGCCTCCTTTATCAAAGATAAAGTGACCATATGTGCGTGGGTTTATCTCTGGGCTTTCTATCCTGTTCCATTGATCTATATTTCTTTGTTTGTGCCACTACCATACTGTCTTGATTACTGTAGCTTTGTAGTATAGTCTGAAGTCAGGGCGCCTGATTCCTCCAGCTCCGTTTTTCATTCTCAAGACTGCTTTGGCTATTCAGGGTCTTTTGTGTTTCCATACAAATTGTGAAATTTTTTGTTCTAGTTCTGTGAAAAATGCCAGTGGTAGTATGATAGGGATTGCATTGAATCTGTACATTGCTTTGGGTAGTAGAGTCATTTTCACAATGTTGATTCTTCCAATCCAAGAACATGGTATATCTCTCCTACTATTTGTATCATCTTTAATTTCTTTCATCAGTGTCTTATAATTTTCTGCATACAGGTCTTTTGTCTCCTTAGGTAGGTTTATTCCTAGATATTTTATTCTTTTTGTTGCAATGGTAAATGGGAGTGTTTTCTTGATTTCACTTTCAGATTTTTCATCATTAGTGTATAAGAATGCAAGAGATTTCTGTGCATTAATTTTGTATCCTGCTACTTTACCAAATTCATTGATTAGCTTTAGTAGTTTTCTGGTAGCGTCTTTAGGATTCTCTATGTATCGTATCATGTCATCTGCAAACAGTGACAGCTTTACTTCTTTTTTGATTTGGATTCCTTTTATTCCCTTTTCTTCTCTGATTGCTGTGGCTAAAACATCCAAAACTATGTTGAATAAGAGTGGTGAGAGTGGACAACCTTGTCTTGTTCCTGATCTTAGTGAAAACGTTTTCAGTTTTTCACCAATGAGGAAGACGTTGGCTGTGGGTTTGTCATATATGGCCTTTATTATGTTGAGGAAAGTTCGTCTATGCCTACTTTCTGCAGGGTTTTTATGATAAATGGGTATTGAATTTTGTCGAAAGCTTTCTCTGCATCTATTGAGATGACCATATGGTTTTTCTCCTTCAATTTGTTAATATGGTGTATCACATTGATTGATTTGCGTATATTCAAGAATCCTTGCATTCCTGGAATACACCCCACTTGATCGTGGTGTATGATCCTTTTAATGTGCTGTTGGATTCTGTTTGCTAGTATTTTGTTGAGGATTTTTGCATCTATGTTCATCAGTGATATTGGCCTGTAGTTTTCTTTCTTTGTGACCTCCTTGTCTGGTTTTGGTATCAAGGTGATGGTGGCCTCATAGAATGAGTTTGGGAGTGTTCCTCCCTCTGCTATATTTTGGAAGAGTTTGAGAAGGATAGGTGTTAGCTCTTCTCTAAATGTTTGATAGAATTCGCCTGTGAAGCAATCTGGTTCTGGGCTTTTGTTTGTTGGAAGATTTTTAATCACAGTTTCAATTTCAGTGCTTGTGATTGGTCTGTTCATATTTTCTATTTCTTCCTGATTTAGTCTTGGCAGGTTGTGAATTTTAAGAATTTGTCCATTTCTTCCAGGTTGTCCATTTTATTGGCATAGAGTTGCTTGTAGTAATCTCTCATGATCTTTTGTATTTCTGCAGTGTCAGTTGTTACTTCTCCTTTTTCATTTCTAATTCTATTAATTTGAGTCTTCTCCCTTTTTTTTTTTTTTTTGATGAGTCTGGCTAATGGTTTATAAATTTTGTTTATTTTCTCAAAGAACCAGCTTTTAGTTTTGTTGATCTTTGCTATAGTTTCCTTCATTTATTTCTGATCTGATCTTTATGATTTCTTTCCTTCTGCTATCTTTGGGTTTTTTTGTTCTTCTTTCTCTAATTGCTTTAGGTGCAATGTTAGGTTGTTTATTCAAGATGTTTCCTGTTTCTTAAGTAGGATTGTATTGCTATAAACTTCCCTCTTAGAACTGCTTTTGCTGCATCCCACAGGTTTTGGGTTGTCGTGTCTCTATTGTCATTTGTTTCTAGGTATTTTTTAATTTCCTCTTTGATTTCTTCAGTGATCACTTCGTTATTAAGTAGTGTATTGTTTAGCCTCCATGTGTTTGTATGTTTTACAGATCTTTTCCTGTAATTGATATCTAGTCTCAAAGCATTGTGGTCAGAAAAGATACTTGATACAATTTCAATTTTCTTAAATTTGCCAAGGCTTGATTTGTGACCCAAGATATGATCTATCCTGGAGAATGTTCCATGAGCACTTGAGAAAAATATGTATTCTGTTGTTTTTGGATGGAATGTCCTATAAATATCAGTTAAGTCCATTCATATTTAATGTATCATTTAAAGCTTGTGTTTCCTTATTTATTTTCATTTTGGATGATTTGTCCATTGGTGAAAGTGGGGTTTTAAAGTCCCCTACTATGAATGTATTACTGTCGATTTCCCCTTTTATGGCTGTTAGTATTTGCCTTATGTATTGAGGTGCTCCTATGTTGGGTGCATAAATATTTACAATTGTTATATCTTCTTCTTGGATCGATCCCTTGATCATTATGTAGTGTCCTTCTTTGTCTCTTCTAATAGTCTTTATTTTAAAGTCTATTTTGTCTGATATGAGAATTCCTACTCCAGCTTTCTTTTGGTTTCCATTTGCATGGAATATCTTTTTCCATGCCCTCACTTTCAGTCTGTATGTGTCTCTAGGTCTGAAGTGGGTCTCTTGTAGACAGCATATATATGGGTCTTGTTTTTGTATCCATTCAGCTAGTCTGTGTCTTTTGGTGGGAGCATTTAATCCCTTTACATTTAAGGTAATTATCGATATGTATGTTCCTATAAACATTTTCTTAATTGTTTTGTGTTTGTTATTATAGGTCTTTTCCTTCTCTTATGTTTCTTGCCTAGAGAAGATCCTTTAGCATTTATTGTAAATCTGGTTTGGTGGTGCTGAACTCTGTCAGCTTTTGCTTGTCTGTAAAGGTTTTAATTTCTCCATCAAATCTGAATGAGATCCTTGCTGGGTAGCGTAATCTTGGTTGTAGATTTTTCTCCTTCATCACTTTAAATATGTCCTGCCAGTCCCTTCTGGCTTGCAGAGTTTCTGCTTTAAGATCAGCTGTTAACCTTATGGGGATTCCCTTTTGTGTTATTTGTTCTTTTTCCCTTGCTGCTTTTAATATGTTTTCTTTGTATTTAATTGTTGACAGTTTGATTAATATGTGTCTTGGTGTGTTTCTCCTTGGATTTATCCTGTATGGGGCTCTCTGTGCTTCCTGGACTTGATTAACTATTTCCTTTCCCATATTAGGGAAGTTTTCAACTATAATCTCTTCAAATATTTTCTCAGTCCCTCTTTTTCTCTTCTTCTTCTGGAACCCCTATAATTCGAATGTTGGTGCATTTAATGTTGTCCCAGAGGTCTCTGAGACTGTCCTCAGTTCTTTTCATTCTTTTTTCTTTTTTCTGCTCTGCAGTAGTTATTTCCACTATTTTATCTTCCAGGTCACTTATCCGTTCTTCTGACTCTGTTTTTCTGCTATTGATCCCATCTAGAGTATTTTTAATTTCATTGATTGTGTTGTTCATCGTTGCTTGTTTCATCTTTAGTTCTTCTAGGTCCTTGTTAAATGTTTCTTGCATTTTCTCTATTCTAATCCAAGATTTTGGATCATCTTTACTATCATTATTATAAATTCTTTTTCAGGTAGACTGCCTATTTCTTCTTCATTTGTTAGGTCTGGTGGGTTTTTATCTTGCTCCTTTATCTGCTGTGTGTTTTTCTGTCTTCTCATTTTGCGTATCTTACTGTGTTTGGGGTCTCCTTTTTGCAGGCTGCAGGTTCATAGTTCCTGTTGGTTTTGGTGTCTGTCCCAAGCAGCTAAAGTTGGTTCAGTGGGTTGTGTAGGCTTCCTGGTGGAGGGGACTAGTGCCTGTGTTCTAGTGGATGAGGCTGGATCTTGTCTTTCTGGTGGGCAGGTCCACGTCTGGTGGTGTGTTTTGGAGTGTCTGTGGGCTTATTATGATTTTAGGCAGCCTCTCTGCTAATGGGTGGGCTTGTGTTCCTGTCTTGCTAGTTGTTTGGCATAGGGTGTCCAGCACTGTAGCTTGCTGGTCGTTGAGTGAAGCTGGGTGTTGGTAGCGAGATGGAGAATTTTCGCCGTTTGATATTACGTGGAGCTGGGAGGTCTCTTGTGTAGCAATGTCCTGAAGTTCGCTCTCCCACCTCAGAGGCACAGCACTGACTCCTGGCTGTAGCACCAAGAGCCTTTCATCCACACGGCCAGGAAGGCAAACGGAAAGTACACAGGGTGGAAGATGAATTGCAGCAAAGCCTTTGTCATATGATAGTGACTTCGTGGGCTCGCCGGGCATGAGGGCATGTTTGTGGCTCACCCTCAGTGGCCAGTCAGGGTTCTCTATGGGAAAGTGGAGAGAGAGGAGCTCGCGGAGCCGCTCTGCCTCTGCTTCACTGTACACTGCTCCACATACAGTACATGCAGCCTGATGTGGACCATTTTTAAGGTCTTTAGTGAATTTTGTTACAATATTGCTTCTGTTTTATGTTTTGGTTTTTTGCCGTGAGGCATGTGGGATCTTAGCTCCCCGACCAGGAACCGAACCTGCACCCCCTGCATTGGAAGGTGAAGTCTTAACCGCCGGACCACTGGACTGCTAGGGAAGCCCCTATATGACATTTTTAAAAAGGCAAAACCACATAGACCAGGGGTCCCCAACCTCTGGTACCGCTCCACGGCCCATTAGGAACCTGGCTATGCAGCCGGAGGCAGGCGACAGGTGAGCAAGCAAAGCTTCCTCTGCTGCTCCCCCATCGCTGGCATTACTTCCTGAGCCACCCCCCATCCTGGTCTGTGGACAGATTGTCTTCCACCAAGCCAGTCCCTGGTGCCAAAGAGATTGGGGACCACTGACGTAGACGGCAAAAGGGTCAGTGGTTTCCAGGGGTTGTGGGGAAGCAGGGATGATTAGGTTGAGAACAGAGGATTTTTAGGGCAGTGAAACTATTCTGTATGATAGTAATGGTGGCTACATGTCATTATACATTCATCAAAACCCATAAAATGTTCAGCACCAAGAGTGATGTGCTAATGTAAATTACAGACTTTGAATGATGATGATGTGTCAGTATAGGTTCATCGATTATAAAAAAGGTACCACACTGGTGAGGGATGTTGATAAATAGGGGAAGCTGTGTATCTGGGGGAAGGTGGTATATGTTTTTTTTCTGTACCTTCCTCTCAATTTTGCTGTGACCCTAAAACTGCTCTGAAAGTAGTCTATTTGAAAGGAAAAAAGAAAAGAAAACTGGTGAGCTAGATTTACACCATCAATAAAGGACCTAGATTCTGTAGCAACTGCTGGCCATTCTCCTGTCTGATATTTTGATCTAACACATGTGGGCTGTGGTTTATTATTTTTGATGCTATGAGTGATACAAGCGCCTACATACATGCGTATATATACACATTTCCTGCTAAAAGCCATTGTACTTTTCTGTCACCTGTTATTCAGGGCTCAGACCTGCTGTAAATTTAGCGCACCCTGTAATCCAGCCATGGTTTCTTGGGTAAAGTGCCTATCGCCTTTCTGGCACTTTGGAGAGACAGTGGACCTTCATATCCAAGAATGTGGGCTCTGCAGTCAGCCTGCCTATGCTGGAATTCTGGACATGTCTAATTCCCAAATGTGTGATCTTAGGCTTTTGTTTTCTGCTCTCTATCATGACCTAACAGCAGTTCCTATGGTTCCTATAGTGTAAGGTTTTTGTGAGGATTAAATGAAACAACATACATAAAGCACTAAGCAATGACTGGCCCACACTTAAACTACTGTCGTTGTTGCTTTTATCAGCATCATTATACTCATCATCAGCCTTGCCTAATCTCTTCTGGTTTCTCTGGGCAAGGGTAGTTGCCTGTTGGAGCATGAAGAAGAGTCAGAAAGCCTCAGGAACTCAGGGCTGAGCCCTCCTGGTTCCTCATGAAGTTGTCTATAGAGTGCAGGTATGGAGTCCTGATCTCTTCACTGCGGCCTGTCCACGTGGTAAAGAGGCTGATCTCGTCCATCTCCCTGCAGCAAGAAAGACGTGGACCTGAGGATGAAGTGATTGCTCATAGTGAATAGTGGATCTGCAGAGATGATGGAACACAGGCTCCCGTGGGGTCTCTCCTGGGCTCTCTGTGGGTCTGCATCATGCTGGCACCATCAGTGCGTATTAAGCAATGCACCCGCTCTTGCAGCACTGGCAGTAAGGCAATAACTCATTAATTCTGGCATCTGTCTACTCCCAGACAAAGAGAAATTGGTTCTGTAATTAGCACTCTACTGTTACCGCTTTTGTTTCAACATGTACATAACATTTATTTTCTCCATCTGGGAGAAAAGTGGGGAGCCCTCTATCTTTCAACCTCTCAAAGTCCCTGCATGACAGATTAGAGAGCTTTGAGATGCTGATTTGTCCTGTTTGTATTTTTTTGCATTTTCAGCATCACTTTTTGAATCTCTCTGGGATGAGGAGGTATCTTAGTCTGTTTAGGCTGCTATAACAAAATTACACAGACAAGGCAATTTATAAACAACAGGAATTTGGTTCTCCCTGTTCTGGAGGCTGGGAAGTCTGAGATGAGGCTGCCAGCATGGTTGGGTGAGGCTCCTCTTCCTGGTTCATAGCCTGCGTCTTCTCACTGTGTCCTTACGTGGTGGAAGGAGCTAGAAAGCTCGGGGGAGGGGGCTCTTTTATAAGAACAATAATCCCATTTATGAAGGCTCCACACTCATGACCTAAGCACTTCCCAAAGGCCCCACTTCCCAACACCATCATCTTTCTTTGCAGGTTAGGATTTCACATAACAGTCTTGAGGGAACACAAACATTCAGACTGTATAACAGGAAGTAACAGTCTTTTAATAGCAATTCTTAAATGAATGTATGACAAGTTCTTAGAACAATGCCTGGCACATGAACAGTGCTATATAAGTATTTGCTGTTTTCATTATTATGTGGTAATAAGTGCTCGTTTCTGGCTGGTTGTTTCACTGGATACAACACAGAGAAAAAGCACTGTCCTGTTCGGGGAGATAGGTTCAGCAAACCCTCCCCCGATCTGAGGCCTGTGGCACACATTGCTAATCAATCGTGGCTCTCTCCTGTGCAAGTTCAAAGTTGCCTTACAAACCTCATCATGTCCCCCCAGGCAGCCAGCGTCAAGCAGTCGGCATTGGCACCCACGATAAAACATTCGCCATCACAGCCTAGGAGCTTACATTCTAAAGAGACCTCAAGAACTCCGCCACTCCCAGTGAAATAGGCGTGGTAAAGCCAAGTTATTCTAAGCGTGCTCAAGGCTCCCCAGCTCCAGGCCTGAGTGAAACTAAGGCCAAACCTATTTGGCCACCTCCACCCCCGTGCACATTCTTGATTGGCCTCTTTGAACTCTGAGATTCTTAATTTTCAGCAGTCTTTTGGCTGAATGTCTGTTCAGCAATGAGGAGGTCTGAATTTTGCCCAAGTGTTTAGAATTAGCCCTTTCTTGAATCAAAGATTTAGTTCTAAATGGAAAGACACTGACGTGGCTTAGTGGTATGGGTTCCAGTATATAAAATAAAAGAAACCCTCAATTCCATGCAGAAATAATTGTTTGGAAGCTCAAAAGGTTTAAATGTATTTTGGGCAGTATATTTTTCTTCATTGCAAAGTAGAAAATTTTTTTCTGGTTCTATATTTTATGAAGGATGAAAACATACATTTAAGCCTTCTATAACATGTTTAATATAAGTTACTACTTGTCCCTACAAGCTAGCTCTGAAACTATTTTAGCCCTTCATTCAGCTAAATGAATGCTGAATGATCCTGAATATAATACTTCTAATTTACTTATTTTTTGAGATGAGACAAGTCACATCTTGGTTTTTCAACTTTCTCATCTGTAATATTAATATCCAACCTCAGTCCAACCGACATTTATGGGCATCACAGAAATTTAAAACGTATTTCTAAAATATCTTGTACACATATAATTCTATGAAAGCATTGAATAAACATATATATATATATATATATATATATATATACACATTACTTTTAGAGAACATTTTCCATTTTAGATTTTCAAATTCCTCAGCCCAGAATAAGGGCACATTAAGAAAGGGTTGTCCCAATCCATGACTGCATCCTGCAATTGCCTGAACCCTCTAATCTGAATGTTTCTACATCTTCTTATAGTCCCTTCTGTGACTATAGCTCAGCTGGACTGTGGTTTTTCAGGAGCTGTCTTGAAATGGGGAGGATTTGGTTAATTATTGGTGTGACAGATGAATAAAGATGACGCAGGAAATTCTAATGACTCACTCCTCTCAGCAATGTTCCAGATTCACTAAGCTTCTTTAAAGCCTCCCTGGCTGCCACGGAAGGTACATTTCAGAACCTGTAATAGGAACCTGCACCTAGCGTGGCTCTTCTGCACTGTTCCTTCCTCACCAGAAGCAGGTGTTGACACTGGAGTCGACTGCTGCCCTCAGATGTGAAAGAAGTTTCCAGCATCCTTTTCACATTTTTATAGGTGATGAAATCACAAAAAGCTCAAAATTCTTATATTTCAGGATGTACTTTTCCTTTGATAGTTTTACCAGAATTCCATGTGTAGAATTTGTGTAATAGATTCCTTTCATATTTCCTGATCTCAGGGCTCCAAAGGACTTTTCTTTCCTAAGGATCTTGATCCCTACCAGCAGTACATTTCCTGTGTGTGTATCTGGGCCCCAGCCTTCCAGGTACCACGGGCAGATAGAGATTCCTCCTACCTTAAGTTTTGTGTTTTGTTTTTTAAAAGAGAATCCAAAATAGGTTGGATACTGCGGCACCTCGTGAGGGATAGAGTTGTGGGTATTGTTGATGTCAATTAAAAGGGTGATAACAGGAGTACATATTTTTGGTCTACCAAGGCCATAAATTACACAAAGAATTCACCAAAGACAGCAGGTCCATGAGTGAGCTGTTTTAATTGAATTGGTATTTGTACAAGTTGACACCCTCTTTTACACCACCCATCTCCTCCCTGTGTGACTCAGCCACTGAGGGAGAAGCCTCTGATCTGTTCATTAACACAGGCAGGTGGAGGTGGAAACTGCACTCAGTAAACTCCAGGTACCCATTAGTTTCAGCTGGATCCACCTAGGGACTCACTGCAGGCTGTTTAGACAAAAAGTCCCGGTTTATCTGCTCAAGAAAGGTAAGTTGAATTATATTTGCAAATGTAAATATCTCTGCTTTATTGCATAACTTTCCCTGTTTTCTTTGCAAGTGATTAAAATTAGAACTTACTCTCTGTCTTTTTTCCAGTGAAATTTTAACAGCTTCCAATGGACTGTTCTACTTGTCAACAGTTCTGCTGCTCCTTGTTGTGATTTTAGATGGCATTGCTTTTAAATTCTCCACAACTTTACACATTTCCGGGCAGCAGAGAAATGAAAGCCTATTTGAGTTTCCACGTAGGAGATGTCAGCTGGTGAATCTGGTCACACATAAGGATAGCAAATTCTTTAAATCGAGAGACCAGCACTCACCGGTCTACTTTCTCAAGTGACTATAAAAACATTTTTAAAAGGAGCTCCCTGTCTTCACAGATGATGCCTTTACTGAAATGGTGAACTCTACTCTTTTATAGATAAGAAGTCTCTTTGTTTTTCTTCCCTGCTGAAAGCATTGCAAGTCACTGAGCTGTGAGAGAGAGATGCCCAGTCCTCCACCCTATCTTCCCCAAATAAGAAAATCATGTTTCTTGAGTGAATATACCAAGGAGTAAAGCAGGGCAGGGCTAACTGAGGGTGCGCAGTTTCCCACAGGGATGCGTGTGCATTTGGCCAACTTTGCGATGTTATATCCTGAGTTCTAACCTACATATTGATTAATGTACAGGGGGGCAATTTTCCACCTCTATTCATATCCTAGTCCTGAAAATCCAGTTTTGGAAGCCCTTTGATAAGAACAGAAAAGTTATTTTAAGCAGGCTTTCCTTTATGATTAATAGCTAAGCTGACTTGTCTGACCTGTGTTTTTTCTCTACCGTTTGCATCTGAGATGCAGAGCTGTGGGAATCGAACCCAGGAGCTACTCACACTTGCAACCAGCGCTCTCTGTCCTCCAGAAAGGCGCTTCCCACGGTGTACCTGGCTCTGCTTTCAATTCTAGAGCTTTCATTGCTTCCCATTGCTGAGCAGGTCATGTGCTGTCTCGGAGGCTTTTAGAGCTCAGTTCCCAAAGGTTACTGAGGAATTTTATAATAATTTGGCTTTCAAACATTTATAGTAATCAGAAAGCTAAATTATACCATTTGTGGATTATAATTTTACTTGTCATAAAATGTGATCAAATTTAAAACCAGCTTTCTTTTCCACAGTTTATAATGCAGAAATGGTCTTCTGATATTTGCTGTATTCCAGAATTAAAGTATTGGGAAAATCAATTTGAGAAATCTGTGGTATTACATCAGTAAAATTTTTAGTAAAACATTTGCTTGATTCTAAATGTCAGGTAGACAGAGAATGCAGATAAAAGGCCAGGATTTTTGTTAAACTTTTAGCTACATGTAGATTAAAAGGGTTAAAATTTAGGTTAGATTCAGCTGACCTAAATTTTCAGTTAGAATGGAGCATAGACTTATCTAGTCTAACTCACTAATTTTCTAGGTGAGGACAACAAAACATATACACGTTAAGCAACTTGCCAGGATGATAGAACCAGATGAGGAGCTAGGTCACCTGATTTTGGTCTTTTACTGAATTTTCTCAATGATTTTTCAAATTTCTTTCACATAAAATATGTGGTAGCAATAAATGAGGTTCCCTCTGGCTTTACAAAAGAACTAGAAATGATCCCGAAATAAGAATTTCCTTATCCAGTAATACTTGAGAATGTTATTACAGTGCGTATAGAATGACTATGACATGAAGAGACACATTTTAAATTTGTAGTTTGTGGAGTCAGTCTTGTTATTTATTATATTCCTAGTTTTTAACCTCAGGAGCAGTCAGCCCCTTTGTAGGAAGGCGAGGTGGTGTGTGTGTAAGTTGTAGATTGTAGGGTGTGAGACATTCAATCGGAGACAGCCTCACCTCAGCTACCAGTCCATAGGGGCTGCTTACTGGCTGTCTCCTCTATCCACTGGAATGTTGACTGAAACAGCTAGTGATTCATTTTCCTGGAGACTTTGCAAACAAAGCAAAGAGGAGATGTTTTGAACAACGAAACTCAGACTGTGGAATGAGCTGCATATAATTCACTAGACAGTCAACTTAAGCAAACGTGATTTAACTGATAGTGTCCCTATGATTCGGGCGTTAACTCTAAGCATTCTTTAAGAGTGATGTGATAGAATCCTTGGCCAGCCAGTGGTCCAGGGGAAAGCTTTGTTGGTCCCACACAGTTTGTCTTCTGACATTATCCTGTTCCTAGGCTATTTGTTGATCATGTTTCCTTTTCTCTTGCTGAGAACTTTGAAATAAGGGTTTTATGTATTAATTACTGGATATTTGTCTGCAGTTGCTTGAACTTTACTTTTTAATCAAAAGTCTTTATCAAATATATTTCTTAAGGGTTTCTAGTTTACCATTGTAAAAATCCATGTGATTTAAGAATTTGGGAAAGGCCCTTCCTCAAATGCATGCTTTGTCAAATGACAGCTACATTTATTAGATTTGCATTTTATGTTGGTTGCTAAATTTTTAAGGATATGAATCATCCTTTTATTGTGATGATTAATTGGAAGAGTGCTTTTTATAGGTATCCATTAAACAACAACTGGCTTACTTTTAGTTCTGAATACTCATTGTAATTGTATACTTGAGAGCTCTAAGCATCTAAATAATTCATTGTGTGTTTCTAGACCCAAGTTTCCCTGACCTAAAATGTGATTGTTTCCTTTGTATGGAACCTTCTGGGAGAAAGTAATGAACTATATAGACCATGCTTTTTTAACTAAAATATACACATCCCAGGAGACTGTGGCAGTATTCCAGAGAATGCTCAGAAGCCACAGGATATGCATGGTACCTCTACACTGAGAGTTAATTTTAAATATTTCAGAGAAAACTGCCCCCCTACAGCCTACCCTCCTCTGCCCTCCTCCCCAGTGTTCTCCCTTTTGTCATTAGGTAAATATTTGAAAGGAATCCATATAGAAAAAACTATAGGAGGCTGGAATCCAGATAGACTTGGATATAATTATGACCCCCAATTTGACCAAATGTCACTTGTATGATCATACTTATCTCACAGAACCAGCAAATAAAAAGAAAATTTAGGATTCCTACTGAATTATACATATATATATAATAACATAATATGACATATGTTACCATTTCTTTTACAATAGTGCAAAGAGATGTAAAACATCAAGAAAAAAATTTCCATAAGAAAACTGTGGGACCTAGATTAAGAAAATCACAGACGTTTACTATGAGACCTAAAGACTTTCTTGAGTAAAAGCTTCTTTGAGTACTATTCCTAGATGGACAGATTGAATATCATCAATGTCAGCTCTTCCCAATCTATTTTGTAGTATTAATGCAATTCCAATCAAAAGTTCTTATAGAATATTTGTTTTGAAACCAGAGAAAATAATTTTAAAGTTTATCTTAAAGAAATGAATAAGTTAGAATAGCTGATAGAATTTCTACAAGAGAAATTAATGAAGGGTGCTTTCATTAGATATTAAAATGTATTAGAAAAAGACAATAACTAAAATAGTTTGTTTCTATTGCAAGAAACTAAAGGCGGATCTATGGAACAGAAGAGACAGCCATGAAGCACATTCTAGAATATATAAGATTTCTTTATGTGACAAAGGAAAAATCATATATCAATGGGAAAGGGATTCCACCATTACTAAAGTAAATCCATATGGATTAGAGTTTCCATGTAACAATAAAATACATTTTTTAAACTTAGAAGAAAACATGTAAATATTTATTAATCTCATTTGTCCAACAAATGTTCCTCTAGAGCTTATTATGTGCCAGATGTAATAATAATATTTGGAAATACAACTGTAGAGAAGACGGTCTTGGTTACAACCCTCAAGATTTACGATGTGTCTGTGTGTGTGTGTTGGGGATGGAAAAAAACTTCAGCCACACAAAAGGCAGTTTGTATTGTACCGTTGTTACAGAGAGGTACTCTTTGCTATCTGAACACTTCATAGGGCTCAGCCTGGGGAGGTGAAGGTGAAGACAGGTTGTGATGGTATCACTGAATGCATCCAGGAGGATATGTAATGAGTGACCTGAAAAATGCATGTAAGTCTTTCCTGAAAGGAGAGTAAGGGTGAGAGGAGGCTCAGAAAGAAGAATGCTTTAGGCATAAAGCGTAGAGTGAGCAACAGCCTGAAGGTGATGAAAAGGATGGAGCCCTCAGGAATTGGAATGACTTAGTCTAGCTGAAGCTAGAGTTTGAGTGAGGCATGGGGAGTGGGGAGAAAGGAGGCAGGCAGGTATGGACTTGTAAGTTTTGATAACAATTTGGATTTTATCCTGACAGAAATGAAGGGCCATTGAAGAGTTTTAAGCAAGGTGGTGACTACTTTGACACTCTTGAGAATGGATTGGGAGAGTAAATCTAGAGCTTGGGAATATAGGTAGGAAGCTGTTAAAATAGTAAGCAGATTATGGCAGCTTGAATTGGTAGTTTGAATATGGACAGAAAGACAATCAAGAGTGATGTAGGAGCAGAGTTGTAGGACTTGGTGATTGCTTGGATTTTGAGGTCAGAAAGAAGTTTCATGGATGGTCTACATGGATTTCTAAGGAGTGAAAGAATTAATAAGGGGAAAGAAGAGAATTACAAAATTGGAAGTTGCTGATCAAAAAAAAAATCAGAGTCAGACGCTAAGTGAAAACTGGGAGAGTAAAAATAAATATTTCTGATATATAAAGAAAGTAAGAAAACAATAAAACATCCATAATATTAATCAATGGATAATTCACAAAATAAGAAATAAAATAACCAATAAAATTATAAAAATATGCATTTGAGCCAAAATGATTCCACTTTCATCTATTAAATCATTAAAGAGACAAATAAATGATAATTCTAAATGCTGGCCAATATGTGGACATTCGTAAGCTGCTGGTGGATTATAAACTGGTATAAGGTTTATGGAAATAGATTTGACGATAGAGACCAAGAACATTTTAGAAGTTATACCCCTTGGCAAGTAATTTCACTTCTAAGGATCCGTCAGAGATGGATGAAAATAATTAGGATGTGGTTTTGTTGGAAAAAACCAAGGAATTATGTTATACTGATAGGCCCATAAGATGAAATATTTCGTAGTTGCAAAAGAAATAATTATTCAAATATTTTTAAATGGCATTGAAAAATGTGTATCAGTAGGCTCTAATAGGCATAATATTAATGATAATAATAATAATAAACAACCCTGGAAGAAAATAACAGTGATTGATGAAAGGTATCTGAGTTTTTCCTTCTTTGTGCTTTCTATATTTTTCACATTTTCTATTGAGCATAATATAAGGAGAAAGATTTTACTGTGTAAAATTGGGACAAAGAGTGACATGACATGAGCTGCAGCAAATATGAAATATGATAACTTAAGGTAACAGAGTTTTAGTTCATAATCCGTGGTCAAAATTTGGGCTTTTACTCATTTAGCAAATGTTTTCAGCTAGAACTAAAAATAGTCCATAAGAGGTTCAAGCAATAGGTAATTTTTATTACATAGCATTTTTATTAATGAATATTAGACCAGTGTCTTTAATAAAATGAAATTGATCATTGTCCCAGAGAGTACAACTCTTCATGCTAAAACTTGACATTATCTATCATTCTGCAGAAAAGATTGGTGGTGGAAACAAGGGCAAGTGAGGGCTCATGCTAAAACCGAGAACAAACAGTAAGAACATTTTATGGTCGACGGTTATCGGACTCAAAATTCATAGCATATAGACAACTGTCTGGCCACAAGATTTTATTTGTGCTACATTCTAAACTGTTTAGTAAACAAGTTTACTAAATCAGTAAACAAGTTTTCTAATGCTAAGTGGAGACTGGGAGGCTGTGTGACTAAAGAAATAGCAAATTTCTAACCATCACAGCAGGATAAGTGAGTCTTTCCCAGCCCAATAAGTATTGGATTTCCTTATACACTGTGTATGAAGGCTAAAAATAGTCCATTAATTTAAATGCATTTGTTAACGTTTACACTTTGTGAGGCCCTGTTTATTTTATCCTTACGTAATATTTCATGTTCTTTTAGGTGATAATTAATTGTTTGGTGGTTTGTTGTATTTACCTTACAGAAGATAATGCTGCTGTGTATTGACTTGTGATTATAGAGCCTCTCTTATTCTTCTGTTGAAAATGGTTTAATAGCGTTTGTCCTTTTTTGGTTTCTAGAATTTTTTCCCTGTTACCAGTGATTTCTGGGAAACAAGTACTAGTAGGTATTATCGAACCATGAAGACTTTTTCATATATGAAAGTGAATACCACCAAGCTACATATGTCATTCTAGACATTTTTGCTGTATTTATTTCCTTATTCTATGTTTGCTTTTTTATACTTTCTATCACTATAGAGGTTTCTCTTAGGTAACTATTCATATTTGGTCTTTTCCATAAAGATATCAATTTAGATAAGTCTATTAGAAGCTTCATAAATTAACTGGGAGATTTTGGAGCCATTAAAGTATCCAACTATCACTCTGTGCTGATCTCATGATACTTTGGTAAAATGATCAGAGAAAGTCTGCTCCAAATCTCACTCTTGGTTGAGGTCCATCACAGATTTCTATTGCAAAGGAAATGTCATTCTTCTCACCCTTTCTTTTAACCTGGTAACTTTCTACCTGTTGAACCCTTTTTGTTTCCTGGGCTTCTGGGACAGGAACTTTGAGGTCAGGTCGATTTGGGCTGGAATCCCAACTGTTCACTGGCTGTGTAGCCTTAGGCAAACTACTCATCCTAAAACCTCTTTCCAGAAAGAACTAATTTTACCCACTGTCCACATTTCCAACTCCTGCCCTACCTTCTGAAAAAGGACTCTGACTTCATTGAAATCATTCATTATAAAGTTTCACTTAGGTATAGAAGGAGGATAATCATAGTATCAGCCTTAAGGCATTATGTAGGTCTTAAATGTGATAATACATGCAAAATCTAAGCTCAATATGGCTAACACTATCACACGACCAAATACCAGCAGTGAATTCTTTTCGCTGGTTTCTTTCTTTTTTCTCTCATCCTCTATTTTGTTATCCTATTTTCTGCTCTGCATTTTTTTCTCTTCTGTCTTACTCTTCCTATTCTCTTTCATCTCTGCACCACCTCATTCCAGTTTCTTTGCTCACACAATCTTTCTTAAGGAGAGTTAGCAGCGAGTGGTAATATGTAGCACTTATTAGGTAAGTTGAGAAGCATTTTGTCCTTGGGTGGGAAGGGGAAGAGTGAGATCCACAAAGTCCTTTTTCTTTTTTTTTTAATTTTTATTGAAGTATAGTTGATTTACAATGTTGTGTTAGTTTCTGCTATACAGCAAAGTGATTCAGTTATACACACACACACACACACACATATATACATATTCTTTTTCATATTCTTTTCCATTATGGTTTATTACAGCATATTGAATATAGTTCCATGTGCTAAACATAGGACCTTGTAAAAAATAAAATAGATAAACAAGGTCCACAAAATCTTTTTGTCAAGAGGACCCAAAAGATGGAGAAGACTGCAGCTTAGTTGGGGCAGGAAGCGCTGGGGCTGACTGGCTAGGGGAGCAGAAGATTACCTAATGGACCTAAATGCTCTTGGGGAAGTGCTGTTATTCAAAACAGAAATTGAGAAGGACATAGGGAGATGAAGAGGATCTGAACAGGGATACATTTAAGAAATAGGAGATGTTTGATAGTTTCAAATGCATCCAAAGAAAACCATGAAACTTGACTGGTTTTGTATTTCAGAATTTAAAGAGAGTAATTTCATCTTAAACCTAAAGACATGTCTTTGGGCAGAAGCTGTAGGCATTGGGTAAAAACTAGCACTTTCTGGTGGTTGGCCACAAAGAGGAAATGAAAGAGGGGCCAGAAGTTGAAAAGGTTTTTTTTTTTTCCTGTTTCTATACTGACTTCTGACATCATGATTTCACATCAGAGTTTTCAACTTACGAATTTGGGGCTTTAAAAAGGGAAAGGTTTTTGTAGTTCCCAGCATAATAAGGACATATCTTTTTATACATCTTTCCTTACAGTATTATACATTTAAAATATAATTGCTGGGCTTCCCTGGTGGCGCAGTGGTTGAGAGTCCGCCTGCCGATGCGGGGGACACGGGTTCGTGCCCCGGTCTGGGAGGATCCCACATACCGTGGAGCGGCTGGGCCCGTGAGCCATGGCCGCTGAGCCTGCGCGTCCGGAGCCTGTGCTCCGCAACGGGAGAGGCCAAAACAGTGAGAGGCCCGCGTACCACAAAAAAAAAAAAAAAAAGAAAAAAAAAATATATATAGTTGCTGGAAAAAAATACAGTTGCTGGTGTCTGCCATTATTTGGTATGTGTACCGGTAACAGCATTTTGAGGAGACCAGATGAGAGTTTCATCTTTCTCGTGAGAAGTTTAAAACTTGATTGGAAGGAAACTGAAGGACAGCACTTAGAAATAAATCTAATTGGCTGAACCGAAGCTATTAAAGTGTCATTATTTGCGTGTTGAGTAGATATGAAACTGAGGATAACCTCAGTCCCTGAAATAAGTAATTTCTTTAAAAAATAATATAAAACTGAGATTTTGCTGCATGTATTTCATGACATTACCAATTTGAAAGGTTTCTAATCTCTCATCCACTCTACAGAAGGGTATATTTTAACAAGAGCATTATTCACAGGGACATATATTGTTGATCCATTTTTTTTTTTTTTTTTTTTTTTTTTTTTTTTTTTTTTTTGCGGTATGCGGGCCTCCCACTGTTGTGGCCTCTCCCGTTGCGGAGCACAGGCTCCGGACGTGCAGGCTCAGCAGCCATGGCTCACGGATCCAGCTGCTCCGCAGCATGTGGGATCTTTCCGGACCCGGGCACGAACCCGCGTCCCCTGCATCGGCAGGCGGACCCTCAACCACTGCGCCACCAAGGAAGCCCCTGATCCATTTTTATTAGCAGTATAGAAAATATCCATATATAAAAAAAGTTGGTTTATATTCTGGTCAGGATGGCAAGTGTTCCATTGCAGTAAAATTTTGGTGGAATTACAGGTTGATGAGAGTGGGGCTTGCACCTTAAATGTTTTAGATTGGAGTTTCTAGAAATGGTTCTGGGGCCACCAAATGGGCTGACATATGGAGGTGGTTAGGGTGACATGGCCAATGGGTCTTAAGAAAGAGAAAGGAGCAGGTGGTGCTGAGGGAGGTTGCGCAGGAGATGGAAGTGAAACCTGTAGATTTGGTGAAAAATTTTTATTTTCCCACACTATTAGTCATTTTCATTAAAAAAAATAAAACTCCTGCATACTTATTAAACTATTATCATTTGAAAATAGAATACATTATATTCTGCTGTCTCAGTTACCTCATGCCAGTGGACAGCATGGAGCTAGGAAAGAGTATAAAACATTATCAAGCCATGTAGTAGGGAGATAGATCCAGAGGAGTCCGGTAGGAGTAGTGCCAGGCCACTCATGGCTTCAGTGTGGCCACGGGAGGGGTGAGGCTCGAGACTGAGCTGCCCAGGGGTGACGGAGCAGCTGTTTATTACTGCAGCTCCTTCCAGCTCCTCTCCCATTATCTTCCATCTCTCGGAACTCCCGGGCTTTTCCCTGCGTATCTGGAGTTGGCTATATCACATGGTACTTTGACCAACATGTAGTATCGTTTGCTGAAAAGACCCTGGCATTGCAGTCATATAGACCTAATTGCAGTTCCTGACTGTCACTCCCTGTGTGACCTTAGCCAGGTTATTTAATCTGAGTTTTGAATTCCTATAATTAGAGTTAATAAAACTCATCTGGAAGAATTAAATAAGCTAATGAGCAGTAATCTGTGGCACGATGTGAAACAATAGTAGGAACTAAACACATGATCCTTCTTGCTAGGAACATTGAACACACAGACATGTTGCAAGAAAGAGTGTTTTACTAATAAAAAATCACTAGTATATTTTGTAGACCACCATGGGCTTTTAGACCTTCTGTTTACTCCACGATGATCTTGTAACAGGTAGGAAGAGCATTAAGCTTGAGTAACAAAAATATGAAAGAGTAATCTCATGAAGAAACTAGGTTTATTTTCCTCTTGCCAAAAGTTAAGAGATAGATCATCTCAACTTTTTGACAGCTATTTGAGGCTATTTGGCAGCTCCATGAGGAGCCAGGCTCCTTCTAACTTCCTGCTCTGCCATTCTTAGTGTGTGACTTTAGTCCCGAGGTTAGTTCATGGTCCAAAGATGGCTGCTCTTACCTTCTGCCTGGCAACCTACTTTCAGAGATGGAAAGGGTGAAACACAAAAAGCCTGGTTCTTCCCAGGGACTTTCATGAAAGAGGCAACGAGATAAAGCTTGGGTGTCCCAGAGAAAGCAAGGGAGTTCACTGGCAACTATCCCTAGAAAGTATCCCAGAGACACTGGGGTGGACCCAGTGAGGTGTTTATAGGATACCTGAGGCTAGTTATTGGCAGGGAGAAAGCGGTAAGGGCCCTGAGCTTGTTTGGATGTCTTATCTTATGACTCCTTCTGGAAAATACCCGGCTACCAAAGGCATGAAAATATCACACCCTTTAGCAGGGTGCTGGATCTGATTAGAGCCAGCCCTAAATATAAGGTAAAGAAGAGATACCTGCTTTTCTCTCTACAACTGCAGGAAGTGCTATCAGTCTGGGAGTCCCTGGCAGAGAGGAAACGACGATGAGCCTTGAGCTAGAAAGCCTCAGATGGAGTCCCAACTTTCCACTCAGCAGCTTCTCGAGCCATGTCTCTGCTAAGTAGGGATTATACTCTTAGAACATAGCCTTGGAAATGAAATGAGATATATTATAATTACTATAAAATCATCTAAGGTATTATTATTGTCTGAGCTCTCCTCCTTACCCAACAGAGCCTAAAGGGGCAGGAGTATTGAGGATACCAAGGAAAATCTAAAAGACAACATCCATATAGAATCCTAAATATGTCATCTTTTATGTCTGGCTTCTTTCACTTAGCATGTTTCAAGCTTCATCCATGTTGTAATATGTATCAGTGCTTCGTTCTTATTTATTGCCAAGTAATATTCCATTGTATGGATCTGCCACATGTTGTGTATCCATTCATCCACTGATGGACATTTGGGTTGTTTCCACTTTTAGGCTATTTTGAATAATGCTGCTATGACCATTCGTGTATACCTTTTTGTATGGACATACGTTTATAAGCAGGAAAATATCAGGAAATACACAGAGAAGGCTGCTCTGTGAGGGTTTGTCTGCTGCAATCATTCCTTGAGAAGTTGTCCTGGTTCTCCTGCTGCCAGGCAGTCAGGGCAGAGCTCATGGGACTTCCAGAGATGTCGAGTCAGGCGGGCCCTGCTGTGTACCTTCCCTCTTTCACTCTAATGCCAGGTTACTGGTCTCGTCTTGCAGTGACTCATGACAAACGTTACTGCTGGTTGTGGAGGAACGAGTTGGCTTTGGTTTAGAAGCCAGATTCTGCTTGTTGCCACTTTGGCAGGTTACATCCTCTCCCTGAGCTTTAGTCAGGTGTCTTATCTGAGAGGTGGAGGTAATAGCTGCTGTGCAGAGTTCATGTGAGGATGAGATAATGCCTGTGAGGTATCCAGTTGAGAGCAGGTACTATGGCAATTGGCAGTTGCCCCGGGCAGTAGGGCAATTAAAGACACAAAGGGCACAGGTCAGAGACAGGGTAACACACAGCTCTTTGAATGACTTAGCTATTTTAGAAATGTTTAAACCACTTTTCCCATAAGCACTCTATTAGTTTGCTAGGGCTGCCAAAGCAAAGGACCACGGGCTGATTGACTTCAATAACAGAAATTTGTTGTCTCCTAGGCCTGGAGGCTGGAAGTCTAAGATCAAGGTGTCATGAGTTTTGTTTTCTCCTGAGGCCTCTCTCCTCAGTTAGCAGATGGGCACCTTCTTTCTCTCTGTGTCCTCTCATGTCCTTTCCTCTATGCAGACATATCCCTGGTGTCTCTGTGTGTCCAAATTCCTCTTCTTATAAGGTCATGGGACAGATGGCATTAGACCTCACCCCAAAGGCCTCATTTTAACTTAATCACTTCTTTAACAGCCTCGCTTCCAACTATAGTCACATTCTGAGGTACTGGGGTGTTAGGATTTTTGAGAGGGACCTAATTCAGCACATAGTAAGGACCTAGGGGGCATCTACTCTGTCCCACACACTGGAAATAGAGAAGGGACAGTCTTAAGTCTGGCTCACAGGACACTCGGTCTTTTGTGAGAGACAAATAAGCAGATAATGGCAAAATGACTTTTCTCCATTGACCCTTCCCTGTGTTTCACGACTGAGCTTGCAATCTCTGCAAGTGTATCACCAGATATACACTCAGCATTCCGCCCACCTCAGAATCCCAGTTCAATCAGCTATGAACCTTCCAGGTCTTTACCAGTTCAGGAAAAGAGTTTATCAGAGCCCATTTAGAAACAGGAAGTAGGTTAGCCAAGAACCCAGAGAATCAAGGCCAGACTGAGGTGAAGTGAACAAGTAGTTCAGACTGAAGTTTGCATGCCTCTTTTCCTCCCATTTCTGCCAGAGTTTTAGGGGCCTCCAAATACAGTGAGACAGTGGCCACCCCACAATCCCTGCGTGCCCAGGACCCAAATGCAAGGCTGTTCCATCTCCTTCCCACACCTGACCACATCTCATCTTTACGCTTAACGCTTTCCAAGGTGATAGAAGCACGAAGTTAAGAATTATTGAGCACTTACTCTGTGTTGGGCAATAATCAGACACTTTACATATGTCATCGAACTTGATCCTCAAAACAGTCCCAATTCACCTCATTTTACAGATAAGGGAGCTGAACTGTAGCATCCCCAAGGTGACACAGTCAGTAAATAGCCCACTTTACATGCAGGTCTTTCTAATTTCACTAAGACCTTCAGACTCAGCGGAGCGAACAGCGGCTGGTCTTAGGCTGGTTGTTAGTCTTAGGTTGGGTCCCCTAGAAGCAGTGCCTGGGAGGACTTTGGGTGCCTGTGACGTATGAAGGGTATTTACTCAGAAGAAAGGAGAAAGGGAAGCAGGGAGGGGAGGAAGGGAAGGAGCTGAGCAGCGATGCGCCCCCTGCTAGCCTAGCTTCTGCCACGGTGAGTGCTGAAGCACCAGTCACCTGCAGGACTGGCTCGACGTTCCAGGGCACTCAGTCGCTGGCTGCAGGTTCAGTGGATAAGGAGGGTGTGTAACTGGCAGCCCCACCAGTAAGGGCAATTCCCCAGATGAGGTGCAGCCGTGAGCCCATAGTGCCGAGCACCAGGCTGGTAAAGTCACCAGCAGCTGCCACTTCTCACCGACTCTAGGAGCATTGATATTCTAAATGAAGATCCTAGGGAAACCATGCCTTGATCCAGAGGAATGCATCTTTACCACTTCAAGTCCTATGGCAAGTTACCGTAGGAGATACTTTTGGACCAGAGGGTGGGAGATGGGGGCTTTAGAATCTCCACGTTATACCTATAAACTGCTGTCTGATGATACAGCTGTAAGTCTCAACAGCATTTATAGTTTAACAAAGTGATTTTTGTGTACATTATTCATTTGATCATCACAACCTTATGAAGTAGATGGCAGGTTTCATTAGCCCATTTTACAGAGATTAAGTGGTTCAATCGCAGAACTTTGATGTCATAAAGCTGGACCTAGGGCTTGCTTCTGACTTGAGATGGAGGGCCCCTCCAACATTCCATACACTGTCTGGTGGGATGAAATCTGCAAAAAACATAATGCCCCACCTAGGGTGACCAGCCCAGTCCTGTTTGCCCAGGACTTTTCCAGTTTAAAAACTGCAAGTCCCACATTCAGGGAATCTCAGGGCTGACTTATCTGTTAAGCAGAAAAGGCCACACCTGGGACCCTTTTAGGGGCCCACAAAAGGGTCCTAATTTTAATTCCTTTTAACAGCAGAAGAAAAAACGAATACTATAACAATAATGAATATGTATTAACAAAGCCAGCCTGGATTGTTATTCATCATTATACCAACACAGTCATAAAATATAATTTTTAATTTTGTATGTGTATGCATGTGTGTGCATGTGCTTGTGTGTGAAGGAAGAGGCCATCGAAAGCGAAAGTGCCTAAGACTCAGTGTCATAATGCGGCCCTGAACGCACCATCATCCCAGGCAAACTGGGAATGAGAATCACCTCAGTCCCTTAGCAGCTTGGCAGTAGCAGTTCATCACAGCTGAGAATCTTAGGGCTTTCGCACACAGGGATTACCTAAAACCACCCGTGCTTCCCAAGATCTGTGATTTCCGTGCTCTGGCTGCTTCCCTTCTAAACACATATCAGTTGCCTGGGTTCACTTTGGCTTCCCCAAAGAAGGAGCTGATGAGCCCTTCTGCATATTGTGCTGTAAACTCCATGTCTCCGTCTCCCTGTTGACCTGACCCGATACTTGTCTTACTTATCTTTTTGTGTCTCCAGCTCCTGGCTCAGTGTCAAGCACTCAATGCATATTTTTTCATTGAATAAATGAGTTAATTGATGGCCTGATTCAGCCGATTGCTTGTCCTATAACACAGGGGGACACTAAGTACTCCTGACTTCAGTTTCCTCATCTGTAAAATAAATGCATTGGAATAGATGAACTCTCAGGTTCTTAGGGGTCACTTCATATCATGTATTCATTATACCAGATTATGTGACCACCAATGTCATTGAAAAATGTGTCTCGTTAGCAATGAATGAGTCCCTTGTTGATTCTTTGTCGAGTCATTACTGTGTTTTCCCCATCCCCATTTTTCTTTTAGATCCTTACTGGAAGGCAGCATGTCCAATTTTACCTTGAGAAAAACATCTCCCACAGGAAATGGTAATGTAGATGATGTTTCCCTTACTCAGAGAACTTAAAAATAGGAGAAAAACAACGCACAGGTCTTTTTTTTTCCATGTAGCTATGAAATTCTTAGAAGCAACCATCCAATTTAATTAATATGGCCAAAGTTAGGCTTAAGAAAAAAGTAAGAGTGCTATAGATTTTACTCATCTAATTGCAATTCAAAAATTTCTTTTAAAAATCAAGTGTGTGTGACCTTCTGTGCTTTTGGCTCCCGTGAGATCAAAGAATTAAGTTATTTATAATCAGAAGCATCAGGACTTACTGTTGTTCACTAGGTACTTCTAAAACAGTCTCGTGTGTCCTTCTGAGGCACATTTCTTTTTGAGCAAAATGGCCAAACCACTAAACCCGGTATTGGTTTTTCCCAGGCCTGTGGTTCTACACTCCCAGGTGTGGGGCAGGGCTTCATGGTGTGCACGAGCAATTTCAGTTGGCACCTGAGCAGTTTTATAAGTTATCTTTGATGATGGGGTGTGGGATTTGTTCTTTCTTGCCGGTGCATCTTACTTTGAAACAGTACTGGATTTGCCAGCCTAGAAGAGTGATGCTGGCCAATCAGATGCTCCTCTCAAGATTTCCAAGTAATAAACACACACTCAACTCCATGCAACTACATCTCTTGTTGTTTCATTTTTCTGTTGATAGATATGAAGAGTACCACTCAGGGGACTACACTGAAGCAACAGGGTTTTCACAATGTGAACAAAAGAAGGACTCTCTTACAAGATAACAGCTGGATAAAGGAACGTCCTGAAGAAGAAAAGTAAGAGCGTGGGTGGGTGGGTGAGTAGAAAGAGCCATTCTCCATTTGGGAAACTAATGGCGATGTGGAAATTGGATACATTCCTTCTAAAACCCTTTGTTGCTTGGCCTCATGTTTGGTAAGATTTAGTAAGCATAAATTCGTTACATCAGATTTTTAAGAATATCTCTACCATTTTAATATTCACATACCTAAAAGAATATGAGTAATTAGTGAGAAAAAAGTAGGATTTCGCTGTTATAAATAGCATAGACATTGGTGCCTACTTGATAATCTGAAAAAAAAAAAAAGACATTCCAATTTCCAAAAAGGTAATATTTAAGCCATGGTAATGAGATTCCTGGTGCCTGAGGTCAGTTGAAACAAACACAAGTATGATTCCAAGTTTACAAATTTAATAATAATTTATCTAAAATTTCCTTATGTGCAAGTAAAACCGATCAATCCTCAACTCATTTTAGTCCCCACTGGTCGTATACCTCTAGGTAGGGAAAGGTGGTAAAGGCAGTATCACTTTGTAAGAGAAAACACTTAACCATCACGAAAGTATTTTCTGCTTTAAGCATTGTTTCTATTAGCTGTATGTTTAAAGATCTGAAGACTATTAACCTAAGCATATCACCTCATTGCCAACATAGATTTATAATAGGCATTTGTCCAGCCCATATATATTTATTATAAATTGTGTATATATATGTATATACATACATACGCATATGCATATGTCTTTGATTCCCTCTTATGTGTCCGGCTAGATACTAGGTACTTTACGTATAAAGCATCACTGAATCTCATAGCAATCACATGAGGTAGGTATTACATCCTCATTTTTACAGAGGAGGAATCTGAGGCTCAGAGAAGTTAGGTAACTTGTTCAAGAGCACACAGCTATTAAGAGGTGGAGCTGAAAGTAACATGACCCATTATCTTCCCATTACACCAATGGTTCTCAGTCAGGGACAATTTTGTTCCCAGGGGATGTTTGGCAAGGTCAGGAGACATTTTTAAATGTCAAAATTGGGGGGTACTCCTGACATCTAGTCAGTAGAAACCAGAAATGCCACTAAACAACCTACCAGGCAGAGGACACACCTCACAACGAAAAATTATCAAACCCATAATGTCAACAGCACTGAAGTAGGGAATCCCTGCATTACAGGATAATTCCTCTAAGCTTTCTACTAAACTGTCCATACATGGTTGTTTGAGGAGTGTACTTGTAACTGTTAAACAAAAATGTCTATTAAATTCTGTTATTAAATTTTATTATTTTAAGGAGCTATAGGGTTATTTGGAGACTCACACTAAGTTTTGGAGCTAGCATTCTTAGAAAACAATCATTTCCTTCTATAAAGCAACATTTACTGCTTCTGTTGGAAGCTAATATGACATTTCTATTTTTCCATGGTGGTAGAATGATATCAAAGGTAGATCACAAATTTTGGGTTGCACAAATTTGCACAGATGTGGGGCAATAGACAATTTAGATGGCTAAGACAATTTATAGTCAGTAGAAGACAATTTAGATGGCTAAGACAATTTATAGTCAGTAGAAGTGATGGTTTTCTGCCAGACATGCTTCCTTAAAAAGGCCCAAGGAAGCCAGCTTGGCTGGCATGACAGCTGCTGAGTGAAGGGGAAATTGGCTCTGATGCTTTCCCCACGCCTGCTGGCCCAGTAGTGGGCTACGTGCTATGTATTTTTCTTCAGGCAGAAATGCGTCTGGTGTCTGCTACTCTCCCACAAGTTTAGGGAGGGGATCCCAGGGAGATGGAGAAGTTCTCTTGGCATCTTCAAGGGTATATATTCGCTGGAATTGTTTCAGTTTCACTGCTCATCTTTCTTTAATTATCTACTGCAGTTCTTTTATAGCTTTACTGTAAGTGGTTCCAGAGTGTTGAGTAATCAGAACCAGGAGAAATGTGATATTTCAGTATTGGTTGGGTTGACATGGAAAGGTTCTGATACTTATTCTCTGCTTTGGCTCAAGGCCAAAGTCTCTACTACATGTTTGGATATTTCCTAAAATTGCCTGCACTTTCAGGTCCACTATACAAAGTAAGGAAGACATAACTTCAGGATCTTATGTATGAAGTTCTATTGAAGGGTTGACCAGTAGGAAAAGGGAAAGTTTGGAATAAAAAGATCACTCTTGTCACTTGCTAACTTTTTAGCCTTAGGAAAGCCACAGAATCCCTGATCAATTTTCTCATCTGTGAACTGGATATAAGTGTATCCCCTGCCTAATTTATAGGGTTATTTTAAGGACCAAACAGAGCAAAGTATATAATCTCATGGTTCAAAAATAGGCTAAATCTGTGAAAAATCAACCTTCTTAACCACAAATATTGGTACTTATTTTCCTACATTTTGTCAAGGGAAACTGTCAAGACCAACAAGTGGAAAAATTTCAGATATAATGGGCTTAATTAAATTTAATAACTTTATTGGAGTATAATTGCTTTACAATGGTGTGTTAGTTTCTGCTGTATCACAAAGTGAATCAACTATAAGTATACATATATCCCCATATCCCCTCCCTCTTGCATCTCCCTCCCACCCTCCTTATCCCGCCGCTCTAGGTGGTCACAAAGCACCGCACTAATCTCCCTGTGCTATGCGGCTGCTTCCCACTAGCTTTCTATTTTGCATTTGGTAGTGTATATATGTGCATGCCACTCTCTCACTTCGTCCCAGCTTACCCTTCCCATCCCCATGTCCTCAAGTCCATTCTCTAGTAGGTCTACGTCTTTATTCCTGTCCTGTCCATAGGTTCTTCATGACCATTTTTTTTTTTTTTAGATTCCATATGTATGTGTTAGCAAGCTGTATTTGTTTTTCTCTTTCAGATTTACTTCACTCTGTATGACTGACTCTAGGTCCATCCACCTCACTACGAATAACTCAATTTTGTTTCTTTTTATGGCTGAGTAATATTCCATTGTATATATGTGCCACATCTTCTTTATCCATTCACCTGTCGATGGACACTTAGGTTGCTTCCATGTCCTTGCTATTGTAAAGAGAGCTGCAATGAACATTTTGCTACATGACTCTTTTTGAATTATAGTTTTCTCAGGGTATATGCCCAGTATGGGATTGCTGGGTCGTATGGTAGTTCTATTTTTAGTTTTTTAAGGAACCTCCATACTATTCTCCATAGTGGCTGTATCAATTTACATTCCCACCAATAGTGCATGAGGGTTCTCTTTTCTCCACACTCTCTCCAGCATTTATTGTTTGTAGATTTTGTGATGATGCCCATTCTGACCGGTTTGAGGTGATAACACATTGTAGTTTTGATTTGCATTCCTCTAATGATTAGTGATGTTGAGCATCCTTTCATGTGTTTGTTGGCAATCTGTATATCTTCTCTGGAGAAATGTCTATTTAGGTCTTCTGTCCATTTTTGGATTAGGTTGTTTGCTTTTTTGATATTGAGCTGCATGGGCTGCTTGTAAATTTTGGAGATTAATCCTTTGTCAGTTGCTTTGTTTGAAAATATTTTCTCCCATTCTGAGGGTTGTCTTTTCATCTTGTTTACGGCTTCCTTTGCTGTGTGAAAGCTTCTAAGTTTCATTAGGTCCCATTTCTTTATGTTTATTTCCCTCTCTTTAGGAGGTGGGTCAAAAAGGATCTTGCTGTGATTTATGTCATAGAGTGTTCTGCCTGTTTACTTCTAAGAATTTTATAGTGTCTGGCCTTACATTTAGGTCTTTAATCCATTTTGAGTTTATTTTTGTGTATGGTGTTAGGGAGTGTTCTAATTTCATTCTTTTACATGTAGCTGTCCAGTTTTCCCAGCAACACTTATTGAAGGAGCTGTCTTTTCTCCATTGTATACTCTTGCCTCCTTTATCTACAATAAGGTGACCATATGTGTATGGGTTTATCTCTGGGCCTTCTATCCTGTTCCATTGATCTATATTTCTGTTTTTGTACCAGTACCATACTGTCTTGACTACTGTAGCTTTGTAGTATAGTCTGAGGTCAGGGAGCTTGATTCCTCCAGCTCCGTTTTTCTTTCTCAAGATTGCTTTGACTATTCGTGGTCTTTTGTGTTTCCATATAAACTGTGAAATTTTTTGTTCTAGTTCTGTGAAAAATGCCATTGGTAGTTTGATAGGAATTGCCTTGAATCTGTAGACTGCTTTGGGTAGAATAGTCATTTTCACAATGTTCATTCTTCCAGTCCAGGAACATGGTATATCTCTCCATCTGTTTGTATCATCTTTAATTTCTTTCATCAGTGTCTTATACTTTTCTGCATACAGGTCTTTAGTCTCCATAGATAGGTTTATTCCTAGGTATTTTTTTTTCCTTTATTATTTTCTTTTTTTTTTTTTAACATCTTTACTGGGGTATAATTACTTTACAATGGTGTGTTAGTTTCTGCTTTATAACAAAGTGAATCAGTTATACATATACATATGTTCCCATATCTCTTCCCTCTTGCGTCTCCCTCCCTCCCACCCTCCCTATCCCACCCCTCCAGGCTGTCACAAAGCACCGAGCCAATATCCCTGTGCCATGCGGCTGCTTCCCACTAGCTATCTACCTTACTACGTTTGTTAGTGTGTATATGTCCATGACTCTCTCTCGCTCCGTCACAGCTCACCCTTCCCCCTCCCCATAACCTCAAGTCTGTTCTCTAGGAGGTCTGCGTCTTTATTCCTGCCTTACCCCTAGGTTCTTCATGACATTTTTTTTTTCTTAAATTCCATATATATGTGTTAGCATACTGTATTTGTCTTTTTCTTTCTGACTTACTTCACTGTGTATGACAGACTCTAGGTCTATCCACCTCATTACAAATAGCTCAATTTCGTTTCTTTTTATGGCTGAGTAATATTCCATTGTATATATGTGCTACATCTTCTTTATCCATTCATCCGATGATGGGCACTTAGGTTGTTTCCATCTCCGGGCTATTGTAAATAGAGCTGCGATGAACATTTTGCTACATGACTCTTTTTGAATTTCGGTTTTCTCAGGATATATGCCCAGTAGTGGGATTGCTGGGTCATATGGTAGTTCTATTTGTAGTTTTTTAAGGAACCTCCATACTGTTCTCCATAGTGGCTGAACCAATTCACATTCCCACCAGCAGTGCAAGAGGGTTCCCTGTTCTCCACACCCTCTCCAGCATTTATTGTTTCTAGATTTTTTGATGATGGCCATTCTGACTGGTGTGAGATGATATCTCATTGTAGTTTTGATTTGCATTTCTCTAATGATTAATGATGTTGAGCATTCTTTCATGTGTTTGTTGGCAGTCTGTATATCTTCTTTGGAGAAATGTCTATTTAGGTCTTCTGCCCATTTTTGGATTAGGTTGTTTGTTTTTTTGTTGTTGAGCTGCATGAGCTGCTTGTAAATTTTGGAGATTAATCCTTTGTCGGTTGCTTCATTTGCAAATATTTTCTCCCATTCTGAGGGTTGTCTTTTGGTCTTGTTTATGGTTTCCTTTGCTGTGCAAAAGCTTTGAAGTTTCATTAGGTCCCATTTGTTTATTTTTGTTTTTATTTCCATTACTCTAGGGGGTGGGTCAGAAAGAATCTTGCTGTGATTTATGTCATAGAGTGTTCTGCCTATGTTTTTCCTCTAATAGTTTGATAGTTTCTGGCCTTATATTTAGGTCTTTAATCCATTTTGAGCTTATTTTTGTGTGTGGTGTTAGGGAGTGTTCTAATTTCATTCTTTTACATGTACCTGTCCAGTTTTCCCAGCACCACTTATTGAAGAGGCTGTCCTTTTTCCACTGTACATTCCTGCCACCTTTATCAAAGATAAGGTGTCCATATGTGCATGGGTTTATCTCTGGGCTTTCTATCCTGTTCCATTGATCTGTCTTTCTGTTTTTGTGCCAGTACCATACCGTCTTGATAACTGTAGCTTTGTAGTATAGTCTGAAGTCAGGGAGCCTGATTCCTCCAGTTCCTTTTTTTGTTCTCAAGATTGCTTTGGCTATTCGGGGTCTTTTGTGTTTCCATACAAATTGCGAAATTTTTTGTTCTAGTGCTGTGAAAAATGCCAGTGGTAGTTTGATAGGGAGTGCATTGAATCTATAGATTGCTTTGGGTAGTAGAGTCATTTTCACAATGTTGATTCTTCCAATCCAAGAACATGGTATATCTCTCCATCTATTTGTATCATCTTTAATTTCTTTCATCAGTGTCTTATAGTTTTCTGCATACAGGTCTTTTGTCTCCTTAGGTAGGTTTATTCCTAGATATTTTATTCTTTTTGTTGCAATGGTAAATGGGAGTGTTTTCTTGATTTCACTTTCAGATTTTTCATCATTAGTATATAGGAATGCCAGAGATTTCTGTGCATTAATTTTGTATCCTGCTACTTTACCAAATTCATTGATTAGCTCTAGTAGTTTTCTGGTAGCATCTTTAGGATTCTCTCTGTATAGGATCATGTCATCTGCAAACAGTGACAGCTTTACTTCTTCTTTTCCGATTTGGATTCCTTTTATTTCCTTCTCTTCTCTGATTGCTGTGGCTAAAACTTCCAAAACTATGTTGAATAAGAGTGGTGAGAGTGGGCACCCTTGTCTTGTTCCTGATCTTAGTGGAAATGCTTTCAGTTTTTCACCATTGAGGATGATGTTTGCTGTGGGCTTGTCATATATGGCCTTTATTATGTTGAGGAAAGTTCCCTCTATGCCTACTTTCTGCAGGGTTTTTATCATAAATGGGTGTTGAATTTTGTCAAAAGCTTTCTCTGCATCTATTGAGATGATCATATGGTTTTTCTCCTTCAATTTGTTAATATGGTTTATCACATTGATAGATTTGCGTATATTGAAGAATCCTTGCATTCCTGGAATAAACCCCACTTGATCATGGTGTATGATCCTTTTAATGTGCTGTTGGATTCTGTTTGCTAGTATTTTGTTGAGGATTTTTGCATCTATGTTCATCAGTGATATTGGTCTGTAGTTTTCTTTCTTTGTGACATCCTTGCCTGGTTTTGGTATCAAGGTGATGGTGGCCTCGTAGAATGAGTTTGGGAGTGTTCCTCCCTCTGCTATATTTTGGAAGAGTTTGAGAAGGATAGGTGTTAGCTCTTCTCTAAATGTTTGATAGAAGTCGCCTGTGAAGCCATCTGGTCCTGGGCTTTTCTTTGTTGGAAGATTTTAATCACAGTTTCAATTTCAGTGCTTGTGATTGGTCTGTTCATATTTTCTATTTCTTCCTGATTCAGTCTTGGCAGGTTGTGCATTTCTAAGAATTTGTCCATTTCTTCCAGATTGTCCATTTATTGGCATAGAGTTGCTTGTAGTAATCTCTCATGATCTCTTTTATTTCTGCAGTGTCAGTTGTTACCTCTCCTTTTTCATTTCTAATTCTATTGATTTGAGTCTTCTCCCTTTTTTTCTTGATGAGTCTGGCTAGTGGTTTATCTATTTTGTTTATCTTCTCAAAGAACCAGCTTTTAGTTTTATTGATCTTTGTTATTGTTTCCTTCATTTCTTTTCATTTATTTCTGATCTGATTTTTATGATTTCTTTCCTTCTGCTAGCTTTGGGGTTTTTTTGTTCTTCTTTCTCTAATTGCTTGAGGTGCAAGGTTAGGTTGTTTATTCTAGATGTTTCCTGCTTCTTAAGGTGGGCTTGTATTGCTATAAACTTCCCCCTTAGAACTGCTTTTGCTGCATCCCACAGGTTTTGGGTCGTTGTGTCTCCATTGTCATTTGTTTCTAGGTATTTTTTGATTTCCTCTTTGATTTCTTCAGTGATCACTTCATTATTAAGTAGTGTATTGTTTAGCCTCCATGTGTTTGTATTTTTTACAGATCTTTTCCTGTAATTGATATCTAGTCTCATGGCGTTGTGGTCAGAAAAGATACTTGATACAATTTCAATTTTCTTAAATTTGCCAAGGCTTGATTTGTGCCCCAAGATATGATCTATCCTGGAGAATGTTCCATGAGCACTTGAGAAAAATGTGTATTCTGTTGTTTTTGGATGGAGTGTCCTATAAATATCAATTAAGTCCATCTTGTTTAATGTATCATTTAAAGCTTGTGTTTCCTTATTTATTTTCATTTTGGATGATCTGTCCTTGGGTGAAAGTGGGGTGTTTAAGTCCCCTACTATGAATGTGTTACTGTCGATTTCCCCTTTTATGGCTGTTAGTATTTGCCTTATGTATTGAGGTGCTCCTATGTTGGGTGCATAAATATTTACAATTGTTATATCTTCTTCTTGGATCGATCCCTTGATCATTATGTAGTGTCCTTCTTTGTCTCTTTTAATAGTCCTTATTTTAAGTCTATTTTGTCTGATATGAGAATTGCTACTCCAGCTTTCTTTTGGTTTCCATTTGCATGGAATATCTTTTTCCATCCCCTTACTTTTAGTCTGTATGTGGTCTCTAGGTCTGAAGTGGGTCTCTTGTAGACAGCATATGTAAGGGTCTTGTTTTTGTATCCATTCAGCTAATCTGTGTCTTTTGGTGGGAGCATTTAGTCCATTTACATTTAAGGTAATTATCGATATGTATGTTCCTATTCCCATTTTCTATATTGTTTTGGGTTCGTTATTATAGGTCTTTTCCTTCTCTTGTGTTTCTTGCCTAGAGAAGATCCTTTAGCATTTGTTGTAAAGCTGGTTTGGTGGTGCTGAACTCTCTCAGCTTTTGCTTGTCTGTAAAGGTTTTAATTTCTCCATCAAATCTGAATGAGATCCTTGCTGGGTAGAGTAGTCTTGGCTGCAGGTTTTTCTCCTTCATTCACTTTCAGTATGTCCTGCCACTCCCTTCTGGCTTGTAGGGTTTCTGCTGAGAGATCAGCTGTTAACCTTACGGGGATTCCTTATGTGTTATTTGTTGTTTTTCCCTTGCTGCTTTTAATATGCTTTCTTTGTATTTAATTTTTGACAGTTTGATTAATATGTGTCTTGGCGTATTTCTCCTTGTATTTATCCTGTATGGGGACTCTCTGTGCTTCCTGGACTTGATTAACTATTTCCTTTCCCATATTAGGGAAGTTTTCAACTATAATCTCTTCAAATATTTTCTCAGTCCCTTTCTTTTTCTCTTCTTCTTCTGGAACCCCTATAATTCGAATGTTGGTGCGTTTAATGTTGTCCCAGAGGTCTCTGAGACTGTCCTCAGTTCTTTTCATTCTTTTTTCTTTATTCTGCTCTGCAGTAGTTATTTCCACTATTTTATCTTCCAGGTCACTTATCCGTTCTTCTGCCTCAGTTATTCTGCTATTGATCCCATCTAGAGTATTTTTAATTTCATTGATTGTGTTGTTCATCGTTGCTTGTTTCATCTTTAGTTCTTCTAGGTCCTTGTTAACTGATTCTTGCATTTTGTCCATTTCTATTGTCCATTCTATCTCCAAGATTTCGGATCAACCTTACTATCATTATTCTGAATTCTTTTTCAGGTAGACTGCCTATTTCCTCTTCATTTGTTAGGTCTGGTGCATTTTTATCTTGCTCCTTTATCTGCTGTGTGTTTTTCTGTTTTCTCATTTTGCTTATCTTACTGTGTTTGGGGTCTCCTTTTTGCAGGCTGCAGGTTCGTAGTTCCTTCTGTTTTTGATGTCTGTCTCCAGTGGCTAAGGTTGGTTCAGTGGGTTGTGTAGGCTTCCTGGTGGAGGGGACTAGTGCCTGTGTTGTGGTGGATGAGGCTGGATCTTGTCTCTCTAGTGGGCAGGTTCACGTCTGGTGGTGTGTTTTGGGGTGTCTGTGGCCTTATTATGATTTTAGGCAGCCTCTCTGCTAATGGGTGGGGTTGTGTTCCTGTTTTGCTAGTTGTTTGGCATAGGGTGTCCAGCACTGTGGCTTGCTGGTCGTTGAGTGAAGCTGGGTGCTGGTGTTAAGATGGAGGTCTCTGGGAGATTTTCGCCGTTTGATATTATGTGGAGCTGGGAGGTCTCTTGTGGACCAGTGTCCTGAAGTTGGCTCTCCTACCTCAGAGGCAGAGCCCTGACTCCTGGCTGGAGCACCAAGAGCCTTTCATCCACACGGCTCAGAATAAAAGGGAGAAAAAGTAGAGGGAATTAGTAGAAGTATGAGGAAAGAAAGCAGGAAAGGAGGGAAGGAAGGATGGAAGAAAGGAAGGAAGAAAGAAAGAAAGAAGCAAAGAAGGAAAGAAGGCAAGAAGGAACGAAAGGAGGGAGGGAGGGAGGAAGGAAGGAAGGAGGGAAAGAAGGAAAAACAAAAAGAAAGAAGATACAGTAAAAATAAAATAAAGTATAATAAAGTTATTGAATTAAAAAATTCTTAATTAGAAAAAAAAAAAAGGGACGGATAGAACCTTAGGACAAATGTTGGAAGCAAAGCTATACAGACAAAGTCTTACACAGAAGCATAACACATACACCCTCACAAAAAGAGGTAAAGGGGGAAAAATCATAAATCTTGCTGTCAGAGACCACCTCCTCAATTTGGGATGATTCGTTGTCTAAAGGAGGGAAGGAAGGAAGGAAAGAAAGAAAGAAAGGACGAAGGTAAAGTATAATAACGTTCTTAAAATAAAAATTGATTATTAAGAAAAAACCATGGACGGATAGAACCCTAGGACAAATGGTGGAAGCAAGACTATACAGACAAGATCTCACACAGAAGCATACACATACACATTCACAAAAAGAGTAATAGGGAGGAAAATCATAGATCTTGCTCCCAAAGTCCACCTCCTTAATTGGGATGATTGGCTGTCTATTCATGTATTCCACAGATGCAGGGCACATCAAGTTGATTGTGGAGCTTTAATCCGCTGCTTCTGAGGCTGCTGGGAGAGATTTCCCTTTCTCTTCTTTGTTCTCACAGCTCACAGGGGCTCAGCTTTGGATTTGGCCCTGCCTCTGCGTGTAGGTCGCTGGAGGGGACGTCTGTTTTTTGCTCAGACAGGACGGGGTTAAAGGAGCCGCTGATTCGGGGGGTTCTGGCGTACTGAGGCCAGCGGGGAGGGAGGGGCACGGAATGCGGGGCGGGCCTGTGGCGGCAAAGTCCAGCGTGACCCTGCACCAGCCCGAGGCCCGCCGTGCGCTCTCCCGGGGAAGTCGTCCCCGGATCCCGGGAAACCCGGCAGTGGCGGGCTGCACAGGCTCCGCGGAAGAGGGGAGTGGAGAGCGACCTGCGCTCGCACACAGGCCCCTTGGTGGCGGCAGCAGCAGCCCCAACGTCTCCCGCCCGCCTCTGGGGTCCGCGCCTCCAGCCGCGGCTTGCGCCCGTCTCTGGAGTCAGCGCCCTCAGCCGCGGCTCGCGCCTGTCTCTGGGGTCCGCGTCCCTCAGCCGCGGCTCGCGCCCGTCTCTGGGGTCCGCGCTTTCAGGACGCGGCTCGCGCCCCGTCTCTGGGGTTCCTTTAAGCAGCGTTCTTAAACCCCTCTCCTCACGCACCAGGAAACAAAGAGGGAAGAAAAAGTCTCTTGCCTCTTCGGCAGGTGCAGGCTTTTCCCCGGACTCCCTCCCGGCTAGCTGTGGTGCACTAACCCCTTCAGGCTATGTTCAAGCCGCCAACCCCAGTCCTCTCCCTGCGCTCCGTCCCGAAACCGAAACCCGAGCCTCAGAGCCTCAGCTCGCAGCCCCGCCTGTCCCCGGCTGGTGAGCAGACAAGCCTCTCGGGCTGGTGAGTGCCGGTAGGCACCGATCCTCTGTGCGGGAATCTCCCCGCTTTGCCCTCTGCACCCCTGTTGCTGCGCTCTCCTCCGCGCTTCGAAGATCCCCCCTCCACCTCCCGCAGTCTCCGCCCGCGAAGGGGCTTCCTAGTGGGTGGAAACTTGTCCTCCTTCACAGCTCCCTCCCACTGGTGCAGGTACCGTCCCTATTCTTTTGTCTCTGTTTATTCTTTTTTCTTTTGCCCTACCCAGGTACGGTGGGGAGTTTCTTGCCTTTTGGGAGGTCTGAGGTCTTCTGCCAGCCTTCAGTAGGTGTCTGTAGGAGTTGTTTCCACGTGTAGATGTATTTCTGTGTATCTGTGGAGAGGAAGGTGATCTCCCGCGTCTTACTCTTCCGCCATCTTCCTCTGTCCCTATTCCTAGGTATTTTATTCTTTTGTTGCAAGGGTTAAATGGGATTGTTTCCTTAATTTCTCTTTCAGATTTTTCATCATTATTGTATAGGAATGCAAAAAAGATTCTGTGCATTAATTTTGTATCCTGCTACTTTACCAAATTCATTGATTAGCTCTAGTAGTTTTCTTGTAGGCATCTTTAGTTTCTCTATGTATAGCATGTAATCTGCAAACAGTGACAGTTTTACTTCTTTTCCAATTGGATTCCTTTTATTTCTTTTTCTTCTCTGATTTACTGTGGGCTAAAACTTCCAAAAATATGTTGAATAATAGTGGTGAGATTGGGCAACCTTGTCTTGCTCCTGATCTTAGTGGAAAATGGTTTAAGTGTTTCACCACTGAGAATGATGTTGGCTGTGGGTTGTCATATATGGCCTTTATTATGTTTAGGTTAGTTCCTTCTGATGCCTACTTTCTGGATGGCTTTTATCGTAATATGGGTGTTTCAATTTTGCTCAAAGCTTTTTCTGCATCTATTAGAATTATCATATGTTTTTTATCCTTTAATGTGTTTATATTTGTTTATCAACATTGATTGATTTGCATATATTGAAGAATCCTTGCATTCCTTGGGATAAACCCCATTGATCATGGTGTATGATCCTTTATAAGTGCTGTTGGATTCTGTTTGCTATATTTTTGTTGAGGATTTTTTGCATCTATGTTCATCAGTGATATTGGCCTGTAGTTTTGTTTTTCTTGTTGACATCTTTGTCTGGTTCTTTGGTATCGGTGATGGTGTGCCTCATAGAATGATTTTGGGAGTGTTCTCCTCCCTCTGCTAATTTTGGAAGAGTTTGTGAAGGATAGGTGTTAGCTCTTCTTGAAATGTTTGATAGAATTCGCCTGTGAAGCCATCTGGTCCTGGGCTTTTTTTTTGGAAATTTTTAATACACAGTTTTCAATATCAGTGCTTGTGATTGGATCTGTTTATATATTCTATTTCATTGCTGGTTCATCTTGAAGGTATGTCCTTTTCTAGGAATTTGTCCATCTCTTCCCAGTTTGTCCTTTTATTAGGAATATTTTGCTTATGTATCTCTCATGGCCTCTTTGTATTTCTGCAGTGTCAGTTGTTCTCCATTTCTAATTCTGTTTTTTGAATCTTCTCCCTTTTTTTTTCCATTGATGGAGTTCTGGTTAATGGCTTATCATTTTGTTTATCTTCACTCAAAGAGAACCCAGCTTGTTATAGTTTTAATTTGATCCTCTTTTTCTTATTTTTTTTCGTCGTTGCCTCTGCATTTCTTTTTCATTTTATTTCTGATCTAGCTCTCTACTATTTCTTTCCTTCTGCTAACTTTGGTTTGTTTTGTTCTTCTTTCTCCTAATTGTTTTAGGTGTAAGGTTAGGTTGTTTATTTTGAGATGTTTTCTGTTTCTTGAGGTAGGATTGTATTGCTATACATCCCTCTTACAGCTTTACCCCCCCTTTTGCCTGCACCCATAGATTTTTGGTTCATTGTGTTTTCGTTTGTCATTTGTTTCAAGGTATTTTTTTATTTTCCTATTTATTTCTTCAGTGATCTCTTGGTTAATTATGTAGTGTAGTTGTTTAGCCTCCATGTGTTTTGTTTATATTTTTACAGTTTTTTTATCCTGTAAATGTCTCTAGTCTTATAGCATTGTGCTGCAGGAAAACTGATTCTTGATAGGATTTTCAATTTTCTCTAAACTTACAAGGCTTGATTTTGTACCCAAGATTATGAACTAATCCTGGGGTTGTCCATGAGCACTTGGCAAGAAATTGTATTCTGTTGTTTTGTGGAATGTCCTGGACGAAGATATCAATTTAAGTCCATCTTGTCCTAAGTGTCATTTAAAGCTGTGTCTTGTCTTATTTATTTTCATTTTGATTCTGTCCATTGGCAATGTTGGGTGTTTAAAGTCACCTACTATGATGGGTTGCTGTCGATTTCCCTCTTTTAGGGCTGTTAGCATTTGCCTTCTGTATTGAATGTGTTCCTAGTTTGGGTGGAAGTAAAATATTTACAATTGTTTAATCTTCTTCTTGTCGAATTCCCTTGATCGTCATTGTTTGTCCTTCTTTGTCTCTTGTAATAGATTTTATTTTAAAGTCTATTTTGCCTACTATGAAAATTGTTTACTCCAGCTTTCTTTTGATTTCCATTTGCATGGATTACTTTTTTCCATGCCTCACTTTCATTCTGTATGTGTCCCTAGGC